>NC_141407.1:2903701-5505367 GCF_034619465.1 Leptosomus discolor | reverse complement strand
TGCCTGCACACAGTGAATTACCCCAAATCAGTTCTTCAGCATGAAGGAAGCTAGGGTGGTCTCCAGGCTGATGGTGACCAGAGGCTTGAGGCTTCAGGAGAGGTTTGGAGGTGATGTTCACTGGAACAACTGGGGACTGGGGGAATATTGCTGACTGGATTGGGGGCTTGAATAATTGGGGGCATAAAAGGGTACCCTGTGTCCCCCTCAGTTTTCTCTGACTTTGAGAGATGTGTCAGTGGGCTGTAACATCTGAATTCTTTGGACCTGGATAGGACCAAGGGCTGTGCCATAGGTGGGGTGGCTGTGTACATGGGGAGGTAAGTCCTGGTGTTTGGGTGTCCAACAAGCTGTGGATCACAAGGAAATGCGGACACTCGCCTGGCTTCTAAGACCCCAAGAGCTATGAATGGCTTGGCTTGGGGTCTGTGGTTTGGGTGTTTGAGACCTCCACTCTCGGCACCAGCCTCCCTTTTCTGCTGGCCATGGTGGTGGATAGGGCAGACCAGCTGGCTTGGGACCCCATAGTGGTTTTACTGTAGGACTGCACAGTTCCTCTTGATTTCTTGTGTGGGCTCCATTGCTGCTCGCCTTCTTAATGGACACGGTTAAGAAATATATCTCAGTCATGGCCGGGGGGAGATGATGGGGACAGCAGTGGTGTCTGGTCCACACCCATGGCCCCAAAGCAGCACTCCTTTCTCTGGGGCCCTGACCCCTTGCAATGGAGAGCCCAGAGCTGCTAAGTCTTGGCTGGAGGTGACTTGCAGAGCTAATGTTTTTCCTGCAAAATGCCATTGAGCATCCCTCCTTGTCCCGCTTCTCCACATGTTCGTCGCAGTGCTGCCCCTGCTCTGCTTTCACGGTCTGTGATGCCCAAAGGTGTGAAGAGCAAGAAGGGTCATTTTTTACCTGATCCCCACGTCAGCACAGCTCAGTGAAGAGCCCTTGAGATGCTCTTCCAAATGCTACTGGCATCATTGCCATTTGGTTCCAGGGGATTTCTTTTGGTCCTCAATAGCATCAGATAACTTTTAATTAGTGCTGGGTGCTTTTATCTTTGATGGAGCAAAGGGATTTTGCCATTTGGATTTTAGCATATGAAATATTAACTTAAATATATATATTTAATTTTTTTGTGTTAAATATTATATAGCAGCACAGTATTAATATTAAAACTTTAATACAACGTAAATGTCAGAATGGGCTGTAGTGATAAAACCTAAATGAAATGTATTTACCTCTCTGTTTCACTTACAATAGCAAAAGATTTTCAAGTCAAAACAGGTGTTGTTTTTTTTTTTTTGCTTTTCAACAGAAGTGCTGTTCCTTTGTTCTACAAGAAACCATTCTGCTAGAGGTTGGTTTGGGTTTTTTTTTACCAATTCTAATTCACATGTCTTGAAGACCCAGGGCTTTAATGAGTGCTGAGGCTAAGACCTGTAGTGATGGATGAGAGTGCTGTCAGCTCGCATATCTTCTCATCCTGATCTTTCCTCTCCTATTTGTTTCTCTCCCTCCCCTGTTCTGTCCCTAGGATGCACGTACCTGGCCCTGGCTGACTGCAGCAGGTGGGTACCTGTGAGGGTTAGTGTGAAGAGTGGCAGCTCTCGGATGCTGGGTAATCTTCGGACAGGCCAGAGAAAACAAGCAGCCCCTTTTCCTGCGACCTTTGCTGGGCTCAGACAGCACGTACGCAGCCCAGGGGGTTGCTCAAAAGCCGTGGTGAGGATGAATTTGCTGCGTGCATGCTTGAAATCCTGCCTGGTGCACGTGGTGTGCACGGTGGCGAGACGGGGAGGCACCCCCGGGCCCGCGGGGAGGCACCAGAGGGGGCTTTGAGCCCTTGCAGCCACGAGCAGCGTGGGATGAGACTTTGGGGCAAGGATGGTGCCCTGCTCTGGCCTGACCCATCTCCTCATGCTCTTCAGCTCTGCTCGCTTGGCTCCGTAGCAGGAGGGGGGTGAAAGAGCCTCCTTTCAACTCCCAGCTGCCTTCTCTTGCCGGTGAGGCTGACCCTTTAGACCTTGAGGAAAGAAGTGGGGGGAAAACTGCAAATGAGTCCCTGAGAGGCTGCAGGGGGGAAGGTTAAGGAGATGAGGGACAAGGGGGGGCCCTGCCTTGCCCTGGGCGGGGTGAGCTGAGATGCTGAAGGGCTGTGCACATGTCCCAGCTGGCTTCAGGTGGGACCATGGTGCCCAAAAGCTGCAGCTCTGCCATATGAACGAGGCAAGCTGTAGCAGAGATGCTTGGAGACCTGTCCCAGCAGGATAAGCTGGCTGGCCTTGTCCCCGTCCTGGCTGTACTTTTGATGTTGCAGGTGGCTGTGATGGATGCTGCCCCACAGGCAAAGGCCACCAGCACAGGCAGGGTGCTGCCTCCCCCTGCTCGGAGCAGCGAGGTGAACCCGTGATGCGTGAGCACGTGGGTCATGCTGATGGAGCAAATGCAGAGCAAGCAATTCTCAGAGCAATACTTATGTATACAAGATTTCCTTTTTCTTTCATCTTTTTATCTACATCCGTTTCTGAAGAAGCAGTAGATGAAAGAGCCCACCACTTGCATCAAACCCCTATCAAGGGCATTAAAGGAAATGTTTTTGGCTTTATGGTTTGCTTTGAAGGAACCAGTGGCAAAATGAGCTAGGAAGGCACAAAAGGCACGCCAGATAGTTTAGCTGCATTTCCAGTGTCAGAAATTTGTTCTCTGAGGTAGTTAAGATGCAGGTGTTTGAAAGGACGCACAAGGCCACGGTGTTAAGGTGCACTATCTCAGCTTCTTGGCTTCTGCTGCACCCCGGGGATAGCTGCAAACTGTCCCAAGTTACCCCTTCCATTCAAAACAAGTCACAGGCTTTTGGGATGGCAGGAACAAAGGTAGAGATGTGGAAACATTTCAAAACTTGCCTCCAGATAGACCTTCTGTTTTAAATTCCTTCTCCTTGCTGAATGCAATAAATCAGATGCGATGGCTTCTTGTATCAGGAGCAAGATCGTGGCCCGGGTTGGTGAGATAGCGAAGCAGGGTCATGTGTGGAGGTGTTGCAGACAGGCCCAGGGTTGGATGCAGGAGTGGAGGGTTAGCTGGGCTCTCCCACCTTCTAGGAAATTGCTTCCCCTGTATCGGTGGATTTAGGGCCGGTATTTAATAATGGGGCAGATCGCACTTCATGATTGCAGGTATCTTAAACAGGGAGATGGGGCGATTTCGTATTTTCCTGTGCGTGAGCTGTGAATCGTAGCCCTTGTGTCTAGACATGTGAAGGTTAATAAAACCAAATAAAAATTTAATTCTTTTCAGCAGAGATGATCCCTGATGGCGTGCCAGTGAGCTCCTCGGGGCGGGACTGTGCCGCTCAGCGCTGCGTGCGTGGGGTCTCTGATCTCATGGCCCTGAGGTGCGTTTGCGGATATAGAGAACACTGGCATCTGTTCCCCTCCTGCCTGCCTGCCAGGAAGGAGCCGGTTGTTCTTGTTGGTCCCTTCCAGTGGGCACATGTGCAAGCGAGTGGGCAGTTTTAGGACAAATCAACAGAAGGAACTCTTGCTGCAGGGTGTCACGAACCCCAGTTTCCCATTTTGCTGTGGGAAATCGAAGCTGTGTGTAGCTGCTTTGAACAAGTGTGGTGTAATTTTAAGGCCAATAAACAACCTTTCTAGATGTTACAGGCTCCACTGTTTTGGTGGTCATAGCTCATCTCTAGGGTGGAAATTTGTCTACCCCGGAGGGACTCTGTGATCTGGTGGCCATGCATAGCCTCTGGAGCCTACTGGTGTCTGCAGCCCTTTGAAGCACCCGTTGTTGGTTATTTCCAGCTTTCCAAATCATTTTTCCCTACTATTCAACATCAAACCCCATATGTCTTTTTGGGAGGTTCTTTACTCTGGTGCAAAGGTAGGTAGTGGAAAGGAGACCGTGGGTGTGTCCTGTGGGACATGGGCGAAGACCGGGAGGACGAGATCTCAGGCACAGAGGCAGGGCCCTGGAGCGCACAGCACTTTGTAGCATCTCTTTGCTGCAGAAGCATAGCGGGAATAAGTGTAAGGCTGAAATGTGTTGCTGTGCCCGAGGTGCTTTTGTTCATGGCTGTGGCTCCCTGTGCAGTGGAGGCAAACGGGCAGAGGGACACCATTGCAGCCAGCGTGGCACCCACAGCCGTGGGGATCAGCGCGCGCTGGCTGTATTTCATCGTTTCTGAAGCGTGGAGGAATATAAAAACGTAAGTGATAGCTGGAGTTTGGTTTTTATAGGTGGTAGGGGAGCACTGTTCTTTGTACCACTAGCCACAGAGGGGCTGAAACTAAATTGAACCCAGATGCTTAATCTGGTTTTAACAAGCTGGGAAGAGGTGTTGAGGAGGAGGGGTTAGGGGGTGGGGAGGGACGGGATGTTGGCCGCCCCAGGAGGCGAGCACCGGCCGCTGGGTTCGGCCTGGCCTCTGGCAGCAGGGACTGGCCCCAGCTCCCCTTGCTGCACATGCAAGGGACCTGTGTGCCAGACCGAGTCGGTCCCCCCCTCCTTGGGACACGCTCCGCTGCTCGGTGCGAGGCTGGGCAGTACCTTATCCAGCCTCAAACCGAGTTTGGGGGTTGGATGCTGTGTAGCCCAGTGGGTCTGGGCCAACACCCTGCTGAGCAGCAGCCTGGCTGAAACAGCTAGCTAGCAAAACTGCTGTTTCCTCTATGGATACTCCTTTTTTTTTTTTTTTTTTCCTTCCCTAGAGCTCATGTAGGTAGTCTCTAGGTGGCCTTGTGCCATGTGGGCAGAAGGGAGGGCCAGGCACCAAAATACAGATCAGCAGGAACATTAGGGTTGCCTCCAGCTTTTTACTTGGGTAGCTTTGGGGACCGCTGAGACTTCATCTCTGCATCTACAGCTGCTATTTCTCTCCCAGCCCAAGTAGGCACAGGCCATTCAGTACGAGCCTGTGCCTTGAGGAGTGGTGGTTTGCTGAGCTGATGAGAAATCTGCCTTTAAATTGGAGGCATTTGTAAGCGTGGCTTGGTGGATTTGTAGGGAAATGCTATTGAGCTGCTGTGCTATTGATTTAGACATTTATCTGGGGTTTGCAGTCTCACTCCTCTTCCTTGCCATTTGCTTTGGGGGTCTGCGGGTGTGTATTGACAGGAGCTGTTCCCTGCTTGCCCGGGAAGAGGAGCTGGGCAGTGCTGGCATGGCTGCAGCTTGATCCCCGGGCTGGGCTCAGACCTTCAGGGCGAAGCTCGTTTGTGGAGCCTGATGCAGTACAGCACTGTCCCAGCAAAGAAATTTCTTTTCCTCCTTTCAGGCTCCATCTTCCACTGCAGTGATCCATAGGAGACAAGAGTACACTCGCTGAAACCTCTCTTAAAGTATCACCTTGCAGTCATACACAGAGAAAGCAAGGATTTGAAGGGGACGGCAACTTCTTAAAGAAACTTCCAAGCTCCCCCTCTTTGCTGGGTGGTGGCTTCTCTCAGAACATCACTAAGAGGAGGTTTCACGTGTGCTCATGACCACCAAGAAGAAATTCCTCCCTCCAGGCACTGCTTCAGCATCTCTCTCTGGGCAATAATCCCCCAAGTCCTCACCCTTTGCCCTGCAAATGAGCTGGCAAAGCTGCTGAGCAGCTCAGGGCACTAAGCTGAATGGATAGACTTAATTCTGCTGGCTGGAAAACCCACAGCAGCTGGGGCAGAAGGTGACCACTGCCTGGGGTGAGCCCCTGTCCGCAGCGCCATCCTCCCAGGCAGGGCTGGCTTATCACTGCCCTGGCCCCGAACCTCAGGGGATGGGTTGCTTCACCCAGCACTGCAGCTCCTGGGGTCACACCAGCATCACAAACCCATCTAGGGCTGCCCCTGTGCCTGCATCGACACGGCCAGGCTCTGTCAGGTGGCAATTTAACACATGGATGGTGTACGCGAGGCGCTCTCCTGTTTCTCCGGCTGTGTTTCCCAGCCCGGTGGGAAGCCCGTTGGCAGGCAGGTGTGATGCAGCAGGACTTGGGTCTCTGTTGTCTTCCCATCTCAGCTTTGGGGTTCCTGGGTCCATTTTGGCACCTTAAGAGCAGCGGGGCTTGTTCAGGTGGAAGAGGAGCATTTGGGGCACAGGGTGGAGAAACTGATTTTTCCCTTTTGTGAAGAAAAAAGTAAATCCTCAGTGCTGGTGTGAAATGGCATAGAAAAAGGGTTGTCTGGATTACAGGGAGAGAAATACCAATTATATTAAAATGGAGGTAAAATCAGGCCATTCACTGACAAAACTTGCAGCTACAGGCTGTATATGAAAAGGCTCAGATTTGAATCCACAGAAGCATTTTGGTTATAATAATCCTGCAGTATTCAGGCAAAACTCCTATGGGGTCCAGTGGAAGCCTTGCTTAGGGCCTGGAGGATTTACCTTATCAGTTTTTTGAAAATTTTCAAGAATTTAAAACCGCCGGCTGACTTACCCGGAGGAAAATGATGTGCAGCGGCAGTGCCAACGCCTGCGTGTCACAGCGAGAGCCGGCACACGGCGTCCCTGCAGAGGCGCTGGGCTTTTCTCTTTGTCCTTTCCCATTCACTGTACAGCAAGAGGAAAGGGATGAAAGCGAGAACCTATGAAGTTTCTTTTGCCACAGTCTGTCAGCTCTTGTTTTCTCCTTTCTTTCCTTTGCGCTTGGCTGGGCCGTAAAGCCCTCTCTGTTCCTGGCTGCCCTCTGCCCTCGGTGCTCAGCGAGGATGGGAAATGGCCGGCGCAGGGTCACCGGAGGAGCCTTCCCAGGACGTGCCATGCTTTGTTAGCGGTGGCCCTGCCACGTGTCGCTCCCTGAAGGCTGCGGTGCTTGCTGTGAGCTGCACGGGCACTGGCATGACCCGGGAGGTGAAGCTTTTCTACAGCACCAGGTACGAAAATGTCCCCGTGTGACTGTTAAGGAGACAACGAGCTGTACCGGTGCCTTGAGGATCTGGTCTCCCAGTGCATTGCGATGGGATTCAGGCACATGGAGGCTTTTAAATACCACTTAGGACTGCAGAGCGTGGTCACTGGGGACAGTTGTCACTTCCCTTGCCCTGGGTTGGTGGGAGATGGCTGGCTTTGCTGCTGTGCTGCTCTGTTCCCTGGGCTGTTTGCCCCGGGCGCTGCCGCAGCGCAGAGCTGCCCCATGCCCCGAGCTGTGGTGTGCGATGTACCCAGGACACCACACTGGCAGGAAAACGGAGACTTTTAAGAACCATTTATTAACCTATTTCTGTTTTCTGGCTGCTGCAGTTATTTTTGGACCCCCTGTCTTTCCCACACGATCTGAGTTTTACCACTTGAGGCAATTGCATTGATGAAAACCTTTCTGCAAGATTGTTTAAACCCAAAGTTAAGTGGAATGAGAAGAATGGTTGAAAAGTAGCAGTCTCTGATTTTCAGGATCTCTGCTTTCCAGTATGTGATGGGGAGAAGAGCAGGCCCCGACATGCCGTGGGCTGTGCTGGTGTAGGTGCAGCTCCTCACCAAAGCGCATCCCTGCTAGAAAA
Organism: Leptosomus discolor; assembly: GCF_034619465.1. Lineage (NCBI taxonomy): Eukaryota > Metazoa > Chordata > Aves > Leptosomiformes > Leptosomidae > Leptosomus > Leptosomus discolor. Next base: position 5,497,874 of record NC_141407.1, on the reverse strand, counting down.
TGACACCTTCTGGAAAGCTGGAGACAAAGAGCATCCTGATGTAGAAGAATGTCTTTTAAACTAAAATAGGGTAGATTTAGACTAGATATAAGGCAGAAATTTTTTACAATGAGGGTGGTTAGACACTGTCACAGGCTGCCTAGAGAGGTGGTGGAAGCCCCATCCCTGGGAACATTCAAGGTCAGGTTGGACGGGGCTCTGAGCAACCTGATGTAGGTAAAGATGTCCCTGCTCACTGCAGGGGGGTTGGACTAGATGGCCTTTAAAGGTCCCTTCCAACCCAAACCATTCTATGTTAAGGAGGAGCTCAGGTGAGGAGCCTCTGGGCACTTGTTGGAAAATCAGAGATGAGCGGTACATGCCAGGCAGCTCGAAACACTGGGGCAGGACCAGCTGCTGTGGAGACTGTTCTCGCTGCCACAGGTGCTGGCAGCTTCAAGGGAAGGATGGGATAAAACGGTGACTGTTGGGAAGAGGGGAATTCCTCATGTGCTCAGACAACGCTTGGGCTGTGTCCTGAAGGATGAACCTCTGTACCCATATGGCATTTTTTCTTTTGTGCTTCAGATGGCTGTGGCTCTTCTCACCGTCAGTCTGAACGTCTGATCAGCTCGAGTCCCGCACCACTGAAACCTCAGAGACAATTTGTGGCAGCATCTTCCAGAGGTTAACGATACGTTATGGGCAAATGGTCAGTTTTAAATTCCCCACTGTCTGATTTCACTCTACATCCTCTTGTAGTTGTGCTGCTGCAAAAAACCAGCCACCAGCTGCTCGTTGCAACAGCGGCTGGCTTTCACCTGATTAGTAACTTTTTTTTTTTCTATTTTGGGGTTCTTTTCACTTCCTGGTAATTGGTGCTGGGTTGCTGGGGGGAAACCATCTGCGTGACTGGGGAGATTTAGAGAGTTGGTGACAGAAGGGATGTTATCAGAGTCTGGTACTTTAGAAGACTATGGTAATCCAAAGCTGATTACAGCTGGGCTGGTACAGCGGGAAATTTGGGACATATTGGACACCGCTGCTTTCCAGCAGCACCAAGCAGCGTGGGGTCGTCTGTGTGTGTTGGGGGCCGGGCGAGCTCTCCTCCGTGCAGACACGGAGGAGGACAAATAGTGACCCTTTCCCTTTGAGGTCGTGGCTGCAAGTCTCCTTTGCCAAAGGAGCTGGGGGAAAAAAAAGGAGATGGGAAAAGAAAAAGGACGTGGAAAGCACTGCACCCACTCGCTGGGCTGGCGGTGGGTCCGTGGCTGTAAGGGTGAACATGTCCCCAGCCAGCGCTCACGTTCCCCTGCCGTGATAAAGTCCCCATCCAGGGCTGCTCCCCGCAGGCACAGGTCAGTCCTGCCCAGCCTTCCTGAGCCTGTGGATTTATGTCCTTGGGCTTGGCCACATTTTCGTGTTGCCTCCGGTGAGTAATGCAGCCTGTGCAAATCCAACACATAAATTCCAGGCGTCAGAGGGAGCGGTGATGTATCCCCGCCAGGGCAGAGAGGCGTCTCTCACTTCTGTCATGCTTTATTAACAAATACTGGGGTTTTGCTCACCTTCAATCCCGTAAATAAACGCCAAGAGGCGTTGCGTTGGTGCTGTCCTCGGCAGGGGGTTTTGGGTCAGCCCTGAGGCGAGTGGGCTGTGACTGGGAGATGCTTTTTGCTCGTGGGGCAGCCATTCGCACAGGGAAGCGAAGCCCTGCGCCCAACACCGTGCTGTGACCTGGCCACGCAAGGATGCTGCGGCTGGTTTTGACCATGGCAAACAGGATGAGCAGGGAGATGGGAAACTTGCCCTTGGGCGCCCACGGGGCACTTTCCTCCATGGTGGAAGGCTTTCCGAGCGCTCCATGCTGTCTGCTGTGTCTGCACGGGGGAGAAAGTGCAACACGTGAGCCGTTGCGGGAGATTACAAGCTCTGCAAATTGCAGCGTGGCTCCTTCCCTTCGTGCTGGGAGGGAACAGCCCTGTGCCCAGGGGGGCTGCAGCAGAGGACAGCTAATCAGTGCTGCAGGTGCTTTTGTGAGCAGAAAAAGGGCTTGCAGCATGCCCGTGCTGCCCCGTCTTGCTGCCACGACGTGGGGGCTGCATCATGGGAAAGGCAGGGATGGGGCCCCTGTGTAAGTGGGCTGTAGAAGACCCCCGAGACACTCCTATCCCAACCTGTGCTCATCTAGCTGGTTTTGGGGGTGTTTGGTTTTTTTAATCTCCACTTGGCTCCCACTCAAGCACCAAGGAGTGTGTGTGTCCCCCACGGGTGCTGGCTGTGGCACCCGGCCCTTGGCAGTGCTGTGGGATCACAGGCGGGGCCGTGCTCAGGCTGCCCCAGATTGAGCTGTGCTATCGATTGCCGCTTTGATTCCTGCTGCTTTATTTACTTGCTCAGTAATAATTTGCTTAATAAAACCCTGCTATGATGATTACTGAGTTCCCAAACCTTTTGATTTCCAATTGCATTCCCAGCCCCAAAGACACCAGAGTTTCTGCATTTCCCTTGAGGGACAGTCTAGAGTTTATATCGTGCAATTTGGGGTTGTATGGGCTGACCCATTACCTCTTCATCAACAGGCACCATCTTGGGATGTTTGGGTGGTTTGAAGGGCACATTGGCATTGATGTGTGCAGGGAGACCCTGTCCTGGGAAACCTTCATGTACAAACCCTTGGGGGAGAAAACCAGCAGCAATTCCCAGTGACCATAATACCCTAACTGGGAGCATGGGCATAAAAACACTGCAAAAACCGTAGTACCCTTATGCGCCTGTGTGGGCACAGGTCTTAATAGCCTGCTGCTCGTGCAGACGCCGCTTGATTTATGCAGCAATGTTCCACGGTGAGGAAGGCATCATCCTTCTCATTAGTGCAGCACCCAGCACGGCAGGGCCCTGGCTATGGGCAAGCTGGTAATGGAAATATGAAATAATATTAATAAAAGGAAGCAAAAGTGGAGCTTGCCAGATGCAGCCACGCTGGGGGTTGTCAGGAAATGACAACACTGCGTGCAGGCTCCGTGCGAGACTAGAAAGTGTTTGGAAATTGTCCCCCTGAGTCTTTAGCCAGGAATGGACAGTATGCAAATACAGTTAGTTAATCATTGCAAAATAGGACAGGGTTTCCAGGGATAGAAGGCAGTTTTATTCTTTCATTATGCAGGCTCCTTGCTCTTAAATATGTTGAAGAGAAAATCGTATTTTTTGAAAAAAAAGAAGCGAATAAGAGTGGAAAGATTTGTACCATGGAGATTCTTTCGGAGACCCTTGCTGCTCCTGGGGGGACGGAGGCAGGGATAGTGCCAGAGGCTCCTTTAGGCTTGATGACAGCACAGGGTTTGGTCCCAGTTTTGGAGGGGGTGTCACCCTCCCTGACTGCAGCTGGGTTTGGTGTCAGCTTTGTCCTGACATTATCTACAGACCAGCTATAGACCCCGGGGCTGCTGCTCAGGGGAGTGGGTTGCCAGGCTGGGGGAGCTGGTTTGGTGCCATGGTCAGATCTGTCACACTGAAATAAGGGCACCAGCCATAAAGGTGTGTGAGCACGAGGCAAGAGCCGACGATGCCCATGGGGCAGGGTGGCATGGGCAGATATGCACCCAGCCTGCCCCACTGATGGGGAAGATGTGATATTTGCTCATCTCTCATTTTCTCATTTGATATTTTTCCTGAACTTTCCATCAGTGAAAAAAAAAAGTTCCTGTTTAGCTGTTTCAGTCTAATTTGGGATGAAAAGGAAATGCTGAAATATTCCTCTGGCCCGAGGCAGTGTTTAGCCAGCTCTATTAATACAGCTGCATGCATATTAATAGCCGGGCTGCTCGCGAGCAGGGAGCGCATTCGGCTGCGCCTTGATCCCGCTGCCGGCGGTGCGGGGCCGTGGCTGCCCTCGCTGCCACGCCGTGCCAGGCAGGGATGCGGGATGGGGCGCATCCAGCTCTCCCGGGCTGCCAGGCTGCGGCAGGGGGCCCTGCCTGGGTGTCCCGTGGGGCAGCAGCCGGTGGGGCCGGTGGCTCTGTGTCATTGGGGTGAGACACGGCATCCCCTCTCGGGTCTCCCTCCCCAACATGCTGGGGCCACATGGCCTCCGGGCACGGGGTGAGCCCTGGGCTGTGGGTGCTTTTGGGTGCTTTGGGTGCTTTTGGCTGGTTTGCTGCCTCTAGATGGCACTGACCCAACGCGCACGGTTTGGGAGCAGGACAGCTTCTGAATTATATCTTTTTCCCTCCCTTGGGTTATTTTTGTTTTAGAATCCTGTAATAATGGATGTTCGGTTTTGGCAACGAGGTGCTGATTACAGAAATAATCGATGCCATTGAGAGAAAAGAGCCTATCCCACCAGGTTCTTCCTCGCTCTCCTCCTGCGGGAGCTGGGGCTTGGGTCCCTGTTCCCCAGGAGTGAGCTGAGCAGGGACACCAGGGCAGAGGGATGCTCAGCCCCATGGGCTGGGAGAATTGCTTTCCTGGATGCCCTCTTCCTTCCCTGCACCCTTGTCACACCAGTGTGAAATGCCCTGTACGGGAAGGTGGCAAGCACAGAGTGCACCCAGGCAGGGTCCTCGGCTTCGAGAGACATCCCCCGTTCCGCTCTCAGTTATCCCTAGTAAGAGCTTTGCTCTCTAAATCCCATTTTATGCTTATTTCCACATCCCTTGAGTCAGACAGCAAGAACCTGCCTCAAACCCTGAAGCAATGTGAGATCTGTGGAGCTTGGGGATGCACCACGGACCAAAGGCATGAGGAGAGGAGAGGGAAAATTCCCAATCCTGCTTGGCCTGCTGTGGAGGATAAAATGCTCCAGTTTGGGTGGGAATGGGGTGCAAACTGGACCTGGTCCCTGAGCAGCCCCATCCTGTCTTCTCCCTGCAGCATCCATCCCTCCAGCACCCTCCTCTTCCTCTGTGGGGTCAGTGATGTGCTTTTCCCACCGTGGGGTTAAACTCTGGGAAAGACTTTATAAAGAGACCCAGAGGTGTGGGGTGCTGAAGGAGCTTTAGCAGCCAATGGCTATCAAAAAGGAGGGTCACGGCTGCAAAGACCAGAGCCCGGTGGGATTGGCCAGGGACCCTCCACAGAGCCACCCTGTGGGGCTGAACAAGGGCTCCAGCTAGGGGGGGTTACTTATCTGATGGGAGATAAAGCCCCCAAAGTCACCCAGGCTGAAAGGCTACTTATGCTTCCTTCTAGGAAATAATCAGAACATTTTCGATAGTGTTTTGCCTTGACCTTCTGGATAATAATGGGTGGAGAGGGAGAGCGGGGATGGTGCTGCCCGGGGCCAGCACGTTGTAATGGAGCATCCATCTCTCCGAAGTGTCTGTCTGGGATCCTGCAGGGGGTAAAGAAGGGTTAATGGCCTGTCCCACAATATTCGTTCGTAGTATTTGAAGACCGGTGAGATTGCCTGCTGTACTTGCTGGGCAGCTTGAAGAAGGGTATTGTACATATATTTGTCTGTCTATGAGTATGTGTTTGTTCCTATTTCTTAATGTTCTGCCATAAGCTGCCTAAAGGACAGTGTGGCATTATTTAAGCTTTATTTAAAGGACAAGTCAGGGGAGATTCCTGGGAAATTGGGGCTATTCCCCACGCAGCAAGGGAGGGGAATACTTATTTCCCTCCTTTCCAGCACAAATGAGCAAATGCGTGTTGCCTGAGCAGGAGGGAATACAACTTGGTTCGGAAACTTGTATTATGCAGGACGCAGCTCTTCTCCCAGGGACGGGACTGCCGTCCTTGTTGTCCTCATTTCTCGGTGATGGATGTGTCACTGTGTCTGGGACGTGCCCCTGAAGCAGCTTCCCCAACACACCCAGGGAAAAAGCAAATTTAAACCTGTGGCCATGCCTGCGGTCAGTGTTGTGTCGGGAAGAGTCCCCAGCATGAGAAGCAGCCATGGGTGCTTAAAAATTGGTAGATGAGGGTTAAAAGCTACACGTGGCTTCCAAGATGCCTTAGCCCTTTCCTGTAAGGGGAAGGATGAGGACTGCATGTTCCTTTCTCCCCAGCGGGTACCCGCAGCCGGCACTGCCCTTGCAGCCACCCCGCTGCCTCCTGCCGGCACCGCAGCAAGGCTGGGGCAGGGCTGGGGGCGAGACGGTTCCCGGCCACTCCTATGGGAGAGGAGCCCAGGGGTAGGGTGGCAGGGGGAGAGCATTTATTTAAGTTAAATCCTCACTTGGGAATTGCTTGTTACCAAACTCCTGGTGTGCCGAAGAGGAAGACTCGTGAAAATTATGTGAAAGCCTCTTGGTTTTGAACTCCATCCCACGTGCTTTGGGAAGGTCTGATGGGAGGGTTCTTAGCTCCTGGAATTGGCATTATTGCTTCCAGTGAGAAAGAATCGCTGAAATGCACGTTTTCAAGGAGATCTTGGGAATGTCATTGAAAGAAAGATGGATGTTGGGATTGGGTGAGGGGCTTATAAATTGTCTGGGGGATGCGTGCATACACAGGGAAATACGAATGTGGGTAAGACATTCACGCTATCTTCTGTTTGTGGAGTTACCAAAGCTCCCAGAAATGTTGCTTTTAGGACTTGCAGTGTATATTTAACTCTTCCTTCAGCAAATGTTTCTGGCTTTTATTCTTATTTGCTAAGTAGATGGAGCTGACATGAAAATGTAATTGGTGGGCTTGCTTCATGTCCTGTTGCAGGACTATGGAGCTCAGGTCCTTGTTCTGGTCCTGGTAGAACCTTGATTGCTCTCCTGACTTCCAGCTCTGAACTTTTTTGCAAGGCTTTTTTCCTCCCTGGAGAAAAACGTGTGGACATGAAGTTCCCAGAGCAAAAAACAAAAAGAGTTTTTAATTTTTTTTTTTCTCGTCATCGCAAATGGTGAATCTTCTGGGTGGTCCCACCACTCCCCTGACAAGGTGTCAGGTGCTCAGTTACTTGCAGGGCAAGGTGTGAGAAGTGCCTTAAATATTGGTTGGAAGCAACCAGTGGTCTATGGTTTGCTCATAATTCTGCACAGCCACAGGATCAGTAAAACAGCAGAAGCAGTGCGTTCGCCAACCTGCCCAAATACTGGGCAGTTTTGGGGCCAGGATGGCAATGACAGAGCTTTGCGCTCTTACATGTCCCCTGGGGAGGAGGGAGCAAGGTCTAGTGCCCTGGTCTCACACAGAGAAAACGAATCCTCCAGCCACAGAGACATAAAGATGAGGAAAATCAATCCAGAGCATTCTTAATGAATAGTAAATAAGCAAACATGGGCTAGCTGTCTACACAGGTATATAGCTTTATCAAGAGATGCTGGTGACATCCTGATAATGGCTTGCATTTAATAACAGGATTTAATGTCCCTGTAAAGGGAGCAGGCAGTCATCTGTTGTCAGAACTGCGAGCTAGAGTTTTCCTGTATTACACTTTCACAAATTGCTCGTGAAATAAGGTCAGGTGGTGGCAGAGCGAGATGCCGTCCCTTCCCGGCTGGAGCGGGATCTGCTGCTGCTGCGGGTGTGCCGAGAGCAGGCAGCGGCTTCGCCTGGCTGCGGTGAGTGGCGCGGGGCCCATGTCCCTGTCTGGCCCCGTTGTGGGGACTTGCCCTCCCCCAAAAGCAGTGTGTTGGCCAGTGTGGCCGGGGCTGTGGCTCCATGGCGGGGTCCAGCCGTGAAGCAGAGCCTTGCTGGGGCTGGGCTGTGCCTCCTTGAGGTCATGGGGATGCTCCCAGACCTGTTCCAGGCTGGACAGCCCAAAACCCCCCGCACAGCTGAAGCTGGAGCTGGCTCGGCCCTTAGCCCGGCCGTGCAGCCCACCCGCGGTGACTCTAGACTTTCCCACCCGGTTTTACAGCCTGCCGTGCCCCGGGATGCTGTCGCTTCCCTGGAAACTCTGCCTGCGCAGACATCCTCTGGGAGCCCGGCAGCGGGTGGGCTCTGGGGGGAGGGCATCTGCTCTCACGCCCTCCCCACATCCCCACTCGGCAGCTGGGAGGCTCCCGGGGCGGAGGGGAGGAGAGCTGTGCGCGGGCCAGCGCCCGCTGCAAGGCTGTTCGCCGGCTGTATCAAAGGGGTCTGTTGATATCATGGTAACCACAGGGGTGAAACTTGATTAGCTGGGGTTGTGATCAATAATTAATGATGGTTATTTATTATTTGTTAAGTGCCTACACTGTGTTCGCTTCCAAATCCCCCAATGGATGTAAAGCCTTGTTCGGCGTCCCTGAGTTGCATTTTTATACTGCTCGTAGGTCACAAAAGATTTCACAGAAAGAATATTTTAAAAAAGTGTAATCCTTTGTACGGAGAGAACAGAAACATCCCACTGCTGTAAAATTTGCTGTAACTGGGGAGAAAAATTCTCTTCTGTTTCCTAGCCGTTTGATTTCAGGACAGCTCTCAGCCAGCTCAGGATGGCATAATCTGCGTGTCAGAAGTCGGTACAGGAGTAGTGCGAGTTCATTTCTGTAGCTTCCCTGCTTCACATGAAACCAGAGCTGCGCTGAGTGCATCAGAGCAAGAAGTGAGATGTAATGCAGCTGGATTTTAAAAGATTTGAATAATTTAGTTGGCTGGGTCATGGACAGAACGTGCCACTTGTGGTACGTCTGAAGTTGTGTTAATGCCTGGGGGCTGCGGTTCATCCCCGGGCAGAAGGTGGGGGAAGGTCCTTGGCTTTCCTTCAGCGGTGTGGGGGGATGCTGGCACATGGGATCCCTCTTGACAGCTTGCAGTGCGTGTGGGCAGGCAGAGAGGTGCCACCGAGGTGGTTTTAGCTCTCAGGAGAGAGGGGTCTGTGCCTTGAGTTCGTCTCTGTGCAATGGCAAGGGATTAAACAAGAAGTCAGGGCAATATGATGGGACGGAGAGACCAGGTGGTGGTGACAGCAGAACAAAATACTTAAAAGTTCAGGAATTGAAGTGGTTGCAGTATTGGACTCCCCTCTGAAAACCAGCTCCTGTGGGCTCCCTGGGAACTACTCACATGGGCAGGGAGGGAACTGTCTGCCCACCTCTGCCCTTGCCAAGCAAGGTGCTGCTCCCTGTGCCCCTCACGGGGATGACCTCCAGCGTGCTGAGCGCCACCACCTCCCTCCTCAAGCATCAGGTGAAAACAACGCTGGGATTTGAGAAAACATCACAAGTGGTTATTTAGGACTTTATAGACCCTTTCCTAGAGGTCCCTTTAGGGACCTAGGGGTCTAGGACTATAGACCCCCTTTATAGACCGCTTCCCAGAGGTCCCTCAGCTGCCCTGGGGGATGACAGCTCGCTGGTAGCAGGAGAGACGGGGAAGTGCCCGTGGGGACCAGGGCCCTGGGGCCAGGGGACCTCGCCAGTGGAGCTTCACCTCTCCTATTTGAACATACTGGCTCGTGTTTTATTTTAATGAACTTAGCAGCCTTTTAAAGCTAATTATATTTCTCGCTCTGTTGCTCCGAGAGATTAGAGAACCTCTTCTAATTTCCGACCCAGCTGTAACTCCAGCCGAGTCTCGCCGGCGAGGCAAGGCTGGTGCCCTCCTGACACCCACGGGAGCTCCCTGCGTGATCTGCAGGGCAGGGGCTCTCCCCACAGAGCCCGTCAGCACACACTGCAGCGTACAGATGTGGGTTATCCGGGTTAAAACCTGCCGCCGAGGCTGTCACTGCCACCATCCCCTCACGGCAGCTCGTCGGTTCCGTGGCTGCCTCGTCAATCCCTCCCGTTCCTAAGTTCCTAATGCCCCCATCAATTCCGCCTGCTTGAGCTCCCGTCCTTTCACTCCGGGTTTCACGGGGTTGGCTCAAACCGGCGAGCGCACAAGTGCGGACGGTGCGTGATGGATGGAACCACGCAGCTCCAGAACAAATGTGCATCGGGTGTCAGTGTTATTTGTTGCCATCTGATGGCAACAAATCAAATTTTTAAGCAAGCTCCGGATACTATATGGCCCTATTGTTATCTTGCTGGTCCTGGTGACTTGGACAAATCACTTAAGCTTTGTGCTTGTAGTTTATATTTTTTTTTGCTAGAAATCTTTGTTACCGTCCTATCCCAGCCTTGTGTCACACGGAGCAGCAGAGTTAATCTTCTCTTACTATGGAGAGAGAATTTGGGATGTACAGAGCTTTATTTCATATGGAAACTCTGCAGTTAATCCCTGTTTTGATGCAACAAGATAGGGAATGAAGGGTTAATGAACCCTCCCTGGAGAGATTAGTCTGGAATTTTTAAGGCTTCTTTAGTCCCACAACATCTATTAAAGGCTCTTTTTTGTTTTATTGTTGTAATGTTCCATTCAAAGAAATCCCTCCTGGAGAATTCTTTCAATTTGGACTCCAGCGCAGAAATAAACGGGCTTATCTGAGATCTTTTAATATCATATTCAGGGCTTTTAATAAATGTGAGTTTCATCAGTGCCTTTTTTTCTTTTTCCTTTTTTTTTTTTAACTGGCGAGACAATTTAATATTAACACATCATACCTTATCACCCAATAACACTTAGTCCCTGTAATCTTATGACAGGCTAATTTCTGTAGCAACATCCCCTGTGTCAAATCTGCTCCATTCCATTACTACCCCGGCTGCTTGTGGAGCCTGGGTTGGTAATGAATATTCTGGCTTCTAAGCTTTTATCTAAGGATTATGAAATGAATTTGGAGTTTAGCTTGAGGGAGTTACAGCTTCATTTTGCCTAGTGGAGTTCGCTCATATCGTTGGAATAAATCGTAGGGGGTTTTTGTGCTAAAAATGTAAGATGGAGAACCAAAAATACGTATGTGCAAAATCCTCCGGATGGGGTGGGGTATTAAGTACAGGATTTGAGAAAAAGGGTTAATTGAAAAGAGACGTGGGGAGAAGCTGATGCAGTGCAGCCTGGCTCCCGGGGAAGGGGGGCAGCGGCGGTGGGGTGCCTCTGGCAGCCTGCACCGCCTCTCCCGTGGGCAGTGTTGGTAGGTGTTAGGTTTGAGTTGGGGGAAGGAGAGGGTTGGTCCTCGCTCTTTTAGGTGGGTCGTCTGCCAAGGCAGCGGTGGTGGTGGGGACCTGGAAAGCCCTGTCCCGTCCCTGCTGCGTGGCAGGTCAGTGCATCTCCCTGCCTGCCTTCCTCCACCTCGACGCTAAGAGCTTTCACTTAATTTAGTATGTGCAGCTGAGAAGGCTGAAGATGAGGTGAGCTCATTTGGCATAATTATCGGATGTGTCAGGAATGTGAAATCCAAGGCAGCGTAACTGTCCCGGAGCCATCACACCTCTGACAGCCTGTCGGCTGTTGGTGCTGCAAGGATGGGAAACGCACCTGCTTCCTCAAGCAGAAAATAGACTGTTAAAAAAAATCGGTGAAGGCTAAACTGCGATCATGTTTGTTATGTTTAGCATATGGTCCCCGTCCCTGCTCCGCTGCCCCCTCCCCGCGTCTCCTCGCTCCGCTCTTGCGAGCCCCTCGGAGCGGTGCCGGGGTGGGTGATGCCACCCAGGGCAGGACGCGGCGATGGCAGGCTGCGAAAAGGGGCAAGCTGGGAAGGAGACTCTCTCCCACGGGGCCGGTGGAATGCTGTGCTGGTTGCACGCTCGTAGCAGCGGAGTGGGTGCTCTTGCTGGTATGCTAAACTCTTCCTGGGGCGGGAGGGAGGGTAAAGCAACGTGCCGCATGTGGGCCGTGTGCTCCAGTCAGGGACTGGGGCATCCTTGGCTGTCCCCATCCCCTCCTGCCTGTCACAGGCAGCCGAGAGGCAGTCGTCCGGGGGAAAGCGCAGCCACTCTTCCACTGTTATTGTACAAAGCAGCACGGGGCAAAAATGTGGCTGTTGTGAACAGAGGCGGGTGCCTGTTTCATTGTTGTCTGATTTCTGCCTGGATTGCTCTGTTACTCCTCACTTTATCTTTGAAAATCCCACCTTTCAGTAAATCTCCCAGCCCTGCTGCCCCGGTACGTGCTCTGGAGCAGTCAGACCAGTCCCTAGCCCAAGCCCCGGGGAGGACCGCTTTGCAGGCTGAGTGGTGCTGTTTCAAAGCTTTGGAGCAGGCTTGTCCCAGCTCTCTGTCGGAGATGCCACCAGTAAGGAAATAAATAGATGGCACTGGGTGCCCCGATCAGCCAGGAGTGGGTTTCACAGGAGGCAATGGTGGTGTGCCCGCTCCGGGTTACTCTCAGGAAGTGGGAGGGCGTTACCTGGCTCAGCCGTGCCCATCCACGCTGCAGAGTGCCAAAATTCACCCACTGCCCGCCTCTCCCTTCCTCGATGAATGCCGAATAATAAACTTGACAAAAAATAATTACCTTGCCGTAAATTGGGTATTAGCATATGAATTAGAGTTTAACATATGAAAGGGCTTTTGATGCCACATAAAATTAATATAGAAAATGACCGTAACGGAGTAACAAATTACACTTTAAAAGTCAGCCCCATCGAGCCCGGCTGACATCGCGATGGTGGCACAAGGATGCCCGAGCTGGTGGGGGGGGGAGGCTGGGAGCTGGGGACATCGCCTCTGACCCCCCAGAGCAGGCTGGCCCCAATATTCGGTGCTGCACCGTGCTGGCCCCAAGCCTCAGGGCTGTGTCTGCCTGCTATGCTGGGGCTGAGGCAATTCATGCAGATGATCCCCCCTATTTGTATTCTGCCACTTGCTTCTCATTTGTTTGGGCAAGTGATGGTTTATTTTTGGTCCACGGCTTTTGTCCAAGGTGATCGTTTTGTTACTCATGATTAACCTGGGGCTTTTTTCCTCTTGAGTTTTCAATATCCTGGCCAGGCTGGCTTTCGGCTGCATTGTTAATATATCCAGGACAGAGAGGATTTAAGACAGCTGTTGAAGCGTGTTGTCATATTGTTAAAAACAATCTGTAGATATAAATTATTCGCATGCAAAAAGTTTTCTAGGACAGAGTTAAGCTGGCAAAGACAGGTCATTTATTTTCTGAGAGGGGGGGAAAAGAAAACCAAGCTCTTATTTTAATATGAAAGGTATGAACACGATTAAATGGGGTTTGGATAACAGCAGCTCAATGAGCTGCCATTCATGATGCTGAGGTGCCACATGTACTCTGTGCACACTCTTACACTGACCCACTGCAAAAAACAAGGTATGGGTTTAAGTTGCCTTCCCTGAAGTTTAAAGTCAGCGTACTTTGCCTCTTATTTGGAGCAAGAGCACTCAACTGATGAATGGCAGCCCACTGAAATGCCATGTGTTTGCATGTCATCAGGCATCCACCCAACGCAGAAGGTCTTGGAAAACAGCAGTTGGAAAGCTTGAAGATTTTTTTCCAGTCAAATAAGTGGGAAAAAACCTGACAGAGGTACTCAGCCCACCTCTGCAGTGAGCAGTGCGGGGTGGTGGTATGCAGCAGCGTCTGTCAGCCACTGTCGTGCCCCTATGGGCAGTTTTTCTTTGCCACAAGAACAGTGTCTACCTGGTGGGGGGGACCACGGCTTGTGTGGTTTGTATTGGAGAGCGGGAGGATCTCTAGCCAGCAGCCACAAAATAGAGGTAGGAGTTGGAGATACCGGTATTTTCCTGCATGTCTGGCAAAAGAACAGGGTTGGTTTTGTGCCCTGTGCACAGAGGGGGTGACCAGGAGGCTGGATATCGTGCTGGTGCTTTCATCCCAACTTTTGAACTGCCTGTGCAAGCCCTGTAATTGCAGGCAAGCAGCACCAGTCTGGGCTTTGTGTCTGGGCTTAAATATTGCAGGTAGCCTGTGGGTAGTGTGGGCTGAAAGACTTGTGACCACGTGTGCAGTAGAGACAAAGCTGGAGAGAGCTGCAGGGGTCTTGGAGAACAGGACTGGGGTTCAAAACAATGATGGGGGAGTTATCTGCATCTGGGGATGCATGGCTAGAGGGTTTTCTCCCTTAACTACAGCTCTTTCCCAGAGCCAGCCGATGTGTGAGTAGAAGCCGTGTCCTGGTTTCAGTGAGTGACGAATCTTTTAGGACAGCATCAAGCGGGCGGGAGTGCATGGCAGAGAGGGGAGTGCAGAGTCCCCCAAACCCAATCCTTTGCCTGTAAAACATTTCTTCCTTGCTGTAATGCTGCAACAGGTGATGCCACTTAAAAGTAATATAGAAATATTTTGTTTCCACGACTTTTGTTCCTGTTCCAAATTCCCCAAGAGGCCCTCCAAGACATTTATTTTTTTCCAGGGAAATCCGTGCATTTCTTAATCCCTGCAAAGTTCTCTGCCACATTGTCACCTCCCTTGCAGCGTTTTGTGGATGGTGCTGCCCCGTCAGCAGTCCTGCCCTCGGAGTCTTGGCAGCTGTCGATCTCTTTCCACTGGTTGCTCTGTCTTTGTGCCGCACAAAGCCCTCGGTGCTGGCCTGGGTCTGATCCAGCTCACAAGTTGTCCGTGGCTTCATGGTTGTCCCTTTTCTTTCTTTTGGTGTTTTTTTTTCTTTTTTGTCTGTGAGCAGAAAACCCTTAGGTTGCACGTATGCCTAAGATAGTAACATAATTATACCTTCCCAGCTGCTGTCTGTAAATGCTCTCACCATGAGTGCCAATTAAAATAAATGCAGATTATTGGGAATTTAAAGGACAAACAAATCGCTTTTTGTCTAAATATCAGCCTGGGTGCTGGGGCCATTGAGGTGTTTTTGCATTAGTGCCCGCATTTATGACCTGTATCGATTCCTTTTAGCAGGGCGAGGACCTCAGCCTCATTACCGGAGCAGGCAGGCAAGACTGGCGCAGGGTTTTTGCTGGACTGGCCTCTGCAGCCAAGGGGGATTGAGGGAGCGTTTTGTTGCCCTGACCAGTGAGCTTTCCTTGGATGGAGGAGGAGGGCTGCCTGCTCTGATGGCTCAGCGAGCAAACACTAATCTAAAGAGCTTGCTCTAAATTCAAGGCCAGGCAGAGCAAACCAAATAGAGAGAACCACGCTCTGCCCTGAGGGTTAACTACCTGCTGCTGGAATGCTAATTGCAGTGAGTGGTGTCCATCAATTGTAGCAAAGAGAGTTTTCTTCCTGCGAGGATGCAGGGGAAGGGAGAAGCCCTGATCCTCTCGACCAGCTTTCTGCTAATCAGCTGCGAGATGGGAGGGTTCAGGAGACCGATAATGAGTGGGACAGACGTGAGCATCCCTCACCAGCCTGTAACTAGCCGGTCTTTGGGCATCCAAAGCACCCCTTTGCCTTGGGGTGTTCGTGCTCCGGGTCCCTATTTGCCCTCTGGCTGCCTGCTGTTAGGGAGGGCTGAGATGTCCATGGCCATCACAGGCTGCTTCTCCTGGGGTTTTCTGTAACCACCTGGGCCAGGTGGCCAGTGGCCAACATGGAAATCACCATCACTTTGGTCCCTTTGGGTCTGGATTTCCAGGGAGACCCTGTGTCCTGCTGGGATCCCTGTGGCAGGATCATCCAACCAGCTGGGTTAAAACTTCCTTTTCCTTCCTTCAGACTACTATTAATTGCAATACTATGATGCTACTAATAAAAAGGGGGATTTCACACTCTTGCCAGCTTTGAGAAACTATTGTTCAGGCTGTTTATCTGCTTTTTTGTTCTGAGAAATGATTAATTGTCTCCTTAGACAAGATTGTCCTCTAAATTATACTAAATTGGTGGTAATTCATGTAATATTTCTCACTTCGTACAGTAGTGATCTGCTGTTTACAGATCCTCCTGCTGGAGACTGCTTTTGGGGATGCTCAGGTCTGCGGCTGACCAGTCCTGGAGAGACCAGGGCAACCCCACAGCTCTGCACCCCGAGGGGCTGGGCTCCTGGGAGCTGACCTCCACTGTTCCCTTTTTGCTCCGCAGTGTGTTCTGCTCCCTGGCAGGTCTGGGGGAGCTTCTGTTTCTGTCATCTCCAGTTTATTTGCAAGGAAGAAAGAACAGGCACCTCTTGCACATTGTCTTCTTTTCACTACATGCCTGCCCTGTTTCCCCAAACTCCAAAGTTACCCATAGCAGAGTTGCCAAAGCACTTGCATAAGCACTGCATTGAAGTGCCACATCTCTGAGACACCTCTTGGTACCACTTGGTTTAAATACTGCAGCAATGATTTTTTCCAGACTTTTTAACCAACCTCTTGGTTGACTGACTTCATGGAGGTGTCGGGCGAAAGATTAACAAGAAGATAAAGAAAAAGATAACTAAAATTTTGTCGAAAGAGCAATGAAACTGGTGAAGGGTCTGCAGAACAAGTCCTATGAGGAGCGGCTGAGGGAACTGGGGCTGTTCAATCTGGAGAAGAGGAGGCTGAGGGGAGACCTCATCGCTCTCTACAGCTGAAAGGAGGTTGTAGTGAGGTGGGGGTCGGTCTCTTTTCCCAAGTAACAAGTGGTAGGATGAGAGGAAGTGGCTTCAGGTTGTGCCAGGAGAGGTTTAGATGGATTATTAGGAACTATTTCTTCACCAAAAGTGTTATCAAGCACTGGAACAGGCTACCCTGGGAAGTGGTTGAGTCACCATCCCTGCAGGTATTTAGAAGATGTGTAGATGTGGCACTTAGGGACATGGTTTAGTGGTGGACTTGGCAGTGTCAGGTTTACAGTTGGACTTGATGATCTTCAAGGTTTTTTCTAACCCAAATAGTTCTATGATTCTGTTCTATGATCCTATGAAGTGTCACCTAGAAGTCTCTAGCCCAATCTCCTCCTTGAAGAAGGACTGTCACCACCACTAGATCTGGTCAGATGTGGCTCTGTGTGTCCACGTCCTGGAAACCTGCAAGGGTAGAGACTTCACCACCACTGGTGACCTGTTCCAGAGCTACATCAGTCTCCCAGGGGACCTTTTTTCCCTAGTGTCTGGCCTGACATTATGTTTTATGTATTGATACTTACAGTCTCCCACTACAGTGAGGAATCATCTTTGACACTGCCCTTTGGATAGCTGTAGAGAGCTATCAGGAGGAAGAAGTCCCGTGCATAGCACATCCATCCGGGAAGGAGAGCCCAGGAATTGGGCAACCCCCTCCCAGCACCCTCAGGCGAGAGTGCAGCCGGGGCTGTGCTGGGGGACAGGGACGAGGTCTCGCCCTCTTACCACCCTGGCAGGTTTCTCTCACTTGGAAATGACAGGCAGAGCCTTGGAGTAGCGTGTGCCTTCAGCACCGCCACGTGCCTCTTCCTTGCTTGCCTTTTTTCTTTTTTCAGACCTCAGTTGAAGTTTCAGATTGTTGTTGTAAATTTATCGCAGTATTATGATTTCCCTCCGAAAACAAAAGAAACCATTCTTTTGTTTTTCACCTCTTCAGACTTTTTTGGGGGCGCGTAAGTTTTAGTTCCATCTTCTTGTCAAAAGATAACTAAAATCTTGAATGTCCTTGTTGAGTCTGTTTGGGGGAGACTGTCTGTTTGATATGATAATGCCAGCATTTTTCTTTGTTTGAGTTTTTCTTGCCAATAAGTACTGAAGCTGGATATTCTGGTATGGAAGAATTCAGAATATATTTTTTCTTGATTAGCCACAAGGCCATATCTCTAAGCAAAAATCTTTCCATTTGGGAAGAAGGGAACGATGCAGGTGACCTGGAGAAAATGCTAGGCTGACAACTGAATTTTTCCATAGATGCCCCACTCCTGCTCACTTATAGTTCTGATCTTAAACCTGGGATTCACAGAGCATCACGCTCATCTGCTATAAACCTTTGCAGTGTGAGGAAGGAGCGTTGGCTGTGTTGCAGACAGCCTCCCTAGCAGAGGCCAGTAGCATTTTGGCATGTGTTTTTACAGAAACACCTACATAAAGCCCCCAAGGGCCTAAGTTAGACTTAGAGCAGAGGGAAAAGGATCTTTGCTGCCTTTTTTCAGTTTTGTTGTTTGGCCAAATGTTCCCTGTGACACAGGATGTTCTCTCGCTTTTGCTGCTTTGCCATTAAGGGTTTTGTTTTCAGTTCAGACTTATTCATCTAAATGATCAGGGTACGTGTTTTTGACCAACTGCAGGGATTAGATTAAACCAGAGCTGCAATAAAAAAAATATCCTTATTCTCTGCAAAAACTCTCAATACTCTGCAGCTATGTATCTTATGAATGCATTGCAGCATCTGGTGTTCAAGGGACACAAATAAGCATATGAACTGTCTGACCTTGTCCGTGCAGGAGTTTCCCAGAAATCTCTTCATCCGATGGCAAAAGGGTTCTTTTCTTCTCTTTGGCAGGGATTTGTTTGTGTTTCGTGGTCCTCCCTGGGCTGGGCAGGGACTCATGGATACACGAGTGGTGGAGTCGTGCTGACCATGTCAGGCATGCAGATATGGTTGGGTGGCAAAGGGTAGAATTGGATGGAGTTTTAGGGTAATTCCAAAACTTTAAGTTTTTCTGTCACTATCTTTTGCCTCCTTCTTAAATTGTAGGTCATCTGCAAGACCTCAGCGAGAGAAGCACCAATGCCGCAGGCTCCTGGAGCCACTGGGTAACACCACAGCGTTTTCCTAATACACCCTTGCCCTGTCCCATGCTGTCAAACCTAAACACTTTCCCTCCTCTCCAGTCCGCTGGCTAATTATTGCTGCTTTTTAAGCACATGGAAATAGTGCAGAGGAGCTTTGCCATGAGCCTTTGGACGATGAGGGGACAGGCGTTGGGGCTCCATGTGCTGTACGCACTAGCTCACCGTCAATGAGGAGACGCTGGTGAAGTGGGGGGCCCCGCTCCTGCAGATGCAGCCAACTCCCTGAAGGCGATCTCCAACTTAGATGCCAGGATGAAGCTGCTCTGCTATTTCTTGCCCTGCCCACCCCCCCCCATCTTTAATTTCTTTTCTCCTTGCTCTTGGAGGCATTTCTGCGTTTGGGGAATGTCATGGCCCTTCTGGCTCTGTCACTTCAAAGCCTGTCGCCCTTAATGGCATTTCTCTCCAGCCCATTCCCGCCCACCTCTCCCAGTGCAGCGTGCCCCGCCCCCCCTCCCGCCGCCTTAATTCTTTATGGACCAACGCTGACTTTAGCACAAGTCTCCTTTGATCAAAGGGAGCCTTATCCGGTCCCAGAGACAAGCGCATCCCGGGGAGATGGCAGAAATTAGGTCAGCTCTGCCGCACTCAGCATCGGGCAGATGGGGGGCTGCCAGCTGCCCTCCTCCTGCCTTTGCGGAGCCCCCAGGGCAAGGCTTTGCTTGGAGGTGCCTGGGGTCCCCCCAGCCCCCCTGCCTGGGTAGGCAGCCTGTCCTCAACCTGTCAGCCTCCCCTGGCTGCCTCCTGCATCCTCCAGCGCTGCAGCCCGGCTGGCAGCTCTTTCCCTTTTATCTCAGGGTGCCCTGAGATGTCTTGGGGCAAACGCCTTCATTCAGGGTGAAGCTGGGCTCCGCGATGCTGTCAGGATGGGGTTTGTCAGGCTGGCAGCAATGAGCATGCAGGGCTGGAGGAGGCTCGTTAGAAACTGAATTAAACCCCTTGCCGCTCATGCCAGCAGAGCCCAAGCCTCTTTACCAGCTATCACAGAATAACAGAACGTTAGGGGTTGGAAGGGACCTCTGGAGATCATCTAGTCCAACCCCCCTGCCAGAGCAGGACCACCTACAGTAGGTCACACAAGAACACGTCCAGGTGGGTTTTGAATGTCTCCAGAGAAGGAGACTCCACAGCCTCCCTGGGCAGCCTGTTCCAGAGCTCTGTCACCCTCACAGTGAAAAAGTTTTTCCTTATCTTAACGTGGAACCTCCTGTGCTCCAGCTTGAACCCACTGCCCCTTGTCCTGTCATTGGACATCACTGAGTAGAGCCCAGCTCCATCCTCCTGACACTCGCCCTTTACATATTTATAACCATTGATGAGGTCACCCCTCAGCCTCTTCTTCTCCAAGCTAGAGACCCAGCTCCCTCAGCCTTTCATCAGAAGGGAGATGTTCCACCCCCTTCATCATCTTTAGTGGCTCTGCGCTGGACTCCTTCCAGCAGTTCCCTGTCCTTCTTGAACAGAGAGGCCCGGAACTGGACACGCTATTCCAGATGGGGTTACAGCTACGCTGCTGTAACACAGTCACCTACGTGATGGGACCAAATCTCACTGGGAATGGGATGCGAAATGTGCTGCTACCGGGACAGGACTCACCTTGCATCTTTGAGGTGACTGTATGGGTTTTTTGGGTGCCTGGTAGCCTGGGTGCCCGACAAGCCAGTGGGGAGCACGGGAGGGAAAGGAGGGACCTGCAGCTCAGCTCGATGGACAGGATCACACCACAGCCCTGCAGCAGCATTCAGCTCAGCTCCATGGCCTTTTGTACAGCTCATTAACAGCAAACGCTGAAGAGAAGGAGGGCAGAGCCATTACAGAGCAATTTATATGTAAATGCCTAAAGTACCAAATAAAAGCAAGCCCACTGGCGTTCATTAGAAAAAACATTATTGAATTTTCTTGTATGTGTCTCTTTTTTTTTTTTTCATCTTGGCAAGACAAAGGACACTGCCAAACCACCCGTTTGGCTTCTTGATTCTCTAGTTGCATCCTTGCTGCATCCAGGCACAGGTTAGGGGTGGTCTTTCACCTGCCCAGGTGAGGTGAGGAGCGAGACAGGGAGGCTCTGACCTCTGGAGTCCCCAATAACCGCAGGAGAGGGACATCCCACCTCTGCTGCCCACCTGGGACACTGAGGCAAGTCCCCAGTGAGAGGCTTTGCTGCCCCCGCACTGACGCAGGGGCCCAAGGTATTCTCCATAGCCTACACCATGGCACAGACCTCACTTCCCCTTGGAAAGACGATCCAGAAACTTCATCCTGGAGGGATTTCCAACCAAAGTGAGTTTACCTTTAGCTAAAACTTGAATTTTCTCTGCTGTGAGGTTTTAGCTCTCAGCTGAGGGCTGCTTCTGCCAGCGGCAATAGAAACAAGGTAAAACACGTATAAATTCTTAATCAAACTGTTATCTATAATGGCCCCAAGTAGTACAGCTGGTGGCACTGCTGCTGGAGAGAGCGTGTTGGTGTCTCTGCATATTTGAAGAACAAGCTGATTTTCCCTTCCTAGCCATGTATTGTTTCTTGTCAAGGTGAGACCACACACAGGTGAGTTTGGGGATGCCAGTGTCCAGCTGAAGGCCTGGGGAGTGCCTTGCTTGTGTTTCAACCCTGGATTTAGTTTGGGTTGAGGCAGAAAAGCTCAGCAAAGACTATTTCTGGACTTGAAGGCAAAGTGGAAGAGCTGCCTACAGCGTAAATTACACCCCTAAGCAGGTGGTTGTGCATCAGCGTTTGTGTCGAAATCCCAGATCCTTCTCCCACCCCAGCGCCCTTCCATCCTTGCTCTTTTGCAAAGCTGCCTGAGTCTGTAAAAACCCTCCCTGCATCAGCTTCGCAGCAACCACAGCTGTTTTCATGGGCGTGTGACCCAGAGGTGGAGGCACAGGGAAGCTTTCTGGCTGCTCTGGAGCAGGCTGTTTGTACAGCCATGCTTGTGCACCTCCCAGGCCATTCGCAGTGTGGTACCTGGGTTTGTCTGCCTTCCAGCCGGCTGCTTATGTGTTTGTGGGGTAACGGGAATGCTACCCTGTGCTTGGCATTCTGGGTAACCTTATGCAAATGAATGTAAATACAACAAGACCTCCCCCATTGACATAATGGGATTGGTTGCTTTGTCAGGTGTTGGCTCAAACACATCTCTATCGCGCCTCTCGACACACAGTGTCTGGAGATTTCCAAGACAGACTTTCAGCAGCTGTGCAAGGGAAAGCTATTCAAATGGGAGAGAGGGAAAAATGGAAAATAATCAGTGTTACAACATCACTATCAAGTATGTAGGAACCCATGTCTTGGAAGAGATGTGTTCATTATCTCTCAAACCATTATCATTCTATCAAACACAAGAGCTCACTCCAGGATGCTGGTGCCTATGGCCAGGCATTGCACACCCAAAGCAGCTGCAATGAGCAAGTGTGTCCTTGGCCTTAACTCTTCCTCTCCTCCAAACAGCCAATTGACATTTTTTTGGTAGCTTATATCAGAGTTAGAATCAATCCTCAGCCTCGCCATGCGGCAAAGAAATACTAGCCCTTTCTTCTTTGCATTAGTGAGGACCCGCATTGTCGGCAGCTCCTGCAGAGGATGGGTTTGCAATGAGCCCATCTCGCTGCGCTGGGGTTATGTCTGCTGCGCCTGCATGGCCAGCCTTGGTGAAGCTTTTGGCTGTGTCTGCTGACACAGTGGCAGCCCGGTGGCATCTGGCATCGCTGTCGCAGCAAACCATCACCCCAGCTCTGGGGCTCCAGTTTTGAGTCCGTCCTCTGGCCTGGAGGCAGCTGAGTGTGCTGAGAGATACAGCAAAGCAGAAACACTGTGAGGAGCCTCAATTTGCTTACAGGGGACTCCATCTGCTGGGAAAAATAGTGAGGGGTACATTAAGAAAGGTTAAAAGTTGCTGTCTGGGTGTGCAGAATTGGGAAGTCTCCCTGTAGAAGCTATGGGGGCTGCTACAGCCCCAGCGCGAGCAGGAGCCAGAGGAGTGCACAGACCTGGCATATTAATGGGCAATTTAACGAGGAGCCACATCAACTGGCAGCTGTTGCCTGCCTGAAGGGACAGAAATCCTCACCCCAGTGCTTGTAACATGCATTTTGCTGCTTCCCCGTGTGCTTTGGTACCTCCATCTGGGAGCAGAGGAACGCCTGCCAGCTCTAGCAGGAATTGCTCTGGATACTTGGCTGTCTCTTTGTTTATGCAGAATGACTAGCTGGGTGGGCTGGGGCCTTAATCAGTAAATTCATGACTGGACTAATGGAGAAAAAGACCCAGCTGCCAGGTTTCCCAGTGACTTGGGCTGCCTATTCCTTGTGCATCTGTGCTGATCCTCAGAAATTCACTGAAAAAAAATCACAAGAGCTCAAAGAATCAGTCCCAGAGAGGGTGTTCAGGGTAAAAGTATAAAATAATGTTACTTAATCATGTCATACAAGAAGTCAATAAAGAATAATACAGCGCAGATCTGATGTGGTGAATTCATATCCAAACGCCAGACTCCACTTTTATTATGTCCATAATATATCTCCATTGATGCAAGATTAATACGATAATAACATTTCATCTTAAACTTGAGGAGATAAAAACAATGCCGCTTGGCAAGGCGGTGCTTCTGCTGCTTTTCCTGGCCATTAGTCCATGGGAAGCGTTGCCATGTCCCTGCCAGGCACACGCTTTCTGGTCCTGTAACTTCCACCGAGCTCAACTACAGCTAAGTTCACCCCAGTGCATGGAGTATTTGTTTAAGCCGAGTGACTGCTCACATTCTCCTCCCTGCTCCTGCTCCTGTCACCCCCAGAGGTGAGCAGTGACGTCTTGCAGCATCGTCCCTCAGGTGCGGGAGGGCTGAGGCCTGGCAGGACCCCAGGGGCCACCCAGGTCCCATGAGGGAAGAGGCAAGGAGAGGCCTCCATGATGTACATTTCCCAGCTCATTTCCAGCCCATGGCAGAAGATCTGAAGCAGGGCTTGTCTCCTGCATGGTACCTCCTGGGGCATAACAATTAATCAGTCCCCAGCTGCTATCTACCTGGGAATTAGCTAATTTCCTGAGGATTAGCCTAATTGTCTAATTATTCGTTACATCGCCTCTCCTCCTTCTCCTCATTCATTGTTTGATTGTTTTATTGTAAAATATCTTTAGTCTCTTTTATTTGAAGACATTCAAGAGACTTATTTTGGGGGTTTTTTGCATGCATGTCTTTTCTGAACAGTCCTTGCTGACACCAACATCTCCTCAGCCTCCCTGAGATCAGGGACCGTGAGGTTTGGCCCTTATGGTGCGTCACCTACCTCTGCCTACATGAAAGGTCTCTAATGTGTTTTTGCTCTGGTGTTCACCTTGCCTGACAGCCTTCTGAGGCAATATAACCCTGCAAAAGGGATGTGTCTCTAGAGAAGCTGCTCTATGAGAAGCTCTTGACAGGAGTTTTAGGGTTAGGGCATAAATGTGATTTTCTCCTTCAGTGGGTGTTTACATAATTGCGTTTGTCCTCGCCTCTAAAGAATCCACCTGCACTTGCAGAATCTGCTTCTGCCCCTGAGAAGGTTGTGTGTCAACACCTTGGTCTTTGTTCCAGAGCACAAACAGCCACCACCACCACCCCCCGGCCCCCGCAAAAAAAAAAAAAAAGCAATGTGACTGTGAATGCATATATTTGGAAGTGCACGCGTGGATCCTCCTTCCCCTACCCCAGCTGCCTTTGCAGAGGCACTTAGAGGCTTTTTTAACGAAGCAGCCAAATTGCCAAGCCCTCTGCAGGACCCTCGTGCCCTGGGCTTACTAGCTGGTGTACGCTCCAACCAGTTAGTTCCATTTAACTGTCACCAGCTGGTGTAAACTCCAGCTGACTTGTGCATCCTTCACCTGTAATGGTGTGCAGGGAGCTTGTCTGAATTTTTGTTTGGGGCTGAAATACCCCTGGTTGTGTCCAGAGTTAAAAGTGAGTTAAAATATGCCTTCCTTGGTGAGAAAGGAGTGCTTGCTCTTTCCTCCCCACTATGGTAGTAGATCTAGGAGGCAATGTCATGGGGACAATCCAGCAACGCTGCCACCGTCACTCAGGCAGAGAGTGGTTGAATCACTGCAGACAATAATCCTCTATTGATTTGCCTTGTTTTTACAATCATTTGAGAATTGTCACTAAGCAGAACGAGAAAATCTTCTGATCCCGCAGAGGGTTGTCTTGTTCCTCTCGGGCTCTCAAGGAAATAACAACAACAACTAAATGAAAAACAATGCAGAAAAATTAAACCCATGAGTAAACCATAAATAATGGGGTAGAGCTGCTGAGAGTGCTTTGATGTTCTAATGCATCAGTTACTTGTTTTGGTTCTTTTCCTTATAGTTTTCCTGCACCCATTTTTCCAGCTTTTCATAGGCAGGACTTCAGTACCTCAACAGTCCATGAGCATTTCCAGCCCTGCACTGAGGAGCGTGAGCCAGGCTGGGCACGGGCGTTTTTGTTTCTTGGCTGGGTGCTTGTGTGAGAGGCTTTCAGGGATCTGCTTGGTGGGTCATTCCTCTGGGACAAGTCTGTCTGATAAGGTCTAGCTATGTTTTGGTGAGTTCCCAAATTATTTGTGTGTGTGTGTGTGTTTGTGCACAGGCTCACTGTGTATGTCTATGCTGGATGTGGGTGTCAGGACTGATGTAGGCTGGAGCCTGCGCCCACGTGGTGGTTGTCTCTGGGGCTTCTTGCGGATTGGAGGTGACTGAAGTTTCGCGTGGCACGGAGAAGTGGTGTGTGTGCATGTGTGGTGTGCAAGCACACGTGTGCTGGGGGACGGCGGTCGTCCGAGTGCAGCGTTTGCAATAGGAGCCAATTCCAAGTGCTAGCAGCGCCGTTCTGCTGCTCAGAGGTGCTTGTTGGCTCACACAACTGAAAAGACTGTGACATTCAAAAGAAATAATTTATAAACAGCAGATGTTTCAGAAACTATGATTAAAAACCCCCCAAACAACCAGAACACCAGCCCACCCAGTATGTGCATGTGCCTTGACTTGGAAAAAGGTACCTAGACAGAGCAGCTGCTGAGAACGCCAAGGGAGGTTGGTTCCGGAGCAGCACCGAGATACACACGATGCCGAATGCCTAATAAGAAATTTTGAAGTGATACAAGGAGGGCATCTGAGGGAAATTAAACTCATGCATTTTTTATAAGAAATAAGGGGAAGAATGATATGAAGTGGGGAGAAGTGGGGAATGGGGAAGGAAGAGGGAAAAACAATAATGAAGATGCAGCAGAGCTGAGCCAAGTGATGTAGAACACTGATGGTGAGCTCTGAGCAAAGCTGGAGCACTTTGCAGCTGGCAGGCAGCAATGAGACCCTGTCCCCTGCCTTCCTGAGCCCAGCAAGGGTGAGAGTGGAACTGCTGCTGGGGGCACAGGTCCTGATGAGGGGAAGGGGCAGCAGAGGCTGACACTGCCATGCACCCCCTTCCCAGAGTGCCTGTTTAATACAACTGTAAAAATTCATTTCAACATCAAAGCATGTTTGAATTTGAGCTTTCAGTTTGATTGATTTAGTTTCTTCTGCGTCTGCTAAATAATGACACGAGCATTTTCAGAAAATGCCCTTCTACTGCTCTCTAACTGCTTTTTTTTTTTTTTTTTTTTTTGGCTGTAATCAGCCCTCCTCCTCCTCCTCTCGGCCCCTGCAGCCCCTGCCCAGGCAATGGAAGCAGCCAGGAGGAGAAGGTGGACATCTCGCTCCTCCTTGTGCTCCAGTGGGGCTGGGCAGCTGGGGCAGAGCACTGTCTGGGTGCAGAGCTGCTGGGTGAAAGCCTCCATCCAGCTGTGGCTCCTGGGGGCACATCTGCCAGGTATCCCATGGACTGACTGCAGCTCGTTGCATCTCTCCCCATTCCCACCACCCCAGCAGTGCCCACCAGTCTGCAGCTGTGTACTGTCAGGAGCACAACCTTTCCTCCACGAACCCACAGATCTTCTGTACTTCTCCAATTTTAGTCCCTTTCATGTACAATCAGAAGACATCTCCTGCAGCCTCAACCTCGGTGGCCATCAGCCTCTCTGGTATGATTACATAGGTCTCCCTAAGTCATTACGGGGATGTAACTCATCTGAAGGACCAGTTCTTTCCCTGCTGGCTATTAATCACTGTGTTTGCCCCAGAAACCCTTTGGCAGGAATCCACATCTCTTGACCAGCTTTTAGCAACTCTCAAAATAGCCTCCAGGGGTAGCCAGTGATGTAGTTTTCCCACTCACATCTGTAAGTACCTGCTAATCTGTTCTCCATCTGGGTAGAGATGTGGATGGAACAGATGAATGTCTGATATTGCCACCTGAAAACTACTGAGCAATGCAAATGAAATAGGGAGTATAGAAATGTGGAGTGAAGGAGGTCTCAGGAAGGATCCGACCAGCCCTTTCTCAGGGAGGCTGGATCAGGTAGCCCTGGTTGGCAGGAATTCGTGCCCACCATGCAAAAGAATTGACAAATTTGGTAGGTCCAGCCCAGAAACCTTAGCTGGGACCTCCATTTCGCACTGGTTAAAGATGGAGCTTTCATGGCTCCTATTCTTTTGATTGCCACATTCATGCCCTGCCAGAGGAGACATTTCACAGCACAGTGTGCGGGTACCTGGCACATTAAATCTGGAAAACAGAGCCAATGGCAGTCATAAGTTATTTCATTTGTTAAAGACTCCTGATAGTTGTTCATCCTTCTAGCTTGTATTTCCTTTTACTTGGTCTTCCAATTTGTCCCTGTCTGGGAGCTAGTGGGGTTTCTGGACTGGGGGAACTTTTTCCCTGCTAGATGTGTAATGGTATCCAGAGCCTCGGTTTATGCAGCGTTGCAGAAACAGCTGAAACAAGTGTGGGCATCCTGGAAGAAGGAGGCCAAGTTCTGGTTTAATAATAACTTGGTCTCCCTGGAGACCATCACATGTAGACAAGCTTCAGAGAAGTCCCATAAAGGACTTTAGAAATTCCCCTAATTTTCACTCCCCCTCCTCTTCGCATGCCCCAAGTTCTATCACGGTTGAGTTACTTAGGCAGAGCAGGTTGTGCATTTGCAGGTGGTTTATTTATTCCTAGAAAGACAGAGAATTCATACAAACCTGGTGCTGTCTCATCCCCTGGGTCATAGCTATGTCTGAATGAGCACAGAAGACAACCCTGCCCACACGTGATGCCCATATGCAAGCAGTGCTTTGCAGAGCTGGTGCAGGAGCTGGACCAGCCACCCCAAAAGTGACCTTCTCTGGCAGGTCTCCCTCTCAGTGGGAGCTGTCTTGTGGCCATATGGAAATTTTAATATTTTCTTTATAGAGTGAGGGCTCTGAAAGTTCAGCCACGCCTGGGCTTTTTCATCACTAAGAGAGTAATGTGGGGATGGTAGTTACGTGTCAGAGCAAAGGTCCATCTACTCCAGCACCCTCACCTCCAAAAGCGGACAAGGGAATGAGTTGAATTCAGGGAAAACAGCAGCTGCACTTTCCCAGCCAGCAGCCTCTCTCCCTGCCTGCAGCTCAGGCCCTTTCTTGAGGGGCTGTGTTTAATAATGCTGATGGACTCTTTTTCCCATGAATTTGTTTAATTCCTTTCTGTTTTTCTGGATATCCATTTGCTTGTCTCAGGCAAGGAAAGGTTAATGAGTTATAGCCCTTAAAAGCGCCCAAAGGGTTTTGAAAGGAACAATTCTCTAAACAAAAACCTCATGTTCTCATACTGTCGTTAAGAGCTGCAGGATCAGTTTGGTGGTTGTTGCAAGTGTGGGGATCCCAGCCCCATCCCCCTCCCTACCCCCTTCCCAACCCAGAGAAATTGGGGTGGTTTCTCTGGGTCTGCCTGAACTTAGCATCCCCATTAAAGCTATTTTATTTTCTGCTTCCAGGGTTTTCTTTCCTTTTACTTATTTCTTTTCTGTTAGAGGAGGAAGGAGAATTTGGACTGTTTTCATTTCAGCCATTTTATTTCATTTTATTTTATGTGCAGCTTGAAAAACAACAGCTGCTTATTATGGATGAGTTTCATGGGTCCTAGAAAATGAAGAAGAAATGTAAAGGAGCAAATTTTGGCACAAGTGGAAATGATCAGCATGAATGCAAACCTGCTGGAGGAGAGATGTCCAGAGGAGAGCAGCTTCAGCAATGTGGCGCTGCTGGCCATGGTGAAGTGGGGACGAGCGTCCTCACTCTGCTCCCTCCACGCTGGGCCAGCCCCAGCGATGCCCTGCTGGTCCCCTCGTCCCCTTCACATCACCCATGGGTCTGTGCTCTCTCCCATCTAGGCTGGGAGAGGACATCTGGATTTGGGAGGAGCGTGGCTTTGCATCTGCCCATGCATGGGCAGGGAGAGCAACTGGCAGCGCACACGGGCAGCAGAGGGACTAAAAAGGTGCCTGGGGACCATCCCCTCTGGTCATGGGGTGTTGCATTTAAAAGCAGCGCTGGTCTGTGGCTCCTGGCTGGGAAACGCTGGTGGCTCCGGGGTGACAGCAGTGGCTGGGGAGCAGCAGAACGATGTGCTCCTGTCTGGGCAGGACTCTGGGGACATCTTATGCCGGGAATGCACTGATAATTACTCCTCAAATTTGGAATTTGGGGGTGTAATTAGGGCAAGTAGGTTTAATTGACCACAGGGATCGAGCAAACAAACAAGTATAAGAGCAGCTTAATGGTCTCCTGGAGCCTCCTGCAGTGGTGGCTGTGGTACCCTGGCTCGTGGGAGACGGCATGTCTGTAAAACCCCATCTTGTCTATGTAACTGTGGGGGGCTTCTGTAACGTCACCTCTAAATGCATATTATGGAGAGGGTCAAAGACGGGACAGGTGAGGTTACACACTGCATGGTGGGTGCCTCATGCTGCTGGTCTGCAGGGATAGTAGCGAAGCCCCAGAATCAGGGCTAATGGGGCAGGACCAAGCTCCTGGGACCATGAAAGCAAGCTCTCCTGGAGGTCTGCGTGCATCTCCAGGCTCTAATAACCCTGACCACCCTCACCTGGGACCTGCTCCCACCCACCCCCTGACCTCCAGCCCTTAGCCAGGGCTGCATTTAAGCTCAGGCTTTTGGCTCTCTGTCTTCTTTTGGCTAGGCTGTGTGGGTGTTCTCTGTTGTCTTGCTCATGGGCCCTGGCTTCAGGGTTGCCCCTGGACCTTCTTCATTGCTATGGACCTCCATGGTGACAGTCGCTGCCCCACAGCTGGCTCTCCTTGCTTTGGAACTGAGCCCCTTGTTGGTGAGTTTGCTGTCTCCCTTGGCTCCTTTGCAGAGCAGCCCCTCTTGCTGCTTCTGGATACTTTATGCCCGGGTAGGTCAGCTTTTGTTTTATTTTATTTTGCTTTAATGCTTTTTATTAATGGAATAACTGATACCAAGATGCAGTGCAGTTTCTCCCTGAAATTGTCTCATCTGCTGCTTGGACAGATAAGCAACTACCCCCCAGCAGTGAAAATGTCACCATAGACCTTGGGGAGGGGAAGACATGGGGGAAGGGGTTGTTACAAGGTCTGTACGTTACTGCCTCAGCTCTGGCAGCTGCCAGTGCCTCCAGGACCATTTCCAGGTGAGCACTGCTTGCTGATTCTGTGCAGAGCCCACTCTGCGGGAGGGGGAAGTTGCCCAGAGTAAAGAAATACTTCCCCCCCATATTTTCTTCCTGCTGTTCCCAACCTCTGAAAGCAGAGGGGTTGGCTGTGCCAGGCTGCTGCTGGATTTAGGAGCTGATTTTAAGGGCTCAGAGCAAGATCCCACTTTCTGCTTCCAGCTGCTGGCATAGTTTCAAAGCACCAGAGGCTGCCTGTGATACATTCTGCAGGACAGTTACTGATGGGGGCATGGAGGGGTGGCTACAACAAGGGGAAAGAGGTGAGGAAGCACAGAGTACAAAAATAAGGATGAACCAAGGGGAGGGATGGAGACCTGGAAGCAGGTGGTGGAGGATTGTAATAAGGTGACAAGAAGTGAATGCTTTAGCAGCTGCTTGGTGCACCTGGTAACCCAACACATTAATGAGAAGCTGCCTGCTACCAACTAAAATAGTTGTTTTTTTAAAATAAATATTATAATAATAGGTGGGAGACTGCTCTGATGGGATGCTCAGTGCCCCCAGCTCTCCCTGTTTCACCCAACAGCACTTTATTGAACCTGCTTTTTCCCCCATGCTGTGGTTGATTTCTGTGACTAGCTGCACTCCAAGGTGAGCGCAGGAGGCTTGGGCTGCGGGGGGATGTCTGCTTCCCTGGTGCTGCTGGGAGCACTGGTCCTGCCTGCTCTTGTGGAGGTGGGCTATGGCCCAAAGGAGGAAGGGTCAGGCAGGCTGCTTGGATGCATCTTGGCCAGGCTGAGTGAGTGCAAAGCAAGGGCTGGGCAAGGACCCTGTGCAGATGTTTGGGCTGTGAGCCCCTCCTGGTCAGAAGCATGGTTATCCCTCCAGTGTCCAGTCTCAGATGCATGTTGCCTTGAACGATACCCACTGCTGCTTTTATCAGCTTAAAGCTGACTCTGAAATCCACTTTAATTCCCATGCTGGCCTAATAATCAGCTACCAAAGCTGGGTGCTGCTGTGGCTGCTTTCTGCACTGGCTGGGCACCTCTGAGAGCTGGGGAGGCTGCTCTTGCCATCCTGGAGAGGGTCTGGGCTTGGAGAGAAGCCCGGGAAATGAAGGAGGAAAATGAAGGTTTGATGGGTGGGGCTGGGCTGTGGGTGTTTGTGATTAAACCCAGTGGGGATGAGTGTGCAACAAGGCTAATAGCACTCCATATCACACATTTAGACCTTTAGGTGAGATGTTGGTGTTCTTAACTTGGATGCTGGGTTGCTTTTTAATGAAACCTGCTGTGGTTTTTGTGGCTGCATCAAGGTGCTGACCAGTGCTTGTAACCAGCCTTGAGACTGGCTGAAGCAGCTGTGCTTAACGGCGGGGCAAAGCCCTTCCTGCAGAAGTGGCAGGTTGGCAGATTGCCTCTGCTCCTCTGGAACAGCCCGGAGCTCTCGAGGAAGATGAAGAGTTGGGAATAGTGGCCAGGTTGATTGAAACCAAAGGAAAAGGTTAAAAGTCCCAGCTGCACAGCTGTAATAACAGGAGCATTGAGCACTTTGCTGTGGTACAAGTGTAAGATCATTCCAGACTTTATTGCTCCTCCAGGCCCTGTTGCAGTTGATATCCTCCTCATGTGCTCTGTCACCAACCGCAAACGTAAGGGGTGAGAGAGGAGCTGGCAGACCAGTAATGGACTAGCTGGAGTGCCTCTGCTTCAGCTCAGCAGCTGCTTTGCTCAAAAATACAACTGTCTGTAATTCTTTTCCATGCAAAGTACTTGTTTTTAACCCACTTTTTTGATAGCTTCTCTCTAGCCTTTTTGGCCAAACACTAACTGGTTTTGCATCCCTGAGCAAGGTCAGGTAGCAATCTTCCTATTTCTGCTTTTCCTAGGGTGCTAATTTTCTGTGTGGAAATGATACAGGTTTCTGCTGTCAGATAATGATTGGCAAGCTGAGTTGTTCTCAGGTTGCAAATGGGCTGTGGGTTGGCCTCCAAGAGCTGGGCAGGCATTATAAAAGGTTCCATGTTCATCTAAAATCCAGACAAATGCTCCTAAGGATTTCATCCATAAGTTCACTAAGTGTGGGGAAAAGCTTGTGTTACCCTTATTTCTACACTGGAAAAGGTGCTCCACCATGAAGAGCTCAAGAGTTGTCCAGGCTGTGAGTGGAGATGTTATGAAGCTGGGGGGACTGAGGGCTGCTTTGCCCTGTGACTCGAGAGATCCCTGCCTCCCATCGCTTGCTTCTAGCTGTGGAAGCCCTGTGCCACTGAAAGAGACAGCAAGAGAGAAATGCTCCTTGCTCAAGGTTGCCATGAGTGAGCACCAAGGTGACAACAGACTTCTGCCCCTGGTGTAGGCAGGGGTGGAGGATTCTTTCTGCCCAAGGTGAACTTGGAGAGAAGCAGGGCCACCATCTAAACCAAACCTGAGCACTTGCAAGCTGCAGGTGTTCACCTCAAGCCTGTCTCTGGGATATAAGCACAAGCCATGTTGACCCAGTTCTTGCTGGAGCTCAGGCTCTGAGCTGGAGGAGCCATTGTGGTCTGGGCCACCAGTGGCCTCACTGATGACAATGTTCTCTTCCACCCACCACATACCCCTCATCTGTTTTACTCATAGCTTTGAAAAGTGCTAAGGCAGCCTTAAAATAGATCTTAAAAGAGAGAAAGTGCAAAAACAGTTTAAACCATTTCTGCATAGTTTGCTCTATTTTTAGCTGCAATTTGATAAATGAATGTAGGTCAAAAAATGGGGGAGTTTGCACTTCTTTTGTACAAAATTCAAGGGAATTTTGGAAAACAGAAGCAGCTCAGGAAAGGACTAAGTAGCTCCTGAGCACAAAGCTCGTTTCTGCCTGAAGAGCAGGGTCCTTGCATGGTGGGAAGGGAGAAGTTAATTTTTATTTCCTTCCAAAATGTTCCCTACTTTGGAACATTTACATAAAACCTTACCTAAACCACACGTTTCTGCCTCGTTTATGGAGATTGTGCAGTCGTGCAAAGGGCACTTGCTCAGGTGACAGTGCTCGTTTTTGAGGAGGAAAGGGGAGCTGGTACAGAGCTGCATTATGCCTGCAGTGAGCAGCCCTGCTCAGCCACCATCAAGCCCCCCAAAAGTGGACCAGCTAATGCATGGCCCAGGACAGCAATCCTGAAAAGGGGGCTGGGGCTGGGGTGTGGTGCATGATCCAATAGCTGTGCCTTAATGCAGCACTGGGTTACTTGTCACAGAACAGATGTTAGTTTAATGAAGTATTGGGGCTGGGTTCATTAAGGGCTCCAGACACCTCATTCAGTTGTCCAACGGGAGAGCTGGGGTTTTAGGGTGTTTCATTGAGAATTAACAGGACTAAAGCTCCTGGGTTGTTGACTCTTTGGAGGAGGTGAGAGTAGACACTTCAACTTTTTCAAACTTCTTTTGGCTGGACCAGTTTGTTTATGACAAAGCTGGGAGCTGTGTCAGTTTTCACATCCTGGTTTCCATTTTCTTTCACTGAAGCTGTGTGAACGTGGGTGCTGGGTGTCCCAGGAGGCTGTACTCCAAAACTGGGGCCAGGAGAAGGGAGTGCTGCCAATGTTTGAGAAGCAAAGACCCCTTGGCACAGGATGCTGTAGAAACCTCTCCTTGAGCCTTTTCTTCCAGGCAGACAAGGAATTAGTTTGTACCAGCAATAGCTTAATTTGCAGAATTAAAAAATGAAATTTAAATGTTGACCTCCTGCAAGCAGCCAGCTGGCTCCTCTCCAGCCTGGGGGTGTACCTTTCAGCAAAGTAGTTCAAAGACACTGATTTCTCCTGCAAAATATATCTGAGGTTTAGTCACCAAGTTACTGCAGGAGTGTGTACAAATTGTGCAGGACACTTAGTCCTCCGATACAGGGTGAGAGGTGCTGCTAGATGGATCTCAGCTAGTCCAACTTAATTCTGCTAAACATATTAAGAAATTAACTGGTTTTTGTCTACAATGTGACATTATGGGTTATGTATCTATCATGACAGAGAGATTTTTTCAAAGGATAAGATGTTGATTTGTGTGTTCCTGACCCTTCTGAAGAGATCAGGGGATGAAATTGTGCTGGACAAGTTGACCCCCTGAGCTGCAGGGTCATTGAGCTCCTGGGTGCAGAGCCAGGGTTACTCAACCCAAGCAGCTATTCAATGGTTAAGGAAGAACAGCAGAATTCCCAGTATGCAGAAGTGTTATGTTCCTTATTACAGCTGCTATAGAAGTTATAATTTAACCTGCAATTAAAAAAAAAGCTCCCCAGAATGGAACTAGACTCAATACCTTTTTTCAACACACTATTACATGCAGTATATGGCAGATGTTGGCTGTTTGCTGCCAAGTGTTTGAAATACCCAGCAGAGCTAAATGAGAGACATGCTAAGGGATGCACCCAGGGTAGAGAGGCTCTGAAGTCTCTTCTTGGACACTGCTTAGCAAGAGGGCTGTTGGGAGAAGGGATGAACTTGTTGTTGGCAGACCGTTGAGGCTGGTACGGTCTCCCCCTCTGCAGAGCAGCAAAAGGGAGCCTCAGGGTGCACCTATGAGATGACTGCTGAAGATGGGGGCGGGGGGAAACAACACCTGGTGGATAATGGGTGCAAAATGTGCTTTACTCTTCTGTCATGTTTCTGCTCTGTGGGAAGTGTTTGAGGGCTGGGTTTGTCAGGGGTGGATAAAATAGTTAGAGGTGGGTGCGAAGGTGAACTGCTTTGAAATGGGACATAGACTTGGCCTAGTCCCAGCTATAGCCTCTGTTGGTTTTACAGAAGGTTTTTCACCAGGTTTTCTTCATCTCTGGATCCTTTGAAGGAGAAGGGGAAGCAGTAATAATGTAATATGGGAAAGCAGTTGTATGAGGGACAAGTGTGTTTTGATAGGATACCTGAAGAGGAATGTCCTTCTTACTCCACTTGAAAGTGTTGCCCTGTCAGCCCCTCAGGAGGCAGATCACTGCTGTATGTTGGATGGGTCCCTTTGCTGCAGCAGCTGAATCCCATGGGGATGAACCTGGAGCACTCCCAATGCTGCAGTGTCCAGGAGGGATGCTCTGAGCTGTGCCCCTGAAGTGCCCTCTTCCCATCTCCTACTTTACCCCACCCTGGAAAGGAAAATCTGCCAAAATAACTTTGTTGTCGTAGTACTCAATTACCTTCAGACTTGCTTGCTCCTCTGCTAGCTTTCAGGCATATGCAAATGTAATTAATATGTTCTAAATGAATTTTTAGCACACAGGGGAGCAAAAAGACACAGCCTTCCTCAATTTTCTCACAGTCCCCTTTCATACTAATGATGGTGTGGAATAATATGGCTGCAAGAAAGACCATTTAATAGGTACCTGTGCCATTAGGAAGGTGTGCTTGCAGCTCTTTGCATGGCAGGATGATCATTGTTCCTGCTGCTGTTGGACTTATCAGTGTGAGCAGGGATGGTTGGCAGCTGCAGGCAGCCTCCTGGGCTTGCTCAGGCTTCAGCAAATGTCACTGCTGCATCCCTGAGGAAGCTCAAGTGCCCCCTCAGCCCTCTCCCTGCTGGGCTTTCTCAGGTGGTGCTTGGTGAGGGACCATCAAAGAGCTCAATGTCCATTGCACACTGGGAAACCAAAGGACAGAATAATCATAATTAAAAAAAAAAAAGGAAAAGTATTTGGGGGCTGATCAAATTCTTTTCCAGCCTGACTCGCTGTATGTCTGTGCTGATTTAACCCCAGCCAACAACTAAGCCCTGCACAGCCACTCTCTCTCTCACACCCCTGGTGGGATGGGGGAGAGAATTGGAAGAGTAAGTCAGAAAACTTGTGGGCTGGGATAAAGACAGTTTAAGTAAAGCAAAAAAGCGTGTGCAGGCAAGGCAAAACAAGGAATTCATTCACCGCTTCCCATCGGCAGGCCGGTGTTCAGCCATCGCCAGGAGACCAGGGCTCTGTCACCTGTAATGGTAACTTGGAAAGACAAACACCAAACATCCTCCCCTTCCTTCATCCCCCAGCTTTACATGCTGAGCATGACATCATGTGGTCTGGGATATCCCTCTGGTTAGTTGGGGTCAGCTGTCGTGTCCGTCCGTCTCCCCCCAACTCCTTGTGCACCCCCAGTCTCCTCACTGGTGGGGTGGCGTGGGGTGAGAAGCAGAAAGGCCTTGACTGTGTGAGCGCTGCTCAGCAGTAAGAAAAACATCTCTGCATTACCAGTGCTGTTTCCAGCACAAATCCAAAGCATAGCCTCGGACTAGCTACTGTGAAGAAAATGAACTCTACCCCAGCCAAACCCAGCGCGCTGTCTCTGCTGGCAGTGCTTGGGTGGTCACTGAGAGCATGTTCAGCCTGGCCTGAGCCTCTGCTGCATGATGTTCCCCAGTCATGGCACCTCCTGTCTGTAGTGGCACAGTTGTGTCCCAAGCTGCATGGTGACTCTGGGAATGCAGTAGCATTAACTTTGGTAGGCAGCTTCAAGAGCAGCAGGTTTTTGCATTACTTCTGTCTCATTTGCCTCTGGCCTTTAAAAAATATTTATTTGTTAGTGGGAGATATGACAAGTTGCTTGTGTGTGCAAGTCACGTGTTTAATTATGCATTAACCTACATTAACAGCTCTTTATCTAGAAACCTCAAAGCAATTGGTGAGGGGAGGAGACGCATTGCTATGATGGTGTGGAGCACCGCTGGGAGGGATGTGGCTGTCCCAGCACCATGTGAGATGCTGTTGGGCATGGCCATGGCCTGTTCCCGTGCGGCTGGATGAACCTGTCTTCCTCTGCGTGTGTGTGCAACTACCTGGCTCTGGATTGCAAGGTGGCTTGTTTGCACAGCCCAAGAGAAAGCCAGGCTTGCCCTTGCTAATCCCTGGCTTTGAATACTTACTCTTGCTCCCCACACAAAGTATTGCTTTCTCTTGAAAGGGCATATACCGATGATAGTGCTTATGTGTCTGCATTTGAAAATCTGGTCTCTAATATATATTTCCAGTGTTGTCTACAGATACTCAAGTAATATCAAAATCCTGTCCTGGTTATAGGTTTGCTAGCCATTGGTGGCCAGCAAGTGGTCTAGGAAGAGCTCAGTTAAGCTGTTAACAATTGCAGGTGCTTGACTTGTGGTAGAAAAAAGTGGTTTGACTTTTTTTTTTTAGACTCAGCTAAAGCAAGATTAATGGAAAATCAATGTGTGCTGTAAATTCTGTGTAGTTAATACATACAATATTTTAAAAGTACAAAATAATAGAAAAGCAGGTAGGGTAAAAAGACAGTAATTGATGGATCGCCTTTGATTTTTGTAGGGAGAATAATTGTGTGTGTAACTCTGAGATGAGGCACTTGGCAAGCTGACATCATGTTCTGCAACTCTTCCATCCACTTAGTCATGGAAATCACTGTTTTCAATGTATCTGGAAAGCTGCACCAGAGAATAGTGTAGCACATTTATTATCGAGTCTCAGAGGTATGTCGTACATGAGGAGCAGCTGAGAAGGCTGCAAATGTGACTTGTAAAATGCTAACCTTGTGTTTTGGCGGATGTGGACACCTTCTCGTGTTGTATCCTGGCTCTTTCCCATCACCATCAGTGAGTGTCTTCTAGGTGGCAGGACTTGCTTTGCTTAATGAGTAGGAAATTGGCATCATTTTTGTGATGATTGCCTTGTGAGAAACGGTTTGCTAGCTGCTAACTGCATTCCCAACTCGTTAAATCTCATGGGAGTGAATGTTCCCTATGCTTAACACTTTGTCAAATGTAGCTTACCAGGGAGTGACTGCCTGTCACAGCAAAGCTCAGCAAAAGCCTGCCCTGGGGTGGCAAACAAGATGGGTCCCTTGTGTCAGACTGCCTCGAGAGCAGGAGCACCTCTGATCTTAATAGCTTGTAGTCTGTGTGAGGGACTGGACTAAGTGCAGGAAATAGATGTGAGATTGTTTTGCCTGTGGTCTCAGGACCAGAGAGGCAGGACAAAAGCAAAGGCTCCCCAGTTGCTGTGCTATCTTCTTGATGAGGAGATTGGGCAGAGCAGAATCCATCAAGTCAGGAGCCATCCTGAGATGGACAACAAATCTCCCTGCAGGGATGGTACGTTATCATCCTCAACTGCTGCATACTTTGACACCCTGCAGGGGTAAGTGGCTATTGGAGGGACTCCAACTTTGACTTTTTTTACAGCTGTCCTAGTGACAAGGTAGTATTTTCCAGGGCAGGAAGTCTCTGGGTCAGCCACATCACCAGCCTAGCCCAGGGAAGTATAGGCATAGGTGCAGGTTTGCTGTGGAATGAATATTTAAATTTGAGGCTGAATTTTTCCCCTGGAGGTCCAATTTAGCCTCCAAGAGTTAGTTTACAAAATATCATATTCCATGATGGGTGGGGAATAGAGGTATGACAGCCTGTAGAGCAAGGAAGTCTACCAAGGACAGATGTAGTACTTAATTTTCATGACCTAAATGGGTTCAGGCCTTCTAGGCAATAGTCTCATTAGCTCAGGATACACAAGCATCTTTCAATAGGCAGTGCTGTGTCCTGCTGATCATTCCTGAGGTGGTTTATTGGACAAGGTCTTGACCAAAACCTTCTTAACAGGAAGAGGAAGGTTGGCTGATGGCAGCGTAAAGGTGAGATTCTTCCATGCTGCTCTTTAACCTGGGACTGTCTCTGTGAGAGCTGCTTGGGCCCATTAAAATATCCAGCATATTGAGCACTTGTAAGCAACTGATGCCACTTGTGGATGCTAGAAAGACTTCTCAAAGGCACAGATGGCAGGTCAGGGTCTGATTCAGATTGCTGTACAGGAGCCAGGGTCCTAGGAGACTCCATGGGCCTGGGAAGACATTTTCTGAACAACTGAGCAGCCCATCCTAATTGTCTGACTCTTGTACTCTCCAATCCAGGTGCTGGTTCTCATCTTTATTCCCCTGAAGGCACCAGGTTGTGGACAGATGTTGTGCTAGCTTGCACTCATGTAGCAGGAGTGCTGGATGAAGCTGAGCTGAAAATTGTACCCCAAGGAACCACTTCTAGAAAAAATTCAGGATACTCTGAAATTTTCATGCAGGAGAACAAGTACTATGCAGACATAGCTGCTCCTGGAAAGGCTGGTCTTTTCACTTAAGATTGATTATTCTGCCTCAGCATGTGTTATTAGACATAAAAAATACAAGGATGCAAGGGAATAAACTCTAGTATAAAACCCTAAAGATTTATGCTTGAGCTTTTCCACCCAGCTTCTGTATTTGTTTTACTGCTTACTTAAGGAGCTCAATTATGTCTTGGAAGAGGCGGGAGGCAGAGGGTGGGGAAGAAACCTGTCACCTAAATGACAAGGCACAGTGCTTCAGTGAGGTGTAATGCCTCCTGGCTGCTGGTGGAAAGGAAGAGGGACTGGTTTGGATGGCAGTAATTGGGCAGTGCTGTTTCAGCAACAGCCCTCAGTGCATGTGTGGCAGATGAAAGCCTAGGTCTGAGGACGGGTGGGGTATGAATGCTCTTGCTACTTGGATGCTCTGCTGTTCCCAAAAGATCTCAACCTCCTGCCTGCTTCCCCCCTGCCAAACCTCAAAGAACAAACATTAGCCATTTGTAGTGGAAAAGAAAGAAGAATAAGACTCTCTTGGAGAGGGTTTGTGGGTTTGGTGTGTGGTGGTTTGTTTTTTTTTTTTTTTTAAAGCAAGCAGGGAGTTTAATGCAATTTGATAGACAATAGGACCTGAGTTACGAATGTCTCCTGAATCCAGTATGGTCCTTGCTGTCTTAAAACTGATCTCCCTTCTCCCAGAAGCCTGCAGGAGAGGGCAGTGTGCTCTTCTTCCATCATGGAATAATCCCATACAGAGGGCAGAAATGCTTATGTAGTGTCTCAGTCTCGGAGGTGTCTGTGTGGGGTGCAAGCAGGGATTGGTCGGGTGGCAGTGGCTGCTCGTGACAGGCGGGTTTAGGATGAAGCAGGGAAGTCATGGGGCTCTTGGGGAGGCATTTGCTGCTGCAGTGATCCTGGCTGCTCTGCTGGCACATCAAATAAGTGTTTTGCCAGGAGAGTGGCACTTTCTAGAGGTGAAATTGCAGTGAGTCGAGAATGTCCTGGTGGGTCTGTTAGCCCTGGTGCACAGGGGGATTCCAGACTTCTGATGCTGATGGGTGCTTTGTTTTAAGGAAGGCAGCTGGGGGTTTTCCCCAACATGCCCTGAAAGCATGCCCTGCTGCTGTCCCCCACTGCCCAGAGCCGGACAATTCCTCTGTTTTCTCACTTTCCCTTCCTCTGCCCCAAGAGGCACTAGTGATGCTCTGGCTGAGCTGTACCTTGGCGGCCCCAAATACGAAATGGTGTTGGGGCCCATTCCCATCCTCAGGGCACAGCCAATCGCCAAGGGCTTCAGGTGTGAAGCCTGTTTGGCAGTGCAGCTTTGCCAGGCTAGAAACATAAACAAGGCAAGTAATATAGTCAGCCTGACTGCTAACATGTAGAAAAAAAACAACCAAGTGGTCAAGCTAAGAAACTTCTTGTTGCTGTTGGGCTTAGCAGCAGCTGGGCTTTGTTCCATATCCTCCCGATTTCCACCCCTTTCATCCAGCAGTAATTTTCCTGGGGTTATAAAGGTGGTTGTTTTTACTCTAGACAAACACACTTCTGTCTTTCAAACTTTCACTTTTAAAATATATTTAATGGAAAAAGCACTGAGTAATTTATTGCAGCTGTTTCTGTCCTGTCACCAGGGAGATGCTGAAAGAAGAACAAGTCCAGCATTGCAAGAAGGTGGGAAGGCTGGGGGAGAATTGAAATGGGAGATGGAAAAGAACAGGCAGAGGGAGGACAAGAATTTTCTTGTGTGTATAGACACATGTGTCCATAACTTCTGTCTGTGTGCGTACACTTACATACACAGAGGTACATATAAATAGAGAACTATACTTATGTGTGACAAACCAGCTCAAAGTTTATTTATTATTGCTGTTATTGGCAGAAACTTTTTCTTCCTTTGCCTGAATAGCAAGAAAAAAAAAATCTGTATTATTGTTTCATGCCATGTTGTACAAGACGCCAGTACACAGGTTAATGAAAAAAATGCATGAATTTGGATAGATATATAAAGGTCCCTCGGGTGTTCAGTCATAAAACTTTGTAGCTGGAAGGCAGAGCAGACTTAAATAGGCCTGATATAACCAACTGTTTTACATACAAATGAATGCTTGCCTTTTATTTAGTTGACAATATTATTATTTCAAATCCAAGGAGAATATTAAATGAATTCTGTTATGCCGTCTCCATTAGGAGTGATCCTTGATCTCTGAATTGACTGTAGTGCTGGCTTTGGGCTCTGTGCGGGGTTGTACAAAGCAAG
This sequence comes from Leptosomus discolor, assembly GCF_034619465.1. Taxonomy (NCBI): domain Eukaryota; kingdom Metazoa; phylum Chordata; class Aves; order Leptosomiformes; family Leptosomidae; genus Leptosomus; species Leptosomus discolor. The sequence continues at coordinate 5,456,728 of NC_141407.1, read as the reverse complement.
GGGGTGTGCACACTTATGTGCATTAATTCGTGTAATGGGGCACATGTCACTGAAATGCACTCAGTTCTTTCAGGAATGTGCCTTGCCCATAAAGCTCCACCGGGAGGTGGGAAAAAAGGAAATAAATTGGCTTATGATGGCCCCATGCTTTTAATTAAGGGTTCTGTACAACTGATTTCTACTGAACCAACAGCAGTAGAGAACTTATTTCTTTTTAAATATAAATTATTTCTTCTTTCTCATTCCAGGTAATATGGTGCTGGTGTATGCGGCCAAGTTGGTAGCACTGGGATCCATGTTTGCCTTTACCTATGGGACATACGCAGGTAATAAGTGTCTTCCCCTTCTGCCTGGCAGCTCAGTGGTATGCTAACCCCAAAACGCCCCTCTGGTGCTCTTCCCACTGCGAATAGACAGAGGGTGCCAGTTTATTGAACCTACTGATGGGACCGATTCATGCTGCAGCCTGCTCGGCGTCAGACTTCAGAGGGGCCTTGGAAGGAAAAGGCTCTGCATCCTGTCAGACCCTAGAGTAACAGAAAGATGTCATGTGGGAGTTCCCTGCAATACCACCCAGTTCCTTGTAATTACTGGGCAGTATTAAAAACATGAGTAAAACAGGTGCTTGGTTTTTTCTCATAGTTCATTGACTGCAAACCTAGCAAAAAATGACTTGCTGCACTGTACTGTGCAGTAAAATGTACCTGGAGTGAACATGCAAAGGGCAAGCAAAGAGACAAAGCTTTTTGAGCACAACTAATTTTATGAAGAACAGCATTTACCAAGAAAAGGGGAGAAATGTTGGTTTGTTGGCTTTTACACAGCTTGTTCTTTAAGCCATTTGTGTGTCTTTGCATTAGCAACATTAAAATGACTCTAAAGGCTGGCGTTTTTTTGGTAGCTCACTGACAACTGCTATCAGTAATTTTGAATTGCAGGGAACAACATCTCTGTGTTTTTCTGGGAGATGGGGTTGATCATTGATGGACCCATTCTTTTGCTGATGAGAAGTCTCAGCTTGGCTTTTCTGAAGCTATTTAGTATGGTCTGTGGCTCTAAGATCATCTCTGAATGCTTGAATATGTGATTTTTCTCACTGGTTTTGTGTCTTCATGCTCACAAAATCCATAGTAGGTGGGGAAGTGTAATTATCTGCACTTCCCGGACAGTGTATGGGGGCAAAGAAATTAAAGAATTTGGTGAAGGTTGCACAGACAATTTGTAGCAAACCAAACAGCCGAGCCCAGTTCGCCACAGCCAGGACTCAGTTCCCACTCATGGACCACCCTCCATCTGTAGCAGTTTGTGCAATCTTAGTTTTCCATCACCTTTCTTTGGACAGAGCAGATGGTACCACAGTACCAAAAGGTGCCTCTGCAAGGGTTTAAGCAGCCTGAGGGAAAATTTAAATGGAAGAATATTGCTGGGTGTCTGAATTGTGTGCTGAGGGTGCTGCCGTGTTGGAAGGACCTTGGTCACCCTTCCAAGTTATTCCTTTGTTATCGGGTAAAATGGAAAAATAAGCTGTGATGCCTGAGACTCCTCAAACTCTTTTTGCTCCAGCTTGCTTTATTTTTTGGCTGTTGCAGCGTGCTGACTTCATTGCTGGCCCCAGCTCTTCTTACCAAGCTGATGCTCGAAGGCAGATGAGTTATGCAGGAGATGCTCTCCCTGGTGCGTTTGCATTTTTTAGCACTGCCAGACACATCGTCCTGCCTTCCATTCCCCAAGCTTAGTTCCAGGCTATTTCTTGCCTCTTTGGGTGCACAAAGCAAAACCCAGCTTAGTCAGTTTGCTACTTTGGCATCATCTTTGCTCTTGGCTCACCTAAGCCAGGGAAAGACTGTAGCTATTGAAATCTATATGAAGGGAAGTTTAATTTTAAAACAAAGCCTTCAAACAGTCAGAACCAGCCAGCTCAGAGGATCGTACTTTTGGAGAAAAAAAAAAAGAAAATTAGCATTTGAAAGCAAATCTCCCTGATTCTATATTAATCTGGAAAATTAAGATAAAAAATAATTATGGAGCACCGCAGTATTCTTATTCTCTCAGAGCTGAGAAGCTGAAGTCCAAAAGTGGAGAGTGCTCTTGAATCTAAAAATCCTGTTACTTTTAAATTTTTATCTGAGCTCTCTGTTCTCAGACAGCAGACCCAGCCGTGGGAGGCAAGTGGGGGCCTCGGCTGCCCTGTCCCTGTGTGAGCGGCTGAGCCGGTCTGTTCTGGGCCGGGTGCCCTCCTAGGAAACTGCGGGAGATCTTCTCTTTCTGTTTCATGGGGGTGTAGAGGAGAGGGGGAGTGGTGGTGAAATGTGGGGACTTCCTTGGCATGTGGGGAGGTGCCATCTGCCAGTGTGGCTTTGAACAAGCCACGAGGCTCTGAGACTGCTGCCCTTGTGGATGGTTTCCCTGCTCAGATCGGCTTTGCATCAGTGTGAGGAGTTATAGGCTGGTGATAAAAGAGCTGGCAGGAGAAGAGGGCAGGGGAAAAAGGCTTCTGACAGATATGCATATACTTGAACTATAAATGAAATAACAAGGAATAATGTGTGCCCTTTGCCTCTGCTGGATCCGCTTACTGCCTCTGTGCTGCAGCGAGACTGGTTGCAAAGACAAAGTTTTCTTTGAATAATTGTATTTAAAAGGATTCTGACCAGCATGGGGGTGGTGGGTATCTGGCCCACAGACAGAGCCAGGCAAAGCAGTGATGGTCTGCTCCAGGGCCAGCTGCTGCTGCTCTACAACAAAGCACAGGCTGGATAATCATGGTAGTGTGCAGCAGATAAATATCTCAGAAATTATTTTTGGAGTGAATTATAATTAAAAATAACTGCAGGACAGAGCGAGCACAAAATACAGAGAAAAGATGCAGATGCATTGCAAGGGTTTTTTTTCCTGTTCTGTTTTCAAATACTGCTGAACTGGAAATGGTTGGGCAGCTCAGGGTGTTATCTGTCAGCTGGTGACAGCTGGCACTGCCCGATGGGCCTCGTGGCAGGAAGGATGCCCCCCTGCAGGGGTAGTGAAGCTCTCTATAGCAGTCACATTGGGAATATCTTTGGCATCCAGCTTCTGCCTTCCTTGTTATAAGCCCAAAATATTTCCCAACCTTCATGAGACCTAGTATGGATAGCAGCAAAGCCTAGAAATGCCTCAGACTGTCCAACTTTTTGCCTTGCTCTTAAAAGTAGCTGAGAACTACTGGGTTCACAGTCACTTGCTACAGACATCCCAACACCAGTTTTGTACGCTGTTGTGCCATTGTGGCAGAGATTCATCTGTATCTCAGACCCTCTTCTTCCAGGTCTGCTGCACCACGGCCCTTCACACTTCTGGGTGTTACTCTGCTAGCTTCTCAGGATGTTATCATCTTAAAAACTCATCTTTCCCTGCTACTGGAAATGCTGCAAAACAGCTTTGTTCAGCATGTTGTAAAGTGCTAGTGCTAATAGCTAATATTCTGTGTTCCTTGTTTAACTTATCAGCCATAAATAAGAAAAAAACCCCAAACAAACCACAACAGTGGACAACACTGGCTCTGTGGCAGGTTTGCTAATGTGGGAAATAATTATTCATATGACTTCTGTTCACAGTTCCAAAAACAAAGGGAAAGAAGGAAAAGCCCTGTGAGCTTTGCAGAAGCAGTTAGCGATTTGCACTGAGGGCTGTTAGGGAGCTTTGGCTCCTTTCCTGGGAAATGCTTCTGTGAGCCCCTAACCAGCGCGAGCTTCCCCGCAATGTGCCATGCGGCTAACTGCAACTTAACTTATTCCTCTTTTATTTGCATTTAATGTGCTACAGCTGAATAGAGATGCAAGTCTGTGTAATGAACACAACTGCAATCTGTTTATACAGCAAATAAGAGTAGTATTTTTTTTTCTTGTATAATGCCCTGTAGTCTGGTGAAAGCTTCATTGAGCAGGGTGCTCAGGGACTTGGTATTCTGGCTCCGTATTTTCCATGGATGCTATTTCTGTGTCTGTCGTGACCCTGGCGTGGTTTCAAGTCCTGGGTTTCTTGCATATTTCCCACAGCGAATTTCCTTTGGTGCCTAAATACCAGCTCCTGGGCATGCTGAGAAAAGTCCGAGTGCTGCTGGTGCAGAGCAGCTGGCAATTAAGACATCAGGATCTGTGAAAGTGCTGTTGTCACTCAGCATATGGGCTAATAGGAAGTATTTGTTGGCATTACTAATTTAAGCTTTTCTGTGCCACCTACTCCCTGCCACTTGCCTGTTTTCTGTTTAAAAAAACCCCAAACCAAACCACCCACAACAACAAAAATCCAACCTCACTTGCCACTTTTGCTGGTGTCCAGCCCTGAGGGAGGGGTGAGCCGTGGCTGGCATGAGAAGCAGGAGGGGATGGGGACAAGCTGTGCTTGGGTTGCCCCCAGCCATGGGGTGTTATGAAGCCAGAGCTCAGTTTTAGCCCATGACCCTCATGCAGAGGGAGCTTCAGCATTGGAGCTGGGGCTTTAGCCCCCTGTGGCAGCGATGCATGGACAAGTTATCCTTTTGCTGCTTTTGATCTCAAGCTGAAGTGATTGAAATGTCTTCTATGTGCTGCAGAGGTTCCAGGTCTGTTCCTTACCCCACGCTACAGCAGAGCTGCCTTACGCTGTGCTTCCCATCGCTGCGTGAACAGGGCCAGGAGCAGAGGCTGAAATGCTGCTGCGGCTGTCTCGGGCATGTATGTAGGTTACTTGCACATGGCCGATATGGAGGAGGTAAACACATCTCTCTTTCTGCCAAAGGAGTTAAATGCTGCTCGTGCACATCATCATGTGTATGTGGGGGAGTGGGGAAAAGGGGCCAGGAGTCAGAGCCCTGGGAGTGTTGCTGAAATGACTCTGCATGCAGAAACCTCGTGTTTAGACGTATGGGGGCTGTTGTATTATCAAAATGTAGCAGTGGTTCAGATGTACAGTTGGTTAATGGGAGGTGTTCCTTTAGGGAGCAGCACCCAAAGCCTTTATTTGACACTCAGATGCAAGGCAGATCTTGCTATCCTGCCCAGAAATGGGGACAATTTATCCTGCAAGCTTCAGAAAGATCAGTGCTTCCTTTAATGAATGTTTTCTCTAGAAACTGGCCTCAGTCTCAACCGCAGGGGAAGCAGCTCTTAACTGTATGTCCCCAGGATGAATATTTCACAGCCTGGAAGAGCCCATAAATCATGGTTTGGTAGCACTTGTACAAGATAGGCTTGATATCTGCATGAGAGCTGTCATAGATGGGGCTCATGTTGTGAGATCGCTGGGTGTTTGTATGGAACAGAGCGGAGTGGGACCCTCAGGTGCATCTCATCCTCTATGAAAGAGCTGAGAACTTGTTCATCTATGGCCTTGTTGCTGATGTGGGATAGCTGGGGATGCTGTGCTTGCTCTGAAGGTGGTGGGTATGGGCAAGTTCATAAGATAGAAAATGCTCTGCAATCTGTTATTTAATCTTTGGAGAGGAGAAAAAACCATACATACTTATGTGCTTTTTTTCCTGACAGCTGCTCTTTCGTATTGGAAATGGGAACCTGAGTAAACTCGCTTGTGAAAACCCACTGGGGAGTACCTTCTGCTCCGCCAGCCCTGACCCTCACCTCAATTTGGGGAGGCAGAGGGAGACCTGGAGCTTTGCTCTAAGCTGGCCTGCTCTGCCACGGGCATCATCAGCATAAGCCGGTGGTGGCAATAGGCAGCGCTGGCCCCTGGCTTCCAGCTGAGTAAAGGGATTGTGGCACTTTCAGCTCATGAGCTCTAAAATTGAGCAAGGGATGTGAGTGTTAAACAGTGAGGCTACAGCATGAGAGGTGTCAGCAGCTGTGAAACACAGATTGAGCAGAGATAATGGTGCGTATTAAATGAAACGCTTCCTATATCTAACAGGCTGGTATAAACATTACTAGTTTGTTGCCCTGCTTCCTTTGGTGTTTATCAAAAAATGAACTCTGCTGTTCTTCCAGCAGGACTGGGGCTTTCCTTGTTTTAATTTCTTTATCCTGAGGCTTCCTACATCTCACCTCTCATCTGCACAGAAGGGGGTGGTAAATGCTTGAGATGAAAAAATGAGTTGGGAACACCCACTTATTGATGTTTTCTGCATTGTCTGCTCAAGATGTGCAGCCTCAGAGGCTGGCAGTGGAAGGTGAGTTCCCTGTTTGATGGATTAAAATGAGACCATCTTTTAAGATAAATTCTTCCTCATGTTGCTCACTTGTTCATTTCCAAACAGTGCTTTGTTGCTTCATGGGGTGTATTATTTCTGTTTTTTCCATCTCAAGGAGGACTCAGCTTCTTTCTATTTTTTTTTCTAGGGAATGAGGGATGACTTGGTGACTCCTCTCCTTCTCCACCCACCCTGAGCTGCTCCTGTGTACAGCAGGGCCAAGCTGAAGCTGGTGGGAGCAGGAGGAGAAACCCCTCTTTACATGTGTTTGAAGGTTGGAAATATCAAGGATGGGGAAAGTAATGAAAAATGTATGTCCCTCATGTGGGGGCTGGCCTACATTTTCCACCAAATGACTCCATGCCTCCTGGCCAACACTTTGAAGATGTACCCTGTGTTTCGAGTTGGTTTTTTTTTGTTTCTACTCTACCTGTGTGAGTTGATTTGGGTGATCTCCACTCTCCCTGCACCACGTAGCATCCCTTTGAGGTGGTGCTGGGGATGGGTGTGTTGTCTTTGTGCCATCAGTGAGGTGACGTGTCTGGAGCGTGGCCACTGGGAGGCAGAGCCCCAGTGTCCCCTAATGTTCAGTGGAGCATGCTTTTCACGAGGGAGCTCAGCACTGCTGAGCTCTGTTGAGAAAAGCACAATGTGCAAGCTGTGTCGGTGGTACTGGAGCTTTTTCCCTATTCGGTCACAAAGCCCAAACGGTTCCTCTCAGGGGTGGAATAAGTGTGGGCTCAGGGGCTGAATAAGATGTGGGGGAAGGGATGCTAAACTCATCATAAATTACCTTTTATCTCTAGGTAAAACTGGTCCCCAAGCTAGGTGACATGGACAGAGATGCATCTCCACAGGGGCTGCAAAAACTGTGTGGTTTTGGATGTGTGGGTATACAGGCTTTCTATAAATATAATCACATGAAAAAGAAAGCACTGACTGGGAGACTGCTCCCCCACATCTGTGTGTTTCACATCTCCTGCCTGCCTCTGCCTACTCACACTGTGACTCTCAAATACAGTCTCTGCCATTACGCATCTCATTTTTCGTGCTTTTCTCAACATAACCTGTTTTGTCCTTTGGAAGAAATTGCCACTCTGCACCTCTCAGGTATTGGATTGCACTTGTAGAGTGACGTGCACAAACAGGATCACCAACAAATTCAAGTTAGAAGGAACTTTTAGGGGTCTAAGTGGTCCCAGGCTGCTCAGGACCAGAGATGTGCATGCTGTGGCTGTCCTGCTTGTAGGCTTTTCCTGAACTCCCTGCCATCTCTGCTTTAGTTGGTGTTACAGACAAGGACACTAATAAGTGAAGTAATTACTCATGTCCAAATCAATTTGCTGTCCTGTCTGCTTAATTTTCTCTTCGGAGACAATAGCAGCATTGATTCCTGAAGTCACCCTTCACATCTCCAGTACGGTGCGCAGGCATACACTTTCAGTGACTTCTGGAGTAAACAAAGGTCTGAAGGAAGACTTCTTCCTTCAGTGAGACTGGTTTGCTGCTGTTGTGGTTTACCCACCCGGCAGGCAGCTGAACACCACATAGCTGTTCCCGCACTCCCCCCTAGCGGGATAGGGAATGGAATCGGGGGGAAAAAGGTGAAACTTGTGGGTTGAGGTAAAGACAGTTTAATAGGACATAAAAGGAAGGGAAAAATAATAATAATGCTAGAAGTGATGCACAATGCTCACCACCTGCTGACCAATGTCCAGCCAGTCCCTGAACAGTGATCCACCCCTCCTGGCCAGCTCTCCTCAGTATTATTGTTCAACATGACATCACACGGTATGGAATATCCCTTGCTTGTTGGGGTCAGCTGTCCTGGCTGTGTCCCGCTCCTCGCTAGCAGGGCAGCATGCGAAGCTGAAAAGTTCTTAACTCGGTGTAAGCACTGCTCAGCAACAACCAAAACATCAACATGTTATCACCATTACCCTCATCCTAAATCTAAAACACAGCACTGTACCAGATACTAGGAAGAAAATTAACTCCATCCCAACTGAAGCCAAGACAGATACTTTTTTGTAGCAGTTGAAATACATTGATGTGGGGGCAAATTATTTTTCTATTAGATCTCAATGATCTGGCAAAAAAGCAATCAGAATTTAATGCTGTTGCTTAAAGGCAGCAACAGTCTGGTGTAAGAACAAAAGCAGGGCACAGAACAGGGCTTGCTGTCTGAGTGGGCTGTCTGTTGGTTTATAGCACTCCAGAAAATTAGATTCTAGTGTGTGGTTCAGCTGGCTGGAGATCTCTGGAGAAAAACCTGGGATTTTGCAGAAAGCATTAGTGATTTGTCATGTTTCCTGGTCCAAGGCTGCAATAATGTGCCAACAAGTGTTGGTTTTTTGGAGGCAAGAAAAGCTCTTGCTGCTTCTCATGCCCAAGAGGTGCTGACTTCTTTTGTTTAGCTTTTGAAGCACAGGACTGTGACCCTGGGAGCATCTGTAGCTGTATTTAACACAGCTACAATAACAATAACAATCCTCCCGTTTGTGGCCTTTGGGCTACATGCTGCAGAAACAGGGATCCAGCAATGGGCAAGCACGGGGTGGTCCTGCTGCAATGAAAAGCCTCTCCAACCTCCACCCACAAATTGGAAAGATACAACACTTTTTGTCACCTTTAAAGTGCAAAAAGTGGGATTGCCATCCAAGCTCGCTGCTGCCTGGGGGGTAAGGGGTTGCCTGGTCCTTGGCACCTGTCTACCCTCATCTCCTCGCTCCTGTGGGATGCAGGAGAAACAAGGTGTGCAGAGATCAAGGCAGCATTGTACTCTGCAGGGTGAGGAACTGAATCTTTAATTTTCATATGTTAATGTTTCAGGACGTTTGCACCTATGTGCTCTCTCTTGGCCTGGGTGTGGCTGCCCTGACTGATGTGGTCAATGAACACTTGCTATGTCCAGCTGTGGGTGTTCGTTTTCTTTTCCTGGGGACCCTGATTTGTGTAATACCTGCAAAGGAATCTTTATAGGAGATGTGGCAGATAAAAATAGGTGACTTTCTAATTTTAAAAAGCTGATTACTTTAAAATTAAGTGTGACATTCTGACCATCTATATAAAAATCTCAATTTAATATACTTTAAATATCTTACATTAAATGAAAATGCTAAAGCAGTACATTTACTGCCGAAGTTTTCTGATGCATCAAACCACTGAAAGGATAGATGTAAACTGGCTGAAAACCTGTAGTGAGCCTTGCTGAAGGGCTGCCTCAACTCTAAAAGCAAGTGTTTTCAGCAGTTACAGCAAGAATGATTTTTTAATAGCAGTTTTATCCAGTAGTAAAGCTCAAAATTTAATTCAAATTTAGTAAAAGAAAACAAAAAATCAGTCCAGGAAAGTGGTTTTCCTTCTGCAGCCTCTGAATTAAAAGCAGGTGCAAGAAGATGATATCTATTAGCTCTGACATCTTGAAGGTTTCGTCCCCAGTTATTGGAAACAATCAGTTCAATTTTATTGACTGCATGTAACTCATCTTTTGTGTAGTAAATCAAATTTAAATGCAAAGCATGTTTTAATAAAAATATTTTTATTACCTAGCACACATGAAGAACTTGTAATTGGTAGAGAGCTATTTGAAATGCTGATTTGTGCATTTTCATTGTTTCAGCTATTGTCCAAATACAGTGTGGAACAAGTAAAAATAAACTATCATTTTGTAAATAGTAAAAGTACCATTTAGCTTTGTTTAACAGGGCAAAACAGTGGGGAAAAAGTCACACTCTGAATGAACATAGGTATCTATTTGCTTAAATGCATACAGATGAAGCACTGAATTGAATGTAAAGGCTAAACTTAATTGCAGTTCATGTTTTAATGTCTTTCCCACCAACGAGAATGAACCTTTCTGCTCAAGAGTCACTCAAAAGTACAAACATAAGTAGGATTGAGACCAGTGATGCTTGCTGATTTAAAACCCTTTTATGCAAATCAACCCATCCCTGCCAGGGAGGGAATAAAAAGACCTCTCCGTTATTGGTGCAAACCAACAGCTCTGGACAGTCGTGTGCCTCTCTGTGGGTTGGCAGGGGACAGACCTTGGGGGAGGCTACTGTGGTCCCTGGTACCCAGAGCTGAAACCGCCATGTTTTCTCCAGTTCCAGGACAGAAAATAAAGGTTTCCAGCCCTTCTGAGGGCAAACAGTGCGAAATAGCAACTAGTCAAATGGGGCATGATAGATTGCTGTCAAAGGAATAAAAACCTGCCTGCACTGACAGTAAACATTGCAGCTGCTTCTGAAATTACTCCCTGGGGCAGCTTGTTCAAACTTTAGTTGTGGAGGAAAAATGACTGTGCCCAGTAGAGCCAGTCCATTCAGAAATTTAAAAAAAAAAAAAAAGGAAAAGGGAAAAGCCAACGTGGAAGAGAGGCACTGGTGCTTCTTGCAGCGTTTGTCAAGGATGTTGTGCTGAAGTGACCCTGAGACTCTGAAATGAGACTGCCCAGCGGGGTTTGAGCCTCGGCTACTCTATCTGGCTTCAATCTTGCTCCTTCCTCATGTCCTTCTTCTGTCTGCTGTGATCTTCAGGTTATGTTTGGCCAGAATTTTCTATGTAGGTGTATAACTGGAAGGAGGAAAGGAGCCAAGATCTGGTCTAGCACTTTTTGTGTGGTTCTTGTATCCAAGTGGTTTGGGGATGGCCTCGTTGATTCTTCCTCTGCTTCTGGCTCAGAAGCATCATTTGAGGCTTCTCGGTTGGTGTCTGTGTGTCTCAGCTTCCCATGTTTCAATTCATTATAGCACTGATCAGCCTTGCTGGAGGGCTGAGGCCAAAGGTGTTCGGAGTGACAGGGGATGTGTCGGGCTTTGTGTGGAATGCTCCGCGGATGTAGAGCTTTACCTGCTCCAAGCACAGCTGTTAGGAATGGTTGCTTTTAAAGGAGGAAAATCCCTTCCTCAGTTCCTTTCTCAATTAGAGGAAGCACCTACTGCCCTATTGGAGACCTCTCTTTGGCAACAAGGGAAAAAAGCAGGATGAAGTCTGCCCTTCCACCTCTTCACCTGTGGTCTTTTGTTCCTCGCCCTCCAAAACAACCAAGAGAAGTGCAAAACTGGTCTTGCTCTCACCTACCTCCCTCTGTCTTCAGGAATTTCTTTTGGAGGCTCCTCCTTCTGCCCTAACATTTTAATTTTAATACAGTTATGTCCCCAAAACACGGTTGTCATGAAATGCTATGCTTAATAAAGAGTGTTGCACATCAATAATTTAGGTACTTGTGACAACACACAAAACTCTTTTAAAAATATTGCAAATTTGGCCCAGTGTTCTTAATAATTAAAAATGGATATAATGGCAAAGTATGGTAGGCATTAACTCTATTTCAGGTTTTCCTTGTATTCAAACCTGGGGCCATCAATTTTAAAATACCATAAAAAGTATGGCAAGATTGCACTGTTTTAAATATATCTGATATATTGTTGCACATATTTAAATTATTAATACGCAATGCAGCCAACAGGCATCTAAATTCTGCCCAGCAGAAGCTCTAGGCGATCATTAGAAGAGGAGCTTGGTAAGATATGGGGGAATGGAGATAAACTTTGGCAGCTGAGTAATCTTGTTCTCTGGGCTTGGGTCTCCTCTGCCTTGCTCCATTTGGAGGTATTTACACCTGTGCTAAGTGGGGATAAAATGCTGCCAATCTGAATTCTTCACTGCCTTGCCCTCGAGGTTGCATTTTACATCTGGTTTGCATTTGCAAAGCCAGATTGCAGCCTTATCTCTGCTGTTGTAGCCTGGGCATTACAGCAGGGAAGTCAGGTCTGTTGGTTGAGATTTGTGACAAGGTGGCTGAGAGCAGAAACTGGAGTGTTTTCAGCATGGGAAGAGAAAATCAACCGCACATGCTGGGAATTTGTGATTTACTGAATGCAAAGCTGGGAGTCGCTCTGACCCTGCTAGGATGGAAAGGTCAGGAAGAGAAGTATAAATTAAATAGAAGAAAGTAGAGTTACCATAGACTTACTGTCAGACTTTGGGTCAGATGCAGCACACTGATGATGGAAAGCTGGAGAAACACTGAGTACTTGCCCTGTATTAGCAGTTACTCAGCTAAAGTCTTGTTTTCAGGGTTATATTTGTCCCAAGGTCACGAATGAAGGGGGTTCTGATGCAGATAAGAAATCTGGGGACCTTGGGCAATGCAATATAAAGGTATGGCCCACATTTCCCAGGGTATGCTTCCCTGGGGGGTATCAGCAGAAGGCAAAGGGTTGAAAAAGTCCCAGTATTTTTCCTTCTCATACTCAAATGGCTCCATTTTTTGTGCTTGCTCCAGGCTGTGCCCTACTGCTGTGGCTCTGTCTTTGTTTTGGGACAAAAGAGATGAAATGAATAGGTAGTTAAAATTTCTTGGGGGTTTTGCTTAAGGATCACCTACGGGCTTAGGAGGGCATCATCTCTGCTTTAGCAGCACCTCTCTGGGAGTCCTGGCTTAGGGAAAATCTTATTTTAAGGGAATAGAGTTGATGTGGGATCTGGGGTGAGAAGGGGATGTATCATGAAGTCTTTGAATACAGGTGAAATGCTCCATCCTGAGAATTGCACCTTGTAAGAGCCTACAGACTGGGGTGCCAAAAAAAAAAAAAAAAAAAAGAAAGGGGCATTAATTCAATTTAGTTTTGCATGCTGTTCCTGGCGGTGCTGGTTTTGGAGGTGGTGTCTGAGTGCAGTGCTTAGTGCACCTGTCCAGCTGATTAATATTTTCTCATGGGGGGAATTTATTCCTGGCGTGACAGAAGTGGGTGATTGGTTTATGCCTTTGATCCTGAGGATTTACAGCACTGTGCCATTAGGGAAACTGCACATCTGTGTTTGTTCAGGGCTGGCTGGATCCTGCTGTTTTCTGGAGGAGCAGGAGGATCCCGATTTCCTCCCCTTCCCTTTCTTTGCTCCTTCTGATTTTCCGCTGAGGGGTTGATTCATGCACTCTCCCCTTGGCTAAGCCAGCTGTGTAAGTGCTCCTGGCTTCTATGTTGTATCAACATCCTTTTTATTTCTCTGAGGGCATGTGCTGGGTTTGGCTGGGATAGCATAAATTTTCTTCACAGTAGCTAGTACGAGGCTATGCTTTGGATTTGTGCTGGAAACAGTGTTGGTAACACAAGGATGTTTTTGTTACTGTTGAGCAGTGCTTATGCAAAGCCAAGGCCTTTTTGCTTCTCACCCCACCCCACCAGCGAGGAGACTGGTGGTGCACAAGGAGTTGGGAGGGGACACAGCCAGGAAAGCTGACCAAAGGGATGTCCCATACATCACGCTCAGCATCTAAAGCTGGGAGAAGAAGGAAACGGTGGGGACGTTTGGAGTGATGGCGTTTGTCTTGCCAAGTCACCATTACAGGTGATGGAGCCCTGCTCTCCTGGCGATGGCTGAACACCGGCCTGCCGATGGGAAGCGACGAATGAATTCATTGCTTTGCTTCACTTGCATGTGCGGCTTTTGCTTTACTTATTAAACTGTCTTTATCTCAAGCCATGAGTTTTCTCAATTTTACTCTTCCGATTCTCCCCGCCATCTCACTGCGGGGGCAGTAAGAGAGTGGCTGTGTGGGGCTTAGTTGCTGGCTGGAGTTAAACCCCGACAGTCCTTATTGGCATCCAATGCGAGGCTCAAAGGGTTCAAGATAAGGACATATTTGATTGGAATGTGCTAGATTGAATTTAGAGCTGTTATTGCTGTTTAGCTATTAATCGCCAGGCTTCTGTGCTTGCCTCACTGTATATTAGAGTTCAGTGCTTGTTAGTGGCTGCTTTTTGCTTTTGCTGCTTGCTGTACTGCTGTATTGCTTATCATCTTCCTCTGCTGCGCCTGGGAGCTTTTTGATAACAGCAACGGCCACGCGTCTGGGCTGGCAGATGGCCAGGGCATCGCTGCTGTTTCTGTGTTGCTGGACTGGACAGGCTGGAGCTCCAGCTCGAACTCGAGTTGAAGGGACTGTGACCTGAGGATGAGTCCATGCAGGAGCAGGACACCCCAAAGCATCTGTGGCTCTGGATAAGCCCATGCCAGAGCAGGTACATCTCAAAGTGTCTGTGGCTATGGTTATGTCTGTGCTGCAGTAGGTATATCTCTGAAGGGTTTGTGGCCCAAGGATAAGTCCATGTTGGAGAAGACACAACTTGAAGCATGCGTGGCTGTGCATGAGGTCATGCTGGAGCACCTCAAAGCTTGTGGTCACGGATAAGCCCACGACAGAGCAAGTGTATCCCTGGAGGGACTGTGGTCATGGGTAAGGCCATGTTGGAGCAGGTTTATTTTTTGAAGTGACTATGGCTGCGGATAAGAATATGCCGCAGCAGTTACACCCCTGAAGAGACTGTGGCTCGCAGATAAGGCTCCACTTGGAGCAGGTACACCCCTAAGGGACTGCAGCTTGGGGGTAAGTCCAAGCCGGAGCAGGGGCAAGGGGAGCAGTTCATTGCAATGTTAAACCCTGTGGTCTGGGCCAAAGGGAGCAGGGGTGGAGATTGTAATGGAAATACCTTTAAATTCTTGTAACCCATGGTTCGAGTTGTATGTTATAGGAACTACTATAGCAGGAACCACCTGAACCAGTGAAGGACAAACCTTGCAAGAAACAGTGCAAGTGCAGCAGCAACTTGACCTGAGCTGCCTTTGGTGCCTACTAACTCCACACAACACACCACCTCTCTTGTCCTGAGTGACCACCATAACAGATGGAGCCCTAAGTCATGGACTAAATGAACTCAATGGACATTTGTGGACATTTATGGACATTTTGCAGACATTTCACAGAGGTGGTCCATAGACTAAGGGAATGATATCTGTGTATGGTACCAAAGGATGGGAAGGGTGGTGGTGGATAATGAGGATGTATTGGATAGAGTGGGACCTGAGCATGACGTAAATGGTATGGAATAAGGGGGTGGAGAATGTGCTGGGTTTGGCTGGGGTAGAGTTCATTTTCTTCACAGTAGCTAGTCCGAGGCTACGCTTTGGATTTGTGCTGGAAACAGCACTGGTAATGCAGAGATGTTTTTCTTACTGCTGAGCAGCGCTCACACAGTCAAGGCCTTTCTGCTTCTCACCCCACCCCACTAGCGAGGAGACTGGGGGTGCACAAGCAGTTGGGAGGGGACACAGCCAGGACAGCTGACCCCAACTGACCAAATGGTTATCCCATACCATATGACATCTTGATCAACATGTAAACTGGGAGAAGCAGGAAAGGGGGATGTTTGGAGTGATGGTGTTTGTCTTCCCAAGTCACCATTACAGCTGATGGAGCCCTGGTCTCCTGGCGATGGCTGAACACCGGCGTGCTGATGGGAAGCAGTGAATGAATTCCTTGTTTTGCTTTGCTTGTGTGTGCAGCTTTTGCTTTACATATTGAACTGTCTTTATCTCAACCCATAAGTTTTCTCAGTTTTATTCTTCCAATTCTCTCCCCCATCCCACTGTGGGGGAGTAAGAAAGAGGCTGTGTGGGGCTTAGTTGCCAGCTGGGGTTAAACCATGAGAGGGCATAATCTGTAGATGATATTTTAGAGAAATCAATATGAAGAGAAAATTGGCAGCTTTGGCTCTGTTTGAAAATGACAAGTGGCTCATTATTGGCCCAAAGATGGTTTTTGGGGAGGGTGGTAGTGGCAGAAAATGTGAATGTTCTGTTTTTCTTTTTAAACGGACACAGATTATTGTGGATGTTATGGAAGCATATTTTATTTTCCATTTAGTACTGTCTTCATTAGACACCAGAATGAATCTCTCCATACAGCAGTGTACATCATGGAGAATTAATTGTGCTGTTCACAGAGGTAGTATTTCCACGAGCCACTAATAGTGATGAGTGTAGTGCTTCCTTACAAGATTTTTTCTTCTTTGAAGGAAAATAAAAACTGATAAGGAATAATAATAAGACAAAGAGTTTCCTCCTGACATGCAGTGTATGATGAGCATCTCGCTGGGCAGCCAGGCAGGCAGCTGGGTGCAGGGAAGAGGAGCTCAGGATAGCTCCACCTGCCCACATGCCCCTCCGAGTGGGGCATTTTAACTGATAACAACCTCCACATTTTTTTGCCTGACCTTTTCTCAAAACTTCCGTGATGGATGTTTGTTATGCTTTCTGGACAGTCAGTTCTAGTGATTTGCTAACCCTCAAATTCAACTGTTTCTTTTGACACTGACCCTAAATGTGCATTGCTGCAATTCAAACATGTTCATTATCACTTTCTCTGTAGCAGATATGGAGGATGATCTGTCCGTCTCCCTCTCCGAGGCTGTAGCACTGTGACATGAGGATTTATCCTAATTTCCCCCTACAAGTTCTCATCTTTAAAATTATTCTTTCCTCACAGTTGGTCCTTCTTGGTTTCCCAATCCATCCCCATCCTTCCTGGATGGCAGGCAGGCAGGCTGCAGGTGCCCAAAAGCCTCACCACTGCCCTGTGGCTCGCCCTATCCTGCTTTCCTCACTGTTGGCCCCGGTTTGGCTAAGGATGGTCCTCAATGGATGGCCACGTGCTGGGTCTTTCCTACCTAACCGTAAGTCTCTGTGCAGGTCCTCGTTGACCAGAAGGCTGCTTTTGCTGTGGAGTTTGTCAAGACTGGTCCAAGTACCCATCATCTCCCGTTTGCTTGCAGCGCGGCCCCAGCTGATGTTGTCTCCAAACTTACTGTTTCACCCTGGTCAGATAGTGAAAATAGTGACCCAGGACAAATCCTCACCCAATGCATACCGGTATGTTCCTCCAATTTGACAAAATCATTGAAAACTGCTTTCTGACTATGTTTTCCATCTCATGCATAACCATCTTAATCTCAAGTAATCTTGTTTCTGTAGTTTGCTTAAGACAATGTCATGCAAGATGGTGTCAAAAGCCTTGCTGAGGTCATTGTATATGACAGTGACCACCTCTCCCTCTCTGTGAGTCCTGCCACTCTGTCACAGAAAAATATGAGATTGGCTTGACACAGTTTGTTCTTGAAAAATCTGCATTGGCTGTTCCTCACTGCCTTGTTAGGTTTTAGGCACTTAGAAAGTGTTTGTTTGATGATTTGTTGCAATATTTTTTCTGTGAATTGAAGTTAAGCTGACTGGCCTGTAATTCCCTGCTATGTTTGCTGTTCTCTGCTCTTCTGGGACTTGCCACAGTCCCTGAGTTTTCAAAGATAAGCGCTAACAGCCCTCAGATAGCCTCCACCACTTCTAAGCACCTGGCAGCGAATCTCAGCAGACCTAGTTGATTTGAAAACATGTAATTTATACAAATATCTTCTGGGCTATTGCTTCCCCCTTGTAGTCTGAATTCTTACTTTTTTTGTCACAAGTAGCAATTGAAATATCTATACAAATGAATTTTAGTAGTGAAGCATTACCCTCTGTAATGATGGTTGGTAACAGCTCTGTTGAATAATGGAGGAACTCTTCTCCTGGTCATTGACTTATTACTAATTTGACTTAATTTTTTTTTGTGTTATTATTTAGGTTCATTACAAGCTCTACAGCAATATATAACTCGATCTATTTTTCACTTTAATTCCTAAATTGATGCTCTACTCATTTAGAGAGTCCTTAGCCACTTTAATCAGTTTCTACTAGCTATATTCTTCTGTCCTGGCTGTGATAAAAGATGTGGTCCTCACCAAATGCTTTTCCATAGTTTATTCGGTGTATTTTTTTTTTTTAAGATTCAGAGGCAGGTAGGTCAGAGGGTGAGAAGATTTTATACTGGAGATGGTAGAAATTCCCTAATGTCCTGCAACATCTCCGCTGTGCCCTGTCAGGGCCCAGCAGCTGATGGCTGTGGTGGGCACCCTGTGTTATCCCACCAGCCACAATGCCTTGTGGACAGGGCCAGGGCAGCAAATGTGCTGTCGTTCTCAAATATCGTAACCTTCCGGGTGAAAACATGTCCTTAAAATAGACCAGAAGTATTTTCAGTTTGGAAGTCTGACACTTTACATTTACTGTTAGCTTTGTCTTGTTTTACCATCATTTTGTGACACCATCCTAATAGTGAAGAACAGATTTCACTGATAATGGTATACTATGACAACCTGTTAAGCAAATCACACTGATGTTTTTCTTACTTGTATTAAGGGTGGCTGGGATTTGGCTTGCTGAATGAAACATCAGATTTTTCCTGTATTTCAGAGTGCTTCCCATCTAGTTTGCAATGAAATGATTTGACAAGTAGGCAACACTTTGATTTATGTGTCAACTTGTTTCAACTCACTTCATTGGAACAAACAGGAGATATTTTGTTCTATAGAAGAAATTTTTGGTATCTGCTTCCCCTGATATTTTAAAAATAAATAAGAAACCTAGTGTGCCATACACTCTGTCATGGTAGAACTTGTCAGTCATAGTAAAATGTTATAAGTTATAGTGGATTTGTCATAACATGAAAAAACTCACACCAAAGCAGTACGACAGAATCACAACTAAAATTTCACCATTCTGAAATGAAATTCTTAATGGAAAATTCGAGAAAAGATTTCATAATTTCTTAATGGAAATTGTCCAATGACTTCAGTTTCAATAAACAGAATCCTTTTTAAAAGGACATTTGGATGAAAACAAAACCAACCAACCAAAAAAAAGGTTCTCGCCCCCACTGAGAGATGGACAAGTGTGACCACTGAGAGGCTACATGGATGCTAAAGACTGTGTTGTGTTGGGAGATGCCTCTTTCTGTGACTCGTTCAGTCTTCTGCTTTATTTATGTGCTTGCAGAACGAACCCTTTTCTCTATGTAAGAGCCTTGCCGGTGAACTCAAGGCCATGGAAAAGCCAGGTAGCTCCTCACCTGTAGGAGTGCTTTCACTTGCTTTCTTGCACTGGTGGCACTGTCATTTCTACCTCTATGGCTGGCATGGTAGGTCCATTTCTTTTGCATAAGTATAAACATTGACTGCAACCTCCTCCCTGTGGGGAATCTCAGCCTCTGAAATGCTGTCAACATAAAAAACCCCATCTTTAATGTTCTATAAAGGATGACGAGCCTGTAACTAATTAATACCATATTAGTGTATTCCTATAAGACTGACTGAAAAAAGGAGTACCACAGACTGATTCTTTACCTTTACTTTTTGCAGTTCTTATGCTTTGCAGAAATCCACTGGATCTGTACAATCTCTGCACTAGCCTGGTTGCTTGTGCCAAACAGCAACACAATACCTGAATGTTTCTTTGCAAAAGATTTACTTCAGAAGATGGTGGTTTGATGAACTCTTATGTTTCTGCATGTGCAGCATGCAGAAATAGTATTGATTTGACAGTTTAACTTCACAGAGAAAAAAGGCAGTATTTTGGAAATTGACTGGATTCGAATGATGGGTGTTGATATTTTTAGTTTGAAATAACTTTTTATTTCAAAATACAGAAAAGGCAGAGGGAGGAGAAATCAAGAGTCAAAACCGAAGAGAAATATATCAATTGTTGAGATCCTTTTTCTTCCCTTTGGAAAGGTATTTCATAATTTAACAAAGGAAAAAAAGAAAAGAGTTTGCATTTCCACTCAGGACAGAAAAAAGCCTCAATCTCTCTGTGGCCAGCCCTACACAGAGTGTCTGCCAAGAATGAAAGAGCTGTAAGGGTTATTTTGGCAGTGTAAAGCCTTCCTTCCCTTCACTTTTTATCCAGCCTGAAACCAATCATGGAGAATGTTTATTCTGAAAAGTCATCAAAATAGGGTTAGAGCTGTGGTGACCTGGTGGCTGCTACTGAGATCTCAAACAGCCACCTTTGGTCTGAAGTCTGACAGCCCGCTGTTGTGCCGCTGGTAGGATTACAACTAGCGCAAAAGTCTTCAGCTTTTAAGGCTCGGCACGTAGTGAGGTAGTCTGGGGTTTGCATGGGAATAGAGATATAGTAATGAGTGTGTGCATGAGCGTTTGTCTCATGAGTAACTGCTAAAGCCAGCATCAAGCTGCCAGACATGCGCCGTGTTTAAGTTATGCAGGATTTGAAAGGTTTGGGTCTAAGCAGTAGTGCTGGTAGGTCTCCGCAGGGCCCAGTCTAAGCTTGCAGGTTGGCTGGCTCTGTAAGCAAAAAAATAATGCATATAATTATGAGTAATTTCCAGCTTGTTCATAGTCAGAAGCCAAGCTGAATAACTAAAGAATCCTTATTTCCTTGATACAATGATGTCCTGTTCAGGATTGGGCAAAGAGCACAGAGTTTTCCATTCATATTTCAGTCAGCGTCTCAAAACAATTCTTCTTCTCTCTGCTGTCACCTTTGACGGATAGACCGCTCCTATTAATACTGATGCTCTTGGTGCCATGAAACTTCCTCCAAGTGGGGCTGCTTCATGCTGAACAGGGCACAAGGGAGCAAATGGCAGCGCCTCTCCTGTCTCAGCAGACAGGACACAACAGAGAGATGCCATCCTCAGTTAAGAGATGGGTCTCGTGATAACACGATCCTTCAGCCCAGGCTCCACCTGCAATTTGCCTGCAAGAACATGCAAAAACCCCAAGTGCACTGCTGCTTTGAGATGGAGCTGGGGGCTCTGGGAATAAAGGAGTGGCAATGGGCTGCATCTAGGGGCAAATCCAGGACAATTCCTGGGAACAAAGAGGACAGGGGCTCATCTGGGTCCTGTGTGGCAGCACCCGTTAGGACTTGCAGCTGTGTGCTGTTTCTTATACAGCAAGACAAGTGTCCCCTTCTGACAGGGGAGAAGAGAAGCCCTGAACACCCTGCAGCAGCAGCAGGAGGTCAGGGCACATCCAGACAGGGCCTGCAGCTGAACCTGCAGGACTGAACTGCAATTTGCTGAACATTGCTTGGGCATGTTTGATGTGTAACTGGGGGATACTGAAATGCTGGGGGGCAGATTTGCACTTTATACCCTTCTCCACTGCCATGCCAGTGTGTGAGGAAGTAAGGCCTTTGGGTCTTGGGAAAAGTGCCGCAGGATCTCGGTGATTGCTAGTCATCAGGAGAGCATCCTGTCTCTAAAGGCTTGTGTTTGCTATGAATCGCCAAAGATATTTGAGATGCCTTATTCTTACCTTTGAAAGTCTACAGCTAAAGCCCTGAACTAGGAAATATATAGGCACATAAAGAGCTTCGCACACAGGGGGTCTCACCTCCAGCTCAAGAGCGTTACTCACGTTTGCAATGTTTGTCCCCAACAAACTTGCTGCATTGAGACATAAAACTTGGGGAAGGCTTTGCTCAGGTTGCTTCTGCAGGGAGCTGCAGGCAAGCTCGGGGGTGCGCGGGCACAGGGGCTGCTGCTGCAGGCCATGGGGCGATGAACAGCTGCGTTTCCCAGGGCAGGTTCCCATCCCGATACCTTTGGCTTGGTGAAAGGAACTCAACTGACTTATGGCAGTGGGAGAGGGAGCAGATACCCACAAAGAATGGAACATCTCTCTCTCTTGCCTACTTTGACCTCATTTTGAGTTATAGTTTCACTGCTACCACTCTGTGTTTTTTATTATTTCCAAACTCAAAAGTATAACAAAGGGGAAATATAAAGTCTGAAATCCATTAAAAGCTTTTTATTCTGTGGATTTTTAAAATATTGCCTCACCTTGATGTTGTTTGAGTTCTCGGTAGCTGAGCTGAATTCTGATTTTGCTCCAGTAGCTTTGCTAACCTGCTCTATCTTTCAGGCTCGTATCACATGGTAGATTAAAAAAAATCATCCAGATTTCATTTTTAATCTGTCTCACTTTAAACAATTTATCCTTTTTGAGACACCTAATTATCCAGCCTCTTTTAGATAACCATGTGATGTGTGTGTGCGTTGTATCTGCGATCGCAAACAGAGTATCTGATCCCTATGGAATGATCCATTGGGGAATGAGGGTAATTAGTCTCTAACAAATACAAATTTGGAAACATCTGTGCAGATTTAAGCCTAGGGAGCAGGACTGGGGAGCAGGTTACAGCAACGGGAAGAGAGCGAGAATGCAGAACTCAAGGTACCAGGCAAATATTGCAATTAAATTAGTCAGCTTGAGGAAATTAAATCAAGTGAAATTGGAATGTGTCATATTTTTTGATCTGGATTTCTGGCTGTTATGAGATTTTGAAGAAAGCCAGTGAAGAAAATAGAAGCTAATAAGTTTTTTTTTCCTAGTGACTCAGAGGAGAGCTGGATGAAGCCCTTTCTGATTTTGTGATAATTAATACAACTCCCATGGCAAAGTGAAATGCAGTGATTAGTCATAAGTCAGCTGAACTCTCACAGCAGATTTTTTGACAACTTTTCATTGTTTCAGTCTGCAAAACCTTTTTTTTTTTTTTTTCCTTAAGCAAAGTTACTCTTTCATGGGCCTGTCCCATCAATCAGGATCAATCTTTGCTGAAGAAATCTGGTTGCAAACTTTTGATGGGAGTCAGATCTGGGAGCTGGAGAAGCAGAGGCACCTGCTGTGTGTTATGAGAGTGTTAACCCCTGGTGGGGCAGCAGGATCCCAGATTACTGGAGTTTTGTCTGGTGGTGCTTCTGGGGGACAGGTCAGAGATAACCTTGTTGCTGATGACAGGGGAGAGCATGCTCTGTGCTCTCCGCCGCCTCTTCCCACAACTCACCTTACACTAGCTCTGGACTCCTTGAATGCCTCCAGGAGCCAGTTTGGGTCATTAAAGCAGCAAGAAAAAACTAGGTTTTGGTAGGAGAGGTGAGCTGAATTGGCTGGTGGAGGGTTGAGGGCTCCAGGGGCACCCTAAGATGGAGAAAGGGGCAGAGCAGAGGTGCAAGTCCTTGCTGGCAGCTGTGAACTGTTAGACTGGCAGCATGGGGACTGCAGCACAAAAGTTAAAGCTTTTATTTCTGATTTGCTGGAGAAGAGCTTCAGAAATCTTCTACCCAATGTGTTCAAAAGATAGCTTAATTTTTCACACTTAAAGGAAAGAAAGAACTTCCCTGACTTTTAGGGGATTTGGATCAGCTTCCTTTACTTGTGTCTCAACATTATTAATTTGATTGTCCTTCAAGGTCTGCACTGGGAAAAGTATTTAAGCATATGGTTAATTTAAAGTGCACAACTGGGCATCAATAGTTAGGAATAGATGCTTAAATACGTTCATGAAGAAGGACATTTCTGAGCTGTGAATGTGCAGAGCTAGCTATTTCCTTAAAAAAAGCTGTGCGAGATGCTATGAGTGCCTTATAGCAGCGTCCATGTAGTGATAAATAGGTCAAGTGGTCAAAGACGATTGTAAAACAGACCCAGGAACCTTTCTTAAAGATTCCTGCTTTCAGTTTCTAATTTGCCTGAAATTTATGCCAGTTTGTAAACAGTGTTAGTTTGGGTACAGTTTTGGTGTCCTCTTGCAAGCCAGGCAGTCGTAACTCCAGAGCACCTGGGCTCTTAAACGCTGGAGAGCGGAGCATTCCATTAGCAGTGCAATTCGTTTCCCCAGTGCTCTGCCAGGCCCCACGTCCCCAGCGGATTTAAATTCAGTAATGAGAGCAAAGGAGGCCAAAGGCCCTCACACACAAGCAGATGAGTTACTGCTTCATTTTTCATGATTACTCAGGTAGATAGCACAACATTGACAGTTAATATAGAAAATGGGACATGTCCTCCTCCATGGAGATTGAGCAGGGGCGTGAGGAAAGATGAGTTGATGGGGAGACTGGCAAACTCGGGGAAGCAGCAGACCTTCCCGTTGCTGTGCACTGTGGTACGAACGAAGGCATGCGAGAGGATTTGCAATTAGTATCCAAGGAGGTGCAAATTAGCAGCCCCTTTCTGAAAAGTGTTACCACGAGCTCCTTCCTAAGCCAGATTTCTTCTCCTTGCTTGATGCGGTGTGTGAGAGAAACCCAGGGGTGTAGGTCTAACCACATCATGCTTCTGAGGGCCCACGAGAAACATTCTGCAGAATTAGCATGTGCCTATTCTAAAACTGCAAAAGCTGTTAAAGCCAGAAGGTTTGCAGAGCCTCAAATAAGCTTCCTGACAGAGCTGGTAGAGGAGTGGGAGGTGGGGTGAAAGCAAAGGTTTAGTATCTCCCTCTCCCAAGGACCCTAAAAGCACCTTCCAACAGCTACAGGAGAAATGCACCAGAGTCTTACTAACCATGCTATTCTTTTACAAGAGAGATGATACTGGGTGATCTTCTGGTGGTCAGTGAAGCAGGCTCTCCTCCCATAAGTGTCTTTTATTTTATTACTTTTTTTTTGAAATCTGTTGATAACTGTGAGCAGAAAGGCTTTCAAGACTGTGTATCCATAAAAGGAGTTTTGCTTTCCTTCACATGAAGTATGTGTTGAATGTTGAATGCGTATGACTGGTTTTTGATCACTTGTTGCCCCAACCTGTGAGTGCAAGGGCAGCTGTTGAGTACTTTTTTGCAGTACATAGGAGCTTTGCTTTTGGAAAGCACAGGCCAGGAGAAACTTGAATTATTATTTTTCAAAACT
This sequence comes from Leptosomus discolor, assembly GCF_034619465.1. Classification (NCBI taxonomy): domain Eukaryota; kingdom Metazoa; phylum Chordata; class Aves; order Leptosomiformes; family Leptosomidae; genus Leptosomus; species Leptosomus discolor. Next base: position 5,432,198 of record NC_141407.1, on the reverse strand, counting down.
GTCAACTCCACCTCTTAGACTTTTTGTCAAAAAGGCCAATGTTCCAAAGATTTGTGCAAAATCTTTCCAAAACAAGCTGCTCTTTCTGCTTGCACAAGAAAAACAGAAACGTTTGTGGGCTCACTATGGAGCAAAGTAAGAAGCTTAGTTTATTTCCATGATGCCCCAATGATTTTATATTAATATATGCCATGAGATTGCGCCTTTTTTTGTGTGTGTGTGTTTGCACTTTGTTGCATCTCAAGTATTTATTTCAGGTTCCTGATAGGCTCTGAGAAGTACCTCTAGTTAAACAAATAAATCATGTCTTGTCTGTAGGATTGCCCCCAGGGTGGGGAACCAGCGAGGTACTCTTTTTCTGGCGGTGCATGTTCCCCGGCGAAGCGTGGCAGCCAGGTGATTAATTTCTGCAGTCTTGGTGGGGAGCACTGTCCCCACGCTGCGGGCCAGGGCAAATGACCTGTCAATCACAATGCATTTACCTGATAGTAATGCAAACCACACAGATGTGGAAAGAGAAGGCTGGGTTGGTGGAATCATCCAGGAAGGACAAATTTGTGTTGGGACACATTTTGTTTGGTTTCTCCCTTTAGGTTGTACGTGGGAAGTTTTTGCTATAGTTTCCAAAGTTCTGCGAATGACCCTTAGTCCAGGTCTTGTTTCTGTTGTTTCTTCACATAACTAAATGTGAAGTTAAATATGGGAGCGTGGCAGGAAGAACACAGCATACCTCCCATCTCCTCCACTTACAATGTCATTTCTTTGTGAATGTTTGCAAGTAAAAATAGAAAAATAAATGGATGTTGAAGTAAATGCTAGATACATCCCCTAATTAGATTAAGACCCACAGTTATGGAATAATAAATTACCTAACTACCACAGTACAGCTTCACAATGCTTTTGAGATCGATTTTTGCCTAAGGCGCCGAGAAAGTGACTTCAACAAAACTTAAAGAGATTAAGCCTGATTATTAAGTGAAAATACTTTTTTTGATGCCCCTTCCAGACACAGGAGCAATTCTTAATGACCCTGTTAAAAAAAATGACAGCCTATGTAGCTTTGACAGCTGCGTGGAGTGTGGCTTGGTTCGTTTACCTGTGCCCAAAGCAGAAGTTAATAAGTCAAATGGTGACCTGGAAATGTGACAGTGAGATGATTTTTTTACTTTCAGCCCTTCTAAATTAAAACGCATGCCCTGGTGTTTCAAGTACGAGGACTCTATTAATTTTGGTCGCAGTGCTACATCTGTAACTCAGAAGTGATTCGCAGCATCATCCATCTCCAGTCTGCTAATTTTATCAAGCTGAGCCGTGCAGGGTCCATTGCTAACAACGAAACCTTATTTCACCTCGCCCATTTTTGGTGTCGATCAGCAGCGTTGTCTCCAGCTGGTTGCTTGCCCAGTGCTCCCAGCAGCGCAGGGGCAGATGCAGCCCTTTCCCTGGGCACAGGAACCAGCAGTGCTAGGGAAGGGCTCCTGGTTTGGAAACAGGGAGGTCAGGCCCCAGGAAGTTGCTCCATCTCTCCGTGCACCACGTGCCCAGCTGGGGCATGCTGGCTGTGCTTCTGGCCATCCAGGCATTTGCTGTGCTTGAAATGGATGGATGCTGCACATGGGACAGGAAAGTCCCTGCCTAGATTTTAGGCTAAGAGCTTGGCCTAACTTCTAATGACCCCTGGGATACTATTTTTTTTTTTTTTTTTTTTTTTTTTTTTCCCCTTTGGGCAATGAAAGTACGTACCTGGCTCACAGCACTGTTAATAATGACTAATTAGACAATGTTCATAATTGCTTGACAGTTTGGGCCTAATATTTCTCACCTGCAGTGACAGACCCAGCTGCCAGTCACCGAGGGGAGCTGCTCTGGAGCTGGCCTGGTCCACGGCAGAGCAGCAGATTTGGGTGTACAGGGGATTTTCCTGGGGTAGGGAAGTGCTGGGGCAGCAGGGAGACCCGCTGGGAGCCGGCAGCTCTCCCGAGAGACGAGATGGGGCAGGGGTTCTGAGACCCCTGTCCCACCAGTCTGCTCAGCTGGCCAGGCAGGACCAATGCACTTTTCTGCTTGGCTTTTGGCTTAGGAAAGTCAGAGGGGCTGCGAAGCCGGCTGCCAGCAGCGTGGACGTGCTGGTGGTGGTGGATGTGGTGGACAGTGGAGGTGATGGAGGTGGATGTGGAGTTGGAGGAGGAAATGGAGGTGGACCCACCAGCAGCAGGACAGGCGTGTGCTCCCCACCCACTGCCCGCAGTCAAGGTGAGTCGCCTGCCCCCAGGCTGGGGCTGGGGCTGGGGTGGGTGGTCCCTGCTGCAGGGACATGGCGCCTGGTCCCCTGGTCCTGGCAGCACAACCGCCACCACCGTGCCACCCTGGGCACCCATCTGCTCTGGGAAGGGAGCCATTTCTTAGGGCCAAGCAACCCAAGTCTAACCCAAGCCCAGCCAGAGCTCAGCGCTGTCGGCAGAGTCCTGCTGTCCCCAGCGTGTCCCAGGGCTGTGGCAAATCTAATGACCATCAGTAGCCAAACTGAAATGACTGTGCCGCTTGCTTCTCTTCCAGGGCTGATGGAGATGTGGAGCTTGGCAGCACTGGGCAGCAGCTTCTGAGATGAAGAGTTGGAGTGTGTAGGTAGTTGGAGTTTGTATGTAGTTGAAGTTAGTTAAAGTTAGTTAGTTGACATTAGTTGTCTTTGTAGGTTGGAGCGAGTGAGTTGGAGCGAGTTGTTTTTCTGTAAAGAAAGAGATTTATTGATATTTTTCAGAGCCAAGCTCTGCCTTAGCCTTCCATTTGCTTTGGGCACAGGCAGCCTTTGCAGGGTTGTGGTTCCCACTTGCTCCGGGCTCCTGGGGCTGGACGTACGGCCAGTCCAGGGGCAGGGGGGACCTGAGCACAGGGGGGTCCCCCTGATGGAGGAGGCAGCAGCTGGCACGTTGGCAGTGCCGGAGCTGCAGCATGGAGCATTTCAGGGTGCCGGGAGTGCTGCCGGGCCTGGGGGAGAGCCCTGCGGGTGAGAAGGGCAGAGTGCGGTTGCCCGGAGAGAGGCTAAGGCCGAAGTGAAGCCGTCCCTGCCCTGGGTGGGCTGGTGCTGGGGGCAGCGGCCCCGGCCCCTGTTCCCCCCTCGGGGCGAGCCACGGAGCGGGCAGCGCAGGCTGCGGGGGGCTTTCGGGAGAGGGAGCTGGCAAAGGGGTGTCATGGCTCCAGTGGGTGCGGGGTGCGTGGCTGTGGGGTGCCGGGGGTGGGGAGCCGGGGGTGCTGGCAGAGAGTGGCGAGGGGCTGCAACGCCGTGAGGGGGAGGGGTGCAGGATCCAGGGAGCCACGGGGCGCGATGAGGCCGGGGGTGGGGGGTGCAGGCGCGGGGGTGGGGGGTGCAGGCCCGAGGCTGCCCCCGGGCCTTTCCAGATGAGGGAGCCTCTGACCTGCACCTTTGACCCAGCTGCCAGTCGCCGAGGGGAGCTGCTCTGGGGTTGGTCCCACCCGTGGCAGAGTGGCAGATCGTAGGATCATAGAATCATTTTGGTTGGAAAAGACCTTTAAGATCATCAGGTCCAACCATTATCCTAACACTACCCATCCCGCCACTAAACCATGTCCCTCAGCACCACAGCTATATGACTTTTGAACACCTCCAGGGATGGTGACTCCACCACCTCCCTAGGCAGCCTGTTCCAATGTCTAACCACTCTTTCAGTATAGAAATTTTTCCTAACATCCAAGCTGATCTGGGTGCACAGGGGATTTTCCTGAGGTAGGGAAGCACTAGGGCAGCGGGGAGACCTGCCGGGAGCCGGCAGCTCTCCCAGGAGACGTGGATGAGGGCTGGGCCTCGCCAGAGCAACCACAACCCCCCTGGGCTGTGAAAGGTGGCCTGGGGAGCACCAGTGACCAGAGCGGGAAACTGGGCGTGGGGTGTCAGCATGGGCCTGGGGCTGCAGTTTGCCACTGAAAAGCTTAGGGAAGACCTTATCACTATATTCCAGTATTTAAAGGATGCCTACAGTGAAGTTGGAGACTCTCTTTTTACAAGGAGACACATGGATAAAACGGGGTAATGGGCACAATTTACTCCTGGGGAGATTCCAGTTAGATATAGGAGGAAAATTATTCACAATGAGAACAATGAGCCGTTGGAATAATCTCCCCAGGGAAATGGTGGAGTCCCTAACACTGGACCTATTTAAGATTCTGCTGGCCAGGCTGCTGGGCCATCTTGTGTAGACCATGCTTTTCTGAAGAAAGTTCAGGCCAAGTGATCCTTGAGGTCCCTTCCAACCTGGTATTCTATGGTTCATATACATTTTTCTTTGCTTTACAGCACACTGCAGGTACTACATAGAAAGCAGGATCTATCCACCACACAGGAGCATTTGGAAACCATTATTATTAAATTAATCCAGAGGGTTTGACAGTGCCATTGTGTAGGGCACTGGCCTCTTACCTTTGGACATGCAAGAACACTTCGTTTCATAAAGGTACACATTACTCGCCATCCATCTTCACTGTGGAGATCTTGGGTTTTGCAATGTCCAAGGAAAGCCCAGCTTGCAAGAGCCAAGGGAGTCAGTATGTGCCAAGATGCAGGAAAAATCAGTTCCACCTAGGAATATTTTGCAAAGCTCAAACTAATGCGTCTGCAAGGCAGTGACTTCCAGGGTCCTGTCCCGAACACCAGGCTGTGAGTAGTGCCTGGCAACTAAATAACAGCTCATCAATTACTCATTTGCCATTGTTGCTTAGAAGAGGTAAACAATGAGCAAAGCTTTGAATAGCTTCTTCATGGAAAATCAGGCTTTAGATAGGGCTTTAAATACGCAGCAGGTATCTGCTGGGGGCTGCAGATTGCTACAAAGCTAAGGGGCTCTTTCAGTTTTGCTGCCATGATGGTCCCTGCAGAATTTGGCTGTTGCTTGTGGCTGGAGTTGCACACAGACTGTGTAGCCCTCACAGAGCACAGGGTGCAGAAGGGGATGTGATTTTCTTGATGAACAGGAGGCTGTTTTCCAATCTGTAATATTTAAATCAGAGCCCAGGAGTGAGTGTAACCTCTCTGTATGCATTATTCCATATCGGCAAAAGTGAGTTTTACCACCCCACGTGCCCACCTTAGCTTGAAACTCTTTGGCCTTTTCTAATAGCTCAGAAATTTTGTCACTTGCAGATTTGGCCTCCCTGGTGTTGTACTCCAGGAGGCACCTTGGTGGCGGAGCAGTGTGCTGTCACTCCCATGCCATCGTCACCACTGGTGTTCCTACCCACTTGCTGTACTCTGTCCTTTCCTAATGGGTGGCAGCACCTCATCTCCTTAATAGTTTCTTGTGAGGACTTTGACAAAGGTTTTTAAAAAGGCCAAGTGCTTTACTTGGCTTCCCTTTAGTCATTATTTTATTGACATTTTGCAGAAAACTAATTAGAGGCTCAGCTGTTCCTGATGGGAACTTTGCTGTTCTCTGCTGTCACACCGTGTTCACTCTGGTACTCCATCTCTAACTAGATCCTTATCTAAACCAGAGGTAATGTCTTTTGGTGCTTTATGCTCTATATAAACAGCAGTCATCTTCTTCATTTGGTCAGGCTGCATGTCACGAGCATTTGGTTTAGAGCAATGGTTTGCACTGAGTGACAGGAGGAGAGGGCAGAGGGGAGCAGGACATGCGGGGGTGGGGGTGGGGGTGGTAATGCTGGTGGAGAGGAGTGGTGGGGCTTCCCCAAGGAAATGAGGGTGCTGAGTGGGCAAGCAGGCCCTTTCACCTTTAGGAAATCAGGTCCATCTCTGAGCTCTGCACACCAGGACTGCCTATGAAACATGAGGGATTTTGTTTTTTTCCTGGTGGAAAAGAAAGGCAAGACTGTTCCCTGGCCCCATGGCATGACCTGATCTGCTTCTGCTGGGATTTACAACCTAAACTTTTCCCTGACCCTCAGAAGCTCCTATGATAAGGTTATACACTGTCAAGTAACAACTTGCAATGTCCTAAATGCCTAAAATGGAGAAAAATTAATGAACTTCACTGTGTAAATAGCTCCCAAAGGTATTGGCACAGACTGTAATCTTGTGGAAAGAGAAAGCACATAATTCAGGGTCTGAGATGTGCAGTTTAGCTATAGTGAAGTGAGGTGTTTCACCAGAGGGTGAGTACATGCTGGGCTGGGGCACTGCAGGGCACAGAAGAAGTTTTAAACTCGGTCTTAACGCTGGGCGCAGTGTCTGTATGTGTGGAGCTGGAGTGGGCACCATGCCTCCAGGCTGTTGAATGTAATTTTTCATTTATTTTTAAGTGATACTGAGGTCAGGGAGGTGTTAGTAAGCCCTCTTTAGAGGTGGCCTGGCTCTTTCAGTGCACACATGGCCCTTTTAACCATTTCTATGGGCTGCCATATTGTGGCAAAGCCAACACGGAGGAGCAGGGCCTGGCTGCTGGCAGCACTTTCTTGCTTGCTCACGGTCTCAGCAGAGCAGCCTCTGCAGCGAGCTGTCACTGGGATCCCCTGCCTCTCTGCTTCTGCTGCATACAGAGGTGAGGATGAATTGCTCTTTCCATGAGTATTAAATATTTTATTTTGTGACCTTCCTCTAATCAGATGCTTTATCTTGACCATATATTCAAAGAAAAGTAATAAAAAAAGGATTTTAATAAACTTAACCTCCTTAAATTGTGTAATCGTCACTTTCCCAGGACATCAGGGAAGCTGAAGGGGGGAAAAATATGTACAGCGCAGTTTTTGGTGCATCGATAATTTATTATCTAATAACCTCTCTTCTTCCACACTATTCCCAGTTTTCTCATTACTTGTATGCAGCATAATACCCCGTTGCTAGCAGCAGGTTGCTGTGCTACTGCAGAGCCAGATCTGCTCCATGTCAGTATCGAACATGCTGGTGGCAGGAGGAGGAGCGACTGTGCTGGGTCCTGGTGCAGCCAAGACCTGAAGATGTTAAAATTGGTAAGTCAGTTGATACGTCTCCTAATGCTGGGCTGACTTTGAGAAGCCCTGTTTTCAGCACAGTGGTGTCCAGCTTTTCTGCACCGACAAGCCATGGCAGGTGTTTCTCGGAGATGCAAAGCCACGGGAGCAGGTTCAGTCCCACGCCAAAGAGACCCACCCTTGAGGAGTCCAGGGCACGGGGGTTGGTCACCCCTACTCTTGCATTAGGATGCTCTTGGGTTCATATGTGGTGGGGCCTGGCCATCATCTGCTGTGGCTGTTCCTCACAGGACAGCTTTGGGAGTGACTTGCAGCCTTGGAAGAGGAAAAGGAATACATTCACATACAGATCAGTTCGCTTTGCACCTCTGCATATAATGCTTGTCAAAGCCTGAAGGGTCATTGGAAAGGCAAAGCACAGCAGCAATCCTCTGTGCTGGATCCTAGTGTCCCAGGGCCGTGTCTATGTTGAAAGATGGCACTGCTTGAACATCTTTCAGTGGAATTCAGGTGGTATAGTTTACCCAGAGTGGATGTGATTGCCATGGTATAGAAGGCAACTGTGTGTACATCTGGTATGGGACTCCTAGCTTGTTCTGTTCCTTTCCCCTGCACTTCTTGCTGGGCATAACTGAGTGGAAAAATGTATCAGAGCAGTTCCAAGTTCAGCTTAGTCTCTGCTCCTACTAGAGGGGCAGATACATCCTTGTCTGTCGCAGACACACATATCCTCAGGCATGTGCTGGGTAAAGGTGGTTTCCATGAGGTTGTTCAGCTAGCTGACACTTAGGTGTGGATCAGACCCTGTAGATCCCCAGTGTTTCTCTCAGGCAACTGTCCTAGGTGAGACTTCTTCTGGTTTGACTGATCTGAACAATACTGATAGAGTTTGTCTTCACTGTCTTGAACGTTGCACAAACATACTGAGAGCACAAAGCACCTCCTTGGAGAGCTCACAGACCCACTAGCACAGGCTGTGCGTCTGCTGCATAAAGGCTGGATTTAGACCAAAGCAGAAGATCTGAGATAGCTGAGGCACTGCAGGATCCTGGAGGAGACAAAGCAGAGGATGTCTTACAGCCAGCATCTGGAACTACCCGGAGAATGCTGGGGTAAAAGTGACCTGCCTTGATCTTCACAGGGATGTGGATCTACCAAATTGCCTATGAAAATGTAAAATGCGTGTTGACCTGGAATAAAGAGGTAGCGCCCAGCCAGGTGTGCAAGGGGAAACGAGGTGCAATTGGAGATACGACGACTTCTCTCACCAGCTCCCCATATTTAAAAGTGGAGAATTCTCTCCTTTTACAGTTTACCTTCATATGAGAATTTATGTGACAGCTTTACCTACAGCAGAGAGCTTCTCCCAGAGATAAATTCATACAGCAAGTCATCTCTGGATCAGAAGGTTATCAGTGAAGAGTGAGCATGGGTCAGATAACTGATGCCTGCTGCAATTTGCAATTACACACTGTGTTTGGGAACACACATGAGAGTGTTACCTTCGTTAAGTTTTGAGCTGGGCAGATTGATGGATGTGATTTGATTGAAGTTGTGTAGAGCGTGATTACAATAAGGAGGTAGGAAATTAAATGAAAGTGCTACTGGTTAGGAATCAATTGTAAATCATTTGTTTCTGTTCTTCAGAGCTGTATGTATGTTGATTTGCATTATCATTGCCAAGGAAGGGCGCAGTGCACAGGAAACAGAAGATTACAGGTGCTGAAGGCAGATAAATGTGCTGTGTCTATGACTTATCGAGCAGGAACTCGTCTTTGACTACTGGGCAGGCAGGTATTACTCTTCAGAGAGCAGAGCCAGATAGTCTCGCTTATCAAGGAGAAAAATAGGATGGTGCATGTGCTGGTGGGTAGGGCTGGTAGTCGTGAATGCGGAGACCTGAGTTCTTGTCTTGGCCCTGCATGTGTTTGCCGAGTGCCTGCACTCTCTGGCAGTGCTGGGGGCAGCTGGGGAAGGGGTTGATCACTCACCAATGCTGGTGTCAGTCTGTGAGTGCAAACTGCTGGGGTTTTGTAGGTATTTATTTATGTATTGTTATGACCTTAACTGCAGGGAAAACCCTGCAAATGCAGAATCAGGAAATCAGTGTGCAATAGCTAAGAAAAGGATTTTAACAGGTATTTGCTTTGTGGTCTGAAGGCACAACTGGATAGCTGAGGCCATGGTGGGAGAGAATGAGAGCTATTATCAGAGCCCAACTTCTGTTCAGACCCAGACCTAAATGAAGTTGGGGGGAAAGGGCTCGGACCTTACTGCTGCCCAATCTGACTGTGGAAATTGCTGCCTCTGCCCCTGTCCTGCTCTCTCCTTGATTCTTGTGATTTTAAAGTATGATCAGTCTTATTATTCATGAAAATCTCGGATGTTTCTCCCCACCAAAAAAATGGGATTCCTATAAAAGAGTCAATAAGGCTAATGTTATTTTCAGTCACTAAATTTGACTTAAAGCTGGCCTAGGAGAAAGGGGATTCATCTCTGAATACATTAGTTGATGACTGACAGGAAAATATTGCAAATTATGTAGTTGGTGTATATTATTCAGTCACCTGTTAAGCCAGCTGAACGTTGGAAAAATGTTTTTGCAAATGTATTGTAATAATTGGCAGAAAAGAAAGAAATGAATATTATGCAACCATTTCCCCCACAAATTGCTCCATTACGTACCTACAGAAGCAACAGCTTCCTCAATCAGGAGTGGATTCAAAATCAAAATCTCCATCTCGGGCTCCCATGGAGCTCTGCAAGGCATGGGGGTGTTCTGACGGGGCAGGCAGGCTGGAAAAGGCTCCCTCTGTTAATTCTAACCGAGTGTGTCTCCCCAGGAGCACACGCCTCTTTTTGGGTTGTGGGACTGCACAGCACTGTTTCAGATTTGGTTTGCACAAGTCGGAGACACCCACCCATGTGGTGTGAGCTGGAAGGTCTCTTTGCTGCAGCAGCTAGCATGCTGCTTTCCAAGAGAGGGTTGTATCTGCTAGTACAGGTATCAGGGTCTGCTTGTGCCAATGGACATAAAACTACTGCAGATGATATCACCAGGGTGATGTCAGCTGTGTGCACAGCATGTCATGTGCCCCAGGGACAGGCACTGGCTGGTTCTTGTTGGCCACCTCACTGTGAGCAACAGCAGTGGCTCTGTGGCCACATAAGGGAAATTTGCACCTGATGAACCCAATTGCTACATGCTGACAGCAGGTCTGGAGCAGGGGAAGAAGTCTGGAAAAATGAAGGAGAAAAGATAATAGATAATATTGGCAGATGGGAGAGCAATGGAGTAGGAAGAGGAGGAATAATCGATGAGGTAGTTCATAATAGAGATGGCAGGTCTCAGGAGGATATCCAGGGCACACCCAGCCTCTGTGTCCTGCATCAGCTCCTTGCCAGAGGGACCCTCTATTGAGTTTAAAAGTTTTTTTAAAAAAGGTTTCAAAGGCCAGCATACCAGTAAGACTCAGAACAGACTTAAGAGACTTTAGGTCAGATTTTCATTGCCTCTATACAGGATTTGATGTGCTGACTTAGTTTTACAGATGAAGGACATGATGCTACTCCCTCCCTTTAACCTGCCTGCTTTGTGGACATCTCCTCGGGCTATCAAAAGCCTTGAGATTTCTCCAAGGAGCCCAAAAGGAGCTGAGAAGGAATAGGACAGACTTTGTGTCCTGTCTCATGGAGCAGGGCACACACGAGCTCCTATTCCTGCTGGCTGGGTCCCTGTCACACACGTTTGTTGTGGCTGTTGATTTTTCCTCTGAACTGTGTCCCCTGGATCTGAAATGAAAGCAGTGTAATTGGATGCGCCACCATAGTGTCCAATGACAAAAAGCATTTTTCTGAAAGCATTCTTCCCCCCTGTTGCTGAAAGATTACATCTGATGTTATAAGCCAGCATTGCTCCCAGTTGGTACCACCACTAAGTAATTTACCCTTCTAGAAAAGCTGCCTGTTATTGCAGCATGTTCACTGCAGTCATCTAGGTGAAATTATTTCTTTCAAGCTAGAAAAAAAGATGACAATATTTTAGTCTTGTGTTGTCCAATATTTCAAAACCTTTGGAGAAAAATGAGGTATAGATCCAGACCAAGACAGAGCGAACACCCTTTACAAGTTTGGTTTTTAAAATAAGAGAGAAGCAAGGGGAGCAGGGTGTTGGTGGGGACCAGAGAGGTGCAGGCAGCCTGGAAGGATGCTAACCCTATTTGGAAAGGGCTTACATCAGGCAAACTGAATTACACAGTTCAAAGTGGGATTTGTGTAGGAATTTCCCCTGACCACAGGTGGATATTTCAGAGGAAAGAAACCAAAGTTTCATCAACAATGCCTCAGCAATTTTGTGAAACTATATAGGAATATTTGTAGGAAATGGGAGGTGTGATTTGACTACATTTGATTGCCCTTAATGTCACCTTCCTTCATCCAAAGAGAAACTTTTCACTATGCCTACACACTCATGCTTGCTTTCTCTTGCTCTTTTTCCCTTGGGTGCCTGGAAGCAATGTGAGATGTTTGTAGGAGGTATCCAGCCATGGCTACCTAATGCTCAGAAATCTGTTCCTCCCCTGGGCTCTGCTTTGGGGGTAGCTACCCCAAAACAATGCGATGCTCAGTGTCTGCTGCCCTCCGCTATATACAGACCAAAGCTGGAGGTCTCCCATGGGTCTGGGTTGCTGTCAAAGACCCTCAAATCTTGGAGTCCTTCTGCAGAACAGGGGTAGCAGCAGGACACAGACTATCTGAAAATAAAGTCAACATAGCTCATAGTTGAGGCATGCAGCGAAGTGTAAAAATTTGCTCAGAAGTTGCCAGTGATGCCCAGCTCCCCCGCGGTGTAAACTCTACCAGCATGACGTCCCTGTTGGAGCAGGCAGACGGAGGCAGGATATTGGCATCAGATTCGGAGACTGCAAGACCCAATTTAGATCCAGATCGGGATCCAAACTGGAAAGGCTTCTTCTCTGGTTTAGCGCTGCTGATGTCTCAAAGCCCTGTCTGCCTCCTGTGCTTCCCTCTGATTTGGGGTACATCCCCATGAAGGGTGATTTCAGATCTCAGCCTCCACCTAGACCTTTCCTCATGGTCTGAGGTAGCCTGTGCTGTCTTGGGGGTTGTTAATCCCAGAGGCACCAGCCTCGTTAGACTGGCTGGGAGGAGAGAGGTATGTTTGTTGGGTGTTGTATGCTTCTTTACCAGAGAGCAAGGGCTGTGGGAATACCAAATGCATGTAAGGCTGCCTGTCAGACTATTCTTGTTAACTTTTGAAGAATTGGCCTATTTCAATGCAATTTGACAGACAGGAGCTTTGAAAGGCAATACATTTCTGAAAAGCTGTGTAAAAATAGCCAGACAGGTGAAGAAGAGGCTCTTCCATGGACCTAGCTGAGAGAAAATCTGCAGCATGAACTCGCATCTTAAGGAATGTAAAAAAATCTGCTTGGATGCTTTCTATAAGAAAGTAGGGCTTGGTGATTCTCCTGGCTACACAGGAACTTAAAGTGTGGGGGGCCTTTGTTTTTCAGCTAAAAGAAAGGGGGGGGAGCTGAGGCAGGGTTTTGGATGTTCATGATGTCCCATTTTTAGGGGCCTTGGGGATGATTGGAATTAACCTAAATTAAAGTGGACATCAATAGGAAGAAGAATCAAGAAAGGGCAAGGTCATGTTTGGGGGACTTGAAGGAAACAATAAGAGTAGCCAGTTCTAGGGTAAATTTAATAACTTGCACTTCTATAATACTTTTCATTCAAGGATGCTGTGGTACCTTTGTAGAAAGTTGGGGGGGGGGGGGGGGGTGTCTCATTCACTTTTTTTTCAAGTACAGAAGTGGAGACACAAGGGGACGGAAAGTCTGCCAGGACCAGACATGGTCTCTGAGCCTCCTGGTTCTCTTCCCCAAGCCTCAGTCACAGGACACTTTATCTTCTCATAGACAAGGAGAAGCCAGAGGAAAAGGAAATGAAGAAGCTGTTGGTAGGTAGCTGTCATTTCTCACGAAAAAATTGAGTGGTATTGTCTATTTTTATAATAGTTTTTTTAGACTTTTTAGAAAGTCTGCCAGGATTAATTTAAAAACTGTAGTATTAGAGAATCTCTGACATCTCTAGGTCAGTTGTTCCAAAGGTTAATAATTTCCATTAAAAACAACCCTTTGCTTCTTACAGAGTGTTTTGAGATGGGGAATGAAGGCATAGCTCTGCTTTCCTTGATGCTCTTTGCTTTGCTGGCTGCCGAAGCCAGAATTTCTTCCAGAGCCTCTGCATACTGATAGTGTGGATGCTAAATTTAATATTGCTCCCAAATGTCCAGACATGCAGGTGGCTGACCTTCACACCTGGCTAAATAAATCTGCTCTGCACTCCCTGCCCTATTAGGAGGTCACATGCGAAAGCCCCGTGATGGGTCTGGCAGGAGCCTGCCCTCCTGGGGGAGTATTTTGCAAGCTAAAAAAGAAAGCTTAAAACCATCAGGATGTCTCTCTGTCTGAGAAAGAAAATCTATCAGAGATTATTCTGAGCCTTGTTCCCAATCAACCCGAGGCAATGGGAGAATTGTGTGCTCTTGTGATTTAATCAAGACAGACACAGCGTGGTCCAGCCATTCCTCAGAGGCTGGGATGCTGCTCCGTGTGCGGGGTACAGTAGTGGCAGCAGGGCAAACGCATCCCCTGGAGGCAGCAAACAGGGGCCTGGGTAGATAAACTATCTGAAAAATGGTTACACTCTACACCCTGCTTAGCCTCTCCGTACACGAAATGGCCAGCTAATAACAGACAGATCCTCAAATCACTATTGAAGGTGTTGTGAGAGAACTGCCTCACTCTGCTAACTTTCAATAATCGGTGAAGCAATGGCAATAGAGTTTGTGCACTGCGGTGGAAGAGATCTATTAAGAGTCCTTTCCAAGCCTGTGCTGCTGGGGAGAACAGTTAATTGAAACTATAGTGCTTATTTTAATTGCGTCTGTCCGTAAGCTTTTGCTTGAATTGCTCTGTCGAGGTTGCTTCCCCACTCTGCTAGCTCTGCTCCTGAGCTGAGTGATGGTACAGTATCAGTGTTTTTTACAACAGATTTGGATTTGGTTTTGTGAGGTGTGGCAGGACTTCAGAGCTACACAAAAATCAATCCCTCAGCCTCTTTCCTGCAGAGAGACAGGGCTTTCTTCATGCTTTCCATGTCAGGCACTTACGGCCCAGGGCTTTGTCTCCAGCCTACAGAGCATCTCATGTTCACTCCAAGCCAGCTTGCTTCTTGCCCTACGGGAGAACAGCACCTTGGCACTGGTTTTGGTACTCAATAATCCAGACTCGGGGCCTTTGCTGAGGCCATTCATCTTCTGAGTGCAGGAGCAGCATCTCTGAACACTGCAGCACTGAGACGCACAAGCACAGTTTGCGGCTCAGGCACAGCATGTCTTGTGTGGCAGGCTCGGACTCGGTTAGCAGCAGTGGCGTGTGTACGAAGTGGGACAACTGCTGAGATGGAGGAGGGTAGTTGTGCAGTGGACAACTTCGATATGGTCTCTCCCACTAACTGCTGGGAGCGCTGTCACTGCTGGCACTGGCCATCCAGAGCAGAAGAGACAGGAAAAATCGGATACTAGTGAGAAAGTGATCCCAGTGGAGCAGGGCAACAAGGAGCAGTGTTAGAAGAGATGCCCACGTCAGACGCCAGATTAGCGTGTAGCGAGCACTGGGGCGGCTGTGGCGATGCTGGGGCCAGGCAAGGGACAATCCGGTACACGAACAAGCTGGTGAGAGGGAGCCAGGGCTCACCGCCACGGGCTTTAGCCCAGGCTTGTGCCAGAGCTGTGCTCTTTGCCAGGCTGCTGTAAAATAAAAGAAAGCCCAATGAACAGTTCCTGTTGAGAAACCCATTTTGTGCTGGGGAGGTCAGAAACCAAGATGTGCTGCGGGTCCCCTTGGTGGTGCTACTTTTCCAGGACCTGATCTATGGAATGAGAGATGAATGCTACTGCATTTACTAACGACAGAGGCAAGGTTAATGAGTGAAGTTTATCAGTGTCCTGTGTTAGTCTAAATCTCCTTGTTTGGCTGTTCCTCCCCTCAGTTAAACAATCACTTTGCCTTTCAGGAGGCTCTGGCTGCTGGTGTGCTGAGCAGGAGCCGAGCGCCCTGGGCTGTATTGCTAGCCAGACCCTGCGGCGCTGGGTGGCTTTGCAAGTCATGTCACCTCTGCCTCTCCCCTTTTCCTGGTGTGAAGTGAAGGTGACGGTATGATGAAGGCTTTCAGAGAGAAGATTCACCATTGAGCATGTAAGTGGCAGTAGCTATTATGTTGCTGGGGGGGAGATGGGTTAAACCAAGGGAAGTACCAGCCTAGTGGGGTCAGGCAGTAATCTCAACTGACGAAACTGCCCTGGGGGGCTCGGCTTTGCTCCCATCGGTTCCTGGGCCCATCCCTCCCCTGCAGAGGAATGAAATGAGCATTCAGCATGCTGGCTTCCCTATGCAGGCTAGCCCCAGCATTTGTTTGTACTGCACCGGCAGTGTGAAGGGGACTTAGTGTAAATTGAATTGAGTGTAAATTATCCTTATTTCAAAACTGTTTTGCAGTGCCAAGAAAGTCTAAACTGGTTTTAAGGCTACATGGGAACCCAGCTTCTTATTGTAAAAATCTAATCACCTTGAGCTTGGGACTCCTGGGAAGTTTCAAAAGTTTCCAGCAGAGTCTTGCTTTGTTTGCATGGATTAAAAATGTAAATATATTTAGGCTATGAATGCAGAATGGGGAGAAAAGAAAGGATTAAAAAATATTATGCATTTCCGATTTTTAGATTTATGCTTTTCCTCATAAAAGCGTGAATGACATTTATTTGGCTGGCTGCATAATCCATGTTAACAAGACAATTAGTATGTGCTGAAAGTTATTATTTTCCTCGGCACGTCAAAGTCAGGACTGCTGCTGGATTTGGAATGGAGCCTTGATTCATTTCTTCTTCTGGTAAAAGATAATATTGAATTTTTCTCCAAAGATCTTGGCAGCATGTAATTAATACTTTTCTTTTCTGCCTTAAATAAAATAGAGCAAACCACAACAACCTAACTGGGGAAAAATTTAGAAAAAAATGAACATTTCTTCTTTAATTGTGTACTGAGTGAATTCCATGTTTCTGAAAGGCAGCAGACTGACAGTATGGATGGCTGCAGCTCTCCTCGTTCACAGAGCAGGCACAGGGCTAGCAAAGGCACTATGTTTTTTTGCAGGCACTGTGATGTGTCTCTAAGGGGTAACTCTGTTGGAGCTTCTCACCTCTGTTGGAACATCTCAAAACCACTTGGGTGGCAGAATCTGGAGTCTGACAAAGTCCCGGATGCTGCTGCGATTGTGTATTGCTTAAACCAGTGCACAAATACTGTGGTCACTGCTCATTTCTGTTCAGGTGCAACAGCCTACGCCAAGGCTCTGTGTCCAGTTGCTGCAGGCTTCTTCTACAGCAAGACTCCAGTTAGTTTGTGAAGGCTTGTGTCTAAGCATGCTAGGGGGCTTATAAAAGACTATGAAAGACTATTTTTCACTTTTTCTTTAACTTTTCCTGCCCTTCTCCTCTTTCCACACACTGCATCTGTGTGAGCTGTACACTGCTGAGCAAGGATGCTGCCTCCCCGACCCCAGCAGCAGGCAGCTCATGGAAGGATGTCCTCAGCTTCAGAAAGCTTTGCAGCCATGGCTGAACTTCAGGCCATTGTGCCAGAAAGGCTTGAAACATCGAATCTAAGAGCTCCTCCGGTATTTGCCTTCAGCCAGCCATGGAGGAGCACAGCCCCTCTCTCCCATGCCCTGGAGAGGTCGGGGCTGAGGCAGCACATGGGAAGGGCTCAATGCCTGGGGTGCAGGATGGGGCTAGAGGCACTTACCTGAGAGCTGCTCTGAGCAGAAAGATGTGGGGTTGCTGGGAAGCATGTGGATTACTCCATTTCTCAAATCTCATGTTCTTTTTTACTGTAGGACTTTAGTTCCCAGCCATAGGTGGAAATGAAGCCCACCTTGGATAAGGAGTGGCGGCAGCTGAGGCTGGGAGAAATCCAGAAATGCTCCATTTTAGCTTATCTGTTTCATCCTGACTCTGTGCTGTTCCTTCCCATGACCCCACCCAGAGTAAGAGTGGTGGTGCCATGGAAGGGAATTGAGATCGAACAGCAAAGGAATTGCTTTACGAGCAATTCGTGTTGAAAGGGAGACAGAGTATAGAAAAATAGGGCAGGTGATGCTGGGTCCATCACTAGCGCAGCTGTGTGCCCCTCCCTCATACTGAGCGGGTATCTGGTACCCAAAGTGGTGGTCACCCCACAGGGAGCAAGGCTGTCACTGATGGGGCATAGCCAGGGAGATGGGGAGCATCCTTGTAGCGTTGATTTCTAGCTCTGCAGTTGGCTTCCTCCAGGCATCGCGGGTGTTCCTCTGCCTTGGCTTCCCCACTTGCAACAAGGGCAAGACCCGTTTTCTGCTTTCTCCTGGGAAAAGGCAGAGTGGCTGATTAGTACTTGTGAGGCAGAGTGATAAACACCCCCGGAAAGACGAGGAATAATCAAGTGTGGGGGCTGGTGGGGTGCAGTAAATAAGGTAGAGTTTCCCCATTGAACAAGAATGAATTTAAGCACTGAACTCTCCTGTTCCCCAAGCACTGTCTATCCTGCGCTGCAAATGAGACAGGGGTCCTGTGGATAAGAAAGTGTGATTAAATCCCGAAACAGCCTTCATCCAGTGAAGTGGGCTGGGAGGACGGACCATCAATTAGTGAAGCGAGCGCCCAGCAAGATGAGGGGAGAGAGCAGGCCTGCAGCACATACAGAGCTGATCTCACCCATGCCAGGTAATGCTGCTGCCTCCAGGAGTGCAAAAGCAGGGTGAGATGGGGCCAACTACCTTTGACAAATAGCAAATGTGGCAGGGAAATTGATGAAAAACTTCAGAGGTGAAAAGATTTAGGGTTAAGTATGAAAACTGTGAGTGTTCCTGGCAGCACAACAATCTTCACAGTCATATTACAATCCTTAGATGAGAGTTTTATTTAGGAAGGTTTCCTGGACGGCCACCGCAAATACGTAGCCAATTTTGCCCCTCTTGAAACATGGAGGCATAAACAGAATTGCAGCATGTGTTTTCTTTATATTTAAAACCAACTCCTTTATCAGTCTTTCCCCATCTCCCTGCAAATTGTTCGTTGATGAGGTACTTCAGTTGCTCCAGAGCTGGTCTTCTGGGTACATCCTAATTCCTCCTATCTGGCGTTGTGGTGCACCTGAGCTCGGCTCACTCCAGACCACAATGAACTCATTTAACTGTGATGGAAGCAAGCGTGAGCCTTTCGAAAAATGCTATTGGATGACATGCACACATTAGCCTCAAATAAAGGTTAATTTCATTCATCAGGAGATGCGATTAAGCCACTTTAGCTGGTAGCCATTGTTCTGGGCTATACTACCAATTATGAGCATTGACACAGAGTGTTTCAGGAGCCATGATTTCTGTGTTTTCTCTTGCTGTTCAAACACTAGAATAAATTAGGCACCAACAACCCTAAATGTAAATAATTCCTACAGGATTTTTTTGTCATACTTGGCCAATCACTGTTATTATTTTTGTAATTATGCCATTCTCCATCTGCTTGATAATGTCTCATTTTGTCAATCACTGGCCCATCTTCCTCCAGCATCTCGGCAATAGGCAGCAAAGTATGCAGAAATTAGGCTATTTTCCAAAATGACAGCGTTTAGTGCATGTGTGTTCATCTTTGCTTGTATTCGTTGACTGGGTCCTCAATTCTGCCTCATTGGGGAAAGATATTGGTGTAGGAGTGGCTGAATCCTGCGTCTTGCCATGCCAGTACTTCATGGTGCATTCGGTCAGAGCTGCAGTGTTGTTGATACAGCAGTGGGACTTGTCTCTCTGGCTCCTCTTGTCCCCCCAAAACTTGACAGGCCTCCCCAAAAGACAAAAGCAAGGAACTGCCTGCTGGGGCATGGCTAGAGGCAGTCACGAGGGTGCATGACAGGGAAGCAGCTTTGTGCACTGCCACGTGAGCTGTACTGGGAGGCTTGGCTTGTGCAAAGCCCATGTTTTCCCATTCTGGTGGTTTGGTGTCTGGTGGGGTTTTGGTAGCGGGGCAGGGGGCTACGGAGGTGGCTCCTGTCAGAGGCTTCGAGAAGATCCCCCGGCTCCAATTCCAGACCCACCTCTGGCCAAGGCCAGGGCAATGGCGCCTCTGCGAATAACTATTTAAGAGTGAAAGAACCTGTTGATTTGAGTTTTGTGTTTGTCTGTGTTGGTGAGGGGGTGAGCGAAGGGGGATGGGAGAGAGCCAGCGCTGCGGACACCCCGGTCAGGGAGGCAGCAGAGGGGGGCTGTGCCGGAGCAGGGGTTCCCCTGCGGCCCGCGGGGGGGTGGCGGCTGAGCCCCTGCAGCCCCCGGAGCCCAGCGGCGGCCCAGAGGTCGCCCTGCAGCCCGCGGAGGGCCCCGGGCCGGAGGAGCAGGGCCCGGGCCCGGAGCAGCCGCGACTGCGGCCGCGCTGGAGCCGCCGGTCGGTGGGAGGGCGGCAGCGCCGGGAGGGCCCCGCGCTGGGGCGGGCTGGGGAGCTGCGGCCCCGCGGGAAGGACTCGCGTTGGGGCGGTTCCTGGAGGGCTGTGTGCTGGGAGAGGGCCCCCAGGGGGGGCAGGGGAGGGGGCGAGGGCCCCTCTGCCTGCGGGGGAAGGAGCAGCGGAGACCCCTTGTGCCGGCCGCGCTGGGACCCCCATTGCTGCCCCTGCGCTGCTGGGGGGGCAGAGGGAGCAGAGCTGAGCCCGGGGAGAGCAGAGGGGTGGTGATGGGGGAAGGTGTGTGGTATTTCAGACCGGGTTGTGTCTCTCGTTATCCTTGATGGTGGTGGGTGGTTCTTGCTGCTCCATCTTTTTTAAAGGTGGAGAACAGCCCTCTTGCTTTTCTTCTGTGTTTTACATGCTCTAGCTTTGCCATGAAGGAGTGGGACAAAAGAGAGGGCAAGATACTCATGCAGGGACTGAGGGCTGGGTGGGTGAGCAGGATTTAAATGTGCTACTAATCATGGAGCAGCTCAGCACTGGCTGTAAAACCTGCTGGAAGTCGGGGCAAGTACCGACCAGGCAGCTCACCCTGACCTGGCACTGATGCCAGTAGCACCCTCCTGCATCCCAGCCAGCAGCCGGCAGGGTCGGGGGGCGGGGGGGACGGGACAGGAGGTGCTCCTCCACCTCATAGCACGGAAGAGGGGTCATTGACAGCCTCTCCGTGCTTACCTATGTGGACAGTGATCATTAGAAGGTTGGAACGGACGTGAATAAAACTGGACAGAGAAACCACAGCACGGTGTAGCCCAGCTGTGCCCGCACATCGCTGAGTGGGGCTGCACAGGATCCTCAGTGGATCCTAATATATCTTGTGTCTCCTCAAAGCTCATTATTGTGGTTGAAGCACAGAACCTGTACAGCACCCAAGCTGGCTCAGTTAACGCTAGTTTGAGTAGCTCTGCACAGACATACCCTAAGGGGGAAAGCACTGATTATTTGTTGTACACAGCAGTTTGGCTACCTGTAAACAGGCATGTGTCCTGCTAAATGCATCCATGATAGTGAGCTGAGGCTGTTGCATAATTAACATCTCAAACATTCCCAAGATAGATTGATACACTGTAAATTAACAGTGTCAGATGACAACAGAAATTAGATAAGGAGCAGCTGGAAGTGATCTGCTTGTATTTAAGATCTAGCACTGCTAGGAAACTGCCTTTATTAGCAGCAACTTGAAAAAACTTCAGGGATTTTCAGAGAGGTACTATATATACTGGGTGAGAAGAGACGACTCATCTTCTTGCTCCCCAGTACCCACTGTGAAGACCAGATTCTTCATTAGCACAAACCAGCACCACTGTGCCAACCACGTTCATTAGCTGTGTGTAATTGGCCTCTGGTTTGGAAATTGCATGCAGGGTCTGGGGGCAGAGGAGCTCTTTCTGAAATTCATAATAAAACAAGAAATTGGGTAGCAGAACACAGAGATTTGAATTTCAAGTGAGGATGCTCTACTTAATGAGAGGTAGGATTTCTTCAGTGATTACTAAGGCTTACAATTTGTAGGTTCCCTGAGCAAAAAATACAGCTGCACCACCCGCATCCTGGTCTATTTCTCTTAGTTATTATCCATCTTGGTGTATGGTTTGCTGTTCATTTTTGGCATGTTATTTGTAGAATGTGGATTTGGTTCCAGATATTTGATGTCTAATAGATTATTCAGGTTAATACTGTGGTTTTTGTTGTGTGTACTATACCTGCCTTGAATATTTGCCAGATTCACATTATTTACTTCAGAGGAGATGCTATGTTCCCTTCATCCTGAGTGATTAACAAAAGTTTGAAGGCTTGCTGATTTGTTTCTGTCGGGATGAGAAAGCAGTGATATGTAGCAGCCACATTTTCTGTGTAGCCTTTTCTTAAACCATTCACGCACACACGAAAAAGGAAAATGCACATCTATCTTGTTTCCTTAAGCACAATAGAGATAATTCAAGCAGATTCTTAAGTCAGAATTCAACACATCTGCTACACCAACGAGTGCTGTGACTGGAAAACTAAATCTCTCAAGTCCCGTGTTTGTGACTTGGCTTTCTGCCTCTGGACCATGGAGTGGCAGAAGGGCAGCTCTCTGCCCTTGCCTGCCTCCTGCTCACACCTCCTGCAGTCTCCCAGACTGCAGGCATCCTCACTGATGAAGGGTCCTGATGGGCAGAAGGACTCCCTGGCAGGCTGGCCAGCCGGTCCAGATTGCCTGGCAGAGCCTGAGTCTGCGTCTCAGTGTCTTGGAGAAAGTCTTCAGGATGCCTGTTTTGTACCACATTTTGGAAAAGGCAGCTGGAAGATGTCATTGTCTTATGACACCATCTAGAAGACAGGATTTCTTGTCTCTCCCCATCATGGCCAGCCCTGAAATATACTGGTTTAGCATCATTATAGGATACTGTGGACTGCTTTTCTTCTGATAAAATATATTCTGTTCAATATTGAGTATATATCTACTCTTTTCAGTATATGTTTGATACTCATGGGTTTCAGGGGACTGTGACTGCTACTGGGTCCAAAATACACCCGGTAGCCACCATTAGCCACCTGGATTACAAGTTTTCTTGGGAAACAAAACAACTCTTTAGTCCTTTACGAGGCATGGCATCAAAAAGAGGTTATTTTCAGTTTGGATGAAGAACCCTTGCAGAATAGAAACCTCTATGATAGTAAAACTCATTTCAAAAACGGAAGAGGAAAATATTCCTTTTATGAAACATAAACTCCCTGCTGTGGAAAACTATCGAGGCAAGTAGATGAGTAAGATTATAAAAAGGATTAGATATGGATTATCCAGGATTAAGGCAATGAACTCTCTTGGATAAAATTCACAAGAGGTTTTCATCCTGGTGTGTTGGGTTCCTAGATAAACTGTTAGTTCTATGTAGGAAAAAACTCACCTCTCCTGCATTGCAGGGACCAACAGATTGTTTGGGTTTTCTCCATCTCATTCTTAAAAAAACCCCAAGCTCCCAAAGCGAACAGGGGCTGAATATGAAGACCTCATAATAGTGAGTAGCAATACAGTACCTGATGACATTCAATGTAGTTGAATACAAAGTATGTACATGGGGGAACACCCCCCCACCCCCCCCAGTGTTAACTGTATGTGTCTACATACATATAAATATACATGCATATATATTTATATATACGTATGTATACTCTGATGGTCCTTGGGCTGACTAGTGCCCTGAGGAGTGAGATGTTTGACTTAAAACAGAGAGTTTCTAAGAAAGTGTAAGTTTGGTGCTCAAGGGCAATCAAATAGGTGAATCAAGGCGAGCAATTATCAAGGAATAAATGGAGAACAAACCAGAAGATCTTGTTACAGCACTGTGCAAACCATTGCTGATCTCGCTCTGAGCCCAGCAACTGGGTCTGGCTCCCTGCTGCAGGACGTCCAGCAAGGCTGGGCAAGGGGCATAGAGCAGCTTCTCCCCCAGGAACCAACAGCAAAGGGGCCAAGGAGTCCAACCTGGAAAAGAAAAGGTGGAGGGGAGATTATGATAGAGCTTGAGAAAATCAGGAATGTCTTGAATTGGGAAGAAAAGTTCATGCATCTTCTAAACCCATGCAGACTCAGACTAAACCAGCAGCCTCAGAAAACTCTAAAGAAGGGTTTGCTTCAGGCAGTGCATTGCTGAAGTGTGGAGTTCCTGAGCACAGGACGTGGCAAAACAAAAACCTGGCATTAATTTTAAAGAGTTGACTTAGCAAAACTGTATGGAGGAAAAATCACAAAGGTCTTCCCATCCTAGAGAGACCTGCAAGCTCTGCAAGCCCTTGAGCCAGAGGCTGCAGCAAGCACAGCACCAGTACTGAGGGCATATCACTGCTTGCCCTCTTCTTATACACATCCCCAGAGCACTGCTCAGTGGTGGCTGCAGGAGATGGAAGAGCCAGAGCAAGGCTGTTGTGTGGTGTGGGCTTGGATCCAGTGCAGCTAACAAGCTGTACCACACTGGAAAGGAAAGGGTTCGTACAGGTCATTCTCCGAGACTTCCAGCACTGTCCTGCCAGAGTGAAGCTCTGTTATCTGTGTATGTACTACTGCAGAGCTTTAATCCACAGCGTCATCTTTCACAAGTGTTTGGTCTTAAAGTAAGTTTGGAACTGCAACAGTCGAAGCTATCAGCTCCGTCCCTGTTTCCAGTAAAGCAGCTATTGCTTGGTTGTAGACAGCGAAAAATAATTTTCAGATGTTGCTGCTACTCTCAGCGGGGTGTAATAGAAACTCATTATCGTTCACAAGTCTAACTTAATTACATTTTTTCTTGAAGGATTTAATGCTGGCTCAGCAGGAAGGGGGGCTCATCTACATACATTCGGGGGCTGTCTTCTCAAAACTTTGTAATATCTATGGTTAACACCTAAGAAAGGTGGGGAATTACTTTAGGACCTTCTTTTGATCAATGCAAGCTGCAGCATGGATCCACCAGACCCACAGGAAACATTATCATGCCTGGTATCTGAATTGATAGACACTGTGATGTTACCTTTCTCCTTCTGTGCTTGTTGCTTTCATCAGACGGTCACAAAAACTGAAGATTAGTAATTTCTTCATTGGTTGCATCTTGAAGGCTTTACTTTGTTTATTCTTGTATCTCCTTTGCAGAAGGAATTTTTCATTCACAGAAGGCTCAAGGTGTTAAGAGAAAATTGAAAGAGCAAAAGAAAAGACATTGGCATTCAAACTAAAGTGATAAAAGCGTTCTTTGGTTACCTGTAGCTGATGTCTGAGTATAACCTGGCACTGGACACACTGTGTGGGTGAGATGGGTGTCCTTATCTCTGTTGTGAGGTTAATCGTGGGGTGTGTTGCTGCAGGTCACTTGGCAGTGAGGTGTGGGGAGGCTTTCTGCAAGGCCAGGTCCACCAAAGGCTGCTTTCTGCGTCCATGCTATTGTACCAGGTCCTGACACACCGTGATCCAGAGGGTACATCAGAGAGCTGAAAATACCCAAACACAAAATGCCTTTGAGCATGTTATTCATGTGAGGGTCAGCACAGCTTCACAAAGCTGCTTTCTAGGTCAGCCTGGGAGGACTCTGCAGTCTGACCCCAGCCCAGCAATCACTGCTGCTTGGCACGGGTTTGGGTGGGTGGTCGTATCCTGCACAGCAATGGGTCAGAGAGGATGAGCTTTGCAGGCAGGCTCCAAGACAGGAATGAAAAAGAGGTGAAAGGAGGAGAACTCAGCCATATAATTGGCTGTGTGAGTAAACTTTCTCTGGGGCAAGGAACTGTGGGCCAGTTCTGCCTCCTGTGAAGTGCGACGACACTGCCAACACCTCTGATTTAAGAGAAATAAGGGCAGCCTTGGAGTGTTTCTCCAATGGGGGACACAGATACAGAAGCGATTCCTGTTGCAGGTTTAGCAAATGTCTTTGGGGTTAAACTGGAAGGATTTAGCCACAGATATGGCATAGGGGGTTGCCTAGTAACGTATATGGCCCCAGTGAGGGAGAAAGTGTGAAACAAAGCAAAAGTAATTAAACAGAAGCAAAGCAGGCAGCACTTCTCTGCTGATAATCTATGCAAACGACAAGGTTTCTTGTTTGGACAATCAATAAACCAGCCCATTTCATTTTATTTTTGTGTCGTTGCATGTACTGGCTATATTGTGATAGAAACATTGCAAAGAATTGATTCACAGATAGAAATATATCTAGGTTGCTTGTGGTTTATTAAGAAGATCAAGATAACAAGTGCTGCATTATTGATCAAACCCAGAGGGACACTTCCTTTTTTTCTGCTTGTCGATGAAATCCCGTTGTAATTATTTTTTCCCTTTTCTCATTCTTCCTTTCCTCCCCCCCCAACTCTCTGGAGATGCAGTAATGAAGTAAGCACAAAAAATGTCAGTCAGGGCTGGCGATGGGCAGGAGAAGAGTAGAAGGAAGACAAGCAGAGACACTGCGAGGAAAGAATGCACTTGCCAGCATAGGAGCTCTAATGCTCTTCATTGAAGCCTAACAGGGACAGAAGCTTAACAGGAGCTGAAGTAGCCTTTTTGTTTGCACTTCAGAAATCTTTCACTGTGGATATAAATCTTTATTTACGGCATAACCAGGCCTGCCTGCTGGGTCCTGGGCAGAGCTGGATTTACCAAGCATGAGCGCTGCTGTGGGCAAGGGGAGTGGAGAGCTAGTCGTCTGCTAGTTTCAGCAGAAGAAAAAAGGAGGTCTTTTCCCAAGGCCCTGCAAGACTAGTCAGTGTGTGCGTATCAGTTACGACCATGGTGCAGGAGTTTTTGGGATGAGCATGGAAAAAAGACATTTCTGGGCTGTTGGCTGAAGAGATGAGCTTTGAAACAATAGCAGCATTTAGCTGGGCAGAGCTTGATGAATCCCCTGCCTCTGAGTTCCAGATTAAGCTTTTATTTTCCACGTCCCTCATTGCGTTCTTCAAGTGAACATTTTCTCATCCATCAGTATGCAGGTCATACAGAACTGGGCAGGTTTCAAGTGCACCTTGTCCCCTCTGCCCCCTCATGATTTTGCTCCTCCGGTGAGTTGGAGGTCTTGTCAGCAGTTCAGAGCAGGTAGACCCTACTTTTTTTTATCCCTAATTTTTGCATGTAGCCATGGGTACCGTGGCTGCGCTCTCCTGGTGACTGGTGCTTCTCAGAGATGGTCTCCAGCTTGGTGATCAGGCTGGAAAATTCCAGCTGTGCAGATCTGCGGTGAAGAAAACCACAGTGACCTTGGGATAGGCCAGTTGTCCTGTCCTTCATGGTAGTGTCTGCCTAAAGTGTCCCACCGGTGTCCTTAGAACAAACCAGTTAGGAGTTCGTGGGCACCACAAATTTGGGTTGATTTTCCTTCTCTTCTATGTCTTTGCTTCCCCTTGCCTTCCCCTCCCAAAATCAGAAAGGAGTTTACAACTCAGCTGATTTATCACGAATCAGGGACAGCATCAGCTGCACCACTCGCTGTTGCTGTGCAACCCCTGGCCATGCCAGTGCTGGTTTTCAGCTCTCATGCCAAAGCCTGGAGCCTGGGGTGGCCATGGCACATCTGCACCACACTGCCAGGACTGTGCTGCACGCAGGGAGACAGCGAGAGATCCCAGCTGGCAGCGCGTCTTCACGTCTCCTGCACCAGCTTCGGGGGCTGCAGGCTGGGAGGAAGGCTCTGTTAGTGCTGGCTTTGCTTATTCATACCAAGTTTTCTTGTTGGTTATTGACATACTGGATTTAAAGTTCTTTCTGGGAAAGTGGGTTGTCCTCCCAAAGCTCCTTCAATGTTGTGCTTGTACTTATCCCCGTGGTTACTGCCTTCACTGACACGTTACTGTCAGCTAATCTTTAGCTTGAGAGCTAATGCTGGCCTGGAGGTGGATGCCACACGCGTTGCTGCCATAAAGGTGATGCTGCAGCTTACCGAAAACCTCCGTTCCCATCCCAATGGCCAGTCTGGTTGGCAGCCCTGCTTAAGCACAACTTGAATGGCTTTTCCACTCAGAGTCTGTAGGACATGTTCCTGGCCTTTGTTGTAAACTTAATATCTTGAGTACCCAGCATATTATTTCCTTCTTAAATCCTGCGCCTGCTGAGGGTGCAGCCTGGGCCTCGGTGAGACAGCACTCCCACGGGTGGCACCGGTGAGGGCTGCCTCTACTCTGCTGTTCCTCCTGCTGCCTCTATTTGTTGTTCAATTTGTACAGGCTGTTTTCCCACCACATACATCCCACAGTTCCATAAAATTTAAAAGACTTGCCTGGGCATAATTGGGTTGTGTTTTGTTTATATAACCACACAAACAACACATTGAAGGTACTAGGAGAGCAAAAAGTCAGGCATAACTGAGTTAGGACGAGGCCAGAATTAAACTGGTTTTACAGTTGCTTTGTGCACATACGCATTATGACCATCTTTAGTTGCGTGGTTGTGTTTAAAAGCTCCCTGCTAGCGCTTCATGTCCTTGCCAGCTAGATGAGATGTTCTAACACTCCCGGTAAAAGCATCACTAGCTGGTTTGGTTATCATAGGAATGATTTTGTTTAGTTGGTAGTTTTATCTTGTTTTCTGAAATACCCGACTCATTTTGGCTGAGCTATTTCAAACCTCTTAAGACTTATGTAGGCACTCAAGATATAAAATTCTCACCTTGTAGAAAATTTCGCATTATAATCCAATGAAAATAGGTCTCACAAGGGGCACTTTTACTGGGGAGTGCTTCTGGTCCTGATGGTGATGCATGTGGCTGACAAATACAATTTATTTGCTTATAGAAGAAAAATACAGGTCGATGGAGATCTAGAGTTTTGCTCTTACCTGAGAAGTAATAGACAAGTGCTGGAGTAAGCCAAGGACCAGAAGCTCATAACATGACGAAGACGGATGGTACTGTGTATCAGCCTTCTTGCTGGGCTCAGATTGGCACTAAAATGTAAAAGGTTTGTGAGAGGTGTTAAGACCCAGTGGTCACTCTAGGTTTGTCCCACTGTCAATGAAGAACGAGGCAAGCCCCGAAAGCAGTTCAGGATTTCTGTAGTTCACAACTACACACCTAATTTAAGTGGATGTGACACGTAGGTAGACTTACTTTTGCTAAGTAAAATGACTACAGTATTTCCTATAGCAGCACCAGCTTTACTTGCAGAGGTGGGAGAGGGCATGAATCAAAGAAGATAAATTTTATATTCAAAGGTAATCTGGCAAGTTCTTATGGCACTTAATAGCTGGTATACTCCCACTGCAAGGGAAGCAGAAAGCAAATTCGATCATTTATGTTACAAAAATCCCACTGCTCTTTATTATGTGCACAGATGGTGTCTCAGGAGCTTTGCTGCCAGTGCTCTGCATGCCTAATGCCAGGCAGGGAGCATTGCTTTTCTGGCCCAGGTGACAGTGGGAAAGCTCCTTTTTTCATTTGCTAGAACCATGTGGATTTCCAAGCTCTCCCATTTTTACATTTTGTTTAAACCAGTCTTCCATCAGAAAGTCAAACTATGACTGCAGACCACATTGAGCAGAGATGAAGGCAGAGGTAGAAATGAGAACAGATTATGCACCATGGAGGTGAAAAGCTGTTGCAAACAGAACAACAAATAGAAACGTATTGCAGGACATCTAATACAATGGGAAATGGAGTTGCTTTATCTTAAATCCTCTCACCCATATAGAGACTTTTAAGAGTAAAATGTAGAATCGGCTAGATTTGGGGAAATATTTCCGTTCCAGGAATGGAATAATCTTACCAAATGCCTTTTTGTTTTTTTATGAAGGCTTCTTAAAGCAGCAACATCTCTAAGAACTGTGTTTCTGCAGCTATTTATAAATAGCCCTAGTCTGACCTTTTCTAGTAAGCACCATCTTTCTTGAGCTGAGCACTCTTTGCTGTAGCAGTGTACCATGAGCTTGCTTTACTTCACCGCTAGCTGTGTTTGGGATAGTCTTAGGAAAAGTTACAGAACTGTAGAAAGGTCAGATCTGCTCAGCCTCTTTTTATAAGTGCCACACTAAGACTACCACTTACTTTAAGCCATAAAGCTCGCTGTCGGTTTATGCTTTCTCCCTCCGGCCTAAAGCTCTTCTAAGCACTTAGCAGCTATCGTGTTACGATATGCAGCACCACTAGGACACAGCAAAGCACTATCCCAGGTTCACAGGTAGGAGAAAAAGCCACAGAAGATCTAGCTGGTTTTTAAGAACCACAGACCTTATCTCAAAAATGCTTTGGGCCAGTAGAATTTAACTCCAAGGCCTTCCAGCTGACAGAATTTGCTTATTTGATGCTGATAGAATAGTTAACTCCATCTGTTTTTTTTTTTTTGTTTTGTTTTTTTTTTTTTTAAAAAAAACCCTAAACCCAAAAACCAAACAAACCAAAACCAGAGGAGATAAATACCATCATGCTGTAGTTGGTGGGCTCTGTCCTTGGCCTGAGTTCTACAGGTTGTGTGCTGTTGAGTGGAAGTATGCTTCAAAGGGGAAGCTGTAAACGGCCAGAAGTCCCAGGATATATGGAATTAGAGTAGATATTTCAGTTTCAATGTGTGTATCTGCAGTGCCTGGATATTGAATATGTTGGAGGTCATGGATTTAATGTATATGACAGGTATCAGACTATGGGCCGACTGAGATACTGACTGCAAAGGATTTCAGGTAGAATTGCTTCCGTTGCAGAGAATTTGATCCCTGGTCAGTTGAAAACCAAAGGATTTCACCAAACCACAGTGTCTCTGAGCTGCCTTCATCTCTTACAGCTGGGCCAAGGTAAAAGTGATTTCCATTGCTTTCAAAAACAGACATCAGGTTCTTGGTTCATGGGGGCTTGTGCTTCTGCTTCCCATGGACTTCAGCATGTTTAAGCATTCAGGTTGCTCTGATAATCTAGACCTAACTGTCTCAACGTTCAACATCCATGGAGACAGAACTTACTGAGAATTTTGTCCTAGATTTTTTAATTTTCGCATCTCGTGTTTAAAGGGCCCTTGCTACATATCTTTCCAGATTTCTCTGCTGATCTTAATTAATTAGTCTTATTAGACTATTGCAGAGCACACTATGGATCTGCAATCTTTCTATATTTAGTGATTGTTGCTACAATCAGTGCTTTATTTTCCTCTTGGTCTTCGTTACGGCTTTACTGTTGTTTGTGAATTAAAAGGCCAAAGTGAAGAGCAGAACTTATTAGCCATGCTCAGGTTGCCCTGATGCCCTGGAGATTCGAAGGGGGTGCTCAGGGAGTTGAGGGGTGGTCATTTGTCTTAGCATAGCAATTCTGCTGACTTCTGAAAGAAGTTTAACATTTCCAGCCTTTCACCTTCAAGGATACCAGCAGAGCTGACCCCAAAGGAAGCTAATGAGATAGCTTGCACCATGAAGCTGGAGGAGTCGATAATAATGAATATTTAAGTGGTGGAATTTTCCACTGCCACCACCGAACTTTTATTCTACTAATTACTGCCATTAATAAAGTCCTGCCAACACCTAACTAATGAGGACTCCACACCAACTTTACTTAAACTATGGCCTTTTATTTTCTTGGTTGTGCAATGCATGTGACAATTGCCAGCTTGCTGAGTGTGAGGGTTTTAGAGAGATTAATAGGATATGGAAGCAGCCTTACAAGAAGTCTTATTGAAAATAATGCCTTTTGGAGTTCAGATAAATGCTAGTTTTGCTGGTGTCTTGTCAGATGTCCGGAAAGATGATGGATTTTTGTCTTCTGCTTTCTAGGATGACACTTGACGTTTGAAAAAGGCGTATGTAAGAGATAACCTGAATTTGCTCATGCGTCCTGTCCTCTCCCTGCAGGAACAGGAATATCTGTTCCAGAAAGAAAAGAAGTGAGGGCTCTTGATGCTTTATACTTGCAGTGTTGGTGGCTCTCTGCCATATAATAGCAAAAGGTAAGGGGCTGGAGCTTTGTTTTCTGCTGTTGGAAACCAGAATGAAGTCTTTGAATTACTGTTTTCAGTTTGACTTCTCATGCACAACAGTTTATGAAATGAAGTGCTCACAGGAAGAAAAAACATCTCCCCTTGCTTCATGCACAGTTCTTGGTTGAAGCTTCTATCTCAACTCCACTTGCCTGACTCTTTTTAGGGAGTTTAGACAGGTGAAATTCCCACAGTGCATGGAAGAACTTTCCCTGCCCCTAAGGACACCTTAACACAAGGCACCCTTCATTATTTAAAATTAGCTTAGTTGCAGCTTATCAATAAACCTTATTGAAGAGGCAGCTTTTAGCTGTAGGACCACTATTTTTCTAATGCTGTTACCTGGTGAGTAACATGCTACACTGAGTCAAATGCCTCAGTACTTGACCCACTTGGGGACAATGCTGCTCCTTTTTGAGTGCTGGAGTGGGGATGTTGTAGGAATGCCTCCCACCTGAATTTTGTAGGGCTTCGAGGGAGTCTGTGCAGAACAAGCTGAGAGCTGGAAATCAAATCCTTCACTCAGGAGCAGATCTGAATCCTTTGGGTGTGGAATCACTGTGACTGTTGAGAAAAGTTGGGGGTGTAATTGCAGAACCAAAAAGCTTGACTCTGAGATGATGTTTGGGGCTGTGGATTTCAGTTGATACGAAGCTCTGG
The DNA here is from genome assembly GCF_034619465.1 of Leptosomus discolor. NCBI lineage: Eukaryota > Metazoa > Chordata > Aves > Leptosomiformes > Leptosomidae > Leptosomus > Leptosomus discolor. Next base: position 5,400,627 of record NC_141407.1, on the reverse strand, counting down.
CTTCTGTCATTTTAGAGTTGTTTCATGTTTAAATAGTGTAATTGCTGTTAAACGCAAGTTCTCTGAGCTTTAGTAAAAATAGCAACACATTAACCTAACGAGTTTTTACAGGCAGGATTGATAACATTTATTAAAGGGCTTATATAATGTGTTTGTCTCAATAAAAAATTACAGGACTTGGTGACTTGAGGGGTCTTTCTGGTCCCAGTGCTTCTGTTACAGGTGAACCAGCCACGAGAGGGCAACAGAGGCTTGTGTGCCACTGGTGGGGCAGTGAAAGGGGTGTAATTAAAAATCTTTTAACGCATTAAAAATCTGTCAGCTCTGGGAAAAATGTTTGCCACTGTTCACTGGAAGCTGATGTGACAGCCTCCTTTAGCAGTACCACTTCATGGAGGTGGTGCTTATGGAGAACGTGGCTGGAAACCATCTGGAACGAAGAAGGAGTAGGGTGTCAGAGTTGTCATCTGTGTTACAACAATTGCAACCAGGAGCTTTGGAGGAGTGTGCTCCTTGCTGCTGCGTCTGTTCCTTGTCAGTGGGTGACCAAAGTGGCGGCAAATCCCAAGCAGCAACAAATTCCTCCGTGCGGTCCTGAGGAAAGGTTGGCTCCTTGTGCTTCTGTCCCATTACTTAATCACTGTGAGAGGTAATGGTGCCTGGAGTGATTCATGGCCCTTCCTGCCCATTTCTTAGTGTGCAGAGGACAACCCATCTTGTGAATCATGGCCCCTAAATAAGGCAGGAGAACTAATACTGAGTGTACAGCCATGAAGAATCTGTGATAGATTTCAGACCTACTTTTCCTTAAAGAAAAAAAAGTTGAAAGGCAATTGTAATTGAAATGAGCCTGATGGTGGTGGGTAATTTCCCTGGACAAAGTGGAGGACAGGTCAGTGCTGAGAGTGCGCAGTGTGGTTGTGGCCAGACCCTATAGAATTGCCCGCCCACAACACTGAAGGAGTCAAACAACGTTCTAAACATGCACATTCGTATTTTTGCATCTCTATTTGGAATCCTCAGGGATGATAGTTAAAACTAGAAACTAATACTGGTAGTAGAAACTAATATTTCTTTACTCCCTGGGTTCAGCTCTTCAGGTTAACCTCCATGTAGCTTTTGGCTTTTCTCCCCTGGATCTGGGATCCCAAAAGAGAAGCAACAAATTCTTTACCATTGCTTATTCCAAGGAGTGTGTTTAATTGATGACATATATTTTGTTACTGTTTTCTTAACTTAGTTAAGCCTGAAGTTTCCTTCAAAACAAATGAATAAAAGGTGGTAGAGTGGGAGGTGGAAAGGATGATGCTGAATGGAAGATTTAATGGAGGAGATGCTGGGGAGAAGACTGTAGGAAACCTAGGGAAAGTGACGACAAGGAAAGGGTGTAGAAGAGGAGAGGTAGGGACTGTTGCTCAGAAGAGGGAGAAAGAGTAGCTGGAAAAGAGGTGGTGGAAAGTTTGAATCACCTGGTGGACATTTTTCTGTCCTTAGTAGTCCAATAACGAGAAAAAGTATCTGTAAATATTTAATACAGAGGATGTTGAGGGGAAATTTCCTCCAGCCTGTTTGTCTGGGGCAGTATTTGACCCGCTTTCCAACGTGGCGTGAATGCAGACAGCACCCTGTCAATCAGCTACCCATGGCCAGCAGGGAAAGGACGTGACAGGGATTATAACTATGGAAGTTAAAGATGAAAACCCACTACTTCCACAGACTTGGAAATAAAAGCTTCATATGGCATTTTTTATTTCCTTGTGTTGTATCTTTGTTTTCAAAAGGAGGGAAAAGAACAAGGTTATTTGTGGAGGCGTTAAGTTAAGCAACAGAAGAATCTGACTTGAAGTCACTGCTAGATTCTTCTCATTTTGTTTTTTTGACCCTAGATGCATCACTCTCCAGCATCTTCATAGGCTGAGGAATAAAACAAGACATAACTAAGATGAACAGTGTGCTTTTTGGCTAAACTGCGGGACTGGCAAAACATTACCATTATTTTTCTGGCTTTTATTTGAAATCATAAAGAGTTAAGTGCATCAGTTTGCTGTGGTTATTTTTGCTTCCTTTCTGTGAATAAAAAATGAAGGAAGAACGTGGCAGTTAATTTAATAGTTTGTTGGGAGAATATACTCATCTATGACACTATTAATTGAAATGAAGGGCAGAGAACATTCAGAGCTGCAGGAAAAAAATATAAGGGAGTGTTTGGCAAATGACATAAAATAAAATATGAGATCTCAGGGCTCAAACTTACTACTAATGCAGTTTCCAGATACCACTCAATGGCTAATGTTAAGGAGCAGGGAGTAGAACAACAGGGTGGGCTTTGGTAGAGGATCTGATTTTGAGTTGTTCTTTTTCCAGAATATCACAGATTAATTGATACTTGTCAATGAATATTCACTGAATTCCTACAAATTAGGTAGCTGTCCCTTTCTCTGCTTACATAGTAGTTGTGCAACGAGTTTCTAAATGTAAGCATTTATTCAGGTAAGCACTAAATCCATATGTAGATACCCAGTGTTTGTTTTTGGTGTTTTACTTTCAAAGAATGACAGCAAATTAATGATAAAAAGTGTCTCTGGGTGGCTGGGATGATTATTTAGGCACATTTGTAGATGTCTCAGAGGACCCTAGATGCAAGAAAGACTGATATCATGGGCTCATTTATTACAAGTAACATCCAACTAATGGTGCTGTAAACCCCAAATACTGCTGTTAAAGATGGCTTCTTCATCTTTGCTTTGCTTCTTTTGGTTATTCTTAATAGTTATCTGGGATGAAATAAAAAAATGCTGTGATTTCTTAGTATATGAAACCCTACTTGTGTTTTTCTGACGAATGTTAGTAGAAGAAGGTAGCATTTACCACTAAGACTTGCTGTCATTCTTAGGGATGACATCTCTGAATTCAGAGAAAGGGAAAGGGATATTCTTGTGGTGTGAAGCCAAGAAGGTGAAATATCTCCCTGTGGGCCAGCAGCGCTAGGCCATCAGTGTAAGCTTTAGCACTGCTGCCTGTGAGCTAAATGTTGTGAACAGAGGGGCTGCTTGGAGGAACCAGGTTCCTGTGGTTGTGTTCCGGACTCTTCTGACTTTGATGGCTTTATTGTCCCATTTCAATGATTTCTGAAGATGCTAGACAGCTCAGTGCTTGAGCAGATCTTGAGGAAAACAGCAACTTTCTCCGAAAAATATTGACTTGTAAATACTAGCAGAGATAAAAAAGGATAGTGGGATAAGCATGTCAGGAATGCTGCAGTGACAAGATCAATTTGCTTCGATCAGTGTAGTGCCTTATACTTCAGCAGCAGCTCTTGTCTGAAGGCACATGTGCCTGGGGAATGTGGAGCAGAGGCTGTCGTGGGCTGCCTGTGCTCCAAGTAGGCAGGGTTAAATGTGCCACCAGAGTAGATGGAGACAGATGTCTAGGAAACATAATTGTACACCTGTGTATCTTTTTCAGAAGAGGCTCTGCTTTGAAATGTAAAACTTTAGGGGTGGGATGTTAGCACAGAAATTAATTTTTAGACATCAGTGCTATCTGGTTAGAGTAATTGCTTATTATCTGCTTCCCTGGGGTTTTAAGCTCTTGGAAATGACTATTTACATCTCGGTGCGTGCTCAAAGGAAGGAGAAAATTGCACTCCATCGTTTCAAGGCTCTATTCTGGTGCTCTAATATGCCATGAGGAAAAAGGAATTTATAGAAATCTTTCTCCTGACTGGTCTCTTCCAGGGAGTGCCTGAGTTTGACACACTTGTTTGACTGCTGGGGTTGGTAGTTAGTGGACTATGAGATTTGCCGCCATCGTTTGGCCAATCTTGGCTAAGCCCTGCTGACAGCCCAAAATTATCCCCATGAGCCCATCTCAGGTGTTAAAAGGGGGTTTGGTTGTTTGTTTGTTTGTTTGTTTGTTTTTTTAATAAAAGGCACTTCAAGTTGTCATGTAGATACTTGTCTCATCAAAAACCCAAACCAGGCAGAGAAATCTCAATTAGGAGCCAACATTAAGCTTCCAGATAAGAAGGTAATGGTTTTCTTCATGTCATCAGTATCTCAAATTTGCAGTGGGTTGTTGGAGGGGAATATTAGATCCTCTTTGTGTACATACCAGATCAGGTATCAGCCAGACTTACAAGACATCCCTACTCCCAGGAGGTAGATGACTTCTGATGGCTACCTGACAAAAATAGGGTAGTTTGGACATTTACCACCAGAGTCTTTCAATTTAAGAAAGTGGAGGGTAAGAATTACTCACAAGCATTTCTTGCCTGGAATGTATTATAAAAGCTAACAGAGACCAGAGCTGGGGTCGGGGTCTGAAGCACCCTGTGCTCTGCAGTTGGCATCCCAACAAGACCATCCAAATGGACAAGTTAGGGGTGAAAATATCAGCATGGCTGGGGAACCTGGGTGCACAGAGAGGGAGAAACTGATCCTGAATCACACATGGAATCTGGGATGTGGGGAAGTATCCGTTGGCTATCCAGGTCCAAGCAGTGCCCCATTCTCACCAATTTTACTGCAGTGTGTAGCTATTGGGACATTAGGTTGTGTATGATGTGGGACAGAAACCAAACCATCATTTTCTTCCTGTACCACACTATCCAGTTGGGATCTGGTATCATTTGCAGTCTCTGATTTTTAATGTTGTTTAAGTGGTGAGTAATCTCAGTGCTGGTTAGTGGGTTAGAAGCCCCACTGTGGGATGTGGGGAATAGAGAAGTTTTTTGTCTGTCTTTTTGGTTTTGTATTTATTTATTTATTTGTTTGTTTCTAAGTCTACAGTAAACACTGATATAAACTATGCTGATGTAAAACAACTGCAAATTGAGGCATTATTTCACGTTCTTTGTACCACAATTTTATTGCATTCACAGTTATTTACAGTATGTAAATAAGCTTCATAGTGTAGAAAAATGTTCTACTATAACTCAGTTGTTTGAGCATTAAAAAGAGCGGGGAGGAAATCAACCAAAACCCATAGATGCGTGCAGCAAGAAAGATTATGGATAATATTATGGATTTTTATTTGTTATAGGATTAGCTCTGTTTGAAAATAGTACCCATTTCCTGAAATGCTGAAATTTGCTGAAATTTGTGTACTTCAGCTACCTGCATTGTGTTATAAATCCATAATGACTATTTTCCATCAAATATTATGTTACAATTTGAATTATTAAATGCTAAATGGCTGTGTATAGATTGTAAAGCAATGAGAATTTCCTGCCCATTGAAAGAGAGTGTGGGTAGGAATACAGCCTTTGAGCATTACAGCGTCTGTAGACATAAGCAATTATACGCAGATGGAGCACAGGCAGTACAAAGATAAATGTAAGGTCCTTTTAAATCCTGCTTGCAGTATTCCCTACATGAATGTGGACTGCAGTGTGATTGTCTGACTTTCTTAAGGCTTAATTTTCATCCCACTGAATGTAATGGCAAGACGTCTATTAATTTCAGCAGCAGCAGGGCAGGGTGCTTTGGCTCTAGATTAAAGCAGTCTAAAAAATTTTGGAGAGAGAGGTAGTGAACTACTTTGGCAGGAAAATATTGCTTGAGTGCATGTAGCTTGAAGAGACTGTTCAAATGGGGAAAAGGCTTCTGAGTTTGCTCTTCCGCTTTGTGTCAGCAAGTCGGGCATATTGCCAGGACCCCGATGTAGGCTAGTGTTAAGATTTTCTGGAGAAGTCATGGCATTTGACAAATACAGCATGAAAACAAGCCATTATAATAAAAGGCAGCAGAAATAAGAGATCTATTCTGGTGGTTCTGACTAAAGAAGAATGTTTTTGAAAGCTAGGTGAAACTTGTGTTTGATGGATTCAATGTGTGTAGTGCCAATAAGGGAATGAGGTACCTCCAGGTGGTCTGTCCTACATGCCCCTCCATGGTTAGAGGAGCATATCTGGACAGGGGTGAATAGCGTGTCCTGTTAGCTCCACACCTATTTGGAGATTGTGGGAGGGTAAGATAGCTGCTGTATAGGATTCATAGGCAGTCATTAAGAGTGTGTTTAAGGAAAGTAAAGTAGCACGTCAAGCTGTCATGGGTGATGCTAGATATCCTTCTGGTGTATCATCCAGCCACTACACGTCATGTACTCTCTGTAGTTACAGACAGGACATGATTGTTGCTAAATGTGAGCATGAAGCTCTTCATCCTGCATGGAAATCATCTCCTGGTTCACACAGAGATGAACTCTCAGTTTCACTGCAAAATATTTAGAAAACTAGACAAATTCCTTCTGTCAACTTTCATAATTAAATGTGGTGCAGAGATGTCTCTTTCCACCACCTCTGCCTTCTCATTAGGACAGGTAGTGCCTTACTTGCAGCATCAGAGCTGACCCTGCCTGCTGGAAGTGTGCTGGACGCTGTGCTGTCTTGAAGGGACTTTTTCAGGCACCATAAATCTTCTTCTTGGGCAGCAGGATTTCCCATTGCTTTTCCCACTTGCTAGATGAATGCACCTGCGTGTGACGTGCTGTCACACTGTCAGTTCTAGCTGGGAGCTTGGCACCTGAAGGTCATTCCCTTGGAAACAGAAAACCTTGAGGGCCTAAAAGGTAGAAAAGGCAAATGTGGTTAAAATCCAACAGTGACAGCTGCTGGGTCACGTCGGAGCCGGGAGGGTCTGCCCTGCCATGCACGGTTTAGTCCTCACTCTGTCCTTCTGCATTAGCTTCTGCTTTAATGCTCTTTGCAAAGTGCATGGCAAGATGCTTCTGTAGATGTACTATGCCCTAGGACAGAGCAATGTTACACCTTGTCCACTGCTGAACTAGTCTTTTAATGTGTGGAGGTAGGTGATCTGTGATGTATTCTTGTGGATGTTTTGAAAGTAAATCAACCTTGGTTCTTCACAAAGTTGCTTTGGATAAGAACTATGGAAACCCTATTCCTAGCCCCTTGTTAGGCCTGATGGTACTGCAGCGATACAGAGAATTTGAAGTGGTTTGGAGGCAGCCTTTGAAGAGCAGAAGGAAGCACAGCTATTCCTGCATTATTATTTTTTCAAGCAGCATGTACATGGTTTCTCAACCACAGCCCTTATTGAGACTGATGTTGTCAGGTACAAGCCTATGTTTCCTTTCACCCCCGGTTGCTTCCCCCAAATACTTTTATCTTTACTGCCTTTCCCCTGTTCCTAAGAGTCAGGGAAGGCATCTCTCTTCCAAGCTCAGTGTGCTGGGCTCTTAATTGAGAGGACAAAACCAAACAGAGCAGGACGAACTCTGTCCAGGGCTTTTCTCTTTGTGTTTTCACTGGCTGTCATGATCAGACCCCCAGTAATGTGCTGTAATGAATCAGCACCTTGCAGATGTGGAATAAATTAGTCCTGTGAAAAGAACTTTGCCATAGAAGCAACATAAACTTTGCTATATTACCCTAAGGTGCCTGGTAATTGCTGTTTATTGGGGGGGGAAGAGCCATCCAGAGGAGAAATGCAATTTGTTGCTGTGGCTACTAGCTCCTGGATTTATTATCTCTCCTCTTTTTCCTTGAGTGTTGTAAAATACACCACAAATTCAGCTTTCTTTCAGGGTTGGGGTTTTTTTTTGGTATTGTTCTGAAGTTGTGGTTTTTTATTTATTTTAGAGTAAATTCTGTCTGCAAGTTTATAGCACTGGTGAATGCAGTATCACTGTGGACTTGTTCTGTTACTACTTGTGCCTGGTGTGAGTTAGCTGGCATCTGTTGTCAGATTGGAGGCTGCCATTTAAACATGCATTTGATATAATGCCTTTCCCTGGAGTGTCCTGCAGGGCCTTGTCCTGGGTGTTGTCCGAGGTAGAGCACAGCAGCTCAGTGCTGATGGGTTAAGAGGAAAATGGAGAAAGCATCTGGTACATTGGACTGGTGGTTCAGCGGGGCTAACTGGGAATGTATTTACTGTGCTGGGCAGTCCCCTGGACCCATGCGTCAACACACGTTGGGCTGCAGAGATGATCATGGGAAATGTAAAAAGACTTTGATCCTTCTCTGACTGTTGATAGCTGGGGTGGAGAGGAATGAGCATTTTCTTCTACCCCTGGGGCTGTGCTGGAAACCTGGCCCTGTGCAGAGGTGAGGAGACCGACCTCTCTTCATCCACAGGGAGCAAAGTGTTGGCAGCTCTTGCCTCATTCCCAGGACCTGGCTCTTGATGACAGTGTCCTGCAGGTGTTCCTTGCACATACCTTCGCTATCAGGAGCCTTTGTTCACCTACACTTGTGTGTGTGCACGAGCAAGGAAAAAGTAACAGGGGCCGTCTTGTGAGCCTTCCTCAGCGGTGAGTGTTTGCCAGCACCAGCTGCAGGGTGGGACCCAGCCTAGAGAGGACATCTCACTGCCCAGTGCTGTTTTGTTTGCCCATCGTGCTACCTCGTGTCCCCTTTCCAGCACTGAGACTGCCAGAGATGGACAGACATTGAGGAAAGGGCTGGTTCTCCTGGCTGGGGTAAAGTCTGTCTCTGCTAGGCCTGGCGCACATCTGTTTCCCTCCCAAAGGGCTGGGGCTGTTTCCAGATGATCTTCTTGACCTGTTTTCTGTCTGGCTGGGGAACACCTCCTGCCGCTTTTCATTGTTGGGGGAGAAAGGGGTAGAAACTGTATTTATATCAGTTACCAATGTAGGAGCCATTTTCAGCAGCCTTCTCTCAGGGCTGAAAGGAGCCTTCCTGGCTGGTGGGAGCAGCTGCTCCTTAATATCTATTAGCAGCTTTTCTCAGCTTCCTAATGTCATGTTACATTTTCTGGAGAGAGAAGACCTGTACTAGTGGCATCCCACAAAGGTGCGATGAGGAGCACTTTTGCTGTGTACTGCACCCTATTGAACTCCTCTGCAGCCAATCTAACTAAATAACTCTCTTCCATAGTGAAGAAAAAAAACCTGATGCTTTATTTTTATTTTTTTTTCAAATGGTAGATCAGGATAGTTAGTCAAAATATTAAGTTTGGGAGTCCAAATACTAAAGCTATGGGGATCTTTTTGTAGGAAATTAGGAGATGTCAGAAAGTCACAGCTGGCCCAAGAGACTCCTATATCAAGAGCCAGTTTTCCCAGCCTCCTGGCAAGGAGATTTCACTAAGACTTCCTAACTCTCAGATCATTTTAAAGCCTACAACATCTTCTCAGTTTATGGTGCTAAAAATTGGCCTCTGAAGAAGACGGCACACTCTCTTGATGCATTAGCTTTCATTCCTGATATAACCATTTCTTGTGCCATATTTTCCATATGACTTCATTCTGTGGGCTGTATCTTTAAGACATGCTAATGGAAATTGGGAGTCATCCCATGAAAAGCAAAATTGTATCAGTGGAAGGCAGACACAAAAGAAAGCAGAGGAGAAATACACTGCTGTCATCTTCTGAAGCCAAATAAAGAGCTTTATCAGGATGAAGAAAAGCAATAGCATCCCTAATAGTCTAAGGCACCTCTAACTCACAGTAATACCTGACCACTCCACAGCACCAAGATGAACAGTGCTGTTACTGTACTCAGTTTTACAGGAGCTCAAAGGACTTGACCAGGCTCACCCAGAAATCCCAGGGAGGAACAGGAGAATCCACCCTGGCTCTTCTTATAGGGAATGGCCCTCTGTCTCTCCTTGGTAGTACATGCTGCTCTTCCACACTGTAAAAATATTCTTCCTCATGCTGCCTTCCCAATTTTATATGTATAAAACATTGCACGTGCAATTTATCTTTGAAATTAATATATTAACTTTTTATACACTGTATGTGTACACACATGTATAATCATGTTTCCCTGAAACTATGAAAAATCTCTCTTGCCATGGCCAAAAAGCCAAAGAAGCATTTCTACCCAGGAAGACCAGGGTGATGCAGAGTTTATTTGGCCCAACAGAGAGTGAGTGTACTCCTTAGCTCAGATGGTGGAGCACTCCCACATCTATCTGTGGGCAGAGGCCAGGCAGCAGTGGATCCACCACCTCTCATACTGTTTGCCCGTTGATTCCTTATGGTTTCCTATTGTTTCCTGCCTTGTAGATCTCAGCCTGGGTATATCTCTGTTTTCAGGCAAGTCACGTTTTTTGTATTGTGTCAGCCAGCCACTTTGTGACCTTTGTCTCCCAGCCTAATGCTTTCATTCTCAGTCCTGCGGCTTTGCGCAGCTCCTTGTCAGGTCAAGAGGTGCCATTTCAAGAACGGCAGACAATGGAGCTTTTGTCTTTTTGCAGCCACTCAGTGTTGCGTGGTGGGTGCTTGTTCAGGAGAGCTGGGCGTTTGTTATCTAACTAAAGATGAGGCTAGGTTTTTCCGAATCGCAGCAAGGCCTGTTAGATAGGACAAGGAGTAATGGTTTTAAACTAAAATAAGGTGGATTCAGACTAGATATGAAGGAGAAATTTTTTATGATGAGGGTGGTGAGACACTGTCACAGGCTGCCCAGAGAGGTGGTAGAGGCCCCATCCCTGGAAACATTCAAGGTCAGGTTGGATGGGGCTCTGAGCAACCTGACGTAGGTAAAGATGTCCCTGCTCACTGCAGGGGGGTTGGACTAGATGACCCTTAAATGTCCCTTCCAACCCAAACCATTCTATGATCCAAATAATTTGGGTTTTGAACTGGTCAGGCAGTAAAAGAAATCCAGTTTCTTGAACATGCCTCAGCTGTTAACTCCCCAATGAGAGACTTTATACCCAGGTTTTGAAACATGGGGAGCATGAGGGAAGTTTACATGTCTGTATTTTTTAATACAATGTAATGATTTGTTCTGATATCTTCATGGCCGCCTCAGTTTTCTGCAAGTATAAATTGCAGCTACTGAGTACTGTGTACTTGCAGAAACATGAATGTTGACACGAGGCAGAGAATGACTGTGTAACCCAAAGCCAACGTGGCACATGAACTCATGCATAGGATGTTTATATGAGCCAGCAAACTGGTCAACACCACAGTTCACTAATTACCTCAATTATTGTGACAGCTTCCTGATCCAATGCCAGCTTTTTAGCTTGTTCCTCGATCCCTGTTTAATGACAGAGTGCTCCTGTAGTTAATTTTTATATTTATGGCCCCTGCCGTCATATTCCTTGGGTCTGTTAAATTTTATGCTCTGTAAAACTGTTCACAATTCATGGTGACCCGTGTGCTACTCCAGCTGCTGTGCACAACTGTAGAGCTGAGTACCAACACCAGAGCTAGCCAAGGTTGCTAGACACTTACAGAAAAAGATCATGAAACTTAGAAATGCTGATGTAAAGACTTCGAAGTAGGCAGGTATGAAAAGTATTCTAGAAATTCTCCAGTCTCTAGCTGGTATCTAGTTTTGTGTTAGGAAAATCCTCTCAAACATTACATAAAAATTCTTCAATTTTTTCCCTCTACTTAAAACAGGCATTATTTTTCACAGAAATTCATTGTCTCAGGAATCTGGGAGCTTCCAGGTTCTTTTTTGGCTTGTATTCTTTATAAGATAGTACGTGTGTCTTTTTAAAATGGTGATATAGCATACCATAGTTTATTTACAATCAAATACTATTTAAGCTTCAATATTTGTAAATTCTTTTTTAAGTTCTTACATAAAAACTATTTACTTTTGTCTTAGGTTTCAGTAGGTTCATAGGCTGAACTGCTGTTATAATTAAAATTAAGGCTTTTTTTTTTTTTTCTGTTACAAACAAAGTTATTAGTTCAGCCATAGATTTTCAGGAAAAGCAGAGAGATTAACGTTATAACCCAGGCTAACTTCTTGTATAACATAAGTCATAGGATTTCACTCAGTGATGTATCCATCCCAATAACTTCTAGTTGACCTGGAATGAAAATGTGTGTATGTGTATATAAAATTCAATCTTCTTTGAAAGATATGAAGTAATGGAAAAGCTTCTGCATCCCTTGGCAATCCGTTCCAATTTGTTAAAATAAGTTCTCCTAACTCTTCTTCAGACCTTCATTCGGATAAGACTGGAGTCATTTAAACTGCCTGACTCATCACTCCTTTGCCTGCAAATGTTTTCTGGTTGCCAGCGCTTCCAGCTGCTGCTCAGGTCACTCTCATACTTAATTTTAAGAGTTCATTGGAACGTCTCATTCTTTATAGAGCCTCTGGGGTTTTGTTGTATTTGAAAAATGAAAAAGTGTTTGATTGGATTCCCTAATAAAATGTGCATAAGAAAACCTCACACAAGAAAAGAGAGAACATCTCAGCAACTGTCTGAAGGTAGAAGGATGCCGGCTAACCCTAAATATTACTGTGCAGATGAACAGCGGAAACATAGCTTGTGATTTTGATTTTCAATATGTAAATAACACAGTCACTTTTGGAGGACGCACATGATTTAATCCCAGAATCTCAAACTTCCATCTGTGCTGAGCAGACTCATGAGTCTGTCTCCGTCAGGAAAGCTGCACTTCAGAGCATCTGGTCCAGCCTGGTTTCTGAGTGTGTGCAGGCTGCTCTTTGTACTGCACTTTTCCCTGGAGTCAGTAAGTGAAACTGTTGGGATTTAATTGGTGGTATTGCTTAAGTTGCATTGCACTGACATAGAAGGCATTATATCCAAGTGTGCTGGTGCTATGTTAAAACAAATCCAGAGTTTGATCCCACCAACATCAGTTCCACGCTTTGAAACTGAAGTGGTGTCAGCAGCGCTGCTTTCGGTTTATCCTGGTACCAGCCGAAAACACACCTGGGTCATTTCATTTTATTGCACCGAACATTTTGCTTTGCACATTTCGCTTCCTTCTGATTCTCTCCACTTTTCTTCCTCACTTTGCTTCCAGGCTGTGCCCCTGAAGGCCTGCGTTACCCTTCCACTTGGCCTCATGCTTGTGCTAGCTGTCTTCTGCCTTATTTTTCTCACGGTTCAACATTTCCTTGTAAATCCGCATCAGCTGGTCCATACCTGCCTTCTGCCTCCAGGAGCTTCTGCCAGCACAATTTTTGAAAACTTTGTCAATGTTTCTTCCATCTAGTTACCCAGCTGATCTGCTCACTACACAAATTTCCTGTGTCTTTTCTTAGCTGGTCACATCTCTGAATGTGAAGGGAAAAGAAATGATTGGTGCAAGGCCCAGGAGTCTGTGTTTAGTTGGTCCTCTCCTACCCAGCTTTAACAGCCTGAGTATTGGCTATTGACCATGGTAACAATGCCTGCCTATGTCTAAAGCCGAGTATATCATGGGAAGACATGGAAATCTGGATGTACTGTTTAATAACTAGGCTTTTAAATGCTAGATTTTTTTATTCTGATGAATCAATATTTTTTCCTTGAGCACTACCATTCCAGAACCACAATAACCCATCAATAAAATAAACATTTAAATCTGTAAATTACAGTAAACAAAGTGACCAAAATTGGTAGCCACTGCTACTGCTTCCACATGAATTGCAGAGCAGGGATACTTGTGTCAGGAGATGCAAGACCTGCCCACCACCACATCTGCCAAATCGCTGGATGAGCAATACTCTTATTTAGCAATCTGGAACTGCCAAGGGACGCTCTGATGGAGTGTGCCAGCATCCTGTGGTCTCTGCATAACTAGACCTGCCACAGGGGATCTGCAGCCCACAGCTGATGATGGCTCAAGGAAGTACGGCCTGCACCTGCAGTGTGGTGATGCCTAAGAGAATCATGTGGTTGCAAGCCTAAAGGCAGTTCTGGAAAGGAGCCTGATGTTGGTTTCCAGCCTTCACCACTGAAGCCGATGGCATCCCCTGAGCTTCAGTGTTTGAATGGCTGCTTAAGTATTTTATTATACTCCTCTACATCTTTCAGTAAAATAGACTTGAGACTGTCAGACTCCCTTGAAGATCCCAGCCTTTGGCTATGCAGTCCTGAAGCTCTCTCCTGTTGATGGAAGTCAACAGCAATAATGTTACAGAATTCAGTGCAGATGCAGTGGCTGTAAATGAGCAAAGGAAGTCAGCGTGGGATAAAGATTTAAGGAGAATTTGCTCATTTCAAAACAAGTGACAGACTGCTGCATCTCTGGGATCGTGCCATCCCAGGGTAAAGACTGACTCTACAGAAGTATCCATGATGGATGATAATGAATGCTTCTTTGCATAAGATTTTAATTTTCTAGAGAGAAACATTTATTATTGGTGAGTGATAGTGTGTACTTGATTTTTCATCTGCTATTTCCTAATCCACTGATAAATATTAATTATTCAAATTCTAGCTGTTCTTAATTATCTAAATGATCCTTTTCAAAGGTGACTGGCATTTGGACAGGCTGGGCAGCCTGACCCACCAGATCTGCTGGAAGTCTGGTCCAAGTGGAAAAGCAGAAGAAGACTGAGGAGAAGGCAGAACTGATATAACGTGTGAGCTCTTGGAAGGAATATACGGGCTTGAAGGTGACTTGGAGAGTTGCTTCTTTTAGACCTTGGCACAAATGCCTCCTTTGCCTTTCTTGTTCCAGGCTCCTGGGGTTAGCTGGTTGACTGAGATCAGCTTGATTCCCACAAGATGCAAGGTTGAGCGAGGGCAGGTTCTTGAATGTCTGAGTGAGGGAACTTGGCCCTGGCCTTTGTCTAAAGACTGTCTTTTCCAAAGAGGTTTTGGTTGCTGCTCCAAAGCTACAGTGCTGCCAGCTCAGGAAATGAAGGGGGCGGGGAGGGGGAGAAAAAGACAGACACCACACCCCCCTCAGCCCACCCACTAAATCATGATCTTTAAATCATGAGATTTGGAAAACAAACAAAATGTCATTAAGAATTTTTACTCTGTCTTTTGACTTTTAATCTTCTTACTCTCATGTGTGAGATTATTCTTCCATTTGAAATTAACCTTAACTGCAGTCTCTGATGGAGACTCGGATAATCCTTTTCTGAGAGGAGTTAACATGCATTAATTGCTTGTCTTCCTTCCTTTTTTTCCCACTTCACCCTACACCTTTTTTGTTGGGCAGAGACCTGCACTGGAGCTACAAAATGTGTCTGGAGAAAATGACAGAAGCAACTGAACGTAAGTACTTCTCACATATTATGTTTTCTGATTATTTTTCAATAAAGAATTATCTTGGTTGCAAAAACCTTATACATGAGAGTGTAATTGCATCATCAACCACTTTCTAATTGCTAGGAAAAATCATTAGCCCAAACAGAGCTTTCTGTAACTTAGTGTTATAATTAGATTTAGAATCATTCAATAGATCTTAAAAAATATTTCTCACACATTCAAAGCACTTAAAATAATTTAAAATAATTCTCATTTCTTTATATAATTTCTGTCAGCTGCATGGTGATATAAATTATTCAGTAATTACAATATATATAAGCTTAATACACATATATATCATAGTAATTAACTGTCCAAATAACTAGAAGTAATATATTTTTCTTTTAATTCTCTTTCAATTTCATGGCTTCAAGTGTTGTCCTTTGCACGAGACCCTACATCTCTCTCTCAGTTTATCCCTACCAGTAGACAGCGCCTAATTTATTTGCTCTGAATTAATGTCTGGAGGGGTTTCTCCTCTGATCCTAAAAGGAGCCTGGCTCTTCATGTGCATCATCAGCCCGTTTTGCTTGAACTCTTTTTGCCTGCAGTACTGCAGCCTTAAGTCAGGTGTCTTCACCCTGGCCGTGGCTCATGGAGGCTGAAGCACCTCTCCACCACCAGCGACATGGAAACTGAGAGCCGGGTCCTCTGGGCACAGCTTGCTGGGGCCAGCATCTTCTTGCAAGACACAACCTCCATGGAGGTGCTATGAATCTTGGTGAGAGTGTGAGCAGGAGACAACCTCCAAGAAGTCTGGGCAAGGAAACCCAAAGGTGAAGCTAGCTGTGCTGGATAGCACAACATAGTGCTAATGTTGTGCTTCAGCTGAAAGCCTATGTCTGTGGGGACTTGCCCTTTGTCCAAAGATGAGCATTGTTAAGAACAGAGGGTGAAGGTATTCATCTCCTGTGAGAGGAGAAAGCAGATCCCTTCTGGCCAGGGCTGGGAGATGCTGCTGGACGCAGGCTGCCCAGGATCTCCTGTAGGCGTGATACCCCATAGCAAAGTGTTTGAACTCGTTCTGGAATACCAGGTGGGTATCGTCCTGGGCTGGTGGGTCCATGTCTTTTGTACCCACTGTGAACAGGAGCAGTTGGAGAGCTTGGTGGTGAATAAGAGTGTGAGACGACGGCCTCTGCAGAGCAACCCAAACTAGAGGTATGAGATAAATGCACACCAGGAAATGGGCATCTCCAGCCCTTCACCTGTCTGGGCTGCATTCTCCAGCTCCAGCACATCTGTCTGAGCCTGTATCAATATCAGCCTTTGTTTAATAGAGAAAAAAGTGAGGTAGTCAAACACGCTTTGGGCACATTGGTTATTAACTTTCATTCCTTGGTCTGTGTCAGCTGGTCTTGTTTTCTATTTTGCAATTAAGGAAGAAAAAATAGCATTCATAGAGCTTGGGATTTTTATCTACCCTACAATAGGTGTGTTCCTGCCTCCCCCTTCCAACATCTCCTCGTGTCTCTGTTTAGGAACCCGGATGCTAGTACACACTTTGCTTAGCCTTTAAACTTCCCTTTTAATGGGAAGAAAGAGTACTTGGATGGTGATAAGACCACCCAACCATCCTCCCTCTTCTTGGAAAGTATTTCCTAAATTTTGCTGGCAGCAAATACCAGCAGTCCTCTGCTTGAACAAAATGCAACCTGGGAGCCTTGTGGTGTGTTGGGTATGTCTCAACCCAAAGTGTACAGTGCAAGCCTCTATGTGCTGGCCGTGCTGAAGTGCACCGGGCTGCCTGTGAAGCTGCAGGCGGGATCCTACCTCAGACACGAACTGAGGGGGCAGCCTGCAAGGGGGAATTTGCAGCCAGGAGAGCAGGGGGGTGGTGCTGGTGGAGCAGAACAAGTCCAGGGAGAAAATGAGGAGTGAAGATGTACCAGAGAAACAATGGTAGTGTTAGATCCATCAGAGGCTGCTGGTTTGTTGGGTTTTGTTTTTGGTTTTGTTTTTATTTTAGTGGGAGTGGGAAGGAGAGGGGGCTTCTGATACTTTTATTCATCTGACTAAAGACCTCATGTTAACATTCGCTTTTTAAAATACAGCATCGGCCTGCATGTAAAATGATCTTTGAAGTTCAGAGCTGACAAACCCCAGGGAAAAGCATGTCTTTTATTAACAACTGCCAGTACTCTTCAGGAACCTTATTTTAATGTTTAGTGAAAACGTTTTCTGTGTGAGCAAAAAGAATTACTGGGCTGAGACATCCACTGGCCAGGGCAGGAGGCTCCAGTGCCTGTTTGTCCCCCTGCTCCCCATCTGCAGAGCACCTTGAACCCACAGGTGGGGTGGGGGGAAGACCAGCCTGCAGTGACAATCGCTGCTGAGGCTCCATGAATAAGTCACGGTGCATTGTAGTTACTTGTGTTGTAGAGCAGTGACATGGCAGTTGTTTTGGGTTTGTTTGGCATTTTTTTTTGTTTGTTTCATCTTTTTTTGGTTCCTTTGTTTTGTTTTGTTTTGGGTTTTTTTTAAGGTTGTTGTTTTTTTTTAGTGTTGATGTCATTTAGGGACCAAGACTGCCCTTGGATTTCAGTGATGTGCTGGGTTCTGTTTCTTCAAAAGGGGCTTCTGTGCTTTTGGAAAACATATTAACAAAGAAGCAATATTATGCACGTATACCTCTGTAGATTTATTTGAAATATATTTATATAATGCAGCCAGTGAACCCATTCTTTCCTGTCTTTAATCTACCTTGCACAAATAGGGATTTATGTGGGAGATACGGGCCTGTAGGTTTCTTCTCCCTCTCCCTCCAGCAGTGCTATACATCCTTGCTCCCATGTGCTTCCTTTGTTTGACAGGACCCCAAAATACATCCAGTAGACTGATGGTACTGTGCTGAGCACAACTGGTTAGAAGAAAGCCCCCATCTCCCGCAAATGGTTGTTACTGTAAGTAGGGCTAGAGGTTGTAGACTGCTAGAGAGTGGTCACAGACCTGGATGTTTTGGGTCTTCAAGTCAAATCCTGCTGAGGGTGAAAGTGACTATACGTCATGACCATTCTCACTATAAAGCCATGGGCTGGTCTCCAAAAGGTCTTGTAGATGTTGGTGTCATAACAGTCTCCCCAGTGATGCTGCAGGTTTGAAATTTTGTCAGTAATTGCAATAGCAAAGCCATTGATTGAATGAGCAAGGACAATCTGGCTTCCATAAGAGAAGAAAGCAAGCACACTGTCTTGATGACTCTGGGGAAGCTGTAAGCAATGCAGGATAAACGAAGCCTTCTCCCCATGGCTGTCCAAGTCACCCCTTCCTTGCTGCAAGGCTCAGTCCCTCTGTTGCTCTAATGGGATCTGTCCACTCTCTGAAACTTGAATAATTTGCTGTAATGCTTGGCTATCATTGAACTTCTAAAATGTAGGGAATTTGCCTATAAATTGGAAGTGTTCCCTGCCAGCCTGCAGTTATGATGGTAAGGAAGAACTGGACCCCTGGATTAAAGGCAGTGGTGGACCACTACAGTGTGGCTGATCTTGCAGGTGAGGCAGAGGCCAGCAGTGTAGCCAGTTTGGCTCTAACTGTATCTAAAATCAAAACAGTGTAAGGAACAAATATGTTTGCTGAGAGCCTGGACAGGGTGAATTAGATTTCTACCTGCCAGTTTTCAGTTACAAGTCCATGGTATCTCCACAATGCAAGCAGCCAGAGCAAGCATGAGATGTGGGACCTTCTTGTCTTTCTGAGATGATCACCTGAATAAACAAGACCTACCTCAGCTCTCAGGAGTCCTTGGACCAAACACCAACTTTTCTGTCCACAGCACTGGACCCCACAGTAGCTAACTGCTTTCCTTGCAAGGGTGTCTCAATTTCACAAAATTATGGACAACTTCATAAGTGTTTATTAGACATATTCTGGTCTTAAGACCATGGCAGGTTAAATGACTTGTCTAAGGCTAGAGAAAGAGGTCAGTATCAATGCTGTGACATTTGCAGTTCTTGGCTTTGAGATGTGAGGATCTGAGAATGGTTGATACAGAATAAAATACGAGCATCCTGAATTTTTTATGTTGCAGTTCAAGTATATTTGGGCTAGATTCATCAAAGGAATAACCGGGAGAGATATTTTTCATTTGTAGAATCTTAATGAATACATGACATGGCTATTCATTATTTATCTACTTTAGCATTTTAATTAATAGTTCTGCTGGCCATTTCTGATTTTTTCTATATTTATAGAAAGCCATAACTTCAAAAACATTGAATCATGCTGTTCGTTACCTTTCATAAAATTTCCTTAATATTGGGAAGGACTGAACTTTGCTATAATTTTTAAGTACATAAATGAAGGAGAACAATGTCATCTATTTTTCTGTTCCTTTGAGTCCTGTCAAGTTTGTGGTTTTCCTTCCCCCAAATGCTTTTACAATGCAGCTGACATGAATTAGCCAAGGAAGCTGGTGTTTCTTGAGTGGGAAGGAACCACTAGAGGACACACCAGACGACTCATGAAGCAAACAGGCACAGCCATAAACAGAGAAACTGGGAAAAAAAGAGTAGGGATGGGGATTTCCTACCACTCCCTGGGGATGGATGGAGTTAATCCAGCACCTCCTTATTGCCAGCCAGCAGGCATGGGCTGGGAATGCACAAATCCTTGCATCACCTTCTTCAAGAAGCTCTGCAGAGCTGCTCTTACTGACCTGGAGAAGCTCTGGGACCCTACCAAAGGGTACGGGTGTGGGTGAGGTGATGTTTCTCACCATGTGAGCCCTTGCCACCCCTTCAGTATTGAACTTCAGTGATTTCTACACAACAGTCTTTCCAGCATGACCAATGCAGACTTGTAGAATGGTTGGGACGTGTTGCCCAGAGACCTTACCAGGGCAGGATGGAGGAAAAACCTCTTGATCTTCTGAAGCTAATGGGAAAGATGAAGGAAGTGTAAAGCAGACCCCTCCCTTGCAGGTTCCCCTTAAAAGAAGTTGTTTCAAGACCAATGAAGGGTACAAAACAGGTACTAAAACCAGGTACAAGGGTTTCTTTCTCTTGTGAAAAAACAGTAACAAAACCCCTACATTTTAAGCATTTTTTTAAATATTCAAGGAAAAATATCTCTGACTATTGGAACATAAGGAAGCATCTGCAGAAGAATCAGATCATAAAGCCTCTGTCTTGGACTTTTGGCTGTAAATCAGAAGTCTTTTGAGCAGTGAGTTCATTGTCTCTGCGTTATTCTCTATATTGATGCAGCCAAACCCTCAAATGCCAGGCATTTCAGGGAACGGAAAGGCATCTAGGAAAATGCTCCATTAATCTCTAAAATGCATTTTTAAAAGGCTTTGAATTTACTTCTGAAAAACAAAATCACATACACACAAATGTACCTGCCTGCAAAGGCTGTTCTTAACGTGAGAAGCTTTGCCTGTGAGTGGCAGGGCTATGCCAAGCCTGGGGGCATTTTTCCAAATAATTTTAACAAAATCCACCCATATTTGTTGCTCAACATTTCCCTCAAGATGGCAAAAAAACCCTAAACGTATTGTATGTGTATTGATTGCATCTTTTTTTAAAAAATTATAACCAAAAATTTTATTTAATTTTTTGTTAAACTTCCAGCATTTTTTAGGCCTCAAGTTGAATGTACAACAGAAGATTTAAAAAATTATACTACTTGAGATTTCCAAGGTGGAACTTTTCCACTCTTTCTTTTAATTAATACTTTCTAAAATCTGAAACTTTTTTTTTCCTTATGGGAATGAGAAGAGTTTGTAGAACATTTAGGCAGTTTCCTAATGAATCTACTGGAACAGTGTGATGTTTCTTTTTTTTTTTTTAAAAAGATATTCCTTTCCTCATTCTTAGTAGAAAGCAAAATGATATTTTTTTCCTGGTTGCATGCTAGATGAAGAATACCCTCTAAATACTTCCTCCGCGAATGCTCATATCTCCAGTTCTTTATGTTGATTAAAAATTTGTTTAGCCTAAAAATTCCATACGAAACTTACTTTAATGGAAAACTGGGGGATTTACCTTTCTCTAAAGATGGTGTTTGCTTTCCGTGGGAATTATCCTGCCTGCCTTTAACTCAACTCAGACGTGAGGTAAAGCACGTCCTTCAGCTGTGGCCTTCAGGGGAGCAGCAGTAACTTCCCTTTGCGGCTGGTGAGTGGCTTCTTGCTCTGCAGATACAAAATCTTCACAGCTACACTTTATTTCCTGGAGATGCAGAACATTGCCTGCTTACTGTGGGTATTTTCGACCCAGAGCAGCATCTCTGCTTACGCTTCCACTGGGGAAGGTGCAAAACCAGCCTTGGGATAGTCCCTGCCTCAGGGAGGTTACATGGCATTGAGCTTCTTTTTTAACAGCATTTTTCAATTGACCTTTTGCCTTTTTTTTTTTTTTTTTCTTTAAAACCATGCTGTGATCATGTCTCTGTCCCTGTCTTGCTTTTGCAGACTGAGCCCAGCCCAGGCGGATGGTAAACCCAGCTTGCATCTGACCCAGAGCGGCAGCTTTCGAGCGGTTCCTTCTGCTCTGTCCTTCCGTGAGCCGGTCACCAGAGGGGGACAAAGCCCCACGCACGGCAAGTGCGGCGTTACACTCCTGCCCCCACCGAAAAGCTCCTTCCAAGAGTGTGCCAGGCTAGGAGACGCGTTTTGGGGTCGCAGGTCCCCAGCTGCACCCCTGGGTGCCCCAAGCCCCAGGGCTGGAGGTAAGGCTGGTGGCAGGCTGGCTGCCACACCACAGGACCAGCCTGGTCTCCCTTTGCTGTTGCGTGGCACCACTGTCCCTTTAGCCTGGAAAAGATGAGTATGCTTTTAAAAAAAGACCAGCAGCCCTTAAAACAGCTGTAGATTTGCTGGGGGTAAAGTAGAGGACTGAGCTCATATTGCAAACTCAGTTTCAGAACTGCTCAGTTTTCCCGTCTTTCATTGCAAGAAAAACGGTGTTTAAAAATTATTGTTTGTATGCATAAAGCTATCTGCTCGCCTCAGTTTTGATCTGATTCTCTGAAAACTGGAACATAGCTGATGCCCAAGTATTTAAGTTAGCACCACCCATCCAGGAGAAAAATTTGCAACCTATGGCATTGGAAATGAGAGGAGAAACAAACTTGATGAGTATTTGGCTTTTTCAATAGCTAGCTATGCCTGATTGGAACCTGTAGGGAAAACAAACACAATTATTTCTGTGAGACTGAATTTCATTTCCAACAGAAAATATGAAATCTGTCACCTCCACACTTGCTGTAAGCTGGTTGTGGACTGGAGGATGCTCCAGCAGCGGTGCTAGTGGGCACCGGCCTTAGCAGCCAGCCCTGAGTCAGGGTGTGTGCACAGGTGCCTGTGTCCTCCTGTCCCACTGCCATATGTGACCCCTAAAATGTGGGTCATCCATATGGCAGGACTCGGGTCGCTCCCAAAAAGCATGGAGATTGCAAAGCAGGTCCCCAAAATAGAGGACCTGGGGCTGTTCCCAAAGGAATGTACCACAGGCTGCAAATCTGGATTTGGTTGCTTGGCCATCCAAGCCCAATAGAGTGAAATCTGTGAGACCTTAAGATGTATAAATAATATTTGGCTTGAGTCCATTTCCTCAGTGCTGGACAGCTTGCTGCTGAATGGAGTGTTTTTTCTCCAGATCCTCAGAGTCAGACCCTCGCCCGGATCCAGCTGTCCCTGGTAATTAAATTTTAATGCTCAAGCTGGGAGTTTCTATTGATGTTTGAAGTGAAGCATGTTACCGGCCCTGACGTGGTCACCTGCAGCTTTGAATTTCCCTGTCTGCCACTGAGGACGGAGGGGTATGGTCCCACCTCCATGGGTGCAGCCACCGTGCACGGTCTCGGCTGGATCAACACAGCAGTTGTCCATTGATTTAGGGAATCAAGGAGTTTTCTCTTGTGCAGACAGGAGGGACTGGAAAGCTAATGAGAGTTTATTCTGGTGAATCTGAAGAACACATTAAATATTCTGGAGACAGCCACGAAGAGGTGCCCATGACACTGTTTGGACAGCTGATGGCACCTTTGCTGCCTGCGTGGTGACACCCACTGATGTGGTCCTGGTGTTAGGAATGGGGTATAGGGCATGGACCTCCCCTCAGCCCACCCTAAGCAGTGATGTCCCACAGACCTGGAGCTGGTCCCCAGGGCCACAGCTGTAGGAAGTCACAAGACAGAGGATCTCCTATGCTGCAGAGGAAAAAGGAGTTTAAGATGGAGGAGGTGACTAGAAAACGAACCGTGCTCATATGCCAGACTCTCTTCCTCCTTCTTAAACCGTGTCACTGTAATTACTGCACAAACAGAAGGCCTGGGTAATTATTATGTGGTTTTGTGGGTGTAAATTTTACATGTCATTCCTGTACAGTTACAGTGGGAAGGAAGACTTTTTCCTTTGAGTTTTTCTCCTTAGTTCACTGCTTTCAGTTTCTCTACCCCCAGTTCAAGAAGGACAGGAAGCTACTGGAGAGAGTCCAGCGGAGGGCTACGAAGATGATGAGGGGGCTGGAGCATCTCTCCTACGAGGAGAGGCTGAGAGACCTGGGGCTCTTTAGCCTAGAGAAGACTGAGAGGGGACCTTATCAATGCTTATAAATATCTGAAGGGCGGGAGTCAAGAGGATGTGGCCAGGCTCTTCTCAGTGGTGCCCAGCGACAGGACAAGGGGCAACGGGCACAAACTGGAGCACAGGAAGTTCCGCCTAAACATGAGGAGGAACTTCTTTACTCTTAGGGTGGTGGAGCACTGGAACAGGCTGCCCAGGGAGGCTGTGGAGTCTCCTTCCCTGGAGATATTCAAAATCCATCTGGACGTGTTCCTGTATGACCTGCTCTAGGGGAACCTGCTTTGGCGGGGGAGTTGGACCAGATGATCTCCAGAGGTCCCTTACAACTCCTACTATTCTGTGATCCTCTGATTCTATGGTTTCAGTATAGCTAGTTAATAGTAACCTGAGTGGGAAATAGCTCTGAACACTGATCAGTAGCAGGAACCAGCACTGCCATGAGGCAAACCTGATTTGGAGGAGGATCTTGGAAGAAGTAGCAAATGTTTTGTAAATGCAGACTGTGACCCAGCCCAAAACAGTGGGTAAGGGATGCAAAGAACCGTTAGTAGGTCTCCAAGGCTTCTGAGAGCCTTCTTGTCCCCACCCAAACCATAGTGGTTAATGAGATCCAAGCTAAGAAATCCTGCGTTTAAGTGATGGGGTTTTATACAAGGATCCTGAGGAAAGGCAGCATTGGGTTTCACTTCTCCAGAGCTCTGGCAGCCAGAGCTTATCGAGCTGAAGCACTGGACTCTCTCAAGTAAGCACAGAACAATGGGAACAATGGTGCAAATGTATCTTACAGATGCTCTTTTGCATTTTTATTTCTGACTTCAGCGTATTGCACAAAAGGCCATGAAGCTCTGCTCATATTAATTTATTTATTGAAAGAGAAGTTTCCATGGAATTAGAGCAGCTTCCGCTTTTGGCTGATCGTACTACTCTGAATTTTGTCACTGCCTTGCCCGTTCAGCACTAGGCACGAAAACAAATCAGCGTAGACGTGGCTTGTTGAAACAATCCCACAGCTCGTGATGAAAGACGTGGTTACAAACAACTTCGAATGTATGTGTGCTCACGTGTCTGTGTGTGTAATATAGTCAAACAAACCTCCACTGCTGTTCAAGCTGCAGAACGGATGATTTGGAAAAGGCTCTCAAGCAAGTTATGAACTATTTCCTATCACTCGTGCCACCATCTCGGTCTGCTGTTCTGCTCCTTCCTGTTGCATTTGTTTCCTTCCTCCTTCCCTTTCCCTATATCAAAGCAAAGCCTAGAAGTGCTCGTGTTGAAGGCACCCGTACTTATGCCTTGCTCAGAGTATTTTTAGTAGAATTCCCCAGGTTTGGGCTGCCCAGCTCTCACAAATAAACTAACCAATGAAGCCCATTGCTGAGCAGCTGATTTTCTGCTGGTTGGATAAAGATGTTGTCTGAAGCAGTTTCATCTTTTCAGCTTATCTTCTATTTCCCGCACGTACACTCCATAGCATAATGTGTCCTGCTGAGAATTAAAGCTGAAGCTGTCAGTGCTTTTGGACTTACGTCCGCTGCAATAGCTGGTGGTTTTTTGTTCTAAGTCCCACATCATCCAAAGTCTATCAGGCTTGTCCTTCCTGTGCACAACGCCTTTGAGGTCTGTGCAAAAAGCTGGATGTATATATTTGTCCCCACAAAGACCCAGATGTTCTCTGGAATGTCAAAGGGGCCTTGAGTTACTCTTGGCATGTGTGTAAGCACAATGGCTCCTGCGTTTTGAAGAACGAACTCTGGAAATGATTGGGTCAAGTAGGTTTGGGGGCAATGAAGGTGGAAGGGCTCATGCTTTTCTTTCTCTTGTTTTCCTTTTTGAAGTCCACTGGACCCATTTTCTCTCTGAACCATGGAGGAGATGAATAGAAAATTTAGATATAGAATAGAAAGCCCCAGGCCATATTTCCAGCAACGGAAGAAACTTCGTTGTACTGAAGCTTTCCATAGTATCCCCACAAGGCTTATGGAAGCTCTGCATACGTTGCCACTACAGCACTACTTCAGCTGGTGGGGCTTTGACTGCCGGGGAAGGGTGTTTTTAAAATGCGATGTTTTGTACCTAAATCTTGCCTTGTGGCAACAATGCCCAGGTGATTTTTGACTTTGTGTAGGTACTGTAAGTCAGTCCACGCTACTTTTTTCAGTATAAAAATGCACCTTGCTCTCAGCTGAGACAAGCATGGGGATCCTTTCTTACAGAAAACATGGATCAGGAGGGGAATCTCCTGAGGATCTGCGAAGCCCTGTCAGTCATACCAAAGTCCACTTGTGGTCACTGCCCTAGTGTGAGTGGAAAGGAAACATGTCCCGTGTGCATCTGGCCGTCCCTCAGGGCGATGCTGCTGGGGCAGGATTTACCAACGCAGCCCAGAAGGTGAGTGCTTGCAGGGCTCGTTGTGTGCCAATGTAGAAATGATACTCAGGCAACAGTGACCTGTGTGTTAGTGACCTATGTCTGTGCTGGGGGAAAAAAACCCCAACGAAGTATTTAGTTAAGAATGGGAAAATTGTACTCAACAAGTGGTGAAGAAGAATCAGAAGTATGATGGCAGTATCTGATATGATAACATAGTATGAGAAATTATTTTCTTTTCCCAGGAAAACGTGTGAGATTTCAAATCAGAAGGAAGAGATAGAAGCTGGACATTTTTGTAACCAGTCAATTAATTTTGTTTACTTTAACATAATTAATATTTTCCATCAGTTTAAAAAAATAGTTCATGTAACTTTGAGCTTTTTTGTTTGAACTTTAAAAATATCTTTCTGACCTTTTTTTCAAAATCAAGAAAACATATGAAAGTGACTATTTCTTCTGATCAGCTTCCATTTCATAGATGTGTATTTTTCAAAGGGATGATTACATCAAACTTTTCTAATGAGCAACATGGATTGGACGTGGCCAAGAAAAATGCCTGGCTTAGATCCTGCTTGTTTTGGTTTCTTCTATCTGTGGAATAAGCAGAGAAGCAATTTTATAGGTGACAGGATGAGATAGTGAAGAGAACATGGCAGAAAAACAGGCCCTTACACCTGAATTTTTTTAACAGAGATCTAAAGAAAGCTCCCAACCTTGTGCAGCAATATTACACCACACTAGTGTGACCAATCTTGGATTTGATATGCTCTGCAAAATTAACTTGTGTTGTTTATTTCCATAGTTTTGGGATTTCATTCTGGCTTGTTCTAGATTTGAACTTCCCCAAGGTCTAGAGGTTGTCAGGAGTCTGGCTGGACTAATCTCTGGGGAGGGAAGCAGAAGCACTCTGTGTTGTTTCTGTGTCTTTTAAATGTAAGTTCAGACCTCCCTTGTTCAGTGCCTTGGAAAATAACTGACGACAAAAGAGATTTGGAGTTTGGATAAGATAAGAATTAAATTGAATATTTGTCAGGAACCAGCAATGCACTTGAACTATTCAGGATATTCAAAGAGTTGTGCTTGTTTTTAAAATAGTCTTTGTCTTCTTAATCTCCTGAAATTCTCTGAGCTGATGTTGAACTTGAGCACTGAAACAACTGATAGTCCAAAATGCCATGGAACATCAGTAAATTTCTCTTCAAAATTCAATAATAGCAAATGTTCCCATCCTTCTTTTGTCATGGCAAAATACCACAGGAGTTACAAACACCATGTGTGACTTAAAGCCTCTGGAGAAATTTTTATAATTTGCCAAGGAAGGTACGACTCCACAGAGCTGCTGATTTCAGAGATGGGCCCAAGCTGAAGTCCTCATATTGTCCCAGCTCCTTAAAGCACTGAAGCTCAGCTTTAAGCATGTGCTTCCATTTACCTGATTGGACAAAGCACTTAAAGTCACTATGATTAACCATGTGCAAATGCTCTCCTGAACAGGAATTACACGCTGCAGTCCCACATCAGTATCTCTGAGCTTTCTTGCTTTGGTGAATTGCAGTTTATTCCTCTTGGACTGAGGCCTAGTGCCTTCCTCCTTGGAGACGATTCCCATAATTCCTGTGTAATTAGATTAGCTCTAACTAGACCTACCTACAACAGACAGAATAAATTGTTTCCAACCTCCCAAGATCCTATTGAAAATGATGCCTGTCGTCCCTTCACGTGGGAGCAGTGACAGAAAATAGTGTTTTTAAAATGAAGAGTTATATAGTATTAACAGCAGGACTAGTGAAGCCCAAAGGAAGATGTATTAAATAATAAGGGGTGTCTGGTTTTGCTTTTATTGTCTGAATCCAGTAAACTGGAGTCCAGAAACCAGGAGTTCATTAGGAGGTTGGGGTAGATACTGAAATTGCTGGTTCTTTGTTGCCTCTTAGTATTTATTCAGAAGGCACTAGAAAAAACCTCTGCATTTTCTGACACATCTGCCAATAAATTTGCTTGGTAGGCACCAATAATGAGCAACATGGGGACATGGCTGACAGATGATAGCCCTACATGTTTGTTAGGTAAAAGTCTAAGGAATCACTGAATCAGGGTCTAAAATCTAGGGTATCGATTGTGATATGCTACCTAGTAATCAGCTGCAAGAAAACGTATCTTGTTCAGGTTGTATTTCTAGTTAGCACAGAGTGTGAAAATTAAAGAATTAGCATATTTGTGGCAAATAAAATATTATGCTTTCAAGCAAGTGACTGTCCTTATTTAATACCCGGCTTTGTATTTAGAGTAGCTGCAGAGGCACATCCTATACGTGCTCAGTAGAGCCAGCTGAATTATATGTTTAGAATAATTCATCAGATAAATTCATGCCCATGAATAATCTGCATTCAGATCATGACCTTTACCAAGCCGTGCTTTTTCCAGAGCTCAGAGCTTTCAGCTGATGCTGGGAAGAGACAAGAGAAGCTTTTCTCCCATTTCCTCTATTCCAGTAGCAGTCCTCATTTTGGGAGCAGGGCAGGAAAGCTTCAGCCCAGGAGACGTTTCAAACTAGAAAGAAGGATTTTCTGAGTGTGTTGCTGGAGCTAGGGAAGCACCAGTGTTTTAAGTACTGACAAGGGGCTGGGAACACAGTGGCCTTACTGTAGTGAGCTGAGCTGCGAGAGCGGTGTGTGGCCGGCAGTAAGCACATGTGTCGGGCCTTAGCTTTGTCAGCACGGACGCCCCCGAATCGTGCTTGCTCTCACTAACCATGGACCAAGAGTAGAAGTGCAGTCCCCAGAGCCGAACTGATGTGTAGCATCTTCCAAAGCCACAGTCACTGACTTATGTGTTTGAGCTTCAGGAGAGGTCAGACGAGAGGCAGCTGCTCCCAGAGCCTGCCCCCAGCTCAGGGCACTGCTGGTGGCTCTTGTCCCAAAGTCTGGGCTGCAGAGGTGAGTCCATCCAGGTGGTGGACTCCATCCTGGAGTTGTGTTAGCTTTTGGCTCACAGTTGCTGGACACTGGGAAATGAGGCAGGGCAGTCTGTCCAGGTGATGTAGGTCCACGTATGTTTATTCACAGAAACAGCTGGCTGCTTATCCCAGCGCTAACCTGATGGGAAAAATACTAATGAAACAGCTCTCTGTTGATGGCAGCTCTCACTGTGTGAGCTGAACTTATTTTGCACACCTTAGTGCGTTAGAAAGAAGCTAGAATTAAAATAATGTCAGGACCACAGACAGAAGCTTAGAGAAATGCAGATAAGAGCTACAAGCGGTTGTAAACCTTGGTAGGTTTTACTCATCATGCCAAAAATTCATAGGAAATAAAATAGCCAGAAAGCAACAGGGATGGGAAGTGTCAGGAGCAAAAACGGAGTCAGAGATTTCCATTTACCTAATATTATATCTTAATATTAGATGAGTTTGGTGTTAGTAATTTTAAAGGTGGACTTTAGCATTTTTAGTACAAAATATTTACATTCTCCCTCGTTTGTTTTCAGCAGTTTCACAGAGTTTTGTACCACTCTCACACAGAAACGTCTTATGAATTCTGCAATGTTCTTTATTTGCTTCCTCTGTTAAGACTGTAAGTAAAATTTTGTATAGCCCACTGCTGTGGGGATGGGGTTCCCCTGTGCCACGTTCCTCAGGTCCTCTGGCTCATCTGTGTGAGGGAAAACTACAGGTATTGCTGTGGCAGGGGCCACAGTTTATTTAGCTCAGGAGACCTTGATGGTTTGATACACTAGGTCACCAGAGGAGCTGCTCCTCCTGAAAAATGATCAGGAAAACTCAGTCTTGTGGTTGGATTAGGTGTAGGGTGTAGTCCTGACTTTGCTGTTCCTCCTCTGGACAAAAGCAGTGGCTCTGTTTCCCTGTCTGTAAAATGGGGGATTAGTAATGATGTCTCAATGTAAGAGTTTGTGGAGTGGATGAGAAGCTCAAAGCAAAAGGTGTTTTTCTGTAGAAAATGTGTTAAGGAAAATGGAAAGGGTTTCAGCATTCCACACTGTGTACAGTCAGGTTTATTTGCTGTTTCAGCTTGTTTGCTCTTTCGCCAGGCTATTGAACAATAGCTAATGAAGGGGGAAGACCTTCTCTTTTTTTTACAGGATATTGCTGTTCCTGTGCCTTTGAACCGATTAACTAGCAGCAGGTTTGTGGTGCAGAATGCAGCAGCGTTCGGTTCTTCCTGTTGGGGCTTTTATGGCTGTTGCAAAAGTGTGACCGAATGGATCTCTCATTGTTTCATCATTTTTTTTAATTTATTTTAGGCTGCTAAAGAATTAATGTGAATAATTTTCCCATTTCACCATCTGCTTTAGATTCCATCTCAAAGGGTTCCCAATGAGCATGGCATGCAAAACCCTTTAAAAATGATCCTCTCCGTATTTCCTGCACTCAGCAGTCTGCTAATGTGGCCAATAGATCTAGGTGATGGGCCTGCATGATTTAGAGAGGATCATTAGGGTTATGATGAGCTGTGCAACTGTCTTGTTTATTCACAGTTAGCAATTTCATCACAGTGCCCTTTGTCTCAGAAAGATTTTTGCATTTAAGCTTTTACAGAAAATGTAGTGTCAGAAACATTCAGCTGGTGAGATTTCCACCCTGGACTCAGGACCGCAAGCTGCTCCACTGCTTTGAGTCTTACTTCTCTTGTGGGTTGGGCTGGAAACACTGAGGAGCTCTGGTGAGCTCTCCATAACTGACCTGAGGGTAAGTGCATGTGTCCCTCTGGCATTCAAAGGGTTACTTGCAAAGAGTTTACATGTCTTGACTGTCAGGTCTCTCTCTGCTCTGCATTTCCCACTCCTTCTGTCTCTTGGGCCCACGGTTTTTTGCTTTCAGTCTTTGCCTCCCAGGGTCAAACTCCACCGAAGCCTCTATTAAACATCCTCGCCACGATGCCTCTCAGAGCAGCGCACAAATGCGCACCTTCCTGTGAGGAGGGGAAGGGGAGGATTAGAAAGCTGAAGTATTTAACCTGCCTGTCAAACAAAATTATTCATGGCAAAGGAGTGGCTGAGCAGCATTTTGCAAGGTTCCCGTGAATAATACATAGGATGGTCAGTCTCGGCATGGGGCTATTACTCCAACTGTGGAATAATTCACATGCCTGAAAGAAAACGGCTCCATATCTTAATTTTGTTCTTTTTCTGTAAGTGACAGGAGTGAAGGGATCCTTTGATGGTTGAGCTTGAATGGTTGCAGCTCTGCCCACTGGGACGGTGCGTTGGGTCTGACCATGGCTGCTGCCTGGGGCAGGGCAGAGGAGCACAGACGCGCTCAGCTCTGCCCCGTGCAGACCTGATGGGGTCTGAGTCATGGCGCATCCCCCGGCTGTGCTGGCGCATCGGCCTGTGACTGTGCCCGCAGCAATGCGTGCAGATAGATTTATTAGTGTGGGTAAAGTCGGAGCGTAATGAGGTTACGCGGCTCTGGGACTGCACCTAACTCATCTCCTGGCATCGTGGGACCGGGTGGGGAGATAAATATGCTGCTACCCTCATCTCCTCCCTCTAAATTTTGTTTGCAGTTCAGAAGACAGATGGACAGCCATGTACACAAATATACTCAGACTTCTCCCCGAAGAATGATGTCATTTTAGTTTTTTATACTCAGGGTAAATTATTATAATGGCACCATTTCCTTCCTTCAAGCAAGAAAATAGTTGAGCAGATCTTCTATTCTTATGAAAAGCCTGTGAGTCTATTACTTTGCTGAGAATTGGATTTTTTTTTTCTTGAAAGGGGCTGCTTTCCTCACCTAAAAAAAAATCATATATTGGCTGAAATACAATTTTTACTATGTTTTGTAATACAATGTATAAATGACTCTGAATATTTTCATTTTTGATTATATATAGAAAGTCTTAGCTTTATGTTTTGGCATCATAGAAATTAAAACAAACGAACTACCACAAACTCTCCAGATTTTTATTTTAATGAAATTTTATTTTTACTTGCCCTTTCCTCTGTGAACCTGCATTGGCTTTTTACTCACTGTGGCAATCCGTGTGATAATAAAAGTGAATACAAGTGTGCTTGAATACCGCATCATCCAGCACTTCACAAACACACACGTCACCCACGGTTTGAAAACTGCATTTTGATTACTGATTTGTTAATGTAAATGAGTCACAAAAATCTTGACACAAACTCTGTAGGACAAAGAGGGTCTGACCATTGACTTGTTGGACTTTGACTCGAGCATTTGATGTACAGAAACAAAAAAAGAGATTGACACAGGTGGCTGAGCTGAAGAGATCCCACTTACAAAAATAGCCGTCTGTAAGAGGCAGCAGGAGGCTGTGGTGGCTGGACAGGTAATTAGAGTGGGTGGGTGGTATGGCTGTAACATATGGCCGCAAGGGCATTGGAGTGAGGCCTTTAATTTCACATTAGGATTCTTCTCGTATTTGTTAGATAGAACAATATTAACCTTTTGAATTTATTTAGAAACTCATTAGTGCTTTTTCTATAGTCCATTCTTTTCCTGATTAGCTCTCCTCATTACAATTCAAATTTCTTTCTGCTACATTTACCACGTTGTCCTGCTTTCTCTCATCTCTATTGTTGCTCAGCTTAATTTATTAAAGCAATGAAAAAGGAAGTGGGGGGATCAGTTGACATAGCAGCCTTCCTAGTCTTTGGTGCTTGGGGAGGAAGAGAAAAGGGAGACATCCATGAGCTTGCCTCTTCCCCCAGGCAGGGTGCCCAGGGTGGGCAGAGCATGGTGGCAGCAGTTTCTACGCAAGCGTGTGGTACAAGCATGGTTCATAGTGGCAGCATCAGACAAAAGACCTTCTGGATCTGCCTTAGTTTGTGCCCAAAGCTGCCAGCAAGGCACTGAAGTGCTGGGTGAAGGCAGCTGCCTTCACGTGTGCCTGCAGTGACCCCTGCTTGCTGTGTTGCTTCAGCTTGCGGAGGCTTGACTTTCATATTTTCTTATTTCAGTCATTGCTCAATCTCAGAGTTTTTAAATGGAATTCACTCCAAAAGTTCAGTGTACTCATCATGTCCTGGAAACATAGGCAACTAATCCCCCTGACTCCTCTGGCATCCTGTTTCTAAGGTTATTTAAAAAACTATGTGTATGCCTTTAGTAGCATTTCTTTTGTGTACTTTTCCTTGGTATCAAGATGGAAGTCTGGGAGTTGCTGTAATTGCTCTTGACTTCACACATCTCCAGTGGAATATGAATTGACATTTTTGGTCAGGGTTTTTTTTTTAGTAAGAGACCTGAGCCTGTCCCTGCTTTGGCGGAATTGGAATGGGGAGATGCAAAGCTTCAGATCTAGATTTAGACATTTTCTGCCCTGCTTTGCAAAATATTTTCTGTTAGGAACATGGAATTTTTGCTCTTTTTTTTTTTTTTCTTTTAGTACAGCACTTGTTTCTCAAGAGCAATGCTGCTGTATCCCATGTGCTTGTGATTAAAGATGCATGTGCTTTTGACAAGGGATGATTAAATACAGCCAGATGATTGTAACCATCCCAGTCGTTGTCGTTCTCTGATTATTGGTGTATTTTAACATCTCGCAAATGTGAATGAATGTGTTTTTGCAGCAGCTATCGTAAAACAGGGAAATGCCAGAGTATTTTATTTGAGGCACTGAGGGATTAACTCACTCAGCAAAGGATCTAGAGAGAGTTTTTTGGCAGAACCACAAAAAGAATCTAAATTTCTGCGTTTCTACTCCGATGCCTTAATTATAAAATCATCTTTTCTCTGAATTCTTTTCTGTCTATGGTAATTATAGTTTTGGCTGGGTTTATGTCCTTTATAAAAACCTGTCTTTCACATATCTTGTGAAACTAAAAAAAAAGATGATAAAACAATCATAATTTTCCAAGTGTATAATTCTGGACTCCAGCAGAGGCCTAAAACAAGTAAGGTAATTATTCCACTCAGTTCAGCACCATTTGGAGAATTAGGCTATTTTGTGAATTGTAGTTTTAAAATAAGACGCATGAACTGGAAAAAGTTCAATGAGCAACATGTAAAATAAAATAAATGCTTGCAAATATCAGCTGAAAGAGAAGAGGAGCTGGCAGTAAGGTGTTGTCATGAAGGTGATTGAAGGAAGATAGGAAAGAGCAAGGATGTTGATGGAAGGTTAAAAAATAAAAAAAAAAGGAAGACTTTATTATTTCCTTTAGGTTATGGGGAAAATGCCAGGGCATACTTTCGGGGCTGAATTAATTCCTGATGCAGGCTAAAGAAAAAAAGACTTTCCCCAAGGATGAATTTGGCCCGTGGGCAATCACAGGAGGTCAGTCTGGGGATGCTGCCAAGAGGAGGTGGAGCCAGCATTAGTAGAGTTGTTAAAAGTCTAGACTAGACGTGCATTTCTTAGTGATGGTTAATTAACTTGTTCTTGGCAATCAGCCACCGGGGCAGGAGGTGGACTTGATTTGCAGCTTGTGATTGCCAAGAAAGTCACCTATAATTGCCTGTGATCTTGTGGCTTTCTGATTTTCACCTTGGTCTTGAGTTCTCATGTAAATTATTGTGGGGGGGTTTTGTTGGTTTGTTTTTTTGTGGGGTTTGGGGGTTTTTTTCCCCTCTCTCCACAGGTTCTTTGCTTCACATAACGCCATTTTCTTGCCTATTGCTACTGAAGTGATTGAACCTCTGCCACTGTCTGCCTTTGGGTGCCAGTACCCACAGTGACTGGAGGACATCAGTCAGTCACATAGGTAAGAAAAGCAAAGCTACCTATGGTTGCAGAGAGGGCTCAGGACCATTACCTGTGGCTGAGAAGAGCATGGTACACTTGTATGTGGGCTGCAGGAGACCCTTACAGTGTTTAGTTCTAAATAGCTTCTAGGTGCTAACAGCCCCACAGGATTGGTTTCCAACCCCTTTCCCCAGGCGGCCCTTCACTTTGGTTGCAGTTCCTTCTGTTGCACAGTAAGGAACATCACTGAGATGCTACACATTTGTCTGGGGATGAGACAGGGGCTGCCAAACAGGACCAACATTGCTGGAGGATCATGTGTTGCCAACACAATCATCCTGTCCTTGGTGATGTGTCAAACTGCAGATCTGATGGAGCAGAAGGAATAACGTAGGCTTGGAGTCCCCACGTAGAATAAAGTAGGCAAAGGCTGAAATTATGTTGTGTTTAGAGGTGCGAGTGCAGGTAACAGAAAGTAGGTTGGCTGCGCAATGCACGTGTAATGCAGAGGCAGAAGCTGAAGATCAGGAGGAAAGAAGGTTTGGGTTTACTTCTCTATGTTTCTGGAGGCAGGAAGGCAGTGGAAGTTGCCGTGCTGCAAGTTTCCAGTTGGCCAACCTTGGACCGTTTCTTACTTTTAAATGAGGCAAATCAGGAAGGAAGGAAAATGCAATAGTCTTAATTGATATTTTCACTATTTCCTGTCTACAGAAGTGAAAGACGAGGCCGAGAAAGCTTGAATGCCTAAATGGATCCTTCTAGTAGTAGATTTACTGCTAGTAGGAAAGAAATTATATGAGTAGGATCTCAGATTATGGTCCAGCCTGTGGCACAGGGGGCTTAATGCTGGGGGGGCTTTCAGGGAGAGAGATTGCTGGATCCATGGTGAAGTTGTTGGATTTGGGGCATTTTGGGGCAGGATGTTGCATTTTGATGGGGGAAAGGTCCACTGTCTAAAGAGAGAATGGTATCAAATCTGTGAGATGGGAGCAGTTGCAGATGCAGGAAGAGACTGAAGGGAGTGGGTTATTGCTGAACTGGAAAGGAATAAAAGCAGAAGAATGACATTAACATATAATTTCTGGCAGTTGTTGCAGCGCATAATAACTTCAATTTAAAAGCTTCTCATTTCCCTCACTTTGTGCCTTATTAAGGCTTCAACCTATATTTAATGGTGGGAATATCACTTTTGGCTTCCCTAATTCTATGCCTGCAATTGATCTACATAACCTGCTAGATCTCCACTTGGATTTCTGAAGCATGTGAGGGCTCTCACTGTGT
This sequence comes from Leptosomus discolor, assembly GCF_034619465.1. Taxonomy (NCBI): domain Eukaryota; kingdom Metazoa; phylum Chordata; class Aves; order Leptosomiformes; family Leptosomidae; genus Leptosomus; species Leptosomus discolor. The sequence goes on along the minus strand of NC_141407.1, from coordinate 5,364,814 downwards.
CCTGAGAGACACAAAATTATAACTCAAGCCCACTCTTATGGTGCATGTGTTATTTTGGTTCTTTGCTTCCTCACGGTACGAGCAGAGTAACAAAAGAGTGAAAAGTAATGGGTTTTTTGCATCTCAGATATTTGTGTCATGTTTTCAGGGGTGTTTCTGGCCTGCTGGGCAGGTTACCACTCAAAACCCTCTCCCTTTCTTTTTCTTTGCATAGCAAGTCCTGGGTTCAGGACTAAAGCCACCTTGCTGCATGGACTCTCTTAGCAGACACCCAGGACCTGTAGCACTATGGCAGTCCAGCCAAGCAGGCAGCTTGAAGGAGTGACTCCTTGGGGTTTCTGAGGCTGGGAAGAAAAGCTCTAGCTCAAACTATGGTTTGGCAAGTCTTTCCCACTGTTAGCACCTTTTGAGCTCACAGGTTGTGTTAGGACAGTGTCGAGTCCTAACACAGTCCAGTGAGTCCACGTATGTATATAACCACCTTGAGGGGTTCTGCTCCTGGTGAGCTTAATTGTCCATGTCTTTCATGTCAAAAAACAAACAAACAAACAAAACCAACAAAGTAAATATTTTATGTTTTAACAAAGGTATATATCCTGTTTTACGAAATGGTTTTCAAAAAGATTGAGCTGGGGAAATGCCTCCTTTGGCAAATTTTCTTTAAATCTATAGGCTACTCACGTTTCACAGTCTGGACATTTCTACCCTTGATGCACTGTTTAGTGACAACTTCTCCTCCTTTCATTTTCCTGTCTGTAGTTGTGCCGTAGATGTTTTCCAGAATATTTTTTTTACGTGACTCAACCAGCTTCCTAAGAGAAAATGCAGCTTAGCCAAACTATTCTAAATCTATTTATCCAGGCAAATAGTTGGACATGTAAAACAGTAGTAAAGTGCTATGATGTATATCAGGGCAGGAGAGCACACAAAGTCTTTGAAATTGTAAGTGGCGCTCTGGTCTCTTTTATCTGGATGTATTAATTGGCAAAGAGCAGCGTAGAAGTTTGATTCATACACATACACATGCACACACAATGAATGGAAGCTTTGTACATGTCTGAGCTCCATTTTCTCAGTACTAAATGTAGTTTGCACAGACTTACTGCTTTGTCAGATGCTTCACCACAAAGGGGCTTTGAGGTTAGAGTTGCATATAGGTGTCTCTCCTCCATGTTACTGGTTCAGTCTTTAAAAGCCAAGAGTTGTCACTAGCTGATGGCTGCATGATGGATTCCTCAAAAGCAACTGTATCACAGTTGAATTTTTCAAGTTCTTGCATTTTAACCAGAATAGATTTGGTGTCTGAAACCTACCCTTGAAAAGGATTTCTTGTGCAGCTGCTGACCAGTCTAGCTCCTTAGCATGACTAAAAAACCCTCAGAGCAGGTGGTGTCACTGTGCTTGAGCCATTCTTGCAGCAGGGCAGGTGTGCCTGCAAGAGAAACATCTTGGAAGAAGTGGTGAGGAACTTTGGACTGGTCAGAAATTCCAGTTTAAATTTTGTTCGAGTTCAGTTCAATGGATCTTGACAATTTCATGCTCTTGTCATGCAGGTGACTTCAGGAAAGGCTCCCCCTGTCCCCAGAGGAAGACTGACCTTTCTTTTCTGGAGACTTGTTCTCTAACTGTTGACATAGGCTACTAGAGCCCATATGGGGTGATGAGAGGTATAAATTGCCATCTAAGTGGTTGGGAATGTGGCAAGATTTCCTTGCTGCCAGGGCTACAGATGTGAAAGACTGGGTTTTGTTCTCCTTTTTTTGGCTTTAAAATTTTGGCTGCCTGAATTAATGTATTTCTTATTGATTCTGTAATGAAGACAGAGACCTGAATTCATATGTTGCTTTTTATTTGCATTTTTACTACAGTTAGTCTCATTTCCTCGTTGCTGAAGGCCATAAGTGAGGAGCTGGATGACTTGTCTAGGTTTCTGCTTTTTGTAGTTTTCCAAAGCTCTGTACATAATAAATCAGGCACCCTTTTTTTGCTTCTGCAATTAACTAATCCACAGTGTAACAGGAGCAGTAGAATTGATTGAATACATCAAGTTTTAAGCCTTAAGAAAAAAATGCAACAAAATAAACAAACGCATTTATGGTGATGCTTTTAAAAATTGTTGTCCTCATTCTTACACAGATATAGCCATGAAATCAGGATGAATAAAAGATTTTGGCACTATGTCACCCTCCAGCCAATCCTAACCTGTGCTTGATGTGAAACATTCATCTCTGCAGCACACATGGATTCATCTTTTTGTTCGTCTCACCTACAGATGACAACTATCTTTGCTTCCCTTAAGGTAAGATGTAGTCCAGCAGCAAAACCAGCAGACGTTGTCTGGCATGGGTATCTTGGCTTGCTATTATAGCTATTCCATGGCAAGACCCTGTAATTTTTTCCTTTATGAAGTCTTCTCAGTCTCATTGCTTTATCCTCCTTCCTTGAATAAGTAAGATTAAAGCAAAGGAAGGTTGAAGACCCTTTCTGAGAAACATCTCTAAAGTTGCTGACTGGCACTGAGCCATGATAGTCAAATCCACATTAAGCTGCATTTCAACAAGAAACTGCGCTCAATCTGACCTCTTTTCTTAAAGAAGAATTTGAAAGTCCTCTCTTGCATAATGACTGTGTTGGCAGAGCATTATGAAAGCAAAGTTGTGTACTGGGTTCCCTCTGTACCAGCAAATTATTCCTAGGTCAGAAACTACTTCTGCTAAGCTAAAAACTATTTTCTTTAAAATGTGCTTGTCATTTATATGGTTAAAATAGATTCCTTCCTTGAAACTGTTGGATATTTTACCCTGTGAACGTCCTCTTTTGTACAGAAAGCCTGGGTCATTGTGTAGTTCATGCTCTCAGGTACTTCTGTTCCTTGCTGACATGCTCAAACCCGAATTCCGTATGCAGTTCAGACTTAGCGAGCTTTTGCAGTTCTGCTTGGCAAAGTTATGCTACAGAGACATGCTGCTGGCAGTCTCAAGCATGTAAAAAACTCCTTGAAGTCCACCCTTGCAGAAGGGAGAAACCTGCGTGGAAAGAGCGAGGTTCTCATCAGCTTCCATGCTGTTTTTTGCAAGGGCCCTTCAGTGGATACTGCCTGTCACAGAAAGCTATTTGGATACATCAACTTCTCCAAGAGATGTTACCCTCTAGGGTCAGGTGGTAGGTGCAGGTCCTGCACACTGACCAGACTGGACTAATGGAACAAGAGATTTTATATTTCTTTAGAAAGAGACAACTTACCTAAGTTGATACGGGCAAAATGGACAACAGTAACTGCACTAACTGCAGTTATTTTTGTGCAACATCCTTCCTCCTAAAGACAAGTTACTGAGTGCTGGAATCCTCCTTTCCTCCAAACGGAGGAAGAGCATTGGCAGTTCCAGCTCCGTGTAATTGTTTCCCAACTCCCATGTTCACCTGCAAAATATTGCCTGCAGCAGAACATTGGAGATCATTAAAAGGATATTTTTTTTGCAAAGATAAAAGATTTTATACCTCTTTGGTGAATGTAAAAATATTAACTGAATAAAGTATTAATTGTCGGTAGAAGAATAAATGTAGCTTAAAAAGTATGTAAAGATGCTGGAATTTACAAATTATCTGGTAATGTAGGAAGCATAAAGCCCTAAAAATACTTAATTAAAACATAAACATTTGAGGAGGAAAATATTTGTAATTTGAAATATTCTTCATTTTAATAGATATATTGTCAACTTCATTGAGCCTTATTGTTTTATATGGGAAATAGCTCATGTATTTTCTCTATCTGCTCACTGTATTTTCCATTTATTAAGCAATGCCATATTTGCTGCTTGTTTGTTGCTCTCAGAACCTGCTTTCTAGGCTTAAGCATAGAGCAGCTTCCACTGAAGGCGTCTGTAGAAGTCGGGGGCTGTTTCACACCTATGAATGTGATGAACATTGCCGTAAAGACTATACATGTTCTGGTGTTCCAACCCAAAGTAGGAAACAACTACTTGAGGAAAGCGGAGGTAAGTTTTGCCTGGTTGTGACAATGAAAACCATCCAATGACTTCAGCATTTAACACCTAAAAAGGTTAGGACAAGAGTCATCCAAATCTTTTCCTCTGAACTGCACCTTAGGTTAATTCCTGTGGCGCACTGCTGCAGGTCTTCAATGTACTCAACATCTTGACATCTGCCCTTGCACCACTGGCCCCGCAGATGTAACGCAGATGGAAGAGCTGCCCTCTGTAATCTCTGACAAGGAAAGCATTTATTTTTACTGGTAAGAGCAAGCTCTCTCTTAAGCTGTCACAGCCTGGGTCAGGAAAGCATCAGACTCTGTTTCATTGGGAGCTGGTTTGCCTTCTCTTCTGGGAATTATCTAGGCATTAGTCATAGCTTTGCTGGGACCTCTCTTTGCCCTCTCCAAATAAATGGCTTTGGAAGAGGAGGGCAGGGCTGTGAGTCTTGGAAGGGATGAGGTACCCTCTGGCCAACCTCTGCTTGGGATGACTGACTTATGGAGCTGGAAGGAAGCTCTGGGGAAGCCATCTACCACTGCTGAGCGGGAGGTCAGTTTATCTCATTTCATCCTGGGACTGCTGGGTGATGGTCATGGATGAGGCTTGCGCCCTGGACATCACAGCAGCCCGTGGAGGCGGTGTCAGAGGGGAATATAGGCATGCTCTCATGTGCAGGGTAGAGAGAGATTGTTCTCTCCATCCCATCTCGTCAGTTTGTTAGGAAGCATTCATTAAAAAACATCATGTTTGTGAGACAGAGCTTTTAATGCTCCTCTCTTCATTCTGAGTGTAATGCTAGAAATCCTGCTTAGGCAGGAGATGAAAAAGCCCTATACCTTATCTTATAGCCAGTAGAGAGGGTCAAAAAGTCGTAGCCTCTTCCACATCAGAGCAGTGCTATTGACAGGCCGGGGGACCTTATCTGATCTCTTACCACGGTGGTGGAACTGCAGAAGGAATGATGGACAGTGTGAACGTAATCCTGTCTGATAAGATGTTCTGGGCTTGTCTGGGTATTTTACTAATGAAAGGAGAACGTAACACGAACCTATGGAAACCAGTGAGAGTATTTTGCAGTTGACTTAGGCCAGGATTTCACCCTATGACTCTTCAGTTACTTTTCTGTTTTTCACTGTCTTTTCCACTTGTTTTCACTGTCTGTCTTCTCCATGCACTTTTTTCACTTTGGATAGAAAATATTTGCTGCTCTCAGGTCCAGAGCAGCTAGGGACTCCTCCAAGGTACTCTGCCTATCAGAGGGGTTTATTTCAGAGGTGGGAAGTGCTGAGATACCTGGATAATGGGAACTCTCAAGGTATTTGTTCCCCTGCCCTTTCTTTACCAGATTTCCAACATATGTGCTGTGTTTCTGAGTTAGTCATGTGGAGCTGACGGATGCTTGGCTTTTATTGCGGTGCACATCTGCTTTGGAAAACTGCATTGGAACAGTCTCTACAAAAATGATGCTGCGTTTCATTCTCAGAGTAACAGAGGAAGTTCCAGTCCCAAAGCTCAGACCCAGGGCTGGGCTGATCTCTGCTTAGAGAGTGGGGATTGAGGCTTCCGCTGCCAGTCCATCTCCATTTGGGCTACACCTCTGGAAAAGCAGAGGGAGGCATGTTGAAAAGAAATAACACAATAACATCTTCCTAATGACCTGTCATTAACCTCTGTGTTTTATGTAGCTTAAAGCAATATTGCACATGAAAAAAAATTGGCAAACACTTTTCCAAAGGCAGTCAAACACTGTTGCTCTTTATCGGCTCGGATGTTTTTTGCCTGGGGCTATCTGAATCATTCTTCTTGCTAAAGTGTAAGGATGATTTTCTTTCTTTTAGTGTGAAAAGTTTACACTTTTAAGACTCATGCATGAAGGGCCAAAAGGCATTTAGTTTGGCTGCACAATAAAATAGTTCGATGTTTGCATTGCTTCATTACTTTACACTTGTTACAAACCAGCTTCATCACAGCTACTGCTGCTGCTAAAAATCTGTGCCTGGGTCTCTGCACACTGACACATACTGCAAAATGTACAGTTTGCACCAATTGTTGCTGTGTGCTGGTAACAGCCAGCATGTAAAAAAAAAAATCTCTTCTCCAATTCATGTTACTAAATTTATATGGTGTGGGTGTTTGTCTGTATTTTCCTATTTTAGTGGCTTTGGAAACATCTAACAGGGCAACAGGAAGCATCAGGGATGCGGTAAGGACAGACAAGATGCTTGGGGAGAGCAGCAAACCAAACTTCAAAGTGGAGTGGGATTGAGCAATGGGTCCCCCGTTGGCCTGCCCTCCTGGCAGGCAGGGCAGCAATCTTTCTTTTCTGACCCAGCTAAGATGCAAGACTGACTGCACTGGCTCATTATGTTGCAGTGCTCTCCCGTGCTCCGAAATAGGCTTGGTTATTTTGGATGTGTGTAGCTAGTGAGGGTTAAGTGTTACAGTAAGACAAGGTTTGTAGGGAGAGATAAAACCTTTTATTAGATGAAGGGATATGGCCAGGGGAAAAAAAATGCAATTTTTGGGGTATATAAACCTATCCCTGTTGTAAGCAGCAGGCTGTCCTCCAGGACATGGTTATCCTTCACATGGCAACTCTGGGAGATTGACAGGTAACAACAGCAGCCAGATTGGTAAAAGTTTCTGTAGATTTACTGTCAGTAGCATCTAGCTCATTTCCCTGAGAATGTTTTTCCTTAACTCCTTTTTTCACTTCAGCCTTAATAATGGTTGGAATATTAGATTTTATTGATGGAAGAATCGTACATAAGCCTTGGCTTTCACCTGCGTTTTTCGATAGAAATAAGTCTGCTGCAACCTAACTTCTTTTTCTGGGGGTGCTAATCCTTTTTGGGTTGATTACTCAATGCAAACTGAAAAATAATAACAATTTCATGAAAACTGGAGGCTGTCCGTTTTGTAGAAAATACCTCTTTTCTTGCGGGGAGGGAAACTTTTGACTGGAAAACTTTCAGCCTGTCTCAATTTGATTGTTGCCTTTTCTACGTTTTGGCTCTGGTTCCACATCAAATAATTCAGTCTTGCCTGTGCGCCCTTCCTCCCCACCTGCCACACTCTAACGGGAAATAAATCTCCAAGCTCTTTTCTATTCCTCACCATCCTGTAAGTCTTCTGCTCTCACTGAATGACTGAGATCATACATCTCCTTTTATAAAACACTAAAAGTACCATTTATATTTTTTCCCAGAATCCTTTTTGACTGGTGTCAGATACAGAAGACCTGACAAAATAAACCTCAAGGATAAAAAAAGCCTTATGGTTCTAGCTGCAGTAAGGATAAGATCCTTTTTCAATGGAAACAGATTCTCTGGCTTCTCTCCGTCCTCCAGCCACTTTTCCGTCTCCCTCCCAAGCCAGAGCAGTCTTGCCCTGAGTATGATGGGACAGAGATTGGCTCTTGTGTGGGCAGTGGTCACACCACCCCACACGCTGTGTTTCCCTCTGATGTGTTTTCTAGTCCAAATTTCTCCCTAAGCAAGTGGATCTGGGTAACCCAAGTTTCACGCTCCAGGATATGCCTTGGACTATGGCTTTCTTGGAGCATGGCAAGCCCTTGCCCAATATCAGGAGATGCATTTGTCCCTTGGTGGGATTGGAGTTTTGCAGTGGTTTCCAAATCACATGTGCCCTGTTTCCAAATCATGTGTGTCAGCCTGCCAGGGACCTGTGAGTCAGGCTGGTGCTTTCCAGCAATCAGCAGGGTCATCACCGCCCTGCATGCAGTAGCATCCAGGCATCCCATTGCCTAACTGGAGCAGCATGGTCTGCTTTAGCCACCTGATTAATATGCTCAGAATTGCTGTTTCGGGGAGCTTAGTCCTAATTGTTGAGTTGCTGAAGGTAACTGCGTGTACCTGAGCTAAGTGTCTAATACAGGTTAAAGCTTAGGCTGTGAAGTCCTTCCTCTTCCCAGTAAGCACGTCTCCTGTGGCCACACTCTATGGAAGCCATGCCAGCTTGTGGTGGGGTGGGCCAGGGTAACAGTGCCCGTGTTCTTGTGTGCAGTTAGTAATCAGATGCAGTTATGGGTGCACGTGGGGAGTAGGGAGGTGTTGTTTCTTCATTAACCCCTTTTCAGGATGAACACCCAAGCAACGTGGGGCGACTTCAGCTGGGGCAGTGTCATGAACCCAAGTACCTCGCACTGGCTCCTGAAAGCACCTTGGCTGTATCATCCAGACCTCGTTTCAGTGCACAGCGCAGCCTCGGGTACTTAAGCAACGGTCGGCCTTCAAAGGCTGGTGAGCCATCCTTCCTGTACGGAAAGGCATCCCAACCTTCAGAGCTGCCGTTTGGCAGCACCAACTCTGCCGGCTTTCTGATGGATCTGGTTCATTTTCATCTGTCCCGAGCACATCCACCTGCTACCGGAGGCACTGAGCAGTGCTGCTAGCATGGGAAATGAAATGCAAAGGGAAAGGGAAAAAAAGCATTCGATTCCTGTCAGGTAGATAAAAACTTAGTTTTCCTCCTCTCTCCTGCCTCCTGGAGAACGTACCGTATGTAGAAGGTGACCTTTTGTCTCCTTCCTCCCCACCCGAGCTGAGAGAGATTCGGCTGACACATCTGATGACAGATAGATACCAGCATGAGCAAATTGTGCTTGAACTTGCTCCAGAGAAAATTGTTACAAGGCGCACGCGCAGGCTCGACTGCATTAGGGAGAGCACAGATCATAGTCAAATGTTTGTGTCATTTGCAAACGCCACTGTGAGGGGACATGGAGGAATGAACAGATGAGCATTTTGAACTCTAAAGGTTACTGTAGAGAAAATGAAATAAGGCTCTGTGGCTTTTGAAGAATGTTCTCCATTTGAGGAAAGTTCAAATGAAATCAGATTAATCCCTACCACCTGGATTTTTTTCTTTCATCTTCTGGTTTTGTTTTTGGTTTTATTTTATTTTAATGTTGATTATTTGCTTTTTGTTTCCACAGGAAGTTCCTGAATTCTTGATGTTCACCAAAACTTTGCTTAATGTGTATGCTGAGTCTTCATGGTGTGAGTAGAAATTAGGGACAATAGATGTGAAAGTGTTTTAACGCTGTAGAAACTGTTTATGAGAATAAAACTCTGATCACAAATCCCAGATCTAAAAAAAAAAAAAAAAAAAAGAAATTTAAATGCAGAAACTTTGAAAGCATATCCGTGCCTGTCCAAATAGCACTTCTAGGCTTATCTGCAGGAAAGGCCCCAGCATCTCATTAACTCATCACAATTTAATGAACTGTGCATTCTGCCACCTCCATCACTCTGCCACTCCAGTCTGAACAAACTTACTGTCTTCCTGAAGACGCACAACCTGAACCCTGCTGAGCTCTGCCTTCAGGCCAGTGGGGACTTCCTTCCAGACATCTTATTTTAACATGTGAAGAGTATTTTGGGATTAGATGCGTACCATATTGATGATCTCTCTCTGTCTCGATCTGACATGGCGATACCATGCCTCTCCATCCTTTGACCTTAGAAAGAACATCAGTTATGGGACTGCCTAATGCTCAGCCATCGTTCAGGATGTTCAGAGATGCAGCTTTGCTCCTTCCACCAGGTACCTATTGAATCTGTTCAGGCCATGTCTATTAAAAAGCTGGACTCTGCAGCCAGCAGGACAGCAAGAGATGGATGGTGCTGGCATGCAGCCACTTCAGAGGACAGAGGCAGGATCAGCCTGCTGTGGAGAGAAACAGACTAATGAAACCTGCAGGACTGGCATGCAATTACCTTGTTTGCCAAAGTCATTATAGAGAAGTCACATATTTCCAGTACTCTGCCTCTAGCCTCAGAGACAAAGCTGTCATCTGGTTTATGAATAGTTCCAGGCCAAATTCAGGTAGAGCTGGGGTACGTGTAGTTTCGATGAAGTTGGTTTGCTTGGCCCAGCTGAAGCCAGGATCTGGTCCCTCACGTGGTGGCTCCATCCTCAGGATCACTCAGGGTGGCATCAGGACCTCTGAGTTATGTGAGACTGCAGTGACCCGGCTGTGCTGCTCTGAAACTTGCTAGAGCAATGCACTGCAGTAGCATCATCAGCCCAGTGCACATGCCTCATAGTTCAAACGTTGCTGATTATCAAAAAACCACAATGTACAAGTGTGGGAGTCCAAGCCAAATCTGATCTTGCTAGTGTTAGCATTAACCCCAGCAGAATCTGTAGCATGGAGAAACCCTTTTGTCTCAACAAAGAAATGCAGCAGTATTTGGATTATCTGGGGAGATGCCTGTATTTCAGGTATCAGATACTATTTTGGCCTTGTCACGTTGGTCAAAGTCCAGTTACAATTTCACAGGTAGGTGCTGGGCCACGGGTTAAGGCAGAATCCAGGTATGTGGATTTTATAAGAGCTGACAAAGAGCTGCAAAAAAGGAGCTGTTGGCAGCACCAAACAGTAGGTTTCCAAGCCCCAGGACCAGGGCTTCACATTCCTGAGTGCCATCTACTGGCATTTACCCATTAACTCCTTACCCACTGGGCAGGTCCTCGTCCTCTGGTGTCCCTGCAGAAGCTCCAGCTGCTTGCAGCACCCTCTGGCCAGGTTGCCTCCACAGTGATGTGCGCTCGCCCTGACCCACCGCCCTTTGGTGGGTGGGAGGCAGGATTTAAGTAAGTGTGGCAGCCTGGCTCCGGTGAGGGGAATGCAGCTCTGATGGTGATGTACATGGACTGGTCTTGGGATTCCTGTTGCTGTGATGGTCCCAGCCACTGCTCGTTCACAGTCTCCAGACAGCAGCCTGGAGCCTGAGCAAGCAGCCTGGGGAGCTGTGTCAGAGACAGCAAAATGCACCGAAACATATATTATGGCCGTGAAGGCTTGTTTGCAGGACTTGCCCTGGTGATGGGCTGTTATGGGAAATGACACTTTGATGTTGAAAGCCTTAAACATTCCTCAGGCATATTGACAAAAACTGTATGCTTCTCCTTAGGCTGCTGAAGCAACAGGGAAGAGAACATTTGCTTTCAGCTAATAAAACCCAATTTTAGTTGGTTTTGTTTTGTTTAGTTTTGCCACTGCTGCTGCTCTAAAAAAAGAACTCGTCCTCCTGGATTGCATCAGTGGGCTGCAGGCATGTTTCCCAGCACTTCATGATATCCTTGGGGGCTTTCCTGGGTGCATCCTATCTCGCTCCACCCTTGCTATGGTTTTGATGCTGGAACTATGTTCTTATTGTCCTTCATCCATCAGGTAGGTTGTTGTCACCTGGCACCTGACGTGCTTCATGTGAGGACAGAAAGTCCAGCCCCAGCAAGCAATGACGGTGACACGAGGTCAGCATCGACTCCTTGCACCCAGCAAAGCTCAGGTGCTCTCAGGCAACCTCCTGCTTCTTTCATTTCCACCACTTAATTCCATGTTTATCTGCCAGTTTGGATGAAACTGCAGCAGGACGCTACAGGAACTAGCCAGGTTTCATTATTCAGCTGTAAAAGGCAGACACCAGAGCTCTCTGCAGAGTCTCAGCATGGAATTTCAGGGGAAAAAGTGGCCTCATCTTCCCATTTTACTCCTCAAAAGTGGTAACAGCCCAGTGTAACGCATCCATAACTTCCAGGAACCCTATACAAGTGATATGGGGAATCAAAGCTGTCTGTGTATATTGGGAAATGCCTCGCAGTATTATGTGCATAACTTCAGCTTATGCAGTTACATGTATAGCATATATATTACATGTATGCCACATATATATGTGGCAACACACAGGTTTCTCTGCTGAAGTTTTGCTTTGCTCGATGCTTGGGCAATGCTGCAGTGTTTCTCTCTATTCTTCTTGGGTCCTTCTTCACAGACCCTGTGTGGTATTCAGGTTCACTGCTTCCTAGCTGTACGTCTCTGTGGTACCTGTACTTCTTGGTCATGATTGGATTTTTACAATATGTTTTTAACACTGTCCCAGACACGTTGTACAGTGTCTTGTTTTGTAATTGAGGAGCTGAGGCACAAAAAAGCTGTGAACAGTGTCCCCTGATTTTTCTTCTTCCAGCCTAAAAACTGCTGGGGCTTATTGTTTATTTGTTTACAGCACTATTTTTTTTCTAGTGAATTTTCACAGCTTTCTGAATGTTCAAATCTACAAAACTGTCCCTGGATGTCTCAAACAGTGGGAACAATTTACCAGGGGAGCGCTTAACCCTGGGAAGTTTTTAGCCTTATTTGTCTCATGGCATTTGTGGCAAATGACACCAGGGTCCTATGGACAGGGGTCGTCTTCCCATCGGAGCCCTGATGCAAGGGCTTTGGTGATGATGGTGCTCCCTGATGGCTCCGTTTTGAGACATTCAAGCAGGACTTTGTTGCTTGAGCCAGGGGATGAGATATGGGAATTTTGTCAAAATTTTGCTACTGAAACTGCTGGCTTATGCTTATAGTGTTTCTTGTCTGATTATGCACATGGTTGGAGAGTTAATTTACTCTGTAATTAATTGTTTGCCTGTTTGCCCTTACTAATATTCTCTTCTTGTTTTGTCTTTTATGGCAAAGAGCTCAGTTTTCTAACATGCAGCATCTCTCATTGCTTTGAATTTCTGTTTCTAGACATTTCATGGCCTGTCTACATTTAGGAAAGTAGCTGATACAGCTCACCCTGGCTGCAGTAAACTGCCATACATCAGTGTTGTGGGGCTGCTGAAGCAAGACTTTGTTGGTCATTGTTTGTTCTTCTCTGGAGCCAGGTTCTTGACTGGATTTTGTGCGTTTGGTTCCCTGTGGGGTCTGGGCTGGGGCAGAGTAGGGGTTTCAAATGGCCTGTAATTTCTATGGTAGCCTATGGAAGACGGTGGCAGGACAGGATCCTGTAGTTCAGTTCACTTCTGCCTTCTCAAACTGCAACCTACATTTTAAAACCAATCTAACAGTTTACCCAAGCAGCTTTGAAACCTATCCAGCCTCTTGCCTGTTCCTTCCTTCCACCCCTTCCCCTCTCTGAGATTGTTCATCTCGCTTCATCCTCCCTCACCTGCCTTTCCTGCATCTGGCTTTTGGCTGCTCCAGGCTATGATGAGCTACCACTCATGGCTGCCAGCAATTTCAAAGGATTTCTTGAATGTCAGTATCATTTATGATGCTTTTCTCCAAAAATACCTTTGTTCCAGAAGAACTCCTGTGAGTTGAAAGGCGGGAGTGGCATTTTCAAAAGGACCTCTGTAGTGTAGGAGCTCAGATCTCAGTGAACAGCAGTCATGAGGGGTGCCTTGATCACTCATATGCTATTTAGAATCACTGCCTGTTGTCTTGAAGCAATCTAGGTAGATAAAATATCACTATGCAAGGATTTTCATTTATCTCCTGTAGTCCAAACCAGAAAATTATCTGTTTATGTAGGCAGTGAAGTTGCTGTGTTCGCCGTTGCCAAATGAGTTTTCTGTTGGATCGGATATGTAGTTTGATGAGAAATACTCAGGGGATAGAGGTTCGGGGTGGGGTAAAAGCATGGTTTTCCATCTGTCTTATCAGGAGATAGAAATAACTGCTTTCTCCCCAGAATAAACAAAACTTTGAAGCAGTTTCTAAAAGCCACAGTTCCTCTTCAGGAATGGACCAAGCTGTAGACCATGGGTTATGTGAATGTGAAGCTGCTTTAGAACTGCTGAATGATAGACTAAAACAGCTAAAAACCTCTCCCTGACCCAACAGCAATCGCACTCCACTGATGAGCTGCAGCATTGCAGGTTGTGAGCCAGTGAGAGGGTTGCTGTAATGTCTGAACAGGTGGAGCAGAGGACGGTTAGAAACCATCCAGTTATGGGAAATCTGAGTCATGAAAACCATTGGATAAATTTAAACGCATTATTCTAGTTTGGAGGAGGAGACCATCTGGGTAAGTAAAAGGATGTGTGTCTTACTGAGGGAAGAGTCATTTCAAATGACAAAAGAACTGTCCTAAGCCTGAAAAATCTGCCAGACCCAAGATAAAAAGACCAGCTTATAGTGCCAGTGATTTAATGTTTGCATGTCAAGAATCCAGCTAAGGGGCATAATATTAAAATATTCTTTAAAATGATAAAAGACTTTTGTTGGTATTGGCCAGCTATATGAAGGAGGAAGGCATGGAAATTTCATCAGAATTTCACATTATAAAGTCCCTTTTAGAGATGTTTTAAAGAAATCTCGTATTGGAACTCCAGATTCCATGACAGCTCTGCTTTAAACAAAAAGCTGTGAAACAAACGGGAGGACCTCCCTGTGGCCAGATTGCAGTGGGCTCAGATAGGCTGGTAAGACAACTTGGCTTTTAACTAGTTTTTGGGAGTTAAGGCTCTGGTTTGCCACCTGGCGCATCCCTGTAGGTCAGGGTTAATGGCTGGGTAGCCAGGTGGTCTCCTGATAGACGTCCTCCATCTGTGTTTGCCTGGGACCCACTGCCACGAGACATATCAAACAGCCTGGTGTTCTGGCTCTCCCTCCTGGCACTTGCACTGGCTTCAAATAACGTGTAAGTGGTGAGCTAGCAGCATGGTTAGCTAAACTTCAATCCAACTCTATTAATTTTAACAAAAAGCAGGTCCTGCATGGCAGAATCGCTCCTGGATGCCAGCTGAGACAACCTGAGAAGTGGTAGAGTCAGAGAGGGAGTGGAGATGTGCTGGTTGACCCAAGTAACAATGGAAAGAGGGGTGAGTAGCTCATGATTTACCCAGCACTGAGCAGTGACTGTGACTGGGGAAATAAAGGCAGTGTGAGGGAAAAAATCTGAAGTCAATGGCTCAGTCCCTCTTGCTGTGTTGATGGATGGATTGCCCACAAAGTACATAACAAAAGCACCCTCTGTGATCATCTCCTGACATCTTCTCTGGAAATGACCTGCACAGCTTGCTGAGACCACCACTTCTGGGGACCCAGCAACCACAGCAACCCACAGCGAGTCTGACCTGCGCGCGCGCGTGGAACAGTGATTGCCAAGGTCAGCAGGGGGGAACCGGGTGTGATGCCATGGCAGGACAGGATTTGCAAAAAAAATCCATGCAGGTACTGCTGCAAAATATGCAAAGGCCTATGGGACTTCCTCTCCACCCTTGCTTTAGGCAGTAATGGTAATTCTAAGTTTTATTGTATTTTTTACAAGCATAGATCTCAAAACCCTATGGTACAGACTCATCATTACCATCTTACAGATGGGGTTGCTGAAGCATAAAGAAATGAAATGACTTCCCTGGAACCATTAACTGGGCAAATGACAGAGCTAAAATTAGAGTCCAGATATTCAACCTTTCATACGACCCATTGCCATTCCTAACTCAGAGGAAAGATGCCAAGGAAGTTACTTAAAGCAGGTAACAACAATTTAACTGAATACAGTTACTGAATACTCTTGGTAAGATGCTTTCATGAGATGCTCCACCTAGACTACTCTGATAAACCAACATGTTTTTGGAGAAAAAATGGTTGACAGAAAGGACAGCGAGCCACATATGGTTGTACTGTACGTCAGTCACACAAACCCTAATACGTTCAGAAGTTCCAAATGCCTTTTAAAGCTAATGGTCTGTGCACTAATAGCTCCTGGCCCTGGCATCCAGGCTAGCAGCTGGTGCCACTAATTGGTAGCCCGGAGGATGAGCACGTGTGCAGGCGACTGGATTTCAGGAGCAGTGAAAGGATTAGGACTCCTGCCTTGCTAATTCTATCATTCAGCCTAGTCTTTAATCAAGATGAAAAGTCAAGAGACCACGAGGGGCTAACAAACAACAGCTTTGCCCGATTACCAGCGTCCGGCTCGCTCAGACCTGACAGGCATTGCCTGGAATGGCTGGGCCAGTAACAGCTTGTAAAACTGCCTGAGCTGCAGCTGTTCTTCTTCCCTGTGGTGTCTGCTGGACAACGCTAGAAATAGCATCAGAGAATAATATGTCTGTCTCTGGCCTTTTTGGAGATGCAGGGTCAATTATTTGAGGGGTGGATGTCAAGTCATATAAAAGCATCCAAACACCTCCAGCGAAGCCCAGCAGAAGTAAACAGCCTGTCTGATATGGGCTTGTAACACCTACTAGTGAAGGCATTAGCATCTCTTTTCCTTTTCTCCTTCCTGGCCTCTGCCTTGTGGAGTGTTGGAGGAACATAGTCTTGTAAGGCAGGGCCTCGGCAGAAATAGCAAGAGCACTGAAATGGCCAAAGAAGATTGTCAGAGGGCTGAAGCCATTCAAGGAGATGCCATGCGTTGCTGAAGCCAGTACAGAGTGATCCAGCCCATAGCCGGAGGGCAGTCTGGAAAGCTGGTGTGTGACTTGAGCTGCACAGAGCAAAGGGTACCACCTGTGTTCTTGGTGGCAGGAGGTTACAAGGCATCCTCTGATGTCTGTTTTTAACCCAAATAATTGAGGTTTTGATGTTTCCTGTGCAGCTTAACATAACCTGGAATTAAGCCATTTGAACACCATCCATCTTTGTCCCATTGAGAGCTGAGCTGGTCCAGACTTGGGATTTGCAAAGTCCCTGCAGCTGCTGAGAATCTCCTTCTGATGCCCTGCAGATGGTCTAGAGCCCGCTCCAGTCTCCTGGATGAATGAGGATAGTATCAGATTGAAAATCCTTTTGAGAGACTCCCCCTGCATTGCTGACTGAGATTTTGTAGCTCCCGGTTCCTGCCAGATCTCAGAGCTCTTGTTATTGTCCCAGTAACTTCCACTTAGTGGTTCCAGATCATATGGTGCAGACTGGAGTGCCACAGTGAGACATAGATAGAGATCACCATCTCTAAGCATACTCATCGTTAACCTTCCCACCATTCTCCAGAAATATCCCTTCCCATTATGCTTGTGACTGAGTCTGAACCTTGCTCCAGATGGCAGTGGGCTGAGGAGATGAAATTTTACTGCAGTCACAGCTCAAAGATGCACGAAAGAGGGAAATTGTGAAATCGCAATGACAGGGTTGTTTGGGTAGCTTGTGATGTTCTGACTTTAGAGAAATCCATGCCTAATGTGCCTGCATGGCAAGGTAAACTAAAGACCATATAATTCTATTTAAGCTTAACGTAACAGGAAGAAACCCATGTCTCCTGGACTCCTTGCTGTCTGCAAGCATTAAGACTAGTTTCTACATGTGTTGCTCTAGTCACTCCATGTTAAATGGCTTAGGATAGTGTTTCTGGGATTTGGTTACTACAGAGCTTAAAGGCCTGGCTGTGCCATATTCATACTTTCTTTAAACGACGTCATGATCAGGCACAATGTGACTGTTCAGGGGTTCATGGAGGAGAACGACGCCCTTGGTCCTTGCACCGCCCTATCCTTTCTTCCTGCTCCTCTGCTGCTCTGGAGAGGAATCTTGCTGCTTACTTTTTTAGTTGTCATGAGGTGGAGCTCGAGATGAGGGAGGAAAGCCCCTTCCAGAAGCCGGACTGGAGCTGTGAATGGAGTGTGTTTCACCCAGTGACAGGATGAGAGCCTGGCATTTGAATCGCTGGGGTGAACTGCTCCTCTTGGGCAAGGCAGGAATGAGAGGATGGTGCTTTGCAGAGATGGTGCCTCAAAGGGGAGTAAGAAAGCACCTTCCCACATGTGGGTGTGGTGCTGCATGGCTCTGTATCATGGTCTGGGTGTTCCATGGGAGGAGCTGAAGTCCTAACTTGGCTGATGGAAGGGGAGTTGGTGGAGTCTGGGCACACCTTGAACTCTGTCTCCATGCCTCCACATCCCCTCTCTCTGTTTCTCCTTCTACTTCACTTCCATTGGCAATTGCCACTGTATTATCTCTCCCTACCTTCTTCTGCTGCTCTTAACAGTCCTATTTCCAGGCCTGGAATGTTTAGGAGCGTTTGAACTCAGCAAATATTTTCTGTTCCATTCAGTGTGGGACTTCTTGAAAGGTTAGCTGTGTTTTAATACAGTATCATCAGGGGCAGTATATTGATGTTAGAGCATTGTATATTAAACTTGCAAACAGATACTTTTCACAATAGCTGCCTCATCTTTCACTGTATATTAATAATGCAGGAAGTTCTAGATCATCTGTCCCTGTCATTGCTACTGCATATTGATACAGTCACAAGGACTATCTGTTAGAGAGCAAAAGATGCGAGGAGGTTCCCTGACCTTTTCCCTTCTCCCCACCAGTAAATTCTATAGATTCTGTACAGGCAACCAATGTTGTATCCTGGCAGCAATGTTTTGGTAATGTCTGTAGTGTGGAATCTGGATATAACCAAGCATGCGGTGAATGCTATTCAGAAAGGTTTCATTAGTTCAGACCTTGATGCTCCCCTGACTTATTTATACGATCCTCTTCTGTGCCAAACAGTGAAATCTAATTCCCATCCATGTCTCTGATCTCTATCTCACATCACTGCAGAGTAGAAGCATCCATCACTGGACACATTCCTAACTGGAAAGCGGTAGGACATTAGAAAGGAGGCTGTAGGGGACCTGGGGAGTTTACGCCACCCCACAATCCTGAGGTTGCAGTGGGCTTCTGCAAGAGACGTAGATTTTTGAAGGCTGAGCCTGTGGAGAAGTGAAGTGGTGTATGTCTCCTGTAACAACTCTTTCTGTCGAAGAGGTAGGAGGGAGGTACATTGCTGAGCTCCAAAGTGGGCAGAGGCTGCACAGATGGGACGAGTTGCCTGCCTACAGCTCCCCAGCTACTGCTGGTACATTCCCAGGCAGGGACTCTCTCCTGTCTCTGCAGAAATGACTCAGGCCCTAAGAACCTGGGCACTCTCCTTATGCACTGCAGTGTCCGTGTAGTGAAGGAAAGCCAGCCCCCTGTTTTTCTTCATGAAGTTCAGGGTCCCCTCGTTTGGGTACCTGCAGGTGGCAGAGCTGAAGCGGATGGCACCCCTTTGCGTCAGCGTCCATGCAAGCAGGGCTGGCCCTAGTAGATGTTTGCAGGTGTACAGCGTGCGTTAGGAAATGCAGGGTCCCAGGGTCTCCCCTCCAGCTGGCAGGCACAGGTACCACCTGCCTGTATGGGCAAACACTGGCAGCTGCCATTGAAATGCTTCAGTTCCCCTCGCTCTGAAAGCCACGGTGCAGCGCTGCCTTGTTACTCCGAACACAATAGTGATAAACACTCCTCCTTTCGTCTCTGTTATCTTCACAGAGTCGATGGCAGTGGCAGGAGCTCAGCTCAGGGGTGGGTTTTCCCTCGCTGGTATCAGCACTGGGCGCCCAGCGGAGCTGTGCCCTGCTTGCATGGGGTGAGCACGAGGAGACTCGTGTCCTCGGGGGGGCAGTTCATGGGAGAGGTGACATTGCTGGAGAAATGCACGCTGGCATTCGCGGGCAGAGTCACAGCAAGGGTGCTGGGAGCCAGCCCTTGAGCGACAGCTGGGGTGGGGGTGATGGGTGACTTTCTGCAGAGAGACGCTGTGGGACATTCTGGAACAATGAGGACAAGGACTGAGTCTCCCAGAACTCTTCCAGGCACTGGTAGAGCCCCCAGCCTGATGTAATTAATGAGACATCCCGCTTTATGTAATAATGTGTTTTGTGTGACTCACCCTAATGAACAAAACCAATACCATGTGCCTCCTAATGGGACTCCTGGTCTTTATGTCCCAGTGTTTGCTATGAATTATTTAAGACATCTGGAGGGATTTGTGAGTAATGAAATCTGTGCTGATTCTGTCTCACCTCGGATGACTCCAAAGATCTGGTTAGCAGCTGTGGTTCTGTTTCAGGCTCATCTTTCACCTGCAGATCAGCCAGCCTGAAAATTTCTCCATGTTCTTGTGCTCTACTTTCATTTAGCCCTTGACTATATTTCCGTTGCCTTCCCTCAACTTAAAAAATAAGAAGCATTTTTCCATATCGCATGTCTGCCTTGGATGTGCTAAGGCTAGGTCTGTCAGAAAAGGAAGAAAAGTAATTTAACCCTTAAATTTAAGGACAGTAGAAGTAGTCGTGGCAGGATCTTATTTGGGGAGGTGTGTGCAAGGTGTGCTTAAGCGCTTTCTGATATTCAGGTTCTTTGACCTCATGGGCCCTCTCCCTTTCATTTCACCTGGAGCTCCTTTGAAAACCCTGGTTATAAATTCCATCACAGATGAGCCACTGTGTGAGTCAGTCATGCCGTCAGCAGGCTTAAGGCAGACAAAGGATGGAAACTGCCAGCCACCATACAGATGGTGTGACCCATTGCAAACCCACAAAAGGTTCGGTGGGTCCATGGTTGCTGCTTCTGTTGCAATAAGGAAGTTTGTTGAGGAGAAAAAAAAAAAGATGAGGAGAGAAGGACAAACAGGACTTCTTCGTTTTGATGTTCAAAAGAATGAGCAGATCAATTTTCTTCATGGGTGGGGAAGTTGGCAGCCACTTTGAAGTTCTTCAGTACAGGGTGGTGAGACTCTGGAACAGACTGCCCAGAAAGATTGTGGATGCCCCCACCCTGGAGGTGTTCAAGGGTAGGTTAGATGAGGCCTTGAGCAATCTTGTCTAGTTGAGAGATGCCCCTCCCCATGGCAGGGAGGTTGGATTAGATGATCTCTAGGGTCCCTTCCAGCCTAAGCCGTTCTATGATTCTATAGTAATGGTAGGGTTTTAGTGGTTTTGTTTTGCTGGGTTTTTGTTCAATTTTTAAAAATCCCAAAACTTTCATGTTCACTTTTTCACTCTGTGCCTTGAGGTTGTATTGCACTTCTGGACTTTGAGGCTGTGTGAAGACATTCTTCTAGCTGCAGCCTTGGAACAGAAAGCCTGAAGGAAACGTTGGAAAGATTAAAGATTGCTTCAAGAGAATGAATGAGAGCAGACAGCCGGGATTTCCCAGAGCTAAGAGCTGGTGCAGAGCCTTAGTGCTTTGTAGCAGCTCTGAATCTGCCACTGCCAACGGCCAAAGGGGATAAAACCAACATCTGCCATCTGTGACTTTTGACCAGAGAGAGGCGATCCTCCTTATTCCAGAGAATGAGAGTCTGATTTAAAGCACCTCATGCCCTGCTTTTACTGAAGGGCACAGATGTTAGGGTGGTGTTTCTATTTTTAGGAGCCTGCTTGAGATTACAAGCCTACAATAGAGCAATGGAAAGGGAACCAGTCTCCCTTGAAGGAAATGAGTTCAGAGGCTTTTGTGGCAGCAAAAGTAAAGGGAGGGCTGTTACAGTGCTGCAGTGAGTGGGGCTCTGATAGAAGGTGCACTTCCACAGGGCACAGATACTGTGAGTTCTTGGTCTTTTCTCTGATTTGGTGAACATCGTCTAAATCCTAAAATATCAAACCTGTCAACTGCTCAGAAAAAGCAGTTTAGGGGACCACACCTTGAAATACCTATACTCAAAAAGCGGTGGCTGTTACAAGTGGCTAAGTTAACCAGGTGTGGGGGGATAATTTTATCCTCTTTCCCCAAGTAGGAGGATTTAAGAACACCTTAAAGTAAAGACAGACCCTGTGTTAGTTTTAAGCACAACAATTTAAATAGCTCAGAACTTTTCCACAGCCATCATAGATCTGATCTTTGTAAGGTTCACCGCCTTACTCTCACATTTAAGGTCACAGAGGGGACTTTAAAGCAGAAGACAAGGGGGTGTTCAGGTCAAAGTGAAGGGGGGGGGGGGCATGCCCTGGATGACGGTGTGGTCTTTGCAGAGGTTTTTTTTTCTATCACTACTAGTTAAAGCAGCTTTGAAGGGTTTTTCAGTTGTAGCAGGAGACAAATTAGGAAGGGCAGTAAAAGCTACCATTGCATCTCAGCTTCCCTTGTGTTCCTGAACCAGTGCTGGCAAGGCTGGAAGGAATGGCTCCCTGGAAACACCTGGCCTCAGCAGTCTGAATTGGACATCCTGGTATTCTCACCTTCTCATTCCTTCTCCCTTCAAAGAAGCCCAAAGAAAATTAATCTATCTTTGTGTGTATAGTTAAAAAGAATGCAAATAATCATGTTAACAAGATTTACATTTATTCTTGGTGTAATTTTCCCCACTAGGGAAGTTTGTCTTAACCTCTACAACAGACTGCAAATGCTTTGTCCAGTAGATTGATGTGCACTGTGAATTAACAGGACTTAGTCAGAGGATGAGCCGGCTCTGCTCCCCTGAAAGCAATAGAAACATATGGGATATTAGGGGAGGAAAATTTTAAAAAAATCTGAAGGCTATAAGAACAACACGATTGCTAATTCTTCCCAAGATGCGAAGTTTAAAAACAATTAGACGGAAGCACAAACTGTGCTAGAAATCCATCTCCCTGTGCAAAATTTTCTGTTAGCAGTTGCAAATTGGACAGTGAGTTGAAATTCTCCCCTGTGGAGAAGGGGAAAGCACAAAGGCTTCTGTCCCTCTAAAATCTTGTTTGTCTCTGTGGTACTTACAGAGCCCTCATTAATGAAGTATTTAAGCATGTTACAACCTTATTGCAGCCCATGAGAACAGCATTCATTTTGCAGGCGTAAATTGCAGTATAGGAGCTACGGTAATACTTACCTTGGCTCAGCTATCCTGGGAACAGCAGCCTGCAGCATCCCAAAACTCAAATCTGCACATCCGTGTTGCCCTTACGGACAGGCTGCATTGCAAATCCCAGCTGCTGCAACCGAAGGGAACAAGAGCCTTTTAAGATCCTTGGGCCAATTTATCTCAGTCATCAGGTGGCTCTTGCAAAGCAGATACATGGGGGGACAAGCACAGCTCCGGTGGCCCATCTCACAGCCTGCCCTGCAGACACCAGAGCTGAAATGTCACCAGAGTGAGCATCCAAATCCTCCACCAAGTGAAGAGCATGGGCTGCCTGTAAGTTCGGCCTCTGGCCAAGTCGTAGGGGTAATCTTCAGATGCAGATGCAGACTTCAAGTGCAGCTTGTTCAAGGCTAAGCAGAAGGTCTGTGGGCAAATCCGGCTTCAAGTCCTTGAAAGCCTGGGGAAGCGACTGTGGCTGAGGTCCTTGGGTCTTTCTGCCAAGTGAATGGCTCTTCATACCTTGCAAAAGTCTCTCTGCCTTGGTCCGTGGTGCAGATGGAGCACAGCTCGAAGAGATGACATTCAGGGCACGGCCCGCTAGAAAAAGGAGCAGATTTCCCAAAATGATGTTTAAACCTCACCTCAGAACCAAAGTGGCCTTTGGTAACCTCAGGAGGAGGATGGCAGACTGCGGTCCTTCCGATCACAGGCACTAGTAAGGATAACTCAGGAGGGCCTTTTTCAACCCTAAATTCCTATAGCCATCTGTCATCTTTTGAGAAAAATCTTAGATCACCACTGAATTTGGGATGATTTCCATCCTGTTTGTGAATGCCCTCTTGCTTCCAACAATGCAGGTGGCTGAATATTTTGAAGATGAATCAGTGTGGAAGAAAGAGAAGTCCTAATTAGCTGCTTGCTTTGGCTTTTCCAGTAATGACGGACAAAGATGTTTCATAGTCGTGGCTCAAAGGTGGTTGATAAATAAGGTATCTAAATACAATGCTTTTTTTCATCTCTGTTAGGTGAAATGTTAGATGGTTTTGAAGAAAGTCCCAAAACAACAAGACAAGATAGAATAGTAATACATGAAAATGTTGGTGAATTCACATGGAAGTCAGGAATTTTCCTATTTATCCCACAAGGCTTCCCTGGAGTGCTTTAAAAGCCAGGAATTACAGATCATCTTCCAGGGTTCACCACTTTCCATACCTGGAATATATTTAACAATAAATTGAATATGAATTTTCAGTTCTCAGCTTTCACCAGGAATTTTGGTTCTGAGATTTTCTGTCCAGGATGTTAAGGATAAGAAAGTTTGTTCAATGAGCAAGGAATTGTTTTAACACGAACCAGTGACTTTAGACAAACATTTCCTTCCATAAGCAGCTAAGCTCAGCAGCTCCCATCCCATGTATTTGAGTGTGAAACTTACTTGCTGTCACTATGACTTTAAACAAGTTGTTTAATCAGTCTGTGCCTCAGTTTCCCCTTCTGTATGGAGGAAATAAGTGTTTGGAAGGAAATAAGAAACTACACCTTTGGGTAGTTCACTGATCTGTAATAGACAAGCCCCACCAGTTAAAATTGTAATGTTAAGGACTCATCCTGTTGTTGGCATTTGTTTTTATTATTTGCCTTACTCTGGTGCCTGGAAATCACAGTTGTGGATAACTTTGAGCAGTCCAAACGTGTGGTCCTGCTGCCCCACTCAGGTGACCTCCAGGGACTTCGTGGGAAGGCAGGCAGATGAGGCAGCACACTTCAACCAGCTTGACCAATGTCATTGTCACTGTTTCTGCCTTACAACATCCTGTCAATATCCACACATTCTGGCTCATTTTCTTCAGTTGATCATTTTTCCACTTGCCTGTTTCAAAAATTCAGCTTTTGTCCCAGCTAATTCAGAATGAGGAGCACTGGGGAAACTTTCTGAAATGTCCCTAAGCCAGAAGAGAAATCAGCAGCCTGCTCAGAAGGAAAACACAGGCTGGATATAGAAACCCCTGAATGCTACAGATGCAGACCAAATTAAAATGCTTATTCAAAAGCAGGGCAGAGCTTTCAATAGGGAGAGTGCTAGGAGCCATCGCTGGTAGGATACCCCATGCTGGCAGCGAGGCAACAGCAGCTTTTTGATGGCTTGTCATCTTAAACAAGCACAACATAAAATTTACCTGAATCCCAGAGCAGCCTTGGGCTATGAAATTAAGCAAGTCCAAAGAATGCTGTGGGGAGAACAAACAAAGGGAGTCCTCAGGACTATTTATTGCTCTAGAATATGTGCTTTTTGGAATATACTTATAAAGAATATAAAATAAATTATTAGCGGACTAGAAATCAATTTCCTTTCACACACTTATTCTTGGTTGTGAAAATCCCCCCTCAATAATTTTAAAATTCAGAAATTGGTTTAAACTTTGTTCCTCAGTGGGAATGTACGTCACTATGAGGCATCAGAAATCTTCCTTTTCATTTTCGCATAAAGACCAGTTGGCAAGATATACAAGGGAAAGTTTATTTGTATTTTTTCAAGACATACTTAAGATCTCCTTTCCCCCTTCCTCCAACTTGGCACTTTTTTTCTGAACTTCTTGTTGACACCTTGAAGGGAAATAAAAAGGGAGTGATCCACAGGACTCAAGCAACCCTTGCAGGATAATCAGGTGTAGCTGTGGCTTGTTTGCAGTTCATGTTGTGACTTGTGGGCCCCATCCTGCTCACATCTGCAGCCTGGCCTCTCCCAGCACCTTGCACCCAGCAGCAGAGCCTCATGCAAACATGCTCTGGGGGACTGGGGTCAGGTTGTGCACTATCCTTTGCCTAAGGCTGTTCTTGTGTCTACCTGTCACAGTTTGCAGACAGAAATGTATTATGGCTGGGGGCTTTTGATGTTTCTCCATAACTATTTTTACACCCATTTTATGGCTCTAGGTGGCAGGGAATAAGAGGATGTAAAATGACTTTACCGTTATTGAGAATCAGGTCCTGTGGATCACAAGAAGTCTGTCAGCAAACTCACTGACATGTGGTAATTAGAGGTGCTTAAGTGTTTGTGTGTATGGATAATGCAGTTTCTGTAAAAAGATCAATTTTTCTATGGAAAAATTTTATTTTAAATCAAATCAATGCATAGACTTTTCTCTTTCATCAAGAAGATTTAAATGAAACGTATCATTCCAGTCTAGTGGATCCAGATCGAACTATCTTGGCATATTAAGTCAAATCAAAACATGTCATTTTCAGTTAATTCAACATTTCTTTGTGTTTGCCAGAGCTTTTTTTCAGTGCCCTACAGGAGCTGTAGTTCAGATGTTGTGTGCCGCCCTCCTGCTGCCCACAGAGCGTGGTGGCTCTCATGCCTCCCTGGGCTTGGTCTGGCCAGGCAGGACAGAGGGACAGACAGCTGTCCCTTCAAGGCTCTGCTCTGCAGGACAGCTAGGAGGTGGTGTCTGGGTCGAGAGCCCACGTGCTGGAGGTAAGCTGCTTGGCTGCTGTAACTTTCAACGAGGCAAAGCAAAACTTTTTGGTTTATGTGTGTAGGAATGTTTCTAAATGAGACACATTAAGGCAATCAGATTTTCTGATGGATGGGAACTCCAGTTTGCAATATTCTCTAACAACACTTTCCTATGACTCATACTTGATTTACTTGTTCTTTAGGCAAAACTCCCACTGTGCTGCACCTTGCTGTCTTCTGATCTGAACCAGCCCTGGCCAGATCAGGAAAGACCACTTACAAACCTTTTATTGCAAATCCTGAATCATTTTCAGATTCAGCTGTATCCAAACTCCTTTTCTCTCTTCATCTCCTAATTTGCAAAGTTTCACAGATACTTTTGTAGCTGTAGGCTTGTACAGATACTTGAAACCATACCGTTTACACCACTAATAATCGGTGTCTAACAGACTCAGATTAAATAGTCTGTGTGCATTTTACAGACGGATAGAGTCAAATCTACCTCTAAGCTACCTTCTTAAAGTGAGTGAAATCCTCTGAATCTCCAGGAATTTGCATGAATATAAATCTGAAACATCACTGTGCATGAATTAAATTGAATGAGTCCATTTAATTAAGCAAAGGTTTTTCCTATACACATCATTTGTAAACACTGGTTGTGTTCAAGTGAGATGTGAAATGTCAATTGACTTTAATCCAAACTTTGTCGCCGGTGAGGAGCAAAGCTCGTAGGGCTGCCCACAGATTCTGATTTTGTTCCCCAAACTGCGGTGTTAAAGCCGTGAAGGATTGGGATGGCTGACAACCACTGAGTTTGCCTGAGTAAATGAGTAATGCTGACTTTCCTCCCAGGCCCACTGGGTGCTGAGTGTGATTAAAGGCAAGTCAAGAAGGACTGCGTGCTATTAATTCTATAGAGGAAACCTCTTGCATTATTCATTAGATGTGTATGGCTTATTCTAGGAGGAGAGAAAATAGAGAAGCACCTTTGGTTGTATTGTAACATCTGTGAGTACAGCTGGCTCTTTTTATCTGTGTTCCACTTATTATGTGCAATTTGTATGTTTTCTTCTCCATCCTCAGACAAAAAAATAAAAAACAACACCAGCTCTAAAAAGAAACTTGTGATGCTTGTTATTACCAGGGCAAAACTCCCACTCCTCCAGTAGAGACAGGAATGGCCAAGCTCTTGTTCAGCCTTGGCTGTAATATCTGCTATCATTTGTCAGCCTTCACATAATCAGGTAATTTAATGTAATTCTTACACTTTCAATCAAGCCTGGTGAGCAGATGGCAGAATTCAAGCCTGTAGATTTTGTCTAATGATGCAGTCTGATTCCAGACCTGAAGCCGGCTGCCGGAGCCGTCTCTGAGTTCACAGCAGAGCTCAGCTCTGCTTATGCCGCTGCAGCATGGGCTGGGGAAAGGGTGGCTCAGGGCTGGGGTGGGGTCACCAGCCAGGCGGCCTCACCTGGATGGAAATGAGATGAAATACCTTCTCTTTTGTAAATGGCTGGAACCGTCTCTTGCTGTATGACCACAGAGAGAAGATGATGGGTGTGCTGAGATGAAGCAGCACAGGTTTTCACAGGGTGGTGGGATTCAGCCGGTGCTACGCTGCTGCTGCACCGTCCCGTGCCCAAGCGGAGGTGCAGCTCCGGCAGGGTGTCAGCACCATGCTTTGAGCGGGGCATTAAACACGGATCCTCTCTGCTTGCCAGCAGAAGTCAGTTAATGATGGCAGTTTGGACAAAAGCTTGACGATGTCTCTAGCACTGAATAAAAACTTTCCAGGCAGTGGGTAAGAGAACAGTCGCTGTGTTTCAGAGCCATGATGTTGCCATCAGCATCTCAGCTGATGAGAAGGAGCAAATATATGGGGATTGAGGAGCACAGATGCCAGGGGCTTGTATGAGCTCTGCTCTGTCTCGATTCATAAGTTTGGCCAAGAAATGTGGTACCCCATGTCCTTATTTCTCCTGTCTGAAGAGTAGCAGCAGACACCTTCCATGCTGACGGAGATGTAAATCTCCAATGGCCTTGAAGTGCTTTGATGAAAAATAGTGAGGAGATTTGAAATGTTTGTTATTGGGCAAGATTTGAGCATCCCTTTCCAGACAGCTGCTCCAAAAAAAAATTTGTTTTTGAAGGAGGGAAAGCCTTGTGTGCACTGCCTCTGTGCAGTGAGGAAGGCAGACTAGCTTCTCCTGGGAAGTTTGTCTTCACTAGCCTCGTTTGGGAAGCACAGCCTGGCATGTCTTCTGCTCCAGGACTGGGCTTTAATAGCTGGATCTCAAGACAGTTGTCATCTCCTTCCAGCTTCGCCTGGCTTAGTGCTGCCTGAGCCCTCCCATTTGCCCCCCTAGCTTCTCCCCTTTGTGTGACTGGTGTGTCTGGCTCAAAGGCAGCTTTGACAGGCGGCAGCACACTTGTGTGTGTGTGTTTGCACAGTGGCAGCATGTGTGTATGTGTGTTTGCACACACTGCTTGGCTTTTCAGGTCTTCAAGCAATGTCAAGGTAGCTGGACTTGCTGCTTGGGACTCCTGCAGTAAGCAATAACTAAAGATGTATAATCTTTTCATGCTTGCTCCCAGGGGAGGCCTGGAAGTGATTGCTTGGCATGTTGCTTTAATATTACTTTTCTGATTCCGAGTTGCTAAGCACCCCAAGAAACAACTTGAGAGCTACCTTGAAGAAAGAAAACCTGGACATATCGATGTTGCATAAACATCAGTGACACTCCAGGAGAATTGCACCATGCATGAGATTTATGCACAGTATGATGTGGCAATCATCTGTCCCTCCTCCCATTTGCTTGGGGATTTCTCTTGTTGATGCTGCAGCGGCTGTGGCAACGTGGCCACTGCCAGAGCACTGGTCCTTCTGGAGAGCGGGACAGAGGGGCCAGGGGCTGGGGGCTGCTGCACATAGCAGGGCTGTCCTGGGCACAGTGGGGTTTGTGAGGGGGTTCCCAGCGGTGCGTTGAATCTCACTGATGGAGCCTGGAGCCGTGCTAAGGGGTGATTTGTGCCAAGCACAGATGTGCTAATAATTGTGGATTTCTGCTCAATTAGAAGGACTGAAAAGAACTTAAAAGGACTCCTTGAAGAACTCATAGCTCCTCCACAGGTGGTGGTTGTTTCGGAGTAACTAAAGCCTTATAAGTGAAAAGGCACAGGCATATAGATATACAGCTAGATTTGCACTGGGGTGCTTGAGTGCTGTGGTGCCATTTGTACAGACGCTTCCCAGATGTCTGGCCGAACTAAGGCAGAAGGTGAGCTGTTTTCTGCACATGTGGCCACTAAGCTTGTGAGCTTTGTGGGCAAAGCTTAACCAGGCTGTTGGAAACGTTACCCAGGGAGAGGGAGAGATGCATTTTGTCTGGTGGAAAAAACGACAGAAACAAGAAGGGAGACAAGCGCGTTTCTGTGCTGCTTTTGTTGCGTGTGCTCATGTTTTGATGGATGGTCCTTCTGCTCCCTAGTGCCCGTGGCTGCTGTCCTGACATGTGTGGTTAGGGGACTGGCAATGGCCAGAGGGCTCTGCTAATACCTTACTTCCCCCTCCCTCCTCCAGCTGTGGAGATGAGAGATTAATTCTCAGCTGTGATAATCATTGTCGCCTTGTGCAGGTTCATCAGGTGCAACATGGACTCAAGCTTGTCTGAACCGTGATGATAAGCTCTCCTTGTTAAAAGCCATTATACTCGCTACTAGCTGAGTATAATTCTGACTGACTACTGCAGTTCTCCTCTGCATGTAATTGAATTCATATTCATCATAAAGCAATGAAAAATAAATTGTGTGTGTGTTTTTTCCCCCTCATAAAGCAAGGCATGCTGCTGGCTCTGCCTTCCCTGTAATCTTCCCCTTTGCAACATACTGTAATAGAATTCAGGGAACAGAACAGCCGAAAGAGATTGTGCGTTTTTGACCCACCTAGCAGAAAGTGAGGTTTATTTGAATGCCAAGGAGGAACTAATTAATTCAGTTGGCTTCAAGGCAAAACTAAAGTCTTAGTTTAAGATGCTTTGGTACCAAAGAACAGTGCTGGCTTAGTTGCAGGCTGCCTATGGCGGTGTGGCAGAGGACCTGTGCCTCTGTGCCTGTGGTGTGGGTTGTCAAAATATGCCACTAATCAGTTGGTTTGAGTTTAAGGTCTTAAAGACTTAGTGCATTTCCATGCAAGATTTCCAGGTTCAAGCCTCTGTAACTTGTATGCTTGCAGCATGCAAAACATCCCAAGTTCAAAAGGATCTGCTAGTTCTGCATGCAGTGCTGGTGGGTCAGTTCAAGGAGTCCATTGTACTGTGGTTATTTGCTGTCCCCATGGCAATGACACAGGCTTGGTGCAAAGGAGGAGGAAAACTGATCTGGGGCTATGGGGACCAAAGCTGAGGGCACAGGGCACTGCTGTTCCCTTAACATCTCATTCCTGCCCTGCAGCTGGTGGCTTCCATTGCGTTGGTCTACTGTAGAGACATCCTCCTCTGAAAGCAGATGTCAAACCACTGGTGCCCTCTAAATTATTTTTAAAACAATTTGTCTGGGCACCTCGTGAATGACAGACAGTTGGTGCGGAGCTGGTCAGCTGAGGCCATTGCCTCCTCCCTACCCATGTTTACCTTTTTCTTTTGTTCTCCTGTCTTTTGACAGGATCCAGAAACCAGGAGCTAATAGTGCCTGTGAGCAGAGCTGCTACTGTGCTGTAGAGGCCTGTCAGAAATGCTCTGACAGGAAAATAAGACATGTTTTCTGCAGCCCCTGGCTCACTGCCAGCTGTGGGATAGCTGCTTCAGAGACAGACCAGCCCAGATAGTCCTAACGTATCATAAAATTAGCGAGTTTTGCTCAACAAAGGGTCCAAATGTCTTTCTAGTTAATTATTAATTTAATTATGGCGAAATCATTAATTACATTTTAATACTGAAAGATGTTACTTCAGCAATTAATGAAATGAACGTTAGGAAAAGAAATAAAGAGCAACTAGTTGGTAATGGGTCCTGGGAGTTGTGTGAGTGAGCAGCGGGAGCTAGACAGGTTACGGTCCTCTGTGAGGCTCCCACTTCGCAGCCTGTCCTTTCTCCACTGCCTCCTCCCAGCACTTGTGCTGGCAAGTGTGTAGGAAGAAGCTGCCAAGCGAGGCAGGCATGCGAGCAGCACCGTGCTTGTGCTGCCCTGCACAGGATGTGCTTTCTGTCCTAAATCAGTACTAGTTGCACATCAGCAATTCCAAATCCTTCCTTAACCTTGCTCAGGTTGGCTGTCCTCCCTTCCCTGTTGCAGTGAAAATTCCTTAAGTTTGTAATAAAATGTAGACCACAGTTCTAGACTGCAAGTTCCTGAGGAAGACCTCTGCCACAGAAGAAATCTGGACCCATGACTCAGGAGAGGAAGACACTCCTCTCCCATCACTCCAAATGATGGTACATCACCGTGCAATAGGATGAGGAGGGTTAGTAGATGACTGCGCTGCAAGACAATATGAACAGCACCCTCCTTTGGGGACCGGGACTGGGGCACCTTTGCACTGGGTCGTTTGCTCTGGTGGCTGTGTCATATCTGAGGAAAGAGTTGAGGCTGTCATATAATTACAACCAGCAATTGTTAAAATAATTCATCTGGTTTCTGCCTTATGAGGGAAGCCAAGAATTAAAACCTGCAAATGGGAAATCCGATGCACGATACAGTAAACCTACTGGGCATTTGACAGTCTTCTCTAAATTAGAAGTCTATTTTGGTGGCTGTTCCTTGGAGTATCACATTATGCATAAATACTCTGCCTGTTTTCACCCTTACAGTTTTGGTATTTTCTGTAGCTCAGTAAACATTTGCCGCTGGAGATAGGAGTTGCCATGCTGGATCGGAAAGGTGGCTTCCTTAGGTCAGAACTTTCTCCAGGTCAGTAGAGAGGGTTCAGATGACACCAGGTATTACCCAGAGGGGTATTTTAAATTAAGTGTATTTGCAGTATGAGTGATGATCCCATGGATCATATAGTGCTTAGGTGGGCATGTTTTAAATTTTTTGTTAATACCCCTCTTTTCTTCCTAAAATTGGGCACTTCCAGCACTGCTAATAACCAGAGAGTGACTAGGAAGAAACCCCAAGGTGAACCAGTGACTGAGCTGGAAGAAAGAAGCAGGAGCCCTGAGGCCTGGCTCCTTCAGGAGAGGGGATGACCATGAAGTGCTGTTTGGACTGTGACCTTCTAAAGTCTGATGTTTAAGATGTAGAGACTTAGAACAAGGATTTTCCCCTGAAACTGCTAGATGAAGTAAGTAAAAAAAGATGGAGAAACAGCTGAACTCCTGCTCCTGTTCTAGCCACATAGGATGTGTATCCTCGCCTGGTTCCACAGCAGTGGGTGACTCCCAGCCGTCCTTCGTCTTTAACTACAGCGCTGTTCAAGCAGAAAACCAGCATGTATTCTCAGATGCTTAAGCTGATTGCATCCATGATCTGCCTGGTCAGCCTCTGAATACCACTTCCCTTTGCTTGAGTCGTTTAATCACCACTGCCAATCAGCGCTATTGAAGAGAGCGACAATACGTTTCAAAGCTCAATCACCTTCATAATCGTCTCACTATCAGCACATATGTCTCCCTGGAGGGCAGAATTACTGGCAGATGAGATGCGGGGTGTTTTTGCAACTGAGATGTTCACTCGGATGTGTCTGTGTGTGTCTTGTGAGCACACATATGACTACGGCTATACATGAGTATGTACGCTGTGCTTTTAAATGTAGACTATGTGCTGGGAGCAGCTTGCATGCAAACAAGGAACTATGCAGTTAAGTAGAATTTGCAGCTTCTTAAGTGTTCGGTCAGCTGAGAAATATGCTTAAAAACAGCAGTAATGTTGCAAGGCTTACAGTGACACTCGTCGGTGTTTAAATGCACTCAGTGGAGAGGGCTCACATGGGGATGACTCTGTGATAGTCCCTGTGCTGTAAGGTCTCGTTGCTAAATCTCCTTATTGTCATCAAGTTGTGCAAGCTGCTCATTTTTTTCTTTTTACATCAGCATGGACTGGAGCCTCAGAGAACCTTCTGAGCTTTGTGGAGATGGTCAGTCATGGGAAAGTCCATTCCAGCCCATACAGATGCTCCAGGAAGGCTGTGTTACCCTACAGCTGGGAAGTCTCCCTGCCCGCCCTCCCATCTCCTGCCCTCCTGTCCCAGCAAAAAAAATTCCCTGAAGGCTCGTATTTCCCTGTAGAAACTTTCCATTTCAAGAGATGGGTATTTTCTTGCAAAAACCTCTTCAACTGAAAAATGTCCAACTCTAATACCTATCCACTCATTCTTTTCCAGCTTTCCACCAGGCTTTCTCCCTACTTCATCCCTCCTGATATGCAGCAGCCAGAGATAAACCTCCTTAGTCTCCATGCTCTGGAGCAGTCTGTCACAAGTCCTACCGCCAGTTTTGGGGAAAGCACAAGAATCGATGTCACCCATTAGCTCTGAGACCTGAGCACAGGCATCGGGTCCTGCAGCGCTCGTGCTGAATGGCATTGCTTGGGTCATTAACTTCTGACCTGCAACACGGTGCAAGGCTGATGGTATATAATAATCTGCTGTGAGTCATCACCCAAGACTCTAGATAGTAATTATAATCTGCCTCTTACGTACACCACTAGCGTATAATTTTAATTCCAAACAATTCTGTGCGTAATGTTTTCATGGCTTACATCCTGGTGTATGCCTGTGATTTATAACATGCTGGAAATACAAAATCAAGTAAGAGCGGATAAAAATAAAACAACAGCAAACTTTTGCCCTTGGAGCTTGACATATAAAAATTGTTGTGATGACTTTGAAGTTTGCAAGGAAAACAACTGAATGTGCATGTGTCAACATCTGTGTATTTCTGGTTTTATACATCTATATAAAGGTAACTTTCAAGGTCCAGGCTTTCTTCCCTGATGCTCAACAAAGCAAATCCTGATATCCATTGACCCAGAGGGAATGCTGTGAGCAGGATCAAATCAGAGTAATTTCTGCCTTTGGCTTATCAAGACAGAGTGTAAATACAATTTGTTGCATGCAGAGCTGTTTCCCGCTGGCCAGATACTTTTCCTGGAGGCTCTCAGCAAAAACTTTGCTGGCCCTGTTGGTAACTTCTGGGCTGATGCACAGCCTGTGCTGAGACTCAGACTGAAAGGTTGTGGAGTCTGGTCCTGACCCAGGTGGTGCTTTTATTTGCTGCACACATAATTTTCAGGGTACAGGTGCAGCTTCTGCTCTGTTGTTGTCACCTTTAATGATATGATTCCCACAACAGACGTAATAGGGTCCTACAGCTATGCAAGCTTATGGGCTGTGGGACACAGGGGCTGGGGAAGAGTGAAGAGGTGCGAGCTGTCAGGAAATGTCTTATTAACCTGTACCAAATCAGGAAAATGCCCCACAGGGAGGAAGCTTATCAGAAAGAATTTTGGGATTCTGGGCACCTTTCTAACAAGGAACAGTAGAGCACCTGGAAAGGGGAGTCTGGCCGGGAGCTGGATGCAAACACAAGAAAGTGAGGTGGGATTAACACCACTAGTGAGTGCAAAGGCAAACGTATGGCCCTGTAAACTGTATCCTAAAAATCTATTGTAGCACAGGGCATGTGCCACATACCTGGAAGAGCTGAGGGGCTAGAGAACTTTAGGAATGGCTTTTGGGAGAGATTGTTGCTTTGTGGACTGACTTGATATGAACTGGCTCAGACCCCGCCAGCTTGCTGCCCCCTCAGCTGAGGCTTGAGCTCACCTAGTGCCCCTGTGCCAGCAGAGCTGCTGATGTCTCACAGCATCAAGCATTGGGTGAGCAAGGCTGATGGACCAAGCCTTGAGGCTTTGCAGTGGGGAACCAGGGGTTTGAAGTGCCATCCTGTGCTCTCCTGATGACTTCAGTAGGTTTGGGGGAAAAATTGCCGTGGACAACCTGTAAGTTTAGCAGACTTGTGAACTAAGTAAATGTGTGAGGAGGGAGAGGCATATACTTTGTTGGTATGTTTTTCCTGAAGAATATATTTGATTAAAATTTGAGATGACATGAGAGAGTGAGCCGACAGCAAACAACAATAAAAGTTGGGATTTGGGCGCTGGAAGAAGAAACCAGCTTTCCTTGGAGAATGGCGCTGAGAAGGAAAAGAGAAAGTGCCGAGCTGGAAACCACCAATGTTATATGTTTTAAAACAGCAGCAAAAGCAATAAACTATTCCTTTTGGCTGCTTCTTCAAGCAAGTCACTTTGGCGGGAGGCTCTTCACTGTAATGAAAACGATATGATCTCATCTTGGAGATTGGAGTGATGTAATAACCATGGAGAGAGTATTTTGATGTCTTGCATGGGTTGTTGAAAAACCGCCAGGCAAATTGGATCATGGACTATAGGGTAAATTCCTGCCACAGCAGGAAAATGATCTGGATATAGCAAGTGACCAAGGGCTTTTGAAAAATCCCACTATAAGTAGTAATTGTTTCTAGTTACAGTCACAGAAATATATCTTTTATTTTCCCTCTCTTATTTTTTGTTGTGTTTCAGTATAGCCGTTCCTTCTTATTCAATAACTCTCCTTATACCTTCATTTTCCCTCTATATTAAGACCTGATGATCCATTAAGGCAAATCCTATATTTTGAATTGCTTCTAAATTGATACTGGAACATGGACCACCTGCCTCAAAACCACTTCCATTCTCTTCTGCTAGAGATTAGATGGATTTTCTTTCTGAAAACAAATGAAAATTTTGATTATACGTGTCATTCAAACTGCAATTCCATCTTATTAAACGGTTCCAGGCAGTTGGTGCTAGGAACATTGTAATAAGTACTCCAACATCTGAGACTGTTTGGCTAAATCTGTTGTCCAATTCCACACTCTTAGTCAAGAAATTCTGGCTGTGGCTAAGTGCGCAAACTGAAAACCATATGAAACAATGAAAATAAGAGTTTTATTATGTCACTAATATTTTAAGTGGTTTAGGATGGCAGCTGTTCATTTCTGCTTATTTCAATGCCTTAAAGAAAAATGCTCTCTGGACTTCTTGTTTTTAGTGTATGCCTTGGCATTATAACACCATTCATCTTCCCTCTCTAACATCCCAGATGTCTCTAGAGTAATTGAGAAAAGAAACCAGACATGAAATAAATGCTGGCTTAGACTAAAAGATTTTATTTCAAGTGTGCACTAACCTTTTTCTTTTTCTTTCTTTTTTTTTTTTTTTTTTTCTTTTTTCCCCAAACAGGTGCAAATTTGTCAGCCTGGTTCCAAAGAAGGATGTGGGCTTTGCATTCTTCATTTCTAGGCTTCAAGGCCTTCCAGAGGGACCCAGTGTCCTGGGAAGGTGATTGGCTCTATGCAGGACCAAAGAAAGGTCTCCCCTGGATTGGAGGGAGCTTATCTCAGACCTGCTTTTCTCCATGGAAGGTCCACAACCTGAAATGCTTTCCTGAAGAAGGTGCTTCCATCTCCTTATTTAAAATAACATCAGTCAGACTTTTATTAATTCACACATAAACATCTCTAGTCAGTCCTCAGATCACCAAGGAACAGACTGGGATGTGCATTAAGGTGAGTCCTTGCTAAATCAAGGTTACTGTGTAGAGAGGACCAAAATTCACGGAGGGAGAAGAATGAAAGCAAATAAGCATCCAAGCATCACTGCAGGTTTGTGGAGGTCAGATTAAAAAAAAAAAAAAGTAGTACAGATAATACTAGTTTGCCTGGTTGTCTTTTAGGCATGGGTTGCATACACCCATGTGGTGGGCAAACAAGAAAAATCTGCCCTACATTTGGTTAGTTGATCCAGCTGGAAGGGAGGCAGGTGTTAGTTTTGTTTTGTTTTGGTTTGTTTTTTTCTGGAAGTCTAGTCTCTATTAAATGTGAAATGCAACTGCTGCTGCTGAGAACTGCAAATAGTCCAGTACGAAGGGGATGTGCAACACTCCATCCTGGTTCAGTGGCTGAGTTAAGGAGACGGGAGCAGCCAGCAGCACAAAATCCATACCATCTGGTCACTTTTGTGGCTCATGCCTGGAACCTGCACGACACCTTCCAGGTTAAAGCAAAGGGTTTATTTTCTTGCTATCAGCACTGCTTCCCCTAAAGGCCCGTGCAGAAGCAGTTTTCCCCCAGCAATGTCAGAGCAGGCTGGAGAGAATCGACTGGTGGTTAGGTAAAGGTGCCCACTGCAGAAAGGAGGTTAGAAACACCTGCTTTGCAAGTCACTTCATCTCTCCCCACCCTAGGCAATGAATAATGTTTAGGAGCCTTTCTTGTAGTCTGGGTAAAATCTCATTAAAAGGCCACCAGAGGAGGCAGCTGCCACTGCTGCACAGGAGACCCAGAGAGCTGGTGCCAGCATGGCACACATTACCGTTATTATTTATAGCACTCTACCTATACTTATGTAAGTGGTGCTAATTAGTAGATGGAATTAGCCTACTGCTCTCGGCAGCATAATTGTAAATAATTTCCTAACGTTTCAGTCACTGAGTAATGAGTTTCTTCTGGAAATACAAAAGATGAACTAATGATAATCTGGCAGTTTACAGCAAGATGACAAACATTAATTATATGGGATTACGATGTGATCCTCCAATTTAAGTCACTTTGGCATTTCTAGGCAGAGTTGGATCTTAGGACTTCAGTGGACGCTTTTGTCTGCAGCATTTCATGTTCCATTTTTCCTGATCTCAAGCTGCCTTTTAGCTTTATCTTTTACCCACAGATCTAACCACCATCAACTACTTTGCAGACAGATTTTTTGACAAGACAGTTGTATAATTGTGCACAAAAAGTACGTACAATATCTAGCTTAATTTGCATTTAAAAATGACCGTGCCAGCAGACCAGACCACTGCATGTACGGGGATGTAGCTTGGCTTTGATTGCAGTTGTCATTGATAAGCTGTAGGCTTAAACATGGGACGTGCGATTTACTAAGGTCAGCTCTAGAGGAGTGCTGCAAATAATGCTGGGGTACAAAATATTCACTGAATAAGGCCATGTCAGCATGTGTATTTGAAGTTTGTCAAGGGACTCTGCTAACTGCTAACGGTCCTTGGGAAACTGAATCCTGGATTTTCCAAGTTTCTCTCTGCCTGATTGCAAAGAGAAGCTGTGTCTGCTGACATATTTCTTCTTGATCCAGGAAGTTTTTCTTAGGTTTCTCTTATCCAGGCACTGAGTAAATCCATCCTTCTTCTTTGGGAAGATCACAGTTACCATTCATGAGGAAAGAGATATAGATATGAAACTAGGTGTAATGATGTAGACTCAAGCTGAAGACGTTAATGTTAAAATTTTAAGCTGAGATCTGATCATCCTTATGTACTCTGAATCAGGCCCAGGATAATTATAGTTTCTGTATTTTTAAGAAACTGGAATTTGGAATATGGTAACCTTGCTGTTTTCTGCATATTCACTAGTTTTCTATAAATAATATAAATGCATGATAATCACCACTGGAACTCTTCACTAAAATGAGAAAGGAGACTTTATTCACTGAAATAAAAAGATATTCATAGACATGGGTTGGCATGAAATCCCCAAACATGAGGATATACAGAAACAGTGTTTGGTTTCTGAGCTTGTGCAAACAGCCGCTGTGCTGAGCATCAGCAAAGCTGGTTTCTATTCCTGCTGCCACTGTTTGCTGCGATGCGATCTTGGGCTCCTAACAATCTTTTAGTTTCTCTATCTGCACCCTGGGGATAATGATACTTTGCCATTTACACAGAGCTCCATCTCTCTCTCTAGATCCCAAGGTGCTACGCAGGGATGTGTAAGTATTGTGGTAATTGTTGTATCACTGCCAGCGTTCGCTGGCCTGGAAGGACGTGAGCTGACTGCACGCTTATAACAAAATGCCCGTGCTGCATCTGCTTAGCCGCTTGTTTTCAGGTCCCACCAAGTCCGTGAGGACCCAATAGCTGCTAGTAGTATAAATACAGTGTGTTTCTTACCCCATCTTCCCAGACCTCTTACAGTGCTGGCTTGGCTTTCTTTGATTTGCTCTGATTTTGCTAAATACTACAGGCCAATGCTCAGACCTTTCAAAATATTTTGGTGCCCAAGTCCTATTGATTTTAAATGGAATTAATAGTTCAAATGCCTTTGAAAATCTGCCCCTCGGGGCCTATTTGCGCAGATATATCTTCAGACTCAACCCTAGTTACCAAATCTGGCACATCAGTACTTAAGTGGGGAGTAGTTAGGTAAAAGCTGGCTGATGTCTTTTACCCACAGAGTATTTACCATCTTGCACCATGAAAAAGGAGCTGATGTTTTCAATTTAAGAAACATTATCTGATCATTTACATTCGCAGCTGTTTGCTGAAAAATATTTTGACCTTTGTCTTTCCCTTTGTAGCAGGTGAAATCTAACAGCTCTGGGTGGTTGCAACACTCCAGCAGCTGCCAGCTGTGTATTTCCATACAGCGGGTGCTGAAGGGTGCTGTGGCTCCCTTTGCTGCTGCACCAGCCTGCGTCCCAGACCTGCCACGTCTTACAAGGCTTCTTCCATCTACATAGAAGAATAATGGTATTAGTTTTCCCTTCCTGTGACTTTTCAATCAGTAAAAACATCACTTTCCTCACTTCACCTAATTAAGTGTCAAGAGTTGATCTTTGGGCTGAAATTGGTACCTGAAGTAGAAATGTGTGAACAAGCTTTACTGATAGGTTTTGTTATTTATTGGCAAGTCAAATACAAACAGCCAGGGAGCTGGCTCAGTTGAAGGTTACTTAATCTGTATTTTGTCTGGGTTTTTTTAAAATGTAATAACTAGGTATCGAATTAATTTGTTTACCGTGCTGGCCTCAGTCACATCCTTCCTTTTAGGTAAATCTTCTCTGACCCCTTAAAATTACTGATAAAATCAATCTTTAATTTTACTTCCCTCTTTCTCTCTCCATCCACTCTTCAGTCCTTTTTCGTGCAGAGGTGTTGCCTGTCGTTGGGCCCCTAACACATCTCACTGCAAACTCCTCATCTTTCTGCCAGACCTTAAGTATTTGGGCTGAAATTTTCTGCAGCAGGTGCCTGTCCCCAGCTGACTTGGTTAGGAAAGAGTTCAGGCAAAACAATTTTTGAGTTTCCAAGAAGGAGGATAAAGAGAAATATGTTGTTTTACTCATCCTAACAGGAAAAAAAAATAAAATCTAGACATCTCCCCTTTTAGAAGGTGCTCCTTGCTTCAGAGCTTTTGTTGGGGATTTTCCTCTGTCTTGAAACTACACCAAGTATGTCCCTTCATGCATTTGGAGAAAAAAAACACAGCATGAAAAATGAAGATTTGTGAGGTCTTTGTTGCTGAAAAGGCTGTATTCTTGTTTCATTTGCATCAAAGGTCCTCACGTGTCAGAGAAGGAGGATCACTACTGCAGCAGGGAGTGTGAGACACTGCAAACCTGCAGAACCCAACCGCAGATATAGAGCAAAGAGCTTTTCCCCAGCATTTAAGGCCCCTTGCTGATGCTCTGGCAGGGTAACATGAGAAATTATCAGTTTCTCTTTTGGATGAGATAATGACCAGACTTGTAGAAAGAGAATGATGAGACTGGGTTGGGATATGTACTATGGGGAATATGATGCAGAGCTTGGTGGCAAGGAAGAATAAAAATACATAAACCCCCAGGATCTTAATTTTTATTTTTACCCATTGGCATTTTCTACTATCTCCTATCTTCTTCCCTTTGCATTCCCTTTCATCCTGAAAGTACCATAAGACCAGGAATCCCTAATAACTAAATTGATTGAGTCTCAATCTGTATCTAAACAAGAACAGTCCAATCTCAGAAGCTGAGCTGTCAGTTCCTTATATATCTCCTTTAAATGAGCTTATTTGGAATTATAGAGCCAAATTCTCTACTGGCAGAAGCTATTGTCACTGGAAGAGCATTTGGCCATCAAAATCATGCACGTTTTAATGTTGTGTGTTATTTACTAGCTTATATAGCACTGTTAGTGAATGCTGCTGCACAGTGATGGATATCCATTACTTTTGCATTAATGCACACCCCGTCAAATATATTCTGTACTCTGGTACTGAGATTTCTGGGCTGTTTTGCCTCAGATACCAACTTGTTCGTTGGTAATCACCCTGTGCCTTAAAGGAGCACTGTGAAGTGGGTGGGTTAATGATATCTGTCTGAAATGATGCTGTGAGACTCGATCAATTCACACTTTTACAGCAGCACTTAGAGATCTTTCAGAGAAAGCACCATATGAAACCAGTATTTAAATCTGGATGGACTTGTATGATAACCCTTGGTGTTCTGGATTTGTAAGAGGACAAGACAATCTACAGATATTTATTTTGCTTTTAAAAGCACTTGGGATACATCTGCACAGTAAAGTACTGCACTAAATAGCAAAAAGGGGCTGAGAGATGTAGAGCACACACTGGCTAGGAAGGAAGCTTAGATAACTCAGAGAGGGATACTGACTCGTGCGAAAGCTTTTTTTTTTGTGTGATGGTGGTGCAGTCCTGCCCCTCTCAGGTTTGTCCTCTTTCTGCGGGTGTCTGGCCAGTTCAGGGTTTCTTTCCAGAGCTGCCCACGTGAAAGAAGGTTGAAACTCCTGAACAGATGAGAATTTAAGGTTTACTTAATTTACATAGAGCCAAGGGGGCTGGAGGAAGAGTCCTATCTGGGTGACTGGAGCACCATGCAAGTGTAACATGGCTGGGGAGTCTTGTGGCAAGTCAGAAAGCAGAGGAAATTCAGAACAAAAAGCAAATGGCTGGGCAAGAAATGGGCATGGTGTGTTCATTGACATTTGTGAGCTGAGTGGAGTCTCAGCTGGCTGAATGCTTATGGATTTTCTGCATGCCTTAAGGAAAAGAAGTGTTTATTTCACTTTTGTTTATGGTCAGTATCTACTAATATCCATTTTCTGGCTGCTGTTAGTCTTTGGATCATGGAAATAATGAAACAGTATTTCACACCCTGGAAATGCACCATGAAACCCTGACCATCCAGAGCACTGTGTAAGGATGCTGTTAACCCTTAAGGCGCCAGACCTTCATCCCCAATCCCTTCACTGAATGTCTCGTCTTTATTGACCCTGGAAAGCTTTCTAAAAAGATACGCTTCTGAATCAGTCATCAGGTAGTCAAAATTATTTTTTTGACTCCTATTTGGAGGAGAGGAGCCGGGGTTTGAGCTCCAGCATCTTCTGAGCTGGAGCACATGAGAAATTGGGTAGTAGCAGCCTTGAGGGAGGGTGCTATGGCCCCATAATTTGGTTCCCTTTTCTCTGTTACTGGGGCTGGTCCCAGGGAAAGCCTCTCAGTGGTGTGAACACAGGAGCCTTGAGCTGGACTCCGCAATCCACCACTGTCCCCTTTCGTTTGTCTTGTAAGCTCCTGGTTCAGTCAGTGTCTTGAACAGTAGCCTCTCCACTTGGAGTCAGGTGCTGCCTACCTTGCACACATGGTGAGGCTGTAGTCATGATGGCCAATGGATTTGTGTAATATCTTTCACTGAACTGGCTGCTACAGATGGAAAACTAGACACACTTTCTGGAGAGAGCTTGTGTGCCACCAGCTCTCTCCATGCAGAGGTCAGGTCTCCTGGCAAGTATTGTTCCACGCTGAAGGGCACCGTGCATAATTACTGCTCCCTCTCGCTGTTTGCTGCTGTCAAGACAGGTGCCTCCACAGCTCCAGACATCCCTGACATGTTGTTTCCGCCTCTCCCTTTCTCCGCTACTACAAAACATCTCATTTCAAACAGTGAAATGGATCTCCACAGGCGTGCGACGACGGCCATGTCCTCCTATGCGTGCCCCACCAAGTGAAGCCGACATGGACCTCCAAAGCTGCCCCTCTTCTCTCGCTTCTCTCCTCCTTCCCTGGAGTCCTCCTCCTTTGCCACCCACCCGTGTGCAATTGCCGGGAGCAGCAGGTGCCCACGCAGCACCACCAGTGGGTGGTTGCACGGTGGAGCAAGTGCTCCATGAACTAACAAAGCATCCTGGCATATCACAGCCCATCTCCTCTCCTTCCACTGGTGTCTTTCACTCATTTTACAGCTGTTAGGCTGCCGTTGCTCCTGATCTCTCGCCTCCTGACGTGTTCCACTTCCCTTTCATTCTCGTGGAGTGTCACATCCACCAGCATGAAATACTTGTGTCTCAGCAAAGGGGAGATTTTGGAAAGTAACTTTTTTCAAAGCACTGCTGCTGAGATGAGTTTTTTTCATCTGTGGTCTCCTTGGACTCACCTCTTCCTCACACCTTGCGCTGCCTCTCATTGTCTCTTCTTAAAGATGCATTGACTTTTCAAATCCACGCAGTTCCTGAGTTGTCAGGGTTGTCCTAGTCCCACCAAAGCATATTTGTAGGAGGAGAGAGGGAGAGTGGATGGAGGAGGAAGAAAGCTGGGAAGGAGACAAAACCTACTCTTGTAAGACGTGCCCCAGCTGTGCTTTGCTTATGAGGACAGGCGTGGCCTAGGAAGGAGCCTTCGCTTGCATTGACTCCAGGCTCTTCTGAGACATTCAGAGGATTTTATTTTTGGAGCCATGTCTGCAGGCAGCATAGTAATGGGATGGATCCTGATTGTGCAGACATTCATCCAGCCTCCATGCTGGTGGGCATGTGGAAAGAAGGAGAGCAGGATGGATGAGACTAGCCTAGAGTGAACTAGCAGTCAGATCCACTGTAGGTACCGATTTATACCAACTAAGGATCCAGCCTGTGCAAGCTGGTTGAACGTTAATTTCCACTCAGATTCCACTTTCCATTAGCGCTCTGTGAGCATTTATTTGACAGCAGAATTTTTCACTATCTTAGAAAAAGCAGTCACGTTTCAGGGAAAGCTACTCTGTTCAGTTCATCTACACACCCGCATGTACTTCGAGACATGCACAGAGCTTAATTTTGCATAATCACGTTGGTTCTTAACCGCAGCAATATATTCAGATCTTCAGACACCTGACAGTCAGATCTAGCTCTGTAGCAGCCTCCCTGCTGGAAAAGCAATTATATTTGTGCAAAGGCGTCGGTGGAGAGTTTAAAGGTATCTGTCTCCCTAGAGGGAATAGAGAGTGTTTTGGGCTAACCATTGCAAGGGGGAAATCTCACTCAAACATGTCATCAATGAAATATTCAAGTGATCAACAGTAATTGTAAACTTCCCAGCAAAGCAAATGAACATCCAATCACTAACAGGTGAGTTGATCAGTTAGTCTTCCACTTTGTGGTGATGAA
This sequence comes from Leptosomus discolor, assembly GCF_034619465.1. Classification (NCBI taxonomy): domain Eukaryota; kingdom Metazoa; phylum Chordata; class Aves; order Leptosomiformes; family Leptosomidae; genus Leptosomus; species Leptosomus discolor. The sequence continues at coordinate 5,320,810 of NC_141407.1, read as the reverse complement.
TCAGCTTGTTGAGATACTTCAGACTTCAGGGAAGAAATTCTTTATCTAGCCAAAGGGGAGGAAGAACCTCTTTATCTGAGTTGAGGGGTTAAAAACAAACCAAAAAAAAAAGCAAAAGTGGCCATTTACTAACTCTCTTCTCCAGGTTTTTTTTTTTTTCTGTGCAAAACAGAATGCAGTAACATTCCCAAGCTTTCCTCACTTCTGCTCACTTGGGCTGAGCTAGCAACAATTTGGTCTCCTGCTCACAGCATCACTTTTAAAAGAGACCATCTCCAATGAAAGAATCCTAACTAACAATAATTACATTTTCCAATTAATAGTCATTGTTGTTGGATCCTGGTGTACTTCACTGAATTTCAGTGCCATTTCCTGTGGTCTGACTGAAGACACATGTGGCTGACATCTGTCAGGGATGATGCAGGGAGGACTGGTCCTGCCCTGGGGCAAGCAAATAAACTAGACGATCTCCTAAGGTTCCCTCAGGCCCTGAGCTCCTTCGATGTGCTTTGCCTATCTCTATATATTTTAACTAGGTAAAGGAAAAAGCCCTGCCATATGACAGAGAGATGGCGCTGCCACAAAGCTGAGAAAACATACTTCTTTGGTACAAATTAAGTAGCAAATGAAACTGTCTCATTTCAAAGTTTTTGTGGACACTGGAAGGCAGACTGCCTTCTTTCATCATGTGATCCAAGACCTTAAGTGGCTTAAATGAGAAACTGAAGAAAGTTAAAAGAGGATAAAATATTTTGCTGATTTTTCCTTTTTTTTTGAACATAAACATCATTTGGGTACAACAGATAGGAAGAGCTGCAATGCTGCCTTTCCTTCTCATCTGCATTAAAAAAAAACCCCAACATTTAGGGATGGAGCCAGAGTGTGATCTCAATTAATGCATCCAGATGTAACACTGACGTGCATCTCATGCTGTAAATGCAACTGTTTCAGGCTCCCACTTGTGTAACAGGGATAAAAATCTAAAACAGGGGTTCCAAAAAATTCTCCAGAACCTTCCAAGGCTTAGTCAGGCCCACATACAAAGTCCAAAATAAATTGAATTTACTGGAAAATCCCCAAGATTATGTCTAGAGTGAATCCAAGACACTTCTTTTTTCCAATTCAAATGAGCCCTATTACACACTGTGAATGTCTGGAGGAGAAATACAGCCTATTTCGTAAAGCCTTATTATATATTTTAATGTACGCAAGGTAAACATGAAAATGTCTCTTGGGCATTTCATTGTTTCAGTTTCATAATTCTGTGTGCTCTTTGGTTACTCACGAAAAGTCTTCAGAAAAAACACTTTTGTGATGTGTATTTTATCTTCACAAGGGCTACAGCTGCCGAATCAGACTCTGTACTTCAAGGGTGCATTTTAGTCACTTGGTTGAGTTTGATCGATTAACAAAAGTGTAGCAAATCCCAGTGAGTCAAGTGACACCATTTTGGAAACAACTCCCAAACTCAAGTGGCAATAAGCTTGCAGCAGGTGCTCGTCCACCCTGAAACCAATGTTAAAGATATTCTTTCCTGGCTTCATATCACCTCCAGCATCAGTGGGAGGCTTCACTTCGACCACCAGCGGATGTCAAAAAGACATGTATTCCTTAACATCACCATATATGACAGATGACCCTAAAGATAACTACTTTATACTGCCTGATGACCACTGGTGGCATGACATGCCTATCTGAGAAGGGAGATCTGTTTCCAAAGGCCCTGTTAAGGACTTTTACAGCAGGAAGAAATTGGAGAATCGGGTACAAATATCCCGTTCTGCCGGTGGGATGAGGTACTTCTGGGTCAGCTTTTTAATCTTGCCTCCATCATCTCTCTGCAGCTATCTTTGCTGTGTGCTGCAGAGCATGGTAAAAATGGAGGTCAACAGATAGAAAAGGTTCCTTCCACTTCAAGAAAGCAGTGGTGGGTTTGTTGTGGATATGTAGCTCATGGTTCAGTTTTGGGTTTCAGAAAGAGGGAATTTCAAATTCTTCCAGACTGGACAAAGACATAAAGAATAAAACCCAAGTGCTTGGAATAAGCAGCCTTGTAGCAGGGTCCCGTGTTGCTCTGACCCAGAGGTTCCGGCTGGCCCTGGCAAGCCAAAAGAAAGGCAACGGTGTCCGTGCACCAGCATAGGTCCTATATGTAAAATGGGCAGCACACAGAAGAAATCCTGTTGAAGGGATTTGTGTCTCAGGGGCCCAGAGTTTCCTTCACACAGTGCAGAGAAAAATTTCCAGCCTCCAGAGAGATACTGAAAGACTAAGATAGTGACACTGGAGTGATGCAAATGAGAGTTGCTATCATTAGGGCCCTGCATGCTCTAATTGCCCTACTGAGCCTTTGCTGGGCCTCCAGCCCTTGCCCGGAGGCTGCATTTAAGCTCAGACCTTTGACTCACCCCTTTCCCTCAGCTGGGCTGTGTGATAAGCCTGACCTTGTTCCTTGCTGCCTCTGACCAGCCTTGACTCACCTCCTGTGGACTCCCCTAGGCTGCCTGCTGGACCCACTTGTCTCTCCATGCTCACACAGCCCCATGCCTCCACCTCAGCCTCTTCTGCAGAGCAGGCTGCTCTTGCTGCACCCAGCAGGTATCTCCTGTGGTGTTTCCTGGTTCTCCTGTAGCACTACTCTCCAGGGCAAAAAGTGTGGGAGAACTTTACAGGAGCAGATACGCAGACCTGTGGAGGTTCAAATGCCAGGTAGGGAAACACCCTGACCCCTGGGACTCTCTCCCCTTTCCATACACAGGGTGAGGGGTCCCCCTGGGTGAGGATCTCCACGAAGCCATGGTGAAAAGCAAGGACGAGCTGTAGCTGTCCTCTGAGCTCCAGCTGGGAAAGTGGCATTTCAGCTGAAACATGACTGGGCTGTTAACACATTTCTAACACTGAACTGAGTGCAGGGTGACCCTGCTCTGTCTTGATACCCCTGCAGGCCAGTGACCTTTTAACAGGCTCCCCTTTTAGCAGCAATCACATTGCACAGACAACTTCTTAAATGCAAAATACTACCTTTTTCTTTAAAGTGCAGAGAGGTATAGTACCAGGGCTCTGAAAAACGTCTGTTTCACCTTACATTTTCAATTCTGGCTCAGATAATGGAAGCTCTTGAACAAGAAAGAAAAAAGCAGCAAGACTCCCCATTATTTACCAATCTAGAGAGGTATAAATCACAGAGCCAGCGAAGCCCTGTTTCTGTGATTTCAGTTTTATGGGTCATTACTGTAACTGGCTTGTGATGCTCTTCTTTTAACATACAAATGGTACCACTTTATTTATTGTGGGTGGGATTCATTCCCCTCTCAAGGGGTCCCCATTGAACCTAGCATTATTTGCACTGAGCATGGAAAGAGAGGCGTTGTTCCTTCAGTTATGTGAAACCTTTCTTTAGGGCTTACCTTTGTTTTCTCCATCGCTGAGCACGCTCACAGGCTTATAGCTATTGAGTCACTGTAAGTTCCAGTAGGAGCTGAAAGGTTTGTGGAGGTAGGAAAAGTAAATATCGCTGCCTGCGTGTCTGCTTAGTTATACCAAAGGCAGTACTGCTTAGCCTGCCTTTTGTAAGGGAGTTTCAGGGTATGCTTGCAATGTAAAGAACATCTTATAAAAACCAAGGTACTTTGATTTCTTCTAGCCTGTGTAAAAAATCCTGAGCAAGTTCAAGTCCTGCAGTGCAGCTTGAGCTCTTTGTCTTTGCAAGTGATTGGGAACCTCTGGGTCTGCTCCTACTGCCAGGACCTGGCTGTGCCATGGCGTTATGGGGGCACAGCTCACCTCTGCAATAGGTCCTGGGATGTTTTCAGATACAGCGTGAAATGCAGTGCTGCTGCTCAGAGTTTATCTGTTACACCTGGATGTGCAAACTACCAACTCAGGTACTGAGGGGAAGGTGCTCTTACAGTTTTGCAGAGACCTTTGCTTGGGTTTTTTTTTTTTTGTTTATTTTGCTCCTTCAGCTTGGTACAGTGCAGGACATTTGGTATTCTTGGGTCTATTGGCAGCATACACTCTACTTTTCTCCAACTACCTGAAACCACATATATATATATATATGCAGCACCAGATTCCTCAGTGACTGGTTACTTAATAAATCTGTACAGATGTTCCGCATATGGATTTCTCCTCTGTATTTTTAGAAAGAGATAGATTGAACAGTCCTCAAAATCCTGTACTGCAGACTTTGTCTCACTTTTAGAAGTCAGATATAGAGGAGAACTTTGTCAGTAGTGTCCTGTACAGTGGAGTCCAGCTAAAAATTATTAAAAGTCTTCCCAGATAACTTTTTCAATGTGAAACGCTGGCAGATAAGTAAGAGGCTAAGTTACAGGAGGAGTGAGAGAGTGGAAGGGAGGCTGCAGGAGAGGAAAGAGAAATGTTATGCTCTGCAGTTGAGTCAGTTCTGATGCAAATTTTATGCTTTTTCACTACCCCACAAGTGGAACGACAAGGGCTGCAAACATAAATATTAATTTTTCTTCGTGTCCTAAAACTATTACTGGACAAAACAATATGTCACACAAAACCACTGCTGCTTTCCAGATGGGGAAGCAGCTCCATGGTATGAGCCTTGTCAGGAGAAAGAAGTACTGATGATGGGGTTTGGAGGGACTTGGGGATTTTGGGGCGGGGTTTTTTTTTTTGGTTTGTGGGGGGTGTTTATTTGCTATGGAGGCAGCCGTTCCTTGCCCATATGCAGGGGGGAATGACTGCAACATGATGCTGACTGAAGGTAAGTGAAGCTGCAAAAGCTGATGATGTAGCTAAGTGGACAGCAAAACCATCTGAGGCTATTTGGGACATAAAGTTGTCAAATAATTGCGATGTTGGAATGTTGCGTAGCAACAGTAAAGATCCTCTGTGTTTTTATAGTTAGAGTGTGCATTATATAGAAGCCCAATCTGCCATTCCATCAATGAAGAATTGCGTCCAAAACCTGAAGCCAGTGGGCACAATATAGCCAAACAGTTAGTGGAATTGTTTACTAGCTGTGGTCTTCTGTGTTTGCAGTCAATGTTTTCAATTGATCCCTCTTAAAAGCCTATCCTTGATAAAGATGTTAAATTAAAGCACAGTTCTCTACAGCTGATGAATATTTTCTACCCTCTTTGGCAAGGGGATGAGTCTTCCTACACATCACTCCCTGTCTCAGAACAGCCACTGATTAATATGTTTTGTTTCTGAGGCACGAGATGCAGGTTCGCGTGCCCGTGCCAGCGCCTTCTTCACCCCCATCTTTCATTTGGATTTCCTCCTGCCTTTTGCTGTGATCTTTGTCAAGTAGGGAATTTCTTTCTCTTCTGCCAGCAAAGTACTGTCAGCTCAGTTCTGTGAGAGCAGTGATTAGCGATAGTGTTAATTGCTGAACTGTTTAAATCAAAAGCAACAGTGAAAGGGTGCCTACACTGTGCTCACCATCCCGCACCACCAAGCCCTCTGCTTCATGTTTGCCACAGCAAATATTGACTATTTTGGTTGTTAGTTAATGCACATGGCTCTGCTTTGGCATGAAGTGTCTTGCATCCAGCTGGCTAGCTTCAAACTGCATGGGCTTGGACATTTTCAAGGGTCTTTCTTCCATTGCAATTAGAGTGACAAGGCCAAATAAACACAACAGAAATGCTCTCTGCTGCTTTGCAGTAATTTTTTTGGACCCTATGTACATCAGCTGGAGGTGGCTTTGATGTAACCTGGAACTATTCCAGAGCTCAAAAAAGAAGGGGGAAAAAAAAAAAAAAAGCCCCCAAACTCAAAAAAAAAGGAACTCCAAACAGCTAAAAACCCCCAAGGCTTAAAGGTATTGCACATTCCTTTGTTGGACATAGCATTCTCTCTCAACTGTGAAGGTCAAAATGAAAAAGCTCTTTTTTCCCCTTCAAGTGTCATGCCAGCAAAAGCTAACACTGGCAGCGCTGGAAATGAAAGCTCAGCTTATACGGTCCAGGTAATGTCAGTTTGGTCTTTCTGAAGGGTGCATGCATTGGATGAGAGCCCTGACTTAGACTTAAATAGGTTTCCTCCGGGAGTGAGCAATCCTGTTAGGAGCACAGCCCTCAGTTCATACTGCAGCTCTGACTGCCGACAGCAGCCACAGGTCATGCCACGATATGAGGTATGCAGACACCTGCCCACGAAGTGCTGTTTGGAGACCTCCCTCAGCTGATTTTACGAGTCCACACATTAATTTGAATTTGCAAGCAGCTCCTGTTGACTTCTAGCTTTTGCTTCAAAAGCTCAAATTTCTATAGCCTACTGCAAATATCTTTTGTGTTGAACCAGATGAAGTTAATGACACAAGACAAAAGCACCTAGACTTCTTTAGTCTCCCTATTCCAAGCTAAAGGATGCTCAAATACTTCATTCCCTTTACTGCCAGGATGCTTCTAATTTCCAGCCTAAACTTATTCTCCCCTAAGGCATCATTTCTCATTTGTTCTTGTGTCACTGTTATATTTTATATCTGCAGCAAGGACAAATTGCAGGTTTAAATAGCATCGATGCTGCAAAGTTATGCACTATATACAGATGGAACAACTTGCTTGCAGTAATTACACTGTAGTTACTGTTTTCACCTGATCAGCTGGAAAATACACTGATTTTTCTCCTCCCATACTTTCCCCAAAAGATCCTTTTTGTCACAATTTATACAAATGTTACTCTATAGGAGGTAGCTGTAGTTGCTCTAGATTTAAAAAACACAATAGCTTGTTTGTAAATAAGTCTGATCATTTGTAACACTATTATTCACTTTATGACATTCTGGAAAAGAAAGAAATGGCTGAGGAGGACATGGAGATTCATAAAACTATAGGAGGGAGGGAGGGAGAGGGAGGGTGGATGGAGATTGATTGCTTACTATTTCCCCCTGTTCCATGAGTTCATGGAAATGAGTCTGAGTGTTTCAAAGTATACAGAATGTCTCTCCTATTCAGGAAGACCCTGAGCTGGAAGCAGTTTGAGGCTGGGAGCGGGGACACGTCACACAAGTTTGCCCTGGTTTTACTCTATCCTGGGCAAACTACACCTGAGACAGTTTACCCCTGGTGAGCTTGGGCAGAAGTACAGCAAAGCTGCAAGGGCAACCAGGATTTTGTAACCCTGGTCCATAACAGCTGACACAGTATGTTCCCCCTCCAAATGTTCAATGACCATCTTCACTTTGTTGCCTGAATCTATCTTATCTCTCACACTGTTCATATTTGTAACGTGTCTAAAATGAAAGCGAAGCCCTGATTTTAAGGTACATTTTAAAACCAGAAGACTTACAGAGGCAGACACGAGAATTTTTGAATGCACCAAAGCACCTCCATTGATTTCAGTAGCAGTCAGCTTTCTGAAAGTACCCTATTTACAAGTGTAAATAAATAATTTCAACAGTATGAATCATTGCAGTAGTATATAGAGAAATTCCAACTATAGCAGCTTCTTTTTCTCTCTGACTACTTAGAAACATTTAAAAGTATGAAAGAGCTATTGTTTGTGCTATCACAGTAAATAAAAAATACAGTTTGCTGAACGTATTCCAAAGTTAATTCTTCCGAGCAGCGTGTAATTGTTCCCACTTTGTTTCTGAATAAGCTTGATTTGAAAATGTTAGGAGATCACTTTCCTTCCAGTAAAAGTCTGTTCAGGTATCTTCTTGTTAGGCAGAGGCTTGTGCAAATGCCATTCCTTGTGCCCCACCTTTGATGTCATTATGTCGCTGCTGGGTGCATTTCCTTTCTGTCTGATGTTATCTTGAATATGAACAGAAAGTCCAGAAGGATTCAAAGAGAGCAGTGCTAATTCTCCACCAAACATATGGAGAGAGATGGAGGTGACTTTCCTATGCACATCTGTTTCATTTGATGCTCAGGAAAGGAAAAAGGAAGGTAAAACAGATTTACACATTGATGGTTTTTCACAAATGGACTTTCTTGTTGCCTTGCTGCTTTTCTAAGTCTCTCTGCAGTAGTGAAAAGGGAAGGTGACTCAGTCTTTTACTCTCCCTGGGTAAAATATGATAAAATAATTTGGTCTCTCTGAAGGCAGTTTTATACCAATACAGTCTTGTTGGCTTCTTCTAGAAACTCCTCGCTTGCACTGGGTGGAAGTGAACTCAATTACCAGGTCTGGTTTTGTAAATACAAAAGTACAGCTTTGGTACATGTGAACTATCAAAGTACCTGCTTGTGAGTTTCTCTGCTGCTTCATATGTGCCTTGGGAGCTCTGGTTAATGTTCCAAGGCACAGCATTAAGACCTTTGTAAACCACATGGTTAATGACTGTTAGTAGAAAATATGCCAGTGTGTTGTTTTATGAAGAATTGCTGGGGTGGAGCACAGGACAGAAAAACTGAATTAACATGTACGTGCTCCTGAGTGGATTGGTATAATTAAGGGATTGCTGTGGCTGGGGAAACTCAGGTGGGTGAGGAAACGGACTTCTCTCTGTGCTGGCCCATCTCTGGCCAGATGATTTCTGTTACTGGAAAATGATGAAGTCCAACTCTGGACACTCTCACGCAGGTTCAGTTCTCATTGAAAGAATGGGGAATCAGTGAATAAAAACGCTTTGGGAATCTAGAACTGGTATTTCAGTGCAATATAGTGGCTTTTCAGCTGGTATCCATGTCAGATTGGTGATATCACAGCAAAAAAAAAGAAAGAAGTGGTAGTGTGGGGTAGCAGGTGGGGATTTTTCTGGGAGTTTTATGGATTCATTTAAGGAGGTATTTATCTGCTCCGTAAATGCTGAAATTTCTCAGTTTCTTCCTGCAGTTGAGAGATCCGGTGAGCAAAATACTACATTTTTTTTTTTCATGATATGTGCAATATATTTTATAGCTTGTAGAACTATTTGCATCTTCCCTGGGCTAGATATAGGCCAGCTTGAATATGTACCAAAGCCACAATACACAGTTATGCTGGCCCAGCACTTCCCATTATAATACTTTTTCATCCTCTTTTAAACAAACAGCTTAAGCTGAAATTTTCTGTGCTGGGTACCTGTCGCAGTCTGAATACTTTTTGAAGGTCTCAGCAAAAGTGACTGAGCTGTTTGTGTGAACAGGGCTAGGGTTAAAGGATTATTTTATGAGTGCTGAGGATGTCTTCTGTAGTTTGACGAAGGAAGAGAGCCTGTACTGCTCTTGAAGTTTCAGAATGGGTTTGCTCTGCTGACATGATGTTGACCAGCCCTGCTCAAAGTTGGCCAGATATTTAGCTGTCCACATTCACAACTGCTCCACCTGTCCCACTTGCCGAGCCTGACCAGTCCTGAGTTGGGAGAAGGGACAGATCTGCTCCAGGAACAGGGATTCTCCATTGCAATGTATGCCCATGGTGTAACCATCACTTTAAGGACCCTGACACCTTCATGGATCAACCTTGACCCACTGCAGAGAGAATCAGCTGCCGGGACAGCTGGGGCAGAGGACAAGATGAAGGTTTTTCACAGCAGACACCAGGCAAGATGCACTGGGAAGCTGGCACGTGGCAAGGGGACACCTCAGGGTAAAACTCCACAGTGGTGGAAGCTTTCATGTGGGGGAAATGGACAGTGGAAGCAAGATGTTTATTGCTGGTATTTCTGTTGTGTTGAATCCAGAAAGCCAGATGATGCTCCTTCTGATAGGTTTTAACTGGTTTCAGCAAACTCGTATGTACAGCCAAGGAGTTATGTTTCCCTTAAGTAAATTCTCCTGATGTGAACATCCAGTCTGAAAAAGTGGTTTAGCTACAGGACCTTCTTAGTGAGCACATCTGCTCTACAAATTTGTGCAGCACCACATCTGTCGTATAATTTAACAGAACCTGCTGAGCTCTGGGAGAAGAAAAAAAAATTTTTTTTTTTTTTCTGGTTTGCACATCACCAACAGAATGAACCCAGGACAAATTGTGCCTTGAAGCTACCTGAAAGACCAACACTTTTATCATCCTGCAACTGGCCTGTTCCGCGCAGCAGCATATTGTGCGGAGGAGGACTGCAGCAGAGAGAGAGTTGAGTCAGGATCCAAGCCTTAGGGGAGCTTTTTGAGTGTAGGAGCAGTCTGCTTCTATCTTACCCAATTGTTCGTGTGCTGTTACCAGTATTTTTGGAAGAAACTTTTTTTTAAAAAAAAAACAAACACCAAAAAACCAAACAACAAAACCCCTCAAATCCAATTAAGAAACCTCCTTGTATTACTGACACAATTACTACCAGCACTCAAATTGTGTGCTTACAGACCAACTTCTTGATCATTTCTTGCTTCCAACCACAGTCCTACTCTTTTCACTATCATCTGGGTTGCTAACATGCTTCCTTTCAATATTCTTCATTGTTTTGTTGCTTGTGGCACCAGCTGCTGATCTGCCAAGGCCAGAGCGTTACTAGCACGTAGTAAGGACTGTGTCCGGCAGCAGGGTCCTCATCTTCTGCAGGCCACTGACAGCCCAGCCTCACAAGAATGCTAGTCTATATCAACATCTCCTATTTTTATTTGTGTTTTTGCTCTTCCCATCCTGTAGTTATCTTCTGCTTCCATGGTTAATCACCTTCTGCTTCACTTCTAAACTTTGTATTTTCACCATCTCTTTTGGCCAGCTGATGTCTAGAACTTCTTCTACATCGTCCTTAACCCAGCTTGCCTGCCCTGTTGCCACTCTGTCTGTAGTGCCATCCTCCTCTGTCAGTGTTCTGTGTCTGCTGCCACATTGCAACAAGAGCCTTTGTTACAGATTTGTGGCTGTACCCCCAATTCTTTTTTCATGGTTTCTGGTCTCTCAGCCTGTCTGCAGCACACACCTGGGGCTGAAGTGGTAAGTAGGTGGTTGCACAATGTTCTGCATGCTCCAGAAAGTGCAGGTATTACTGCTGTCTGTTTGACCACCTTGTGATCATTCTCTACTCTTCTGGGACACCTACCTACCTCAGCAGCATCTCAGTAGCTTCTGTGCCAGCTGTTCATTCACTGGACCACAGCAAATCTCCCACATGTGATGCCATGTCTTGGCTCTCCAGCTTGTCAGTGTCTCTGGGCTGTTCCCTATGTTCCCCTTGCTCTCTAACCTCTTCTCCAGCACAATTGTTGGAAATAGACCAAGAGGAGGAAGATGAAAAGTGCCACCATGAGAGCTGGAGAGGGAACCTTGGGGCAGAGTTGGTGGGAGTGAGGTGAGAAGTAAGCTCTGCTGTCCATGCAGAGCTCTCAGAGGGTTGTTTGTAGAGCTATTGCTTCTGCCATCTTTTTCCAGTGGTGCACACACCAACATGCAAGTGCTTTGGTGTCATTGTTTACTACTTAGCCAGTGACAAGGAAAGTATTTCTCTCCTCCTAGGCTACAGCTCCTGATGGTCAGCCTTCAGTAACATAATGACCAGCTAGTATCAAACTGTTAAATTTACCTCATAAATAAGTCGTAATGCACACAGAACTAGGAGTTGCTGTTGCTCATAGAGAAATTATTCACTGCCATTATGGAGCATTAAACCATGGCTAATATGGAGGTCTCCATAGGGGTTTTATTAAACACCAGAGGTTTCCTATAGATTTAACCATCAGGGAGCTACACAGCTCTTGCTGCTTGTCAGTTCTACCATGTTAGAAGTAATGCATTTCTGCACAGCAGTACCAGGGATGCTAATAGCCAGGAAAATGCCTTTTAATGAAAAAGAAGAACAACCCCTCCCCCCCAAATCAACCCCCCAAAGTTGTTAGCATTCAGTAGCAGAATGCTATTTGTAGCAAGATTTTTGATCTCTGTATTGCTTGGAAGTTGTTTCTTTTCACATGAAGACATTAAGGGAGTGTAATTGGAAATGGTCCTTTTCCAAACAGGAACCAGGGAAAGAGCAACACTTCAGACTTGCCTGCCCTGCCAGCAGTGGAGGTTTCCAAATCTCTTGCAGTTAGCTTGGCTGGGAAAGTTTTGCTGTGGCATGTTCATTTGTTGCCTGTGACAGAGCAGAGCTGCTGCAGGCATGTCTACCTGCATTACCATCACAGCCCCACCCAGGTAGATACACCCTCTGCCAAGACACATCCTCATCTGCACCTACATTGCCATGTGACTCCACTGACACAGGGCTTCAGCCACCTGGACTCCTTCCACCCAACTGTAGTCACGGAAGAACATTAGAAGACCACCCAAGCTCCCTGTGATCAAGGGAGATGGTAACTGAGCCCATGCATGGTCTAAATCGGCCTTTGGAGGCTCTCCATCAGTTGTGGACTGAACTGCAATGGTGGTGCTGTGCACAACTCTGCTGTCCACTGAAGGTGTGTTGAGCACCCTCAGTTCCTCAGACTGAAGCGGTGCCATCCAGCTTCCAGCTTATGAGTGGCTCATGTGCATTCACGCTTGCAAGTCACGCACACCCTTTTACAGCAAAGGCCAGAAGAACAGATGGTGCCTACCAGATGCGATTTGGAAAGGCTTAATGACCACCATGGAAGTATTTATAGCTCCATCTTGTAAGAAACTTTTGGTAAGTAATTATCACCAGCATGGTACTAACTGTATTTCTGCAGTGTGTTTTTCCATTTTTTTGGCCATTTTCTATTGCTACTGTAGTAGACTCTATTTTAACATTAAAATATTTAAATCACAATTTATTTCTTAATGCATTCAACTTTTGTGTTGTGTCAAAGGTATGTCCTTTTTGGCACTCTAGTAGAAGTGTACATATTCTCAAAGCTATTGTAGCTGTCATTCACATGTAATTAATGTGGCTACACCATTGATGACTCCACTGACACTAATTAGAGGTGTGAATAGGAATTCACACCCAGTGATGTTCCCTGTTGGGTCTTCTTTTCTACCATTCCAACCCACTGTTTCAGCTAAACAGTGGGTGGACAACTGCAAAGTACCTACATAAGGTGGACTCCTGGCTCAGTGAACACGGCACCCGTGGGAAAAGTTTTTTTCTTCTGTATGGTTGGTACCTGACCAAAGTCACACAATGTGATGGACTGACCCACAGTGCACTGCTTAGAAAACTCGATGCAGAAAGGGGAGAGCTCTTATGGTTGTCAGCACAACCCTGAAGGGATTCAGCCATACCTCTCTTTCTGTGCTTGTGTAGGAAGACTGCCAAATAAGAGTATGACTCTTGCAACTTTCTGCGCAAGAACAAGGTGTAGTTATGGTTGGGAGTACTAATCCTATACTGGATTAGTGCAACCCCTGTCTGTATCTCCTTTAGAGATATTCAGAACCCAAGCCATTGTGGGCACGAGGGCATTTGCACTGTTTAAGCTCTCTATAGACCAAGTGAGTGGTCTTCTGAGAATTATTCAGGGCTCCTATGGCATGGCTGTAGCCACTGCTTATCTCAAGCAAGCTGAACGGGTTCACACAGCAGGATGGGTCTGCTTAGTGGTACACGCTTGTCCTTGTCTGCTGACTATCCTGAACAGGATCTGGCTGAAACATGCCCCAGCTCCTTTCTGGAAAGCAGAAGGGAGGTGAGCCACAGTGGAAAAGGAACAAAAATTGGAATAAGACAAAGATGGGCAGTGCTTAGAAGTTGTGTGGTTTGAGTGTCCCTCTAGGATAACCACATTGTTTCACTGATTATCTAGAGAAATACAGCTTCTGGCATTAGGAGACTAAATTAGGTGATGTGATTACTCCCTTAAATCAGATACTAATCCTTCACGCACCCTGATCTTTCTGGCTTGTCTTCCATTCCATCCTCAAAGTACGAATTAAAAAGGTGAACTATTATTACTTAAATAGTTTTCAAAACTGTGATTATTTTTCTGCCCCCATTTCTCCCTCAGCAGGGTAGAAATGATGCACACTGTGCCTGGAACAAACCCAACCCTCTCCCATGAAAAACATCTGAGATCTGAAGGGAGAAGATAGAGGGAAAATAATTAACTGTGATACCGAATGATCAAGAATTTTAATCCTTACCTGCAGCTGGGCTGTGTTTTTCTGATACAGAGAGAAGAACATGATTCAGTTTAGTCAGCCCCACAGCATCCCACAGTGTCCTGCTGAGTCCTGTCTGAGTTCTTGTCCTCTGGGTCCATTATCCCATGCTGGCATGGGCAGGATCTGGCCTGGTGCTACTGCTTCTAGGTAATTTTTTTCCTGCTGTGGCAGAGTCATGTATGAAACAGGCAAAGAGAACGTGTAGAAATATTGCAAGTCTTCAAAAGTGTTTTATTCTGGTATCTGCATAACCCTGAGTTTGCCCTGGTAAGGTTATTGCAACAAATAACTGATGAAACAGCATTCAGTGGACAGTTATTTTAAAGTGCTCCCAATCTTGTTTGGTTGTGATAAAGAGGGTAAGTAGAGAAATACACATATTCACATCCACAAGAAAGCCAAAATCACATGTGGCAGAGATAGTCAGAAACAATAAAGTCCAAGATTGAAAAATGAAAGAGAAGAATAAAGCCTTGTGGTTAATATGAAGGAAAATATATGACAGAATCTTTCATCTCTGACCATGTTTGCTGCAAAGTAATAAGATACGTTGGCTCTGAATGGAGAAGATAAGAGACTGGGATAAAAAACAAGCTTTGGCACAACAATCATGGGAGCTAAATTATTGCCTTGTTTTTATTACTACAGGCACAGAAATATAGTGGAAAGATGTAGCTGCAGGGAAAAACTCCAACAGCGACAGGATGGGCTGCAAATACTTGGGGTATGCTTTTAAAAGGGTGAATGCTTGAGATATTTTCCCCTTGTAAAACTATCAGAATAATGTTGCCTGTGGATAGGTTGAATGCCTTGAAACAGTGGTTGCAGCTTACAGAGTTGAGCAAAAATGTTAGGAAATTGGGGTCTCCTAAAGCAAACTAGTAGCACCAGTCATTTTATACCAGAACTGAGATCATGGAAAATCAAAGACTGAAGGGTGCTCACAAGGTGACCGCTTTCTCTGCCACTGCAGAGCCCCAGTGCCCCAGCCCCAGCCCCTCCTGCTCAATTCAATTTTGGAGATGTATGCAGGGTTTTAGAGGGGGTTTTTGTCCTGCTAGGGAAATAGAAATCAAGTCAGAATGGTATTTTCAAGTGCAGGAGTATACTGCTGAGTTCCCAACTTTGCATGCAGTTTCCTAAACAAGTAGGCCAATTTTCCAACATGCTGAGCAGCTTTTGAAGCCAAATGGAAATTCATCTGGAGACACAGCTGGGTCACTAATGTGAAAAGGACTTGGAATGAAAGGCACGGCATGAAAGCTTGTCACGTGGTTGCTTTGACTCCATAGACTTCCAGGCAACCCTTGAAGCTTAGGCAACTCAAGATGCAGGTACTGGACAGCACTACTGCTACTGGCCTTCTTGAATTTCATACGCTGCAAGTCTGAAGTTTTAAAGAAGGTGAGTATTCCTCCTGTTATAATTTGTTGTCCTAGCTGTCCTTTGCTCCTAGGACATTAGTTTCTATTTGCCTGTGTTTCTTATTTGGCTGCTGGGAGAAGAGACAAGGACACACAGATGCTGTGCCTCTTTCCTGGCCAACCTCTATGCTGCTCTTTGCTCACCATGCCCAAGGAGACATCAAGCAGAAATGCCAGGTCCAGATCTCAGAGCACCAGGGACGTTCAGACTTGCAGCCAAATGTTTTGACCCTTTTTTGGTAGCAGGTCAGACCAGACTTTGGCCAAAATTTCCATGTACAGTCCAATCTGGTTTGGGGGATGTCTGGATCCTGAGGCAATGTCCACCTACGCTGTTAATTCATTCCTGATATTGTCCTGCTGCCCACTGTCCTCACACTGTTGCCCAGCACACACAGTATTGCAAGGTCCCTGCTCGCGTGCTTCCTACCGCCCTCAGTGCTAAGAGGTGCCTGGATACGCTGTTTTCTATCTGTCACAACTCAGCTAAATTTCCCTGGGTGAGGGGATTGTGGCTCTGCTTTGTGATGCAGATTATACTGCCTTCCCATGACGAAATACTACGTTGTATTTTAGTATATATTATATATACATATTCAAGACTATAATGACTTTTGTCACAGTGACAGCCGTCTCCCAGGTTCTTTACTACAGGAAGTTTCCCTGTTTATAAGGAGAAAATATGACAAATTTTGTCAAAAGTAGTGGGTTTTTCTAAAGAGCATATCTCCTTAGGGCCTGTTTCTCCCTATTTCCACTAGTGCCTTTAATGATTTGGCCTCTCCAGTTCCCCCAAACAGGATTGCTCGCTATCTTGTAAGCACTTTAAATTTGGACCATAATAAAATGAACAATAATATATGGATTAGAACAGCATTTCCATTGTAGTTTGAGGAAAAAGCTTTCAAAGGACCTGCTGAGATAAAAAGTCCGAGTTTCTGTACTTGAATGCAGTTAGACTTACCAGACATTATACTCACAGGACCTACATATAGTTCTGTGATAAGAAGGGCATGTGGGACACCAGTAGTGGACATCAGTAGACTTCAGTCTACATCCGTCAGCAGACATCTGCCTGTGCTGTCCCGTGACCTTACCAGAGGCCCTGGTTAACTTTTCTCCACGTTGAATCTGATGGTCTGGGAAGGGACTTGGAGAAAGAGGAGGCACCTGTGACCTGCACAAGTCGTGGAAAAGTAAGACCTGTTCATGGCATGGTGGTGCCTTTGCTCCACACATCCAGACCTGCTTGTTCAGTGCTTCCTGGCATGTGTCTGGGAGGAAGCTGAAGTGGAGGAAGGCAAAGGTGCCGAGACCACTGTCCTGACGGCTTGGAGGTCAAACCTCCTGCTTCGGTCACCAGAGCTGAGATGAAGGACGGTGTGGATTTCCTGGGGTTAGAATTTGAGGTAGCTTTGGACATGAAAAAAAGTGATGGTGCATGGAACTGATTTCGTGGTGGCGTGAAATGGTAATGCAGAATTGCCACTGTCATGTGGAGGAGTGGGACCTGCAAGTCAACAAACACAAGCTTACCCTCCCAATGCCCACATGGAGGTGACTTTGAGGGGGGGGCTGAATTGTGCTGTCATGGCAATCTCCAGTGCAGCCATCCCCCCAGGCTAGGAGCAGCACAAGCCTCCCAGGCAGGGCCATCCCTACATTTTTTAAAAGCAAGGTGTGCTCCTCCCAGGATATGTGAATCCCAGCATCCCAGGACACGTGTCAGTGGCTTTTGCAGGAGTGAATTCTCCATCGCTCATGACTCTCCTTTTCCCCAATAGTTTCTCCAGTTTGGGCTTGTGTCCATGAGTTGTAGTGACTCTTCCGCAGCAGGTCTGCTGTCTTTTAAAGGCTACCATAGATAAGAAAGAAATGTTACACTTGAATGCTAAAAATACGGGACACTTCAAGAAAACTCCGTTTCTGAAGACACAGATTTCCTCATTTATTGAGAGTATCGTGAGTTCAGGCATCTCAATTCCAAAGTACTAGAGCTGAAGGTATTTTTCCATGTGAAGTGATTGTTTCTACAGCATCAAAATATTTAATTCTGATTTCCATTTTTTAAACCTTTTATCTCAAAATTTGGTTCTTTTCAAGTGGCTGTTCAAGAAAAAAGCTAGGCATTTCATTGTAGATCACTTAATTCTTATCAGATTGTGTCTTTTGTAGAACAAAGTTTTGTGAAGTTGACAAGCACGTTTAAATTTAAATACCTTCTTTAGGTTTGAGATTTCTTTAGTGAAAAAAAAATAAATCCCGTGGATTCTATTTAAGACATGCTGTTAGGTGCCTTAAAAAAAAAATCCAACCAAAGGTGTCATGAACCAGAATGTGTTTTATTCACCCCAACATAAATTGCAAATATAACAATGCCTAAGAGAAATGATGAACTGGAGAGAATTTTTCAAGTGCTTCAGTGTGCCAAGAAAACTGTACACTCATCAGTGATTTCTGCTACACCTCCATATTTTCTGAAGTAGATATATTTAAAGAGTTCTCAATAAAATCCAGACCCAAAAGAAAACACATGTTTTAATTCTGCATATTGGGGAGTGTATCTGATTCAGCCCTGCCCTTTTTGTGATTTTTGCATTGAAGGCCTTAAAAAGGACTTTACAGTCCCTAAAATACTAATGGTTGTTATTATATTTAGAGAGCCAAGAAACAAACAAACAAACAAAAGTATGAAGGGGATAGAACTGGTGCTAGAAATTCTACACCTGCTACTCAGAAGTCAGACCCAGAAGGCGTAAGTTTAGGGCAATGCTGCGTGGTGTGTCATCACATGGTAAGGCAGATTTTTGGTCTTCAGTCTGTAATTATCAAATGTGCAAGGATTTGCCTGCTAGCAAACTTGGATTTGGAGCATCAGTGTTATATACTCACAAACAATCATAAACCAGATTCTTCTTCCTTCAAAGACTTGTCACTAAGTATCTTGGCATTACAAAATACATTCTAAGTGTGTGGAAATACATGGATGTATTAGATGTACTTAAATGTATTTTCGAACAGCACGAAAACCTGATAGTTTTACAGAATTTTAAATATGTGTTCATCAAACTGTTTTGCAGGTGAATTTTGTGAAATTTGGGAAGCAGCTAATTCACACAGAGGAATATCGGATAACGTATCTTAACCAGCTTCGAGATTTCATAGTGTCTCCTCTTTTACCTGTAAGTAAAACCAAATACCTAAACTCTCATTCGTTCCTGTAATCCTTTTGACTTCAAAGACTTTTTTATTATTATAAATACCTCTGCAAATGGATTTCATCAGGGAAGCAGGAAAGTGCGGCTGTTTGCGCTTTTCATTGCATGGGGAATTGTGGAGGGAAAGAGAAATGGAGACGCGGAGGAGGGACCACAGGATGCGTCGCTGGATAAAGTCCTGGCCAAGTCTGCAGTAAATCAATGTCAGTTCTGGGTGCGATGAGCTGGGTTTTGCTACTGATGATTTGACCTCAATTGTTTTCACATCTAAACAGCTTTCTAGCTGAGTTCCACCTGGGCTACAAATACTGCCAGAGGAGGGGTGAACATCAATGGTAAATGGAGATTATTTTTAGCCAAATTCTGGAGTCCTGATACACCTCAGTTTTCACTTTCTCAGCACATTTTATTCAATTTTATTAGGTCATTTAGCAAATAATTTTAATTTTCTGCTTAGATCTGAATTTCTGAAAGTAATGTACTGTTGTACAGTTAATGAGTCTGCTAATAAGCTCCAAGAAAATGTGATTTGCGAATCATTCCAGGACATAACTGTCACTCAGACCCTATGCCAATTAGCATAACCATTACCAACTATCCCTAAGAGGTCCTTGAAATTTAAATGAGATTTCCTACGATCCCTTTTACTAGGGAGGCTGAAGATTCTGCCTCACACGGAAAATGCAGCCTGGTAAAAAGCAGTAATTCATTAAAGTCAAAGTATATCTTTAGATGTAAATGCCCACCTCTGCTCCAAGCAGCAGCAATCTCTCTGTAATGCACTTGGTGTTTGTTTGCACCTACAACGATATCAAGAGGTGTCATGGCTGACTAACTACCCGAGCAGCAAAGAGTTGCTGCCAAAACATGGATACAGCCACAAAATGGGTGGCCTTTTGTTGCAAACATGAAAAACATGTTAGCATGGGTGGCAGAGGTGTTTAGGGAGCAACATTTTACCCATAAGGTCTTGTTAACTCTTGGGGGACTTACTGACTTGGTGGACTTAGTTTTCTTGAAAAAAAAAAGACTGAATAAAGGCTGTGTGAGGTTGTGGCCACTGCTGCAATGCTCTCAGGTGCTGCAGGGACCAGAGCTCCTCTGGGTGCAGGCAAATTTCAGCTCGCTGCAATTCTACTGGAAGTCTGGCCAGAATGCTTCACGTCATAGCCCCCCACTCAAGAGAAAGCACTTTCCTCAACAGTTTGCTTTTTTTGATCTTTCCTGCACCCAGCTCTTAGTTCTTTGGGCTCCCAGGACCAATTCTGTCTTCTTTTTTAAGAAGAAACAGATCTTCAAGGCTGTATTTAGGATAACAACCTCACGGAGATCTTGCCATAATGTTGCAGACGTCTTCCCGCAGGTGAAGTTTTAGCCAGGCTATCAATCAGGCAAACACAGCACTTCAGACGAAATGCAAAAGCTTTGGGCTCAGGAGGAGACTGCTGTTGCTTGGGTGTATAAAATGAAAAAAAGCACGCTGTGTTAGGCAACTTTAAAGACCTAGCACAGGTATCAGCTTAATCTCTCTTCTTCTAATCTTGCCTTATCTCATTTACAAAATGAGAAATCCCTATGCTTGTAACTGATTTCTGCCAGCTAGAGTCAGGTGGTCTGTCAGGGCCCTCCATGGCCAGAGACAGCTCATGGGGTAATGTCCTTGAGCCATCACTTTTCCTCCGCAGCAGCCTCCCATGGTGCAGGGAACAGCCTTTGGTGCAGGATGTGAATTCCAAAGATGCACACTTCCTCTTGGGTCTGTGTATACGTATAGATCCGTGAATTACTGCTGCATCCACATGGTCCACGGGGATGCAGTCCAAAGCTGGCATTCATGACTTTGACAAACAAGAATTTGAAACCTGGGAAAGCGGTGCAGGAAGGTGCTCGTGACTGGAGGATGGAGCTCAGCAGTGAGGTTGAAGGGGTATCTTCTCCTGAATTCCTAAATGTTAGATGGACTCTATCCCGCTTTTAACTGAGCAAGTGAACATGAAATGCAGGATTAAATAAAGCAAAGATCTAACAACTGATGTGAGTCATCTAGGAGAGATTAAGGTAGTCAGACAAATGAACAAGGCAGGTAACACACTAAAGTAAAAGAAGAGCTAAAGTTTGCCAAGATCAAGGAACTGCCTCAGAAAATGCTGTAATGAATTAACGGCACAGTAAAACTAAGCATTAGGCTGAGCAAATTCCTTTGATGTCGTGTGAAGGGCTGTTTCCTCAGCTGCCTCTGGAGGGATTCCTCCACCATCGCTTGCCCATGCTCCAGTCAGCTGGAGGGACGTTTGCCCATCACACCTGCTGCCTTTCGGCAGCAGTGGTGGGCTGATTTCCTCAGATCCTACCTGTTAATGACTTGCACGGCATTGGTTTTCCTGGGCTTTTGTTTTGTTTTGTTTTGTTTTAAATAACATTGAAGGCGTTTAGGCCTGGGGAAAGGATGTCCACAGAGACAGTATAATGCAAACGACGCCAGCTGGTTATGATGGTGATTATTAATAGTAACATCAAGCAGCAGCCGGGACCTGATTGATTAAAGATAACTGGGAGGTCCTGGAGGCCTTAGAGCATTTTCCAAGGTCTGTTTTTGCCTTTTCTGATGGAGCCTGAGCAGCTGTCACTGGGATGCAGCAGGTTTGCATGGCTGGGTCCTGCTAACCGATTTCATGTCTCGCCAAGACTATGCTGGGCAGGCACAATCATTCCAGAGCTGTCAGTAAGCAGCTGTATCTCAAAGGATACTGCAGCTTAAGCTTGTCAAAGCTCAATAAATGTCAAGGCTCCTTACTTAACATGGAGACCCTGTGGAAACTCCTGTTTACTCTAGCAAGCCTAGGAGAGGGTGGTTCTTAAGCCATTCTGAGCTCAGGCTTCAATACTTTTAATAATTTAATAATGCTAGAGTTTTCTTGGCCAGTTGGCTGTTGATGGATGATAATTTGCCATCTTTTTTTCTCTTGATAGGAAAAGCCAGGGGTGTATAAATCACGTTTTTATGCAAGAGTCCAGGTACATATTTTTTGGTATTTGCCCTTAATCGGCTTCTCAGTTTTTGTTACACAAGAAAGGATATTAACGGGATTGTGCAATGGCCAATTAGTTTTAAAGGTCTTTAGTTCCATAACTTATCTCGAATAACTTGTAATCTTCCTTTGACAAAGGCAGCCGAGGAACCCTTTTTGATAATAACACTAAATCAGGCTGCTAGAGCACATACCGATTAACATATACAAGGGATGTTACACCAAACAGAAATTCAATTTAACAGATCTCACAGCTCCAACCATATCCCAATTATATTCATTTCCTTCTGCAGGCTTCTCTGTTTTACCCTCTTATCCCCATCTTCAGAGGTCTTAGCATAATTTATCATGTTTCCTCTTGTTCATATGCAGCCTGCTCACTACCCACCATTTTTTTCCATCATGTTGTTTGATCTCTTATTTCTTTACTGATCCCTTATAATGATGCTGGCTACAAAGGCAAAGGGGACGTTGTTACCAGGAAAGTGGGAGAAGGCATGTGCACGCTTGGGCCCTTCCCCACATCTTAGGGATATAAGTGCACTGACTGACTTTGCTGTTGGTCAGCCACGTAGGGTCTGGAAAGTGCACAACTTGAATGAGAGTAATTCAGTGAAGGACTTACCTTTCCATATCTAACCCAACCTGGGCTCAGCATCCAGGAGAGAGGTGGCAGCCGCTGAAGCTCAGGACAGGGCACTGGGGTAGCTGGTGGGCCTTTCTGCCACTTGAGCAGAATAGAAGACACTTAAGTCCAGACCCCATCACACTTAGACAGGGCACCAGCTCTTCCCCATGCTGTGACCTGTCAGATCTTGCACATTTTCCAGCTGCTGGGCTTCTTTCTCTGTTTTAAACCATTAGAAAGGCAGATTGATACCTGTAAAAGGGTCTTTTGAGAGAAGTGTAATATCATTGCTCTTGCTATAATGCAAATAGGAATAATTTTTTGCCTTTGACCACTGGAAAAGACTTGAGAGGAAAAAGCATTGAGTGGACCAAAGAAAGCGAGCATGGGTTGAATACTCTAAATAGAGCCAACTGTATCCCCTAATAGGAAGTAAAATTCTCATTAATGAGTTGTTACTTTAAAAAGCAGAAATTGAAATCAGTTCACAAGGAGCTGAGCCACTTAAGTGCATCTGCAGACGAAGCACATTCTTATTATATGACCTGCCTGTCTGTGCCATCTCTATAGTTTCTCCCAAGCCTTCTCTAGGTTTATCAAGGTAAATCTTTTTTTTGTCAGCTGAGGATATTGTTTTAAGTGGAGGTTTTCTTATCTTTATGGTGTGCAGATTACATCAGCTTTTTGTGAGGTGTGGGAGACACTTAAATGTTCTTCTAGCCCTAGTCAATAAAGAGATAGCCACAGAGGCATCATGAAACAGAGGACGAGGCAACTTAAGCAGCCGAAAGAGCCCCATAAACTTGTGCTGAGGAAAGCAGTGATGCGACATTACTCCTAACTTTCTATTTTCTTTCCTTCTGTTTTTTATTTATTTGTTCATAAGCAGAGAAGATTTCTTAACAGCACTTCTGCATGTCAGGGATCAGAATGCAATGCCACAGAGACCAAAATCTGCTGTCACCTCTCAAACGCCTCTGCAGTGCTGAAAGTGTCAAACAAGTTTGTCAAAGCGTGGGCAGCTGCCTGCACACAAACCATTCATGTGGGGCTGGGTTCTGATACTGCTTTCGTAGTAAATGTTGTCTCTTTCTATAGGTAACACAGGCAACAAAATCTGCCGCTTTCAAAAAATCAAACAGGCAGAAAAATGTGGAGCCAACGCATCTCAGCTACATGGCAGGTTCTACCACTTCTTGGTTATTGTACAGCCGTAAAATTTCAAACCAATTTAAACGTGTCTGTGTGCCAGTGAGCTGGCAGAGTTCTGCTCACTTGAGGGAAATGAGGATTTGGTCTGACTTTCTGTGGGAAGGGGTGGGTTTTTTTTGTCTGCATTTGTTGTTTACCTGTATAAAGACAGGAGTGTTCTTTCCTTTGCCAACTGTCCTTAGGCTTCTCTGTTCAACCAGTAGATTTTCTGTGGCAGAGACCACCCCTGCGAACGCACCTGCCCTGCACAGTGCTTCAGTGATGGGGGCCAGATGCCTGTTTTGGGTCCCGCATCTCACAGGCTGCACAGAGCACCCCGAGATGTGTATGGGCACACAGCGCCAGGCCTGCATACGTCCAGGTAGAGCTGCTCCTGGGGAGGTGCCACTGGACATACCCTTTCAAGGCTCCTCACCTCACGCTGTGTGGCTCCAGCTGTCTCCCTATGCACAAGGCACCAGCTCTGCAGCAAATGCAAATGCCACCCCTCTGTATCATGCGTGTTGCATGACAATTGGCTGACAGGTCCAAAAAAAAAAAAAAAAGGAGGAGAAAGACTCCATGAAAGTGCTCACAGATAGAAAGGCTGACCCAGGAGCTTAAACCTCGTAAGACACTGAAGAGCACCATGTTGTGTATCATGACTGGAGGAAAAGCTTTGGTCAATAGTCACACTTCACAGACAACAGAAACTCCAAGCACACCACACACAACTGTGGGAACCAGGTTTCATCAGTGCCACACCTCGTAAAACTGCTTATTATACACCGTGCCTCACAGGATTTATTGTCACCTGGTCCACGTCTGATGCAGAGTGTTGACCTGGGAGCCATGAATCCACAACTTCCTTTTCTGCCTCTTCCACCGTGACAAGGCGGACTGATTTCCATCCAAGTGATTTAAATGAGCCACTAGGGGATTGTGATTTAAATCATCGATGTTTGCTTTTTACATTGGCAGGAGTGGCAGCTTTAATGATGTATGGTCTTACTGCTGCGGCCGAAATCTAAATTCCTGGAATATTCCCTCTAGATAATCTTTAAAGTTCATGTATTTGCCTCTGGCTTGCGAGCTGCACACAAGGGAGTGAATTCTTGGCATGGCTGGGCAGTTTGGAGCTGCTGTGCTTGTATTGGCAGGCTGAAATAGGCAGACCAGAGTGAAGGTGCCAAACGGGGGTGGTATTAAGTACTTGGCTTATGCTGAGCAGAGGGCTAAAAGGGAGAGTGCTTCAAAGAATTTGAAAGTGCAGAAAGGTGTTTGGCAGGACTGCCAGAGGAGGCGGGTGTGTGTCTGAGCCGTGCTCAGCAGTGACCGCCCTGCAACAGGATGGGGGCAGGAATTTGTTGAGATGCTCACGCAGGCAGGACTGGAGCAGTGTGAGCCACATGCAGCCCAGATATTTAGGTTTTCCAGTGTGGCCATGAAGGTATTCAGAGAAAAATGTCAAGCCTGGATGGATGGACAATTTCCAGTGCAGATGTGCTATGAGTTTTTTTAAAAATTTTTTATGGAAAACCTTGAATATTTTGATACATAATTAGTACCCAGATGGTTGATATTCAGGATGGCCTTTCTGGTTTCTGCTACCTAGAAGAGGGCCCTATACCTAAACAAAGTGATTTAAACAAGTATGTTGTTTAACCACACATTAGTCATTTCTTCAGTTTTACATTTTGCAAAAGTAAATGGTAAATAACATACCCGTGGAGAATCGGTTGCTCACGTGTAGTATGTTTCAAGTCACACTTGGATGAGAAATGGGACTTAAGGATGTGAAAAGGCCGTATTTTACTTATGTGTCTTTTTCATTAAGTATCAGTACATCAAGGTGCTGATTGTAAAAGACAATGAATGAAGCACTTTTCTAAAAGGTAGATCATTTTCTCTCACCCTTAATTTATACTTTTGAATTGAACAGATCCTGACTTTTGTACTTCCTAGGTTGGCTGGGCACTACTACAGTGGCTGAATAAGCAGAACTCAAGAAAAACAGTCCTTCAGTTCCTGCAAAAATGACCATGAGTCTACGCACTTTTGTGAACATCAGTTCTGGTTGAGAAGGGTTAGTTGGTTTGACCTCCTCTTACTTGCAGTAACAAGCATGGGACTTCCAGATAGATACATAGATACATTAAAATAAGTTTCCATGGTCAACATTTAATCTTGGAATCAAAATAGACTTTTTTGGGTTTAAACCAAAAAGTGTTTATGGTTTGTAAATCTGATTGTACTTTCAAAAAGTTATTTTTTTACTTTCACTTTTATCCATCCCAGTGTGTGTTTGCAGGCAGCTCTTCCTCTTTCATGTTTTCCTTTCTGCATCCACAAAGTGGAGAAGACGCTTACCATATGTCCATAACTGAGCAGGATTCCCTGGCTCTAAACCTGCAATTAATCCTAACTACTATTATTTCTTTATTGCAGAAGGCACTTTTCGCACCTTGCATTATCGAAGCAGCACGATATACATCTCACCATCTCCTTTCCATTGTGTGCAGCATCTCCTACCTTTCCAGATCATGCAGAGATGATTAACACCACCTGACACAATAGCAGTTCCCTGACATGGCTTCCTGAGGTATTTTGTGAATGCAATAGGCTTCAGAAAAGCTGTTAGTGAGGAGAGGTACAAACATACCTCATCTGTGTGGGCTGATGCGACCTCAGAGAGTGTTTGGTGCCGTGTTTTTCAAGGCCAAGCAATCCATGACATGGAGCGCTCTGTTCTTTTCTTATCTCCTGGCTCCATCCCTGTAGCCATGATAACAGTGTGTCCTGCAAAAGATGCGACTGGCACGGAGCACAGCACTTTCCCCTCATCGCCTGCAACAGGGAATATGATGAGCAGGAGCTGCCTTTTCTCACCCTGCTGCACTAATACAGAGCATGGCGCAACCAGCAGCGCTGGTACTCCTGCGCTGTTCTCCTCTCCTCCTCAGCTGCCTGCCCTCCTCAAGCTCCCTTCATACAGACACCCATCTAAGGGAGGGAAAGCCAGGCAAATATTAATAATTGCATTATGAGTTCCAAAGCCAGGAAGTTTGACTGGCCTTTTTATCACTGATACGATAATGTGGTGAGCAGGGACGATACCATCAGAAGTTGCTTTCATCTCTGGAGATAGTGGATAACTAGATATGTATCTTAGACTTGAGAAGGATTCTCATTGAAGGCTTTTCTGAAGGTCCTAATCTCTCTAGTTCATATGTATATTTTGAAACTTGTTTAACACCCAACTCCGTCTCCCCAGCACAGGACTGTAATTGTGGAGGAGCTTCTGAGAGCCCTACTCCTGCCTTCTTGTGATTGTGAGAGGCTGGGCACCAGGGCTCTTTTACCAAACCACCTATTAGGAGAAAACAGAGCTATCAAAGGATATCTATTATTTCAAACACTGTGACAAAAGAGAACAGTAACACATTGGCCTCTGTGGCTCTTTTTATTTGTGGATCTCAAAGTGCTTTGGTGTCACTAATTTGAAGCAGAAATCTCAGTAATTAGTGTTTATGTCTGGGATGGAAGGATGTGTTTTGCAAGTCAGCAATGATAGGAACAGTCCTCATTTACTACCAGATGAGGGGGTAATGTATGGCAGAGTAGGCTTTGTTCATTTGTTTTAAAAGTCTCAGTTCACTTTTTGATTACAGAGAGCAATTTTCAGCAGAGCTTTATGCCATAGGGTCCCTCGCCTGAATGGGAAGCCCAGGTATAGTCTTGAAATATTTATGCCCAATTCCTTTCTCTCCCTAAAGTTACACAGATGTGGAGGAGGGGACTGATGTCTAAGTGGGGATTAGGCTTTTTTCTTTGTCGTCTGCGGTGTCAGTAATTGGCAACTGAACTCAGAGAAGGGTACTTGTTCACCTGGAAATACTGTTACACTTTTCAACTCATTTGCCGTATACTTCGTTTTCAGAAGCCAAAGCACAAATTATCTAAACAAACCCAAGGAGATCTGTGTGGAAAGTTGGGAGAAGAGAAGCCTTTAGATCAGGAGGACAGGAGATCTTGGTGGTGTTTCACAAGATCATTATCTGCTCAAAGGCTGTCACATAGGAAACAAAAGCAGGAGAGTTTAAATGCAGTTGTGTGGTGATTCAGCTGACAGAACTGCTGGCTGTGCTATGCCTGATTCAAATCCTTTGCTTCAATTGCTAGACCCAACAAGCAAAGCCTAATAAGTCCCCAAAATACAGTGGTACAATAAAGAATGCTGTGCAGCACTTATCAATAGAAAAGCATGGGTAATGAGGGACTTAATTTGAAACATAACATTTGTCAGATAATTCGGAGGCACATCTCAAAGCAATGCATAAGAATGGAGTTTGCTGCACAAGCTGAAGGCAGCCCAAATGTTTGTTCTTTGTTGCAAATCCCTTTTTAAATCTAAGCCTTCAGAAAATAACCTGGAACCAATAAATGACATAAAAGAATAAACGTTCACAACACATATTTTGGGTTTGGTTCAAACACAATATTAGAAAGCTGAATTAATTGTGTTTCTATCAAACCCAAATATATTTTATGAAACAATGAGGCCTCTTAAATGGCTAACTGCTGCCCAGAATATATTTCCTCTGGACCAAACTAGATAACAGCATATCCCTCTTAAATTGGTCAGGAGAACTGCCTGCCAAATGACAATTCTGTGCCCCATATTTATTCACCATCTGTGACTTCCACATCAATTTGCTCATTTTAAAAATCAAAACTTGATTTTTTCCTCTCCCTCTTTTCCCTTCTCTGCCAGAGCTGCAGGGTAAATCCAATGTCTGAAAAACCAAGCTATGTTTTTCTTCCTGCTGCAGAAATGGTTTGTGATGATGATGTACGGGGCACGGAGTGTGGCTTGTTCCTCTGGAGCTTTGTTGGCTTTGTGGTGTGTGTAGTAGTTAGGCCTTGTTTATGCCAACAGGCTATGGATGGGCAGCAACTGGGAGGAACTCCCTCGAGTGACATCTCTTTCCCCAAATGAATGGCAGAGAGTGTAAGAGGGAAAGGGGAGAATGAAGTTTGCCCTTTTGTTGCACCCTTTACCAAGTTAAACGGCTGCATTTGCTTGATAAATACTGGCTTATGTAGGAAGCAACCAGCTTCTGAGAAGGAGGAGAATTAGGAAAATTGGTTCGGGATTCTAGTGATCCAACATCACTACATCTCTTCTCCTTCTCTCCTTTAAAAAAACACTTGATGTTTTATGAGTAAAGAGTATTCATGATGCCACACAGCAAGCTTCTGAGTACATCTCTGCGTTCATCAGCCACCAGCCACAGGCAGGGAGCAGACTGGACCTCTCTGTGGCAGGGATTAACCCTGAAGAGTGTGGCACTAATTGACTAGAGTCTTTTTTGCCTATGTTGTAACACAGGGAACATGGGGTCACTCAGGGGCTAGTTAAGTAGTTAAAGGTAGTTAAATTTATGACAAGAAATGCTGCTTCACAGGGAGTTATTCAGCCAATGGCAGCCTCCCACTACTGAGAGGTCAAGGAGCCAAAGTTGGTGCTGAATTTTAGGGCTGAATCTTGCACTGCATATTACATATGTACTCATCAGAGTACCCAAAACTCTTTTATTCTGAAAAGAATAAAATTCTCAGAAGGAATTTCTCTTGCTCTTTCATATTTCATTTTTTCATCCCTCCATTTGTAGCATTGCACACCTGTTACTATAGTAGCAGACCGGAGTAGTTTTACCCTGAGCTGATATTGGCCACTCTCAGAGAGAAATAAATGTACTACAGCAAAGCCAGGGCTCCTGCATTTGAGGACAGACAGCTGCTATGAAAGCATCAAAGTAGTTCATGATTGGCTTAGAGGTCTCATATTGCAAATAACACCGGTACATTTAAATTCTAAGTAGAATTTGTGATCAAGATGTAGATATCTCACAATTACACATTATTGGTAGGCTGAGCTCTTGCAATTCTAAAGCTTGGAACAGTGAAATGCTCCTTACATTTGTTTGTTAGAGCTGGAGCAGAGCTGGAAAGCAGGGCTGCTTAGCACAGGTTTTCCCTGAGTAGCTTGACATGACTCTGAGCCTCATCCAGCCTTCTGGTGTTGTTTGACATGAACTTGTTTTGAAGCAAGCAGATAACTATCCGTATCTCTCTGCACAGCTTGCATGGAATGCAGCTCTGAAACTTGGGATTACATTTTAGGAACCTTTCGAAACTGCTGTGTGAAATTGATGTAAATGTAAGTATTTTTGACAAACTCCAAGAACTGACGTGTTTTGCTTTGGTTTTATGTTGTGCTGTATATATCTTTGATGGCTCTAAATCAGAAACCTGTCTGAATTTCTTTGCTGTAGACACAAGGTGGAAACTTCCCATGAAAAGGTTACCTCATGCCATTTCTGGCACTTCACAGGCTGTATGGGAAGCATCAGCAGAACCTTTTTTTTTTCTCAGAGGTGTTGGGATACTTCAGCTCCTTCTTCTACTGTTAAAAAGGTATGAACCAGAGTTTGTCTTTTGGATGGAAGGCTCATTCAGTTGTCCTTTTCTCTTTACCCTGTCTACACAGCTATTCTGCAGATGGCAAGAGAGAGATGCCATCTGGAGGCAGCAGCTGGCACGATGGGAGTTGATGTGAAGGTGGGTGCGGGCGTGTTGCTTGCCTGCCTGAACCGGGATCAAGTCAAATGAACGGTGCAGTGAAAGGAGATGAAGGAAGAAGGAAATGCTCTCCCTGGCAATTTTCTTGGAGGAATAAAATTACGTGAGGCATGATTGACAAATTAGAACCACTTTGCTCCTAATTTTAATGTGTTCGGATCTTAGGATGGAGAAATACGCTAAGTTTCAAATTACTCACTTTACCAGTTGCTGGCTTCTCTAGAATCAAAATCAACCTAGGCATTTGGTACTAAATCTTAAAGAAACAAATTTCTTTCTATGGCACACTGCATTCTTAGAACAGCTTTACTTGAAAGTCCAGCTGAGCAAGTTAATTTAAGAAGTGAGCTGGTCCATGACAGTTAAGCACTTGTTATTGAGGCCGGTTACTTCTACAAGTAAAAATCACACTGCCAGGTAAACTTAAGCTAAACCTGACTTTGGGCTCTAACTCAAAGCCATTTACTTACTGGCTCCTGAAGCAGATCTGAGGCGACACCAGCAATCAGTGGTGGCCTTGCTTAATTTAGTAGCCCCAGTGACCCACATGCCCAGAAAAGAAAGAGCAATTTCCCAAAGTCCTTCTTTCTCCTGCTCATTTGGACAACAGCTATTCTTGCGCTAGCCCTAGCATCATCCTACAGCCGGTTATATGCCCTAAGGGAACCTCCTGGAGGAAATCTGGTGTCTCTGGAGGCTACACCCTTATTCTATATGACTACATATATACATGAGTTGATCCCAATGCCAGAGCTTGTGAGGCAGAGGGAACATCTGAAGCCAGGATTTAAAGGGCTCATCAAGCTGGGCTGCTCCTCAGTCCATCTTTGAAGCTCTTTCCCATGACCTCAGTCCTTGCAGGCCTGCTGGCAATATGATGTGTCCATTCTATTTAATGTAAGTGATCTGAAATAGCCAGTTCGACATCCCAATTTAGTAATGAGGCTTATTGAAGCTTATGAGTTGCCTTGGCTTGCAAACACAATTAAATTTCAGGAAATAGAAAATATTCCAGTGAGGCTGGTGGATCTGTAATACTATTTGAGACTTAATGCATAATAAAAACCTGCCATTTAAGGTTTAATATAATATGCAACAGCCCTAAATGACCAGTAAAAACATTATGCAAATTTTAAATGAAGTTATTGCCTCCTGTAAATGACGATTTATCAATGGCTTGTAAACAAAGGGCTTTCCTCATGGTTATGAAGCAAAGAAAATACAGAAATCAGCAGGCTTAAATGGGTTGTAGAAACAGGAGGTCAACAGAAAGCTGTAAAATACGAACTGTTGTGGGCCTTCCTGTCAGCCAGGGCAGGAAAGTAATGCACTATTATTTGTGTGTATCAAAATACTACATTCAGCCTCCCCCCCTACAAAACAAAGGTTTTCACAAAAATAATGAGATTTTTTTTAAGCATAGTGCCTGCATTTTACTTTTTATTCTTCTTCTTTTTTCTACTTTTAGTAGAAACATTAGTAGGTAAACATTTCCAGACCTTTATTTGTAAACGTAAGGGTAAAACCCACCACATTTGTTGCCAGTACACCTCTTGGGTTAGCACAAGAATGTCAATTATAAAGCATAACACTGCAAGATTCTCAACTCAAGTGCCCAGTATTAGGGTGTCTGGGGTCCTCTGGGGATACCTGCTAGCTGACACCATCACCCTTAGGGAAGCGGTGAAGCCGCTAATGCTGCCCAGGAGCAAGCAGGCATAGGCCTGCGTCCATCACTCCAGTCTCCCATATGAAGGAGACAGAGAGGGAGAGCCAGCAGAGACACGGGCTGCCCCTAAGAGCGGATAGGTGGGGCAGAAGGAATAAAACCGCAGCAGAGTCACATAGTGATTCTCAGGATTTTTAAATTTTTTTTTTATTGGGGGACAGTGTGGATAGAGCAGGGCCCCAAGAGACAGTCTCATCACATCCAAGTGCCTAACATTATAATGTGTTTTGAAAAATGCTTTGACTATTATGGAGCCCTTTTTACAGTCATGCCATCAATTCAGTGTGAGAAGATATTTTATTTTAAGTGTGCTAGGAAGACACAGAGGCATTTGCATTGTTAATTTCTCAGATGTCAAACAAACACCATTATTGCAAAATGAATGCAGCTACCCAGCTGAGAAACAGATCCATTCACCGCAAATAAGAGAAACTTCAAAAATGAAAGAGTTCTACTGATTGCAAGTATCATCAGAAATTAATAATGCTCTAGGAATTTTTCACACAAAAGATAATGAAAGTGTTGTGACTGTTTCCAGTTGTCAATCTTTATTCCTCTCTGAGGTGCAAAGGATCATCAACGGTTTCAACTTTAAAGGTCCTGAGTAAGAGCACCAGTTTTGTTGTCAGTCTGGGGAGCTGTTCTTTCCAATAGACATGTGATGTGACCCTCAACTCTTGACAGCTGAGGCAGCCTTGTGTTCCCCTGACCAGCTGGACTCCTGGGTGAGGTGCTTGTCTGCTGTCATTACCCCATCTATGCCAGATCCTTCTCAATTTGCAAGTATCATCTGCGAAATGCTTAAACCCTGCCTGTCAGTGTGATTCTTCATTTTTATTTCCTCTCGTGCTGCACCCTTCCTTTGGCAGGTACTGCATAAGCTGCTGTTTCTTACCCTCCTTTTCCCATGCCTTGTTTATTCTTCCTTCGTGTACTCCATGGCCATAGTGTTCTTTATGTGTTTGTGTTTGTAATAACTCCAGCTCTCGGAAAATTAGGTGAGATTCACTTGTTATGTGACAAATCAAACATAAACATCTCCAAAAAACCATTTTGAAGCATTTGTCTGTGTCTGTATATTAATCTACTAGATGAATCACTTGAGTTATAAGTGTGGAAGAGAAAAATCTAATGGAAATGATAATATGATTACTGCCCGTAACTCTCACAAATCAAGCATATCTGTTACGCACAAGTAGGTTGTCTGAATGTCTGTGGGGTTTTTTATTTTATTATTTAAAGCTTATTAAACAACTGGTTGTAGGCCCTTACGTACCTTTCCACACAGTTGATACCTGAAGTGAAAAGCAACAGCTAGATATTTATTTTATGATTATGAAACAGTCAAGCCTTTCGGGGCTGAAGGCTATGTTCCCTCCTCTGTATCGCCTTGTTTCAAATATTGAGAAAACACAAGAGACACATTTATTTACAGATGTACTTACTGAGGAGCTAATAAACTGGTCTCCATGTCAACCTGTATTTTACTTATCTATTTGGCCTTTGTTTGAAAGCATTTCCTGTATGTGTTGAGCGGACTCAGCTAAGGAATTAGCATCCTTTTTGTACATTTAACGACAATATCAAAGCATGTGGCTGAAATACAGTGATCACCTTGCAGAATTAGTGACAAGATTCAGACTTAATGTCTTTTATCAGGAAATCATAGTATACCCAGCAAATGCTATTTAAAAAATGCTCAGGTATGAAGACAAAAGCCTGCTATAATGAGAAGTTAGTGCAAGGAGAATGGATATTACTTGTTAAGAAGCTTATAAATCCTTATGTTGATGGTTTGAACACATGGGGAAGTACATAAGAAGGTATTTATTCTTGGTATTAATTTTTAAGCTGAAAGAATTTATTGCAAAACAACCTAGCTACTGTTGCAAACTCAAATGTTTTTCTGAACAAACTGAGTTCTAACTTTGTCCGCCTTGCTCACTAGAAATGCCATGCTACTTGGAGCAGGCTCTAGCAAGCAGCACAAGGAGAGAAATTAGGAAACCCCTAGTCCACTTCTTCCAACAAAGAGGGCACTCAGCTCTGCCTTTGCAACCTGGCAATGGGCTGGGAGGAAGATGGGAATGAGAGCTTGGGGAATATGTCTAAGCTGTAGCACTAATGATGTGCACAGCATGTGCTCCTCTTGCTGAGGGCAGTAAGTGTTTTGCTGGAAAGCAACAGCATTCCTATCACCAGAGGCTCATATTCCTGTTCCTCGTTTTTATTTGTTCATTCATCTGAAGAGAAAAAGAGAGTCCATGCTCTTTGTGGCAGTGATGTGGACTGGCCAGCTTGCAGCATTTTGGGTTGGGCTGGGCAGAGAGGGCAGGTTGGTCACTGTTGCAAGGGTTGCAAGGGTGCTGTTGCAGAGCAGCTATTCCCTCTATAAGCCAAGTTGCAGCCTTCTGGGATTGACTTCACCACTGGCTCTGCAGTGTCATAAGAGAGGAGACAGTGAGCTCACACAGCCGCAAAAGACAATAGGCCTAAGTGGAGACCACACTAGAAACTCGGAGATTAGCTCAGAAAATAAGCCAAGTCCTACCTGCAAGTCAGTGTGGGTACAAGCCCAAACACAGGGCAAAACCTGTGATGCAATTTGTGAGGTCCTGAGCTAGGTTCCTTTGTACCCCACTACTTGTTTTGTGCTCCTTGCCTCCCCCTCGCTCAGCTCTGAGCACAGCCACACAACTTCTCTTTCTCCTCGTGCCAAGCTTGGTCAGCTTAGTCCAGGCACGCATGCAGGACTGCGGGGCAACATGAAGCCAGTGGCCAGCTGAAATCCAGGCTCACAGGAGTTCATCCCCAACTACAGCCTAGCTCCCATCCCAAGGCTAGAGGAAAAAAGATAGGCTTCACATGGGAAACAGGTAGATGACTTGGGACACCAGAAAGGCTGGGAGCTCCCCCTGACCTGGATTTCCCCTGCATTATGCAGCAGAGAAAGCTCAAAAGATGAGTTTAAAAGCTTAAAGAGTTACTTCAGTTACAGCCTGGACTCTTGAAAGAGTTAAAGAGTGCTAATTTGTACATCTATGCTCTCATAGACTCAATAACATCCTGAGAAGATGTTTGAGTGTCTGTTGTGGGGGTTCCCTGAATAGTCCTATGGACTAACCAAGGCTTTGTCTCTACATAAGTCCAAGGACTGGTTTATATTTGAAAGCAACCCTTACATTTCTCTGGATAGCATTTTGGCTTGCTGAGAAGCAGGCAGGCTTGATATTTGAGATTAGATAAGAAGAAGGGTCCCCTAAAAAAGGAACTTGAGGATCCTCAGAGAGAAAACAAAATATTCTTATTAAACATGGAGTAATTCATATCAGCTAGACTACCAATACTCCTCCAGAGATAATCAGGTATAGCCTGATTCAACACACTATTTACTCAGCTGTTTTTCAGAACAGTTTATTGGTGAGGAAATAAAGCCAGAGAGCAATGGATCTGGTTGTGCACATCCAGGCCAGTACATCTGCTTAGTGCTCATCTTCTGTTGATTTCAGTACGTTCAGGATAGGAGCTACTGGGTGTTTTCCAAGTTTGTTATTCCAGATGAATTTCAAAAACAACATCTTTTCATTTGTTTTATTTTGCCATAAAGTCACTGTCTTCATCCTGCCAAAAGCCACTGGTAATGAGGTGCAGGCTGTGTTCAGCACACACTCATTAAATGTGTAGAGGGGTCTTCCTGACCTGGGCCCAGAGCCTGGGTACTATGCACCTTGTTCATGAGCCATTGCACTAACAGAGCATTTTGGAACTATTCCGTTTCTGAGCTGAATCCACATTTTAAAGCCAGCCTCTAAAAGGTACCTGCTCATTTAATTCGTTTGTGGTAATAGCCTCAAATGAGAGGCATTCATTTCCTCTTAACATAACTATACTGGGAAATTCTGTTGCGGATGAGGCACTTGTAGGAAATCTTAATTATTTTTTAAAGCTTTGCTTCCTTTCAGACAGATTTAGAAGATACATTTGCCCTTGTATGAATGAGTCCTTACAGTAGCTCTGAACAGATTTTCCCAAGTGTTATTAGACCCAAAAATCACATAGTCTTTCTGGGAAAAAAAGACAAAGAACAAAACCTCCATCCAGTTTTGTGTATACCACTACTTTTTGGTAGCTGAAAAAATACACTGTAATCATAAAAATAATTTCTTTTTCTACAAAAAAACCTGCATTTTTTTCCCTACAATTGTAACAGATGTAACTCGACACGTTTGATAACGCCTAGCACCACTCAAGTGACAACAGAACTTGACAGCAACTGAGAACAACAATACTTGCATTAGTCTCTTCTGTTGTCCTGTAGCCCAGCAAATCGCCGTGGGCTGTACAATACAACTACTGCTTGTCTCGTGTCTTCTCCCATCATCTGTGCAAATGTGCAGTTATATGTATTAGATTTCTCAAGGGCTAGCTATGCTAACATTGTACTTTGCTAGGGATTGGGCTTAGAAGTTCACAGGCATCCAGCTCAGAAAAAAACAGGTAACTGCTAGTATTTCCCTTGTACCAGACAATTCTTGGTGACACTTACATGTGCTTTAATATGCTTGTACGCCAAAAGCGTGGAAGACCCAGTACAAGGGCAATCAGTCTTGACTTTTATGGTAGGTAGGGACTTCTGCCTCGTGCTTGCTGGGGTGCTGACACACCGCTGCACGTTCATGCTGTCATTTATATTGCCCAGTTTTAAGGGAAAAACAATGCCAATCCTCCAGTTTTAGCTAGAATTAGCTTTGCAGCAGCAGCTGTACGTCTTTTTATGGGATGGCCTGAAACCTAAAATGAGCGATGGGGTTAGCTTCTCTGCTGCTACCTGTTTGTTCCTTTTCGTCAGGGAAGGGTGGGATAGCATTTGTCCTGCTCCCTGTGATGTTCATCAATTGCTGATACAGATTCTTCTCTAAGTCTCTGGAGTCTTGGAAGCTACTAATAGACCAGTAGGTGATTTTTCCTCCTATCACAAATTCAGTTTGTCACACCAAAGGGCCGTTATCTTGCAGGATAATGATCAGGTTCATGGCCAGAGCAGGTTCATGGCCAGACAGAAAGAAGAACTGCTGGGACAGCTCCAGTCAGCTTTGTGTGGCATGGCTGCTTCACAGCACTAGGGACAATGAAGAGGGGACTAGAGAAGTCCCTAAATCATTCTTGGGGAAAGAAGAGCATAAAGTGAAAGCCACTGTTGTTGTACAGGCATTGTTTTTGGCACGTGAATGCCATGGACACTTGGCTGCACAGTGTGCATTCCATTAAAGCTTTGCCCACCAGCACTGATCTTTATGTGTATGTTTAATAATTACATTGCAAATCAAGACAGACATTTCTGCTACTGATATTTAGACTGGAATAGAGAGGAAAGGCTAGATCCTGGCTGTAGGATCATAAACAAATCTTAGCTGCAACTCTGCATACGCAAAGGAGCTGTCTTTCTCACAGCAAAGAGAGGTCTTCCTCACTCATGCTCTGCGACGTGCATTAGCTGCTCTCTCCAGAGAGCAAGAGAAAGTGCTGCATCTATGTAAGTACTGTTCCCAATGGAAAAGTGTTTTTTTCTTCATCTTACCCTGCTCCCTGTCATTTACTCGTAGAAATAAAGGCATTTTCAGTTCGGCACAGTGGATCATCACCCCCATGCAAAACGCAGGGATGCGGTAGCAGGAGCTATGGCAGTTCAGGACTGTGTCTCTTTTTGTCTTTCTGTCTGTTTGAAGACCCTGTTATTAAGGGCTTGCTGCCAGAGCATTCATTGCATTTGTACGTAGGTACACCTAGCAAAGGGAAAGGCAAGGGAGAGGTCCGGTAGGAGATAGAGCATTTTCAGCTTGGATTTCACTGGTACAAAGGTACAGACATGTGTTTATAATCCAGAGGATTTTTTTATTCTAAAAGTGCTTGAAAGATTAATGGCAGCCTGGAAAAATCAATAGTAACTCATCACAGGCAAAATCTTCTGGAACACAAAATCCCACTGGGGGGAACAAAACAAAATTATGGCAGTCTGCAGCAGGGCTAATGAGCCTATGATTAAAACTGAGGACTAGCTGTGTCACTCTGCACCTCTCCTACAAGCTTCCTGGGAAAACTGGCCCAGCAGAGTCCTGAAAATAATTTGGACACCATTAAAAAATAATTGTGTAGCTCAGACTTCTATATATAATTTGGGAACCATGGCCCTTAAACTCTTCCCACCTCAGTTTCCCCTCTCTGAAATTTTGACGTTTCCTTTATCTCCTGTTCAATCTCTTCAGACTGTAACATGGTGAAAGGCAGAGAGCTTTTTCTGTCTGAACACACAGTGCTTTGCCCAGGAGACTCCTGATCTTGCCAAGCACCTCAAACTGCTGCTCTTAACAGAAATAATCAGTGAAGAATTTTGGGCTGAAATATGTTTGAGAGGCAAAAAAATCAGGTAAAGCAAGAAGCCGATTTCCAAGAGGGAACTTTCTCAAATGAGTCCCTTAAATCTCATCAGGAAAAGCACACTGTAAAGGATAGGCTTGAATTGGTGGGCGATGAAGTCGTCTCACAATGTGTTTTGAACAGCAGTTGTTAAGTGTTCAGGGTGCTAGTAAGTTATATGAACTATGCTGAGATGATCTCTCTTCCAAGAAGTCACCTGAAAAGAAATAACAATTTAAAACCACCGGATACCTTCATAATTTCTGTGAAAGCAAAATGATGACAGAAACAAGTCTGTGGAGCATTTCTGGCACAATACCTTTGCAAGGTCTTATTCACAAGGAGAGAATGAAACTGTGCTTATGTTGAAAGCTAGTCTAATAATATTTTATCAGAAGAAAAAGCCTTACAGAGGCAGCTGCCAGGGCTGAATCAGAATGTGTCAACATCTTACTGCCTGCGATCTACATCAGATCTAAAAGATTTGGCAAGAAATTTGGATCAGAGCAATTACCTGTGTGGCTATTTGTTAAGGGTTGTCTCAAATAGAGCACTCAGAGAAATTGAACTGTCAGAAGCTAATACAGGAATAATAAGAGGACATTTCATCTGCATTGGAGAACAAAGATGAATAGCAGGTAAGTCTGAATAGAAAAAAATAAATAGAATATGTATTTGGCTTTAGTTTTTGCTAAAGGACTATAACATGAATAATGAATATTTTAAGCAGAGAAGACTGGGCCTTCAATTTCTTTCAATAATGTTAGTGTGGTACATACTGGTTTGAATAAAATACATTTCATAAAACACCTACACACAGCTCTGCAATGCATTATGGATAGCCCCTCTTGAGAAATCTTACATTGCTTTCAATTTTGACACAGTGATATAGTAATAATAGGAAATTCAGGCATAATATTCAGACTGCATCTTTTTTCTCTCTTTATTATTTTGTGCCACACTGGGTGAGCACAGATGTGCTTTCCTGATGCTTCCTTAGGCAGCTTGCGCAGCGCTGTGGTACTCATAGGAACAGGTATCTGACGCACTGGAAGGTTGTGTTGTGCATTGTATGGGCTAAGTGTGAATTATGGAGAAAAGTTTTTCACCAGAAGGCTCCCAAAGGAACTGAGTTTCTGCACAGAAAGAGGCTACCAAGGCTGGAGGAGCTGCCACTAAAACACCAGACCCATGACATGCTTGATAGAAGTCAAATCATGCAGCCCAAGAGGTGTCGCTTGGGAGTGATGGAGAAACTTGAGTGCTTGGACATGAACTGAAGGAGCTCTCCATGTGTAGGAGAGTCGTAGGTAGAAAGCAGCAGGAAGCCAGTAGGCAGAAAGCTGTCGATGGACTGAACAGAGTGTTTGAAGGAGTTTTTCCATGCTGTGCTAAAGGAACCAGCTACTGATGGCGCGAGATGGTCTGGAAATATGGGGATAGAAAACTGCTTTTTTTCTCATTTGAGCAAAGGCCAGCATGAAACTCCATGGTGTCTTTACCCTATAATCTGGCCTGCCCGCTGCCACCAGCACACAAAACCTTTCACAGAGACCCAGACTGCAGGAAGAACCTGGTTACCTGGACAGATGGGGTGGTGAGGCTCTTGGTGAGGTTGGAGGCAGGTCATCTTCACATGTGCCCACTGCATGGCCTGCTGCATCCTGCCAAAAGGCTGTGAAAGCAAAATGAAGTCAGGGTGTGAGTGAGGCACTGGGCGCTGAGAGGCCAAGGGAGCTGGCAAACAGGCATCACTGGAGCTTAGAGACTGGTTATTACCCAGTAAAAGGCCTAGAGGGCCTGAGCTGATGGCAATGCGTAAAAGGCAATATTTCCTAGCTAATTGCCATCATGAATCTTGCATTGAGATTAACTCCCAAGTAAACAACTGCTCGTATGCTCAGACCAGGGCTGCTCTGTGATGGGGACAGCAGGGAAGCTGCGAAGTGTGGACACAGCCCTGAACTGACTGACCTTCACCTGCCAGGTCTGCTTGGCCAAAAGGACCCACAGACCCTCTCCTTTTGCAGGTGACTTTGCCTTTAGCTCTCTCCCCAGGTACCCTTCTTGATAAATCTTCTGGATTTGTTTCCCACCAGAGCGTGTGTTGAAGTTCTTATCTGCTGTGCGGGTGGTGGGCTCTTGTATTAACAGCAGGGCAGATGCATTTGGCTTCCTGCTATGCATGCACAGCGTAATTTCTAGGCAACTTAATTAGGAGGGAAATTGTGAAATGCTGCTGTAAACATCAGGCTTTTGAATAAAAAGGAATCTGTTATTGATGAACAAATGGTAACGCAAACAGTGCCATCCCCAGCTGTATTCAAACAGCAAGAGGGCACTGAGACACAAAGTTAAGGTGCTGCAAAGGTGGTAAAGACAGCATTAAATACCACCCAGGGCTATGGATCACCATGACCCATCCAGCACTTGCGGGGGGCATTTTGATTATGTTCCAGTGGCTGAGATAGCTGCAGGTGATGATACTGGAAAAGCCCAGTGACATACACGTGCTGCTCAATATTAGATTCTGAAATTTCAGAGAAAACCTCCAGCTTCCCCCAGCTTTTGAGACATTATTTTTCCAAAGTCTCAAGATGTCCTTGGTTAATCCGAGCACATAGTGGATCATAAGTATTCCAATGTAAAAAGGCTACATACACTGTCCTGCAGATAAAACCAGAAAAAGTAGCCAACAAAAATTACTTTGCTTTGGAAATGGTGTACAGGGAGTGAAAAACACTATGGTCGCAGACCCTAAGATCCAAACCACAGGAGCCGTGAACAAAATGTACCCACAGACCCACAGCCAAAGGTAAAGCACGACATTCCCTAGAACAATTAGCACTCAACATTATGTTTCTTCCCATTGCCGTCAGCCATGCCTGAGCCACCCACCAGGCAAAATTACAGGCTTAAGATCACAAGTGTGTATCAGCTGATTAGCTGAGAGCGCCCCAAGAGCTACTCTACACAGTACGAAAGCACAGGTTTTTGATGGGCACAAGGGAGAAAGCACATCAGCCCTTTGGGTCACACATGTACACACACACTCTTACATACATGCACACAGAGTGTTGAAAGCACGATACTGTTGAAAGAATTAGGCAGGAAAACCCTCCCACTGACAACGGTGGGGAAAAGCGTAGTAAAGCTGAGAAAATGAAGGTGCTTTGAAATGCAAGAATAAAGAAGGCTGCGAGTGAACGGGGTCTCTGTTTTGCCTTTGCCATGTGCAGAACATCAGACTGTAAAACTTGAAGAGCTGCTTTGGGACCTCTAGATGTCTCCAGAGGACCCAAGCCTTTGAATTTCATCTTTACTCACTTGTTTTTCACCTGCACCAGTCATTTTGCACTCCTGCTGCCTCTCCAGCAGTTCCCACTTCTGCTGGCTACCATGTGGCAACTGTGAAAAAAAATGAGGAGCAAGAGTAAAGAGAAGGAGAGCGGAGGAACTTGAAAGCTGTCTTCCAGTATTCATGGCAACAGAAGGGTTGTGTGGAAGTGGGACACCAGCAAGCTCTTTTATCCTGGGACCTGCAGAAGACCCAGTTTATTGGGAAGCTGCAGGAAAGTTCTGGGAGAGGGTGCTCTCCCAGGGTCCTTCTTGCAAATGTCTCTTCCTGACTCAGGAAACAGAAGGGCCAATGAGTAAGAGGAAAGGAAAAGAGTAAGGGAAATAGAAAAGGACTAAAATGAAAGGAGGAAAGCGAAAGGAGAAGACTAAGAAATCGGTGGGTGGGGGGGAGGGGGGCGTGTCAAAAAGTGCTTCTGAATAAACAAAACCAGGGAGGGGACAGCAAAGGGCTGAGACACACACGAGGAGCAAGGTGCCTCAGTGAGAGGCTGAGTTGTGGGCTAGCACACGAGGACGCTCAGTCATTACACATCCAGACTCAAGCCTAACACAAACATCCAAGCAGAAAGTGGAAGCCTACGCAGTCTCAGTGCTCGACTCAGCTCCCACACTGTTAGAGCTCACGCTGGAGCTCACCTTACGTGTTACAAGCAACATGCGGGAGAGTCGTCCTCACAAGCAGTATTGCATAGTGCCCGAGCAAATGCAATTATCACTTTATCAGGAGTAGGACCGGGGGCTTGCGCTGGTGGCCTTTGTTCAGCCTGTTGCTTTTGCTGCCCTGCTCGAAGCCCTTTGCAACACTAACCCAGCCGAGACGGGAGCAGAATGTGTAGCCTGGGTAGTGGATGCAGAATTAGTGCTCTAGGGCAGAGCAGTTTAATAAAATAAAGCAGAGCTCCTTTAAGTCCTGCCCATATGTAGGACAGCGTAAGATTTTCCAAGGAAATGGAACAGTTCAGTATTATTTGTGAAAAATTATCTACGGGGAAAAAATACAATTTCCCAGTCAGCTTTCTTGCTGAAAGTCTCTGCCTGGTAGCCAGCTGTCTGTCAAGTTTTGCTAATATCACCAGATCTAACATTATAGTTGTGGGATAGTTTTTGCTCCCTGAATGCAGTCCATACGAATCACCCAACTAGATCTTAGCAGTGGTTCATCCTGTCTAATGTCCTGTCTTGATGGTCATCAAAGCAAGTTCCTTTGGAGGGCTGCCTCTGGTCTCTATTTCCTTATTCCTTTCTACCCAGCTCTTCCCGTCCTTTCTCTCCTGTGTCTTTTACTGTCTTACACCTCTCTCATTTGCCACCACCTTCTTTTTTTCTATTGTCTCAACTTCCATTACTAAATCATTCTGTGTCTTCCATCTCACAGTTCCCCTTGATATCAGTAACCATATCCATTTCTGCACCAACACTATGGTGAG
Source organism: Leptosomus discolor (assembly GCF_034619465.1). Lineage (NCBI taxonomy): Eukaryota > Metazoa > Chordata > Aves > Leptosomiformes > Leptosomidae > Leptosomus > Leptosomus discolor. Next base: position 5,277,831 of record NC_141407.1, on the reverse strand, counting down.
CTCTGAGCATTCGAGTGGGAAACAGAGCCCCTTCTCCAACCTCCGCATGTAGTATGGGGTCCTGGTAAAAGAAATACGCAGGGACCAGTTGAAAATGGGAAATGATTTTCATTTCAGGTCTGCACAAGGGCCTTTAGAGCTAGCCAGCCTGGTACAGTTGTTTGAAGTCCCCACAGAAAGCCCAAGGACTGAGTAGGCCACAAAGGTTTTTCAGAGCAGTATGACTCATTATGATGATGATGTACGCCTTAGTTGTAGAGTAACAAATGTAATCCTTGAGATATCTTTGGTCTAAGTTGCGCACAGGCAATAATAGACCAGTGAATGCAAGATATTTTTTTTTTTTCTTCTAAAGAACAGAGACTAAATACACAGACAGTCTTTCAATTTGTTGTTTTTCGGATACTACTGAAGCTTAATGAATAAATAAGTACAAAATTAAAGGCTCATTACCCACCCCCAAAAGTCTCTGTCATTTGTTAAACCTTTCAGAGGAAGACCGGAATAGGGAGAAGTGCCCATTAGAAGGATAAACATATCACAGATCTGAATGTCAAATCAAATTGAGCAAAAATTAATTAACTCGGTGAACATTAGAAGGGAGAGTCTGGTGTCAGCAGCGACTGTGATTACCTGTTTGTGCTTTCTCGGCTAGCTCGAAAGGCACTAGAGGCTGTACAGGAATTGATGTGTGCCAGGTGCAATCCTCACAGCTCAATTCCATGGAAGAAACCTGTTCCTCATTTCGGAAACCATTTTTCTTCTGTCTTGAAGAAATTGTCTGTAAATGGGCTTCTCCCTGGTGCCAGATGCTCTGAGAACTGAGACACCTCTCAAGCTGGGGACTTATTAACAGAAAGGTGTCCCTGAAATTGCTGTCCAAATCATTTGAAGGAGTTTTGGATCAGGCCCCCAGTGCCAGATGGTTTATGGGTACAGCTCGGCTTACAAATGATGCCCTGAAACTGAACTATCTGTAGCTGAGAGTTAATCCCCTTAAAAATCAATAATTCCTGATCCCTGAAGCTGTTGTTTCGGTGATGGATGGCTGGCAAGTGAGAGCCAACTTTCTGAAATAGTCCCTTTTTCTCCCCTCTCTGAAACAAGCTTTTTTTTTATTATCATACCAGCTGATAAAACAAATGTAATCAACTCTTTTCTGCTCCATAAGATAGTTACTGCTAATTACTAATTATTGGGAATAAGCTTCCTAGCCTATCTAGAAGCCTTATAGTGACTGTGAGTTAGCAGTAATCACTGCTTTCGGAAGACCCACTATTCTCTTGCAAGGGGTTACATACGGTACACTGAAGTTTTTAACTGACACAAGCCAAAAAAACTGTTTGAAAGGGATGTTGATGATTTGTCAGATATTAATACACACATTTTTACATGTGTTTGCATATGCAACTATTCATTGCAAATTGAAATTCAAGCCATTGCATCCACTAGATGCTTACTGGCCATTTGCATACAAAACCACTTGATTTGCGTAGACAATCACACTAATTGCATAGGCAAAGAGTTGCTGCCTTGTGCTTTCCTCATGCAAAAGTTGTTTCTGGGCATTAGTAAGTGCTAGCAAGCAGAATAAAAACTTGCTGGAAAGTTATGCCCATGAGTTTTTCTTCGCTAGGATGTCACTGTTTCTGGGGAGAGGAATTAATGAGGATCAAACAGAAATGACCCAACCACAGCACAATCTCATCTCCCTGACTAGGAAAACTCATTCTATATTCTTTGTATAAAAACTGCTATCAATCAGCTGCAGAGGGGAAAATCAGCCAAATGGATAAGAACATACCAGAAAGTCCTGTTGATGCACTGAAGAATTTGTGCATCAGTCCCACGATGCGAGTGCAGCGCAAGCTTGCGTCTTCTGGGCAGGGCAGGTAGCAGCGCTGGTGAGGGTGACACAGCAGGTCTGTGGGACTCCAAGCACTCATATCACACCTTTTCTATCCCAGATTGTCCTCAGGAACAGTGGAAACTTGGAAAGGTCAGGTGAGGACTGACCAGAATATTCACCCAAAATGAATTGAATGGAGATGAAACCTCACTGGCATTTCAAAACAAGGACTCCTTTTGTGCTCTTTTGCCTACTTTTCATTGATACTTCCTAAGGTAGCCAAATTTCTGGAAGTCCTGGAACTCACTTAGGATATCAAGTCTACTTTTGCAGTCCCAAGATACATGTCCTCAGCTGGAATTGCCAAGTGCTTACCCACTCAAGAGAAAGCCATGTCTAAAGACTTGCTTCTATTAGGAGTAGAGACACACAGAGTGAGTATGCTTTTCCCATGCCTGAATCAGGACTTGTTTATGGGGCGTTGCAGTGTCTGGATGCTTTTCCAAACTTAATTCAGAGGTGATACATTCTATATGAAGGAATTAAAAAACTAAACGCTCCTTGCCAGGTGTTTTAATCAGACATAGGAGTGCACAGAGGAAGAAAATTAAGTTCTTGCTTCTTCTGGGTGCTGGTATAAACCTGCAAGTATACTCTTTTGCTACACCACAAATTCTCAGGCAGTGCTTGGAAACCAAGAGACTTGCACGGTGTTTGAGCTGTGTTGCGCAGCGTCTGAGTTGCACAGCTAGGTAGTTTCTAGTCCCCTTCCACAGTCTCAACTGTGGCCACTACGGCAATCACTGTCCTCATGACACAACTCATATGAGAATTCCCTGCTCCTTCACAGAAGGAAAAATATTTTCTTCAAAACTTGCTTATCCAGAATGGAATGTTGCCAAATCCCTTGCCCCCCCCCCCCCCCCCCCACTTCACTTCTATAAATGATGGTCTGGTGGTTCCTTGAGTTCATTTTCCTCTTAGCCATTCCTATCTCCACACTCAGGTATTCAACCTTTCCTTCCATTTTTCATATAAACCTCACTTAAAGCAAGTGCTTTTCTTTCCATACCTGTGTTAAGTAGTATGTAACACTGTTTCTTTTTATTTTTCATTATTTTGCAAGTACATTAAAGAAATCACCATCTTAAACAAGTCTCAACAATAGCCTGAAACAAGTCTCAACAATAGCCTGAAAGTACTCTCAGCATTGCCTGGGATTTTTTTTCTCTCTTCATTGCATCTATAAAATAATACGTGATACTAAGCAAGGTGGAAGTAACCCACTTCAAAAATGTACTCTACTTTATGGACTTACAGCCCCATTAATTCTACTACATAATTTCGCCGAAGGAGAAACAGAAAATGTTCATTACAAGTAGAACAGAGGAAAGTCCATTGCTTTTGGTTTGCAGGAACTAACACAAAGTCAAGATAAGTCTTAACTATGGGAACCAAGACATGGAATAGAGCTTCATCAGTGGTGCAGGGCATTTATTCCCATTCAACCGTGTATTACATGGAAAAAAATATACTTGTAGCTCCTTTGTTGGGATTTGCCGTGAATAGCAATGGATGCACAAAGTTAAGTTTGAGTAAAACTCCCTCTTTATGCAAAGACTTTTTTCCAATAATTGGGTTAATTTATCAAAGTAGAAATTATGTAGAAAAATGGAGCTCCAGGTAGAAGCTATTCGTGTGGGTATGTTTTAATTTGGTGAACATTTTTGTTGTAGAAGTAGAAAAATATTTTTTAAAGTTTTGTTTTTTCAGAAATGTTTATTTTTTCTTGGACTCCTAAAAATAAAACTGGCACAGATTTTACAGTGTTTAAAAAAGGCTTAAATAATAAAGCAATGAAAAACACACTACAATTTTTAAGTTTGATGAAGTGCTCTCAGTTAATCCAAAACATTTGCGATTCAGGGTTTTTTTGGTCTGTTTTTCCACAAAAGAAAAAATGGTTAGTTCCATTAACCCTTTCTCTCCCTACACCGTCAAAAAAAAAAAAATCTCCAAAACCTCAAACTGTATTCTACTTCAATTTGACCTGAAATAAATTTTCTTCCTTAATACTTTTTTATATTTTGCCTATAGACACTCTCTTATCCTGCCTCTAGACCAGCTCATGCCAAAGCCTACAGCTTGTGAAGACCTTCTTTTGAAAGTGGAGATGAACTCTACCTCACTTTAAGAGAGAGCCCAGGATCGCTAGGCACTTGGGTCCAGTTTCCATCCAGAAATGGAAACCTATCTTGAGTAATTCACATCTTAATTTTGACTCAGCCAAAAATTCAGTAGAAACTTAATGAAATAAGAAAACTCCCTACAGCTGTAAACACAAGTCAGTCATCGATCTGTGTTCTCTATTATTTTCTATTTGTTCCAGGCTGAGAGAGCCTGTGTAACTTGTGGAGTTGAGTCCAATAAGCAGAGCTAGTCCCCGAATTTCTTCCCGTGGGGCACTACCTCCTCAGCCAGTATTTAATTTCCTGAGAGAAGTGTTGGCAGACAAAAGCTCCCCTTGGAACGGGATGGCTAAAAGATTTCTGTGGTCTGCGAAAAAATCACCTCAGACAAGCAAGGAAATGTGCCCCAAGCTGATTACTCTTCCCAGGTACTATGGGTGATGGCTGAGGAGATCTCAGCTGGCAAATCCAATCTGACCAGCTATCTTTCTGTACTGCCCTTCATACTAGTTGTCTTAGGCAAGTTCAAATGATGAGGTAAAGACCAAATCCAGAAAAATCTATTTGAAATTCTTTTCCTTAAAACTTTTAACAAGTTCAGCCTCACAAACTGCCAAAGAGTAGTTAATCAAAACCTTAGGAGTGCTACTTCTGAGCTCCTGAGCATTGTACAGACATAGAAGAATCATCAGCTAGACAGTATTTATAACTGATCCTGAGGCTCATAAATCACAACACAATAAATCCTGAGTTAAGAGGACCACAAAAATATCCAGGAGATAAACAACCAAATAATCATTATAGTCATTAATACTGGTCTTACATGAAATGCTCTTTTTCGCTGGTAGATTTCAAAAAGTGCTTGACAAAGTATGTCATTACAGACCTGGTCAGCATATTTTCATCTAAACTGTTTTCCATTGGGAAATGATGTCTCAATAAACCTGAGATGTCCCATTACGTGTTGCCCCTTCTTTCAGCGCTGCTAACACAAGGTGAAATGCCATACAAAACCAGAATGATTTTAAAACACCTTTGTTTTTCATCTGAGCCATAAATTGTGTTTAAAATGAAATTTCCAGAAATAGTGCTTGGGGGTGGGGGTGCAGGAGGTAATTTAAGGTTTACAACAGATCTTGCAAATAGCTGAGTGTCATTCCAAACCAGAAGAAAACACTTCTTAAAACATTTGCCACAAAGTCATCCATTTCAGCATCTCTTAGTAAAATAGGGGCAGATAGGGAACATAGTCAATGTTTGGCGTGTCCTTGACCTCCAAGGCACCCTGAGTCACCTAAGTTTGCTGTTCACTCAAACTGTGATGCCCTCACACACTTTTCCATCTGAAAGTACCTGGTAGAGGGGGTGTCCTTCGACAAGTTTCCCTTGCATGCTCCCAATTATATTTTCCAAAGGCTAAAGAGATATTGGTGCCTGTTAATGAAATCAAAGACTCTTAAAAGCCCTTTGTGCCCCAGAGTTTTGCATTTGTAATTTACAGAGATTTTGCTACACATTCAATCTTCCCTTGCAGAATCCAGTTCTTTTTGCTAAATGCTGCTGCATATGCAGTGCACAGATAGCTTTTATTTATTTCTTAAAAGACAGTTGTTAATCAGTTAGAGCAATCCGGTTGAGCCAACTGGATTAAAGTGATTATGGGATTATTAAATGGATTAAATTCTATCAATAACTGGTTGTCAGCCAGAAGAGCTAAGTCCTAATCAGCTAGAGAAAAAAGACCATGCCAGCCACTTACATTTGTGCTTCACCTTGAACTTATCTGTAACTTCTGCTTGTTTCTGTCATGTTTCTATAGCAACCAGGGTAATTGACATTAATTACCATATTTTGTCTGTGGTTATTTTTCGCTAATTTCATTTTTTAATTGCCTTGAATTATAACGTGAGACCGTAGTAACAGTTTTTCACTCTGTTTTACATAAGGTTTGAGGGCATCCCTTCCCCCCAACACACACTAGTCAGTCTCATATACACACGTGGTGGTCCCATGGCTTAGGGTTTTTTTCAACTGGGAGAGGAGAAGGGTTCCGGGGATCTAGGAGCAGCCTCCTCGTACCTGTGAGGATGCCATCAAATGGTGGGAGGATGAGGGACACAAAGGGCATAAATTGAAACAGTAGTTCACACTGGACATAAGGAAAAAATTTCTCCCCATGAGGGAAGTAAAACATTGGAGGAACTTGCCCAGCGAGGCTGTGCAGTCTCTGTCCTTGGAAGTTTTCAAGACCAACAGGATAAAGCCCTGGACTACCTGTTCTGGCCTCATAGCTGACCTTGCTTTAGGTAGAAGGTTGGACTAGACATCTCCTATGGTCCCACCTTAATTATCCTATGACCTTTTGTTCCTGTGATCCTATGATTATTCCTTTTGTTATTTTTGTATAATCCTCAAAATGATGAATGCACAGCGTCATGATGAATGCCACACAGCTAGGGCGTAGCAAGATTCATACTCTGCCTGAATAACTTCTGCTCTGTTTTTATTTATTCACTACTGGTATTCCAGTGCTATTCCTATCAAAGTTCATGGTTCCACAGTATATGACCTCATATCTGAGATTTTCACTCCAAATCTCCAAAGGTATTTAACCCACTAATCCCCAATGAAAACAACGCTTAGCGATTTTAAGAAATGTTACTCTAAGCTAAGAATATTTTCAGATTTCAGAAACTGATTGCAAGGAAAAATGTCACCTATTTTTGCTAATTATGATAAATTAAAAAGCCAGAATAATAACCTAGTGTTATCATTTTGGGGGCCTAGACTTCATGAGATGTTAGGTATCCTAGAGTTCCTGTGATACAAGGGGAACCTGGAAGCACAGGACCCCAGTCTGAATTGGTCCTTGAGTGACTCTAGTAAGTGTGGGCTTTTTACTTAATGTACAATTATGTTCTAGAGAGTCCACAACTGCAAAGTGTTATTTCCCAATTCTGAGATAGTTAATATATGCCATAAAACTACCATTCAGCATAGCTGCTGTGAGGTTGGAGGAAAAAAACCTGAATTTTACTCTAACAGCAAACATTCGATTTTTGCATAAGCATGAAAACTTCAAAGCTGCTGTAACAGCAATGAATGGGGCTGTGTTAAACTCATTGGAAAAAAAAAAAAGATCCTGTAATTCTCTGTGTCACTGAAAAATCTTACCAGGGCATTACAGTCATGCACGTTGCAGGTTCAAAATGTAGTTAGAACTCCTTGTTCTGAAATATTAAATAATCCTGTGTTATTCTAAGGTGTGTTGGAAAGAGGCTTTCTACCGCGTGTATATGTGTATCAGGCAAAAAGCTGGTGTCTTAGGATAGCAATAGTACATGACAGAAATATGTGGAGAACTGTATCAATCCACCAAAAGCACTGGAAGGTCATTACGTTCGCAAAACAAACCAAAATACCTGGTAATAAATTTTGGAAAACATCTGAAGGCATTGCACATTTATTTCTGATGCTCGAGCTAAGATCTGTTCAAGTTCATGCAGATTATTTTACTCTCTGTCATTTAAAAAACATTGGTCCTGCAAAGCTATATTCCAGGCTGAGGCATGAGTATGGCCGTCTTCACTGTTAGGGAGACAGGATTTTTCGCCTTTGGATGTGGCTGAAGCACAATGAAGTTATGCAGAATTACTGTGAGCTGAAAGGTATGATCTCAACTACAATTTTTCTGAAGTTCCCTTCCTTTAGCTGGCCTTGTGCTTTGTCTTCCTCATATATGACAACTAACCCCAAGCCTAAAAAACCCCATCCATTTTAGCTGTGAAAACAAGGTTTATGTTACTGGAGCCCCCATGAAGATGATAGGAGACCTCATCAGAAACATTGGGTAAGCAGCAGTCCTTACATGGAGGACACATGTTCTAGCATTTCCTTTGCCAGGTTGATACAGCCTCCTTTTGTAAACTTTTAGCCTTAGCGAGGAAGGCAGGTAGAGAGGGCAGGGTGGAAAATGTTCAGGGAGGAGATGAGCTTCGTAAGGAAAGCCAAGAGGGGACCACTTCTCAGAAAAGCAAGATTTCAGCTATTATAATTAGTGTGTCCTCAATGAGTATTCAGATGAGGTGTATTTAGTTTTGCTACTTATTGCAAATATTTTTAAGAAGCAACAATTTTCTGTGGGTGAGTTCGTGCAGCCGTTCACAAGAAAATGGCAACCTTAGAAGCAGAGACACTGAAAGACGGGGTGTTTCTGGAGCTCAGGCCTTGCATTGCTGTAGTTTCAGAGAGCGTTAGATTTGCTTGTAAGTCTTCACAAGTATTTTCAGAGCCTGAGTTATATGGTTACCCATACAACTATATGGATCTGTGGGTCTTGAAATGGTGCCTCTGAATCACAAAAAACACGTCTCTGAAGGAAGGAGGGAGAGGAAGGCAGAGGAGACAAGAGGTCTAACTGAGCCTGTTTACAAACAGTTGCCTGGAGTCATTTCCTTACCTTCAGCCTTGCTTGTAACCTCCTCTTTGCCATTTCATGGCCATATCTTGGAGATGGTCTTCGTGATGCTACACGCAGAGGAGGCAACAAACCCTTAAATTGCACTGCAGCACAGTCTCTTCAAAGGAACACTGTCCCTGGCTGTAAAATGAGACAGCAGAAATGAGGGGAGCAGACCTGGCTGATGGGTACCAGGAGAGAAGGATGTGACATAGGATAATGTACTGCACAGAACCTCTGAACATCTTCCCTTAATGAACAAATACGACTATTAAAATAAAACACATTTCATAATAACAATTCAGCACTGCAGTCAGTTTCTGCAGTGTCTGAGTGATGGTTTATTAACTCAGACATTGCTTCGTAGAGAGCACTTGCAGTCTTTGGCCTTACACTTAATAACTCACTAAGCATGAATGTGTTCAGTAATTCATTCCTTGTCTTGTGTGGCTGCTCAAAAACCTCATTGGGTTGAAATTTATGGCTTGTTCTTGCAAGACTGTGAGCACCTCCTGCAGGTCTGTGACAGCCCCATGCTCCTGCCAACCTGAGCCAAGTGCTGCAGACAGCTGAGCATTGCCAGGACCAGCACCTCCTCTTTAGCTGTGCTGAGATGGGCTGGGTCACGTTTGTGTTAGGCTTTCCTAAGAATTTGGGTTTGACTGCAGCCCAAACTTGCACTTTGGTCCCTTGTGACTTTTAGGCTACCCTCTTCTTTCTGTGTCCGATATACAATTAACTGTTTGGATGATGGAGAGGCTGGAGAACAAGCAGATTATAATGTTACAAAGACAAGAAAGTAAAATTTAAGCAGCTAAATGAAATAGAGGATATGCGTGAGAGATAATTATTGTAAGTTTGCTTTCTTAAGTGTTTTTTGATGGACTCCTGGACTCAGTGAGGGTAGCAGTCCCTGAGCTGGGGGTTAGCAATGCTTCCTCTCTATTTTGAAGTCATGTTCTCCCGGAAAGTGAGGCCAGACTCAGTATTTCTGATGACTTAAGGTAAAATCATGAAGGGGGGGGGGAGGAACCCTTTTAAAAAAACTGCCTCTGTGACTTAAAGAATATGTAGTGTTATACAACCTAACAATGCAATTGAGGGCATGACAGGAACAATAAACTGTCAACAATTAGCTGATCTGTATACCAGAGTGTATCTGAAGTCCTCCTCTCAGTGGGGGGACAGCAATGACATACAGAAGAGGATCAGTTCAACTCCTCAGCACTTCCAGCTAAAGCACAATCTTTTACTGGCGAACCACGTTGCCCTTGAAAAGCTGACTGAGGCACAACAAGAAGAAACACATAGTGTACGTAGTCCACAGGTTCTGGCTGCAGATGTTGACGCATCACGCATTCAGCATTGTCACTCAGCACTGGGAGACCACAGCCCTGGCTATGAACAGGTGTGAGCGGATGAGCAGCAGCTCTTGAGGGGAAACTTGTGATCCTCTAGTATAAATACAAAGCAATTAACTTTTCCTGTGATTTTTTTTGTGCTGTCCTCTTTACTCTTTTTAAAGATGGAAACACCAAGTTGAGTTACAGACGTCCTTCCTGCTGCGGATCCTATTGTTATATCCTTGCAGTAATCTCTAAAACTGGCATTTTCAAAGAGACTAAGGCATTTACAGTCCCAAAAGGGACATAAACACCCAGTCCCCTTGGGAAAGCCCTGACTAGACTATCTATGAACATGAAAGCATGGAGCCTTGCAAAGCTGTGAGGCAGAGACGTGTTAGATAGCCAGAAACATAGAAGAAGGGATGTGATTTATTCAAGGTCATTCACAATGTCAGATGCAGAGCTGGGAAATAGCACTTGTATCATCAACTACCCTGTTAGGATTTCAGTCACTAAAATATCCTTCCTCTCCCTCACAAACTCAGAGATTCTGATTCTTCATTCACCCAAGCTCAGTACAAATCAGGAGCAATACCATGCAAGTCCCCAGTGTTACTTCATAGACAAGAGGAGGGTTGAGGAGTGTCTAACGCTTAGATTCACCAGGGATTTCAGGTCAGCAGGAGTCGGATGCCTAAATGCCTTTGAGAATCGAGGCTTGAGAGTCTTCGTTCATTAATGAAGCAAAGGGGAAAAAAGTAACTGTAATTAGAGCAAAAGGAATGTCAGAAAGTCTCTCATATTGAAAAAGATTGGCTTCAAGCTCACTGGTGCTCATCAGCGTGAAAAAGAGTTTTGTTCACTGTTGCGTGCAGCAGCATTCTCTAAATATGAGAACCAACATATTAAGTCCTGCAGCCATTTGGAGGGTGAACATTTCAAACTGGATAGCACGAATAGAAAGCCAAGTGTCAGTCCCTATGGGAGAACACGTGCAGTGGCAGTCACCCTCCCATGGGAGGCAACAGGGAACTCTATCCACCCTGTGTGACTGACCCCCAGCTTCTGAAGTCTAAATGTCAAGGACTCACATTCAGTCCACAAGATGATAATAATGTGCAAGGGAAGAGTCTGCATACAGCTGAGCAGCCAGGAAAAAAAGTGACACCCTGTGAGCAGTTTATGGGTGGGAGGAGAGAATACTTTGTTAGAAATGGCTCACGATGAGTTAGTAGCTTGGCCCCTTTAATGGTGAACACTGTCACTGCTCCACTGGGGGCAAACGACAGAGTGCAAAGCAACCTGCAGCTCTGCCTATCTGTGGCTGGAGCTTGGCTTGCTTTCAAGCAAAAAAACTTCCAAGAGGCCATACCTTATCCAAAGGTCTTTTGAACACATGCTTCCCTGGCCGTGATTCTAGTAACAGGCATCTCTTGGGCTTCCTGGGGGATTATCTCCAACATGATGCTAGTGGTCAACAGACCCTGTAACCGCCTGAAAGACAGACACCAGTTGTTGGTGAATCGCATGTTACCAGGTCACATCTAACCAGTTTTGCCTGTTTGGAAAACCATAATGAAATACATTGTTGGCCAAATAATCTCTATAACTGCAGCCACAGGACTGGTGCTCTGTAAGAGTCATGTTCATGCGCAGACATCAGTATTGATAAGCTGTTTGATAACTATTCTAGAAATCATGAAGAGTAGAAAGAAGTTACGCACTCAAGGGACCCTTGCTACGTGCAATGGACGTGGAAGCAGGATGATTTGCCCTGGACGTAGAAGCCGCTAGTTAATTGTTTATTGGGCATAAAGAAACAAAACTGCGCAACAGGCTGAGACTGAATGGTAAAATTATTTTGAGTAGATACTTGTAACCTCTCGGATGCTTTGACACTGGCAAAAGTGATAAATTATTTGTAAAAGTTACTGTGATCTCAGCGACATAACTGACTGGAATTTAACCGATACAACAAAGATCCTCAAATATACGGCATAGTTTTATATGTAAATCAGACGGCTTCAGTTAGAAAATAGTGCGTTTCACGAGAGTCCTTTGGAGCAATCCCCAAGACGGCACCTACCCCGCCGGCTGGTAACCTCATGCTGCCTGCCGAGCCTCTGGATGCAAAACGGCCACCCCTGCCAGCAGGACCACGGCTTTGATGCTCGTTGGGCAAAGCTAGGACAGGGAATAGCTTTCCTTTGAACCTCTGATACACTTGAAAAGCCATCCAGACTTTCAAAAATCACAGCCCTCCTTTGCATATGAAACAGGAATAGCACTACACAAATGTAAAAGATGTATAGGAAAAATTTCTCCAAATTTAGCTGAATTACTTAATTTGATCTTTGAAAATAATAATAATGAATGCTAATTTTGCTTCCTGTTATCTTCTGAATGGAATGTGTGAATTTCTGAGGGAATTTGAATCTGGCTGGTGAGATCTAAATTTAGCTCAAGTAACAAGTGTCAGCCCCTATCTAATCCAACCCTAATCTGACAGCTAACCGTGGCATTTGTGCAAAAATTAGCACCTTCTGCTGTACTCCCTTCTGCCCAAGCATGTGGGATTGTTTGGACACTCAAGGTTCTCCATGTACAAGCATAATTTGTCAATGAAATAGATCGTTTTATAAATGTTCACTGGGAAAGCATCTGTTTTATAAACTTTGTCACCAGGAATGCCTCTACAGCATCTTAAGCCATAGCTTGAGAAATCAAAATAACGCCTCTATAAGCTTCGTTTTATTAGCTGGAATTTCTGCACTTTTTTCCAGCACAGACAAGGATAAACAACCTCATAGACATAGAGGACATCACATGTGGAGTACGTACAGCAAACCAGCTGGGCACTTTAACTGCCTCCTGGATGCACAGAGTGATGAGAGCCGGTTCTTGCTGCCTCCCACCAAGCCAGCATTCCTCTGGAGGAAGCACCAGCAGTTTGCCCCATCAAGACAGACTATGGCCAGCGGCTGGGGCTCAGCATAGGCCGGGCTTGCACCGCTGTGCATGGACAGCTTGTGCGACAAACCACAAGCGTGCATGGTGAGCTTGCAGAGACCAAGCTGCAGGCAACAAAGGCTCCACTTTTTCTTTTAGATTTAAGTCCAGACAACTACAGCATAAGAGGCTGATGAGGCTGACTAAGAGAGTGAGAGACAAGCGTGGACGCATTAGACTTCCCTGACTGTTTGCGTAGAAACATAAAGCAACCAGCCTTGCTCGTAGACAAAAAGGTTAACTCCCCCCACCAAAAATGTTCAAAAATACAATAGAGTATAAATACATATCTTCAAGTAGCGTGGTTTTTTTTCCTCTTGCCTACACAGTAGATTATAGTTAATTAAACCTCTGCTCACATAAACAGAACAAGAAAGGATGTAAAAGTAATGAGCTGACAACACGGTCTGTATTATATTGGGCTTCTAAGAGAATTTAATTTGGAGAAGAATTATGCACAGGCTGAAAGACAGTCCATTAAACTGAGCCAACTGTCTGGAAAGAGATAAAACAAAAAAGAGCGTTCTGCCTCCTGTGAAATAAATAGCACACTGCACCTTCCTCTTACCTTGCGGGTGGCAGGGCTACAGATGCAAATGTAAGTAGCAGGTGGCCTGCGAGCCCCCACTGCAGGGACAAAGACGACAAGGACCTTCCTCCCAAAGGGAGGTGAGAACCACCATAGTGATAGCAAGAGAGTCTGCAAATGCAACAGCGTGAAAAACGCCTAAGTCTAGATAAATGTTGGTAGTATTTACTCTGCTAAAGCCCTGCCCAAGCATTAGATCCTTTGAATATCTTCCATATGATGCACCAGGTGTCTGTGCTGAACAGTCTTGGGTCCAAACTCATGTGTGGTCTGCAAGGGAGGGGGATGGTGCTGTCTGTTATGATTAGGTGTGATAAACATTTCCTTCAATTTTTTTTTTTTTAATCATAGTCAACAAATCAGCTCAGTACATAGGAGGCAAACTGAGGTGGGCCCTCTTGTATATACAAACTAACACAGCAGCATCCAAATCCAGGTCTCAGCCAGTCACTTCCAGAGCAGGCAGGGAGCAGAGGCTGCCCATGGCCCTGGGCGGGAGGGGTTACAGCCACTGCTGGGTTACAGGAGCACAGGAGGGCACTAGACAACTGCCCCTTCGGCTGCCTTCTGACCCACAAACTTCCCACGAGAATTTTGGAGACTCACCTTTTCACACAGGTTAACAGAGAGTTAGCACATACTGGATGCACATGTTCTTCTCCTGGCTGCTGCTGGCGTGTCCCTCTTCCTGTATCCTGCACAGGCTGTCGCTTCTGTTTAAAAAAAGGCGTAGAGAGGACATCAGGAAAACAACATGGCAAAACATGCATGTCGGTATTACCAAATAAGCAAGCCAGCTTGCTCAGGGGACTCATTTCACTGTTGTGTTCTCCTTGAGGCAAATGATATGTATTAACAATAATCAACTTTTAAATAAAATGCCTTTTCTTTTTTCTTCTTTTTTTTTTTTTTTTTTTTAACAAAAAAGGCTCTGGGGTTCAACTGATTTGTACCACCTACGGATCTCCCCCAAATATTTTAATGTTATGAAGTGAAAGGTTCTGTCACCTAATCTCTCCCTCACCCAGACCCTTCCCAGCAGCTGTAAAGAAATAATCCCTTCAAAAGCTTCCTTCAAAACATTTTGCTTAAGCCTCAGGGGAATGTTGTTGATGAGAGCTGAGAAATTAAGGGATTTGTTTTCTTCCATTGTGAAAAAATGGCAAAATAATGTTGAGTAGAATAAAATAATTTTTTTTTAGTTCTCTATGGAAATTTTATAAAACCCAAGCACTATTTTCTTCAGATTTAATGATATTTTACACATAACGTCTTATGACGAGTTAAAATATTTGTAAGTCTGGTAGAGTTTTAAGAAACAAAAATAAAACCACACTACAAACAGGGTTATTTTCATTTCAGTAGCATTGAAGACATTCACCTTAAAGAGCTTTCGATCATTTAATCCAGTATTGGCTCTGCATAGGTTCATCAAGTTCAGGGCAAGTACTTTAGGTGCACTGAAGTGAGTGAAAATATTGAGTTGTTTCCTTTTGTCCCTACTGCTTTGTTCAGCACTTTTCCCTTCCCTGTGTTTTTGGAAAACTTCAGGAGCACTTACACAATGCACAGGCTGAAGCTGTGTATCAGCCCTTCTAAACCAAGGAACAATCTGAAAAGAAAATGAGAGAGAACATTTCAATTCGACATGCTTTTGCCAGCTGGCCAGATGCCTGAAGAAAGGGAACAAGGGAGAGTGCAGCATTGCATCGTCCGGATTTGCACAAGGTTTGTGAATGGAGAAGTTCTATCTTCTCCCTCGCACACCCCTCTGCTTTTGTTTGCTGCCCGTTCGGGTGGGCAGTGATGATTGCTATTGCAGGAGCATTATCTGCCTGCTTCCAAAGGGATGAAGTCTGGCGGAGTCCATTTGTTTTGTGTGTCGACAACAATCCTTTAGTTTCCAAGAATGACAAAGGCCCTTAAATACCAAAGCCAAGCAAAATGAAACTGTCAGCATTTAGACTGAGATTCTCGGAAAAGTTGAGCACTCACTCAGCAATGCGTTTATAAAACAGGCACAAAAGGTGGCTGAATGCCTCCCCCCAGTGCGCTCTAATCAGCTGTTTGCACGCACAGCTGCACGCTGGAGGCTCCTGGACGCGGTGCTGTTACTGCACCCAGGCTCTGCAGCAGCACTGGCTTTATCCAGATCTCCCAGTTTCTCAAATGAATAAACACTAGTAACATGCTTGGGCACTTAGGACTGTGTCTTGTAGGAGATTGGATGTCTGACATGCAGCAGGTCATTAGAGGGTTGTGCTCTCCACCACACGAGCTCTAAGGAAGGATGTGGTGGCTGCAGCAGAGGAAAGAAGGTGATGTTGCTGAGCACAGTTGTGTGAAGGACCAAGGACTTGAGTCCTTCCAACGTCCCCTTTTTACAGTCTTAAAATAAGCTCAGGGGTTTTTTTACAGCTAGGTGTGCTGAATGAACGAAGTTATGGTGGTGACATGATGCTTGACTATAGCTTCAGCCCCTTAGCTGCTGAAGAGCGAGTCAACACTGTTGCGCACCTCTACCAAAGTTATCCTGAAAACAAACAAAATTATTGTCTGAGGTTATTTTAACAAAATCAATGCTCAGAGAGCTTCTGCAAAAATGATGCATCCCATGCCGCTGGTTCTAACTGGAAACCAGTTGGAGGTTCTTACCAATAAACACCGATTTGCAATTGTCCTCTGAGCGTGATCTGAATCCTTCTGTGCATTTTGTTTCCACACAGTGCCTCTGGGCCGCCACAATTCCTTCATAGACACTGTCACACTCGATACAGCGCCAAAGCTATTGGAAGTCCTGTTAGATCCTTAGCTTGCTGGGCCATTGTCTTGTTGTTATTAGCGGGGGATTAGAAGTTTAAGGCCTCAGAGCTTAATGGCCCCAGCAGGTGGAGAGCATGGCACTAGCTGTGAAAATGACAAAAATCGATAGCTAATGCAGTGCAGTCAGTCAACCTTTTCAAAGCCTCATCTGTATTGATTTCCAAGTGCTGCTCTTCCTGTCCCTTGACGTAATCAGTCTGTTTGCTCAGCAGACAGACTTGCTCTCTTGCATTCTCCCCCCACTTTTTCGGGCTTTTTACACTTAGAAATGGATTACTTAGATCCCCCAGCTTTTCATCTCTCTAGCTGCTGTCAGAGCAATGATTAAAGGGGAGACAGACTGGGCAACCATCTTCTACAAATCAAGGAAGAGCTGACCTGTGGTGTGATGGATGTTTCAGGAAAGGAGCAGGCAGGCTTTGACGTGGGAGGAATGGAAGACATCTGGTCAGGTTAGATAGTTACAACCCAGGCAGTGAACACATTAAAAAAAAAAAATTACTTCCGTCTCCTTTCCCCATTACTTTGAAGATACATCAGAGTCACCACACTGACAGAAAAGTCACTACGGCACTGTGTGAATTTAGGGATTAGGATGCAAGAACCTTAAAGGAAGTTTTCCTCTTCCAGCTAGGATAACAGACTTTTTCCTTCACCCACCCTGCTCTGGCTGTTCACAAGACAAATTTTAGGGGCATCTAGATGCCTTTTAAAAACCCATCAATATAAGGACTCCTGCTGCTAGAGGCATCCCAGCATAGTGATGCTGAGCTGGATCACCCCCGGGCAGAGTGCTGAGCCGAGATCACTTCTGCCTGTGCAACTTTCACAGTGCTGTGCATCCACTCCTCAACATTGCCCATCCCCAAAATACAGAGCTACCGAGAAAGCAGAAAGGCAGATGGGAAACATTACCCATAAACTCAGAGCAGGCTCAGCTACTGATGGTCCAGTCTTTCCAGCCTGATTGATGACTGCCCACTGCCATTAAATAGGGGTCAGTTCATAGGAAAGTGAAGTGTGTTTGAAATAAAGACAGAAATTAATGGGTGTGCTTGGTGATGCTTTGAACCACCTCTAAGAACTGAACTGACCCAAAAAGCAGTATCAGAACAAACATCTTTTGCATTGGCAAATTAAAAATATCCCACAGCTGGGGCTGCTCCACAGTGGCTGAGCCCATTACAGTGAGGGCATCTGCAGAGTTGGGCTCGCTGTTGGGTGTGTGAATGCTCTGAAAACACTGAATGAGGCTGCAAAAATAAATGGGAGAGGCTTTCTCTGCCCATGGCACTGCCATCGCTGTCCACCGCCCTGGCAGAGAGGAGGGCAGGGCAAGCAAACAGCTGCAGCAGCCAATGGACTGCAACTCGGAGCAAGGTCCCAGGTGCTAGCCCTGCTGGGAAGCAATCCCTTGCCCCAAGCTCGCAAAATAAGCAGAGGAGGAGAACCAGAAAGGGAAAGTGGATTAGGTGGGACTTCAAAGCAGGTTCAACCATGCCCACATCCCCAGCCCTGGTGTCAGACCAGGGCAGCGCTCTTGTTTGAGTTTGGTGGGTATTGTCCTTTCAAAGACTTGTTCATTCACTGCTTCAAGCTGACCTGGCACTGTTAGCATAGGGAGATAAGGAAGAATAATTTGCTGTAATGTTTTCCTCCCCAGGCTGCTTTGCCATGCCTCAAACACAGCAGATGAATTCTGTCTGTCAAATTCAGTTACATTTTATTCCATCTTCTGTAGCGGGGATCAGAGGGCAGACATTTATCAGGCAAGTAACTGAATTACCAAATTGCACTCCTAAAACAACTTAACAAAAAAGCCCTCCGTGACTCTGTTCTGGGGGGCTGGGGGGGGCAGACCCAAACACCCAGTGTTTTTCCTTTTAAATTATATTGAAACATCTGCTCTCGTTAGACCCACCAGACTGACTCCAGCAAGACAGCAGCTATGGAAGAGCAAGGTTTTCTCAGCAGAGGTCCACTTCTTAACAACACTCTTAATGCTATTCCTTCTGTTAGAAATTGTACCATCCACAAAAATACATCATTTCCTGAATCTACAGGTTTCAAGAGCAAAGCCACCCCTGTGCCTGTTACTTTGTTTTGCCTCAGGCTAACAGGAAACAATAAACCTCTGCAAAGGCGGTGCTTTGTTACACCTGCAGATGGGACAATCTGGCAGCAGAGGCTACCATTGGTCCCCTATCTACCCAGTTAGCATTAATAGCCTTGTCTGAAGTTATCTGGTACAAAAAACCAGAGGAGACACTGAAGATCATCTTTGCAGAGCTATACAGCAATGTCTGCTGGCCAATACGCATTTATTTGAAGAAGAATTCAGTGAGCAAGTCCCCTAACATCTTCAGCTGGCATGATCCAGCGCACAAAACAGAAGGAATTAGTCAGAGACAATGTCTGCCATCATAGGATAGTTGGCAAACTTCTGATAAAGGTTCTTCCCTCTAAGGAGTTTCTCTCAGGACCTTGCTGACTTAGACCCTGTCCTAGGCAGCAGCCCACTGGTTGGCCTTGACATAACAGATAGACTTCAAGGAAGAAGGCCTTGAGGATCATGACCAGGAGACCATGCTGCCCAATAGGATGGAGACCATGCTGCCCAATAGGACGGGCTGTGTTTTTCATGCAGTTTTACTTCCAAGCTGTCTCTGTGCTACACCACAGCCAGGTCCAGGCTCTTAATCTCTGGGGATGTCACTCCTTGTTGTCTGTGCTGCAGGCTGGTGACCACATGTACTCCTGTAGTGGCATCTTCCCAACTGATACTCTGAGGATTGCTCCCTCCCTTTTGCCATACATGACACTTGGAGATACTTTTCCTTTGGGACATGAGAACTGTATTTTCTAATTACAAAGAGATAGTTCTTTTGATACAAAGAACGTTGTATTTTCCAAGAAGAACAGAAGGATAGTGGAAAGGGACAAAGAGATGTAGCAACACGTGTTCTGTTCCTGAAGGCTGGTAGCTCCCTCAGGAGCCCGTCACTGACTGACTTGTCCATGGAGTCCCACATTGCCTGAGGAACCGGAGACTTTGCTCCTCTCCAATTCTCCATCTGCCTGCCTGCCATGGCTGACAGCCTCCCTCTCCACTGCTCTTTCTGCAAGCTACGATCTGTAAGGTTTAGTATCCCCGTTTGATCCTCAGCCTAGCCTTGGGACGACTGTGCTTTACCAGCCAGGAGGGAGAGGCAGAAGCATTCCCCAATTAGTAACTCCCTGCTTTGTACTTGTATGGGCTTGTACGCTCACTGGTCTGGCTTGGCTTTTTAACAGCCCTTTTGATCTCCCACACAAGTAACTCATCAGAGAGGAAAGGGAGACGTGTGAACAAAACCTATTGGAAATCAATGTGTTTCCTCAAACTGTGAGGGAAACAGCCAGTGCTGGCCTAAGCGACACAAGAGGTACCTTTTCCTTGGCACAGGTCTGCCCCTACAGGGGCACCAGTCCCCAGCCCACTTCTACCCACCTTAACACAGGGGCCTGTTTCAGGAGGCTCATCCCCTTTGGCTTTGCGTAGTCAACAGAGAGAGTCTGGCTGTCACCAGAGCGTGCTTTAGAGCACTTCTGCACTCGCTATGGACTGGATAAAGAGAGCGGGTTGTTACCAAAGGCAACAAGACTGGTAAGTGAAGCAAGCAATGGGATCTCCTCTGCTGTGTTCCTAAAGGTGCCATTTTACAGCTCAGATGCCAAAGCAAAGTCTTGACTACTTGTAATAAATAAAGCCCTTATTTTTAATATTCTGCAAGGGAAAAGTTCTTATCCCAAGGGCAATGACTACATTTTCCTATGAGTGGAGGTGTTAACCTTGTGGTACTGACTACATCTTAGCCTAAATTATTGCTAAAAAGTATGAATTTTTTATGTGATGACAACCTTTTCCATGAAAGCTCAAGGCTTTGTAGATGCTGCACAATGCTTAAACTCTACAGTAAGGAGCACCAGTGTTGACTAGACCATGCTAAAAAATAACTTCACAGCTTAATAGTACAAAATACTCTTATCGAAGGATTGAAAATTAGATTCCCAAATCTACATTTAGGCACTACATAGAAGTGCACCTGATTAATGAATGATGCATTTCAGAGCCTGTTTTAGCCACTCGGATTTGCAAATTCAGTCTTAGTTTTCCAGTAGACATAACTAATGGTGATGGGATTAGTTTACCACTACATAAACAGTAAATAGGTAATTACTTTTTCATGCATTCATTAAACATTTAACCAGCATTTACACATGTAAGTGACATATAACAAGGTAGTTTTAACAGGTTCATTTGGGATTCAGATTGCAAAGATGTTAATTGACATTTAATAGTTTTGTAATTGATCTCTGTCATCTTACATTGTGCAAAAATGCTAAAAACATATTTCAGCACAATGGAAAATAGTACAATGTAATGTAATATTAAACATATACTCAAGATACACATTTATTGCTACATAAAGCTAAACTAAGCTGCACAAGAAGTAATTTGCTAGTTCAAAACTGTATTAATCTTCAGTATTTTGTTTCAAACCACCCACAGAATTTTAGGAGGCAGCAGTTTCACATGGCAATTAAGAAAATGTACTTCTATGTAATAAGGGGGGGGAGGCTACATAGTTACATAATATGCATACATACCTAGCTCATTACTGGTTTTAATAATTTAGTACGTATCAGCATATTTACAGAAGCCAAGACACTGACTTTTGTGAATGTTGGCGTGTGTAAAACAGCTCTGTTTATTATTACAATTGCCTGGTGCTTATACATCTATTGCTCTTTTCAGTGACCCAGAACTACAACAGGCTGTAAGCTGAAAGCCTCTATATTGGATGTCTGGGTATTTCTGAACAAATATATACGGATTTTGTCCAGGTAAAACATTTCTTGTACCTTGGAGCAGGACACAGAAATTTAACATGAGGTTGGCTTTTATAGCAAGGATACATCATCTGTCGTTTTTATGACAATTGAGCATAATTCAGGCTGTAAGGGGCATGGCAACCTAGGGGAGATGGAGAGCGCTTTCCACTCTACTACAAAAATAGGAAAGAAGGAGTATTAAGAGGACCTGACTGCAGTAATTACTTCCAAACATCACTGCTTGCATCACGGCGAGCTAAGCAGGCAGGTAGGGCAATTCATGATCCACTGTTTGCATTTACCGTCTTCGGCCTTCAAGCCAAGCCCCCGAGGTGAGTACGAGGTTACCTGCAGGAGGGCAAGAAACTGCCTTGTGCAGAGCATTGACTCAACAGGAAGGGCTTGAAATAACTTCACTGCGTTAGCATCCTCCGGAGCTTTAACATCAATGGAGACAAGGGCTAATTTATCCAAAGGTGCGTGAGCTGCATTGCCGCTCTGGGGCTGTAACTCGTGTCAGCCTCACTGGTTATTCCACCTGATATCATAAGATGCACCGAACTGTCAGAGGCATCACTGTCCACATCAAACCATCTTCTGAGGCTTTTAATAATGCCCTGTATTAAGCTGCAGATTATGTTGTTTTCTTCCCAGTGTAAGCAACCTGTCTCTGATGACTTTTTTGTGGCTTTTCCCTCACTGACTTTTGGTCCTGAAAAAATGAGCAGCTGCTCCTGATCACCTGGAGTTTTAATCTGAAAAGCCATAGGACAATGGTGTCATTCAGAATATTGTTTCTCAGTGATTTCTTTAAGGGATACTGTCAAAGTAAATCTGTACAAACTGAATTTGACTCTTTTTGTATGTGTTCTGAAATTCCCATTATTTCCCAAGGGAAATTCTAGGAGAAAGGACTGTTAGAGGTCAGTAAAGGGCTGGGAGACTAATACATCTGAGACCTTGGTTTCCCATCTGCCCTATGTCGGTGCTTAGCTGACTAGTAGAGAAAACATTTCATGTAATCTAGAGCTCAGGCTTGATATGAACATGTTCAGGATTTCGGCATTTACAGATGTCTAAGCCTGGTTTCCGTGCCTCTGAAGTAAATGTATTCAGTCTGCCAAACACATGCAACCTACCTGAGCAACTAATTCTGAAAGTAAATACAGAAGTGCTTACCCACCAACGGCCATTTGTTTACTTTCAAAAGCTGCTGAATGTGTTAAAATATTGAAAAGACTGGCAAGTCCCAGGAGTGGCCTGAGAATGCTAGAAGAATCAAAACTTAATTATCATTTGTGTTTGTTCTTGAGTTTACTTTTGTTTTTATGATTTATGAAACTTGTATGTTTAGAACTAGGCATATAGAAGAGGTTTTATACAAACAAATTATTGTAATTAACTGCTCCCATAATACCACTGTAAAAGAATACTAACCCAGAAACAGTACAAATACATAGACATCCAACCTCTTTTTTTCAGCAATGGTCTTTGTGGAAACTTCTAAATATCAGCAAGTATGGACTATTCTCAGTAAGAGGATGGTCTCACACCTTGCCTTGGGTTGCAGGCTGAGGAGACTGCAGATCTGAAAATATGCAGGAGAAGGCAGAAATCACCTTACTGTCCTCTTGCTCTAGTTCATATCATTTCCATTGCAATAATTGGAATACAGCTGGTCTCTTTTCATCTGAGGCCTATATTGATTATTCAAGATGAAAGGGAAGAATAAGAGCCAAAACCAGTGTTAATGGATATAATGGGGACAGCTGGAGCATCCCTGCTACCCACAGGTGGTATGGAAGAGCACATGCGAGAACCCATCTCCTCAGGCAAAGTCATCTAGGAAGACTGTGTGTAAACTGTTAGCCGAGCTTGTGCAGTTTTTAAGTTGGCCATGTAGGGACTGAACGGGCTAATGGAAAGAAGCTATTCCTACTGTGAGTTGTTGGAGCTGAAGCACATGAATGGAGTCAGATGGAAACACTTGCTTTGCTGTTGCCCATGATCTTGCTGCCTGGAAGCCAGGCGCTGTGGGCACTGAAAGCTTTCAGGGCTCCTGTGACCTCCCATGGGCAGGTACTTTTCTGCTATAAACATCTGAGCTTATGACCAAAGTGAAGACTATATACAGAATCAGTAAGGTTATATATTGAATTCATTTTGGCAAGTTAGATTCTCTGACAGGTTATGAGAAGTCCTACATGTTCGTGGGTGTCTGCAGAAAACAAGGAAGTCATTCCTTAAGCTACAAATATACAAAAGTGAGAGCCTAATCCTTCAGCCGGTCTGTCTTTAAAATTTCTCCTCCAGTGATCTGGAGTTGGGTTTAAGCGTGGCTGGTGCCTTTTGTTTCATACATATATATATATATATATACAAACTTATATAGAGGAAAGTACATGTACATGCATGCATACAAACACAGAGTGGACTAGCGTCCATCCAGAGATATGCTTTCAGGCTATAAATAATGTCAGCATCATTTCCCCCATTGACCAGACTATATTAGGTAGATGGTCAGTACAATGCACACCACACTGATCATCTTGAACTTCCAACCGCTCTGGGGGAGAAAATTATTTTGCAGATCAGATTAAATGCTTATATTGTTGCAGTACTGTGCAATGATATTTATGTGATTGCACTCTATACCTGCAATAGCTTACTCTGAACCACACTGTATTTTGTTGACTTAACTGAGACAAAAGATGCAGAGTCTGGGCAAGCCAATAATAGGCTCATGGCTGAGATGGAGAATTACAAAACTATACAGGCTCCAGGAATAGTCAGTCAGTCATTTACTCCTGATAATGGAGACTGTTAATTCTCATGGACAAACCTTTTTTTTTTTTTTTTTTCATTTTATTTATTCCTTGTGTTGATCTGTGAAGTTTTGGTTAGTACTGTGACATTTAACAGATCTGTTTACTACTCAATGGACTTGTGTTTCTGCCAGTCAGATGGGTGCTATGGAGGAGAGACTGATTGTAACAGGTAAAATTAAAACGAGCATACCTGTAACGTAGGTGGAGAACAAAACCACTTATGCACTGTTATTCTTGTCACCAGAAAAACAGAAAGAATCACTCCTGTGCATGTTTCTGGTAAACAAATCAGAAATGTCGCTGTAGGCAGAGATGACAATTTGAGCTTTCTAATTAAAAATCCCTGCTTACTGACTCCTCTTCTGAGTTCAAGCCATTCCTCAAGATTTCTATGCAGTGGACACTGCCTATGTCCTCACAGGTAGAATTTGATCAAAAGAAAAATAAGAGGGGAAAAAAAAATATTTTCTGGTCGGATTAAGGAGGTGTTATTTGCTTAGAGATTATACTGTATTGTCCTCTACTGCCCCATGTCCTAGTTCAAGTAGCCATCCCAGGCTGCTCTACTGGATGTCACTGCTCAAGAGCACACATGCTTGGGGAGAAGACTCTGGATCACAGTGAACCATGCCCATTTTCAGAGCGTTGTGCAGACAAGCAAGCAGCAAGAGCACCAGTAGTGACACGCTACTTACTGCTTTGGTGCTTTTGCAGGTGCCTGGTTGTGAATCTTTACTTCTTGCTATTTGAGGCCAACCTCCCAGTAATTCATCTTGCCTCCCTGAAGCCCAAAACCCAGAATTTAGCAGAGTTCTGCCCAATGAAGGATCATTCAGCAGCACAGAACTGTAGCAGCAGGGGACCTTTTGCAGGAGAGGATCATTAAACACTTGACTTAAATGAAAACTTATGAAAGTTGCTTTGAATACCAAATTTCTTCTGACTGCCTCACCAAATGCTTGTGAAGTTACCCCCTGGCAGAGAGCTTTCCAGAACAGGTTCACTCATCTGATTTTTGCTACTTCTGTATTTCAACTGTGACCAAAGCGACTACAGATGAATATGACATAGAGAGTGATTTTTTTTATTCTGACATGATTTGAAATGTAGACAAGTAGTCTGACAGAATTTAAATATTCACTGGGACTTTGTCCTTAATAAACACCACTGCGAAATGCTCCAACGCTCCCTTCTAAAGGATGCACCACAAGTTTTATAAGGTGCGCAGGTTAACTGTAAATAATTATCAGTTCTCACATTCTCTTCCAGTCAGGAGAGATGCCAAGAGCTTGTGTGTTTATCTTCAGATCTATTGGGAAATTTCCCAAGAGCATGAGCTCTCAGACATTTAGTCAAAACATCTAGTGATAACTGTCTCCAGAACATTCAGCAGCTCTTTGATTGACATATTTCTCATCAACAAGTTGGCTTTGTTTACACGTCTCTGAGAAGTACATAGGCAACAGCAGAAAAAATACAACCAGACTTTTCTTTCTTAGACTTTCTTCTTCTGGCAAGATGGGTTTTATTTCAAGATCTGTTACCAGCTCAGATTTGCTAGCATTAACCAGCTGGGCTATGCTGAAATGGCCACGCAGAACAGCTTGTAAATACTGTTTGAGGAGGTTTCCAGCAGCTCTGATCTGAAGCAGGATCAGCTGAAGACAAAGAAAACTACTTTTTTTTTTTTTTTTAACTTCAGCCCACCACCTCTGCTTTCTGGACTGGGCATGTTTCTGCCACTTCCCTCAATCACACTTTTTAGGAGGAAGATTCCGTGTCTCTGCAAAACACACGCGCAAATCCTGATACAACGCTAGAGCTGTCAGATCCTATATCACTTTTCTTAATTGTGTGCAATTGTTTCTTATCAGATTGACCGACCCTAACAAATCCTCTCCTTCCCCAGCAATCTTACCAGTTCTAAAATCCTGCCAGGGATTGCCAGGCTCTACTTCTAACATGCTGCTGAGACACCTCATCACCAGCTGCATCTCCAGGAACCTAATTTATCTATCTCAAAAATATCTGTAATACTACCCCATGAGGTTGTTGCAGAATTTAATTTATTTATGGACACACTGAATTATTTTATTTATGGATCACCTCACAGGCCTTCATCTATCTATGTTTTCTTGTAGCACCTCTCATTATGGTACCTAAATATGCACACACCAAGCTACTACAGGGAAGAATTCTGTGTTTCTTTTCTTACCACATTAATTCATGCAGTGAGACCCCATCCAGTCTAAGGAGAATAGTGGGTATTGTCATGAATTCTAACTGACAGTTTTCAATGAGGTGAACTACCTCACGTCTAATACCTTCCTTGGACTCAGTTTTGCTGGGGTCACAGCTTAAAAAATATATCAAAAAAAGTATCAGATTTGGAAATGCACCAAGAGAAGAGCACAGCTATGGAAACCCAGACAGAGAGTGTCAGGAGATGGCTAAACACAGGAGATTAAAACATTTTTTTTTTTTGCAAATATTGAAAGTTGAGAGAGGAAAGAACAGAGAACGGAAAATAAGCCCTCCTTCTCTCACCTCCGCTTCAGCCTGAAGGTACTCGGTGAGCAGACACCTTCTGTTGGCATGGCAGCTCCTCAGGGAAGGTGGAGTCTGCTCAGCTGGGACAGCTGAAAAAGCCCTAGAAGAACTTCTAGAAACTACAATACTAAAGAAAACCCTTCCAGGGGAATGAGGTGAGGTAGGGTAACTTAATCAGTCTGATCTGCTCCTCACTCTGCAAGCACACTCTGACATTTTTTTGCCCCACACCATATGGATTTCCAGCTGCTGCAAATCTCCCAGGTGAAAAGGCTTGAATCTGAGCTGGTGACTTGCATCTCAGAGGAAGGAAGCCTTTCTTTTTCAGCCCACACTCCTGAGAGTTGCACGTGTGTCAATCTAACAACAAGAGCACCAGAAACCACTTTGTCAATTATCCCCATTGCCCTTGCTGACTCTGGGTGGACCTCATCCACACCCCAAGCAACCTGCATGCTCAGGCAAAGACATTCAGGTGCCTGTCGCTCAAAATAAATCAATAAAAACTCAGAGTTAATAAATGTAGAATACTATAGGAAAGTCTACCATATTATCCAGCAATTAGGAAGATTTCTGTTTTTAAATCCACAGCTAGTGAGAGTTCTTGAAAAAAAATAGCTGTTTTGGAACAGAAAGAAGAACAAGCTGTTTCAGTCATCATTTTATTACTCACTCACAAGGGAAATCAGTGAATCTACCAGTGGCTCATGCAATTCTGCTGCCAGCTTCTCAGAAAGGAAATGTCATGTATAGCAACTTGTTTTTCTATTGCAGCAATTAAAGTACATAGGAGGCCACAACAAAATCAATACAAAACTGGTAAATCCGTAATGAATGACAGCAAAATACTGATCTTCTTGCCTAAAGAAACGTCTGTCTAAATGCCACCACAGGGTTAGGCAGTAGAAGGTTTTTCTGGTTTACTTTTGAAGGGTCTGCCATTTTTTATCCCTTACTTATGTATGGATCACCAAATGGCCTCATGCTCGCTTATTGTGTTTGAGTTTCCTCTGAGGAAATTGTGTGCAAGTGCAAATTTTGAAGGCTTGAGATGTCCCTGAGGAGAGCACAATTTATGCTCCATGAAACACTTGCCTGGGTTGCTGCTGGTGGCAACCCCAGCAGAGGTTCACTAGGGAGCTGGTGATGCTGTATTCTGAGAGCTGTGGGGCTGCCTGTAAATGGAAAGCCTCATGCTTTTGCTTCAGGCTTTGGGATCCCACAATCTAAGGTTTATGCCAGGATCACATGCATTTCTCTCAACTCATCCATCTGAGGTGGCTGGCAATGGAGCCATGATCAGTGGTCCAGAGATGGATAACAACTTCGGACCTCCCAACAAGAATGCAGCAAATTTTATTTTTTTTTTTAAAAAAAGATGTTTTCAGCCAGTGAGAACTGCTTCTACATATGACTTTTTTTGTATCTTACCACCACATTCAAGGTTTAGAAGGCCTCACTACTTCAGCCTTCTCCGTGGGGGCTGTCTCCATGGTATCCTGTTCTTTCCAAGCCACCCTTGCGTGGTCCCATTTTTGTGCTCTGCAGTTATTTCCAAATCACTTTTTTGCTGCTTTTCAAAACCCCAGTTCCTTTTGTACTTCTGTTATCTAGAGGAATCTTCACAGCTAGTAGTGCACATGTTGTTTTTCCCCTCCCCATGGTATTTGTAGGCAATTTACCTAGGTAGAGACCAGCTATTGCCGCTGACAGCTTCCTATTTACCCTGCAATGCAACATACAGTAAGAGATGCAGCTAGCCAGTACAGCATGATATCAGTACCCAGGTCACATACAGTAGTCATAAATTATTGCAGATCAGCCCTACAACCTTCACAGATGTAACCTCATCTGTTGCCTCTTTTTTTTTTTTTTTCTTTTTACTTTCCACCTGCTTTTCCATCAAAACTGTGGCCAAATGCCTTTTTAAGCAGAACCAGCTAATGCTTTTGGTTACAGCCAGGACCCGTACTTATGCCCTGCGTGTTACTACATTTGTGTCTGCTAGGGGCTTTGGTTTGGGTTTTGTTTATTTTTTTATCAAGCAAATTGTTTTCTAGTGCTGGAATGGCTTGATCCGCTGTACTAAACACTCATTGTGTCTGTCACATGCTTATTCTATTTCAGCAGTGAGAATCAATGGGAATTGATTTGAGAATGTCCAATCTTATCAAGTGTCGAGTAGGGCGCTGGGACAAATGCTGAGTTGATGGTATAACATATAGATTTTAACAAGGCATGTAGCCCCAAGTATGACAACCTTGTTTAAAAAAGGGTGGTTGGACTCCAAGGTGTCAAATGTGTTTGTTCCTCTCTACGCCCTCGGCTTTCAGATGATGCCAATTTCCATACCAGCTCTCTCCCGGCTAAAAGCAGAGTGCAAGCACACTCTATAGTTCTAGCAGAAGATTACGTAGGGAAGAGAGAAAGTGTTGCATTTAGAAACACAAATGCTGCCAGCAAATGCTATTTCAGCAATTACCTATGTTTAGTAATTATGCTAATGTTGATTCTCAAAAGGCTGTTATTTGCTCAGCATGTTCTTCATACTTTATCTCTCTACCTGCCTAACCCTTTATTTTCACTCTAACTATTACTGGTTGTTTGTCAAGTTAAGTGATGTTTGCAGCACCAAGTGTTGTCAAGGTACTGTTGCTTTAGTTGAATTCCTATTTTTCCAACACCGGCTGCTGTGATTTTCTGCTCTTCTCTGCTACAAGGCTTCGGGGATTGGATTTCACTGCTTACAAGAGACCTTGGGTGCTGCAGATGTCATTGGTACTTTGGGCTCTGGGATGAATGAGCAGCTCCTGGGGTCTGTAACAACACATTTGAAGCGCGATGGGCATCAATTCCTAAGTGTTGAACTGACACACGTATGCAACCTGTGAGCTCCTGTAGTGCTGGATCAGCACTCCACCTTAAGCCGGTGTGCTGGCAAATGGCAATGGAGAATTAACCACGAAAAGATCCACAGTATACACCTCCATGAATATGACCACAGCAAAGTTTAAATAACAGAAACATCATACCTGGAGAAACCTGATCAGTTAGATTTGAGGAAATACCTCATGAAATGCCTACACGTTTAGATGTGTAACTGATTGACTGCCCACAGCCTGTACAGGAGTATCTGTGTGTATACATACGTATACGTGAGTGCGTATGTCTTGTCTGTGCATACCAAGAGGAAAGTACACAGTTACCTGTGGGTGCAAAGCAAAACTGCACAAGGGCCAGCACCCTTCAGAGTGGTTGAGGCCAATGGACCATAATGGGCTAGCATCAAAGGCTGCATCAAGGACACGCGCACTACTAACCACTGGCCTCAGGAAGTTGCCCCCCCAGAAGATGCAATGACTGAAGAGAAAAATGTAGTGTTGTGCATGGAACAGGGAAAAAGAAACACTGATTTGGGGAGGAAAAGGGAAAAGCCTAACTCCAGAAAGACATTCTGCATGCACGAGTGCCAGTTTCAGAGGCAGGGCTGCGTCTGTGCCTAATGATTCAACAGTGTGTCTCTGAGCCTAGAAATATTATGAATTTATCAGTGCTCAGCGGTCCCTAACAAGAAGCCTGTGCAGCTTCCAGGTCCCAGCCAGCCTTGCAGCATGGCTCTGCACGGTGTTACTGCTGCCTCCTCGTCTTCCTCTGCACACTCTCAGATACCTGCTGGCCAAAATTTTTACACCATTCCCCAGTTTTTGGCCCAGGATAACAAACCTATTTGTAGAGAATTCCCATGAGAATTTGTGATTTAACATGTTAGAGCTGTTTCAACATGCATCCTGCAAACAGCACTCTACACTGAAGAAGAAAGCTGTACGGTATGGAGACGAGCCTGCCAGACTCAGTGTCAGCCAGTAATACCAGGTATACTTAATTTAGCAGTATAGACTCTACATTGCAGTCTCTCCACAACATACACCAGCTTCAAACACATGGTGCTGCATCATAGACATTAATAAACTAATTTGCTCTGCATTTGGAGCCAAGTAACAATTGTACCTTCCTTGAACTGTATGGACTCCAACTTTCTTTCTTCATCGATTTTATTTTCTTGTAATTTTCCACCATGTTCCTGCAGTTCAGGGAACAGATCAGGAGCCCTCCTGTGGTTAATTTAGCATCTATTAGCTTTTTATCAACTTATTTGTAAATTAATTGTTAGGATTTCCTTAGAAGGAAGAAATTGCATCTAATCCTCGACAGTCTGTACGAAGTGAAATCCAACCCCGAAAGAGGAGCAATGCTCCCACGCAGAGATGTGCAATCTCTATAAACCGCAATGTTAGCAAAGAGCCAGGTTGTTTAAATGGTCAAGATAAGCAAGGTACAAATAGGGCTGACTTGGCATATGTATTCATTAACTTAGATGTGGGAGCTTTGAACTGAAGAAAGAAACGATTAAGCTCTAATTGTGTCCTCTTTAAGGGGGCATTTTGAACAGCTAATCCTTTTGTAAGGTGGCTCTTCTCACACATATCACGTCTTTCTATGGATAAACAGCCCTTTATCTCACTTGACTTTTCTGTTTTCCTTTCCTTGTGAAATGCTGGATCTGATTAAAGTTCTAATGTAACACCCAGCATACAGTGACTCAAAATTCAATAGATCTTCCTTGTTGCCTCTTTCCTTGTGGAAAGTCTTCATCAATGAAACCCTTGAGATGTTTTAAATGACCAACATAGACTAGTGCTCTTTAACTGAGCAATCAGAGGTGATTTACTGAATGCATTTCAGGATGATTGTAGCATGTATTAAGGGATTGTTCAAGAAAAAAAGGACAAAGCTGCTAAGGTTTGTTTGCCTCTCCCCAAAGGGCAATGCAAAGTGGTAGGAATACTGTCTGTATATGCCGCTACTATGGAATAGACACATTAAAAGACAGAAAAGCCAGTATGTCAGGTATTTGGAAACTTTCCACTCACTGCAAGACCAGCACAAAACACAGGCCACAGTGATAGATCCTATTTCCTAGACTGGGTACTGAATCATACGTGCCACTTCCGTGTTCATGATTTTCACCAAACTCATTTGCACATGCAGCTATCCACTTTGTACATTCAGTGGCAGCTCAGTTTAAGCGCTTAAATGTGCATCTATCTTGTATTAAACACAAGTTCTTCCTACAGCACTTTTTATTCTTTTGTCTCAGGGCCAGCTGTCACACTATGCATGTGTAGAACATATTCAGGATTACAGGAAGGAACAACAAAATATACTGATCAGTGGCAGATCTCAACTGGTATACTTTAGATTTACTCCATCTGCTTTGGCTCATTACAATTGTGTCAGTTTAAGCAAACTGAAGAAATTTAAATCAACCTTTTTCCCCACCCTGTGAGGAAATCTCGGACCAGGAGGTGATCTCACATCACGTGTATTAGCTTCAGCAGCACTCAGACCAAGAGATTGCTTTATATACTTTCTCTCTGCTGTTTCTTGACTTCATGTATCTAAATCAGCCCTGGAACATTATACGATTGAAACTTCTTTTAGCTTAATCAGTTTCAAATATTTATTTGTCTTTCTAATCTGAAAGTCTTTCTGCGCCCACTTATCAGCTGAGCTGAAGTCAAGATCAGGCTCTCAGCAGTAAATATCTCACGAATGCGCTTGTGTAAAAAGAAAAAAAAAAAAAAAAAGAGAACTTCACTGATCTGTGTGAGGATTAGAGATTACTATAACAGAATTGAATTTACAGGGGCTTGAAAACATCCGGGAGGTCTGATACAGGAAAGAAATATGATCATTTGTGGCCAGAGGGAATCCGGGAGGGTTTAGCCGCACTGGAAATGAACTTTTGGCGCTCCTTTACTGTAATTCCTGTAACTCAAATTATAGGAATACAATGGGTTGTTTAATTATTGTTTTACAACGCCAGGCCTTATACACCATTTAATCCATCCAACACCTCTTAATGACCTCATTATTCTTATGATGCTGAGTTATGAAGGGGATTTTGCTCTTGTTTAAGGAACAATGTCGAACAAATACGTGTTTAGGAAGCAAAAAAGGACTTTATGGGTAAGCCTCAGTAAGAGGATATGATGCACAGGGAGATCCTGTGGTTACAAACTGATTTGGGAGTTCAGGGTGTGAGGCAAAACTGGTTGCTCTGTTCGACCTGGGCTGATCTGCAAGTCCTCATGGTACCCTCAAACACAGAGCTCACACACTGTATGTTAATCTCTCTGGGACTTTCCAATATTTCTTTCAGCTTGAAAGAGCTAGGCACTAAAGCTCTTCAGAAAGGGTTTGGGTTTTTTTCCTGTAATGCTTTTTTTTTCTTTAGTTTTTGTTGAGATTGTGAAGGCAGCACTGGGGGCTGATGGACACAGGACTATGGTACTGAACCAGCACTGGCCCATGCTGCAGGGATATTGAATGCTGTGTCTCCATGCAATCTTTGATTCAGAGATGAGGTTCATTTTTTTCCAATGGAAAGGGAGTTTTTCTACATAAATCTGATTCCTTTAGCAAAGGTCTTCACTTAGTAAAGTGAGCTAATTGTTGTCCTCGAGAATGCCCCACATGACCCATCTTGGTCTCCAATAGTTAGAACCTGGCTTAGGCCCTGTAGCTCTCATATTTCCTATCCTTCAGTTTGACTCATGAGTTCTCTTCTTTGTAAACAGATTCCATATTAGGTCCTTTCCATAAATGTACTACTTTGCAGTTTTCATTTATTTTCTCTTTCCCTGACAATAGGATTTCTGTTGCTCAAAAATGATATATTTGAGTCTTTGCACCCTGGGAGGTATTCTCACAATCTCCTGCCCATCAGCACTGTTAGATTTCCAAAGCACGTCAAAGCCCACTTTTGGTCCACAGCTTCGACATGTTTTCTTTCAGAAAGTCCTTCCCACTCTCAAGAAGCAGCCAGCAGATCTGCCACAGGACCTGCAGATGGAGAGCTGACCTCAGACAGCCTCCTCCTTGCCCTCACCCTCTGCTCTGCTTTCAACCATTTTGGGTTTTCTTTTCTTTTATTTTTACAAAAAGCCTCTTTGCCTGCTGCTGGACAGCAGCAGAACAGATGCTACAGAATTATGTTTTAAATTTATCTTTACTTTCAGGCAAAACTCAATATTCAGGGGCATGGTTGGGTCAAAATTATTTCTTCGCAGCCTTTGGGTATTCATTAAACACGTATAGCTCTGGCGTATTATCCTTTTTCAGTTATGTTACGTTAGTTTCAATAACGGCTACAATTTAGCAAGTGCAAATACACCAAAGCAGAAACAAAAAATAAAAGCCTATAGCTAAACTGTAACTCCATGGATTCAAGGAGTAAAAAAGGCAAAGACTTTATGGTTGTATTAAGCTACTTGGCAGGTGGGAGTTCCAGCACATAGGTCCTAATTCTGGAAAGTATTCAGCCTGTGGAAGTGCACAACCCAATGGAATATTTTTTTTTTTTTATTTTATTTTATTTTTTTTTTTTAAATATACTGGAAACCTTCTTCCCTTGTGGAAGTCATAGAATCATAGAGTCACAGAATCATTCAGGTTGGAAAGACCTTTGAGATCATCAAGTCCAACCATCAACCCTACTATGTCTATTAACTTTCACATGTTAAACTCATGCTTAAGGTTTGTTCAGGACAAGGATGCTTAGGATGTTCTGTAACCAAAAAGCCATCTGAAATGATCGAAGTTTCCAGCCGTGGAAAACAGGTACAGAAACTAAAAGGTGAAATTATTAAAACATTCAAAGCATTCAGTCCTATTCTTCAAGTAAAATCAATAGCATTTTGAAGCGGTGAAATCCGATGTAAAATTTCCTTGCACTGAATTTCTGAATTTCCCATTCTGAGGTAGGTGTCTAGACACCCCTATGATTAATACTTTCATGATCGCACAGCCAGATGGATGCCTGAGGGAAGATAGAAACATAATACCCAAGTAAATAAAAATGTCTTTAGTAAAGGCCCTGCCAAGGCAGTGAAATCCTGTCCTGAAAGAAAACAACAAAGCTGGGGGTGAAGCAGAGGGATAATTGTCATACATGTTCCCAGAGATGAAACTCAGTGAAAATATTGAACATTCAGAATGTTGTGAGAGGCTTTGTTTTATATGTCTAAAATACTGTTGTTCGGTATTAGTTGAAAACATGACTTGTTATATTGGGTTGCTGAATGAGCACCTGTGAAACAAATCTGCTGGTCATCTGGGCAGAGGTAATGAAGCACCAGAGAAGATACTTCTTAATATTGCTTAAACTAAAGTTGCGAGTTTACTGATATTGTCATTTATCTTTTATTACTTCAGGGTCTGCTTCAGCCCCTGGCCTGGGCTTAGTGACCTCTAGCTCAGGGATACCTGTGGGCTTATGCTAATCTTCCAGGATGACATTGGCCTTTTCTTACAACAATTCAACACAGCTGAGATCTTTTCGCCAGACTGAGACTACTCTGAATAAGGATCCTGCCTGTCACCTTCAAAAGTTCACTTCATCAATCTCACAATAGAAATGAGGGTCAATCTTAGTTGAGTTATTCATAAGCAGACAGGACTGGGCTAAGGGTGCAAACCAGCAAGCGCTCAAGGAACAGAAACAGCACCGAGAAATGCAGGGTCCCTCTCCCACCGGTTGAAGAACCAACTGCTAATGTATACAAGCCTGATTTTGCAAGCCAGCCTCTGGGCTAAAATGTGTGTTAGAGCGCGCAGATGGGTTTCAGCAGTTAACAGGCAACTGTGAGAGACGAGCAGCTCAACAGCAACAAAGGCAACCTGCTTGCACTCAAGGTAAAAAATATCAAGACCACCTTCTGCTCTGATAATAATGCCAGCTTTTATTGCCTGTCGGTTACATTTTCCAACAAGGTTTTTCTTTCTTTTTTTGGCATATTACCATGCTGCCCATGGGAGGAACACAAAAGCATGTTGTCCTCCTCCAAATATCTCATTAAAATTTACCTATGACAAGATACCTACAAAATACTTGCTAACAGCAGGGCAGGTTGCACTGTGACAGTCACTTACCACACCAAATATGATTGTTTCATCTACCTTGGGGTCTTCGTTCTGAACCACACCTGACTGTTTTATTATCCTCAACTAGAGGATAGTGCAGCTGTGTGCAAAGCGTGACACCATAGAGCCTCAGTCTGTAAGGAGTCATTAGAGGCTACAGCAATATAAATATACATAACTCATTCATAACAATCAATAGCTATATTCCTCAAATGTTTTATTTCCAATTAATAATTCCACCAGTTCAAGTTGTCAGGCATGGCAGCAGGCAAAAAAGCCGCAAGCAGCTCTGAAAACTTCCCAAATTATGGCTACCCATGGTTCTTTTACCTATGGCAGCTTTTGACAGGCTTTAAAAAGGAGATGAAGAATACAGGAAATCCACAGGCAGAGCAACTCTGGTGTAGTGCTGACAGCCTGCACCAGAGTCAGGAATGGCATAAACCATGGAGAAAATGAGTTGGCAAAGGTAAAAAGATTGCCCTGAAATTGAAGAGGAGACACACACAGAAGAGAAAAGGATGGACAACCGGGGTGTTACACAGCCTATGTGTGCTCCTGATGTTTGCATGACAGTTCCTGCAGTTTCAGAAAGGAATTATGGCAGATGGAGATTAAAATAAGAGATTTTGGTTTGGGGGGTTGGTTTTGGTGTTATTGGTGGTTTTTTTTTTCTCCCCCCAAAATCCTACAGTCTGATACTGTACGAAAACCCTTCAAATGAACAGTTGCTGGACAAGCTGTAGTCAACATTAACTGTGTTGCAGCCTGTGCTGCCATGAATGTGTCTCACAGATGTCCACCTCAAAGGGAGCTGGAAGCTTCAGCCCCTGGGGACTGCCTGCAAGGCCTCAGCAAACACCTGCAGAGTAAGAAGGCTTCAGCTTTTGAGGTGTTCCCGTGGTTAAAGTAATTTGCCTGCTCCCAGTCTAGTCCACTTGATGACATCTCTCCACATCTGACTCCGTTCGCGGAGTGGACATCTTGGCTCTCTGAATGTTTGCACTTCTGCTAAAGTTCAGCTAGATCCAAGACTCTGATAACTTACTGACCTTCTGGGCTCTGAAAGAGGTTTCCTGTTTGGATTATGAAAACCAGCAGAATGTAATGCAGTCTCCTCTGGCAGCCTTTGGTTTGGAAGTATCAGGGAGCAGTTGTACAGTTAATCTAATCAGAATAAACTTCTGCACTTGCATAGCATCATTTTTAAATCTTGCCATTGCACAAATGCTTCCTAAACACTGAATAATTAAGCCCTGCAGCTCCTCTGAATGGTGGGTAAATAAGTATACGTATTTTCTTCTACCAAGGACCCGAGACAGTTGCAGTTCAAATAATTTGGCGAAGGTCATATGCGAGCCTGTGGCAGACACACAACCCCCCAGCTAACACTGCCTTGTCTGCTACCTTTGCATTTCTATTTGTGACAGTATGTTGGTAAGATATGATAGCATCCTCCCCAGAACATCATTGTTTATTTCTAAATCCAGTCATGCATATTCAGAAATCCCTGGTTTTAACAGACGTGTTCTTGTTGTTTTGTGATCATGGGGGCTTTCTTTTTGTTTTTTTCCCCTGGAAAATTGGTGCTGGCCAAAGCAATGAGTTTCTGGAAATGGGAGATGGCCTAAAAACTTTTTCTATGTGTGGCAAAAGTCCTTTCTGATGCTCCTGCTGCTGGACACAACCTTATTAGAGAAATTACTAATTTTCTGGCAACAGCATTTTGTTTCAAAGCCTTTCATTTCTCTGCCTCTGCCTGCCAGCACGGTGACACTTCATCAGCTCTGGGACCCCCTGACACTTCCCATTGACTAAGTGCCACCCCAGCTGCAGTCACTCCAGAGACACTGGTGACAGGCCTCCTTCACCTGCAGATAGACCGCAGAAGCCACCACATTGTCATGGAACCTCTTTTGCAACACTGGGGAAGTTTCTCTAGTGATTTCAACATGCAGTGCTCGCACAAGCAGGTTTCTCAATCAGCAAGACATCATCTACGGCACAAGCAGAACAGGATTTCAGTGAGCTGGCACCGGCATCCTGCTCTGACTTAGCCCTAGTTAAATGAAATCTGGCTACTGGTCTTCTCACAACACTGGCATAACCTCAAATATGCTGACGCTGACACCTCCACCATATGCCTTCCTATGATTGTCCCTGTGCATTCTGAGGAAACCCAAGCAGTCATTCCTTAGCTATTTCTCATCTTATTGCAATGCTTAGGTCTAAAACTGCTGAGATGAATTGCAGTCTAAAAGTGGGTGGGATATTTTCCCCATTGACTGCAAAGGCAGCCTAAATGGTTAGTGCAGATGTAGAAGTCTAAAATTAGGTGAGCTATCTCCTGTCCCACCTGATTGCCTAATGTAGTGCTCTATGGAGACACCCAGCCTGTGTCGTGCTGCCAACAGTGAGGCATATTAACATTGACTCTGCCTCAATTAATACAGCACGCTTTCCAAAGAACAGGTTAACTTGTCCAGCCCTGTGAACAAGGTTACACACCTCCCAGGATCCAAATAAAGGTAGGACTCCGAGCAGTCCAACCAGACATGCTCAAAAAGATTCAGTCCAAGGTCACACCAGGATACAAAGACCCTGCTGTACCCCAGCAAGAGCTCCTGCCTTCCACTCACCTTTTAAACCACTTATCCACATTTTCTATGTAATTGTGCCAGCGTAAAAGTCTTTTGCCAGGCTTCTGCCATTCATCCATCACATATTCACAGTGATTCTGATTTCTGAGGTACATTTAATCTTCTCTGACACTCATAATTTTCATGTTACCCCTTTATTGAGGCAATTAAATCTGCTTCCAATCCATTCTTTTAGAGTTTAAATTTACATATTTAGTACTAATTTTTCAATAGTCCTGGTTCCTTCACATTTGCAGGGTTTAATTCATGTTTATGTTCAGTTCATGTGGCACCCTCACCCCATGGTTTATTTCTGTCAACTACAACTCCCTGCAGAATTTAGATTGCAGCCCAGGCTCACTTTTTGCAGTTCCACCACAAGAGACATAAAAACACATGACCAAAAATGGGATGTTTCCTTCTAACTTTGACAGTTTGCTTATGTCCTATAATATTTTTATATGAAGATTAAAAAAAAAATCTATCATGATTGCAGCTATTCTCACTATAATGCATGCAAACGCGTAATCCAGTGAGTGTCAAAAACACACAGACAGGGGAGAAAAATCCTAATGAAAACTCAACAGAGCGTTCTGTACTTCCATCTAGCATTTATAAAAAGTCCATCTTCATGGTCTTCAGGACCTGTTCGTGGCAGAACAGGTCAGTGAATGCTTTTTCTTGCATGACTTAGGTAACAAAGAAAGCTAATAGCAAAGTTTAGTTGTCTTTGCTGAAGCAGTTAAACGCAACAGAGTTCAGCCCTCAGCAGCAAAAGGCAGCTGCACCTGGCTGCCCCTCTTTCCCATAGCAACCCTGGGAATGCTGGACATCGGCACAGACCTGCCAAAAATGTTGAACAGGTAAGCTCCAGAAAAACCTTTTTATTCCTCACCGGCCTCCACATAGATGCTAAACCTCACCTTTGGAGATGCTCAGCCCAGAAGCTCTGCTGCTGGTCCCTGCCCCGGCAGCTCGCTAGCCAGAGAGTTGCCAGCTGCAGTTCCCCAGCCCCAGTCATCAATCAGGCTGTTATTACCACTGTAAACACCACATTTGTCAACAGCTAATGTTTTTCACAATCAGGGTGTGATGGATTAGTCTTATTTGAAAGGAAGGGTCAGACTTCATGAGGATTAGATCAGAACAGCGTGCAAGAGTCCCATGGGTGCTGCCCGGTCATGGCAAAGTCCTAATCCAGAAGTTATTTTCCCATCTGTAGGACAGTGACCAAACCCCTCAGGGAATAGTTCTGAAGCTACTTTCAAACCTGGGCGTGACGAACATTTATAAAAAAATGTGTCTATTTGACATTTACGCAGTGCTACCACTGCTGGATCCCAAAGCAGTGCATAATAATTCCCACAAACCACAGTAAGCTACAAGAATGAGACCAACCAAATCCAAGCACCTTAATCTCCAACCCCTCCCAGCCCCTCACACAAGCTGCGGGACCCTGGGAACAAAGAGTAAAACTTGCAAACCTTGCTTTTTCCATGCGTCGGAGCAAATTTCCCCTGATAGCACCCAGCACTACTGTCCTCTCAGCTGAGCACAGGAAAGTCAGTCCTCCTTCTCATCTGTCTGCAGTGTCCTGTGATTAGAGAGACCAAAGACACCTTGCCATTGTTTAAAGTTTCTGATGCTGTATGTCTGTCTCCAGAGTGTTTTGTCACGTAAAGCAGAGTGTGCTGGGTACCTGTGTCCTCCCCTCTGCGATGCTGGCAGGGCTCAGCGCCTTGGGTCGGTAGGTCAAGTCCCAGCACGGGCATCTTTTCAGATCCCAGGGCAGCGTTTAGGCATGGCTTAGTTATTGCATAATTAGCCTTCTACAGAGAGGCAAATGCAACTGGTTAAGTGTTTTTTCCTGGTTTTATTATCTTTTTGGGTGAATAAAAACTTGGAAAGCCTCCCCCCGAAAAACCAAGAGTCTATTCCAGATCAGTCACTAGTCCAAGCAAGATCTTACTTGTGACTCAGAGGAAACATAAAAATCTTGCTTACAAAATTGACTTATCTGAAACCAAATTTGTGCTACCCACAGCACATTTCATCTGTTCTCTGTTTTGATTTTATTCACAAGGTTCTCCTGACATCTTCACTTAGGTCTCTCTCTCTGCTTCCTTGGATGCCATCTTAGCAGATTTGTTGTCCAAACTGACTGTGACCACTGACTCCCCGTCTTCCTTCCCTAGATTTTATTTACCTTCGACCCACCCTGATAACTCTGGGTGCCTTGCTAAGTTGCTGAAAGAACAGTTACAGATACTTCATTAAGAGAATACAGATTCACAGAATAAATAAAAAACAAATTAAAAAAAAATCAAGAAAAAGACAGAATAGAATTAATTCTATTTTAACTCAATTGTCTCAGTCCTTCAAAGCCATGATCTTCACGTAATGTATCTTTGTTATGAAGAAGGGGGTATTCCATTGTGCAGGTCTGGATGCCAGTCACGTGCATCTCCAGCAAGGAGCTCCCAAAGAGCCAGCAGGACTGCAGCGATGAGCGTGGTTCTCTCAATCGAGCAAGGAGGGACCAGGAAGATTTTGCAGATTATACTGAGGATGACGTTACTCCAATCCAAACTGAGCTGCTGGCTCCTGGGCTTAGGGAACAATACGCAAGGGGACAAAAGGACAGCGCCTGCTGGGTGGCTTGAAACCCATCCCGCTCTGGTCCCAGAGCAGTGTGCGTGTTGGTCCCAGCCTGTGGCGCTGGCTCGCACCCCGCCTGGCCTGGCAGAGGAACGGGGGCGGGGAGTGTGGAAGTCAACGAGCATCACAAACTGGTTTGGCTTCCCCACTGGGGGCGGTATGCCAGGCTTTTTCCCATGAAGGGGATCAAGGAGTCTCCAAGAGAGCTTGGACAAAGCTGCTCTGACAGACCGTGAGCTCTGCTGTGATTTCCATCCCCGCCCAGAGGCAGAGCCAGCTGCACGCTTGGGCAAGCAAGACGACTGCCAGCGGCAGCTAAAATGGCCTGGACTTTCTGCCTGCGGCACCTGTGCCAGAGCCCACAAAAACCCGGCTGGCTCCTGCTGTTCACTGGCACGTTCAGGACAGGGTTTATGAGGGAGCATCTATTCCGGGGTGGAGAGCATCTTCCCAGCAGCACCGCTCCCTGCCACATCCCTCCTTGCTTGGCACCAGCAGCAGGAACTGTAAATCTCACCCTACTGAGCTGTCCCCACCCAGCTCTGCCCTGTGCTGAGGCAGGACTGGGAGGCCTCTCATCTTTGCAGGAATTCAGCTTCATCTGCACTGCTAAGATGTGCACAGGACAGACACAGACATGGTATTGCTGCTGTTTCTGCAAGCACCCCCAGCTGATGCAGGGATTTTGGAGATCATCTTGCTGTTAGTGCACAACGTGCAGGGTTTCACCTGCTGCCACCCGTCTCACATGTTGGGTGCTATAGTGATTCATCACACCATCTCACACCTGGATAACAACCAAACTGGACCTCTTAATCATTTTGCACAATTATTGAGAACAGTCATTGGGTGTTAGAACATTAATGCTGTCTTTTTTAAATTGGATTGGTGATATTTAGGAGTCTGTTGTTACTCAGGAACGTGGGCTGTTGTATTAGCATTGTCATCTTGTCATCAATTACCTTTTAATTAATGTGAATTTTATCTTTTCTCTCGTAATTGGGAAAGTGGAAAAGGAGAGCAATCAGCAGGGTAGGTGTATGCAGTTTTTAACCACAATTCCACTGAGCAAACTATGAGCCACTAAACACTGACGGCACTTTCTAGTGTGCACTGTAACCATTATGAACATGATGAGCTACACTAATTTCTAGTGCCCCTCTACATTGTTGACCAACAGCCACTACTCGAAGCCAGGATTCCTTCTCCCACCACCACAGTCAGGATGGCTAGTCACCAGGCAGCTGTGTGGGTGTCGTTAGCTTCTCAGGCTGCAAAACTATGCTGCTTCTGAAATTTTGCTGTTTTTTTTTTTCACTAGAAAGGGGAAATCTATCCCAAAGCACAGAAAGAAAACACTGAAAAAGAATAAGGTAAATATCCTCTCACTTTCTCTCCCACTCCTGATTTCTTTCTTTATTGCTTCGCTTTGTTGCATTTTATGCCCAGTGTGAGTGAAGAGCTCTCCATTACTCAACTATCATATGTGGGCCAGTTCCCCTATTAAATCTTTGCCATGGATTCCTGTTGGTGCAAAGCTCTAAACAATATCAGAAAGTAACACAGAATTTTGGGTCTGCTTATAGAGAAAAAACTCCAGTGAGAAGGAAAGTAAAAACTGGTGTTTCTGTGGAGTCTGAGCTCCCTGCCTGAAAGCATGCTGGTTACAGCAGGGTGAGGGATGGATGGTGAGGTGTGGGAACCAGCCTAGAGGATCGCTGTGGCAATTGAGAGAGAGAGGTTTTAATCCATTAGAGGGGATGCAGTAGACATGGAGACATTTGTTTCTTCCAAGTGAAGAAGTGATTTTGCTTCTGTCCTTAAGCACTGTTTCAAGGTGAAGGAGAGAGATGAACAGGAATTTGTGAGAAGAATCAAAACTATTCCCAAACCCTCTTGGTTTAAGAGTTTATGGTACTTGCAACCTTAGTTAAAAATGGTTGAAAAAAAGCTGTCTGTTCACAGTACAGTTATACACAAAAAGCAGTGTACTATTCATCCGCTTGCTACATACCAATTTCCTTATCCTAAAAGTAATGCTGTTCATACCTCTGCTGAATCTTTTTGCTCACCCTAGTTTTCTCCCTGCAGGACTGCTCCACAATTTCTTGACCATCTACGCAGGCCTGTTATCCCCTCTTGCTCATGGAAGCATCCCTATCATCCTGTCTTTGATGCAAGCATTGATAAAGGGCAGAATTTAAGCCAGCCAGAGTCAGAATTAAATAAAAGGTTGGGTTTCTCCCCACCTCTTTTTGCCTCTTGAAATTATGTTCCAGCTCAGTCCCAGACTGAGTAATTCAAAGCTGATGGGAAATGAAAGTCACGGTCCATGGAGAGTTAATGGCTACCTAAGAGCAGCAAAAAACAGTAAAGGGAAAATTTATCCTCCCCTCACCCCTAAATCCACCTGAGTTGAGAAGTGCAATAAATCAACAGGTCTGCTGATAGTTTCTCTTCTGCCTCAAGTTTATAATCCCATTTTATCCATCTCATCATCTTGTGGACCTACAGACTAGCGATAAATAGACAGCTCCAGAAAGACTCAAGATGACGTGAAAGAGAAAAATATCACCCATCTCCCTGTTTGTTTATGCACACTGACTCCACTCCAGAGTTATCTGTACAGCAGTCCTCTCTTACTACTAGCCTAAAATAAAATCAAAACCTGGATAAATCCAAGCCTGAGGTTAGGGAGGGCTCAGCAGCCTTGAGCAATGACACCAGACACCAACTCAGGGGAGTCGACCCGAGAACCTGCCCAGAGGAGTTTCCTTCAGTGACTCCCTCAGCGGATATCACCCCCAGCTCTCCCTGCTCACAGATGACTACACCCTTCTTATGCTTTTCCCCCAGGACACACTGTTAGGGAAGATGAGAGACCTTATTACTCTCTACAGCTACCTGAAAGGAGGCTGTAGCGAGGTGGGTGTCAGTCTCTTCTCCCAAGTAACAAGCAATAAGACAAGAGGAAATGGCCTCAAGTTGCACCAGGGGAAGTTCAGATTGGACTTCAGGAAGAATTTTTTTACTGAAAGAGTGGTCAAACACTGGAACAGGCTGCCCAGGGAAGTAGTGGAGTCACCATCCCTGGAGGTGTTCAAAAAACGTGCAGATGTGGCACTTTGGGTTTAGTTGGCATGGTGGTATTAGGTCCACTCTTGGACTTGATGATCTCAGAGGTCTATTCCAACATTGTGATTCTATGAGGACAGAAGGATGCCTGCCCCCCCCCCCCCCCCCCCGGCCGCTTGTCTTCTCTCTCTGTTCTCAATTTTTGTCTTATCCACGCTAAGACTTGTCTTTTTCAGGTATGCAGGAAGAGTCACAGAGGTTGAGAACAAGTGTCTGTCCAGCCCTGCACACTGGCCCTGGTGTACCACCTCCAGCCTCACCCTCCCTTTAGCTCAGGGATTTTTTTGAGGCTGATGTGGTCTGTGAATTTAGCAACCACCAGTGGATCCTCTGCACTCTTTGCTCTACAGA
The DNA here is from genome assembly GCF_034619465.1 of Leptosomus discolor. Lineage (NCBI taxonomy): Eukaryota > Metazoa > Chordata > Aves > Leptosomiformes > Leptosomidae > Leptosomus > Leptosomus discolor. The sequence continues at coordinate 5,233,546 of NC_141407.1, read as the reverse complement.
GAAAAAATTATCTCTGTCGAAGCCAAGGTCCTGCAGCAATACTAAAGCCTTCAAACTGGCCTCGGTTCTGGCCCTTTCATCCATGTTTGCCACTACTATCAGCAAAATTAGAAGTGAGGTGCTTCTCCTGGGGATTATAATGTATTTGGAGCTGTGACCTTACATTACAGTTAGCCACACTTGCAAGCCTGTAACTCTTCCTGAGTTACTTCTGTTGTCTCCATTAGTCGTGCTCATTTGTCCCTCAGGCTCTAACGCACATCTCTGTAACAGCCTCCTCAGCTGCCAACAGGTGTGATGGCTGCTTTGCAGGGCGGGAGAAGAGGAGCAAAGAGGGACTTATTCGACCAAGGCTGCACAGGAAACACAAAACACAACATAAAACTGAAGTCTGCAAAGTCTCACTTTAACACTTGCATTGCCATATCATATTCAGGGTAAAAAAAAAAAAAATCTAAACTTGTCATTTGGAAACCTGATTATAAATGAATGTTCATACATTACATAATCTTTTCACAGTGGGATTTTCCTGTGAAGAGCTTGTTTAGGTGGTCATTCCTCTAGTCACCGAGCTAGAGAGTTATAGGACAAACTTCTCAGTAAACGAGTCCGATGTAACAGGCATTTTCTGGGTCTAAACCACAAGGCTATTTTAGTTTGTATCTTTTTCTCCCTTCTCACCCTGCTCGGCTCACGTCACTTGCACCTTTTCAGCTTTCGATGTGGTGTTGCCATAAGAAGTCCCATTGCCTGCTTTGCTACAAGACATGCAAACCTTTATCTCCCTGCTGCAAGAGAGTAGTAAATCAGAACAAGGTGATGGCTTTGTCTGCAGTCTGTTATCCATAGGCAAGCGGATGTCTCCCCTGAGATCCCATTAGGTGTACTGTCTCCACCACTGAACTTGCAACAAGCGCATTCGCAGAGACCTGCGAGTCAAAGACAGTCTGCAGGTAATGATCACTGGGAAGTCACTTCCTCTTGCTCTTTCCCTCCTGTGCGCACTCCTCCTTCGTCTCTCTCTCACACTTTATTCTAAAGTTTATTAAAAATAGGCTCCAGTTCGTTTCATCACTTAGAGCCTATGGAAAAGCTTCCGATAAACGGATGCTGTGTGTGGTAGTGTATACAGGAGCAAAGCCTCCCCTGCACAGGGAGGTGTTGGAAGCCATGAGAAACAACTATAAATCCTGCCTTTCCTTTGCTGACACATCCAAAAAGAAAGCAGGACAGAGTGACAGGGTGAAATAACTGGATGCACCAAACCCTCATTATGTCTAACATGCTGCTCACCTCCCAGGTACAATGCAACTGTCAGTCACAGACACAAGGGGAAGGCACGTCTGGAGCTCCTGTGAGCGCCTCTCCCACTCTCCAAAATTATGAGCACATTGCCGATGCTGAACACATCAGTGGGAACACGCCGTGCATGGTGTGTGGGAGCTGCAAAGTGAACCCAGCAACATCTTGTATCCAGGAAGACAATATATCTCTAGGACATCGTTGTAAAAGGCCTCATCAATATAGCACGTGTAGACGGAGCGACAGCTTTGCTGCAATAGCCAGTCCTGACTTTACTGACGGGTTGTCAGAACAACCTCAAAGGGCCCTTCCTGCCTGCCACTATGAAGGACAAAAATAGTATTTGAAAACTGCCGGATGAACGTGAGAGGAGCTGCCATGGCTGTGTAGTAGTCCTGTAGCACCCCACCCACTGTTGTATCTCACCCATAGCCTCTCCCCTGCAAGAGAAGGGATGAAGACCTTCCACCGTAGAGTGTTTATAAGAGCAGCGTTGTGATGAAGACAGCAGACTGTCACGTGAACACGTGATGGGGATGCTGGAAACACACTCACTCCAGGATGGGAGCATGCCTTGGGAAAAGGCACGGCTGGATGCCTGAAAAAAACAGTGCACTCATGGTAAATGCACTAGCCTTTCGCATCAGTGGGTCTGGCTTTGGACTTGCACCACATATAATAGGTAGAATAGCATATTTCTTCTGAGACTGCATAGCTCAATAGGGCAGATGCAGCCTGGACAAGAAAAGCAGGACAGGAGGCATTTGAGAAGTAAGAAACTAAAAATATGGAAGCCCTTATGAAGGTCAAGATAAAGGTACCATGAGCAGACATGAGAAGAAGGGGAGGAAATGAAAAAGCTTACAAAGCATTTCCTACTGCTATTTTCTAAAACATGTGAGAGGTTTTAGTTTCCAGGAGCTTGTTGGAAAGAAGTTCTCAGCTCTGCCTCTGCTTCTACAAACGGTTTTCTAAAAATACCAGAACCCAGCAATTATCACTAGAATTACTTGATATTTATTGTCATTCAAATGCTTATGTAGACAAAAGGCAAATGTAGACGTCAGCCAAACCCTGGACCACTTCTTCTCTCTTTCTGTGAGCTGGATGAGTAGAGCAAATGGAAATCTCTATCCCTGGCCATGTGGCTTCCACTGGTGTGGCTCAGGAGGTGCAAGGCAACGTCCACAGCACACTTGCTCCAAATTTTGCTCTCCCCTGTAGAATGCAGCCTGACATAATTTAAAACCTCACAGAATAGTTTGGGTCGTACATGCACAGCATCATTACAAACTAGCAATAATACATTAACTTTCCTTACAGGGTTTTATACGTAGAGTACTATCCACAGATACAAAGTTATGGTACAGACGAGCCTTGCAGCAGGGGGGGATCTGGGCTTAAATCTTAAACCGAGGTTGTGCCCCTTTGCACAGCAAAGTAATGCTGAATGTCCCTCCAAGTGCTCATTAAAGTGAAGCCCAACGGACAGCAGAGAGAATAAGGCAGTAAATCCATTGTGGAGCCTTCAGAGCCCAGTGAAGAGGAAAGAGCGAGTCAGAAAATCATGCTTCCCCCTGACAACACTTCCCAAGCTTCAGAGCCGGCTCAGAGGTGTCACTTCACGTCTGTCCCTTTGCAGAAGGCAAATGGGAAAGAAAGCAAAGCCCAAACATGAGCTTACTCTTCTTTGCTGGGATTTAGTGCATGCAGGGACTGGTGACAAGGATGAACCAAAGGGTGCTGAAAAGAGAGAGGTGGATGTAAATCAGGCTGTTCTCAGCCAGCCTGGGCTCTCATGGCCCAAAGGGAAAAAAAATGGTTTTCATGTCTGCCTTGTAAACTTTGACTGGCTTCTTCTACAGGTTTGCACCTGGTAGTGTTTTCCACTCACCTTTCCACCACTTTGCACTGAGGTGAATGGGAACATGGTAGAAACACACTGGACTGCTCCCTAAGAAGCTAAGCAGCTTGAGAACCGTTTTTCTCAAGTTTAACAGAGTGGGGAAATTATTTTCACCTAGCTTGCAGTGAGTTCACAAGACAATCAGTCATTGCCTCTGTTGCAGTGATGTTGCAGGCAGAGCCGCCCCCAGGGCAGTCGGTCCAGCAGGAGAGGGATTAACCAGAAGATGGCACAAGGCAGGGCAGAGGAGAGAGTGCAACAGCAGCACCGCTGCACAGCAAATGCAAAAGCATGTTGCTATGTATTGGCATGAGAAACTAAGTCTTTTCAGGGTGCAAATTTGCTGTAAAAAACAGAGCTCTCCGACTTCTTTGTAGCCTGAAATATTCCCAATATGCACAAGGGAAACCAAGGAGATATAGAGGAGTCACCAAAATGCAGAAAGAGATGGATACGTGCAAAGTATCTCTCTTTGATGCAGTGGATTATCTGCATGGAGTTATTTTATTAAATTACCTTTTCACCCCTGTAGCCACTCTCCAACTGAACATACCCCATGGGAAAGTGCACCCACACTGCTCCATGCCATGCAGAAATTTGAAGGGCATCCAAATGCTCACGACATACAAACCGTCCTAATTAGCTGTACCAAACCCTTTTTTCTTCAAACCCAGCCACTCTGAAAGCACACAGTCTTTTCCTAATCATAGAAACCTAGAATCATAGAAACACAGAATCACAATGTTGGAATAGACCTCTGAGATCATCAAGTCCAACTGCTGGCCTCATACCACCGTGCCCACTAAACCCGAAGTGCCACATCTACACGCTTTTTGAACACCTCCAGGGGTGGTGACTCCACCACTTCCCTGGGCAGCCTGTTCCAGCGTTTGACCACTCTTTCAGTAAAGAAGTTTTACCTAATGTCCAACCTAAACCTCCCCTGGTGCAACTTGAAGCCATATACAAATCTGTCCCATCAAGGCATGAAAGAAATCCCATGCGTCCCAGCATGAAAATCCAGGCCCCACATTGGGGTACTGGTAGGGTTTGACAGTCAGTGATGCAGGCTGGTGGGAGCAGGAAGGAGCATCGGAGCACAGCTAAGAGGATTGACCCAAGGGCAGAGGGAGGCAGGGAACGGAAACACTCTGTGGACTCACCTAGGCTGTTTTTTTCCAATGGCCTGCAGTAATAGGGGTGAAGCCATGTCACCTCAAACATTACTTTATATTAAAAAATACAGGTATGAGGTGGGATGAGGGGCTTCACTTGAACCCTTTCTAGAAATAAGGGTCAGAGTAAGAGTTTCTAAAACTCCTGAGTGGGATCCAGAGGGAGGTTCAGGTTTGTGAGGTGTGGCTTGCTTTCATCTCTACAAGAGCAAGAAATACACAAAAAAAATACAGTTTAATCTGTCTTCTATCTCATGTTTTGCTGATAGCTCCATAGGGGACCTCAGGAGCAGAGTAGCAGAGATATTGCAGGTACAGCTGTGAGCGTAATGGATTTTTCAGTTCATTTGGAAAACAAAACCGAGCTGTTCTGTGTTGACCTGAAATATTTTTTCCACTATAATGAGAGAAAAGGAGCAAATACTCACCTTCAATCAACCGAAACATCCCGTTTGACCCAAAATGAAAGCTTTAGTTTTGTTTTCACAGTACTCAACCATTTCATAATCCATGCTAAATTCAAAACTAGAAACATCATCAAGCAAAATGTTTTGCATTTAGCTAAATAATTTTTCTTACCTTCCTGCCCTCACCTGGGGCACTCTGCACTAAATGCAAGTCAAGTTTGCAAACTATTTTGGTTTGGTTCTGAACTATGTGGAAGAGTGAAGGGAAATCTCACTGCAGGTTGCACCTCTCCCGCCCCCCGCCCCTGGTTTGAGGCCAGGCTGCTGATGCATTAACGGTGCTGCAGTAACTGCTTGTGCGGGGCCTGCTTCTCCTCGCATGGAGGTAGTAACAGCTCCATCTCCCTCAAATTAGCAGCTTTAAACTCCTTTCCTGCCCCAACCAAATATCTATAATAAAGGCAATTCACAGCTCAAGAAAGGTGCACCCTCCCTACCTGCTGATCAACAGCAGCCATACCCCGCATCTACACCTTAAAATGTGTTACTAATGGGTTGGCGTCCCCCAGAGAACAGCAGGAGAACTGAAAGTAAACCGTCAGGATATGTCAGGATTTGAGTCACAGAGCAGCTCTAATTGAAATCTTCTCTGTCATTTACTCATCAGGAATGTAGAGCTCCTTCTTTGAATGAAATATTAGACACTGGCCTGACAGCTCCAGGTGGAAGATTATTCGGCAGCTTAATCGCTCCCTGACAGCCCTGGTTACTCCCATAGCAGCATCTATTAACCTTTGGTTTATTCAGACCCTTTTACGCCTTTTTAATCGGTGGTTCTTGGTGCTCTGGAGGAAGAACCGGTCAGATCTCAGACGGGATGTGAAAGCTGCATTTCACCATAGCAAAGTTATGCTATTTGATGGGGCAAGGGCTGCCTGTCACCTCCTCTTGGATGGAATTCTTCAGAAAAGAGGTTGCCTTCTGAAAGTGCTAATCTGGTCTGTCTCTGGGAAGGAGATAACTGTTTTGCCAGAAACTGGGATGTTATCAGAAGCTTCAGATTTTTGGGGTGTACTGTTTAAAGCCCCAAGTCACGGATGGAAAAGGCACTGTGAAAAATTCAGCTTTAATTTAATTTTTTTTTTTTTTTTAGAAGTTATCATCAAGCCTTTATGTTTGCAGAGAAAAAGCTCAAAAGCAGATGTGAGTGCACCCTCAAGGCTCAGACACTGCAAGACAGATAAAAAGAACCCAAAGTTTATCCTCTCTAAATCAAGACTGGATGTCTCTTGAAAATTGATGCTATAACTCAAACAGAAGTTATGGTCTTGATGCAGAAATTATTAGCTGAGGTTTCCTGAGTTGTATTATGCAGGAAGTCAGACTAGATGAAGATAATCGTCCCTCCTGGCCCTCAAGTCTATGAATCCTTCTCCCAAGTGTTTTGCAATTGTCCCCAAATTGTCCTTCCCTGCATATAGACACTTGGGTCCAGATTTTCAGTGGTATACAGAAGTCTCGTACCAGGCACGGATTTTTCAGGGGGAACTAGGGAATTTTAGCACCTCCATAACCTCTCACTCACCTGCACCAGTTCTTTGTGTTTGCTCTGAGCCCCCAGTGCAGACACAGGGAGCCAAAAAACCTGTGGCAATGAGTAGAGCGAGGCACTTTGGGATTCGAATTGTCCCAACCCGGTGACACAGGGAAGGTGCTTGTGTGGGGCTCAGCCTCTCCTTATTGATGACGCAGGTCTGACTCTCCCTGCTCAGTAGCTATGGACCACCATGGTCCTGCTGACCTCGTGACACACATTTACCAAGCAGATGGGAAGCGGAGCAGCCGTCCTGAGCTCTGTATTTGTGAGAAGGCTCTTCCCTTCGTTTGCTACCTTTATCCCTTCCAATTTCATTTCACGCTCCTCCTAGTTAACCAGCATTTCTTTATAACGCAGTGAGGCTGGCCAGCTGCCAGCTTGTCCCAATTATCTGTTGTTGCTGCACCACATGCCACTCCACTTGACTCCTGGCTGTGCTGAGTCCTCGCTCCATCCACGGACCCAGATGCTCAAAGATTCACTGCTCCTTTCCCATGTGATTCTGGCAGAGCTTGCTTCAGCCTTGGTCCAGATTGCCTTTGCTGCCTCCAGTTGGCTTGGCAATGCCATCGTGGAGCCATCTCCAGAATAAATAACCTTCTTGTGAAAGGACACCAGCAGGCCTCCTGTGCTCACATCTTTCTTACGCTCTGTTGCTCTATGCAAAAGGCAGGACTGACGAAATGTGTCCTAAGTTGTCTCAGTGGAGAGAAGACACAGCCTTCAAGTGGTGATGCTGTATTTCTGCAATGCAGCCACAGAAACCTGAAATTCATCCTCCCACCAGGGGTTCCCAGCACCATTAATAATCTGAAATAAGATTGAGTCCATGCCCAGCAGAGCTTCCAGCAAAGTCAGACAAGCCAAACCAGCATGCAAGATAATAGCTGAGTGTTGGAAGCAGTCAGGAAACCTGAGTAAAGGGAAAGAGATGGAAAGGACTGCTGGAGGGAACGTGTGGAAAGACGGATTTGATGAAGGAGATCTCGGCAAAAAAGGAGAGGAATGTGACCAAAGCAGGGGCAGAGTGGCTGAAGGTATAACACCAAGAGTGAAGAGACTGAGGGAATAGAAGAATAAAAGGGCTGTGAACTATAAAAACTAAACATAGGAATAACAGCAGATATTTGGAAAGGTCTATGTTGGAGAACAGATTGAGCTAACCAAGTATAAGCAGCAAAAAGCCCGATGAATATATAAAGATAGAAATGATGGTCTGGGAGCAGAGACAGAGGTGAAAAATTTAAAAAGACAGAAAGGGCAAATTCTCATCTAATGAAGATGGGAGGTAACTTTGTGGCTTAAAAACTTTTTCATACTGCCAGTCGAGGTAAAAGAGGGATTAATACAGGTAATGAGTGGCAAGTTTCAGTTTAAATATTAATGTACAGACAGAGAGGTAGATATTCTACCATCAAAACAAAAGGATGAAAACACCCCAGGAAGAAGTTGCTGCCTTTCCAGAACAGCTCTGCTGTGATAAGGAACCATCAGCATCCACCCAAGGACTAAGCCAACCAAGCCATTTGATGTGTCAGGGTCAGGTGATGGAAAAGAGAAGAGCAGTAAGATGCCAAGATGAGACAAACAGCAAAGTTGACCCTTACTTCACACCCCCAACCCCCCACCCCCCAAAAACATTTTGAAGATTCTTTGTTTTCCAGGCTTGTGTCTATCAGACAGGGGTCAAGGCACCATGCAGCACGGCTTGAGTGCAGCAGCACAGAGTGGAGAGCAGAAATGCTGCTGCACTGATACCAGCTATGTTCCTCCTGATACACAACTGCCATTTCACCTTCCATCTTCAGTTTCCCTAAAGGTAAGAAGCTAGGAAAAAAACCCCAAAATATTAAACTATTCCTTTTTAGACATCACTGTGTCAGATATTTATATATCAGTTGTTTCTTGGGAAATACTCAGATTTTCACTGTTAGTGTCTCAGTAAGTTCATGCAAGGAACTGAGAGACATTTAATCATTGGATTTGTCTTTATGTAATAAAGATTGTTTAATAGAGTCTGAAAATCTACTAAAATCACAGCGTTTCAGCATGTAATAAATCTCAAGGGAACTTGGGGTTTTTCATGCCAATTAACCATCAATAGCTCTGGATTTGGATGTCAACTTTCACATTACAAGAGTTAGATTTGGCTATGCTGCTAGTGAATAATAGCATTAACACATGCACACACCCTCCCTGAGAAAAAAACACTGCTTCACCAGTAAATCAAATGCGGTACAAGCTATCACAGTCAGATAGAGATTGAAACATTCCCAAATGTCAGTGGTGCCTATATGCTTGAATTTAATTCAAACCTACTCCTAACAAGATTTAGGTGTGGTGGTAGTGTACTCGCTGTTGGAGGAGGATGGAGACCTTTCTGAGAACTATGAGAGATGGTGCAGCACATGTATTAGGCACATGTGGATTGCAGAAGATAATTTACTTGCTTCCAGTGACAGTGATCCCAGCTCTGACCCCTGCATATGGTTAGAGAAAGGATGAATATGTTTGCTGGCAGTAGGTGTGGAGTTCTGAATTATGGGAGTTTGACACGCTACGACCCCCTGCTGAGTAGTAAACCTAGACACAGGGTCAGGAGTGCTCACTGTGAGGTGACTTTAACACCGCCAATTCTATCTGCATTGTAAGCGTTAAGATTATAATCATCATTTATAACCCCCACAATGCAGCTCACCTGAGAAACGCAAAGAAAGAAAAGGCTTTGAAAGACAACGATTGCAGCCTATTTACAATGGCTCCATTGGATCACAGCACTCTCCAGATGTGTGTTAAAGCAGCAGTAAAGGAAGTAAAAGCATTTTTAAAACCTGCCTTTATAGCTGTGCATTTGTGACATGTATTTAAATCATCTGCATGCCATCAAACATGGGTTCCAATTTAAATGTCACTGTGGAAGCTCTTTCTCTTATCCCTTCACAAAATCATTTGTCACCTTCCAATTCGTGGCAATGAAAGGAAGAGAACAGAAGATTAGACAAACAAATAGAAAAAAAATAAATCTATGTTTTTAATGTAAAATGCAACACTGGAAACCTCTTACTGTAATTTTGTTTTAATATAATTCAAGAAAAAGAGGGGAAGAAAACAGCAGAACTACTGATAAAGGAAACAATAGACAAAGCAAAAGTGTTTCTCTTTGTTTAAATGCTAGAACTAATAATAAAATGAAATAACCATTATGGTTGATCATCTGGCTGCCAAAGTCAATGTTTAACTTTCTGACTTTCTGTTTATTACCACCACTGTTGTGATAAACTTGAATAGGTATGGGGGTGGGGGGAAGTGGTAGGGCTTTTTTCATAGTTTTTAATTCTAAACTCAAGAAAGCAGCCTCATTTTCCAGCTCACTGAAATGTGTTCTTTGCTGGCAATCTGACAAAGGGTCTTACATATTCCAATAGTTTTTTTCAAGAATTCTCAGTTTATGCTGCCCCAAATTATAACATTCTTCTAATTATGAAAACCGCGTCACTCTAATGCTTCTTTTGACCAGTTGTTTTTATCTTAGACAAAACATTAAGAGCATAATCCATAAGTAATATAACATGGTCTCCATATCTGTAGACACTATTAAACCATTCTTTCATTTTTACTCTGCAATGGCAAGCATAGAACAGCCACACAAATATAGATTATATGTTAGCAATGATAAAAATAATTACCTTCAGTTGTAGGGCCAAAGGTACAACTCCTAAGGCATGCAACATTGCTCCTGATGCTGAAATGTAACTTTCAACTTTTTCACCTTTAGGGGGAAAATATTTGAAGTCAAAAAAATTTAAGATTTGTTGATGGTAAACAAGAGATTTCTGATTACAGTCCTTTATTATCAAACACATATTTGGTTTGTCTTATTAGAGTGAAAGTTTTGAAATTTTCCCTCAAAAAAGCACAGCTTCTGCACTCCTGTGATTGAGATGAGAATCACTATTCTTCTATAAAAATAGTCAAGATTGTAACTTGGACATAGGCGGAAGAGAAAATGCTTTGAAAATGTACGTGTCAGGTCATAATACCAAAAGATGTATTAAAAGGAGTCAGCGTGTTTTTTTTCCTGGCGTCTCATCATTTAATGCCAAAACCAGGCTTTGAGGGAAATTTGAGTCATAGGTGTACTCACAAAATCTATTAACTTCAGTAAAATTAGTTCTGAGCTTGAATTCCAAAGCCTCTCAAACTGGGAGATTTTTTTCTAAGGATGTTATGGGGCTTTGGATCAAGATTAATTTGCACACAAAATAAAGCACGCAATTTCACCGCCAGAATAAGTCTCAAAGTCAAAACCAGTACTGGAAAGGGGACCTGGAGAATCCCACCTGCTACACAAATCCTGGCACTGGCACGAGGGCAGAGGCAGGACCGTGCAGAGCTGAGAGCACCCTGGCTTTACACTAGTTTCACCAATTATGAAACTGCACTGAATGCTTGGGTTTACTGGTATTGTGGTCCTAATTCAGCCATACCTGTTCGCATGTGCCTACAGCTCAATCTACCCAAAGCTGTTATCTCAATTTAGAGTCTCCAGGGCTTGACTGAACACTGAGCACATCCCTGCCCACTGACTTCAGTCCTGCTTTGCTTTCCTACTCATAGCACCAGCGCAGCTGCTGCTTTGGGTCGCTTCTGTAAGAGGCAGGTCAAAGAGGCACTGTCTCACCCCAGTAATTTCTGCCAAAGTCTACCCAAGTAAATTTGTTAAAAATTTGCTTAATTTTTTCAACATAATTCTTGGGCTTTTAAGTCAGGGACCTAACTTTAAACACTTAAATTAAGAAATCAGCTATTTAATTTACAGTCACCTAATTGACATATCTGCCATTTACCTTTTTTTGCACCAGTTAATGTTACAACAGCTACGACAGAATAGCAAACAGCACTGAACAGCAAACCTAAAAGAATATTTTTCCGCAGTCCATGAATTCAAAATCTCACAAGTAACCCAAACGGGTGTGTAAACACATTGGTTAGCTAAAGAACACGGGTTTAGATGTCTGTAATCTGAGGCGCTTACAAGTGAATTTGGCATTCATGGAACCAAAAGATTATTTGGTCTAGATCAAAGAATAGCATGAGCAGGTCCCATTCAGCATTCCCAACAGAGCTAGAATAATAATCTGCTCTGTGAATTTGGCCTCTTGCTCTATTCTCCAATTATCCACAGACAGATGGTGATTTTATTGTATTTATTCATTATTGAAATTACTTGCTGGATAACCTCAGTAAGCAATTCTTGCGCAACGGATTTCCAGTGAGCAGTTTGCTTAGGATCTTCAGTACTTGCTCTGGTTCAATAAGATGTCAAGACCACCTGGAATCACTGCGGCCTCTGCTGGGACGAGCAGAAGCCTTAGAAACAGGTTTCCAATGAAAAAGGCTGCGATTTCCATTTCAACACTCACTTTCTAGGAATATTTCTGTAAACTGAGCTTTTTCCCATGAGCATGTCTAAATGTCACCCCAATGCGCAGAATTAGCCCAGGTACACAGGAAAGCACCTGAGCTCCCAATCCAGCCACAGCTCTGGTCCCTGCAGGTCTCTGTCTTCACTTCCCTACCCAGACCCGAGGATTTCAGCTCTTCCTTCATATGACAGGCACTCCTCTGTAAAACGGTCAATGTGGAAGAAATTTTAAGCAGCCTATGACTGCCTACACAGTCTGTTAAAATATGTTATCATCCATTAAAATAAAAGCTTTTCAGAGGAAAGTTACATTAAAATCAACAAGCTGATGCATACAAGCTTGCTTCTCCCCATAGCCTGGGTCCTTCAGACTCATCCCAGCGTCTTTGGTGTCCCATCTCTCCATGGGTCTCCTGGTCCCCCACCTCCTCCTTCTGGTGGGAGAGGCTTTTAGATGCTGAGTGTTCCTTCGACCCCCAGATTCCCCTGTTCAGAAAAAACACGGTTGCTACTTATCACTTAGCAGCGTTACAAGACAGATGCAGGTCCTTGAATCTGGAAGGTTATCCATTGTCTGTCAAGCAGATGGATGAATAGATAATATCAGAGAAGCTGTTTAGCTTCAAGCTTGGTTTCCACTGCATCTGAGCATCAGTGAGATATTATAAATACTCTAGCACTTCAAGATAATCTAAATCAATAAAATCACAGGGAAATTCCCATCTGGTATCACAGCCCATGTAATAACTGTATCTGTCTAACTGGGCAATCTGAAATATCCACGTTACATTTCTATTTTGCGAGATTATTTACTCAACCTAGAAGAGTCTACTAATCACAAGGATTCTTTAAAAATGTGCACACCTATTTATAAAAAGTATTTTGCGGTTTGATTTCATACTATACAAGTTGCCCAGTGCCTACCAATGAATTGTGAGCCTACCCCACTTTTCCAGATATGGATTTCCACTAGGCAGAAATAAAGTACAAAATCACTTTTCTTATTTTATGGGCCATGAGAAAAATCACTGATCTCAGGATTTAAATGCTGGCTAGCAAAGAAAATGACCATTCAAAGGAGAATTATAGAAGAATAAGGAATTGCCAATAAATAACACATCAATATTAAAAGCACAGGGTCAGCTACCAAGCACATCAGAGGAAAAACTAACGTTCTGAACACTAAGATCCTAAACAATCCTGGCAGCATCTCCCAAGAGGACAAAACCATATATCCCAGTGACTCTGAAAAGGGCATTTGGATTTCTTCATGAACAGCCTGCAAATCATCATTTATACACAAATGCAGAAACATTAGAGAAAGCCAGGAGCTGAGGCTCATGAGATGCTCGTTGAGCTTTGCAGTAATGCTGAGTAATGCTTTGAAGAGATATGCTGAGCTGGCATTTTCCACTTAGAACAGGGCAAGAACTGAACTAGCTGAATTAGCGAGAATTTAGGGGTTTGCGGCTCAGTGTTGCCTACGTGTGGATGTTAAGAGTGGGAAAGACCAAGTTACTTCTCTTGGAAGGCTGTGTTTGGAACTGCAAAGGCCTGGACATCTGTGGAGACCCACCAGCATGTTCTCATTACCGAGTTGTGCAATGACTTTTCGAAAATAACTTCACTGTTAAACAGAGGCTTCTCACAGTATCATACTCTCATGCTTTTGCCTGATGGAGCAAGCTGCAGAGGAAGCTGGCATGTATTTATGGAAGGAGGACTTAAGAGTTGAGGTCTTCTCTCATTTGGATGCTACAGGTAAGTGTACAAAGGCAGGAATTTACACTGACCAGTCTGAGATGATTGACTAGTCTAATTTGACTCCCTCTGTAATTAAAGGAGAAACTCAGCCTGCTCTGAGTGTTTCCAACAGGAACCTAATTTAGCTGCTCTAAGTCACACTCTGGAGAGCTCCCCCTGCTCCCCAGTGATCATAGAGGGAAGTAGAGGAGATCAGGTAGCTAACTTCATTGATTAAATTAGATGCCTGCAGTTGTGTGGTACAAATACCCTACAAAGTGCCCTAGAACAGAAAGATTAGCGCAAGGCTGTGTAAAAGACTGAATTGTATCCTACACAAATTGCACAATCTTTCCAACTGCTACCGATTTCGGTAGGTGATGCTGCTACCAATTCACTGCATGAAATACTGTTCAAGTGCTGTAGAATGGCTTAGCACTGAAGCAAAATAAAAAAGTCACAATTAACACCGAAATCCTGGATACAGGGTTTTTTTTTCCTAGTGGTACTAGAATTCAAATCAGAGCATGTGGGTGACAGAGCAGCATAGCGGATGTGCTGAAAGGGAGAACTTCTAGTTGGAAGTGTAGGTGTTTGAAAGGGAAAATTTGAACTTTGGGAAAAAAGTTTACAGCGATGTTGGAGGATGAATTCCTCTTTGTAAGATAAAAGACCTTGTGAAGCAAAGAGTAAATAAATGTAATTCAAAATAAAAGTAGTAAGTGTAATGATTAAGCTTTCAACTTCTACCGCAGGCTGACAACTGATCTGACAAGTTAACACAGGGGCTGGAAAGCGAAAAAAAAAAACACCTTTTTTTTTTCTATAAAAGAAGGGGAAAAAAAGCCTCATTTTCAAATCACTGTAAAGTTTCCTATTGACTTCAGCAGTACTGGCTCATGCAGTCTTTGGGTAAGAAGTTTTTGATGTAGCTTCATAATCATAAAGTTTATCAGTCCTTCAGAAGATATAAAATGGAAATATATTTTCTTCCACAAGTAGATGCCATGTACCAGTTTCACTCTTTCTTCTACATCATTTTGATGTAACTACTTCTTGGAAAAAGTCTCTGTCCTAGGTTCAGCTTGATATGCTCCCAACAGAGAAAAATCCTGAATTCATATGTATTTAGGGACAAGAACCCCCCTGCATTAGCAGGGCCTCTTTATACCTAATGTTTCCGCTGTTTGAGTTAATTGAGCTCCCTTGGCGCTGCAGAGACACTATGCCCTAGAAAAACTCTCCCAAGACGGCCTTGCTTTCACAGCTCTTCTCTTCTTGTTTCATCGCTGAAGAGCTGTAGCTTACAGAGGCTCATTTTACAAAATATCTCTCAGTTGACCTATGTGGCCACCATGTTGTCCCTGTTCACTGGAGCACAAGCATTTTTCTACCATCTCCCAGTCCTCCAAGTCCTGTTACTGGAAATGAAGTTTCAATGTCTAAGGCACTGAAGCAGTTGCTCCTGCCTATGGAAGATGAAAGCACTAAACTGTTAAATGAACAGCTGCAAACAGCTCATGGAATTGAGATAAAAGCAAATGAACGTGACTCGAAATCATTCCTTCTGAGCAAAGCAGGCCCCCACGCAGCCCAGGGCAGAATCACTGGTGCTCAGGGCACAAAGCAATCAGCCTGGCAAGCACCCTGGCTGGGGCTATAATTCCACATACTAAATCCAACCTCCACCTCTGAGACCAATCAGTTCGGATAAAAACACTTATAGGGAGAAAACTAATCTTGCAACTGATGGAGAAACCTTAAAAAAACATTGTGAAACTGAGATTTTTTTTAAGCCCCACATTGCTGCTCAGCTGGGGGTATTTTTTTCTAGACTATTTCACCCATCCCTATATGATGGTATAAAAGTCAGCGCTTCATTGAACTTCCTAATAGCCAGGACATATTTCCTTCGCAACCCTAGTGCTCTCTCTCGCTATGATCTTTCTCCTGAGCAGCATGACACAACATATTGTGAAGGGAAAATGATAATTAGAAGGAACATTCGAGCAGAGGAACTTGTCTGGAAAAATGCTTTAGTTAAATGAAGCGATAAAGATTGTTTTTAACTTAATCTGTTAAACACACACACACACTCGCATGCACATACACAGATCTACCCCAGTTCAAGAATGTCTATTCACCACAGACTTTCCATCCACAGATGGAAGCCAAACCTAGAAGAGGAAGAGAAGCGTATTCTTGTTTTGATTTTATAGAGGTTAAATGGAAGTGCAGAGAGATTAAAGGCACAACAAGTACCTAAGCTCAGGAGTGAAGTGCTGCCCGAGATACCTGTGTGACCCAGCTTTGTCACACACTGCAGATGCACTGGCTGCTCCTTCCAACGGATCAGGAATCTCTGCACATCATGCGGCTGTGCCCCACAGCCCCAGGGGAAATCTGCATCACCAATGGGAACCAAACTCAGTTTGGATGCCTGAATCTTGCCTCCATCACAAAAGTATCCTTCTCAAGGGCTGGTGTTAAAACCATTGGTATTTTCAGAGAGACTTGTGTTAGGAATGGGCGATAAAGACATATCTGCTATCAATTAAAAATATTGGAGAGAGAAATAAATAGAAAATGTTTTCCTGAGGGAAAGAAGAAAAATCTATTGTTCTAACAGTTAATTTTAATTAAAAAATATTCCCAACCATATCCTTATTTTTTTCTACAACACATTGTGAAAATGCTGAGATAGGGAATAAGGTTTTACTTAAATTCATCTCTCTCTCTCTACATATATCTCCCTTCAAGATAATGCCAGGGCTTCAACGATCCTTAGGTCCAACCGCAGCAGCCTCTACAGAGCAAAAATATACATTTGCTGTTTGTTAAGCATTAAAAATCACCTCAAACACCTCTGAGGGTATCTTTCTGCCATCTCTACCAGATTCTGCATTTCCTCTGCGATAACAGAGGAGTGGCTTTTGCAGCAAGGTTGCTCTAGTGTTACTCCTCCAGTGCAGCCTCATGCAGGAAAAGCCCTTGCTTTCTGCTGCACTCTCCAACCATAGCAGAGTCCTAGGGCCAAGCTGCCCCCCAAGAACCAAATCTGGCATTTGGACAAGCTTCCTGAAAGACTAAAACCACTTGGTGCTGAACATCACCTCTGTTCAAGAGCTGGTGTTAATCAGATGTACTTTTCTAACCAGACCACTGCAACACCAATAGCTCCTCAACTCAGAAGTGTTCTGCTTTTGCATAGAAGAGGGACCTGTACATTTTTTTGGGGACCAGATTAATTTGGGTGCAGAGGAGAAGAGCGTGGAATTCCATTTTTGGAAGAATAAAGTCCAATTTTCCTTTGGGAAAGATTCACTTTTCCAACAGTGATAGTTCCCTAAAAGCTACAGGGGTACAAGGCTTTCAGAAGTAGTCCCAAGTGAAAGGAGGTGGCACAGTGCAGGAAAAGGGGCCAAAAATTTTTAATAGATGCAGTTTGTCAGGTAAATCTCCATCCCGTAAGTATTCTGAAATGATCAAGATGGCTCTCTGCGTGGAGATTTAGGAATAGATAATGAAGTGCCAAGTAGTGAATGATCATGATGTACAGAAGAAAGCAAGCAGTGCTGCAATTGCAACAGGACTACGTGGGAGAGGTTTTCCTACTGCTTGTAGCTCTGCCTGAGCCTGCAAGTGTAGCGCAAAACGAGATCAATACAGCAACATATGTATTCTCCAGAACAGAGATTTTTTTCTCTTTTCTGCATTAATGTAAGATTTCTTTTCTGATAACCTTCTACTTTTCCTCTTTCAGCCCTTGGTTTTCTTTCGTCTTCAAACACAGAGAGAAAAGAATTTGAAAGCAGAGCTGGATTTCAGCTCTTTGGTGGGAGGCACAGGGCAGTGCAGCATAGCTCATTTGTGCTCAGGCTCCTTTCAACAGCGCTGCAAAGTCTGGTTGGGACAGGACAGCTGTGCGTCAGTGTTACAATCATTTTCTCTCACACTGTTATTCAAAAATCTTTCAGTGTAACATTACAATTGCCAGCGTGGATAAGAATTGGTGACTGCTTCACCTAGTGACTTATCTCAGAAAACAATCAAGCAAGAAACTTCACAGGAAAATACAAAAGCCTGCCACCCAGGAAAATAATTTAACAAATCCCTAGTGTAATATAAAATAAGTCTAAAGAAGAGCCATGAAACTTAATACATTCAGAAGCTTCCCTCATGATTAACTATTTCAATTTCGGATATTTTACTGGTCCTCTTTGAATCTAGCTAAAAATTATGTACAGGATATCAAATTAATCTGGCAGTCCTGGCCAAGCCTCACTCTTTGCATTCTTCTACCCATTGCTCAGATAAATTGCTTTGTCCAAGAAGATGTTAGAGACAGTATTGTTCACTTAGCCTAATGTCCTCCTTCTACAAATCTGCTCTTCACGTCTGCATAAATCTCGATTCATTCCACCCCAGAAAAGAAACTAATTCCTTGTGGCCAAATGAGAAGACAAGAGGATAATCAACAGTGTGGTGATGGATGCTGATTAATTAACCAGTCTTTCTGGATGGAAATACTAGAGGCAATCCTGCATTAGGAGGAAGAGAGTCATGGGAGGTAATGTTCGCCAGCAGACTCTCTACAGCAGACTATCAGCACAAATGATACATTTCTGCTTGTTGGATTTTATGTTTCCAGTAAATTTTGTGCAGGTGGAAAGTGCCACCTTCATAGCCCTGGAGACCCAGACACTGTTGCAGAGGTTATTTATTTTCCTGACACCATCTATAAACAAGTATGTTTCTTTTTTCTTGTTTCCTATTCTTTTACGAGCTCTCCCATCACAACGGTGTCCAAATTCACTCTTTATGCAGGCAAAACATGTTTGTATATGACAGGTAGAAATACTGCAACTACTCAATGACAAATTTGCAGTACCTTTAGTCATGCCATAATTTTACAGTTGTGCTCCAACTTCTCCAACCACTTGCTTGGGTTTAATTGTCATAGAACATTAACATCAGAGTTAAAAAAATAAATATCTCCCTACACATGGAGTATTTGAGTCCTGCAGGTTGGTTGACTTTGGTATTGGTACCAGCTTCCTTGTTTGTCTTTCCAAGGCAAGTACTTGTTCCTACGGAGAAAGGACAACATTCGGTCATTCAGTCTGGATGAGCAGCTCAGATCTTAAACATTCAGCTCATGCATAATGTATCTGTGGAGCTCCTTGTCACAAGACACTCTTGAAGCACATAGATGTTGCTATTTTGCAATGTTTTAGTGTGAAACAAGTCCAATCTGTTCTTTTGTTTGCTCTCATCATATTTGAACCTAAAAATTAAGATGATTGTTTACATTCATGCTTTCTGAAGTCACAAATAATCAAAAATTACTTGAGATTTTTCCACTTCTGGACTTGTTAATTGGCTTTCGGCATCCTGATGGTTTCACGTGGCAGGAGAACATTCATGAACGTGGCAAAATTGGCACTAGCAGAGAGTTAAAGCTCTGGCACCTGACTTACTCTTTTGCATTTGTAAGTCCCTGCAGCACGTTTCAGAACTACGCAGCAGCCAGTTGTTCTTATTTGTTTTTCTGTTCTCGAACTTTGGTTCTTTGCTACCAGCATCAATCTTGGGAGCTCAAAAGACTCAATACATTAACTCTTTCTAGAAGAATCTGTTGCAGGAGGTGCTGTAACAGCACCCACTGCTAACACCGTGCAGCCCTCATTTTTAAGGACAGTACATCAGCCAGGCCGAGCAAAACACAGTTCTGAAAGTACATCTGGTGGGTACCAGATTGCCTCTGAAGGCTGAGAAAGTCCATTTTCTGCATCAATGACAAAAAGACAGGGCACAGAATGGTCACTGACTTTAATAGAGGCAGGACAGGCTGTAGCTTAAAAGGGATCTGCTGCAGATGACCAGTCTGAGCTTGTGATTTATTATTACTCTTGCAACACCAGTGTTGTAGTAGATACTACTTTGGGGTGAAAGCCTATATGGGCTGCCAGAGAGTTGTTGCTTGTGTGCTTTCTCTCTCGTAATAGGAGTGAACACTCTGACACCTTCTACCCAGAAATATTTACTGCTACAGTCATGAAGAACTATCAAATTAAATTTTCCAGCCAGGGCAAGCTTCCTCTGGTCCTGTTAGAGCATTACAGATTTACTCAATGACAGTTAAGAACTTCAGGCCCTCAGCATTTATCGTTAGGTCTGATTTCTGGGTAAAAAGTTAAAAATAAAATTCAAGTTCGATAACTGCTCTCCTTGCAAAACATGTGTCACCTATAAATATCCACCACATATGTCTAAGTGCTACAGCTCTCTCATTTACACTTTGTCTGCAGGTGGCAAACTAAACCCAGGAAATAAATATACTATAACAGAAAAGTTTAATATTAAAGAAAAATTGAAAGTTAAACAAGCATTTTCACATCAAGGAACTTTGATTTTATTACCATCATCTCCACCAGAGCACTGTACAGAAAATCTAAAGGACTTGAGCCCATGCTATATAGATCCTGTTCAGCTGACTGTAAAATACCATCCTCCCTTTCCAGATCCCTTTTCCCCTACCTTTTCCTCCATGATGCCAGTGTAAGTAACTGTATCACTGTCTTTATTTCTGTCAGAGAGTCCTGGCTGCTCCTCCTTCATGCTCCTTGAAAGTCAGTAATGGCAGACAGAAAAACAATGTGCATTAAATGAAGATGTGCTTTCCTGAAGACATTGCTCATCTTTAAATTTAAAGGATGGTGACTAATCTCTTCCATTATTTCTCTTTTATTAGAGAAATAATTGTCTGTACTGGACAATTTGTAGAAGTATTATACAGAAAACAGTTAAGTAGGTATGTGAATAAATAGTATGAGTCAACATTGCTTTTGTTAAGTCAAATTGTGATCAGAAATCTCCTGGAGTTCTTTGAGGGTGTTTATGAGGTTATAAATAAAAAGGATTGGTCAACATAGCATAGCTGGATTTCCGAAAGACTTTCATTAAATTTCCACACTGGGGGGCTTAAAGAAGTGAGACCAACATGGGATAAAAGAACTGCTCATTTTGTGGATTAATGAGTGGTTCTAAAATAAGAAAAAAAGGCAAGGATGGTTTTTACTGGTTTCCAGCAAGGTCATAAAAGAATGTCTGCTAGAACTTGTTTTGTTCATCGTAACTTCAAAATGGGGACAAATGCTAATATGGAAAATCACTGAGGATAAAAAATTATTTGCAATAACCAAACTTGAAGTTTATTTCAAGGAAGTGTGAAAGGCTCCCATGACACATAAAAATGGTAGAAGAAATTCAGTGGGAGGGAATTTATGACTAGGTAGATTATAGGAGTCTAGACTGTGTTAAATAGATGGTGATTATTCAACGGTGGTGGATGAAGAAGGGTAAAAGATGAGATAAACCTATGAAATTATCAATTATGTGGAGAAGATGAACATGGAGTGATGATTCTACTTCTTCCAATAAGAAAACAAGGAAGTACCTAACGAAAAGTCTTGGCAACAGAGTTAAAACAAAAAAAAAAATGTATTTTTTAACACAAAACAGTTACTTTGAGGAACTCATTGTCACAGGATATTTCAGCGGCTGAAACCATGAACAGATTGGAAAAAGATTCACTGTTCTTGTTGCACATTGTTATTACATGTATTACACATTACCCAGAAAGCACTGAACTCCAGAAGCTGGGAAAATCATCCATTTAAAATCACCTTCCTTCTTGTGGTTGCCGTCCTAGGCAACCTGCTGTCAGCTACTCTCAGGAACAAGACAGTAGGGAATTACATGGGTCTTTGATCCAGCATTGTACAGCAGTTCTTCTGTTTTCAGGCAAGTAATTCCATAGGACAACCACTGCCTGAATCTGCCTGGCAGACAGACTGCCTGGAAGGGAGCTGGGCCACAGCTAGTTCTGGATTTTATAGCCTTTTATATCTCATATTGCATTGGTTATTCATTATACCTTCAATATACCTTGTTTTATACCAGAGTTGCATTATTTGCAGTGATATGATGTAACACCATATAAAAAATGGTCTAGTTTAATAGGAGATTGTCTATCTACCTATAAAAACAATTTCCTCCCATCTTAATAGAGCCGTTGGTGCAAGCTAACTGGTTGTTCTTAGCTGAAAGGACAAGACTCTGGTAGAGTCAAACGTGGTGTGGGAAACCAGGGATGGTTATCAGTAGAGAGACATGGGGTTAAAAAACAGGATGAAAAAGAGAGTCGATGCACTGTGACCATGAGCCTCAAATCTGCTGTCTCTCAGTTCCAGCTCTTCCTTTCCTGATACTGTAAGAGGATTAGGAGCATTTTAGTAGGTGCTTGGCTGTGAAAGGCATCCAGAAAACATCCTGCTCTTGCCCCTGTTCAAAGACCACTGAAGTCGAAGGGGCTCTTTTCTGCAGCATTTTGTGCTTAGGCTTTGGTTCCCAGAAAAGATTATCCATGGCAGATAACTGGCCGGGAAACAGTGCCACGCTGTCTTTCTCAGCCATTAATTGCAGATCCAAATCAGCTGCCCAGATACCAAAGACAAGAACTGTTTGCCACGCTCCGAGCCTGGGTTGGTTCTTGTGCTCAATCTGCCCACAGACATGCAATACCCTCCTCCCCATCGTCCCCTCTGTGCTGCTAAACTGATCAAACTCGGTCCCTTTCTTCAAAGCTTCTATGTATTTCTGATATCTCCTGAAAACTACTCCCCTGATAGTTGTCACTTGTACATTATTAACGAACAAAGATACCATCTTTTTGTGTGCTAGCTATCAGCTCCATCCCATAAGAGCTGCTTTTTCAGAGTTATTTAGGAATGTGTGGGTTGCCTTGTCACGTTGGTTGAGTAATGAAAGGGTACAGGAAACAGCCTGAGACCTGGTACTGGAGACATGTAATTATTTCTGATATCAAGAGAGCTTGTAAGTTAGGGGTTTTTTATGATTTGTGCTATGACAATTGTATCTGAATGTTTACCTTTAGCCTTATCCCATATTTAACAAGCTAAAAAGATGGATGCATTAGCAGGGTTTCTAAGGAGAAAAGAGTGTAACAGAGTTTTTAGGCCCCTTTGCTGATATGTGAAGCTTTCTGAAAGCACAGGCTACAGATACTTGCAGTTCGCCTGAGTGACTGTTTAAGTTTGTTTCTGTCCTGTATTTTTTACCAGTGCTTAATATCACGTATCAAACACATCATGGCACAAGGCTATGTGGTGATACGGCCCCTTTCACACAGCAGGTTCAATTCCATATTAGTGGCTAACACTGCTTATGCGGGAGCATACACATGTATCTCCACTTTTCATTTAGCCATGGCAAAACCCAACATCAGCTAACTCTGCAGCCAGACAGGAACAATCCAGGTACTAGAGGCCAAGCATTTTCCACCAGAGAACTGAAATTCATATGGTGGGTTGGAATGAGAGCCAATCTCTCTGCCAGGAATTATTAGAAACAAGATATCAGTGTTGATCTACAAACGTACATTAAAAGTTACAACAATTCCTACAATACAGAGAACACTGCTCTGTATATCTACTATAGAGGTGAGAGTGTTAAGTAAAGTTTTAAGCTTCATCCCTGCATCCCCATAAGCCCAACTGGCATCCATTGTGGATTGCAAGGCTCACATCACAACATTTGCAGAGACCTGTCAACGTCAATCAGCTGATGTTTCATGCAGCACAAAAACCAAGGCTGAACCCGTGATTTTCTTTTTCTTTTATGAATCTCCTATATCTTGAGAGAGACCAAAGTTTTTAAACATACAAAAATAACTGGGAAGAATTACCAACACACAGTCTGATTTCAGGTGCTCTTCAGCAACAAGGACTGCTTTGTTGGACCAAGGATTGTCTGTATTCACAGCATCTAAAGGTGATATTTTAGGTGCCTCATTTCAAATTTATAGGACTTAGAGACACAGTTCAAAACTTTGTGACAGTTTCAATGCAAATTTCTCCCCACCCTTTCCTGTCCCCATAATGCACTCTGGTGAGTTATTGGTTAAGTGACTCAAGTCAATAAAATATTGAAGTTTAGATGAGTTTTTACTCATTTGTTTTTAGCAAAAAAAACCCAACAACAACAACAACAACAAAAAACCAACAAAAAAAACCAGGATGACAACCCCTCCTTTCCCCCTCCCCTTCTTCTTAGGAAAAGGTTTGACAAACCTGGTGCCAGGAAATTTCCAGAATAGAAGAAATTCCACTATTTGAAAATCCACAGAAAATCTGGGAGAAACACTGTATATTTTTGTCTTCAGCCATCACTTTAATTAAAATGCCTTACTGCTGTACTAAAATAGCGTACCTGTAAATTGTTGCTAGTTTTGAGCTGGATTCCATTTACACACTTGGTTATCTGCAACTGCATTGAAAAAGGGTGTGTTGAAAGGCAAGAAATAGCATATATAAGCTGAAGATGGATTGTGAAGGCACACTGTGTATTTAATTTGCAGGAAAATACACCAGCACAAAGACCTGAGCACTCAGTTCCTGTCACTGTAGAGCGAAGGCTGCTCTAGACATTGTCTGGTTGGAAGGAAAGGGGGAAGAAGGCCTCAGAATCGAGAAAAAAGCGGATTGCGTGACTAAACTACGGTGAAAATGAGCTGTGATCCATCGGGAGTGAGAGTCTGGCACTTGCCTCACCTTCATCCGTGCTGTTTCCTCTCCTGCTGCTTGAAGATAGCCAAGAGCTTCCTTTTTAATCAAGGACCATTGGAAAGTACCAGCGGGCTCCCACTCACAACGCATTGATTGGCTTCCAACCGCAGTGACAATTGCATCCTGTAATCAAAATAGCAATCATTAATGGCACAATTATTCCCCCCCCTCCACACATACACACACGCACGCCCTCTTGTACCACTGAGTAATGACTCAGAAATGCAGACTACAAACAATGTACAACCTATGCCTGGCTCTGGGAAAGGTGCCTGTCCCCTGCCTCGCACCAGGCAGCTCATTTTTCAGATGCTCTGGGAAAGCAGCTGTTGATGGCAGAGTCGGTGGGTCAAGGGGCTGATTGGAGATTGAAAAGCAAATCTAAAGGAATTGAGATGGGAACCCAAGTTGACGCAATTGTCATTTTTTTGCCCCCCACTCCCTTGTTGCATTTGGTTGGGAATTAGGTACCAGTGGGTTTCCTTCCCCATCACTTACGGTGCCCTGTGGCCATGGGGAGAGTCATACTTTTGGGAATGTCTGATGATATGAACACAGAACTGGGGCAGTTTATTCTGAAGACACCTATCCATGCTGCCAGCTTTTCCTTAGCTTTTTACTTCCTCACATTCTTTCAGCTCCCTTTCTGATGTTTCATTACTGCATAGCCACACGGACAGGGACTCTTCTTCCAGTCTGGGCCCTGTGCTGTCTTCATTGGACATCCTTCTCCATCAGTGGCTCAGAACGCCACTTCTCCGGCATAACTGCCTTTTCCCTTTCTTTCGAGTGTGAAATAAATCTCCACAGAAACATATTCAAATGAGAGATGAATTCTTTTAACCTTAACACTTGCAAAACAGAAGAAAAATATAGGTGCTAAAGAATCAACTAATTGCCATTTTCAAACCAAATTTCCTGTAGAGCTGTGTGGACAATGGACCCCACAGTTTGCTCTAAAGGCAGGAGAGAAAAAAAAAGTTAGGAAAAAAAAAAAATCTGTGTGTACTTTATATTGAGTTGTTTGATGAAATAAAGATGAAACCAATTTTTTTTTTTGCCAGCCAATATCTAGTATTTATTCCTTTAGAAATTTTGTTCCATTTTACTTCTTGGTTATTTTACTTCAAAAAATATTTCCAATGAAGATTAATTTTTAAATGTTGCTGTTTTAAAACAAAGAGGTTGCAAAGTTGCATTCTAAAATGTTATAACAGTCTCAAAATCCACACCTCTATTTTCTTTCTCCCCACCAAATGTATGCACTGAATCGAAGCCTATTTTGTGTAAAAATTTCATCCCTCTAATTTTCAATTTGGTTTTTCATACTCCTTGTAAACAGCCATCTATTCGTCATACTATTTTTTCTCCTTTTTAACACCTTTAACCACCCTGGATGGAATCAAATTCTAGAGGACTCCATCTTAGAGCAATCGATATGTTTCTCTGTAAATAGAGATCAGAACTGTTTATGGAGCAGTGAGGATCCAGCTGGTAAATGATGCCTGTTTCCAGTATGCATGGATTTTGTACAAGGTCTTGCCAGTAATGTGCGGTAGCTTTGGTGGGAGCGTGAGAATTATTGACTGGATGAGTGACTGACAGAACTTCTCCTCGCTGACTGACTGTTAGGTTGGAACCAGGACCTACTGACATAGCAGGCTGCAAAAGCTTTCAGTATAACGTGAAGTGTAACTAAGGGGCCTGAATCTATAGGCATGATTGGCTACAACACTTCACCAGCACTAAACTGACTTCACATGTACCTTTACAGAAAACCACAAAAGAATATATCTTTATTTTCTATTTCTGGGGTATAACGAAGCAGGTCCCAGACCTGGAAAGAGATGGAGAGTTTATGAAATGTTACTCATAAATAAATCTCTGGACAATAAAAATATCAATTCTGCTTACTCTTCATCAATGCATCTTCTGGAAATGCTCTCATGGCATCATATGCTGATTCTTTCTTTCACTTCTCACCTGACTTCCAGGTGTCTACAGGTGAAGAAAACTCTTCCATAGAGTAATCAGTATGAGATAGAATCACAAGCCCCTCGCATTGGGAAAAGTATTTCCTTGTCAGCCTGCATCAGAATGACTTATTAGCAAATCATTAGCAACAAGCAAATCTCAAGAGTTTGGAATTTCATTCCATTCATTCCAGATAAATATTTAAATGTGTTTGTCTTTATTACATTTTCTCTGGGCTTATTCCAATATATTTGGCCTGGAAATCAGACTGAGGATTTTGGGGTTTGAATCAGCTTGATAGAGCCCACAAACTAAATGCAGAATAAATTAGTGATGCCTGCTGGTTGCACTGGACAGCTCAACAAGGCACAAAACCCCATCAGATTGGATTTAGGACCTAGAGGGGAAGAAAGCGGAAAAGCAGAAAGAGAAAACTTGCTTGTACCAACAGGAACTGCACAGACACTCATTGGGTCCAATTGCCATTTTTCTCAAGGCTCATTTGCACCCCATGGTCACCCAAAGCCAGTTTCAGGGCTGCTTATATTGCCAGGCAGAGGTAAAGCACAGTGTAACGGAGAACCAGCCCCTCAGTTCACCCACGACTGAACCACAACAGCAAGGCTGGTCCTTTGCTGAAGGACCTGCACACCCTCATGGTCCTCCTTTAAGCAACCCTTCTTGGAGGTGACGGGTGCTTCTGCTTTCAAGTGAGACCAAGTGCAGGAAAATCTAAATCAACTTTTCAAACCTCAGTAAATAGTTCAGGACAGTTTTAAGAGTCCCTTTTGTTATAGCTTGTTCAGCTGTATAGAGCCCTGCAGCAGAAAGGAGGACCTAAGGTTTAAGAAGAGAAAAAGTCTTTCCTTGCTTGATTCTATTAATAAGTGCATTTATTTCCATTCACACACGCTTTTTATTGTTAACAACCAGTTCTGACCTATATCAGGGACTTCAGCCAAGGATGGTTATCAACCAGGGCACATACTAACTCTCAAAGAGCATAGCAATTCCCTAAGCCACAATCTTCCAGCAGCTGGACTGCTGGAAAGAAGGCCAAGATCTTCACAAAAGCAAATACGGCCTTACGGAGGCTTTGCCTTGCACTGCTAGAAATCACTCCAGCCACTGGATTCAAGGCAATTCCCAGTGCAGGGAAAAAAAATTTTTTAAAAAATTGGCTGTCTCCTCTACTACATGAACAGACACAAAAGCACAAACACGTGCAGCACCGCCTTTTCTTAAAGTGCATTATTATTAACTGGAAATAGCAGCCAGATCCATCATGTTCAGCATGCCCCACATCACCGCTTCGCTAAACACCACAGATTATTTCCCTGTAATTGCCTTCCTGAGCTGTCTAGCAGCCTCAATTCATTTCCATTAAGGCTGGGGAGGATGAGATCATTTAATATTTCCCCATCCTCCCTTTACTTTTCCCCCTGTTTTTGTAAATTTGGCAATTACGCGCTCACTGCCATCCCCTCAGTCAAAAAAGTTAAAGTTTAGTGCTTGGTATTGCAGTGGAGCAGCTGAAACAACAGTGAAGTAACGACTATAATTTGCACCATGTGTGTTTTCCCCCTTAACTTGAGAGGGAAACATACTTGGGCCCTGCAAAATCAAACAGACAACAGTTTCATTTCTGTTACACGCCTTCACTTTGCACAGAACAGCTTGATGGATCCATCAAGAGGAATGAAACAACCTGCAGAAGAAAGTCCTGTAGCCTGGTATCATCCAAGAACTGACACCAAATTTCTAAGTCATCTGCTGATTTTTTGCCTTTGGTAGCTGCAGACCATTAATTAAAAATATTCTGGATGTAGATTAAGTTTCTGCTCTCGGAAGTTATCATCAATGCCTCACCTGCCTTGAAATGAGAACTGCGTATTCTTTGATAAATGGATTGAACACTTTTCCTAGTTCCACTCAGTGTCTGCATCTCCATTTGGAGGATTTATTCCTTAGCAAAGTCTGTGTTGTCTCGTGTGCTGCACAGTGAGCATGGTTGTCCTCCAGCCGTGAAACAGCCTCCACCTGCTCATATCAACAGAAATACTCAGATGTGTTAGGACGATATCAGATTTGATGCCAGGATCATCTCCTCATAGAAAAATAGATATTAAATGAACAATCCTTCCATCAGACATGTACAAATCCTTGAACATCTGCCAGCCTGGAAGGATTGCTAACGTCTCTATTACAGTTTCCGCGCTGGCTTTGTCTCACTGATGCTCTGCTTTTGAGAATAGGATCCAAAATGCCATGTTGCCATTTCTGTTCCTTTTCCTAATTTTCTGCACATGAGTTTTTTTAATTCTTTTTTTTTTTTTTTTCCTTCTGATAACTGGTAATCTCATAAAGGAGCTATCAGATATTTCAAATCTCTCCTGTTCTGGCAATTACTACACTTTGATGGAGCAATCTTTTGATGTTGCTGCAACCTCATTTTTTCATTAATTCCCTGTGCCACTGCCGTCAAGAGTCTGACCTGATCTGACCTCATGCTCCCCTGAAACTTTGACTGCCAGACAGAAGCCCAGAAGGATTTGGACAGGGCTTTTCATTCTCATTCCCTTGCTTGGCTGTGGAAGTGCCAGGTAAAACTTGGACCCACACAGCCTGTGCTTGTCTAAGCTCTGCCACCACTGTGTGCCAGCTGATCAGATCAAGAAGTAAAAGCCCACTTAAAAGGCCTACGGAGGCAGCTTGGAGAGAACTTCACGTAATTCAGAGGATCTCAGTTAGTGCAGAAATGTGTATTCCATGTCGACAGCTCTATGGGGATATGAACAGCAAAAATTCATGGTGTATAAAGTGGCACAGAACAGGAAACATGATTAACAAGGAGGAAAACTCATGGACTAGAGGGACCCCATGTTATCTTTCCGGTCCTGATATTCTAAAGCAACTCTGTGTCTTTTTTGCAGCATTACTGTTTTTACCAGCGTATTTTTTAAACCAACTCTTTCCCCACCTTTGAGCGCACTCCAGCACGCTGAGCCCCTGGGCTCCCACTCCTCAGCTCTGCTGGGACACAGAGGTTGCAAGCATCATCCTGGGATCCTGCCCTCTCTCTCCCTGCAATAGCAGTGTTGAGGAAAAACAGGTTGAGGAAAAATGGGAAACAGAGGGGGCTTCTAGGCTTTAGAAGGGAATACACACTATTCGCCTCAAAAAATAATTAAATAGAAATAAATAGTTTAACACAGACTTATGCAACACTTGTCCAGCTCCTAATTTTTACTTCAGTGGCATATAATGATTTATACCAGCTGAATGTCTGTCACTATATAGGATCTGACAGAATTACCAGTTTGCTAGTGCTTAAAATACTACTTCTGAGGAGGAATTCAGATATAATAGAACTAAAACTTTGAACTGCCTCAAACTGCCTCTTTGAACCTCCAGAATGGAAAATCACCCTCCAAGGACACAACTGCACATCGTTTGGGGAGCAGTTGAGTGAAGCATCCATGAGATCTCCTTGGGGTCAGATCACTAACAATGGTATGAGGGATTTACTCAATCCAGGTCTTTATCAAGAAGGTAGGGGCTACTTTCTGTACTGAGACACATCATTCCCTGAACACAAGGCAGGAAAGAAAGGAAAGAAGGGTCGTCATTTCCCATGGACAGGCATGAAGGAGACAGAACAAGATAGAGACAGGAGCAGGCACATTAACATTGATCAACACATCCACTAACGTGAGAAAAGCAAGACTTGTTTTGTATGGGGTTAAAGAGACTCAGGAGCTACGGGAGACGTAAAAAGGCTGGAAAGGCTTGCCTGTTCCTCAGCCCCATGGACACAAGGGAAACTTAAAACCTGACCAGCACGCCATGGAGACAGTGATGCTGCTCAGGGTCAGCCAACAGCCAAGAAATAGCTCCGAGAGCCACCAATGAGCTTCCTCTCCCCAGGCTGCAGATAGGTCTTGTCAAGGTAGGCTGAGGTGGGGATATGTAGCTTAACTATCTTCCCTACCCAGGTCAGACCACAGAGTCATCCATGCCTATGGCTAAAAACCAGAGCAGATGAAGGGGAAGGTGCACCCCACTTCCCAGTGCCGGGCATCGGGGCCTCACAGGTGCACAATCTCACACTTCTCTGGGGCACTGGGTGCTGCCCCCCCATGTCCAACCACCAGAGCTATCTTGTCCGCCCTACCCAACAGCTAGTGAAATTCTGGGATTTGCTCCTAGAGCAATCTTCTCTGCAGCTCTCTTGGTGTGGCACCAAGGCTCCTATGGGACCAAGAGACCCAAATTCTGTGTCAGTCTGACTCATCTAATGGCTAACAAGAAGGATGCATTTCCACTGCATAAACCCTTTTATTTAATTTTTTTAAGGCAATCAATAAGCCTCTGATTATAATGTTCCCTTCCTTGCCCTTGTGCCAATCTGTGTCAGCCGGGTAATGTCACCAACAGGAACAGATAAAAGTTTTACTGGTCCTTCAGGGCTATTATGCCAAATGAGAAATTGCTATATATTCACTCACAAACAGCTGCTAACGTTTAATTTTTTACATAAAATGCTTTGGAAATAAAGATGCAATGCACTGAGCAGCTGTTAATGCTCTGTTTTGCTTGTGCACTGGCTGTAGCGTGGAGGGCAATACTTATCTCCAGCATCGCTGCTGCCACACTAGATTGCATACAGCAGCATAGGGTGAGGTCTCAGCTAAACCCTTGTTCATATCAGCTCCACCTGCTGGGCTTTCACATTGCAGAGAAATTTCAAACTTAAATCTGCTATCAAAAAGAAGAAAAGAAATCATTTCCGAGCAGGGAATGCCTTTTTTTTTCCCTTCTTTTGTTTCTGCACATCAAAAAGAAATGGATTTGGTTCCCCATATCATAGGAAGCCAAAACGTTTTTTTCTGCTTACCTGCACGATGTTTGATTTCTTCTGATTTCACTTCACAACTTTCTAGGTGGGCTGAATGAAGTTGGAGATTGCCAGCAGTCTCCAGGCACAACGGGCTTTCACCTATTTCTCTAGCAGTACATATGAAATCAAACCATCAAAAAAGACTAGAAGCAAACTATAGGTCACAAGAGGCTAGAGAAAATGGAATTAGTCACCCTTTGAAATATGGAGGCCATAGCAAATGAGAATAGATGGGCTTTGATGTCAGGAGGAGAAGCTGGCAGTTGAGCTCAAACTCTGATAGCTCCTTCTCAAAACCTTGCTCAGACTGGCTTTCATCTCTCAAGGTCTGGAACAGCTCTGTGCTTCAAAAAAGCCTTTGAGGGATCTCTCCACTGAAAAGGGAAGGAATTAGGGAAAAGCAGTCACATCAACAAGTCCAGCAGTGCTCAGCCTATGAATTGATGCTGCCCAAGACCTTCTGTGTTTGCTCAGAGAATCCGTGTGTTAGAGCTGGAATTAGGAAGCTCGAGTTCGAGAAATGGCTGCTGATGCCCTTTCACTAAGAAGTGGCTCTTCCTACTGTTGTCTTAACACTATCAGAGCACACCCCATCTGAAAGTACATGGCAAACAGATTAATTAAGCCTCCAGTAAATAAACCTGTAGGGAAGGTTTATCAAATCAAGGCACAAAGCCACAAAGCGATTTATGCAAGGCTGTGGCTAAGGCTGGTCCCCAAATCCATTCCCTGTGCACAACTAGGCAGTGTTTTTTTTCAAGAGCACTGCCACCATGTCTTCCTTTTGTATCCCAATGCTCAGCCAGCCCATAAAACTGATTAAACAGGTCACTTAATGCACAAGCACTCTGGATAACTTCCTGCTGGGTTTCCTCAACTAAGAGAGCAGAGTTTGGCTTTAATGCCTCAGGGCAAATGTCTTTGAGCACGTGTGTGCGTGCGCGCACGTGTGCATGCCACCGAATAAATTTGATCAGATTTGGTGTGACAAAATTATCAAGGAAACATTTGCATTGCCATTTATGCAGCAGGCTGCACGATGCAAAGCAGAAAGAGAACATGTTCAGGATGTCAGGCAGCAGTACGGCATGATTAATGGAAAGAGACATGTGAGCCAGAGAATAATCATACTCATTAACAGCAACATCCAAAACTAACGTGGACAGCGCCTTCTCACCAAGGGCAACTAATGTGTCTGAAGCTCCTCTGACTTGAGCCGCTGCTGCGGTGAGGCTCAGGGCAGTTCAGACATTGTAGATTTGTCCCGATATCCTCCCTTTCCTGTGCAGTGCCCTCATCCCCAGCTCACCAGCCAACACTCCCAAGATACTGCCAGCACGGAGGCTGAGGACACCCAGACTGCAGGCGGAGGAGGCTGTGGGACACTGCAGTGCATCACAGAGAGCGAGAGTCTTTTCCTTCTTTGTGCCCACTCCAAACCAGGACAGTAGAAATGGAATCTGGAGCCTATTTATTCCCCTAGAAGTTTAAAATACACCTGGAAGTCACAACAACAGATTTAACCCGCTTGTGAGCAGGCACGCTGAGATTAAGGGTGATCTATTTTAGGATATGATATGCTCTGATGGTTCTAGGAAATTTTAAGTGTATTGCCTTTTTCCTTCCACTTTTGCACCCAACTATGGGACTGGAGAGACTGGTTTATATTATACCCAGGAGACCCTCTGAAGAAAAGCTGGAGAATGAATTCATTTTGCACGCCTCTATATTGGCTTGGGTTTGGTGTAAGGGCTCTGTTTAACGAAAGACTGTCAGACCTTCAAACTCAAGCATTTTGTATAAGTGTGGGCATGTCTGTGTTAGTGGCTTCTTCATCTTCAACCAGTTCTTCCTTTCTATTTATTCCTATAAATACAGTAGGATTTGGCAGGGAGAACTGCATGGGGTGGAACTGAATAATGGCTCTCAGGGTTTCTATAAATTAAGAACACCCAACTTGACAACGTACATGTCGTCTTTATCAATTTACTCCCCAAGCCCATGCCAAGCGTTCTGCAATAAACTTCCTCTCCGTTTCACACCTAATCATGTGTAACATAAATCCCGCAGATCAGAGACTGCTCACAGGGCTGAGGAAGGATCAGCCTCGGGTGTTTATCCTCAGATATGATCAAGCTGAGATAACTATCCTCCCCTGCTCACCCTCAACCATAGCAAAGGAACCTCAATCCAGTAACTAGTCAGGGTTTGGCTTATTTTCTAATTCAAATGCAAAGCATCTGGACATCCCCATTTGCTATGCTGTCCTCCACCTCTTTTTTTTTTTCCTGCTTTCCTTGTAAACAAGCTGCAGGTGAATAGTGCTGCTCAGCACTTTCCAGACTTTATCCCACCATTTTTAAATACAGCACAAATGTGATTAGCACATCAGCCTGATTATCTCCAAAAGGATTCAAGAAGACGACTGCCAGACAGCTTCAAGTCTTTGAAAATCCTATTAAGGTTAAAGAAAGCAAGTAGCGTTCATAGAAACGAGTGGCGATGCAGAGGATTACTGCTGTAGATCAGGAGAGGTGTGGAAACAGAAAAGCTGCACCATCGTACTCTGCCTCTTTGTCACCCCAACAGCATCAGTTATCACAGAGAATTGTTAAATCTGCCCCTTTCTTTGATTACAAAGGTAAATACTGTACCAGAATCTCACTGAAATGCCCCCTCTTGGCCTCACGTCCTTTGCTCACAAATTACACTTTTCACATGTTGTTGACTTCCTTTCTGCTCTTGTAGACACTTGTCTGGCTTTTCAGACAGCTGATAGCCCAGGCAGAGGCACCGCTCTCGACCAGTCTGGACAAATGGGCAGGCACACGCGCATCTTGGGACAAGGCACACCAGTGCTTTCAGAGATATTCGGGTTTCTATGTCTTTTTTGGATTTAGTGGGCTGACTCGGCAAATGCAGCACAGCGTTTCCACCTGGGAAACAGGAAAGAAATCTGGACAGACATTTGGGAGTCACTGTTTTTTAGATTTCCAACACTGATAGATAAGCATCTGAATTTTCAATACTAGTATCCCTAGCTCAAAGGGTCAGCTGTATTTTCTCTTTGTTGGGTGAAAGAGCAAGTATTTCAGATCAAAACTCCATCAATGAAGAGTCAGAGCTCCTTTATGTCTAGAAGAGTTGCACTCTCTGTTGGGAGGCCACACACTGCTGCTGGGACCCACTGTCCTGCCTTGATTCAGCTGTGTAAGAGCCTGGGACAAGAAATTCAGCACAAAAGCTATGAGTGCTTTAGTCATACTTGGGTCTAAGAAGTCAGACCCGAGTGCTGATGGAGATGTGGGAATAAGGACATTCCCTGCACTACAAAAACAAGATCTATTTTCAAATCAGTTCCTCTTTGCAGACCTTAAGAAAAGGTATTTGCTTGCCCTTTTCTTGCCCCATCTGCTTTTCATATTTCTGTTCTTCATAAGTCTAGATTAATTCATTTTACTGTTAGCCAAGTGTGGCTACATACACACATATATACACATGTATGTGTACATATACCTGCCTATATATATATATATATATACACACACACACACATCTATTACGTATGTATCCCAGTGCAACCTCCTGGAAAACTCCTCAGCAGGCATTAAAAGGCAGAAATCTCCAGAAAGGCTAATAAATCATTCTAAGTATGATGTTTGTAGGGGAAGACATTTTGGAGATGATAAAAAGAAGCACATTTTCAAAATGTCAATGAACCCACAGAAATGGTGAGCAGCTTTTCGGATATCTGCCCACTTATTAGAGATGGGCAAAGTCAGGTACCTAAAATATTCAACCAGGAAAAGTTAAAAGTATAAATGACTCTGTAGCCTTTCCAAGCCTATAAAAAGGGAGGCAGGGATCAGAAATGATTGGGGGGAAAAAATGAATCTCCCACAAGTCTGGTTTCTGAAAAATAGAGTTCAGCTTGTTCCTGAGAACGGCAGGAAGCATAGCACAGAGAGGTAATTGCTCATGAGAAATTCTCTTTGAATACATAGGACAACATTACTGGGCAGCTAGGTGACAGGAGGAACAAACACCACATCTGTGTGTTACTCAGGAAGCTGTTTGCATCAATTTCTATATAGCCATGTATTTCTGTGACATGAATTAATACTTGGGAGGAATGTCACCAAAGTCAAGGGCTTGGCGTGTCTATTGTGACTTCCCAAATCCCAGCATCTCTCATATGCTTATACATGGAAGACACAAGAAATGCTGAACGTAAATACAAATACAATATGTAATTGCAGAAATGAGATGTGATGATTACTATAGCTGATAATACATTCATTATGTTTCAGCTTTTGAGATCTATAGGGAATATAATGCCCACTTCCCTCCCCACCATCCTGATTACAGAGCATTTTACAATAGCATCCTAGCACTTTTTTTCTCTTTTTTTTTCTTTCTTCCTTTTTTTTTTTTTTTTTAGTGATAGATAGAGTAACCACTTGGAAATGAAACTCCTGCAACCTTTCATTAAAGAAGATCGGAAGCCAAGAAGGTAGTGTTATATATGGCATTTTTATGAAACATTAGGCACAAAGCGATAGCCATATTATTGTGTATTAAAAAGCTCCGAAGGATGCTCAGCCAACACGATAGCTTGATTGCATGAACATTCAAATACATCTTTTTGGAAAGGAGACACGAGCTAATGGCACAGCTAACGGGCCGTGTTTCTGGCAGCTGAGGGGTTGATTTTTAAAGCAGAGCTATGGCTGATAGTTTTAATTTCCTAAAAATATGGGTAGTTTTGTAACACAATTGAAATATTAACAGCTATTTTCTGATATGCCTGGGACTTGATTCTTCTCCCACATGTAGCACCAGTTTCAGTGAATTCATGCCTGATTCTTATCAGTGCAAATGAAGAGAAACTCCAGCTTCATGTTCCTTTATATGTGCCTCCGTTCCACAAGGTATTTAAGCACAATTTTAAATCGATACCTATTCAGCAAAGACTAACACAGACCTTAGGCTTTCAGTAAAGAAACATGCTTAAGAGCTTTGCTTAATGGGAATGAACTACAAGCCAGGGCTTTAAGAGCTGCTCTAAGTTAGTACTTGCACCTTTTCTGATGAACCTTGCTACAGAAGAAAGTCATTATTTCAAAAAGAAGGGATCTGTGGTGTGAAGCTAGACTTATCTTGAGTCTGCAGGGAAGTTCATTACTTGGCTGCAGCATTTCAGCAGAAAAATATTTGATATTGATACCCATCTACCAAATGCAACAAGAAAGAATTAAAAAAGGAAACAAAATACATAAATATTAGAATTTTTTAGCAGAATTCCTTAATTGCATCTGCAAAAATGGCAACCGTGTCTGTTCTAGGAAAGGACAATCCTCACTGAAGCAGGTACGACAGAAGTGCACATATGTGAGCTCCAGAGCCTACAGACAAGTACTTCAGTAAACTCCCCGGCACACCCAGGATACGCTTGTGCATTTTACAGATGCAGTTAAAAAAGCCAGCTGGAAACTTATTTCACTGTGTTTCACATTAAGTGCATGTTGACTGCAATTAAAATGATTTATATTTTGCAAGGGCAGTTTTGTAACACTCTTCCTTCCACCCAGGGCCGTGAACTGAAGCAGCAATTAGTAAGAGACATGACTGATAGAAGTTAGAGTTTCAAAAGGTCAGAGACAAGTCTCCTCGCTTACAGCAGCTGCATACAGCATCAGATTTGAAAGAAGCTAAACCCCATACAAATGGATTCCAGTTTGTAGCTGGTAAGCTGGGCCCAGGTAGATGCAGATGGTACCAACGGGCCTCCTGAATCCTGCTCATGAAGCCCCTCAAGGGGCTAAACCCTGATGTACGTCTTTCCTGGTGGACGTCTGCAAAGCCTCCTCCCTCCCGATTCTCCTGACCTGCTCTAAGCACTACCTCAGCCGACACATTGGGGAGCTCGGGAGCTGCCATCACCCATCACAACATGACGGCCAACCTTCCCGCTCTGTGCAGCGCCCAGGAGAGACGCAGGACAACCTGGAGGTGGGCTCTGTATGCATGTGCCTTCCTGCCGCCTCCTCCCGCTGCCTGCGCTGCAGCCCTGGCACCCTGGGCTCCACAGGGACATCAAATGGGGCAAGGGGAGGAAGAGGTCTGGGGCAAGCGGGATTGCTCTCCAACACAGACCAGCAGAGCACAGATGGGAAGATATTCTTTGGCCCCAAATTAAGCAAGCGGTTTCTGCAATGCAATCTGCCAAGAGTGCACAAGAGAAACATCTATAAATAAACACATGAAGCTTTATTTATTTATTTATTTATTTAAGAATAAAAACCTTCTGAACTATATTTGTTGCACCGATAGGTAGTTAGGAGTTAGAAAATCTTACAATATCCAGGGCTTCATTAAGGACACAGGTAACTATGGATAACTGGGATTTGTATAATCACATGCAGATCTGAGCTTCATTGTTCTGAAAAAACACATAACAATTAGCAAAACAAGAGTCCAAGCAAATGAATACATAAAGTTTGCAGTTCTGTGGTTGTGAAGGAAAGCTTGGAAATGTAACCTACCTGTAACGAATCACCGGGGTACTGCGGAATATTTCAGCGACACAGACCTGGTGGTAACTGTGCTGGGGGCTCTGTCAGTGCAACTCCATGGGGGCCAGCAACAAATTTCACAGCTCATGACGTCCACTGGCTGCTGAGATAAATGGGTGTTGATGGGGCCTGGGAGGAAAGTGGGTCCCATCCCCCCATAGGCAGCCTGTCCAGAGACAGTCCTCCACGGGCCAGCCCATAGGCACCATGTGTAGGGTCTGCAGCTGACTTGCCGAGCACACTGGCCTCTGACCACCTGTTCAAGGCTCTGTAGAGATGGACATAAAGTCATTATGGAAGTCACTGCCTCTCCACCTTCCACAGATAACTTTCTCATTCATTTGGCCATTGTTGCTTATGCTTAGTAATGACTATGACCAATGCAAATTCTGCTTTCTGTACAGTTTCTATATATTCTGTATATCCAATATAGTCTACATAATTTTTCTACTTTTCTATAACATCAGAATAAATCCAATGTCCTCCATAGGTTATCTTAGATGGATATGAGTGTATCAGACAGAAAGGTCTACTACTTTATTCCTCTTCTCCTTGTTCTGTGAGAGAAAACCAGTACAAAAAGCCTCTGGCTTTTCTTGGGGTTTTATTTATTTATTTTTGTTTGTACCAAAGTTTTCCCCATTTAAATCTCAATTTCCTTTCTCCTTCTGCAATTGGGGTCACCACGGCAGGGGTGAAGACAGCACATATCTGGTTACAAACAACAGCCACCAGCCCAGCAGAAATAAAGAAAGCGCTCACCAGAAAACTGTAATTGTTAGTGCAGAAATGTACCAACCTAAATGGAATTTCACCTTGGGAGTTTCGGCTGAATTGAGTCTAAACAGAGGTGAAATTCCCCAGGCATATGGCAAGTCCTCTGGCTGGCGTAGTCAGAGCCCCGCAGCACTTCATCAGGCCCTCGGAGCCCACCATTAACTCTACAGAGTGCCGTTATTAGGGAGAGGAGAACAGCTGTAAGTGTCTCTTAATGCCAGCAGGGAGCTGGGGAGTGCTAAACTACTGCATGTATAATATAAAAGGAAGAGGAATATAGCTCCACTGGATTAGTCGAGGCCACTGAGGTCTGTTTGTTTCAATTATCACTGGTACAGCCAAGTTCCCCGAAAGCCCCCATTAGCTCCCAACATGTTCTTTTACACATAGGCACCTTTTCAAATCCCTTTTGCTTTAATGAAGCTCTTTTTTTACAGCACACATTGGACCAGACACCAAAAAAAGAGCATGAGCCCTTAAAAATAAATGGGTCAAATGTGTCCCTGCTGTAACGCAATGGGATGTATCGATACTTTGTTTAGATCTAAGCTGTTGGGCAAGTGAAATGGCAGAAAAAAGGGAAAAGAACAAAGAACTGAAACTAAATAAAGACCTGCCTTGTCTCTCTTCCTGGTTTCCCTTCAACAGAAGGTCAGTACATGATGTTTCCACTTTGCAGTGAGGCTTTTGTGGATCAGTAGTCACATCTATCATTTTCTAGCTGCCAATGCTATTTACCAAACCAGTTCCAGGGAAAGGAATGCCTCATGCCTCGTGCTTCCATTCATGCCTACGCATAAGTAGCTGAGAAAAAAAAAAAAAACCTCCAAAGAGGGGCATAGTTTCCTCTCTCCTTTGCCTGGCTGCTGCTACCTGTTTAAAATGCCCAGGACTGCACCTCAATTAAAGTTCAAAAAACATCAAATAAAGCCAAGAAGGTGGAGTTCAAATGCTCTGGTCCCCTTGTGCGTGTGACGGTATGGCACGAGTGTTGCTCTTTGCCCTGGGGAGAAGGGACATGTGAGCATAACCCGTAAGGCAGCAGAAAGGGGATGGTGCTGCGGGACTGCAGTTCAGAGTCTTCGACGTCAGTATGAGCGTCCCGGCAATCCACGCTTCTGCCAGCACTAACAGACAAGGAAGAGAGGTTCTCACTGAAATAGGATGGAAATTCTTTTCTTTTAAGATATCGAATCTCATTATACACAATCCGCTTGCAAGTTCACAGCCAGCTCTGCTCAGGCTGGCTGCTAGGAAATGCCGTCGTATTTCAAGGCTGAATTTCTCCACACTCATTTTCCAGCCTTCTTGTTAGGCTCTATTTTGCAAGGTCAAAAGGCCTTTGACTCTCCGGACTCCTCTCCATGTACATGTTCTTAAAACGAATGATAAAATCTCCTCTCCATCTTTTAATAAGCTAATGAATAGAGTTCTCTGTGCTTCAGGTCATGTAACTCGTTTTCCACCCCCTTAATCATTTTCATAGCCTTCCTTTGAGATCTGTGTAAGATCTTGTTGCTCCTGAAGAGGCAATGTCAGAAGCAGATACAGACCTCCAGCAGCCATCACTACAGTCCTGAGGACAGAGGTGAGGTTACTCCCCTAATTCCACTGGATTCTTTTCATGCACACACAGGGTTGCCCTTCTGCTGCAGAGCTGAGAGCTCACTTTGTGGATGTTGCCCACGATGTCCCTCGAGTCCATCCCAGAGCTCCACCTTCCAAGACAGAACCTCCCATTCTGCGAGTCCACCAGCAATTTTCCTCCCCAGGTGCATCAGCTGCAATCTGTCTGTGCTTCCCTACAAGCGTTGGGGCTGTCACCACTGAAGTAAGCAAAGAGAATGTCACCACTTCCACAGGAACTCCTTCTGCTGCCCTCAGGGCTCTCCCTGAACCACATCACGCGTGTGGGCAGAAGATAATGAACCACAACGGTTTGCAGCCTGGACTATTTAGGTAAACCAGAACTGATGGCAGGTTTCTTCATCATGGACTGTGGCATTTCAGTGAGTTAC
This sequence comes from Leptosomus discolor, assembly GCF_034619465.1. NCBI lineage: Eukaryota > Metazoa > Chordata > Aves > Leptosomiformes > Leptosomidae > Leptosomus > Leptosomus discolor. Next base: position 5,193,098 of record NC_141407.1, on the reverse strand, counting down.
TGTGCAAATAAACGAGGCCTTCACAGGAGCAGGCAGGCTGGGAAAAGTGCACGCAGCCAGAAGCTGCTGCAGGTATCTCATGCCAAGTCTTTCCCGCTGCTCATCCAGCACCAAGGGCACAAGGGGCCATGGTTTTCCTGAGACTGACTGAAGAGCGAAGAGGAGCTCAGCGTCACAAGTGGATGTGCACGAAAGCTGCAGGCAGAGAGCTTATGGCTGTTACTGATCTCTCCTTTCTGACTGTAAGGTGGGGAGCCTTGAGTGCATGGGGCCTTCAGTGCCCTGAGGGCTGGAGGGAGGGCAAAGCACACTATAAACCAATACAAACACAATCAAGCGTACAGCAACTCTAAAGGGAATTTTAGCAAACATTTCCCTCTTTCAGAGATTTTTTTGAAAAGAACAATCTTGTCCTTCAGAGGAGATATATTCCACTAAATAGACTATTTTTTACAGTAGCTGATGCCCCTGCCAGCCCACAGGAAAACAAACTGAGTGATTAGAAGAGTCTAAAAACTATTGCTGCAAGTGAAAAAGGACATGGAGCAAGGACAGCTATTTTTAAGCTATGCAGCAGTGCTGCCTGCTGATTCCACAGCACCAAAGTTATAATTTCTTGTTGATCACACAGTTACTTTTTTTCTCTTTTCAAATCCATAACCAAACTTGTAATCTGTGCCTGGTGAATTACTAAAGTGGCAACCAAACAAAAAGAAGGTACTAGTTTAAGACAAAGATTCATGCATCAACATTTAAACTTCTGAGACTTGCACCTCAGTGCAAACTGTATTTGCAGATCTTAATGATGAATGAAAGGAAGCCCTAGATTAGATACGCAGAAAAGAGCACATGATTTTGGAATTACAAGGTATCTAGAGGAGGGGTGAGTATACACTAGTTGATGGAAATGCATGTCAGGCATTCCATGGACAGCAGAGCAAAGAGTTTGTTTGCTGCTCCAGATCCTCCAGCTGAGCACAGTGGCCAGGGAAGAACCTAAAAACAGGTTTCAGGAGATGGTTAAAAACTTCTGGGCTAAAGCACTATTTGTAAGAGTGATGTGCTGGAAGGTGGGAAACATGTCCACATTTCCACAGGTGGCATTTGAGTAATCCCTTAAACCCTAAGAAGCAAACAGGTGAAGTTGGGTGCTGGCCTGCTGGATTTTTTAAATCAGGGCTGAACGGTAGGCAGTTTTCTTTATCCTGCAGTAAATACAGAAGATATCTCATTAGCCTGGTTTAAAAGGGGGGGAAGTAAGAGAAGGTATATTCACTGGTGTTAAGTGGAATAAAGAATTATATACAAAGAGCGCAAGCCTGCAGCAGCTGCAGTCAAGAAAACAAATCAACCATTTATTACTTCTCCTTCAGTGTTTTTAAACATTTATGGAGTGCCATCAATAACGAAGTTAATTGTGAATGGCTGATAGTGTATTTTCAAAGCCTTCTTTAACCTGCAAGCATCAAAACTGCTGTGAAACGGACTTTTCATCAATGACAATAACTATATGGCCCTTTAGCAGCTTTCTGCATACCTTATGGCATAATCCTGTTCAGTAGTCACACTGGGCTTTGCATGATATTATTAACGAGTGGAGTCGAAGAACATCGAGCAAATGGGAACAACGTATTTCTTTGTGTGTGTGCATGGAGGGTGAGTGCCCTCTCTGGAGAAAGAAACCAGGCACCATTTTGCCAGGCAGAGACTCATCAGCATCCACAGCTGAGCAAATAAAAATACTCGATGCTCCCTGCCATTTACCAAGGTAGAAATTAATCTTGAGTGACCTCATTACTGCTTGTAGCACTTTGCTTAACTATCTAAATAAAAACAAAAAACCAAAACTAAACTGAATACTTGTGCAGTGACCTGGTGTCAGAAATGAAGAATTTGTCTCCAGACTGATTTAATCATATCAGAAAGATGGATGCCAGGATTCATTAAGGTGACAAAATGCTTATTGTTTAATCACGTTGTCCGCCAGCTTTCAGCTAGGCTGAGACAAGCTAATCTGACATCGACCTGCACTGGGGATCATAGGGACCTGCCTCCTGGCTGCTGCTTCACCAAGCGTTCGGTTTCAGGATGTCTCTGGAGTCTCCATGCCAGGCTGAGCCCCTGAAGGCTGCACCATGTGTGTCCCTTTATTGCTAATCTGGCTGCTGTATCGTACCTGCTTCCTTCCTTTTGGTTAGCTGGCCTGTGTGGATATGGCCTTTTCACCCAGGTGGATAGAAACAGGGTATCAGCAAACAGGTACCACATGAAAAAGAGCTTCTGATCTCTCTTCAGATACGTATTTTTATATGAAATCACATTCCTTCCTGAAGATGAAATCTAAAGAAGTTTGTTATTTTTATCGACTCACAACTTTTTTGGGCCAATCCCCACTGAGGTTTGGCAGGTTCCCTTCAGTCAAAATAAGAGCTCACAGAGTAGGAAAAAAATCAAAATCTGCTTCAGGTGTTTCTGAAACATTTTCCATTTTGGTGACATATAACAGATTTTAGTGTTCTGCCCAGCTCTAGTGAGAAATACAGCGAACAAAGCGAGCTCATGCTTTGGCCAGCTGATTGCACTGTGGGAGCAGGCACTAAGAATCTCCCTGAGAAGCGGGCAAGTGTTGAGTCCCGCTCCCAGCTAGCAGGAGAGCTGTGTCCCACCAGTAAGGTCTGTAGCGCAGAACATGAATAACTCTACACACCCTGCTCGATGAAGCTGTAAATGCATAAGCGTGTCCTACAGACAGCACATCCTCAAGCTTACAACTTCTGTTGGAGCTATGACAGATCTTTCACAAAGACATTTAGCCTCGAGCTAAGGACTTCAAATGATGGAGAATCCACCTTGCCTCCGGGTAATTTATTTCGGTGGTTAATTACTCTCACTAAAAAATGTGCACCATATCTCTAGTCTGCATTTGTCTAGCAACTGCTCTAGTGCAAGTTTTTAAATGAGTCCAAATGCATGCTGGAACAGGACTTTGGGAGTTAATTAATACTGTTTGGATAGCCAGACAGCAGAGACATGTTCAACAAAGCTGACATTTATGTATCACTATCAATTCACAAAGATGAAACACACTGAATTCCCTTGCAAAGCAACAGGCTTGTGCATTTTTAGATATCTTAGTAGAATTTCAATAAAGTCATAGGGAATAATCTACTTAATTTCCACCAAAACTTGCTCTCTCTAATGTAAGGGTAGAATAATTTTATTTCTCATCATTTAGGGGAAAATATTCACTCCATAGTCCCTTACAAGCCTGAGCTGAAAAACATTTATCTTACCATTTTAATTTTTTTTCTCCGTGATTTATAAATGATGCTGTCTTTCCCTAGAGATGGGCATGAGGTTTGAATTCCTGACATTGATTGATTCAAGGGGGAAAAGTATGTAACATTTGATCTGACAAGACGAGCACATGCAATCCTTGGATAGATGTACCAGTGAGAGAGGTAATATTTTGAGCCTCAAAGAGAGTCCTGTTCAAATGTTAGCTGGGTTCAGATTCTACAGGAAATTATTGTGAATATGCAAAGAGAAGTAAAGTACTGGGAGAAAAAGTCTTCCCAAATACTGCATAAACTGAATAGCTCTGGATAGTTCATTTATTGCAATTCTTCTTGAGATTCATACCTTGCCTAAAGTGAACAGACAAGACTTTTGCTCAGCTTCCAAATCAGATAGATCAACAAGTCTAGGGCATTACCTAAAAAATGCTAAGACGTGCAAACTTTTTTGTTATCACTGCAAAGGCAAATCTCTTCTTCCTCACTCTACCAACACATAGCCAGCAGAAAAAGCAAGATTTAAGGGGATTTCACACTTCCAGAGAAAACAATGTACAAATCATTCCAGCTAGTTGCCAAATAGTGCTGAGATCACCCTGAAGAAGGGCCAGAAACCGATTTTCTCTATCCCATGAGGAATGATGGGAGATACCGGCGTTCTCCCCTTGTTCAGGTCAGCATAAAGCTTCAGACTCAAATCAGTTTTGAAATCTCAAGATTCCAAGGGAGATTTTTAACTTACTTTGTTTGGGTCATTTCAAATATTTCAGTTCAATTTAATTTGAATAAGCTCAGTTCACTTTGTTCCTCCATTGGTGGGGTTTTTTTTCACTTCTTAAAACACAATATTATTACGTTTAAAGAAAAATGAATAAATCCAAGTTATTTTATGCTGGAAAAAAGCAATGACCAAAATCTAGAAATTTACATCTGGATTATTTTAAAAAAAGAATCAATACCATTTTTTTCTGTGAATGACTTCATTCAGTTTTAATTAACTGAGACATTCCAAATGAAAAGAAGTTTTGTTAAAAGAATTCCCAGCCAGCTCCAGCAAATAGATCTTCTAGTGTTTGTAAACCATTTTTGTCTCCCTCTGCAAGTACCCGTTGTGTTTCAGTGAGAACCTCTTTATCTTACCCAAAAAATTCAATATACCCATCACCAAATGTGGGAAAAATGTAGCATGCCAGCATGTATCCAAGTAAAAATGACTTCAACAAGCATTTCTCTTCTATTTTACTGATAGTAACCTGGCAAGACTTCCAAGGAGCTGACCCTGAAGCTAAACAGATGCACAGCACTTTGTAACCCCTACATCTTCACTTCAAATGTATTGCTTTTAGAAGAAGCGTAGGTGTCTAATAGGGCTTGGGAAAACCACGTTTTCCTTCAACTACATCCTCAAAGTAAATCAAGAGTGTCGAGTAAAGAGGAACTAATTCTATTTTGCTTGCTTTCAGTAAGACGGAGAAATGTCTCTCCTCCCCTTCTTGCCCCAAGCAAAAGTCCTGGCAGCAAAGAATATTTTTTCATAAAGCATAATGCAGGAGCAGCTCTCATTCACTCCTGTAAATCCTGTTTAATCCCTGGATTTGTATCGTTTGCTGACTAGACTGAGAAATTTGGCTGCATCTAATCCTTTGGCTTCTGAAGAAAAATGGCTTATTTAAATATTTAGCTGCACTTTGTCAATATCAGTGGGACAGGGGTGATGGATGACAGCAATTATGCTGGGTGCATCTCCATTAACATGCCACTTTTTCCAGGTATGGAGTCTGCCTCTTGTATGGTTTGTTTAATGATCAGGACTGAGAAGGAATTTTAATGACCCCTTAGCAGCTTGTGTTCATTTGAGGCTGGATATTATTTAGTGGCGTACAAGTAGCTGGTGAGTCAGGATGATCAGAACAGTGGATTAGACTCATACTTTGCAAACAAGTGTTGTCCATACTTCATGACACCCTAATTTTCAGCGACTAACACACACCAGGAGATAACTAGAGGTCCAGCCATAAAAACTTAAGTAGCTCATAGTGCTTCTCAATGGAAGGGATTACACTTTTAGTACCTCATGCGATGAAACTAACAGGGCAGTAACAAGGGATACCTGGAGTAGAGCTGTTCTCTCGATCCTTAGTGCACCTAGGATTGGAGCCACAAAAGGCAGCTTAGTGTTCCCTCTATATTTTGGAGGGGGGAAAAAAACCTGCTCTTCCTCTTTACACTCCCCTCACGCCCGCGCCCTCCCTCCCACCCACCAAAAAAAAAAAAAAGTCTATTGAAAATCTGCCTCCTGACAAACACAGGCTGCACCAACACATTTTTCCTATCTATTTCTTCTGCTACAAGGCATTATTTGCATTGGAAAGACCCCTGTACAGAAAGTGTGATAGGCAAGTTTAATCAGCCAGTCCACAGACCTAACCTCCATTCTCCAGTTCAGCCTTCATTATGAAGAAATATGCAGAGGCCACCTTAAAAAATAATTAAAGGCAGACCACACAAGGGATCCACACAGCACTGCCATCTATTAATGGAAATGATGGATGCTCTGTATTAACCTTGCTGCAGTTGCAGCCCTACAGAGAAAGAAACAGCTGTGTGAGTGATTCAGTGAGGTTACCTCTTGCAAATTGTATTAATAATTCACTTGTCTGCGTGAACAAATCCCTCCTTCCCAGGCTGAAGGGCTGGACTAATTTAAAATTGCAAGGTTCAGATAGCCGTATGCTCCTCCAGACAAAGCTGAAGCAGAAGGCCTGGAGGTTAGCAATCACCCTTCCCTGGGCTTTGCATGACATCCTGGTGCTGCCCAAACTTTCTTGTGGGGTGGCAGAAACCAAAGCCATCTGCAGCCCTGGGGCTCTGCAGTCTAGTGATACCCCCCGGAGCTGGGACTCACCAAATGTCAGGAACAGGAGTGGAAGATCAATGCTCAGCCTTGACAATCTCAGACCTGATAGCTGGCATGAGTTTTTGCTTGACCAGAGTTTGAGAAGAGGAAAACAAATTAATTAATCATTTGCTATAGAAAGATCGATTAGTTTCACCTTTCGCCATCTATAAACTGTCTATGAACAGGTTAACGAAATTCTCAGATTTGTTTGATACTCACAAGTATTTAAGCATTTTTGCAAGCCCACCTGGCACTCTCTGTAGCAGGTACAACTGCTGGTGCTGCGGTGAGGCAAACCCAGTACAGCTGCTGGCACGCCAGCCGCATCGGGCTCCATCGAAACACACTGAAGGCTATCTGGCTAAAAAGCTCCCCTTCACTGAGCAATCCTAATAACTATGCAGGCATGCAGTTAAATGGAAGGACTGGGGGAAAAATGAAAGGCTGCAAACATTCTTAGCAGAGTGGCTTCGCTGGAGTTTGGTTGTTTCAGGGAAGGAAAAACACTTTCCAGGTTCACCAGTACTGCTTAAAACTAAGTTTTCCGGAGCCAAGAGCCTGTGCTGCCATTTATTACACAAACCTTTGTTCAAGGTAAGCTGGAAACCTGCAGGACTTCAGGAGGGGAGTAGGCAGTGGTATTTCTCACTGCTGCTGCCATCTTCACTGATTTACCTCTGTGGCAGCACTCCCATTTCTCACATATGCATTTCAGGGCCTGCTTTATTTAACCTTGTAGCTACAAGGCCACTATCCTGCTCTGCTATTCTAACGAACTGCCGTAGGGTCATACTTGGCTGTATCCAGTTGGATACGGTCACATACACAGCCCTGAGCAGAGCCCCATCAGGCCCACAGCTACGGGCATTTTCTGATGGCAATGGCACTACAGGTGCCATTTTGGTATTCTGGTCTTCTGGTATTCAGCAGAGATCCCACATGCTGCAAACCTACCAAACGTACGTCCAAAGTGATTTACAAGCAATTGCAAAGTATCATCCGTGTTCTTACAAAACTACTTTGTGTTTGCTTACACCCCCTGTTTCTTAACTGGCAGTGTTAACTTATTCACGTCAGGAAGCTGAGATGGGAGAGAGGTGAAGGGAGAGCAGAGGGGTGAGAAGATGCAGAAGCAACGAACAAGCTTTGAGAAATGCCCCAAATCTGGAGAGGAGAAAGAGTGATGGCTTTTAAGATTGTGATGCTTTTTTTCAGTGTTTGTACTCCCTTGTTGAATGTCACAAACCTTTTTTTATGGCAACCTGTAAAGTGTTAAATTTCCTTATCTTTTGCCTACCTACACAGTCTATTTTGGAGTTACTTGCTAACAATAATTTAATGCGCTACAGAGATTTTGTACCTTTTTTACTTCTGGAGTAGTCATTTGACAATACGTGAAGTGAGAGCCCACCACAGCTGAGAATGAGAAATCCTGTTGTCCATGTTAAACGTGGGTGGCAGAAGCAGGGAATTTGGAAAGATTCAAAAGAAGCTGGTAATTACCTGAGAGCAGGGATATTTGAAGCAGATGAGCCTCACACAAACCCACGCAAATATATTTTCTTGCCATACACTCTGGAGCTACCATGTTCCCTGCTGGTTTTTACCCTGCACGTACAGAGAGACTGAGGGCACAGGGTTACTTAAAGCATGGATCTGGGGGTTTAACTCTGAGGACGAAGAACACTGTGGCTTTAGCCAGAAAGGGCTTAACATGACTGGAAACTGTAAATGTTACAGATTTCCAGCAGTACTGTAACCATCACTTTGAATACATAGCTGTGATACCAGCTGTGAGTGCCTGTGCTGGATATAATTGCTTTTTTTCCTCCTGGTGTTCTTCATCAACCACCCAACCAACATATGAAGCAGAGGAATTCACAATATGAGAGCAGAAATCAAGTGCAGGATTTGCTCCAGTTTCTCTCAGTGATGATCTGCTACCAAGAGAAGCAGTAACAACAACAGATTACAGGATGCAGCGGTAAGAAAGGATCATTTGCCTAAAATCCTGGCTGAACCCAAGGACACAGGGGAAAAAACGTGTGTGCCATTCTCCCTAAGGAGCCCTAAGTCTGCTACATTTTGAGAAGTGCTACCACCAGTTTGGAAGGGTAGGGAACAACATCTGGATCCAGGTCCAATTGAGTGGTTACAAGTGGATTTCCAGCTGCTTGTTGCATGTGCCTGGTATAGCCTTTTCTACCTGCGCTCTTCGGGCAGCTCCCTTGGCTGCCTTGTAGGTTCCCTCTGACTCCTCAGGTCTGCCTCCTTCCCTTTCCACCTTCCACAGTTTATACAGTCTTGTCTATAGGTACATCTTTGCTCTCTTCCCTATACTCAGACTTCACCAATATTCACCACCAACTGTTTATAAAACTATGAGGTTAACGAACCAAATTGCAGACTGGCTACACAACACAAATAAGAAACAAGACCAGTAAAATCCATCCTCCTTCTGCAGCACGTAAAGCAGTCAGTGGTAGAGCAGGTGAGTACCCCAGCATCAGACACAGGTTTTTCCTTCCTATTCATTCCTGCCCTCTATGGGTTTGAAAGATGGGGAACGAAGACAGAAACTCAAATGTTTCTGTTTATATAGTAAGGCAAATGTCAAAGCAGTGGAGGAAGTTTTCACCGCCAATAGACCCTGAGGACAGAAACACCGATAGAGGCTGCCAAGTGATGTGTTTCTTGTTTCTAGCTCCCAGCTTTCCCAGGCACTTGCCGAACCTGACTGAGTAGTACTTGCCCACAACTCCTGGGCAAATCTGGGACAAATGTCGCAGAGTTCTGAAAATTTGTACCTATTTTTGCCCAGTTTTTGTTTACAGACCAAATTTGCATTGAAATACGAGTGTTGTGGATTTGTGAATCTACTTCCTACAGCTGATTATTTGAAGGAAACTATCTTTCACCTCACTTCAAAAGAAAGGTTTTTTCAAAGGGGAGAAATTACATTGCAATCCATTGAAGAATTGCTATTCAGCCAACAGTTCAATTCAGAGTGTCAGCTTCCCCACTGGTTTGCAATATAGGCTGTGAGACACTGTCATTCTAGTACCATTTACTTTGCACAGTTTCATTGTACAGGCCTCTCGACCCTCTTGAATTTGGCTAAGGAGTTACCACATGAAAGTACAAGACAGTGGCTTAAAAGGGAACCTGAAAAACGTCAGCATATAATTAATTTGTTTAGATGAAAATACTAACGATTTTCTCTTTCCAGAAAGCCTGATGGTTACTTATAGTTACATATAAAATAGAGAGGGGTGAAAAAACAGAAGAACTTACTAACTCCTTGACACTGGCAGGAAAATAACAAGTAAAAATGCCTGAAGCTCCTCAGCAAAAACACTTCCAGAAACAAGCATTAACATTACGAACATTGCAGTGATGACAGAAGAAAGATCCCACAGATCTGGTATTTGTAATTTCAGTTGTGGTGGGAGCACTGTTTATGAAGACTTCAACACGAATACATGCCAGAGCTCTAATGTGGACCTTTCATTTTCACTTGGAAATAATAATACAAAAGATGTTTCTTCTCTCTCTAGCTGCTCCCAGGTACCTTTCAAGCCAGTCAGTTATTTTAATCAGCCGACAGTACTTTTTGTTACAAGAAGTTCTGAATAAAGCCCCATTCAGGATGGCAAATGAATATAAGCATCATCTTCTGGAAAAATTAGCAGGAAACTTCAGCAACGACTGCTCTGATTTCTAGCATTTTTAACAGCAAGAGTAATCTTTGCAGCGCAGGGTTGAATTTCTGGAGGCAGAAAAAGCAACTCTGCTAACTTTATTTTAGAGCTACTCATCTTATAGAAACAAATAACAGAGCCAGAAATTACGGGACTCCATCTCCCTGATTTTGCAATGAATGCAAAGCCTTAACCTCCCTCACTGCTTTAACCCTGACAAGGGTTGGCACTGACAAGGGTAAAGCTCTTTCCTCCATAGACATCTACATTTTTCTCTGCTGTCTGGGACATGACCGTGGCCTTCCAAAACATGGAAGAACACAACAGTGTGGAGATGTAGGGAGAGCAAAACATGGAACTGCCACAAAAGAAGAAGAAGAATAACCAGGAAGGAAAAAGACAAATATGATGTTCACTATTGGGAATGGCCATGGCAGCCTTGAGGGACTCATGCCGTGTTGCCTGGGAGACAGTCCTTGAGGAGCACCTATTTAGGGACTGATTGTTATAGAGAGCCACTGTGGAGAAAAAGAATAATATGGGTTTACATCATGCTTTTCATACGCAAGCTATGGCAAAGTAACTTGAGAAATGAGACACATCGTAATTTATGACTGCCAGCAAGCAAGGGAGGTTTTACATGCACAGCAGTACTTTGCAGCCTGTCTTTGATGGCAGAAGTACTTCTGCCGAACAGGACACTGGATCTAAAGGCAGGAGCAAGGCAATTTGTTCTACTGCCTCTTCCAAGGATGTTCCTTACAACTTTTCTTCTCTTCCCTTAGGACTAATGCAGCATCTGTAGTAACAAGTACATGCTCCAGTCCCAGCTTGGGACCAACACAGCCACCTGCCATTTAAAGGGATGGAAGAATCAATGTGTCCAATCTAGGTCCTGTCCAAAGTGTTGAGGGCTAAGTGTCCACCTGGGTAAATATGCTTAACACGTGAGAGCATCCAGCATCACCTAACAGGAGCGAGGTGAGCTGCTTTTACGTCTGGATGGCCCTACTTGAAGAGCCTGTTGAATCATTTTTGTTAATGATCCCCTAGTCTTTCACGGGTGGGATGGCTGCAGGCAGAATCACTTGTCTGCAATTGTAGGGAGAAGCTACACATTCCCACTGGGTATGTTTTTCTAGTGTGTGTTGACTTCTCCAGCAAGCAGACCTGCATGACCTTGAGCTAACTTGCAATCCCAAACAACTGTGCTGGAAGCAAATCTGCCCGCAAACTCAGGCTGAGCTGCACGATGCAAAGCTACATATGAATAAAACAAACCAATTTGTTATCTTGTACTAAACCCTTGGCGATTTCAGCAGAGCTTGACTTGATATGGGGTTTCATCAAACCCAAAGTTCAGGGCCAATATGGCAGAAATACGTGCAAGAAAGCCTGCAAGTCAGAATGATTGGCTTTGTCTCGGATGAGCAGAAATACACAGGCTGCACTCTGCAGAGGAATGGATGTAAATTATTGTAAGAAAAACCTAGCAGCTTGTTTACAGTGTGTGTTACCTAAATTATGTCAATATTTCTCTCATTTTTTTTTGTCAAACCCTCCTTCAAATGCAAACAAATCCCTTTCCCACCCCTCGGCTTTCAAAAAAATCCAGCAACCATATATCCTCTTAAAGTGCCAGTCAATCACATTTCATATATTCATAAAATACGAATATAAATAAAATAACCTTTTGTTTTTGTTATTGAAATGAGCACAAACTAAAAATCCCGTAGCATCAGACCATCATTAGTGAGTATTTCATCAGAAACAATAGGTTGGCCTTCACTCGTCACTGATGACACCTCCTTTGCTGCAGTCTAACTCTGCTCTGCAGGCAAGCACAGGGGAGCTCTCCCAGCATAATGTGCACAGGGGTTAATTAATACTCTCCGTGATTAAATTTGTCCTAGAGGATCACTGAACCTGACACATCCAGGGCCATTTTTTATGTACCCTCCTGAAAGGGAACAAAATTACAATGGATACCCTCTTCTGCTTCAGTAAGGTAAAGCAAGTAATGAAGAGAGTTGGGTTTTGCTAGACAATCAGGAGGTACAGCAATAAATCTTCTCAGCAGCCAGAAAATTCTGGAGGTATATTGTTTTCTTGAGCTATCTGAAATAAATCCCAGGGGGTAATTACAGAACAGAGAAATAAGACATAAATCCTGTTTAATTGACAACAACAAGAAAAAAGAAATGCAATAGAGTTTCATTCCTCCTCCTGCACTCTCCATGTTGCTCTTAATGTCTTTGGGACATCTGGAAACCAGGGAGGGTCAGACCCAGAAATCTCGGCCTGGATGGGGAATTTGCCTTAGTGTAAAGCTCTTACAGGAGAACATCCGTGTCAATCCTTGGTAATGGGTTTGCAAGGAAAACCAACAGAGCAGAAAACTGGTATCAGCCTAGATTATCTTACTCCAGGACTACTGACCCCTCAGGAGTGGATTCACATAAGCACTCAAGAGAACAGCTTTCAGGTTCCACAGCACAGGCACCAAGCAGGACGTGCTGGTGGCTCACGCCAGAGCAGAAGGGAGAGCTGGAGCTCTCGTTCTCATCTGCACTAACCTGCTGCGCTTCTCAGTCCACAGCTTCATGGTCCAGACTCCCAAGTTTGCCAGCTGCATCCTCTAGGCAGCAAAGGGCCTGAAAAGAAATGGCTAGAAATCTGTGTCCTTTTGCTGTCCAGTAATCAGCATTTTATGGCAAACTATTTGGAAAAAGTTGTGTGCAGTATCCCTTCATCAAGCAGTTTATAGGTAGTTCAGTGCTGGAAGGGCCAGCATATCCTGGCAGCTGTTATCATCAACTTCTACACACACACACCTTCAGGACTAAAAGAAAAAAAAAAAAAAGGGGGGGGGGTGCGGGGCTGGAAATGCTGTTACTTCCCGAGCTGGCTGGAGGTCTGAAGGTGGGCTCAGTGTCTTACAACAGACAGAGCATCTGTTCCCTGGCACTGGCACTTGAAAGGCAGTGTGGGTGCTCACTCACTGCTGCTGGTACATGAAATAAGGAGCAGAGGGAAGCACCAAGTCGAGGACACAAGGCCAGAGCATCTGTCTGCATGAGCCTCACTGCTGCACAGGCTGCCAGTTGTTAACAGCAGTGCACCCTCGCCTTGCTCGAGAAGTCCAGGATGAATGATAGCAGGGACTAAGTCTATGACCCCCAGCACCAGTAAAATATGTCTCCATCCTGAGCTACAGAAGTTGCTCTCAATAACTGGGTTGTAGCCTTGCAGCTGAAGGAAATGAGATTGCATTTATTAAGCCAGTGTAATCCACTAAGACTGATTTGACACTAACCTGGCACAGAGAAGCAGCAAGATTACATCAAGCCTCCTGCAAAGGCATCCAGGATTCAGTTTGTCTCCTTTCAACCTGAGGGAGCAGAATTGTTCCAGCTTGGAGGCAGAGACACACAGCAAGGTCCCAGGGCACAGCTGCTATGGCTGTTTGGTGGTGGCTTTTTTTTTTTTTGCTCGTGGTGACAGTTCTCTCAGGCCTCTTCATATATCCACTGCTGAGGCATCTTTAAGCAAATCACAACTGGGGTGCACCAAGTAGTGTTCAACCAATCTGTCCACATATTTGTCATGATCTAATCTGATCCTTTGCTTATTGCTGTTTGTCTTGGGGATAGCTCTGCAAGCTGCTATCTGTGATAACCTATCGTTCTCTCCTGTCCTGCTGTCTGACAGGACAAAGCAGAAGGGGCAGGGTGAGGAGGGGACCTCGCTGCCCTTCTACTCACAGGGAGCAGGCACTCCCACTCCCGGCTCTGCACCTTCCTTCTCTCAGTTGACCTAAGCAGATGGGTCACACACAAAAGACAGGAACAGATATTTCCATTACTCCCATGCAGGTGCTTCTTACAAACATACAAAGCAAAAAATGTCCTTAACATACATCACTGTGGAAGCTGAGAGAAAACATAAAAGTCTGCTGATACCAGCATGGACCTTAACCATTGGGACCCTGTAGAGCCCTCTGCTCAACCTCCAGTGCAGTAGTCCATGAGAAACTATCCAGGTTTAAATGACAGTCTAGTACTAGACTCGCACAAACGTGTTTTATACCAGCCTGGCCCCAAAGACATCTTATTGGAGAAGAAACTTCATAATGTCAGTTATGCTTCCCTGAACGTTCCAGACGTTTCAGCCAGGGATCCAGCAGCATGTTAGAGCCATGCAGCAGGCCTCATAGCCCTCAGTTACAGATGGGCACACTGAGGCAGAGAGGCAGAAATTTACTTGATGAAGTCCGCACAAATTGTTCGAGAAGAGAATGTGGGTTTCTGCACAGCCCCATCAAGTGCATGAGCCCTGGGATTGCTGCTCTTCATCAGGAAACTTTACATCCATTTTGTATAGAACAACACAGAAGGCATCGACCACAGAACTGATCGGGGGTAGGAATTAGTGATCAGTGAATACAGGTCTGAAAATTACCACTTGAGTCTTCAAGTCCATCCCTGGCAGTCACAGGAAATCACATAATCCATCATTTAAGTTCAGAAAGATTCACTAACATCCACCCTGCTGCTGCATGTCAATCTCACTGCTGTATCCTAGCCTAATTCTTTTAGCAGGAAAGGTCAAAAGCCTCAGGAAGGTGCAGTGGACCACAGAGAGGCAGAGCAAGGAACCAAAGGCACTACCAGTGCCCGAGCTCCTGTGGGCGGTGTATTGGAGAGAGTCTTTCTCTGTCACTCAAAAACTTAAAGAAAGCATAAAGAAAAAACATAAGACACTTAGGTACTTGCTGTGCTCACCACTCTGACATCTGATCAGGTCAGAATAAAATGCTATGTCCTCTGATGCTGCTTACACAACAGTGCAGTGACCGGATAATTACTGCCCACGCTATGCAAGAGGGAAAAGAAATTTCACCTTCTTTCCATTTTGAGTTCTGAGGGGCCAAAGGACACCTCATGGCAGTTCCTGTCCTGTGGACTATTTTCTTCAGTCAACCCTGACAAAGTCCAACCTTTTTTTTCACTGCGGCACAGCTCCACGCAGCTGCAGAGCAGAATGTCACCCCACACAACAATGCCACACAGCCTGCGATTGTCTTTGCCTCTGCCTCTCTGTCCCAGCTGGTAGAGACAGGCCCTTTCCCTCAAAGAGATGTAAGACTATCAGTAAATCAGGATGTCACCACTGATACCCTGCAGACATGTGAGCAGACTTCTTTCTCCAGGGCTGTGCAGAGGCGTGTTGGCAACAGCTGCCACTTGGTTTTGTTACTTTACTGTAGAAAATTAACTTGTGGCGCTTAGGAAGAGCGAGTAGAAACCAAATGGCAGGAGGCAGAAAACATCTGGAGCCGGAATTTGAGTGTGCCTTCCTTCCTTTCTCTCCAATATACTTCTTCCTTACACGTACTTTTTTTGCTCGTTTGATCACTGGATTTGAAATCATAAAGTAAAAGGAAAAGTTGTCATCCTTTTCACTGAAGTCACTGGGATGACGCATGAGCTTTAGTGCTCCATGGAACAGGAAAAAGAGCCCCAGCAAAGGCCTTAGAGCAAACAGGACTGCTTCCCCCCTCTCTGTTTCTCTTTTACATAGCGACACAGTGAGACAAGAATATTTTTGCTCACCAGAGAACAATACCAGGTCTCTCTTGCATTTCCTATGAAGACCCCAGTTCACTTCATGTCAAGTGACTTCATTCTGGCTTGCAGCGGGGTGGGGGGGTGGGGGGGTGGGGTTGATTCTTTTTCTTCACATTTACATTTCAGACTCAGCATCAGCCACAAGATTAAAAAGAGGATCAAGTTCCCAGTGCAGCCACAGTTCATCACGCAGCACCCCAGGGACAGATCTTTCTGCCTGTGAACACCAGAGGGAAATCCTATCCATTGCGCTCGATTTAAGATCAGATCTGGGACAGGATGGGCCTTGGGATTTTAACTCTAAACCATTGACAGCTTAAAACCATTCCCTCTCACCCTCATTTTTCTTTAAGTGTATATATATTGCTGTATCTAGACTACATCAATGTAGTTCTTTCTTCTTTTGTGACCAAATGCAAGTCTAATCTTCTGCTGATTCTTGTAGCATCCTCTTTCCCTCTCACTTGGCGCCTTCCCCCTCTTTCCTGTCATCTCAGCTTTATTCCCTTTTCTACTCTCTTTTTACTGTACTTTATGTATTGTATGCGCCTTTCTTGGTGAGTGTCTAGTTCTGAAAGCAAACCCATGATGCTGTGTACTCTGGGAAGTTATATTACCCTGTATTCTTTTGGTAATGCCAATGCTTTTAAAGAGGCAGCCTCGTTTCCATTAAAGCAATTTGCATTGCATTACCCACATTTGCATTCAAATGCACTTATCTTGATCCTAAAACACAGGTGTATTTGGGAGCAGATTAACAGTATGTTTGTAAGTAGTTTAAAATACAGTAATCATAAAAATTCCAGCAGGTTTGGGAAATAGTCTTGCTGGCTTTGGCTGCCTGGGCTCTGCACCAGTCTGTGCACCAGGGGTCCCAAACCGTTTGGGATAATGGAACAAGCCATTTAAAAGAGCTGTCGCAGTGGTGGATCGTATGGTTTCCAGTGAATTAAGCAGAGTCACTTAAATTTGATTATCTGTCTCTCAGTTAGTGCACCTAAAAGGGTTGAGAAAAAGTTATCCAGCATCCAAACCCTTCCATTAAACCATTTTGTGAATCCAGCCTTCAAACGTGGTTGACAAAATTAAAGCTTCTACTGTTGCCTGTATATACGCTTCCTCCATCCCTACGACATCCAGAATAGCACTTACAGTGTCCATTACCTGGTTTATGTATTTGTATTCACGTGTAACAACCAAAGTCTTTGAAAGAACAACACAGCAGCAACAAAGGATAGCAAGGCAAATTTTCTAGATATTATCATTCCTCAGATTTTGTACAAGCAAAAAGAGACAATTACACTAGATTTAAATCTAGCCTTAGCACCCCAGTCAAGTTGTAATTCCTTTTCAGATTCCTCTGGAAATGCATCTCTAAGTCCTGGACACACAAATTTGAACAAATGGCAGGTTTGGAGCACCCCCAAAAGAGACAAGGCGGCACAATCAATGCTATTCTGTGCACAGGGACCTAGAAGCTTAACACGTGGACCTTCTAACCACAAACTGGTAGGCTCGCATGATGCCTGTCTTAGCTTGATAGGAGTGTAGTTTGGCCTGGGGTCTCGACCAGGGTGACTAGTTTCCTCTGATTAAGATTGTCTCTGAAATTGGCTACAGTTAATTAAGTTGTCTTGCTGAAGAGTGGAAAGGTGACAGCTCTTTTCTTTGTTGCTCAGTGCCTTTCCTGCCAGATCCAGAGAGGACAAAAAAAAGTCAGGGAGTCCAGTGAGTGTGTCCTATATTAAGGGACTGCACCATGGAAGCTCAGAGGTCCAACCCTGCACCCCCCTGCCATACTGTGCACTAGAGACATATCAACAGACGTGAGCACTGCCTGGGGTAAACACACACACATGGCCCCTCTGGGAAGTACTGTGGGAGGTGGAGCAGAAAAGGGAAAAAGGAAAAGCAGAAAGTTGGAGCATAACCAATTTCAAAATGAGATGGATGGTGCTCTCTGCTTGTGCAAGACGCAAGGAAAAAATATCAAAGATTAATTTGTGAAGGCCCAGCAGGAACTGTGCATGCTAGGGATTGTAGAGGAAATAAAGTATATAAAAATACAGTTTTACTGTGATACAAGAAAGCAAATAAATCAAAGCACATTAGCAAATATCAGATGTATGAATAAATTGGCAGAGCCTTTATGTTATACCAGTTTCATGTAGCTGAATGCAGATGGAGCAAAGTTTGTTTCTGCAAGGGATTTGCTGGTCACAAAGTTTAAGTCACCTAAGTATTCCTCAGGAAAAAAAACAAACAGCTTCCATCCTTTATCCAGCTGGTTGACTAAAAATGTGATTGCTTATATGAAACTATATAAAGCTATATAATAAACCCTACTCCAGAGTCACTTTTGCTTTCATGTTCAGTGAATAAAACTACTCCCCCAGGACCTCGGTCTGGTCTTTTCCCCAGTGCGCCTTCAGGAGCGCACACACTTGCCCAGGCCAGCGGGCAGCAGCGTAGGCAGGCGCAGGACCTGCATCATCGGGGACACACAAGAACTTCCTTCGGCGTTATTTGTGAGCGATGGGGATACACAAATAAGTGAGCACGTGAAGCTGATGACAGGCAACAAGGGGAAAGGGCTGAAGATCGTCTTCCTGCCCAAAATAATGAGCAACACCCAGGTGGTGCAACCACAGTGCACACATTTTTTCCCTGGAGCAAGCAGGCACAGAGAAATGCTTCTCTGGCCTTAAGACAGTGCAGAAAGATGATGCTCCTAACTGTGGCTGAACAAGACAAAACTACATATTGTCCAATTTTGTGTTGAATACTCAACTATTTAAAGCATAGCTGTGCAGCATCCAAGTGGAGAAGCAGTGTTTTACAGAATCTTTTTCTACAAGCAGAAATACTACCGAGACAACACAAAATAAAGCACTCTGAAGTCTCTGTACTGCCCTTTCATATTACTGTTTACATAAGGTTAAATTTTTTTCCAAAACTGCTGACTCTTCTTCTGGGAATTTTTTTAATTATGCTTATAATATTATTTCAGGAAGAGCATTATAATTTCTATACTACAAAATTACTTGATCAAAAAAATTTGTTTTAATTCTCCATAGGCTCCAGCAATAAAGAGGAGATGTTTCATCCATGCTCTCTTCAACTTGGATGCAAGTCAAGGAGAAAACATGTGAACTCCCCAGCTGTTTTCTTGGTAATGATTTGAACAATGATAATGAACAGGAACTTGTGGAAAAGGGAGTGGGGGGAGGAGAAAGATTTAGCTTTGCTGCTTCTTGGAGTTGTTTTGTAGACTCCAAGGTATCAGAAATTGGTAGCCATTTTGGAAAATCTTAGCTTTGAATTCCAGCCAAAGCACCTCCAAGAGGAGCACTCTGCAAGCAGGCTAAGGAGAAGTATTGTGAAGTCTCACCAGTTTAGTAGGAGCCATGCAGTGCTGTATACCCTTGTCCCAAAATGCTACAGGAGGGAGGCTCAGTGGCTAGGGAACTACACCGGGACTCAAGACTCATTTCTGACTCTCTGAGAATTCTCATATAATTTGAGACACATCAGTCAGGCTCACTGTGCTTCTGTGTCCCTTTACGCAGGTACCCCAAGGATAACTAAGTTCATGATCTGTTCAAACAAAATATCAATAAAAACCATCTAAGAAGTTTATTAGAAGCATCCCCACAACTTTATATGCTGGCGTTATTGCAGAACACCACGTATCTCTAAATTAGAAAAAGAAAAAAAAAACCACCAACTTTCCTTCTTCTTAGAGCATCACTTGTGGGCATTTCTAGACCTCCTTCTACAACATGACCTGGCACCTACAGATAGACTTAGCTGGCACATTCAGATCTGTTATGTTCCATAACATCACAATTGCTAAAGAAACCCCAGGATTTCAACCCAGTGTTGTAGGAATAGTAGCAGAATATTTTTCCCCCTCTATACACAAAATGCAGATTGCTATCATCAGCAAAAACCAGCAGTGAACATACCATTCCAGGATGTTATATTTATTTACTGAGGGCCTGGCCAAAAGCCCAGGAAAGCCGTCCAAGAGCTTCCCAGGGCTCACATAACATGAGCCACTTAAACAGTTTGCTTACGTCACCTAGGCTCCTTCAGCCACTAATGGAGAGGGAGAGACACGCCTACCTGGACATGCTGAGGCTCTCTCGGCATCAGAGAACTGGCTTGAAGCAGATGCGAGACCAGGGGCTTACCTGGGGTTTGAAGACAACTCTCTTGCAAGCTCTGGACATCAAGACTTCTTTCCCATTCTAGGTCATTCCTCTGACAAAGACTAGAAAATAAGAGCTCTGAGCAAGAATATAAAAAATTTACCTTCCCCAGTGCTATGTGAAATACACTAGAGGCTGAGTTGCCTGGAGCAAGTCAGTTTGATTTGATACCCACTGAAAGCAGGTATGTTCAGGAAAAGCAGCTATTCAATATATTTATGTCTAACCGTTTCTTTTAACGCTGACATTCAGCACAGAAAGAGATCAGACTCTTTATTGTGCCTTGAAACACATTTTGGCAGAATTCACATGTAAATGCTTCCAGAGAGCAAGTTCAGTTTGTATTTGATACTGCCTCTAAGTTGAATTTGTTTTCAAGGATGCTATTGCAGCCTGTTCTGTTCCCAGGCCATTGATAAGAACTCACCTCTGAATAAATATGACACAAAATAGTTCAATGTCAGAGGTTCAAGGATCATTCAGCTGAATTGAGCATTCCTTTCATTTGTGAAGAACCATCACATTTTGAGTGTGAAGCACTCATTAAAGCCTCTTTCTTCTGTTCATATTTACCACTTGCCCTGTGTCATTTAACTACCTGGCAGTGAGAAATGACCCTTGATACCCAGAGTGGAGTCTTCTCCATGGAGATCAATAAACAGCAAGCAAGAAGACACAGACTTAGACTAAGGCCCTACTAGGTCCAAGGCAAATCCTCTCCCAGGAGGCTGAGCGAGCACAGTCGTTACCCCAGCCAGGAGCTCCCATCCAGCCATTACAACAGCTGGTAGCACTGAGTGACAAGGAGTACCGTCACGCGTCAGTAGGGCTTGTAAGGGCTCCCTTGGGAAGGCAAGTGTTCACTTGCACAACAGTCCTGGTTTATTACTGCTTCCTCATCCTTGTTTTATTTCTCTCTAAAGCACCACGTCAGCCTTTAGGACAAACAAGTATGTTTTTAAAATAGCCAGTGCACTTTGCCCTTATCCACTCGCTCTCATTTGTTGTGCTGGAAACTTTGCAGATTGTTAGTAATTTCCTCAGAGAAGATGCAATCCCAAATTTCTAATCTTTCCTGTTTCTTTACTGGACTTATGGCTGCCCAGACAAAATTACTTCAGGACCTGGGGCCTTACAGCAAAAGCAGGGGTTGGGCAGAGAGGGGGAAGATGTTCAGATGTGAAGGGTTACCTAGCACATACAAAAAACCTAAGATGCCCCCCTCTAACTATACTAAAGCCAATGTCCTTTTCATGGGATAGGGCATGTACTTCTCTGATTGCAGTTCAAGGAAATGTGTCAGGTGCTCATGATTCCTCAACCTACGCCTTCCCCCCGCCACCACAGGCAGCTGTGGTTTTCTCAGCCTATTCCATGATTTGTGTCTGCAATTTGAATTTGAGTTTCTGGTACCTTCCACTAACCTCAGTGAATCCTACCCGCCTGGGCCCCAGAGAGGCTGGCCTCAGCTCATCGTCTTCGGATACATGGCACGGCACCAGCACTGCCCAAACACAGATGCTGTCTTAACTGAAGTCCTTGCTCTCTCCATGGGGACACACAAGGTGACCCCAGCTGTGGCTATCACAGCACAGCTCAGAAGGTTTTGCATATGCGGTAACTGATAACAGCTCTCTGTAGGGCAGCGGGCAGATCCAGCCCTGGTGGCCCCGAAAGCATCAACATCCTTTATTAATAGCAAAAAAATAGCTTTTCTGAAGTTTGCGCCTGTACTAAACCAGGCTTATGGATGACTACAACTCTCAAGGACAAATACTGCTCAGTACAAACACTGCACAAGCGAGGAAATGCAGGATCTTCCCCCAGGAATGCTGTTACCCTCATTTGCTCTTAGCAGCTCTATCAATTTTCAACAATCTTTGTCACGCTGCCTACATTTCCATCTTTAGAAAACAAAAACACCACCTCACAGAACTGAGGAGGTGCTAGAGACAACCTGGAGACCAGCTGTAGACCTTGAAACTTGCAGCTCATCCTCACTCTGTTCTTCCCACGAATGTAAGTATCCAGGGTTCAGAAGGCAAAGCCCTGGCCCTAAACCACAGCAGCAGTGTGTTTTCTCAACAAAACCCCTCAGCTATAAGCCCTTCTCTCTTTTTTTCTGGGCCTCAGCCACAGTTGAGTTGGTAGAGAGGGAAGGAATGAGTTCCTCCTTGCTCTAAAGGTCAAACATCAAAACAGGTGAACTTAAATAGCGTTTCCACATTAGAGAGACAATTATGGATTTTTAGGAATTAAAAAATAAAAGTCTTTCTAATCAAAATGAAATATTCCACTTTTAGGAAGCCTGAAAATCTAAACAATATGAAGGACCAATTAGCTTCCCCCCCACTCCCCTGTGCCCATTTTGGTTTCGGTTGAATGCTGTTTTACACTGTACCACTTAAAAGACTGAGTGGGAGAAAAAAATTACTTTAAAGGAAAGTTCAAAACAGGAAAACATTTTAAAACATCAGTACATACTGATTTCTAATGAATATTTCTTCACGGATTGAAATGTTTGGCATAGATTTTTAAAGTGTCAGCCTTTGCAAAAATGGAAATCTGCTTTTTAAAAAATGTTTTGATAAAAAAATGTTCATTTGCCAGCTGAGGACACTGTTCTGAGTACTGCGACATGCACCGTCCCCTTTACGGGACATTGGTCTCTCTGCTACACATTTTAGATCATACACACTTCATAGATTAATGAAAAAAATGTAACATTGTTTTCAAAAACTGGTTCACAGGAACTTAACTTCTGCTAGAAATGGACTTTATAAACCCCACATAGACCCACACAGGGCAGGATGACTGCAGTGAAACCCCATGAATATGGGACGATGACTGAGAGTAACTGCGAGCACCAAAGTGATATTCCGGTACTGTATCAAAAGTGCCCTCTCTCCCATGGAATGTTAACTCAAGGTTGGCCACTTAAGGCTAAGAGACACTTTGAACAAAATGGGTCTGAGCCACAGCTCCTAACCAAACTGCAGGTGTGGCTTAGAAAATTCTGCTTTTCTATAGCACTCTCTTTTCTGTGAAGCCAAAAAAAACCCTCATTTTCATTCTCTGCTCTAAATGGCTTATCATGCTTCTAAGTGATCTTTCATAATTGCTGTGGTTCCTCTTAGCTGTGGTCTGGAGGGAAGATAACCAATTCTTGTATATTTTTAGTGTAAATCAAGAGTAAGCCCCCTGAAGTTAAGAGTGCATAAAAATAAAGTGAGAAGACAATTAAGTCCTGCTGTTTTCAAAGTGTTTTGGAATCTCTGGGAATAGAAAGGTGCTATATAAATCCAAGATATTATTATATTATTTATCAGTATGTAATAAATCCATGTAGCATAGTAATGTATGTACAAAGTCTAAATACTAGGCACAGGTCTGTACGTTCTCCATACGTCTATTTTCTCTCTCTCTGGAAAGCTATGTCTCGTATAACGAGAATTGAGTAGCAAAATAAAAATGCATAAGGACCAATAAAACCAAGCTAGTTTTCAGCCTTTATAACTGAACAGTTTGTTTCAATGGCATCTTCACTAATACTTCCATTTTTTCTTGCTTTGCAAGTCCAAAGAGTAATGACAGGCTACAACAGAAAGCTTCAGCGCTAATTTCAGAATGCCTGAGTCAGCCACTTATCTTCATTTATCCTCTTCTGCTGGAATCTTGTTTAAAAAAAAAAAAAAAACAAACAAAACCACAAAAAAGTGAAAGCAAAAACCACTGCAATTTCATAACCCTAAAATAAATAGATCCCCTCACCCTCCTTATGTTTTGCTGGAAATTAAACTGTGTTACACTATTTTCCTGCAATTTCTAATTACTGCCTTTATCCCTAGCGATGTTTACTGCCAGTAGTCATATTGGTCTTAACGTTAAAGCAGTAAGAGCTCAGCTTTAGTGACTAAATTATGCTTTATTTAAAGATTACAGAATGCCAAACACAACAGACCTTTCCTTTCACAGTAACTTGCAACTTGTTTTCTGTCCCTGTGGTGTTGAGTCTTGTTTTCCAGTGGGGAGATCTACATATTAACTCTGCTTTCTTACAGAATAATAATCATTCAGCCCAGGACTGCCTAAGTGCTCTTGAATTAACAGCAGACACTATGGGTATGTCTGTCTGTCACTGACCTAGGGTGGCTGTCACCCTTCCACCATGGGAACTATATGGACAGCAGGAGTCTGAGAATTAAGATCTTCCAGCTGAAACCCACAAATGTACACGTTATTGGAGCAGCCAGTAAGCCTAAGAGAACAAGCTCTTTCAACATAGGAACCAGCTCTTTGCTTGGCTTCTGCCTGCGGATGGTGGATCCAGCTGCAACCACAGCTTGAAGAATGTGCAGCTACAGACAATGGTCATGCAACGAGTGCTCAGAGTCCTGTGTGAACATGCAGTGGTGGCCACTGTCTCATCCTGGGTACACTGATGTCACCATGAGGACGTTGATGGCTCCTTTGCTAGACTGAGGGTTCAGTTGGCATAGAAGCTCCGATCTCTGCTCTACAGATGCTTTCTTCAAGACACATCTGCCAGGTGACTTGGGAAAAGCAGCATTGCAAACTGATGGCTTAAGGTAGTTCTGTGCTTGGCTGACAGCAACGTGTTGCATTAGGATGAGAAAATAATCCCTCCTTATCTAGAGCAGGTTACCAGCAGAACTGTAGCAGCATTTCTTGTGTTGATGTATGTTGTTCAAGGCAGCTGAATGGCAAAAATTCAACCTCCAACATACACTGCTTTTCCCATCGGCATCTAGGCTGGAAGGGAGCTCTGAAGGTCCCTGGTCCAGCACCCTGCTCAAAGCAGCTCAAATCAGTGCATGTGACTCAGGGACCTGTTGAGATTCAAACGTCTCAACAGATGAAGATTTCAAAACTGCCTGACTACCTTGGTATCCTTTGCAGGACTCACACCACTACCTCAATGTTGTTCCCCTGCTCTAGAGAACAAAAGGTAGTTTACACAAATGATCTTCATCATTCAAATAGCCACAAATGGCAATGTGAGTGCCAGAGACTCTGATGTACGGACGCCCAGCTTTCCAGGAGACATAGGCACCAAATCAAGAAAATGTAGAAGTAACACTGACATATGAAGGCTGCAAGACATATAAATGACTTGCCTTATATAACTAAAGGTTCAGAATTTGCCTCCTTGTTTGGAGCAGTCTGAACTCAATGAATATTTGAGCTGCCACACTATATTCAGGAGAGCCAAGTAACTGCTGGCATATTTTTTCCCTGTGCCCTGAGATTCTGCATGCCTTCATATCTGCTGTGCTTTCTGGAAATTGTTTCCATTCGGTATTCTGTTCAGATAACAGCAGAGCAGAGGGGACATATGCTATGCTGACAGGAAAGAGATTGTTTGACTTGTTTTTAAAGCTGGAAATGAAAATAACAGCAGCAGAAGAGGAATATCTTCCCCTATGAGGAGTTTGTCCCCTTAGAGCACAAACTGCTATGTACCATTCTGGGTTATGATTTGATCCTCATCTGAAATCAAGCAAAGGTTTTTATACTACAGCCCGCCATTGCACTATCACATCCCCTGTCGCTCTACATGGAAGAAGCTTTCATAGCAATGTCTCTAGTGGGGCTCTTTCCCATTTGAATCCCTCCAGCCTGGTGCAGCTCTGGATTTTTGTGGATAAATGAAAAAGCTGTCAATGTCCGTGCCATTCTGTACCAGTTTCTGATCTCTCCTGTGCGTTATGTCACTGTGCAGCTTCTTCTGAACAAGAATGGCTTTATTCCTCCTCTGCTCCCAACAACTCATCACCCATTCGCCTGAAAAACAGCAACTGGAATCTCAGTAACTCTGGGCCATCTAAACCAATGATCAAATTTGTATTGTAAAGTGAGGGCCAAGTACAACACTTGCAAATTGTTATTGCAGCCATTCTACCAAGGAATTCTGTGCTCCAGATACCTTGCATAAGAACCTGGAAACAAGTGAAAAAAAATGATCACTCAACTTAAGTCTCCACAGTTTGAGATATTTGGAAGCAATAACAAGAGAAGCACACTGGCATTAACAGAAGAATTCAAAGGGTTTCGAATCAGGCTCAAGGTGAACTCTACAGTATTTCCAGCTCTGAAGGCGACCTCTCAAAGTTTCCTTTTGTTTTGTGTTTGTTTTTATCGGGTCATGAATATTCCTTGATTTAAAAAAGCGGCTCCATTATATTTGTCTGGCAACAAGGAAAAGGGGAATTGAAATTTGAACTGTTTTAAATATCACATTTTATGATATATGGTCTCTGACAACACATTGTCTTTCTGTGGAGTCTTCTGTGTGTGGTCCTTAAATCCCTTTTCATAAATAAAGCCATCTGTGTCTTTTGAACTATAGTAGCTCTAATTTTAAAAGTCCATATTTGCCAATGTCTACAACTCATTAGCTGCAAAGCTGTGAAAAACTTCCATATCTGGTGCACCATTCAGCAGTCTCTGGCAATTGCTGTTTTAAGAATTATGCCCATTAGCTGTAAACATCCATTTTATGAAAGGTACGTTTTGCTTCGGATATCAGGTGATTTGAAATGTAAGAGTGAGGTTAAGAAAAAAAAGCCTAGCACTCAGCCTCCTTTCTGATGAAAAAATCTCACTTGGGGATATAAGTGCTGGAATAGATAAACTATTTACTTCACTTCTATGCATGTGGTTAACTTCCTTCACAATAACAAAAAGAAAGGGACAGACAGCATAATTCTGAATGAAAAAGAGATTTGCCTCTGAAGAGACCTTATTATCAGCATTTCTGGGCCATCCCCTGTCTGTAAAAGACAGGACTCTCGATGAGCTGGGTTGCTGTCAGCAGGAAGACTGGCAGATGGAGGACAAAGGAAAACATCCACTTGGAACATTTTTTCCCCATCAAGATGTATTTTTTGATGATACCTACATAAAATCTCTGTGATGCTTAATTGCAGAGACCAAAATAGGTAGGTGCATTTTGGTGACAGAAATACTGACCTGTGCAAAAGGTTTTCTGAGATGCTGAAGGACTTTGCGATGGTACAATCCCCAGGAAGAGGTGAAGTGCCTTCCGTCCTGCCTGTCACCCGGCCCTCTGAACTAAAGCAACAATCCATCTGCACTTCTTTGAACCCAAGTAGATGTGCAAAGAGCACCACAGGGCTAATGCTTTTGCAGACCAGAAAAGATGACTGAAAGTGAGAGGAAAAGCATATAGTGTATTCACTGATTGTAACATAAACACGTAGGGAACAGCTCTTCTGAAAACAGATTCCAGCTACATGACTGTGACACAAGACCTTGCACACTTACAACCAAGTTTTTAAAACCTCTGGTAAATGCATCGAACGAGACAATAAATCCAGCCCTTTCTAGCAGGTAAGCAGAAGCCAGGAGGTCTGTGTTTTGGCTGTGACTCAGCAGTGGAATCCCAGTGAGATTAGCAAGATTTATACATATTCATGAGTAGTTTGTTGAACTAGACTTTGTTACAGGAGTTTTTAGAAAAACCACTTGCCACTTTTTAACTCTTTAAACATCTGTAACATGGAACTGATACTGATAGATGATAGCATCGTACCTCCCAGGCAGAGGTCTGAGGAATAAACATCACTTTAGCCTTTTCGGAGAATCTTCAGAGGAATTTCTTAAGAAGAAAATAAGCCTGCTTTAAAATACGGATAAGCCCCACAGCCAAAGCCTACTGAAGCCAAAATAAAGGCCCTCCTTGCTTTCAAAGGACTTTGAATGATACCCGAGACGCATTTATGAAGGGTCTCTGAAGAAATGGAGCATCATGAAAAAGGCCATGTGTGTGTGTGTGTGCGCACATGTGGGTATGTATATGAAGGAGATTAGCTATCAGCTCCATCTATATAGATGACTATAAGCAATTTTGGAAAGGCCTTATGGAGGCTCAGGGGCTTAAAGCAATCCTTATCATGCCGTGAAGATGCAGTTGGGCTAACAGAGCCATTCCTGTCTTGAAGAAAGGCTGGTTTTAGCAGAAGAAAAAGACTATCAAAATGGTCTCACACCTTAAACCCATTTATGTATTACTTTCTGTTTTCCCATTTTCTCTCTCTAACACTTTTTTTTTTGGTAGCAGGTTCCTTTTCTCATCAGGAAACAAAGTGTTTTATGAAGAAATCTGGGATGTGAAAAGCATCTGCATGTCCACCCACTTCCCAATGGAGTTTCTCAGTGAACTATCCTGCTCTGTTATCTCATCAGGCATCACGGGGGGTGTGAACAGGGCTGCCTCGCTGTGTCTGCTCTCCAGACGAGTCAAGGCCAACAGTGTACGTAACGAGAGACTTCTCAAAAAGGAAGGACGGGTGTTGCAGAAGGTTACAGACCTCAACGCAGCACTTGAATTCTGGGCTGGATCTTATAAATCTAGGGAAACCAACCTTACTCTTCTAGCGCTGTTTAAAATACTGATATGAGTTCATTTGAACCTGCTTGAAACCAAATTGTACACCCTGACTTAAAACCAGTGCAGCGAAACTTCAGCTGACTGAAGCGCTACCCATGCTACAGCCGCGCAGGCTGGCTCGTGCAGAAACTGAAGAACGTGACCTGAAGAATCTCCTTGGTGTCACAGCAGCGTTATGGACGTTGACTGGTAGGACTGTAGCTTGCTGAAGAGTTTAAGAGCAAAATGAAGGAAGGCCAGAAAGCATCAGAGACAGCCACAAAACCACCATCAGAGATCTCAAAAATCCAGGTCTGCTATAGTGGGGACTCAGTTAACTGTCAGATACTATTGTGATCAATATAATTATCACAAATAAGAGAACAAGGATCAGCTTGTTACAAGCTAACTGTCTCAAAGTCAAAAAAGAGGGAAATCAGTTTGTAAAAAGCAAATTTGTGTTTCCCTAGATTTGGTAAAATCTTTCACCTGGCACTGCTTTTAGCAAGGCAAAAGACGAGTTGTGGACAAGCCTGCTTGCTGCTGAACCCACAATTCTGGGACAGATAAGTGAAGTACCACTCATTCATCACTTAAAGCACAACAGTAAGGAAGGGGGAGGCTCGATTTGCCTGACTGTGCCTCTTCTGTGTGTACAGGAATTTTTATCTCTAGGGCTGTTAATATAGCACCTTTCAAAGACAGTGAATTCTCTTTAGAAATAGGGAGATAATGAGGCTGTTTCCACTCCACGATGCATTTAGATAGAAAAACAAAACAAATAATGCTGTCAAGATTTATAGCAAATACATTATAAAGGGCACTAGGACATTTGTATAAAGAACTAAAATGGACCCACAGTAGAAAACACACTTTACTTTTACGACTTTAACTTCAGGGCATGAAAGGCACCTCATTAATGATTAGAGGGATACAGATGAGCCATAACAGTCTATATATCCTTATAAATGATATACAGGGAGAGCTAAAAGGCAGGGAATTATAGTCTCCTGTGCTGTGATTTTTTTCCTCTTCAGCTCTTTCTTAGTCTTCCAGCTCAAAGAAGGCAACTAAAACTTATATTGACCAACTGTGTATTTACTTAGTCAAATAACTAGTGACTTCTAGCAGGTTGTGTAGATATAGCTGGTCTGGACTAGAGTTTTACAGTAATACCCAAACACCTGGAAGTAGCCTGTGGTCTCACAATGGTGCCACTCACACAGTGACTGTGGGTGACACCGCTGCTCCCTGCCAGCCAGCGCTGCCAACAGCCCATCAGCACAGTGCTGGCTTGCGTCTCTGAAAGGGTCGCTACTCCAGCCACCTGCCTGGTTTTACTATGGACTTGCTAGTTTTGCTGTTTGGGCACGGCTGGCCCAAGTGCATGACTTACCTGAGGTCCCCCAGGAGATGTCTTGCTGCAAGAGAGGGTCCTGCCGTTGCCTCACTGAGCTCTGCTGCAAAAGGGGGGCATAAGCCTGTTTGGACACCAGGGTTGTGCTCTGAAAAAAAGAGGTTTCATGTTTTCTATAAATGTTTTTATTTCAGTGTCTTTGCTTTCGGGAGCCTTTCCTTACTTCCTAATTTCAAATGCAGTAGACTTTTGGCTGGAGTAACTCTATTTATGGTGTTTTAAAACAACATGCTGTATTCCCTAGCAGGAGCCAGCTAAGAGCACACGTACAGTCAGTTCTTGCTGACAGACAAGTGATGTAATTAACTCATTAAGTCACAGTAACTCAGTCTCTTTGGATCACTTGAACTTATGCTAAAAGACAACCCATTCATCAAAGACTTGACCTCCTTGTGGACAGGAAGGAAGGGGAGAGAAACAACGAGGCAAAGGAAAATTAAGTGACTTACTCAAGGTCATAAGAAGTCTGCAGGACCGGCACGGCTGAGCTCAGTGCTGAACGCCAGCACTGGGTCTTAGTGCCAAGAAAATGCCTCCTCTAATAATAAGGAAAATGTGCATTTGACATCAGGAGGCAAACTGCTGTTCTCCCTTCAAGACAGAGAAAAGGGCAGTTGTGGCTGCTGGCCTTGGCTATACTGACAGCTCAAAACTTGACCAACTTCTGAAGAACAGGGCTAGCAGAAAAGTCTTGTTTCTTTGTGGTGAAAAACACTGAAAGAGAAAGCTTTTCCAATACAGGGGCCTTCTCCGTGCTTGAGATGCAAGTGATTCCTGCTGCAGAGTGGGCAAAGCCCAGAGAAAGCCAGGGTGGACAGGCCTGGGAATATTATCCAGAAAAAAAAGAAAAGTGAATCTTTCCAACCATGCCAGCTCACTGCACAGCTTAAAGGAGAGAAGAAAAGCTGTTCTATCCCTCTGCTATGCCCTAGTGTCCAGCTGTGGTTTTTGGGTGGTCTGTACATGATTATTAACAAAGTTACAGAAGTCCTGAGGCTCCTCTAATGCAACGTGGTGAGACAATCTGGGGAACCCTGCAACCTTGCATTGCCCTCTGCGGTTTCCTTGGCCCGCAGCAGACAGACAGACGAGCAGACTAAGGTCGATGGATCCCTAGGGCTTCTCAAAAGCTGCTGTTGTGCAGGCACCTTGTGATTTCAGAGCTGACTTCTCCATCCCTTGCCGTGTAATTCTCTCTTTATGGAGCTCTTACCTTGGGGGAAATGGGTTTTATTGCAAAGTCAAAAGGTAATTTTTACATAGACTCCATTACCTGTTTATAATTAAAACCATAAAATCCCTTTGTAGGAGGCTTAATAACTTCCCCCCACACCAAAAGAGGTTTTCATAAAAAAGACTCATTAAAAGTACTCACAGCTAATGCTGTAAAATGAAGAGAAATACAGAAAATTATTGGGACTTATTTCAGCATTTAAAAATAGGCATTTTTCCCCATTCACTTTTACAGCTCAAAGTAATACAAAAACGGCAGGCCAGTCTTAGCCTTTCTGGTCTTCATCCCCTTCCTTTTCCCTCTTCCAGGAGACCACTTACCCAGAAGAAGTGCCTGGGACTTACCAGGGCGGCGAGCATGAGCTGCGAGAAGCAACTGTGATTTCTGACCTTGAGACTGCACTGGGAGGTTCAAGCCCAGCAGTTCCTACGAGCTTCTCCATGTCCTGTTTGCTTGTCTTGGCCTCCCGCCATTCCCAATCACAGCAGCATGAGGGTAACATGAGCAGTGAGCATAAATTTCTCTGAAGCTTTCTGTCATTTGGGATCATTAAGGCTGAAAGATGTTTTTGGTTTCTAAAGGCTATCAAAAAATATATAGAGATGAAACACTACAAACAGGAAAATGTGGCCTTAAAAACAAATGGACGTGGAGTAAAATTGCATGTTTTACTTTGTAGTAATAAGTGGCTAGGAGTGTGGATGTGGAGAGTTACCACAGCTTGGCTATCAGGTGGTCAACACTTGAAATAGCATGCTCATTCCTTCCCTACTCAGGTGTGAGCCCAGAGTCTTAACCAATGCTTCAGCAGAGTCAGCTTCAGAGCCTTTCTCACCAGTCACTGACCCTACTGCAGGTATCACCCTCCTTGATGCAGTGCTGTTCATCTGGGTTATAGAGCAAAAACTGCATCGTTGTGCAACTTCTTGAGGAAAGCCAGTGTACTGGTTGTGGCACAGTTCATACTTTAGACACTCTCAAGCTGCACCTAAGCAAGATTCCTGCTCAACTAATGAATAAGAGATGCTGCCACCACAGCCCCATTCAGGCGTCTGCAGCCTCTGGCTCCCTAGGACTGTCTGCGCAGTGGAGAGTAGCACTGCTGCTGAAAGCATCTCCAAATCAGGTTGTGGTGGGACGTATAAGAAGTACAAAGATGAGAAAGCTGGTTATGTGTAAGGATTACCCAAAACAGTC
Organism: Leptosomus discolor; assembly: GCF_034619465.1. Taxonomy (NCBI): domain Eukaryota; kingdom Metazoa; phylum Chordata; class Aves; order Leptosomiformes; family Leptosomidae; genus Leptosomus; species Leptosomus discolor. Next base: position 5,161,097 of record NC_141407.1, on the reverse strand, counting down.
AAGGCCTTTATGGTCGCAATAGTAAGTTAAAAAGACCTTAAAGTACAATATTAGAAAAAACAATTTGATTACATGCTCAGTCTGAACTGGTCCTGGGACAGCAAGTGGCCCAGGGGAGCTGCATTCCTCTTTTTCCAGTTTCAAAGAATAAATATAAGCAAGGAAAAACACAACAAAAAACCCCCCCACAAAACCTATGTGGCAAAAATAAATCTTAAAAAACCCTCTATGTTTCTACAGGCTGTGGGTATCATACAAGCAGTTTGACACACATGGATTTACAACCCGCAGACCACAGAAACCCTGCCCTACAACCATCCTTGTGTTTCATTGTCCCTTCAAACAACCTTATTTCCCACTCAGATTTCCAGCTTGTGTTTATTCTTTTTGCCTTACCCTAATAACACATCCTCATCGACATAAGCACTCAATAATGTCACCTTGGCAGCAAATTATGTGTGCAAATGAGATAAAATTGTATAACTTAAGTGGTAGCACAGTGGAGGTCAGTCCCTGCTCATGCCAAGTTCATGGGTTAATAGGCAAGTGTCACCATTCCACACTTCTGCAAAGGAGGTTAGATCTATACGAGTCTGAAAAAGTCGAGTCCCTTGAGAGCCTGGCTTAAAACAGATCTTACCTTTAATAGAAGCAGAATGAGTAAACACTCTCCTGGAAGTAAGGAAGTTTGTAACCATAATTTGGGGAACAACGCACACTCAATTTTGCTCTGCTCAAGGCTAATGACTATATAGTCTTCTTTAAATACAGAACTGTTGCATCTTATTCCATCCTTCCTAGCTAAGTACCGATTTTCTTAAATTTACATTCTATGCCTGCAATCGTGTCACTAATATCTCTTGGATTTCCGTATAAATCATTTCCAGTCAGAAATGCTGACTCATGGGGGAACTGAGGTTAAAGAAACTTTATTTATGTCAGAGAAATTGATCCCTCGTAATTTAAAGCCTTCCTGCACCACTATTTATCTTACGCCTCTTACTTCAGGTCTTTGTCCCACATCTGGGCCATGGCAGGTGGAGAGCCATGCATCTGTCAGAACAGCAAAGCTGTCTCATTGCTCATTTTCGGCCTCCTTGACCTTGCGTGCTCACCTTACTTTATTAGCACAGTTCTTCAAAACTTCTGAAAAAGGAAAATATTCCCACTTGATGCCTTCCTTCATTTAATACAGTAGCACTTCTAATGCCTTTTTCAAGTTGTAGCAACCTCTCAACTCCCTTACCCCTGCTGCCTTTTCCCTTCTTTCTTCATCACTTTTCTTTTTCTTCCAGCTGACACACACAGTCCACTTCCCTCTTGAACTTCTGGCCTTTTAGCTTCATCCTTATGTCACTTTGGCATACAAATAGCCATCACTATGTTAATCCCATCTGACTGTTTCCTTCACTTGGGGGTTGGGTTACTTCAAAACTCCTTCTAACACATCTTCAACCCTGCAGGAGTGTGGCAAGCAAGACTTATTTAAACACTCAGTCTCCTTTGTACAGTGTCTCCTACCATGACTGAGCATTTCTTGATTTTGTGCTGTTCTCTGTGGCCTCAAGGACCTTCTGCTCCTGGAACACATGCCTTTTTGCCACCTTTCAATTTCTAAGGCTTTATCCCAACAGCCAACATCACAACAGCCCATCCCTTCAGACTCCCAAGGGGAAGTCAGTCAAACCAGTAAACTGTTGGCTCTTAGCATCATCCGTTCATCCCACACAGGACCTCTTTGTTCTGGAATGGCATAAACACAGCGGAGAGCAGGCAGCTCATTAAAGTGGGCAGCCTTGGGGCTATGCCAGTACCCTCACGTCTCCGAGAGGCAGCAAACTTGTCCCATTTCCTAACCGATGCAGTAAGTCAGCTGCTCCCATAGCAGCCAGGACACACTGCAGTGATGGCTGTGGGGAAAAAAAAAAAAAAGAAAAAGAAAAACAAAACAAAACAAAACAAAACCCCAACCAAACAAAAACCCAACCTAAACAAAAAAGCTTTCTATCTCATTTATCTGTCCCCAGTACATGAAGGTGCCTTGTAATGTTGGTCTGTGGCTTGCTGCTTTTTCTCATATTATTTGTAACTCACTCTTCTAGAAACTTCACAGTAATCGGCCTTGGTAGACTTCCCATCAATTCATCTTTCCCTACACCTTAACCCTCTCGGGTGCTCAGCTTGTAAAGACTTTGCAGAAGGAGGTAATGCCCTCCTGTCACATGTCTAGTGTACCCAATTCAACTGGACTCAGATCCAGGTGGGGCTCATGAGTAGCAATGGAGTAATAATCTTGAAAAGACCTCTTGCAGCTGCCCCTGCTCTTGCTGCACCTTGTGTCTCAAGCTTTTCTTACAAGGATCCTGAAAAATTCATACAGAAATTCATGACACATTACACCAAAAGAATGGAATTTATCAGCTGTATACAACAAAAAAAAAACAACCACAGTGGGAAAGAAACAAAAATTAGACTGGGTTAACAAGGCTGGGAAAGAGACATTCATAGACAGATTAAGCAAACCAGTCATGGTACAATACTGCTTTTGCTGTGTATTATTTGTAGTTAGTGCATTTATATTTGCTTCTAAAGGAAAAGGACATTAAACTTAGTAGAAGACAGCAAACACTACAGGAAAGTCTGAAGCTATTTGAAACACTACACAACTGCTGTTGTTATGAATGGGAGAAATTCCAGCTTACTGGGTGAAATTCAGAGCCTTTTAGTTATGAGCCTGACTTCAGCAAAGTGCCTCCCGCCTGGAGGGAGCAGGCAAAGCTCAGCCCTCACACACACGTGCTCCACTCGGCTGCATACAAGCACCCAGGGTTGGACTCAGCTCATCAAATGCAGGAGAGAATACCACGTTCAATAAGGCTGATATATCATTTACAAGTTGCTGTGAGATAGAATATGCAGTAATCACACCTAAGCACAGCAAAATAGAGACAAGACAGGTATGAAAAATTACAGACTGATTAGTAATTTGTCATGGACTTACAAGGAGTTTACCAAAGTTAGAGGCAATGGAACACCATGCACTTTCTGTATCTTCAAACCCACTCAGGCACTGAGTTTTCCATTCCAATTTCAGGAAACTAAATAGCAGCAATACTTGATGAACAGCTCTGAAATGTCCTCCCATGCCTTTTCAGTTCCTGATTCTATTGTTCTGGTAGGAGAAAATTTCCCCAACAAACAGTTTATTGATTGTCCATTACACATTTTTCCCTCTGAAGTAGTTAGAGTGTTGTCTAGATGTCAGACACAAGATACTAAACTAGAAATTCAGTAAGGAAAGAAAGATATCTTTTCGCTATAGCATTGGATCTGACATCCAGATCCCGTTTTTACCCCTACAACTTCATTTATCCTTGCTGTACCTCCCCATTCACAATAGAAAAGCAAGAACAACTCCAGGCCTGAACTTCCATGGCCTTTGATATCGATTACAAGCACCTTGAAATCAGGACCATGTTTCTGGGATGGTCTGGAGAGCACCTAACATAAATGAGCTCTGACTTGGAGGTTGCAGAAATAATTGTAATGCAAAACAATAAATGATAATAATAGGTGAAGGGTATTGTAACTTCTGTGTCACACAGTCTGCCTCCAGCAATGGATGGCTCAATTTCCGCTCCCACCCCGTTTTTATTTTGTTATTGTTGTTGGTTTTGTTTGGGTTTTTTTTTAAGTTTTAAGACACCTGCAGTCTGCAGCAATACCTGTTTCTCCCTCCATAAAATTGCTTCACATAGTACTCTAGATGATGTTCAGCAATGTGAGCAGTAAACTGAAAAGGGTCAGTAAAACACATGCAGGTACAAAAATATAGTGTGATTTTCTTTTTTTAAATGTTTTTTTTTTGTTAGAACCAAGCACTAGCATCTTTTAAGTTTTAAATACAGTAGATTAGTGCTCTTAAATTTAGAAATTAATAATGCCGTATAGAAAATTGCATTTAAGATATAAATGCCTTCTCAATAAATTTGCCTGATCAGTTCTGCCAGGGCACCTCATTCCTGCCCCTCCTTAGTCGTAATTCCTGCCCAATGAATCATTACTGCTGTAATCACAGAGTCAAAAAGCTGACCTCTTGCTCAACTCAACCTGCGCCCAGTGCCTTAAAGACCAGATCACGCTTATCCCCCAGCCTTGCACCCCAGCGCATCCCCTCATTACTTCTGATCTTTAAAGAAAAAAACCAAAAACCCACATATGCGAAGAAATGAGTACAAAACATCTCATTTTTCCACACGAAGGAAGGAGAAAGACAGCCCAGAACAAACAGCTTCCTACAGGAACCGCAGCCGCTTCAGCGTGCAAAGGGCGACATGTGCATACAAATGGTGCCTAATTAACTGCTTAAGGAGAGATTAGTTGCCATATGTTGCCAAGAATGATGGGTGTGCTTCCAGTGCAGAATTAATCGATTACAAATATGCCATCTCATGAAATATACTGCCAGAAAGATGGGCTGTCACGCACCCTGGGGAACGAAGGGAAAGGAGCTGGGGGAGCGGTGCGTGTGTGTGCTGCGTTGGTTTTCCCGGTGCTGCTGTGGCTGGGTGCAAGGTGAGCGGCGCGGGAGGAGCAAGGCACGACGGCAGGCACCCGTGTGCTGAAACTACAGGCGCTCAAACCTCACGCTGACCCAACCGCACGGGTTCAGGTGGCCACAGCAGCGACAGTGTAGAGAGAGGGTATGCTCCACCAGAGGTAAGTAGCAATTACTCTGTGGGCAACACAGCAATCCAAGGAACAACTCAAGACAGCAGCTAACGAGGATTTTGTGTGACACTTCACATACCACAAGATGCCAAGCTGGAGAAAGAGCTGGGTCTCCGTATTGACTTATTTCTTCACCCAAGTCAGAAGCCTTTTTACAAAGAAACCCTTTCTGTCTGAACTTTGGGAAAGACAGGGGATGGGGGAAGACAGTTCAGCTCTTGATGCTCACAGTATGGTGCAGTTGTCGCTGTCACTGGAAAAAGTGGTTATGCCCTCCCTGGCTAAGTACGTGCCCATTCCAAATCAACCCTCACCTTACCCTGCAGCTCCTTTGCTACAATAAAGCTAATGAAGGAAAACCAATAGTGTTCTGAAGCTCAGAAAGCTCAACGGACTTGCCAAAGGTTTAGGAGGGCTGGGTGGGTCGCCAGAAGGAGAGAAAGGATGGGGAAGAATCTCACCTTTGAGCAGTAATGAACTCATCATCAGCATCAGCTCAGCTGCCTTTTTCAGCAGTGCTTTATCCCGTGTGTGTGGATCAGGAGAAATAATTTAATCTTTCTCACCTCTTTTTCTGTAAAATGGGTTATTGATATATCCCAGCCTCACCTGGTTTGGCACGGATAAATCCATAACTGGCACTTTATTGCCATGGTTATGTGACCCTGTGAACGGGGGCGTGCGAGAAAGAAATGCAAACAGTAATTCACACAGATCCCCCACTTTCTAAAATCACAAATTGCATCAGTTGAAGGCCTGAAGCAAAGTCCCTGAAAAGCAATGAAAAGACTCCATCGCGGTGCAGATTAGTTTATTAAAGTCTGAGCTCCCATATTTCCCCAGAGATTTCCCCTCGCCTGCCAAGACTGACAGGCCTGAAAGCAAGTAGGACACTGCCCCAAATGTTGGAGCAGCAGATTATACTACAAGCTCCATACCATTGAAAATGGTATTATAATGAAGAGTAGATGACAAAGCAGTCGCTGCAAGCGCCAAGAAGGTCAAGTGATCCTGTGCTTTCTTAGGAGCAATTTATGCAGTGCTTCAGTAACATCTGAAATGGAATAATCTCGAGTAGGCACTGAGAGCTTTCATTCTACTCTTTCCTGGACCCCAGTAGAAGATGCAAAACCAAGGGGATTTGTTAGATGTTAAACAGAAGCAAAAGAAATGATCCTCCTGCTTTCTCAGAGTCTTTTCAACTTCTCCTCCCAGTACAGTTTTAAATCACTGACTCACACTCAGCCTGAATCTCATACCACTTTCACACACAAAAAAGTAATTTAGCAAGTATTTTATATAAATGCTCATCTGCTTCCTCTAGCGCCATTTAGCACTTGAAAAAATAAGAAGGAATTAGTACCAACAACACTGAATGATGCAAAAAGACCAGATACTACCAGATAAAAATACCTGATGCTGAAAATGGGATACGAGCCAGTGAGATCTGGGGCTTTGGTACGGCTCTGGAAGTTTTAACTACAGGAGCCTAAGGAGCTAAGATCTGAGAATTGTTGGGAGATAAGAAAAATCTACTTTAGTGCAGAAAATGTTAAAGCAACTTTTAAACCACAGCCAGGAGGCACCTAAATATTGCATTAGAATGGGCCATTGAGCATCACAGCAGCACCAAAGGAAGGGAAAGTTATCTAGAGCACAGAGAGGAAAATTGAAAGGTAAGGGGAAAATACGTAGAAGAAAGGTATGAAAAGAAATTAAAGGTGAGAGACTTGCTCCTGCAAGAGGCTTAGCACATCCTACACACAGAGAATGCCTCTTTAACAGAAAGTGATATGTTTTGACTTTAAATTTAGCCTTTAAAAAGCCCACTGTTCTGTACAAAGGCTCCATTGTCTGGAGCAGGCTGAGAGACAGCCCTACATCACTTCTGAATTATCAGCAATAGCTGTGGTTGCCAGTTTGTCACCCCTGGGATCATGTAGTGGATTTAAGTAGACAGAAGCGTTAAGAAACTGAACCCCATCAAGTAACACAGAAATCTCAAATACCTTCACAATTATTGAAGTCAGGCATAAGATTAGCTCCAGAAGACAGGGGAGGGGGGGGAAGTTATTAGAAGACCAGCAAAATCCCACAAAACTCACCGCTTGCCATTCAAATGCAACTCTATCAAAAAGCTGCACACACACCAGACTGGATACCATTTACAACACTCTGCAGAGAGAGACAACAAACATGTTTTTTAGAATATAAGGTTTTTCACGGCCTTTTTTATTATCATTACACTAATTATTCTGGGATATTCATTCCTTTCTTGTTCAAGATACATGGAAAATTCAGAAAGAAAATGCAGTACAGTATCCTCCCCCTCCCTTTCTCTCCCTCGCCCCATTCCTTTTGAGACAATTGTTAAAGGCTCTCTCTTAGGAGTCTAAAAGTAAGATACTAAATACAGACAGACAAGAGATTGTCACTTATATTCAGTGTTTTTACAAAATCCGGTAATTTATAGAAAAGCAAAGTTCTCCAAAATGACCTTTTAGGTACTAGACAATTTATTTGAAGTGGGAGAAAGAGGGAAAAAAAAAAAATCAAGAGGACTTTCTCATAATACTATGAAGTGCACTTAGTAAGAGAAAGCTGTTGAAAACACTTACACTCTATTTTAGGTCTTTCTACTGTTGTCCATCACCATGGTATCAGAACATCTGAAATGTAAAGTAGATTAACGAACTCTAAGTCCCTGTGGGGTTTCTGGTTCTTTGTCATTTTTGGTGTACACAGCATCCCATGTGAATTCAGTCCAATAAGTGTGCTTATTTCCAGTGAAGTTGAAAGCGAATCTCATTTTTCTACAGTGCTGCATAAGAGGATGGAGCTACAGCAATTTCCTAAATTTCTCAGACTTTGGCTTTGTCCATTTTCCTCTGGAAGTTTATTCCATAATCAGGCCCCTTTTTGGACATGATACCTATGCTTCAGAAAAAGCTGGTATTTTAGATTCTCTGAGGTCTAGATAGGTGTCTTGGAGTGTCAAATATATGTCTTACTTCAAATACTTCTTTTCCAGGTCTCAATGGGTTAATTTTCTCACTGGCAATTCTGTGAAATTACTGAAATGGATGTGAATTCATGACACATGTATTTTTACAGCTGTTTCTTTTACCAGAATAAAAAACCAGTCCCTGTCACATTGCTGCGTCTATCCTAATATGACAGCTAGGACCATCACTGTCACAACTTACATGATGTAGCTATTATTACAGAGAATATTACATCTCAAATGATGGGATTTTGTGGTCATCTGGTTGTGCTGTGCAAAATTATGTTTGAATAGAACTAACAATGAAACATTTAGAACCATTACATAAAGCATAAAAGGATGAAAGAACAAAATAATGAAGGGGGAACAAAAAAAAAAAAGGACTTGGAGACACTCTCCAGTGCAACTTTTCCCCTCACACAACAATTCCTACTTCTCCTACAGCTCATGGTTAGAGCTGCATAGGCGGCCTGAGCCACTCTCAGAGTCCAGGAAGTCCATCAGAACTGTGCACAGCCTCCGGGTCACCTAACTCTGGGTCCCAGGGGTGGGGTAAGCCTGGATAGCTGAGCCGATAATCTTGGCCAGCCATAGGACGATATATGTACATAGGCAGAGCTCCAGTCCCAAGTTCGATCGTCTAATCTGGCCACATTCACATTGCTACACAGTCCTGTAAATAAACTATTCCACTGATTCTAGGGACAGAATTAACGCACAACTGGCTGTATGCTATGAATGCAAATTTGCTGCTCTGACGAGTCAAAAGCAAGCTCAACATCTGCATGGCAAATCCACGCCAACAGGAACTCTGCTGCCTTCTCCTCTTCGCAACCCTTCTGCGAGGCCCTGACTGGCAGTGCACAGAGCTGTCTGCAATTTCCAGGGACTTCGTAAACTAATTGCTGGCTCAATCCTCTACCCAGAAATCTGGGAAAATTAAACTAGACAGTCTGATCTACAGCAAGTCTCCCTTCTGCATGCACTAGTTCTGAGCCCATCAACCCTGCACAGGGGTGGGCTGGAGCCAAGGGGACGGGCACCCACTCGCACCCACCCCAGGCAAGGGAGGGCCACCAGCTCTGAGGGTCTCCTCTGAGGGCTGGTGTGTAGGAAGGTTAGAAATTATTCTACAGAACAAGCTAACAATCAATTGCTGTAGTTAATACATTCAGAGAAACGATTAAGAAAGCAGTATTTCAAAAAACCTTCTGAGGGTGCAGGGAAAGTTATCCTTAGAATAGTTTAGCCTAAGGTCTTTACCTTTTCTTGGGCACTACACGTAAAAGTAGTGTCTATTTAAACTAATTACAAAGCCAGTATAATTCATTCAGAATCACTACAAAATAAGTGCAAGGAGAAAGAACTTTAAAAAATTTAAAAAGGAATGAAATCAATGCCTTGAAGATAAATGTAACTGAAAAAGTGTAAGACAAAATCATTACTCAAGGAAGACAAGTCAAATTATTACTGCTTTGATGCATACAGAAAAGAAAAGCATCTTGATAAGAACAAGGAAAACCAAAGTATCACCATTATCGCTGAAGAATGTGTTATCAAAAGAGAATTGGGTCCGTTTCATTTGTTGCTATCTGAAATCTTGAATAGTAGTGATTTGATTGAGTTGACCTCAAAAGAGGTCAACCAGACCAGAAAAACACAGGATGTGATGAACGTACCAGCGAAGGACTCAGCTCTGGAAGAGCTCCCTGAAGGCAGAGCATGCAGCTCCACACAACCTCTCTGAGCAGCTAACTATGGATCAGGGAAGTCACAGGGATGCAAAGTCTCAGGGATATAGATATTTTTGCATGTCCAACCATTAGATCCACTTTGAGGTAACAAGTTAATAACAAGAACACGTTTTGAAGACGGTAAGAAAAGCCATCAAGATAGAGTCAGCTCCCCAAGAAAACAGTTTATTTACACAGAGGTTTAATTAAAGGTTATACAGGTTCTTAAGAGAGGTTATAGAGGAGATGGAGACAGGTTTTTCTCTGATGTGCACAGTGAAAGGGCAAGAGGCAACAGTTGCAAGTTGCAGCAAAAGAACTGGACATCAGAAAAATTATTCACAAAAGTGGGGCAGCACTGGAACTTGTGCCCCAAAGAGCGCAAAATCTCCATCCATGGAGATACTAAAACCTGGACTAAAGACCTCCAGAGGTCCCTTCGAACCTAAACTACTCCGTGCTTTGGAAAGATGGAGGGAAACTCATCTCGTGCACATTCTTAGGTAACCACAACTTTTTGTAAATACATCAGTGGATCCTGGATCACCTGATGAAATTAGCTGAGCTCAGAGAGAGAAGTTGCCGAGGCTGAAGGAGCCTACACACCCAGTGAGCTCCCAGCTCCTCACCTTGAACTTGAGCCTGCTGTTTCATGCTCAGTTTTTCCAACAGCCCCTTCCCCAGCTCTGAAGCCCTGGAAGTCAGGGGAGCCCTGTGCTGCTTTCAGCATGACCCTGCTGGGCTCCATGCACTGGAGCCTCCTGCATGGCAGCTGCCCTCAGGACGGGGGAGAAAAGGAAAGAAAGAAAGCTGCTGCCTATTTCTACACCATAATTCACTTAAGCAATTGAGCTACATCTCTGTTTTGGCACTGGATGTGCTAGTGTGAATCCAAAATCTCACATTTTATTGTGCATTCAGCCTGCTTGGAGAGCAAGCCATTTTCTGGTATTAATAATCCCCCTGCCTCTTTGAAAAATACTGCTGACAAAATGTGGTCAAATAGCTACAAAACGTTGTAAAATATCAAGTGATCCGGCATATTCAAACACTCTAAAAATAAAAGATAAACTAAAAAGACTCTAAAAAATTTGGTGGCTTCATTAGTGAGAAGCAATATTACTTTTTCCTTCATTGTTTGTCCTCATCTGCAGAGCAAGGGAGGGGCAGAAGGGACTACTATTTCACACACTGATATAAAGCCTTAGAGACATGGATTAGGATTAATCTTTTGCTGCGCCAGCCTGTTTCTCCCCCAGCAAACAATCTGCCCACTTTCCCCATGCTCCTGCCCAAGCTTCTCCCTTCCCTGCACAGATGAAGGGATGCACAGATGAAAGGATGCGCAGACAATGACTTCGCACAGTTGCCTCCCCAGCCCCAGCTTTCCTGTCCCTTTTCATGCAGACACAAGCGATTTTAAGGCCACTTCTCACCATATGAGGTTGGGATGAGCTATCTGTATGTGTCTAGCATTGATTCCTCACTCGCCTGCCTAGTGACACCAGCGAGACCATGTCTGGATGTTTTATCAGACCAGCCATGGCTTGGCCAGCTTTAGAGGATGGTCCTGCTGGAGGCTGGGCAGCAAAGGGTGTTCCTGCACCTGGCTTCAGGCAGGGGATACGGTGACAACATACAGTAGATTCTCTTACATTCACTGAAGGGCTGATAGATGTACTCACACATTGCCACTTGCCTCTCTGACGTAAAGTACGCGCTTGCCGAAGGGCTGGAAGAACTTAACAGAAATCGCAGCAGCAGGAGAAGCAGCAACGTGCAACTTGTAGCGGCCGTGCTGCCTTCTGTGTCAGTTCTCACCTCCCCTGGAGCTCCCGGCGCGAGTTCGAGCTCTCCAGGCTCCATCTAGGAAATCTGGGCAAGAAGTATGAGTGAACGTGCATTCATTTGCACAGCCTCATTTTTCAGCTTGGCCAGGCTAATAATAGCACTCCGACTAACTCTCCAAGTTTGTTCGTTTTTCAGTTTAAACCAGACTCCAGCACGTCTCTGTGGATAAGAGACAGCCCCTTCTCTGCCTCGTCTTTTCAGGTTTATGCCATGATATAGCACCCTCCAGGTGGTCCAGCAGCATGAGCTACTCTTTAGAAGATTGTACAAAGGGATTGGAGAAAAAAAATAGAAAAAAAAAACCACAAAGAAAGAAAGAAAGAAACCTTCTTTCAGCGATGGCAGAGAATGGCACAGGGCCACCTGCACATGGAGACGAGATCCAGGTCTGCTACTCACCATCTGGGATTTTTCATCCCTGTGAGCAGCTGACTGATCAGGGCCATGCCATGCAGCGGGATGGCTCATCACCTCCCTGCTGCCAGCTGTAGCCCTATGCCAAAAGCTTCATAGCTCAGCTGGTTGGGTGGGTTGTGGGTTTTTTTTTCTTTGAAGCTTTTGCTCAAAAACTCAAGAAGGGGCAGGAGGCACTGAAACATGACTTAGCACTGCCCAGAGAGCCCTCGCTGCTTGGACCACAGTGCATTTTATAATATATTCGGGATTGTTCTTCAGTTCCAATAAATTTAAGATTGGAGGCAATCCAAATGAAGGGTCTAGGGTTGTCTTCCTAGCTCTTTCCTTGTGAAAGCAATTTCCTTTATTGGCATCTTCAAAGCAAAAGTAATCTTTCTGAGGGAGGTTTGGCAAAAACGTGGAAGGTTTTTATAGCGACGGGGCCAAAGGTTTATAAAATCCCATTGAAGCCGTTGCAGTCCAAGGTAATAGGTAGGTATAGACTTTCAGGAGAATTAATAGAAGGAAAAACAGCCTGCGTTTTCAGTAGAGGGAAAGGCAAAAACCTTTGGTTGACTTTTACCTGTACCTTTCCTTTCCAATGCACAGACACCCACATCACCAAACACCAATATTTTTAAAGGAAGACATGATTTTAGAAATAGGCATTTCAGACTATTTGAAATGCCTTAAAGCAACAAATTGTGCTGAAAAGTCACTTACTTGCCCACCAATCACATATAATGCCAGAGTTCCCATCATTATCATCTGGATAATGTTCAACATGACAGTCCAACGGGATGTTCTTCCCAAGAGCCCTTTTGTATTTAGGACAGAGTTAGAGCAATGGGGAACAGAAGAAAAACAAGTTTGTGCAGAGTCTTAACAGCGCTAACAAGAGTAAATTAGCATCAGCAGAAAACGAAAGACAGTCCTACACAAGGCTCCACAGAGTCCTTCACGTGTGGATGTCGGACCCCACATTCTCTGGCAGAATCAGTTCTTCCCCTGATCATTTGTGCTGGAAGTCAGGCTGAGCTGCCATCCAGCAAGTTTTAAAGCCAATAAATGTTCCCATCTCCAATTGTTTTTCATGCCTGCAATTGCAAGTGCATTCAGAAAGGAACGCGGGCAGACAATAGCAGAAGGATTACATTTCTTAGGCATATGTGCTGTGGGGATCACAAAGCTGGGACAGTAGCTGAACACCTCTTGGCAGCAGCGTCTGGTGGAGGAAGCCAAAATATTCATTCCTTCAGGACAAAGTGAAACTGCTGCATCTAGAAAATGCTATTGTTTATGTTCTTTAAAAATAAACCTATAACGTTTTCTGCTTTGGTCATAGTTTAATCGGTATATTGAGCTGAAAGAGAGGAAAACTGAAGCTGGCAAAATTTTGCCTGGAGGCAGTAGTTTTGTTGTTAACAACACTCATTAGTTCATTTTAACATCTCTCTCTCTGCTGATGTCTGAGTCGTGTGGCAAAAGCAGCCATCGGCATCTTCTCTCATTCACTTAGTTCAAGCATTTCCCCCAAGCTCACGGCCAGAGGTAGGAGGTTCGCCCCTACGAACAGGAGTCACTCAACGCTACTGGGCTGGATAACACCCACAGTGCATCCATGATAAGGGCACTGGCAGCACCAAGCATGCGTGCAGCGTGGACCGATACGCTCTGGCACTCCAGAGTAGCCTCCATGTCGCCTCCTGTCTAATTAGACGTTGCATATTTGTGCTTTAAAGTATCCATAGATTAATAAATATATATCCTCCTATTTGGCATCTCCCTCAAATGGCTGCTGGAAGGGATGCTCTACCTCTGCAGCATCGTCCTTAGCTCTCACATACAAAACTTCTGGCCAGGAGAGCCCACGGGTCCTCACTTGGTCCTTTCCCCATGGGCTGCAGCCACTTTTTAAAGAAGCTGGTAGCACAGGAACAGCTTCGCTAGCCATTGGCAGCAGATCTGAACACAACTGCTGGCTGGACCACAAAGGTGGGTATCGAAGGATCCAGATTTTTGTCTGCTCAGTGTGCAGTAGGGTAAGGAGGTCGTTTGTACAATCTGGCTGCTACTATGTTTGTGGGCCACAGTTTTTAAGAAATTCTTCAGAGTCCCTTCGTTCTTTTCCTCTGATTCATAGCATCATAAGGTTGGAAGAGACTTCTAAGATCATCAAGTCCAACTGTCTACCTAATACCATTTTATATGCCCTCCATTTTGTAGCATTTCCAGGTCCTGCACTGCTCTATCCACCTAGGAACAGCCCAGTATTTTGTTTTGAGAATACAGCCACAGAGCAATGCACTTGACCTTACATGCGCAGTCTTTTCCTTTATCTTTTCAAGTAGTTTTTGTAACATCATAATAGAAAATTCTGACCCATAAATTTCTTAAGAAGCATGACTATACCTAGAGTTTCAGGCTAAATTAGTACTTTTGCAATCAGAAAATACATTAATACATTTCCCCCCCCCCCCCGCAGCATTACTATAACCAGGGCTAGACCATAGCACTCAGGTTTTAAAGGCAGCACTTCAAACACAACTCAGAACTTTGCAATTAGCCTGTCTCCGAGCAGGCAGGGAAGAAGGAAATGAGAGTGCAAGTTTGCTAGGAGGTGTTTTGCTGAGTGACACACATCATACCCTTACGTGAGGCGGTAACGTTTGCCTTGTATATGTTTTAGACCTGAAGTAGTCACAGTTTTAAAATATACTCATGTTCCCCTTTGGGTGGAAGTCAAGAGTCTCCAAAGTTAAGTCTGTTAGATTCCTACTTGGCTGTGGAGCCAAAGAAAACAAACCCTTTATACTGAAGGGTGCTGGGGTTTGGCAGAACCCCAGGCTGCCTGCTGTATCTGTTTGTACCGACCCAAACAAGTCTATAAACAGAAAAACAAATCCACTTGCTTCTACCTCATTGTACACGTTTATCACTAAGAGAAAGGAAAAAGTCAGTTTAGGTACAGATTTTAGGTTAATGCTCCCTTGAAGGACAGATTGCATCAGAGAAGAGGGGTTTTTCTCATTTAAAGGACACTAAAATCTGTGATATCATGAGAACAAAAGGTAACTGAAGTAAAATAGTGATGACATTTGAGACAACCAGATTGATTAGATCAGATTGTTCATGTTTGCTCAGATTCCTCACTTCCTTTCCAACCCCTCTTGATTTTTTCTGTTTGTAGCTGAAAACACACAACACAAATCATCCTTTCAAACTTGCTCCTACCTTGATTAAAAAAAAAAAGTGCTTTACAATTCTAATGCTGTAACTGCTGTGCATATGCCAGAAGTTTGTTCCTACTGTGTCAGCTCATACAACAGCTTGGCCTTATCTACACAGCGCAGAGATTTGAACAGGTTTAAGAGAGCTTTCAGAAATTTAAATTCTCTGTTTACCACCTAGCAGCTTCCTCTGCTTCTCAGCACATAGTTCCTACTGTGCTGATGAACAAACACAGCCCCCTCCTAGCACACAAATGTTTCTCCAAAAGCAGTGATATAAATTAAGGTAAAGTCCTAACTCAATTCAGCTGGTGGGAAATGCTTGGGCACTGGGTATAGTAGAAATAGGAAAAGGTTTTAGGCCTCTAGAATTTCCCATACTGAACCAGAGATGTGAGATTGTAAGAAAAGCTAAATCATTGTCATCTGATTAGCTATGTCCTCACAGCGCCTGCTAAGGGAAACAGCAGTCATGTTCAAAATAAACAGCAAAGTTTGGAGAGGTTTGGGAGAAAATTCCTAAGGCATCAAAATATGGCCTTTGTGATGATGGAGGAAACACCCGTGCACGCCCCCCCCCCCCCCCCAATCTCTTCCACCAGGTATCACCCCAGTGCACATCCTCCCTGGCTAACATCTTCCCAAGATAACAGACATGGCCTCAAGCTTGCTAGACAAGCCCACATGAAGCTGCATAAAAGTTATTTACATATACATGTATATATGTGCAAATAGAGTTTACAAGTTGTTTATACATATGTTATGCTATATAACAAGTCGCACGTTTATGTTACGCTATATAAGTAGCATAAAAGCTATTTACACACACACATACACACGTATATATGTAAATAGAGTTTATAAGTTGTGTGTGTGTGTATATATATATGTTCTACATCATATATAGGATATACAGATATATAGGACATAAAGATATATGTCCTGACAGAAGGGAGTACTTACACAAGTTCAACTTGTCAGAAAAAATAAAAAGTGAAGGTGCAAAATGCCAGCAAGATCAAAGTGACATTTAATCCAGTGACCCCATGTCTCCCTTTCCAGAGTCCCAGCTGCTGCAGCACCCTGCGCTGTGCTATGACCTTACCCGTGAGGCAGGCAGTGGGCAGGCTTGGGCAGCTTCGCACAAGGATACGACGACCAAAGAAAATTGCTTTCCAATGAAGACCACCAAAACAAGGTAAAGAAAAAGCAACAGGAAGTGATTTCAGTGCTTAGGTCATTTCAAATTAGATGGAACATGTTGGGAAAACATTTCATTTTCATCTTTCCACTCCATAAGCCTGCATTTACCAAAATGGTTAAATCCATTTGCAATGCTGTTTTTTTAAGGTTGCCCCTCAGGTTCAAAGGGTGCAGCCTGTTCTTATCAATCCCTCAGAGCTTGCTTTGGGACTGATAACTTCTAAGCCTCCCCTTTTTTCAGAAGTCTGGGAAAGACCGAGAAAATTGCAAATAATTGCATCCTGAAGTGATGGAGTTATCTCCCTGAAAATCCAGCACGATTCCCAGGAACAAATGTTCCTCTCTGATCAAATCCTGGTCCCTGCCTGTAAAGGCTCACCATTGCTTGAGCAGTTTTGTGCAGGGTTCACAGCTGGCAAACCACTTTTAAAGCTGCAGACGAAAAAAGAAAAAGTAGCAGCACTGAGGAAAGGGCAGTTTTCCACAGACCAACACGTAAAAAATGCTGACATTATTCAACATACTTTCAGACCAAAAACTGTTACAACACCTGGTACTGACACAGATCCATTCTCTTTCAGCAAGCTACTATCTGCTTTACATTTCCACAGCGTTTGTGTGTCTTTTTAGCCTGGATCTATCATTTCCAAGCTGCAATTTGTAAAAATCAGTCTCCAAACTAATTCAGGTAAGCAACAGCACCAGCATGAGTCTGTCCAACAGAAGTATTTGCACGTTTACCACCCAAACCAGGTTTTGACTTCATACTTGTTCAGGGCATGACAAACGTTTTTGCAGATATTCTGTTTAAAAGGGGATGTGAGGCTGGGGGAAAGGGACTATTTGCCTTGGACCCTGCACAGAGTTGAGGGTGGGAGGATGGTGAGAGACTGTGACTTGTCCGAGAGGTGCGGAGGGAGCTGTAGCAGGGGCAAAGCCCTCCTCCCCAGACTCGCTTGGCTTCTCATTTTCCAACCCTGAGCCACAGATTCACACTTTAGCCCTGATCCGGCTGCAGGGTGAGCACATCTGCACTAAGAGGCATTTGAATTCTAGAGTAGGGAGATTATTTCAACACCTGATAGAACAAGAACATTTTTAGATGGTGAAACCTGGAGCGAGCCAGATGAAAATAAAAGCATCATATGCCAGTAACACAGCAAGCAGTGAACATATATAACAGACCCCATTCATTATAAAACGCTTGCAGGCTCCAGACTTTACTGGAAAAATGTTACTAAAAAAGAATAGCGGCACTTAGTTCTTTCTTCACCTGGATACCATCAGCTCTGAGCACACAAGACTGAGCAACAGGTCTCAAGAGTTTTGCGCAAAAGACGGGTTAAGGGATGTGCGGAGGACCTCCGTGAGTTGAAGCAATAAACCCCTCCCTGAATGTCAAAGAAAACTTTCTTCTAGACCATGCGCGTTTCTTAAGCAAAGTGTCTGCAGCAACGTAGAGAGTGTTACCATTGGTACGGAGTAAGCAAAACCAGATCTGTAAAGACTAACATTTCTACATGCAATCTCTGAAAACCAAGTAATTTCATTAGGATCAAGAGTAGAAACAAAACAAACCAAGTGCTTATTTTGGATTTTGGTATTAATTTTGACCCAAGCCACAGCTAATCCTTCATACCCCAACCGATGCAGGAACCAGTATCACAGGTTGTGATGCCTCTTACACAAACGAGCTGGAAACCGGCTGCTTTCAAGCAGTGTATTCGCACATTCAGCCATGTGGCGTAATGATAATTCAACTGCATGTACACACAAGCACAGAGAACTGGGGTTGCTCATTACCTCCTTTGTCAAAGCCTATTTTTCTTTGTTCCTATGGCACCAGAATAAACAATAATTTTGGTTCTTTGCACATCACCAGCATTTTCCTAGACAACCCGCTCTTTCATTAGCAGCACTCTGGATTGTATAAACACCACCAATAACGCCTTCCAGCCACTCTTGTTTTAGAGGCACATTTGTGCTCAGCTTTTAGGAGGAGGCAGCGATGACAGAAGACACAGGCAGGCATGCATACACACACCTGCACACAGAGTTGCACGCACAATTGCTTCCCTACTTTGCTGATCAAACAGGTTCATTTGCAAGAGTGATGCACAAAACCAGACCATCTCAATCCTGAATGCAGAGTCTCGCTGTATGGGCTCTTGGCATGCTCTGCTGTTGGGTTAGAAGCTCTACATGAATCCTATGGATGGGAAAAGTCTGAGTCAGTTCAAGCACAATTCAGCACATTACTTGGAAGAAAGATCCAGCCAGATACCACCTCGCATTTGTGATATCCCACACTCAGGCGCTGTACCAGAGAAGGCCATTACAAACTTAGCACTGTAAGTACCAACAGCGTAGCTTTCCTAATGACAGGTGTAAGTCCGTGGTGGAGCTGAGCTAAGTGTTTCCTATGTAACAGGCTCAGGCGATAATTAGTGGCCTCTCCTTCCTTCTCAGCATACTCAGTCATGAAACACAAGTGAAAAGATGCTTCCAGGAACAGTTTGGAAATTTCAAATAAAAGGATATTTAGCACAAGCTCTTCAGCCTCTCGATCCTACATGGACCAAGGCTCACATTTGTCCTATATGTGAGCCTAGTGAGGGGATTATTGCCAGAAAGTTACAGCATTCTCCATCTCCGGAATAAGGTCCTGCATATTTCACTGACATTTCTATGCAAGCCAGGCTTTCTCTCACTGTTGTTTTAGAGGGAACCATTTATATATGCAATAAAAAAGTTGTTTCACCACACTGCTGAAAATTCCATCAGGTTACAGTTTCTCTTAACAGTATATCATTTACAATGTATTAATAAAGGAGTACTAAATATTATATTGCTTTTGGCATAAACAGTACATTATAGGTGTTTATAAATGCATCAGTAAACGTTACAGACTTTTAAGTAACCCTATTGACCTGTGGCATAAATGCTCTGTAGCTACTGAATATGATATAGAAACACTTTGTGGATAAACTTTTACAAGCCATTTGTAAATACACTCTTAACAAGAAATACTACATACTCCTAAATAGACACAGAAATAACCCACAAAAATCAAGATAATTTCAAGAAAGAGCACAAGTCTTTTTATTTGGTTTAGTTCCTCTAAATTAAAATTACACCTCAGTGTACAAAAGTAAAATTAAGTCAGAACAGCATTTTTTAAAAAAATATTTTTCATTTTTTTTCAAATGTGGGAGTTGACGAAAGAGAGGACCTGAAATGGCTAAGCTAGATGCCTCAGAAGAATTTCCAAGTGTAAGGAAGAAGCATTAAATCTGTTCCTTCTCTCTTTATGTCGCTTTATTTATGACATATATCATCTGCTCGCAGGTATCTACTCATAGAGGGAACACATCTCACCTATCTGCAACCATCTCAAAATTAGTTGCCCGTCAGTATTGGTCAATTAGTTAACTCAATCAGTGGAGCGAAACGGGCACGTCCAGAGGACAACCCAACCCACCCGCCTTAGACTGCTTTATCCAAGACAGAGTTGCCCTCTGGAGAGGCTGCCTTCTCGCCATCAAGACAGATGTCATCACCCATGTTCCCTCTCTAGAGTTGGACAAGTACTCAGGCATGGCTGGCTGCTTGGTAAGTCCCAGTTTTGAAGGCTGCTGTTAAACAAGAGCTGCATAGTCATCTCAGTGTGAGCTACGGTATTTAAAGGTTTAACTTGTGAAACTAAGAGCTTAGCTCAGGCAAAGAGTGTCTGTCAAACTTAACAGACCTTACAGTAATATCAGTATGATGATACTGGTTATCATGGGGATGGATGGGAAAGTAGCAGCTGATACTTGAAGGCAATGACTGACCTGGATAAAATGCTGGATTTGCACCTCAGCACGTGTCAGTCACAGCAACAGGAACAGGGTGTGAAGCACTTTGAACCCCATTTGGTTTCAGGCTTCTGCATCTGTCCTCCCCCAGCAGCTTTAACCCACTGCTATCCTTGTGCTGGGCAGACAAGGGGACAGAAACATGAATTGGTGACTGTTTCTCAGTGCTGGCACTACACTGTGTATCTTCATAAGACCATTTGGAATATGGCAGAGCTGTCTCTGCTGTTTACTTTCCATAAATACAACCTGTTCTTAATATCAAGTGTCAGTAAATAAAGTGCCAAGATGAACTGTAATTACTGACTATGAACATACAACTGTCTCTATCAAACAGTTAGGGAACGTACAGGTAAAACTGAACACTGGTGAGGCGCCTTCTTTGGTACCAACTTCTTCTAACTAGCTCCCTATACAACGATAACTCAGTTTGACTGAAGGGTGTTTTATACAGTCTAATTTTATTATAATGAACCCTTTGAATAAAAAGTTGTTGTATCTGAATTCTCACCACAGTTAAGATGGGGAATTTGCTTCATCAGGCCAATAAAACCCCACCCATATCTGAGCCAAACACTGATACCTAGTCCAGTAACAGTTTTGTTCACAGCAATGAAGAATTAAAACAAAATATTTTAAAAATAAAATAGTGAATACATACAGAAAGGAATAGTAAAGCATGCTTCCAAGGCAGATTTACTACGCTTTAAGGAAACAGGAACTACATCATCCTTGTTAAGACGCCTTTTTTTTTTTTTTTTTTTTAGTAAGGCTAATTAACAATACCAGAAAAAGCAGCTCTTACCAGTTGGGCTGTATGAGTGTAGCATGACTGGAGTCTCCACTTCTGACACTCTAAGCTGTGAATCTTGACGCACTCCTGCTCGTATCCTGGGAATCGAGTCATCTTCAGAGCACAGAAGCCTTGTCTACTTTCTTGCCTACATTCTGCTCCATTGCACTGACCGAATCGGATGGCAGCCACCGCCACGTCTGTCTGTCAGTAAATGAGGGTAGCAGACCAGAAGATGGCAGCCTGCTGGTACAGGTGTGAAAATATTCACTCCCGACACCCATAGCCTATGGCTGTTTGGTGTGCAACATCTGCACAAAAACCCCCTTGTGTGTCTGCCTATAGAAACCACCAGAGAACATATTAGCAATCTCTACTCAGCACTTGAATACCAAGGAAACGATATACCAATACCTGTTACAAAGAAAACGTTGTAAAAATATGCTTTGCTCTAACCCATGCTGCTAAGACGATGATTTTCAGAAGTACTTAGCTCACATACACAGGCTTTCTGAGAGGACTGACTCAAAATCTGCAGCTAGACTGAAGTGCCTGATGAATTGTCTTTGCTGCTCTTGAGTTCCTTCTGAATGATAACCACGGTACAAAGCCAGCCGCCCATCACTGTGACAAGAAGCTGGTCTTGTTCTTTTCCATGCAATCACACCATCATTTCCAGCAGTACTACTTGCAATGCACTGTCCTCTCTAAGAGCAAAGAAAAGGCACAAGTACAAGAGTCTCTTAGTAAAACATTAATCTCAGATCACAGATTTATTTTATGGATTTGCAACACAGCCCATATTACAAACATTGTCTGGGAACATTTACAAGAATAAATAAGATGGACTTGCAGTTGTAAAAAAAAGATTACACTTCACTGTAATGTACAGTCAAAAAATATATCTGATATTCATTGACTTGACATTATTTACCTTCCTTCTTTTAAGCTAGAAAGAAAAGACACTGAATGCACAGTGTTGAGATTTTTGTATTTATATTTTTTTCCTTTTTTTTTTCATACGTGCTTTATCTATCAAACATCCAAACTGTACAAGTGAGTTTCACCAGTAATCCATAAAGGCCAAAGGAGGGGGAAGATAGGAGCGGCATCGCAACAGCAGAGACTAGCTCTCATGCAGCACTCCTCCCTGCTGCAAAATGCATTCAGGGAGCTGCAATAGGATACTGCCGATCCAGATGCAGCCACAGCTTTGCTGTGTGAAGTAGTGACAAGTCTGGCAACAAGGGATGCTAGTACATTTTGATTTCAACAGCATTGGTGCAGGGGAAGGAAGTGAAGGAAATTAAATCAATATGGGAGTGAATTTTGCCAACGTGGTTAGTCAGCATGGGTTAAAGGACGTGTTAAGGATACAGCTCAAATGTTTGGCATAGAAGTACAGCGTTTAAGTGCTGGAGATGTAAGAAAGGGCTACAGGGGGTGATGAGGGGGTAACGCCAGTTCTGTTCCAGGTACACGAAAGTCCAGCACACGAAGTCTGGTTAGACTTTCAGCAATGCAAACAACTGACCATCATTTGTCCTGGGGAGTTTTGTTAGAGCATCTAAATTCATGAAAGCTTGCAAAGTGCTGGCCACACTCCCACTTCCATCCCCAAAAACGCACTTCTTTCCATAATTTCACATAAGTAAGATTTCCTGGAGGTCCCCGTTGAAAGATGATGTACTCACACAAGGAAATAAATTTCCACAGTGCAACATGCTTGAGGTATCTCACAAAGTCCCCCAAATAGCGTTTCAGTGTATCAGATCTCTCAATTAAAAGTATCACCACTGAAACACTGTCATTCTGCAACAAGCCCTTCCACTAAAGCAATCACTATGCTGTTGGATACCTGTATATGAAATACCAGGAGTAGTCCCAAAGGGCATGTCTACAGTATACCTCCACCTTGCAACAAGACAATTCTTGCTCCAAAGTGGTGTGGACTGGCTCATGTTTATTCTGCTTAGAAACAGCTCATGCTGAATGGAGTTGCAAGAAAAAATATTTTAGTCCGTTCTTTCTCCATTTCATTCTTTTTTTCTTGACCCCCAAGAAACACTGCATCTGTCATTCAGTCTGCTGCATTATTTCAGTTTTTAAGGCTCAGGTAGAAAATAAAATAGCGGTGAAAAATCTGCTGCATGCACTGGGATAAGGATGGAAAGGCTAATTTAGATCTCTCATGTTGTTACAAACTGAAAAAGCTGCCAGGTTTTCACAATTATGCTACTCCAACATGAAACTGTAGGATATTCTGCGTATAGTTTATTTTTTTACAGGGGAGGCTTTTAAAATATTTTAACACAGCAAATAAAGATTATAGATTAGAGTTCACTGGAACTCAGCAATTTTTTTTCTTTTTTCTTTCCATCACACTCAGTACCACCAGGATTTGGTCTTGATGTATGAAAATGTATGATTTTGCTTGACAGTTACAGCAAATTGTACATTCTTCAAGTATGTATATGAGGAAGATGACTGATACCTTTTCCAAGTCAATGAACAGATAATACATGACAGATTTTCCTAGTGGTCCTTGCCAAAACCGCAGAAAGTGGCTTTGCTTGCTATGCTGTTGGCTCGCCCTTGATGAAAGAAGCGCTGTAGGTATTTTTGGGAACAGGGAAAGAAAGAGCACTTGCATTTAAATTGTGTATTATGTATGTATGGCTACAGAAGACTGCAATCTAAATAAACAGGAATGCAGGAGGGTTAACAGAATCCTTATTACTCACTTCCATCTCCCTGACTTTCATTAGCTGCCCCCCTGTAATTTCTACTCCTGTAAATGCCTGTGCAGGGAAGATGCAGCAGTTTGTTCTGCCATTTCACAGTCTCCTAGGAAGTATACTGAATTTTTGACCCACAGGCAGTTGTTACGCTCAATAACTTTGGCCATATGGCCCCCTTTATTTTTCTTACAAACAGGGGTTGACTGAAGTTTGTACACTTAAGACAAATGAAAGAATCTCAAATGAAAACACGGCGGGGTCTCACCAAGTTCTTGAGATGCCCCTTGCACTGGCTGGGAGATATCATAAAAGTTAACTGTGCTACCAAAGTAATGGAGTTGATTGTTTAAATTTACTACAGGACAATGAAGTTTTCCAAGTAGAACATTTCTACTGCATTGCACGTCCAGGTCCGTGTCAGGACTGTGCGCTGCTCTGTGATGACTTGTTAAGAATTCTGCAAGTATGACAGATAGAGGCACCTTGTATTTGAAGATTCCTCTCTCAAGCAAACTTCCTTTTATTTTATCCCTCAGGATTTATTCCCTCTGTCACACTCTGACTGCTCTGACTCCACAGAGCTCCACAGCGTGGAATGTGGCAATAGCTGTTTTTTATGATCTTGGCATGAACTCGGAGGAGTAAGAGAGATGTAAGAGCAGCTGTGCAAGAATGAGAGACAGAACAAGGTGCAAGTTTCCTACCTCTTTCAGGACTCCATTTAATCTGCCTCCTCCTCCAATGCTTGGTTTCTCCAAAAGGAGATTTCTTCTCCTTTCCTTCACCTCCTATGGCAATTGGCTTAACTGCCTTCTGAATCTGCAGGAGTCTCTCTCCTTTCTCTGACTCTACAGCACACCAGGAGCAGGGACCAGCAATCCCTGGCTTGAGATTCCCAAGGGAAATCCCACAAACCACTTCTAAAGGGCCTGTGAAAAGTACATGGAAAAAGAAGTCTACCATCTTATGTCTATCATCTACAGGTCTCATGAGGAGCGGCTGAGGGAACCGGGGTGGTTTAGTCTGGAGAAGAGAAGGCTGAAGGGAGACCTTATCACTGTCTACAACTACCTGAAAGGAGGTTGGAGCGAGGCCAGGGTCAGTCTCTTCTCCCAAATAACAAATGATGGGACAAGAGGAGATGGCCGCAAGTTGCGCCAGGGGAGGTTTAGATTGGACATTAGGAAAAATTTATTTCCTGAAAGAGTGGTCAAGCATTGGAACAGGCTGCCCAGGTAGGTGGTGGAGTCACCATCCCTGGGTGATCAAAAAACGTGCAGATGTGGCACTTCGGGACATGGTTTAGTGGGCATGGTGGTATTAGGTCCACGGTTGGACTTCATTATCTGAGAGGCCTATTCCAACCTAATGATTCTATGATCTGAAAGCTTAAATCTACTACTGAGGGGTCTACATTGCCACTGGGAGTTTACAGATCCAGATAAAAGGCTGGAAACTACTGACAAACAAACACATGCTGATCTAGGCAAAAGCTTTGGGATTCCCTCCTCTGCCCTGTGGAGTTACGTGGACCAGACTGATTAAGGGTCAGACACATTTCCCAAAAGCTCTGTCTGCCTTTTAGGAGTTGTCTGGACATTCTTCAGATGTGTGTGCATGTGGGCAGGGGCTGAGCAGGAGAAACGGGGTGCAGGAACTGTGGTTTGATTTGGGGACAAAGGCCCCTAAAGTTACAGCTTTTCAAGGCATGTAAAAACCTTTCACTGCTAACTGCCTGTTGCCTGTGGCTCAAAATGGGCAACTCTAGCTCACATAAATGGCTAAAATGTGAATAAATGATCAGGGACCCACCAGAGCATAGCAAAGGCAGACATAATTCTGTGCAACCTTGCTGAAGAATTTAACTCACAAACTGAAAGGCCTCCTACTACCCATAGGTCAGAGACTTCCCTGATTAGAGAATACCAATTACTTCAATCTGCAGACATAAAGAAAACCACCAAATTCCCATTTGCTTGCTTGTTATCACAGGTCCTGACTCAGTTACCTTCACGTGTACACTGTACTCCCTTCTATGGTCTCTTTTCTTTATGTTAATAAACAAGTACCTCATATCTATTCACAGGTGGTCAAACGCCTGTTTCCTTACAGGTACTATGAAGAAGGCCGGGGGGGCGGGGCGAGGAAGCCAGCATAGGACACAGCTTCGGCAAAGATCTTAAAAAAACCCCAAAACAACCCAAAACCAAACCCACAAACCACCACCAAACACACCCAAAACTAAAAGAAGAAAAGATTGTTAAGACCTACTGTACCTTTTAGGGGCTTTGGTCTCTCTCTTTCCTGCAGACAACTCAGGGTCTTCCCTCTCCAACAGCCAGTCTAATAGCTCTGGAATGCTTTGCTTCAGTTACATCCCTTAATAACGTAAGATGTTAGTTACTCCCTGTATGAGATAGTCACCCCGGAACCACTCATCTTTACATATTTTTATTCTCCTGTATTTCAGATTAAACTTTAGACCAATACTATGCTATCAATAAAAAATGCTCCCTCACCCCTGGAGGATGTATGAATAGGAATACGTTAATCTTCATTATGACCATTCAAATATTGTCAATATCATATGTTTTCAGCCTAAAATTCAGCCATTGAGGAATTCAGATTTTCTACTATGCATTATCACCTTCCATCCACAGCAGGGGATGCTTAGACTGGAAAGCTCACCCTGACTATTAATCCTTTCAAGAGGGAGAAAGCCTCCTTTATCTCATATCATAATTTCTCTCTCTCCCAGCGAAAACAAACCGATCACCCATAATCTTGCTTCAAACACATTACCTATTTTGCTATAGGCTGTTCTCTAGGGTTTAAACAACCTCAAGTAATAAGGTTCAAATTGAGCCTCTCTTCTCTTTCCACACGATTCCCTTCATCATTAATTGACATTCAGCATGTATGCATTGTGCAGTAAGGAACAGCATAAACACCCCTGAGCCAACACAGACAGGAGCTGGGTCAGTCTTTCCAAAAGCAATATAAGTGCATGACAACATAACAGTTTGGCAACCTAACCTGTAGTGTTTGCTGAGCATCTTTCCACACGGATTGCAGGCTGGACATTAGAAGGCTGAGACACATGGCTGAGCTGCCACATAACAAGCTGTGCCTAGCAGTCGGGCTGTGGTAACCAACATCTGCATTAAACTTTTTCCTTGCAAACACAAGGGAAAATTTAGCTTAAATACCTTTCCCTGCAGTTTATGCTAATGTCACTTTGCATTTGGAGAGGGCTAAAAGCACACGACAAGTTGCTGTGGGTCGGCTGATACACACACCTGACCCTTTCGTAGCATTTTTCATAGCATAAAACACATTCAAACCTACCTCAAGACCTTAAAACAACTCCACTGCAAGTGCTATCCTGCTCTGCTCATCCAACACCTTCTCTCCATACACACATCCCTCCCATGGGCTCACTTTTAGCTTTTTAATCCGCTTTCCTTTATGCTCCTGTTAAGCCTTGAATTACCTCCTACACTTCACAACTCAGTCATACTGCCATTTCTTTTACCTCTCTATTCTTTTTATCCTGGCTGTCACACGCTCAGTGCTCACACTAGTCTTTCAGTAACTCATGAGGGGGACCTATTGCTATGCCACTTTCCATGTAAAATTAACAGAATGCTAAATACTAATTAATATTTCCATAGTACCCACAGGGAGTGATTCCCTCCGGCTTTCTGGAGTTAGCGAAGTCACGAACACTTTTCTGACTTGTAGCTTCTTCCTACTTGGGCAGTTGTTGAACAATCCTGTTCTGGTATCAGGATTCCCTCTTCTTTGCTAACAGCTCCCAACTCCTGACCTACGCTGTCACAGCAAGCCACCTGTAATCAAAACACTAATGCTATGCCTGCCTTCTTGTTTTATTTCATAGTTTTGCTTTGCTTTCTACTTTTTCTACAGAAAACCCCCAATGGTTAAAACTGGTAGTTCATTTCATGACATGCAGACATCTACCTACAGCTTCAACAGGAACTAAAAGTGATTTTGTGATTTCTCGCAGAGAACAGAAAGGACCAACTAGAAACAGAGCAGAGGCATCTGTGAGATGGTTCTCACCGACACTTACGATACACTGGCTACATCAGGGACAATGTGGTTCAAAGCTCATTTAAGGCCTTCATGATATCCACTTGGAACAAGCCAAGAATCCAAAGCTCCTCGTAAAGAATACGAGCTAGACAGTTCAGCATCCTACGAAGCCCCTCCTCTGCTTAGCAGAAAGAGAATTATTGCTGTTCCAAGCACCCTTCCTTAGACTGTTGCAGGTCCAGGTAGAGACAATAACTATTTGGCTAGATACTGGTATGTTTGTGTCTAGAGCTGCTTTTGTCAGATTTCATTTTCATCCTTCATTGTCAAGGCAAAGGTATGACTACTGAAAAGAGAATGACCACAAAGCAGAGCTGCCTTTTGAATTTACAAACAAAATTAGCAAAACGTTTTGAATTTCTGGCATGCTCCACACCAGGCATTGACACAACAGAGCTCCCAGCACAGGCTCCAAGTATTTACCTGAGGGTGGAAAACTACAGGGTGGTAAAGAAAGTGGAGTCTCCTTCAACTCTTACCTTCATCTATCTTTTACCAAGTCTGTATTTGAAGAAACCTACATCTCTGCGAAGCTAATTTACACACAGAGGAACCTCGTATCCCCACACCCTCAAGATAAATAAATGGCTAAATTGAAATACTGAATATGTAAGGCCTTGTTCATTCAATTATCTTTTTTTCCTCCAAAATTACCCTGCAGACCTTAACAATTAACTACTTAAAGATACTCTTTCAGAAAAGCAATTTCTTAGCTGCTAGGAAGTCAGAGCGAGATCCAGAACCATGGCAAAACACATCTGGTGTTTGTTTCAAAGAAGCAGAGTTGCACAAGCATTTTTGCAGAACAAAACAAAAGTTGTTTTGCTTAAGAAGGAAAGATGCTGTTCTGGTCTAGCACTTTTCTTAACACACGTCAGAACAGGTTTCTGTGTATGTACATCACCTTTCCTATAGCTTGGGTGGGTTACCGTTTTGAAGCTTGTAGGGCATGGAAATCTGAATAAATCACTCAACTACATCTGACTGTACAGCAGTTTGGAAATAGTGAGGAAATCTTGACCAAATCCAATTTTAAGACTACCTTCAGGTTTTAAGCTCTTGAGCAGGAACCTTCTTTGTTCTCTATTTGCACAGTGCCTAGCTCAGCAGGGTCCTGTCGTGACTAGGGGTCCTAAGTTCTACAGCAATACAAATAATAAATAAAAAATAATAATACATAGTATATGCTCAATAATACCTACTTTATACCCTGTTTTTCAACGACACACTGCACCCCAGCAAACAGTTGAAAAATATGGTAACGAAGTTACCCAAGGTTGCAGGACAAATGCAATTTGTTTGATGCAAATATTTAACCTTAAGGTTCAAGTGGCTGGGAAACAGTAACGGTATTGCTTCACCAGCACCAAAACAGACACAGACCAGAGAGATGTAACTGGTTCATGCACAGCCTTGGGAGTCCAGCAGAAACTGGGAGGAAACATTTGTATAGAACCCAAGGCAGTAAATCCATGAACAGCTTCTCATCTCCACCATCTATTTTCATGCTAAAAGGAACTACATATGGGAAGAGAATTCCAGTGGGGTTTTTTTTGTGTTGGCCTTTTCATTTGGAAAAACAAATAAAAGGAAACAGAGAAGGTAGACAAATTGTAATGAAGCATTTCGTATATCCCCTATGGCTATCTCATTTTTCCCAAATGACTGCTGCATGAAATTAAGAAATTAAAGACTGAGATTTGAGAACAAAATTATAAATTAAAAAAGGAGGCATTTAAAAGAGAATTTCCTAAGGGTTTCATTCCTTCCCCACTCTGCAGCAAGGAGAGCAAAAACAAAATCCAAAAGAGGAGAGAAGAAGTCAGAGGGGATCAGAAAGTCCAGTCTTTCAGCCTGTCTCCCATTTTGCTAAATTTTACAGTAGGTTATTTAAGAAGCGGTAGATGTTCCGGTAGAAAGCGGGCAGCAGCAAACACAGGCATCGTCTCCTCCTTCCAGCGAGGTCTGTGCAATCTCAGTCTCTTGCTCCGGGAAGGAGAGGTTTTCCTTCCCACACTTTTACTGCCTTCCAGTGTGGGAGAGGGGAGAAGTGTCTGCCAGAGATTGGGGTCTGGCATTTCTGAGGCTCCCCTCCCTCCGCTGGGCTAAAAGGAACTCAAGTATTCCAGTGCAACCTCGTATACAAATTTATACTGTTCCTGAAAGAGAGAGCAGAAATCAGTGGCATTAGGATACAGGTAAATTTTACAGAGCCTCATTCTACAAGCTGTCAAAAATGCCTCCTCTCTCTTTCTTATACCATATGGCAGGACCAGGCAAACATGAACTGCATTTCTATGTGATCCTGAACAAGCTTTACTAAGAGATGGTGCCATCAAATAGAAGAGAAAAGCACTCAAAGAGACAGCCACAGTATGGTCTATTCATTATTTGCTTCAGGCCCTCATCGCACACATTGCTTTTGAGGAGGAATTCAGTGTGATCGATTGAGATGATTGAATTCAGCACAGTTTAATCTCTTCAGTTGCAGCGAGCAAGGCCTGGGCTTTGGACTGCTCTCCCTTCCTGGTTTCGAGGCATGTCACAGCATTAAGCACCGGGCTGTATGCACACACAGGGGACAGATCCCACCCCCGCCCCACAGCCATGGTGACAGCTACTTGGGGTTTAACCTCCTGGAGGCAGCTGGGCATGGGAGACAGTGCCCATCACCCTGTGAGGGCAGCTGCTACCCTCTGCTCAAGGAAGGAAGCAGTGGGACTGGGGGATTCATTGCACCTGCTGAAATGGGACTGATTTTAATTCTGATGGCTTCACATTATGATTCGTTTGGATTCATACTGGGCTAAGCCATGAAATTTTTTTACCTATCCCTTGCATATGCTGGGTGGGGTAAGTTGCAGGAAAAAAAACTTACCAGTGACTCCACCATGTTGGATTTGTTATTCCGTAACGTTTTCACTATGTGGAACACATCAATGATATTTTGCTGTTGAATCATTTCACACACGCTGCAGATAGCACAGAAGGTGCCACTGCGTCCCCCACCATTCCTGGGTGCAGAAGAAAAGAGGCAACAGATGAAGCTGGGTGAGGCTGATGGAGCAGTGCTTACACAGCAGCTCACAACCACGGGTACCAAGAAAGGTCTGTAACGTAAGGACTGGTTAAGGATGCTCAAGGGTTTGTGAAAGTAGAGACCTGCAGGGCAGGAGACTGGGATGGAAAGGCTAAGCTGATTGCTGGCAATGGTGGACAGGGAAGCCCCAGGGACAGTGGTGTTGCCCCTCACTGCTCTGGGGCTCACAGCAGCTCTGTGGTCAGTTGGACACGTGGCAGCACTGCTTTGGTCGTGTCTGGGCCCCAGTCATGAGACCCACCTACACAACAGAAAGTAGCAGAGCTTTTTCAGCTACTCCTCACCGCAGTCAATAAATTCTCTGGGCCAAGATGCTATAACGTAGCACAATATTCAACTGGAAGTGTATTACAAAGGTAATATAACTTCATTTTCCCCAGCTGAAGCCTGGCAAACCACTAGATGTCCAGATCCATAATCAGTGCTCTTCAGACAGCATTTTGTGAGGTCACAGACATTTTCCAGTCCTACTTACAGGCAGTGAACAACAGTCCGTCCATCTCTTCCATCGTACTGTTCCTGCCACTTCTCCAATCTTCTGACCACCTTCAGGAGGGAGCGTTTGGAAGGAGGGGTGTCCCTGTATGCTGGCCAGCCAATGTACTGCAGGTGCTGAACTATGCGATATCCATCCTGAGGCTAAAACAAAGAGCGTTTTCAAGATGCTAAATGGAATCAAGCAGGAAGCAGAGGGAGAGGGTAAAGCAGGGGGCACTGGTTACACAGCATCTTCCCCTCTGGATCTGGTATCATCAAGGTTGATATCCTCCACTCGGGATACCTGATACAGTGGGGAAACAAGGACTTTTTTGGTAATTGGGATAACAGCGATGACCTCAGATATTACAGGGACAGGCAGAAAGTAGGTGCACGGGATCCCTGGTTTTGTTTCCGGTAGAGAATAAAGTCTCACCAAACTACATGAATAGATCAAAATAGACCAAATGTGTCTTTCCTCGTTGCCTGTGCCGGAGATTAGTTGTGCCATAAGAACTAAAGGCAAAGGCAGCACTCAAAAAAACCCCTGGGGACTGTGGCAGGAAAGGATCCTCATAAAGATTTTAGCAGTGACCATTGGTGTTCAACATGGACGGGTGCAGAAGGCTGCGAGTTCCGCCCTGCCAGCTATGCATTTATGAGCCAGCTTCATCCTGAGAGTCACAGAGCCTTAGTCTTACCGGCCACGTGACTTCAAGGCTGTCCCTGGTTGAGAAGCAGTTGGCCTGGGATATAGGAAGGTGAATATTTAACTGATTTACCACTTTTTGTAGTCAGACCACAAGGTTTGCTCTGCAATGCCAC
This sequence comes from Leptosomus discolor, assembly GCF_034619465.1. NCBI lineage: Eukaryota > Metazoa > Chordata > Aves > Leptosomiformes > Leptosomidae > Leptosomus > Leptosomus discolor. Next base: position 5,129,037 of record NC_141407.1, on the reverse strand, counting down.
GAATAAATTGCTGCACAGGCTCTGACCGTACGATCAGAGACTGATGGGCTAAACAGCATGGAAATGTAATTTGTGGAGCCTGTTTCCATTTCTGATTAGAAAAAATGAAAAAGGAGCAAAAAAGAAGACATAATCAATCTGGGAAACAACTAATGAGAGAAAAATCCTCTACTTAAACCCTTTCCAGCAGCCCTGAAGTTGCATTGCCAGGGCCCAGTTTGTTTCTATCATTTCAGCTGTCCTGGGGCTCAGGGATGCAGGCAAAGAGTTGTTTACAGAAATGGCAGTTGCTTATTTATAGGAAAAACAGTGACAATTGGGAATCCCAGTCCAGCCAGTAAACGTTGCATCTGTCTTCAGAGACACTGCATAGTAGTTGACAGATGGAGAGCTGCTGACGCTATCTCAGTTTATTTCGTACGATACTGATGGTTTTATATTGGCTACTAAGTGATTAATTGTTCTTAAATATATACAGAAAAATGCTTTCCATTTAAATAAAGATTTTCAGCTCGTAACATCCACTTGCTACTTTCAGCCAAGAGTCTTTTACCAATACAGACTGATGCAATTAAATGTTAATTAAAGGAAGTAGATACTAAATTCTGCAGTGGAATTTTATTCCTAGGTGAGAGATTCAGCATCTCTATACCCCAAGTCTTGGTTCTGCCTCTTCCTCACGCCAAAATGTAGTTTTGATACTAGCTAGGAAAGCTGATATTTCACGGATCTTACCCTGGCCATGTTGCAGATCCGGAATATCCGGTTGATGATATCTTCATCAATGTCTGCTGAAACAAACTCTACTTGAATTGGGCCGTAACAACAGGACGTCTTCTCTGGCCAGTACTGCATGCAGAGCTGGAGCAAAGACCAAAAGAAACAGAAAGCACCTTAACTATTAACACGGAAATACATGTTCAGTCTTCCTTTGAATTTACCAGATCAAAATCCACAACCAATCTTGTATTACATGTATTTGCTCAGAGAAGACCTCCTTCTACCTCAGTAAACGGTTTTTATACCATGAATGTGAAGAAAAAAAGAAGGTTGATTTCCTGCCCCCCTTTTCTTCTGTATGAACACAATTTGTAACTGATATGATTCTGGGGTCTAAAGGTGCATGAAGGGTGGCTGATAAATGACGTCCTGTAGGGGTATAGATTTAAAATTAATGTTAAAAGATTCGTGTCTGTAGGAAATTTAACAGGAACCACGGAGGTTTGGTGTTAATGAGGAAACAGTATACACACCAAGAAAATTAATCTTAATTCAAGCAAAGCAGAACTTTTTTCTGGAAGATGAACTTTTTAGCTTTCTGACTCTATCAGTAGGCAGTGGTGGGAGAATAAGTTTGCTCTGACAGCAATAAGAGCAAATCTGATTTGCCTGTGAACCACAACTGAATCTCTGACATTTGTGAAGCAGGTTGGAAGACTTTTTGTCTTATGCTGATATCACTGAATTGAAAGTACAAAAAAAAAAATCCTATGCACACGAATTACAATCTAAGTATATCAAATCCATCTGGAAATAGATCATGGTGAGAAAATATTTTGCATGAGATCTCATTAGCAGTTTCTGCTGAGATTGTATTTCTGTTTTTTTTCCTTCCTATTTTCAAGTGTAATTTTTTAGAAGTTTTGAAACCCCCAGATGCTCATTTGAACTTGATCTCAAGCTTTTCAAGTTCAATCATTGCCAGTAATAACGTCAAGTGGGTGCATGCAACTGCATTAATTCTGTATTCCTGTTATTCCTTTGATCATATGGGATTGAAATTGGGTGGGATATTCACGCAGTCTTATGCATCTTTGCCCTTGTTAGTTTTTTCAAGATTAAGCAAGCCAGCCAAGACCACATAAGCAAGTCCTCCTTTGAAGGTTGTCTTTACTCTTCATTCAAACTTTCAAGCAGCCTACAGATCTCCTCACAAAGCATCTGTCCAATAGGCAAGGAGATTTTAGCTGAGCAGGTGCTTTAAGAAACAACATCAAGGTGCACTGGAAAGAAGAAAAGATTAAACCTTTCCTTAATATTGAAAATCTACTTTTCATAAAGCAGGTCTGTGAATGGCCATCTACCCAAAAGATATATACACACAGTGCTTAGAATTGTTACATTCTCTGACCTCTATGTGTTTTTATTTGCACCTTTTCCCTGCATAGTAGATTAAAGGTTCTCTTACCTATTTATTTTAGCTCTTTTCCTCTCTACAGTTCAGGCACAGCCTCTATATAAGCAGTTTTTATGTTTGTTACTCATGGGGATGAGTAACACCCTGCTCATGCACACAAACATGGTATCTGCAGGAAACTGTACACCAACACTTTCATAGTGCTTAGGGTACAGTGCTTGGATTAGGCAATGATGAACAGCTAGATAATTACTACATTGTCATGCAATGACAGTGCAAGCTCAACATTGCTAAATTTCCTTTTCACAACTGATGAGCTGAGCTGCTTGAGGGTAGGAAGGCTCTGCAGAGGGACCTGGCCAGGCTGGATCGATGGGCTGAGGCCAGTTGTATGAGGTTTAACAAGGCCAAGTGCCGGGTCCTGCACTTGGGTCACAACAACCCCACGCAGGGCTACAGGCTGGGGGATGACTGGCTGGAAAGCTGCCCGATGGAAAAGGATCTGGGGGTGCTGGTCAACAGCCCACTAAATAGGAGCCAGCAGTGTGCCCAGGTGGCCAAGAGCATCCTGGTTTATATCAGAACTAGTGTGGCCCGCAGGAGCAGGGAGGTGATCGTGCCCCTGTACTGGGCACTGGTGAGGCCGCCCCTCGAATCCTGTGTGCAGTTTTGGGCCTCTCACTACAACAAAAGACACTGAGGTGCTGGAGCGTGTCCAGAGAAGGGCAAGGAAGCCGGTGAAGGGTCTGGAGAACAGGAGCGGCTGAGGGAACTGGGGGTGTTTAATCTGGGGAAGATGAGGCTGAGGGAAGACCTTATCACTCTCTATAACTACTGAAAGGAGGCTGTAGTGAGGTGGGGGTCAGACTCTTCTCCCAAGTAACAAGCGATAGGATGAGAGGAAAAAATTGGACACTAGGAAAAATTTCTTTACTGAAAAAGTGGTCAAGCATTGGAACAGGCTGCCCAGGGAAGTGGTTGAGCCGCCATCCCTGGAAGTATTAAAGGTGTGTAGATGTGGCACTTTGGGATATGGTTTAGTGGGACTTGGCTGTGTTAGGTTTATGGCTGAACACAATGATCATAAAGGTCTTTTCCAACCTAAATGATTCTACGATCATATGATATCAGACTGTCACACCTTGCCTTGAAAGCTCATAAGACACAAGCTTTAAAATAATCCTTAATGCCCAGTGCTTGTTGGGTGTTTTTTCGGCATTGGCTGCAGACTCGAGCTAGGTGATGCCATGCTGGAGTAACTGCCGCAGTGACTTTATGCATTGCCAAATCTCCTTGTGTTTCTATAGACTACCTCATAAAAACAAAACCTTTGCTAGGAAAAAAAAAACAGAGCAGATAAAGTCTTGTGCAGAAAGATAGTTGCAATAACAACACTGGCTGAGGCCAATAGGTTTGTGTTTTCCAAGAATGATGTGTGAGAAAGTGTGTCATTTCCAGAAAAAGCTGTGGTTTTCTTTAGTGTCAGAAAAAAAAGGAAAACATGAAATTCATCCCTGGATTCAATGCCAAGACACAGAACGAGGCAGGGTGAATTGGACAGGAGGCAGCAAATGCACAGGACCACCAATTCCTCTCACCACAGTGGGACTCTGCAGGTCACCAAGACAGCCCACTTCTGAGCAGGGCTGTTCCTGTGGCTAGAAATGAAATCCCACAGCGTTCATCCTGAAGGGAGATCCCCTCAATGAATGGGGTGATTGGCTTCTCCATTACTGTATTAAAAAGAGACCAATAATCTGGCTGCCTTCAAGTATGGTAAGATTTTGAAGACAGAGATGAGACAAATGAAAAATTAATCCATGAAGTACCAACTACTTGAAGGTTCCTCTCATTTAACAAGTGCTGTAATGGGTGAATTAGCCATGCCAAATATACTCTTCACATAAATTGCTTGATTATGCCTTTTTGAAAGCTGTTATCTCCTGCCACTCATCAGCAAGGTGGCTGGAAATGCTAGTACAGGAGGAACTGCAATGGCTCCTCCCTGGCACACTGGATTCCTGAAGATAATGGAGTGTTTAGTAGCCAAGAAACCATCACAGACATGACACTAGAAAGAAAGAAAAAAAAAGATACACAGCACAACGTGCTTCTCCAGAAACTGTGCAAACCACACTTCTCAGTATTACAGAATTGCGTTGTAAATGTCAGGGAAAGGATCCTTCGAATGACTTCAGCATCCCTCTTGGTTTTAGTCTTCTGGAAATGCCATGTGAACTGGCAAGCATGAAGCACACTTGGGGTGTGGTAGGGAACATTTTTCTGAACCAAAGACAGACAAAAACACGAAAGGGAAGAAAGCAGGTTTGGGAGGAAGATTTAGGCCCACAAACATAACATATTTAGATATCCCTGTTAATTGCAGTAAGAATTGGCTGCCTTAGAAGGAGCCAAACATGTGGACTTATTCTTCATTATAGCCCAAAACACTACCTATTACTTTCCAGTTCCCTTTCATTTGTTTATTGGGCTGGGGAAGGAGGGCACAAGAAAATGGCAGCAGAAACGTTCTTAAAACCATCTGGATTTGAGAAGAAAGTTACATGACAGAAATGATGAAAAATCACTTACCTGTGCTGCATCCATCTCATTCAGCATCACAACAGAGGAGCAGTTATAATCAAACACCAGCCTCCAGAAGTCTGCTATGGTGTTGGGCAAAGGGTGCTGGGTTACAATAAAGGCAGCAGGTTGCTTGTGGCTCTAACAAAAGAATAAGATTAGTTAAAAAAAAATTCAATCAACTTTTATTCAAACGAATATTATACCCGGGAGGCTATGGCTAGGCAATCTGAGCCATTTAACCAGATTATACAAATCACATATCCCTCTCCTTGTTATCACTGTGCAATGAATGAATGTCTCATAATGGGATTCTTTTGCTCCCAATGAAGACATTTCATTAAAGAAGTGTCACAAAAGCAGAGATTACCCAAATCAATTATTTATATTTTGAGACTCAGCAAATAATACTAATTCTACTATTATTACTACTACTATCAGTAACATTAATAATTGGAAAGAAAACAGCTGGAAGCAAACACCATCCTTTTTGCTGCAGTGGACTCTAGGAACCACAGAAGGGATTAGGCCCCCATCTGCTATTGCTCCCTGGTGAGGCAGTGCTACAGAGGTGGCACATTTGGATCCCAGCCGTCCCTTTAAGAGCTTGTGGGGCAATATTCAGAGCCTGCAACATTGGCATTTAATTTCTGATGCTATTCTTTCACCTCAAAAAAGCCCTCTGACCTCAGTCTCCCTAACCACGAAGGGGAGGAACTGTGCTCCTAACCTCTGCAGGGCTGTTAATGAATGTTTCCGAGGCACTTTGAGATGAAAGGGTACAGGCTCAAAACTTTATCATTTCCCAACCACAGCAGGCCATGCTTAGATGAGCCTCCAAACTGCACAGTCCTTTCTGCTGTACATCTGCAAAGCAGACTTGAATCAAAAGGCACAAAATATTTGTGGGTAAAAAACCAAACCCAAACAGATTAAGATTTTGGATTTAAAGAAATAAATAAACTCCCAAAGTATTAAGGTGGCAGTTGTGGGGTGGAAGTGCTGAGCAGACCATGCTGGGAAGGGGGAGAGGGTGTGCTACGCTTCTGAGTGTGCACGTGTGAGGAGGGTTCTGGGACATGAAGTAGAGGGAAGGAATACTCTATATTTCAAACTTAGGATCATCAGTATGGGTCAAAAGCTATGTTGTACAAGACCAACAGAAGCAACAGAGTGGTAAATAAAACAGTGAATCTTGTCTTTTAACTAGAGATAAGAACGTGATAATGTTTCTGCTGTGCTTTTTCATTGTGCACCTATATAGCAGATTGCATAACTGGCTAAACTGCTGACTGAAGGCAAGATGTGTTTTGAGGTTGTGCTATTAGGGAAAAAAAGAAACATCCCCCACCTATTTTCTTTGCTACAGGTAAGGAACCAGTCTCACCGCCCTATTTTAAATGGAAGGCAATACAGGGATGCTGCTTACTCACGTAAGAGAACATGTGTAGGATCTCAGGACAATGACAATGAGAGGGACACAACATGGACTCGTGTCCCCCTCCAAGCCCCAGGCATTAAATACAAACCTATCACTACTTCTGTGTGGCTTGACTCAGAGATGTGGGTAAAGTCTCTTTGCTTGAGGCTTATGTTCAATTGCTTTAGGGGAAGGTGAGGGACAGTATTTCACCTCTTCGTAACACACCATTTTGCAGATGCAATCATGGCTGTCCAATGATTCTCATTGGAAAGATCTTAAGGTCTGTTTACTTGAAAGGCACAGAGGGCATGAAGGGGAAAGGTCAGGAGTCTCAAAATTTGCTGGGGGAAAATTCCTCCCCGCTGTGGGCAACAGTAGCCCTTTGGCTGCATTCCCAAAAGCTAACTCAAGGCAGAAGAGGCTGGTTTGTAATATTCTGACGTCAACAGACTGAGACAGGCTTCAGCACAGTTTTATAACTAGGAGCCCAGACTGAGCGCGCCACCCCCCAAGGGAGGGTTCAAATGGCGTTCTGTGCCTAAGGTTAATTTTGGAGATCACAGTCCGGAGCAGCCTGCCAGATTGCCTTGCTGGGACAATTCATGCTTCCAAGCCCAGGCGGTAACCCATTCTAGGTGTATCATCATTTTTTTCTGCTCTAGCACTTCTTCCACCACAGCTTGCATGTAATACACAGAGCAAGCTGCAAGTTAAATAAGGTTTGGGGAAAAGTTTAAAAAAAAAAATTATAAACATGAGAAACCTGTAAGGTAGAGGTAAATAAAATGATCAGTACTGGGATTGTGTTGCCAAGTGTTCCCCAGCACGTGCCTATCTTCACACAGTGAAAGAACTAACGATAGTTTAAGACAGTATGGGACGGATGATCTCTTGTAAGGGTCCATGCTCGGTACTAGACTGCAGATGTGAAGCTACTGGAAAAGACAAAGAATTTGCAAGGTCTGTCCTCAACAAGAACACCTATGAAAATGTGGCATTTTGGCTGTTCCGCTCTGATTTTTTTTCAAAAGCTGCTGATTCCTCTATGGAAGGATAAAAGGGAGCTAGAGAACCTCATAGTGGCTGAATTTCAATGATGGGTGAAAAATTCCTTTTTACAAAAAATTTAATTAGCAGAAATTTTGTGGGGAAGGATACAAGTAGTAGCAATGTGATTTGAAGTAATGAGGGTTGAAATGTGCAAACACATTCCCAGTCCCTAAGAAACCAGAGAAGAATTGATTGTGCTTCTGCAGATTTGCCAAATTACAAAACACACTTTAAAGAACAAAAAAAAAGTTTCCTTAGGCATATATGCAATGAAAACATCACAACCTTTCTGAAAAAAAAAATACTCTTAAATTAATTCTATGACCGTTTGACTTAACCTCTTAAATGCAGTAGTATCACTGTTCCCCAAAGACTGAAAGAACAGACAAAATTTAAAAAAGACTGACCTCGACACTGCTAGGGAAAAAATGATGACATTTCACCCTGGATCATATTTACACATACTCCAACTGCAATAATTAGTGGCTTTAAAGACATTTCTGTCCAAAGGGAGCTAGGCACCACAGCAAAAAGAAACCATCAACATAATTCATCCTATGACCTGTGCTGTGAGATTCTAGCCTATAAGCAAAGGAAGAGAAAATGCCTTCAGACAGAGTCACATCACCTGCCCAGGGAGGTGGTGGAGTCACCATCCCTGGAGGTGTCAAAGAGACAGGTAGATGTTGTACTTGTGACATGGTTTAGCGGTGCCGATAGAGCTGGGACAAAGGTTGGACTCGATGATCTTAAAGGTCTCTTCCAATCGAAACTGTTCTATGATTCTATGATTCCGTAACTCATGTTCTTCAGCCTTAAAGTATTTTGCACATCTGATCCCTGTACTCCCATATTCTTAACTGCATAAAATCTCAAATAAATCACTCGCTCCACATTGCAAACTATTCTTTTCAAAGAGCTGACCTGGTGGCTCCTGGCAAACATTTCTCTTCCAACTTACACAACAATCAACGTACGGGAAGAGTTGTCCCACCAGTCCTTTGTCCACCTGCCTTTTTATGATACAATCTCAGACTGCACGCTCATGAGCTTTGCCAAATATTTTCCTCCAACGTGAGGCAGAACTACAAGGGTAGTGTGATAATCACAGTCTAGGTGACACATTTCTGTGTGTCTTTGCTCAATTTGGAGATGTCAGCCCCAGAAGCTGCAGGTAAAAAAGGTTTTTCGCTTGGGATCCCTTTCTACCAGAAAAGCATCCTGAGAACAAATAAACTCAAAGCAGACTAGCATCAGCAGGGACACGGCAGAGCTGCTTACATCCATGAGGGCAGCATTGATGTAGTTACTTGATTCACCATCCACAGAGATGAGGAAAGGTAGGCACCGGTCCAAGGGCAACACATCCATGCAGCGGTTCTTGTCATGGTTCCTTGGTAAAAGACCGATACTGCAGTCTTCTGGCCGAACACGTGGTGTCACAATATTGAGAGTCTGTGAAGGGGGGAGGGAAGAAGGGAAAGAAAGACAGAAGCAGGCTGAGTGTCTTTGAATTTACTTGCAAGAAGGATCTTTGGGATCCTTTGGGATCCCAGACAATGAAAAAGAAGCACCACCGAGCAGCTCATTGCTGTGATAATACATCACATTTTGCACATAAACCTGAGGTGCTCTTCTGAAAACCATAAGCTTCAGCAAACATTAAGGGCACTTACACCTTCCAACAATTTTCAGCTCTAAAACCTCACAGCAGCTAGATAACGCTTCTGTCTTTCCTAGAGGCTGGAAACAGCTGCAACAGGTACCAGTGGCAGCTTTGACCTGGCATGGAGTGAAATCTCCCCATGTTTTACCATCCCTAGAAGGCACACATCCTTCTTCCTCTTCAAGTGGATCCTGTGCACAGGTACCCTGAGTATTGACCTGGCTCACCCAGCAGGTCAGACTGGATTCACATTCTCCAGTGACTCCTCAAACTATTGATTTACCTTAACAACATATATAAAAACCTAAACCAAAATGTTGTGGTGTTTTGTTTGTTCGTTTGTTTGTTTTTACAGGAAAGTCAATCTGTTTAGTGTATTATTTAGATTGATACTTTCCTTTTGGAGTGACACATAGGATGCTTCACTTACATAGTCATACCTTATCTCTGGGGTCTTGCTAACAGTCTTTTACCATTATTCATCTTTCCCACTCCTTCACAGACATGTTTTACAAACCTCATTTTCTTTTGCATTATCCCTTGCGGAGGCCTCCTGACAAACCAGTCCAGGTTGGTCAGCAGGGATCAAAAATAGCAAATCAAAGTGCACACATCTTAATGCTGTTGCTTAAGTTATGGTAGATCAGTGGCTATCCAATGACACTCTACTTTCACTTGTTATGTGTCCTCTTCCTGACCAAAGCCCATGCAGTCATACAGTGAACTCCTTTGTAGCCATCAGAGGAACACAAAATATTTAGGGGCCAAAAAGAGCTTGACTTCTGCCACAGAGAGGTTATGAATAGAGAAAAGAGGAGGGTCAAACAATCCAAGATAAAAGAACGTGTCAAAGTATAAGATTTGAAATAATATAGTGGTCTAAATTATGCAGGTTCTACATAAAAGTCCCTTTGTCTAGAGATGGAAAGCAGGCAGTCTGGCTGGGGAAGCAACATGAAATCTCAGATCTCTGACAGAGCAGATAATTAGGCAGGTGACTTGTTAGTGATTTACTCCTGTCTATTTTATGCCCTTCCCCTCTCTCCCTCATTTTTGGTCTTATTTAGGTTACAAAAACTCTCAAGAATGAGCTTTTGCTTGTTCAGACAACACGTAGTGCATGAGAAATACATCCAGCCTCACCTGAGGGCCAGTGGGACCTAAATAATACAAATTGCACCAAGAGATCTATAGTTAGATCAACGGGTTCATAAAGATTGTAGCAAAAGATACCATCTTTTGCATTAAATCCAGACAATTAAGGCTGAAGAATGCTCTGAGCCCAAATCCTGTAAAAATAGATTCTACAACTACACAGAGAATGAACCTCTTATGCAAAGTACAGTGGAGCATTTCCTTCCCACAGGAGCTGCCAGGCCCTGGCAGCTCAAACAAACAAGCACACAGGTGACAAATTGCGTCTCATATCATGACAAAACAAGTTCAGCAAGTGGTGACTTTTTTTTTTTAATAGCATAACAGCATTTGATGAAGTTAGGCTTTGGCTCCTTCACACCAGCAATTTTGAGTTTTACTGTATGTCATTTCAGTTCTCACCACCAGGTACTTGGCAAACATCTCTAGTGAACTGAGGGATTCAGTTCACTGAAAATTAGGAATAGCGAAAGTAATGCTCACTGAGCTCACTTTCTCCTTGTATGGAAGGACGTCAACAAGTTGATTGTCAAGACTCAGAAGCAGCATATGAGCCATGAGAATGGATAATAAGGGACCTTGAGGCATAAATGTTTCTGCATAAATTAAAGAAGAAAATGAACAGCGGAGTATTTGCTGAAATGAGAAGTACAGTGTTATGTGTGAAAATTAGTACCCTTGCTCTGCTGAAGAGATGTGGAAACTTTTTCCTTGCCAAAGGCTGAAAAGTCCATGTTCAAAAACAAATCTCTGCCTGATCCAGCAGTAAAACAACAAAAATCAGCTGAAATCAGTCCTTGGCTCAGTGTCCCCCTTCTCTGCTTTATTGGAAATTGTAAAATAACACACAGAAATTGATTAAACACTTTCAATACACCAAAATCAATGACATACAAAGTTACCTGAAACTCATCTTTTATCTGGCTGGAATTGGTCTGTGGATCTAGTCTGCTGATGTTGTAATATATGGATCTGAACTCACAAACTGGAATGGCCGTGTTCCCACAGAGACATGCCTCCAAAATGGCATCGTGGACAAATACATACTGCTCCTGCACAGGGGAGGGAATAAGATATTAAAATCATACTTTCAATACAGATCATGAAATATCACACTTTTTTTTTCTAAATCATGCCTGATATGCATATTTGGCTCTGTTTCATGTGGAGACAAATTACACAGAGTGCTATGTGACAGCTTTGTGAGCATATTTCATCCATCACTGAATGTGAGGTCTCTTATTCATGTCAAATTTACAAGTAAAATGGGAAGTCACCACTCTCAGGAACGCTGGGACAAAATGGGGGTTGCCTGAGGAGGAAATCAGGATGCAAAGCTTTTCTGTCCACAATCACAAGGCAATGGTCAGGAATGGATTGTGCTTTGGACATATAACACCAGAGATGATGTCTCGAATGTACAGGGAAACAACTGTACTAACAGGTCTGCTCCATCTGTCTCTTCAAAACCCCTAGACTCTTGGCATTCTGGGTAAAGTTCTTCCCTTGAACTAAATATGAGAAGTCCAACAAAGTTAAAAGCCCTTCTCTTCTCTGTTCCAGGCTATTGTCCTGTCCCTCAGGAGGGAAGGCACTGAAGCACACACGTAAAACTTGTGCAGCAGGATAAAGGTTCCATCGTAGTTCGCGCAGCTGCTAGACACTACGTGATGGAGCAGCTTGCTTATCAGCCCCCAAATCAAGGAAGTTTCAATTGTTTATCTCGCAATTGATATAAACTAGGTACCATTTGAGTCTGCAGTGTACCCATGAATGAGTCATGAGAGGATTCAGGAGACAGCTTTTTTCTACTGTGAGAACAAAATTAATCAGCAACGCTAAGACCTAAACTTCAAGGTTTGCCCTCCTGTCTTGGAGGCCCTGAGTAGCTGACAGTGAGTGTGATTCGTTGCACATCTGGTCATGTTTAGCCACCGCAAGTTCTGTATAATCACTTCGCAGAGGAAGCAAGTGTTGACTTAATGAATTGCTGGGCTTCTGTTGAGCAGAGCAGCTGACAGAAAAGCAGTACATCGTAAGAGGAGACCTGCTGGCACCTACCTCCGTCTGCACCAGATTGACCCTTTGGGATCGCAGCTCTCGCACACAGTTAAATATATCTACCACGCCTTCGTTCTCTGCCATGTCAAGCATGATGTCGATGGCAATAAAGCACCCTGTTCTCCCGGCCCCAGCACTAAGGAAAGAAAAAACAATGAGGTCTGCATGATCAAGAGACCATGGAGGGGCAGGGCTTTACGGAGGAGAAAATAACTGCATCACAGCCACAGTCGTCTTCTCTTGGAAGCTGCTCCCCTCTCCCTAATGGGTTGACTTTTGTGTGTAGCTAAATTATCTTGGTATTTAAGACAATGAGGGAAAATATTATTTCTTGAAAGGTAAATTGACCCAGGTAGCAGGAAAAAAAGCTTTGTGTTCTTGACTATCAACGACAAAAAATTACTCTGCGAAAATAATCATGATTTCACAGGTCAGTTCACCTGCACACCTCTTATCACACAGGACATGGGAGAGCAACCTCCAGGTTGCAAATAGACACAATTCCAGAAATTTTGTTTCATGGGACTCTTTAAAAGGCATGCGCATGTTTACTCAAGTGGGCGTGATGAAAGGTGCTCAGTCCTCCACCTCAAACGTTTCTTTTCCCTTTTTAATCCAGAGGAGTTTTGGTCCTGAGGATGGTATTTTCAAGTTGTGGATTGTACAATTATAGAGAAAGGAGCTCGAGGCTACTCAAAACCTTCAGTTTAGAGCCCCCCACTGCTCGTGAGAATTGGACCATGTCCTGAAAAACTGTGTTGTCATTGTGTCCTCCTTCCCTCCTGGGAAATCATCCAAGCTGTTTAGGTGTGAAGGAGAGAGAGAGGAGAATGTCTCTTCACATTACCCCGAAGGAAGAAGGAAAACTCAGCTCAAATCAGTGAAACTTCAGTTGCATGAAAACTCCAGCAGAGCCGAAAGCAAGGAGATATGAATGACCATAAATTAATGGACCAGATTAATCAACTGCTGAATAGAGAGAAGATATTTTTCATTCGCAGAATTTTAATGAATAAGTGGCATTTCCTCTCCCTTTATCTCTCAGCTTTTCAGAATTTTAACAAATAGTTATAACATTTCTATATTTAGAGGATCCTGGCACTTCATAAATATCGAACAGCGATATTATCCAGCCAAGCATCGGTAGGGAGAATTTGGTAATTACCAGTTAAAGCAAGTCATTAAAATTCAAAAGCAGATAAATAACATAGAGGAAATAGCATTTATTCATTAAAATGTGAAGGATGAAAAATTTCTCCTTGCTTTCTTGGTGACAACGAATCAGGTTCAGACTCCTTCCAGGAGTTATGGCACCAAGGTAGCAAACTCAGGCCCTGAGCTCTGAATGAACTCCTTTCTGCCAGCTCCTCAGGTTTAGCTGTATTTTATTATAAAATTGATTCGTTGCTTGCTAAAAAACCCAACAAAATAAAACACCTCCCCAACCCAAAACTGTTTTAAAAGGCAAGATTTAATTGATTTTCCTTTTCAAAGTGGTTGTGGGATGTATTCTCTCTCTCTCTTCCTAATCACGCAGCATGGCACTTAGAGGTAATTGCCTGTGGATTGATCAGAGTTGAGATTTTGGGAGAGCCAGCTCTGTTATCTAGCTTTGTGCTCCAGCCAGGTCTCCTTTATAGCACACACGCCCTGGGCTGTGGCCTGAGCACTACAGAAGTAGCTGCTACAAACCCAAACTCTGCTTTTGTAGCAACGTCTTTCCTTGCATCTGAAGTCATCTACCTCTGATGCCAGTCCGTGTGTGTGTGTGTGTCTGCCCTCCCAGCAGCACACCTGATCACGCCTCAAACTGTTAGTTCTTCACGTCAGGGACACTCCCCTACGTATTCACACAGTGCCTTGCACAGCAGGGTGTTAAGCTCAGTTGGGAGAAAACAGAGCAGAAGAGCCCTCACCAGCAATGGCAGGAGCCAGGGAGTTAGCAAGCACGTGATTCAATTGTCTGAATTTTCACAGCTGTAAACCCAGCAGCGAGGTTTCCTCAGGCATTCCCCTTTGATTCACTAGCTGGAAGGTACTGGGCAGGTTTTGAGTCTGACATTCCCATTCTAGCTCCTGGGCTTTAAGAAGGCCAAGATGCACAATGGCTGGCATCCAGACCCAGGAAGGCAGACTAATATTTCAGATAAGGCTATTGATGCCGGTACAAAGCTGAACTGCAGCGTATGTGGGGACAGAAAAGCAAAGTTGCTTTAAAATTCCCTGTCTTTTTGTCGGCATTGTCCCTTCTGCCACGTGAGGTTTGCTGTAGATAATGACTCGAATGGCTGTCCCAGATATTTACCATATTCCCAGCTCTGCTATGAGCATCTAAGAGAGTATAGGCCACCAGAGAGTCTTCTACATTCAAATGGCCCTCTCTGACTTACTTATATCACCTCCAATTCCTGCCAGCTAAGCTCCAGAGCTGCCACTTTAGAAAGCAAAAGCAAATTCCACTTTGTTTCCTGGTGAGGCCCACAAATTATACTCTTCAACAAACAAAACGTAGTTGATTATTGCCAGATGAGAAGAAAAAAAGGAAAAAAGGCTGAAAAAGCTGATGGAGGAAAGGCTCAGACAAAGGGCTTGCATACCTGCAGTGCACAACAATGGGTCCTGCTTCTAGGGGATTGAGAAACTTCACTTGACGAACGAAGCCCAGGAGGCCTGTGGCATAGCAAGGAACCCCGTGGTCCGGCCAGCTGGTGAAATGGAACTGCCGAATCTCTCGGATCTCATGGTAGCCTTTCTGAGGAGACAACACAGCCTCTATTTTTCTTCCATCAGACTGCAATCAGCATATTTTGACCACTGCTCCTTTCCCTCATATAGAGGGCTGAACAAGCATTTAGCTCTCATTATACATCAGAACGTGTCCTGTGTGGCTTCTCACTCCCAGAGATGAACTCCAAGCACAAATCACAGAATCATGAAATGTTTTGGGCTGGAAGGGACCTTTAAAGGTCATGTGGTCCAACCCCCCTGCAGGGACATCTTCAGCCAGATCAGGCTGCTTAGAGCCCCGTCCAACCTGACCTTGAATGTTTCCAGGGATGGGGCTTCTGCCACCTCTCTGGGCAGCCTGTGACAGAGTCTCACCACCCTCAGTGTAAAAAATTTCTTCCTTCTATCTAGTCTAAATCTACCCTCCTTTAGTTTAAAACCATTATCCCTTGTCCTATTGCAACAGGTCCTGCTAAAACGATTTCCCCCATGAATGAAGTGGGTAACACACAACTGAGGACTACGAAGGTGAATGCCAGCTCCCAATTCAAACCTGTGGTCTTAAAGAGTTCAAACCCAGCTGATTAGGAACTTTACAGGGCAACTTCAGTCCCAGCATACTATGGCTGCATTTACCCAGCCTCTTTTGGTGTTATTGCCATAAACCAAGAAGTCACACTTAAATCTTTTTGGAGGCATTAAAGCAACAGCCTGGGGAACGAACACCTAGAGAGTGGGCATGTCCCAAGCAACGGTAGATTTTCTGCCTTCTCCTGCCAAAAAATCTCAGTTTGAGATTACAGCTGCTGGTGAAAAGGGTAGAAACTGGTACCCAGACCCATCACTTGGCTTCTCTGGTGAGACCAAGTTATGGGTACAGGAAAATTGACACCACTTGTACGTGCCCTGCAAAGAGTAATACAGAAGGGTTAGTTAGCTGTGACATTTTATCGTACAGGAAGGGTAGGTGGAGTCCAGCATCAGGTCCTCTAACCTGTCAGATTTTGGCATTAGCATTTCTTATCAAGCTTTTCAGTGATTTAATGAAATATGGAGCTGATGTATTAGAAAACTACAACAATATTCCCAGTGTGGCTGAAATTCATTTAGCAGGATTTTTTGAAAAGCTTTAAAACCACTTACTGAGCGTTTGGAGAGTAATTTGGACAGACCTGGAATACTCTGACACTTAGACTTCCAATTTCTAATTACAAGTAAAAAAATCTTCCAAATCCTGCCGATTTGGGGATCATTTTTATACACTTGCCTTTGTTGTATTTTTATTTCGGTTGAACGAAGACCCTACCTGGCATCCAATTTAACTGGTACCTTTGTTTATCTGTAAGTTGCCACTGTGAAATATGACAGTTATTATTCCTGGCATACTATCAACTGTCTGCTGGCTTTCGGATGCATTTAAACTTCATGCACTGTGGATTCTACTTTTGTTGCTGCATCAAGATGTTCATGTAAAATCATTTGTCCAAAATTGGAATCTCTGTCAAAAATTTAGGTTTCTGAAGTGAAATCTGTCCAAACAGTAACAGCTCACATCTCCAAGAGCATTCTGGATATGTTTCCCAGAGTGCACATTTCTGAACACAAATTAAGTGCTGTATCAAAATTTCAGCTGACTGAAGATTTCCTTACCTTTTGTACAGTAAATGTGCGTATGACATACTCTGCCAAAGGTTCTGTCTCAATTAACGTGACTTTAATATCTCCATAGACCTCTGTGTCATCTGGCCAGTATCGAACACACTTCACCTGGAGGGAAAAAAGCAAATATTGAGAGGAACTAGCTCGAGTTGAGTCAGAGCTGACCTACACGTTGCTTCACTTTCAAGCTGAAGCCAACACAAATTGGACTTTCTTCTGATGTACAGACCTTGTCAAAATTAACTGTATAAATTAGATCAAAATTCCTTTACCATATATAGAAACCCCAGGGAGGATTTTTTTTCAGTTTCCTCTGTTGTGATTACAAATGAAAAGGATGCATTTAGCTCTTTTTCTTTAAGACAGTCTGCCTTAAATTTCCACACATGCTCTGATCATATATCAGGTTTACAGAAAACCTTGCGTGCACTAGCACCATCCCCTTTGAGAAAAATCTGTCCTTTTGCTATTGCTACTGTAATTCTGAACTCTCTCTGTTTAGCCAAAGAGTTTCAGTTCATAGGGATTGGGAGATACCTGTTGATACATGAAATTTGCTTGACTCTAAGCTCTCCTTATCAGATGTGGACGCAACCTTGACATTTTACCAGCTGTGACAGTCCTCAGCTAAGGTTCACAAAAGAAATCTCCTGATCACGTAAATACATCCCAAGCTTAGCCACTTCTAGAAGCCACGTGCAAAACTAATAGTATAAATTAAAGCCAAGGCTGTGAACCTCTAGAAGGGATATTCAGACTAACAAAGACTCTCAAGTTATTAAATGCTCCAGCATGAAAGAGTGGAATAGCACCTAAAAGTTGAAGCAATGAGCTACTGTGAAGCAGGTTTCATGTTCCAGTTCCAGTCATAATCAGAACGGGTTTTATAAACATTAAATATGATTAACGTAGGTTTATTGTGTTGTTTGGGTTTTTTTTTTTTTTACACAGAGGCATTTATTTCAAACTGGAGTGTCAGTAGAAGGTAAAATAGAATAAATAACAATAAATGAATAGAACCAGCTGGCATTCAACTGTGGGATCTAAAGGAAATCAAATTCAAAGCAGCTGAATTACTAATGGCTGAGTAAACTGCCATTTAAATTTTTCTTAGTACCAAAGCAATGGAAGGTGACAAACATCAGGACAAAATTTTTAAGAGCCCCAGTTTCTGCCTGAGAATGTCTCTAAACAAACGATCACCAGGAGTGGGAAGGATATGCTGGGGAAAGCCACCCAGGACATGCCTTTTTCTTACTCTCTAAAGTCTAGCCTACACCTTTTGGGTTATTCATGTTTGCCCCCATCATGGGCTTTGGCAATTGCCTTGTGCTGACACAGGGACTGCTGGTTCATCTGAGTCCAAGAAGAGCGAAGTGGTGGGTGTTGACGAGGCCAACGCTGCTGGGTGGCCCCACGATCCAGCTGTGCAGAATCTCATACCACCACGAGAAGAGTGTTCTTCTGAAGTGATTGGAAACTCTAGGCTTTGAACTGGCATTTGAAGAGCTCTTTTGACAGTTTTAACACCAGTCTCATGTTCTCACCCCTCCAGATTTTTGTGGGTAAAGAAGTATTCAAATTACGCAGATAAAGAATAATTATTACAGAAGTACATTTTTCCTCCTGTACTGAAAAAGGAGACAGCTTCCCAGCCAGCATAAATTTGTATAACTCTGCTAAAGCTGAGACTTACACCAGGAAAACGATCCTTATTAGTCTAGAAGGGAAGCAGCTAAGTACTACAAAATCTAGCATTTTAGAGAAAAACCTGGAGTGGCTTAATTCATTCCCTTACTACAGTAAGGAAAAGGCATTTCACTTGCTGAGCTTGCCTGAACAGCAGCACCACGCTATACCCAGTGCTAGTTTGCCTTTGTATGTTGGGGAAGTGGTACCCTTACCCTGCCCACTTCCACCAAGTTGGTGACCATGACAACACTTGCAGAGTTCTCTTGCCAAATCATTCTCCAGAAATCTTTCACTGTCTCTTGCATTGGCCCTGGGGCAGGAGAAAAGACAAAAGGACATCTTAAGAGAGTGTACCGAATGCCAACAACTCCTTTCAGCTGTTCCCCAGCCATTGCCCTGTTCCCATGGGATCCTCCTCTCTCTTTCAGAGCATCCCTCTGTGATTCAGGGTTACAGACACAGAACAGCCTGGAGGTCTCAGAGATCAGGCACCTCATCCTTCCTCACAGGCAGTATTTAAGGTTCTAGCACCCTGGAAGGAGTGGTGATGCCTGTACCGTAAATAGTGGAGACAGTTCCAGTAGATAATCATGTGCAAGTGATGGGACATGGATGCACCCTACGGTGAGTCTGTAATTAAGGCTGAATTGAAATTTGTACCTGATGTAGCTCTAAAATTTGTCCATTTCACATTTTAATATTTATTCATTATGAAGGAGGAAGGAAACATGCAGAAATTTGCCCTCTTCTGAAGCTCACCCAGAGAGAAAAATTCAGGTTCCAACTGCCAAACAGCCAGTACTCGCAAGAGGTTTATTAGACCAGAGCCTCTCTCTGACCTTGTTTCCCTCCTCTCTTCCACACTGTAGATGAAATCCTCCCATGGACTCCTTTCACCCACTCTCCCCATACTCCATCCTCCATGTTCTTGGCTTGCTGCATTCCCTATATCCGTACATCCTCCAATACCAGTTTTATTCTAACATGTTTCTTTACTCTTTCAATAGGGACAAGCCAGCAATGAAGTCACAAAGTAGAATTTAAGAATAGACTCATTTCTGTGAACATCACTTTTGCAGGTAAGGAATGCACAAAAATGAGGAAAAATAATGGTAGAGGAAGTGGTCATGGCATAAGAGTTTGGCCAGTGATGCAGTAAAACAGCATCCTATTGTGAAGAGCAGGAAGGTTTGTCATCTAACACGGATAGCCCTCAGTGTTGAATTGCGGTTTTTTTCTTTTTTTTTTCCCTAAAGGCGCAGGAAACTCATCAACTAACTCACAGGGTTCAAATGCATTTCCTACTAGTTCTCACTAACCAGAAGTCCATCAGTCACAGGCTTATTCATTCTGCCCTCCCTCAAGCGACTTCACTGCAGAAGGTAAACCCAAGCTCCATAAAGTCCCTTTAGTTCTAACCTCATACTTCATGCACAAAGGACACATTACAGATTGTACTGCCACCTCTAAGACTGCAGCATTTTTTATTCCTGTAGCTGAGGTTTTGTGGTTTGGGTGCCTTAAAGATCTGGGAATATCCTGTATCCTTCCCTTTTGTGCCCAAATACCAAGTTTTCAGATGTTCCCCACAACAAAAGGTGCCACCCTATAAATATCTCTTACAACAGTTTAAAACAACATTGGTTTTACAAATATTTAGACATACAAGAATGAACTTGCCTTGAGTTGCAATGTAATGGCGAGGCCGGTGGTATCCCTGGGAAGAAAGAAAACACGTGACAGCCTGCGAGATCGCAGCTCAGACAAAGCACACCAGCGTGTATCTTATACTTTCCAGCAACTGCTGCATTCTCAACAGCATATTGACAGTGGCTGTTGAATGAGTGAAGATAGGCAACTAGGTTGCCCTGTGATATTTTAAGTGATGGTATCTCACTCAGGCTGAATAATAAGATCTCATTGTGCCAAACAGAAAGCAGGAATGGGGCAGTTTTCATTATTTCCTCAAAGAAGCACAAATCCCGTGTCTAACCTGTGGGCAACCCAGAAAACTATTAGGCAAAAAGTTGCACCTTCTTGTTCAAAAATGAAGGAAGTTGTGCATTTGCCACTGTATGAAAATGCTGCATATCAGTCTTACACAATTTTATTAGGTGTATTTTTCATCCCTTAAAGAAACTCTTCTGAACATTGCCATATTTCTAGGAATCAGGAGCTGCATACAAGAAACAAATGTTCATTTGATTGTTCTGTGTGTGTGAAGGAGGCTGCTTTCTGAATGTTATTTTGTAACACTAAAAAAAAATATGTCAATCTATTTACATGCCTTCTGCACAGCAACTTTGTAAGAAGTCGCTAAGTCTCAGAGATCCGCTAATGCTATTGCGAGGGGATGATACTGATTTCTGCGTACGTCATTTAGCCCACATTCCACCAACTTATGTTGGTGGATCTGTCAAACACAGGAAATCTCCATCTGTCCAGATTGGTCAGAGAGAGTAAACTGGAGACCGAGAACCTTCTCCCTGACACAACACGATGTTTGTATAGTGTTCAGCTGTCATTCACATCAGATCAACAGTCTGTCCCTACGTAAGATGCACCGAACTCATAAGCAGACTTGTCAGCAGGAGCATTTGTCATAGTGGAAATGTCCAGGAGCCTTACGTCGATGTAATTGGCGTTTATGTAGTCAGAGTGAGGGTCCCCATCCAGCAGTTGCAATCTCACTCTTGAATGATCATCTGAAAGAAGGAAAGAAAAAAAAGTGACAGTAACGATAAAGAGGACTTTGTAAGTGCTTCAGTTTATCTGCTGATTCCTGCAAGTGGGTACTTGAATACTTACAATAATAAAAAATGAAACAATATCAGAGACACGCCTGTTCCTACAAGCCTGCCCTTTTGTGGTTAAGATGTAACATTTAGATCTTTAGGTTAGTGCTCGCTTATACTCTGTGTTCCTTAAATTCACTGCTGTCACCACAACCCTTATAGAGCTTTTACATTGACCGTGAATGTTGCTTCCTTTGGGGGCCTCAGGACAGACCTTTGCAGGATGCACCTCCATCACAAAAGCCACCACTGCACTTGGAAGCAACAGCCTCCCCGACTTCATCTGATCTATGGAAACTGAGGCAAGAGCTACAACTGTCAAGATCAGGATAAAAATAAATAGGCCACAACAGAGGTATAAAAGATGAGAGAGGGTAAAATGGCAAATGAATCCTGCAAATAAGAAATGGGACAACACAGAAACCTGAAAGGCCATACCAAGGGAACTCAGAGCAATGTTCCTTTATGCAACCCATAGAACTCGTGGCAAAAAAATGACATCAAGGCAGTGTTAAAAAAAAAAAAAAAAAATAGAAATGTTCATGTTTTTGAGGACGTTTAAGTGTACTTTAGATAAGGCAATAAAATAACAGATATCAATCTTTTCACCTCCCAGTATGCTCTACAGTTCAGATGCAGAAAGAAACCACTCCAGCAGACAGACTATGTCGTGATTTTCCACCAAGGGAATATTTTGATCTTTCTCTGGAACAGCTGTGCTGGGCTCTTGTCACAGGAGATGCTCGGTGAGCTGGGCTGTGAGCTGATTTGGTCTGGCAATCCCAGCATTGGTGTGAATTAATTGTGGAACTGCTATCTACGGCCCAGTCGCTTGGCAAAGGCTGCTGGGTTACAGAGGTCACTGCTGGGCACACTGGGCTCATTTTTAAAGGATTTTTTAAAGCAGCATAATATAGAGTCCAATAAGTTTAATTCCTCCCTACCAGCTCTGTGGACCCTAGCTCTCAGTCAGTAAAGCACAAACGTTAGAAGGACTTTGCAAAATATGGGCCTAAGCATCATTTACATTCAATTAAAAATAATCATAGCAATGAAACATAAAAATATGAGGTGTGATTCTGCAGTAACTCAGTCAAAAAGTGTTTTAGTCATCACTAATTTAAATGTAGAATTAGATAATAATTGTGGAGACCGATGTGCATGCAGTTCTGAAAACCAAGATTTGGTATCTACTAAATACCCATTCGGCTATGAAAAGCAATGACTCACATACTCTGTTCATTCTTTGGGTGATTTTCACACGCAAAAAATACAACCACATTGCTGTACTTAGCAAATCCCATATTTGCATTCAAGAAAGGTTACGCAGGTGAATCCATCAAAAGCTCTGTTATATTTGTATTAATAAATGTAACCTTTGTGGTGCAGTGGAAGCAGGCACATTTCTCAGCGTGCTGATGATGTTCCCAACTCTAGACAATTACCTGCGCTCAAGGCAACTGCACTGGGAGTTGCAGTAAATCATGTGCTTAGACAGACAATAAAAGAATTTATACTTAGAGCGATTCACACAGACAGACAAAGAGCTGATTAAACTGGACACCTGGATGAAATACACAAAGTCTCTCACAGACAATTTCACACTTGTGATTCAAGGTGGCAAACTAAGCTAGTTAAGAATCACACAGAACAAAAGCAAAGAAAAAACCCTGGAGCTGATGTTTGGGAGGGGAACATTTACTAATTCCTCTTGCGATGCCACAATATAATAACGTTATGAACATCTTAACTTATTGCAACAACAGAACTAAAAAATGGTGAGACCAAAACCGACGTAAGGATAGGTGAAAAGAATCTCAGGTTGATTTTTGAAGTGGGGCAAAGACGCTGCCTACGCACGGTGTGTAGCTGAAGTGCTCTGAATAGCTCTCAAGGAAGAACCTGCCTTTCTTCATTTAATAGAACCAAACCTAAAAACTACATTTCAGCTCTTTGAGCCGCTTTTTAGTTAAAAACTTAAAACAGACAGGATGAATACCTGCTGGGGGAGCTAGATGTGAAAGGCGTGAGAAGCAGACTGCAGAAGAGGTCTACACACTTAAGACAATTATGGACAAAGAAAAGATGCTCTGTAGCTGTAAAAGGAGTCGTTGGTTGCTGGTTTTCTTCCCTTTAAATGAAATATGATTACTCTATCCATGAAAAACAGTAAAGGATGAAGAAATGATCATCAGAAATTAATATTTTTTAAAAAGGAGACATTCAGGTTCAGGTCCAATTATATTTTGGGACCAAATGAAAATACTTTTAGCTGAACTTTGCTTTGGGAGGACGGAATTCAAAATATTTCACTGTATATTTTAGAAAAATTATATTAATTCCTGGATTTCTTTCTCTTGTAAGTGTGAACAGTGCAGCAGAAAAAACGCCCAAACCTGTGTATATGATAAGCACACAAAATATTAATGATGTCTTAATGGTGTCTTTAATCTTGTTCATAAGTTTAGGAGCAGTCTAGATAAAAGTTCATGAAATAACTTACTTTGTAAATCCCTTTTTTCCCCAAACTTTGGAATTTAACGCCTTTTTTTTTTTTTTTTAATGGAGAGAGGCAAAAAACCAATGCCACTTATTATGCTATTAGGAGAAACAATTTTGTACTTAGTTTTTTTTCATCTAAAGACTTCAAAGGGCTTTTTAAAGAACAGCAAATGTCTTCATTATATCTTCTCCCTGTGATTAAAATTTATTTCTGATTCTGCATTCTATGCACTGGACTACACTAGCCAAGGACACTACATATTCGGCACACTGAAATGAAAGTGTCGCTTAACAGTTCTGTAATTTATCAGACATCATATCACCATGTGTTACAAATGGATTATAAGAAACTTTAAAAATGGAGGGAGAAACAGAAGAAAAATTGGATGTCTGTAAAATTCAGGACTGCAAAAAATGGAAATGTACTTTAACAAACGTATAAATGATTTTATTTCTCCCTGTTTACTATAGTCCATATGCAAGTTAGCAGAACTCTAAATTTGTATGAAGAGTACTTTGACTGAAAATTGGTCTTAATACACATTTCAAAAATGACAAGAATTTAACTGAAAAGCATTGTGCTCCCATTTTAGCACAAAAATGTTATCATTTCAAACTTCAGTCAAAATTCCCATTAGTGATCATTTGAAATATCACTGCAACTTTTCCACATCTCATTTTGACACCAGCACTGGATTAATCTCACACAGCTTTCGCCATCTAAATATTAAGCAGCTAGTCTAAACTGGTTGTCAAGGTTCCCCACGTAGTCAGTGGAGAAATACAGACATCTTTTGAAATGATTCAACCCAGTTCTGGTTTGAAAGGATGATTTGCCCTCCCAAGGCACACTGTACTCCCCTTTTTATCCCACTGATCCTGGACTGTGCCTTGAGAGCTGGGTAATAGCGAGGTGCGATGTATCCCATCCTCTCAGGACAACATACCACGGACATTGTACAGACATGCAAGAGCTTAGGCACTACCGAAGAAACCATGGAATAAGGACGCTTGGAAAAGACTTCTATTCTAAATCCAATACTGACATGTGGGGGGTTTTATTTTATGCATTATTCCTGTCTGTGGCCAAGAAGTGCACTCCACCTGCGTTTCAGCTGAGAGCTCCATTAATCTCTCTTTGTTGTTCATCTCTTTCACCACAAAATTCTCTGATTAATTTAGTCTTCCAGCTCAAAGCATATGGCAGTCAGAGTATGAAGGAAATGAGCAAATTTCTCTATTTTCTTTTGTCACCAACTCAATAGTTTTTAACAGACCATCACAAGACTTTAAAAACCACGGTGCCTAAGCAGGAAGATGCTCCACTGCAGATGTAAGGATGTGCCTGAATTACCACCAGTATGAACGAGCAACCCTGTGAGTGCTAACCTCCTCCTGTAATATTACACTCAGTAGAGGGAGAAAAGAAAGGGAAAGAAAATGCTCTCCTTTGAGAGTAAGTCAAAGCAAAACACAATCCTATGTCTTTATGTCCTCAGCTCTCATCGCAGAGTTTTTACTCCCTTAGAAGTTAATGGCTCTAAATCTGGATGAGACAGGGAGAAATCTTGTGGATGCGATCCTGTGCAACCTGCTCTAGATGAACCTGCTTCGGCAGGGGGGTTGGACTAGATGATCTCCAGAGGTCCCTCCCAAGCTCTGCCATTCTGCGTTCCAATTCTGTAAACAGAATAGAACCAAAGGTCCCATATAGCTTCTGCATGTTTTCTCTTCTATGTCATGGGTTTGGCTCAACAAAAGCTCAACATCCCTCCCCTAACAAACACTTGCTGCTGCAGTTTGAAGGCCTCAATATCTAGGCCCTAAAGTGAATTTAAATAATTTTGCTTCAGCACATAAATGGATACACTACCTACCCTTACCCCTGAAAGAAAAATCCTGCATCTCCACAACTGTCTTTGTGTTTATAGCTTTTATACCCAAAGCAGAGGAGGAAAGCTTGTGGACACTGCCAGTATAACAAAAAGTTCAAGTAGGACAGCTCCCTCCAGCACAGCAAATCTGTGCCATTACAGTGCACCTTTCCACTACTGACAGTGGATTTCTGTGGTCATAGAGACACCAATCCACTCCTCAGCTTTTCCTTGTCTCCAAAAAACATACTAATGTAGAGCTCTCTAGCATCTCTCCATGAATAGATTAGCCTCATCTGCAGTTTTGGTCTGCAAATGTACGAACAGCAGATGTTGGGGCTGGCAGTTAAGATCTAGGTTTTCGCAGACAGGCACGATGTTAATAGAGCCCTGGGAAAGCAGTGAGCCAAGTAAAACAGTCCTGTAAGTGCACGATTACCCAGAAGGCCATAAAGACAAGATCTAATCTGCTGTGATTCACTGAGCAATGCTACTCATTGCAAGAGCTTACAAACCCACATTTTAACGAAAGTCTCCGAAGCAGTTACAAAAGTTAGATCAAAACCTGACTTTTCAAGTCACTCCCGAAAAAGCATGGGATATCTTGTTCCAGGAGTGATGAAATGGCAACTGTGATTAAATAAATAACGTTAATTGCCATCTGCAGTCTTCTACCAAATAAACCGGCAGGAACAATCAGTGCATACTCCGGCTTTTACCAGCAATTACAATTCTAGTACAACAAAGCAGCTAAGGGTGTAATAATTTTCCATCTCCCCTCCTCTGCTCAGGCTTCTGCAGTTTGTACCCACTGAGCACAATTCGTGTTCAGAATCTGCCCAGAGGGAACTTCTCTCCTGCTATTCTCAGCTCTGCTATCAGTTCTCTATCCTGGATCCTGTCACTGCCTTTACCCAGGGAAGTTGCCCAACGTTGCCCATCAGTAGGGTCTGGCTCAAGGCTTAGCTAGGGACACCCCTGGTAATTTCCCAGTAGTCTTACAAAATGTCTGATGAATGATATGCTCCTTCCTTAGGCATCCTCATCCCTTCTCCCTAGCCTCTTCAAGCAAAGCAAAGATTTCACTCTGGTTTATCACTCTTTATTGCACATCACTAACTTCTCCTTGCTGTCTTTTAGAAGACCTGTCGTCTCCTCCTCAAACTGTTTGTTGTTATATATGTTTGAAGTGAAGAAAACTCACTTTCTTGTTTACCTTCAACTCTTCTGCATCCTTCCTCTCTTTTACTACCTTGCTTTCTTTATCTATGCCTTTCCACCCTCACAACCTCATTCTGGACTCTTTCCCAACAGCCCTCAAACTTGAGCTTCTTTTCTCATGTTTTATAACCTGCAGATACTTCTTCCTTACCTTTGATTACATTTTGTATTCCCTTATTCAAGCACATCAACTCGTATCTGTATTGCTACTGTATTTATATTTGTAGCTAAAAGGCTAACATCACTCTTTGCAAACAACAATTCATCTTTGTGAACACCCTCCCTTTAGCTAATACCACATTTATCTTCCTTGATTTTTCTTCCTTTATTTCTTCTCATGTCTCACCTGGAGCTCAACTTTTTCTCTGTGATCAGCTTCAACATAAATTAGATGGCAGCTATTGCACACAGTCTTGTCTCTTTTCACCTCCACTTTTACGTTATGTCAACTGCTCCTCAAAACCATGCAGAGAAACAATAAGTCTTTCACGTTTCCTTCCTTACATCATACTAGTGCACTTCCATCTTCAGTCCAGTGTGTAGTTGTTATAGCTGGACAATTCATCTGTCTTAGACTAATTTAAGCTAAGCTAATCATATAGACAGGTAAATTGAACCTCTGCCTGGAGGTCTCTCTCTTTGCCACTAGGAACACAGGAAACTTACAGCAAGGTGGAGCTTTTAGGCAGCTGAAGTTAAACAAGAGGATCTTCATGCTAACTGTAACACTCCAGTACTATCACTTCCATTTTCCACATGGAGAAAAAAAGACTGATGGAACTGGTGACCTGCTCACAACCAACACAGAAAGGCAGCAGCAGAAGTGGGAAGGGATCAGATCAGGGCTCACAGACTTCTGATCTTCATTTCAAGATCTCTTCTTCTTCACATGGGGTCGCTGAACTGAGCTGTTCTATGCTATTCCCCTCAAACTCTTACATGAATAATTTCTTTCAAGTCTTAAAAGAAAGAGGGGAGTAGTTACATGTGAGATGATCTTTCTTTGTGGCTAAGGTTTGTTGGGGTTTTTTGTTTTGTTTTTTTAAGTTATTTAGTAAAATCTGTTTGTTCTACAGGAAAAATAAGAAAAAATACAGTACTAAATACTAAATATGTCACTCAGCATGACTCTTGCAGCATTCTATAGATTTATCCAGTCATGAAAATCTACAGCACATCCATTTATGTTCTTATTTCTTGTTCTGATGGTCTCAGGCCTGCCTTCTCCAAATTGATGCTGCCCAGCAGGCCTTAAAAAGAATTACTTCTCACACCTCCTCTCCAGAGTCATTATAAGGCATAATGAAACACTGGAGTAAGTTTCCTGGAGAGCTTGTGGAAAGCTCAACTTTGGAGAGCATTAGGAAGAAACTTCACAAATATCTGATAAAAATTAAAAAGGTGAATCTAGTCCTGACTCAGAGAATAAAGCTGACCTAAATGGTTTTATGGAGTCTTTCACTGTCCTGCAGTTCTTCGATGTATTCCTATAACATCAACAGTAATTGGTTGTTGAAAGAAGTAAAGCTAAAAAGCTTTAGTGCGTTTTCAGCTGCCTTATTGTGATTCTGAGGCAGAATATAAGCTTGCCCCACACACTAAACCAGCTCTTTGGGGACAAGCAACGACTGCTCCACTGGTTACTGACCACAAGGAAGGCGAAAATCTGATCTCTGATTCATATACAAAAATCTCACATATCTGCACCTCCTTTTGTGCTTCCATTCGTGACACTGAAAGCTCTGGGTTACGTAGTAAAAATGGACAGAAAATGGGCATCAACATTCATTGTGAAAATCTGACAAGAGGATTTAGCCCTTAAATTACAAACACTAAGCACAAAGCAATGTAGACACAAAACGCATAGAAACCTGTAAAGTCACGCAACACCTTTAGGTAAAACAATGAAAAAACCCAATAAAATAAAATTAAAAAAATCATAAAAACATAGCCTGTAACAAACAGACTGAACTACTGAACACGCAGCACTGTAAACCAGCTTTTAGCGAGATTCTCAAACACTCCCTTTTCCACTGGATGTATACAAAATCTTAGAGGAAGCCCAGTTTAATGTGAATTTACACCTACAGGAGATTATGTTCCCATATCTGTTCTTATTGCGGTTTTCATCTTCCTTGGCTGTATCCCAGGATGCCGTCTGCCCCTCGGGTAGTGCCTGCAAAATAAACAATAGTGGAGTGTTTATAAAAATCTGGCCAAGCCTTCAGGTGGATTAAGATGACTGAGAAGGGCAAAAATAAAGGCACTGCATATTTCAGCAGTGAACCAAGCAAATGGCTGTTCTTGAGGAAAGGGCACATCCACTAACGCAAAAAGCAGAGCTTGTGGCAGATCATTTGCATCTCTTGGCTTCTGCCAGCAAAGGATCGCTTTCCTTCTGCTGCTTCAGTTCTAAAAGGATCAGCGGAATTTGTTTCTGGCCACACAGTCACAGGTGAACCTCATTTCTCCTGCAGAACATGGTTTGTGGAGATTTCAATATACATATGCTTCCAAGAAAACCCAGATGGAAGAAACATAGTGCTCAGTCTTTCATATTTACGTTGAAAACAGACACAGTGGTTTTACCTATTTCAATATTAGTAACGGGGTAATGCAATAGAAACGATTAGCTGGTTTTCTTCTCTGGGAAAAATAAAAAAACTCAGGGTTTTAGATCATGTAGAAGGAAGAGAGGAAAAAGGGGGTAAAACATGCCCATGAAGTATGACAATAAATAGTCATTTTCCTAAAATCTGCTCTTCTAGTTGAGAAAGGATGGGGTAATGAAACTGGCAGCACACAGTGCTACCCTACGTTATGGCTTGGCCCTACAACTATACTGAACACAAACAAGCCACTTTCCCCTTGAGACATATCCAGGAGGGATTTTGAAGGCAGAGCCAGGAAAACAGCAGCTGTCACGGGATCTGGCTGGAGGACGGTCTTGCCTTCCTTGGAAGATGGCCCGAGTGCCTGTAAGCAGGATGAGCCCTCTGCCTGTCTCAGGATGGCTGGGGATGTCAGCACAGGCAGATCGAAGCAGTGGCACTAGCTCCCTGGGTATCACCGGCATCCCAGCCGGACAGAAAGCCACGATCTGCGAACCACCGCTGTCGGCTGTGGCCAGCGAAGCCTCAACTCGTGCCGAAACCACAAGCGAGGAGGAGAACAGCTCCCACTGAATTGCCTCCACAGATCTGCCTCCTCCAAGACCTACTCCCTAACATGATCCTACGTTACTAGAAACAACAGCAACATTATACATTGTATTATTTATGGTCCCATGGGAATTATGGGCGTTTTATATCACCATCATAGCAGAATCATATCTGCCTCAGCTAGCAGCAGGTAGTTTGACACAGCTGTGCTAGAAAATGAATTTATATTCATCTTCACAAGCCATCCAGGTCTATTACAGTGCCTGAATGCAATAGCAGAGAGACACAATCATTAGGATCTACAACACTGACATTACAATTAAACTTAATATGAGCAAACCCCTGGCAGACCAGATCGTTGTGAATTTCCTCCAAAGGGGTTCCAGGACAGAAAATGTCAGGCACTTCAGCACTGCCACGAGCATTCCTGACAAAAGACAGGGACAGTGAGCTCTTATTCAAAAGCCCAGGAGAAAGAGTAATAACTCTGTAATTGGCAAGGGCTTTGATCACACATATATTTCCTTTACAGACAGCTGTTTCCAAATAGCAGCTCATCTCCCAAGCAAAAAAAACCCCAACCAACAAACCCACACACAACAAAAAAAATCCCTGAGTAAAAGAAAAGATGTGGGTAAGGTTCATTTTCATCTTCAAAGGCTGAGGAAAAAGGTGCCTTATTTTTCCACTAATATCAAATTACAGCAGATTGACCAGAGAATGGCAACAGTCATTAGACATCTAATCATAGCCATCTGAAAAGAAAAAGAAAAAAAAAAAAGAAAATCCTTTCTCACGACTTCCACATGGGAGAAGCTCTCTCTGGCAAAAATAATACATTCAGGTCCACTAAATCCCTTTTCAACAAACCCTATCCTTTCATGTGATTTGAACATTAAATTCTTCATTGAAATTGATGTTTTTATATTTGCCTGATATAGCCTCCAAAGATTTAAGAGTCCAGGATTTTTCATCTCATTCAACACCAAAGAAATCTCTGCTTTTCACAGAAGTATCTATCCATCTCTGAAGAGAGGAAGCACAGCTCTGGTTGATGAGGAACGAAACTACCTTTGCAGAGGTGTACCTTATACCCCTACTTTTATACACACCAGATGAAGAAATTGGAGTAACTGCAGGTACCTGAGTGGTACAGCACAAGTAAGTTTTCTGTGAGACCACTGAAAATGCAGCACCAAGAAACAAAACTACATTAGCAATACAAAGGCAAAAATATCAATCATAATTCAGTTGCATCCACAAAAAGATAAGCAGACCTAATGTTTTGGTCCTTCAGGTTTTGTTGGTACAATAAGTATCTCTGTAATAGCAAAAAGGGTTAATATTGCTGTTTCTCTCTGCATTATCAGCAATGGTAAATCAGGATAGATCACTTAGACATTGGTATGTGATCTGCATTTCACAGGAAACGCTCTCCCTTTTTTCTTTGTTTTGTTAACAGCAAAATTGCAGTGTTCAAATATCTGGACTTAATTTTTAGGCTTTTCTTGCTTTTCTTCTTGTAGAGAAATTTTGTAAAATTTATACCGAAATATCTTCCCAGTAGCAGAATTTATGTTACAATGATGCTTTTTAAACTAATTTGATCTAATTTTTATCTGAAATTACAAGGATAGATCTCTCAAAGTCAGCTTCATCTCAATCAAGCTTTCTAAGCACCACGGCCCAAACATAACTAAAGTGTTCACATTAAATTGAGGCTTATTGCAAGCCAATTTAAATTTCCAATTGATGCATTTAGTTAGTTTGCTGTTTGTTTTTAATTGAAATACGAAAACTTGAATCATTCATCTGCACTGATCTACCCCAATGCTGCAGTATTTCTGCCAAAGGCAACAACATCAATTAAAAGCCTTGCTGCTCATCTCAACACGTGCCACAGCGTCCTGGCCCTCTCCCTGCAGTCACTATGTTCTCAGAAATGGTGGCAAAACTGTTCCCACAACTCTGCTGTGGCTCAGGGTTAAAAACTGCCTTGGCTAAAAAAACCCAGAACAACCTGAAAAGAACTATTTCAGCCAGTTCAGTTCCTCATTACAGTTTGTAGCAAAACCAACATTGTCCAAGGACAGCATCTACAGAAACACCCTGCTGCCAAATACTTTGCGATGTCATGTCATAGCCTGAACCACTGGATCTGTTCTTTTGACCAAATGCGTAGCCAGCCAGAGATGAAAGGGTTAAAACCCAGAGGTGAACTCCGTAAGCTGAAGACTCTCAATACTAAGATGCTTGAGGAAGGAGCCGCAAAATCCAAAATAACTAAATGGTCTCAGAAATGCAGGAGGAGAAGGTACTTTAGCGACATCCTAAATCATAATGGAAAATGAGTTTGGATACTTAAGCTTATTATCTCCGTAGCCAGTAATTGCTGCTCGCAGTAAGTCTATGGGACTAGTCCCGCAGCTCACAACAAATCAGGGCTGATGTGTTCTGAAAAAGGAACAGGTGACATTTAAACGTGCCCCTTTTAAATCTTCATAGCTGTGCCTAGTCCCACACAGCGCTATCTACATCCAGCGCCAGTGACGCATTTTTCCCTTGTGGTCTACACATTTTATTGCTAAACAGAAGCAGCAGCCAAAAAGGCCCAAGTCACATTTTGGCCTCAGGTGCAGCAGGCAGCCCCAAAATAACACACACATGGCAAGTGCTGACAGATTCCCACGTTCCCACACACAGTTATCACCCATTTCACACCAGCAGTGACACCACTTACACAATCACATCCTGCTTTCCATCTCAGTGTGGAGTTACGCGCAAGATGCAAGCACTAGAAATATTTTTCTAGATGCCCTCTAAAACACGCTGCCTCATGCTCTAATGATCTGTAGGTGAAGGAACACTTTAAACAAATATCGAATGCAATTTCCAGGTTACTCAGTGGAGATGAGAATGCACAGAGATAAGAGATTGTCATATGTGACTGATACACTCTGTTCAAAGCCATTTTTCATGAGAGTAAAATTATTTGGTAACATGTCACTAAATAGGCTGTAATTTATGCTATCAATTTGCAAAGTAAGTAGAAAAGCAGCTCCTTAGAAGAAAAAAACATATTTGGAGGTGACACTGGTATTACTGTGTGAAAACACTTTTTGAAAGAGACATCAAATTATTTTCCAAGATTTTATCAACCATTCTACAAAACGTTTGGCAAAGCCACGTTTGCAGCTTTGCGTTCCTCCAGATTCCGGCCTGAGACACCACTCAGCCATCTTCAACCTCCTGCCTTCCTGGAGTTTTAACACCCCTTGACACCCTCCTGTGTTTGTGGGATTGCCGGTGGTGACTGAAAGCTATCTGCAGCTCAAGTGCTGCCTGTGACCCATGCCCTGAAAACCAAATTCCACCATCAAAAAGGCTGCTACTTCAGGCAATTACCTCTGATTGAAGGGTAGAACAGCACATGCCATTTGAGAGCTTGTGGCATTCTCCAGGCTATTTCTTGTAAAGAAAGGAATTATGCAAATCAATCTAATGTCATCGTCATTATCTACGTATGTAGATAGCACTTTCTGGGAAAGGCAGAACTTGTGGAGCTGCAAGTTGCATTGACATTTTTCATGCTAATGTGCTATTTTGATAATTACCAATGCCAGTGCCAGAAAATTACATATATGCCAGCACCTGTTTTCTTCTTGAACATCAAGAACTAGATCTTAGGGCATCTGTAATTGAGCTGAATGTAGTTTTGGGTACTACTCATGGAAATAGGGGCCGAGGGAGGGTAAGTTTAAATCTCCTAAGAGAATTATTACCCTTTTTCAATATTGAATAGAGCTCTTCATATTGATAGTTTAATTAGCGTGCTTGATTGTGGGGCATGAGCGAGTAGACCTGGTTAACATACAGTTACCAGAAACATTTGTTACGACAGTCTTTGATGCCGTCTGATTAAAAAAATACTCCCTAGTGACAACCAGGGAAAGATTGCCTCTCAATTAACACAAAACCCAGCAGCAATGATACAAACCCCATGGACTCTTACTTGCAGGGTGGAAAAGTGAGCTGTTTTCATTAAGTAACTTATTTTTCACAGCTGTTATGTTATTTTTAAGTAGTTTTAATGCCACTATGCATATTAATTGCTTATTGCCTTCCCACAAGCTTACTACATTCGTTATAATTATCACTTACTAGAGCAAAGTCTTACATATGTTTACTGCTATTTCCCTCTTCTGTTCTCTCTGCTCTGAGTGTATATTCCTCTTCCAACTCCTCCCCAATGCCATGTTTTTCGTGTCATTTGGATTACATTCCTGGTCATTCCAGCTTGGAGGGAAGAGGCAGGAGGGAGGAAGGCAGCTTTCATTTTGCACCTTTCTCTTTGCTTCTCTCCTCACACGGAGCTGGAAGAGTACATCAGCTGAACATGTTCTGAGCCAGAGGTTTGAGCATACTGGAAAACTCCACCTTCATTTAAGCTGCACCAGGTTCCCGCCTTTGCCTTTACAGTTCTGCATTCAGGCCACTACGCTGCAATTTAATTTGATCAATTGTTATAGACTATTCGGAGCTCTGAAAAAGTTCAAGCCAAAACCCTTCCTTTTCTTAAAGCCTGGCTTGCCAACAAAAGCACATCAGTAAGTAAGGGACTACGGGACTCCAAGTCCTTCATTCAGTTCAGCACCTGTTAAATATTTACTGTCTGCTCTTTATGGGAGAGAGGGCACATGCCAATGCATGAGCGCAATGTCATTATCTTACTGCTGTAGTAAACACCTTTTCTTTGGACTAGAGGGCCACCAAAGACTGCTAGCGCTGTAAAATCCTACCCTCATAAACAGAAATAAGATGGAGAAAGGAAAGGATTAAGAGGGTAAGTGAATGAAGGAAAAGAAGCTCTTAAAAAGTTATCCTCCCCTCCCAAGCAGCTGTCCTTCGTAAGTGCAACTTCTCTACTCATTCACGTGAGCGAAGGTTCCTCTCACCTCATACTCCTCTTTAAATCCATAGCCCTGTCCTCGCTTCATCTGGGTGATGTGCTGCAGTAGGTCGGCCACTCGGATGGCTGGCTGGAACTGCCCCCGGGGGTAGGACATTTCCACTGGCTCGCAGCTCCGGTATGGGTGAGTCTGGATAGTCAGGGTTGGCTGGGTCATCTCTCCGTGGCTACTGTCTGTTTTAAAGACAGGGAGGCAAAAAAAGCTTTCACCTATCTGGTATTTCCATTCCCATTCTCACTCCATTTCTTTATTTGTTTCTTCACCACCCCATAGGGTGATGCAGGCAAAAGAAAGTAAAGAAATAAGTAGGAAACACACGCTTGCCTACAGCTGCCTAGAAAGACCGAATTGCAATTGAATACTTTTTGTGTCAAGGAGACAAACCCAAAGAGACAGGAACAGAGTAAACAGCCAATCAGGCTAACAAGGACACAGCACATAGAGCGAAACAGCACATTTTATAAGGGTGAGCTCTGGGTAATGGCTCCAATTGAATTACATACCTTTCTTCACAAACCTGCAAAGAACACGACTGAAAGATACATATAGATGAGCAAGATATTCAAGCGGGATTTGGGGGGTACAGCATGAGATAACTGAAAGGGGCCCAAGTTAATAGCAAACAAATTATCAGCATTTCAAATAAGTCATACAGGATGTTAGAGGCAAATTAAACTGCTCTGCTAGTTCAGGCCTAAAATTTGTATGTCAATTACTAAGATGTAATATTATCAGAAATAATAAACCAGCATAGAAATACAGTTATCTTGCACCCAGAAACTCAAATTTCAGATATGTAACTTTAATGGAAGAAGTTTCTTTTTGAAAGAAACTGATTAAAAAAAATCTCTATCACTATGCAGATGGAATTGTAACCTCTGATACGCCCAGCAAAACCTACCAGAGTTGACCAAATTTAAATAGTTTGCCCTATAATAAACCATTGTTTTTTCCTGTGATTACAGACATTTGAGACACAGGGGTCCTTTGGCATGTACAGGCCTTAACAGTCTATGTCTTACCCAAAACCAACCTACTAGCAAACAGAAAACACAGCTACCTCAGATTGTTCATAAAAACGTTAAGATTGCATACACAAGGCTTGTTTCTTAGAGAAAGCTGACTGACAAAGAGCCTAAACACTATCCCCTTGTCAGCAATACTATAGTCATGGTTTTGAAGCGATAAAGAATAAAATAAATCAAATTGCAATTTCATGGTGATTTTTGTGAGGCAGAAATACGGCCGGAATGCTATTGCAAACATCGCTATCCTTGAGAAATCGCCATGGAGTTTTGGTCGGCAGCAGTCAGGATGTCAGCCGTGTCCCTCGCTGCACAGGCGGGTTGGAGCAGACAGCGGAGGAGCAGGCTGCCTTCCCCGCAGCTGGCAAAGCAGCGACGTGACAAAACACAACAAATAATGCTTTAGCTGGCTTAGTTATATCAGGGGGAAGATACCAAGGCAGGTGTATGCTCTGTTCTGAAGCTGCTGGACTATGAGGAGGAGAAAGGAATGCCAGCAGCAGACACTGCTGCGGGGCAAGCTGATCTCCGGCGGCGTGAGATAAAGAGGTCTGGTGGCTGAATTATCAGAGATGCTGAACACATCCTGCTTCTTCTGAAACCAATTAGCACCAAGTGATCATGTGCTCTGATTAGGCTACTGAAGTTAAGGATTTGTGAAACCCAGGTTCTCAAACAGTCACATTCCCAGGACACTCAGAGATTCACAGAGCCAAGGCTCTAGCGAAGCAACCCTCACATACAAAATGTGAATAAATTTGGGATTTAAGGAAGAGTAACATCCAAAGCATTTGTATAATCATCCCTAATGCTCCAACTAATGACAGTGTGAGAACTCTGAACAGAGGGAATTTCAAGGCTTATTAATTCCCGTAGTTGGATTCGCTTTCCCAGTGCATCTTTCCTCCCCTATTCCCTATTAACCTCCTGTAATGGAGAGGAGATGATTTTTATCGCGGACCATTTCCGACAGACGTACCATGCTTAATTTTCCATCATTAGGTTTAATACAAACCCAATTTCACAATTGGCTTCTCTGAGGAACCTGCAAGCAATGCCACATTTTTATCAGCCCCAATTAAAAAACATTACGATATCCCTGTTCGAGAGGGAGTCTTAAAACTAATGTGTGGTTCTAGTGTTAATACGGTAAGGGCAAATGCAGAGCACAGGCCCCTTGTAGAACGTAGCTGGGATCACTCAGCTCCTTTGCAGGCAATTATTAATTCCTCTCTTTATCAGATCCTTTAATTCTCGTATACTTGGCTCTCTTCTCACAGAGGAGGTGAAAGCCAGGAAAGTGGTGCCCCCTCTTTTCCAGAATAACTTCCCTCAAAGCAGGCACCCATGTTATGAATCCAGAGCTAGAACAAGCTGCTCAGCAGCAGAGAGGGACCTGACTCTGGCCTTTGAGTTTGTAGTGACAACTGTGCTTCTGGTCTCTTTAGTCAGACAGATAAAAAACGGTACAAACCCCACTGATTGTAATAACAGCTCCTGCAGCGTGGTCCCTGGCATCTCACTGTTTGCCTGCCTCTCACTTAGCCAAACGTTTCTGCTTAAAAAAAACAACCTCAGACAATCTGGGTCATCCTACTCTCAACCTTATGACACACAGAGCTGAAACTAGGCAGAAGATCACCTCCTCTGGACGTCTGTGACAAATGCACCTTGAATGGTCTCTGCACTACCTGAAAGAAAACCCAAGCCTGGCGATTGGACCAGCTCAGGACAGCTGTCAGATATTCCCACCAACATTTTATCTGGGCCAAGGAAAGAGAGAAGAGGCTTTTATGGAGACAAATTGCTACATATGAGGCGAGCCTAGCATTCATACGTTCTGCTAATAAAGCCTGATGCAAGAAACATATTGTTCCTTCTCCGTCTAATCACTCCACGAGCCTGAACCTAAGCATGGTTAATGAGGCGCTCACGCAAGGCACAGCACCTTCTCTCAAGATGTGCTGTTCACAGCAATTCTGTGAACATTTCCAAATGCAGGTAGGAGGGGAGATAGCAGCAAACTGATCTCTCACTAGGACTATCAACCAAAAGAGTCTTCGGAGTGCTTGCAAACAGGCTTTGCTTTTCCTGCAGGTTGTAGCTATAAAGCTCATCTCATTCCTTTTGACACCGTTTTTACTGGAAAAGGCAACAAAAATATCAGCCCATCAGCAACGCTGGAATTCTGCTTTAACTGTTGCACTAAAGACAAGTCACAGCACTTTTCCATAGTCCCTTCTCTCTGTGCCCTTCTCACAAACATGCCCCCCATTCTCTTGCAAATGAAGATGAGTTTGTAGGGCAAATTGGCCAAGACTTTCACTAACCTTTTGGCAGCACCTCTAAAGCATGTGTGGCCTTTTCTGAGGTTTCAGTGAGAACAGCAAACCAAGAAAAAAAAAGATTTGAAAGATGTTTGAAATAATTCACTCTAATACTTAGAAACTACTAAACATACAGAAACATGCATCAAGTCTTTTGGATTATATTTCATATGCACATCTTATTTCTAGCCATATGTCCTCATTTTGTTGACAGGAACACATACCACCATATTTCATTGCATACCAAAGACGGAATACAGTTCCAAGCAGCAATCCAAATTAAAGCATTTCAGGACATGGTGATTCCATTCTGACCCCAAAAGTTGTGGCAACAGTTAATTACCTTTGCTGTCTAAACATTTCTTAATTGCAATTTGATTTTACTTAGCTTTGACTTGCAGGCACCGAATCTTATTATACCTTCTGTTAGATTAAAGAGCCCTCTGAGCATTTGAAATCTTGACCCATGCAGGCACTGATCAAATCACTTCTTCAGTTTCTCTTTGATAAAGTAAATCAATTGAGAGCTTCTGAAGTCTCATTAGGGCAGGCTGTTCAGGGCTCTGGTTCCTTCCCAGAACTATTTCCAATTTTCCACAGCTCGTTTTGTGCAGCTGTAAATAAAACAGGTATTCTGCATGTTGCTGGAAACATGCTGTTTGTAAGAGGATTGTTTCTAATATTAGCAGCTGCAATAGCAAAAGATGCCAGCTTGTTTAACCTTTTTTAGTGCAACTCTCTTACTCCCCATACTAAGACATCCATTGCCAATGCAGATATTTTGATTTCTGGAAGCTGGCGCTTTCATTATCAGCCTAAGAGTTCACAGAATACCCTGAAATTTTGTATAAGATGTTAAATCAATGATTCCCCGGCTCTCACATAACTAGCCTGATTGGGAAACTCTTCAGGCATCTCAGCTTACCTGTTTAGGGTGTAACTGCAGATAATTAAATATAACAACGTTCACTCCACTTTTAATATTCACAAACTCTCCCTGCTTATGAAATGGTGCTTCTTGTGACCCTCTTCTTTGCTGGAGAAACAATCATGGACTTGCTGAAATAAACTCTGAGGTCTTACTCTGCCAAGAGAAACATAACGGAGTCTGGCGTGCAGAGAAAGGCTGAAGCAGAGGCCAGACCGGTGGTATCTTTCCACATCTGATGAGTAACCCTGAGTTAATATTGCTTGCCTGCTGCTACAGCACCTTGTATTATACACTTCTGTTGCTACCCAGACAAGTAAAATAAATACGTCTCCCTCCACAGAAAAACTGACAAACTCCTCCATAGATGTCACACATCAGATGAAGAGCAGCTGAGAAATTAGATTCCCAGCCTGGAAGTAGCTGGAAGTATGATCAGACCCCTGTGCAATGTTCCAGTAAGGCTGGTAGGATGGGACCTGCTCAACCAGAGCAGCTTTGGGGATTGAAACTTCGGATCCTTTTATAGATGTCATCTTGTTTCATAAACACAGTTTTGTTAGCCTGAGACACAGATATCTGGACACAGAGCATGATGTTGCCTTCCGACCAGAAAACTAACCTATGCCTCAAACAACTAAAACCAATGCTGCACCAACGTGTCATCTTGTATACGGAGAGAAGTTTCTTTCAAAACTTTTGCTTTAATATCCAGAAGTTCCTTCAGTGTCTGAAATGACAGTCCTATCATCTCTGTTTATATTTTTATTCTCTTAGCCTTGGCAAGTGTGTAACATGATAAGACATCCTTTGCACAAAATAAATTACATTTTGAGTGCTGTTTGTGATGGATTTAATTATACACACTTCCAGTCTTTCTACACTAGAGTAAGGGTTGTCAATTATCTGACATCTTCCAAGGATGACTATAGCATGGCTAATATCTCTTCCCCTTACGCTAAGGATATGGTGCAAGCTGGTAAAATTAATTTGCCTTTTTGTGTGCACCAAGGTTTTATTATATGATAACTATCCAGCTATAATATGCTATATACAATACAAACAGTGGTACAGCAAACCAAATTCAAAACATCATTTCTCTAATGGTATCAACTGAGCTATAAAAAGGCACGCTCCTTAACAAAAAGCTTCTGACACCAGGTTTGACAGAGAGCAGAGGATGCATCTTTCACTTCAAAGGCTATGAATAAGCCACGTGTGCATTAAAAAAAAAAGTAGAAAGAGCCAGAGAAAGTCGTTTCCTCTAGATTCTAAAGAGATTTTTAAGAATTGCTTGGTAAACACCTCACACAAGTGTATTCTAACCTTATAAAAACTATTTCATACTTTTTCTCATCAGTTAGCATAGAAGAAAATCCCCTTAAAGATGTAAGGAAGATGCTCTGGTGAGCTGGGCTAAGACTTGGGGCTATTTGGAACACGTGTAACAGTGAAGATGTTCAACTGTGCGGACATCCCCAAGTCAAATCTCTTTTTGTCTCCTCAGTGAAAAGAGGCTGTCATCTACCCACCTCACAGAGCAATTCATCACTTACAGCTACAAAAGTATTGGCAACTTCAAAACAGCACACAAAACTAGAAGCCACTAAAGACTGGAAGAGAGACTTTTCCAATCCACCTGATCATCTTCAGGCAGAAAGAAGAGACATTCAGCTCAGGTAACAGCCTACAAGGGCAAGCGCCTCCGTTGCTCATTCTGCTGCAGGCCAACATTAGCACAGTGAACTGATGTGAAAGCCTCTCCCACAGCTCCTCGAGGCTGATATGGGCTGGGAGGCTGGAGATACAACTGAACAGACCGAGCCATTGATTTTTGAGCTTCCATTGCATAAAGATAACTCACCCCATGATTTAAAAAGCCAGTAATGGTGACACTCGCTAAAGCAGCAGCTTCAGCTTCTTAATATCTTTCTAGTTCTTCAAACATTAAGCTGTGGATATACCCTCAGCAGACAGAGTAGGCACAGGCAAAAGCCCACCCAAGCTATAGAAGAGTGAAATCCAGGGACAATTTTTATGTCATTCTAAGCACAAGCCAGTTTTTGTGCAAGACTTCATGACAGTGAGCTTTCTCTGCTCGTTCCACCCACCTGCAAGGAACTACAAGGCACTACAGTCATCATCCTCTCTGGAGGGCAGAGACTCTTGTTCTTAGGATCCTCTTGAGCAGTTGAAATGAGAATAAGGTGAAACGTCCTTACATGCTGTGGGGAGATGTTAACGGACACAAGCAAAGGACATGCTGGTTCCCCTGAAGAGGCTGCCCTGATGACATCTGCTGAACATCTTTAAGAGCTACTGGTCATGCACGTTTTCTCCAAAAAGAATCTCTAAGGTTGTACTACCTCCTCATCAGGCTTTGCAGTACATGAGCCTTACTGATTAAAAATAGGGAAATCTACCTCCTTTATTTGTTAGTATTACATATTCACTGCTCTAGTGAAGATGCTTGCAGAAACCGTTTAAATCCAGAGATGTCTACAACTGGAAGAGAAAATTATCGAGCTAAAAACATGCATTAGATAAAATAGTATTAATCAAGCACAGGATAGGGTAAAGGCAAAACCAAAATCCCCTGTATCTTACTACCAACAAATCATGTCACAGCCAAGCCTAGGGAGTCATCCACTCTTGCAGATACAGAACATTTATTAGCAGAAGGCATAACAGATGGGAACAAATAGCACTGAACTGCAGGTAGTGCCCAAAGACCGATATTGGTAGTGGGATGACTGATGCCCTTTTTAAGATCTCTTTTTCCTTCCCAGG
The DNA here is from genome assembly GCF_034619465.1 of Leptosomus discolor. Taxonomy (NCBI): domain Eukaryota; kingdom Metazoa; phylum Chordata; class Aves; order Leptosomiformes; family Leptosomidae; genus Leptosomus; species Leptosomus discolor. The sequence goes on along the minus strand of NC_141407.1, from coordinate 5,087,291 downwards.
AATGAATATTAATAAACGTCAAAAATTAAAGTTATTTTGCTCATACAGCAACATCCAATGCCTTGTGAATCTGTCCGAGAAGCCAAAATGCCGAGGTTTTAATTTGTCTTCAAGTCACAACATATAGAAATTTCTTCAACGCCAAGGGCTGTTTCACAGCATCTGTGGCTGTTAAATTCAGATGGAACTGGGGGGGGTGACCAGTCTGTGTAAATCACGGCTTAAAAGTGCTCTGTACTTCCCCTGTGTAAAACAGGGATACTAATCCTTACTGAGATAGAGTGGTTAGTAGAAGTTACATCTGAAAAAGTTTTGAATACATAGGCACAAGACTGGTTTCATTCCTATTGCCTCTTTTTCCTCTCTAAAATTTGGGATTTTGAAAGTTTTGGGGGCTTTTTTGGCTTTTGCTTTCCCATGAGAAGTACAGATTGAATCTGTCCATTGCTCCTTGAGCTTCAGATTACAAAGTGTGCACTGTAATTCTTGCTATTGGGACAGAGCGGGGAAAACAGCTCCCTCAAATGAGGGTCCGGTTTTCACAGGTGGTGAGTACCAGACTGAGAGCAGTTTGACATCTTCGAGCATACTACAGTTCTGGGCCCTGTTTCTGAAGTATAGTCAACAGACAAATCTACCTTTAGACTTTTCTATTGACAACACTGTGTCTGGGAAACGAGAACAAACCTTCTGGAAAAAGGACTATGCTCCTTCCCCACCTTGCTGAAAGAGGGCTCATTCATTGCAGTCAGCATTTTGATAGACAGCAAGATAAATGTGTGTATTGTGGCAGTCCCTCCAAGCCTCTGTGCCCTGGCTGTTAGTCTCTAAGCCAAGGCACTTCAGCAATCGGTTGTAATTTCTTCCTGGTCTAACTGGGGGCCTTCAACACGCTCAGAGTAATGTTTAAAGCATCCACGGTAGATTACTGTGTCTGGAAGTGAACATTTACTGCAGATAATCCAAGATGACAGGTCTGATAAATACCACTGGTTAGATTCTGATCAACCACACATCATCTTTCTGATTCATAGTGGAGGAATTGCCTTCCTCAAATTCCACATGCAGGCAGAATCCTCCAGGGAGAGCCTGAAGTTCTAGGCTGTTATTACTCACTTGCAACGGTATATCTCCAGTAAGTTTCTGGATAACTTCTTTTATCAGGTAACAGTTTCTGCCAATTTTGTTGTCTCTGTTAACTTACCGTAAAACACATATTAGTTTTAAAAATCCAAAAGCTAAGAGTTGCACACTGGATGCTTCATTTACCATCTGAACAAAAAAGGTAATTTTCGGATATGCTGAACACTAACACCTCCCTCTAAAATTACCAGCAGCCACAGGACAGCCTCTGCCTCTCAAAACCTGCGTTTTTGTTATCCTCTCAAATCTATACATGACTGCTTGAACATTTAGCATTGAACACTCAGCATACACCGAATGAGGTGGGGCCACTTGCCCAAACCTAGTCTCTGATTTCTCCAAATAACCTTTACACTTGCAACTGAGTCCAAAACTATAGGCTCCCACCTGCTTTGGACACGCAAAACCTCACTTATATTCACGACCCTTGAGGCACGTGTAGCCGAGTCCCACTCACAGAACAAGGGGTAACGGTTTTAAACTAAAAGAGGGGAGATTCAGACTAGATAGAAAGAAGAAATATTTTACAATGAGGGTGGTGAGACACTGGCGCAGGCTGCCCAGAGAAGTGGTGGAAGCCCCACCCCTGGGAACATTCAAGGTCAGGTTGGACGGGGCTCTGAGCAACCTGATGTAGGTAAAGATGTCCCTGCTCACTGCAGGGGGGTTGGACTAGATGGCCTTTAAAGGTCCCTTCCAGCCCAAACCATTCCATGATTCTATGCCAGCTGCACAGGCACAACCACCTATGTGAGTCAAAACTAAGCTGAAGGCAAGGTGGCACGTGGGAATGTGGCCCAGAATGTCAAATCCCATTCATAAAAAGAAACGACAAATACTTGATAGAACTCCTAAAACCTTGATTTTTGAACTGTTCTTTCCTTTAAAAGAAAAAAAAAAAATCAATTAACAGCAATAATAAAGTATGAGTAAAACAAAAGGCTTTCCAATTAACGCCACACACGACCACAGGATTAATGATGATTTTGGAGCACAGACACTCAACAGCACACTCCTAGAGTTATTTTCAAGATACCATGAGTGTGTTTGCTCTCCAACGAAGTGCAGTACACCATACCTGGCTTCTTACCTAACAGCGTGGTCGATGGAACAGTGTCTGATGATACTTTGAGATGGAATTCCGTTCACCCACACGACACGGATCAATGGAAATCAACAGAAGATCAATAGGAAAAAAAGTTACAAAAAATGAAAACAAGGTTAGCTGTATCTCACACTCAGAAGACTCAGTCTATAGGTCATATTGCGAAACATACAAAAGCAAAGAAAATTTAGAAATGAAAGAAAAGTCTGGCACTAGTACCTGAGTAGTAGGAATTCAACAAAGATTTGCTCTGAAGGGTTTTGCTTTGGACAGAAAATGAACAAGGAGAGGGTGATGCTAGGTAGGAAAGACATAAGGAAAAGACTTTAGACATATATTAAAAGAGAGAAAGAGAACAGGGAGAATGTTCCTCAAAGAACACAGTAATATGGGATATATAAGGCTTATCAAAATGAATTATATTTTTCATCTTGACATGCATATTACATTTATTACATTGTCATCATGATGGATTTTCTTTAATATAAGCACTCCAGACCCAAAATATACTATTATAGTTACTGTAAATCAATGTGTTCCTACACAGGATACACATATAGGACTATGTTCCAGATACTCTTCTTTTAACCGAAGGAACAAACTTCTGGTTTTGTTTCTAGGTGAAAGACCCTTGAAAACGACCCCCAAATAATACTGCATTTGATTCTCAGTAGTTTGTTAACAGTAAAGCAAGTCTGCTCAAACACAATGTACACTAGTACCACAAAAATACACAGGTAGGGTAGCAATTTTTTGTTAAAACAATGCAAGATAACAAGGGACTTGTTCTTCAACCCAGGACTGCTCACAGCAAATCCTATAATCCTTTCCGCTGTGAGCTGGGTTCTTTCAGTGGGACAAGCATCCCTGTCTTCTCCCATTAAGGCATTAGCGTTCTCTGGACAAGAATGCACAAAGTATTTCCATATTAATCAAATATTTATGGAAAGGAGGCAGGGCTTAACATCTACACAGTAGATTCCTGTCTTGATAGTAAATTTATGAGGCTAGTTTATTTCTACAATAGCATACATATACGTTCTTATGGTAATCCATCATTTCTGAAGGCACATCCTTTTGTTACCACTCTGCATTCACTCTTAGAGTTACAGGCATTTATTTATCTCCTGCTCAAAATGTTGGGAAACAAGCTAACACAAATCTCAGTACATCAGAAAGATGACAATAGATAACACAGGAAAAACTATTCCATAATCCAATAGAAGTAGATAAAACTCAGTCTACATCAAAGTGATTTCAGAAGCAATTTTTCTATCTCTAGAGCAAACAGCACTTAAAAATTTCAAGTTATTCTATGAGGTGAACCAAAGAAGTCACTAGTCTAGGGAGTTTCCTAAAGTCAGCAGAATTACCTCCATAAGCAGTTTATAATTAAGTAATAAATGAACTCGCTCATTCTGTGTTCTCCTGCCGTATTTTCAAACTTGGAAACACATTAAAATAATCCAATTTCTCATAGCTCAGTCCAGTGGAGGCAGTTTTGCCCCAGCTGCCTTCAAGCCATAAAGCATCCCTCCTTTGGGGCCTCTTATACTTTCTCCCCTGTGTTTGTCAGCCTAAATCAGACCCTCCTCTTACTGTACTTGGAATGTGGCTGCTTTTGCAGATATATAAAATAAGGACTGAAAAAGAGTAATTGGTTTGCCCGGGTCACAGACCAAGTCAACAGTCAGGGCTTGGAGCAGGACTCTGATTTTCTGAAATTTGGGAGTATAAAAGAACTCTTTGGGCCATACTGCCTTTCCAGCAATTGCTAATGATAAATTACTCAGGCAGCTGAAGAAATACCCCTCACTTCAGCGAGTCTATTAAAAACGTTACCAACTGAGGTTTATGAAATGAACCATATTTGTGAGACAGGGAGGGGACTTCTAGATTCAGAAGAAAAAGGGGGAAAAAAAACCCAAAACCCAGGTTTCCCAAAACTTTGGAGAGCTCGTTCACAAAATTGGTCGGGTAGTGGCTTGTGTAACGAGATGTGTGTACCCAGTGCTGCTTCCTAACCGGAGGTTCTTACAAGCACTAGCGTGCGCAATCACAGGAATCACTTCCAGAGAGGATTTCGGGTCAGGGTACAGATTAAGTCTTCATTAAAAATTCACTTTGTACTCCCTGGAGTGGCACAAGGCCATACAGATCCCTCTAGTCATGCAGAATGGTGGAGCCTTCTTCCTATTCTGAAAATGATTCTCCCTTATTTTTACAAGATTTTCTGAACTAGCAAACCCCACAAAAATCCCATACCAGCATGAAAACCAGTACAAGGGATTTTGGTATTTTTTTCCTTTTATGCCTTTGATGAAATTTGGCCTTATTTTTTTATTTTTCAATTAATTTTGTAACTTTTTACTAAAGGAAACATCTCAGGGTCATGATCCTACAAGTCCTCAGACTGCATCTGGCAGGTAACCTAACTAAGAGTGAAAATTATCTGTGGGGTAGGAAGAACTAGATCTTGATGTAATTGTCTGTTGTGACTTAGAGCAAATCTAAAGACTTTCATTCATCACAAAAACATGCAGGATACGGAAAGGTGTGAATTTAGATGTTTCTTAGTTAAAAGTGATCCTTAACACCCTGAGCGCCACTTACCTACACCTTCCTCTTACCTCCTTGTCCTCGCTAGTCAAAGCACACTAAGCTGGTAACTGCACATAGTGCTCACTAATGCAAAACTCAGTCCCCTACCACTTCCAAAATGCTGTCTTCAAACTGTGCCTGTAACATTAAAGCTACCTACTGAACCTGTATCAGTCTCACTCCTGAAGGCTGTCTGGAAAGCAGTCTCCTCCCACACTGAGCTGTCACAGAAGTTAAGCACACCCTAATAAATCAGTCTCTAGCAAAACTGTCTGCATTTTAAAAGATTAAATCCTCAGAATCAAACAGTCCCTGCCGGAAACCCCTATGCTGGTGACACGGTGTTCTCCCGGACAAGCCCGATCCATGGCATTTTTAGCACTGCAAAGCCAGAAGAGCAGTTCCTTTGTGCGGGACGTCTCGTTAGTGCATCATTGCTGAGATGATATATCATGGCTTCTCCCATCACATGGATGGGCTGCCAAATCGCACACAATTTATGTGCAGTAACAACCCCTTGCACACCCTTCTGGTCAGTGCACAGATACTGGTGGATAATTTTAGGCCCATCTTGTCTCCAATTTGTCATCTCGTTTCATAATAACCCTGCACCGAGTCGATGCCTACACGCGACTGTGCTGTGCCACTCAGAGGAAGATGCTGCTGCTTTCCAAACATCCCTGCAAACTGAGAGGCAGGCTCAAACACTGCAAGTACCATCATCTACCTTTAATGGATTTAGGATATATTTTTATTTTTTAAAACGTAAGATATTTGAGAAAATGAACAACTACGATGAGCCTGCTTCACCTCCACATAGTCCCCAGGCAAAACCAGACAAGCTGGAATAGCCATGGACTAATGTATCTTTCAGCAAACACCTACTCTGATTCCATATGGTGTCAGAGATAGAGGCTGAGTCTATAAAATCTAGTCAGTTTAAACTCCTTTATGTACCAGTAAGAATTCTGCTTGAATAATGACTAACGGCATAGAATGGAAAGAGAGATGAGGGGCTTTGCTTTGGGACGGGAAAGATAAATGCCCATTTCTTTTCCACTTTTCAGCAAGACCTGAGTTCTCCCTGTTTCAGCACAGAGGCTACACGTCTTTCAGAAGGTAACTACATATGATAATGAACACCTCTGCCAAATGACAGAATTCTAACCTGCAGACGTCCAACAGCACTGTGTGCTCCTGAGCACTGCGCTGGCCTCGACAAAGGACTCTGCTGCACCCAAACAGCATGACTTTATGGATGACGTCATTTGCATAAGTTTATATTGAAAATAGAAGCATTTTCCCCTAAAGCACTGAGACAGGGTAGGAGAAAAAAAATCTGCACTTTTACCAATAGCAAACACAGGAGGATGGCAACTCTTAGCGGCCAAAGAGTAACCGTTACTACACTGTATGCTTCAGAGTTGCCTGTAAAAGTGGTCAGGTCTGTGTCTCCTCAGAAAAGGAGGGGCTGAGAAGCAGAAAGGCAGCTGCTCATTTTTGATGTCCTTCACGATGCACAGAGCTAGGCAGTACCCTTTACAGCGGCAGAACCTGTCAGGTGGGAGCTCCCCGTGGGGTGACGGTGCTGTAAGGCAGTGAGGCAGGCAGCAAACAGGGAGGCCATCACAGGAGGGCAGACAAGGGTCACCCAGAGATGGGCAGACAAGGGTCAACCAGAACAGAAAAAGTCCTCCTGCAGGAGGAGCAGAGCAGTGGCTAAGCTGGAGAGACTACGGGAAGAAAAAAAAGCTTCTATAGGGACTCACTGAATTTGTTCTGTCTGAAAAGTCATTAAAATTACTGGGACAGGAAGGAAAAACTGGAGGGAAGAACACATGCCCTGCAAGGACACCGTCATCCGGAGATACACTTGTTTGCAAGTCATTCTATAATTGTGAGGTATCCTACTTAGCAAGTTGTCATGTTCTATTTTATTGCTTTTGTGAGCTAGCAAGGTCATCCTGGGACTGAAAACACTTAGCTTCTCTTCGTGGTCTTTCTTCAAAAAGGAGAGGGGTATTTCCATGTCACTGCTACAGCCAACTCAGGCTCCCACAACTGAGGGTCAAGATGGAGAGGATGACTACCTGCCATGAGATATCTGCAAACGCTGGTTAGTGATGGGAGGCAACAGGACATTTGAGAAGGAATTTGACTGCTGCTTAAGACATGCAGCTGTTTCAAAAGTTAGGATGGATAACCCCCTGTAAAACTCTATTTGTTAGCAGGAAGGTTAAGAAGAAATCCTATTATGTTATTCAAAAGTTAGAGTAGGCCTGTGTAGAAATCCTCAAGTATTGAAATCTATTAAGATTCTTTTCAAAGAAAGTCTTTTACCCATAGAATTCCTGTATCCGCATGTGCACACAACTGCACAGAAGAGAACTTACCTCCAACACCTCAGCATCCTGGGCTTGGCAGTAAAAAACCTGGAGAAATCATGAAGGCTTACTGGTCATTGTTTCTCATGGATGTAAAGAGGAAAAAAAAAGAAAAGAATCGGCCCATGATTTGACCCAGGCTGTGTGACAGAGGGAGGCAGTGATAAAATCTGCAGTGATGTCAGACAAGCAAAGGACTAACTGATTTAAAAAAAAAAAAAAAAAAAGAAAACCTGGAGGGATGTTTTTTTACAAAATTAGATACAATGTATTTTCTATAGTTGCCATTTCAAGTAAATGACTCAGCTGTTTTAATTAGCTCTCAAAATACCAAGAGGGAAAAAAAAAAATAAGGTCACCATTTCAAGCTCGTCTCTTCTCTTATTTTCTGGTTGGGCAAAAATTCCCAAACTTTTAAAAACCCAGATGCTGAAGAAAGTGTTAAAAACTTCACTTTCCCCACACATTTTAAACAAGCTACCTTTTCTGTTCCTAGGATGTCTGCTACAATGCTGTCCTCTGCTACCCTGTCTTTCAAAGATATGAACCTCTGACAACTCCTGCTGCCTCTTTAGGACATACAGCTACTCAGCACCTGAGAAAATTGGATCTTGACTCAAGTCAATTTAGAATCAGAGAGAAGAGTTCACTGCTAGCCTTGACGGTCCCAAACACCGACTTATCCATCTCACGGGTATGTTACACAGAGTGGCAACACACGCAGATGGAATTTGACATGACCTACAGACAGAGGGAAAAGAAGAATTCACTCAGCCTGTCCCACTCAATCTGAGATTACAAAGGAAGGTTTCAATGACAAAACACATTTTGTACATAAGCACTTCTATGTCAGTAATTAGGAGAAAAAACACTTTGCTAAAGATGTTTAAGACAGACAAAAGAGTTTTAGTACATGTGTTTCAGAGCTGTTCCCTGTTCAAACTACCAGGCTAAGTGTCAAAAGAAGGAGTGACAGTGCCATAGAGTCTAAGTTAAAATTTATTTAATACGGAAAAGTTTACAAATCAACCATGCAGTCCACCATGCACTCAAACTGGATCTAGCGAGGCTAAAGTATGACTTCGTGCTGCTTTACCCACAAAACTCTTCCAGCTACAGAGGTCTGAGTGGTTTACAAGTATTAACGAAGATCAGTTTTACTGAACCCGTGTGAAGAATAAACCAAAGACACAGACAAAAGAAGAAAAGCTGTCTTTCCATTCCAGTTCTCTAACCAGGAGACTATGCTTTCTTTCATAACAATTTCATACAGAAAATGTTATTTCATCCTACAAGTCAGCTAAGTGATTTGATTCGTCTCTTCTATTCACAAAGGAAAAAATATTTCTGATGAACAAATAAACATGTGCCTTTTTGACTGTCTGATGTAGTTATTAGAACAGACTTTATAAATTATTCTCAGTAGATTTAGAGTCAGAAGGAATGATCTCCACCTATCTGACAGTTAAAATAGGGGCAGTGTCAGAGACATTTCAGACAACCGGTTTCTATCAAGCTTTTGCAATGATCTCTATTACTGTCATGCCTAGCTCCGCAATATTGTGCCCATAGGAATAGGTCCTTTTAAGAACCTAGAGCTCTCCAAGGGGGACATATCCATTGCAAGCAAGTTAAACTTACTGAATCCATTAACATCTTGGCAGCTGGAAGAAAAAGCTTCTTCATTGTGAACAGCACTGAGTTTGGTAGAGGTCTTGTCAGAAGTAGCCACAGGCCCCATCTCCCTCTGCGTGCTGGTCTGAGTCTCCTTCTGCTTCTTGGCTAGCTTCCTTTAGGTATTTTGAAGAGGGGAGAAATCAAGGTCAGTTTTCCCTCATTAAAAACAAGGCAATGACAAAGTATTTTGAAAACCACGATTATCCCACTTGGTCAGACATGCAGGGCATGTGACAAACCGCACGAGAGGAAACCCCACAACTTTTTAATGTAAGTGTTGTGGAGCACAATAAATATAGTGATACCAGTCTTTGAGCTTAGCTGTCCCTCCCAGTAGCCTATCTTGCACAAACCTGCATCACCCCAGCAGTAGGAGTGCTACGTCATCCTTGAAGAGGGTGGCATAGGTAAAGCCCCTGGAGCGGGGGTCAGCCGCTCCAGGAAGAGCAGAAGGCACGGGACGAGGGCAGCGATCAGAACTGCTCACTAGAAGGTAAATGGGAGACACCTGCACCGGGGATTTTCTTTGAGTTCTCCGGTGGAGAGTGCGAGCTGACTCTGTGCAGCCTGAGAGCTGGAGCAGGAGTTTTGTCCTGTCCTGTCCCCAAGCAAAGCAATGAGGACACCAGCCTCTACTAAATTTTGATGCACACCCAAACTGCACTGAGGATCGACAGTCAGTGAAGGGTGGGGCAAATTAAAGGTTATTTTAGAAATGTCCAAATATGCCTCTGTTCTGGGAATAGGGGTCCTTTCTTATTTTGAGGAGATGTCAAAAACATTGGCAAAAGCAGAAACACTGCCTGCTCTGAAAACACTAACAAAGCCAAGAACAGAAGAGCCTCCTCTTTTGCAAACACAGCCAATAATAAGAAAATGGAGAGAAACAGGAAAAGTGAGCTGCTAAGCTTCCATTGACATTTGACTGCCCTGTGCTTCATTCGTATCAGAGAGCAAAACTGTTTAAAAATGAATGTGTGACATTCTACAATCCACACCTTGCAAAAATATCACACAAATCCCTAGCACCGGCAAAGAACTTTGCTTACACGACTTCCACAGATAAGAAAATAAAACAAAATAAAAGGGAGAAAAACAGATTATGGTAAGAAGGAGCTTTAGTTTTCTTTTTTCCTCCAACTCAAAGAAAAAAAAAAATCCTAACAACGAAATCATTTTGCAAAGAGGTTTTTCTTCACTAAAATGACATGCTTATGGTAAGTACTACCCAACTTTTAAACTTCATTAGATTCTTAAAAGGATATTCCTTGCAACGTATTCCAACAGGTTTTATTTATTCACAGCACATGTCAGAGTGGAATTTACAAGCAAGTTCAAGCACGCAGCTGAGCCCAGACCTTTGCGGGATAGGTCGCTAGGCCAGTTACACTCATCTGCAAGGAAGGGTCAAAGAGAACTAAAACCTTTGCCTATGTGTGTGGGAAATGGCTATTTTAATGCAAGCTGATAATCCAGACCAGGAGAGCACAGATTTATGGAGAAGCGTCCAACGTTTGATGCAAACTTTTGAACAAATACATCTGTTTCATCTGCTCAACCAGTTGAGGTTCAGGCTTTTATGGTTAGTGGTTTCAATTCAGACCCACAGCTATTCAAATTTGGTACATAATTACAGAGTGTATATTTAGATCTCACAAAATCTCCACGGTGTATCCACTTCTGCGGATGAAGATGCAAACAGAGGAACTGTCCTTGAGTGATGAAGCAAAAAGCTGGTGTTTAATGATGTTAAAAGCTTTGCTTCCAGTGTTCAGCAATGTTAGCACAGTCAGATTTATTAACTATGAGCTGCAGCCATGGGAGCCCCCTTTTTTTTGTGCTGTGGTACCTGAGGTAACAACAATAGTCTTGAAGTGTATTAACCCTGCTAGGCAGTTATTTTAATCCTTTAGATTTGCTAATCATACATGGCTACATGAATTCTTTGGCAACAGGACTTAAAATTTCTCAGTGGGAAACACTAATCCAAAATGCCGAAGTCCTTAATAACAAGCACTCTGGACTGCTGGGGTGAGCCATTACAGACAACCACTACTGGCGGTTAAAAATGGTGAGTCAAAAAGGGTGACTTCCTTATTAAATCCAGATTAAATTATTCGTGGCGATAATTATCCATAAATCCCATTGCCCGGTATCTTTTCAGAGATGCCAACAAGCTACAAAGAGCCGGAACTGGCAAACTTGTTTTCTCTTTCAGTGAATAAGCAATAACATTTCTGCATGTGCCAGGCAGGAAAAAATAACCCCAAACCCAAGCCCATTAGTCCCCAAAGGCCTGCTTACAAAAGCCCTATGCAAAGCAGTTCTACCTGGTCCTGTAGAAGACAGAGAGGCCCCTAAAACATTGGCTTGAATGCCTAAAAAGAAAAGGTGACATGAGTTTAAAGTTCTCAATCTACCTCGCACACACAAACCAGGCTGCTCGCAGGTGGACCAGCTAACGCTTACGCACGTTCAGAAAGGAGCCACACAGAAAATCGTTCTGCATCCGAAAACGCTACCATTTTCTTTCAACAGCGTGTTACCAGTTTCCACCTTTCTCCCTCTCTACTCCAAGAATGTAAAAATTCTTCATCTAAATTTAGAGGGAAAAGGAAGACAGATCTCCTTTGAGGATTTTGGAGCTAAGCTTGCCAGACACATCAAGGGACTCTTGGTTTCTAAATGTGCCTTTTCTGCCTCTGTTACGTGTCTGGATAGAGTGACAGCACAGGACTAAGCCTATTTGGTCCTTACCATCATTATAATTCATAGAAAGGATTATAAAATCAAATGACTAGCACTTTCTACAATGTTAGGGATGTGACTTAAACCCACAGCTAGGTAGAGGTTTATTTCCCAGCATGTTAAAATGCCTTTGGAATTGGAAAAGCATTTATCTGGAAATGCTGTTTCCAAAAATAGGGCACTTCGAGAGATCTCTGTGAATTACTGACAAGCTGCATCAGTGACACAGCTCCTGCTCTCTTTACTGACCAGCCTCCCCTAAACACAACAACGGCAACACCCAGATGAAACTGCTATCAATGCATTAGCGTCAATCACGGGCTGGCTGCAGGCTGCCGCCAGCGCGTACCCAGCACAGTCTGTCACCAGGCACTGAGAAGACACTTTCCGTCTCATGCATTATGCAGTTGAAAAGGGGACGAAATAAAGGATCGGGCACATATTTGGAAGAAGAGTCTGATCCAATCAACACAGGGTGAAGAGACTGAAATGTCAAAACATGAATAAGGTGATATTAATGGCCAGTTTTGTAAGGAAAATGTGCCAAGAAGAAAACAGGAGTCCATAGATGGGGGTTATTGGGTTGCCCTTTTCAGTTCAAGAGGGTTTGTAAATGAAGAGATGGTGTTTACAGGCACTATACACACAGATGAGGAATGAGACAGAAAGATGCTCAAAGCAGAACAAAAAAAATGAAACCAGCTGTATAATCAGGCAGTTGAAGCTAACTCAACTAAAGCAAGGATAAAAGCTATTGGCAGTGAACTTAAACGAAGTGTGAATTTTGGGGGAAAAAAAAAAAAGAAAAAGATGATGGAGATTTGATTCAGCTGTTTTTGAAACTTCTACTCCTATCAGAGAATAGATATAAAATGCTGAAGCACTATATTAAAATTGCGGGAGTTCCAGTTTAACATTCAAGGAATGCAAACTTAGTATCAACTACAACCTATTTACTGCCACGGGCATTAATCAGAAAGCTCAAGCAACATTTCCTGTCAGAAGTATCTGCAGGATCAGATTCCTGTTTTGCAGAGGTCTCGATAAACTTCAGGCATTGTATTTTAAATGTGGCTTCAAACTCATCTCTAACTTTTTACATCAATTTTACATTCATGAATGTTAAATCTGTAACTGCCACTCCTAAAGAGCTCTTGTACATGTACATTGACAGATTTAATTTTAGATGTTTCACAAGGATAGATTATATACACTATAATGTAGATTTGCATGCACAGGTAATTTAGACATTAGGTATAGATCACATAAGTTAAACATGAAATTTCCTCCTACACACAAGAATTGCATATTGCCCTCATTTTCAGTGAGGAACTTAAGGAAGCTGTAAAATACATTTCCTTTTAGATATGTGTGTGCAGCAGCCTGCTAGGAGTACACATAATATTTATGATGAAACCTGCACAAATTTAAGGCAGGCAGTGATCAGCTGTGCAAAGACCCAGCTGGGAGCACTGGTTAAACAGCAGCTCTGTTGAAAAGGATCTCTGTCCCCTAAACCTGTAGTAGACCACAAACTCAATTTGAAAGAGCAGTTTCATGCTAGTGTAAAAATAAGGGAGGGATGACACATGGCACTACGGTCTGCAAGCCACGGGTAATCTTTTTGCTCTGACTGACTGAGATGGGTGCCAAAGGGACACATACAAAGGCAGAACAAGAAAGGTAAATCTAGAAAACATGACCTACAAGCAAAGGCCAAAGGAAATGGGGATCTTCAGATTAAAGAAAAGAAAATCAACTAGGGCCAATAGGTCTTTAAACATACGAAAAGACACCACAGGGAAGCTGCTATCCCTGTCTACAGGGGCTGGGAAAAAAGTAATGGGGCTGAGCTACAGGAAGAGCAGTTCATTTTAAACTTTGGGAAAACTATATGCAGTAGAAGCTCGAGCTCTGGGCAGGTGAGCTGCGAAACCTCAGTTACTAGAGGTGTTCACACAGAGAGCAAGAGGAACGAGCGTTAGGAGCAGCACAGGCTTCTGGCAGCCTGACTGGAGGGGTCCCTCCTGCTCGGGCGCTGAGGCCCTGCTTCACGCTGCGGGGCAGCACGTGCCCCCTTTGCCCAGGCCGTAACCTCAGCAGAGCCGAGAGACAGTGTCTGGCCTAAGCCCCCAGGCAGCTTACTGCTTCTTACAGCTGCTATAAGGGCAAAGCCTCCGCTTACAGGCAAGCGTAGAGACAGCTTTACTTGTGCTTTTTTTAGTGCCTGCCATGGTGAAACCAATCTCAAGGCAGGTTATTGCAGGAGCAGAGGGAATTCACCAGAGTATAGGCAAAGCGAAGAGCGAGGACCAGCCACACCACTTTTACCTACAAAGCAAACATTACTTGACGCAAAAAAGTGATGTGGATATAAGTCAAAAGAGGCTCTGAATATTTTGTACCGTGTGTATACAAAGACAGGGTCTTGAAAAATGTAGGGCTGTGCTCTGTAAGCTTTACTTGATCGACTTAATCACTATTTGTGGAGGACATTTACTTACAACTATATAAACTTTAGACAAGACAGGCGCATAAAAGAGCCATACAGCATAAGTATATGCTGGTATAGACAGCCAGCAAACATTGCCCTCTGCAAAGCTTAGGCTTGCAATCATCACACAGACATGTTCTAAATAAAATTGCACTTACTTTCTGGATTTTAATTGTATATTTTTTTTAATTTGCTTTCATTAAACTGGAATAACTGACTGACGATTCTGTTTTTCCAGCATCTAATAAGAAAATAAATTTCTTCTTAAAATTCTGATTTAGCAAGCTGACCTGTGCAGGCAGATCCCACCATCCATGGAAATATATAAAGGTATTTATGTATGCATGCATGTGGTTATACAGAGGTATGTCTATAAATAAAATAATGGGTTTTGTTTTCTTTTCAAATGTCCTAGAGTCAGTGGAAATAAACTCAGCACAAGCTCTGTTATTATATGCAAGTATAAATTTAGCTTAACACTCTGAAAGAACCTCTCCTGGTTCCTAAGAAACTCCTGGCTGAAACCACCACAACAATTAGAATTGGCAGGAAATTATGATGGGAGTTGAAGGGGCTTCCTACATTGCAATCATGTCCTCGGTACTCTGGCCAATTCAGGGGGAAAGAAAACAACATATTGGCCATTGAGTGCCCTTTTCTGATAAATAACGTTAAGCTGAGTGCTTGTAACACATACATGAATCCACGTGGTTCCAGAAATACTTCTCTGGTCTGACAGCACTCTTAATTAAATTCCATTCTCCAACCATTATCCAGCCCAGGAGAAAGAACCAAACCAAACCAAACCAACCCACACAGAGAAAACATTTCCATTACTTTTCCTTGTGAGGAAATAACAAAGCATTGACAGAGGTTGTTGCAGTTGAAAATACTGTTGCAAAAGAGGGGTCCTTCACTAACTGCAAACCCTCCTTTAAGCCAGATGAGTTGCTGTGTGTGTTTTACAGCTTCAGCTAGGAAAAGAAACAAAACCTTTCAGCCATGGATGGGTTGCTATCTTACATTGCACACCTTATCTTATATGCACTAAACTTACATGCAATGTGGCAGAACTAGCAATCCTGTACTAACCTTAGACAACATTTGTATTGGTGTAAATACAGAGTAACTCCTTCAAAAAGGTTCATGCATCACCCTGGCAACAGTGAGGCAATGAGTGCACCAGGACAGGAACTCCTAATTCCGTATCCCTCTCTTCCCATCACAAAACCAAGTTCTGTCCAAGGATCCTAAATCACAAGCAACTAACTTTTAATGCTGAGTGAACTGAAGTACACAAAATTATGTCAATCCTGCACAATGGCTTAGGAAGCTAGAAATAGAGGTCTCCTGGGTTTGTGTTTCCACTTAAAGCATGTTAAAGATCTTCACGGCCGTCTCTTTCAGCCACAATAACATCCCTTCCTATATGCTGTAGGAAGTTGTTAATGAAGTGTTGCTATACAAAAGGCCCATAACTATTTACCCATAACTACGTATGCACAAAATAGCTAAAAAAGCTGCTCAATATTTTTGACTGGTTTCAACCATCTTATGGAATCAGATTTTACAGTCCTGGATTGCAGTAGAACACAAGGCAGGCTGAAGGCAGAACCCCAGTCCAGAGATTACCACAGTGCTTATGGCCCATCTCTGTAAAAACCAGTTACCCATGATATAAGTCTCTGTGACTTTATAATAGACTTCTTATTAAGAACTGTTTAGAAAAGTTAAGAGTCGGAGATTTTGGTCCCTACGAAGAAGAAATGCCAGTATAGTAGATGACAAAGGGTTGAGAGGAATTATCCAAAAGCAGACAAGAATTACACTAAGCAGCACAACTTTCAAGTCCAGAAGCTGAAACTAAAAATAAAGTGATGTAGTCCATATGGTTGTATTTAAAGGTCTGCCAGCAGATCTATTTGAGAACCTGCTTTTCAATACTGGTAACTCATTCAACTGAATTTTGCTTCAGGACTAAAACATTCATACAAGGTCATAGCATGGAAACCAATTCTATTTAAAAAATCTCTATATATACATACTGCTGTTCTTATTTTCACGATATTTCAAATAAACTCTCTGCTCATAAGAGGCTGTAGCAAGTTCTATCAGCTTTGGCTAAGAATTACACAGTCCTTAGCAATTTAAGATTTTCCTCTGCAATCATAATGAAACATCCTATTTCATGTGAAACTTGAAACACGAAACTCAATAAAACTTCATCATATGCTCCTTCATGAATTCTCCTGCATTCTTCCCTCGCTACTGTAACATCCCTCCTCATATCCTGAGTATTCTTCAGGGGAAAAAAAAAATAACACTTCAGAGCTTTGTTTTGCCAAATCAGGCTACAGGTCAAATGTCAATCTGAAACCAAATGCTGACATGCACAGCCCGATAACGGACGTATTTATTGTGTGATGACTATTTCCATGTTACCTCTACCATTGTGATGCTTCAGCTAGCAGAGCTCACGCTTGATGGGGTACCTGAGATACCATAAGCACAGAGCTAAGAATGAGCTCTCTGCAAAAATATATTGGGTGCAGAACTACGGAGATATAGTTAGATGATTTCTGCATCCTGAGCTCAAATTTCCATTGAGTGCTTCAGTGGGCTGCTATGAACACATAAGCTTGCCTGATGATACCTCTGGCTTTTCTCTATTGTGATATGCTCCATGGTGTACATCTGCCTTACTAATTCTTATTAAAGCGTTGCTTCTGCTACTGCTGAAGCTCATTGCAACCTCAGGCTTGGGTGACCTCCAGAGGTTTGTCTGTTCACTTTTCCTGAGTCACTCTCCTGTTCCCTGAGAAAAAACTTATAGTATATTGATCCACAGAAGCTATTACAAGACAGAAAAGAGATCACTTAATGATACCCTCACTTTCCTGGTACCAGAGTACTCCCCAGCTGACTACTTAAAGCAACGTTGTTGTGCAGTTGTGAAAGGTGTCACATAAGGCTCAGAAGTTGATCTATCTTTTTAAATACACAGATCTCAAAATAAAATAAGGCAGGGAACATCCTGACCACGTACTGCCTGCTGGAAGACCACAAAATTATAACAGAAAACTAGGGACTGAATTTTTCAGGCAATGGTGCTGGCCGGTTGTAAGGAAACCAAAACGGTAGAACAGAGCAGAGGGCACTTTTCTGAAATTCATGAGAAACGTGCAGAGGAGGAAAGGTTGTAGCAAGAAATGCAACTAGCTAGTAGCACCTACACGTTAAAACAGTCTCCTGCTTTAACATTTAGTTGAACTTCTCTTGAAACCTGACTACTTAAGGTCAAATTCCATTCTTAGTGAACCAGTGTGAAGCCTAGAGGAAATGGAGTTACTCTGCATTTACAATTATTTAACTGGGCAAAGTCAAGGCTCGTTATGGTGTCTTTAGGCTCCTTGCACTTAGCTAGTGGGGAAGGTTCCTCTTCCAATTATTTTCTGATAGGTCATTGAGAAGCAAAATCACTCCGACAGGTGGTACATAGCGATCCTCATACTTAACTCCTTTGCCCTGTTCCTTAGATGTAAATCAACTCATGAAGTCAACTTCCACTAAAATGGCAGAACACTAATGCGCTCATTTTGCTGACCTTCCAGATGTGTCCACAGGACAAAATCACAAAACCAAGACAAAGATGAACTGTAGGAACAGGCAAAGGAGGAGGTTGCCAGGGGTGGCAGACTAGGAGGGGCTAGCAAAGCAGATGTGGCCCTTTTGACAACTTTATCAATGTCAGAGCCCTGGGAAGCCTGCTAGGTTTCTGCTTTTAGGGGATTGGCTTAGGTCAGTGATACAGCTGCTGCTTCTGAGAGACGGAGAGGGAAGACCCGTTTCTCTCAGCAGGAACAGTCGCCTTCTCCATCCCTCCCAACCCTCCGGTGGCAGCAAAGGCGTCCAACTCAGTTCTCCAGGACTCTTTCCTCAGATCATTGATCCAGTCCTGTCCTCCTGATCCTCAGACAACTATTATCATGGCAGAAACAGCTTGGCCCCAATTATTTTCCAGCCCCTCAATCTTTAGACAACAGATGGCTCTGGAAGTACTGATGTGTGAAGCATTTTCATGCACCTTAACAACTGCCTTAATTATGCAGCATTGTCATTAGGACTGGACAGGTGATTTAGATCTGAGTAGCTGAACCGCTTCATCATCCAGCGGTCTAAACTGACACTCGGAACCTGGCAACTCCAGGAACAGGGATGTTTGCTGAGATAACATCAAGTCCTAGTTGTCAGAAACCTTACATTTTTAAAAAGCTTATATCCAAGGCTGAGAAATTCCCAACAATAACTTCCAGGTCTGAATTTCCCTGCAGTCTGGCTAAACACAACGGACAATTAAAAAAGGTGCAGTCAGGACACACTGTATTTGTCCATTAGCATCTGAAGAACCATAAACCATAACTGACAGCTCTGTGGACATTTATGTGTTTGCAAGCACAGTTATAGGTGCAATGGCAAAACAGGGAGAACAGTGTGAAACTGAGAAAATAAAACACAAGCTGCTGGAAAGACAAGGATAAATGGAATGGTAAAAAAAAAAAGTGTTTTAAAAAAATACAATACAAGCAAGCACAAAATTACCACAGGGTGAGCACGCTCAAGAAACATCATCCCCAGCCATGTACTTACAAGTAATAGGAGTAGGAATATGCATTCCTTCTAAATATGGATGGCCAGTCAGATGAACAAAATATCCAAAAGGAGAAAAAAAAGAAAAACACATCATTAGATTTACATGAACTCTAGGATTCTTTTCAATATACAAAGTATTCGTGCTGCCTTTTGTACTGAGCTACTATTCTCCCACACATTTTTCAGGAGCTATACGTCAGTGGGGAATGGATACTGGACTGGAGACAGGAAATGCAGGCTGTGTTTCCACTTCTGCTACCGACTCGTGCCACTATGAATAAATCCCTTCACCTCTTTCTTCCTTAACGTTACCATGTCAGTAACACAGGTAATGAGACTTACCTTTGCCTGTAGAGTGCTTTGAGATTTTTGGAATGGAAAGAAATATGTAGAGCTATGAATAGTAACAATAAATAGGAAAGCGACAATGTAAGAACACCACAATTTCCAAATATCAGACAATGAGCAAATTGTGTAATGACAAATCAAGCTTCATCAAACTCTAAAATGCAGAGAGTTCATTAACAATTCAAGCATCACTCCATATTTATAGATGATCACTGGGGGTATGCATTAGCTTTCTGCGTCACTGTGATTAAGCATTTTCTATCACAGTTTTTCAACAATACGCTTCAGAACATTTTGATACGTTTGCGAGCAGTGCCACAAAACGAGCCTTGGCAATCAGTTTTAACTTAAAAGGTGATGTCTTCCCTTTCATGACTGGCAAAGGGCTTCTCTGCAAAGGCTGTTTCACAACAGATCTAGCACAGGTTATTACAAATTAACAGCAAGGCACAAGGGAGCCTCGAAAGCAGCAGCTATTGTCAAGACTGGGAAAAACAATGAAATGCAACTTTCAGCCTATTGCACAACTTTAAAATCCCATCCTTGAAGACACTACAAATACTAGGAAGTACTTAGAAGTATAAATGCAGGGTTCAAGTGTTCACTTTTATTGCTGCTCTGAGCACAATTTTCACAGGCACACATGGAAACCAGATTCAGCACAGTTGCTCTCTGTCCACAATCACCCTCTTTGCTATGCACACACTGGGTAAAGGACAGTGACTTACAGCTGTTCAAGAGGATTACTCTGAAAGGATACGTTTTGCCTGGTGGTGGCCCTTGATATAAACCTGAAATTCTGGCCAGACTCCCAGTATATGCCAAGTTATTTGAATGACACCCACTCCAAGGCACACCTGAATGTATTTTCAACATCATGCTACTATCTCCTGAAACCCAGAAATTCTACACGCCATAGCAATGCACCAGTTAAGGTGCAGTGATTGCCACTGAACTTCACTGTGAAATTCTGAGTTCCTCTGAACCTCTAAACAAACGGAAAAATCACGAGGAAGTGGAAAATGAGAGCCCAGGCAGCTGAACCCCCTACCTCTCCAAAAATTATGCCTTTAAATCAGCCCCTCTGATAGGCCAGTGCCAGGTTTCACACAATGCTATCAACTGTAATTATTCCATTGAACATCTTGCTGTACTTTCTGTTTTTCTCATGTCTTGGCCAGCAGACATATGTGATCACATGAGACTTGGTTTTGAGACTTGGTTCTCATTAAAAAGCTGCGTATCCCTCAAGGCTGCAGAGCAAAGCTCAGTAAGAGTTATTCCTTAGACAGAAAATAAAGGAAGAGAGACAAAAGGAGGATTATATTTTGGAACTGGACAGGCCATTTTGGCTCAAATTCTCCCGAAATACACAACCTAAAATAAGGACTTCCTAAAGAATACTTCAAAACTGACTGTTAAAGTTGTCAGAGAGTTACGGATCACTAAAAATATGATCCCAGAATGTATCACACAGTCTGAAAACCCTGCCTGTCATCCACCTCAAATAAGGACACAGGTCACTGAATGTGCAAATATCCCTTTGTTAATTCTATCCTATAGCTTGGGTATGTTCTGCTCAAGAGGCTTCTGGGTTTTATTTAATTAGTTTAAGGTAACCACCGAAATCCTAATCCAGAATAAGGAGCTGAGTTTTCATAGAAGGAACTAATCCTACACCCTACATAGCCCCAAATCTTCTTTTTTGCTACCAACAGCAGTTTAAAGAATTTATTTACAGTGCACTCATGACAGGCTGTCTGATCCTATTTATTCAGTCTTACACTTAAAGAGGTCACTAGAGGCTTTGTCCACTCAAACGGACAAGCCTGAAAAGTGTCACATTCTTCACTCCAGGGAAATGCAAGTCACCATTACACCAGAGTGAAAAGTGTCCAGATGAAATCAGAATTGACCAGAATCTAATCCTTTTGGGGGTGAAAGTCAAAGGGTATTTTCTCCAGAAAAGTAGTTTACAAATACCTTATTTTTCTTGTTTCAGTTTGTTTTTACTAACCCGTCCTGTATTCTCTATCACACAAAAACATTTAACAAGTGTTAACAACAAACAAACAAGCTCCTTAGAGAATTAGCGATGTTTTGATACAATAAAAATGAGGTGTTTCAAGGTATGTATCTATTAATGAAAGGAAGTGGTACTGCCTTATGTGGGCAAAGGCATTCCTGTGGGCACTGATCACCACCTGTAAATTAATAGGCTAAATTATATTGCAGCAGTTTGTGTGTCCACATACATATGATGATAGTAGAGCCGTAAACATGTAACTCATGTAGCTAGTGGGCTCCCAGAACCCAGAAAACAAATTTTGTTAATGGTTTTGATTTTAGATACTATAAGATAGCTGTATTTAAACCAGAAATTTATATATATGTATACACGATTTTTACACAGATATACAGATACAGAAACTCTAGCACACTTTAGGCGACCCCAGGGTTCAGCTAAAACTTTCAGATAACAAAGGTAAAGTCAAACTCAATTTTTCCACTCTGTAAAACATTCTGGCTGGCTTAATTATCTTCACATATCTGACTAAACCTTGTAAAACACTGGCAGCCCTGGAAATTTGCAAGTCACTAGGAGTTATTGCAATATGGTCTATTGAAACTACGAGCAACCGGGCAACACTTGCTCATGCCTTGCATATGAGAAGTTCAGGAAAGTACGCTGATTTGGTGCATCTCACAGAAACAAAAAGCAGCTTCTGATGATCTGCCTAATCCTAATCTCAAACCAGTGTCTGCTTTCTCTTAGTGCCTCTGTCTCTTCTAATCTTGCTCCTTCCTTTGCTCTTTGCACTGGTTAACAAAACGCTTCATTCAGGAAATCCACTATTGTGCCTATTACCAACGAACTACGATGCCCCGGACCATGAACAAATGTCACTGTGATATTTTCCAGCTCCATTTGAAGAAAATGCCTCAAGTTTGTCTAATTAAATTATTTTCTGCATTGTTGCCCTGCAAGACTACGCTGTCTTGTACGCTGAGGCATTAGCCTTAGTGAACTGAGAAGGGGAACTCGTTTTAAAGTAAGGTTAATGCAAAAATTGAATGCAAGAGCTTAAGCCCCTAGTGTTTCCGTTTGTCAAACAGAAAGAGAACTTTGTTGTTCAATTGTTCTTTCAGACAAATGCAAGCTTTCAGCTGTGCTCCTCCAGAAGTTCCAATCAATCTGTGGTCCAAAGCGGCCTCGCCTTTTATAAAAGCTGGTCCCAATCCGCATTAGTTTACAGATGAAATGAGCCTGACAGGCTTAAGTTCATCTTCAGGGAACACTTGTCCCTATGCAGCTCCAAGCCTCAGTCGGACGTGACTGCTGGTGCCCATTCAAGGGAAACCCAGGACCCACACAATCAGCAGGTCTGTCAGCAGTGCTGGAGGTGGGCCACACCGACCTAGAGAGAGCAAGCCTCCAGAACCTCTTTCTGCACTGTTATAGCTTCTAAATGGGAAAAGATTTTAAAGTTGATGAGCCAGTTTATTTCTTATAATAGTGTGTAAGCCAGTGGGTAACCTTGCAAATGACAGCAAACAGGCAAAGAGAGATACAGACAGCAGCGATTTGGCCTGTTTGCCCTGCGGGGGTCGGGGGAACGACACAAAGGAAAATGTAGTTTTCTAGCTCTAGAAAGAAAAAGGGGAGAATTTATATTTCTAATACTCCCACTCACCTCCTTTCTAATTTTCATTCTGAAGAAAGATGCCCAGGTTAACAGAGTCAATGGCAAAGCCAGCTATAGCAAAGTTCTGCCCACGGGACAGCACACCCAAAGTCACTAAATGTTACTGCTTTTAGGACCAGGCTAGTTCCACAGGAGAACATGGGCACCGCGTCAGGGGGCCAGCTCAGGGCAGCACTAGCTTGGGAATTTTCATATCAAGCAAATGGGTCCTCAGTCTTCAGCCTCTAGAACTTGCTCTGCATTACAAGTATTTTTGATTCTAGGTTTGTCTGTTTCCCTGTGTATGAGCTATCAACTTACACTGCACCAGTCATGACAGCCGAAACATGAGAAGAACCAAATGTCAGAAAAAGCTCGATCTTGATAGATCTCCCCATCATTCACTCACTTGAGTTAAAAATACATCAGAAAAAAACCCTTAAGCTAAATACATTGATTTTATACACGTGCTAACTAAACAATAAAACAGCGTCTAAGTTTCCTCCTGACCTCTAATAAAAGTTTGTTATATTACGCAAAGAATATGTAGAGTCCGTTTAAAAATGAACAAAAGCACAAAAAACCTGATAATCTAAACCTGTAAATTTTTACTTTTTCTTTGAAAGATTCCTACATCTTGATAACTTGGCCTTTTGCTGGATTTCCTGCTTCCAGTGGAAAACAGATGATTAAGCAAAGATGTTGAATCACTGCTGTGTATCAAGAATCTCTTCCTTCATTGCCACTGAAGCATTTGTAAGTGTACATACACCGACAAACTGTCTAATCATCCGAGTTCCTCCCACTTTGTAATATTAGCTCCATATTTGAGAAAATACAGGGGTCACAAATACTACCTTCTTCATATTTAAAGTATATTGCCTCAAAAAAGTATTCTTACCTTTCTGACTTAGGTGTTGGCAGGCTATACCACAGAAAAACTGTCCTCAAATACAGAATTCCTGGTTATCATGAAAAATCATTGTTTGTTTTCTGCCCAGCAATATACATGGTTTATAATAATCACAATAAATTACAGGATAGAAATGCTATCAACTTTCAATAGCTTGTGAAATACACCAGCATGTTCAAGTGTGGCATTGCTCTGATAGCTTTCCTTATAAGTTTTACCCTTCGAGCCAAAAATAAAAGCTTTTCTTAAAGAGCTTTTAGGAAGGTAACAGGAAGGGATGAGGACTGGGCATTCACCAAACCAGAAACCCAGCTCGTTTTTTCCTGAAACCCTTTTTTCTGTTTTTCATTGGAGGCATCTGATTTTTTTTTTCTGCTTACGAACTGAAAAGCTCCCAGGTGACTGGAATCAGCAACATCTACACTGTTTGGGCTTAACATTGAACAAAACCACAGCAGTTGACCACCTTTGCTGCAAAGGCACATTGCTGACTTGTGTTCAGCACGTCCACCAAGACCTCCAGGTCCTTCTCTGCAAACCTGCCTGTACTGTTGCACGGGCTTACTCCATCCCAGATGTAGGACTTTCCCTTTGCTAAACTTCATGAGGTTCTCATCAGCCCATTTCTCCAGCCTCTCAAGGTCCTTCTGAATAGCAGCCCTGCACACCAGCACCTGTAGCACAGAGTTAGCCCGTTTGCGTATGTGCTCTGAATTAAGATAGAGGAGATCGTATCTAGATTTAACTGCTGCTCTTATTTTCACGAAATATGTGACTATTTGTCATAGAGATAAGACATCTCAAAGGAACAGAGCTTTTACTTTGAAAACCTGCACTCCCTGCAACAGACCAAGTAAAATCATCAAGGCTTTTGCACGTAATACTACCTGTACCCTAGACAAGGGGCTGCCAGGCTACCCAGCTCCCGTTTTCATTTAGAATCACATTACTGTTGAAAAGGAGGGTTCACTTCAGAAATGTGACTGGTAAAAATATATACAAAATACATTCTTTTCTCAGGAAAATCTCTTGCCTAAGTGGTTTTCTGAATCAGTGTATCACACCATAAATGTGGAGCTCTTCAAATAGCAGCAACTGCAATAGTCTACTTCAGAGAGTAAGCGCAAACGGTCCAAAGAAAAATCACACAAAATAAAATGTTTGAACAAATTTCATTACCATACATGATTTTTCCAAATTTCATTCCCCTGTAAACTAAAGCTAACTCTTGGAAAGATTCTAACCACACTGCCTGCAAAGAGATTGCCATGTGAAAACACGTCTCATCAGGACTCACTTGGGAACAACACCCTTGATCACGCTATTTTAAGACATTATTGTATTTGACTGTTAAGAAATAATTCTTTCTTCTATTAAACCACTGTTGTGCTACCTGCACAACCTCACATGCACATTTCCATTGCCTCATTTTTGCTTGTACTTCTCCATGCTTTTTTATGAGCTATCTCTTCTCATTAATTATAAATTAATTATCATTAACTCTTTGCAGTAACAACCATTCTTTTGTTTCTCATATAGTATCTGCCAGAACAGGCACCTCTTCTGGGACGAAACTTCTCAATGGTAGCGTTATGTAAATAGGTATTAACTGTTGCCCTCTGTAACACCAATGGAATTGTTTCACCAATTTCTTCTTCTTCTTGAAGGAACAACAGTCTAGCCAGAAGGTTAAAGATGGCAGCAAAGCAGAAACTCACCTTCTCTTGATGGTAAGCATTGCTCCCAAGAGGATAATAACAAACATCAGAAGACCAGCTATGACTCCGGCCATTTTCACCGTGCTGTCAACTTGTTTTTCTGGTTCCACTGCATTGGAATTCTGGGTGGAAGCTCCTTAAAAGATGGAGGGAGAGGAAGGAGGAGATAAAAAGAGAATTTGTAGAAAAATCATGCAATGATCCACTTTAAATATTCATTTGAATGCCTAACAACATATTGGCAATCAAATTGCAACAGACAATTGTCCATCTAACCAAATCTGCCTTTAATAAGGGCTAATGACAGATAATTCAGAGCAGTAATTGGCTGTAAAATCCCAGTGTAATGCAACTGACACTAATATTTTACCATATTATACTGTAATGGGGAATTTACTCTTCCAAAGCACTCAGCATATACTCAGAAGCAGGACAACTAATAGCAGTTATAATTTTCATCTTACATAGCTTTAAGTGGAGGTGCAATCCTTACTGATCATAATAACAAATGTAAAAGTTTGAAGTAACATATCTCGTAATATTACTTGCAGAAACTTTTTTTCTTCCAAAATCAGAACACATTTGTATTTCTCCCTATACTGTAGGCCTGGCTTTTGTAAACATACGGTTACAATTACGCATGTGACAAGCATTAATCCAATGCATAGAGCACCTCCCACAACATCTAATGTATTCCATGCATGAGTTCTTCTGCAGCCCAGGCAGGACAGCATAATTTCTATTTGAAATGTTTGGGGTTTTAAGAGCAAAGCCTACACACCTAAAAACGAAACATAATTAGGAACATTATTCGCACAGCATTTCTTCTTTTACTTCCTTGTCGTGATCTGACTTTCTGGGTCTTCTGCCCCTGCAATAACTGAGGACCTTGCAGAATGCTACCCTCTCCTTGCTGCTGGGACTACTTGTATAGTGCTTATCATATACCTTAGCTCTGCTGATTTCACTGCTTGCTGCACAGAATTTTTCCAGCTATAAACCACCAATCTTGCTTTAGAAAGCCCCACAAGATTTGAGTTGTGGCTACTCTAAAGACTAAATAAGCCTATCTTTATTATATATTATTATATTCCTGATATAATTTATTATATTCCTGATACACTACTCCTAAAAATATCACCATTGCATTTGATGAATTTAAATGAATTCATGTTACATGAGACCACAATCCTATCTTGGGCTTCATCTTTGCTGTTGAAGTCAGCCAAGTCTTCCTCTACAGCTTAAACACAGTAGGAACATGGAATCAAAGGTATAAACAAGAGTGCTGTCATCAGAAGACCGTAATGTTTTGCTCTTTCAACAACTCTGTGTTGCTGACCTTCAGGAAAAGCTGAATCTCTCCTGTTCATGAAGTCAGTTCCTTAGGGAGGTAATATTCAGTCAAGACCATATGTTGGTGAGACAGTAGAAAGCCTCCCTGGGTTATTCTTTTGCCCATTTGCCACACGTTAAACTGCATATGCTTTAAAAGATCTCTGCCTGTGAGGATGTGTCCCAACGGTCGCCATGATCAAATCATGTAACTAGATATAGGCTTTATACAGGGCTTTCTGATAGCTCTGAATAGGGCCTTAGCTGATGGACTTCCAGGGATGAGTATCTGATCTCGAATCAAGTATTATAGTCTCCTGTCATTGTATCTTCAAGAGTACATACAGAACAATGACACAATAAAAGCAAAACAAGAAAACCCACCACATGCAGTGATAACAGGATGATTTCACTTTTCCTGCAGCTAAGCTGTTAATCTAGTTTGCCACGGCAAAACACAGTATTTACCAAACAAAAACACTGGCTGTTTGAATCACACAGGTAACGTTCAGCTTTTTGTCCCTGACAAAACTACTGCTCCACTGTGTCCACCAATTTCCCCACTCAGTTAAGAGTTCACTGGTAACTTCTGTGCTCACTTGTCTGAAATGCATTAATGGGACTCCTGACCGTGAAAATCCAGTAACATATCCATTCCTTATTACCATCTTTATTTGACAACACCTCTTACAATCTTGGACAAATCTGCCCAAGAGGTGAGCTATATACCATCATACAGGCTATCCCGACACTATGACACAACAAACTAAATGATAAACGTACAATTTTTCCCTGAAAACAGTTAAAACTCTATTCGTTTGAAGTAAAACCCAGAAGTACTCCAAATTATCTTTCACTTGAGTTGTAGTTACTCCTATGACCCTAAACAATAGGTGTTGGAGAGTGGTTTTCTACCACAAACAGCACACTCGGAGCTCCCTCACTTTTGTACCATCTGAACACCCTCATGAACTGCGAGCTACATTAAAAAAAAAAAAAAACAAAACAACGTGCTGTCAACTCCATCCTCTAATCCACTAGATCGGTTTGATTTTGCCAGGCTGTTGCTTGTTACTACAGGCGATGTGTGGTCAGTATATTTTTATTTGGTATTTCTCATCCCATTGTAGACTACTGCAGTTCTAGAAAGAGAGCAAGGGCTTATTATCCATCCTGACACCTACACACTCTGGTGACTGATTCACTTGAATCTTCTATGTAACTCTTTCTATCTATCTTGGCAAAGGCCAACAATTCCTTTAGGCTACTAGTCCAACCATTTGTAAGTTGTCTCAGCTAATAGTGCCTACGAATTGATGATATGACAGTATCGGTAAATTCCTGGGTCTTAGATTCTTAAGGCTTTGCAATGAAACATTACCACAAAGTCCCTTATTTGTCTGCCATTCTGGTGTCTTTCCTTGTAGATACCTAAATCTACAACAGTTGCTTGTACTCCCACCTGCACCACCACCAGCTGTAGGTAAGGAGAACATTTCTGTTCTGGCAGAAGGAGGTCTGTGAGCTGTTATTGTACTCGCAGAAGATGACTTCTGCTGCTCCTGAGAGTAACACATTTTTAGAATTCAGTTTTGCTTCTCTCCTTTACCAGGCAGATCTGAAATTCTCAGAGCACAGAAGCCCAGAAAAACTGCTCAGATAGCCATTTCATACAAATGTCTTTAAATACACTTGGAAAGCTCTGCACTACTGTACTTGAGGAGCCACCCTTTTCTTTTTGAAAAACAATGTTTATACAACGCTGACATTAAAAGGGAAAGAAAATAAACTATAACCATATTTTCTAGTGGTTACTTCCACCACATTTCCTGGAATAAATTGTTCCTCGTAACTGAAGCTGGATATTGGAATAATAGGATATAGAACAGGTCACCACTGTTATTACTGAGTGTATTGCAGTGGCACCCAGAGCCCCCGCTAAGGCCAGGACCCCATTACACTGTACTAACACGAAGTAGGACAATTTTCTGCCCTGAGCTTACTTTCTTAATAAGGAAGGCAAATGATAGAAGACAGTGCCAGAAAAGCAAAGACTGCAAGTCCCTTGACTCCCTATCTGCACATTATCTACTAGACCAGCCTACTATTTTCAGAGATACACACTAACATACTGTACAAAATGCACCTTCCCAGAAGCCTGACCAGTGGCATGAGTCTGACTTTCACAGGCACTGGCATTCATCCAGCACTCTACTCTACATTCATAGCTATTTCAAGATTTTAGTCCTTTCCCACCAACCTAATTTACTTTGCTTTTTCAACTTCTTTCAAGATTCCCAGAGATCCAGCATCTTGCATTGAGACAGAACGCATTATGTGCAGCACATTCACGAGAGATACTGTTCTGGTGATGCTGCAGAGACGCAAAGAGAGCAGAGCAGCAGCAAATGGCTTCTTTCTCAGAGTCGCCTGCCTCATCAGCCCATGAGGAGTCAGGTTTAAGGATCATCAAGCGCTGATGGTCTTTTTTAGTAATGTACCCACAGGCATCCAAGGTCTAATCTGGCTAATCCGCTGTGGATTCATATATACCTAAATCCCAGACTACTTCAGTAAGGTGCAACTACTGGAAGCGTGGTTTCATATCGTGCCAGCTCCTTATGGCTTTCAGCCTTTTAAATTCCTCCTTGCTTTAGATCGTGGTTAAAGCTGGCCCTGCAGTGCCTGATAACTTACGGACAAGAATTCTGAAGTCCAAAATTAATTTCAGTATAGAGGGCTGCCATTTGTATTCCAGAGTTACAACTTTCAGAAGATTTCTTCAGATGAAAGTGTTTCTGTCTACAAGGAAGAGATAATGTGTTTAGCTACTTCGAGCTGGGAGATGGTTTGCAAGTGACTCCAACAGCCTTAACTCAAGTTTTTGCCCATCGTAACTAAAGAGGAGAACCTTCTCCAAATTCTAAGAAAGTGAAAAATCATCCACTTACCAGCAAGCATTCATATGTAGTGCTATACCCTCCTAGAGCGATATTCATACATACTTTAAATCACAGAATCACAGAATGGTAGGAGTTGGAAGGGACCTCTGGAGATCATCTGGTCCACCTCCCCCGCCAAAGCAGGTTCCCCTAGAGCAGGTCATACAGGAACACGTCCAGATGGATTTTGAATATCTCCAGGGAAGCAGACTCCACAGCCTCCCTGGGCAGCCTGTTCCAGTGCTCTGCCACCCTCAGAGTAAAGAAGTTCCTCCTCATGTTGAGGCAGAACTTCCCATGCTCCAGTTTGTGCCCGTTGCCCCTTGTCCTGTCGCTGGGCACCACTGAGAAGAGCCTGGCCCCAGCCTCTTGACTCCCGCCCTTCAGATATTTATAAGCATTGATAAAGTCCCCTCTCAGTCTTCTCTTCTCCAGGCTAAAGAGCCTCAGATCTCTCAGCCTCTCCTTGTAGGAGAGATGCTCCAGCCCCCTCATCATCTTCGTCCAATCTCTATGGGACTCTCTCCGGTAGCCCCCTGTCCTTCTTGAAATGGGCGGCCCAGAACTGGACACAATACTCCTAAATGCTCATGGAAAGTGAGTAATAATTTATATTATTTACTTTATAGATCTGTAAAGATCAAGAATTTGCCTTTAGCATCACAGGCACCCAACAGCAGAGCTGAGGACTGACATTTCTGGACTGACACCCTGTGGCAATTCTATCAGACCATGCAGCCTCTCACAGATGGGGACAGGAGGGATGGGGTGGGATGAAAGCAGAAACAGCAACAGCGGCTAAGTGAAAGGGACCACGGCAATCTTTCACCCAGCCATTTATGCACAGATACATTATTTGAAAACGATAAGCCACCAGACATAAAGTGACCATCTCTGTGGAGGAGGCACACTAAAGAACATCCAGGAAAGAATTACTGAGCACATGGAGGACTGATAATACAAGTTTCTTCTATAAAACCTATTTCACAAACTGTAGTTTGCAACTACTGTAATTGTAGTAGCAATTACAGTATTGCATTAAATAACGTAACTGACAGGAAAAGGAATTCAAAAGAGCCACAAGCAGGAGGAAAATATGGGCATTTATGTGAGATTTCCAACTGGCAAGGCATAAAGAACAAAGTCCTGTGACGGAAGAGGTACCACGATCATCATGTCATCGCACAGCAAAGAGAAGCATCCGACACCACAACAGGAGGAGAGGCGAAAGCAAACAAAATGGCTCTAAGGACAGCTGGGTCAAATACCAGGGGGCAAGCAAAAGGCAGCGCAAGAGAAAGAGAGAGGGAAAAAGCAAGAGAGAGGGGAAAAAGTGAGAGAAGCAACACATGGCCAGATGACACGAAAGATCCAGAAGGGAGACAAATCAGTCTGGCAAAGATTAGGTTTGGCTTCAAATTTGTAACACCTAAGAATACAACTTCTTCAGATAGAAAGTCACTCTTGAAACAAGAACCAATCAGAAAAATTACTTCAAAGCATTATTTAACCCAGAAAAATTAATGAAAAATAATGGGTTCAAAGTCGTTATGAGTTCAAATATGCTGCTCAATCAGAGTAATTTCTTTGTAGCACATAATGGCCAGGTAGCATGCTGAATGTAAAATTTCCTAATAGACCTAGGGGCTTATGTTCAAAAGACAGTTATTCTCAAATCACTTGTAAACATGATTTCATTTTCTTTTCCTTTTTTTTTTTTTTAATGGTCCTCTCTATGTGAGGGGCCTACAAATTATTAAAGCACCTCTGCATGTAGAAATGTTTTCCCTTATGTTTTCAGATCCTGATTATATCTATACCTCTGAACCATAGTCTCTGATATGCAAACAGAAGGGCAGACAGGTACCTCTAAGAATATTAACGTTGAGATAAAGGTAGAAGGGCACCGTTTCACATCTTGATCCGGAATACCTGTTAGCCAGCACTACGCAGTAACAGCCCTCTGCGTCAGCTGGCCGCACACAGGGGCTGTGGAAGACGGACTAGTCTGCAACCTTCAGCAGTGTCTACCAGAGCACAGCGACTAAAAAAAAACTACGCACAACGCTAGTGCTTCTGCGAATCATAAGCCAACATAATGAAACAGCTCATCAAATCTGAAAGACAGATTCCACTTTGGCTATTTCTTTGTTGTAATTCATTAAAAAAAAATAATAATAATACCACCAACAGGATCACTACATGTAACGTCACTACACCAATCTTCCACCTCCAGTTATTGAAGACTGCAAGCAGCACAGGCTTAAGGCTACAATGAGACATTCTCATTTCTTTAAAAAAAGCTCAAAAGGAATGGAAAGAATGATGAGAGCCAAAAGCTTTCAACCACATTCTAAGCAGAGTGAGCAGCAAAACAAAGCAGTTCTGGAGAGAAAGACAGACCAGAATTTATATGAGGGATTATCAGGCATACAGGTTGAATCTGTAGGAGGATGAGGGTAAACACACAGCAAGGAATCAAGATTATCATTACTAAACTGAATGAGAATTAAAAAATAGCAGTAAGAGAATAATTGATTCTGGAGAGTCCAGGCAAATCCACCACAAAGGCTTTTCTTTTCTCCTCCTGTTTTTCTTCCTCTCTCTTCAGAACAGAACCACTTAATTTGTGCTAAAGGCAGATATATGGCCCCAAAGAATGAGAAATGGTATTACATTTACTTGAAAGAAGAGCTCAGATAAAGAGCAGCTGTTCTGATGCCTACAAGTGATGTGATGGTTCAGAGAGTGATAGTGTGTTTCCATTTTAACCCTCCCCTTTTGCAGAGCTATTTAGAAACTGCCCTGAAATTATAAAAATGGAAAACAAGTAAAATTCCCAATATCACAAGTTCAAATTTACAGATGCGACTTAATTTTTGTATGGTCTTAAACAACACGAGGAGATCAATCTTTTGGTTGATACAGGCAAGGTCTTTACAGTGCACGACAATGCTATGGATGTATAATGGACTTGTTGCACCCTACGAACAAAAACTGGTTAACCTTTGCACCAGCCAGTCCCCTCTAAGCAGTTACTCTGCTCTCACCACGGTTATCATTAAAACCCACAGCCACACCAGCTGCAGAAATTACAAAAAGTGAGCAGAGCGGGGTATAAAATGAATACTGAAATGAGGCCACCTTTTGAGCCCGGCCGGTTAAAGGTGCTTTAAGTACCACGGTGGCCTACAAAAACCGTGCCTGCTAAGACTTCACCCTTAAGCTCACTGAGCAGCATGCAAAGGAGGATACTCACCATTTTACAGTAAAAAGTGAGTCATATGGCCAATGCATTAGGGAATCTGTGTATACACGCTCTGTGTGCTGCATAAAATACTGCGGAACTTTCTGTACTTTGCCAAGTTGAAGCAGCACTTTCAGGCATGTCTTGAATGAAAATTTTTCTTTTCCTCTATAGCGGTATTACAAAACAGCCTCTTTCACACATACCTCTCTTGTGTCATTGTCACCTATCCTAATGCTACCATACAGTTTTTTAAATGTCCAGTTCCTGGAAGAAACTGAGAAGCTAATGCATTAATAATAACCCTGTTTCTGAACATTTGCTCATTGAAAAATCTATTTGAGGAAACAGAGGCATAACGTAATAGCCTTGGGTTTGTCATGCCTTTGGAAGTGCTATTTAAGTACAGGGACAATGATAATCTGTTTATGCAAAACTTTTAAAGTGATCCACAGTACCTAACCAGCAGCTGATACACCTTAGAAAGCTGATATCTCCAGATATCAACAAACGGAGAAGAAATACTGACTGCTCCAATAAATTGGTGTAAGTGAATGAAGGTCAGGCACATGCCACACTGCTGTCCTCGAAAATGTGACAGCCCTTCTCCTGCATATCCACCTGCGGCTGTCTCCTCCTCCACCCCATCTCTCAGCCCCGGTGCAGAAGGCTTCAGGGGACATGAGGACAGTTCTTCCTGCAAACCTTCAAGCAGCAGGGGGGGGGGGGGGAACCAACTCTGAATTTCACAAGCGAGTCATCATGCATTGCTTCTTGTGCTAAACCTAAATAAACCAAAACAAATCCTTTCTGATTTGACCTTCACTTCTGGCTTTAATGTCCAACTATTGCCTTTTCCCCACCCACCCCCCTCCTTTGCCTGGCTACCAGTTCATCTGCAAACAAAGTTGATGGCACCAACCTACCAGCCACAGCCACAACATATGGCAAACAGCAACCTTTCTCACCAAGAGGGTGTTGTGTGAAACAGCCTCCACAGCATTCCAGGTACATCCATGCCTGCTATGATTCCAGGAGGATGTGGCTCACATGGCAATACTAAATTTTATTCTGCTTTTTCCCAAAGATCTTTCCTTTCTGAAGTGACCCAGTGTATCCCAACAATGGATGCTTTGAATTACAGAGGTGATATTTTCAGTTTACTGTTGCTAATCTATCCCAAATTTTACCTTAAACACTGCGCCTCTCCCCTCCCATTGCTTATTTTAACTGAGGAGCTCAAGATTAGGGTCTGCCAGTGCAGCAGAGCTCTGGAGTAGGCAACATCCTCTAGAAACCAGGCTGAGTTTAGCAAACTCAGTTCGCTTGTGGCCAGTTTTGTACCACTAATTCAAAGTTGGTTCATTACCTCCCTAGGTTAAGGAAGCCCCTAAATTCAACATTTTAAATTCCACTAAGTAAGTCTTGATACCAAGTTTGATGAAAATAAAGATGCTCACTGGGTTAAGTGGGCATCCACATGCCAGGAAGTTTGAGTTGTCTTCTCAGTGGGGAACATTTTTCAGTAAGAGCAACATAACTGTGTCTGTCATTAACAATTAATTACGGTGATAAACTTGTGCTAAAAAATAACTTTTAGAAGGCAGAGATTTGTTCAGGGGAAAAGAAAAAAAAACAAACCAAACATTTTCATGCATTCAACTTAAAAACTGTGATAAAACCCACTGAAATAAATAGCACAAAACAGAATAAACCTGTCAAAGGAATAACATTCCAGTGTATCAGAAGACAAAATGCAATAACAAACAGATTTGAAGTGGAATTAGATCTGTTTAAAAAAATGCATTATCTGTCTACAAAACCAGAATATATTTCAGAAAACAACAGAGCCCTGTTAAATGAATTTGAGCGAGCGAGACCTGTTAAATGAACAGTTTTCATATGCACCAAAACAGTGTGAACAGTAGGAATTTTTTTCCTTCTCATTTTCCATTGTTTTTTTGCAGTTTCCCCCTCACGATTTCACTGGTCACCTTTCAGACCCAGGTTCATTTTTGAGGTCTCACCATTGTTAAGCACCGACCTCCCAGGAAGTTCCCTTTTTCAGTGCTGATGCACTACAAAAAAGCAGAACCATTTCTCTCAAGCTTAAAGGCATTTGAACTTCACAGCAATCCCAGTACCTTTTTGCCCCTGTGTCTCTACAGCTGCCCTGATGTGCAGTTAAACCAATTCTTGGGTGAGGAAGTCATAGCTAGATAGGAATATAACCATGCAGCACTGGTTGAGGAACATTCCTACAAAAATTTAATCCATTCCAAAACTGAGATATCAACCCTCCTTTCCCCTCCCTTTCCTCTGTCACATTTCAATAAGTCATTTTATGCACATCATGCTAAAGTAGAAGAAACTATTTCCACAAGCTGATGGGATTTCTTCTCTATATTTAAATTCTCTGGAGTGAAATGATGGTACTGATCCCAGTGTTACACACAATGAGGCAAGTTTATGACACACAGACCGAGTTCGTTCTGATGTGAACTGCAAAACCCTTGAGAAGTTCTGGACCTCCAGTGACCTGTGAACGACTTTGCACAGTGCTACTGAAGCTCAATTCTGCAATGGCTCCGATTCCAGCAGAAGTTTCTATACAGAGGACTGACAGAATCTAGTTTTCATTTTCCTGTCATCCATCAGCCCCAGAAAATACCATAGTTATTTTAAATCAAAAATGCAAGGTCATCTCCATGCACGCTCAGGGAGATACTCAGCCACAGCAGAGGGCCAGCAAGGGATCCACGGGGCTCTGCTCACAAGTGCTTCTGTGAAGATTTAAGCAGTGTTTGGACCTCTGGCG
This sequence comes from Leptosomus discolor, assembly GCF_034619465.1. Taxonomy (NCBI): domain Eukaryota; kingdom Metazoa; phylum Chordata; class Aves; order Leptosomiformes; family Leptosomidae; genus Leptosomus; species Leptosomus discolor. Next base: position 5,051,482 of record NC_141407.1, on the reverse strand, counting down.
GACCCTCTGCAGAGGCGTATGCTCACTTCAGTGCACAAGGAGTGCCAGGTAAGGTGTGCCCCCTTCATACTGTAGTTAGAATAGTTGCAAAAGTATTTTCCCATGCAAATCAAATATGAAACAAGAAGTCATGAAGCTGCTCAGACTTCTGGAAGTTTGAACAGTTCTCCTTTTCCTGAACTGATAATCACCTGTGCTCAAGAGGCTGGGCGGGTTTCGCGTGGTCACCTGTTGCCTACCTATTACTGCTAAGAACAAGCAAAATCGTTCCCAGGCAGCATGCACAAGAAAAAAAAGGAAAAAAATAAAAATGTACCTCATAATGATTATTAAAGTTCCATTCTTTCATTTGCAAGAACTCACATTTTAAAGAAAGAAGAAATGAGTATCAGGAGATAAGGAACCATTATTGAGCCCTCTGCCTTGGTTTCAATTACACTGTGAAATTAATTTAAGGCACTTTAAGAATACAAGAGGTATTCACTCTTTTTGGCAAGAGGTTGCAATTTCCTCTAATAAAGTGTCAATATAAATATGTTGCTTTAAGACAGGAAGAACAAGTCAGTTAATACAGAAAGAACGGGACATATTAAAACAAGTGCTATCAAGGAAACCAAATGGCAAAACTAATAAATAAACTGGCTGAATGACAATTGTATGGCAGAGAGCTGGTAAATCGAAGTTTAATTAGAAACTTATTTTTAAAGAGTGTTTTATGCTAATAATATGCATCAAAGTGATTAATGCTGTGAAAGACAACATTACGCCAGTAAATTAAAAAAGAGGTAGCCTATGTGAGAAGACACATTTATGGCTGGAAGATGTAAGAAATATGAGACCAATGAACCTGAAAATAAATACATACATAGATACAAAAGGTTAATAATTCTTGTGGATTTAAAACATGCTGGCAAAATGTGAAATGGCTACACAGACTGGACAAACGCAGAGAGCTTTCTGATGGATTGCCAAATGTCACCACAGCAAAGGCTGACAGCGAGTCCCTGCCACTGGCCCTTTCCACTGGCATGAACCAACTCATACTGAGGCACTGGATGGAAGGAAATGAGCTCCACAGCTGTGCTTGCCCAGCTGGGTGTCTGCTAGCTCAGCTTTGGAGGAGGCACTACTGGTGTCATGACCTAGTGCTCCGAAATGCTGCCACCTCCTCACCATTTAATAAGCCAATACACAATGGTTTGAGAGATCTGTCTTGCAACCACAGAATAAAGTTCATCTCAACAGGAGGAGCGTGCAGAAAAGCACACAGAAGAGTGCACCACCGGGAGAGAAGGGAAGCAGCTCCTGCACGGAGCTGAACTGAAAACAGGTCGATCTGAACAGCCTATTTCTTGCTAAAAGGAGAGGAGAAAAAATTGGGAAATCTCCAAAACTGTCTTTAATGGACTAAAACACTTTTTTAAAGAGCTTTCACTTTCATCGTCTTGGTTTTGAGGCAATGGGACATACAAAGCAAATTGCCTCCCAGTCTGCCGAAGCAGCGACAGGGGAACAGCCTCATGCATCTCTCAAGTAATTAAAGCTACTCAGCTTCTGAACAGGTGCCTTGCAGCAACACCCAAGATGTGTTATAATCCCCCAGTAACACACTGCCTAACACATTTTATTGCCTAATTACTCCCACACTCACGTTTAGCGCCCTTGTTAATCCAATGCTTCAAGAGAATACTTGTCTTACTTAAATATGTCTTGATCCTAATTTTCCTGTTATTGGTGTAAATCAGAACTCATCTCACTAACATTAATGGAGCTACTGCAGTGTCAAATGTCTAGGAATGGAAAAATCAGGCCTATATCCCAAAATGAACATTCAGTCTGGCACAAGTAGCATGTTCTTATTTTCTTGCGTCAAAACAAAATATGCTTTTTCTCTGGTACTGACTCAAAGCAGAGCTTTTAAGCTGTCAATGCTGAGATTAGCCCTGACTCCAAACAATATCTTTTTTCCTAACTCTTACCGAAGACACCACAGCAGTATCTTTGCTAGCAGCTCTGATGATTCTGTTCAAGGCAGGCTACAGGTTTGCTCACTCTATCCTCAGGAAGACAACAATGCACATAAAGGCAAATACAGGACAATGCCATTAAAGATAATCAATATAATGAGCAGACAGAAGACAGCACAGACATGGCAGGTCACCCAGAGCATCACAGCTATCGGCCTTTGATCAGGTCACATTGTAATTATTGTTTCGTGAGTGTCTGTCCATTGCCGCACGGCACACAGTGGGCGGGTACGACTCTTCAGGGGCTGGGATGTGGAGTGTCCCAGTCCTGCTACTCATGGAGTTAATGCACGGCGGGAATTCAGCCTCACGACACGTGGAAATCTGAACTATGGGAAAGCTCCAGGTCACAGGACTAGACTGTTCAGTTACTGCTCAGCTGCTCATACCGCACAGGTACCAGCAATGCAATGGGAGATACCGTTACATTATCGAGACTACAAATTCGCTTGTGATGCTACCTTGCTCGTGAGCTGCCAGCAATACTGTACCTTTGAAGAGCTAAAACTGCATAAAACTAGCCACAGCCGTGCATATTCCAGTGTCCTTGCTAACGGTGAGGCACTGAGAAATACAACATTGCAATTCACTGAGTGAGGACAAGAGAAAAATAGAAGGGGAAAAAAAACATTCCAGAGGTTTCCACGCTTCACATATAGAAATAAGCTACCTGCCTATAAACCGAAAGTGATGTCCATTGAGACAGTGAGAACGAGTACTAGAAGTAGTGGTCCTGCTCTGGCTGGGGGGTTGGACTACGTGATCTTTTGAGGTCTCTTCCAACCCCTGACATTATGTGATTCTGTGTAACTACTGTCATTTCTTGTCCTTTTCCATTCATGTCAAGCAAGAAAAATCCTAAAGAATATCACCAAAAAGCAGTGGCTCGAGGCACCCTCAGGCTCTGCCCATCTCTTTTACATCTCTTATCATGTTAATATTAGTAAGAGATCCTTTTTTAAAAAGAGATGACATTCAGAAACAACAGAATGAGGGTAGCTTATTGACTCTCCCTGGTGACCTAAGAGGTTAATGAAAATTACATCAGTTTGCAGAAGTCAACTCAAGGTCAAACACTTATGTGGCACTTTTCTGAAGTACCAAATCAAACAGTGCAAACCAAAAGGTCATGCAAAAATGGGACTTTTCAAGCTATGTAGGTTTTTATTTTTCTTTGAATAGTTGCAGAGCAAATATCTTTCCTGCTAGCATGACAACATCCTTGCACCAAGTCCAGACAAAGGAATGACTGAAACAGAACTACAGGTTTCCAAAATGAATTAATTCAGTTTCTCTGATCTCATAAAGAGACCTCTAGTCATGCTCTGGGAAAACCCTGGGGAGACTCATTTCACCCAGACTCATCTTACCCAGTCGCTCTTTCTCTTTCTACCACCAGAAAGCCAAAATAAGGTATTTGAAATGTAGATTTGAAATCACTACCAGCCGGAAAAAACGAGGGAGAAGGAGGGGAGACTGAGACACACGGAATGTTTATAACCCAGAGAAACAAATTAAATAAAGATTTTATGAGGAACTTTAAAACTTTTTTACTTCAAAAAGGAAAGCAACAAGAGGATATGGGGAGCACCACAGCCACAGATGAAAACAAGAAAGGGGACAAATGGCTCATCCTCCTTGGCTTTCAGTGGTGACACAACCGCTTACAGCCCCACCAGTTCATTTATCAGGTCTCAGCAGTGAAAATAGCTGCACAGCTGGGAACTTCATGCAGCACCTGCCATCCCAGCACATGGCTTTCTGTAACAGACTGGGGGATGTCTCCGCATGAAGATGAGAAAGTCCTCCTCTTCTACTCAACAACTGTTAGCTGGGCCTTCCTTAAACCCAACTCCTCCGTAAGTGCAGATGCAGAAGTGACTGGAAAAAGGACCTATAAGTAATTAACTTCTGTTACTGCCACAAGACAGAAAGGATTGAAAAGAATGGAGAAAATAGGATGGTGCCTCAAAGAAAAAAAAAAAGCCATGGGTTCCTGCCGATTTTGTTTTGGAAAGTCTCCACAGGCAGTAATGCAGTTATTTCACCTTACAGCAAAGCAGTAAGAACAGGAGATCGGAACCCTAAGTTTTGGAAATGGAGAGCTACCTATAGCACGGCCCATGGCGATCACCCTGGCAGCTCAATTTGAGACTATGACATGTGTTGAGGAAGCCTTTTTACAGCTACTCCTCTGTGTTCCAAGTAAATTGGTTTCTGACACCTCTGTGGCAAAGTAGCCCTTGGGGTGATTTTGAAGTCCTTACAAGAGCTGTTAAAAGCAACCCTAAACGCCAAGAAGGAACCCAGACATTGTCATCATGGGTCCCGCAAGAGCTACACCTGGTAAAGCAACCTGAGGATCAAAGCACTGCATCTTAATAATGTTTGTCTCGGGTTTGCTCTGTCTCGTCTATTCGACCTATCAGTTTGGTCTATTCTGAGCTGACTGCAATGAAAATAAGGAATGTACTCCACTAGTTTTTGAATTATACCATGAAAATGGTGTGATATAAGAATTGTGCCCCGCTGTGTTCGCGGTTAGGTTTACGCAAGGTCTCCTCTTACTTATCTACTTTATACAGTTGCGGAAAGAATGAATTTAATAGGAAGTTAATGTCACTTTCTAAATGCCGTTCTTGCAATAGCAAGAACAATCCTCAGGAGAGGAAAGCTGTCAACAGCATAAGGGAAAGGAGGAACCACAAAGACAGCAAAGGATATCATGTGTTAAAAAAAAAAAAAACAAAACAAACCCAAAGTCCAGACACATAGCGGAGCCATTCTGGAAATTGTTGTTCTGCCTTTGTAATCTTCGTTAATATATAAATAAAAGAAAAAAGAAAGAAAAGAAAGAAAAGAAAGAAAAGAAAGAAAAGAAAGAAAGAAAAGAAAGAAAAGAAAGAAAGAAAAGAAAGAAAGAAAAGAAAGAAAGAAAAGAAAAGAAAGAAAGAAAAGAAAGAAAGAAAAGAAAGAAAGAAAAGAAAGACGCTTGTTCTTTGAATAGTAACTGTAACCAAGTTGTGTCACCACTGCAGCTTTTACATTACTGGCACTGTGCTTTGCAGGAAAGAGAGACCCACATACCTTTTGTTGCCAGCCGGACACAGTTGATTTTTGTTTCCTGAAAAATAAAAAAAAAAAAATATACAGGAAAACATCAAGGTGTGTAATTTGCCCATCTACAGTAAACATACATTGCTTTCAAAAGGTACTAAAATAAGTAAGCATTTTTTTACATTCGTCTCTAAAAATACCACCAACATTTTCAGTTGCAGAAAACACTTCATACTAATGGACCTGCCTACAGCTGCTTCTCTAACTGTTGAAAAGTTAAGAGTGACAACATGTTTTTCCACACTTGATGTGTGAGTGATGGGTCCCGTGTAACTGCCTGATTAACTAATAGAATTTACCAGTTAAATGACTGGATCTGTAATAGGCAGACAAGCCTTGGGTCAAAAGTACATGCAACTGTACATCTAATTTTCATGCACCATTACTGCAAATTTTGCAAATTGGGTATTTATTTAAACACATGGCAAACAGACACTGAAGCAGTCATTTGAATATTTCAGCGCTCTGATATGTATGTGAGGCAAACCAGCAGGCTGTATGGCTAGCTCTGCCAAGCGAGCTATTCCAGCACAACCCACACCACTGCAGTTCTTCACTGCAGAGCTGGGATAAAACCCAACGCTTTTTGTTCAGCCCACCTGGGAGCCTGCAGAGCTGCGTAACCCGGGGTTTGGATCGGAACAGTGATGTTGTATTTGGCTTAACAGCTCAAACTTGGCAGCCTTCTCAGGCCACCTCCACTGAAAACACATTCTTCCTGGTATCCCCAGCTCCTCATTCTACAGCCCTCACTGGCGTGGGTTGCTTCTGTCCGATGCACGATTGCCGTCCAAATGTTAATCTGCTGCTTCGGTTCAAAAGCTGACTTTGTCAGGCAGTAATCTGCTGCAGGGTTTTCGTAGCACTTTATGTCTTTACACGGTCTTGTACATGTCTCAGGTGTAACGAATACTGCATAAATTACTGTGTGTAACAACGCTACGTTAATACGGATGCTGTCTGTGCTCTGGAAACAACAGCCTAGGAAATGCACTGCTGAGCACCTCATTCCATCCCCAGGCAAAAAGAGGAACACTGAAAGTCTGAATTTGCCTTGGAAAGGTCCCATTGTGCCTTTCTCCTCACACTCACATTGCGCGTAGGAAGCGGAAAATAGCAAGATCCGCACTGGGAAACGCAAGAGCGATTCCCTCTGATCCCTTCCTACGCGTGCCTCAAGGTACCGGTCAGCAACACTACCTGTGCATCAGCAAGCCTGTGTGCCGTCTAAAAACAACGAAATACTCAGGACAAACTGTCCCTTTGTTGATCCTGCCTTCAATCTCTGGAGGAATTCACAGATCACTAAGGACAAATCATGTCTATTAAGGACATCCCTTCCCAGCCATATAGCCCCCAGAGTGGGACTGTCTATCCCAGTAAAGCAGAGGCATCCCTCTTTGATGCACTGACCCCTCCCTCCCTCAAAATTCAACTCCCCTACACAACCTGTACAACCGCCAGCACTGCAAAGTCAACATAGCTGTACAACAGAGCTCCCCATTCATCTCTGCCTTGTGCATAATCAGTTTGAATTGCCAGCTATTCTGGAAATCCAAAATCTTTATTGCTAGTGGTGATATATGTAGCAGGAAAAACACAGCTTTACTTTTAAAGCACAGCCTCAGCATATAATGCTGGGACTTGTAAGACAGACAGATCCTGATGTAGTTTACAACCTAAGACAAGGTGACCTGGAAAATCAGTAATGAAAAATAAAATATAAAATATCAAGATGGCATTTTTGCAGTCTAAAAGTAGGTGGACACTTGCTCACATTTGGTTGAGAAAAATTTTCTTGTGTACTTTTGCTTTCTGCTAGTTTCAAAGGGTAACAAAAAGCTGCAGAAATTAGTCAATGCTGAGAAAAGAAGAGGTGAGAAAACAAAAACCAAAATCCTGCTAATGATGGTGTAACCAATCTCATTTGAGCACGTGCATATTCCTGCACATTACCCTCCCAAAGGGTAATTTGAGAAGACAGGATGCAGTGGGTTCTGTTTGCATCTACTAATTGCTGCATTTAGCACAGGCAATCACAGTTATTAGAAGACCATGATCTGGCACTGCCAAAAGCAAGGGCAATCAATCACTAGAGGAACAAGACATCTGGACTTCAGAACTTATCAAATTGCATCTTCTGAGAAACAGAACATAAAAGAAACCTGCACAGACACCAGCTACTAGGGATGCTGAAGTTTAAAGACTTGAACTTAGTCCATATTCCTGATTAGGGCTGATTATTCCATTGATCTCCTCATTGATCAACAACCTGCTCATCTCTTTGGTCTCTCATAAAAATGAGGTCTCTTTAAATTTACTCCATTTTCCTTTGATTGATGCTAAGAATTGTGAATTTGTATGAACTTTTCTACAAAGAAACAGAATAAATACATGGTTGTTTTTTTTTTTTTCCAAAACCAGTAAAACCACAATCACATTTGTTTTCTGAAAAATACTACTTTTGATTCAGACAAGGTGCTTTCCTGTACTCAGTAAAGATGCTTCTCTCTAGCCAATAGTAAAGCAAGAATAAACAATGTAGGTAATTCTCAGTTATCCATCCAGATGGCTTAAAGCAATTACAAGAAAAATAATGAAATAAAGGGATAATAAAACAAATTTTAGAAAAACAAAAATAATTTCCCCACATTTCTGTCTCCATGTTGTTTCTGAATGTTCTTTGAAATGCTGTGATACCCAATTCCCATTTTGTGATATCACAGAAGTTTTACAAGGCCTTATACATCTACAACAATCTTAATGATGACCCAAGATCCTACGTACTCAGCATAAGGTATCTGTTTTGTATTATGGCTGAAGTCACAGGAATAACTTAAGATCCCAGTAGCACTACTACTTCGGCTCCGTATCACTGCCAGGTAACAGAACAAGGTAGGCAGATTTTAACAAAGATCCTGGACCAGGAAAACACTGTATCAATACGTCCTACAGCTCTTGATCCAACCTTCATTTTCCAACATGCTTTGTATCCAGAAAGCTTACTGTGTATTAAGCCCATCTACACGTTTACTAGAACATATTTATTTACATTTGTTTTATGGAACTTACTTCCATATGAATAAAATGTTACGGGTACCCTCATGCAAAGCTGAACCCTGGCTAAATTTTGATGTCCATACGCCATGGACACAGACCATGAAGACCTGTGTTTCAGAGTCCTGGCAGACTGTTCCTGGACGGCAGCCCCAGCCCTGCAGTTAGAGTGAGCTGGAGACCCTCCGAAGAGAACACAGGCTGTGCTGAGGAGCAGGGTGAGCCCCGTCTGCCAACACAGCTCACGCACACAGACTTGAAACTACACACCATGAGCCTTTTTAGCATGCCTCTGAATTTTCAGGCGGTCTTTAAATGTCCTTTTAATATAGTATGTTCCTTTTTTTTCTTTTCAAAGCAAGGAGCTGATGCTGTCTACTAATTACTCAGGTTCCCAAACGCACTTTTCACTGAAGTACACTGGATGATAACAAGACAAGTTCTGCCTTCGTCTCTTCAGTGTTTGGATGGGAACAATTTTCTGAAGAAAAGGGCTAGGAGGGCAGCAGGACATATGTTTATGTGACAGCTGTGTCTTCACAACCTGAAAAGGCAAATGATTTTTTTTTTTTTTCTTTTCTTTCAAAATGACAGCTTGCTGTTTACCGACTACGAACAACAATAAAAGAAGCGGAGCTTTTTCATCCATCTGTTTTCACACCCACAATTTTTTCTTTCCTTTACTATTATTATGACTTTGCATTAGTTGAACAGTGCTTGCCTTGTCTGAAGAACCACCTGCCAGCACCAGTGAGACAGGCTGTCCCCAGATGCACCATTTGGGGCTGCCCTGAAACAGGCGCAGTTTCGTCAGGCAGCTCCAATCAGGGACAGGCAATTTTAACTTTTGCTGGTGCACAGAGAAGTAATAACCAATCTCCCACTGGGCCTCAGTTTCAACTTCAGTTCCCCATGTCCCAGAGCTGTACATTGAGCATGCTTGTCAGCAACCTGCTTCAGACAGGAGAGAAACCCTGGTTCTGTCCACTGAACATCTTCAGGAATTATTTTTTTGGTTCTCAACAAATTTTGTCCAAGTTCAGGGGAGTTCTAGATCGTGTGCTGCTTTTCTATCCCACTGAAGCCAACTTTTTGTTGTCTTTAAAATTAATCATGTGCATATGTCTGTGCAGGGTCAATGTACTCCCCTGTAATTTCTATTGCCAGCTTTCGGAAACTGCTAGTTCTCCAAGAGACTAAGCAAAACCTAGTATTGCCCTTGCAATTATCAGCTATTTTTAGTATCTGTGTCACTCAGAGAAGGGAGGTTTAACAAAGTGGTTAAGGCTTTCGTTAATTACAACAGAAAGATATTTCAATGATGTATAGTTATCATCAAATACCCACACCTCTCAACCATGAGGTAGCCTGGAGGAGGCTTTTATTTACCATCTAGAAAACACTCTGGCCCAAGATGGCCAACCAGATGTGGAAACAAGGGCTTACAAAGAGTGAAGTCCTTCCACAGCTGCTTCATTTCCGCCCCAGCAGCTCCAACATGAGATTAAGAAGGAGTAAAAAATAAGTGAACAAAATTGTACGCTTGGAATCCTACTGAACACAGAGCTCCTCAAAGCTGGTTAGTGGGTCACAGAAGCAATGCAGGCGGCCTTGGTGCCACTTCATTTTTCAGAACATGGCTCATGCTGAATTGAAGTACCTCACTGGTTTTTTTGCGAGTCATCTCCACAGGGATGAATGCCACCTCTCTGCTGGCAGATCTATCCATACCTCCAAAACATCCCAGAAGAAGAATGTTGTGTACTGTGAGTAACCTCTCAGCACCTAGAAATCCATCCTGAAGTCCCCTGATGATAATGAACTGCCTGATTGTGCATGTAATACAAGTCACTAGAGAGCAAAAAAATCAATAAGAATCTCTGTAGAGTGTATCATTCCCTCAAAATTAATATTCTCATTGATTCCTGTGGTGCTACTTTTCACAATTCTGGCCTGAAAACATCGCTCACCTGTTGGAGCACCAGGCTGCAGGAGCAGCTGGCAGCATCCCCCACACCATCTCCAGCTGCTTTACAAAGCTCCTGCCTCAACTCCCGTTTAGAGGAAAAACGGCCAAGAGTTATTGATTGCAACTGTGCCGTTACAGATTTCATTTCAACTCAATGAGGTGAAATGCAACTGCGGGAAGGATTTTTGGGAATCTCTGGTTTCTGACCTGCTCAAAATTTCAGGCAGGTTTCACGCAACAGCCAAAGAATTCTCCGCATTTGCGCATGTTGCCGGGTGACTAACCAGAGACTGTCACCTACAACAACCCAGATAAGGAACCTGGGGATAATAAAACCTGCAACATTTATCTTTGATTATTAAGTCAGCATAAAGATAAGAGAGGATAAGGAGTGACACGGTGTTGCCACCCTGGCCCAACCTTTCAGAGGGATAAACGCTGAAAGGGCTGGCGTTTTAAAGGGGCTGAGCTCAGGGAGGTTTTTCAGACAAGGAAAACTTCAGGCTCTGTCAGGCAGCCGTCTGTAGCAGGTGGCACCAGGACAACCAGCAAACATCAGTAAACTACCTGGATGGCTGCGACAGCATGCATGGAGCTCCTGCCAGAGGAGAGCAAAGCCAGTTGTCCATTCTTCTTTCTCTGTCACTCCCTGTGCTGACCCCTTCTAACAATTAAATAGTAACTAATGGTGCTTCTCAGCCCCGCATTTACAAAGCCTGGAGCTTCTGTTTCCTTTTTCTCTTTTTTCCTCCTCTTACTTCAAACTCTGGCACATTTCAGCTCAGCATCTGGCTTGCAACAATCCCTAGGAGGAAAATTCATGCAATTTGGAAGTGCTTTGTATAACAAAGCTGACACCCGTTCTATTTCACACATGTTCTATTTAGACCCCTGTCTGGAAGGAAGCAACACCACATCGACCAAACTTCATGCAACTCTCCACAGAAAAGAATCCAGCCAGCGACAGCGCTCTCAGTCAAACTCTCAAACAACAAGTACAACATTGCACAAGAGAAGGCAGAAAAGCTCGTGATCTGATTTTCCAGCAATTTGCCACACTTGTTTTGCATCCAGCTGTTAATTATGTTCCTTTCACTGTAACAATCACGGCTAATGGTTGCAGAGCAGACAAGAACACCAAATGAGTACAACCCTCCACGTACGGAGGAGCTAAAACAATGCAGAACTCCTGTAACACTTCCACCTCCTCCTAATCAAGATTTTGACCAAATACAGAATGTTTCTTCAAATTAAGCTCTCCCCAGAGTCCTACATTTCCAAAGGAAGACGTTCTGGTTCACTGCACGAAGGTTTCTCATCGCAGGTTCCAGGTGTGGAAAGAAGTTTCATCATTCCACAACTGTCAGTGATTAATGAAACTACAGAGTATCCTAATTAAAAAATGAGTGGCAGTGTTCTGTTAAGTTTTTCATGTACAAGGGAACATAAGGCTGTATTTTAATCGTGCTAAATTGTAATGGTTTCAGATTTTTTGCAGATGTGCATTATGAAAAATGCCATGCTGCAGCCCTAATTATTAGTAGGCTTTACAAAGTCAAAGCTGCTCAGATTATAGACGTAAGTGAAACCCCAGAACTCTTAAATACAAGTTATACCTGTAAATGATTCTTGGAATGAAGCAAAACTTATTATTTACAGCTGCAAAAGACTGGATGCAAATCAGACACTAACGTTTGAAATGTGGGGCTTAAGGATTTTATCAAGAAACAAGAAGTATCACAGCTACTCCTCTGAAGACCCATATTCCACTCTTGGACATTTCCTCTATACTTTTTCCCACAGTAGTGCACTTCGAGGACAGGTAAGCATATACTGTACCAATACAAGTTGTTAACAGAAGAGGCAATTGCTTGCTCCAACAGGAACTTGCTTTGTCTGGCAGGATACTTCTCATGCTGTCATAAACTGGGTATTGTTGCATAGACTCTTTTGATTAACTTACACTTAAAAAGTCCTTTACAGACTTGGGTTCCTATTAGAACAGCCCAAGCCAGTCATCCTTTTTTGAGTACTTATCACTTGTATGTAGAGAGTGTGATGCAACCTGCCAGCCACAGAGAGCCAGAAAAAGCAGGAACCACACATTAGCGCTGCCTTAATGCAGAATGCCAAGGGAAGCCTACATTTCCATTCATATAACCCATTTATGGCATATTATAGTGTACTTAAGCAAATAAAGTTTTTTGTTCCCTGGGGATCCATTCACTAGCAATTAACTATCACACAACGGGGAACTAACTAGACACGGAGAGACATACATATATTTCACCATTTCCTTTATAAAGGCAAATCCAAAATTGAATTAATTGAGCAGTGCTGGAAGGAAACTATATCGACTAGAAAGGAAACCAAGGTGAAAGACAGCACAGTACTGAAAGATTTGTGCTCGTCAGCCACACAGCAGAAATTCTGCAGGAGAATGGTGATAAATGAAGGCAGTAAAACACCAAGATATGTTGTGAACATTCATTGGCATTGCGAGTCTGTACAGTCCTCTGTGACGTGCGGCTGCGTTTTGGGTATAAATGACACTCTCCTAAGTGAAGACTATTCACCTTTGATTGATTTTTCTAATTTTGCTCTTTCAGAGGTGATGTCTTAGAGAATTTGTCTACGTTAAAGTTAGATTCATGAAAGCACTTGAAAATGTGCTAATAACAGGCGCGGCTACTCAACTTCTTGATGCCATGTCAATGCTCTAAGCCAGTTGGTGAGGCCAGAGTGTCAAATTGTATCATGTTATGTGGTAATGAAAAACAATTAAGGGAGTCAAAGGGGAGGAAGGTGAATGACTGCTTAGACTGGATCTGGCCTGTACACTGTTAGCTGAACTCACCTGAAACAGGAGAGTTAAAAGAGAAGGTCACAAACTATTCTAGGCTGGAACAGAAGAGGGAAAAGAGGGCTTCCCTTTACCTATGACAGGATCTGTTGGGGCGTTATGTGTATCTCATTTGAGTCTGAGGATGGGGCAGACTATGTTTCCTGTAGGGCGGACTATGTTTCCTGTGCAGTCTTCATTCTAAACGCAGCATCACAGAGTAAGTACACATAAAAACATACCCCAGGGTATTCAAAACGAGTAACACAGACATGCACATACGACTTAAGCTGAAACTCCCAACCATATGTGCTACAGAATGATGTGACCAAATGCAAGATACAAGGTAATCCAACTTGATAGCTTTTGGGTAGTTCTCATCTCATAATGTCTCCTTCAAAATCACAAGTACTATGAACTGGAGACTATCAGGATATTTCAGCTATGTCTTTTAAAAGCACAATAGCCCTTACTCTGACATTCATGTACAAGCAGGGAAAATTCTAGCCAATTCATTTTGTAAATCACATGGCCAACAAGTGCCTTTGCAGAGTCTCCCTCCCCAACAGGTTTGCCATTGGATCTAGGCATCAGAGACTTGAGTAATGGCATGTTTAGTTTTCAACAAATTTCTGTAAGAGGGTCATAAGGAGGAGCTAAACTGGCATCCAATGGAGAGGGAAGGAGAAAGACGAGGAGGATAGACAGAGGTGGTCATATGTACAGATCCAGTTCCATTTTGTCTGCACTTACTCCATTTGCCTTGCTAAGAGCCTGGAAGTATATGCTGTAGCTTTTCAGGGGAGAAAGTGGAGCATTCCAGTAGCCATTGTAGGTTTTGTTGTCACCCACTGTGAATGGCTGTGTGACGGGCAGGTTGATGGGTTTCAGCTCAGCTGCAAAGTAGTGTGGGGAGTCCAGACTTGAAGCGTTCTTGTAGCTCACTGGGACAGAGAAGCATTCAATGATGTCCGCAGCTCTCCGTGCTTTCTGCAGCTTCTCCTCCTTGACAACAAGTTGATAGACACTAGGAAGGAGACAGAAAGGTAAGATTAGAGCCCAAAGAGTCTTAAATGTCAAGAATGTTTCCAACAATAAAAGGAAAAGAGTAAAGCAAAATAAGAAATACAGAGCGAGGGCATCACAGCAAACAGTTGTTGACACACCGGTAACAGTGTCAGTGGTCACTGAAAGTTACTATGTGGGGAAGATGATGATCAATTCCTCTATTGATTTGGTTGAGTTAAGATACACCTTGGTGAAACTCAGAATAGATTTCAACTGTGTCACTCTTTGGGAGTAACTAATCCAGTCTGTAATGAATTTTTAATGTACTGAGTATTAGAAAGCAAATGCTTTCTTCTTCAGCCACCAAGTTGAAACATGAACTGATTGCTTGGCCCACACGGTGACTGCAGTAGAGGAGAGCATTAGCAGGTGGCAACAGTGTCAGATCCCTTTCGAAACTGTTTCAGGGCACAAGAACCAGTTTACATCAAAAAGATTCTCACATCTTCTAAGAACATAACTTTTTGTGGCGCTCCCTCACATCTCTTTTTGGGATCTATCCTGGGATGTAGGGTTCTCTAGCATTAATTCCTGATGGCAAGTCTCCTGCCTTCTGTGACCAAAAGGCTGGCGCATATTCGGAGCAGGTGGCTTTATAGCTCTCCCAATTCACTTTTGTTTCAGGAAACAACAACGACTCTTCATATTCTTTCCAACTCTATGAAACGTTAATCCTTTTCGATTCCTGCTAAGCTTTTGGCCTCCATGATATGTAATAGCAACCTTGTTATTTCTAGCTTACTACTTCAGGCTCAAAGAGGTTGCAAGGCATTCAAATGCACTCAGCTTGCTTTTTTTTCCCTCATGCAGTTAACAAAGCCCTTAAGTTCAATGCTGCTACAGCTGAGGCAGGTTTACTGTCTGCTTAACACCACTCACCCATTTGACAAAGAAAGATACTGCTGCAGTCATTTTACTTTTTGTCAGGATATTCACACATGCTGCCCTCCCCTGTCTGTGTGAGACTGCTCCTTTGTTTAGTTAGACAGGGGAGATCGATTAAAAGATTGGAAACAGCCAGCAGTGTATCCTTCTCCTGGCTTTCACAGGCTCATTGTTGCAGAAAGATTGGTCTGAAAAATTTCCGGCATAGCAATAGCTCATCAATGCTTCTGTGGGAAGTTCTGGCACCTTCAACAAGCAGGAGCGAAACAAAACCTAGCTCCTGCTCTTGAATTGACTGTTACTCCAGGTCTGTGGGTACCTGGCTCCCTGTTAACAATGAGGCGGTCAGTAAATCACTTGGAAATCATTGAGCTCCCACTGCTAGACACAAAACCTGCTAATCTTTACAAGTACAACCAATTTATGAATTACTCGGTACTGAAGTTGTCCTTATGCAGGCTGCTACTAGCATTTGCTAATGCAGCAGGAGCACCCATCAGATAGACGGACTGCAGCCTTTAATGATGTCCCATGAGCATTTCGGAAAACTTTCCTCAACCCTACAGTTCATTGGAGGCTTTAATAAAATATTTTAGATCTTCTCAGGTATTTATTTTATGATTTTTAAAAATATAAATGGGTTTCATAGCAACACCTTAAATATTGTGGATGTAGTGGGAGCTGTAAGCAAAAGCCTGTTTAGCCTAAATGCTCTCCTCAGCTTAGCAATAGAAACTTCTAGCTTACCATTTTGGACACTGTTTACTAACAGACTGTCTGCAGAGTCTTATTCTGATCCTTCTCTCTGGCAATAATAATCTACAGTTGTTTTGTTTGTTAGCCATGTGCAGAATTGTAGCTGACTTTTTATGGGCAATTGCCGCTTGCCTTCTAACCTAAAAATGCTTTGTTTCTATTTTATCCAATTCCAAATACTTGTATTTTGTGGTTATAGAAAGTGTTTTATTTATTTATACACACAAATATATACCTACAAATAAATACTAATCTCCTTTCAGCCCACACAAAGGCCAAGAGTTCCCTCTCTCTATCTCCCATGCCCTACAGTGTCCAAAGGGTGACACTCATTCTCTTGGTTATCCCACTTGCAAGCCAGGATCCTATACACTTGTCTGTCTTTGGAGAAGTGGAAGCTCCCAGGGACATGAACTGCCAGATAACTGAGCAGTTTCCCAAATCATCAGAGAACTTATTTACCTTTGAAGACGTTATCAGTTTCTCCCTTGATGATTCTGACACGAACTCCACCAGCACAGGCACTATTTTTTTTATCATAAGTAAGAATTTTGAGACATATAGCACCTAATAAAAGATACTCTTTTGCCTGTATTCTTCCATATTTTTGTTTTCCTACTTAGCCGTTAACACACTTCTTCCTTTCCCCGGGAAAATTCACTCTTAACGACCTGAAATTTTACTTTTAACGTTTATCCTTTTAGAATAGATCGAGGCGTCTCTGGAAGCACAACAGTATGTTCACGAGCATTCAACTGAAATGTAATAGAGGTCCCATTTGTGTGCAAGTTAAAACCCTATTAATTTCCTGCTCAAACACTGCTTCCTTTTCTATGAAACAAGTATCCGAGCTAGTGCTGCTGTCATTGTTCCCTCTGTCTAAAAAACCTACTCTGGTGAAACTTAGGATGAGTGACTGACTGTTTTCTTGGCACTTTTTTCCTTTATGCCCCAGCTCACACCAACTGACACAGCACATTTATCTCTATGTGCTTTACCTGCTTGGCTTGGTGGCCGTCATCCCTCAGCCTCACTCTTTCCTCTGAGTCTCAGTTATTTGGTAGTGGTCAAGTGTCCACTCTCAAAGGAAGTAGTCAAGTGACAAAGAGCATGGCTGATTTCAAAGATCCGTCTGGACTGAAGGTTATCACTGAGAAATTGTTTCCTTATCAAATGATTACTCGCTTTCTGATATTTTGATCCCTGTATTTCGATCTGTTCAGACCCTCCAGAAGCACAGGATTCGCACTTCACCCCTAGCTAGTGCACACACTGGTACAGCCTCATTTTCTTTTTTCTTCTTTTCTGCCTTATCTTTGTTTTTCAAGTTATGCTCTTTTCCTGATGTTTTGGGTTTACCTAGGAGCAGAATCTTCCTGACTGCCTTTAGGGCATTTTCAAACACCAACCTCTCTGCATTAACCAGCGAAGTGCTGGCAAGGCGTATCAAGTGCTTCCACACCTGCACTACCATCAGCATTAAGATAATCTCATCACTGTTTGCCTTTTCATTGGACCAAAAAGCCAATGATTCCACGTCTGAAGGAAATTCCTGTGGGAATTCTGAGTAGCAAGCATGCAATTACCTACCTTAAAGTTTGGCCAAAGCATCTACATCACTACAACAATTCTCAAAAGAGTAAAAGTAATTCAACTTTGCTCAGAAGATGATAACTTTCAGCAATACATTATGACCCCCAAGGTAGCGGTCAGGCACTAACACAATACAAATTTGGTGAGTAGGATCTGCCCTTTTGGCCTGCAAAAGCACTTCAGCTGCAATCACATTTCTGTTTTGGTGCTGAGCAGGGTCACTGACAATGTTGTAATACACAGCAGTGTGATTACAACCAAGGGAAAGGAGTAGTTTTCCAAAAAGAAGCATTAGAGGGAAGGAAAAAGAAGTGGGCTACAGAAGTAAGGAGATACCAAACTATTCTAACAGTTCTTATTCTGGCTACCAGGTAGGCAGTAACATGGATCTCCTGGGGCTCTCCCCATCTGATTTCCAAGCTACTGCTTCCAGCCAGTATCAGCTAACACTGCTTTCATAGCAGGAATCAATACATCAGCAGCAAATGCCCAGCTGGATAAAAGAAAGTTTCAGTGTCATGCATTGAAATTATATTGAGAGACAACAAAAGCAGTGCATTAAAACTCTCAACACTGCATAACAACTTCAGTACCCATAAACTGAAAAAGATACAGTAAAACTAACTACCACGTGTCAATTTTTAATATTCAGCCACGTTTGCAAACACTGCAACCAAATCCACACATGTGCACCCTGCAAGGCAAGAGAAGCAGGGCTCTTGCATTTTTAGTGCTAAGCTACTCCACCCCACCTCATCGCAGCCAAGTAACACTGCTGTCCCAAAAGACGACAGGGAAGGACTGGTTTCCAAACATCCATAAGCTCTGCTCTCCAGAGAGCTCTCTAGGGATTCTCAAATCTGGGCCACCCACCAAATACCTGGCTTCCTAGAAGGCTGAGGAGCTGACTGCCCTGCTGTGCCGCTGCACAATCTTATCAGAAAAGGAGGCCAAAACTGGGTTCCTTGATAAATTTCACAGGTCTTAGACAAGATAAAACCACATTACTTTCATAGAAGCTTTTTAAAGTTTTTGACAGCTCCATTCTAAATCACTGATACAAGCACCAGTCACAATGGTCGCCACAGCACAAATGTTGTCTGCAGAGGAAGAAAATGTGCTTTTATCATCATCTACACGGTAACCTTTTAAATGACGAGTGTGGAAGCACAAGTGCAGACAATCAACATTCCACAGCCCGTTTCTGTGCATCTGAGAGCTCTCTGAGCACTGTTAGATTTCTCCTTCCCCTGCTCTCCAGCTCTTTTTCTGCTGCTTGCAGCACAACTTGAGGATGGACCGAGGAAGTGCTTGTCCACAAATCCAGCCATGCATTTAGACCACATTCAAGTTCTGGATGTAGGATGTGCATGAATGTGGAGGGGAAAAGTTGAGTTGGAACCTTTCATAAAGCATTCAACACCTGGTCAGTGCACTTTGGTATCCTGACATAGTACTTACCAACAAGGTGAAATCTTCACTATACCCCTGATAATGGTAGGGTATGACAAGGAACACAATTTCTTTGTAACCTTACAGTGACGCCCTCACCTGACTTATTAAAGCTTAAAAGAAACAATGCTTCTGCAGCTTAGTACTCCCTCTGGACCAATATTGGTACTACATTTTCTTAAGCATATCACGTAAAGAATTAATATATTTTAATTTAATTTTAATATTTAACATATATTATCAGCCATATATTATTTCTAATAATATTGTCTCCTGGGGAACAAAAATAAGTGGTAATTAGTACGGCCTGATCTTGCAGTTTACTGTTCAGCAGATTAGTGTGAGCAGGTTTTGCAGTTCACCCCACGGAGAACAGGAACTTCTCATTTCTAGCTCAAATGAACACATTACTTTCAGAATAACTGTTTGATAGGTTACAGGAAATAAGATATTAACAAAGGGTAGAGGTTTCCTTATTAATAGTTATTTTAATTCAAAGAATGAAGGACAAAAAGGGCAAATGAAGTAAGGATGGAAAAGACTTGCATCTTCTAATAGCTGTGTCATCTCAGACTGAAGGCATGGGGTGGGGGAAGCAGCAGCCGACACGGAGCTGGACATTGAATTTCCATTATTGTGCCTATTGTGTGGAATTAACAAATTCAGCACTTCTGAAAAGGCTATCCAAAACCATGAAAATCAAACCCAAATACTATCTGACCAATCCACGAGAGTTAATGCTGCACAGAGGTGAATAAAAGGCATCGGCTGCATACAAAGAGGGTCAAAGGTACATTAACTACAGGGGCCAACAACCAGATCAGCTTCTTTTCTCTTATTTACAATGCAAATGTTTTTAAGAAGATGCTCTTAAGACCACGAGAACACTGGTTCATAACCTTGGCAAGACATCACACAGAGACCTCAAATACCGGGTGCTGATTTCCTACTGAAGAGCTCTGCAACAAACTACAGAGATCAGGTGTAACTTCAGTCATCAAACACCAGGTCTGCCCACTGGAAACGTTCACCAGAAATATACCCTCAGAGCAGTTTCCCTGGATGTTATTTAAACATGGCAGTCCTGATACAGCCAGTCCTTTTACTTTTTTTTTTTTTTCAGAACCCATTTTTTATGTTAACAGTTAAGTTGCAGAATCCAGGCTACAGATACTTAACATGAGCTTTTCTATCATCTGGTTTTCCATTTAACTTATGACCCCATTAAAGTTGGTTGAGCCAATGTAAATATATTTGTATATAACCATGAAGGTTCATCGCCTTTATTCTGACAGCATGGAGCCATCTCCTAGGACGCTGGAACGGGAGAGGGTTTGGTGTGTTGCCTGACACCCACATTTAGGATTCAGATTAGCTACTGAATGTGCATATGCTCGTTTACAGCCGAGTTGATTTCAGTGATGCAAACTGAGAGAGAAGAGTAGAATCAACATCTTTATTTTCTCTTTCTTAAAGGTATTTAAATAAAACCCTTATTCTGCCACATAGACAGAGATAAAATAATGGGAAATTAGAGGAAATATAATAGGGATGGAAGCTAGAAATATCCTACAAAAATCTATCAGTACTCCACAGAGCTTACTCTAAAGAAGTTGTGAAATTAAACAGTAAATGAGATCCTTCTTACAACATGCCTCCAGCCCATGCATAGAAGGCATTTTGTAAAAAACATAACATAAATTCTACCAAAATTTACAAGAACTAAATGGATAACTGCCGTAAAGCCTGATGCTGAGACTCGCTGTTCTGTGCATCCCCCGCACCTACGGCACCACTTTCCTTTGGCTATAATGGTGAATATTTCCTCACCAGGCTCCTCCTGCAATCCTGTTATCAAGCATTCAGGCATTCAGAATCGACTCTGCAGACAGTTTCCAAATTCATAAAGTTTTCTGGGTTCAAACAGGTGGTAATATATTCCTGAGAATTGAGTTACCTACTTCACATGTTCTAAAATGTCACCCTTAATATCTTCAATAGCACCTTTAATCAGAAGCTCTGAAACTAATCTACAAAACGTAATGAACCGAGTTTCATAGCCACCTAGGATGAACACACAGGACCCAGTGCACTGTTCTGCAATTTTCTGTCTATTTAAGAACTGATTCGAAACCCATTAAAATCAATTAAAGATTGCTACTATTCCCATTACGCTTTGGAACAGCTCCATGCAGGACACAATATGCTGAGGTTAAGGTTAGCTTTCAATAAACATTTTATGCAGAAAATAGGAAAAAAAAAGAGACTGTTCTACGATGTCATCTTCTGGAATACACTTGGCTATTTCAAAGATTCAAAAATTATCCCATTATGAATATTGGGCTGCACTGTCATCAATCAGCTTGTTCGCATCTGCAAAGCATTCACAAAAATAAAGCTTATAATAGTGATGCTACTTGAGGAAATAGTCTCTCATATTGCCAAGTTATTCACACTAGATCCTTCATTTTGAAGTTATTTTTGTGTGTTCTTTTAACATTCATTTAAATTAAACAACTCTTCTACTACATTCACTGAAGTTGAAGAATACCAACAAAATACCCAGATTCTGCCAAATTTGTAAAAATGGCATAGAAAGAAGAGATGGTAATTACTGCCATTGCTATGAAAAAATCCTGCTGAGATAGAGCCAATAAAAATGTAATCCATTTAATCAAGAAGGCTGGTAAAAGTGTCTCTTTACATTTTCTTCTACTCTCATATTCAGTTCAGTAGTCTAGATTTACTACCAAGGCACGCTGTACACTGAAATTCATGAGACAAAGGGTAGCAATTTCACACTTGGATAATACTACTTGGAGTCAGAGTTTTCACATGGGCATTCTTTTATCGCTAAAATTTCAAGCTTTGTTAAATTTCTATAGTGATTGAAATGGGCTCTAGAAAGGGTAAGAAAGTTTAAAGACCGCATGCTCCCTCTACAGAGGAGAGATATGGTCCCTCATTCTCCCCAAGCAGTACCAGTGACTGTGATGAGCTACCTGTGGGACAGGCTGTGGTATTCATTTAACGAACTGTGCACTGTGCCAAGCTTATAGGAAAAAAAAAAAAGCAAAGCCAAACAAAATATTTATATATATGCAGAAAAGCATCCTGCCAGCATCACTGTATCAAACACTATCTTTGGCCAGAATACTTTGAAATTTCATAGAACCAGAGAATCATAGAACGTATTGGGTTGGAAGGGACCTCTAAAGGTCATCTAGTCCAACTCCCCTACAATAAGCAGGGACCTCTCTAGGTCAGGTTGCTCAGAGCCCCATCAAGCCTGACCTTGACGTTTCTTCGCAGTCATACCGCAGCATCACATAAACTTTCCACAACTAACTAAAAAATGAAAAATCCATTAGGAAGTAGTGGTGGGTGTGTGGTGTTTTTGTTGGTGGTGGTTGGGTTTGGGGGTTCTTTGGTAAAAAGAAAGTGAAAACGTAATGTCAAATGTAATGTCACGTGGCCTCAGACTCTGGGTGGGTAGACTTTTATCCTGACAGACCTCTGAGGTACAACAGATAATTACCCCACCGTTGCAGGTGTATAAACAGTGGCATGGACAAAGTGCAATGGGTGACTTGCCCAGTATGACAATGTATCAGTTGTATGTACGCAAATCCCCACATTCTTGTCCAATATTCCTACTTCCACCCACAGGCCAATATGTCCTGTCTAACAGAGTCTGGAGTTTCCAGCCTGAACACATGCTACTCCTACAAAGTCTTTCAAAAAGGCAAAATAAATTTAAAAAAAAAAAAAAGCTACTTTTGGGCATCTCTTATGATGCAACCTGCAGACAGAAGAGCAGACAGTGTTGGGCAAGAGCGGTGTTCTGGAGACTGCCTCTCTCTTAAAACTGCACCTCATGAAAGACACAGCAGATTGTCAAACCTCCCCGCATGCCAGTAACAACATTGTGCCACTAAGCAGGTACAATGACGGTTGTGTGCACGTGTGTGCATCTGAACACCCGTGGGAGCGCACTGAGGTGTGTATCTATACAGAAATGCGTATATTAAAATCAGTGCTTCCAACCTCCTCATGGTCCACTCACCATTACTCTTCTATGAGCAACTAATGACCGTATCTTTGCAAGCAAGAACAGTCACTGAAAGAAATCTAAAAATACAAATATTCCCATACAGTTCTGAGCAAGTCTAATCATCGCTGCAGTGCCTGTGAACAGCAAACAGAAATGTGGTAACATGAACAAAACTAAGCACTTGTCAAAAAGACAACTGTATTACCAGGATTTACTGACCAAAAAAAGAAGGACTTGTGTGCTTAAAAGCCCATTTTTCCCAGCTGTATAATTTGGTCTAATAAAAAATGCTATCCATACTCACAAAACTACCTCCTTTCCATCCCCAGACCACCAGAACACTGCCACTGCATCTAGTTATTTGTGTTACATATGCATCATTCTTTTAAATGCTTTAAATTATCTCAGTTTAATCTTCTTGGAAATAAACCCTTTTTTTTTTTTTAAAAAAAAAAAAAAAAAAAAGAAAACAAACAAACAAAAAGAACCAGAGGGCATTTCAAAGCTCTGTGTTCCATTATCTCAACCATCTCCATAAGCCTGACCTGGCTTGCAACACAGATTAGACATAATAGCTGCTGTTCCCCAGCGGAACAGGCCCAGTCCCTATCTCTCCAGTTCAATGTTATTTTGTGCTGGCAGATTAAAGATAATGAGTGCAGACAGACACAGCTTTCACTGCAACAGGAGCTAATGTGAGTGGCTTTGGAGGTGTTTTTTCCCTCCTGAGCCACCTGCCATCTGTTTGATCTACAAAAAAAACCAACCCCTTTTTGTTAATGTCGCTCAGCATTAAACAGGCATCGCTGACTGAGGTCTTGTTGTCATCCTCAGTGATCGCTGGTTCAGGACCAGAAGGAAGCTTCAAGAGCAAGAAGAGCCAAAGTGGTTCTTGAACAAGCTGGCAGGACAAGGAGACTATGGCACACCCTTACTGGGACGGTCCAGTACCTTCTGCCACGTCCTTCATGAAAGCAGTGGCTTGGACACATTTGCATATATTCTCAGTCAGAATTAATGTGGGTATTTCCAAAGGCTTCCATGAAATTAGGTCCATTTGGATGCAGAAATAATCTGGTTTGGACTTCAAAGCTTTCTCTCCCTTTTCCACAACCATTGCTACCAGACTGAGGAGGGAAAACCTGCACTTAAGAATGTGATGTCTTTTGTAAGGGAGGAAAATATTTTTGTTGGTTTTGTGTGTGTTTGGTTTTTTTTTTAAACTAAAAGGCTAAGCAAAACGCAAGACAAAGCAGGGAACCTGCTCTGTTTCTAACCTCAGGAGAAACTTCATTACTAGATAAGGCCCATATGGTCAGGTAATAGTCTACTCACAGTTATATCATCAATGGACAACAGAAAAGATGAGCTCTTCTGGGTAAGGTAATATAGATTTTCAGCACCTGAAGCTGTAGGAGTATCAGCCAGATTCTTTCCACCTTTTCTGGACACTTCGTGTTTTTCAGAAAGTGTAAAGTGATCATGCTTCTGACACCAGGGAGGAGTCTTAAATGGTACCTTCACTACATCTCCTGCCCCAGAACAACGGAAAAATGAGGATGGAGAAAGGAGAGAATGAAAGTCCCAAGGCAAGGTCTTCTCTGCATGAATTCGCAGCCAGTCCATCATCACCTGTAAACAGCTCTTACCTCCACCATAGTGAGCATGGGGCAGACTTAAACATTAGGAGGTTGTATCTGATAATCCTCACCAACTCCTGTCAAAGCTAAGTGTATTTTTGATACAAGAGAAAACATTGAATACAGGGTGTATCCTTTGGCAGAAAAAACCCTCCACCCGCATCAACATCAGTGTCTGCAGTTACTCAGGGATCTGTGAAGGTGGGCGACAAGGGAAAGTCAGCGTTGCCTCCTCTTCGGTTTTGCCACTTGACCTTTCCACTAGAAATACTGCACGCGCTGCCTCTCTCCTCGCCTTCCTCTTTTGCACCATGACTACTTTTAATTAAACCAGTCCTATTTCCCCTTCCTTCTGCACAGTAAGCAAAACCCTCACAATCTCCTAGCTCTGCCTTTTGCTTTGGAAAAGCGCTGTGCAAGGAGAACTGAAATTATCGAGAGGCAGAATAACATCATGGCTGCAGAGGTTTATTCTTCTGAATTGTCTGGCTGCATTTATGATAATCCCTTCATTCCATCTGCAGCCCACGCACTCGTGCAGCAACCACCTTTTCTAGTTCCAAGAAATTATGCATTCATTATGGAGGAAATTAACACCTCAAAGCAAACTATAATTAGGAATTCTTCAATTCGGTTTATGCTTTTTCAATTACGCCCTCTGTAATTTTAATCACGGGAGCATTAACATGTTTCCGGAATTTATATACCTGTAGTATAATTAAATCCTGAAATGCCTTAGTCTGCAACAGCAAAGCAGAGCTTACTCATCTTCCCTTTTATTGCATTTTTGTGTTATAGACGCATTGAGGGCACCTGGTAGCATAAACATTGCCTGCCACATGCAACGAAAAAGAGCCCACTTGCCCTCTGAACTCATCATCCTCACTCCTGGTAGAGGGACTGCTGCCTGAATAAAGCTTCTGCACCGCTTCTGAGGGGTGGACATTTGCCAGGGCCTTGTGCCCAGACTCATCCCGTCTCATTTCAAGTACCTTAAGGAGCTGCTTCAATTAGGTAAATCACCCTCTGCGGTCCGCAAAAAGAGCCAAGCTCCTTCCTGGGGGCTGCTCCGACCCTGAGTAGCTGTGGTCAGGCTCAGTTCATCCCATTGAAGGGTCTGATCCAAGGGCCCTCAGAGGCAAAACGAGGCTTGGCAGTATGCCTCCATAAATTCAGAGTTCCTAATTTTTAAAGTCTTTTATGTGGTTTGCTATTATCCTTTTATTCTGTGATAACAAGGAAGGGGCATATTGGCTCTGGGAGCTGCGAAGCAAAGAAATATCTTGGAAAAAGAAACCTTCAAACTGGCAAACGTGTATTTTCTCTTGTTCCCTCATCTCACTGGCTGACAGTTTGATGTGGGAAAATGGCCATCAATTTGTGATTCTCAGCTTAAAGTTCAGACTTCATTAACCTTTTGATTGCTGGAATTTAATCTGACAGTTTATGTGGTCAGCATAAAAGATTTATGCATAAACATTAATTCCCCAACTCTCAGTAACCGTAGGCCTTCATAAAACTAAAAACCATTAGCAAAAGCTTTACTGTAGAGCTAATAAGATGCTGCTTGACACAAAAGAATTGGCTCTATGTAATTTGATTGTTAAAATATAATCATTAAAATATATGCAAATTTTATGTGTTTCCTCTCCCATTTCTGTCTACTGCCAAAGCTCTGTGTGGAGCAGTCAGTAAGACATAGCCGGTCATCCAGGCTCAGAGAATGGCTGTTTCTGACAGCTGATAAATGGGCAAACAAGGTTTTATGACTTTTTAAGGGACAGTATTCTGAGATGAACAGTATGCTGATCCAGTAAGAAAATGCATTTCCTGTACCAGATGAGACAATGGACCCAAAATGCCCTTATTCTTGCTTTTTAGGGCCAACACCTGACTCTTCAGGTGGAATCAAAAAACCCCTTGAAAAACCCATTCAACTAACTATGCCACGCTTCATGAAAGTCTAAATATTCCTTCCTGATACTCATCGTTGTCACTTTGCACCCTGATGCATCCCTATACCTTCATTATGCTTCTCTCCCGATACAGTAGGCAAAGCATTTCCAAGATCCAGAGTAACTTCAAGTACCACTGATGTCATCATGTATGATCCAAACCCACCATTCCACAACTCCAGATGAAATGGAAGTGTGTGCTCAGGCTTGCAGTGCTCTGGTCAGCTCACCAGGGTTTGGACACACTGACGAGGTCAAGCCTGCCCACGCTTACTGTGCAACTCCATTCTGCTCCTTTTTGTTATAATAAACATCATGCTGATATATGCAGCTGCCATTATTTCATGCTTTTCACCCAAATTCTCATTTTCATTCTCTCACATTTACACAGTTTAAGAAAAAGCAGATCTGGTTTATCTTTAAGAGGAAAGAAACTCGCTCATTTACCTTCAAACTCTTGCCTAAATTAAAGGTAGAATGCCATGCAGGAGAAACCCAGCTTGAAAGATTTCAGAACAATATCCCTGAGGTATAGTATAGGAGATGTTAATTAATACAGATAATTAGGCTTATAATACCAGAAGCCTAGATTGATAATCTCTTTCCTCATTAGACACTACAGAATTAAAAGATCTAATGTGATGACTGTTTGCCCTGTATTCAATCAACCAAGTCACGTGATGCATACTTTTGAATACGGGTTTAGAAAAAGCAGGCCAGGAGTTTTATTTTCCAGGTATTTGCAACGTGCCTATCAGGGAAACTGAACTTTCAGAATTACCAAGGGCATGATCATTTGTTACGCTCCCCATAGCTTTCAACACCAAAACCTTTTTTATTGTTTCGTTGATCCTGGGCTCTGGTCTTTATTTTCAAACACAAGGTACGCTGCGTGGGAGGTTTAAGAACAAGAAATTGCCACCCTTTCTTGGCATTAATGAATTAATTATCAACATAAATGCCTGAGGCAAGCTCACGCAATGCCACTAAGAAGTTGCAAAGCAGCGAGCTGAACAGCATTGCTCCCTGTATAGCTATGGAGATCTAGACACCAAACCCACCATCTGTAAAGCAAAACAAAAACCCCAGCAAATTTTGCAAGTTTATAGCTTCTTGTCTCCTTCCTCCTCCACCACAGAATCAAGGTCACCAGGCTTGCAAACCACCCCTTCATACGGGTGGAAAGAACTACTGTGCATTAAAAACAAAACCAAGCTAAGAATGCTAGTGATAGAGTCAGAGGAGAGGTACGCTCAGGATGAACAGATGACGCCTGAAATCACAAAAAAAAAAAAAAGAAAGAATTATCCGGAGATTAAAGTCATAGCCTGTGGCTCCCGAGATTCTCAATTTTTACTTTGTCGCAGACTGAAATGGAAGGCAAGTTTTATCTAGTAGTCTAAGTCTCAGTTCTCCAACATAAAATGGATGCAATACCACGCCCCTTCATCACGGGAAATGTTCATTTGCTACTATAATGTAGGAATATATAAGTACACAGATACATCATATGGGATTGTTTGCTTGGAGAATACCTTGAGTATAAAACCAGAAAAAAGCCACTGTTAAATAACACTACAGGTGTTTTCTCTTAATTTGTTTAGCATCACGTAGACTGAAAATATTCCCTTTATTTGATGCTTGGGAGACCAAGGATCAGATGATAATACCCAAAAGTAACATGGGGCTTGGTCCATATAAATTAGTTTCTCCTACTGGCTAGCTGTTGATATGAAAATATTTGTTTCACTTTTGCTCAGTACTTCCAAATACATTTAAAATATGTAAACCCCTGTTTTCCTATTTAGATTTACTTATTTCCTTTAAGATGTACATTAATAAACTAACCCATCCTTCCTCACCAAAATGATTACAAGTATCTGACCATTGCACGCATACAAAATAAATGATTCTTACCTGAATACATTTCTCCAGCATCACTTCCATGCACTACTTACACTACACATACATTTAAATAAATAAAATATATATATATATGCATAAAGGTGAGTGCAAAGATTGAATAACTTTGTTCTAATCATACTGTTCTTTAGCACAGTACAGGGGTCAGGTGCCCAAGGACCATCCTGTACCTGCGTGGTGGCAGACACACAGAAGAACATCACGGATTATTTACTGATACACCTCAGAGAACTGCAGGAAACAAGAAAGTTCTCCATTTTCTGAACACACCGCCCCCCCAAAATAACTGCAGACTCTTCTCTAACGCCCTTCTACGGTGTCCTAGAGCTCCAATACGCAGAGCAGCATATCGACAAGGCAGTCACATCTAAGGGGAGCATTTATTTAAACTCCGAAATCCTCAAAACTAATAGATGCTCCGGAAATTTGATTTTCTCCACAATAGTCGTATAGGTAGACTGATGGAACCAATTGCATGTTAATAAACCAGATGGACTTTCAAATATCCAACACACAAAAAACAGCCCAGTGGACATGTCAGGTAGATAAAATCCCTCACAGTGGTATTTTCAAGCAGTGGATGGGATATAAATTCTCAAATAGAGGTCTAAAGATGTCATATGTGAATAATCTATGAAGGACTGACTCAGACCTCCTGACAATAACAGATTCAAAGGCAGAATTATCCTCAAAATCACATTGGAGATTTTCAGGAAAGAGTTGAGGAGTAAAGATTGAGAACACTTGCATTCTTCTTTCCTCTTCTGAATCTATTATAGATGAATGTCAGTCTTCGGCAAATCAATCATAGCACCATTCACAGGTTTTAGATTGATATAGGAACACCTAAAAGTTATTTTAAAAGGGCAACGTGGAGTCAAGCTCTGCAGGTTATACCATGGAAAATAAAGGCAAGAATGAAATGCCTACACCACAAGGGAGAATATTTATGCTTGCTGAGGCTTCATCTTTTTTTTTGGTAACAGGACAAAATAGATCAAAGAATATCTAAGTTTATATTATTCCTATTAGTTCATATGAAAGTATCTTCACGGTTATCTATAGATCATTAACAAAGTGAGTTCACGATCATTAGTTTTACAAACAACCTCATCTAAGGTTTTTTTTTTGTTTTACATCAACCTCATCGTGAGCACCGGGGAACGTCAGAAATGTCTTAATGTTGAAAGTGACTTTGGATTCAGCGTACCTGCATTCCAGATGAATGGAAATACAATGAATCTTATTTTCAATATTCTACAGTATTAGTCTAAAAATGATCTGGCAGAACACACTCCATCTGTATGCTGCTCTGACGACCGCAGCATGAAATGCCACAAGACGAAGTCACATAACTACCTTAGGTATAGATACCACTTGACAGTCACACCCCCGCCACGTACTCCAACTCATCAGCCCCAGCACATAAGAGGAAATATTAAGTATAATTACTGTTATAGTAATTTCTTTTCATCTTCGCGGTTTGGGAGGACTATAATAAAAACCCAGAGCACTGCAGAGCAGAAACTGTCAGGTTGATGAGACAAGGGGTCGACCTATTCCTGCACAGTGAAAGACCTGAATATCAGAGGTTTTATAAGAAGGTGTGAGGAAAATCTATTTCAGACTGCTTTCAAGTACCTTTTCAGACCCATCTCAGGCAGGCTGGGATATGAAAGGCCAGCATGCAAAAGGGAAGGGATCTAGGAAAGCATGGTCATGTCTACAAGGGAGGCCAGGAGAACAGGCATCCTACCAGCATGCTGCATCATGCGGGTCCCCTCCAGTGACCTCTGTACCACCTCGCTGCTGCGCCCCAAGATTTCTCAGGCATTTCTCTCGAATCTGAGTTTGCATTAATGCCTTCAGTAACTGAACAGAGGATGGCATCAGACTGACAGGGGCTATAAGTCATTTAAGTTTGTACCAGAATTTTAAAGCATTTTGAAAATATTTTTTATCATATTTAATAGAGATGAATGGAAAATACTGTACTTGTGAAGGAGAAATGAAACCCACAAAAGCAAAAGGCGGAACAACTAACCAGACAACAACAAAGATAATCTATGGATCTCAGCTTGAATTAAAAAAAAACCCAAAACAACACTGAGGAGGAAGAGGAGGAAAATACACCTCATTCTTGTGTGTTAAGAGTGTCACAAACAGTTCACAGTATGTTGTTGTTCTAATCTGGTGAGTGCTGTTGAGGCTTCTGAGGGAATGCTACCTGCTTTTGGATATGGCATTTTGAGAGAATTTAAACAAATTGGAGAATGTGCAAAATAGAGCGAAAGAAAAGGGAAGAGGCTGGGAAAATCTAAGGTTGAAATAACTGGATTTGTTGAGGTTAGACTAAGAACAGACTAGATGGATATACAGAGAAAGGTATTCACTCATTCTGAGGCTGTCATAGTTAACAAAAAGCTAAAATTCTCCCCAGGATCTCCTCCCTCTCATCCCTGTCCATTCTGGTCTTCACATACACATCTAAGTCAATGAAATGGGCTCATAATGGGAAGTATTTACATGCTCACTTAGATGTGGCATGTAAATATTGCACTCTCTGCAAATGTGCCTATAATAGACTACAATGCAATTAAAGAAACCAGAGCGAAAATTTATAAATATCTCTACCAAGTATTTTAGAACAGACGCATTCGCTGGAAAAGGCATTATTCACTGAATGCTGTTAAAGTATAGTAAATTGACTTCACGAAAAAATCACAAGACTTTTCAATAAAAAGACAAAATAGCAACACTTTTAAGATAGCAGGTGGTAAAACGAGATACAGGAATGTTCCCCCATATAAAGAAATAAAACAAAACTGAGCTGTGTGATTTTACTGCTCTTTTCCAGCAGGGAAACATCCCTAAAGGACTCAGAAAATAGGCTTCTAAATTCGCTCATATGGAGTACCAGAGATTGAAAGGGAAACTTTAAATTACATTACTCAGAAAAACTAGAAAGGGGATGGTGTTTTCAGGAGCAGAGTTTTTGCGTGAGAATATCAATACAACTTGGGGGCAAGCCGTGACATGGGTTGGACACCACGTGACTTGGGGTGGACCAAATGATACGGGATGTTTAATTAAATCTGAGCAATTTGCTCCTGAATACTTAGTGGGACATCCTTCAAAAACACTAAGAACCTGTCAGCAGGGCGTAGAAACTCAAGTCACTTTGAAAGAAGGGCTATGGATTTTTAAAATACCACTCACCGGAAAAATGTCAAAACTCTCTTGTGAAAACTGGAGGTAAAAGCCTGAAGAGCCTACGGGGAGGTAACGCCTGCTGGATACCTCTGCAAAGCAGTATCCACTATTTTTATCATAAATGATTCTAATTCCTGCTCTCAGCTGAGGAGACTGGCAGGATGAACAACCAACTGGCACTTCTGCCAGCAACAGATAAGGCAGTGCCAGCGCAGACGGGAAGTTTATTCATCCGTGTTGGTGCCTTTCACTATATACAAATTCACATTAATGGAAGAGAACAATGAAGTACAGACCTCTCTAAGTTGTGTTTCCACAGTCAGGGAGCGATCTGCAGCGGTCTGTCCCATTTCAGCATCTCGTCATTAAGAACAGGACCCAGCTCAGGGACAGTCAGAAATGTTTGCTGCAAGGTCCTTGCTCTATTCCGTGGGTGCCTGTGCAGCTCCCTGCCCCCAAATCCTCTGCTCTGCCAGTGGAAACTGCTTGTCCACATCTGGCCAAGCCTCACTAAACCAGAGTTCATCTTTTCTGGACCAGATTACTACGTCATTCCACAACCAGCCCAGGCGCAACAGCTGGATTAGAACATGAAGATGTGAGGTTAGAGCCACAATCTGAACAAATGCATCCACAAGCATTAATAGGGCATTCATGGGGTAGTTACAAAAAGGCCTGGTCCGTCATGGAAGAGAGAGCAGGAGATGGAGGCCTGAAGCCTTCTCCACCTTCGCACAGTGATGCTCAATTCACAGCATCACAGTACCCAGCCGCACGTGCCGCTGTACTCCAGTGCTGCAAAGGCACTGAAGTGATGCTGAA
Organism: Leptosomus discolor; assembly: GCF_034619465.1. Taxonomy (NCBI): domain Eukaryota; kingdom Metazoa; phylum Chordata; class Aves; order Leptosomiformes; family Leptosomidae; genus Leptosomus; species Leptosomus discolor. The sequence goes on along the minus strand of NC_141407.1, from coordinate 5,019,109 downwards.
AGAGCACCAACCCCATACCATGCTAGCAGTAATCCTCCCGGAGGTTAACAGCAGGAGGCAAGTAGGCTGAGGTGTTTATAAAAGGAGACTGTGAAAGGCAGCATCAACAGCAGAGCTGGCCTTTTAGTCAGCGTTCACTTTCAGCAGCTAGGTTATCAGATGAGAACGAGAGAGGCGTGAGCAAAGTGCAAAGAGAAGACGAAACACCTACCTGACAGGTGCTCCTCGGGACTGAGCGGGCTTCAGCATAACGGTGATGGTAGTGTCAGTCTCATTCAGGGGGGAGTCCGTGTCATATTCTGGCATCGACGGTGCTACAGCACAACAAAGAACAACACGTTAGTTATGTGCCAGTTACTGCCTTTGGTAGTGATGGCAACGCAATATTAACATTTCTTGGAGACCGTTTAACATTTCTCAAATGAAACATCAAAATACTTCCCAATGTTATGACCAAAATTGTCAAAACTGCTTAAATATTTGTATGCTCTTTTCCTACTAAAATTAAAGAGGAATTGGACACCCAGATCTTCAAGCTGGCTTTGAAAATACTGTCTTGAATTTTTACAGCTTAGTAATCCTTTGAGATGAGATCATTCCTCCAATTTTAAAGGCGAAGAAAGAAAACCACACAGGCGTTAAAAGATACCACTTAGGATGAGTGAATCAGTGGCAGAGCTAAGTCTAGCACTCAGGAAACCCAGCTCGTGTTCACTGTTCTGGTCACTGGATTAGACCTCCACGTCTTAGAAAGAGTTCTTAATACACAGACTTAGGCTGTGTCTCCCTGATTAGCTGGAGGGTGCGTTATGAAGCACGAAAGCATGGTGGAGCATGAATTAGCCAGGTTATGTGAGCACCCAAACCCACGGCATTTTACCCCAGTGCTTTAGTGATGTTGAACTAACAGGGAGCTGCACGGCGTGCTTTGGCAGTACCCCGCACAGCATCCCCATCGCTTTGCTGACATGTTCCCCAAATCAATATGGAAAACTACTGAGTATTTAGACTTAGCCAAAATCTAGTTTCTACTTCTGCTTTGTTATCTTCTATTTGGATCATTTCATGAAAGCAGGATAGGTTTCCTCAGGAAACACACTTTACTTATTATGTTACTTCTCTCTTCCCCAATACCAGACATCTCTTTGGGACATAATTTTTACTGTGCAAGAACTGAAGAGATCGTGAGATCAGAGCAGCATCAAATTTCTTCCAAAGACACAACTTTTGTTGAAATATCTTTTAAAGTATAAAGCAAACGGAAAAATTCACACAAATAGTTCATCTCACAAGGGCAAGCTGCATTGCGGGGGTCCCATATATAATCCTCCCATAGCAATTTTATCTGTAATCCTGTTTACAATCAGGATTTTTATCTAAATGCCTGAAAAGTGTCAAGAATGCTTGTTGCTAACATCGGCTCAGCTACCGACTTCCCTGTCAATAAGCTGGCAATGAGTTCAGAATGAATGCCAATTCCTTAATGAGGATTACTCTGAAAACAGTGCTCTGCATCAGGGGGAAGCAGTGAGAGTCATTTAAAGAAGACGCATGTCACCAGCCATCTTGTATACCAGAGAGCACTGCAGTTGCTGGAGATGCCACAGCGAAAATTGTTCAGCACCTGCTCTGGCCAGAGGGGATGGTGCTGCTGCACAACACAGCACTACAAAAAGGTTGCAAGGCCAGTTTGGACACCAGAAACAGGCTGGGCTCTGTTCCGCCTCCTTTGAAGCAGCTTCTTCTAGCCTAACTGCAGTGCTGCACTGGTGCCACTAAATTGTTTCTGATACGCTAGCTAGCTCAGGTGTCTCCTTCTGGTTCTGCATGAGACCTGTTTAATTATCTTCTGTGTAAAACAGTGCACCTGCCACAGAGAATTTACAAGCTTGCTTTCAGACACCATATAGTTAAGAAGTAAACGCAAGAAACATAAGTCTTGGCAGGACTAGCTAACAGTGTTCAGCATAATTCAGCGATCAGAGTCTGTATTATTCTGAAGTCACTGAAATAAGATATGGTAGTTTTCCTGTGTACTCAACACACTTGTGTTCTGTTAAACAATAAAACTACTCTAACAAAACTACAACTGCCAGTGATCTCTCTAAAATAGCAAGCACTGATCGACAATTTGATGCCTATTTTGCAAGACGCCAGTCCTGCCCAAAGAGAAGTTGTCAGGAATCCTGCCGTTTAATTGTGATTAAGACATAAACAAACTTGTACACCCATATAAACACATACACTCACACATTGCTACAGCATAGATGTCTTTTCATTTTAAAACACATATAGTCTTACAAGGACATTCCAGCCAACACAAAAATCCCTTCTCCCTACTGACCTTGGGACTGCCTCTTAGAGCAAGTTCAACAGTAAGGTCCAAACTACATGTATAGGACTGACCGTGCACTAAGATAATCTAATGTCAGCAGCTACCCGAATGCCTGCATGGAGTCAGTGCCTACCCATTGCAAACCAGATGTCTGGAAGACAGGGAAAAAAAAGATGATAAACCAAGCTCAGAGTGCATACAGTTCATAATCACACAGGCTTCTAATAAAACTTGAACACTCACTGAATAATAAAATGGAAATAAACTGAATCAGAGGGAGAAAACACTACGATGACTGTGCTGCTTTACTTCTCTGGTCACAAGCGAACCGAGTGCATGCCCTGCCTTCCCCTCACGGCAGGGCTGCATAAACCCCAACAGCCCGCGGAGCTGCTATGGCAGTCAATGGCTTTACTTCAAGTGGCTGAGACACGGGCTTCTGCAGTAAATGTTAAGGGTTTAACCCTGCTGACGGTTAGCGGAGGGAATGGATATATTTTACTTCCTTAAAATTTACACTGTCACTTACTGCTAACAACTTATTTTTATTAACCAATTTTGAAATGGGGCAAGGGAGAATATGCACTGTTGTGCACTCTCTTCCATGGCACCCAGCCATAATTTCAAGCATTACAAGTGTCCTGAGTGTCCCAAATGTTTATTTTGCTTTACTGAAAAAACAGTTAAGGTATTCCAAAAACGTCAGTTTTAAACTGTTAGAGAACCTACTTTAGTGCTATCAATTAAATGTTAAAATTGAAGTCTACATATGTCTGCCCAATATAATCTCTACCGTTCCTTTATCCATCTTTTTTTTTGACAGCTAGCCTAAGTTTCCCTTATTTTCTAGACACATGTGCCTTCCCTTTGCAATGGCTCCTGATTTTAGTGCCTTTCATCTACTTGTCTGTCTACCTTAAGCCCTCCCTCTGCCCTTACTCAGAAAGAACACGCAAAACCAGCTTTCCTCCTTTATTTTTAGTCTCCTTGCACTATTAATTCAATTACTTCATTACATCCATTTTGGTGCATTCTGAAAATAAAAGCCATATTATTGGAGAAGCTTCCCCAGCCATGCAGATAATACTAACAATTATTATAGGGATAGTTCATTTGCTGAAATAATGAAGGTTCTCATTTAAAACGCTCCACAAAGATACTCATGGATACTTAAGATATCCAGAAATTAACCACTGCATTTGTCACTTGAACAAACACAGATACTGGATTGTGGCTGTTTTAAAAATTTGCCCTATGAAACTTGTAGAGACAGTAAGCTAAACACCTTTTTATTGTTTTATACATCAGCTGCAGGTCTAAAGAACAAAGGCCTAGAAAGTTCCTTCTTCTTCTCCAAAGCAGTACCTGAAATCTTAGTTGCAATCCGTGTTGTGATGGGTGGCCCAAAGCCCTTGACTGTGCTGGCTTTGATGGTGAATGAATACGTAGTCCCTGGGTACAATCCTACAAAGAGGTGATGTGTTTCATTCCTTAGTTTGAAGACTTTCCCTCTTTGGCTGGACAGGTCAGCACTGGGATCCAGAGATCCAACGGCCTTGTATGTAATCTGCAAATGAAGAACAAGGAAAGTAAGGTGATAAGGGGCCTTCTGCACCTGGCCTTTCTCTGCTCCCCTATTTTGCCATCTCTTGAGACTAGACATTGAAAATACAAAGCCAAGTTTTATTTCAGTATCTCTGGTGAGCAGTTCTGTATTTGGATGCTGTCAAACAAACATGACAATTTTTCCAAGGCTTTACTTAAGAAAAAACTAATTTCTTCTCTCCACTGAAACCTCAGCATGTGCCTTTTTAAAACAAACGATACAAAGGACTGCTTTTTGTTCCAAGTCTCAGAACTTCTGCAGCCAAACCAGAGCACACAGCACGACTAGCAGAATTTTCATAAGAATTTCCCACACAATCCCCCACAGCATACAAAAATTTTTGATACAAACATGGATACATTTTCCATCAAGAATTTTTTCCTTCTGGCAAATGGTCTTCTCAAAAGGCCGCTGAAAACAATGGGAGCCTTTTACTGGTAACAAAGGTCTTGGAAGTCTTTCCCTGTGCTAAAGAGAATATGCCAAAATGAAATATTGAAATGAAATGATATGTTTAAATGAAATAAACATCACCAAGTCTTTAGACAAAAGCCCTTCTTTTCTCTGAGTCCATAAGCCAGCTTCTGATACCGTTTTTCCCTCCCCCTGTTTTTAGCCTCAGTTTGCGGGTTCACGTGTGGTACCATGTCTGGTTTTCGCCCGAGAGAAAAAGTCAGCAGGGTTACTGGCCTGGGGAGCCGTTCACGAACAGGCTCGCTGTTGGTGCTAACACACCTTTAGAGGAACCCAAGCCGAAAGCACACCTTTGAAATTCTGCTGGAGCTCCATTACGCTTACCCATGGCCACCCTGTTGATATACAGACACTTGCAAGTAAGACTCATGACTTATTTACCAGCCAATTCCTTGCCTGTGTTCCAAATTCAATCCAAAGGCAGCTCAATTTCAACTGAGCTGTCAATATAATATAATGTGCTCCACTGCTCTCCTAACCTTTCCTGATATTATGGGATCCTCGCTTATTTGTAATGAAACACTATGAATAAATCAATGTATGTTAATACATGAAGTCTTCAATTTTTTATGAAGGACTCCACAAGAATCTAATTCCCAGCTTTGTTGAAAAAGCCTTTGAAAATTTTTAAGTCGCTTGCTTTATGACAGGAGGAAAATGTTGCATTTTGAGAAAAAATACATATACAATGTTTAAAAAGGGGGGCTTTAACAATAACAGGATAAATAAAGAGACAGAGACTGATGCTACTGACACCAGAGAAGGGTGTGAGCATGTGAATCCTATTATTCGGACACAGAAGAACAATTTAGACAGAGCTGACACCCAAGACAGAAGCAGCACAACAGAGAACGGCTGTGAATTACACCCAGGCCTACAGACCAGCAAGACATTAAAAAAGCAGAACTCCTAAAGGAATTGTAACTGAACAGCTTGCAGGTGATTTCAGTGAAAACGTACTAATTTTTCCAGGAATTACAACCTGGTTTTAAATTTTTATTACTTACCAGAAACCTGAGAAAGAGAGAGATCTTAGCATAATGGTCATTAAAACAAAAGAATTAAATGCAGGGAGGAGAAATCTTCACACTCGCTCCGTCTCCTTCGGTAAGGTGAGGACCACGCAATGCAGCACGGCACGGGACAGTATTTTGACAGCTCTTATTGCATCAAGGCACTTCAAGGCAAGAGAGTGTAAAAAGACCATCGCAGTTAGAGTGAGGATCAGAGACTCTAAATTAAGAGACACGACCCAGTCAATGCCATAGCCAATTCCAGAAAGAAAAATGTATTTATTCTGTTATGTAGGAATGAACTGATGCAATCTGTATGCTCTATTTGCAAATCAAGTGCTAGAGAAATAGCAATTCTATAAAATGTCAAAGGAGAATAAGCAAATTAGGAGTTTGGGAAAAAGAAAGGGAACGTCCTACTGCTGGGCCACTGAAATCCACATTCACAGGACGCCAGGTAGCAGCCCATGCAAAATCAGTGGTATTTATTTTCAAGTACATTATCCAGAAGGCTATAAGGGGAAGATGCACTTATCCTTGATCTGCATATAAATAAAAGTATTCAGCTACCTTCACCAGTTCTAAAATCATTACACAATGAGTTATTTTTCTTCATTTAAAAAACCCTATCTCCTTAAGACAGAAAGAAAGGCTGTCAAGAGAGGAAAAAACCAAGGAAAGTCACTGATTTTTAAAAAATAGTCTCTTTTTCTGTCGACTATACCACTGAATATAAGCGCATGGGACCATAAAACGATCTTGTTTCAACCAATGAGAAGTGAGGACTGAGAGAACTATACTTAAGAGAAAGTACGTCCACGATTTGAGATTGATGTTCGGGTCAATTTTTTTAAAGACTGGTCACTCAAATCAGAGTTCACTATTCCTCAAAACATTTTTAGGATATATAAACTACAGTAAATTTGGCATAGCCAAATTGTGAGTTGACTGCTACTGCAGCAGATTCTCTCTTCCAATAGATGTGAACCCTGTTAAACCAAGTGATGTCCAGACATTCCGAGAAAGCAAACCTTGTCCCCAAAACGTAACATTTGACTTTAATATATAAACAGTACACGAATGCAACACAGAGCATAGGAAAGCAATAGCACAAATCGTGCACCTGGTCCAGTTTCACTCAGTCCTTAAGGTAAACTATTCAAGGGACTGGTAAGCATAACGACAGACACAGCCAGCTACCTGAGCTTATTGCTCTCATCAGGGTTAGTCTCAAACTCTGCTCTGCTTTCCACAAGAGCAGCTCTAAATGACTGAAGTGGTGAGAAAAGTCTCTACGGCCACTGCCTGGAGAGTCAGACCCTGTGGGCTGCATGCCCACCTCTGCTGATGGCTTTCACCACAATCAGGAGAAGCTGATGTTCTCCGAGTGTCCATTTTGCCATTCATAAAATGAGGGCTATGGCACTCCTCTACACAAACATTTCTGTGACGGAGGGATTCTACGGATCTCTAACAGCCGAGTGCTGGTGGTTAAGCAGCAAAGCCACAGGTGAAACAGATGAAGTAGCCCCAAACCCAGAGTACTCCATTTGGAAAAGGAGGCAAATTCTCTTGCAGCTCAGGAAAAAAAAAAGAACCATTTTTCCGTTCCAAGTAAGGTATCTGCTTGTTTCTTAGCTATTAGCGCTACCCCAAGCGTGGATTAACATCTGAGAGCTCTGTCTCAGTCGGTTCCTCTACGGTCCTCCCAGCAGAGCTAAAGCAGCTGCAACTTCACTGTTGTTGGCTGCTCTTGCCGGCAGAGCCTCCTGGAGTGCTGGCGGTCTGCTCCCCGCTGACCCGGCACACAGCCAGCTGCTCAAGCCATAGGCTCCCCATCCAGCCATGTAACATTTCTCAGCACCAGGATCATCTCCATTTACTGAAGTTGTTGATATTTCCTCTCTGGATTAACTGAAATGTGCTACACCGTATGCGTTTGTGGGTGTGTCTGTGTCAGGGGATTTCTCCTCTAGAAAGAACAGATGCTGTAATATATCACTTACATGTTGGTTTTCATGTATAAATGCACCACGTATCAAATAACAACCAGGTGAAATGAAGACACTAAGAAGTTGTCACTCTTCTCCTTCAATAATTTTTAAAAAAAGTTCTTAAGAGAAATTTCAGGGAATCAGACATGGAAAAATTTTCAAGAAGAGACTACAGAAATTTCCAACTCTGCAGTAATTTCTAAATGCACAGAAACATGACTGGAGAAGGAATACGTCACTTTCCTGGAATACGAAGGATGATAAAAAAACACCTGCTCTTCTAGTTGATATGCTGAGTATTTATCTTAATTTCTTGTTCCAAGTGTCAAACCATTTCATTACAAAACGAACAAGAGATTCTAATCTAGAAAATGAGATGACTCAATCACTAGTAAGCAGCTGTTCTAAATTATTTTACAATAATCTATTTTAAAGACAAGCCATATAATACTTCTGAATTCTGTAAAAAAAAAAGAAACTATAATATTAATTTAAATGTTTAAAAATCTAGACAGAAAACAAACAAGAAAATACTCAAAAATATATTCAAGATTTTCACTCTGATTGAAAATATTGAAAATATTTGGTTTTATTCTGATGCAGAATAAATGCAAATACAAACATGAGGAAATTTCTCACAAGACTGAAACTCTATGTTTTTTAACCAGCTCCCTGGTTATCTCCCAAACAGCAGGCAGCTGTCACAAGTTGAAAGTTGCCTCTGCAAACTGGAACGGTTGTCCTGAGTTTGCATATGTAATACACAGTTTACATATTGGGTCCAGGGCAACTTGATGGTCCCAAGGAAAAGTTTCAGCAGCCAGCATTGCTGTGGTTCTAATCACAGCACACACTGCTGCAGGCTAAATTACAGCAAATCCAAGAAATATATATTAACAAATCTAAAATTTTCCTTGGAATCTCCTTCTCTCAGTTACTGAAAGGGTTCTCCAACTGAAGCAAAAACAGCAGCAAATTTGAAGTAACCAGAAAGCCAGACGGAACTCAGAAGGGTAGAGAACAGCCACATTCCCACCAGGACAGGAGGGACGAAACACTGAGCCCAACGTCCATCCACCTGGACAGGAATGATTTACCCAGGAGGTGCACAGACGACTCCAGTTCCTGGTCAACTCCGCAAAACTTGGCTACATGAGCCCAAATTCTTTCTAAGATGTAAAACAGGTCAGCAGTACAAGTTCAACTTTACTGGAAACTACAAAAAAAAGGCTTTATATAGTTAATTTCCAAGTGTTCAGTGATATATAACTGCTGTGACAGACTATGGAGAATAAAAGCAGATCAGAGTAAGGAACAGGACGGTGAGTGAGCTCAGTCCTTGTTATTGAAGCACACACCCAACCTACGCCAGTGCACCCTCGGTCCCCATTAACCAGAAGCACCCTCTTTTATTCCATCTCTGGTTTTTATCCATTTTAAAAGTTCAGAATATTAACTCCTTGAAATCAGTGAGCAAATACTACGTTAACAACCACAAGGATGAAGATATAACACTGAGAGCAGAAGCACAGCTCCTCTCTCCTTCACAGAGCCTATTCAACACAATTTTCTAGGGAAATGTGAATGCTTTGCTAACTGTCATCATCTGTGACTCTAAAACTTCTACTACAATACGAGGACTTACAGAACTTTCATTGTGAAGGGAAAGACCATAGCAGAGGTATTAAATAAACTAGAAAGCACAAGGCTATTTTCCACTGCAAATCTTTCTTCAGAAGAAAACACGTATTAAAAAAATTTTTAGAATACCCCCACACCCTTAACCCACTCGGATTTTCCCGTATCCCACAGGCATATGGGCAATTGTGTGTCCACACAAGCAAAAGGCAATTGTGATACTCCAATATACTGTTATATATACAATAACATATTATACGTATACATAATATATTATGCTTCAATAGTTGTATCTTGAGCATGTCTGTTCAGCTCAAGTATCAGCCATGGACCAGAGCACAAAACTCAGCAAAGATTTCACAATCTGCTCAAGAAGTTGAATTAACATTCAGCAGTTCATCCTCCCCTTTAGCAGCTACCCTGTGTCCAGCGCCCAGGGCCTCACTGAATCTCTGCATCACGCTTAGCCAATACAGACAGTAACACAAGTCTGGTCAGTTTTACTCCATCTTTGCATGGTGGAGGCAGCGGGGGCTTTGTCCTGTGTATATCAGCAGGTGTAGTTGAAAACTGGTCGTTAAAAAGGAAAAAAAAAATCCCTATAGAAGAAAAGGGTACACATAGTTTAAAATGTGGTAATTAAACAGTGAAATGGACTGTCAAGAGATGTGATAAATTACCCTTCGGGTTTAGACATGCCTTTGGAAGAATGTATTATGGCATGATCACGAGGCCCTCAGCTTAACGCAAGAACAAATTGTGATAAAGATCTCATCACTTCATTGTAATGGTCCTTCTTGCGCTCCACTACTAAATCCTTTGGGAACCTTGGATGGCTGTTCAGATTCTCTTTAATCCTCTTAAATAAATAAATTAACAGGACAGAATATTCTGCTCAAATCCCGGCTGATGTATCCATTTAGCCTTCCCATACATTTGAGTAAGCTTTCACACTGATGAATAACGGAGTTGTCAGGATTTCATGTGTTCATAACCTTAAAACTGAGGGCAGCAAACTCTAATGTCTCAGGATTGAGAGCTTGCCAGTCAAGGCAAAAAATATGCTCATATGTTTCTTCCCACAGCAATTGATTCCACTATACACACCACTTCACCTTATATCTTTTGTCATACAGAATTAATCAACCACGGCGAGCAGAATTTTGCTCCCTACAACCATATTCACCATCAAACATTAGGACTTTAAGCTTCCCCTCTGATTTTAGCAATTGCAGCCTGTTTGAATGCAAATGGTAAGTACTGCTGTTAAATCAAACTCTACTTTGTAGATACATTATGCAACCTCCTATCTATTTTCCATTTTAGTGACAGCCTGCATAGCAGTTTGGGGAAGGCATTTGAAACCTATAAATCCATTACATTATCCCCTACATTCCCACTGACGGTTTATGTCCCTGTCTTTATCAAACAGCCCATTCTGCCTCTCCATACCCCTCATACAACATACAGCCCCTAACTTCAGGGGATGCTTTGGAGCTGACAGGTAGCCACTATCTATCTATCTATCTCCCCACCCCCCTTTCAGTTAGTAATGCCTCGAGACTGACACCATCTCTTGCTATGGACAAGAGAGGAGCCAGAACTAGGAAGATTACACAGCCACCACATGCATGACTGTGCCGAGGTCAGAAGCTGGGCCTGCAGGGACACCCTGACTAGCGTCTCTCACTTTACTGAGACAGAAAAAAAGGAAGCTTTTCCTGACTCATTGCTGGTTTTTAAACTCACTCCTATCTTGTGAAGCAAGACCTCAAATCAAGACTTTTTTAATCCATTGGTTCTCATCACAGCCTGCTGCATGCAGGGCACGGGGCGGTGAGCTGCCTGCAGAAGAGCACTGGGAATAACCATCCCTGGCGACTGTCACACGTGTCAGCTCCTTCAGCGAGCGGGAGGCGAGGAGGGCAGCCTGACCGGCCGACCAGAACAGCCCATCAGCTGGAGTCGCACCCCGCACTAGGGCTGGGCTCGCCTCTCGCCCACCCCAGGGGACCTGCATGCTGCCACCGTGTCCCAGCCAGCCCCACTGCTGGCTGGCCTGCTTTGGCTGACACCAAACCCACTGAACTAAGAAAATAAAGCTGCTGGCATCCCAGAACATGAAAACTGCAGATCAGTCAGAGCTTTAATTCCTTTCTTTTTTAAAGGGGCCCCCTGCTTTGGTGGGGGAGTTGGACCAGATGATCTCCAGAGGTCCCTTCCACCTCCTACCATTCTGTGACTCTAAAAACCATTTTAGAGAGACGTTGCCACTTCCCAACTACATAATCCTCTCCTGCATTAGAATCACTTCTGTTTAACCAGAAGACAACCAGGCAGACTCAGTGGTGTACAAGCCTGATTTGGTGGTGTTTAAGTCCTATTCAGTGCAGCTTCAGAAAAGCTCAGTACTCGGCTGTCCGGAGCTCTGCACCAGTGCATTCACACTCCACCGCAAAGCAGAACACCTCCCCGATGTTCCTCCTCCCTGCCCAGCATCTGCAGGCTACAGAAAACAGTAACCTTCCCCCTCCATGCTTTCCTATGCTGCTTGCTTCAGTTTCGTAATGAGGCTGGCACAAAACTTCACAAATGGATGAGAAAGAAGTTTGTCACAGGCAAAGCGCGGTTTTCCAGGGCTAGGAATCATTATGCAATTCATAAAGAGTCCAGAGACAAGGGAGTCGGGTATCAGTGGAGAGCACTGGATGCATTTCACAGGCTTCAGCAGTGCAGACGGAGGGGAGGGGGAACCAACTGAAAGGCTCCACGATTGAAAATACCTTGGGAAACAACAGGCTATTTAGTTTTTAACCTTGCTTTACATATTCCACTCCATGCTCTAATAAAGCCTACAAGAAAACTTCATTTTTCCCATTTCCCAAAAATAAACACAAATAAACTGTGTTAAAGTCTGACAGAAGTATCCTTGAACTCAAAGTTATCCAAACATTTCCTTCATTTCCCGAGTTGCTACCTCAGGGAAGAAGTCTTCCCCAAGCCAGGTGTTAAGAAGCCGTGTGCAACGTGAGTTAACCGTGCAGATGACTTTTTTACGGTGGAAGAAAACCAGCTCTAGGTCGTGGTGTCTCCTGGAAATGTTTTCTTTGAATTCAGCGTGCCCAGAGGGTGTACAAGGTGAAGGTGCTTTACTGAGCATCTCACTTGCTACCATTCCTGCACCACATTTCAATTCCAGAAATTTTGCAAGGCAGTTCATGCAACATCTGGACTATGCTCACAGAGTCAACACTAGGCTTCCGAAACGTCAACTTTTTGAACCTGAGTGTGTATTACTTGTAAGATACCTAACATCAAAAGCAAGAGCAGCAGGGAATAGCCACTCCCCACCACAGCTTTCCCTTCCTACTTTCTAGCTGGACCTGACAAAAGGATTAGCAAGATGCTTCTAAAATTACATACCTATTCCGTACACAGATCAGCCCAGCACCACCAGCTGGGCTCCTCCCTAGTCACTGCACACCAGGCTAAGCAATGAAGACTTAATTGCCCCCTCCTCTTCAGTGACAGCTCCTCTTAGGATCAGGGTTTAAGCTGAACAATGACAATTAGCACCGCTGAATTCAAACCTGACAATCCAACACCTTCTCCCAGCCCGAAATTTACTTCAGAATGAAAACCAGCTCTTTTTGACCCTGAGCAAGAGGCTGTGGGGACACTCTCAGAACGACACTGCCGTGGTAAACCACCGCTGCACAGACAATTACCGAATGTTTTAAGAAGCTGATGTAATACAGAGAGCAAATTACAAAGTAGCATCACTGTCAGCTGAAACCCAACAGCAAAGAGCAGCTACAGATCCGTGAGACAGAGCCCAAACTTCTGTTACACTGATTTTTCGGCAGAAATCTTTACCTTCTGGTACTAATTCTACATTTAATCTTGGCAAAACTGCAGTTTCAGCAGACAATCAAAGATCTTTTCTTTCGCTTTCCAAAGGTGAAACATAATTGTTGTTCTATATAATTTTAAGTAGCTTATTCCTCCTGCTGTAGAGATTCTGCTCCAGGTTCCCAGCCACATAAAAAACTGGCACAGTCCCCGCTCCTGTTCACAACATCACCGTCTGGTAACACTTGCCACTTACGTTTCCAAGGCTGTTATCAAGCAGAGTGCAAATCATAAACAACCAGGGCCCTGGATGTGGGCTATACATTTGATTTCAAGTTCAAAGCTGAGAGTGTCAGAGGTGCAGGACTCCACTCTGTGTTTTTACATCAAAGCACACAAGTATTTCATCTAGCTCACCGCCATCTTCACATTCCAGCACAAGTCTCACTTGGGTGTGAAAGATAAGACATGAAGAACATAATGAACCCCTTCTTTTCCACGTATTTAATCAGAGCTGCGTGTTTCCTTGCAGGGAACAGGAGAGGCACAATCCCTCTATAACCCCCTCTGGCTGTTGCTCGCTGTGCTTGGTTAAGGAGTGCAATATTAGAGACTGTACTCCCGTGATTGCTGGAGGTGACCTCTAGTAATATGGTCAAATCAACCTGATATCTATAGGCATTACAAGAAAATAAATCTTTCTGGATGTAGGCTAAGTGAAGCTGCAGCACAGCTTCCAGCCTGCATCCCACCTGCCCTGACAGCATGCTGCGATGGAAACGGAGGCACCAGCCAGGGATGCTGGGGAACACACTTGCTTCATCAGTTAGAAACAACAGTAAGTGGTAAAAGCTTCAATTTCTTTCATAAAACAAACTAAAGCATGCACTTTTTTCATCGACTTACTGAAACAGATAATTACCTAGGAGGGGGAGTGGGAAAAGGTGTCGGATCAGCTAATTCAAATACAGTATATATTCACAGCTTCCACAAAATTACCGACCCTGCAGCAGACAGAAGATGAGTAACACAGAACCAAAAGCAGCATGGACTGGTCAGATCACAGCTTAAATCCCAAACCAGGCCATGTGAAAAGTCTTACAAAGGTCTTGATAATCATAAGGAACAAAAATCATAAGAAGCCCAGCTACACACCCGAATACACACCTGCAAGGTAATATTGTCAGTAAGAACGCTATACAGTACCCCAAACTGGAAGCACCCAAGCAAATGTTTTGAGGCCAGCAAACCACTCAAAGACACATTTAGCTTCTTTTACTGCCAAGGGAATTTTAAGTGCCTGTCTACATGCTCATCCCAAAAGCAGAGGATAAGCGAATCAAGCCCAAAGCTGCATTCTTATCCTAAGATCAATCTGTGAAAACTCACACAAAAAATTAAAAATTCATCTTCAATGATGGAATTGCAGAGCATGAAGGATGAGAACTCTCTTGCAAATCAGTTTGACACAATCCAGGAACCAAATGTTTGGCCTATCTTCCCTCACACAAGCATCCCTAAATCAAACCTTACTTCTGTATGTTGATTTTCCGTCCTTCCTTTTTTTTGTCTGGATCTTTCAATTTTTAGACTTAACTGCCATCTCAAACACCACATACACATAAATAAGATGTGTAAGAGCTGTTATGGTTTGCCAGTCATCCGATATTCTGATTGCCTACCCCACCATGCTCTTCATTCACTAAGATGAGTTTGATATAGCATGCCAGAATGGCAGAACGCAATGCAACGGAAGGTACGCCCATTTTTTGGCATTGCGTGTTACAACCATGACTCTGACTGCAGTTTTTACAGATGTCGCTCAAGTTATGCCATCAAGTTGTCCCAACTTTGGATTTTTCTCACCAGAAAGATCAAAAAGCAGGTGTACGTAGTAAGTCAAGTATGGAAATAGGCTGTGCAATTTCCAAACCCATTTTTCCATTTTTTTAAATTACACCACCCCCACCCCCCCCCCGTTCCTGTCTAGCATAATTCCCAAAAACACAGGCTGGCCAGCTGCAAAGACTTTGAAAACTGCTGCAAGTCTAATTCAGCCTTATGAAATAGAAGGGAGCACAACCCAGCTCCCCCACTAATGCACCCCTGTCATAAATAAGAGGGCAAGAAAATCTTCCTGAAGCCAATACAAAAATCCTTGTTTTAATGTTCTAAGTAATAGCAAATAAATCCACCTGAACTGCTTCAGCCAGCAAGAAAGCCAAGTTGTTTCTGCAACTAGATAACAGAGTGAAGAAAATAAATTTTTATATGCAAAATATTTGCTTGGAATTTAGTAGTTAAGATGCTGTCTTGCATATTAGTATTTATAGCGAGATGGAACATATTTTCCTGAGTAGCTTTGCAGTGGTAGACAAGGTTGAAGTTCTCATGAATATTACTTAGTTGTTCGTGCAGCTGTAATTTGAAGAGTACACCTGCTGGTGTACTTGCTCTACCGGCGCGATAAAACATTAAGGACCCAGGCCCATCTCGCAGGCGTGGATTTGGGGAAATGGAGAAGGTGAGGACAGGCCCTGGTAGAGTTGGTACCACAGCAGGTTACAATTGGAACACACCCCACCCTCTATGCAACGTCTTCTGTGCCGAAATGGAGGGAGGACCCCAGACAAGGAACACCTACGAGTCACGAAGCTCGTGACAGCTGCATTAGGAAGCTGTGCAGCGGCATCAACCCTTGCCTGGGTGCGATGTGCCCCCACGTCTGCAAAGGCCTTTGCAACGCATGGATGTGAGGCACCCATGAGAGCTTCAGCATGGGTGGGATGCCCAGGCTGTGCCACACCAGCACTCTGTGGAGAGACAGGAACACACCACCCCACCACAGCAGCACAAACCCTAATTCAGAGCAGTGCAGAAGCTGAGCACGTGGGGTAAACAGCCTACTGTTCCTCCGTCCCAAAAATCTATTCTGACCATCTTTCTACAGCTCAATTATATTTATGTCATATCATCCAAACCTTAACGGATTTGTCCTGTGTTTTCATTGGAAAAAGCCATTCAGTTCCCCTAAAATCATGAATTCCTATTCTTCACGTAACATCCCCCTTCTTCTCACCCTTGCTGGAAAGTTCCTGCTCCCTTTCTCACTCAGGGGCATAAGACTTTACACTGTGATTTTGCTTTCCACCCTAATCAAAACATTTCATCAGAAAGAATGAATCTTGTGCCTGATATTATCAGGGCTTCTAAAGACACTTCACAGTGTTTACACCCAGAGGGCTTTCATTTGTGCACAGGATGTTTACGACTTCCACTGAAAAAAGCCACTGTTGCTGGTTTCCTCTTGAATAAATCCTGGGCCTGATTTTCTAATGTCACAGGGAGAGTCCAAAGTCAGAAGAGAGCTGGAAATCTTCCATCACCTTGTTCCTCAGGACATATCTGCTTTAGAGCAAATGCCTGGGATACAGTTTTTGCAGATACTTTAGCTACTAGATGAATAAAATCCTATTACTATTGCAGAAGAGGTTGTCTCCAATCAGGTTTGCTGCAGTAAGTTTTCTGGTTTATTCACCTGAACTATATTTTCAGAAAAGCCAGAGGCTGTAAAGTGCACGGTGTATAAAGCAAGTTAAAAAAAAAATCCTATCAAAAAAATGTTTCAAATTTTTTTTAAGTGCCTTCCCACAGAAAGGTGTCTCTGAGCTATCCATTAGCTGAAAGTGAGCTATGTCTCATTGAACAGCTCTTTGTAGAGGGGAAAAACATGCAGTAGCCTAAAGTGCAGGAAATGTGTTCAAAAGTCCGAAGCCGAGGCAAGATCCCCCCCCACTCTTCACAGTTCTGCAGTATCAGTGGGGGCATCTCACTCACCCCGTGCCCAGGACACTGGAAAGAACTGGCCAGAGAGGGTTGTTCAGAGGAGAAGGCCTAAAAAGCAAGTGCTCAATAGCCTCTTGCCTACTAAAAGACTGGGAAAAGAAGTACCATGACCCACCTCTCCCTGTGATGTTCTATTCGTAGCTGCTTTCTCTGGGCAGAAACGCTTCTGCTCCCTGTGTCTCTCCATTCCCACCAGACAGACACCAGAGAAACCATTGTATGATGCCCACATACTTCTCTTTCCCATCACAGATGTCACTCTGGCTCTCCTGAGTGCTCTTCTCTCACTCACCGACTCCGAGGTACTGAGCTAAGATCCCGGACTTATTTTGAAGCTTGGTGTAGCCTCTGTTCATTGCTGCACAAGCCGGATGGCTCCAGTGAGAAACTTCAGCAGAACAAACACAAAAGCGGTTTATTTTCAAACACTGAAATTCAGATACAACTGCCTGGTCAAGAGAGGGGTATGTGTCCAGGCGGGCAGGTCTGAGCACTGCATCACTCACGGCTGCACACAGAGCACTTGGAGCAAAGTCTGATTCATTTTGTTTGCACAAGGACAAACTAAAGCCAGCTTTAGACCCCACGTTACACCGATTTTTGTTTTTTATTTGATTTGAGAAAATACGGTCATTCACTCAAACACTGACTAGCGCAGAAATAACTGCGTTACGTGCGTTATGGTACATTTCACATTGTAAGCATTTTTTTTCAGCCGTATTTTGTTTTCTGAACGCACACTGTGGGGGCTACATGAATGAAAAGCGAACTGCTAAGATCTCTAGATACCTCTCAACTCCAATTCTAGTTTTATGATCCTGTAATCAACTTCCAATCCACATGAAAACACTTCTACTGCACATTGAAAACGTTTTGCAAAAATCTTGGCAGAATACAATCGCTGTACTCCATTACATTTGCCTGCTCTTGAGTTCAAAACAACACCGAAGAAAGATAATTTCTGTTCCCCTTTTTTAATGGTCTTTTGGATTTTCCTTTTACTTAGTCTGTAGGAGTATACAGCCAACCATAAATGGTGTTCACTGGATAATCCATTAGATTGGCACAATGTCCTTTACTTTGTTTTCCACCCTAGCAGCAATATTCCAAGCAGTCTTCACTCCACCCCTCTCTTTATCACCAAATTCCTTGTGACGCTCCAGAGATTCTTCAGATTGGTTTAGGTTGCATTAAAAGCCACAGTTCAAAGATTCTCAAAAGAGAAAAACACCGCAATTTACTGTTCCAACTCCCTCTTTAGGATAATCTAGCTCTGCTGCTTCTTTCCCTTTCACTAATGAGCTGTAAAATCAAGCACCATGCTGTCAGATGAGGCTGACCAGCTCCATCCCTGCTTTATAAATAAGCAGCAAAGTCTGTACAAAAACTGTACCTCAACTCTTTGGTCCCCCCTGTTAGAGTCCTCCATCTTGGCAAGGATCTCTCCTGGCCTCCATGGGCACCACTGGGAACTTGCACCAGGTCTGTTCTACTCGGTGCAATTATCCCCCTCCCCTCTCTATCCCTAACTCTTGAAGTGTTTTGAGGGGGCAGAAGTAGAAGAAAACAGCTTGGCTTCTCAGTGACGCTGTCACATTGTGCCAAGAAAAGCCATGTTGCCAACACCACCGCTGTGCCAACGTCTGGACACAGAGCTGGAGTGTGTGGCAGAGGGGCAGAGCAGAGGCACACTGACGAGCAACCAGGGGAAGCCAAGAGTTCTTAACTTGTTGTGGTGAGGAGGTGAACAAAGCTAATCGCTGCAGATGTAGGCTTAAGCTTTGAACGCTGGGAATCAGAGAACAAATCTAAACTGGAAAGGCTCAGGCACTTCTCAAAATGTACTTCATTAGGTTTCAATTATAAAGCAAAATTAGAGGACCGCAGAACGAGCAACAGTGGATATTTTCTCTGATGAAGAAGAAGAAAATATTTTCTCCCTCTTTAAGGCATTTCTTTTAGTACTTCCTCCCATACTATCCCATATTTCCAAAAACTGTAACCCTAAACCATGCCTCCTACACTGCAAGATGACTGCAACCGGGCACTGGGAGCAGAAGGCAGGAAGAACCCCCTCAGGCTCTGAATCCAGCCTTTTGCAACCCCACCTAGGTATGTAAAGGACACTTAGTCACAGTGATTCATGCAGCAGATGGTTCTAATGCCACCCTCCCTCCCTCCATCCTTCCCATCCAGAATACACTTTCCAAATCCTAATACCTTTTTATTTTTTTCCTCCAGATGCCTGGCACTCCACAAGCTATTATAAAGGTGACTAATTAAAACAAGCCAGCCAGGACAGTTCAATCTGCTGTGCAGTGGTCTGCACCCATGTAAAAACAATTCAGGGCAAGTAAGTAGTCCAGGGGTTTCCACAAACGAAAACTGAGTAGAGTGTGTACACATTCCTGTAGGACTCACAAGAAAGGATTCAAAAATCTGAATGACAACATTAGAAACAGTATGTCTATTCATGGTCAAGCTTGAGCTGTAACTTCAACAACAAAGCCCTTCATTAGTGCGGGGCTGTATTTTCTGGTAGTCTCAAGTGATTTACAGTTTCAACCTCAAAGCCTATAGCAGTTCAGCCCCAAAGAGCAGAAAAATAATTGGTTGTTATTGGATATATCACAGCTGTGAATACAGGATTTTGTGCCAGGTTCTTTTAGCCTGATTTCGAGATTTTACAAATGCCTTATATGAGTTCTCCAAATCTGGTACATCAGTTGAAGGATGGCAATAGGTTTCAAAAGAGAAGCATAGAAACATTATGTTTAGCCATACCCAAAATGTAAATAAAACACCTTCAGGTGGCTGCTGCCTAAACTTACCCTGAAAAAAATATCAGGGCATTTTATAGAAGGAAAAAACCCCTATATTGACATTCTGAGCCTGCTACAAAATATAATTCAAATAGACTTACCAGCTCTATGGACTTACTGCAATATTAGTGCCTCTTACCAACAAGCATTCAGACTCTGAATAGTAATAATGAGAATGAGAATTTGAATGAGGCTCAGCTTAGCCTCCTAAGTCTAAAACACGAGTAGGGTAGCATTAAAATGTGGCAAATTAGAGTGCAGACACCTGGTCCTGAAAAGTCTTGCAGAAAACTTAGTTTATACTGCTTCTCCTTGTTTCTTATTAAAATAATTTGGAGCCTTGAAAGTGAAACAGATTTATGAATTCACTAGGGAGCTGGAGAGAGTCATCACACAGTAATGGAAAGGCAGATTTTTTTATTGATTCAAATTAAGGGTAATTTATTGAAAAAAGCCATGATTTGCATGAAAGACTTTGCCTAAAGACACAGCAGTCTAAGTGTGTTTTGATATATTTCACGCATACACACACACCCCCCAAGCGTTCGGTGCAACTCGCTCTGCTAGCAGAGGGAATTAGCTAGGAGCACTGCTCTGCAGCCAGTTCTTCAGCTGATGAACATCCAAGCAAGATAAAACCAATTGGTCATAAGACTTTGCTCGGAGATAACTCAATCCTCAGGCACTTCAAGAGAAACCTCTCCCTTTTTTAATCTACCACAAGCAGTCTGGTCATTCTTACCCACTCTGTCCCTTCCAAGCACAGAAACCGAATCATCCTATGGCTTCAGTGAGTCCCAGGACCTCTTGTCAGCTGTCTTTGTCCTTACGGGAAACTTGAGGTGCCTTTGTGGCACAGCTCTTAGCCCTGGGAAACTCTTTGCCCAGAGAGCAAATCTAAACTATACCAGGGAGGCCAGGTTACCACAGAGGATGTCTGAGTGTGGGTTTCAGTCCCAAAAATATTGGTGTTTTCTATCTCAAAACCATTTGCCAAGGGAAGCCTATTGCTTCATAGGGAAGCTCAAGTCTTCCAGGTTTGGTGTTTCACAAACCCAGATTTGACTCTTCAATGTTAAACCCAGACAAACTGAGATGCTAGAGACATTACAGCAGTCTTACAGAATCTCCAGAGTGCTCATGTGCACCTCAACATACGAGCACGCCAACGTTTCCTAACCTGAACGCTCTGTCTCCTTTCCAGTGCCATGTTCCCTACAGCCAGAGTTACAGGGACAGTGCCACGGGCCACAAACACCAGAATTCAACTGGAGTACCAGTAGGACTATGTGGGCATAGTACTGGTGATAAACAACAGTATTTCTTTCCTTATCCTCCTCAGCTGTGGCAAGCAACAAGATTCCTGGGCGCTCCTAGCACCATCAACTCCTCCGAGATAGCTACCGGAACACTGGATCCCTTTCCCCAGCTCTTGAGACAAGCCCATTTCTTCTGGAGGTCCTCACTACAAAGCTTTCATGTTTATGAGAAAATTTGTTGTGAATAACTGAGTGTAAAACACCAGAACAAAGGCACAAGGCATTTATCTGCCTTCACCACGTTACTGCTGTCAGACCACAAGCGATTTATCAGAAATTCAGTCGCCACGAGCAGGCTATCTGTGCAGCATACAGCACGCGTGCAAGTTATTGATCTCAGTAAGTTAAATTTTCACAAGGGACTTAAGCCAGTTTCCATTTGCATGTACATGCTCTGAAGGCTCAAGGATTTAATAGAAGCAATTACTCTCCCTGAGCCACAGAGTGGCTCGTTTGAACAGACTCCTAAGTTTGCATTTTTCCATTTGCATACATACAGCTTAATACCAGAGAAGCGTGTAAACAAGAATGTTAGCTTTATGAAAATCTGACTTTTTGGGGAACTGCTCTGTGGAAAACAATAGTAAAAAGCAGGATCTGATGTAAATCTTACAGTGAAGGCAAAAAACCCACTTATTACATGAGTAGGAAAACTGCATGAAATGCTGAGAAGCCTCTTACAAAGGCAAATTATCACACGGCGTAGATGGCAAAGGGATCATTTACATTCCCAGTTCGTAAAGAGCAGTGATTAATACAGCTAGAGAAAATGTAAAATTTAATGAGTAACTGAAGTGTTCAAACAAACTGCCAGTTTAATAAAGCTGAACGACAGGGCCAAAGTGTTGGGAGTAAAATCCCAAGGCTCTGTTAGCAGAGAGAAAACTCATGGATTGAGTGAGAATAAGAAATGGTGATTTAGTGTCAAAGGGAATAATTATTCTTCAAATAAATAAGAATTGGAACGAACATTTATATTGTCTTTTCTTCCCCTCTGAATGTCTCCAAAACCCAAATTTATTTTAGTTTACATACTTAGCTAATTAAAGCTCCAAAAATAATATAAATTTTTATGGGCCATTTCTGGAGAAAACTAGCATAACTTAAAACAGACCCAGGCACTTTGATTATTGCATCAAGGCGCTATTAGTTTTCACGATGCAATAAATTTTTAAAAAATTGCCTCCTACTGATCTAATTATGATCTTATTTTTAAGTAATTTTTAAAAATTAGAAATGTATGGCAGACTTTCATTCTTAATGGCTTGAATTTAATAAAAAAATACATTGAAGTGGCAAAGAAAATGCTGAACCAAATTCTCATCTGATGAAAAGAGGAAAACCCGACCGAAGCTGGAGTTAGCAGAGTCGGGCTGTTTGTATGAGCTGGTCATTTTGCAGAAACCCCAATCTCTCCGACTGCCAGCCTTACAAATTCACTTTTTACTCTGAGTGCTAAGCTGGGTCCGGCTCTTCTCATGTCTTGTTAATGTTGGGTCTGCAGGCCAAATCTGACCCGTGAGACTTTTTTTAAACCCTGTTTCTTTGAACTGAGTCACACAAACCCAGGGTGACCAGTCCATGACTACAAGCCACGGGCAAGCACAGGACACTGTCCTTACTGGTGGTGTAAGGCTAACCACTTACGCTTTTACTCCTTACAATATGAAGCTAAAATATCCCTGAACAGGACAGGTCTCTTCCCTCCAGAAGCATTAGTTTACACAGATATTTCTCACAACCGCATCCCTCCCAGACGATATCCACCTGCGATGCACAGGCTACGTGCTGCTGCCAGTAGATCCACAGGGAGCTACTAGTCATAACTGGCATTCTGCAGGTCCACGTGTTCAGGTGCCTATTAGAATGAGAATGGGGAGACAGATCTAATCACAGCACGCCTAGGACAGCACTGGACAAGTCAAGCTGCAATGTGAAAACACACCCCTCACGGAAGCAGGCTGACCCCAAAATGCCAACAACGTGAACAGAAACAACACAAGACAGAATTACTCTTTAGAAACTCTTTCAAAAAGTACCACTTTGCATTCATTCAGCATGTCATCATAACCTCAGGATACCTCCCAAAATAAAAACAGTGCTTCTATAAATAGGATACAGCTAAGCATTTTCATTCCAGATATGCTTATCATGTCAGAAGTATTGTACAATGAGTACTCTAACTCAGAAGAGAAGTAACGCAAGCACAAGAGCACAAGCTACACTCTGACGCGAACTCATTACTTTATAGTCTCCAATGTCTGCATGACCTGCTGCTCACAAAACTCATCTGCAGAGAGAGCACTCTTTCCACTCTTACAGCAACGAGGACCTGCTTAGTTTCAGTTACGGGCAGCTGTGCGGGCTTTTTGTCCACCCCTTTTTCCACTCTCATGCACAGCTACTTTTATTTTTACTATCATATTAACAAAAAAACAATGAACTGAGAACATGGCTGCTAGTACACATGTTAGAGACACTCGAATACAAGATAAGGTCCCCCAAGACTCTCCCTTTGCAGTGTCTGTAACACCCAAAAGAGGCTAAAGAAATGGTAACATTTCCAAGGAATGGTACTGGCCAGGGATCACAGATACAAACCAGGAAAGAAGGGAAAAAAAGTCGGTTTTGGTTAAGAGCCAAACAAAACCAATGATCAAACTCCAAGCCTGCTGTTATAGACAAGTCTGTCATCATAAATATTTAGAACTTGGATGCAGATGCACCCAGAAACTCAATAGCCAAGGCTGTTCGTACAGTGTATCGGTTCTGAATTAAATTGGTGACCCAGAAATCTCTAGAAGTCAGATTTAGACAGATTTGAACATAGACATCTGCAAAGAGATTCAGGTTCTTAAGCTACAAAACTTCTAGCCACCAACCGAGTTTCCAAATTCCTAAAAGAAGGCAGGAACCCACCAGCTCTTAGGTGGTCATCTCTTGTCTTCTCCTCAAATGTGTGACATAGGCTCTTTAATGTAGCAGGTTCTTGGCAGTGATGTTAAGATTCATTTAACAGCAGAAGACTGCAATGATACCCAGCACCAGTCTCATCCACTGAAGCCTATTTCTCTCTAGGGATTTTGGCGTGAAAAGGAAAAACTGTTGAACAGAAGGCACCATATTTTCCTCTACATTTAAATCCAGGGACGTATCTGCTTGCAACGGCAAGAAGTAGAAAAGACAAGTGCCACCTCAGAGAAGAGCTCTGTCACCTCTTCTGTCACCTTCAACTTAATAATGGCTCTACAAGGGGCAGACAAGGCTGAATGGGTTGTACCAGGCTGCAATGCATTTAGCTGCTGGCAATATTTATAATCAGTAGTTATTGTGCAGAAATATTTATAAACAGCAAATTCAGAGATTGACATGTTCTAAAAGCTGTACTAGGCATGTCCCAGAGCACACTGCCCACATCCTGCATCCCCTTAGGTGAGAAAAGGATGCAGAGGAAAGTGTTCCTCCCATAAATTAATACTTGTCTTTTTTTAGTATAAAGTCCCAGAAACATTATCAGCAGGAGCTCCCACATTTTCTGAAGGTAACTAAATGAAGAATAAAATGCATCCTTATCTTCTGAAATGCCACCTTCTCTTCCAACAGTTAATATGGAGCATGGAAATGAATTCTAAGCTGTTAATTGCTTTTGCAATTACTTTATTTCACTCTGCTTATTTGGGGAGAGAGGCAAGAGATATGCATTGTACATCATGCAAACACTTGAGTGCTCAGGGAAACACGTCTGCATTTTGCTGTAAAGACATGCAGCAAGCAGGTCTCCTAATGAGATCAATATAGTACGGCAGTAACACTGTCTTGGGTAAGAGTTTCTGTTGGTTTTCTCATCTACATTGACACAGGACGTAAATTCAGAAAAGACTGTAATAGACTCGTGAAAACTCTGAGAATCTCCTGACCACATAATTCAGCCAATCTCAGCCAGGACTCAACCTGCAAACAGCCCAATAACACAGACAGATCATCAAACACAAAACACATTCTCTTAGCCACCTACACATAGAGCTACACAGAGACTGTTTGGTAAGGGTGTCAAAACATTGCTGTCCTGGTCTGTACCATATATATCACTGTTGGAACAAGAAGGAGGCTTTCTCCAAAAACCAGATGCTGTCATTCTTAAAGGACCTGCTGTGCACAGCAACAACTGGCAGAGTATTTTATTTCTATGCTTACCTAACTTGAGACAACACTGAAAATCCTGTGTGGAACTGCAAACAAGTACAGATACTTGTTCAGCTTCAGCATGTTTTGAATCACCTACCAAAACAGAGGAACCACTGTTGGGTTTATCTTATTCTTAAGTTATCAATCACAGGCAAGACTTCCACAAGCAGTGTGTGCCCCCAGCATATCATTAAGGATTATGTTTAGACAGCACTGTGTTAAATCCTAGCAAATAATTTGGTCACCAAGATGTGCATGGAGCCCTTTAGGAGTAAAGCTGCTAAAGCAATTATGTAATGACATGAAAAAGCAGTGGGTAAACTGCACATCTTGATGCTTCCTAGGCACGAAAGCTTCACTAGGGTTTCCTCTTTATCTCACATTTGTTTGGGAAAAAAAAAAAAAAAAAGCCATTCCTACCATGCTTCCCCTATTAGAAACATCAAACACTTTGACATAATTTTCTTCTCATGCCACTGAGGAGCTCAGAGTAACAAAGGAAAACACCAAGACCTCCACGCAGCAGACAGAACTGCAGCTCATTGATACCATTTCTTCACACGTCAACTATTAGCCACAGGGAATTTCTCATGGTCCAGAAAGGCTGTTCCAAAGGTCCACCAAGTCCACCATCTTTATTTACATCTGTCAGTAAAGCAGCTAGAAACAGATGTCCCTCTGCTGCTGAAATTACACAAGTTAAACTAGTAGCAGGTAACAAGGGATTTCCTCAAAACTCTTTCATAAGCAGCTTTCTTGGTACTTATTACCATGACAGAGGAAACCGAGAGTCTAAGAAACTCAGCTGACAGCACAGCAGACCTTTGCCTCAGGCAAAACAGAATGAATTCCCCTCGTTCCCAAGTCAATGTAATTTATAGCCCAGGGCTGTGTCTCATTACTCCTGCCCGAGCCAAGGTTGTTCGAACTCCAGTGTCAGTTGAGCAACAGACTTGTCTCTTGCTGGCACTCCTCTGAAAGCAGGAGCTGTGGTTTTATTTAGCTGGAAATCTGGTTCTACTGTTTAGAGAAGTTTGAAAAGAAGAGAGAATGTTTCTGGAACGTGGAGCATTACAAGACAGATTTCATAAAACACAATGAGAGAGAAAGATTACACTATCCAGGAAACGGATTGAGTTACATCTACCAAGCAGTGCTGTTTGCTCAGCAGCAGCATGGATGAGTTCACAAGGTTCATCCTTAATAAGGATAAGAGCTAGGTGAAGATGTAACTTTTGCCTGGATAACCTGAATAATTTCTAATTTGTCTGTGTCCTAAATAAGAAAATGGCAAGTTAATAATGCTGTATACACATTATTTGGTTTTCCTCTGAATGTAATACAAGTCTATCGCTGTCACAGAGACAGATAAAGTTAAATAGCTCAGAAAAACCTCTTGGCTCAGTGGGAAAAGGAACCTTATCAAGCACTAAAAGGAAAAATGTCCTAGACAGTAATATGCAGGAGTTCTGTGTGCGTGACTTGTGTTTGTATTTCTCTTCTCCAATAAACATACTAATAATTATTCTGCAGCCACAAGTCCCTTGTGGTCTGTGCAGAAGAAAACAAACAAAAATACCTCATTGCATCACATTGCTCTGCTGCCAGTATTCCAGCTGCAGGAAGAGCAGTGGGTTGCAGGTTGTGCAGCACAACCACCCCACTCACACAAGGGAGCAGTCCCGTGCAGGAGCTCATGGAGGAGGAAGGCCTAAACTTACCCAGCAGTTTGCGGGACCACATTTCTAACTCCGGAAAAGTCACTAAAGTGAGCCTTAGAGAAAGATCGTTCATTCTAAAAGACAACATAAATCTGGATAGAAGCACCTTTTGCTTCTATCTATTTCAGCAGGTTTGTGTTTGTTTGGTTGGTTGTTTTTTTAATTATGTATTTTCTAGTTTGTGCTCCCCCTCACAGTTTCTGTCTGAGACATGGGCCTTGCAGAAGCATTTTAAGAATGGCAACAACAGCCTTGCTTCTCCTGATTCCTTCTTGTGAACTTCAGATTTAGCCCACGAGAGCTCAGGGACCATGAACCTCTTCCAGTAGAAGCAGCGTTTCAGACTGAAGAGTGACCCTGAAGTGCGAACATTTCAACACAAAATACAAAAATGTTGGAGATGCTAAATCTTCCAGGGGCAAGACTCAGGTTAAGAAGGAGCTCCTAGAATTTTCACTGGTGAGCTGATTTTGGATTTATTTTGAATGGATTTTCACTTATGTTGAAAGACCAAAATAGTCCTGAAATGAGGGAGTTTGAAACAGGAATTAAATTCTATGAAGACAAGGCCAGACCTTCTGCAGGTATCTGAAAAGGAATATTCTTCATTGCCTCAAGGCGGCTGTATCTTCACAGCATCCCCTTTTGTTCTGCTCCAGAAGAAGAGAGAAGCCGAGTCCAATATCAAAGAGTACACCACATTAACAAGACACTCGCTCAGCTCTCCTTTCTGTCAGACTTTCATGACTCCTATAGCTCTTTGATTACCTGGTCATCACCACCACAGGTTTTGTCATTCATCCAAGCTCCCTTGTATGGAGCCAACAGCCTGGGCATCTTTCTTCGAAATCACCATGCTTTTCACTTGATGATTAGGAAAACAAAACAGGGCTGGCTGCTATGCTCTCAAATTCTGATTTCAAGGTGATTTGTGCTCCCTTCCTCTTCGGTTCCTGAGAATGGGAGGGGAAGCAAAAAGCTCTCTTTCTTTTGTGTGCTTGGAGCCAAATAAGGAATTAACTTGCCTAGCACAGTATCTGCTCCGAAGCGCACGGTACGTCAGGGGGACAATCAATTTCATGGTTCTATAAAGCTGATTGAAACATGATTACACAGCAAGCCACGGGCTCTTTTCTCTAAGACTCGCCAACCACCTGTGCTTCTTAGGAACAATTACTTCTGCAGGTGACTTCAGATTGCAGCTGGGATGGACATTAGTTACAATCTTATCAGGAAGTTTCAGACATTGGGGGTACAAGACTAAAGTTAATTGCACCAAGTGTTACACAAAAGGAAGAATTTGAAGAAAGTTATCTTCTAATGAACAGGGAAGTGTCAGTGAACAGGTTAGTGAACAATCCTTCTCCAGTGTTGGACTTCTAAACTAAAGAATCTATTTTATGACCAGATGATTGGAAGCATTTTCCATTTTAAAACTCAGTTTAAGCCAAGCAATTATTGCCAGTCACATCCCTCCTCAGCCCACTACATTTCAACCAGGAAATGGGAGGAAGCAAAGCCTTTCATTTTTTCCATTCTTGTACTGCTTCTTTTGCGAGAAGGTTAAGGGAGAGTTAAACAGCATTTTTGCAAGTTATACTTAAGGCTGGCAACATATGAAACACTAAAAGCCGTGAAGAATACAGCCCTTTAATTTAGTCACAGCACAAGTACAGCATGGTTGGTAACAGTATAAAAAGCCATAGCACAGCTCTAGGAATGAATATAGAAGTTAACCTAGGGAGACCCCATGAATAAAAGAGGCCCATTTGCTCCCTAGCCTATTAACTGAGAGTCACACAAACACAGAGTCAATTAAACCTGAATACACACACAGGCAACACACCTACAGGACAGGCTATAACTGTCCTACACTCAGCCTTTCTCTTGACCAGGAACAGGAATAGTAGGGCTGAGAAGTCTTATCTACTCTCTTTTTTGCTCAGACTCCTTCCTCCTGTTCATATTTCCTTGGGACTTTATTTCTTTTTTCTTTCCTACAAATAAACCCAAATTTAATGTCTATGAGAAAGGGAGGAAGAATGGAGTAGGTAACAAAGCAGTTGGGAGTGCCTCAGTAATGTATTCAGGCCATTAAGGATTTCATTAGGTTTACTAAGAGGTCATTAATGATAAAATATCTTCTTTTCTTTTACCTACTTTCCAAACATTATAGTCTATTCTGCCATTCAAGCTTGCACCCCACTGACATTAATTAGCATGCTATATATTAAGGAGAGTTTTTAATGAGCTGTTATTTCATATGATTTTATTGGAGAGCCTCATTGTTCAGTTTAATAGTAGAAAATGACAACTATAGAAATTGCTTTGATAGGACTGCAGCATTGAGGCGGTTATTCAATCTCCATACTTGTTCCTCAGTTAGTTCTCGACGCTGAAAGCACTGCTTAATATCCCTCATAGCTGGTTTGCCATGCTACACTGGGTGTAGCGAAAGCTGTGGGCAATGAACAAAAACTCCAACCAACACGATGGAGTACTAACACCACCACTTACTGCTGCTCTGCTTGCTGTACACCACACAAGCAAGACCCACGCACAGGTAAAATGTTTTACAGATAAAATATCAGTCCTAGCTATTATTGTAGCTCATAGTGGTAAGACCACATATTTTAGTCACTTAAATCTTAAACTGTCCATTTGTGCTTATTTTCCAAGTCAAGCGGCTGCCCCACCCTAAGTTGCTTTTCACAACTTCAGACAAAAGCGGTTGATTTAGAAACAAAGGGAAGAGTAAGGAATCCAGTCCTTCTCCCTGCGCTAAAACTTAGCAGCTGCCAGCATCCTTCTGAAAGCCATCCCAGCCTTGCTGTCAGCCATAGCACCTGGACAGCAGGGAGAGCAGAAATCAGGACAGTAACAGACAGGGAGGGCAAGAGGAGAAGGCAAAAGGGAAGAAAGCAACTCAAAGTGACAGAGATGGGTAATGAGAGTGAGGCACAGGGAACTAAACCCAAACCCATCCCATCCGCTGGCTGGCAGGACCGTGGTTAAAGACTGAGTCTAACACACACGCACAAAGGACAGCAACAAGATTAACTTCCTAAAAGGAACCATTATGCCGGCTTCTCCTCCTTTTGAAGGTGATGAGAAGATCACCTTGACTGGCTTTTCCTCTTTTACACGGTTCCTCAGTTGCACTAATTAACAGGATAAAGCCACCACTGCTGGATTTTTCAACCCTATCTGCTAAACTAAGGAATACTTAAGATGGAAGGGAAATAACCATCTAGGAAGGAAGTACAAACACGTACCCGCAGTTTGCTTTCAACTTAGTTAACTACTACATTTTGGTAAGCAAGTGTAAGACCTGAATATATAATTGTTAAAGAGCTTTATCTGTATCACTGTAACTGCGCAGGTACACTGGTACTTGAAAAGATTAGATGGAAGAAACAGGATTAAGAATCAACTGTTCTCCTGTATAAGCAATAAAGACAAACAGCATGTTTGAATAAAGAAGAATAGACCGAAACTGTATTTTTTTCTAGAAAAGAAGATAAAGCATTGGAAGGCAGAAAGACAAGATGTTCACATAACTACAAAAGGAGTTTTAAAATTTTAACTTCTTTTTAAGAAAGAATAAGGTTGGATTATTTTTTTTTCAGTTCTTATCACTCAGTTTGGCTTAGAAAGAGCTCAACACGCACACTGAAATAATTCAGTTCCTTTTTAAAAAAAAAAGGGAAATGTTTTGTTGTAGCCAAATATCTTTTCTCATTTGCATTGGATTTATATTGCTGCAAGTCTATTGGCTTCAAAAGAACAATAAAAAGGCAATCAAAGAAATTGTTGTTCTCAAGGGACCGTATTATGCTTTTATTTCTGGAAAGCTTGATCAAGCAGTTTTTTAAAACAGTTGATTCATACTATTTATAACACAAGTATGTTATTTACCTGGAGGTTGTCATACATTTAAAAAACCCCTGACATCTAAGTTTCTCAACAAACCCGCTCATTTTCTCATCAAGATGTTACTGGAAACCGTAAGATTTAAAAGAGCATCATTAACAAATGCTTCCAAGTTAAGTGTATCTTGCAAGTAACACTGAGTGAGGAGCGCACAATTAAGAATCCTACATAATTTCAAGAAGTTTCTTCAAAAGCTCTTTAAGGTGTTTATTCAGAAAAGTATCCCTAATTAGGAAATCATTTAAACATTTCCTGAGTTTAAGGCTCTGTTAAACTAACTGGGCCAGGATGGAGAGAAACATCTGCAACAAAGACAGCAGGCTCTCCCAACGGGGTTTAGCACCCGAGTAACCAGCCAGCCTGCATCTGGTGCACCCTCCCCACTGCTGCCCTCTTTAGACGTGAGGAGCATGAACAGCCCATGGAGTCACTGCCCTGGGACACACCAGACCGACCCAGCAGAGCCCAGTTCCTATTATCTCCCCGCATCAGCCTTAAATCAACACGGCTCCAACTGACTTCAGTCCTGTCACGGCATTTTGTGTTTCCAGTCACGATCGGGGAAGGAAAGCCATCCTATTGCACCAGAACAGCAGTCGCATACGTTGGTGTCTGTATTATTGTGCACGGGTAAACAAGGTTTTCCTTGCAGCATCAGAGAAGCCATCTTAAATGCCCTGTGTATGGCAGAGGGGTCACTCAAGCACACCCTAGAACTCTAGGGCTCACAGGCAGCTTACAAGCCATATTACTTTATTAAACAGCCTGGAAGGGGGAAAAAGGGCTCTCTGTGGGATTCCACTGACTGAAAGAAAAGATACTTCTTGTCACCTTATGCTCCTCAAATTTCACTGGAAAGCTGTCTCACTAAGCCCTGCCTTGTCCCAGAAACAGAACAACGGGGTCTGTGGCTGACATGGCATCCCACCCTGCTAAGAAAGTAAGCAATGCTCAGATTTATATCCTTTCTCAATTGCAAAAAAATCCCCAACCATAATAAGCAATGCAATCAGCACCATTTGTTTCCCAAAATCTAGCCTGAATCCTGACTAAGTGGGGCCCAGAACATTGGTAGCGTCTAACCAACCTGTCCACTAAGTGCTCAGTAAATCCTACAGTCAGCAACCATATAACAAACAATTTCTCTTCAGCCAGCCCAGCCCTCTTCCAGTGCAATTCTGTGCAAAAACCGTTAACTACAGAACTAATTTAGCTGGTTATATATACACAGCTTTCCTCACCTGTAAGCGAGAGGATGATGCAGCCTACTATAGAGCTGACAGAGTTTCAAACTTAAACAGATTATACATGGCCACGCAGTTTCGTTGATAGCTTAGATTATTAAAGAATTCTAATTCAACATAGTAAGATGCAGGAAAACACTTACTCTTTAGGTAATTGACTTTCATGGACTCTGGACAAACAACATACTGCAGCACGAGACATTATAAATCTGGTGCCAAAGGAAAACATTAGTGCTGCAGATGAACAGAGAGTAATATCCAATTGTGTGAAGACTGCATTGTCAAATGTCTGTACAGAAGAGTGATAAAGCTACGACCAAATATACAATCCTTAATTGATCGTTTCCTGGGTTTTGAGCACTTAACAGCGTCTCCTTAATGTTCAGCTAAATGCAGCAGCCAGCTGTGTGTAGCATGGACTTCCTTCAGTGCACACTTAGTGAGCTTAAGTGAGAAAGCTTCATCCCAAGAGTATCGTGCTTCCACAGAATGCAATTGAGAAGCTGTAACGTGATTGATTTTCATGGGACATTCAAAACCACTTCTCACTGAAGGCAATTTCCGAGAATTGTCATCTTTCTACTATTTCAACTGTACAGCTTTATATAAATTGGTTGCAAGATTTCGCGGTTGTTGCTTTCCTTCTTGTGGGAGACATTTTTCACTCTTCTTAACCAAAAAAAGCCTTTAAATAAACAAACCAATGACTAAGCAAAGTTGAGTTCCCAACCCTTTCAGCTTTTCCAGGAAACCTTTTTTCGCTACACCATTTAGCACGGAAGATTTTATTCTAAAAATGTCAGGTTTCATGAATAGCTTAAAAAAGTGCTATGAATAGAAATGCATGCATATCCCTGCAGCGGATAGTTTTCACACCAGATAATCATGCTTTGTGTTATGATAAATATGCACTTTCAGGGGTCAGAGGTGGAAGAAATTTGTTTCCACCCTATTGCAAACGCAGGCAGTGCACCCCACAAATACTGACCTTAAGCATGACCTTCTAAGAGGCAGTTCTCATGTAACGACAAAGAAAAAGTGAGCGACATGATCAAGAAGAAATGGCATATTGGCAACTGGAGAGATGATGAAGGGCAGACTGCAACGTTACATGGCAACTAAGAGGATCTGTAACCTCTGAAGTGCAATTTAAACTCAGATCCACTGGGATTAGAGGAACTAGGCTCCAAGTGTCCCAATAAAGAGTTGAAATTGTGTAGGAAAGTCCTGTATACTATTATTCCTGGCACCTAAATAGAGATATAAAGTATTTCAGAAACAGTGACAAAGAAAACTAGCTAGTTAGAAGCTGCAAATGCATCCTTATTTTTCCCAAGACCCATGTGCAACCCACATGGGACTTAATAATCATAAAGATGAGAACACAAGTGATTACAAGACTACACCTTACAGTGTTGTCAAGGTTTGAGGCTGGGCCGGCCACTAACAAATGACAGACGCTCTCTACTAACCCCTCTCACCTCCCAAAAGGGAAAAGAAGAGACAACAAGGGAGTGAGAGACTTTACGGTTTGGAAAAGAAAACTAAAACAGCTTTAATGAAACAATAACAATGAAAGAAAAGATAATAATAAGAATAAGGAAATAATGAATTATATACAATATGTACAAACAGATACAAAACCAATACCGACCCCAGCTCCCCCCACCCTGATGACGATACGTCACCACTGGGGCTGCAGGGCTGGCACTGGGGCAGTCCCAGGCTGGACCCGGCAGCAGACAGGGACGGGTTGCAGGAGCTGGACTCAGGCACTGGATTCAGGGATGCATGGGTCGGGATCGACGACAGAAGGACAGACAGAGTCCTCCTCAGACGTCGGCCATCGAAGGAGAGAGACCCTCGTGATCTCTCAGCTTTAGACTGACCATGACGTCTATGGGATGGAATATTCTGTTGGTCAGGTTTGGGTCACCTGTCCAGTTCGCTCCTCCCTGTAGGTGTGACCCCTTTTCACTCCTGGCACCCCAACATGGGTTACAAGACTCAGCAGTGACCTTGGTCGCTGTAAGAACAAGTCTAAGCCAGGGCCTCTCTGCATCCCATTCCTTGGTACTGACTGTAAACATCAGGGGTTATCACTGCTGGGAGCAGTCACTGTCTGGAAAAACATGCTGCTGCTTCAGAAAGTGCCGTTAGTTAGAGAAGGCTTGACTGAAAAGTGAAAGCACTAAACCAGAATTAGTTCTGATTTAGCCCAAACCAGGACAAGTGTCTAAAAAGACATTGCTTTCAGGCAAGGAGCCATTGAAAGGACTTCAACAGTCTGAGAGTCATTTTTCCAGCCAAGGAGCTGAATATACTGTAGCCACTCTTCAACTGTTTCTAGGATTGTAATACCTTATAGCAATGCCTTCCCCCAAGTGTGACAAACATTTTCAGACAGGAATCCCAGGTGGTTTGTTTTTTTTTCTTCTTCCCCTTTAAGGGTGAAATATTTTAAAAACTGATAATTCTCAGAAAGAGATTACACATGAAAAATGTATGTAGAAGGCAAAAGCCAACGTCGCTTACTGAGCGCGCTCCTAAGCCTGTAGCTGCCCAAACAAACAGAAATGAGATATAAGTTTTGTTTATTTACATTTTCAAGACACAAGTTTGCACAAAATATCTGTGTCCACACATGTATCTGAAGCGGTTCGGTCTGGATTATGGAACAAACGCTTGAGACACCTCAGGTCACCTAAAAATAGGAGAATTTAAGTACCTAAGCTGGTCCATGACCCGAAATTAGATTGCAGTCCAATGACAGCATAGGTCTTTCTGTTTGATGGTGGTTTGACTTTACACACACTTAGGATAAAAAACAAAATTTAGAAAGAAATATCTTTGCTGCATGTCTTTGTACATAACGGCTTTGAAGCTGAACTCCCACACAGTATAAGCACAATAAGCAGCATTTCATCATGAAGGATTTTAAAGCATAGCAGCTATCAGGAATGGTAAAAAAAAAAATTCAACAAGTTGTGGTGCTTTCAGTCTGGCAGGAGACTGAAGGGGGGACAGGACTTATTACAATATTATTAGATTCTGCCACTCACAGCTGGCTACGAGAGACAGCTGTAATAACGCCTCTTTCATGGGTGTCACATGCAAAAACATCTCTGTAGAGAATTCTACCCAAAGCGACGTACCAGCAAAATCCATTACCGCTGTTTAGCTGTGTTTCTGAACAGATTGATCCACTTGTCTCATGTTTAAGTACCTACACACCTTGAAGCTATCCGGGGACTTGACTACGCCTACAGCTCTTAAGCTTGACCTCCGTTGCTTGGCTTACTTGCCGCAGCAGCCAAGGCATCTCCCGAATGGCGTACTTGACTGGACAGACCAACTGACACCTACTAACCCACTCGTGTTATTAACCGCTTTGCTGTGCTCCCCTAACACCCCCAGAATGAACTGTACCATCATTCGCTTTCCACACGGCTCGTACATCTCCTAAGCTTTTCAGCATACTGATTAACTGACTTGTAATTCCCAGAGCTTTCCAAGTTCCCTTGAACAAGAGGTTTCTGCTCCCTAGAAACAGACTGCAATTACATACTGATTTGGGGATCTAGAAGGTTCCTTTGTTTAAAAATCCAGCTGTGGCTGTACCCAGTGAAACAATTAATTCTCCAACTGAACGCAGAGGGTTTTAAAACCAGTTTTAAATGCAAGGCTATTGCTGCCTTTATTAAAAGACTACAATAGCATTTTGAAGGATAAATATCAATCAGAAGAGACTTGCATAAGTCAAAGAGGTTCATTAAGGTCCTTCCATTTTGTTTAGGCTCTTTAGAAGCATTTGCTCATTATGAAATTAGTGATTCTGGCTGCCAAATGACTTGCTGAAGGTTGTGATGCTGAATTTCAGCCCAGTTGGCATGTAAGCAGCGCGCATGCAAATTGCAACAGCAATTTGTGTGATATGGAAGTCTGCCTGGCAGCGAACTGCAAGAATGAGTAGGGATCTGAAAAGAAAATCTGTCCCAGGGAAAAGCAAGTGGGATCTAAGTAGAACACCCAGTGTGATTATTTAGAAGCATTTTAGAAACTTGTAACAAAATTTTTTAAGAGAACAAGAGAGAAAATACAGTATCCAGTTACAATGAACCAGAACTTGATAGTGATGGTAAGGAGAGAAGTATGGCTTAGGAGGAGGAGAAGGTTTTTTTGTTTTTAATAGGAGGGTTTGTGCCCAAGGGAGTCTGAGAGACCGTCACTTGTGCAATACCTATGGGTGAACCTTGCCAGCTACTTCCAGGGGTAATGCAGGACTTGACACCGCTAACTCAAATTCATAAAGTGATATTTCTTGATCTCTACTTTGCAGGGAAATTTTCTTTAATAAATTTGGTAGGTTCCTGGGTTTCTTTCTCCCTAACGACGGCAACACGACCGCAGAGTTTCTAGGTGGCTGCAAATCTGTTAGCCCATCACTGAGCCTCCCGGCTCCTCCCGGTGACCGAGCAGCACTGCCGGCACTGGGCTTCAGGAGCCGTGCTCCCTACAGGGACCTCATTAAAGCAGCGCCACACAAGGTCAGAGTTTGACCTTTTTTCTTCTGTTGTCATTAAAACCTTCTGCTTCTACCTGGATCGGTACGGTAGGCCACAGGAAAGAACTGAAAACCTATCCGAGACTAACCACCAGCTTTTTTTTTTTTTTTTTTTCTTTAACCAACAGGTCAGCTGAACTCTGTTAAAGCAGTGTAAGGCCATGATGATACTGAAAAATGGCTGAACCCTGTCTAAAACACTTTGGAGGTCATTACTACTGAGGAATTACTTCGGTCCTAGACACATGGCATGAAATGTTAAAATAACTCCAGTAGAGACAAAGCTGTAGGTTTACGTATCTACAGCAGGCTAGAGATTAAGTAAACAATACAGAAGATGCAACAATACCAGAAGTTTCCCAGTACCTTTAGGAAGATTAAATTTCAATTGCAGGTGGCAGATGAGATGCAAAGACCTGTACTTTATTTACTGAGCAATTTCAAAACCAGACCTTGGAACAGGTGCTTATATTTGCTTGCGATACAGACTTAACAGCCAGACAACTACCCTGAGAACGCTCTGGCCATCTCACCACGTTATGTGTAACTGCTCATCTGTATTTTTACCTCCAGCTGATGAACTTGCCTCAGGGTGCCATGGAGAATGGGAACGTTGTGTATGAATTTTGACATGTAAGAAGGAAGACGAAAGTAAAACATTTCCATTCATAACAGCCTTCAGACACCCTGGTTCTCCTGGTGGTTTTAACACTTGGATTTTCATCCTTCTGGGGATGAGAGGGAGGAGGAAAAGGAGGAAGAGATTGAATTCACCTTGACTTTTCTTTGGCTTCAGCTGCCAAATATGCATAGAGTCATTATCCGAAAAGAAAAATTTGTTTGTGCTTCCATTGAGACTTGAGCAATGATATGACTTGAGGGGCAAAAGCACTGTCATGATGCATCACTACCCTGGAGGCATTAAAGTATCTCTAGACAGCTGCTCAGCCAGAAAAGCTACTCAGATTGCTGAAGTCCTTTCAATGAGCTGAGCCCAAGGCAATATTTTAGTAGGAAACTTTAAAAATTAAAAGGAGTTATTTTTGCATCATTTGACTTGGATTGTTGTAAACGTGTTCCACCATAGGTCACCTGTGTTGCCAGAAAAATAATGAATTTGCAACTGATTCTATTTAGATTAATTCCTTAAAAATACAGGCAGCTTTATTGCATAATTCCTTACACAGACACAGGATAGTCTGTACTACACCTTCAAAAACCTGTGAGATTGCAAGGATTAGTTCTATCCTGGTACAGACAGGTCGTATGCAACCTGCACAGACTTCCACAAGCATCTCAACATCAACCAAAAAAAAGTGACTCCTTACTTAGTCAAGGATTATCACCTAGCTAAAATGACACAAAATTGGCAAGGGGAACTTCTATTCATTTATTTATCCTTGCCATATCAAATTCAGTCTACTCTTTGTGAGCCAGCTGGAAAGATGACCTAAAACTGCAGTGATGTTTAAGACCAGGAGAAAGTTGCTATCTCTTGCTCATGCCGCAGTGTAAGAGCTCACGGATGGTAAAGCCGCTTGATTTTTTTTCCTTTGACCATTGCTGTGATAGACGCAGCAAGTATTAGCAAGGAGATCTAGGAGCAACACGTCATGAGACATGCTGTTCCAGACTGAGAAGCTAGATGGAAAGAGGAAGGGAGCAGAACCTCCCTGGTGACGGTAGAGCTGCTGCTTGCACCCACGCCTTTTCCAAAATAAGTTTTTACATTCACCCAGCATAAAAGGGAACGCAAAAAAGTGGTTCTTGCCCCTCTGTATCAGAAAATGCTGTAACAAGCCCACAGTGTGGATTCTTACATCACAAGCAAAATTATTTTTCAGTTTTTCTAATCTTACTGTGGCAAATGCTGAACCTATAAACTGAAACACGCCCAGCCCGCACCAGTGCACCACTTTCTGCTATTTAATAGAAGTGTCTTTACATTGTCTTGTAGAACTGTCTCTCATTTCACATGATCCTCTAAAGCAGTCCTTTTGCAGTCCCTTTCTGCATATCTGGATGAACATGACATTATAGATACAGTCTCACCAGGAGCACATAACAACAGTAACGTTTTCTTACCTTAACAAGAAACTTCGCCTCTGATACACTCTAGAATCACATTTAATTTTTTTTTCATCCACCATAGGATGGTCAGTGATCATTCTATAACGTGCTGTATATTTTGTTTGTCAGCAGGGAAAGTAGTTGGGCTAGATAGATTATCATTGAAAGATTCAATAAGAACACTATAACATAAGACTTAATGGCCATATTCTGCTGAAATTGCCAGGAAGTGTTACGAGTATTAGAAAGGTAGAGAGAAATTAGTTACAGGTTTTAGGTAGAAAACCTAACAGAAGTCTACCTTGAGAAAAAAAGGAAAGAAAATCGACCTTGGAGAGACTGCAGAAGAAAAAAAAGCTCAAAAATTGAATTGTATGGCACTCATTTTGCCACAAATAGGGCAAAGAAATCTTTTCTCTTTTTTGAAATGGAAAACTTTTTCAGCGATAGCAGCAGACTATCTTGTAGATTCTTAGCTATTTTAATCAGGCTTCTTTTAGCACCTGCTGAAATCTCTCAGAGCTCTGGATTGGCTTAAACACATATGAAAGGGCCCTGTGGCATGTATTCCTTGACAACAATCTGTTCTCCTCACCTCATAGAGTGTAATGATGCCATTTGTCTCATTTGGAGGCTTCCACTGAACATAGATCTTCTCTTCAAAAGGTCCTCCCTGGATGGATTCCAGAGGAACAGGTCCAGGAACTACAAGGAAGAAAAAAAAAAAAAAGAACAAGAAAAGAAAAAAAAAAAAGAAAAAGAAAAAAAAAAAAGAACAAAAAAGAACAAAAAAGTGTGTTAGAAGCTACCACCAGCTCTAGCTGCACACACATCAGAAGACACCAAGAGGCCACCACACAGGAAGTTGAGATGAAGAAATAAAAACAGTATCATTAAAAAAACCCCAAACCTCAAGGCACCACCAGTACCAAGGCACTATCAATGCGAAAGACCTACTCTCAACACTTGGTTCAAATAAGAATACCCTAATCTAACCACTAAGTGATAAATGAAATCAGAATCCATGAAGATATGAAGCTAATTTCAGTTCATCTTTACTCCAATACAGCATAGCAGCAGCAGGGAATTTAATTTGTCTTTCTCTGCCCACACAACAGCAAAGCTCTATCCACCTAAACAGCCGGATTGCACCCTGGCATAAAGATGCTGCACACCTTTATCAATGTGAAAGATTGATTTCCTTAGTAAAGTAACAATGTAAGATTTATATTTCATTATGGCTACAAGGCCAGATAAAAAATCCACCTACTCAAGCAAAATTTTAATGCTGTGGAAGATAACAAACTAAATGCACTCCCAAACCTGTCTGATAAAAACCCTGTTCATTTTTCTGAAAGCTCTGCCATCCTCTTACGTCCCCCGTATGATATACTGGACTGCAAGAGCCACTTCCAGCTGACAGAAACTCAGGACAGCAACTCCTCACAGCTCTGGCAGAGGAAGAGCTTCTTTTTTAACACATAGACAGAATTGGAGGCTTGTGGTCTATGAGAGTCCTTGGTCTGAAATAGCTCAGATGGGATAACAACACTTTAAAGCTTTCCATGAGTACCTCCGGAAAACAGTCCTTCTGTATCAAGAACAGAAGAGTTAGCCCCAAATGAATTTAGCTTCTGTCCAGAAGAGCAGTATTAAGAAATAACACACTCTGGAAAGGAAGACTATACTTGTTTTAGGAACAGTGATGTGAAGGCACAAGAAAAATCAACAAATGCCAGGATTACATTTGCCCGTATGACAAAGGCAGCTGCTCTGTGGGTCCTGGGTAGTTCAGAACATAACTTCTATAGAATTAAACCTACTGCTGTTTGGTAACTGCTCAGACTGGCGTTTGTCATTTCCAAGCACTTCAGGGATCCTTGCCCTTTCAAGATGACAGCTATGAAATGGAAATTATTTATACCTACAAATTTTACTTGCAGAACACACACACACTGTCCAGAGAAGCCATTTGTAAGTCTCACGGGACAGAGGGTTATGTTATTTACAACCTGAAAGTATTAGTCTTCTCCCAAAAAACCCAAGCAAGCCAGTAAACCCAACATAACTTACCATCTTCCTCAGTCTGCACAACCAGCTCCTCACTTTCTATTTTGCCCTCTGGGTTAGAGAGGGCTAACCTCAGCCTGATGGTCATGAAGGGCCGAAGACCTCGCAAAGTGTAGTGGGAAGAAGTTTGGATGAGTTCTTCTGCCTCAAATTTTTGCTGGTTAAACACATACTGGTACTGTACTGTGAGATTGTAGCTGTGGCAGCGGGTCACCGCATAACCAAAGGGTTCCCACTGCAACGTCAGCTGCCGGGAGCGAATATCAACAACTTCTACATTTTGTGGTCCATGGACGGGATCTGTGAAGTGAGCAAATAAAAAAAAAAACCAACAAAATTTGACATTAAAAGAAGTCAGTCACTATTAGTGTGCTTCCTTCCGTATTGCCAGAGTAGCTAAGTATTTTACAGTTCTGAATGTTCTTGTCTTTACAATGTATAAGTGACAGGGAAATGATCTACAGATGCATTCTGTTCCTGAGTTTTCCCTGAAAATCCCCTGTCACAGGGTCCTGAACAGTGGTCATGCTCCTGATTCCTGTGAAACCTCACTGAATCCAACAAGGGCAGCATGATTTCATCAGTTAAGTAGTGCGAAAGTCGCACTTTTTTCATTCTTACCAAAAAAACCCCACCAAAAAGGTAGTTGGTGGTCTACTTGAAAGTCTCTTGGTAAGTCCAGCCCTAAGTGAAGCAAGTACATAGGAAATGGCTGCCAGAGAAGGAATGACCTCAAGTCTTGGCTTTCAATTTAGCTATGGAGCCCCTACACCTTCCTGCCAATGCTAAACCCATTCTGCTCAGAGACTGAAGAGTGTAAGAATCAAGATTAAGAGACTGACTGTTACACTTCCAGCATCCCAGTGCTACTGCCCACTCAGTTTTTTAAACTCTCAAATGTTTCGGCAATGGGGCATATGAACAGATCATGCCACTCCTTGAGTAAGTTTTCTGAGTCATCTCAACCTTGTGCCAACCAAACTTTTATTTCAGATCATATCAACATCTCAGCCCCACCAAAGTTTCATTGCTCTTTATTATTCTTTCCGCAGTATCTGAGGTACAGTTTGAATATTCATGTGTAGGAATCATTTTCACCTGCTGTTCCTTAATTTATTTTTAACAGCATAACTCAAATGCTCTGACTACAGACTCTGCCCTTTATATAAAATATAAATGCATGCACCACTAGACATGCAGATATAAAGAATGAAGGATGAGTGAGTAAAGTCAGTGTTTGAGATATGTCAGATGGTAATAATACTACACATGTCACAGTTTGTTTATCTGACATTTCTTCAACCTGTGTGGCTCGTTTGCTTTTTTGCTCAATATTATCTAAGCAAGGTAATTACAACATACATAATTTCACAGAAAGTTTCTCAATTTATAGCACAATTTAGTGTTCCTCCCACTTCTCGTGTTCTCTCACGATTTCAACCTATGAAAGGAACAGAACATTTTCATGGGAACAAAGTCACAAGGACTCCCGAATACTAGTTACACTTCTTTGCAAGATGATTAAAGTGGAGGAAAAGCCTTTTAGTAATTCTTCAAAATAACGCATGCACCAGCCATATTGACTTCCATCTACTAATGCATAAGCAGAAAATACACTGTAACAACCAGCATATTCTATATTACTTCTAAAAAACCCTGGTGACTGGCAATGTGAAAATAGATACTTCTGAAATGAACACTATTCTGATTCTTGATATAGACACACACACAGGCAGCCACTTTTGAAATAGGGTGGATATCAAAGGACCAGGGTCTAAAGCTAGCAACTGGTTTAGGATTCCCTAAGTCATGTCAGTCCCTTTACATCCAGAAAACACCTTTTAAATGACATTCTTTAGTACTGTGTGTGTCAATAAAAAATTTAATTTAGAAATTAGAAAGTTTGTATGCATAAATATACACATATATACTCAGCATTAGGTGATAATCATTCCTTTTTGATAAATCCATTTCCGCAGATGAATTGTATAGACAAATAAGCTGAACAAAAGAATGGTTCTGTGAAATCTTTCAGCCTCAAACTCTAAAGGTAAGCACAAGACTCATTCCAAGATGCATTGAAAGGCAAGACGATCAAAAGCAGACGCAAATGCTTGTCCTTCTGAACTCTCCACTACACCAAGTAATCAACTCCAGACCCCAACCCAGAATGTGGCTGAGACATGGCAAAAACATTTCATGTCAAGACAAGGATGCAGCTGAAGATGGCAATTAACCTCCACGTTAATGTTATACCGGTTTTTTAAAATTACAGTTATTTTCTTCAAGTCAGTCATGTTATGGAATGAATGGGTAATTAGAGGGTGTTTGGTTTACTGATGCCGGATGTACTGACTTTATCTGTGGGTAAGGAACAACTCTGATTCAGCATCATCTCACCAACTCATGTGTCCAAAACCTGGCCTGTGGAAGATTACCTGCAGATTTTAGCTTGCTTTCTCATCTTGTTCACATTTGCCCTTTCCTTTCTTAACCAAAACTTTAACTCTTGGAAGCTGCCTTGTATCAACTAGTTTCTAATTCTACTCAAAATTTTACTTTAAATGCTCTAAAATACATGCTGGGACGTTTTGGTTTTGCAACACGATCTTTTCAATAGAGTAACCAGCCTACTAAGCAGATGACTTTGAGTTACAAAACAAAAAGCTAAAATACAGATTACAAAGCCCAGACCCCGCTACGCAATCACAGAACATATGACATTCTCCGAGAACTATCTGTTCTCAGGCTGATAATCCTAAAATGTGAGATTTTTCAGTCCAGTGAAAATAGGAGATCATGATGCTGTATAGTTCGTAGTGAAAGCAGGAAGGGGATGCAGGTTTCAGAAATACCCATAGCCTGAGGAGTCTCTGACTGCAGAGCTTGACATCTAATAGACTTCTAGATTCTTGAGCAAAGGTGGAATAAAAAAGTAAAAACTATTTAAACTTTAGGTTCAGAAAGGAAGAAACCTAACTGTCACTAAATCAACAAATAGAAGCTGGACCTAGAAAGCTTTATATTCTGTCTGTCTCCCTTCTCTCTGTTTCAATCTCTTCTTTCTGAAAACGGAGACGATGTAATTTTGAAAATGTTTTCCTGTTGCCACACTGATTTCCTCTGCAGCATAAGCCATTGAAACTTATTTTCAAAGAGAAGATTTTGCACTGTTGTTTTTAAACAACAGTGGTCCTATTACTATCTCCATTTAATTCCTTCCCCATTTTAGCTTTGTTAAGTATACGATCTCAAAACGTCTGTAGTACCTATCCCTGGGACTCTCTAACATCACCTGCTTTTCATAGTGTTGTAATGACTTATTTTCCCCCCAAAAAAACAAGAAAACTAAAAATGTTTAGAAGTTATCTATGATCCTTTATTAGTGGTGAATATTTAGAACTGGACAAACTTCTTCATTTCCGCATTCTTGGAATACCACAAGAAAAAACCTGAAAATTATTAACCTTGCACTTGGCTAGCGTAAGAAAAGCTGCTAATACGTAACTCTGCTTCAGCTGTACATAAACACCTACCAAAGCAAGACAGAAACAGACTGGCCCAATTTGAATACTTAAGAGGTCATATATAAAGAGACACTGCTGTAACCTGCATAAACTGAAGTGAAATTTTCTAAGTG
Organism: Leptosomus discolor; assembly: GCF_034619465.1. NCBI lineage: Eukaryota > Metazoa > Chordata > Aves > Leptosomiformes > Leptosomidae > Leptosomus > Leptosomus discolor. Next base: position 4,974,783 of record NC_141407.1, on the reverse strand, counting down.
TCCTCAGACACTTGGAAAAAACAAAGGAAATTCTTAAGAGGCAGGAGCAATGAAACAGTTATCACCGATCTATTCAAACTAGTCTTGAACCCATGCAAAGAAAATTGCAGTCTCTGGGATTTCACTGTGCAAATGCTGTGGTTTTTTATCAGCCTGGTTGAACTATTAATTACATTTTGAAAGTTCATATCAAAATCAAGGACTGAACAGTACTTTTTAATACTGCATCTCCTGCTGATGCTTTGATATCTGGTCATTACTCTGGCAGGCTGCTGCAAACACTCTGCAGGCCAGGAACCTTTCTGAAGCACTTGTGATGTACAAGTGGCCTGAACGAAAGAAACTCTCCCAGTCCTTAGTCCACGTAGGCAGACATTTTTGACTCAACAGTGATCTGCAACATTCAGAGACTGCATTTTCTGCTATCACATTTTTACAGAAAAGTTGACTTTTAAGGCTGGTTTTGTTCTTTCTTTATTAAGTGCTACAGATCTCATTTTGTTCACTGTAGTTCTCTTGCTCGAGGTGAGGTGTAGAAAAGCAAAGGTTGATTTAGATTATTAATAACAATTGTCTCTGCTTTATACCCGTCCATCAAGAGAAGCGGAGAGAGGAAAGGAAGCAATGGTGAAACGCTGGGGTTTGAACATGAAGCTCAAGTTGAGCAGTGTAGTTAAATAGAGACAATCAGCTGCAGCCCCCGGGTTAACTATGTGCTGCAGGAGCCTAACTGCAAGAAATTGTTGTTGTCAGTAAAATCATGACATTGAGCAGAAAATGTCCGTGCTCTGAGGCCCCATGCCCATGTCTCCTGACCCTATGGAGGGCAGGAGGCAGAGTTTATTAGCAGCGCCGGTGCCCACTGATGAAATGCTGTTTCCCAGCAGCAGGTCACAGAGACTGAGAATGCACAAGGGGAAGAAAAGTGAGCGAGACAGGCACAGCAGCTTTCTGTGAGTCCTGGACTGATGCCTTCTGACACAGAAAGAGAAGGGAAATAGGTGGGAGTCTGACTCCTGCCTTCCCCCCACACATCTACACCTGAGCTCATCAGCCAGTCACTCCAACCAGAGCAGGCCAACCAACATCTGGGCACCCCAGCAAGGTCCCCATCCCTTCCTCCTAGGCAGACTGGGAGGAGACAAGAAGACTTGCATTGCAAGGAGAAGGGTACATTTGTAGCTGATAGCAAGATCAAAACTTGTTCTCTGCCAACTACCAGCACGGTATGACCGCTCTCTTTGTAGCTCCGAAAATATTCACGTTACTTCGACTTACAAAACATAAATCTGGTAGTATGACAGAATGGTTGAGAACTTCACAGAATGTTTCACACTCACAATAAATTGAGACAGTTGCCACTTTTCACACAACAGCAACAAAACTCCTAATGATGGTGCATCAGCAGTTAGGATGTTTCCTTTGTGTTTTCAAAGACATCATTCTTGTTCTACAGATGGAAAACCAAACAGTAATCTGTCTAACAAAGATTTTACTCCAGGTATTAGACTAAAGCTGAAGCCTTCTCTATCTTGCCTTTATGTCCTACTCCTCCTCTTCCTCTGTAAATTTCCACAGGACTTAACAGCCAAGGGAAACACACCTACTACCAAAAAACACAGTGAGACAAACAGAGCAAAGGATTCAAGTGGTCTGCCTTAAACGCACAATTCAAGTGTGTGTGATGGTTCAGGACAAAACAACCAGCTCTACAGTGTGTACTGTTCATCTCTTCAGAGATCCCGAGAGATGAATTGTTCCATAAACACCTTCCGTATCAATGTCCCATACATGGACGTTTCAGAATGACAGACAGCTCTGTCCATCCCTGAAGTGCAGCACGTCCTCTGCAACACAGTTCCTCTGCTGAGCGTCACAACTCACGCAGCTGCTGCCCATCATAATTATATGTCAATGCCTTCCCAGCCTGAATCTGGTATAAATGCCTTTTCAGACATGACAGATAAAAACACTGACTAAACAGAGTTCACTAGTCTTTCAATACTGTTTTGGCTTTGCCCTTTTCTGCAGAAAGAGCATCTTCCTAATATTTGGATCTAATTTTTTTTCCTTTTTTTTTTTTAAACCAGTTTGGGTATCACTGGTCCAAAGACAGTGCACACAAAGCTGAAAGCAGGCAATTATGCAGAAAAGCATGTTCTGAGAGAAGACTTGCAACAAAAGAGAAAAAGGGCACGAGACTGATACATAAATTCACCACAGAACCACCAACCTGTTTGAGATACTTACAAGCAACTAAACCCCAACTCATGCACAAAGATATAGGTATCATTACAGCTGATGAACTAGAACAGGCTATTTTACGGCATTTTCTGAGCAATGAAGAAGGAGGAGCCCTGACACACAGATGAATCTATTATAAAAGAAAGATGAATTAAGTTAGATAACGGAGTATGTGCTTAGACAGGCCAGAGACTGAACGCTCTCAACAGTTAACATGATCATTTTACTCCAGTTCACAGCACAGCATCTTCATTTTTTGATGGATCTGGTTTGGTTTCAGTTGCAAATTTTACTTTGAATTCTGCGCTGAAAGAAACCCAAGATTAAAAAAAATAAAAAGGGAAAATACCTGATACATTACAAATCCCATTAAACATCCTCTGATCTCATAGTTCAACCTTGTTAAGCAAAAGCAAATTAAAAAAAAAAAAAAGAGAAGAAAAATCACGCCAAATGCCTTTCAACTGAGCCCAGACCTGTCTGACGTTGAGGAACTCGGCAGATCTTTCAGTTTGTTACAAAAGGGGCCTGTCACGCTCACAGACTACGAGTCCGCAGGTGGGCATGTGCCCAGGGTCGCAGGGCAAGCAAAGGCTGCCGGAGAGCAGGCACCGACCGCTGCCAGTGCCTGCCCCAGCCCGACCTACCCGGGCTTGCCTATCCAGAGCACGGCCGCGAAATCTTCACTTGTAAACAACTTCAAGATAATTAAGCACTACTTTTTAAAAAAGGTTTATTAGCATCTGTTTAAATGGATTTTGTTTTCATAGTATTATGAAATGGTAAAATGAAAGCTTTCTTCCTCTCATACCTAAAACTATTGTTCCCTAACAAACTTAAAAATAATAATTTAAACCAACAATAAAGTGTAATTACTAGTTTTATTAAAAACATCTATCATGGATACACATAGCAGTGGTATTGCATGGCTGGGAACAAAATGTACATTATTCTGCATCTTGATGATTAAATACAAAAGCATAATTAAATATGCTAATGAAAGTGAGATTACAAAGCATGTAAACCGCTCGGTTTTCATCACAAGTAAAATATGTTTTTTTACAAATTTATTTTTTTATACATATTTATTTTAACCATTTGCTCTACTATTGCACATGTGCATTTATTTTTATTACCTCTTCCTCTGTGTACTTCTGCTGTTATTTTCAAATGGAGTAAGTGGAAGAGATTAGAATAACATATAAGCTAGTTCCTGCCAAAACATGAATTATCCCCATAAAAATAAATAAGGTAATCAAAATCGTAGGTAAAAGAAAGACTTCCTCTACACAGCGATGGGTCTGTTGAATTATTCCGAGCAGCAGAGAAACTCACTGCTCTTGCAGATAGGCCGTCTCTCATTTGTAATTGTGGCTTCCTTTCATGTCTGTGCAATCTGCCAGAGAAATTCTCTATGTTCTTTAGGAATCCTGTCTTGCAAAAACAAAAATTTAAAAAGAAAAAAAAAAAATTACTGTTCTATTTGTAGAGCTAGCAGAGGAGCTATCAGCTGAGGAAACATTGGGTTTGTGGGCACTACTGAAATACCCTAATCGCCCTAAACCATTTAAGGCTTGTCCATTTTTCTCAAGATTTGGGAGCAGCAGCAACTCCCTTTTTCACCAGCTACAGGTAGTTGTACAGGAGGAATCTCTGTGTGATGGGGACTAGCTGATTCCCTGTACCTGATGACATCTCAAGAGATTTTATCTCTACAGCATGCCATATTGGCAGAAGAAAAAAACCAAAATAAACCCACAACATTTTCAATTGCTAAGAATGCTAATACTGGATAATTACTTAGAGCACAGTAGAATATGTCACAACCATAATACTAAGGTTAGACAAATGGTGAGTGCTCAGGAGCAGGTGGCTGGAAATTCAGCTAGCAGAAAAAAGGACAGAGACTGTAACTCCATGTTAACCAGTTTCTTTTCCCAGTTATTCCCTTACCCAGACCAAGAGACTTTCAAATTCCTGCAGCTGAGTACTGATGGTCATGTATTCCAGAAACACACTTTTAGAAAGGGTCTAGATACAATTCATGAGCAGCTGTTAAATTCTAATTTCATGTTCATGTCTCCCTTCCACCAGGGTGTTGAAGTCAGCAGTGCAATGCCATTAACGCCATGGATGGTTAGCTCTTACATGAATGTATGTATTTGAACAAATGTTCATTTCCAAATGCTATAGACACTCTTTGGGATAGTGGAGGACAGATAAAAGTTTGCTCTGAACAAAATCAATGCACCGCATTTAGCCCAATAATTGCCCTTTCCCTGGGATACGGTTGCACTTTTAGCTCAAATAAAAATAAAGTAGAATAACTTTATGCCAGAGCAAAGTGCAGGGAAGGCTGAATGTGAGGGACAGGACCAGCACTTCTTTAAGACCATTTATATCTGATCAGCATGCCACTAAGAAAATACGCTTAAAGGATTTCAATACAGGCATTATATGCAAGAAAATACAGATAAACCAGTTCTTCAGAAACATTGTCAAGCCTATAAAGCGTGCAACTGCTAACACAGCTAGAACTCTTAGTGTAATCTGAACACACAGGCCATACAGTCAGGATTACAGTAGCCTTGTTAATACCCCCCAACATACAGTTTTAGAAATCTCATTGAAATCCAAGTCTGTCTTTTAGCCCAAGTATACCTTTTTAAACTCAGCAACCTTCTTTTTTCTTTTCTTTTTAAATGCAACTGGATTAATTGCCTGCTTAGAAAACGAGTCAATTCTAAATTATTCCAAATTGTTCCTAATACCTGTAATCTTGCTGCTGCCACATTGCCCCACTGTACAACTACAGGTTTCTATTATCAGACATGCTCGGTGTTTGTTCATTGTTCCATGCTCCTCACTGCAGGAGGCATGAATCTGCAACAGCCAAGGTTCTGCTCCTACCGGAAGGCTAAGGAGTTCGTGAACTCTACACTAGAGCTGATTTTATCCAAGAAAATCCCTCAGGGGAATTTCAGATCACTTGCTTCATAAACTTTGAGAAACTACCAGTTTTGTTGTTAAAAAAAACCCCAAAATACCCCAAAACCAAAACAAGCTCCACAACCATCCCGCAAGAAGTAGGATTGTTCACCAAATAATAGCAAAACATTGTCGTTCTCTTCTTCTCAACACTGTATTCTAAGAGGAAGCTGTAACTTCCCATTCCCTAGTCCCTGTTTGCTGTGTAGGCCTGGACACATCCTTTAAACCACTTCTCAGCTCATTTGCATAGCAAAGCAAGCAATTAGCAGCCAGCGACAGTTTTACAAGAGTATTAGCACAATTTAATTAATAGTCATGGAAGTCACTTACAAGGGACGTCATTGCATGAACTCGTACATACGCCCACACGCATGCACACATCCTCCCTCCATGCAGCCAGCGCTGCAGGAGCAACATCTATCACTCCCTCAGAGAATGAAACTAGAGTCTGTCATGAGAAAACTTTCTGCAGCCTTCAGAAGGCAAAAAGATGAAGGACATAATAAAGACCATGCAAAGCATGTTGGTGTTCAGTTTTCAAGCTTCCCTATGAAGTCCTATACCAATACATTTATCTTGGAATTAAAAAATTGAGCCCCAGTTTTAATGAGCATAGGAAGATCAATCCTAACGGATCTACACTTTCAGTGGTGTTGGTAGAGCTAAGACAAAGGTTGGACACAATGATCTTGAAGATGTCTTCCAACAGAAACTGTTCTATGATTCTACACGTATAGGCATAGCTCTGGGCTGTTTATATGATAGAAAATGGTCATGTCCTCATTCACAGGCACATGGAAATGTAGCGGCAGATTTACAGCTCCGCTTACTTTGTTCATTTCTCATAGGTAGGAGCAGGAAAGTAGTTGTCCCCTAGCTAGGAAATTAGATCCACCATGACCAAAAGAGCTGTGTTTTACTACGACCAACAACTGACAGAAAATCAGACCAGCCCGTGGAAGATCTTAGGCTGACTATCTGCTGGCACACAGACCACAGCTGAAACGAAGCTGGATTGCCAAGAGCCACGTCTGATTCTGGAGTGCATTGCCCTAATTTTTGGGTTGTGAAACATAGACGGTAAAGTGAGGTTTACAGCATTACTTAAAATTACAATGCTAATGAGCAAGTTAGTCATGCCCTAAAAGCCAGGGAACAGCTCATTTGTCCAATCAAGATCTTTATACTTTAGAGTGCTTTTTTTTCTGGGTGAATTGAGTCTCTTGCACTAGCCATTTCTTAGTGCATATAAAAAAAAAAAAAAAAAAAAAAAGAACTGAAGTGGAAAAAAAAGCAGTGTGTTTTGTTTTCGGCAACTATGGCTTGATTCTTTGCTGCCATGGCTTTAACAAGGCTAGAAGGAAGTAGATGGGCATTCATGTGTGAAAAGAAGCCTATGTTTTTAACAGAATTAGGCAGCTGAGCTCATTTCCACCCCATTAGGATCAGTCTATGAGACAGTGCTGCCAATGAAAGCGCAAGAGATTAGTTTTCCCCCCACTAGCTTAAGCAATGCTCTGGGCGCCAAATACAGATCATGACACTTTTCAGGGATATTGCAAAGCTCGTGCAGGGAACTGATCCAGATCCTGCCTTTCAATTTCTCAGCAAAGCCATTTCCACATAAATGCACCACTGTGCCCTGAAAGAGTTTATTTTGCAACGGAAAGAGGAGAAAGGAGTTAGATGCTTATTGGAAATCCATTTGCTGAAAGTGTGTTAAGGAAAACTAAGAGTTTCTAAGAAAAGATCTGTTAATATGTCACTGAAACATTCCAATAACTACTGCCACAGCTTGGCACCAGGTTTGCAAGTTCTAACAGTATTTATGGTTAGATACACTTTTTTTTCATTTAATATACCATTGAATTTATATAAAGAAAACACTGTGTTCCTAATTTCAATTTCCTCTAATATTCCTGCCTAGAATAAGTGCTGAAAAAGTCAGTTTGATGGTTCATTGTCCTCCAGCTGTTAATGATTTCCTTCTGTTCAGAGCGGAGGGCAAGAAAGAAGGGCAGAGAAAAAACAGTTACTGTTTTGCTGTTAAAATAACAATATTCCAACCGGAGATGTGCTAGCATTTGCTCCCTAGATGGTTATAATTTATCTCAAAAAGCAGATTAGAAACCTCAGGGACCTCCAACTGGCTTCCACTCAGCTCTACTCTCTCAAGATTTACAGATACAACCACTTTCTCTTCCCTCTTAATCTTCGGAAAACCTCCTATGAAACTTAAAATCCAAAAGCATTACAGCTACAAAGTGAAGCAACCAAGTGCTGGGTCCAGTTAGAATTAAGGCTGCACGTGCAATGTGAATTTTGTACTATTTGTGCCTAGGCACTGTGTCCAAGGACTTCTAGAGATTTTTAAGTGTCTACAGTATCAGGGGACTTAAAAAGAGCCCATCTAACCCCTTCAGTACCCTGGTGTCTTATGGCAGCCCAAGCCTCACTGTTTCTTCTGCCTACCTCAGCCCAGTCTTTTCTACACTCCAGCACTTATTCCATTCCCAACGTCCTCAGCTACATCTGCTCCTAAGACTTCTTATTCGAGTTTGAGTTGCCAGCCCATCCTAATCCACTCTCCATCAGGGACTGCAGCTCCTCATCAGTCTGGGTTACCGATCCCTGTCAGCCACTGGGTCTCAATCTTAGACCTTGCTCATATGTTCCTCCTTCATCCTTAAAAAACATCCCAGATCCCTCTCCTGCTCTTCATGCCCAGCTGCCCTACACAATCATCTTTCCCACCTTCTTCTCCCAATTCCTCTCTAAACCTACTTCCCCATTTCCCTTCTGCCAACACATCTCATCAGCTTTAATCATAGAATCACAGAATCATTTAAGTTGGAAAAAACCTTCAAGATCATAGAGTTCAACCATTAACCCAGCACTGCCAAGTCCACCACTAAACCATGTCACTAAGCACCATGTCTACACATATTTTACATACATCTAAGTTCAGGTCCAGAAGATTTCTCCTCCAGACTGACTGAGCACAGTATGGAAACCATTTTCACTAGAGGATTAAGGATCCTTTCAGGACAAGAGCAACTTAGAGCAACCGCAGTCTATTGAAAATCTAGCTATTACCATCTGTGAACTTCGTACTGCACACACACGGACTACAATTTTTCCATTTCATCCAATTCAAGCACACAGACAAATTGTGGTGGGTTTTCATGTTGACAGGAGAAAAAAACCCAAAAGCAACAACAAAACCAAAACAAACCACCAAAATCCCAACCCCCCAAAACCCCAGAACACTCCAGAGGGAAAGGTTAGCCTTAGAGATACCTCAGTTGCTTCCTCCAGAAGATGTAGGCTTAAACTTAAACATTGAATAAGCATGAGAAAAAAACCTATGTTCCCTTTACCTCCTTCCTGGAAACGGCTGAAGATTTTGAAGGTTTCATCATGTTGGAGTTCTGCCTACCTTTAAGATTTTCAGCCAAAATCATAAAGTCTGGCATGCCCTAAAGAGATGGTCCTTATATAGGACCATAGAATGTTTGAGGCAACAGATCACACCACCTGCTCCACCTCCCACCCCTCCTGGTATTTTTTTCTTTGCATCACAGTCTGGGTTATGGAAAGGAGCTTATTCTATAGCCTGAGGCAAACTTCCTGCCTAGTCAAGCCTAGTCAAAGCTATGTACAAGAGAGTAATGCTCAACTTGTTTTCATATTTAGACTTTAAGAACCTGGAACATGGAATCCCTTTCTCTATGTGCCTATCCTAGCACTTCACACAAAGATGAGGGGGACTATCGAAATATTTATTAAAGAATGCATACAAAATTGTTAAAAAATAAATAATGATAGATTTTTTTTAAAAAATATAAGATCCAAGATCACTGGAAAACACTAAAGAGAAAAGGAATACAAAGGACGCAAAATTCTTCCGCATAACACAGCCATGATACAAAAACATTCAACAGAGTAAGGTTGCCTTACCTGCCTACATGAGTTCTACATCTAATGGAAGCACTAGCCCTTTGCTTTCATTATACTTCCCAAAAGAACACAAAAATAAAAAGACAATAACTGGCTCTCAGCACTCAATTAAGATTAAGGATGTCAATCAGAGGAGGCAAAAAGCTGTCCTTGTTTTTTGATATTCATAGAGTGTATCTGCCTTATTCATCATCTCTGTTCTCCAATCTAGACATTGCTATGTGCGCTAAAGAGTACAAGACCACCTAATGGAAACCTAACAGCTTGGGGAAGCGTTAGGTACCAGTATACTCATCAAAATAAATTCTCCTGCGAGAGCAGTTTATTGATTTGTATATTTGACCCCCTTTGGGATTACTGTTCAATTACTTTTATCCTCTGAGATGAAAGCAGCTGAATGTAACATCAAAAGCAGATAAAAAAGTCGCATGTTTCAATTTTTCTTTCAAATCTGCATAATATCCATTACAGATCCGATTTTCAAGAGAGTCCTCTGAGAGCAACAGTGGAGGGTAGCTCCATCAGACACACAGCTCTCATCTACATTTTCTCTAATTATTCTGGCTGAAGCCAGCCTATTTCCTATAACGCACATTATTTGTCCTTGAGCAAGTGACAGTGTACAGAAGCTATCTGACTGCATCTCCTTTTATCAGGTGAGCTGCTTGCTAATTGTTGATATGATTAGTAATTTATCACCAGTTATAAATACAAACATAGCATATAATTTCCACTGCTAACCTGTAGCACCATTGATGAGCTTAATGCACAGTGGTGGTTAAGAGACCGTGAAAACGTCACTTTGCTGGTCTGCATTCATTCTTCACTAAAAGCTTTTCATGCTCTGCTTGCAAGAAAAAAATGAGGTATTTTTAATTGCCAACTCTCTGTTTTCACTGTGGGACAAGGACTCGCATCATTTTCATTTTGCTGCACACATCACAACCAATGTAGTGGAATCAGGACCTTGCTGTCTTATTTGAAAAGCATGTGTAACAAGGAGTTGACCAGTGCTCCCTTCCATTTGCATGACGTGAGCTTTGCCATGCAGTCATCAGGCAAAACTGGCTTCAGTTCCTCAAATATGAACCACACACTCTGAACTTAGAACTCCAGTAGAATCGTATCAGAATCCAATCATTTAGGTTGGAAAAGACCTTTAAGATTATCAAGTCCAACCACTAAATTAATGTTGCCAAGTCCACCACTAAACCATGTCACTAAGCATCTCATCTACATGTCTTTTAAATACCTGCAGGGATGGTGACTCCACCACTTCCCTGGACAGTTCATTCCAGTGCTTGACAACCCTTTCAGTGAAGAAATTTTTCCTAATGTCCAAGCTAAACCTTCCCTAGCCCAACTTGAGGCCATTTCCTCTTGTCCTATCGCTTGTTACTTGGGAAAAGGATGATTTTGTAACGAACAGTGAACTAACAGAATCGTTCTTGTGTTTTACATGGCAGGGACATCACAACCATAGTTCAACTTGCAAACAGTACCCCCAGTGATCACAACCCTCAATTTTAAAACTCATCGAACAGATGACCTTACCAGCAGCCGCACACCTGCTAACAGCACGAATGCCAGTTTTGTTAAAGGTAGATATGCAGCAATACAGCGAATTTAAATAAATACCTACACTTTCCAATTTGCATTTTTGATGAATACCTGTTTCCTCAGCTCTAAGAGGAACTGTCCAGTTTATGATGCAAACAGCTCAGTAAGGCAATTAAGCTGCTAGCTGCACTTTCCTGGGGTTGCCTATGCACCTGCCTACACAGAGGTGAGCAAGACTGCTCTTTGAATTTGCAGCAGCATCAGGGTTAGCTATGGACCGGACCAGAAAGCCACTTTAAGACCAGGCAGAGATGGAGCGCTGGCGTTTCAGACCATTGCAGCTGGATTTTTTTATTGCATTTGAGTTATTCATCTGCTCTGGTGCTATTTCTGCCTTTTACAAAAGATTGTTTTAAAAATCAGGTCTTTGCAAAGCTGTGTCAGACAAGGCCAGCCTGTAAAGCACATTGGTTTTCTTTTAGTGATGCAATTACGAGGGGAATGTAGTCGTGAGTATTACTGAACTTTGAAATATTGTTTCTAGGGGTAATAGATTTTACCCAAAGAGATATTAGTGCTCCACCTCGACATCAAAAAAAAAAAAAATCACTTTAAAACTTACAGCAACACATTTAAAGTCCATTAGCACGCGTTTTCAAATGTCATACCTCGAATGTGACAGTCAAATTCCTGAATCAATCAGACAAATGGAATTATTTTACAGGGAAGTTATGTGAAGAGAAAGTAGCAGAAAATAGTAAAATGTAGAATAACTTTATGCTGTAACTTAAGCAACTAAACACACTTTTTGGTGAAATAAGAAGTAACACATGACGTGCATCTGCTTCACAGGATGATGAACTGCAGAACTTTTGGCATTTTTTTCTGTAGCAGAGCAAGGTTTGGTATTTTAATTTGTGATCTGCCTTACCAGTAGCGCCTGGGATGCTTTCAGGCACGTGCACTCAGCGCCGGGTACACATCAGATACAAGGGGCAAAAAGGGCATGTGCCAACTACAGTCTGTCTGCAGGCACAGTTTGCATCTGTATTCTTGACAGCGCGCTCTCTCGGCTAAGTTTTCAGATACATGCCTGAATCCATATGCAAAATAGGCAAACCCCAGTTTCTTCCATTCGAAATTCTGCTCTGGAGCATCCTTGTACGTCAGTTTGACTCACACAAATGGAATGACAGATTCTGTCCTAAGCGCTGAAGAAAATTAGAGCCTACAAATCCCTTCCATCCTGGCTAACATCCCGTTATCCCAACAAAGCATATTTAACATATTCACAAGATGACTCGCATTCATCTGACTAGTTTTCAAGTCCTGATGTACGGCACCAACGGCTTTCAGATACAAAAGTGAATGAACTTAGCAAGCTATCTCCCACAATTTACCACGAATCATATCGCCCTTCATCTCTGGTATGGCATTTGTGTCTATGTCTTCTGTTTGTTTTACCCTCCATCAGTTCCAGTCAGGAAAGATTTTTTGCTGTAGCCAGAGAGCAGTGGTAGTACCTTCTAGGTAAAAGAGAGACAGTATGTAAGATCAATCAGGATCAGGAGTCATAACTTCATTTCTTTCCCAATACTCTCACAATTTTAGGTGGACTGATAGGCAATTAACCCAGATCAACCACTGCTGGTGAAGCACCTTGTCCAAAAGCAAAGAAGATGAAATAATCTAGTGATCTGATCCTGAGGGAAGATGGCTGATGGATGGGGAAAGAGCCATCTACCTTTATTTTCATATTTCCATTGAAAAATGAAGAGCCAGTACTAACCAATAAAGTATAAAAAATACATTCTTGTATTTCCTAATGCCAGGAGAAATAGCCTTCTGATTTAAGTGTAGCTAAAAAAAAATAAAAATAAATCTATTTAGGTTTTAAAGTAGACCTCACTAAGTGTACTAAAACCCCAGAATTTTTTACATAAAAATGGTTAACAATATGAGGCAAGGAGACATGACAGTGTCAAAGACAGTCTTCAGTTACATTAATTGCACTGAAAAATGTTAAAAAAACCCTGACAAAACACTTGAAGTTACAACTCATAGCAGATCCATCAGACACAGCTCAGACCTTTTGTGTGAACTAAGTTCTGATGAATTCTGTCTGACCTCTTGTCTCACATTAGAATGCTGCATCTTTTATGTTTACAGTGATTTGTGATACTACTGCCACTACAAAACTCAAAAGTAAAACACAGAGGCTCCCATCCTCATAGATACCAACAAGAAAACCATGAGACCTAAGACACGCATTTTAAATGGGAACCAAAATTGATGTATTTTGGTCAGGTGACTTTTGCCATTATCCTGACGCAGAAGAGGCTCAGGCTGAGCTTTGTTAAATAACCGTGCCAGGCATCAACTACCCAGAAAAGGTACCAAAAAAGGCGCTACTTTCTCACGCAGTATCTATGATGTAATTACCAATTTAAGAAAATGTATATTAAGAGGAAAATGGAATATATCTGCAGCTGGACTAAAACTCAAAACTGAAACATCACGTATATAAATATAGCCCAGAAAAACTACTGTACCATTTCAGTTTTGCTGGACATCTTTCTGAATGTTTCTTACTCTCATGTTATACGTTGTACCAACAACTACACTGCCAGGGTGTGGAAGAGATGATTCCAGCAGAGTGCATTTAATAGGAAGCAAACTGGTCACATAAGGGTTAACGAAGGGGACTGCAAAACCCTGAGAACAGTTTCTCAGTTATAGAATATCCATACAGTACTAATCTCTTTATGTACTTCCATAGCAACTGCTACAGAAGTACAGCAAAAGAAAAGTTAATGTTATTACACAGAAAGTAGTATAAGGAGATTTCTATACCAACTCATAGCAGTTCAAATTTGTAACTTCCAATTTTTGTCAAAAGTATTACTGCAACAAGACTTGTAGTTGATTGGAATAAATTCATCACAGTCAGTTTGAATAACGTATCCATCCCCTTACAGGCTGTCTCATTACAGGCAACGCACCCAGCCACGACTCCCAGGGTGTCAGCTTGAGAACAGAAAGCAAAGCAATAACCTTTTCACTGTGCAGGGTCTACCATCTAGCTAAATTCCTTAAAGCTGTCAACGTTAGGGGCTATAGGCCTCACTTAATAAAACTAGGCACTTCCTAATACCAAAAGATAAACCAACCCCGCAAACTAGAGGTCATTGTGCCGGACAAGATACAAGAAATATTGCTGTTATGTGTGAAATCCTCTTTTACATGGCCCTGCATAAAACATTTCAATTAATGTTATTACTTAATCCATTTATATCTAAAGCAAAGTGGCATGAAAAGGAAGCACTGATACCGCAACAGTCCGGTGATAATTTGGAGAAACGTCAATGCAATGAAGAATTTCCTCACATCATGTACCGCACTGTCAAAGCATACACACATCTGATAGCTTATTGGGAAAGGTTCCTTCTTTGACAAAGATTTTAATCTCTAGGAACGAGGGTGCAAAGCAACATGCTTGTCACCTCTCAAGTATGCTTACCTACTTAGACCAACCTAGCTTTAAAATAAATGGAGTGCACATCCTTAGCAGTGCAGCCACTGAAACTCCATATATGCTGCAAATGCCACTGAATAAATTCATTAAATACAGGGCTGTTTTCCCCTGCTGAATCCCACTCTCTTCTGGGATATGCTTCCAACAGGTAGTTTAAAACTAACCTGAGCATGTCTCCACAAACAGTCATCAACAGTATCAGAGTGCCAGAAAATGAGTAAGGTATGAAGAAAGAGGAACAGAAATGAAGAACCAGAAATGTTCAGCTACAGGGTTAATACTCTCGTGAAGATAATCCTCCTATCCATGATGTGACAAATCCAACTTCCTAGGAAATGGCTTTGAGATGTGAAATAAAGCTGCATGCAGCTGCAGCGGACAGCACATGTCTGGTGCTTCTATTATAAGCAGAAATTAATACGCAGGTAGAAATAACCATAAATCAGTCTTACTTAGCTCATCAGCTGAAATACCAGCCTCTACATAAGAACACATTTTTGGCATTTCCAGTCTTACACTTCATTGTGATGAAAAGCCAGCCTTGTCACTTAATCCTGGTCTGCTAATTGGGAAGGGCGGGAGGCTGAGAAGTGGAGCTTGCATCCGACTGCCGAGAGCCTGAAACGATGGCACACTGGGAGGTGGTTCTGCTCACTGTGCGTGGGGATTTGTTGCCATTTTAGAGGCTGGGAAGGAGAAGGAGCATCCTGAATTAAGTTGGAAAGTGACAGGCTTCTGAGATGCCGGTTCCATGACTAAATACATCAATAATGAGTAACTTGATCATGGAGCAGATCAAATGTATTGCTCAGCAGTTAGGCCTGATTCAAGAACGGTATTGGATTTTCTTATGCAAGTCATTGCTACATATGCATAAAGATCCACAGGGTTCAGACAGAAAACAGATCAAAACTACTTCAATATGCTAATATGGTAAGAGTTTTCCTGGGAAGATAACTGCCGTAATTGGGATCAGACTGTAATTGCACTCTGAAAAAGGTAGGCCTGTGCATTTTTGCTTACAATACACTGAGTCTGTTGCAAGAGGAACCAAGAAATTTGACATCTGTGCTTTGATTAGAGGCATATAAGATGTAATGTATTTGATAAGAAGTCCATAAATGACTTTCTTCTCTCGTTTTGTGCCTAATGCTTCAAAAGAAATAAAGAGAACACATCAAGTTAATTGTACAGCATTGTACTTAAGGAGACATAGACAGAGGTTGGATGCTCAGAAGAACAATTTTCATTCTCAGAATAGGGAGTAAGGTAAAAATCCTCCTCCTGTTTTTTTCCCCCCTAGAACTTTTAAATAGAGTACCAGGAAATACTAAAAATAGCCTAAGTCTGCTATCTGCTAGTAGCCCTAAGCGAGCATGACACGTGAAAACGGAAATTTTTGAATTTCTCTTTACGGCCTCAGATTTCAATTTCTACCTATATCTGGTAGCAAAATATATTCCTCAGGTTGAGCAGGAAAAAAGGCTTGGTCCTTTGATACAATAAATATTGTAATCATCGTATTAGAGACAGTCATTCCGCTTCACAGTTGGAAGCTTACAACTTACCCTGACACCAAGACTGCCGGAACTTGATGATATTTCTGTTTCATCTAAAATTCTTGTAAAAGGTCAGACAGTTTGGGAAAATCCTACTGCTGAACCAGAAGCAGTAGGAATATACACTGGTTACCTGTGGGGATCTGCTCCCCCTCTTCCAGGCCCTGAACCATGCAAGAGCTGAGGATTCTGCCTCAGCTACTGGAGCAGCTCCAATTTTAACAGTAAAAGGCTCTGGGGTCAGCTCATCCATGTTACTACAATTAGACATTATATAGCAACAGCAGGAACGATGCGGTCCCTATAAAGGAGCCACCACTGAGAAAGAACTTATGCCACAAAAAGCAGTGTTCAGCAACATGAAATGACAGAACAAGTCTGACCTGTGTATTGAATCTGTCACTCGAGTACCCATGCTCACAGAGATCCGTCTATAGCTAACAGAGACAGAGGGAAAAACTAGTTCACTAGCGATGCTCTGCTTTTAGCTCCAAACTAACTTTTTCTAGTCCAAAACTGCAATAGTAATCAAAAAGGAATAAAATGAGATTTCTTTGATGAGGATGTCATGCTGATGAAAGGCAGCAGAAGCCCTCAATGCAGATAAGAGCCATAAACATTAACAGACAATGGAGCTTCTCTCTGTTGTGTGTCAGTCCTCGAATGGGCACTTTTATGACTGAAATTTTGCATAGGAAGGGAAGGTGCTGCTTAATTTCTGCCAGTGCTTTGTTGGAGTCCAGCCGCCCAGGGCCAGCCCTCAGGGGGCGGTAGCTGTGACCTTGGGTCTGCATCTGAGTTCATGCCTTTTTCCTCGGGCCACGCTTGACCTACGTAGCAGCTACGCCTGCGCTTCCCTGATCTGGACCCAAGCTTTTCTTGCCAACTTGACTTCCTGGCTTGACTCAGGCCTGCTCATTGCTGGGGGCTTGGTGGCAGTTTGGGCTGTCTCCTGTCCTCAGTTACCATCACCAGACTCGCTCGGCTCATCTTGTCCAGGTGCTGTGGGACTGTGCCTCTGTCAGGGGGGGCACTGCCTGCGCCTGCCCTGACACCTCCTTTGGCTCCCGGCTCATCAGCCCTTGGGGAGCAGCCCCCTCTTGCCAATCCTGAAAGTTTCTGTGTTTACCACTGAATTCTGAGATTAAGACAAGCCATAATGTTCTCTTTACTAATATATCAGTAGTTTTTCATTTAGCATTTCCATATTGATTTGTGTTACCTTCGATTTTTTAGCAAATTTTTGTTTCGTTTGTTTTCATAATTTTTAATAGGAAGGTCTGAACTTCGTATTCAGATCTTATTTTGTCCACAGCAGGCAAAGCTTTTGTCAGCTGATAAGCACAGACACTGGTGTGTTTATATTGACTGATTTAAAATCTCAACTGGTTGTAATAGAATGGGAAGCTTTTTAAAGGCACTTCTCAGAAGTGTTATTCAAAAAGTATAATGGTCCCATTTGTCAAAAATGCAAGTTTGCCCTTTAGCACAGACCTAGTACAATAAAATACTCTTCAAACTCCTTTCAAAATAGCTGCTCTCTTCGAGTTTTCAATAGCTGACACTGAAAACACACTTTGCCCCTAGTTCACAGGGCAACCATTTTGTTTTAGCCTGCTCAAGAAGAAATGGAAGTTGATTGTCTCTAGCTCCAGCAGCCCCCATTGACTGCTCCTCAGATCTGAATGTGCCCTTAAGGTGTCTTCAATCTTTATAGATTTTCTTCTGCAATAAGGAAGAGCAGGGCAGGAAAACCTGTGGAAGGAAATGCCTGTGCACGAGATGGAGCACAGGATACGCTCCAAAGTGAGCCGGTGCCAATCTTCTGAGGCTTCCACGCTGCTTACAAAATATTTTAGATTATGTTTCAGTATGACTGCTGCACAGGGTAAGTAACCTTGGAGATAAATTGTTCGTGAATCAGCAAATACTTGTGTGTATTATTAAGATTTTCCGAAGTGAGATATTTACATCCTTATATAATCCTAAGAGGAAACAGGTGGCTCTTCAATGTACTTGTGGCTTTTTCAATTACATGCTTAGGCTCACAGAATGAGGACTCAGGGGTGGGTGGTTAGTTGCTGTGTAATTGCCCTGCTATGGCAGGCAGTATTACAAAAGCACTGAAATCCCTCTTACTAAACAGGAATGCATTGGTTTGCTTGTATGCAATTTGTCTTGAATACTGCCCTTTTGCATTTTAATGCAAACTGAACACATTTATCTCTATCAACTTTTACAAGTTACTTTGCATTCAAATTATAGGAACTTGTATGCACATTATGCTAACACACTAAACAATATTAGAGAGGCATGTGCTGGAACACATAGAGCAACCAAAACAAGAAACGGGTCTAAAGTTCTCGCTTTTCTCCTAAGGTAATAGAAAACTCTGTAGCCCAGATATGCACTATCCAGACAGTACTGAGATCATCACATCAGAAACATGACCAAAGAACAAAACACCTCAGGGTCAGGAAGCAATACATTCAAAATTATTTCATCAAATGGTCCTTAAAGGGTACGTGCAAGCAGTAATGTAAGGAAGGTTCTCTGGCATCCAGAGATGGCTGCTTTCTAACGGTCCCTGGACAATGCCTTGGCTATTTCTCTGTTGCAATCAAGCTAAAGGCACTCGGATGTGTTCATTACAAGTTTCAGGAGTTCTGAAGACTGAAAGGACACTTCTAAATTAGTAGCTACTGACCTGTGCTTGACCTTCAATGTATGATCAATAGCACAGATAGTACCAGAAGGGCTAAGACTAACAATGGAAATTCTTGGAAAAGGTACCAATAAGATCAATCACATCATGCTTGGAAGTCCTCAAACGACATTTTACAGCACATAAATGTTTAAATATGGCTTTTCCTTAGAACTTTTTTTGGCCACCTGTTACCCAAAGACTTTTAACTCAAAAGTTCCTCTAAACTGAACAAGCTCAAGTGTGTGGCACACCTACACAATAAGCAAAGACACATGCCATCATGCATTGCTCAAATATGTCACATCCATTAGGTTTCCATATAAGAGGTTCAGAAGCACAACCACTATTCCCAAAGGAACAAGTTTTGATGCAATATCCTCCTAAATTGCTGACACAAAATACTCATGTTACTATTGGGTCTTGGACATCAACAAAAAGCAGAAAAGGTGACAGAAAAAGATAAATATTCATCTTTTCCAAAGCATTATGTTTACATGAACAAAGAAGTTTAACTTAGAAATGCCTCAGGACCACAGATCATTAAGATAATCTCCTCTGCCTTTGCAAAGCATACTGTAGGAAATGATCTGGCACTGCAATTTCCATTCTAAGCTTGAACGCCCCAGGCAAAGAGGCTACTAATCCTAATACATTTCCCAAGTCTGAGTTTTAACAGAATTAGTTTGCTCTTTTCTTTCTTAATTTCCATTCAGCTATTCATAGCTATATTCTTGGTATCATCCTACATTCTTCTTCCCCCTAAGTGTTTACAAACGCCTAAATTAGATACTTTTTTTTACTTTCTGCCCAGATGTTGCCCAATAGAGGCAGAACATGTATGTCTAATTACCTCTTACAGCCCACAGTATCTCCTATTTCCCTGAGCATTTTGAGTGCTACTATTTCAAATCCTTCCAGTTTTTCAGCATCTTGAAGATAATGACTGATTATTATAACGTGTTCAGAAACAGTTTCTCTCCTCCACCTCTCTCCACGCTTTGAACTAGAACATTAGATATGCCTCCTACCTCATAAGATTGGTAGGTCCACAAGTCATATCTGCAATATTACGTGAGTAAACGTGAAAAAAAAAAATTCTAAATGCAAGTGGCACAAGAAAGACAAGAAAAAATATATCATCTGGCAAAAAATACATTCTTGCTGATTACAAACATTTTACGTCAGGATCTGCAGCATTCCCTAAGTGCTCTGCCTGCGAAGTAAAACGAATGTGACAAATGAAATCATCTTATTTAGGAAAGTCAGAAAACAATTTAAGTGAGTTTAAGTGAGCAATGGAAGACTCAATTCCTATCAAGCAGCATTTTTGCTGTATTTCAGGAAATTCTTGCACACAGGAGATCTGTGTGTCAGGAAGATTTCTGGTAAAACCACAGGAAGCTAGCAGGTACTCCATTTATGTTGGGAAACAGGCATTGACAAGCCTTTTTTTGCCACTGTTTTTAACTCAGTATTGCAAAATTCTCTGGAAAAAAAAGTACTTGAACACAAATTTCAGTGCACAAATTTATGCATTATTTTAGGAATATGAGTAAGCATACAAAAACGCCACAAATAAATCATTAGGAAATAAATTTAGAAATCAAACACTGAGGGACGTGAGATGAGTGCTAGGCAGAACATTTGCAGAGCCACAAGAGAAAGGGTAAGATGTTTCAAACACCAGAGGTGGAAACAGGGAGAAATTGGAAAATACTTCTTTTTGGAAATGGCAAGGAAATTCTCATCTCTCCCTTTCAGTGACTTACCCAAAAACCCTTCCAAAGTTTGTTTATGCAAATGATGCAGAACTTGGGCCAAAACGCCACCAAATACATTTAGTGGATCCCATTTAGAGGGCCTCTCTCCCTGAGGAGGAAGGAGCAGCAGAAAACAACGTGTGATGAACTGACCGCAACCCCCACTCCCCGTCCCCCTGCACCACTTGCCGGGAGGAGGTGGAGAAAATCGGGGGCAGAGCTGAGCCTGGGAAGAAGGGAGGGATTGGGGGAAGGTGTTTTTAAGACCTGTTTGTATTTCTGAATATCCTTCTCTGATTTGATTGGTAAATTAATATTATTGTTGTTCAAATCAAATTGATGTTGTTTTCCCCAAGTCCCGTCTGTATCTTGCCCATGACCATAACTAGTGAGCAATCCCTCCCTGTGCTTTGCCTCCATCCTCGACCTTTTTGTTGTATTTCCCCCTCCCACCCCAACGGGGCTGGGGGAGGATTGAGCAAGCGGCTACATGGTCCATCTGGGTGGGCCTAAACCACGACAGCCAGTTTTGCATTTTAAAAAAAAAAAAAAAAAAGTGGAACATAGGATTCTGACTAAATCGGCTTCAACTCAGAAGTTCTTGTGGTATTGTACATAATAGCTTAGCTTAGTTTCTTTGACTAATATTTAGCATAAAATGTGAGCAGGCATCCTATCCTGGGAGCCTGAATTGAGCTTGTTTCCTGTTGATCTTACTAATAACTATATGAAACTTCATCCTCACTAAACATCAAGCAGCATGAGATCATTTTTTACTCCCTTTTATAGTGTCTAATCCTCATGTCATTGCAAGAGGTTAATAATCCACTTTCTTCCGATGAGATCAAAAATCAGCACATGGTACACGTCATTCATTGAAGCAGTCAGAAGAACACACTCCAGTCAACACCATCTATCAACGTCAACCGGAAGAGTAATTATATTTCATCCAACCAAAAATAAACAGACAGGCATCACATCTTTGATGACAGGCAGAACTATCATCTGTACAGCACTCATCAAGTCCCCACTGACACAAAATTGTACATGGGTATTTGTGCTAGTCCAGGAACGCATTACATTGGAGTATTCAGAAAACAAAATTTTAGAGAGACATTCTGGGGACGTGCACACAGAAGGAAATTAAGAACATAAATCTTGAATGAATTGAAAGGGAAAAAAACCCATCAAAACGTATAAATGTTTGATTTGTCAAAATACACTACAATGGCTTGATTATTTCAAATTTCCTAGATGCCGGTAAATCCAGAGTAACTCCATGAACGCTAGAGCCCTAGTGAAAGCTGGATGCAAGAGAAAAGGCTCTGATATCAGTTGTTATATGAAGCAAACACACAGAATCACAAAGCTCTTAAATATTCAGCACTCTCCTCTGCTTAATACCAACCACAGTATGCTTTATTGCCTAACGTTTATCTCAGAGTGGTACCCAGAGGATCCAGTTAAGGTTAACGCACTAACATGCGTACAGAGTGAAGTCACAGGGGCTATCCGGTGACTTAGAATATCTTAAAAGAGGTCTTACAGAGTTAAAGATAAAAATCTTGCAAGCAAGACAAGATGCATATGCACTCACCTACATTTTGTTATCACATATAAGGAGCATAGTATTAGGTGGAACATATACATAATTCCTCGGGTTTTGAAAAAATGTGAAGGGAAGCACAAGAATGGATCAACAGGAACAAGATGAAGGGGAGAAAAAATTATTAGTGTTTTCAGTATCGTTCTAATGCTTTATTCTACAGCCATCTGAGACCCTTAAAACCAGCACTGTCCCTTTAGATTGTCTTCCTAAATTAGTAAAATAACACCTGAAATGACCCTCTGATAGCACTCGATATACCTACTGTTGCAGAACCCTAAAGCTTTCAGGCACATTGCATAAAATTCCCAACGACCCATTTTCCTTGCTTTTCTGTACAAGTCTAGTTCTCAACGGCAACAAAGCACTCTAGGTACCAAATTTCTAGATATTAATGAATTTCTCAGGTGGTTTAAGCCACTTAATCTTTGGCCTTTTGCCTTACAGTACCACCAAAGGCAGGTTATAATCACCCAGAAATGCATTGCCTGATGTGTCTTTATTGCTTAATTATCAAGGTGAGATGCTCACATTTAATTGGGCGTTTAATTGTAAGTGCACACATATCTAAGCATTACCACCAGAAAAGTTCACTTAGTTAAAGAATGTAATTTATCTTTTGTTTGTTTGTTTTTTTCACTCTTGCACGACATTAAATTATACTTTGGAGTTTAGTTTTTAATTTTGCCAAATGAATCTTGAAGCAGTAATTATATACCAAGCTTTGGCTTTCATGTATAAATGTCAGGTCAAACTGCAGGGCCCTCCTCAACCAACTTTTCTGTGAAGTCAATTCATATCCAAAGCAAGGTTATCACAACCCCACCCAGTGAACCGAATCCCAGTCTCTTTGGTTGCAAGAAAGAAATCCCTTCCTCTAAACTGCCTGCCCTACTGTACTCATCTTGGTTATGCTGAAGAAAGTTCTTTAGCCAGTTCTGACCTGAGTAGGGAAGATGTGGGTCTGTACATCAGCTCCAAGCAGGTGAGGCAAGCCCTTCCCTCCTAGGGTTTATCAGCACCTGTAAAACTACCCACTTTGCAGAAGTACTACACTTTGATTAATCAGCAGGTTGTAAATACCTATAAGGCACAGTGTGAGGAGACAAATAGAAAAACAAGACAGGAAAGAACCTTGATATCTTACATACACCATCATTATCTTTATCTATGTCATTCCTGACAGGTGGCTGGCTAAATTTTCTTCAGTGACGTGACATCTGTACAACCTTCTCACACAACCCAGTCCAGTGCTTCAGTAGCCCTAACATCAAAAAGGTTTTTAAAGGCTAATCTGAATCTTTCTTGATGCTACTTAACCTGACTACTTCTATTGCTGTCCACTGCAGACATGTGCAAGAGATAACTCTCATCCTTCCTTTTATGTTCTTGAAGAATATTGTGTTCTTTATGTGCTGTCATCCAGACAAAACTGTTCTAAGGATTAGATCTTGTCTTCCAGACCCCTGATTGTTCTTACTGCTTTCCTTTGGGCTCTTTCTGTTGCTTTCCATATCTAACTTTGGAGTGTCCAAAAGTGGATTTGGTTCTTTGCTTGAAACCTTATTACATTCTTATTACAGTCAAGAGAAAACTATGTTAAGGGAAACACTGCTCAAGAGCTTCGTGTCCCAAAGAAAAACAAGAAGAAACCAAAAACACCTTGACAGAGGACAGAATAATCAAGCATCAAGAATAATCAACAGCATCCAGTAGCCGTTCAGACAGACCTGCTGCTAGGACAACAGGCAACCTTTTTTTATCGGGTAAAAGGATGATGACAGAGACAGTTTCTCTTTCAGCATATTCCAAACAGAATCAAACCAAGACACATTGTACTGCAAGACTTCCACAGCCTTTTAAACAATGACTACAGCATCTGAAGTTTGCCTTGAAGCAACAGCCAACAGCAACAGTGACATGGACAGAGCCTTGGGGGAATACTTACTCAATTTTTTATAATTTTGTGTTGTTCCCAAAATGCCAGCTGCCAGATTTTCACATTGCACTTCAAAGACTGGTCTACAGTGAGTAACGCTATCTCTTTAGGATCTGCTTCAACTATTGAACAAGTTGTGTATCTAGGCAGGAGAGAGGAAATCTGCTGGAACGGCTCAAAGAGTTTGCTGTAAGAAGCCTGCCACAAAACACACACAGCCAGAAATACAGCCATTGGGTTCTCTGCTTTGGGGGCTTTTCACTGTGCTTACTTTCTCCCTTCCTGGTTAATAGGTCACTTTTCTGAATGAGAGTTCAGGTTGATCACTTTAGACTTTAAGGTATGGAACAACGAACATATTCCAAGAAAAGTCTGCCCAGGTAACACAGCACAGAAATACCATTTGCATTTAGTTAGTATCTGTAACACATTCAACTGAAGTCAAAGCAAGGCAGTCCCACAACACTGAATGAGTCAGAAGGGACTGTTGTTTTTGTAGAGTATCAGGAAAGCAGCAAGAACAGTAGAGCTTCAGCCCTGGTAGTTTGTGGTGGCTAAAATACAGACGATCCACTTCGGCATATTTGTAAAATTCAGGATATATTTAGTGAAAAAGAAGCAGCGACTTTGTAACTAAAAGAGAAATGTTTCATTGCTAAAAAATATGGTAAGCTAATAAATTTGGAATTAGAAAACCCCCCAATATCCTATTGCGCTGTATGAGGGAAACGACTGCAAGCCACATTTTCACACGCTAGACCAAGCAGGAGCACTTCAAGGTGAAAGGAGATAAATCACGATGGGTTTACCCAATCAGTGAAAGATGCTGTCGATCTACCCCTGACATTAACACAGTTGTTCTGTACCGTCCTTTCTTCTCTTTTCATGCCCCTATAACTACTACAGGTACAGGTTACACCAGAAAACACAGTTCCTCTTGTTGAAGTTACCAATTCTCTACTAGATAGTGAACCATAACGGGACAGTACCACGTTACGCATAATCTGATGCAACCACCACCCAATAGGTCATCAGAGGTTATTAGAAAGGATGATCTTCCCCATCTACGCTTCAAGCTTCCAAATTTGCACAGAACTGAACTGCCTAAAGCATAAACCAACATTTTAATGCCTTTCTTCTCCTCCCCACAGTATTTCAGGGCCCACACTTCTTATCGCAGGGGCAAAAGCCATTTTCTCTTCAAAGTTTATGGTAAGTTGAACTACAGAGTTTCAAATGAGGCTGTAACTTTGGAGGCAGTAACTTTCACCTCAAACCAGGTACCGTGACATCTGTAGATCCCCATTTTCTGTTTCTGTGTTTTGGGTTCGTTGGGTTTTTTTGTTTGTTTGTTTTTCCAATTGCATCAAGCGCTACCACATTTGTGCTGGAAAGAAGAACAGTACTATTTTATTAATTGTGTGACCACCAGCATTTCACATTAAGTAGCCCTCTGAACTGCCATCAGAAGTCAGCAACAGTCCATAAAACCGAATCTACTGTGTCTCTGCCTGAAGTAGAAGCATCACATGTACTTCTGATCATCTCATACTGCAGACTAACAGCAAAAGTAGATTACAGAGATTGGGTGAAGGCATGGCAGAAAAACCACTGAACTTTAGTGTACTCTACCAGCCCTGGACTCTCTCACATAGTTGAGTTTCTAAACATTTTCTGGTGGTACAGGTATAAGCTCAAGATCTTTGAGACATGAAGTTTAACTATGGCAGCCCTTGAATTGCAAATAATATGAGGTTTGCATTTAAAATATCAGCCTCCTTCCTAATTCTATCCCTCTCTTCCCAAAACAAAATATACACATTTTGTTAACACACAACAGTGAAAAAAAATGCAATCTTGGGAAAGACTTTTTAAAAGAGATTTTTGTTCAAAGCCCTGCAGTCAGCATGGGGGATAAAAAAAGGAAAGCTTTGAACAGCTCAGATGATTTGCCTTGCCATATAGGACAGCGAGTTTGATCTTTCAGCAATCATACATGTCATCCTTGTATCGCTTTAGGATGTGTGATCCGTTGGTTTTGACCCAGCGGGCATTCTTTGAAACAGTACTTGAATGAACTGTGTATTTTCCCCAAGAAGTACCTGAATTAGAATTCGTGTTGTTGTGAGCATTAATAGGGATAAGACACTTTCTATGTAGATAATAACGTTTCATTCGCAAGAGCACATCCCAGGCCATTCAAGAAAGAGGAGAATAAAAAAAGGAACCTGGCAATAAACAACCTCCTCTAGGTCAGAGACAAAACACATGGATGTTCAAAAAAAGAAAAAAAAGTTTCTACTAGGTCCTGCTGTATTTTTGCCCACTTCAGGAGCAGCCCAGCTGCTATCTAATACAAAGACCTCTCCTGTACAGAGGCTGTCAATTATATCACAAACAACAGGCAAAAAAGGCTTTTTTTTTTTCCTTAAATGAGCACATATTCTCCAAGCTTGTCAAGCCATGAGGTATAAAAATTGGAGTCCAGAAGTTTTTTTAATTAAATGTTTATGTAATGCGAAACCAACTCTTCCCATCGATATAGGCACAGAAATGCAGAATATACCCTTGCACAAGAAGCTATGGAGAAGTTTTAGTCAACCATGAGACTTGGAGAGTCTGAATGCCTGTAAAGTTATATTAGAATGGCAGTTATTCAGAGTTTATGGATGTGTGTCATTAAAAAGTCAATGCGTCCTTAGCACTGCGTGCTACCTAAGATTTTATTCATGATGTTCATGCTGAACCAACAACTTAAGCCAATGGCTACCAACAGTGTTTTAAAATCATACCACTCTATCATGCCATTTATAATTAAATCATCATTCTCTAGTGCAAGTATTTTCACAGCTTCAGTTCCAACCATAGCTTGGGCACTCAGATGGTCTCATCATCATCTGCTACTGCTCCTCCCTGGTGGATACTCACATCCCTGTCTCTGAAGAGCAGAGTCAGAAGCTCCTTCCACTTCCCTGTGACTAAGCTATTACAGCTGACTTACATTTAGCATCCCAGAGACCACTCAGCAAAGCAAAAGCAAGTGTATAAAGTACAAAGTGAGAAAGTAAAGTACCACAGCTGTAGAACAAAACCACTTCAGAGAAATCGTCATAGAAGGATTTCAAAAAATTTTCAGAAAACCACATGACACACAACGTTAACGCACTGAACGCCCTGTACCCTTCACAACAGACTCC
The DNA here is from genome assembly GCF_034619465.1 of Leptosomus discolor. Taxonomy (NCBI): domain Eukaryota; kingdom Metazoa; phylum Chordata; class Aves; order Leptosomiformes; family Leptosomidae; genus Leptosomus; species Leptosomus discolor. Next base: position 4,947,725 of record NC_141407.1, on the reverse strand, counting down.
CGAGAGGTAGAGACAGATTTTAGCTTGGTGCTCCTTTGCATCTATGTGCAAGTCCACCACTATGGTTTAAGGCTTTCTTGTTTTAAGACCTCTCACTTCTACATCTTATTTCTCACACCAGAACAAAACACTGCACACTTTTTTTCCCCAGCAAAGCATAGTATAAGAGGTGATTTTCCCAAGTTCAGTTTATACACCTAGATAATTGTATTATCCCACTGGGAGTGAAAAAAAATATTTACATACAACACTCGTTCAGCAACAAAACAATCTACTTTGAATGGTGATACTTCTCCATATCCAGTCTGAATAGGCCTGGTAGTTTCAAAATTGCACTTCTGCCTTAATAAAGTCTAAAAATCAAGTATCTTGTAATGTCAAATATAGACGTTCCACAGTATTTGTTACATACTTACAGTTCTTCTAGGAAAAATACAACTCATGAGAAGACCAGTGTACAGCATCTTGCCCTTCAGAAACAAAAGGTGTTTAAGTGGCCTCATATTCCTTTGTCTCTGTTTTAGTGAGACAATCTCTGTATCAAAGAAAGCTCAGGAGGAAAGATAAAAAGTATGCCGTGAAAAACCTAACAAAAGGGACTTGCTACACACACAGGGCTACATTCACAGAAGCCAAAGTTGTGAACTCTATGTGAAGCTTCATGACAGGGAATTCCTGCTCCCCACCTCAGCAGGATCATGGAAGTCCTTGGAGGAAAGCAATAAGGATCTTCTCTGCCACTGCAGCCATCTGGAGATGTGCCTTTCCAGACTGCACCCCTTAGTTTGGTGTTCTGCCTTGACCTACGTGCAACAGAAAAGCTTCAAATCAGCAGGCAGCATCTATCTTTGTTAACCTGAAGAACCACCTGCTTAAAGGAGCATCAGCTGATCGGAGAACATTTTTCACTAATTCTCAGAAAGATACCGGAAAACTTGTTAAATAGAACAAGCGCAGCACTGGGCAGCAGAGAGACACACAGCAATGCTCCAACATCTACCAGCTTCTTTGGAAAGATATTTCCAACTCGTTTAGCTTGGCAGAAGGAACCAATCTCTCACAATGTTTCCTCTTTCTCCCGAACCAATCACTTGTAAATACTCCCACGTACTTCTGACCTAGTGGTCAACGATATTACTTTGCAGCCTTTTAAAGCAACAGAATCCTCAGAGGACAGGAGAAAAGCTTTTGAGGTGAGTCAGAGAAAAGGAAATAAGGTTTCCAATTCAGGCAGTGACAAAGTAACTAGATCAGGCATCTAATAAGTTTTTAGCATTCGTATACATGCCCAACAAATTGAGGCACAGTAAAGGGACAGTCTTGGGTGACTGCAAGAGCAGAAAGGAAACAAACAATGCTCTCCATTTATCACACCATCCTAACTCCATTAATGCCAAAGGAGAGGTGTTAAATGGATTGAGCTGCTTCTGGGCAATGTGTGCGTGGAGAAACATCTATGAACGAGAATTTTCTCATTCATAGTTGAAATAAAACTGGTGGATCACACTGCGCTTTGCTTCTACAGGCCGAGCTGGCAGGGACACTATGCTAGAGCCAGCAGCACAGCTTTACAGCGTACAGCTATTAAACTGGGATTTTACTGTCATGTTGTCAAAGCTGTTCCTTTTCTTCTTTTCACTCTTTCATCAGTTTAACAACAACTTCCCCTAACACTGCCTATGTGGTGCTGGAGGCACAGAAACTTGAGCAATCGGCACAGAGACTAAATTTGAAAATTATTGAAAGAAACAACAATCTCAACAGAAAGTATCTGAAGCTCAAACAACTGAGGTTTCCTTTCAAACATCTTGCTTTGGGGTGAGATTCTCCTAAGTGCAAGGCAGGGGTTCAAAAGGACTTCCCAGGTCCCCAGAGCAACCTGCCCAAGAGGTACAGATGCCAAAAGCACTCCGCAACGCTTCCTGTCAAGGATCAACGGCTGCTGCGTAGCAGAGCCACAGCCCTAGACGTACATATCAAACTGAGAGCCTAAATCATGGTTCTAAAACAAACACTTCACCCAGAAATGTCTCATTTTGTTCTCTCCTTCTGGCCCCAAAATTCTCAAGGCACATACAAACACTAAAGGCTATTTAGTTGTTGGCCAATACAGAATAGTTACTGTTCAGTAAATGGCAAAACGGTGTTATACCCTTAAAGGAAATCTGTTTCCTTACACTGGTAGTACCAGTGCTGAAAAGCTTGATTTTCCAGGAAGAAGTGCTGATGAAATCTCTTTCTCCACCTCCAGCAGACAAACACATTGCAGAAGCTACAGCTGCAGTCACCACTGACGATGCCTGAACCTCGCTCCATAGGGGCACTCATGTATGTAAAAGGTCCCTATGGCATATTGCTCGTAACTCCGACAAGCAGTGCCTGAAAAGGAGAGGAATTGTGGATCTACACCAAGAGAACAGACCCTCTGTCAAACCTATATACATTTAGAATTTATTAAAGCATTTTCAAGATGTTTTTCCTCTAATGATGAAAATCTTTCAGACACAGACAGACAGCAGGGCTACAACCCTGTGGATACTCAGAAAATGGTTTCCCTTGGCTGCTCTCCTGACTAAGCGTCTTGAGTCTTCCCCTGTTCCCTAACAGATCATAAAGGCTCTTTCAGGGTTAAAACTTTCAGGAATAGAGTTTAACCAATAAATTAGTTTTTCTGCTCTGCTTTTAGGAAACAGATTCATATCAAAATAAAACTAGTATTGTAAGCAATAAAATAAATAGCTGTAAGTGGCTATTGCATAAAATACACTTCACTCACAAAATTGAAAAAAAAAAAAAAAAACCACCCACAACAAAACAACCAAACCAATAACGCCTCAAAAAACCTCCTCTAATACCCAGTAGTTTAGAACATAGCCAAAGATAATAATTACTTAAAATTGTGTCAAAACAGCATTTCACCCTTCCTTGAAGAAACAAACGCCTGCACTATTAAACACCTCAGGTTCAATACCGCGGAATTCACTCTCTGCATTATACCAAGAATGATCTTTCACTTGCCCCTAGAAGGTCACTATCCCCAAAACAGAGAGACACAGTGTGAGAGAGACTGCAGTAGTAGCCAATATAAGGTCAAACTCATACAGCTCATTCGTTTTTTCACTCTGAAAAGTCATGAAGAGGAAACCATTCACAACCGTACAAGAAGAATATAATGCACGTGTCCCATTGGCATTAATATTAATCCTTGACTGCTCTGATACAGGAGTAAGTCTGTGGGAGACAAAGAAAAGACTGGGATGCAGGAACCAGTGGTGGTTTTCTATGCTACTGGCAATCTATACTGCCCCGACATCCACATCCAATTCGTGGTAAGGTATTCCTCTATCCTCCTCCCCCCTCAGCAAAGCCTGCACACATCTCCTCCCCCACATTAAGGGAAACTAGGAGCCCAGAAGAATCAGCGAACTAGTAAGTACTACTGCTATACATTTAATACTCAACTATTTAATTACGTACCATACATCCTCTACAGAAGTATACCAACCTATAACATCTGATAACAAAATATTGTAGTCCTAATTGTACTCCTATTGTAGTCCTATAACAATTCAAAGGTTGCTGCAACACCCACTACCAGTTCTGAGACAATAGCAACTGGTTTCTTCACAGTTTGAGTAAGAAGGGTTGCTGGCCGTATATCCCCAAACTTTTAAAAATGGGGGATATAAGGAATAAAGTTTGGCGTAACTATTGTTTTAGAATTGAGATGTAGAATGCCATAGAAAAACAGTTGTTAAGTACTGCACATCCTTTTATGTTTGGGTGGCATCAAAATCAATAGCAAGGTGCCCAGTATGGAGAATACATTCAGCAGCTGAAGCATTTCAATTTATGGGCAAGCAGATATACTCAAAGAAATCTTTTGATTTTCCTTGGGCTGATCTTTGATGTTTATGCCACTGCAGGTTCCATTTGCTGTTTTTACATCTTCAAAGGCATCTAAAAACGTCTTCTCCAGCCACATTTTCCTCTAGCAATTTATTTGCAGAGAAAGGAAAAAAACCCAAAAGACAATGAAGGTTGTGTGAACAACTAAGTTACTTGCTGTAAATAAGCATCATTCAAACATATTTTTCCCAGTCTTTCAGGAAGGAGAAAGGAAAACAAAGCGAACACCTTGGTTTCAAAGCTGTGGCCACCATCCCATATCTGAACGCCCCTCAGCTGGCATGTTATTCGTGCCTGGATTCTCCGCAGCAATACTCTTTCATTTCAACATTGCTGTCACATAAGAGATCCAACAATATCAAACAGAATTTATAGAAGCATACACTGCTCTTGCCAAAGGGCACAGCTATAAAATACAGATATTCTGCCCACTTTTTATTGTTTGTTTAATTTTAAATATATAGAGAGTGATAACAAAGTTTTAGTCCATCTATTCTGACATTATTAGAACTAGATACTAGATCAGGAAGCTCAATTATATTTCTGTTTGAGCAGACAGACATCTATTATACAGCATAAAGGTAAAAACATAAAACAGTACAAGTCAATAAGGAGTATTTCCTTGCTATGCTGCTAGCCATTTGTGTTTGAAGGCACTGTGTCAGTAGAAAGCTCAGATACCTCCTAATTAGGCACAATGGGGAGACTGAATATTTACCTGTTGGCTGGCCATAGCTTTATAAAATATTTACAGCGAGACGCACAGACCAAAAAACAAGATATTTTTTTTCTTTTGCCATTTTCTACTGCACAGTACTGGCCTAAATGTTAAAAATCTGTATTTTGGTCAGAAGTTACTTTAAATTTAAAAGAACTACTTGAAACCATGCTACTAGCTCCATTTGAAATGCTGGCCAAAGAATGCTACTCCTTTCATTTTCCAGGGGAAAAAAAAAAAAGGTGCATTCTGCAGGTACCACAGCAATCTCATTTCTGATATGGGAGAAGGAAGAAATTATTTACGTGACTTTAATGTTATATGAGGCAAACGTGAGATATTATTAAGATATGGTCAATGGCACAAGGGCATTTGAGAGCCCTTATGCTAGCACACCTTTGTCATATTTCAACACATCACCTCTAAAAATTATTTTTTAAAATGGGATCAAGTGATTTGAGAGATCTTGCACCAAAATACATCTCATCTACCACATTCATGATGAAATCCAAACAAAAATGGAACATCAAAAATATCAGCATGACCGTGCTACAATGACACACGCAGATAAGAGGCACCTCTAAGAGTACCCACTTTCCTATGAAATAGTCTATTTTCCTTCCCTTTATTTCTTCCTTTCTTATATGTCTTTTTCAAAGCATCAAATCAGCTGTAACATCCCATTGACATTTCTGTATATTGTAGTGCTAAAGAAACTTGAGCATTAATTGCATTTATAGCAAGCAGAACTGAAAAAGGTCAGCTATCTGAAAAATGCTGCTTGTACTAAATGCCCTGACAATGACTACATCTTTCAAACCAGCAGTAGTAGGATTTTGATAATTTCAGCAAGCAGCTGAAGAAATCAAAACCATCTGTTGGCAAATATTTGAGGGAACTGCATCTTCACAGTAAGGATCACTGAAAATGCAATTCCTTCAACATAGCACAGAGATGAATGTGGATGTTGTTTATAACACAGTTTCTGGGTTTTTACGCAATTACATACAAAATAAAACCTCATAGACGTAACTGAAAGCCTGAACAAGCGCAGTTTATGACCAGTAGCCCTCCGAAAATAACCAACCAGATTCTTCTCCACAAAGAATAACAGAGCGTTTGTGATGTGGTTTTACACCTCTGCGTGTTTCTGGTGATTTAATTGTTATCTATCCCCAGGTCTGCCTGGGTGCAGTCATGTGAAATAGTAGTCACTTTTCTGCAATGAATAAGGAACACTGGTAAAATTATTGAGGCTATTTAAAAAAAAATAGTCACCCCTATTTGAAACTACAAAGCCTGGAGCCTGGCCTTTCCTCATTTTACATTCTGTATCAGCGATGTCTTCACTCCCTCCATGAAACGCTGGAGCACTCTGACAATGGTTCTTTTCTGGTGCACAAATCCCATTCACAGGACGTTTTTCCCTGTCATCTACTGCTGCTGAAACATTTCTGCTATACTTTAGAACTACGTATGTTCCCAGGACTGTGATATACCGTGATTTTCTCTTTTCAGAAAAGTTGTTACCCCTTTTATTCACTTTTAAATTGAATTTCTTATTGATTAAAGGTCCAGGCAGACTACTGATATTTAGTGATCCCTTATGAGAAAGTACCTTACGAAACATTTAATTTTCTATTACATTCTATATGTAATCTTTTCATATCATTGTATAGAACTTAACACTTAATTTTATTCCTGCCATAGAATTTTATAGGGTGGTCTTAAAAATCTTTAGGAGTAGACATAATTCTTTATTAATTTCTACTAGTTTTTAAAGTAATGTCTGTAGGACCTCTTTGCTTTCATCCTTAATAATTCTTCAGGTATAGTTCGTAAAGGTTGACTGAACACATACAGATGTTATGGACCACAGTAACTTCAGCACTCAGTAAACTCTGAGGTACAACAACTTGTGCCGAACTCCTCAGGGTCACTCCATTCTTTATCTGTTTACAAATTTGAAATTACGCTGGTGTTAAGCTCCAGCTTCTTTACCCACTACAAAAATACGTTAAATTAGCTATTCATTTCAGAACAAACATTATCACTCCACCACATGACTCAAGACACCACTTCCCATCAGTAAGTGTTGAATATACATTGCTGACTCAACAAAAGCCACGGAACTTTGTATGCCAGGTATTTTACTGCAGGCTCAGGAACAGTTCCGTTATTCTCATCATACCTTTTTTCGGTCCTCTAAGAAATCGTATTTGTCATCCTACGTTTTGTACTTCATGAACAGCATGATCACAAGGGGCTAGCTATCACCTTTCACGACGAATAACAGTTTTAAATCAGTATTACTGTGGCCAAAGGAAAAGAAGTGGTTACTTAATGCAACACACTGCAACACTCACGAAGTTCCAGTTTTTATGTTACTGGATTTCCAAACATACTAAGCGCTCAGTTTCTGTTTAGGAAGCAGAAGACCCTTCAGCCAAAAAAAAAAAAAAAATTGACGATTTACAGGGTTTGTTGAAGGACCACAAGGCCCGCAAGGAAGGGCTGAAACTGCCAAACAATGAACTTCCACCAAATCCTTTTCCCACCCAATGCCAGTTCCTTTGAAAATGATTGATGTGCCCGTTTCATTTAAGTACAGTTTGAACTGCAACTGCTAGGAGAAACAAAAAACAAGATATGGAAGATAGACCACAATTGGTTGCATAATTTAATATACAACACTACAGGAAAAGGGAAACCTTGCTCAAAACTCAGCAATGACTTCCAGAGATGGATGGGAAAGAAAAACAGTCTGTAACGCTGACCTGCAGGGGCAATTAAATAACTGCTGACTTCAGTGAAGTATTTTAAAAGAACAATGCAGCGCAATTCCGTTGGACTTTGTCATCAAAATACATTCAACTTTAGCCACCCTTAAAAACTAGGAAAATGGATTGCTAAATTGTATTTTAATAATGATCTTTAGTTACAGAGACAGGATGGCGCTGACAGGGTGGCCACCACCCAGCTCCCCGTCAGCATGGACTCACTCTTTAAACATCTTTGTCATCGTTGACATTTTGATTTTCTATACTGCAGGACTGGCGTGGAACCAAGTACACAGAAAAAGGAAAGATTAACAATACAGGAAAGAAGCAAGCAGCCCAACATTATGGCAGTAGCCTCAGGGCAGACCCAAAGTGTTTTCAAGCATTTTTCCAATGTATTTTTCCAGGATCTCGCACTTCCAAAAGCCTCTATAAAATGCAGCCAACACTTTGACTATATTGCTGTGGTCACTGCCACAGAATGTGTTCTGGAAACAGCTAAGAATGTTTTATTGCATGCCCTTAATAGGGAGTAGCCTAAGGGTTCATAGGCTTAATAGCGAAAAAGACCTCTGCTGTTTCCTAGCCTTGTTTTTCTGTGGATTCCCATTACCAACAGCTCCATCACTGCGCTGTATTAACGCTGCAGTGTTGTACATTTGCCTGTACTGCCACATTCAATTTATCCCTTCTGTGATTTGTTCCTTCCTCTTTCACCTATCTACATATCGTCTAGCACCGTATTTCTTTCCCATTTAAATCCTCATCCTGAACTTCAAGGAACAACCACAGATTCAGGGTCACTGATCCAGGATTGTTCAGGGTTTTCTTTTCAAGAGAGAGGATTAGCTACTATTCTGCATCTGGTTACGACAAAACAGATACAATATTGCTGTTAAAAAGATTTCTATATTCTGCTCTGCTTCCTCTGTGATCTGAGATGCAACTATGGCCTAATTCTTTAAGCTATATGTGTATGGGGACTTCAAAACAGTCAAAGTTGCTGGCTGCATGCAGAATAACACCTGGCAATGGGGTTACAAGACAATAATCCAGTTCAAAGAGTGTTGCTGAAGACACTGTTTCCCTTTCTCCCCTGACTGTAGCCTGCCCTTTCACAGCACAGACTGCTCCTCCAGTGCCTCCTCTTCACTGCTCCACAGTTCTTACCAACTGCTCTGCACAGAAAAAACACGTGGCTTGAATTGCCAGGATGTCTTCTGACCAAGTTTCAACTCGCCCTTCAGCCCCACAATCGCTGTTTGTGCATGGGCAATGGTTGATGGCCCAGCTCAGAAAGAACCATGAGCCATCAATGAGGGACGCCTGAAGGCTTCCATACAGCGCCTTTGTCTGAGTCTCCATCTAACGCCCAGTCCAAGCAGATCTCAACCAATTTTGACAGTAAAGCAAGTAAAAAAAAGGTCTTGCTGTGGGTCTTTAACACTGCAGCTAAGTGCTATTCATGGAATTATGTGCACAAGTGGTAAAAACAGAGGAAAAGGATCCTTGTCCCTTGAACTGGCAGGCCATGACAGTGGGAGGGAAGACGAGCCAAGAGCCCCATCTGCTCACCACTAGAGCTGCCTATCTGTGCACTCCTCCGGTTTTCCTGATGCTCAAGTTTCCCTGAAACCTCTGTAAATTAAGGAGTTTCTCCTTAGAGGCCGATATGTAGATTACACACGTACACTTCCATCAACAGAACATCTGCAATTACAAAAACTATTCAAAATTTAAAATAGGTAAATGTCAAATTATCCGCACCTTTATACTAACCAAGCTTCTTCCAGGAACCGAAACTCTGTCTTTATGCAATTCCTCTTATCACTTAGATCGCAATATTCTCTGAGCCAATCAAACACGCCAGGTTCACTCTGCCAAGAGAATCCATATTCCAAAACCTCTCTATAGAAATGCTTTCAAGTTTTAGAACATGGAACACCACCAAATCACAGTTATTTAAAGTGTGTCAGGTCACATTTACTACATATCGTTGACTCTCATGCATATAAAATGAACTATTAAAGTCCACGTGAATGCATGCACATGTATGCCTGTCTGTGCATATGTCTGCCTATTTTGTTTCTTCAGTGAGCCGTGCTCTACAAGAAGCTTTACTTCCTCAGGTTGTATGTTTTATTGCACATGAAATACATCTTTACAGAACGCCCAAGATTTTTGTTGTTTTTTTTTTTTTTTTTAAAAAAAAAAAAAAAAGAGCAGGCTTGTTCCTGTCATGTTTGTTCTATGCTAAGCTACAAAAATCAAAAAGGATTGTTGTTGCCTCAGATTTTTCCTTCTTCTGATCTGTGGAGGTGACATGAGAGGATTCAGTTCTGACTCTTGTGGAAACTGGTGTCAACAAAACAAGCACATGAGCAGCGGTAGGTGAAAATCCTCCTCCGCCCTATGCACCCTGTTGGGACACTTCAGCTTTCTTTGGATGCAGCTCTACTGGAAGGCACCTGCGATTTCAGCCTCAAGAATTTGTTCCTCACTGACCTTCCTGCTGTAGCAGCCAGTAAGTACGCACATACTCAGGGGTCTTTAAACAAAAATAGTATCAAGATCATGAAACTCATTCCATGTAGGGGAAGATGCGGGAGATAATTTTTTCAGTATCTGGAAACCTGTTGTTTGGTTTTGGTTTTTTGGGGTTTTTTTGGTGGTTTGGGGTTTTTTTAGTATTTTAACTCTTTGGGATTTTTGGCGCTTTTTTTTTGCCTTTAATTTAAATTTGTTTTTAATTTAAATATATTTTCTTACAGGCTATTTAGTACTTTCAAACAGTAAGTATTTGTTACATTTTAAACAAAGTCAAATTCCTGACCCGAAAAAGTCTCACATCACTTGGGAACATAGTTGTTTGAAACTTTAAAAAAGAATAAGCCGTTCTTGCAGCTGCCAAGAAGATGTTGCAGCCATGTCACTTAGTTGGACAGTTTAGTCAGCATTATGTACCTGGGTACTGAGAACAGGAGAAGAAAAAAGTGTGTCTGAGTTTTCCTTTGTGTAACTGCAAAACTAGGCACAAGATGACAAGTGCTCTTTCTGAACTTTTGACTCTCTAAAACCAAATCAATATTATTTACTACAGCTCACTCCTCAAATATCAGCCTTAAATGCAAACCTGTAGCCAGTTCAATTATCTTTAGCTTCAAACTGAGAACCACCCCCCAACTCTATGAAGTGTTGATCTTTGTATTTTTAAGTTTCAGCTGAAAATAGCAGTATCCATCTAAAAGCACACTCACATAAACTGTAAATTCTGAAAATTAATCTTACAAACAAGAAAGAACTCTTCCTTTTCTCAACCTCAAAACATAAAAGTTTAAGAAATCGATAAAGTAAAATTAACCTTTTCACCATGGCCTCATTCACAACCTGTGCTCTGAATGTGGCTCAGGGAAATGTTTGTCTTGCAAACAGGCATCTTCATCCTCTTCCAGGGACAGTAGGACAAGGATATTACAAACGTGTGATAACAGCTCCTTGGTCTAAGGTGCTTTTTACCTCTTAAAAGAGGTATTTTTAAGGCAGAGCTATGCAACCTTTACTCTTTGAATTGCTGCTGCTACCACCTCAAAGGGGCTGAGAAGCAGTGCAACACCGAAGAACAACAGTGGCTCCCAGTCCTGTTATCCCTCAACTAGGTGGGATGCAGAGAGCTGCTCCCTTGGATCTCCTGTGCCAGCCAAATGGGAAGAAAGCTTCAAGTTGGTGCTTCAGTTTTGCTTTCTCCACATACACCCCCAGCAGCCTGAGTCCGGGCAAACAAAGCACATCATTGTGTCTTTGGCTGGAAGGCTCAATGACGTATTTAGAGGAGAGAGATTTAAGTGGAGCGCATCGCAAAATAAAGTATCATCAGTAGAATGTTAGACTATTAAGAAACCTCCTGGGCTCTTTAAATTTGTGCTTTTTATTTCTGACCGCTCGACAGAAAATCACAGACTTGCTTTACCATTTAAATCTCTAGCAGCAAAGATCAAAGTTTGGTGCTGAGGAGTCCAGACTAATTTAACGAGCTAATCAGCAGCACTGACTCAATACTGGGCATATGCATAATGCAAGCAGCAAAAGGAAAAGGCAACTATAAACCACAGCTGTACAAGCACCTTGTGACAACTCCAACATTTTAGTAATCTAAACCTGGATTGGACACAGCACAGAAGAGTACAATTTCCTACATTAAACAAGACAGCACTGTCAGAAGCAGTGCAATCCTTCCAGGGCTTTTCCATCTCTGGTTATTTCAAAACCACCATACCTCTAACAACTGCTATTTCAGCCTTCATGAGCTCTTTTTCCTCATATGGGAGAAAGAACAATGATCTGTCTCCCACATCCCTGGGTCATGTTCATTAGGTTTATGAGATCTCACCTTCAACCACATTCCCTAACAAAACCGCCCTAACAAAGACCAACGCTAACAGTTACATACATAGCCCCAAAAGGACATTCTTGTTTTGAGAAAGAAACCCCACTGCCATCTCATCTTAGTTGGTGGATGGATCTACACAAATAACATCTTTAGCTGAGCTTGCCAGGTTACACATCCAGAAGTGTTTAACCACAACTCACATTCATGTCCTGTCAAAGCCATCCAGACAGCAAACTGAGTATTAATAACTTCCCTCCCTTTCCTTTTCTGTCTACTCTGCAAGTGACTGACAAACCTTGCCAGCAGCCATTTATAAACAGGATAAAATTAGGTTTTACAATTTATATTAAACCAAGAAGCTCCCAGAAAGAAGTAAGAATGCAATGCAGTGCTGCTATGGAAGATGGCTCAGATGATGCAGACCCAGCTCTTTCATTACTTTTCAGTCACAACCCAAGACATCACGTAGTCTAAAGCAGGATATTCACAAGCATTTTAAACAATGGAAGGTGTTGACCGGTAAAAGCTACTGACACTGGTACAAACTCTGAGTAACCAGAAAGTCTCCCTGTCAGGGCTTGAATTTTGTTCTTATTATTTCCAGCTACCTGAAACCATAATATGAGCTGCCAGAGGCCTGATGTGGAATGCTGATCTACTGGATGAAAGCTGAAGCTCCAGGCTCTGCCTGCATATGAGCTAGAGAAAGGTGCATCAAGGCCTGTTTACTTTTAAGTTGTAGCGCAAACAGTAACAAAAAGGACATACCAGTAAACAGCTCAGGCCGTATTTTTAATTCACAAATATCTTGCAATTGCCATTCCAGAATCCCCAAGCAGTTCATAAACATAAGATTACAAAGCAATGCTAATACACATCAGAACATCATACATATGTATAAGGACATAAAGACACTGCAGGACAAGTTTGAAGATGGAAAAGCCAACGCACATGTTTTGCACAAAGTAAAATAGACCATCAACACAACCCGGTGTACACTGAGGGCTGCTGCCAATGTAGATGGAATATTGGGCCACGGCAATTTGTGCAGACACCAAAACGCATTTTGGCACAGCAGTCTGCACACACACAAAGCTTTACTTTGTTCAAGATCATACTGAGTCAACAGGCAGAAAAAACGTATCCAACACAAGTTCTGACGGAAAACAACGAACCTCATTGATTCCAGCCTGACAGATAACACACACAAGATTGCTGGCTACTGCAATGATGTACTGAAAATCATTAATGTTATAATAAAGCCAATGCAATAACAGCAAAATTGCACTTTAAACTTCCAATGAGAGTCTGCTCATGGCTGCTCCTGAGTCCCAGCCTGTCTGGCCAGGGTACCCTTCACGTTCGGTGTGTTGTGCACCAGACAACGCGGCAGACAGACCTCTTCTCCCTCGGCGAGGCCCAAAGCAACAGATGGAGCAATTAGCTCCCTGCCCCACAATATTGCTGTTTTTTGAACTGAGGGTGCCAGGGAAGATAATTGCTTTCCCTGCTCTCCTGGAATATACTGCATTGTTTGCTGACAAACTCTCTTACTCAAAACACATACCATAAAGCCCAGGGCAGTGAAGCATTTGTATGCCTCTGTAAACGTAGCTAACCACAGAAATTCATCCCCAGTGCGACATCCAGCATTTTGAGGTAAGTCTCTAGCAGTTCTGGCTGATACAAAACACAGTTATGGGAGATATACCAAGATGCTGCCTTTTTGCATACTAAAATAGAGAATTAGGAGATGTTTCCACCTCATTTTAGTGAAAATTATTGGTCATCATATAATGTTCCTCAAGTAAAATGCCTACTATGTGTCTTAGTCTCTTAGTGGCCATGTTTCAGCAGTAGGCAATTTAATTTATATTTGGCTTTGTGTCACAGAGAACAAATCTGGATACACAATGATAATTAAGCATTTTTAATTAATTGCTTTTATGGCCTTGACATTTAAACTTGTCAGTTCCCTATTAAAAAACCCTGAACCTTTAACAGCTGCTCCAAACTCTCTTCCCTTATTTTTGTCTTCTCTACTACGTGTTTTTTCTATAATTGAAGTAAAACATTTACAAACACTTCACAACCTACGCATTTTTTTGTATGTCACTGTACACAGTATGCTGCAGCACTGAACATATTTTGGTTAAGATCATTACAGGCTAAGAACCACAGATTTTAAAATACCAGGTCATGCCATACATCTAAATTGCCACCGAATTTATCCCTCTCGAAATAAGCCTTTATGGACGGCAAATCCAGGTTAAAGTGTTAGGGAGCGCTTAAGGCAATTTCAGGGACAAGTTATCCCACGTGATTCCCAATGAGAGTTCACAGCAGACCACACTGCAAGTGAATCATTGCTCTCAAAGGGTAACATAGAAGCCTGCAAATACCTCTTGATGAAAGCACCTTTAACTAGTGTTGCTGCTATCTCCACACCTCAGCCAGGCTGTTCCACTAAGCACAGAACAGGTTTTTACCCCGGACTGCTTTAACAAGCCATGTATGATTGGCGAGCCGCAACAGGGACCAAGTTTATTTCCAGAGACACTATACTGGGTAGTTTCAATCTACTGCTTTGTAGCATGGTAACGAGCATTGCCTATAATATATTCTATATCTTGAAATTATTTATGTGATGCCTCAGAATTTGCTAAGTTCCATCCTTGAAGATTTGCGACTCAAACTTCTATGGGATCTGATCACATAAACCTGACTCGAACAGAACTCCGCCAGGCTGGACAGAACTCAGTTCACGCCAGGTTTATGCTCATGTGAATCTACTGAAGGACTGACACACAGAGAAACAGTAATACTTAATTATGCAATAAGATATTTTGCATACAGCACATTGCATCTGTTGCTACTTCTCCCTAATGAAGCTGTCCTCCCTTGTACCACTCCTCACTTGCTCCTTTATCACCTGGTGAATCCCAGCCTGTATTCAATACTCACTCCCTGGTTAAGTTCCAGTCTTTTAATTTTTCCAGAACTGAGTCTCTGTCAAACTCAGTTTGGTCACTTGACTGTTGGGATTTTTTTAATGGAGTAGGACAGACCACAGAAGAAAAGGAAGTAAAACCCAGCTGCTCCCACATATGCAATGCTTAAAACCACGCACACATCATTTCTACGAGTCCAAACTGTCTCCAGTGAAAAAGCTCTGTTGGGCCTACAGTCTGTCAAAAACATGATCTTCTGTAGGACCTGCACAGTTACATGGAGGAAATAAGGCATTATTTATAGTAAGTGGCAAACCATTATTAATTCATCTGCATCGACCATAAAAACAAAATGAGCCATTATGACATTCAGAGGACTGTGCAGCACAGCTCTGGCGCGATTCAGCATGAAGTACTCTGGAAATCTTTGACGCTTTTCCACACTGTGAGAGTGGTTTTCTAGGATGTGTATAAACAGCAGGACATTAGTGGGAGAGGGATGTGCTGGTACGATTGCTTTATGGGTTTTTCAGAGTCTCCCTTCGTTGCAGGGCCCTTGCCTACAAAAAGTAAAACTTGTTGCAATCCTTCCCTACAAAAGATAAAACTACCAATGGCATTGTGAGGGTCAGCCAAAACCTACCCTTCGTCGCACCACACGCTCTTCTGCTTCACAATCGCGGCATCTAGTTTCACCTGTCATGTCATGAAGGTGTTTGTCTGGAAGAAGGGCTTTTCCATACTACCACCTTCTCCTACAGAATTCCTGGTAAGGAAAGTAAGAGTGTGGAAAATCCACAATTACAAGGTGCCTATCAGCCAGCCCCAGTGAGGGAAACCCACGTGGGACATGCCTGTGCACAGTGTCTCCAAGTGCCTTAACCTGTGCAGTGCTGAAGGCTTTCCATTAGCTCAGCAGGCAACAACACCTCCCCTTGTCCAAAGCACGCCCCAGCCAGCACAAACCCTAACTCAAGCAGTTGCAACCAGGAGTTCGAGAAGGTCCTGATGAAAAGTACATAGCTCCTTATATCAAAGCATTACGGAGCTTCACTGCAGAGGCGCTGGGGGAAGGATTTCATCGCTTCTCTTTCCGGCTGGCCACTGAGAAGACTTTCCCTTTCCCTTTTCTCTTTTTGTTTTGTTTGGGGTTTCGGTCATCCCATTCCCCCCTTCCCCCAATAACTTTCACTGCCATCAGCAGCAGATGCTGCTAAACCTTTTTGCACATAAGGCTGTCCTGACATCCTCTGTGCAACAATACTACACAAATTAGGAAGGGAACAAACACCAAAACAGTGCTCGCTGGAAGATCGCTGTGGAAATGCTGAATACACCAAGGTCTCTGGGGTAACGTGCCGCTGCTATTTACCGTACCAAAGACAACAGGATGGTAAGTGCTACAGTTATAGCATGGCCCCTACAACTGCGCTAGCTAAAACAAGCAAACCAACCCTTAGCAGTGGTCTAGGACAGGTCAGACTGCAGTGTCCTCCATGCACTGCAAGGTTTCAAAAGCAGGTTTAGACAGACTTGTGTTCCTCCTGTTCTTGTACCTCACGTCACCACCTCTGTAACACACCTCATACTCCTACGACAAGGGCACATTCATTTCTCCACTTGTGTCCCATGTACTTGAATAGACACATCTAGGCAATCCCCTTTGCTCCCTCCATTCTGAGGCTCTAGCAAAAAACCTAGCAACTTCGAGGGCCATACAGAGCCACGTGCGTTGAAACGTGGCAGATTCCACCCCGGGTTACTTCAACGTACGTGCACCCGCGTGGTGCGCTGCCGACAGACTTGGAAACATGCTCAAGCTAGGAACACCTACCTACCCAAAACAAGAAGCAATTTGGAGTAGTTGGAGAAAGAAAACTAAATTCCAAATTGGCTTAAATACTTTCAGCAGTGATTACTAGTTTGAAACGCTCACTCAAGTCCAGGAGCTCAAACTTTCTTAAAAGTGATAAATGCTCTCAATTACAGTAATGTACTACTGCCTCCCCCACGCCTGGTCTGTAACGATGGCCTCTACAGGACTGCTCAGGGTCAGTGGCCTACTGCTCTGCCAAATATTAATCATGTTGATTTCAGCTATAAAATATGAGGGTAATGAATCCTGGTCCATGCTTATGCACTGTGCACCTGGCTGCTCAGCAAAACTAGTATTAGCCTATTAGAGATTTTTCTTTCATTATGAAATTCTGCAACATGACGGAAGAAACTGTGGTGGGGGATTCCCACACCTCCCCCCATTATTATTTTTCACATCACTCTGCAGAGTTTTAAGAACACGATAAAAGTTCACCAGAAGTATCTCAGCCCAGACTGTACATTAGTTATTCACTCCTACGAATTCTCGCTGCAGCGCATATAAAACCGTTTTTTTTCTGGTTTTTTTGGTGTTTTTTTTTTTTTTTTGACAGGGATTCCTTTTTTTTATTGTAATCTTTTATTAGCTTTCATTCTCAGTTGTCCACTTTGATTTAAGGTACATCTTTCCTCCAGACTGACAAGGCAGCATAAAGCAGGCACATCAAAGCTAAAGAGTTATTTACTTGAAAAATTGTGGCTTTGAAGATCCCTCCCCCCGCCCCCCACGCCCCTTAAATGGAGTCGTTCAAAGTCCAGTGTATGCAGCTCCCCATTGAGTAAAATGACCGCACTCCTCATTCAGCCGGTCTTCGGCAGTCTGTGATCCATCAGGCAATTTAGAAAGGCTGAATAATAGAGTTAACACAAAATGCCATTCCCTCAGAGTTAAAAACACACAGGGAAGGTTCATGGAGAACAGCGTAGAGAAAAATACATGCATGAAGATCTCTGCAGCAGTTCTTCATGCAGCATGGCCTGTCTTTGGACAGGCTACAATAGGAACAACAATCCCTTAACAGGATGACCACAAAGTCCTGTTTTCTTCCCCAGTTCTCCTTAACCCTCAAGGAGAAAATCCTCAGGTCCTTGAATTTAGTCTGCAGCTTCCTTATTCATCGTTCAACCTCCAACACATATTAATAGCTGATACTGCAACATTAAAAAACAAGGATAAGGGAACTTGGACTCCCGGTCAGAAGTTTGTTGAGTAAGAGGAACAGTAAATTAAAGTTTCCTGTTAAAAAAGCAGATGAGAATCTGGGATATACCCCACTAAAGGTCATGCCAAAGAAAGAACAAAATAAATCATAGAACCATAGAGATGACATTTGAAAGTCATTGGTCCAACTGCCCACCCAAAGCACAGGTAACTTCAAAGCTGAATTAACTTTGAAATTCAAATAGATCCATTTCTTCTTGTTGTCTTACTGCACATCTCCAAGATGATCTGGCTCCATCCTCTTTACTACAACTACTATGCTACCACTCAACTGCTTCACTCCCCTCAGAACCTTAAATACCATCATCTTACAGCACAGCAGCCAAAGGTGCCACCGACCTTCAGAGTCCCAAACTGTTCATGAGTAGCAGAGAATCTCCTCTTCTTTGGCTCATCCAGAACCTGCAACCTAAAATTATTCTTGCTGCACTCCAAAAAGCTCTTGGATTGCTTGCATCCTGCCATGCTGCCTTTCCAGCAGATGTTGGGGTGATTTAACTTCTGCTTCATGAAAAGAGCTCTTCCAAGAAGCTCCAGTAACTCACAGTCTTCCACATGAGACGCCATAAACAGACTTCAAGCCTGCCAGTTCATCGCTCCATGGTATCACTATGACCTGAAGCCCATTACAGAGATAGGCATTCCTCCTCATTAAAACTACCCTAGCACAAAAATTTAGCATATACTGTTTTCTTTCACAAGCATGGAAATTTGCAGGGGGGGAAAAGATTGCCTATTTTTTTTTATTCCCCAAGAAAGAAGAAAAGTTGAACATAGGCTGCTCATGATCTTGGAGAGAGGGAATCTCTCAACACCCTCCCCTCATTCTTTGATGTCACAGAGTTTGCCAGGCTCTTCCTGTTCCATTCACACTGGAGTTGTATTTTTTTTTTTAGAGCTTAAATTGACTAGATGAAGTTTTGACAGTCTTGACAGCATCATGTGTCTTCCAAAGCTTTCCAGCACAAGCAAGAAAAAAAAAATAAAAATGGAAATGGAGTATTATTTCATGACTCACTAAGGGGTGATTTGTATGCAAGTCTGCACAGTGGTTTGGTTAACTCATCAAAATTTTACACCAAAACAAAACTCTCAGGACTCTGACCTTCTGACGTCCAAAGAGCAGGGAGGATTCTTGCATCCTTTTGACAGCTCTCCCTTAAAAATTGAATGAATTGCCTTGCGAATAGAATCCAACCCTGGAGGATGATAAAAATCTAATATGTATCTTGCTAGTGGTCTGGAATAGAGAGGTTCTGTTCACCATCCAAAGGGCAGTCAGCAGCTGAACACTGTCCTCTGGAAAACACGCTGAAACACAAAGCAAGCTCACAACGTTAAACCTGGAATGGTGTTAAGTGATTTTACACGGCCAGGTTTTCCACGATCAGTGACCAACTGGGCGCTGCAGAGTTTTCCCAATCATCACAGAGCTCTGGAACAGGCTGCCCAGGGAGGCTGCGGAGTCTCCTTCTCTGGAGACATTCAAAACCCACCTGGACGCGTTCCTGTGTGACCTACTGTAGGTGGTCCTGCTCTGGCAGAGGGCTTAGTCTAGATGATCTTTCAAGGTCCCTTCCAACCCCTGACAATCTGTGATTCTGTGATCTTATAAAAGCAAAAAACACTAGGTCCAATCTATTACCCATATACGTCCACTGAAGTCCACAATACCACACTGATGTACACCTGTTAAATATACACTATCAAATCCTGGAAATGTAAATTAATCTTGCCAGATGAGTAAATGCATTAGGAAGACAGAGAGATAAGAAGCCTTTCCAGGAAACAAGGAAATTAACTGATATTGAACAGAAGATCACACGTCTCATCAAGAGCTTGAAGCATCGTTCCACTGAATTCCCTTCCCTTTAACTTCTATATTTAAGCAAATACTCAACAATTAGAAGTCAACCATTAAACAACCCACATAAGCATACAATATGTATTGCGGATGCCTGATCCTGCTTCCAGATACGTACCATTAAGACTTCAGTACACTGGGCATAAATGTATCCAAAGTTTATTCCAAAAAGTTTAATTTTCAGTGAAGGTCCAATATCCAGTTAAGGTCACATTTTCAGCTATAGCACAAGCACTGATTTTTCAGGAGGAAAAAATAAAAACATAAAAAAATATATGCATCCAACATCAGCAGGAATGGATGACTTTTTGGAGAAATTAAATTGGAGAGAATTATTTTTGACTAACCAGCTCATCTTTCACACGGCAAAAGCACCAGGAAGTAAAGCAAAGTAAACTACACTCCCTGGTAAAATTACTTTTGTGGGAAGGTTTCTCCAAAAGTAACTACCAAAATGTTTGAAGAGGGTCAAGCTGAAATGGAAGCTCAGCAAATATACGGACCTATATCTTCCTGGACACACAAAGCTGGAGTTACTACAGCTCTACACACAAAGCACATATCTGAATACCATCCCCCAGTTTATGCACACACCTGTAGGTATGAAAGCCATAGGCCAATGCAGACCTCAGGAAACAGCTCATCCACACAAACAAGCCCCAGTGAGGAAGGGGCAAGTATAAATATGTGCAGCTCTTGTTTTAGGGGCAGTTGTCAGATCTGGTCACGCAAGCCCAGTTTTACCAACATAGCCAACTCTGCCTTCAGCAAAAACTTGTCCTTCCTGACCTACGACTAGGAAAAGGTTTCCATCATTACACAAAGGGCATGGAGACTGCAAGAAGATTACACAAAACCCAGTGAGATTATTGTTTGGACATTAAGAGGACTTCCCTAAATCTTCTCTTTAAGTTTTCTGTGTGCTAGTTAGAAGTTACTACTGCTAGCTACAGCCCGGGCTTCAGGTTCTGCCACAGAAATGTAACAGCAGGTAAGAGCATTGCTAATTGTCACCGGGGAATGAAGACTGCTACTTTGACATGTTCTGATCCCCTCCACACACCTTCACAATTAGGTAGCTACAGTCACAAGAATCACAGGGGCCAGAAGAACGTATTTCTGCCTGACAACCCTGGACTGTGAAGGGCCGAAGGTAAAATCAAGAAGACTAAGTACCACAGCAAGGCCTGAAGGACAAATTCAGTGTCCAGCACATTAAGCCATGAGCAACTCTGAACTCATCAAGGCCTGGCTAAGCACTGCGGTCAGCAGAAGCACAACAACATTTAGGAAAGCCAACACAGGAAAAATGACTCCTGCCGTGCAGCCATCCTTTACTTACAGGTAATTGCCTGTCCAGCTGGTTATCGCAAGGATGCGTGGATCTCCCACAGTGCTGTGATGTGCTACCTAGGACATGCACAACAACATGTTTTCTTTGCCTCTTGTATTTTGATAGACACAGCGTTTCTGTTTTCATACAGAAGGAGCAGGATTCTCTGGCAAGGGTTTCTCTTGCCAGGGCTGGTGACAAGCCCACTGTAAGTGAATCTGTATTTCTAGGAATTTTAGTTTATCTTGCAGACCAGGAATACAGGTGCTTTTCACAAGTCCCACATTCACGACAGGAAAACGAACAGCATCCATCATCAGCAAACCGGAGCAGTGAGTTGCAACCTAGGATTTCATACACAGTGCTTTGGAATTCTCACCCCAAACATATACTTAACCCTTGTCCTCACTGAAGGCAGTAAGCTCTTGCATCACTTGATACTGCAACAAAAACACAGGGATGTCAGTCTCAGGGTGAGCAACCATACTTCTCATCCATTTGAAAAGATGGAGGGGGAAATGGGAACTGACTGACAGGGCTTCCAGGTCCATGCTGCCTGGGGCTAACAGCAGCAGTGCTGTCTCATAACTGCTTCCTGACCAACGTAAACCACGGCAGTTCCATCCCTCTCCAAACTAGCAAATGCATCACCACAGTTGCTAGCACAGTTTTAAACCTCTGGCCATCTGAACTAAGAAGAAACTTCACAGACATAGAAATATAAGCTATAGTCCCTTCCTGTCCGAGGTTACAGTGTAAAATGTGCCCAAAAAAGTATTCTATTACCATCTTCAGGAGCTGTTGAGACCAGGTGGGGCGGTGCTCCCTGCCTCCCCCCTCTGGACTATCTCCTGTCAATGGGCACAACAACGCCTTATCGCCTGACCCATCGATAACTCCCTCCTGGACTATCTCCTGTTAATGGCCCATCAAGGAACTGCCTCACGACTCCCCATCCCATGGTGAGATGCTCCGCCCAGGGGGGAAGGAGCCAAGCAGTCCATGCTAAATAAAAACTGAGATCTCGAACACCCTAGCAGCCTTCTTCCACTGGATTCCCAGAGGAGTTTTTCCCCCCACTGGAGTTCCAGAGGACAAGAGGTACCTACCTACCACTGGACCTTCGGAGGAAGACCAGACCCTTTTACAAGATCGCTGCTTCCACAGAACTACATCCATCGCTTCAGGAGGGCTGCAGCCAGCATCTTATCGGACTGCTACTGCCACCCTAACAGGGGGTCAGGTTGTATTTCTGACTCTGTCAGCGTAAACCAGTGGGTTGGTTTTTTTTTTCCTGCCTTGTGTTTTTTTTATATATATATATTTATATATATATATATATATTAGTAAAGAACTGTTATTCCTATTCCCCATATCTTTGCCTGAAGGCCCCTTAATTTCAAAATTATAATAATTTGGAGGGAAGGGGGTTGCATTTTCCATTTCAAGGGAGGCTCCTGCCTTCCTCAGCAGACACCTGTCTTTCAAACCAAGACACCTCCCTATGTGAAGATTCTAGTTTACAATGACTGAAAGCCTGCTTTCTCTGGGGGGGGGGGGGAGAAAGTAATTAATGGCTAGTGCGTTCCTGCAGCTATCTACACCAAATTCATTATTAACCTAGCATACTATAAAAATGTTTATACTCCACAGTGCTAAAGAAAGCAACCATCAGGCAACGGACTTTGTGAATCCCCCAAATCTTTCACAACTCAGTGTGTCTAATAATGGTACCTCCCTTCAATTAATAATACACAATAACGACTACACTAATATAATAATTAGTTTTTTTGCTTCTCATCTATCTGCCACTACATAAATGTAGAAGTCAGATCTGCACATTTTTTTTATAATTACCATTTCTTTTCCTCTATTTAGAAACAAATGTAATTACTTCAACTAGAGAAGGCAGAATTACTTCTGCAGCAGAGTCAAAACATGCATCAACACTCATTTTCTATAATTATTTCACAAGCAGCTCTGTCTGGCATCTTTCTCAAATGAAAGGAGTTTTCAAAAGGCCTTTGGCTACTTAATAAGCAGCACACAATTACAGGCACAATTGAAGAAAAAAATAACAGAGAAACAGAAGAGGTTCTCACCATTCATTTAACCTTCTTTCTCAGCATCTGCCTTTAAACACAGAATAACTTCAGAGAACCTCCTCATAGCCTCACTTTTCTACTGTACTTGATAGACAGCATGAGCTGCCAACAGTATCTTCCAGGACAGAGAAGTGTCATGGCTAGGATATAAATAAATACTGTCTATATCCATATTTCGCTTTCTAGTAATATGTTATCGCAGCATCTTGAAAAGAGTGTTGTGATTAACCTTAAATTTTTGAAATTATCATTTATTATGGTTATTCTCTAGACATAAAAGCCATATACAGCTCCCATATTCCAGGTGAATTAACATATCATGGAGTGCTCACACTTAAATTGGTTGTAGTAACCAGTAAAAACAAGGGTGGCACGGAGCCAGTATTAAGAAGAGATCAGAGTACATCACTGCATTAGTTAAAAGTCAATGGTATGAGCAGTGGCAGCTACCATCTGAAGCCAGAAAAGCCCCCCCAGATGCTTCTGTGTGGATTAGCTAGAGCTCTGCCTCTTCTGCACTCTAAGGAACAGCGGAAGCTGAGGATCGGAGGAACAAAAAAGACAGGCAAGAGGAGACAGGCTGCTCTTGACAGCCAGATTCTCTCTTCTCTCATCAATCTTAAACCAAAACATGACACCAGTATGACAAAAGGCTATTCCCCTTCCACAGGCTTCCTAAAGAAGAGGCACAGAAAGCCCTATGTATTCTTATAGCCTCTACACTCCCACACAAATTCATCACCCTTCTGACATCCAAAGCCTGACAACTCCTGCCACGAGCTTTTATGAATTAAAAAAGAGCTATTTTAAATTCAAATAAGGTGGCACAGTTATTAAGTTATTTTTACACTCTTCTGGACTTCTAAGACAAACTTTGAGTCTCCTCACTTCCCAAATAGGTGCTTTCAAGGCATACATCAGTAAACAGTACACTCCAGTTCTCACACCAGTCACTTTACTGATGGCAGAGCAATTAGTACCACAGAAAAATATATTAAACCAAAGGACTAAGGAGTTAGAACATGCCCAACCTTAAGTCAAACAAGTTACAAGAAAGTGCCTTAGCAATGCAAAAATCTAATAAGCAAAAAGCAAAGTAGCAGCTTCAGGTTTAAGTAGTTTTAAACTCAGTTCACAGTGAGATTAGTGTCTATTTGGCAGAGGAAAAAAATTAAACTTCTAAAGATAAATCTGTAGAATCACGGACGATTTGTAAAATGGTGTCAAACAGTTTGCCATAAATTTAAGGGATATTCAGTACAGTGAACACTCATAAGATCTCCAATCCAGATACCTAAGCCGAACAGAAATTTGGATGTTTCAAGAACCAAAGATGAATTTTAATGACTTAAAAGAAAATTGAGAAGGGAAATTGCCTTTCAAACCTTCTTCCAGAGCAGTTAATGCTTCAAACTGCCACCTACTATACAAGATGAAACCTCATTTTGTCTCATCTTGGGATGGCAGAACCAGTAACTAAGAATCTGGATGAGAACCTGCACTGCATGTTAAATGTGAGAGTTACTGCTTGGGCCAGGAGTCAGACTGAAATACACGTTTGCCAGAGATTTTATTTATTTCTTTATTTTTAGAACCTAAGCCAAGTTACTTAATTTCACTACTTTCCTTACTATGTGCAGGCATAGGAAGGAAGCTGCTCAGTTTTCTAATTAGGCTTTAGAGTCTGTTTAGTATTTAGCGTGAATAAAGGCCACAGCCTTCTCATCCTGCAATGAGTTACATCGAAAAAGCAAGAGAAAGGACTCCGATTTCAACAAAGCACAATGCAAAGGGCTGAAGACTCACTGAATAGGCTACAGGCCAAAAAGAAATCATTCAATCATTAAAACCAAAACGGCAATAAAAGCACCACTGCCAGATCCTAGGACTAAAGGACTGGTACAGTTATTTGAGCGCATGCCGTTATCTTTCCTCTTACAGAGACACTCCTCTGTCCCTTCTGAGTGCAGAGATGCTCCTCGTGTCACCAAGCCCTTCTGGAAGGAACCTCCTTAGTCCCAGCAAGTTGAGACAGGCTGCTGGGCCCTGACCAGCCCTGGCCCCTGCTCACATCTTCTGGTTCTGGGCCCAGCATCCAACTCGGTGTAATCTGCTCTCCAACCACGGGCCCACATCACGATCTCACGTCTGCCAGCGTGACCCAGCAATCACTGATTAATACAGGCAAGACTTGCTGCATCTGCCTCACCAGGGTGTTTCAATGACAAACTAGTCCCCTAAGGAAGATTTACCAAACTGAAATGTGATATATCGCTGAGTTTCTACAGTCAAAAGCAGTGACAAGTGTGTCCCAGAGTGCAGAGTGTTAGTTATGTTGAACATTGAAGCCAACACGCTCTCACCCTCTCCGTTTCCAAATGTGCCATAATATTTACTGCTACAATATCTTTCCCCATCAACCCTTTAACTATCTCCTATGGAGTCTAATTAAAATGAAGTATGTAACATACAATGAACACTTGCACGCTACTGATAGATACTTGCAGATGTCATTATAAAGAAAACGGCTCCTCAGTACTGAGTAACATAGAAAGCTTAACAGAAAGTTTCTATATTTTCCCTGTTATATTTAAGCGTAACATTTTGACAATAGGACAGTTTCATCGCTTTTTCTTCATTTTAATTACTTTACTAACACTTCATACTTGAACACCAACGCTTAGAATTAGGCAGTAATTAGGAGATTCCTCCTCTTTCATCTGCTACTTCAGCCTCAGCCAAACTGAAAATGGCAACAATCATCAGATTTCTTTTTCAGTTTTAGACAGTGGTCTCCATGAATAAATAAATATTAAGTAGAGATACAGTGTCTAAATAAATTTAACAGTCATTATGTGAGGAAGCAGGGAAGAGAAACGTCACTGAAGTGAATTGCAGTATCTGGGGGCTGGACCCTCTACTTGTTTCACAAAGGCAACTGTGTGTTTGCTTGTTTGTGTGTGCACATGCAGAATGGAAAAGGGGCAAAACACATTCATCGAGTTGCCAAACTTTAATGCAACGACAAAACAATGATCTTACCGCATTTTATGCCTCTTTCTGTATTTATTAGTATTGTATCAGGACGTATGAGCCCCAGATAAAGATCAGGTTCCCGCAGCACAAACACACAAGTAGGCAGACTGTTGAGCACTTCCACAGGCATGCACACACACACACAAAGTAGGCATCAGCTTCTCTATACAATATACCGCAGAAACAAAATGTCCCCAACTTACGTTATTATAAAGAACCCATTATATGGTATCAAATAATGAGATCTTCCCCAAAGCTGCTTCTAAGCAAGTGACATTGCTTAGATATTTAATTGCCATACATTTTACTCAGAGATTATTTCCCCCTCCCTATAAACACACAACTTTTTAAGTTTAGGTCTTCAGGCAATTTGCCCCCCAGTTACAAAATGGTATCTAACAAATGTTATAATGGTTGAATTATTATTTGAAAATGCCATCTATACCATGCCATGCAAATTCCTACGAAGATTAATTATAATCCAAAGGTCTTACACAGACAACACGATCTGCAGGATGAAAAAAACCTATTCCATAATGCCCCAGCCTCCTAGGACATACCTAGAATCTGAAGGCAGCAGGACTCACTAAGCACTTAACACACCAGTCAAAGCAAACAGGCACTTGAGAGCTGAAAGCTGGCACAGTACTTAAAGGAAACAGAGATCCAAGACCATGCTTTGAGGGAGGAGAAGCTGAGCTCTTATTCCCACGAGGATGAAGCACCAGCTCAGCTCTGAAATTCAAATTCTCCTTTTTCACTAGAAGAGAGGTAATAATTTAAAGAAAATAAAGGAAACAGAAAGTGAGATGGTAATGTAAAAGTCGAACGGCACTCAGCCAAGCACTGCTATATCCACAGTGAACTCAACAGCATTCCAGACATCCACTGTTCCTCGCCTCTAAATTGAACAATGCATATTAATACCATAACAGCTTTTTATTAAGGAAAAAAAAAAGCAAACAACAAAACCACCAAACCCAAAAAAACCCACCACAAACAAAAAAACCTGGTACCATGCAATGTAAAGGCTGCCAAGAAGCCATGCCGTTCCGAAACTTCAAGTCAAACCTCCCCTTATAAATGTCTCCCTAGTGTGGTACATCTTGACACCCATATGTTGTCTCAGCAACGCAGGACATGTGAAGCTTTGCAGATCACACTGACTGGCGCAGTTCCTGAGGCTCCCACACTTCTCATCAGGCAGACAACATACTACACAGAACAAGGCTCCCTAGATAGTCTAGGACAGCATTTTAGTGTAAGCAAAACTAAAATTATTGCAAGCTATATAATTTGGTGGGTACCTTTGTAAGAACCCCATAACGCTCAAAGGAATTGTTTGAGCTAATCTGTGACCAGTAGAGGCCACAGTGCCACATACTTCCAGCAGCAGCAAAGACATCCCTGGGATTTCTGGAACAGGCATCAGATCTTCTGCCATCTCCCCTCCAGTACAGCAAAAATAGTAAATCTACGTAGTGAGGGAATCTGCTTTCTCAGCAGCCTTTTGAGGCTGGAGAACTACACTTCCAACCAGGTTCTCAGCCAAGCACAGAGCTCTGGCTCCTCATCCCACCATCTGTTGACCTTCTTGGGGCTGGACATGAGGGCAAACAGGGAGCAGATCCAATAAAGTTGTTTTAGCAACCTGCCCCTTAACTTACTCTCCTTATTCACAGAACTAGACATGCACCCACCACACAACTATACTGAACTCCCATTTTCCTCTGCCAGGTCATCACAGGGAAAGCTGTTGGCTCTGCCACTACAGAAAGGTTTTCCATCTTGAGGTGGAGCAATGTAGCAGAGAGGAGGAACACAGACGGCAGCCTGGAAGCAAGGGGCCAATGCCTGCAGTTTTGCACAGAGAATGAATGAGCAATTTGTGACCGTACCATATCCATGAAATGATAAGCAAAACAAAGGTTTAAAACCAAACTAAAACCAGATCAAATTGAGTAACAGTCTACTATGTATGGAGTGGGGAAACAGTTGGTTTCTGACCCAGGATTTTTGAGCTCTGCGGACCAAGAGTACTGTAACTCTTATAAATATCACAAAAGCAAAGCAGAAAGGATTTTTAAGGATAGACCTGTCAACACAATCTGGGAATCGCCCAGCTTTTCTGTCCACAATATGACCACATTATTGTTATTTCTGTGCTCTGAATACACAACAAGGCAACCTGCAGTGGTGTGAAGGGTGCCCAGAGCATCTCACACTGTGCTTGTGCTCTCAGGAGGGAACAGATGGAGTGCTGCAGGCTACAATTTGCTATTTCAGCCTGACTCCTTTAAGTAAGACAAACTTAAAGAAAATGCTGAAGGTGATATACCAGTAGTACCCTCGTCCTTAACCCTGGGGACAACCTAAGGTAGGATTTGTTTCATAAAGTCTTAAAGGTATTTGAGTTTAAAAGCATTCCTATCTGTCAACACATTCGAGTACACGATCAGAGGCAATGCCAATTCATGATTCCTGTGCAAATCTCATGCACAGGGTGGCAGGTTTTGTCCTCCTGTGGTGAATACAGGAGATTTCTGCAGATGTTTATGAAGTCTGTAACTCAAGCAGCAATTTAATCTCATCCTGCTTTTCTCACCTAACCTCTAGAGGATAACCTGTTTTTAGAGTTATTTACCTGCAATGGGAAATACGTGGTCAGCAAACAAACGCATATGTCTAGGTAGGCATGTCTGGGTTAAGAGAGTTACTGTTAAGATTTGCTGACAACTGAAAAGGTCTAAGCAATCCAATTGAAAGTGGTCAAACAGATAAAACTGACTGTGCCAAGTGGGATGGTCAGCAGAGGACAGGTGCTACAGCAAGAGAGAAATACAACACCGAGTGCGGAAAAGCTGTTTTACAGGGACCAAAGGTTATAGATTTTATTCCCGTAGGAGGAAACTTGGACCCTGATTTCAGAACTTGGAGACGGTGGGAGAAAACATCATTTGGAGGGAAGAGCTGAGTTAGCTGAAACAGCCTCAAAGCAAAACCTGTTTAAGAATGAGGCAGAAGCTAAAAAATGTATGTGGATGTCTAAATCTTTGTGCTCTTTATAGCTGCAATCAGATGTGATTTCATTTATAAAACTCTCATATGCATTTTGAATGATGGGCCACTCCCAACACAAAAGCTATAAATGCAGAGTTCCCCCAGCTGAGCACTCTGAGAAATCCTACATTTCAAACACCAGACATTAGCATCAGGTCTCAGGGGCAGTTGGGCCATGATCCTGTTTCTGTGCAGTAGTAACACAGAACACCTGCCCCATGGCTGCTAGACCCTGCTTCCCTGGCTCTCCCTGGCTCAGGGGAAGAGCAGGGCTGTTTCTTCAGCTTGAAAAACTAATATACAATTCTAGATCTCAGATGCAAGTGGAGAAACCTCTGGAGCCTCCTCTCCAATGGGTTGTAAAGCATCACATTGCTCTGACATTATTCTTTTTAACACTCACACAAGAAAAAATTACAATATTTCCATAAGATGAATAGCATAGCACCTTATAATCCCTTGTGTTTCACTAATTTAAACTGTGATTTCATAAGTGCTTCTGTAGAGACGAACACTGCCAGGTCTGAAATTAGGTAATCATGGACACACCACAGCAATCACAGAAAAAGAAACACTGAATTATTTGCAAGGTCCTTTTTCATGCTACAAATGAGGGAAGTGCATTTGAAAAAAGCAAAACTCACTACTCAGTCTTTCAAATATTGCTGTTTCTGAAGCCTAAGTACTCTGGAGGGTATTTAAATGAAGACCCATCCCTTTCCCACCAACCTCACCACTGCTGACCTCATGGCAAAGGACCTTCAAGCAGAAAATTCAATCTTTTGCACACATGCAAACGCCAGCATGGCCATGCTGATAGCAGGTCAAACAGCCTTCAGTTACTTTCGCAAGCCAGACAGTACCTTTCACAGAACACATGCAGATTTTAAAATTAATTCATTGAACTGTAATCTAAAATTGAGATTCAGGTATATTCTGAGTTTCTACACTCATCCTACTTCCCTTAACTCCCATCATTCTAGAAAAGCGCGGCATCGTGTAGCTGGTGTTAACACTCTAGAGTCGGCTGCTAAGCGGAACAAATGCTAGAATACAGTTGTGGACGATGAACCTTTAGACACCTAGCATGAAAACCAGAAGATAAAGATTGCGCCCCCTCTTAAAAATAAAACAGGATCTACTGTGCCAGGCACCCTATAGATTCTTCATGGCAGACACTCTACCCTCACAAGCAGAATAAATAAGACAAAGGGCGAACGGTGCAGAGCTGTGTGTTGCAAACGACAGGAGCTGGTCACAGGATCTGATTGCTACTGGAATATTATGGCTTAAGAACTAACATATGAGCAAAAGTTCCTTCAGTTTTAATTATTGTTGTTACAAGAAATGCACGAAGTTAAGGTTATGAAGTGCAAATATTTTAGCACAAATTGCTCTAACCAGGAAAAACAACTTCTCCTGAGCAAAGAAACTCAACAGCACTGAAGCAATTCAGAACAGGAAACTTACACACCAGCAAATAGTATGTTGTTTGAAAACAATTTTTGAAGTACTTTGCTATAGAGCAAAAATATCCCGCCAGTCTTTTCTTTCAACTTCTCCTTGTACTTTCAACAACGCTACCTTTGCTTAACACATCTGCCTCATAGGCAATGCTCTGCCTCCCCCTCTATCGATAAATGGTGCTTCTTTTTACAACATCTCAGTGGTTTACTGCCAAGGAACACCCCTGTGACAGAGAAAAGGCAGGAATAACAAGCTGATAATGATTATGCCTTCAGCACACAGGTACATTTCTACAGCCCAAAGAGTACTTTAACAAGATAATACCACTTTTAGCACAGGCCACCGTGATCAGGTTTGGAGATTATTTCTTGGTACAAGCAAGAGCATCTTTTACATTGAGACAAATGCAGAGACAAATAAAGACAGACAAACTATCACTCATACTAATGAACCAAGTCTGATCACCCGGGAGCACTGACACTAACCTGTGAGCCTCGGTCCAACTGCGCTGCCGGCAGCGCGAGGGGCTTGGAAGGTTCAATGTAAATTCCTGATCGGTTGCAGCATAATGTACCAATATTATACGAAGCACTTGTTTGCACAGAGTGCGATTCCAACTCTTTTACACCGAGATATTTGCTTCTGTGTGAAAATAAGTAAATATTTGCTCTGCTGTGCCAGCTGGATCAGGGGAAAGCTGTAAATTGCCTAAGCCTTTCCTAGACAGTAGAAGGCTGGCAGAAGGTGCGTATCTGGAGTTCACATGCACAATGCTAACTGGAAGCAACAACTATCGAGAACAGCTTCAGAAGATAAACAGGAACACCAGCAGTAGATACAAAACTCATTTTCACCCAGTGGGTTTTATGTCAGGTATTGCAAAGCTCACCTTTTAACTCTGTGGCTCCTGATTTCTTTAGAAGAGTAGGACAGAGACCAGAACCAAAAGAGTTGAGTTTTCACAAAGGAAAGGGAAGTCTTGTAACTGAAACTAGTACGAGTGCATTGTCAAGTGATTTTGAAGAAAACAATAATATACGTGTTGAGATGTGATGGGAATCAGTGTTTACAAGAAACTTAACACTTATCACCCAAAACCCCTTCCATCACCACAAAGCAAATTACAGGATGCAACATGCAGCCTGGTAATTTCTACACATTACAGGGTGCAATTTGCAACACTTTACACCAGGATTTTAATCCATTGCATGTATCGGACAACAACTCAAAGACATTTGGGCTCTCTTATAGCAGCAATGCTATTGGCTTTGTCTGAGTTAGCATTTTTAACAGTTTTTAACTGAGTTAGCAGTTTTAACTCTGTATGGAAGAAAAAACCATCACAACTGTAGACTTGCTTGCGGGCACAGCTGCGTTAGTGACAATGGGATGCTTTCTGTCCAGGATAAAGAGCCACGCGGATCTTTTTACAGAGGAATGTGTAATGAATGTAAAAACCAAACATTATAGCAAAGAGACCTCTAGAACAGCAGGTGGAAAGATTTACTCCTATGACAGGCTAACAATAATTCATCTGAGGAGAGTAAAACCAACTGGGAAGAACTGGTTCATGCATATACATGCAGTAGTTGATACGTAAGATTGCCTTTGGTGCAGTGTTCCTTTTCTTAAATTTGGCATCCCGCTCCTCTGCCTCACTCTTTCTGTTAAAAAAGACGACTTATTGCCAACAGTTTATCTTCTTATTAAAAACATTATTACATAAATTTATCACTTGAAGGCTTTATCTTCAAAGTGGCGGACTTCCTTGATATATGATCTAATCTTTCAAGCTCACCAAAGATTTTTGTCAAACTTCATTAATTGACAAATCAACTTCTGGAGATTTGGATCTGTTTGCAAGACCTACTTCCCTCCTGCTTCTTTTTCATTCTCTAGTAAATGCTAGAAAACCTTTCAAAGTGCCACAGGGAGGAAACTGTGACGTTAAGGCTTTCAGATTTTGTTATCCTGTGAGCTGTGGTCTCGCTTTAAACCTCCTTCCAATGGTCTCTGCACCAAGATTTTAGTTTAATAATTTGAAGGATTATTGGCAGCTAAAATGAGGATTTGTGGATCTTGAGTGAAATACATCGCAGCAACAACTGTCAGTCTGATTTTGATGCTCACGTCTGTATGCCTCTCCAGCAGTATTTGAGTACTTTGATACTGTCACAGTTACGGTCTACTTGAATATTATTTCTAAAGTCATAAAATATTCCACTGCTTCATATTTTCAAAAAGCCCAGCTTAAAAAAACAAACAAACAAGCCAACCAAATATAAAGATTTTAAGCTTTTTTAGCTTATATAACTAAAAAGCAAAAATAAGTTAAAACGAGTTGAAAACATTTTCTCTCTCTTTTTTTTTTTGTTCATTGCACTATTGCAGTCGGTAGAATAACAAATAATTAAAATGGTGACTATATTTATAAATCCCTATCCAGTGCCATGGCATCTGGAACACAATCCAAAGCCTGGGGAGACTGGAGTTGTTTGCTTCTCCACCTGTGTAACGTGAACTGAGATACAAGGCATCCCTGCATCCCCAAACGGGAAGGAGATCTCTGGTTCACTCTTGGGTTTGTCATGTTCGGATACCATACCATAATGGGCCACAGAAACGTCCGCGAACAGAACAGATGGTTAAAAAATAAAATAAAATTCCATTTTCAAGCTCAACCAGTATGAAAATGCAACGTACTTGTGCAGACAGACACATACACCATGACAAACAAGGTTTGTGCTCTCAGACTCCATCTGCTGGTTCTGCAACAGTATTTAAGCCATCAACATGCCTCCCCCCTGCCCAAGCTGCGCAAGACCCCTGCTCATCTGGCTAAGTTGGCCAGCGTTAAACACGAAGCTAGGTTCATCTCAATATTTCAGAGTCCATTGAGGAAAAATAAGAGAGTAAAATATTTATGACAAAATGTAAAAGAACTGAACATGTAAGGAACAGAACTGTTCCTAAATGTCTTACAAATATCTCAGGGTTAAAAGCATTAACGTGAGGTTAAAAATGTAGTGCTCTCTTCCATTTTGCCCCTACCTTGCTTTTGCATTATATGTTAGACCTCCCAAGAAAGCCAATTAACGTGCATTTTATTCTTTGAATTGTTTAAAATTGAGCACTTTCAGTGTATAAACTCTAAACACCTCTTATTATTTGAGTGCTTTTTAATGCAGACTTGTGTACATTAAAAATACATTTAAAAATGAAACTCATTTATGTTTCAGCTGTCTTTGGAAAAGCAAAAAGAGAAACATAAGCAGGAAGCAGTGAGCAGTGTTTGTCCCAGGACAAAGATAGGATCATGACTATGCAAATCCATAGAGCTTAATAAATGCTTTGCAAGACTGGATTTGTCATTTCACTCCCAGGATGAGTTATGGTATGTATTACACAGGGAAGCAAAACAGACACCTCCCTTCGGTCGCTCCTCAGTGGAAGTTCAATGCTCAACACATGCACTGCAAGAATACACACAGAGCATTATCCTTTCCAGTTTCCTCCCACTAACTGGGCTTTTCACACTCATATAAAGCGACATCTGGAAACGATCATCTCATCGCACCCTCAAAAAACTAGCAGAAGCAGTAATAATATGGTAATAAGGGATGAAATTTTCTGAAAGATGCCACTTAACTGAAGACTAAAAGACACCATGCAATTTAAATAAATTGCTTTTAGCAGGGGAATGAGTGCCTGGCCCATTTTTGCAAATTGTGGGCCAGATTTCCAACACATGTAAAATGCTGACTTTGGTAAAGCAGTGCCAGTTTTGCACAA
Source organism: Leptosomus discolor (assembly GCF_034619465.1). NCBI lineage: Eukaryota > Metazoa > Chordata > Aves > Leptosomiformes > Leptosomidae > Leptosomus > Leptosomus discolor. Next base: position 4,913,226 of record NC_141407.1, on the reverse strand, counting down.
GCTAAGGATATAGTCCTGTGAAGTCACATTGTTAGGACCACACTGGAGACACTCTTAAATTGAGGATGCTGAAATGAAGCTGCATAAGCAAAGAGGAAAGAAGCTGTTAACACATCAAATATCCGCTTATTTTGCTTCCCTTGCTATACAGTTTCTTTAAGTGAGCTGAAAAAGAGGAATCACACAATTATATGAATGCATACAAGAAAATTCAAACATTGTGTTGTACACAAAGACGAGAACTCAGTTCCCCAATTAACTCAGGGTGGCTTGGTAACTCAGAAGTTGACATAATTTTGTTTTAGGTTCTTTGCACACCACTTGTGTCCACGCTCCAGCCCAGAAGATCTGAAATGGATCCTCCTGGAAACCATGATAGGGCACATGGAAAATAAGGAGGTGACTGGTGACTACCCAACATGGCTTCTCTAAGGGCAAATCGTGCCTGACTAATTTGGTGACCTTCTACAACAGGGTTACAGTGTTGGTGGGTAAGGGAAGAGCAACTGACGTCATCTACCTGGACTTAAGCAAGGCATTTGACACTGTCCCACACAACATCTTTGCCTCTAAACCGGGGAGATGTGGATTTGACGGATGGACCACTTCGGTGGATAAGGAATTGGCTGGATGTTTGCACTCAGAGTCACAGTCAGTGGCTTGATGTCCAAGTGGAGACCAGCAACAAGTAGTGTTCCTCAGGGGTCGGTACTGGGACCAGTGCTGTTTAACACCTTTGTTGGCCATACAGACAGCATGATCGAGTGCGCCCTCAGCAAGTTTGCTAACGACACCAAGCTGAGCAGTGAGGTCGACACACTGGAGGGAAGGGAGGCCATCCAGAGGGACCTGGACAGGCTTTAGAGGTGGGCCCATGCAAACCACGTGAGGTTCATCAAGGCCAAGTGTAAGGTCCTGCACCTTGGTCACGACAATCCCAAACACTGATACTGGCTGGGCGACACGTGGGTTAAGAGCAGCCCTGTGGAAAAGGACTTGGGGGTGATCGTTGGCGAGATGCTCCATACAACCCAGCAGTGTGCGCTCACAGCCCAGAAAGTCAATCGCATCCAGGGCTGCATCAAGAGCAGCGTGGCCAGTGGATCAAGGGAGCTGATTCTCCCCCTCTGCTCTGCTCTCTTGAGACCCCACCTGCAGTGCTGTGTCCAGCTCTGGGGCCCCCAGTACAAAAGACATGGACCTGTTGGAGCAAGTCCAGAGGAGGGCTACCAAGATGCTCAGGGGGCTGGAGAACCTCCCCTGTGAGGACAGGCTGAGAGAGCTGGGGTTGTTCAGTCTGGAGAAGAGAAGGCTCAGGGAGACCTCACAGCAGCCTTGCAGTGCTTAAAAGGGGCCTACAGGAAAGGTGAGGAGGGACTCTTGATCAGGGGGTGTGGTGATAGGATGAGGGGTAACGTCAGGGGTAACTGAAAGAGGGGAGATTTAGAGCAGGTGGAAGGAAGAAGTTCTTCCCTGTGAGGGTGGTGAGGCCCTGGCACAGGCTGCCCAGAGCAGCCGTGGCTGCCCCCTCCCTGGCAGTGCTCAAGGCCAGGCTGGATGGGGCTGGGAGCAACCCTGCCTAATAGAAGGTGTCCCTGCCCATGGCAGGGGGGTGGGAACTAGAAGGTCTTTAAGGTCCCTTCCAACTCAAACCATTCTGTGATTCTATGATATCATTAAGGTGGGCCTCACTGTCCTGCCAGTGACACTCCTGTACATAGCCTTCTGGTGTCCCCAGCACATTTCAAGCAGAAATACAGCCTGGAAAAACTGAAACAAGAGAAAAATTAAACTGGCTTTAATTCACCAAAAATTTCACTGAAAACCATTTTTTACTTAGAAAAGTACTGTGCACAACAACAGATGTGTTTAGCTGCCTCAAATCTACAACACCACTAAGTCAACAAGTGCTCAGGGATTTAACTGTTCAACAAAGCAGAATAGTTTTTGTTGTTGTTTTGGCTTTTTTGTTTTGTTTTCTCCTTTCTCTCTTCATTTTTGCCTCTTCAGATTAGGAATACTCAAGCTGTTTGGGATGAAGCCTGGACAGAACTCAGAAGCCAAGAAACATCACAAAGAACAGTGTCATAAATTCAGCTGGTGTGAAACTAAGTGCTAGGCAGTTTCACTTCTTTTGGAGGAAGCCGTAAGGTCCCATCATTAGTGATACCTTGGCATGAAAGCCTCGTGCCTTTATGAAAGTTGTCATTGTACTGACCAGACTGCCCACTCAGAAAATAATTCTATATTCAAACCACATTATAGAAAGCCATTAAATTACACAGCAACACCACCAAGCAGAAACAGTGTGATGTGGAAATGAATAACTAGACTTCATCCTAATAAATAAACCAAAAAACATTTCTGGATAACAAACTGCCTCTGCAGATAAAAAAGTAAATCCCTAGAATTTAAATCCATCATGAGCAAAACCCCTCTGGAAAAAAAATCCAGACCAAAGCACTATTATGACTGCCTTTATATTCATAACTGTATTTACGCAGACTAAGATAAGGGCAATCAATCCATATGCCTCAGGACAAAAAAAACGATCTTCTGCAGGGATCAGGATAAAAACGATTCCTCACCATAGGTACTGTGGTTAAAGGCAACAGGGGACATGCTTTGCTAGACTTGGGAATTTCCAGGCATTGGTCACTGCTAGAAACAAATACCCAATTTATGGCACACTGATGTGCTCCAGCAGCAAATCCCAGTCTCTCCTCTGTACATGCTGCTTTCCAACACACTGAATTTAGTTCCTGAACTTTGGATGGACCATGGCCTCCCACCAAACCAAGTATCTTGTCAGCTCCAACAATCTGGCTTTTCAGGAGTCCTGTATTCAGTCAGTCACCCAAAGTGCACCAAAACATTCTGCTTCCCCTTTCGCCAGTTAACTACTTCCCTTTCTCCTCCCAAATTCCTTTTGTTCCATGTAGTTCCTCACTGTTCTTATATCCCACACAACATAGCTGCTCGTTTTTTCAACTCTTTTCCAGTAACTAATTCACAGATCTCATCCATCCTCTGTTCTTTGAACGGTATCTTTCCAGCCTGACTACATTTCCACAGCCAATACACCCATAACTTGATATTGATAGTTCCTGAAAAAGACATCTTTTCCCTGGAACACCCCTATACATGCACCCAACTGCACCTCTGCAACTTGAAGAGAAACACACTTTGCTTCCTACAGAGCTCTGTAGTTTCAATTGAAGTGGTGTCTGTATTGTCCAAGAGGTCTGAAGGTGCACATTATGGGCTAAACAGAAGTTGAGACCTGACAAAGAGAGACAAAAAAGCATTCCACTCCGACAGGCTCACAGCCACAAAATACTTATCAAGAAATACTTCTTTTCTTTCAGCTGTTATTTAAAGGGTAGATGTTGTCTTTCTACGCCATCAAAAATTAAACGAGGAGGGGGAAAGAATAAAGCAGAAATCAAGAAACATTTATTATTTATTTAATCAATTTGGCAGGGAAAATCATCATCTTGCATGCAAAGGGACTTAAGCTGTTAAGATGCGATACAGATGAGGCCCCTTATCTTTCAACAATGCTATCAGGCTGTTTCGAAGCACAAACTGAGGATCGAGGACAAAAAAAGAAGGAATAAGGAATACCATATTTTTGTAACTCTACTCTTATCTCTCTAGCCGACACGCCAAAGGCTATTGAGGTGGAATGAAAACAGTTTCAATCATCAAGCTAAGCAGACAAAGTCACTAAAATGGGTACCAGTCCCACAGGCTTTGCAGGATCCACACACTGAAACTCAGACACGAGATCATGCCATTCTCAACAGCTCACCTGCAGCGCTCTATAGCTCTTGGGAACAGGTGCTATCAAGAGAAGAACAACTGCAATTCATTGTGTTGCACAAGCCTTTGTTTCAGGGAATTTAGCAAGAGAGGAAAACCGACCACAAGCGGAACCTGCATTGCAGCGGCTTGTGTGACCAGAGCTGTGAAAAGAAAGTCCCTCACAGCATCTACCAATACAGAAAACCAGAAACCCAGGTAAACGGAAAACAAGAAACCCACTAAGGTTTTCCTTCACTGCTAATATTCTATAGAAAGTGTTTTTCAAAAGTAGGCAATCTCGCTAAAAAGGCATCTATTTTCCCATTGTCTACATTTAAAGTTACAGAAGGCAGTGGAGCTAAGAGTTAAACTTTAACTAATATTAATAGGTAAATGAATGTGTGTTTCAGGACAAGGCTTAGAGTAACTGCAAGTTAAATTAGTCTGTGAATCAGTGATTCTAATAATAACCACACACCTGAAACGCCATTTGTGTAGTGCTTTGACTCATAGATCTGATTTTTTAAGGGGTTTTTTTTTAAGCTTGGGGAAAAAAAAAAAAAACAACAACCCAAGAAAGCAGCAGTATAGCAACCCTGAATCTTATTTTTCAACATTAACATGTGAATGTTTCCTATTTAGTGAGAGCTATCCCTTAAAATTAAATTAGAAAGAGGTATTTTCAACCTGTGGTAACAACTTGTACTAACTCAGCACACAACAAAGCAACCTGGTTGTTCAGTTTGTGCATTTCATAGCAGTACACAACTGCTAACATTTTTAACAGAGGAACAGACAAAAAACTTTTCTGTAAAATATGAAAATGTAGTCTTAAAATGACAAAAAAAAAAAGGTAAAAGCTGCTTACTACTACTAAACTTAGTAAGATTTCACGGCCACAAAGTACCTTTTAATAATAACTAAAGGAAAAGGTTTTCCAACTACTTTGCAATATCATATTAAACTCTGAATAAACAGATTATTTGCATTTATATCAGCTACTTTATCCTGACTATTTTTAAAAGAGGTATTGAATTCAGCTGTATCGTTCAAGCCTAACTTTTATTTCCCTAGGCCAACAACAAAAATTGAGTATTGATCTTGACAACTGCTCCTTTCTCCAGGAGCTAAATCACATTGTCCCGCTGAATGACCCAGTCTCTAGCAGCTTATCTTAAGAGACGGGCTGCATGTGATCCATGTGAATTTGTTCATATGAGGACAAACGTCCTCTTATCATAAGCTTGTTCTATGAAGATCCATTGTCACATCTTTTTTGGCAGGGGGAGACTACAGGGTTTTTCAGGACTTTTTCTACCCTCCCATTCCACCCGGTCAAACTGGAAAATTTCCTGCTTCCAAGCCTCAAGGTCACAAAACCCTCTTCACCAGTCACCTGCTGTTACCATCCAAAAAGGCAGAGAAGCTAATGTTTAAGACTGCTTTTCCAGATAGTATTTTAACCAGGCCTAAATATTATTTTTGAAGAAAGTCTTATCTCTGTCCCTTTATTAGTGTTTGTTTAAATGTTACTCCAGCCTTTCTTTTCATGCGAGTCCATCCCACCAGAAGGCACACACTTTTGAGATGAGTTTTCCCCGCTGCAACAAGGACCTCATTCGCAAGGTCGTCCTTTCTCTTTCCCGTCCACCAGATGGGAAAAAGGACTTTTCCCCTATTCTCCCTTTCTAAGGCAAATGGAGAAAGAGAAAAGAAAAAAAAAAAGCCAAAAAAAAAAAGCAGAGGAATAGTAAATGAGAAGGAAACAAGCCTCAAGCTTCCCAAATACAGCTTTCCAAAGCACACACTTTTGAATGAAGCCCAAAATCCATGAAGGATTTTAAAGAGCTCTGTTAAACTACTGAAGACAGCTAAAACATCCTCCACACTCAGAAAACGAGTGCTGAACTACTCAGCACTACTGGGAACTGTGTTCAGACATACTATTCTGATCCTGTTATCTCCCCCAATCTATTATTTTGGGGGTAGAAGCTAATGTTTTATATTTTCCTTTCCTTTAACCAGCCCTCAACCCTGTGTCTGGTCTTAACCTTCAGCAGTCTTTCTCCTTTCCCCATTCCCTGCTGAGCAACTCTTCCTTCTGACTGACAGTTTACTGTTTTATGCCTCAAGGTCATTTAATCTTCTCCTGTCCCAAGTCACAACCTATCACAGTCTATGAAAGAAAAAAAAACCAAAACAATAAACACCACCACTAAACCCACAACCACCACCACAAAAATTATACATTTACAAAGGCAGAGTTTGCCGTATTTTCTGGCAGTTGGCTTTTCCTGGAGGAAGGCAAGCTGGGACTTAATTTTCAGTATCATTTCTAAAGATCAAATATAAATGAAGTCTTGTAATGCTGTCCTGTAGAAAACCAAAAGTACACCAGTGGGACAGCGGATTCCTGGGCACATACTGTTTGTAGAAATTTAGATAAGATATTATCCAGTTTAATAAAAATTCTTTGTGCTCATTTAGAGCAAGACCTTTCATAATTAGTTTTTAATAGGTTTTATATAATGAAAAACTTCTTAAAGTCCATGTAAACAACTTCCATTCACTCTAATAAGAAATCTGAAAATCATGAATGATCTTGATAAGAGTTGCATCAAGTTGCTTAGACTTTCTAAGCTCATGCTGAGCCATTCTTGTCATACTTTCGCTCTGATGCAAGGCCAACAGTCAAGAAACGCACAGCAGACAACTGCAACTTTGTAAATGAGCTTCTGTCACTTGATTTGAAGTGGAAGGAAAGCATGGTCCTTCCCAAATCCTGTTCTCATTTAGAGAGGACAATAAAAAAACTAGAATCTCATTGCAAGGTGTGCCTAAACTGAAGGCTATGCCAGCAGTTACGCAGACTCCCTAGCACATAACTAAACAACGTCTGTGTGACAAGATACTAAGAAGATTATTTAGTAAAAGGGACATTGACTTCTCACTGTTGGAAGGCTTATGTTTACACCGATTTCTTGCAATTTAAATAAGTAAATACTTCTCCAGTGTAGGTGATATTCTCTACTATTATTTCTGCAGCCGATTTTGTTATCTCTATTAGTGGGCCTAATAAACACAGTACCAATACTAAACAGTCCAGTAAAATAGGACTGCTCCAGTCATCTACTTGACTGCACACAAATGTGTAGGAGTTTGGTACTTCCCTCCTGCTAAGAAAAGGTAATGACAAAGAAAAGAACCAAAGAATTCACTTGAAAAAAGCAGCATCACTCATCCCTCAACTATTTAAAACCCCCTCAATTTTCATTGATGTCATTCATTAGGTACGCTAAGAAAAATCAAGGAAGTAGTGCGGTTTTCTTGGTTCAGCACATTTTAAAAAAACTTTACCATGGAAGTTTTGTGTAATTATGCTCCAAATATGGTATTTTAAAGGAGTTCCGTGACATATGGAAGTTAGAATAATGAGTTGCATTTTCTCGTCTATCATTTCAGTTGACATTTTGTGGAAGTTGTACAACTTTAGATATTGGGTAAGTCTCTCCCTTCTTTCCAGTCCACGCTTACATCAAAATCATTACAATTTCTCCCACCCAATGCCCTAAACAAAACATAAATGCCATCACCATCAATCTCAACAAGCTCTGTATGACAACTCACATTAACAGAATGACCTTCTTTGCTTTCATTTTCATTAGTAAATTAGGACAGAAAATAGCAAGTGGCTCAGCTTAGCCAATTTGAACAAGTTATCTACATCATCCTTCATGATGTCAGTGGGTAACTATGCTGAGCAAGGAAACTCAGCAATTTGGGATCCAGCACAAGACATCATTAAGCACAAAGCCAACATGTTTTGTTTTGGTTTGGTTTTATCCCTGAATTACACTAAAGCAAGCATTCTTTACAGGTAATACAGAAAAGTTTGCAAGCTTGGCTGCTGCAGAGAGTGCCTGCAAAGTCATGATGCATGAACTACAGACCAAATCTCAGCATGGCATATTTCTGTGGGCCTGCAGCTATTTCTGCTGAGGGTTAGAGAATCTGACCACACTAGTGAAGGAGGAGACAGCCAAAAGGTGAACAGCAGAGCATGAGCCAATGTCCCAAAGAGGCCAGGACATCCGTCACTTTGTGCTTTCCACCCAGCTGCAGAAAAGCCTCCAAACATCTGTCCTCTACCAATGGACAGGTGCTGAATACAGCAAACACCTCCATGCCAGATCCTCATGATCAGATTTATTTTCTTTTTTAATCAATTGTTCTCAAAGAGACACTAAATGTTCACTGCTTTATATCCTATATAATAAAGGAAAGGCAGTAAGGATGTGGCCCCCTGCCCCACAATGCACTCAACTGGCCAGGCTTCCTCTCTTGGAAGAGGAAGAAGATGCTGCTGGGGATGCTTATGCTGTGACAGTGGGTGAGAAACACTTAGACTGAACTGCTTAATCCCATCCCAGGATGGCATTTGGCTGTTCTTGGTGCATTCTTCACATTTCAGACTCGCTATTTGGTCAGAAAGAGCAACTGGAACCGGAATGCTTTTTGTATAAACTTTCCACTACTTAAATCCATTTGCTGTAAACCACTAATTTGTGGGGAGGGAAGGTTGGTTGTAGAAAAAGGAGAGCAACCTTTTAGTCTCTGTCCTTTGTCCACACCACAGTAAGGACCTTGCAAAAACTACAAAAATACAAACCCTGAGAAGACAGCTGTATGATGGAAAAAACTGCTTTGTTCATCCCCTTGCAAGGCAGAGAGCTTGATTTCCCTTAATGGCTAATGATTAATGTATGGAAACAGGATGAATAGCCAATATATCTGAAACATGAGGAACATGATTCTTTAGTTTTTCCTGGCAAGGCCAATATGGCTTAGAAGGAAGACAGATTCTTCCTGTCCTGGATCAAAACTGATCTGTTCCAATATGAAAGACAAAGGGAAGCCACTGCACAGTATTCGAACAGGTTTCTTTGTCAGAAGTGAGGAGAAGAATCAGTTCCATCAAATGGAATACAAAAATATATTTTAAAAACAATGCTTGCTGCTTCGCCACACTGCACTCACAAACTGATACCACTGTCAATTTGTTAATAGCCAATGCTGAACTGTTACCCAAGAACAACATATATTTTGTTATGCACTTACAGGGTGAAAATTTTGTAACAGTCTTAAGAGCAATTTGTCTACTGGAGAATTGGTTGGAAAACTCTCATCTGCTTGCCCATTTCGACAGAAAGCAGCCATACACTGTAGCAGAAAGTTTGGCAAACACACTATATGCATAAAACCAACAGTTTCTTAAACACTTGCCTATGGAATAAAATGGAAAATATTCCAGGATATATCAAAATTCATAATGTCAATTCAGATCCCTGATGAAGCACATCTACAATAAGGATGTGTGGAGAACCATTTGTTAGTATGTTGGTGAATCAAAGTATCTGTGCTGTACTATAAAGCAGCAGAAACCCTACCTGCACATTTTGTTCTTGTTGTGAGTGGTGGTCCAGGGGGCCCTGTACCTCCTTCTCCAGGGCGAGTGAGCAGCACTCTGATCTCATACTCCACATCAGGATCCAAATGCCACAGTTTGTAATTAGGAGAGTCTACAATGTGCGTTTCTGCCCAATTCCCAGTGGTCGTCCGATATTCCACCTCTTTCAGTATGATGGGCCCGTCTCCAATGATGGAGTTGGCATTGGGTTTGATCCACAGGTACGTGGCTCCGACAGCCAGCAGCTCAGGAGGGGCGATAGGAGTTGGAGGTTCTGTGGAAAAAAAAAGAAACCACGAGAGGCCTGAGACAATTTTGTCAAAAGGATCAAACTTCCCTGTGTATCTGTATAGCACGGCTGCCCCAAAATCTGCTGTAACACAGGCACAGTTTCTCCTGTTATATACTAAATCTCTCATAAGAATTTAATCTGTTACTGGAAAGAATTTGGCTGCTTTTTTTCCACTTTTTTTTTTTTCACTAAAAACTCGGCCCCCTTACACTGGGGGTAGTATTACCAATTCAGAAACACCTGCAAAAATAACCACAAAGCAACTTTCATTTAAAATAAAACACCATAGTCACTTTTAAAAGATCAGAAGCTTTATGCTTATTCTGTCCTTTAAGCAGCCGAGCAATAGCATTCAATATAATATTGCAGTCTGAGGGGGGGACAGAAGTCTTCAATAAAGAAGGCTGAGCGCGCTTGGCATATACCCTGTGTGAACAGCTCCAGTGCAACAGCCCTTCCTCTGCCCCGTGACCCGACGTGGCAGAATATCACGATCATTGATCGTGGTATTGTGGTTCAGTCAAAGTGTCACAGCTCAACACGACACAATTAGCAAAGAGCAGAAAACTCAAATCACTTGTTCATTTTGTGATTTTACCAAGCAAAATAAAGGTTAAAAATGGGATATATTTTTTTTAATAAAAGCACCAGCTGTGTGTCCAAGAAAATACAAGCAAATGTAAACACTAGGGGTGTTCCCATGGTCAATGATACCAGTAGTTGGGATGCTGTCAGAACTAACTAACTGGGGCTCTTGGTAGCTCAGAACTAAGAAAAACAAGTTTGCTAAGGCAACACTGAATCCACACCTCCTGTAACGTTCTATTGTGAAGTCTGCTTAACTTCATGAGCAAAGGTACTCAAGCAAAGTCTGTATGAGACTTGATGAGTGCCTAAATGTCTGAAAAGCATCATGAGGAGGCAGGAACCTGGCTGCTGAATATCACCTCTATGATAAAAAGAAAAGCAAGCCAATAAAAGACATCTCAGCAGCACCCTTTGAGGAAAACTACAAAAAAACCCCACCACACTACAGGGCTCTGGCTGTCTGCCTGATTTTTATTTCTTTCCCCCATCTCTGTCAGTGTATAAGTAACACTTGCATACTGGAAACAGGATGAATAGCGTATGGCTTGTGGTTTTGAAAACCTGAGCTGAACTGTGCAAGATTATGAGCAATTTCTTTAATCTCGCCTAGCTTTCCCTCTGTCACACTCTAATGTGGTTTGCCCTCAGCCCAGAGGGCACAAACTCTATTCTCTTGTGAAAACAGGGTGACAAAAAGGACACCTCTGTCTCAGAAAAGAAACCTATAAATGTTACAGCATGACATTAATTTTTAGAGTTCTGTATGAGTTATTCTAAACCCCTCTGAAAGGTGATCCCTCAAAGAACAGAGAGCTGGAAGAATCCAGGACCCACAGAAATGTGGAAGGAAGGAGTTTGGGCACATGTGATGGGAGGAAGACGGGACTTTCCCCTCTGGAGAAGTCTGGCAGTTTACATCTGCTCAGTGAAGAGAAACAAATGCACAGAAACCATTATGATACAAAATGATCAACTGGAATGTTACTTAATTTCATTTCCTCTGGCTAACTAATTACAATGAACCACAGTATCTCCTCGAGATTGACTGCAGTAGTTGTGCGTGGTACCTCTGGAAAAAAAGCAATCTGAATTGTAATTATAGCAGGTATCCAACATGAACAAGAACTAGTGTAACAAGCTAATTTTTCTGTGGAATGTTTGTTTCTGATTTTATTTTGCACTGTTCCCCTTACTCCTGCCAGAATCTTTTTCTGATATGAAATGTCAGGCTGATTATGTTTTGACTTAGCAAGGCTATTCCTCCAAGAAATTTGTTTTCAAGAAATGCATGTAGACGTATTTTCATTAAAAATCAAATTATTATATATCACAAACAGTTTATTACTTGTTTCTTGGTGCAAGACAATTAAAAGATAGACTTAGTGATTTTTATTCCCAATGCAAAAATGACATCTTACAAGTCACATCATAGCTGAACACAAGACAAATGAAACTCCATTCTCCTGGGCTGTAGACTTCAATAGCAATGTGATCCAGGTTACTTTGGGATTTGATTGCAAGTTAGAAGAGATTTATGGGACTACGCTTAATTAATAGAGCAGTTTGTCCTGCTAAACAGACATGAAAGTCTCATCTAGCAAGTTTAGAAACTACTGTTGACAAGCTGATTTAAATTTAGAAGACACCCAGCATTACTGACTTCTCTATTTATTTTAGGCCTAATCTAACACCCCCCCACACCCCCCCAAAAAAAAGGCGATGGTGGTTTTCCCTTTTTCCCCCGATTAACCTTCCCCTTCCTAAGTACCATTTGAAAAACAAGTGCCGAAGAATACCAGAAAATTGGGAGTTTAAACTGTTGCTCCCATTTTCTGAATTTAAGAAACTAAGATAAGCAAGCTGTTACAGAGTTATTCAAGGCTCGACCCCACCTCACTGAAAATAATGGGCTCTTTCCTACTGTCACCAACTGGACAAGAAGCAGTTTTTTAAATATCACTCTGTGCAAATTTACCGCAAGTGATCTAAACAAGTTAGCCATTATTTCGTAAAACTAGAACATAAATAAGGATCATTTTTTGCCCTTTCTAACTAAACACACTTGTCAGTTACACATGACCAGCCTGATGTTACAAGCTCACTATTTTAATTAAAATCTCTATGTGACCTTGATTAAATAAACATGGTGACAGATTGGCCTCGTACACATGTAATTGTGATCAACCATATTTTAAGCCTCATTTGATTCAGACAGCATTTTATATTGCAAGCTTTGTCCAGCCTGTTGCTCCCTTTCAGCCATTCTCCCTCCTCCTCTGGGCACAGAGGAGAAAGCCACAGGCTCCTCAGCAACGAGGACATCTGGAACTGGATTGCTGTAACTGAAACAATATCTAGCCTGAATCCCAGACTCAGGAAGGACACAGAAAAATGTGGTTCCTGGGTGAGCTCTTTCAAGGAAACAAGAGACCTATGTAGTACAAACTCAAAAAAAGGGAGTTACTGAACATGAGCAGATTTTACTGTATGTGCAAAGCAAGGCCAGTTGTGCAGACATGAAGGGAATTTGGGGTGTGCCTTTCTCCTCCCATTAGAAGAGGCAATACAGCTGTGGATTACAGCTGAGAAAGCTGAGCACTGTTAGGGCTTTAAACTGCCCAAAAGTTTAGTTGTGCAAAGAGTGTGAGAAAACAAAACTAACATGAAGGACCAAAAGAGACTAAATAGAATCATAGAGTATCTCAGGTTGGAAGGGACCCATAAAGATCATTGAGTCCAACTCCCCACTCCTCGCAGACTACCTAAAAGTAAACCACATGCTTAAGAGCATCATCCACATGCTCGTTAAACTCCGACAGCCTTGGGGCTGCGAACACTATACTTTCCAACAATCGTGGAAAACACATGTATTTTACTCTTTAGCAACTGCTCCTGCGTGTTTCTACTCTACCAGTGAAATATTTCTCTATGTGATTTTTCCAAGCAAGGCATTTCTAAGTAATTGTTATACAATGGGGAAAAAAAAAAGGGGCTCCATGAAACCTTCAGATGCAACTGAGAAGACTGAAAAATTAGAGAAAAATCCCCAACTGTTTTCACTGTCTCCTGAGAAATAATCCATAAGAAAAAGGCATTACAGAAAACTTAATCTTAAAACAGCTGGATAAACCTCTAAAGCTATGGATTTTATATGAATAAAAATTTAATTTATTTGAAAATGCCTGCCTTGTTCATAACAAGACTATCTGATAAAAAGTACAGCCAAGGTGACCACAGACTCTCATTTGCATGTGATGGCCTATGGGTGGACAAAGAGAACCCATTATGCTATAAAACACTAGTATATCACAAAGTCCAACGATTCTGTTACTGAGGTGCTAACACGTACACTTGTTTAGTAACTGGACAATCATATCAACACATGAAATTCCTGACATGACTCTCTCAAAATACACTATCAACTTAGGACCAAAGAGAATCAGAAAACAAAACGAGAGAGGACCCAGAAAAGGCTGACATGCCTGTTAAATAGAGGAGGAAAGCAGATTTGAATCCGGCTGGGCCATCCAGTCTGTTCCTGGTTGCTTGCTGACCCTGTAAGTCCCTCCAAAACCTCAGCTGTGTATGCCCCTGCACATAGCCAGGTCTCCGGAGCAGCAGGAAGATGGTTGCAACGCGCACACAGACAGCCCTGTTTTGTTTTTTCACATGCACACAACATTCAGCACAGGTTCTAAAAATAAGATCAGAAGACACAGTGGTTTTTATTCTTTGGGGGTTGAAGAGGTAGGGATGGGAGCTGCTATCAAAAGACATTTGCCTAACAAGCAGGATCTGTGTTTTCAAACATGATACTGCTTGTTCCCCTACTAACAGGAATTGTAAGCTTTTCTCACAGTGTCCTAAATGAGCAGCTGTGGATTGTGCTTGCCAAATGGATAAGGATGGGACTGAAAGGCAAAGAAACCAAATTCCAAGCTTCTCAGAACTTTCTAAAGCAAAAAATACAGAACAAAAATATATATCTGTATAGTTTTCCACACAAGTCACAGACAGTTATAATTAAACAGCTATTGAGAACACAGCCCAGCTGTTTTAAGAAAAAATGGAATGATGTTAAAATGCTTTTGTTCTGATTTTTTTGCCCCTCCATCCTTTAGGCAGGATTTGTCACCTTTGCACACCGTGTTGCTGGCTATTAAGAGATTCACGTGACTGACTGCGCAGCACCCATAAGTACCCTTTCTAGTTTTACACCACAGCAATAAGCAGTCTGAGCTCTGAATGACACTATTTATATTGGCATTGCTTATTAGCACACTTCCTACTACTGTAATAAATGCAGCAGTTGGATTGTGTTTGCCAGTGATTTTCCAAACATCCAGTTCCATTTATTGCACAAAGAAATGGCACCTGGATTTTACAACGTTTAGCATGAGACTATTTCACTGTGCTGACACTGTACTAACAGTTATTGTCTAAAAGAGAGACATTCAGATCTGTCTCATAGCAATGTAACAGGCTGACAGCAGTGGCACATGTCAACTGTATTGGAAGAGTGTGCCAGTGGCATTAAGTGATTCCTTAATTCACCTCGATGGGTAAATTGCAACAGCGAGCAATACAGCCTGTCTACTCCCAAAGAAAAGTGCCCAGAACAAATTATGAAATCAACAATTTTGAATATTTAATTGAAGCCAAAATCCAGGCAAGTGAGAGAAGAGGACGATTTAGGATTTCTACAGCCTACAGAAGAAGGGGCAACAGGGACAATAGTTTCATAGATTTATACATTTTACAGGTGCAAAAGCCTTTACTCTTGAGTTTGCATCCCATTATGAAACAGACCAGTCCCAGCAGGCATACAGCACCCTTACACAGCAAAGTTTAACCTCCTGTCCTCCAAGAGTGTCTCCATACTGTGTGATGGAGCCCTGTGAATATGCAGTTCTTTTCTGGCCCCTGTTGAGTTCAACACTGCATTCATTCTCATGAACCATCAGCCACACGATGCTTACGTGCTCAGTAATCAAAGACTGACAGACAAAAATGGAAAATTACCCTTTTAGCTTGTGGCAGGTTGGTCATTTAGCTGAAGAGGTAGGACATTAGAGCAGTAAGTTGGGGGCTGCATTTAGACACTGCTCTATTGTTCTATGGATCAGCAGATTTAATGTCAGTACTCTCCATCTGATGCTTCTTCCCAACACAGAATTTACTGACGTAGTGATAAGTAACTTCAGTACTCCGTGACATAGAATACTCATTTACCACAGCATGTCATGCGCTTTTCTCTTCTCGCTTTTCCCTTAAGAGCTAACGTTTTTGTCTACAAGGGACTCACCATACATCTCATGTACAAGAAGTGAGGGAGAAAATAAAAACAATCCAGAAAGACGTGAAAGAATTAAGCAAAATGATCAAAGAATCAGCTGAACAGCAATGAAAAACAAGAGATGAGCAGATCTCAGGGGACAGCAATCAGTATCACCAAAGAAAGGCAATGGGGCAAGAGACCAAATATTTGGCAGGAAGCTCATCCTCTGACATTCCCAAAAACCCAAAATTCAAAGACTACAGACTACTCCCTTTACATCTCACAACAGCGTAGGTGTAGTACTTATATATGAAGGGACAACTTGCTGCAGCCTGATGAAAATGAAGAATACATATTCTCTATGTATTTTCCCCTTAAGCAGCAGTGGAAATGCTCCTTGGTGATTTGAATACATATGTTCTAAATTAAGCAACTGAGCTGCCTAGGTTTAAAGAGAAGAACACAGTAATGCTTATAGGGGTTACTATAAAGCAGTGGAAAACTTCTTAACCATTTCCTAAAAGCAAATGCAAGAGAGCTGGAGCAAACCCTGGTTGAATAAAGTTCATCTGTATTAGTGTTGTTTAAACAAAAATTTACAAAGTTGCCCTGAGACCAGAAAGAGTTGGTACAGGCCCCCTGTCTCCCACCAACTCTTCCAGTTGCATTATAGGTTAAAGGACAGGGCACCAGATGCCAGGTGGGAATTACAGTCGCGTACTACTTCATTAGCATTTCACACTATTTGTGTCTCAGAAGCTTAGCCTGAATCCCACCAAAGCCTCAGAGGATGCTTTCATTCTCTAATAAAGAAGAAAATAGCATCGGATTAGTTGAACAGTATCTCATTTCCCAGTGTAAATTAAGTGAATTAGATGGAAGACTTTGTGCTCTAATTGTAAAGCTTATTACAAGAACTCACATAGATTAAAACTGAATGCTTCTCTTTGAGTTATCATTTGCACTGTAAAAGAGGAAAAAAGGTGACTATAGGCTCTGCCGCGGCTCCCTAATGGCTCAGTATTTATATGCAGGAATCTCCAGTACCGCTGCAAAACACCTTCATAAGTCTTCTGCACTAAGTGCTAGAAGGCAACCTTTCTTCACAGGGAGAGGAGCGCTACCCTGCACAGCGCACAGGCAGTCTCTCTAGGTAATCTCCAAGAATGACAACCTCCCCGGGGCTGGGAATCATGGACAATTAACTGTCATTTTTAAAGAGCATGTAATTTTCTGAGGTTTTCAACTGCAAAATAGCTACAAAATGACATCATGAACACGAGCAGTAGTATGCTGCTTTTTGCTTATGGAATGACATTCTTACGGAATGTCATTCTGTTTACAGAGATCTTTCATGAACCATGAGAGGCCCAACACAAAGACTTTTGCGCATTAAGAAGTTAGGCATCTGTGAGCTGATTTACAAATAGCCTGACTTTGACTACGTAGCTTCTCTACGTTCAAGCTGTACTAGTGATCTCAGGTTCCTTTCATAGTCAGGGGAGAGAAATCGACTCATCTTAAGGTACGCATCTAAGACAGATAAAATTAACTGCTCCCTGATCCCTCCCTCTTTTGACTGGTACTAAAATTTAGGGGAGATGCATTTTACCTCCTTACTCTTATTTTCTCAGCGCCTGGCCTTCAGTGTGAAATACCAGTTAGTCTATTAGGGGGGAAGCCACAAAGCAAGCTGTGCAAAGAACTGCTCGGCGAGATATAATACGGAGCCCCTGTACGCTCTTTAAATGCTCTCTGAATGCCCTCGATTCAGGGCAGCAGAACTCAGGTGCTCCAGTCTAAAACCATCACATGAAGGTAAATGATTATGCTTTTCTCTGGCAAAGATGAGCACAACTCACTTTCCTTTTATATATGCAGCCAGGGCATGCACTGGTGACAGTGATGCCCTCCGATTTAACAATTCAATACTTAGTGCTTGTCAAAGGAAGAATTTCATTCTTTTAGTAAAACTGTTCTGAGGCTGCAGCATCTTAGCCCCATCTGTTGAGACAATGTCACACGCATAAAAGCTTCAGCTTTCATTTGACCAAAAAAAAAAAGTAAAAATAAAGGCCACGACTTTCTCTAACCAGCATCTAACTGCTCCATTTTGCTCCTCCAGGAGCATGTCCAGTGTGCTCAAGTCCTGTACTCCAAACTCATACTTGATATATTTTCCTGTAACAACAATTAGCAATTTTTAATTTTTTTCTACTTCCCTTATTTCTTGGAACTTGTCCCTGATGACAGACACATCAGGGATGCATGGACTAACATATTAGTCTTGAAATTACCTATGAAGAAAAAAAAAAAAATATATATATCTTCTTTCTTATGGCTCCACCACGTCTGTGCAAAGATATGGAAAACTGCATCCACATCTTATCAAAAAGAAGGTCCTCTCCGCCAGTCAGTAGTCAGGGCCAGCTTTAGCACTCTCATGTGCTTCTAACTCCGTGGACTATTTAAGCTCATGTATCATGTGTTATTAAATCTATTTCAGCTTTCCGCATGAACAAGCTGATAATCTCCCACAGGGACTGGAAATGTAAACTCAACAAGCACCAAAAAAAGTAGAAAGGCGGGAGTAAACACATAAACCATAAAACATGTAATTTCAGGTCAACTCAAGTTCAAGCAGCTTCATCAGTTGCTATGGTACCAGCTTATGATGGTGGGAAAGGATGGACGCAAAAAGATTTTATAGCTCTGTCTATAGTGGCCATTTAGCAACTCCTGCTTTGTGGCACATCTCCGCAGAATGAGGGATCGTTAGTCTCTAAGCTGCTGAAATGGCAAGTGACTGGAGGTATTGACTACTATGAAGCAGCATGGAATGGTTTGTCTGGATTGATTAAGTACCTTAATCCATAGCAACCTGCTAGGTTTGCAGGAAAATCCTGAGGCAGGATTCTTCATTTCATTTAAGGCAAAGCGGGGAATTAAACATCCCATCGCCCTTTACCATCCTGTCCACCACCTAGAGACGTGCAGAACAGACGAGGAGCAGTAAGGAGAACAGAAGCAATAGGCAGGCTGGAGTTTAAACATGAGACACCACCATGGCGGTGACTTGTAAATTCAGCTGTTCTGCTGTTGCACCATTGATACCGATCTCTCTTCTTGCAAATACATTATGTACCCCAGAGCTGGGTCAGCTTAGAGAGCGAGGACACTGGTGCGCGCACATGCCGTGCATTTCAAGGAACTATTCACAGTTAATCCTCACAGCATATTGGTGAAGCAAGTATGAGTATGTTGTTTTATAGCTGGAAATAATGATTAATGGATGGCTGTAGGGCCAGAGACTGAATGTAGTCTTGTGTTCCAGCCTACAGACTTTATGACCCCCTACAAAGAAGCGTATGCCAGGATTGACATACAAATTTAGGCTCTTTCAGGCCATAAAGCAAAATGTTCTCATTTAAGCATTTATTTTCCCATGACAGATCTGTGAACAACTAATCACATTTGACCATGAGGAGGCAAGTCAATTCTGACAAGATTTGACAGAGCTAATGCTGTAACGGTACAGAGCAAACTTGCCAACAGGGATCTCAGGGAGCCACCATGGTGAAGACACACCACTAGAGCAACTTTTCAACCAAGGTACCTGTATCACATGAAGCAGCATCGAATAAACTATCCAGGCAACTAAGTCTCAGAGTGGATGGCCACCTGAGTGCCTGTTTTCTTGATATTGATCTGAGCAAGAATACAGATCTCAGTATTCATATGAAACTTAGATGAATCAGAACTGACTAATTTTAAAAGGAAATTTGCTGAGTGCTCATTTTTAGACAGGACGATTGACTTCCTAAGTGACTGAAATTACATACTCGGGCAGACTGTGAGGAACTGTTGGTTAGCATGAGGAAAGAGCAGGCTTTGCTGTCTTCACAGCTACGCTTCATTCAAATTTAAAAGTTTTCTCTCTTCTTTCTCTGGGAGTAAGCACAGTTGTACACCTAGGAAACCTAAAGAAATTACTTGAATACCTGGATATCAATGGTATTTAAATACTCCTTATGCAGATTCCAAACAACTCACAGGAATAATACCTACATAAATTGTCCCATGGTTTACCCTTGAAGTAGCACTTTTCATTCCCAAAATTCAACACAGAGATTAATCATCCTTCCACTTTTACTGACAACAAGTAGGCAAAGTGTGAAAAAGAGCCAAGTTGCTGCCAATAACTATTTCTGCTGCCACTAAGGCTGCATTGCTTATACAGCTATGTGAGGAATCTAATAATTTATTGAAATGTCAGTATGGCAAGAATCTTTGCTTCTGGTGGCAAAAAGAATCCTATTGTCTAGCAAGACAAACATCAGGAAAAACAACTTGAAGTTCGATGGCGACTTCCAGAACATAAAGGTATCTCTTCCACCTTTAAATCAGATGCCAGTCTCTCTGGTTAATGTAAAATACACACAGAAGAAGAAAGTCTGCTTGCTACACAGAGATATACTCCCAAAAATGAATGTTTACATTAACACTTATGTATTCCAACAATTTTTTTCTGAAAGAATGAACAAACTTTCTACTTCTGAATGTAGCTGAAGGAATACCTAACAGGCAATTCTAGTATCCCTAAACATGCTTCAACAATACGAAGAACTTTTTCAGAAAATACTTTCTCTGCTCGTTCCATTTTACCTCAAGTTGAACAGGGCTTTGGGCACTGATCTTCACCCTACTAAAACATTACAGTTCAAAAATATCTGACGTTACCTAGATACACCTAAAAGCCTTGCTAATTTAGAGACAATGCAAACTACACTCAATTAGTTTTCTGTCTTCTCTCTTTTTTCTTCTTATATTAAATCACATTCATAGAGGAAAAAAAAGAATTGTTGAACCATGGCTCGGTTTGGAACATGGGGATCCATGTAGACTGAACTCATACAATACACGTACGCTTTTAATAGCACACTATACTTGCAGACAGTTGAGAAGTCATGCCTGTTGACATCACAAACTCCATGTCTGATAAACCCCATTTTATTTCAAGAGTCTTAACCCCGTATATCACAACCTTTCCTGTGAAAAAGCATAGAAGAGACATTTCAAAACCTCTTTTGTGTATGAAAGAGCCTATTTTGTAGCCATTAAAGACAAGAGATTGACGGCCTAAGACAGCAATCTACAGTTGCGAACAACGAATGACATTTCTACTCACCTATTTTTAGAGCTACGAACCAGGTGAGCAGCCAATAGCGGAGAAATTAGAGGATGGGAAGTGAGATCTGGTAATTTCCCCAGCTGCAGCACAATGGAAAAAGCGTCCAAGCACAGGGAGCAATTTCCTAACCAAGAGGCCAGACCACTCCAATAAATCTAATAGCCCAACTAAAAGCAAACAAGGTATTTCCCCTAGACTTGTAGGCCACCAGAGGTCCAGTATCCTGGATGTTGTACTTTTACTGTTTTTTCATAAGTCTCCCAATATTCCCAAGAATGTCTGTGATGTGTCTGTTTAGGCTCTGGAAGGGCTGCAGCATGGCCTGTGGAGTTCAGGCTGTAGAACTGAAGTAGTTTTTAATGTGTCCTGCATCTGTAAACCAGTGTTTAGTCAACCTGGGTCCTGCACAGACAGGATCCTCCTGCATTTGAGGTTATGCAACAGAAACCTGTTCATCTAAAGAAGAAGTGATGTTTGCTTTCCATTATACCAAGTTTTATGCATATCCACCAAGACCTCAAATCAGCTTCCTTCAAAGAAAAACCCTATTTCAAAAATATATGTTCTAATAGTAGAAATGGTATGTGTTAAAAGGTTTTATTGAGGAGCTAGCAGACAGAGTATTTACTGTGCTACAAATCTTCCTAAAACAGAATCTGCAGATGTCCAAGCATTATCTGCATATATGTTTAAGTAGACTACTAGTAGTTTCTTCACTGAAGCACACTTTTCTGTCCAGGGTTTTCTATTCACAGCATATTACTACGGCCCCAACCAATTCAAATTGAACCTGGGCTTTCCAGAGAATGTTCAGGTTCAATTTGGATTTACTTATTTAATCAGCTGAGAGTTCCTTACATAGTCTGCTCCCCTAAAGGCACACACTTAGTAAGTTCCTGAGATCGAGCATGTGCTACAAATGCTAAAAACAGGGGGAAAAAGAAGATGGGAAATCTATTAAGACATGGGAGAAACTTTTTTTTTTTAACAATATGAAGAACGGTATAAAGAATTCAGATCATAATGATTGGTCATCCTTCCAGGACAACACACACTAGTATACAAGTTTGATATACAATCTGCCAATTTCTAATACCAGTATTCCCTAAGCATGGCTATCAAACAGGTCAAGAATCGTCAAGAAACAGTAATTCACCCATGCTTTCTGGCTGAAACAAGATCACTGGACTACCTAAACATAAGGCAAAAACTGATTAAGCACTACACTACTGCAGAGCAGGATTTGAGATAGCTACTGACTGAGAAAAGTGGATTATATGTGTTTATATATGTACATACCTGCGGTATTTGTATTGCTGTGATGTCTCTAACATAGTGGTGATAAACAGTGTACAAACAGCCTCTACACCACACAGCTTGTAACTCAGCACACGTGGACAGGCAGAACAGAAAGAAACAGTGATGAGTCTCAGCCAGCAAGACAGGCTGCAGTCTTTATGCATTATCAGCCTGTTACCAAGCACTTTGTAGTCATAACAACAAAATTGAGAGATGTCAATTACCATAATAGCGAGCACATAATTAGCAGCAGCCTGAACAACATGTCATCCTGTAAAACTGAAGAATCAGCAACTGAAATGCAAAATGACCAACATGCTATTAGGTACAAAAAGTTTTCTTCCTACATTAGAGTTTCAAATGATGACTTGAAAAATTATTTTCCTCCTTTGTAAGGAATGTTTATCACTTTAGACGAGGACCATACTTCTTAATTCAGTAGAGAAGTCATTACGTTCAATTCCATTATTCTATGATTTGAAGCACCAATGGATAAAAAAACTTCAGCAAGAAAATGCCACAGAGTTTGGAAATCTAAGCTTCGAACTCCAGAGCTGTGTCTTTCACATTGAAGCAAAATATCAAACGTTGATTACCTGAGCATTTGCTACATACATAAAATGGAGTTAGGACACATAAGGGTTTATTTTCCCATTACTTTGTATACATGGAATTCCTACTGTTGAGATCAATGGAAAATTTTAAGCAGACAAGTCACTGTATAAGCTGTCATATATATAACCATGAATGTCTGTGTTAATGATTTTATCGCTACACAATTATTAAGCATGGCATCAAAATTCACCTTTCATACTGTCAGTAATTTCTGCTAGGTACCTGGCGAAACGTTCCATTTCTAACACATCTCAAGGTGAAACACTATTGCAGTGTTTCACAAACACAGAAACTGTAAGGAAGAACGGCAACACCAAACATCTAGAACAGTCTTACCCAGTTGTCTAAACAGACCTGACCTGATTATGCACAGTAAAGTATCCAGTTCTTCAATTTTTCTTCTATTTATTTTCTGTCTTTACAAGCAGAAACCCACGTTCTCCAAATAAATGCCAGTTAATACCTGATGAGATCTTTCTTCAGTGCCACAGAAAATCATTTATTCCTCAAACTTGTAAATTTACATTCCCTCCCTGGAGCCCAAATAAAAATCACTAGAAGTAAACTGTTAGATGTAATCACGATCTTCAGAAAAGCTAGAGAAAAATATTATAGGCCAAATCTTACCCAAAATACTTGCACCAAGGAAGTCTACTGCTTGGTAAGGCTATTTAAACCAAATTCTTTTTGCCTCACTCAGAGTTCTTCTTTCTAAGGTAGCCTTAAAAACAGTAGAACTCTCCTGAGTTGAGAACAGGCAGGTACAGATTATGATGTAATGCTTGGCTTTAATGAATCGCATCTGATCACTTCACTATCTTTTGTTAACCATTCATCAGCTTAGCTCCTTGTAGATTTGCTTAATTATTTAAGAAATATAAAGATTATTTGCCTTTGTGCCTAATTCTTCTCTAGTTTATGCTGATACAAATCCAAAATAAATGGAGTTACCAATGTGATGCAAATAAGCCAAGTTTCTGCTCTTTTGTTCCCCACTAATCTGAAATGTTGATGATTTCTTAGCCTTCACAGGCAAGCTGATAAGAACCAGCACCAGAGGGAACTATTTTCTAACAGAATCTGCATTGTGCCTGCTCTGAACCCATTTGTTGCTTAGTAGGACCCTGGCACAGCTCCATAGTCCAATGAACATGATTAAAAATAACGAATTTAGTCTATTGAACAGGTGGCTATAACCAGTCTGGAGGGAGAGGAACAACAGTATCTGCTAGGTAGAAGTACTTCATGTTTTTGTCTATGGACCAGAGTACAAACAAATTTCAAGCATCCTAATTCCAATAACTGATGGCTGTCAAAAACTCTGCAAGGACCAGGAGCAAAAAGTAGGGGCAAGGGAAAAGAAACCATTGCATGGCTGCCTACACTTTTCACCACGACATGAATACTTGATTAGATCCTGGGGTACTGGGAAATAGGAGATGATGAGAGAATTAGTCAAGAAAGGATGCTACTCGGCAAACAGTTGTTGCAAGGCAGTAGAGTGAAGCCTGCCTCTGAGGGTCTGGCTCGACTCGCTAACAAATCCAGGGGAACACAGAGGCAGCAGCTCACAGTCAAAACAAGAAATGCCAACTGGATAAAAAGCGACTAGAAGACAACTGAAATTGCTGGGGAGCTCAAATTGACAGGCACACACTGATGATATCCAAAGCTGGCCTCTCTGGGGCACAGAGATCAAACAACAGGGTTTTAAGTAGAGTTGTCCGTAGATGGTTTGTGGTAAGATTACACAAAACATGGATTTTAAGAAGTGTGCAGTAATGTCATGAAAGGAAAGAACTGAGCTAAACCCATCTGGACCTTCTGAGCAACTATGGTTGGTTCATGCACAGGTATTGCACACCCAGAGCAAAGCATTACAGGACTTCATTTCCAGGAGAGCTGAATTGATGAAATAACCAGAAGAGGGTAGACTGGAATTAATAGAACAAATATAGAACCAGTCCCAAACCTGTAACAAAACCCTCTGGAAACAGCTTGATTACAAGTGTTCTTGATTATTAAATGTGAGACAAGAAAAAAAACACACAGTGGTAACAAATCTGTTGCTTTCAGCTAGCAAAATGTGTTTCAAAAGTTTTCCAGGAGAAGGCATCAGGTTTTTAACACTTTATACGTATACCTTCAACTCTGCTGCTGATCTTGACAGCTGCACTTTAACTTATTTGTGTAACTCTTACTAGAAGTTGAGTAAAACACGGAATACAATGAATCCACACAGTGATTTAGAGCCATTACACATCTGTCACAAACTGCCCATTTGAACATGATCTGCCATGCAACTGGCAGGCATTCACTTCACGGTTAACAAAATCTGTGACTATGTTTTATTGGGATCTACCAATAGTCATTGCACAAAACCAAGCTGCCTTGAGACATGGACAGTAAAACTGAGATGAATTCACACAGAATGTACAAGCTTCAGCTGCAAAGGTAACAGTGGTCCACTTATTCTGCTACTACTGGAAATGCCTGAACTTTATCTAAGAATGTAAAATGCCTCTTTATACAAATTTACAAAAACCTCCCAACGATGCAAAGGCAAATTACAATCTAGAACTAAGAGGATATACATTAGTGGCAGAAACAAGCAGTTCACACACACGTTTTCCTTCTTATAGGGTTCTTATGAGCTCCTTTGGAATTTACCATGCACGTAAATGCCAAATGCATTTCAAGTATTGCATTAGCTGCCAATCCATTACACAATCTCTTGCAATTCTAACTTACAATCCCTTACTGCCTGTGGCACCAGTTTTGGATTTTAGTCCTTACATTGCTTGCTATTTAGATGATCTTGTTATCCTGTAGAAATTACAGTATTAACACTTCATACCACCTCCCAAATAAGGTGCATTTACGATTGAACATTGCCCAATGTTTTATAATGGAAACAAGAACACACAGGAGGCTACAAATAAGCTCTGTCCCACAGCAAAGGATTCCAATACCAAAATGACTTTTATAGATAGTTATTAAATCTAACCACAAGAATTTAAGGTCCTTCTTTATGAGACATTAACACAGCAGGTAAAAGCAGGAAAAAAAGACAACACTGCTGCCTCTTCCATCTTAGTAGCTGAAATGACTGGGAAAGCCTCTTCGTCCATAGCGTGAACTAGAACAACTGAAAGATCAGCACGCAATGTCTTCTGCCACCCCTACTACAGAGAGAAGCGTTTCTTTTGCTGGGAAATCCAGCACAATGCCTTTCTAAGAGCTGTAGGAGTAATTGGGCACCCTCCATTAGTTCATGATCCTGAGAGACAGGAACAAGGAATTAAGCAGGATCATAATGGTAGGAGTCGGGAAGGCAGCCTTTGATCTCTTCAAGGTTCTACTTGGAAGAATCCCAGGGGTCCTGGACAGAGAGGGGTCCAGCAGGACTGGTCAGTTTTCAAGGATCACCTTGTCAAAGCTCAGTGTTAACTGGCAAGTTGTTCATTCAGTTATTACCATCAACAGTATACAACTGCTAGGACTGTTCTCAGGATTCTGCAGAGCACAGTACACTCAGCTCAGAACGACGTATACAACTCAAAATTTCAAGGAAACGTACACATTAGCAGTCCGCAACAGCTCAGGACCAGGAAAGAGTAACTGTACATAGTGAAACCAGGGATGGTTCAAATCAGTTGTAGCTAGTTGCTGGTGGTTCCACAAACAGACTGTCAATTTTGTGCTTGCAGTATACTAAAGATTTCCTTCATTGGAAAGCCAAAATTTTCATAATGGTTTTGTGTATGTGTTCATCAGAATTACTGCTATAATTTATACTCACATGATTAAACCTCTTTTCACTGCAGGCATAAACAAGGTTTTTGGATTTAAAGATCTGGACTTTTAAAGATCTACCTGTAACACCTTCCAAAAGGAATCTGCAAAAACTAAGAGCATGTCTCCTGCTTCCTGAAAACATTAAGATAAAAAAAATAAAAAAATAAAAGTCAAAACCATTTTGTTGCATTATTCAACACAAGGAAACAAAAAATTCTGAAGAAATAAAAGTAGACTGCGGTGCAGGTTTGTCTTACTAACATAAGGTATGCAAAGGCCTTCACTAAGCTTGAATTGTGTAAGGACAGCAGGCAGCATAACAGATCATGAAGAAAGGAGCACACACAGTGTTCCCATGGCACACTCCCACAGGTATCCAAAGCTGTGCCTGTATTATTTGGTCAGAACACAATCCACAAGTTAATATCCACAATTAGCTAACTTGACCCACACAGCTTTTTCAAGTATCTTTTAAGTGCCTTTTACTGGAATTGTATGTACAATCCCTTTCATTTATTTGATTCATTCAGTTCAATGCCTCCTTCACACGTTTAGTAACAGCAGTATCCAGCTCTTCAATCAGTGGAATCCTTCAAGAGACCTAAGGTAGCCACATGAAAGAAGCACAGGCACATGGAAGTTGAGATTTTTAAAATTTCATCTGATACAACTAATTACTTGGCTAGGCTAATCTATCACTGAACTGCACCCAATTCCTATCCTCAAAAAATCGCAGTACAGACGATTCTGAGCCTGCGAAATGACATTTTCTAAGTGAGTCATAATAACCAGACATCAAAGACCCAGTAATGAAAATCTATACACCTAATACTTTCTCAGAACAACAAGCTCCTGCAAGTGAGCTGAGGTAGGGTAGCAGCAGCACTACCAGCTTACTTGTCTCTGAGCAACCTGTCTTGTCTTCAAATTCATTGGCATTAAGAGAGAAAGAAAGATGTCCCAATGTGATGTCAGCTTAATCAGAATTATTCATTCTTTGTTGTTCAGTTAAAAGTGCCTGGACATTAAACTTCGTTGAGTTTACATATAAAATTTTCAATGAAAAGTAATTTATGTGTATAATAATAGCATATGCATCTCACAAGTAGCTGTGAAATACATCTAAAGGCATCATTTTCTTATATGTAAACAACAAAACATGCTTAGTAGCTGTATATGATGAGGAGACGAGTGGCAGACCTCGGATTCTTGTGTTCCTTGTTAAAAAACACCTTTCAGAATGTGGCTACAACTTATTCAGTAGAATTAACTATAGACTAGTGTAATACAGAAGGTAAATGCAATGACTCAAACCAGCACTTAGACACCGCAACCCTCCTATACAGACCCAATTTCAAGGCAAAGTTAACCAGTCCTGTCTATAGAAGACTGAGAATCGAGATGAAGGATGTACAAACACAACAGTTGAATATAGTCACATCTAGGCAAGGTACAGATATAATGTGACACAAAAAAAGCTAAAGAACTGGAGTAAGGTTATACTGGGAAAAATATCTTCTCATTACCTCTACCCCAAGATTACCTGTATTATAGGATTTACAGGATGCACTATTATTGCTTCATTTGTTGGGAACAGCAGTGGAAAACATGATCATGGATCATTTATGATTGTTCAAATGACAAGCCACTCATGGAACAGTTAAGAATTGCAAATTGAATGCATAACACACAATCTCTTTCCACCATCAGGATTGGATGATACACTGTAATGCACAAAAACTCACTGTCAGTGGTACATCCTGTGATGTGCTTTAGCCTAAAAAGACACAACAGGTAAGATCCATATTCTGCCATTCCTACTTGCCTGGTCTTTATAGTTCCTAGTTAATCTGTGTCAGTGAGTCCAATTTACAGTGAAGTGGATTCAGACTCACTAAACGATTCATTCCCCCTCTATTAAACACACGATTCCACTCTCTTCATTCTTGGGGCCATAGGAACTGTTCTGCCCCCTCCTCCCAAGGGACTTAGATATTCTGTGCTGCCCTCTGCCCACGCGCTTCACAGCTGGGGGCAAGTATATCACAATCAAAGTTCAGGCACTTACCACATAACCAGCTATATACTCATCACATAACGTCAAATGTGTTCACCATTGAAGACATTTCCAAACACCAGAAGAGGAAGACCTTGTACAAACCTTGAATGCATCTGTAAAGAACTACACAATCCAGTCACAGACAAAGAATGTGGCTTCTTCCTTTCTTTCTACGTGTGGTGTTAAGGACTGACAGGTACACTCCAGGATTTATGCCTGTAATACGCAGTTTTAAGGCCAGCTTGTTTAGTGGGTTATCTTTTCTGGTTGTTTGCCAGAGTTCAGTGTCCCTTATATAGAGTGCAATGGCTTAAAGGACTGTTTGTTTTATTTCCTTTAATAAGATAAACAGATACCCATCAGATGAACCCATGAGGAGCAGCAGCAGCCTGTATTTGACATGGCAACAACAGTTCCTTTTCAGTGTCTTAATAGTATGACAGGTTCTGCTGTTGGAGCTATGGTTATGATAACACTTTTTTACATATATATTTTTACTGGCACCGGCCTGAGGAATCAAGACCTTTAGCCTTTAAATTGTGTTGCAAAATCTGGCAGAATTTACAGTAAAGCAGCAGCAGTTAAAAATTACTCCACGACAAGAATGAGAAGGAAAAACGTTTTAGAAAGGCTTACATCTTAGACAACCTCCTACATTTAGAGCAGCCTCACAAATGCATTTCCCAAGTCTGTGCATTCTAAGATACCAGCCCTATTAACAACTTGTTAAAAATACACAAAAAAGCCAGAAAGTAGAAAGGTAACTTCCACACTGTAGAGGTATGAAATGGGAAATAAAGCTTCTAAGGAATTTCTCAGAGTAAAGAAAATAGGACTTGTAATGAGACAATCTAAGTCTGTTCTGAAGAGCAGAGATGAAGAATATAATTTCCCATGATCTGTTATTTCCTTTAAAAGCTCCCTTAGAATGAAGGTAGAGCTGCCTGCATTTGAATTCTCCATCTGGTCAAGAAAGTAAGATACAGGAAGAAAGTAAGAAACAGTTACAGGAGAAAACCACTTTTCCTAAAGCAGCAATTTAAGGAAAAACTTTCACTCTCACACGTCTTGCATTGTATCGTATTTCACCAGTGAGGGTGTCACAAACTACTTGTTCACCACATCCCTCTACAGACCCCACAAGGCAGAAAACTTGCCCATGAACAGAGAAGCAGATCATTTTTACATTAAGAGCTTGGTCTTTCCATGAAACGTGAACACTGAGAGCATCTTAATTTAGAGGGGTAGTAGAGACCGAAATTTTGCAGAATAGATTCAGGAAAGTCCTAAGAGACAGATAATTAATAAAGCAACACTACCTGTGGGTAGCAATGACATGAATCAAAATCAGAATTAAAATCCTCTCTTTGTCAGCTAAAATGTATCTACTTTTGATGGCACATCCATTTTAAATGTTTCTGGTCCCTGAATTCTGTCATGAGAACAGCAAGGAACAGCGAGAGGTGAAATAAACACCAGAATACTTGAGGGGGCATGTAAATAAACTGCAAGTAAAGAACAAGCTGATTCGACTTTGGAAGAAGCAACTTGTGGCTAAACGTACATCACAAAAGAGAAAACACTGTCCATTTGCAACGGATTCGTTCTGATCCTGTCTGCAGCCCCCTGCCAGTCAGCATGACACAGCCAGACAGGGACTGCAAACCACAACTGGGTGGATAAAGGGTAATTGGACAGGGAATCGCTTTCTCAGTTTTGCTGCTTAGGCTCAATGATGCCTATTTCTCTATGGTTTCATCCTCCCTCTGCCTCATGAGTGGACACAGACAAAAAGAGATCAGTGTCCTAGGGTGTTTGCTATTGATAAAGAATATATGAAGTAAAACTTGTTACTACTTCATATATCCTGTATTTGAGTCTGCCATCCTTTCCATCAGCACCAGGCACAAAGTATAAATGTCCATCCATCACAGATCAGCAGTGTACTGAGTGTGGTATGGTATCCTGCCCCAGCACTGGCTAGCTCTTGGCACTCTCAAAGACAGATACAACCGCACCTCCTACTTAGAGGATACTTCTATAGAAGGAGGGAGGGAACCTTCTCTGAACTCACTAGAGCACTTTACACCCCAACGCAAGCAGGCCACAAGCAACTGTTATGCTATGAAAACACCGGGCGCTGTTTTCTCTTAACTAGGTGATTTGTGATTGCCTCATATCTAGTTATATTTGGTTTAATGTGGCAAGGTTTTGGAAGTAGGAAGGCTGCAGGAATGGCTTCTGTGAGAAAAGACCACGAGCTGCCTCCATGTGGGCCAGAGCCAGTTTCAGCCAGCTCCAAGATGGACCCACCACTGCCCCAACCCATCAACAACACTGGTGATGCCTCTGTGATAACATATTTAAGAACAGGTAAAAACCACTGTGCAGCAGCTGGGTGCGAGAGGAGTGTGAAAAATGCGAGAGAAAATCCTGCAGACACCCAGGTCAGTGAAGGAGGAGGGAGAGTAGGTGCTGCAGGCATCAGAGCAGAGATTCCCCTGCAGCCCATGGAGAAGACCATGGTGAAGCAGGCTGTCCACCTGCAGCCTGTGGAAGACCCCACACCAGAGCAGACAAACCTCCTGTGTGCAAAATAACCTCTCTGGGTAGTATCAAGACCAGTGATAGAGATAAAAAGAATTAACAACAACAAAAAAAAATAATCAAGGGAAGCCAAAAAGATGGCTTGCTGCCACAGGCGGTCTAACAGTCTCAATTTGGGATTTTTCCCTTAATATAATCTGTTAGCAGTTGATGAGAACTTCTGATTTGGGATGTTGAGTTAAAAAAGGAGAACATACACAATTGAACAAATAGTTAAGTAAACACCTTTCCTCTCCCCTTGCTAACCTTCAGCCAGAAACTTCTCTTACCTCCTTTTCCAGTGTCAGCCTCCCTCATTTTTGCCACAGGTTACGCTCAGTCCCTCAACGTTTCTTCAGAGAATGCAGGAGGTTGGCAGGTAACGCCTTCTTCCTGATGCTCTGGGCTTACTGTGTCCTTCTGCTGGTCTCTTTCCTCAGCAGTGTCCCTGCTCCAGTGCGGCAGTACACGGGCCACCATCCCTCTGTGATGCCATTCTTCACTTTTTTTTTTTTTCCAACTCCTCCGTAAGCGCAGGGCTTGGAGCTCTGCCTTACCTTAAGACTTTCAAGCACACTTTGACTTAGAGTTTTAAGAGAAAGCTGACAAATGGTAAATCCTTGGGAGTCAACAAATTCAAAGACCGGCTCTATGAGTTTGAATTAATTTAGGATCCCAAACTTCCCAGTTATTGGCTTTCTGAGGCTTTCCTTCCCCACAGGCAATGAGTCTGCTTCACTTTCAATGACAGCTCAGGCAAACACTTGGCTCAGTGCCCCAGTCCCAATTACATCACCCCTCACTCCTCCTATATTAATTAGATGGACTTAGATTTTACACTATTTGAGGAGAACCAACTATTTTGCAGCATGGGTTGAAGCTCACCTTCACTCGAGCTTTCCAACACATCCAAATCCCACAGGGCTGAGTATTGGCATCTGCAACACACAGTGCTGTCCTGTAGATGCCAGAACAGGTATGTTCACCTACGAAGGGGGCAGTAGTACTTGTAAAGTTCATCAGAACTTGCATGGAGGAAACTAGGACTGATCCTGAATGCTGAAAATTTGTATTTATCTCTGAGTGGACATGACTACCTCCTCCACTCCACTTTACACTTCTTCAAAGGAGGAATTTCACGTCCTGTAAATACACACAAAGACACATGAGTGGCTGGATTAGCAGAGTATCCCAGTTCCCCATTGCCAACTTGTCCAGGTTACAAATTTCTCTTTTTATACCCACTACAATGATATTGTGTAGCAGCAGTTCCCTCAAGTTAATTATGTTATAGGAGAGAAAATTGTGACTTGGGTAAATTTTACATCTTGCCTACCCTCCACTTCCTCTTGCTCCCAAACCCTTCTCTAATCAATCTGAGAGGGGACAGATGGAAAAAAGATTCTTTTCAACTAAAACAGTGGCTATGGAAAGGGATTCCAACTAAAAAAAGCACCCATCAAAACACTCTGCTGTTCTATGCATCTCTTTAAAAAGTCTTGCAAATGCCAATGGAAATGATGAGGCGTCTGATGTTTTGACAGAAGCAAGAACATCATTAAGGTAAGAGCTGTCAGCAGGTATTTTATTTTCTCCCTGAAGAATAAGGCTACTGTTTAGGCATTACTTTTTTACTCAATCTTTTTTTCTTTTATTTCCATTCTATAATGCAATCCTGAAAGATGGCGTACTTTATTTGCCTGTGAACTAGGTAGATTAGAGAGTAATAGTGACAGCTTGTGAATAAAAGCACTATAACCACGCATGATTAAAGTCAGCGGCCAGCAGAGATGCACTAATTGTCCTGCCATTGGGATAAGAGAGGAAAACTATTCCATACCCAGGTGCTTTCCTTAATAAACACACCCAGACAACAATGATGAAGTAAAATTATATAACAGCAAGACGGTACCCAAAAATTCATTATTTCACACATATTAAATAATGACATATATAGCTTTAATCAAAAAAGATGTCTTTCTGCACATATTTAGAAACTCATCTGACCCCAAGCAAGAATCAGTATGATGGCATGACTAGCCAGACAGGCTGATGACATTAAACACAACCATAGGGACCAAAGTATGGACAGTCTTGCCCAATGGATAGCACTAGTGTCTCATCTTTGCAGGTGGAGATGAGAAATCAGAGCCAGGGTACAACCTAGCTCAGGGAGCAGGCTCAAGAATACAGCCACAAGCTTCGGCAGGGTCTACAACGCTGCTGCCAGCCTTACTGTCCCCAGCACCAAAGCTTAGAGGATCAGCAAATCGTCACTACCATAACCCAAGCTAAATGCCTTTATTTGTTCATTAAGTGCTAAATAGGCTTCTTCTACTATAAAACCACTGGGAACTCAGGACTACCCACAGGCAAGTTCTTCACGTTAACAGCGGGGAGGAAGCACGAGAAAGACAGCAACAGACTTTAAGAGACAACTGGTGGCAAGAAACAAAGGAATGAGGTCAAGGAGTGAAATCAGATGAACTGTAGAGGGAACAGCGCAGAACACTTTGTCCAAGGCTTTTGGAGAGTCAACGGGTGCTGCTCAGACTGCCTGGTGATGCACCATGAATACAAATGGAAGGTCAGTCCAAAGTGCCAAACACTGCTACTAGTAGGCTCCAACTGGGATAATTAGAGTCCAAATCTAGCAACTATGGCACCCAACAGGAACTGCAGTTCTGGAAACACACAGAATATTTAAGGTTCACTCGTAGGAGATTCCTGGAAGGTACTCAGAAACTCAGTAACGCTTATTTAATCCACCACACAGATTAAGAACTGAAATCCTTTCCCAAAGAAGTACTACACGCCAGCTTGGTACAGAAGATTAGAGAGGTCAAGCAGATCTGCTAGCACAGACTCCTCAGAAGACATTTATCAATAAAAGAGAGGGTTGAATCAGAGAGTAAAAAAACCAAGGTATTTCTTTATCAGGAATAATACAACATGTGTTTATGCTCTGTACTAATTTGTTATAATGGTACTTAATCAAAAATCCTTATTTAGTTACTAAAAAGACAAATGGCATGTGAATAAGTATTGTTAGATATCTTGAATACTGAAGCAAAGGCATTTTCTACAGAAGAACAGCAGACGCATGACAAAATGAGTCAGATATTTATGTTCCCTGTTTAAAATAAAATTAGCAAGCTTTTTTAGAGAAACACAGTTTCCAGATACATAAAAGCATTCATGATTGTATCTGCAGTTTCCAACCAACGCAGAAGTTTTACTTGTTCTAGTCAATACGCAGCTTTTGCTCCACTCATGTGGCACATTAGAGTGCTGAACACTACCTCAGAGAGTAAAACACTTTCTGGAAACAAAGTTCTTTTACTTTCACAGTGATTACACTAGGGAAGGGAGTGGACAGATGCAAAAATGTGCATCACAGAAAATCTGTTTGGACAAATAAGCTCATTCATCATAGGTCGTATCGCAGGTTTTCGGCTATTTCTGTACTTACTTAAGTGTTAAGAAAAGTGTGAGACGTTACATCTTCAAATCCCTGGATCATGCTCTCAAAATTTGCTAGCCATGTATTTTCTCAAAGCGTGTATCACACATGCACACTGATTTGGTGCAGGCTCTCAGGGAAAAGAAACATCTGGTTCAATGCAATCAAATCAACAAAAAATTAAACAAAAATTCTAAAATTACTCCTTTTTAACTACTAAAAAAATCCATATGGGCTTTTCAGCTTTTGCTAGGACATTCACAGCCCAAAATTTCCTATACGAAACAGATGGCAGTGGTATTTACTGTAGTTTCTTTTCCTGCAAAAATCCACAAAGAAAGAGTGGTTTTCAAGAAGTTTCTTTCTTTTTAACCATTCAACAGTAAAGTGTCTTGCACTAAAATACACCCTGTTACAGTATTCAGACTGACCGTATTCAAAAATGAACTGGCTTTAGTTGTGTAAAACCAGCACTCCCTAAGGCTGTCTTTAAAGAATGGGAAAGGTTTCTGTTGACTAAATTTGAAATCCCTTTTTTTCAATTTGTAAGTAAAACACTAATTGGTCAAAACTGATGTGAACTTAAGATATCCCAGGCACTGTGCTAATGGTCTGCCTGGTTTTTAACTTGGAAAGACTGGAGGATTGCAACTTTCTTTCAGCCCAGTAGTACTAGCCTGTGACTTGACAAACAAGCAGAAATATTCATCTAGAAAATGTCTCCTTCTAGCTCTCCCACTCCACAGAAACTGTGTGATAAAACTGATTCAAGTAAAAATGGCTTACTTTTGCAAGAGTTGTGGTTGGGGACAGGAGAGGAACTTATTTTTCCTTCATACAGTTCATCGTGTGACTACACAAAGATCCAAACAGACTAATTCCTTCCTAAGGGCATCAAGAACTCCCAGATCCAAGTCTCATCCACTTATTCCAGAACGCACATTAGAGGCCTGTTTCCCCGTCAGGACACAGGAACAGGACCAAAGCAGAATGAAGCAGGAAGAATTGGGCAAAAGAAGAGAGATACGGTAGGAGGATAATCAATGTTGAAAGCTCTGTTTCTGATGGACGTGCAAAAGAATTCAAGAAGGGGTAGATTTAAGTGCGTATATAGCCCTGCACAGAGCTAGGGATGGCCAACGCTCCTACAGATGGTGGAAGTTGACCACTGTCAACTAAACTTGAGAAGCTCCAATCATGTCCTCTGACATCTATCTAGGTCTCATCCCAAGACAACCCTCAGTTGATTTTACCCTCAGGAAATGAACCACATATAACTACCTGAAAAACTGAATTTTCCTACTATCACGGGGAGAGGGGGGTGTGCCTAAGTAGCATCTTCAAACAGAAAGCCTATGGATATAACCTGCTACACCAGCTTAACTTCTGGGATCAGAGAGCAACATGCATAGACTTGAATGGCACACTCCTTAGGATACAAATGCACATCCTTACAAAATTCTGTTTTCCTTTTCTTCCTTCCATGCCCCATCCTTCATGATTTTATTACTCTAATTAAGTTTGCATTTGTTAATTTTCCTGAAAATTGAACCCAGCGGGGTTTTACTGAATTATTTTTTTTTTCCTCTCCAAGTGATGGTTCCAAACAGGAATATAATAATGTCTATAATGAAAAGAAGGCTGCAGACCCTACCAAGATACATGACAACTCATTTAACATCTAAATTGTTTGAGGTATTATTTCAGGTAAAGCCATCCTAATGCACCGCCACAATTTATGCCATTAGCCTCAGGGCCGCAAGCATAGCCATTTAGTTAGATACCACGTTAAGTCCCCCGGATTCAGTTTGGCACGAATGTTAACAAATACAGGCTTAGATCTGCAGTAGAGTAAGTGCTTGCTTTCACACACATGATACAGTGCACAGCAAGATCCGTACCCATGGTTGTGCTCCTGGATGACTACACCCACTGTCCTAACCACACAGGCTATTTTAAGCTTACTGTGGCATACAGCTACAGCCACTTTAGAAATAATTCACACACTGAGTGATACCTAGTACAGCTACTCTGAGCATTCATTTTAGTGGTCTAATGAAGCGGTCTCAGAAAGCAAGCGTCTCAGTCGCTTACACAGTTAATTGAGAAAGGCAGATGCCTTTGAAGGTCTCGAGAGGAAGATCTGGTCTGCTCAGGTTTAGGTACTCAGCTCTGGCACATTGGATGCCATGTATTGTCAACTAACAACCAAATTTCTGCTCAAAAGCTTCCAAGAATTACAAACATCAACAGAACTACTGCCTGTTAGTTGGTCTCCTGTATCCATCTATTCACAAAGGTCTAGCAAATACCCAGTCTGATTCTCTACTGTGCATGTAGAATGACTTTTTCCTTTAAGGAGCTTTAAAGCACAGGAGCTTCTTGATGTGCAGTGCATGTACTGCTGTAACACTGAAGCAATTTTTAAGTAATATTTGTAATCAGAGCTACCATCCAGACCAGACAGGGAATGCTAAGTATCAAAAAAGCACAGTTAGAAACAAACAAGCAAACAACTATCTAGATCTCTAAGTATTACATGCCTTTTTTGGATAACCACTAAGTGATACCTGGGGAGAAAACAGCAGAAGAGAAGAGCTAAGTATTCTGTTCCTTTACAAGCATATAGCTCCACTGGTCAATCCGTATACTGCATCATCCAGATTGGGCAGCTATAGATGACTTTTTCCCTAAAAGGAAGTTCTAAGATGAGCAATTCATGACGGAGTCTGCAATGATCAACGGGACAAGAAGAATACATGGAGGTAATAAACAGTTGTGCTGCAGGTTAGATTCTTTTGTGCTTTGTACTAATATAGCTTTGGGGGTTGTTTAAATTTTTTGTTACTCAAACACATTTTGTTGGAAAGCACTTCTGAATCATAGTCTGATCATAAAAGTTGACTCATTTCTCCCCATGGATATAAACACAGTATCTCACCTTTCCAGTAACAAGATGAATTTTTTACTCCTAATTTGTGATTCGACTGCCTGAAACATTAGTTTGTTCAATAGACACAAATGGTAAGAGAAAGAACACATTAGAGATTGTAACTTGTAGGTATCTGACACCAAACTCTGCTTAGCAATGCCCAGGCAATTCTGGTTTAACGGAGAAACAAAAATTAAAAAAGCAACACCTAGTGTACAATATTCTCACTACTGGTTTTGAAATAAACTAGCTTTCCTCTTTCGCTTTTTACAAAAACACATATAAAACAACAGGTATCAACAGTGCAGTCCCCATGCAAGGAACTGCACTGCTGTAATTGTAAATAAACCTCTACTATTTTGGAGTAATCCCAGCAACCCAAGTGTCTTACTGGCCAATTCTTAGTTATTTGCTCCATTCACATCTACTGTATTTTCCTTTGTTCAAATTTGAAACAGGATAAATATATGTTGCAGAAACCAGAGGGCCATTTCTCTGATCTTACTGACAAAATTCTGATTGATGTAAAGAAAATTATCACCTCACTTGGGGCAAAACATTTTGATGGGGATAGACATGTTGATGAGTGGATAACGTTATGGCCTGTCACTTGAATTGCTGCTCTGGAGAGCTGATAATGAGAAAGAGAAGTAACAGGTGCATCTAAAAATGTAAGAACTGACACAAAGATGGTTTTACCCAAGACAGAAACCTCCCTTTTTATTTTTTCGAGCAGGCAGTACAGCATACACCAGTGAATGCAGTAAATACTGGAGGTTGCTAATTTAGTGTACACAAGCCAATTGAAATAATTTTCATCCAGCGTACCTCACCAACTGTACAGTATTACACTTTAGGATGGTATTTCTTCATGTTCTCAAGTATCTTCAGATCATGCTTTGAGTAGGACAATTTGCTTTGCTGTAGTTCCTGGCAGTGTCATCGCAGAAGCCCTTTCTCAGGTAAGCAGCTAGTTCATTGCTGATGTACTTGACTCCACACTACCTGTTTTTTCCTGCTGAAACCTGAGAGAAATTGGATCCAGTACTGCCATATATTACTGCTGCAGTGCTTTTGAAGCGGAGGTAGAATCCTCTGCCAAAACTCAAGAACAACTACTGCCCCAAAAAGCCCAGGAGTTAGGTGCAGGCTCCTAGAGAAACTTCTGCTGTCATGGAATAAAGACGGTTCTGAGGTTGCTGAGACTTTATAGAGTTAAGCAACTTGTACATCGCATAAAAATATTCTGAAGCATTTTGTGTGCCTTTAGAGGTCACAGACATGCCACACTGTGCATATGCCAATTCATATGCTGTTTTCCACAGAAAATTCAAGCCATTCACTAGACAAGCCAGCTTGGATAGTGAGCACTAAGTTGTATTTTTCAAGTAAATACATCTGTTCAGTTCTTCCCCCACCAAGTTTTGCTCCATTTGACTGTCTTCTAGCTCTAATGGCCAGGGAGGTTCTACCTCAACTAACAGCAAGTAGCATTGTAAGCCACAGAAAAAAGCTGCACGTTTAAGGTCAGGGTCATAGGTCTACTTATCTGAAATTTTCAAGTCAAACCTGAAAGGAAAAAAAAAATCCAGCTAAGGCTGCCAACCTACTGAGATTTGAGCAGCAAAAATAAAACTTAATTGATAAAAATGGAACCTTTGCTTAGCACCAGTATGTTTTATTAGATGTAAAAAAATCTAGTCATTAACTGTTATAGTGAGTCAGTAGCATCTCAAGTGTCCATATAAACTCAAAGTTTTCCAAGACTAACCCAAGGATGGATTCTCCCTATCTTACACCTCCCACTGTTACCCTAAGTAGTTAAAAACAGAAGCCCTTTAACCTTATTGTGAACCTTAATTAAGATTTTCCTACATGTCTGTGGTCCAGTCAACTGCTTGTATTTGTCTGGACAGGTGAACATAATCACACTACCTTTACTCTGTTAGTCTGACCATTCAGTCAGTGCAGATCTCCTTACAACATCTGTGATGACCAGGAAGGTACTGCTCTGGCTAGGAACGCCCCCGCTCTCCTTTCCCACCTTAAAATACCCTCAAATGCTGGCTGAAGCAAACTTCAGGACTTGTGTCAAAAATCCCACCTCATCTCCCATATTAAGTGCCACAAACAGTATTATCACCACCCCTAGTAATCTAATGCCATGGGTGTAATAATATGTAGACACACCAGAAGTCTCTGCTAACCTGTTAAGTCATATGAAAACTAGGTCCATCTTTCTTCACCACTCAATACTTTTTATTTCAGGTTTTCATGATTCATACAGTTTCAGAATACCCTGCAGACCACAGCACTCCTTCCACCTTTCACCTCTCCTGGGCTGTATATCTGCTTATTTTCAGTTTAAAGCTCAGTCTCAAAACATACTTCTTGATTTAGGTTGTTCCCTACGAGAGACTCCAAAATATTACACTCAAAGATCAATTTTTTCCCTTTTCTCACAAAATGCATTTTGAGGCAGTAATAAATGCTAGAAATTCCAATATGCTGCATGGTGTGCTGTTCACTGCGGTAGCTGTAATCATGGACGATAGGTCTTGGTATTTCCACAGAAATCATTCCAGAGCCTGCGAGAAATTGGGGAAGATTGAAACTACCACACAATGCTCCCACAAGAAAGGAGAAGGGTGGGAGGGCCAGCACCAAACAAGATTTGAGTCTCATTTATTCCAGAAGCATATGCATTTCATTTTCCATTATGGCCAAACGACCCGTTCACCTAGCTGCTGATAACAAAGTGCTTGCCAATGCTCATAAGATACTTTCTGTGCTTTGTCCCTACTAGGGTTAAAGCACATAAATACTGAGAGTAACAGAAGGAATTCCGGAAAACTTTTGCTAATATCCAACTAAAAATCTGGAAAGTTTACTTCCTAGATGAATTACTGAACTCCATAGCACATGGTATGGAGCTGAGAAACAAAGATAACAGTGAGAGTTCATCGCTATGACAGCAAGGAGGCCACAGGCAGCATCGCTTCATTTATCCTTTTGCTCACATTTTTGGTATCCAGTTCAATGCTGATAAAACAGCACATGGCTCCCGAGGCACTCATGCACTGAACCAAAGGCTAGGGGCAGTAGGTGTGCAAGACCCTCCATATTCCCTCAAAATATCCAAAATCTAACGTGCCAGGGAACACACCTTGATCCCATGGAACAAGTTCAACCTCATGGTACATAGGCAGCGTCGGAAATTTAGTGCAAGTGCACACGCAAAAATACTTGTATGTCCCAACTTGAAAGCTTTTCTGTGACCCAGAAATGTCTTTTGGGGGGTCCAAGACATTTCTTTTTCTTTTTGTGACTGACACCAAAGGCTGTCAGATGAAAAAAAAAGTATTAAGTTTTACCACACCTGAAATGAAAACCAACAACTTCCATCAAGTCTCCATTAGCCGTTCCTTAAGGCATCCAGTACCCTTTCTTATTAAATAGACTTATTATTTGTTACTGTATTGAGTCCAAAAGCTCATCAGGTAGGCAACGACCACCTCCTGCCACATGAAACAATGTGAAATGATCTGTGTGGAAAAAGGTCTTTATCTTAAGCATCCAGCACATGCTTAAAGTTCCTTTCTTTGTCACTGGTAAAGAGGCTTGTGTTAAATTGGGGGCGAAAAATTTAAAAATATCTATATATGCTTAAAAGTTTCCCATTCAATAGCAAGAAAGAGAACAAACATGGTAAGCAAAAGGATTCATTGTGGAAACAAAAGAGAATGTTTCACAAATACATGTGAAAGTCCAGTTTGAGATACTTCACCCAGAACAGACAGCAGCGCTTCAACAGACCAAAGGACCTTGCAAAGATACTTAAGGCACTTACATAAGTCAACGTAACAAAGCCAAGATCATGGTCACTACAAGTTCCTACACAGCAACAAAACATGCCATACTTCAAGATTTATTATATTTAGCAGAAAGACTTAAGATCTGATGGTTAGATGCAAAAGCTGAAACATTTGACTGGAATAAGGTATAGACACTAAGCGGTGAAGACTATCAAGTATTTAAAGAGCTTACCTAAGGCTGTTGAGATTTTCTATAATTTCAAAACTTTTAATCATGACCAATCTCTTTTGAAAACAATTCTGCTTTATTCAGACGGTATTGCACATGATACAAGAATGACTTGTAAATTCTGTGCCTTGCACATTGCAAAAGGTCAAATTAGATTAAACATTCTTCCTTTCTGTCATTACATCTATAAGCAAGACGAGATATATGAAAAATAATAAAACTTCCTTATCAGTATAGAACTACTACACCTGGGGCTGAGGCATGCAGAAAATTCAGATCATCTATTTTGAAAGCAAATCTTGGAGGACAGAATAGTCTAGTTCCTACTGAAACTATCACAGCTCTAAGGAAGAGTATTAAAATTTCCTTTTTGCTCAGGAATTACCAATAATCCTACTGCAAAGACTATAACAGCATTGTGATTCCAAGAAGACAACATAAAAAGGAATTATGGTGAATTTGAGGATAATTCTGCAACAGAATGAGTTTCCTCAGACTCCTTGACTAAATGCAGTGTTAACTAATACTAAATTATACCCAGCTGTCAGGGCTCTGGAGAAGACTATGCACATGGCAAAAAGGTTGCATCCTGGAGACAAAGAATTTCTTTTTCCTAATTACTGTTGATATGCAATTCAATTCTAGATAGCGGAGTTAAGCCTCATCTGCCTTCAACATGTGTCACCTGATCCATACAGCTTTTAACATAGCCCTGTCCTTTCTTAGTAGGGAGTAGAAAATAAACAGAGCACTCAATTGTAAGAGGCCATTTACAAAGTCAAGACTCACAGGATCAGAGCTCTGAATACATAATTTAATATTGGAGTCAAGTGAACATCCCCCATTTTAAATCCTGAAGAAGAAATTGCTGAAAAAGTATTTCACTTAGGACTTCTCACAGATATACAGACATTTATACAAAATGCTTGTCTGCTATAAGGTTCCAGTTCTCAAGAGCATATGGGTTTGTGACTACAACAATAACGATAAAACTTTCCACAAGCTAAGCGATTGCTGCGTGCTCTGAACGGCCTAATCAACAGGCAACAAAACCAATGTACCAAAATTCTTGGTCATCCCTAAAGTACCATATTCTTGACACAAGGCAAACAACAGTAAATGATTTGCAAGACTCATCAGATAGAGCGAAGATACGTAACAGAGTTAAGGTGAAGTAGAAGGGAGATCGTAGAAAACAAGGTAAGAACAAGCACATAAGTGCTTATATTTAGAGTTTCAACCTCAAAATCATGGAAAATACTGACAAAACACTGTTTAGTGAGCAACCTGGGGCAGAAGACTGAATAATACTGTACTGCTGATTAAAAGGCAACATGATACAGTCAGCAATCTTCACAAGGGTCAGTCAAAAACCCATAAGCAGCAGCAGCAACAACAATAGAAGGATTTGCCATAATATGAAGAAAAGAAAAGAGAAAATTAAGGAAGTAAGAAATCCAAACCTCCTCCATTTTAATTTGTGTCTGTATCCTGCTGAGGGAACAAATAGTTTGTAAGTTGTAGTCTGTCATGTAATTCAGTATTAGCTGCAGGCTAATAAATAGGCCAGTAAAACATACGCAAAGACTGATTTATAGGATCTAAAGAGAGATAGCCTAAGTCTCGCAGCTATTTGCATCTTCCTCACATACAAACAAGCACTGATGGAAAGTTCCCTGCTGAGAAAGAGAGGCAAGAGATGCACTGGAGAGAAACCTGGTTAAAATGAGAAGAAAGACGATTGAGATAACTTCTTCAGAGAGGGGTTTTTACATACCTGTGCAGCACAGCAGAGCACAATGTTGTGGCTGAAATAATTCATAGTAAGAGGAAAGTTAGAAAAACCAGCAACGTTAAGAGAGGTCTGTGAACAAGCCAAGCCAGAGTTTTTACAAGGTTCACCTTAAAGGCGTTATAGCATAGCTGTTCAGCAGACACTATGGACTGTAAAGAGCTAGGAAACGTCATAGTATGTTTTTTTTCTTCTCAGCCTCATAGGCTAATGATTAAAATAGTGGCAGGACTCACTGTAATCATCACCCTATTTAACTGCTGCTCAGAAGGCTTCTGCTCTCAGATCTAAGGTGATCTTTAAGAGTCACAGCTGGACAGGCATAACAGTGAGGATGTGATCTGAACCAGTGCCCCAGAACCAGTAAGAGGGGAACAAGTGGTGGTATTTAACATGGCAGAACAGTCACACATCAGATCA
Source organism: Leptosomus discolor (assembly GCF_034619465.1). NCBI lineage: Eukaryota > Metazoa > Chordata > Aves > Leptosomiformes > Leptosomidae > Leptosomus > Leptosomus discolor. The sequence goes on along the minus strand of NC_141407.1, from coordinate 4,869,595 downwards.
AAGCTAAAAAAGAGCACAATGGACTTTCAGGTGGTGATTCTACGAAAAGTGCATTTCATCCTCTCACAGCTAGAAAAGATGCTACGAAACTATTTCCTCCGAAAAATTAAGTATTCTTCAATTGGGTAGAGATGGAGGACGACTGCAAAATCTGAACTCAAAACTGCAATTTTGGCTGTTTTCGTGCCTCAAAGAGTCTCACAGTTGAGCCGTGAACTAACCTCAAAGCGACCATTCTTTCCTTAACACAGAAACATGTTCTTTAATCTCTTTATTCACATAGGACAAATGCAAACCTAACCAATACCCAGCTTCTCCCTGGAGTTCACTCATACTGGCTTTGAAAGCAAAGCAGTTCAGCTCCATCAGCCAGAGGTAAATGCTATGCAAACTTTAAAAACCCCATTCACCTGAATGCCTAACACAAGCTTGATGAATGGCCTCCATTCAGCACTGCTAACAGACTTTAGAAGACTTTTGTCATCTCCTAGCCTTGAAGCTAAAGATTCTGGAGCTGTCATAAAGCTAATACCCTTAGCTCTGAACTCAACCGTTCCATGTTTACAAAGCTCCATCATTCTTTCCTCCAAAACTTGCAACCTCCTTTACCTTAGGATTAGAGCTTGAGCTTGTAAATACCAACCACCAAATCCAGCAGAGGAGCATAACGAGTGCCCATACAGTAGATCACTTGCAGCATATGCAGTGGTATGCGAAAAGCAAAGGAGATGGACGGGTGTGGGTAACATGCAGACCTGGAAGTCTGTACGAAGGCTGTCTATGCACATGAAGAGATCGTTTAAGAAAGGGTTAGACCTCAACACAATCCAAGGCGGCTCAACATATAAAAAGGGTAAAAGCTAAGCAAAATAAATCAAGGCAAGGCAAGCACCAACACCTTGCTTTTAACTGTTCTATATTTTGCTTTGATAATTTTTTTAAAACAATAAAATTAAACATAAAAGCTGGGCACACATTTCACACATCCTAAGAAACCCAACCATGCACTAAGCAGCTTCACAGTACACTGCCAGCAAAGGGTAAAGCTTAAATCAAGGCAAAGATGGCTGGGAAATTCATTAGCACCTTGTTCAGGACAGAAATTGTCCTTTCCACAGGTGATTTTGAGCTTCTTAGTTCAATCATCCTACAATAAATAAAATACCTTTGCAGAAAAAGCCTCTTAGCTGCAGTAACTACTGCATTTCTGAAAGAGATCAGTAACTATGCTTCTTTACACTGTGTCTAGTGCTGCAAAATTTTTGAAAGTTCCAATCATGTTGGTCTGAGGCATTTGCATCTACCAACAGTCTACTCCCTTTACTGGAAATTAAGTTAATACAGAGGGGATCTATAGGTCTCAATGTATTGTAAATACACCCTTTGTTTTGCTGGTTTATTCTTAAAGGCTCTTGTATTAATGATCATCCTTTCATACTAAGAAATCTGACACATTCTTTGCTGCATTTCATAATTAAGTAAAGCACTACTTTTTTAGGTTGCTTTCTTCCGCTGCAACAGAATTAACACTTTCATGTGAAAAGGCTATCTTTCCTGCTGAGATAACAGCCCATACCCAACAATTACATCTCACAAGTGTCCAAGTATGCCTAAATCATACCAGACTCTTCACCAACATCCAAATATGGTGACAAATGGTACTTAGAGGGATTTCTCTTCAATTAAAAGCATCTAATAGAGTGGGTGAACTACGAACAGCTTTAGATTTCATTTTCCAGGAGCAGTCCATTAATAACTTCCCTACAATTAAGCGGGCAGAGAATAAATGAGCAGAAGAGAGTCAACAATGAATGTGACTCATCTTTTCTGCTACACCTTTTAGCTAAGGCATAAGCAAAAAGTGTAATTTTTGAATCATAATGTCACATGAGCACCACTAGCAATCAACTTGCATGAAACATTGTACATTAAAAAGAAAAAAAGAACAATGAAAAGCTGCCAGACACACTTTACAATGGCACACATCTGGCGGTCTGAGTTACCAACCTATCCACAGCAAGAAAGTTTCCAGTTAGCAAAGGCATTCAGGACATGTCCTTAGCATTTGACGCTCGTTTCTGAGCATCGACAGTCCTGAATTAACTTCCATGCCTAAGGTTGCCTTAAACCTTGATAATTTTAACTAGAAACTGAAAAGGCTGGAGTTCTGACTGCAGGATGTAAACCATAGGGATAATGTAGCAGGTACACACGCTACTAGAAACAGCAGCATAGGCTGGAGCAGTAGTAAAGTATTAATTCTGTATTTTGACTACACTTGGCAAGCACGCTAGAAAGCTAATGGGGAGGAGAGGTAATACTGGCGAAGTAAGTGCTACTCTTCCCTTCCTTTTAAAAATAAATATATAAGAACTGGTAGTTGCAAGAGTCTGTAGACTGACAGACACTCCAGCACAACGGAAGCCTCCAGCACTGAAAACCCAAGAACCTGAGTTAAGCGTTAACACTGTACACCCAGCAGCAGTATACTAGAAAGTCACATTGCTGCTCTCTTTCTGCAAGATGTAAGGTAGCATGAAATATGTGAAATTACCTTGTCCGCACTTTTCAAACATAAGTGTAATCCTAGGAAGGCTGAAACACATTTAGTTGTGTTTTGCCAGCACCCCTGCTTCTGCCAGCTGCACTGTTTGTTGGGAGCTTTCCCTAAAATAGGAAGTTAACAGGTAGGTATGGTTTACTGGAACACGCACCATAAGAAGCATTCTATTTCCACTAATTTTTGCATCATATCTTTTATCTGAAGACAAAAATGTAATATAAATTATTGAAGCATTTTTAACATTTTAGAATTGAGGATGCTATGACAAGACTATTTAGACTTCGATGCCCATTTTCTCCTTTATATTGCCTGATAGGACAATACACCTCAGAACCACAGATGTGAGAAGAAGGGCTACTGCCTTTTCTACAGAGGTCTGCCCTCCAAGGTCAATGCACAGAAAAGTCAAGGAAACCAGAGAGAGTCTAGAGAAAGAAGGAAGTCTACCATCCAGTGATACTTTCCTTTCCATAATTTTTGTTCTTTGGAGATTCCATCTGTTCCTTCTGAATGGAGGTAAGAAGGAACATGACGTAGATAAAGTACAAAAGACAGTTACTAACCAAAGCAGCAAGAAAACTCCTTTCTCCCCACAGAAAATCTTGCAGTTACTCAGTTCAGGTAACTGCAATTAAAGATAAATAAAACCCCCAAATCTTTTACCAAGTTAATCACAGCTTCATGTAAAGAAATGCTATTTCTTGAGAGACAGAAGAAAATACCCCTGAGATACCTCCTGACTACTAATAGCCATTAAAGCTTTCTCTAAGACCAGTGAGGAGTCCTTCCCCCGTGACTTCCAGTCAGCAGGACACAGCTGACATGAGCTGTCTGCTCACCACAACAACTGCTACCCAAGATGCCTCAGGGAGGCTGGAGATGACTCCACAAATAAGGAAAGAAGAAACAGCTTTCTATAACAGACTTCATCCTTGGAAAACTGAAGGATATTTACTCAAGTCCCTTCTGCTTCAAAAAGATTGTTCCCTAATATTTCTCGACTTACTACTGCATTTACATCTTGTATTTAGTCAAGACCTTTATACATCATCAGCAACATCACAACTTAGAAATCTATACATTAAAAACAAGCCCAAGCAAACTAATCCCACACCTATCTCTCTACCAGTCTCAAGTAAAATTTCATTCAGAATACAACCAGAACACTTGGACTTGGGAAGAAAAACAAACAAAAAAATCACAAATGATGCACACCATTTATCTTTCAAGAAGTTCCTGAAATGCAACCCAATGGTATGGTAGGAAAGCCATTATAATTTCCCAAGTGGCGACAATCAAGATAAAGTTTAAGACAGTACTCCCTGTGTGTTTTACACAGAAACAAAAAGGCTGCTGAAGATAGAGATATAAAAAACTGGGAAAAATTGAATTGTTGATATACCTGCAGTTTACAAACTTTCCTTGTACCCCAGCTGTGGCTTTGTATTCTTCCTGGATATGCTTATACTAATTTACATCCTGTTGACTAATGTAAACATGAGAAACAAGGAATGCACATGCTGGAACATTACTGCAAGTCTGCGTGGGACTTCGTGAAATTCTGAAAATTGGGTCCTGTATATAAAACATAATCAGTTCTCAAGGAAAGAGCTTCATTTCCCAGTTCTATTTTGGGGGTTAAACAGGAGGAGAAGGAAATCTTTCCTTTTGAAAGAACCCATATGGTTCATACTAACTGACAATTTCTATGAAACAATGGCTTTGTCTTTTTATTCCCCCCAGCCACTTCACAGGAAGATGTTAACTTGGACTGAAAGAAGAGAAAGTGGAGTTAAAGCTGTTGGTGAGAGCAAATGAGTGTTTGTAATCTCTTTGCCTCCCCTCTTCTCACCACACACCCACCTAATGATTAAAACTGAGTTAAAGCAGCTACTATTGGACTACACTGAACTAGGCGATTAAACAGAGAAATGACAAGTTCAAGTAATTACCAGCCAGATGTGAACACCAAAGAAGGGAGTACCACATTCCCTACACCACTGCGACTGCAAAGAAAGAAAGGAATCTAAGTGGCTTTTTCAGACACCCTGCAATCACGAAGGCATTCTCTCCTGTTCTGTAATTTCAAAGGCAGCATAACCTTCATAAATGGTTCACATGCACACAGACACAAACCCCGCTCTGTGCGGGTGTAGTGTTCAAAAGAGCAACATCATTACACACATTATCAAATCTATACTTAACTTCTCATGGTACCGTACATGTAAATTCTGCAGACTGAATCTATTTGTGCAAACTGGAAAAAATAGAGAAGGAGATAGTACACAGCCTGAGGGGAACCCTCATTATCACAGCTTTACTGATACTGCTGGTAGCGCCAGCAAGAGACTTTCTCCTGTTCACAAGGTGATAACTTTGAGGACCTTGATTAATGTGTATTACTCAGGCAGATGAATTCAAATCTACCCAGCAACTTCTGCAATCCCGGTAAGTCTGATAAGTAGCTGGAAGGCATGAAAATTCCTATCTGAACTTATTAATGCATACTAGAAAAAATAATTTTTAAGAGTATAATCTAAAATGCACACATACCACAGCTGAGCTTATCTCTCAAAAGGTCCAAGGGAGGGAATGGACTCTGTCTTCCAGCCACCCTGATGGCAAAAGAGGATCATTGCACTACAGCGTCTCTCTTCATGTCAACACCACCAATCTCCTGAGTGAAACACGTGTCTAGAGTACCACCACGGAAACAGTAGTTCTATTACCCCATGATGACAAGGATATTATGTTAGTTTCAATGAGTGGGTTCAGCATGAACATCCTGGGGTACAGAACTATTCATGCATCAGGCATGAAAATAAATCTTTTTTTAAAAAAAAACAAACCACCAAACAAAAACTTTAAAGAATCTTTTTCATATCCAGCACCTCTCTTAGTAATTTATATGAAGTCAAATACTTTGGAGTTTGTGAGCACCCTGAACAATTACATTAAAGACAACTACATTTTCATCCCAGGAACAAGCTCTACTCTACAGTACATGTGTAATGCCGTATTATACACTTTCATTCCTACACTGCACTTTTTTATTCAAGGAAATCTATGGAGGGCCTGATGCAACATTTCTAGGGCTAGTTCCAGTCCAAGATCAGGCTCAGCTATAGACTTTTTTTATTTGTTACTACTTTTAAGCTCAAGAAAGCTCTTACTACTTTTAAGCTCAAGAAAGCTCTTTCTCCTAATAAGACTTCCTGCTCTTTAATAATCAACTGAAACTATTCTGGACACAGCTCCAATAATAAATACTGAGATAGTCAAAACACCTGTAGAGGTTTTCCTTGATGAGCCTGCCTTGTAATTGTGACTCTGGAATTTGCACAGTGTATTTAATACTGGCAAAATTTAAATACATAGAATTATTTAAATGTCGAATTATTTAGCATGCTTTTCACACTCGAGTATCTCAACTCTAATAACTTGACAGAGGGGCAGTTTGTGGGTTTTATTTGTTCAGTGTTTGTGTATGTGAGTTTTTTCCTTTTGTTTTGTGTTTTGCCCTTTTTTTAAAAAAATTCCAGTGTCTACTTATTAGGAAAAGATTCAGATCACTACAGCAGTTTCCACTGTGTACCTGGTGAGCTAATAAACAGATGGTGCAATTACACTGACAAGTATCATACCAGAAAAGACCTAGAGAAAAAAAACAGCAAGCAACTCTGAAAAAGAAACCACCTCTCCCTTCTGGTGTCACTGAAGGCATCAGCTTCTTGCATCTAAAAACCTCAAGAAAAGAGTGGCTGAGAAAAGATGAGCTGTCCCAGATACCACAAGGATGACACAAAGCCACTCAGAGGCAGACTGTTTTTCATCCATGTTGACTAACCTAACACTTTGAAAAACAACTAAGACAAAACTGAAGAGAACTAGAACATGCCCTTGGAGGTCTGTAGTGGGGCTCTGTTGAGTACTCCTGCCCCTGTAGTAGCAGAACAGACTAAGAAAATGCCATGAGCCTTCAAAGAATTTGCATCGGGTAGCAACAAAGTAATTTTGAGGGACTTTCTGAAGAGTGAAAATCTCAGAAAAATTGGCTCTGGAAACATAGGTGATAAGATGCTGTAATATTCCCTCTTTATTCACCCTCCAAGCATTCCTACCATGTATTGAGTAATTAAATTAATATCTGAATGGGATCAGGAGGGGGGAAAAAAAACAAACCCCACACCACAATTGCAAACAAACCTCCATGCCCACACAGTTTAAAATGCTATTCACAACCTTACATAATGTGACAGATGTCCTGGAAGGACAGTACCGTTAATATGGACCTTAAGTGATAAGAATCCAGCCCATTTCCACAGTATTTTAAACAATCTTTACACAAGCAAAATCTACATTTAATTCAGAATATGAGTAACTGCCACACAGCTTTTACTTGAAAGAAAATTACAGACAAGAAGCATTCCATTCATATGTGATCAGTTTAGCAAGATGTAGAATCTCTGGCTTTTTGAAAACTGCCCCTGTACAAAATTGCATTAAATTACTGTATGTGCAACAGTGAGAGATAAGAAATAGAGAAGAGCTATTTCCACCAGAGCACCAAAGGACAGCAAGGTGTACAGATGGAAATGATAGGTTTCTCTGGCTTGACTATTATGATTCTAGAGTGCAAAAAGAATATATGTATTGTCATTTATACAAGCCTTGCAGCAGAGTCAGAAGGCAGAAAAGCATTAGCATATACAACAAATAGCTGTCTACAGAAAAGCATTTTCACAGTACTACAAAGCTATCTCCTGCCACTAAATACACTGTAATAATTTGAAACTAATACAGTTACAATCGTTTGTATAAGATCTCCAGTTATACCCTGGAAATTAATACTTTACAATAAAACACTGTTCTTAGTAAAGATGTCCACACAGACAAGTAAGGGGAGGACTTGCAGGGGGCGGCAGAAGGTGGTGCGTGTTTAATTCCATTGATAATTTCATTTACTGAAAGAGGTATCTATTGTTCCCATTTAGGGTGCAGAAGTAGTACATTATGTCAAAGCAAAACCTCTCTTTCTGTAGCTATCAAATATTATCATTCAGTATTGACAAAAGTAAATTTTCTTTCCTTTCTCAATACTACAACATCTTATGCATATGGAAGCAAACAGATCTTCACATTAAAAAGGTACACAGATACATTTTTAAACCTTAACCTTGGTTGAAGAAATCCCCTATGATTTCATGTTCAGCTGGTCAAGATAAAAACACGTGAGAAGCAGAGTATTAACTTGGATTTAGTGGGTTTACGGGCAGGACTATCAATTGAGCAAAACTTCAATTACAGACTAATTTAATGTATACCCAAGTACATTATTGCAATTCAATAAACATCTCTTCAGAATTAAACAATTCCAATTTGCTTTCATTTCAGCCTGTGTGCATGCATTACAGATTTGCTATTATCCACGATAAAATTAGTCAGACTGTTTGGAAGCACTCGTCCATGCAACCTCAGTGTGTCAGTGCTGCATCCAACTAACCTCAAACGAACCACTTAACCGTACCTGCTTACTAAACAGCAGCAAGGAGCAGAGAAGTGTACCTGCCCATAACAATAGTACTCTCCTAAAATTTCTTCTAGCTAGGTCTCTTCCTGAATAACCCAGGAATGAATCTATCAACTTCTCTCCTGGTGGACATCCAACGACTCATGTTTATAACTTATTCTTCTATTTCTTCCCTTCTTGTATCAACGAACATGAAAGCGTCAGGCACCAACTCAACTTTGCATATTCTGCTATCTGGTTGCTCTGGAAGACTGCCTTCCCTCTAGTCAGCTATGATACAATACGAGATATGCTACTCCTGGCAACACAATCCCATTTTAATCGTGAATTAACTCCTCTGGATTTGAACAAAACGCAAGATCATCGGGTGGGAATTAAAAGCACTTGGAATCTAATAGGAGGGTTCTCTTCACAGTCTGGGCAGTCAGAGCCTCCGCACCACCCAACACTCTATTTAAGGCATCACTATACTGATCATCAAGTGTCAAAGTAGCACCGTGGACAAAAGTGATCTGATTTCTACAGTATTCACAGAAAAGTGAAACATTTAGATTAATAAAATTATACTCTGTGAGCACACTCAGACTTCAAATTCTTTCCACCTCACATCACCCCCACCCCCAAACACAGAATGTATCAGGAGCGACTTAGCCACCCTCTGATCTCCCCACCTAAGAGTCAGTAAGCATCCCTGTGCTGCAGCTCAGGGTAAGTTTAAAAAAAAACCAAAAAGGCAGCACAGTAAATAGTACTTTACCACATGCCTCACAAAGGCAAGATTAAGACACATCTTGCATGTGTCAGGCACAGTGTCAGCTCTTGAATCACAGTAAATAACAGGGCTAAAACCTTAGCAACCTTCAAGAACTACTGATGTTGCTACCGTGTACTTCAGGACATCAGCAGAATCAATCCCGTCATTTACTCCCAGCAGCCCTGAACAGACTCTTCTGACATGCAATGCTCCATCGCACGATTATTGATGCCTGATAAAACACTGTGAAGAAAGCAGATGAAGCTGACTGACAGCCAAACTGTTTAGCTGATTACAGTAAAATTATCCATAGCTACCACGCAGTACTACAAAAGCTTATGAAGAGGGCTGTACCCAGACAAAGTTTCAATCCAAATATTTAAGAAAATGATTGAAATTCATGTCACTTTTACCCTTTTTTCTTACTTAAATTTAATATGAATGAAAGAAGAAGGCCCAATAGGATGGCAAGTTTTATACATAGTTGCAATCTGGGAGGAAATACTCATCTTGCATAAACTTGTTTTAACACAACCTACCTTTCACTATTAATTCCGCATAATTCGAAACTCCAGATCCACCATCAGAACGAATGACACATCGGTACTTGCTGATACTGCGTTGAGAGGTGTCAGCTACACTGACAGTAGCAGAAAAACGTCTATGGTTGACCACTCGAGTGACCATTAATGCTGTGTCCCTTCCATTCCACTGCTGTAAAGGCAGACAAAAGCAATGCAAGCTATGAAGGCACACAGATCAGGCATCCACGCGCAATTCAGTCTTTGTTATGCCTCTTAACATTGTTCAGACCTTCATGTTCACGTCGCTAGGCTAGATTTTATATAAGCATGATTTTTCAAGAGAAGATTGCTAGCCACACCCTTGAAAAGTTTACAGGGTTCTGCTAACTAGGGCTTAAATATTCTTACACACATATTTAAGTTTTCACTTCTATTTAATTTTTGAAACGTATTTGGGCATTTGATGGGTTGATTCTGGACTAATTTAAATAAATTGGTTGGATGAGCAGACATCCTTCTATGTCCAACATTCCTCAGTAAAACTCTCCACCAATGCCAGACCACATTTTCCCAATTGGAAAAGGGACAGATGAAGAATTAGCTAGAAATAGAAGTTCTCCACGGCATAAACACCTGAACTTACTCAGTTGGTCTAGTTTATTAGAAGTTTCAAAGCAAAACACACTGCTGTTTTGCCGATTTCCCCTGATCAGTTTTTGGGAGCGTTTCCAAGGCTATTTTCATTAAATGTCTCAATTTTAGAGAATGGAAAACAGGTTTCCACTAGCAACAGTAAAGATTTCCTCCCAAACCCCTGCTTCTCACAGGAAAAGGTTCATGCTGCTTCAGGTCAGAAGTGTTTTTACACACTTCTACTCGTAACTGTGGATAGATTTCACCGAACGTATTGTGTTTGCGCGGCAAGATTTTGGTAGTGGGAGGGCTACAGGGGTGGCTTCTGTGAGAAGCTGCTGGGAGCTTCTCCTGTGTCCAACAGAGCCAGTGCCAGTCGGCTCCAAGATGGATCCGCCACTGGCCAAGGCTGAGCCCATCAGCAACAGCGGTAGCGCCTCTGTGATACCATATTTAAGAAGGGGAAAAAAGTTACTGTGCAAGAGCAATTGCAGGCGGAGAGAAGAGGGAGAACATGTGAGAGAAAACAACCCTGCAGACATCCAGGTCAGTGCAGAAGGAGGGGGAGGAGGTGCTCCAGGCACCGGAGCAGAGATTCCCCTGCAGCCCATGGTGAAGACCGCGGTGAGGCAGGCTGTGCCCCTGCAGCCCATGGAGGTCCATAGTGGAGCAGATCTCCACCTGCAGCCCACAGAGGACCCCACACCAGAGCAGTTGGAGGCCCAAAGGGGACGGTGACCTGGTGGGAAGCCCGCGCTGCAGCAGGTTCCTGCCAAGACCTGTGGACCCATGGAGAGAGGAGCCCACGCTGGAGCAGGTTTTCTGGCAGGACTTGTGACCCACAAACCTTTCGTTGTATTTTCTCCCCTGTCCAGCTGAGGACAGGGAGTGACAGAGCAGCTTTGGTGGGCAGCTGGCATCCAGCCAGAGTCAACCCCCCCACTGAAAGAACTCAAAAGATAAATAAGCCAAAAATACATCTCAGTGGATGCTAAAAGTACACCACAGGTTAATAAATTTCAGATTAAAATGTAATTTTTAGGAGAACAGCTGTGATGAGAGCACAGTTAAAGTGACTGTCAAGTAATTTTTACATAACGTCAACTACATTCCTCACCAACTCAAGCCTTTTTCCCAGTACTTGTTTTCACTTTTGTTAGGTAAACTGTTTCCTCCCCTATTATTTAAACCAGATTTGAAATTGTTATTTTTAAAGCTTATTAAGATGTCTGAAGTGAATAAATACGTTTAAGAAATCTTTTAATTATCTGACCACCAATGACATAGCAACCATGACAAAGGCCCTTCTTGTCTGCCTCAAATGTTGCAAATACGGGGTGGTCAGACCCTCAGTCACATCAGTCCAAGATGAGAATGAAGTGTTGGCTGGGTTAAGCATTCTCAGAGTTTATGTTGGCCCTCTATACATGCACAGTACGTACAGCAGGAGAATCTTCTCGACTTGTTTGGGACGTTAGGTGTTTAACAGCACAGCGGTTTAGAAGAAGTGAAGAGCTCAACTATTTTAAAAGCTTCTAGAAGAGATCTATGTATAGTGCATGGTAATGTTGGAGGGTGAGAGGAAAGAAGTTTGCATAATAAAGCAGAAGTGAAGAACTATTCCACTTTTTCTGTCTCTTCTGCTTTATGATGGAGTGCTTAGAGGTACACGGGCATTTGTTTGAAATAAAAATTTTGCTGCCGCCTGCCTTTTTTTTTTTTTTCTTCCATCTTCTATGTCATGATTCTGTACTTTGTCACCTTAAACTCTCATCTAGAAACAATTTAAGGTAGTTCTCAAAGGATCTTGATGAAAAGATTTTGCCCCACCACCCAGTCTTTCTCTATCTACTTATTTTAGTTGAAAAAGTAAACAAACCAAAACCAAACCAAAGCAACCAAACAAATAAAAACCCCACCATAAAAAAAAAAAACCAAAACACATTACTTTACCTGGAGCCAGAGTTTGTCGTGCTGCGACCACTTCCCCCCAGCAATGCACTGGAACGTCGCGTTCTGTCCCACATTAACCTCCACGTTCTGAAGTCGTAGGAAATGAGGTGCTTTTCCTAACAAAAGATGCAAAGTATTACAAGGGTCGAGCAAAGCAGAACTGACTGTGTCACACCAACACAGATAGAAACACTCAGCAAAGCACCAGGGCCTATCTTTGACAAAGTGATTTTGCAAAATAAAGCTGTCCTTCAGTATTTTATTATTCACTGGGATGATGGATCTGACAGAGGATGGCCTAAGGGATCACACAGAGCTCTGGCATACCTGAAAACACAGACTTAGATCAAATCACAACACAATTTCATGGTCACCAGCACAATTTCTTACTGCTTCCTCTAAGGAGTAAATGAGTAATTTCTTCAGAAAATTGTTTCTAAAAAGGTAAAAAAAAAATATCAAATACTTCTGAGCTTGTCCAGCATGACTGACCCAACTCAAATTTTCACAAGGGTCTTTTTTTATCTTTTTTATTTTATTGCCTATCAAATACATCCTAGACCTTTAGAATAATAATGTGCCATTAATATCAAATCAGATTTAAATTAAATATTCATATAACTGACAGCATTGTATCACTGTATTAGTTTAAGATCATTGATATCAGTGTTTTGCTGATACTAAATTCAGTATTAATATTAAACCACTGATATTAAATCGCAGACATCACATCTGTTCACAAAGAAACTAGATCAGAGGATTATCCTTTTGACTAAATACCAGACTCACTTACCTCTGTAAGCTAACTTACGTGAAAATAAAAAAAGACTACAGTACTGAATATGACACTTCTAAATGAACTTAGTTCTTGCTGGGCTTCAGAAGAGAGTTTGTGCACCATTTGAAAGCTTCTAGTCAGACACACTGAATAGCCTTATGAGACTCGAAAGGTCAGAGTTTTTCAACTTCATCTTTACAGTTTTTAGTATGATTATACACCAATGAAATATATAATTTCAGAGGACATACCAACGCATCTTTTTCTGGAATCGAATCGCTTCAAAAGGATGTGGGAGTCTGTGCATGGAGCTTGACATATAAGTATTTGTCTACTACAGACCCCTGAACAGAGAACATGTGTCCGTACACTATGCCACTAGCATCTGTATCCCGTTCACCACACGCCCTGTTTGCTGACAGCTCCTGAAAGACAGTGACTCTGTACCATTGTGCTTTGTAGGGATCAGTAATTTGTGTCCGAGATTACTGGAAAGCTACTTCTGGGTGACAGCAGAATGTACAGCACGATATTTGCAGGCTAATACTAGTAATTTCTGCCTGCAGTCTAAGGTGGGCAGATACACCCCAGCTCCAAATACGAAGCTGTGTAGTCACACAGCCCCAAACTCCTAGTCCTCAGGTCTGCCCAGCTTCCAGAGCACAGGGCTGTCCTATGATTGCAAGTACTCACACACACTCAGTCAATAAGCTTTTAGCATAATGAAAATTGATATACCGGGGCATTCCTACACAGGACAAAAAAAAAGAGAAGGCAACAGCAGCAAGATATTTATTTTTCTCCATTACTGTGTCATTAGGGGCTTTTCACTGCAGTTTTGCTGACACCTAGGTTTGTCTGCTATACTGCCATCTACGAAGGTAAAGCAAAAATGAAGAAAAAACCAACAATTGCAGTAACCTTTAGGGTCAGCAGCAGCTTCATGGTCCTTGTTTTGAGTTAGAACAACTGTAAAACAAACATGAGGGGCAAAGCCTGTACAAGTCACTGGAACACAGTCTGGTGACATTTACCCTGGTGGCTGTCATCGCTGAAACACCAAAGCAGCACTGGGAACCAGACAGGAGAAGCATTTATAAAGACTGCAGAGAACCTGCAGCTTGTAATGATTTCTGTATGCTGCAGGCTGCAAACGGATTCAAAACGGAGTAGTTAACTGTTTGAATCGGTTTAGCTTTGAGTCACCAAGAATGCACTCAATTTTGAAGAGGGACCTGCATACACTTGGAGAAGTGGATTTGAAATCAGTTTAAATACTTGATTAAGCAGGGGTGTAACACAATATCCTTTCTCTTTTTTTTAAATCCATAACTTTCTTGTCTAGGCTTTGCCCCACCATTTGTTCAGCGGCCTCTTTCCCAATAAAGGGATCAGTCATCACCCAACATGCTGTGGAACACACAGAGACCATTTTGGGGGATTTGTTTGGATGCTGTCAGTTATCAGCAACATCTGGTTAATACAGACTGTGAGCATTTCTTAATGAAGTAAATGCACCCAAAGGCCTGAGCAATGCACACATGGTAAATACAAATATAATTTAGTTAAACAGCAATTAACCATACTGCAGTTATCAGAAATGTCCTGTCAAACTTGAGCAGACCCATGTCTATCACACTGAATGGCAGCTATTCTTTGAATTCTTATTGCAAGAAAACGAGTTGATTTCACTCCATCAATATGATCCATGACTTTTTTGTGAGCAGCTGTCACCAACTTACTAAAACTACGAACTAGTGTGACGGGCTGTTTAAACAAAAAAAATCTTTAAAAGAAACTATATACTACATGCGCAATATAGAGACAAAAAATCCTCAAGCCAGGCTGTAGAGGCACAGAAGAAACCAAATAAGTTCAGACTCGAAGGCTGAGTCTCAAGGTTTCTTTAAATAGCAAAAAAAAACCCACAAACAATTTTTTTTTTTTTTTTTTTTCAAAAAATCGAAGATTCTTATTATGGATGTGATAGAAGAAACACAGCACTAATATTTTTGAACAGCATAACGAACCTGCATTAGTTTCTACTCCTATGCAAGTGTATTGTCTGAATGATATTTATTTTTAATATCTTTACAGGGGGTGCCGAGGGGGTTTGACGTTTGTTGAGAGACCAACCTTTGGGATGTGTCCTTTACCAAGGAAATATTGAAACAATTTGTTTGTTTCTTCTTTTCTTAAGTTAACCGCACAGGATATTATCAAAAGCTTTTTAGATTGTTTTCTGCATCAGTATGATTCGGAAATAATAAAACAATCAGTTTTACGTTCTCATAACAAGAGAGGAAGAGAGACTTCCACAGATGTCCTGGCACTAGCTGTAGACTGAGCACAGTTTTGCCTTTTGCACAACTTGCAAAGTTAAGTAATTATGCAAGGCTGATTGTCTTTAGGTGTCTCAGAGGGACATAAGAAGACATTTTAGTGCTGACCAAACAGGGTACATCACTCCTTTAGACTTTAAAGCCTGGTATATAAACACACTGATACAGTTAAAAAAACAAAGAGCGCTCACTGCAAGGATGGGCGAGAACTCTGACTTCATCCACAGCTATGTACCCTGGATGTCCTTTCAAAGAGACAGATTCAAATATCACCTGAAATACAAAAAAAAAGAAAAAGCTTTCTTAAAAAGAATAACCACACTAGTCATTTGGCCAGTCATCATATTCTGCACTTATTCCAATGTCTGAGTCATTCAAAGCATTTCATCACTAATAATGAAGGGATACCAAGGCAATCCTACTGCATACCAAAGACTGAAAACCTGTTTGATACGGAAAACCAAAATTTAAGAGCAACATTCATCAGGATTAGAGACAGCTATGTGCTTCTTTCATTTGGAAGAGCAAAAAATACTCTGTATATATACACACCTATATTCACTTTAAGCACCAGTCCAAGAACATTAAATGGATAATAATTTGATATCTCGTTCTTAGTATGCCTGGGAAAGTTGGAGAATGCTGTACATGAGGTAAAATTCTTTTATTGAATCAATAACTCTGCATGGATTCTTTGGAGAAAACCTTGATTTGGCATGCATGCCATTGCAGTATTAGAAAGCAAATAACGAACAACAGCTGACCCTGGATTCTAGTTACTGGTCTGAAATAAGATTTTCCCAGATATAACAAAGTTGTTTCTGCCTTTCCCTGGCTTGAATTAACATGGTCTGGGAATGAATATTCTTGAAAACCACATGTAGTATTTCTCGACATTAATGGTACGCTAACTAGTACTTTCTATTTTATTTATGTATCTGGATAATGAAAGTGTACCACTAATTTTGGTCTGAATAGACAGATATTCAATTACAGATGAACAAAAACTCATTCTTTCCTATGTCTTTGTGATTTTACCTAGAAAACTGCCCAAATCAGAAGTATCCTGTTAAAATATGCAAACTATCTGAAAACCAGTGGTGCAGGAAAAAAAGCCTAAAAAACTGATAAAGAGATCATTAAAACTAAGTTAACTACTGTCAAATAAGCTAACTAAAAATTCATGAGAAAATAGTACTAAGTGTGGTGCAGTTTGCTCAACAATCAAGGGACAGAAGGACACGTGTAGACTGTGACCTCATCACAGTCTACACCTTCATCCAGGTGGCAGTGGAAGGGGAGGTGCTGATCTCCTCTCTCTGGTGACCAGCGAGAGGACATGAGGAAATGGAATGAAGTTGCCTCAAGGGAAGTACATATTGGACGTTGGGAAAAGGTTCTTCACTGAGAGGGTGGTCGGACCCTGGAACAGGCTCCCCAGGGAAGTGGTCACAGCACCAAGCCTGTCAGAGTGCACGGAGCATCTGGACAAGGCTCTTAGTCACATGGTTGAGTTTTAGGTAGTCCTGTGAGGAGCAGAGAGTTACACTTGATGATCCTTATGGGTCTCTTTCAACTTGAGATGTTCTATGATTCTATGAAGAAGAGGAAGTTTGGAAACGTTAAACTACAATAGAAAAAAGAAAAATGCAGACTGATCATTTAACACCTTGGTAATGCTAAGTCTCAAGTCAGCGAGTCTCTTCCCAAAGGAATGAAGTGCTATTCTTTACTATTTAAAAAAAATAAAATAAAAATGAACGGGTGGAGATGTAACAGATGCTGTCCTCTGCATTTGAAAGGGATGTCCTCAGTTTCATTCCCTTCTAAAGTAATGTTCACACTGTACTAAATTGCTCATTTGTGCATGTGTATGCAACAATGTTTTCAAGGACAGAGTTAATTAACACATTCAGCTGGCCCAGTTATTACTGACAGAACAGTATTCTAGCAGTTACTTGTTTCACACAAGAAAATATTTCAGTAATTCATAACCTCTAAAATTCATTACTAGAACACAAAGTTAACTACTTAAAGCCAGTTTTCAACAATTATTTTCATTCTAAATAAAAGCTGGTATTCCCAGCCTGTCACTGTTTGGCCTCTTCATCTCCTTCATCAGAAGATTTAATACAGTAAAAGATTCAAAGATTCAAATGCTAATCGCTGCATGCCCTGGCTACGAAAGTGGACCACTATGTCCTTCGTAAGTACTAAATTGCTGATAAACGTCTTGCTTTGCATTTGGGCTTCCAGAATGTAGTTTCTACTCATATTTCCATGATTTCCTAACATCAGCTCCCTCAATTCAAAACACATCCAAATGTGAGATCTTCTGAAATATGTTCATCAGGAAAAAAAAAAAAAAAAAAAAAAGGCGATAAAACCAGGTAGAACACAAAAATTATCAGCCAACTAAGAAAAGCTCAAGTGCTAACAATATGTAGGACCAAAGTTCTACTCCAGAGGAGTGTGGACAAAAAACAGGCTGTCCAAGGAGCAATAGGAGGAAGAAAGTCTGTGGAAAATAAAATAATCCAAAAAAAATCATCAAGTGTTTTGTGTTATCAAGATTCTCAATAGGCTTTTTAGGGGCTGTATAAAATAAGACTATAGTTCAAGTCCTTAGTATGGAAACTATAATTATTTTAGAAATCAAATGTCATTCATGATAAAAAAAATGATACTTTCTGGGAAGGTCATGTAAGGAACTACTGCAACTTCCTTCAGATTTGAATTAAAATGCAACAGTACAGCTACAAAATCTTATTTCAGTTTTGCATTTGTGAGAAGCTATAAGCCACAATTAACTAATTCTCAATTTCCTGCAAGCCAAGAACTTCGAAAGAAAAGTTCTCCAAGGCATTGGCATCAGCTATTAATGTGTGGCAAAAGTAAGCACAGGTACAGAGAGTATTGTCTTCTGTTAATTACCAACATGTACAGAGTCTTCAATACAGCACAATACAACCTTAAGCTAGTAACTCCTAAAACCCCCATGCACACCAGTGCACAATCCACTAAAAAAAAGTGGAGGGATTCCTTTCAATTCACACAATACTGTTTTGACAGACTATTTTATTATCTGTTTTGCTTTACACTCAGATATTCTTCTTATTTCCCAGTTCAAACTCCCACATTGTTGTCTTTTTCTGTATTTCACAGCATCGCAGCCCTATCAAAGTGAGAAGCACAGAAGTATCCAGGTTTTCCTGAGGATGGGAAATTGAGACCCAACATGAAGAAAAGGCAGGAATAAATGCTCATGGGGCCCAGTTCTGTAAACCTCACACTGCGTCTCTCTCATGTCCTTTTAACTTCAGTTGGAAATGTAGTATAAAGGTCGAGACACAGGCATTCAACAACGCTCAACATTTAAAGAACTTCTCAGAAACTAACATAGATGAGAAAATGCAAAGCTTTATTCTTAAAAAACATTCTTAAATGCTCCTGAGAACTGCAAACACTAAGTCATTTCGTATTTCCGTACCAATAAACAATTCCACATTTCACTACTGCTATATCCCAAAAAAGTCTGTGTTACCAACGTAGCCTGGCTCATCTATTGTGGTACAACAGTTCTCTTCAGGCATGGATCGATAACGTTCCTTGCTATATATCAAAAAAACCTCTTCCTGGCAGACTCTAGTACTGCCCTTGGTGCATTCTGGGACTAAGTTCATCCTTGTGGCAAGCAGTAATTCAAGATTACATGTCTTACCTTTCTCCAAGAACTATTATGGCTTTTTCTGACTGCACTAAAAACATTTGCAGGCTGGGAATCCGAGTACAAGTAACTCCAGGGTAGACATTATAAATCTCCACCATCCCCACCTTTATATCTCAGCAGAGTGCTTTTGGATCCAGGTGACTCATAGGACCCTTGCACAGAACTGTCAGACCTAAAACACAACCTCTG
This sequence comes from Leptosomus discolor, assembly GCF_034619465.1. Lineage (NCBI taxonomy): Eukaryota > Metazoa > Chordata > Aves > Leptosomiformes > Leptosomidae > Leptosomus > Leptosomus discolor. The sequence goes on along the minus strand of NC_141407.1, from coordinate 4,850,599 downwards.
GCAATTAGCTTGGTTACTAGTTTTCCACTAGTCACAGCTCCAAAGCTCAAAGTACTTGTCAAAGCCTCAGACCCAGAGTAGACAGTTTCAGATTTTTTGCCTGACTGAATTTCCGATGCACTTTGCAATTCAAGATGGTGTGGCTTCTGTGCATTAAGAGAATAATCCACATTCTGCCTGCTGCAGATTTCACTATTTAGGAAAAATGCTATTTTGTTTCCCTGTGGTACCTGGTGCTTTTGAAATACAGAACATGCTTTCAGGCCTCTTGCGTACAAAGAGTTCTTCAGGCATGTAATTTTGATTTAAAGCTAACAAATAACACTCCAATAGCACACCCTAGATTGTGAATGTGAAATGAGACACTCCCTAGGCAACAGTACACCCAAGCTTTTGTTATCCAGCCACCTCTGGACTCCTTTAGCTAGGAGCATTACTTTAGGTTGCCAAATAACAATAATTTTGACTAAGTCCTTCATTTCATCATTGTGTTTTCCTCTTCACTTTTGCAAGCTTAAAGTTTTTTTCCTTTTTTTTTTTTTTTTTTCCAATCTTTATTAAACATGGAAACTCACAGGATTGCAGGCCATTAACAGAAGATGGTTGATGAAGTCAGGGATTGATAATATATCAGTCTATTAGATCCCTCATAATAGTAGGAGAGATTTCAAATTTTAAAAGCCACACTTAAGGAGTAAGAATACAAATATAAGCAGAAGGAAACACCACCCTTGTTCATCAAAATGTAAAAAAGCAAATCCTTGGATTTTCTAGGAGGGAACTCCTAGGCAGTTACTGCAGCCTCCCAATCTCTTCATTTTTGTGCTTCAGTGAAAAATTCTTGTTTGATTTAAAGGATTTTTTGCACAGGAAAAGCAAACTTGACCTGCAAAAAGACCTGCAAAAGAAGTAAGTGTGGCTCAGGAAGCTTACTATCAGTATACCTAAGAGTAGGATCACACTGTCTTTTCCAAGTTTTTCAAGCACTGATTATCTGGGTGAAAGATCATTTCTGTTATCTCTGTGGAGCACCTACTATGAAGTAAGTTCTGGTGCATGACCAGGTTCATGTTAATGAGTGGAGTATAGGCACTTTAATATGACTTCAGAGTAAGTGATACGTTGTGCACAGCCATTAAACACACCACTTCCCACACATTTGCATCTCTTTATCCCTTCCCCTCACTCTGCATAGGGTGCTCTATGTATTCTGATGATATCCCCAACTCTTTTTCCAGAGGCAGAACATTAAAGCACTCTGCTTCAGCTCAGATTTTATAGACCTCCTACCCACTTATCAGAAGGAAAATAAAAAAAAAGTAAAAAAAAAAAAAAGGTAAGCTTTTCTACCTGCTGTCTTCTATCCACAGACTATATGCTGCCTTTTTGTAGTTTATTCTATCATAATTCCTATCTCACTCATGCCTTTTATTAGTGTCACATGTACATCTATTTTCCCGCAAGGTTTAGGGTGCAATTACTTCCCAGGATTTTCTTTTTTTTTTGTCTGTTGAGAGACAAAAGCACTCCTTTGACACCTAACAAGAACTACACAAGTCCATTGTGTGCAATCTTATCTAATTAAAACTAAAAAAAAAATGCCTGCAAAGTTGCCACATGTAGTTTGAAATTGTAAAATTAATATACCAAACAACGTACCCATGACATTCTTCAACCTTGTGCTTGTTTAAAAAACAATGATAATCTCCTAACAGAACAAGTAAAACTATGTTACAAGCAGTGCTAAAAAGAAGAGGAATGAAGGATCTGGTGAAGAGTATACTCATGTTGATAACACGGTGCAAGATTTTATGAGTAGCTTATGTACTTAAACCCCTCATATGGGCACAGGAAAAGTCCAGACGCAAAGCTGAGTGAACCAATGTTCCTTCTTATGGATCCAACCAAGGGCCAAAAACAGTTCAGCAAATTTATGCAGAGATACAGTTACACATCTAGATGCTCGGTTGTATTTACATTTACATAGTGTCACGGAAAGCGCCAATACAAGTCTGTTTATGTGCCAACTGCACAATAAACAAACGGGTCTTAACTTGGCAATAATTTGACTCCCAGCAGTCTATCCAACACTCTGTGACCTTGTAAGAAGTGAAGAAAAAAGATGAAGCAGGAAGAAGTATGACCAGCTGTCTACATAACCCTTCTGCTATAAAACCGCTGTATGTAAACTCATTCTGACAGGGAAAAGTCGAGAGGGTTCTGACTTTCAGAATACCTATTGCTAACAGCACCTTAGCTCAGACTAGCCAAATGTTAAAAGGAAAAACAGTGAAAAATATTACAAACTCGTACCTGATAAAAATGTGGCCAGAACGTACTGATGGCAAGTTCTGCTTTCACCCATCCTTCTGTAACAACACCCGAGACGTTCCATATGGGATTGCCCTGTGGTCCTCCGTTCACCTTCACGTAGACATTCAGAGAGCCAGGACTGGAACGGTCTCTGCTGGATAAGTAATAGTGGAAGTCGATGCAGTGCGTGTCGTTTTCCTTCAGCGTAGGCAAGAGCAGGTGAGCCTTCTGCCCTGATGCCCGCCCAGAGCTGTTCACCATCATGAAGGAGCCTATAAAGGAAAGCAAAAAGAGAAGAACGAGTGGTTTTGCTCGGCTTTTTCAGTAAATACAGTTCCATTAGAAAAGTCAGTGACTCTCTTAGATGCCAGAAAACAAAGCATTCATCTGAAGAACTCAAACTAGCTATTTTATGCTAGTTGTTAGATAACAGAAAGAAAGGGTATTAAAATTGCAGGGTATATACACAAATAGACTTAGGGCCAACTAGAACTACTTTAATTAGATCACTGAAAAATCAAAATAAAAATACTATTTTGCTTTTATTAATTTATAACCTCGTGATAAAACAGTCACTCTAAACAAAATCATATTAATCACACTTCAAGCAGCAACGAGGCTCTCCTATCGCATACAGTCCCCTAAAGGAACATTCCATATAAAAAATACAACAATGGACCAAATTCTCAACTGATGTTTGCCTACAGGGCCCCCACCCACTTCGTGCCAATCTATACTTGTGAATCCTGTACCTTGGCACTACAAACTTTTGAAGGTTATAATGTGCTAAGAAAAATTCAATTTTCAGAACCCAAATGAACTAGGCTTATTAGCATAACAGCAACATCTCAACTAGAAATAATGCAATAAGGACAATTATTCTTCTAGGAGGGAAGGACAAGCTGAATCTAGGAAGGGAAATATATACTAAGGCAATTTATGAGTTTGTTAACCTGTAAGTTTGCATCATATTAACCATGGCTCTTCATGTTGAACTCACATTTTGATTCATCAAGCAGTTATTTTACAGCATATTGTGTCTCCACTCATCTCTTCACAGATGCATCAAGGTGACAAATGTTAGCAATAACGAAAAACATTATGAGAGTTATTTGTTTCAATTCTGTTTAAAGGATGTCCTTTACATGTGTACAAACAGTCACACTCAGAAAAAGCTGGAGAAAATACCAAGATGGGGCAGGGGGAAATCTGTGTGTCAGCAGCTAGGCATGATAATTTTTAATCAAATGCAGCCCTCTTGACACTCTCAGTTGCGATGCTGCTGCCAAGGCATGCTACAAATGTATTTCTCTGCTGGGCTCTTGCAGTTCACAGAAGATTGAGTCTGAAAAGCCCTGCCTCACTTCTAACCTATTGACTTTCTCTATTCCATGCCATAGCAGTACGACACTTAGATGAGCCAGATAAACATTTTGATCAATTCTGTGCAGGGAACAGCCATATATTCTAAACTTCTATCAACAGACACCAGCAACTTCCTCCCACAAAAATGTTTTCCCCCCTTGTGTTTATATGATATATATGCATTTTGTAAAGGATTGAAAAGCACAGATGCAGAGGGAAGTCAATCTTTCAAAAAATATCACACACTCTAGAGACCTTGGAAAATTCAAGCACAATGCAAGCACAGCTGGGGAAGAGGCTGTACTAAGAAATATGAAAATTTATAAGCAAGATGCTCTCTGGCAATGCTATCTTTCATTTTGATATGCTGAAAATCAAAATGGCATCAAATCAAGAAATTCCAGATTCACAGCAAGGACTTTGAGAAAAGTCAGTGCTGCATCCAAACTTTTCGATTTCCCCCTAATAATCAAAGTCTGTAAGATGGGATCCTGAGAAATGTTCACTGCTGATCTACTTCTGCTCCCAGCCAATCCCTTCTTTCCTGAGTACCACTACTCTTAAATATCCACCCAAATAAACTGAAGTTTTGAGAAATTGAGATTTGGATTCTGTTTCTATGACCCAAGATAATTTATTATCAGAGAGCACTATTGCCAACTGGCCTGAAGAGGCAGCACAGCCTAACAGCTAAGGCAGCAGGCTGGAAACTTGACAGTCATGTTTCTAAGACTGATTATGGCACCCACTTCCACGATCTCTGTCAGTACACATAGCCTGCCTTAACTTCCCTTACAAATAAAGCAAGAATAGTTGTAAGAACCACTCTTCTACTGAGAATCTGAGACGAAAGCCCCTGTGAAACTGCTGAGTAACAGTAGTCTAGTACAGAGGAGCACAGCAGCCTGCAGCACCTCAATGCCATTTTGAGAAACGGTACAAGGTGCAATGAAGGCAAGTTCTGCATTTGCCAGATCTCATACTTGAGGATGACAGCACAGTCAATTACAACAGGTAGTAAAGAAAAGCAGAGCTCCGGTACATCCACAAGCTTTTTGACCAAGTGCCTGCTACACTGGGTAGGAACCCAGGCAAACTGGTTTTTGCACCTCACTGAGTGGATCACAGGGCACATCACTTCTGGGCATCTTCCTCAACTTTTTTTTTTTTTAATTTGGGTAATACATGGATGCCTACCCTAAAGAATCCTCTGAAGCTGTACTGTGTTGAACTACCCTGGAGCAGGTAAGTGTTTGAATGACAGAAAAAGTTAGGGAGTATTTCACTTTTACAGGTTCATATATAAAAATAACGAGCTTTCCTCTAGGAGAAAAAAACATTAGCTTTTATAAAAAGTTCAAAGCAATAATTACAATTTTATTTTTTGCCACCCACAAAAAAATGAATCACAAGCTATTCGTGGTATGACAATGGCCTTTTGTGCAACTGCTGACAATTCTAGAGAGAGTATGGAGCCTGAATCTAGCTACTGACAACTGGATCGAGTAAAGTATCTGTCCACCAAAAAGCACTTAGCAAAATAATTAGCCTTACAAGCAACTGTCATATGTAAATTATTCATAGCTTATTTATAGCTTACAATTTTCATAGAAAAATTCTATGGGTTTTTTTAATACAGTATGCCTAGAGATACAGGAGAAAATACTATAAAAACTTTACTGTCTCCAGTAAAGTCCTGATAAGAGGTATTATTTTATATGTCAGCGGAAAAGATGAAAAATTTCCACTTAGAGTGCCATCTCTGTCAGAGAAAAGTACTCGCACCTTTTTAAAATCAGTTTCTCACCTACTAACTAAACCACGTGCCTTATTTCTGCAGAGACTCGGTGCGGCAGCTCCCGCAACAAACCCTTCCCCCGGCTAGTCAAGGCACGGTGCACAACACCTCATGCCTGGCCACGTAGGGGGTGTAAACTTAAGAGTTTCATCAAGACTATAACTGACATTGGATACAAGAATATGCCAATCTACAAAATTCAGTTCTGAATAAATTATATCCTGTATTCTATATACTGGCCTCCAAATATACCCATCCGTACCCTTTTTCATTTCTCTTTTCACAGTGTGAACTTGAATGGGTCTCCTGTCCCCTGTCCTCTAGGACCTTCAATAAGTTGCTCTGCATGCTCCAAGATCAACAGCTGAGATCCACTGTCCTACTATAAATGTCCATGGCCAGTGAAGCTTGTCTGGGCAGGATATATCACTTAGACATAGGCGAGAGATCACAAAAATTGCTCCCACCAGGGAAAGAAAAAAAAATTCAAAACAGTCTTTTAAGGACAAGTGTGGTTTTCCTTATTATCCTTAATAAAAATTGACATCTTGTGATTCAGAGTCTGACAACCTGCTTTAGACTGAACAGAGAATTGAAGCTGATGGGACTTATTCTCAATTTATAGGCCTATATGTGCAAATAAAAGAGATACAATCTGGTCTGTCACCAACGAACCACTTGTCACATTTTCCACTCTTATAAAGAGCTAGGGAATGAATTAACATGTCACAAATGGAAATTATTGATCAATGGATGACTGAAAGCCACTTAAATGTCTCCAGGCAAGAATCTGAATAAAACAAAAGGTATCTTGGAGAAACTCTTATTTAGACCATTGCATATCGAGCTTTGAAAAAGAATAACAGAAGAACAAAAAAAAATTATTTAGCCTCCTTCTTCTGTTTACCTCCACTCAGAAAGTGCAAATGTCATAAAGCCAACACTGAACTGAAAAAAATGAGTTTTGGGGGAAAATTACCTATGCTTTGTAAAAGTTCTTTTTTATATTTATTGCACACAGAAGTACATGCTCATTAAAGCAGATTGAATATGAGCTCAATTAAATTTAGTGTTCTTGGATCAACAGGTTAGATTAATTAATATCTTGCTGGTTTTGTCCTGAATAGCCAAAACCGAACATGTTGTGTTTAGATCAGTCAGAAGAAAGGAGGATGGGAAGACGGTAAATAAATTCATTTTTAAAAATCCGTTCAAATGACAGGAACATAAAACGGCACTCTCTCATAGTTATTAAACATACCACTGAAAACTGGGGAATTAAACCATGAAGTGCTCTCTAGCTGGCCATAAATTTCAATTTTTTCCCTGCTTGGTGCATAATGATGCCTTGATAAGCGTCCTATTATTGATGCATCTGCAACATATATCCTCTTTTTGGAGCTGAAATGCTACTCCGTAGCAGATGGTGGCTATTGTGTTTACACATCAGCACTTTATGATTGCATTTTCTCACGTCTGCAGTAAAAAGAAAGCCATAATTGAGTTTTTAATGGCTTTGCACATTGTTCATTAAGATTACATGAGTGTGTTCTGACAAATGACAGCTGAAGAAATGAGCCACTGAGAACCCCTCGTGATCACCAGACAGACCTCAGTTGATGCTGTTTCACTCTTGGCTTTGAAGAACCGTGCTGTTTAAAAGTGAAATTATAGCAACCATTAAATACTGAATGTAAACTTGAAAAGAAAGCTGTCAAAATGCTCAACTGTAAAACAAGACTTCTAAAACCTGGAAAACCAGAATCAGGTACAGAACGTTCTTTTAAAGAGCAAACTCCTTCCCAAAAATAAAGGAATAGGTTTTCTAGGAGGTCCATCAGGTGTACGAGCATATTTCAGGCACAGTTTTGCTTATTTCCAAAGAACAACTCTATCTCCAAGAAAGTAAGTCTGACATCTGTCCTTGTTAAGGTAGAACAAAGCAACACGGATCAATCTGGGTTGGAAGAGGCCTCAGGCCAAGCCCCTGCTCAAAGCAAGGTTAGCTATAAGACCAGATCAGGTTTCTCAGAGTTTTTACCTACTGAGTCTTACAAATCTCGCAGAGCACTGCCCTCAATTTCTCTCTGGGAAACCTGCTCCATTGCTTGACTGCCCTCATAGGTTTTCCTTATATTTGGTCCAAAACGTCTCATTTTGACTTACGCTCTTCGTCTCTCATTCTCCAGACGCTTGTTGCAGTAAGGATCCTAACTTGACTGATAGCCTCCTTGTACATACTTTGGGGCCACTGCTAGGTCCTTGCAAAGCCTTCCCTGGCACACGCTGAACAATCCCTGGTAACTCCTCAGCCTTTTCTTATAGGGCAAGTGCTCCAGCCCCCACAGACTTGGTGGCCTTCATCAAACTTCCTCTAGTTCATCCGTCTCTCTGACGTGTCACCCAAAATTGGGCACAGCATGCTCAATGCAATCCAATGAGCGGCAATGAAAGCAGGACCACTTCCACCTCTTTACTGACTACAACCCTGTCAAAACAACCCAGGATGCCATTAGCCTCCTTTGCTTCCAGCACACACCACTGGCTCATGTTCAGCTTGCCATCTACCAAGTTCCTCAGGTCCTATTCAGCAGAGCTGTTCCCCAGCCAGTTAACCCCCAAGGTGTCTTCCCAAGTATGGCTGTATTGGTCCACATCAAATTTCAGTGTTCCTATCGGCCCAGTACTCCAGCCTGTGTCTGTCCCTCTAAATAGTGACCTTACCTCCAGTTGAATCAACAGTTGCCCCCAGTTTGATGCCATCTGCAAACAAGAGCAGATGGCATCGATAGCTGCCATCCAAGCATCCTTGACCCATCTGCCACCCCCCCATCCAGACCATTAACTCTGTCCTGCCTCTGATAACAGCCGCCACATAGGACTTAGTCTTCCACAGTTCAACTACAGTACCAAGAGAGCTCTAATAACTTTATAGTTAATCAAAAAAACATGGGGAAAATTAAGCTGTTCTAACTGGATACAAAACCAAAATGTTCTAAGACAGATGCTCATTAGACTAGTAAACCACAGTATTTACCACAGCCATTTTAGCCTATATACGTAAGCAAATGAGTACACATCTTTGCAGTTTCAAATGATACACGAGATGAAAAGCCTACTATTATGAATCCCCAACACGCAAGAAAAAAAACAGTCTACCACACAGATGTGTGAATGGATATCAAAACAAAGGACAGTTCGTGGTCAAGGAGAACAAAGTTATTTAGAACAACATCAATTACATCAGCAGCTTCACAGGTATGATTCCTCACCACACTTTTCACCATCCTTTCGGGGACTTTTGAGTATGTTATAGAGCACAGACTGAAGCACAGGTCATAGGAGGGCACCTCTGGTAGCCTCCCCTACTGAGAGCTTACTGCTGGTCTTTGCCTCTTATCTGTTCACCTTTTGAGCACCTTGTCTCTACTGCAGCTTCACTTCTTTTAAGGAACAGTCCTCTCGGACATCTTTTGGAAATCCATTGCATTGTTTCTGAAAGTTGTTTTAACAACAAAATCCAATTTACTTGCTCCCCCCTGCTCTTTTTTTTTGCTGTTTAAAAAAAACTCCAAAGTATTCCAATAGATTTGTGAGGTGTGACTTCCCTTTGCAAGACTGCTTTGACTCTTTCCCAATATTTCATTCCCAGCAGACTGGGAATAGGGTCAAAGCCAGTTCACTATCTCATATACTGACCTGGAAATCCGTTATCTCAGGTATCTTTACAGAAGGACAGATCAAGCAAGATGCACCTATGCTAGCCAGCTAAACGAGCTCAGGCCTTTTCTAGTGAGGTTTCCACATACCATGTTTTTGCATGTCTTTCGGTAAAGCACGTATTTATAATGCTGCCAAGTCAATCTGAATGCCACAGCACAGATATTGAAAAGCATCCACGCCAAGTACGAAAAAATACATTTAAGGACAATGTAAGAAAAAAGTCCATCTACCTCAACACTTGGTCTCCAGCAGTGACAAAGTGGCAAAACACAAGAATGGGGGCACTGTGAAGTAGAACTTATAATTTCAAGCTTCTGACAGTCTGCCATATCAAGATTTTTAAAGTTAAAAGCTGCATGTACCCCTTTCATTGATTAGCCACAGATTGATCCTCCCATAAGTTTTATTGAGACAGTTACGAATAAGACTCTGTCAACAGGCTCTATAGTTCAATTACAAAATGTGCTGGGGAAAATAAATAAATATTTCCTTGCACTTGCTTTAAAAGCTACTGCCACTTAATTTGTAGTTCTTATTTTATGAAAAGTTATGATTACCTACCTGCTTCATATTTCCCGCATTTTTATATCCTACTCTTCATGCTCGTGTATAACAGCCGAACAAGGCTCAGAAATCTCTTCCCTGACTGATGTACTACAGACCGCAGCACTTGTACAAGCTCAGAACCGAACAAGGTGTATCTCATAGCTGCCATCCCTTTTTCAAGTATTAGGACAAAATCAGACCCATGGGTTTTATTTCTCAAATGTGGGTCATAGTGAATTAATCTACTAGTGAAATAAAGAGAGTCTGATTCACAGATAAATATGAATATAAACTGCAAGTTGAGTTCAGTATAATTCATGAGGACAATTCATTTACTTGAGAAATTGCTGGATAATAGGAAAGTAATTTTTAAAGAGACAGCTTATTATTTGTTAAAAGCTTTTCTTCTGGACATTAACGTCATGAAAAGAATTACGTTGTTGGGGGGTTTTTTGTAAGGAAAATCTTCTCCGGGAACAAGACTGATCCCGTCCTACTTCAGTGACTGCAAATATTTCCTGCAATTATTTAAAGAAAGCAAAGACTGTGGCATAAGTGCTTTACCAATCCTCCCTGAAAGACCAGGTATGTAACAAAAGGGAGTCTGGTTTGCACATTTCCAGATGTCCTTGGGAAGGGAGAAGTTTGCAACTCTCTTGCTTTCTATACAACCAAATAATTATAGGACAATACTCAGAACTACGGAAACCAGGTTTCCCACAGTTTCATAATTGCGAACTGCAATCTTTTTCATTGATTCCACTGATTTGAGCCATAAATGACTGCTGGCATTTTCAGTGGCATCCAGACACTGTTACCAGTAAATCACAGGTGTTATCAAACTACGCTCCTTTTACAAATGTTTTCCAAGGTCTGAATAATGGTGACCCACAGACATTGAAAGATGCTAACAACCCCGGAATGGCCTCCAGCCAAATGACAGCTTCGCTTTATTCACTCCTGAAGTAAACAACATCTACTGCAGGGGCTTTACCACCCAAAATGGGAAACATGAAACTACCCCTGGCAGAAGAAACAAGACAAAAATACCTCATGGATCACAAAGAAAAAAAAAAATTAAAAAAAAGGCACCTTTTAGTGGCTTGCCTCTTTACATGCTGCTGGATCAGAGTCAGTTAGCCCTCTTCAACTACGAAATCCAGATGGGAAGAGATCCAATGACTGACAAAGCCAACAAGGACCTAATTAGCAGAGGGCTTTAAGGTGGATAACGGGATTTCTGCAAGAGGCTGTAAAGCAGGGACTTGGGGATTAAAAGTTTTGCCAAAAGTTTCATAACCTCAGTTCTCTCAACAGCAGAGGTGGTCTCATTAAGAGATGGGATTCAGAGTCCAGAAGCTTTGTGGTCCACTCTGGGTTATAGCTGTCCCAGCACCATATACTGTGATCCACCCTAAATTTGTTTCCCTGGTTTTGTTACTTCTTTATGCCACTTTTTTCACTTCAGGCATAGGGAAGGACCCTGGTTGTTAAAGGGATGATCTTTTAACCATCCAAGAATATTTAAATCATCGAGTGAAAAAAGCATCTTCCCTGTTCTACTGTTAAAAGCATTCTTCTTATAGTGTAACATATATGTATAGCTCTTGGGTCACATAATTCTGCGGCATGTACCAAGGACAGCCAATGATAGAAACTGACTGACTTGCAATATAAAGCCAACATGCAGGATTCAGGTTCTGACTTTGTCATTTCCTCAATGACAAATAGGGATTTTTTTCATTGATCCAAAGAAAATTCAAGTGAAATGTGAAGGCAGAACTTATAAAAATAGCAATGAAAAGCAGCACTGGGGAGAGTAATAGTATCAACACAGTAGAGGCAAGATAAAATTTTTAAGCACAGGAAGGACTCCTTGTTTTCTCAATTTCTTGCATAAGCATGATCACTGAGCTAGAAAACCTGGCACTGCAAGACAACTGAATGTAACACTACAGAAATGACCAAAAAGAAAAGGGAAAGAAAAACACTTCTCTACCGCAAGTTTCTGGCCTCAGCTACAGGCCAGAGTGGCATCTAGCAGTCTGCATTCAATATGGGAACCTGCTAGATTCAGCGTGGAAAATCAGCACATAAAGGTTAATTCAGATCTGTTTAGACACAAACACGGCACTGATACTTAACTACACTTGAAGATGTCCCAAAAGCTTGTTCTAAACGTTGGATCAGACAGTTCCTGGAAGTCTTGACATCTAACAATTCTAGTCTATAAGAGGGATTGAACAGTTTATTGTGAAGATTCATGACAAAATTTCTCACTTCAGTGCTGCAAGGTGATGTCCAGCATTGCTTTCCACCTACATCTCTCAAGCACAGTCCTTTCCCCCTTATAAACCAGCTGAAGACCATCTGCAACTGATGTTTGCTGGAATAGCATTAGTGGTCACATCGCCCTTTCCTCTTCACCAACAAACTCAAATTTTGATTTACAAAACAGAAACCTTTGCTCATCAAATCTCAGGAGAGAGCCATTGCACTGAAGTTGCAGTCATCTGGCAACCGTTCTGTGTATCATGCTTATCTCTAGGTTCTGCAGTTATTTCTAGAATTTTCTTCCCACATTTCATAAACATTTCTTTAATAAAAGACTAGTTGCCACAGTTGTAAGCCTAGGTTCACCGAGAAACAAAAAATGCTGTGTGCTGTCAAATCAGAAACAATTCTATAAATCTCAACGGTGAAAAACTTTTTCATAGATTCATTGCCAGCATTCAGTTGCTAAGGTCACTGCTGTACTATATTTCAGAGTGTCCTTATTCCATTATTTATAAATATGGTATAAATGGTTTGTAAGTGCTATAAAAAAAAGGGTCCATTAGCAATGGAGCTATACCAGCCTATCAGGTAAAGGCATCTTTACCTAATCAGGTAAACTCTAATTACACCTTCTTCATTACATTGTTATCTTTTAAAACCAATGAAAACATGTACACCAAACCTTGAAAACTGAACAGGTTTTATCAGTTTTTAAATCGAGTAGCCTCACAATTATTTATACTATCAATCACTATCTTAACACTTTGGTAAAATGTAGGTAATAGATTTAAACAATAAAGTTTAGGTTATTAAACGGGCAAATAAACAAAATGAGGGAATGGCCATAATTCAACACAATATCTTCATTTAAAGACAGAGCAAATCTTGTTCACAGCACCCAAGAGCTTTATTACAGCTGAGCCTTGAAAGAGAGGGCCCACAGAAATGAGTCGTAGGGACAGTAGTAAGCCTCTGTTCAAAGCCTCCCACAAACACCGTTCAAGAAGGCTCAGGATTCAGTAGAATACCTTCCTCACCTGATTTAACCTGTGGCATAAACTGCTGCCAAATGCCCTTCTCTCTCACAGAAATGGCAGTCTTTCAGTGAGCAGCCTCTGTACACACCCTCAGGAAAAACACCCATCAACTTTTTAAGTTCAAGGTATACAACTACGTGTGTAATGAGCATAATTTATAATCAGATGCTAAAGAACTCTCTTAGGACAAAATAGCAACAATAAAGGAGTTCAGAGGTAGTGGTCAGCAAAGACCTTTCTGAAAAACTAATTGCTACTTACTATGCATACCTCAGCTTTGTGTTCAAACAGTGATTAATTTAAAAATAAAATTCTGTATCTTGTTAAAACCCAATGGCTAAAAATACAAATCTCTCCCACCAGGCAGATACAGATTCATGGAGAGCATGTTTTAGGCTGGTGACTACAAGCACTTAAATAATTCAATCATTACATCTCAGCTATTGCAACATCAGCTTTCCTTGGAAGGGGCAGCAAGACAAAGTCAAAAGTCTACTGCCTCTCTGGAAAAGAAACTGTCAACAGAAACACGATTTGATATGCCTAAGTGTACATGACATGCACAAAATTAGGATTAAAATTTCTGTTTTCAAAAGATCTCTTTCCCATGAATGTCCAACACGTGTGATGGTCAACAGACATAAAAATCTGTTAATAACACACGATTATCCTCAAACACTAGCTATTTTCCACTATCCAGATACAACCATTGATCAATTAAGACATTAAATACTTAACAACAGTCCTTTCCCAGGGTACCTTTTGTTCTCTATTTTTATTTTTGTGTTGATCTTGTTTTCTAGTTCTGGTTTGTCTCCGTTGTGGTTTGAGCCTACCCAGCTGGCAACAAAAGCCCCCCACAGCCACTTGCTCACCCCTAACCCGTCACCAGAGGGATGGGGTGGAGAAAACGCAACCCAAAAGGCTTGAGGGTCATGACAAAGGCCAGGGAGGGCTCACTCAACACTTACGGTCACGGACAAAAGACAGACTCAACTTGGGGATAAAAACATCAATTTAATGCAACCACCCACCACCATCAAGGATAACGAGAGACACAACCCGGTCTGAAATACCACACACCTTCCCCCATCACCACCCCTCTGCTCTCCCCGGGCTCAGCTCTGCTCCCTCTGCCCCCCCAGCAGCGCAGGGGCAGCAATGGCGGTCCCAGCCCGGCCGGCACAAGGGGTCTCCGCTGCTCCTTCCCCCGCAGGCAGAGGGGCCCTCGCCCCCTCCCCTGCCCCCCCTGGGGGCCCTCTCCCAGCACACAGCCCTCCAGGAACCGCCCCAACGCGAGTCCTTCCCGCGGGGCCGCAGCTCCCCAGCCCGCCCCAGCGCGGGGCCCTCCCGGCGCTGCCGCCCTCCCACCGACCGGCGGCTCCAGCGCGGCCGCAGTCGCGGCTGCTCCGGGCCCGGGCCCTGCTCCTCCGGCCCGGGGCCCTCCGCGGGCTGCAGGGCGACCTCTGGGCCGCCGCTGGGCTCCGGGGGCTGCAGGGGCTCAGCCGCCACCCCCCCGCGGGCCGCAGGGGAACCCCTGCTCCGGCACAGCCCCCCTCTGCTGCCTCCCTGACCGGGGTGTCCGCAGCGCTGGCTCTCTCCCATCCCCCTTCGCTCACCCCCTCACCAACACAGACAAACACAAAACTCAAATCAACAGGTTCTTTCACTCTTAAATAGTTATTTGCAGAGGCGCCATTAGTCTGGCCCTGGCGGGTCCGAAATTGAAGCCTGGGGATTTTCTCGAAGCCTCTGACAGAAGCCACCTCTGTAGCCCCCTGGCCGGCTACCAAAACCCCACCAGACACCAAACCACCACAGTCTCCGAACACATTTTTTCACTTTTGCCTAATTCTCTCCTGTAACAACATCTTAAAAGATGAAGGACATGGACTACCAACTCCATCATGCCACCTTCTCCCTTTCCAAGGATGCAACAGGTATCTGTTGGATGCAGCTTTGTTCATGAGAATTATGTGGATAGATGGCCCAAGGTTCATAAGTTCAATTTAATTTGTTTTAATTTGGCTACTCTAAAGCCACTGAGATTGAAAACTCTTAGGTGGATACCCTGGTATCCCTCAAGGTTCTCAGGCACTAGTCTACTGTGTCTAACAGTCTGCATCAGACAACGCCTGCTGCGTATCTCCAATGCCTCATGAGATCACCAGTTGAGACAGCTGTGCCCATAGCTTCCTGTTCTTGATAAGTTAATAAACCATGCTCATCATCTTGCTCTTGTGTTTAATTAAAACTGACATAAAATCTAAATTGCTGGGCCAGTCGGACCCTAAAGGTTGAACCGATGAGGACTGTGTAAGACACTCTAGAATCGCCTTTGGCATCAGCTAGGCAGCTGCCAGACGTATTTTCGTGAAAATATTACTTTACTAGGAAGTACTGAACTCCACGTAAGTTCAAGCACACATTTATGTTCAATATATTTTTCTTTTTGTTTGCTTAATCATTGAAGTCAAACAGCTGAATATTTTTTATTACATAATTCTAGAGTATTAGAAGTGGTTTACACGTCAGCCAGAATTCAGTATCTCATTAGCAGGCATCCAGCTACATTACGAGACAACATTTATGATCTCTGCAACTTGTGTAAAACTTCCATATGTTTTGTATATGTAACGTTTTCAAGGAAACTGCAGAGGGATTACCTTTTATATTTGTGACAGAAAACACATATTAAATGTAACGCCAAAAGGCAACTATAGCAAGTGATGTCTGAGAAGGAATTGTTTCTTAAACAGTTTGTTTTTACATAACTGTGTTCTAACCATATGGTCACTTATTTGCACATTTAAGAAATCAAGACTACAGCTCTAAACTCAGAATATGTTAAAGGTTATACGCTGAGCTATTTTTGCATCAAATTTTCAACTTCACTGCGCTCAGTTTCAACAAAGTGTTGGGAGCTGTTGAAGTCAGTGATGCTATTCTGAGTGTACTGCAGTATAGCCAAGGATGGAATTTGGCACAGTGAATTCAGAAAATAATTAAGGCCATCTCACAAGCCACCACACAGTATGGCAGCACAACAATTTCTCAAAAGGAGCAGCTCAAAACTGCAAAAGCAGAGGCTGATGCAGACCACCACGGAGGCGTATTGGCACAGGAGAAAGGAGCCTCAGTCATTCCAACCCACATCTTTACCAGCTGTGATTGCTATCATTTGCTCATTCCCATGGGAACTAAATTAGACCACATTTTTCTTTTAAATGGGCAATGTTTGTTTGCCCATCTTAACTCCTGTTCTAATTACAGCAACCTAAACAGGGGAGTTACTATCAGCATCCTCTTCTTCAGGAGTATTTTACTGTTTGGGTGGACACTTTCTAGCCAAACGTTACTGACATAGTTTAAGAGGAGAAAAGGAAATGCCTCGTTGAAGCAGCTCAGTTGCCAACAGTGGCTAGTACTAGCGTTCAGAGAAGGTGCCTAAGTCCCCATTACAAGATACTGACTTAATCCAAATAGAAGATATTTCTCCACAACATGATTAACTTGCACTTAAAAGACCACCCAACCCATGCAGTTGTGATTCAAGATTATTAAACGAGATCCATCAATACACAAAAGTCTAATCATTATTTAAGTAAACAGCTGTTAGTTACTGAAACTTGACAAATGCTTTTACTCAAATAACTTGACAGCTGTTTTCAATAACAAAGTATTTCTTTGAGTAGCTTGAAATACATTGTCTTTAAGCCACCGTATATGTCTCCATGTTCTACTCAAAAAAATATGCTCAATATTCTTAATGTACACATAATTTGTAATATTTTATCATGACTCACTTCTTGGTCTGATATTAGGCAGCAACAGGATTACCAGTATCTACAAAGGCTATTATTCCCATGTGCTTTTTTGAGCCTAGCTGGATGCCTGTGTAGTTATTTTTTACTAAATTGTCAAAAAATACATATAGATTTATTTCCTGTGGAATGCAGTTCATTTAGAACCTAACAGTGTTATACCCGTGATGTTAAATTTTTGTTAGAAATTAAAAGGTATCTACTGAATCACATTTTCTGGTCAATATTCTCCCGCTGAAAACCAGCAGGGCTGTGTACTACAACACCCATTTTGAGCTCTGCAGGTGACGGCAGACTGACTTGACACCACTGCTTGGACAGAAACTTCAAATATTGTACCCGGTGAGTTCCTTGATCCAATCTAAATCTACCTTTTTCCCCCACACGGTAACTTTTACGTAGTACCTGCCACAACAAAATGGCTAGTGTGGCACACTGAACCGACCAGGAGGATTTCGTTTAAATAAAAGGTAAATAAAACCACATTACAAACATTGCACCAGCTCTTGGCACTTGGAGCTAAAAATTACAGACAGCACAAGACTGAGCTTACACAGAGATTTTTAGTTTGCAGAGTAAGCGAAGTCCATAATGTTAACCAGGAATCATAAGTTAGACAAGACACAGCCCCTAACCTATCCCAAGTATGCCAGCAGTTAGTCTCAAGGTCCCCACAGCTCTCAACAAATTCTTCTGTCAGTGCCGTGCTACTTATTTAATTGCTCATTTCCTCTTACAGAATGCAATTTAATATATTATTAGGAAAGACATTTGGGCCATCAATTGTTAACCTTCTGCCACATTTGGCTATTTTCTGTCTCCGCTAGTCTTCAAATCCCTTAGCGAATTTTGTTCCCCCTGGGGATTACTTTATATAATAAACTCTCAGGAGGTATTCCAAAAGCTTTGAAATCCCTGGTAAATCCAGTTTTAATCCATTATTACACTGGCATAGAAGTAATTTCTGTACAGCAGAAAGTCATAGCTTTCCTCTGAAAACGCTTTGCTCGTTAGTCTCCCACGCTGGATTCATCGTAAGTGGATTCATCTATTTGTTATTGTTTCAATCGTTTTACCTCCAAGCTTTCGAGGATCATCTCTTTTTCTTTTCTTTAAAGAAAAAAAAAAAATCCCCTGCTCTTCTTTTTAGTGGCCAATTAAACATCTATGAAAAAACACATTAACGAAACAACCACTTCATTTTCTCATGTTATCAAAAAGACTTCTTGTTCCACTACTGGTCGTTTGCCCAGTGGTACCTTAGTCTGTCGTCCGTGCAAGGAGGTCCAAAAAAAAGACAAGATAACTTCTAGAATTAAGACTAATGCAAAGCAATCATTTAGACCATCTGAAGTGCACATTTTTCAACAAATGAAGCAGCTAATTACTGATATTCTAGCTGACTCAATAGTTCCCGTTTCCTGCAACTAGGAGATTTAAATAAACCTAGTATGTCCTATTATCTTATTCTGAAGTTCTCATCACCCCAATTTCAAGTGTCTACACTACAGTTTGAAATTATTCTTAGTAAACTCCTTTTCATTTTTTAAAGTAGAATGACATTTTTATCCTCAAAGTTTACACGTATTTGCTAGTCATCACAGTCCCAGCAGTCTCCTTCAGCTCCTACTTTCAGTCTTAGAATATGCCACCAAACGTAGCAATGGCTGAATGACTTGCTCCACTCTGTAAGCTACGCTTCCTGATCGCAAGGGCAAATGGCAGTACACTTCCCTGCATACAGCCTCAACCTGAATTCTTCCACTGAAACCAATAACAAAATATGCATGTACTTCAGGAAAAGGGCAGCTCTAACATACTGTCAACTCACTAATTCTATTTATTTAAATTATTGTAATTTAAGCAGGTATGAAACATTTGGGGGGGATTACACACTTTAATCATTAACAGACAATACTGGGAGATGTTCCCAACCTAAATAGGAATAAAAATTAAAATTCTAAATTAAATGTCTTGGAACAATATAAAGTATTGAGACTTGATTGGAGTGCTAGGCAATTACAGCAGAGCGTTTCAGATGGCCAAGAGGTAAAGCGAAAATTTCAGTCATGTTTTCAGAACCTGAGTGAAGTTTTCAGTACTGGCACGACTTCAAAAGGCAACAGAGATTTTTCCACTGGCAAGGCTTATCCCTACTATTCCAAGAGTTTGCAGTTGAAACAGGTTGTAAATACCTTGGGTAGAAGGATCTCAATCGAGTTCCTTGATCAATTCTCTCAGGTTCTGATCCTGTTCTAAATGAACCAGACATTTGAACCTCCTCCCTGAACTCAGCACGATCAGGATCAGTGCCAAACTATTAACAAGCATTGTCTCAGTAGGTTTATCTATCTCTGAAAAATAATTGCTCCTCATGGCCTTGCAAACAAATGAGTCATTTATGTAGGATTTACACCGAGTTAACTAGAATTTTCACAAATTCATGCCACCAGGCTAACCTTCTAAGCATGTGGACGCAATTAAGCTTTCAGTTTTCCTGTTAATCTCTCATAAAAAAACTAGTCCAGGATCATACTTCTAGTTTAAGATATCAAATTCTATTCTTACTGCAAGAGTTATTTAAATTGTAGACAGCTCCAAGAATCAACATTGTTCTGACACAGATTTTGGGACAGAGATTTCCCTAGCATCCATATCCTGTTCATTTTTGAACGCAGTTGAAACAGTCAAGTGAGTTCATGGCAAACTAGGGTGATTTTCATTTGACTTTTCACTTATGAATTCCGACCAAGAGTTAAAGGAAAAGAATATCCTCTGCATATGCACGCACTACCATGCTCCCGTCAGGCTCTGGACACAAGACTTTTTAATCCACTGACAATAATATTGCATTCCTAGATACACATTAGTTTTATCAAAATCATACGCTGTTTGACATATAGTCATTGTACTTATATTGCCACTGGAAATGCCGCTTGGTGCCACTGATTCCCTTACCCCTTCAGCTACAGTTTTTACAGTATCAAACTAAGCAGTGAAGAGATGTCTTGCTTGTAAGAAAATAATTCAGCACATTCTCTTGAAAAACGTGTGTGTCTGTGCATGTCATAGAATTATTTTGGTTGGAAAAGACCTTTAAGATCATCAAGTCCAACCATTAACCTAACACTGCCAAGCCCACCACTAAACCGTGTCCCTAAGCACCACATCATACAGTTACGAGTTGCTGATAATTTCCCTGAAGTGATTAAAGCTTTCAGTTTTCTTCATGCAAGAAAACTACTCTGAAAACTTCAACTTTTGCAGATGCATCCCCCAAATCTTTAAAGTATTTGTCAAATAACTGTTCAGAACTATTTTCTCATCTGTGTGGAAGACAGCACAAGAATTCCATTTTTTTAGTCTTCTCTGTTACTGTTGGTATACAGAGCACCATGATACAAGCCACCAGAGGAATGGAGTTTGAGCAGTCCTCCCATCCAACAGTCTCTTTTGCAGGTTTGCCTCCTTACACTGTGAGGAAGAATCCAATTTCCAAACCTACAGGCAGTCCATTTAAAACACATCTTTCCATTTTGAACACATGCCACTTGCAGCTTGTGTTCTGAGGACATGCAATTATGTTTCATCCTCGTCAGGCAAAAGCTCAGCATATTCCACGAAAAAACCTGGTAACATGCCCTAGGTACATCTGCAACATAAATATCTTTATGATATTTTGATTTCACAGTGCTGTAGATACCACATATTAAATGTAACCCTTCCTCCCCCAAAAAATTATCTTTAAGAATTCTATCCTATTTTTCTTTTCTTCTAAAATAGCAGATCCAGTATTAGACCATTTTAAACAGTTCAACATTTCTTTGGTCAGTGTTTTCATGACAACGCATATACGGATTAACAAGAATTAAGATAATTTGCCCCATTTGGATCAGTTTCTATTTTGTATTCACACAGCCTCTATCAAGGGGACTAATTTGGAAGAGCAGAGTGTCATTTCTTCCTGTTCACAGAATTGGTTAGACTCAGTATTTCCCTATCAGTTTTCTAAGAGCTGTGTTTCCAAAGAGTATACCCTTAATCTTCCCGGAATTCTTTGGGTCATTAACATATTTGTTTTTTCTCTAATATATTTCCATTATGGATCAGTGTAAAAGATTGTTTTAACCCCTTGCTATTTAGGAAACTATCAAACAAGTCTCATACACAATGATGTTAGGAATCAAACCTCAAGAAACATCTAAAATTCCGTATAGCACCAAGTTGTGAAGTATTTTGTTGTTCGTAATGTAAAAGAAAAGCCTGGAGAGCTGAACTGCCATACGAACAGCAGCACAGCATGCTTCCAAGTATTTTGACCAATGCTGTGAAGGTACTGAAAACTAAGGACACTGACCACAAACTGCAGCAATGTTAATGAAAGCAAAACACTAATTCTTTCGATACGGCATCCACGCCCCTTACAACTCCAGGCACCTTTAAACTACATTTTGTACTACAGGTGGAGTTTTCAGGTGCCCGTTCCTTGTCCGTTTCTGCATTCTCAAGCACGTATGCTTCCTGCATGGCAGGATTTCACATACTCTACACCACACAATTTTACAGCAAAAGTCTCAATCATGTTTATAGTATGCTTTAAAATACAAAGCACCACGTATTTGCAACTTTGAAATAAGTGTGGATTTTAATTACTCGTCAAGCTCTTGAGGATGTTGTTGTTACTACTTTGATGTCTAAGATGTTCTACAGATAAGTCGAGCTACAATCTTCAGTTTTCCTTCCTCAGCATGTGCAGTATGACACGGGAATACCCAGTCAAGGAGAGGCAGGGCTGGACACCGCGTCACCGCAGGAGCTGCCGGACACTTAGCAAACACCCCTGCTGAGCCCGCTCGCTCGTCTGTCCCACAGCAAACACACCCAAAAAAGCCCAAAGTCTTCCCAAACATTTAAACAACACATTTTACATTGAATTTACCTGTTCTGAGCTGCTACAGCTCAGACCATGCTCAGCACTTTGTCAAAACTCAGCTTTCAGTATATGAAGCCATGGTGGCACTAGAGCCAAGGCACCTCATGCCAGGGTGGCAGCAGAGGCAGGACAGGGTGTCTAAGGACTCATTCCTCACGCCACGGCTGCTTAGTTGTCGCAGCCAGCAAGAACACGTGAATCGACACTTACTTTGCTCAGGCTGACAAAACAGCTAAGGTCGCCACAGAAGAAACACAAACTGGTTTTGGTCTCAAGCCTATCAGTCCACAACCAGGAGCGACTCCAACAGCTAATGCAGGAGTGAAGCAAGGAAATCAATTCTGTTGCTGCCTCCTCGTGCAAATCTCCCACCAGCTCCTCAAAAATCACCACTTTCCTAATACTTATAAATACTGAGAGAACAGTTCTTCCTTCAAAGCAAAGACAGACAAATATTAAGGTCAACCTGAAATTAGTCCTAACTAGTTTATATTTCATCAGTGTGAGACTGTGGTTTTTACTTCAGATAAGGAATATAGAAATTGATGTACCACATTGATAAGCAACTAATTAGTCTGGTATTTTCTCTTTAGAAACAGCTAGCCTGTAATGCTTTCAAATAAAATAGTACAAGAAATCTTATAGTGAACAGTTGCAGAATAACACCTTTTACAGAAATTCTTCTAAGGCTGGGTAATTAGTTATCAACCTTGAAACCTTCAAACGTAAGATGTTTGAGGATTATTATAGAGGGAAAAATCACAAAAAAAAAAATTCTATTCAGCTACTGAGAATCACATTTGCTATTTCTTGAAGATATGCTACTGGAAAATTTGTTGCCAAGACAAGTTTAAAATAAGCTAAGGATATGAAGGCCACCTCCAACACCCTAAAATTAGGCATTTCCTTTCTTTCACTAATCAGTAGAGACACTTTGCTGATACCTCAGCTTCATTGGGGATCTGCCCCTTCCCACCCCACCATGTAAATGTCCCAAAACTGAAAGCGGATACAAAAGGTGTGCAAGGAAAACAAGTCGTCCTTATTCCTCAGAGTGTCCAACCAGTGCAGTTTCCCTGACTAAAGACAAATGCAACACAATGAGTTCCCCAATTAATGGAGAGACACGTCCTTAGTGTTCTAAAGTCCGAATTGCTCAAATAGATTACCCCACCACATAGTGTAGCAGCGTAATTTAGTCCTTTATGGCAGGCCTAGGGAAGAGTGCATACTTTTATAGCACTTGTTGAAGTATGTGCAGATGCATATGTTTGTGAAGAAACGTGGATTTATCTTGTTCTGTCCATATAGATTTTCTTCTATTTAATGAATAAGTCATTGGGATAACAATAGCCAAGTCCCATTACTTATATTCACAACAAGGCCTTTCAAGGCTGATACTGTCTGATCTCAAGGCACTAACTCCTAAGTTTTATTTGTGAGTTTCTTTGGAGCTTTTGCCTCACAAGGTATCCAGATGCTACAAATAACACCTTGCTAACACATGCAGCATACACATACACAGCAGTTTTCTATGTTGAATAATGAAATAGAAAAGAAAAAAAATCCAGAATGTCTCTAGGCCTCACTTGAACCTCCAAAGTGGCCACCAGTACTATCTACAGCAGCTGTCTGACCTTGCTAAATTGCACTTGCTGGAAGACTATCCCAGAGATTCCTTCAGAAATCAGGGGATACAGAGTGATCACTATGCCCCACATTCTGTGTTTATGTGCCGCCTCTTTGCTTTCTAGTATGTTCTATACTCACAGAGTTCAAGGATGAATTAAAACAGTCATACGTATTAAAAATCCAATTACAATCTTATTCCCCAGTACTGACATGTGACCAGAGGATGCAGAGGATTTAAAAACCAAGGGTCAGACTTAGAGCTTTGCTTATTAAAATGCAAGCTAGTTTCAGGAGCTGGGCAAAACATCTCAGTGAATATTGTGTCAACCAGTTCAAAGAACCAAGTCTTTTTAATGAACTCTAATACAATAATGAAAAAGGAAGCAATAATACATTAGAAATGATTCAAACTTCGAGGTGGCTCAGCTGCTGCTATTTCTTACATGCCAGCTGCCTTCCTTGCCCCTTAAGGCTAGAGTCTTTCTGCTTATTGCCGCAACATCAAAAAACAAATATGAAACTGTGCCTCCTGAAGATTTAATCTCAGCAAGGGTGACCCTATGCTCAGCAAAATGAATAAATCACTGGTATTCTTATACTATCCTGATATAAAGTATCTCTCAGAGAGGAACAAAAATGCACAGAAAAATATATAAACATTAGCAACACCCAGCCCTTCACACCAGCAGCCTGTGCGGCATCAGCTTTCCACGCCATGCCGCTCTACAAACCCTTGCAATGAATGTGACAGCAAATTCTTTGCATTACTCTTTCTGCTCATATCAAAGTAGGATCTTGGGGAAGTAATCTAAGTGGCCATCCTGGCATAAACTAGATTCTTTGCTGCCCCACTAGGCCATCTGTTGAAAAAAAAAAAAAAAAAAAAAAAGATCACCGAGGTCTGTGCCTCAGCTCCTTGTGAAATCCTGGCAGAGGGGTGTGGATGCCAGTTGAATTCCTGAAACAGCTAATTCAGTTACATGGAACAAAAAAGGTTGTTGTGGGGGTATGGGGGAAAATTACAGAAGCTCCTAAGTCACCACCATGAGAAAGGGCTGAGCAAAACCTTGTAAGAGTGGTTTCCCCAGTAACATAGACACTTTTCTTATTTATGAATTATTCACCAACCTAGCTTGACACCTATGAATTTGTTTGGGCTCTCTAATAGTCCAAGTCCTCCATGTGGCATTTTTCAGCTGATGGGTTACTCACTGTTCATTTCTGCTCATCACAACATGTGCCTCTAAGCAACAAAAGCACTGTTTCTATTCCTGGATTGGATCACTGAGCCTGTTTACAAGCAAGGAACAACTGCTTCCACAACAAATAGCAAATATCAGATAGATTTTTTTCAAGCAGGCTCTAGAATTCTCATTAACACCCATTTGCCCAAATTTCTAAGCTTCTCACCCCCTAAAAACTCAAACCCACTCACATTGTGGCTAATTTCCAAGATTAGTCTTGCTCTCCCCAATTTGGTTTTTATTTCACTTTGGTCACAAGAAGATGAACATCCTCAGAAATGCATGGGAATCATCAGCCCAGGCAGGGTCTGACAGGAGTGCCAGAGAGCGAATGCAAGGAAATTTTGAGTGGCCTGTAGCAGCATTTATAGAAAAGACCTGTTTTCACAACTCCTGAACCAATCGTTTCCTTTAGTAGCAGAAAAACACCATTTTTGTCTTACTGATAGAACTAATCATAAAAAAACCATAACCACTGATAAACAGGGAAGAAAGACACAGCAACCATATTCACAACATACTATGTGAACAGCAATGCCTTTGAAGAATTTTAATTTAAAAAACTGTAGTAAAATTAATGCTTTGTTTTGCTTTTAAATGTTTTGCATTTGGAAGATACATTGCCAGTCACCTTGAAAGTATTTGTATTTTAACAGATTTGGGGTCTGAAATACTGATGCAAGTGTCCTGATAGCTAAGACCCTCTGTATTTTTTCCCCAAAGGAGACACGTTCTTGCCACTTACTGGAATATGAACAGAAAAGAACATTGCCCAATATCATTGCAATAACACATAACTTACAACTTAAGCCAAGAGCCTACACAAATACACTTGCAAGACACCAAAACAGGTGTCTGTATTTCTAACATCTAACAGGGACAATCACAAGTAACCGTGCCTTGCTGTCCTTGGGGATTTTGGACAACAGCATGTCTACATTGCATGTGTCTCCACCATCACCAACTCATAGTGCTATGAAAAACATTTATGTTGTCAGCTCACAAAAGAGCAATAAAGCTTTGAAGCATTTACAACGTTTTCTCTGATAGTTATTTGAAAACAAAGTGCCAGCATATATTGCAGATGCTGTTTCAAAACACACATGAGTTTCTCAAGAATTTTTTTAAATTCTAACTCACTTCTAAATTGCTGTTTAAATCTCAAGGACTGTGATGTAGCCTGTGCCTCAACAGAGAACACAGCTGAGGAACAGCAAAAAGACAGGGCTATTGGCGCTATATATGTCATTCATACAAGGCGATTTCTTTCTCAAATACCACAGATCCTATCTATGCTTCCAGAAAAAACCGCTCTGTGCTTGCCTATATCTTTAAATCTTGCAGAATACTGTGTCATATTTTAGTTTTTTACATGCTCTAGAGAATTCAGCTTCAGCTATGAAGTCAGAACAAATGCCTCTGTCAAATTAAGTCCTATTTCTGTAAAACATACAGAGTATCTGCCTCCTGTAACGTTTTGTTCTTCTGCAGTTTTGTTTTTCACTCAGCCTTAACTTTGCTTTTTAACAGCTATGTTTGGATACCCAGTAAAGTGAAACTACACAGCAGCTAACCCCCTCAACAGCAACATAGCTCAACCAAATCTACGAAAGTCCAGTTCAAGTAAAGCAAGACGCATTGTACTTGCATGGGATAAATTGTGACCCCCTGAAGAGACCTAATTCCTGCCGCTGTAAGAGAAATTTTGCCTCTGACAGTCTGCTTCAATGCACTGAAGTCAAAGACTGAGGTGATTAAGACAAACTACACACAGTAGTTCTACCTTTTGTGCAAAACCAAACAAGTGAACATTGCTCAGACCAGAGTGGCAGAAAAAGTCACGAGTTAAATTTTTACACTCACTGGAATGTAAAAATCCCGTACAACTCCCTACCATTATCTTTTCTCCATGAGCTGCTGCGTCACAAAGCATACAATGGGATAACAAAGCCCCAAACAGTGCAGTGCTTTCCCCCCAACACATGAAGTGAAAGAGGCCAAGTGGCACAGTAAAATAAGCACTAATTACTCAACTAGATATGCAGAATAAGTTGCAAGTAAACAAGAAAGAATAAGCGCAAGTTGAGAACTGGCCTCTTAGAAGTTACGTATTTATCTCCACAAGTAGTTTCAATGCCATTCCAGGGCATTTGAGTTATTTTTTGTGAGGTATGGGCAAGTGTTCAAAACAATCTCCTTACCAAGTCTGAAAAGGCATTCAGCCTTTTGCCGAGAGGCAGGCTGGGGAAGCACAATTGCATCCTTAAGAGTGCCACTGTAGATTTTAGTAATGCAGTTACACCAGTTCAGCCCAGGAAGGCCAAAGTCAGACATTCCCACTGAAAGAGTCAACAGTCAAACTGAATTCAGGACAACCTACATGGAAATTCTTTAAGTCCCCATATAGTCCTGCCTGTTCCACCCCTCCTCAGCAGAAAATGCCTATATATACAGTCATAGTACGCTTATGCATAATAGAGTACTTCAGCAACTGGAAATAACCACAATGAAAAGAAACAAATTCCACAGAACACCATTAAATATCAAGTAACTCTCTGACCCGTGTGCTTTTGACAAATAATACGTGTTTTCACAGGGTTTTCTGGGGCTATGAAAGGAAATGCTCCTTCCTTCTCTAGTTGTCTACAGACTTTCTCTGACCACAAGCAAGTTTAGCCTGGTTTGTCTTCTGGCTGTTAATTAATCAAGACAATTACTTTTAAATTGCAATATCCATTTCTGTTATTACCTCAAATGTGCACAGTTATTAAATTTTTTTAAGAAGTACATTACAAACAGGCAGAAGACATAAAATTAAGTAAGTGTGAGGCATGGACTTAACACAAGCCAGTAATTTCTCCTAGGCATTTCAAGCATATTATTTTATCCAAATATTTAAAATGTGTTTATTGGCTTATCTCAGTGTTCCACTAATTCCACAGTTTTAATTTTTCCCCACCTAATTTACTTTCTGCCTAGACTCCCTCATTCAGTTTGCTTTCAGCTCTCAGCACTTGTAGCTGAGTTCACTGATGATACATACCATATGTTGAAGTTATTCAAATCCTTTGCGACATTTAGAACGTGCTAAGATATTATGACCGTTGAAAAGCAGCATGAATGAGAAATGCAGGTTGCAGAATGGGAAAAATGACTGGGTTTTTTCTTAGGAAAACAACTGCAGTAGACAGAGGCATGCCCTTCACACAAGAAAAAGTTAAATCCTCAACTGCTGCAAATGGGCCAAGCTTCAAGAAAGCTGAGAGATTAAGAGATACAGTGAAACCACCATGTGAGAATCTGGCCTGTTGGTTAAGACCTAAATTTAAGAATGAGAAAGAAAAAAAAAACAACCAAACCAAACAACCACACAACCAAAACAAACACAAACCAAAACCCTCTTACAACTAGAAAAGCCCACAGAACTCCATTTAGTTTCACTTTAGCATGAGGATTCAATGCTGCCTTTGTAATTTGCAAAGATCATAAAGTCAACACAAATCGCCAACATTTCTCCAGTGCAGTTCTTTCCTTGCTAATGGCATTAAAGACCTCTTCCTAAGCGGCAGACCTCAAATGGCAAAGCAGCACAACAAAGTTTGTGGTAAGATTGCCCTAGGACAGTAAACAAGCCATCTCTTCCCTGAAAATTATTCTGAAGGCTCACACTTTAATCCTGGAGTTCACCAAAAGCCCACCAAAGCCAGTACTTTACTGATGGACCGAGAGTTTCTGAATGACCATCCCTACCTTTACTAACAACACTTCGTACTGGAAGAGGAAGCAGACCACAGTAACTGGCTCTCCATGGGGCAGTCCACAAATTACTCCTCGCATCATACTTTTGGAGGCAAGAAGAAAACACGCTGAAAGATTACAAGGCATTCCCCAATTGAGGGACTTCCCAAAACTAAAACTGGGATGGAAGCACTTTAATTTTCACCGCAGTGAGCATAGAAATTCCTTTCATAAAAGATAGGTGTTCTGTCACTGTTACTGCGCTGCTGAACAGCACAGTCCTTCCACCTAGGGTTGATGTGCAGCAACACAACACCTAAAGTAGAACTATTTTATGTTAATGAAGCTGCTCTAGATAATAGTAGCCATCCCTCACATTTGTCAATATTATTAAGAAAAAAAAATTGCCCAATATAGGAAATTTGAAATTTCTTCCTACAGTAGAACAATCCTCGAAAGAGATACAACTAATCAAAGATACATTTATGTTGGATATTGCACAATGTTTTCTCAAAGCAAAGTCAACTTAATCTGTGAAAGAGTCACCTGTGAGAAATGATGGAATACTTGCCACTGGAGTAATTTCAAGGGAATTGCTAAAATATTCAAACATGCATGGGCAAGAAAGGACAAACAGATGGAATAGGAGGGACATTCCCACCACCAGTGTCCAACAAAGAGCTGGGTCATAGACAGTACTGTCTTTTTCTCTGCTTTCCAATATTACCATTCAGTTTTAAGGAGTAGTCATTGCATTCTTGTGTACAGATGTCAAAAACAACTTGGGAATCTACAGCAAACATTCTGAGAAAGTGGGCAGTTTCATGAACAAAAATAATGCTTAAATGTCTACCTTTTGCCTGCAAGAACTACTTTGGAAATATGTTAAAAAAATAAAGTGAGTTTTTTTCATGAAAGAATCAATATTTATGACTTTGTTCTCTTTACTATTTATCAAGACAAACAACTACCATTCCTTCAGGACAAAGCAATGTCTTCACAGCCTGAAAAACATCATCCCTACAACTGCTGAAAAATTTGACATATAAACAATAAGCATCTAGACAAGCTAATGAGCAGAACATCTCTCAGTCAAACTAACACTAAAAATCAAAAAAATACTCCTCCACTTCAGGAAGAACACACAGACTGGCCAGCCATAATGTTTAGGATACACAGAATGTAGTAAACACATTGTTTTGACTATGACTGCAGCTTAATAGGTGCTTAATAAAGAATTAAAGAAAACAATTAAAAAGATAACCGAGAACAGAAAAACACAATAGTACCACATATGACACCATATGACTGAAGTCAACTTATACAAAAAGGAAACTTAAGTTTCGGTTCTTTGCCTTCAGCCCTACTATGTGTTACTTTTGTCACTGGTACAGTGTTGCATATCACATTTCCTTAATAAAGAAATGTAGGCAACAAACAATTAAATTCTGTAGTTGGGAAAGTTTGAGTAAAACAACAGGAGCGGAGCACTGTCACTACTAAGTGAACCCACAATCACTGAAGAGCTGGGACTGACGAGTGGGAAAGCTGGAAGTTAACTTCAGCAATAAAGTTTCAGTTTTAATCTCATTCATCATAAATTAAAAGGAGTATGTTTCTCTAGAAACTTTTATTCTACCAGAGAATGAAACCTTCTGTAGCCTTTTTAGAAAGATTATATACGGATGTTATAAAAGTTCAATGTTTTGTATTGCAGATATTGTGCAAGGCTCAAACAATCTGGAGTGTTTATAAAGTTATATTTGCAGAAGCACTGTTTTTGACTGGGATGCCTGTGTCTTCAGAAAAGCTTCTAGTAAAAAAATCTAAAGAACCTCTAGAATTACCTCACTGAAACGTTTGGGGGAAGGTGCAGTTTAACAGCAATGTCACAGTAATGCTCTTTTTCAGTGTGACTTCAGAGTCTTTCTCTACTCTTCTTCCATTTTTTAGCCTAGATTTTATTAACAATCCCAGTAGCCATGGGAACCTTAAAATGACTGCTCTCCAACACTATGCCAAACAAGTGAGAAGATTTTAGACGTATAAAACACTTTTGCAAAGAAAGTCTGGGAAATTTTTATGACTAAAGGGCTGGTGGAAAGCCACCTCCCTCTACCTCCCCACACTTGAGAGTTACAGCTTAGCTAATGCCTTAAAAGTATTTAGAGCATATTCACTACTCCTCTCCTTGATAGTCTCTATTTGATGCATTTCTCTCTATTCCAAGGAATTGTGATTAATGTGCATAGCCCTCTTGCTTTAGTTCACAACACCTTGTTCTTAAATGCATCACCAGCTCAGATATTCCTGTAGCATCTCCTGATTTTATTCCCAGCAGAACATCTTTATAGTTCAGTGAGGCCCCCTGTTAATCACTTTTCCCACCTCTATTTTCTAAAGGCTATCAGACCTATATTTTTCAAACCCCCTCAACACTTTTAGATCCTCAGGACCGCAGACAATTCCAGTTTGACCCTTGCTGTATCTTCATCTCTCTTCTAACAGCCCTTCTGTGATAGGGTGAGCTCCACTCAATGCAGTCATCCCAGCAGCCCTGAAGAGACAGCTAGCGTTTTCACTCGTTCTGCTCATTCATTCCAGAATTTGTTTCCTTTTTATTGTGCTTTTAGTGGTGCTGAGCAATGCATTAAAGGCATCAGCTTTATCCTTTATAACCCTTTTTTCTATTACTGCCTTTTTAAAAAAAAAAAAAAAAAAAACCTGTGTGATTACTTACATTCCTCTTGTTTTCAGCTTTTACAGCTTCATTGCCTTACATTTATCTAGAACTCCCAAATCATATATTGTCGTAACCTCTGGGCTGGAACAAGTGCTAATCTTTTTTTATTCCTTTGACTATAAATAACCTTTATACAAAACCTTAAGTTTGTATTTTCAGCATCTTGCTATAGACTTCCCAGTCACATCCCTATCAGGAATTCCACAAGCCAATTCTAGGAGTTACCATTTTGATGATTTGCTATATAGCAAAGGGGTAAAATACATACTTAAGCCCAGCTCCCACACCAGTTTCAGATCTTCAATGGATTCGTCCTCCATAAATATTTCTAATTAGCTCATTTAATGTAGACAAATCCCAACCTTGATTCCAAAGGATGATGCAATTCCTTCCCCTACTTCAGATTATGCTCATTTTTCTTTTATCACCACTTCTACGCAAGAAATAATCCACTTTTTATCTCTGTTGCCTACTCAATCCAACTAGATTCAAGAATAAATTCAAGAGCTGATTTCCTCTCGCATTTAGTATCTCACTTAACATCCCGATAAGGAGGACAGAATTTGAAAGAAAAGTACAGCTTTTACACAACTTCCAACCTCCTGTTTTAAAATCTGGATCTGCACACCTTTGAACATTTTAATCCCATTATCAACTCATTGGTTGTGATATAGCAAACCTGTCAGCGGCCTCTTACAATACGATTAGGAATTCTATTAGAAATATGTAGTATCTTATTGCACACTTAGAACAGCCTATTTCTACAAATACATACTTTAGATGTAACATTCTTCAAAGTACCCAAGAGACACAAAGAAAGTAGACCTATAGGACTTACATTTCAAAACATTGAGTCATCTGTGAAAATGGGATTTAAGTACCTGAATCCCTTGAGCGCTTACTGAAAGTTCTCTGTAAATTTCTATTATGAGATTTTTAAATTGATAAAGAAAAAATTCTCATAACTGCCTCAAAATATTAAACAAAACTGCTCATTCTATTCAGCTTGTTCAGCATGGGATTGCAGGTTTAAAAAAATATCAAATGTTTATCATCCCTTTAATAATTCTGATACATGAAATGGGCTTCACACAAGCTGAAAAGGAATTTTATCCCCTCCATTTATCATCACCTCTTCCTCACCATAAGTCAAAGCAAATGTTGAGTCTATCATTAAAAGAAATAATTAATGGTTCTTCTATTTAAGATCTCTTTTAGTCAATATTTCTTTTGCAAACATATAAATAAGAATCAATCACTTTGGTAGATAAAGAAGAACTATATTTGATCTCCCTGATAGGTAACATGTATCTTAGAGATAAGATCTCTCTGGAGCAGTAGCTACAAAAATTTGGGCTTGATGCCCTGGTTACTTCAGCAAATGAGAGCTTTGCTACTCTTCTAAAGGAACAAGATTAGATGAACCATGCGGGCAGTTTTCCTTTCTGTTTTTGCTTGTCAGTCTTTCTTTTAACAAGACACTGAAAGGAAATTGAGAATTGCTTATCACCTTGACTAATAAATGGCAATGCTCACTTTAAACACTCTCCTGCCAGATGCAGGTCCCAACATTTTCAGAGATTATTTCCTTGAGAAGAACAAGAAACTCAGTACAGTTACCCCTGGCAATCAATGGAGATAGTGGAAGCTTTTCTTAGGAAGATTTTAAAAAAACCAAACGAAACAAACAAACAAACAAAAACCCACACAACCAACCCAGCAAAAGTGAGTCATCTGAATGGCAAACCTGGATCTATGCAACAAAACTCCCACTTCCTCAGACATTTTCAGAATATCCGTTACCTCGTATTACCCTGCTCTTCAAACATCTCTTCAGGGGTTGTGCCAGGACATGAAAAATAAAGTGAGCTTACAAATCAGAACGTACGTAGACGTATCTGTGTGTTTTACAAACTGGAAAAATCATCCTGAAGTACTGGAATGAAACAACCCTGATCACTTATTTTTCACTTTGCAGTCCAAACACCAAACTGATCACAGAGCAACTACAAAAGGCAAGATGATCCTGTTGAGACAGCAACTTCCTTCCACACTTTCCTGACCCAGAAAAGCTGTCTTCCTTTGTTGCAGAGAAATTATACAATATCTCAGATTTTTATATTTCAAAAATCTGTATTCACATTTTAAAAATCTACATTACTCTTCTCATTGATCAAATAACAATTTTGTTTCAAAACACTACAAAACGAAAATAAGATTGTTCTGCATCTTCAAATTTACTATGAGAACAGTATCTTCTGTCTGAAGGAAGGGGAGAGATCAAAGCTTTCTAATGGACATTTTCAGAGCCTAGAGACTCCACAACCCATTTCAATCTAAGTAACTTGAAGTTAAATGAGCTTGCAGTGAGTCTCCTGCCTTCTGACTTTATTCTAGGCTGTAGCTCTAAATGCAATGGGGAAAAAGAAAGCTCCAAACTCAGAGAAATAGGGTATATAGCAAATATGGCATTTAAAGGGAAATAATGTAGATTGTCTGAATGGGAACACAGGTCATATAGCCTGCTGTTAGGTACTGGTCTGTTGATGCTCCATACAGATAAGAAACAAGCCAGGTCCCTCCTGCACATCTGTGCCACTGTGCTGTCCCCAGGAGGGTTCCATTGCCTTTCCAATATATGAGAAACAGTACATGACTTCAGCAGCCAGTTAAAAGCAAACAAGTCCTTAAACGTCAAACAAGTGCTTAAAAACCCCCCCAAAAAATAAACCCAAACAAAAAACAACACAAAAAACCCCACGACACAAAAGCAGCAAACGAACAAACAAAAACACCTCCAAAAACCATGAATACTGCAAATGAGAGACCAACTCAGAATAACTGCCATCTGGTTTAACATTTGAAAGCTGTACCTCCTGCATCAGAGACTCATGTTGTTTTCAAGTGAGACATTTCATTTGGGCAGGAAAGAAAAACAACTGGGTGACAGTCACAGCAGTTAACTCAACAGGGGCTTTAAATGCTAGTAACAACTACAGGGATTAAAAAGAGTAAGTGCTGTATTCAGAGTTAGTGGGTGTCCTAAGTAGTTTCAGATTTCTGCCACCACTGAAGGTGAGGTGGGCAATGCACAAGCTTGTAACAGAAGGGAGAAGGATCCTCCACAAGAAGCAGAAGCACTGCCTCCATTTCACTCCCTTCTGCCCCACTTTTCCTTCAAAAAGAATAGCAGACAAATCAAGGGAAAATGAAGCACGTTTACAACAGAGCCAGCTTGCAAAGTACTGCAGGATAATTTCAAAATCATCACAGAAATGTCAAATCACATTACTTACAATAGTGAGAGAGGTAGACCTGGCACATGGTTATCAAGAGCAACTTCATTTAACACCTTGTTACTTCAATGGAAGACGCAGATGAACCTAGACTCTACCTAGAAAAATGTATTTCAGTCTAAAAAAATAACAAAACCAAACAACAGAAAAACAACTGTCAACTTGTTTTCACTAGAGAAGCAACCCGTCTTGCAGCACAAAGTATTTACTTATTCATTGACAAATAGAATTGGCTACAGGGAAATGATTTAAGCCTCAGTGAATCTGCAAGTGTCGTTTGTGATTTTTTCCATACGCTGTCCAATTCTTTATTGTTTATTCAGCTTCTGATACTTTCTGTTTATCTACTGATATTTTTTAGAGGCTCCTGTTCTGGCTTGTTAAACACCCTGGAACTGGGTTACTGCTGGCATCAGCAGGGTCTCTGCCTCAGTGAATCCACAGGCTTATGGGTCCAAATCTGCCAATTCACTCGGGTCACAAAGTTCACACCTTTTCTATTTGTATGTGAAACTTAGAAATGCCTGAAGGAACCCAACATGCCAGACACTTGTCTGAGCCTTCACTTCCACAATTCAATCTACATTCAATATGTTTTCCTACAGAATCCAACAGAATCAAACAGATCTCATTATACAGATTAATTTAACAAGCTATCCACATGCTGCCAGGGAGGATATACCAGGGTGCAGAGAAAGAAGGTTGCAGAAACTATTGCCCTGACTCAGGCCTTGCTCACGCAGTGCGGATGCAGTCCCATAACACAACCATCCTCTCCCCATTACCATCTCAGGCACACAGGGCTCTGGAATGAAAGGCCCATCATTACAGAGACACTAATTTCACTTGTACACATAGAAGATGAGATGTTTGTCACAAATGTTACTTCTTTTTTTCTTTAATATTTGGTTATACCTTACAAACAGTACATTGATATTACAGGCTAATAGCCCATGCAACTCAATAATATACCTGTAAAGTACAAGAAATAATTAAAAAAAAGCCCTACACCTTTTTAGATTTTGCTCTTGGGATGTTAGGAGGAAACTTTTGGCGTTTAAGACTCAGCAGAAGTAGTTTCTGACCCCGACTCTGAAACAATTTTTTTGTCAGGGACACAGATAGTTTGCAAAGGACAAGTTACTTTATTTCTTACCTCCATTACGAGCTACAACAGGAGTGATGTATATTGCTCATTTGCTTGCTTTTAATTGGCCTGTATTACCAGCGAGATCTTAAACAGAAAAATGATTCCTGTCTCTTGAAAAAGTAATTTCTATAAACTAAAAAAATCATCCTTGTCTTTTATTCCCTCTTAGTTACTAAGGACAAAGCATTAGGAGGACCTCCTACTATACCAAAACCCTCAGAAGTTGCTTATCTCTTTAGTTCACTTGAATTTGCTTTTAGTATACCTAAACCCAAAAACTAAAAGAAAAAAAACAGAAAAATCTTTCTAAATTCTAATTGATAATTTTTAATCTTTCTAAATTGCTACTGCAGAATAAGGGAGGACAACTAAAAATATTGTTAAGTAGTTAGTATTTCTTCTAAGAGATAGAAATGCATTTGAGCATGCCTGGCAGCTCTGGTCCTCTAGGCAAGGGCTCCCCAGCTCTTCTTCAGCAACAGAGGATTTACTGGAGAATCCCATAGCTTCCTTTTGGTCTCATTTCCTTTTCCCAGAAATAAAGAAATTGCTGGGAGTGCCCACTCTCATCTTGATGTATAGAACTGAGAAATACAGAGACTCTGAACCACACCGTATAGGCAAAGTCCGTGTGTGATGGTGTACCTTCTGCAATATAGTTGCTGAGATTAAAACCAAACTCTTGTGCTCTTTATCTATATACTGAGCCATAGCACAGGAAGTTTCCTGTAGATATGAAATGCATAACATTTAAATTTAAGAGTAGTAACTGCCAGAAGTACAAATATATTTTGCATCAAAGCTCAAATAGCTTTAAAACGATTCCTCAATGTCCTGTCAAATCTCTTCTGAGTTCTCTGACTGAAGCTTTTTCTTTTTAAAATTTGTCTTGTAAAACTTAAGCCAGGTTCCTATCTTTGAACTGGGGCAGGAGGGGAGATCCAGTTGCATTTACATTCATCTAAAAGGAGTATTCCCCCTAAATGCTCATCACACTATAATCCTTGATTTCAACGTAAACATCTGTTTCTTCGCAATTTGAGTCTATACACCTGTGAACAAATCATATATTGTCTTTAGCACAGGTCACTGAATAATGATATTTCATGGCAGTAGAGAAATAAAGGAACCAGAAGTCATCCCGGGAGGTGAGCTGCTGCCCTGCTAGTTATCTAGCAGTTGAATGAGACTATGCAGTCTGATTCTGTCCATTTAATTTGTGGGACACTGAGTTTTGAAAAGGCAGCGATATGGGGAAATACGCAGAATCTGCAGCAGCCCATAGTCCCTTTGTTCAATTGATGTAAATCACTAGTTTTTTAATGTTTCCTGGAGCTGAAACCGTGAGAGCACAGGTGCCAACCGGGCTCTGTTCCCCCACACCCAGCAAGAGAAGATTGCTCCCAACTACATTCTGCTCTGCTGGAATCTTATGGTCTTCAGAACAAATTTTAATCTAAAGCACAGGGGTCACAGGGTAAACGGCTACACTTGCTACAAAACACGAGACAAATCTAGTTCCCCAAGGAAGAAAACAACAAATTTACCACTAAACAATTATTTGTAGTATATTTATCCTAATCTCTCAACACAAAAATGTTTTCAGTGACTTGAGGCAGATTATTTCGCTGCTAAGAGATAGAAACTGTCAGGAAACAGCAAAAGGCAATTAGTAAATCACTATCTCTTTTGTAATCACTGATGAAATTTCCATTTTTTTTATCCCCTACTGCTCATTCCCCCAAACAAGCAAGACATCACCTTGAAAATGAATGCAATTAATTATATTAGCTGAAGCTTTTAAAACAGAATGGCTTCCCATTTACATTCCAGGCAGAAATTCAATAAGATTGCACTACTGTAATCTTGATTGACTGCTGTTGCAGTTATACCAGTATCCTGAAAAAAAGAAAAAAAAAAATTAATGTTCCTTATGAGATTTTTAAAGCTAAGTACTTCGAACTGTTAAGTGTTCTGAAGTAAAGCTGCAGTGAAAAGACTATGGAAAAGAGACTTTACTGTCTGTTTACTGTAGCTGGAACCATTTCCTTCACTTCTGCACCAACTACTTTTAGCTAATCAATTCCACCATTACTTTTAGCTAATCAAAATTTAGCTGAATTCTCTTACATGCCTGAACTGATTACTAAAGATGTCTACCAAACCTACTGGTTTTACCTATGCACCTGAACACTTGCCCTCTCTGAGCGCAGCCACAGCTCTGTTTGTATGAAGTGACTGCATAGCTTATTATTGTGTACAGGGATTTCTTGATTTCACTTTGATTTTGGAGTAACAGTGGCCATTGCAGTACGGTGTTACTGCCTTAACAATATAAGCTGAAAGTAATAAACACAACGGAAATTGTTATACTGTCCTGGATAACAGAGTTTTTGTAGCTAACTTTCAATTAGAGACTATAAATGAAGGCAGCAGTGATTATGCATGTATGTTTGGAAATGCAATCAGTTTGTAAAAACATTATTATTTATGGTGATGTAAACAGCAAAGAGAAAATGGAGATTGGTGTTCGGATCTCAGGTTGCAGGATGAGGTAATGGCAGAAAAAAACATTTTATTGCAAATTGGGTACACATTCTACAGCCCTATAATCGTTGTACTGCAGAATTACACTTCTACCATAGGATGCACAAGGCAGTTCAGCTGTGGTCCAAGCATTCCTGGAAGACACAGGTATATATGAAAGGGAAGAGCTACATCTCTCAACACAAACAAGGAGACACCTGCACAGTCAACAAATTTCCAGGAGTTAGTGTATGAAAACTGCATGAAAAGACCTAAGTCCATGCCCTAAAAAACACTTATTAAATAAAGTATGGAACAGGGTCTAAGGCTGTTAGGTTTTTATCACTTTCTCTACGTTCAAGCAGATATATGGGAGTCATACATAAAATACACAGAACAGTATTCATGCTTGTAGAAAATCTGCCATAGCCCACTAAGTTCTATATAGGGTATTACATTGTACACGTATGACCCCGATGGGTGCTTCTCAGAATTTGTATCTGAACTTAATTTAAGAAAGCTTTAAATAAGTATTACCTCACTTGATGATAAATATATTGCCTTTACTTTTGGAATAATGAGAAAGTATTCAGGAAAAGCAGGTGGGAAGATTAAGTCTGCCATCTCAAGAGCTAAAGAAAAAAGGTAAGCATAGAGCTATAGGGTAACTACAGCTGTGTGTTGGCCACATTCCTTTCATTAAATGTAGTAGGGGAGAATCATTAGGCTGATTTCAATTTGAGCAAAGAGTTAATTTTAGATAGAAATGTCAGTGGCTTCTCTTTTTCCACAAAAGACGGAGACCGAGTGGAGTTCTTATGAAGGACTTGATGCAATGTTTTATTTTTAATATGGAAGGCATGAACTCTTTATTTCAGAGGGAGGGTGCTGGTGATTCATCTATTTCTTAAGTCTCTCTCAAAGAGGAAAAGAAATCTAAAGAGATAGCTGATAGAATAAGAAAGCCAAAATAATTCTCACTGTATTACCTGTACTGAAGAGGATCTCAGAGCAGTGTCTGGATCCAAATGAGAATTTCTGAGCAGTTCACACTTGTCTTTGAGCCAATACCAAGATTTCAGCTAAATGTTTTGATCTCTTTGCTTAGAGAGATGTCTAAGGGGGCTAAATATAACCTAGAACGTGCAGGCATGTGATGTATCAAGTTTACCAACGGGCCAGGCTAGATGCGAAGCTGTAGTCTGGACCTGTGCTTGCCAGAACCTCACAACAGGTGATAAGAAAGTCAGTTATTTGATTTAAACCACATGTATGAAGAAATTATAATATCTTTAAGATGATATAATGAAGAGAAGGTGAACATTTTTGTCCTAACAGACTGAAATTTGCAAAAATGGATGTGCAGATAGAAAAAAAGAGTCTGGAATGCAGGGAGTGAGACAGACTACAGTTACTAACTTCACACATTCATAACCTCCCAATCTGGGTAAGCAGTTTAAGTGCACCCTACACAGTGACCCCCACTCTGTATTATCTCATCGGTTATCAGTTCTCACCCTGTGTCTTGTTCAGGCTGCAGTACAGGGCAGCAGTGAAGTCTCTCAAGCGCTGTAACAACTGACTCTTCTCTTGGAATGGTCATGGATTTCTGCTGTACATCTAAGAATACAGGACAGAACTCCTGCAGCTTAACCCCTGGTTAGCTTTATTTTTGTGAAGACAAGCAGCCTGGACCATTACTGTATAAAAGATCAAGATACGTAAAGAGACAGGGCAGACTGCTTATTCCACAGATGCTAGCTTAGCTTCATGAGCTCATCTGCACGACAGCCAAGATGGTAATCACTACAAAGCTCCAACTTTTTCCAAATATGTATGACATCTAAATTATTATACATGGCTAAAACACTTGTCTGCCAATACTATGCACCTTGTAATATACCTCTATAGATTTCATAAGGTGGCAGATCTCACACTGGGGATGCGCAGTAGGGATGGAAGCAGAGATGGCAAACTCCAGTTAATGGAGGATTTGGAGGATCTGAGGCCCTGCCTGCAGGTGAAAAGTGGCAGACTGTTGTAAAAGTGATAGACATGAAACCACATCTTAACATACTGGCAAACTTACTCCACCTGGAAACTGCAAGTTTAAGAATACAACAAATCTACCTCAGAGGAAGAGTAGTTTAAGAGCCCTGAGGCCCTAAACTGTAGGATTTGTGGTTCGATCCTGTTTGTCACTGTCTAGAGGGAAATTTACTATGACCCCTGAAGCTGTGAGATGCTTCCTTACCTTATGTGTCAGAATTTCAAATATTTGGGGAGAAAAAGGCTTCCTCTTCAAACAAAAACATCTTTTTCCTCTTTTAACAAATGAAAAGCTCGAATAAAAAAGATTATGCTTCAAGTTTTAAAAGGAAAACAAAATAGACAGCAGTACTGTGATTTCACAAATCAGGCCAAATACGCATCCTCACAGTCCACCCTGCCCAAATACTAAAGCATCAGGGATAGAAAAAGCCCTATGTGCAACAGCTCTTACTTATTTTACAGTGAGTTACAGCTCATTTGGAGCAGCACACTAATTAATACAATCAGAGGCAAAAGTTTCAGAAATCTCCCAACAGCACACATTAGCATATACTGCCGAGAGACTTGATAAAGTTCAAAGCTTATCTTGTAGCCTGCACGCTCCGTGTTTGCTCAGAGCAGCAGCTGGCCAAGTGATCTCTCTTCTTCTCAAAGAGCAAAATTAAATTAGATTAGATCATCTTCTCTCCCTTGTAGAATTAAGATCGTGCTATGAAAACAAGCAAATTAGCTTTTGAAATCCTGTTTCTCACTTAAAGGCTACAGGGCTGAGGAATGCTTTCTGTATCAAATCAGCTGAGTTGCAAACACAGCGTGCTTGTCCTCTTTTCCTGGCAACCTGAAGGAAACAGTTTTACAGTTCTGTCTCTCACTGGACTCGAGGATGTGAGTGACAGAATCCTGAGGGAAGAAGCCCAAGAAGAAGGGAACAAAGGAGAAATGGACACAAGGTCTTGAGAAAAGACACCCAGAAACGGTATGGTAAGAGCTGCAGTAGTGAGTTTTGAAAGCTTCTTGGATTGTTGCTATGTAAACACACTTTTGAGTAAAAAGAAGAAAACGGACTTCCTAGACAAGATAAGAAACAGGAATGTTGTATGAGAAGAGCTCAGAGCTTAAGGAAACATAAGTAAAAATGTAGGGAACAGGATAGTTTGGACTTGAAAGCTAGACTGAAGAACAATATTTATAGATGACAAATGGGATGAAGGATGAAGAGTTTTAGTTCAGCTATCACAGTGATGCCAGATGTCATATAAAAATCAAACAAATACGTAACAGTGAATGAAGTTCAAAGAGGGCCATACAAATGAGATCCTATATTGAAACTCTAGTTTCAAGAGCTGAATCACTGCACACCAAGCTGCGAGGTCAGTTGGCACAGACGCACTTAAACAAGCTTATAAAAATGTGTCCCCATTAAATTACCATGCTGCAGCAATTAGACACACTCCAGAAGACCATCCTATGCAATCTGTTCTAGATGAACAGCTAATGAGAACTAAGCTAAACCATTTTTTTCTGGTTATGATTTCTCCTTTGAATATTCCCATAACTATGCTGCTAAACAACTTAAACCTATAAAATTGAAAGGGGGAAAGACATTTGTCTGCTATGGACAGATGGAGTAGTAAAACTGGCCATGAGAATGCACAGCAATATCCACGGTACTTCTTCACTCAGTCACCCTAGACAGCATCAAATTTAGCAAGAAGTTAATTTAGCTTATAGTTTGGGGGGGTTGGGGTTTTTAAATGCCTTGATTATATCCTGATTAGGCTGGAGGCAAGGGAGAAGGTGATTTGGCTTTTATTGCCAAGATTCTTCACAGCCTGATCTTCACTACCATAACTCAAGCAGATCATAACATGAAGATGGTATTGCAGGAAAAAAAGAAATACAAAAAGTCTCATACACATGGAAAACGAAAGAGGGATGGAGTGAAAGGGAACTTTTGAAGGTTTTACATTTTCATGTGGTATCTGAATGGAGAATAGCTAAGCCTGACTCATGAGGAGGTATCACTAACAGTTATCCTGTGAAAATGTTAGTCATACTGCTTAAAGAATTACTAACTTGGGCATTAAAGATGCGTGGTATAGAAGTAAATTAAAAAATGGAAGCACTGCATAATCCTTCAGTACATAAAACATTTGTTCTAAAGCATCTTAAAATTAATCAGAGAAACAGCTCTGCTATTTCATGGGTTTGAAGATGGCAGACCACTTACTGCCTCTGAGGTTGTTCTTTCAGCATCCTTCCACACACAGTTTACGCTGCTGGGTGTGCCAGAGGCATAGTGGGAAGATGGGATAAAACATCCATTGAGATTACAGCCTGACTCAGCCAACATCCAAATGAGGCAATAGATGGTATTTTCAAGGATCAAAGAGATGTGGCCAGATCTTTACTGTTAAGGGTAGTCGTTTTAGAAGACATAGATGAACCAAGAAGGCTCTTAAACACCTTAGCTGTGTTGCAGGATTCCTGTTCTGCTTTCCTTAGAATATCCTTCTGATCAACACATTTCCTTCATATTACTCTCACGCTTGCACTGTAAGTAAACCCAAAGATGATCAGAAGAAAAAAAAAAAAACATTTCCACAATTAGAAATATAAACCCTCTCTATAATGACAGTGAAGCACCCTTGTTCTGTTTGTACGAGACCTACCCCAAGGTACCAAGTATGTACCATAAACAAGGGCTTGAGACTTCTCTATATTTATAGACATTATACTAATAAAAAGCCAAGCATTTCTCAAGGTAAATGAGAGCCCAAAAAGGGCTTGTGTTGCAGCCTGAAACGTCTCAGTTTCCTGTGAATTCCCTGTGACTTGGCTGGTGCCATTTTTACTGCAGCTGTTCATTCAATTGAGAGTTCACGTCATGAAACATGACAGTGAGAAAGAGCCGATGAGAATTCAGTGAATACAGCTTTTCATTTCAAAAGATCCTCAAACACATACAATTCCTTTATTTTGCTTAATTTTCAACATTCATGAACATAATTGCATTTATTTTTCTAGTCAATACTGAAAACAAGTGATAATTTGTAATATTACAACTTCCATCTCAAAGGAATACAACCACAACAGTTTCCATTCCCTTCTAAAAGGGATGAATGATATAGAGGAGGTTGAATTGCCTATGTAGGAGATGCATACATTATTTTTTCCTGTGAGAATATATTAATATTGTTGCTATCAACTTCCTATTGTACGTGTATAAAAGAGTTTTGGAAAATAGACTTATTTAAAGCCAGTATTTTTCATGTGCCAA
The DNA here is from genome assembly GCF_034619465.1 of Leptosomus discolor. NCBI lineage: Eukaryota > Metazoa > Chordata > Aves > Leptosomiformes > Leptosomidae > Leptosomus > Leptosomus discolor. Next base: position 4,807,122 of record NC_141407.1, on the reverse strand, counting down.
ATTACATGCACTAAATATCTAATACTGGGAACAGCAAATGCTAATATTTCCTACGCATAAAAAATGAACTCTCTTTTTCCCCACAAATTCTTAATAGCAACAGTTCTCAGTGGAATCAGCGAACAGAGGTTATTACCATTCCATCTAAACAATCTGTATCCTAACTAAATACTGAAGTATTTGAAAATCTAGACTGGATACACTGCTCATTATGAATCCCCATCCTGTCTATTTTGAAGCTGGTGGAAAGACTTCCAACTATTTCACTATACACTGAATCAGGCCTATAGTAAAGAAAAAGCACTAGGTAAATAATTCTCAACACTTCCATCTTAGATACTGTACCATAGCTTTGTACTCTGATGTTGAGAGTCTGGTAAATGGTGTGATGGTTTTGGGACAGAAGGAAAAAGTAAGCAGAGAGAAAGACAAGAGTTCATTGGGAAAAACAAGAAATGGGGGGGGGAAAAAGTAGAGTATTAGCCAGCAATCCACTGTAGTATACAGTCCCTGTAAGAGATCACACCCAGTTCCCACTGAATTTAAGGGACTTCAGGAGAATTCCACTGACTGTGTTAAGCAACTACAAAAAGCTGAAAATTCATACAGACAGACTTGGCAAGGCTCTGCTATTAAAGCACATGTGGGACTGAGCAACAACTGGAACTACACTTTTTGCCTTTCCTGTATTCTGCCCAGCCTCTGCTTTGAATGCCTTTTTAATACCTCAGTTGCTTTCTTGGATCAATTCTGAGGATAATTTTTCCTATAATTTCCTCAGAACTTCCTTTTCTAAACCCTTACCTGTCATCATTTGCCTGTTCATTCATAACCTTCTCCTTGCTTTTTTCAAATCTGGCCTGCCTTGACCTTGGCCATCTGTCCCATGGAGAGCTCTCAGGTCATTCTTTCCTTGGAACTACTTTCCTGTTAGATTTTTCCATCTCTAGCTTGCTAGTCAACCTTTTAAGATAAAGAAGAAATACCCAAGAGAGATGAGGTTCACAGTTTGGAAAAAAAAAAATACTGAAATTTCTGTATGCTTCAAAATTCACTCTTGAAAGGTTGCGACAAACACCTTTGCTCTCACTAGACCTGCAATATTCCCTAATCCTGTCAATTCCTTCAATATCACCAGAATCTACCTATTCCTTCTAAAACAATTGTTCCTACTTTAGTCACTGCTTTTCCTCTGTTCCTTAAGATCCACTAGCTTCACATATATAAATTTTAGTATCCCATCTTTGCCAGAAAGACCTTCCCCGTCCCTCATTCTACAAATGCACCTTGCTTACTCCTGTTCTTCCTTAAGCATGCTTTACTTCTTGCTCCAAATTTTCTAATATGAGTGAAGGGGTATCAAATTATCAATCTGATCCTTACTATAGAAAGATTTTCCACAGAAATAAGTATTTAAACCAAAAGGTCTTAGTCAAAGCTTGTTTTGTGTTCTAGCCTTATTTCGATGAAACCATATTTATTTCAACAGAATTTAACTATGTTTCATCTACTTGGAAAAAACATCTCCTTTCCATCTCCCAACTCCTGAAGCTTTTAAAGTTTTTCCATTGCTGTGGCTATACAATTACCTAACTTGGCTCTCAAACAAAAAACAGTTTTAACACACTTGGCATCTAGACAGCATGTCCTAACAGAGCTCAAAATAACAGATTACGAAAAACGCAGACAGTGCGCTAAGATGCTGAAAGGCATCAGTTCCTGCTAGAGGCAAGAGGCACTAAGAAAAATTAATATGCTTCAGTACTGAAACCGTGGAGGAAAAACAGGTACAACAATGGCTTTCTTGTCCTTCCTCCTAGGGTGATGTTGAATGATGTTACAGCAGCGCTTTAGAAGTGTCATGGTCTCACTAATGGTGATAATAGAAAGGTCCTAACATTCACAAACAGCTCTGTTTCTGACAGCTTTCACAGAAAAGGATCAGAAATAGACTGACAACAGTTCAAATGTACCATTTAACACATCAAGGTGCAGTAACTACATGTATTCCCTACAGACAGCAATCCCTTCAGGGTCATTAAAAGGCCTTCCTAGAAGTCATTCTTTCAGATTCCTTTGATAACATTTCTTTATACCATGTGTGTTCAGAGAAGGCTACGCATCCTTGCTAAGCTTGATTTCAGTGCCAAAGTGCCATCTACATTTAAGTGGAAGCACGCTTCTGCTGACCTCTCTCAATGGCACACAAGGAGAAATTCTCTCTCACGCTTACAATATGAATGACAAAGTATTCAAAACTGAGATGTAATTTCCCTTCAGCAGAAGGCCTCTAGAGAGGTAAATGTTCTAATTAAATCAACTCCTCTTGCATCTAACATCACAGAATACCTAACTACTTAGCTTTTAAGTGTGACATTCTTAATTTACAGGTCTTCAATTTCACATGTACTTTGGTCAAGCGGTCCCTCACTATTTCTATTCCATCCAAAACTAATCGTCAAATCGCAAAATAAAGGTTCTACTTTGTGTTAGAAACAAGAACAGAAGACAGAAAGCAAATATTTGTAAGAATTGCTCTTAAGACTAACCGCTTCGAGCTGCTACCTTTCTGACATCAGTTCTGTGCAAAAGAAGCAATTGCTCATGGTCTTCATCTCTGGCTTTCCCGGCCTGAAGAAGCAAAACTGTATACTGACACAGGTACGATTTAGTTACTGACAACCCAGACCTCAGAGGAGATAGTAAAAAATGTGGGTGACAAGACACTCCTCTGAGGGACAGCTAAATCCTAATGCTGGGCTTCGAGCAGCCGTCACAGTCAGTTATAGTAATGGCTTTTGGGGGTCTTGTTGGATAAAGCGAGATACAGCAACTAAAGGCCATAGTGCAGAAAAAGCTCCCTCTAGTTGCTTGCAAGGTTACGTTCCTCCCAAAGCTATATTCATTAACAGGCCAAGATAGTACACTTTACCGATAGTCTAAACATTCTCACGCACATCCACTAACATAAATCCAGGAAACTAAGCAACCGACCCCCAAAACTCAGGTGAGTATAAAATAGGGATGAAATTCCAGAAATGAGGAAGAATTATTTACATCTGCAACTATGAAAAAGAACCCCAAAACACATGAAGCTGCATAGTAAACAGCAAAATAAAAACACACCGGGGAAAGCTTCCAAAAATCCCTTTTCTGCGTAGACTTTAAAAGCTGAGAAATTACTTTGAGTTCATTACCTAGCCCCAGACTAATCTATTTACTTGTATGGAACTGAAAGAGTGGGGAGAAACATACTTGACTCATTCTTAGTAATTTCCCCTGCAAAAAATATTTTTTGGAGAAAAACGATACACAGACAGCTGAGCTAGATTTCTTTCTCCCTCTCAGACAAAATTGGATCATGATTCATCATATACACAGTTGAATTTTAATTTATTCCTTTAACAAGTTTGTATATTTTCTTGTAAGCAAGAATTAATACACTCAGACACAGGAAAATGTTAATTTTATTGCATTGCCTTTCAACTTTACAAATGTTGAATTCACTACTGTTGGCATTCATTATAGCCTGGAAAAAAAAAAAAAAAGAAACAAGAAAAAAGACCAATGTCTGACCTATGCAGAGGTTCTCTGTGCTTTGTAGAGGTTAACGCTAACTTCACATCAGTAACCTCCTGAACGAAATTAAAGGATCCTGCCTGTCTTCAGTGTGGGCATAGATGGACTGTTATCACCTTCCTCAAGGAAAGCTGTTTCATAATTATTCATTCATGCTGTAACTCCATGGTGCCACTCAACGAGAAGAGGAAGGTGACATCAGAAAGCATTTGGCCTATTAGACTAACATAAAACTTCACTCAGTTCAGTGGAGTCCAAGTAGAATTTAGCCATCTGGTATCCAGACACATCGTGTCTATGGTGTTTGCCCACTAAATAAGTAGTTCACGAGGCAACACTAACGATGATAACCCTTCTGTTCTTTCAGAGAGCCCTTCAGTTACCGGAACAAAAGAACACAGTCACTCAGATGTGGGAAGAGTCCCCATCCCTTACCTCTGTTGCAAGAGAAAAGAAAGAAATTCTGCTACAAATTCTCGGTGAGGTGATGCAGTGCATTCAAGGGAAGTGATGAGTTGCACACACTAGACAGCTCCCTGAGCTGCGCTCACTTCATTGGGCCACACAAGGCACTCGAGAAAGCACTCGGAACCCATTTGTGCCTTACCCTTGCCAACTATTATCTCAAAACATCCACCTTTAAGAGGATTCAGCACAGACTCCTCCTCCAAGTTCACCAGGGAAGACGATAGAGGAAATGCCGACTGCATCGCTGAAGGGTGAACCAGACCTGTCAGTGCTGCAACTGCCACGAGCACTAACGGTGTAGTTAGCAGCCACATATTTGGCACTAACCTGCCACAGTCTTCTGAAGCACCATAACACAGTTTGAATCCTTTAGCTCAATAATAAACAGAGGAAGCACAAGGACACTATGCGTGCACTTCTGAGCCACTGCTGCTACAGCAGCTGTCTGCCGCTTGATACACTTGACAGAAACGCACACACGAATTCCACAGAACTAGGTATCAGTGACATTTTCCACAACTATTTTGCATCTTTCAAACCACAAGGTAGACATCGCAAGCAAGTTTGGCTCTTAGAAAGATAAAAATGCATTTATTTCTACCACAAAAACACTTCTGGTTGTTAACAGGTCCCGTTTCTCTTTGCAGAAAATTTGTGGACTCTGTGGAATAACCGAGCGAAGTGAGGCAATTTGCACTTGCTAAGCAACATACAAGTGTTGTAACTCTATTTCTATATATATAAATACTATAACTTGTTCCAAACATTTTGCTCATCCCTAAATTCGTAACATCTAAACTTCTCTTTCCTAGATAAACAGGATGTCTACTTAGAAAGCAATTCAGCAAGAAACATCAGTAATATGGAGCACGCATCTCGATACGTATCTATGTATATATACACACGCAAATATCCACAAAGTAAAGTAGCACTTACACCACGTGTCAGTTCACATGCATGAAGGGAAGTGAGCAGTCAGGCAGACGGGGCAGATCTTCAGCCTCTGTGTGCTGATTGCTTACCTGCTGACTTGGACCAGGGCAACTTCAGAAAAGCAAACTTGAGATTAACAGTAAATCCAAGACCAAGGAACGCTGCTGTATAGAGGCACATGGCACAATGGCTTCGTGTTCAGAGCGGAATTGTATTTAATACAGTTAAAGTAATTACTTCAGTCTCGTCAGCCCTGGTTAAGTCTCCATTGGAGTTAATTAGGAAACGATAGTAAAATACTTTGAACATGCAAATGTTAAATACTTTCATTATTAATATTATTCTTGCAACCGCTGCAAGAGCGGGCAGGTCCAGGGTCCCTGGAATACTGCAATATTGTAACATGAAAAACAAAGCCAGTACTTTTGTCTGGCTAGTTAAACACATTTCCCTCTTGTACTAATCAAGTATCTGCCTCAAAAATACAGAAAAATTCACTCAGGCCCTACTTTACCACCAAGAAAATAACTTCCACGATCCGACACAAACTGTAGGGCCACATCCATGCCACATCACCTAATACCAGCACATAAAGACTGAATATTTACAGAAAAAGAGGAATGAAAAATGCAAGAAGGACATAAAGAGGAGCAGGAGAAACCTGCTTGCTGTACTTTGAACTTCTTTAACAGAATTAAAAGTCTTGTGCCCTGCCAGCGCTGTCATGCAGAGTATTGAACCCCTGCTTGGTAACACAGCTTTAGGCAACTAGGAGAAAAAGATAACAACGCAATGATTGAAGGCATAGGGAAAAGGGAAGGAAGTGAGACACTGAATTAAGAAAGGTTAAAAGGACTGGGTCTGTTTAGTCCTGCAAAACAAAGACTTAACTGCATGTAACTATATAAAAGAGATTATAAATGAGAGCAACAGCTGATTATTCTCCCTAGTCAAAGATGGAACAAAAAATAATGAGATTAAGCCATAAAAAGGAAAATGAAGGACTGAGAACCTTTATAACTCAGAGAGTGGAACAACCAGCCCAAAGGCTGTAGAATACTCATCACTGAGTTATTCAGGCTCAAGTAAACACCCATCTGTTGAACAATATTTTGTTATAATCGCTCCTGCTATTGTACAAGGAGGTGGAATGAGAGTCCCACCAAAGCCTGGGGATTGGATACCTACAGTTTATTTCTTTCATGTTTTTGAAACATTTATTGGTAATAACAAACATCTGGTTCTTAATCCCCCAATTAACACTGTTTCCAGCCCTAAGAAGTTAATCATAGAATTCATGGAAAACAGTTTATTTGCTAGCAATGGAGTACAACAAATTGCCTACAAACTTCTACACTGCTAACGGAGCCTTTTTTTTTTTTTAATATGTTAATTTAAAAAAAGGAAATAATAGAAAGTCATCCCTAGGTAGAGACCTTTGCAGCAGTGTGTCAGCAGAGAATTACACAGCACTACAGACTCAGGCTCTCATTCATAGTACTGACCTCCTTTGAAGAGCACTCTGAGATCTAACGATGAAAAGTACTGTAAGTAGTGCTAGATAATATCATTAGTATTCAGGAGGACAGAATTCTGTGGTGTGGTTGAATTCAAAGGGACCTGCTCGTGCTTATGAAATCTGATACATTTTACAGAAGAAAACAGCTCTGACAGCAATGGTAACGTAGGCTGGCTGGCCAGGGTGGGGGCAGGCCATGCTTTTTGCCAACAACGTCTCCCAGCACCCTGTGCTGCAGACTGACTTCAGTTTCCTTGAACCAACCCAACGCCTGCTCACTTCTAGTTTTCACTGTTTCCACAATGTAGTATTTCAGTGTATTTCCAGCTACAAAATAAGGTACCATCTAAAAATATCATCCTGATAAAGAAAATCGACATTACTGCTTGCCTTCTCAGAACCCTACGCATTCTGGCACTCCTGTTACCACTCCTGGTGCTAAGGAGCTTTCCTGGCAGCGGCTGGCCACCAGAAGATGCTTATTCCACAAACACCTCTTTATTACCACCTCTTACACCCTGCAGCTCAATGGATTTACACACTGCTGCTTTCAGCAGCTGTGGGGAAATTAAACGGAATGGAAAGTCAATCACCAAATGTCCTAGTGCTCTGGTTGTAAAGATGTCCCTGCTTGTAGGAGCTGAACGTGCTGATCATCAGTTTATGCGCCTGGCTTTGTCACCAGATGAATATTAAGTAAACATCTTTCGTTCTCACAAAACAGATTTTCAGTGAGTAACCAATACAAACAACATGCATTACGATTCTACCCAGCAATACGCTCTCAGTAATAGCTCTGAATGTCTCTGCTAGCTTTGGGCAGGCCAATCGACCACTGTAATTTACTTCAAGGGTTTCATGATTTGGACGGCTCTGGAAAACGTGTTTTTGTAACTAGAGCCTTCCGTAAACATTTGTTGTGGTTGATCTTTTCTACCTACTGATTTTGCCCTTTGCTCTGTGAATAGTCCATGAGGAACTGAGTCATTTCCCCTTACACTCCTTAAAATTCTCCTTAGATAATATTTCTTTATCGGCATATTCCAAGTTAATGGCTGCTTTACCTTTCCATGTTTCTACAACAAAGCTTTCTGCATTTATTTGATGTCTAACCTTTATTAAATTTACAGCCGCTCTAACATCTTTATTCATTTATTAGTGCTACTAGATATCATAGAATGATGTGCTAAGTGGGAAAACACACACCACTCTGTATTTATTTAAGAAGAAATAAAACTGAAAGTCTTGTTAAAAATTACATTGTAGTGTTTTGTGGTTGGTTTTATGGTTTTGGTGGGGTTTTTTACCACGCCATTCCAGACTGTTGTTTGTCTACTGATTTCCCCACGGTTCCGGCATACTTCAGGTGACAATACAACCTCATATGGAGGCCAGAAAGACAGGCCTACCTTAACATTTACAGTTGACAAATTACTGAACTCATCCAGTCCAAGCCCTCCTATTGATTTGTCACTTTCCAAATTGCATCAAAACTGCGTAGGTTTTTATTTCTTCAGATCGGTCTGAGATCAGTTAATTCAAAGATCTATCATGTCTCTCTAGCTAGGGCTTTCCCAGGGTCAGGGAATAGGACACAACAGGATAGAAGCTGAGGAACCACAGAGATAAAATTGCCATCATTAAAAAAGCACCAACAGCCAGAATGATGAAATACCTTCTCACAGACAGGACCAGAAAACTGCAGCTTTCACAATTAAATTCTTTGGGGATGCCACAGCTAAATCAAGCAGTACAAGGTGTTACACACTTGGAAAGATCCTGTTCTGAACAATTTCCAATAATAAAACCTCACAACTTAACCAAGCTTTGGTGATGGAGAAACTGCAGCTAGGCCAGGATCTTGCATGCTTGTTTTCTCCTGGTAACAAGCACACAGGGACGAAGACTGGGCTGACTATCAGTGGCTACAGCAGGAAGCTATTGTTGCATCAGCTTTACATAGTATCCTTAACAGGCAGCCAGCAATTACAAGTCCCGTACCCCAACAATTACAGGAATAAGAATACCTTTTGAACAACATTATATTCCAGTTTTGCCATGTAGCTCATGCTTCTCACACTGCAATGCACTAAACAGAACAAATACTTCTTTCTTAGGACTAAAATCAAAGTCTGAACTGACTGGTCAGGTCTGTTTGCCATTGTGTCCGTTACAGCGGCTTGCACTGCTATTTTAGGTGGCAAGGAACACAGACAAGCTATGAGTTTTAGAAACTTTTGGTGTGCTGTCTTAAAACAAGTTCTTTTTCATTGCGAATAAAGCATCATTCCACAGCACTTTTATTAAGGCTAGAGAAACTTATTCCCATATACACCTATACACCACATAACGGAAACTTCCAATGACAAAAGAAAACTATTGGAAATTACCATTACTGTGAGCTCTTCGGAGAGTATTCCAAGTACCACATGGGAGATTACGCTATTATCGGATATTCTCAATATAAGTCACTGAATTAGATATTCTCGTAACTCTCTCTGTTGGAAATGTTTTTCTTGCATATGAAAATTTCACTGTCTGAAATTCCAGCCTAATCAAGCACTAGCTACTACAGTTAATTCTTTAGAAATTTTCTTGTCTTTCTCAGAATTAGGATTTTAAAGTGTCAGTTAAGAGCTAAATGGCAACTGGAAGGTCTGATATTCCCAGACATTACAAGGCTTTACAGTTTCTGGCCTCTCAAACATGTATCTTCCCAGATAAGACAGCTCTCTGATCCTGAAACATGCAAAAAGCTGGCCAAACCTTAGAATATTATATCTGAAACATTTCCTCTCAAATGCAGAAAAAAAAATAGTAACAAGGAACATAAAACAATTCAGCAAGAATATCAAATGGCAAATAAAATAAAAAGCCATCTCACATTTATGAATTCTGTTGTCAGATTATTTTGAACACAACAGTCATCTTTTTATCACTGAATAAAATCCTGCCTCATTGTTGTGGGTACTCAGACCCAACACACATCTATCTAGGGCTAACAGCTGAGTCTCCCAAAGAATAATATCTCCTCCCTGTTGCTGAGGCTTCTTACTTACCAGTTGGGACAGCAGGATCCATTGTTGGCTTTTCCCAGGTATTAATCTGCTCCCAGGTAAATCCATTGGTTCCCAAGGCCACACTGTAACCACAATTACTGTAGTGCTCATCAAATGAGCAGCCACCTAAAATCAAGAAAAATTAACACATTCCTGTATTAGTTATTTGTATATGTTTATAGTAGGTCATTTACTTAAATATTTTGTACACAAGTTTGCACAGGAAAAAAAGGGAAAAATAAAATTAAGTTCCTAAATATTAGATTTCAGGTAGCAGAAAAATCCAGAAAATATTTTTGTACTTTCCACACTTTATATCCATTGGAAGCCTTTTTTTACTTCCTTCCATGCTACTGTTTCTTAGACCAGTTCCCTTTATTTCAATTTGTTGTCTTTACATTTTCAAGGACAACATGACTTGCACATGCAGGAACATTTGCATTTGGGTCCCAGTAACTGATTCTTAATTACATAAACCTCCAAGTCAGATATTCAAAAAAGAGGAAGAAGGAACATAAGTGATAAACGAGCACAGCATCACTGTTCCTACAGTGAATCCTCACCTCTGTTCGCTTTTAAGCCTTGAATCACACAAGGTTGGGTTTCACCTATGTGCAGTGCAAGCTTCCTTTCAACCATCCCTTATGCATAACAGCATGAAGCCCTGAGTGGTACATGACCATTCCTCAAGGTCTTTTGAGTAAATACTTTTGAGTGCAACCCTCTAGTTTCTTGACAAGACAATAACAAGAGGTGGATGGCAACCAGCATTCACACCTTCCAGACTGTTGACTAAATGATCTTTCCTACTGCAATTCCTGAAATACTTGGAAGCAGTTAACTGTCATAAATAACCTGGCAGCTGCCTGAACATTTATGAATCAAGTGAAACCCATGACAGTTGAATGAGATTTTGTATTCCAACGCAGATCTTCAAACCTTGTGTCACGCAGACAAATCAAGCTGGTTTATTCCCTGGTAGGATATTCCTTTACACAACCTCAGGCACGTTCCTCGTCACATCCACCCAACTTAGCCTGCCAAACACATTTCAGTACTGGATCCATTAGATCAGGCAAGCCTAGGTCCTTGAGTTTAGACCTTAATCATGCCAATAGTCTCTCTGTACTGCTTTGTTTTTCTCTCTTAGGGAAGCAAGGATAATTTTTCTCTGCGGATACGAGTCCTCCAAAGTCAACTGGACACATCTAACACTTCAGAGCTGCAAGGACTGAGCAATGCTCAAGGCGACACTAACTTGCTCTGCCAACCAAACTGCCAATTGCTCTTGACACTAATCAGTTATACGCAGAGATGTTCCTGACTCTCTACTCCTTCCCACGGGCTGCATTGCCTACACACACACACAAAAAAAAAGCTGGTACGAGAGTGATCTGTGGTTTCTTTGCAATAAGAATTATCCAACACCACGGACATTGAGGCCTTCTTTAGTTTTCAGCTGTATTTTGTATTCTCTAGCTCCAAGAAAGCCCAAACTTGTCTCAGTTCCTAGGGAACTCCTCGTATATGACAAATGCAAATATATACCATGTCATTAATATTTATTAAAGCCTTATTCTGTTAAAGGACTTTATGTGCACTCCAAGTGCAACTGGTTTTCTGAGTCATTCTATGAAACTTCACACATTCTTATTTATATACTTAAATAGAAATAATTTGTTGGGCAGAGTACCTGACACCCCAAAACATTCTGTTACTAGGGAAAAGTTTAAAGATCAAGCTTGACCTCAAAAAATAACAATTTAATTTGATATATGGTATATTTTCATTATAAATAGATCTGTCAATAGCACATTGTATGACCCTTGCAAGCTTGCCTATTTCAGTACAGTCTGCAAATATTTCTGAAGTGACATTATTTTACAATATTTTATAAATTCTTGCTTTAAATTTAGCGTACTTGTGAAGCTTTTACAGCTGTCAAAATGAGCAGGATTACACTTAAACTGTTTCCCTAATTTTTTTTATTTAATTTAGGTGAAAAAGTCCAAATTTAAAATATTAAACATGCTCATTAAAACGTCTAAATGAAAATAAAGGTGTTCTGCATTGTGTGGGAGTACATAATGCCACTGAAAGTCACCTTTTTCACAGTGAGTGTGTATGAGAGATGATATCAAATACTCCACTCTCAGTCTCCAAGCAAGGCATCCTAATTTTGATAGATTCACTTTAATAGCAAAACTTCAGACATACACCATTTCCACACAACCTCTGTTCAGCATACTACAGCGCACAATAATGGTGCTGTCTCTGAGCTATTACTTTGAAGAGACTGTAAACAAATTCTCTGATCAAGCCAGACAATTGTATGAGGCCTCATGTACACAGAGAAAATTGCACGGGCACTGCTACAAAGTCCCAGAAGCAAAACAAGCAATAGTAGCAAAATATTGGGTAGCAGTCTTCATTTAACAGTGAATGTAACTGTCAATATACCAGTATAATCAGCTAAATAGGTGATTTTATACATGCTAAGAGAGGTGAAGTTGGAGGAGGAGTTGAAAAGGAGACACCATGAGAACTTCTGGAAATTAATTGGGAGTTTCCACTGATAAGAGACCACACCTGAGGACACTTTGAAGTGCCTTGTCTGAAAGTCAAAGCTAACCTTGTAGCACAATTGGATAAGAAAGGAAAGGAAAAACTGCAGAAAGCCTTAAAAGTAGCAGCAAGACATCTACATTTTAAAGAAAAAGAAGGTTACTGGAGAAACCACTAAACACATAGTGACAGGGCAATAAGGCAGAAGGATTTATTTACTAGAAGCAACAGAATTGGAATTCGGAGAGGTGAATTTGCAGGAAATGAGGACAAGGAGAAAAAACAGGAGTCAACTTGAAGGGCTCAGACAAGGAGGCTGGCTGCATGGATCTCAGGTACCAAAAGGAAGGAAGCCTCCACCTGCTAGTTGCTACAGCATGTCAGAAGAAAGCAGAATTAGAAGTGAAGACTCAGCTGGGACCCAGCTAAGAAGTCAGCTCCCCTCTGTTCGCACTATTACAGTGTACCTTGTATTATGGAACGGGAAAGAATCACAACATCCAGAATATCACAGATTTTGGGGTTACTCCAACAGTCACAGTGTCTTGCGTTCATATCTGCCGAACAAGGATATCACAGGTGGTCTTAGTCCTATCTCTTCTGCAGAACATGACAGACGTGACATTACGGCTTCAGTTACAGGCAGCCACGTTCCAAAAAGCACCTGTACAACTTCCACACTATTTCATCTCAGGAATTCGAGACCCACCGCACTCTTCCTCCTCCACTGACCTCGGTTGTCTGCAGCACAGCTTCTCACACCATTCCTCTCCCCCGTCCTGGCACGTTGCCCTTTCTTAAACATGTCCCCCAGAGGCACCTGCAGCCTCACTGAGGGGCTCGCTGCCCTCGTGGCAGCCTTCGAGGAAGCAGCCGGCCTGGCGCGGGGCAGGCATGGCCTCTCCTCCCAGAGGCCGCCCACCAGCCCCCACCGCTGCCAGCACAGGGACACAGGGCACGAACACAGCCCTTGAGAACACAACCAGCCACTTCAAAATGCAAACCCAGCCTCGCGGTCAAGGTGGGCTGTATTTCCACCACCGTCTCCTGGAAGAGGAGCGAGGTGGGCTGAGGGGCCATCACCGCATCACCACACCCGGATCCACCTCAGCCACAGCTTTGCCACTGCCCCAGACAAACCGAGTGGCTCCATCCATCTTCAGGGCCCACAGTCTCGCTGAGGCCAGCGTGCCAGACCAGGGAACCCCAGGAGCTCACCACAGAAAGCGTCCTCAGGTGGGTCCTGCTGAACAGAGCACACCCTACAAGCTCGAGTCCCTGTTGAAGGAGGAGGAAGAGTCTGAGAAAAAGCATGGCATAATACCTTTTCTGCAGAATATTGTTGACCCAGGAGATGAAAGTGCTCTTACTTTCAAGTGTGTGTTCAGGACAATAAGCTCCTACACCAGCTAGCCAGGAAACCGGGCGAAGGTGCATTTGATGTCTGATTGCACTTGTACAGCTGCTCCTGTGCTCACCTAATGGGATCCACTGATCCACTTGGCTAGACCCACACCTCACTGCAAGATACGTAGAAATTCAATTAGTCCCCACTAAGGAATTTCAGTTTAAACTAAAAATTTATTAGTAGATTTTAAGTGTCCATTTAAGTAGGAACAGTAACTTCAAAATAGGCCAACAGGCTAAAATGGGCAGACGTGTTATTTTCGCTGATGTCAGCATAAGCTTAACGTTCAGCATTTCCTAAGACACTCTGCCTGTGTGGATACCTGAATATGAGCTACACCTAAATATGCTGGAACATGAAGAGGGAGGAAAAAAGATTTGATCCATCCTAACATAAAATCATCCACTCCTGAAACCTAACTGCTGGGCAGCAAAACAGGAATATTCATTAATGTAGAAAAAACAATCCTCAAATTGAAAGGAAAAGATAACCACTCAATGAATTTAGATACCAGGTTTGCACGTTGTAATTTTAGCCGCAGTATCACAAAACTGTTTGAGGAAAATGAAAACATTTACACATTCACCAAAGTGGGGTTCCACGTCTTCATAAATTGTTAACAAGAATGAGGATTTTTAGGAAGCAAACTGGGATCTTTGAGTTTTCCCCAGTTGGCTGAAAATTAAACACTGACAAATGCAGCTGCTACGTGGGGCAAAACAAAAGCAAATGAAGAGGACTTTGATATTGTTAGATAACGCATGTGGTGCTGACCCCCCTTTTCACAAAATGAAACTCAAACAAGGAAGAAGCTTTTACCTTCCTGAAAAGGCTCACATTGAAGCAAATAACAGCTCATGTAAGAAGGATAAAATATCCCTTGTTTTATACTGCAGGCTTGTAACAATGCCACTGCTCATCTGAGTGATGCTAATTAATCTTGAGCAGACCTATCATCAGTTACTGAGACTTGCCCCCGGATTAAATGTAAACCAGCCTTGCATAAATTGAATGCCTCCTTTGAATATATAATTGAATTTGCAGAAGTGTGCGCCGGGGGTTGTTTAAATAAGTGCACAAATATGATAAAGAGAACTTCACGCCATTATATCTAATTCAGTAAGCAAAAATAATGGCAGGGCGCATTCCAATTAGTGTTTGATTTATTTATTTTAACAAATCCAATTAGTAGAATGTTTTATAAAGTCATCCAATGTCAAACTCTGACGGACTCACCAGATAAAAAAAACGCAAATACTTCTAAAAAGGGATAAAGAAACATACTGATGTGAGAAACCTCATCGGTTATCCAGTGTTTCTAAATATACACAGAAAATAGCACAGCATCCGACAATTTGATCGGGCATTTACTGCATTCCCAAGATGGGGACGGGGTTGAAACAGCAAGAACATCAGTCTCCCTTGTCCCATTCCAGGCCCTTCTTCTGGGGGATAAGTAGTTAGCTTTCACTCTTATTTATTTTAAAACAAACAAACAAAAAATCCACACAAATCAAACAAACAAAACACACCCCAAAAAAGGCAGAAATTAATAAATATTCAATACTTTTCTGTGCAACATCCCTTTTGAAACTCTCATAAGAGCTGAGATTTAGTCCATCAACTTAGACCTTAGCCTCACAAAATATGAGGTAAGTAGAGGAAGAAACAAGTGCTATTATGATAAGGTAGTACTTAGGAGTCACAAAACTCCATAAATTAACACACCACTGTTTCTGATCACTCATTCTCACCTCTTTCAAAGACACTCTTGTTTACAAGGGCTGTAAGAGATGCATTTGGTTCATTAGGATAACTTCTATTATGGGGTTTATTGTATAAAAATCCATTTATAACTTCTTTTTCAGACTGTAGACTTCACATAGCATATTCTTGAGAAATCTTATTATATATTCTTGTGGAGAGGGAGGAGAATAAAAACGTGCATGTAAATTTGTGCTGAGTTGCTTCATTTAAGATGGGATAAATCAAGGGATAGTGGGGTTTCCTCTCCCAGGAAAAGCAGTTAGTGCTTTATGTACTTTCTACTGCTTCCAGAAAGATTAAGACAGAAGACATCAGAACCATGCACAGAAGCAGGCCAAAATGCTAAGCTGAACAAGAAAGCAGACCCAAATTCTGCAGACCAGACCTATTTCTATGAGCACTGTCCAACAGCCTCAACTCTCAGCAGATGCCATGCCAAAGGACAAGTATGGAGGGATTAGAAGGCGGCGCTTGTCACTTGAGATATCATTAGTTCCAACAGTAACACCCTAGAAGCAGTGCACTTTGTATAGCCTTAGGCATCTGCACAGCACAAGGTGGGAAGCTTCAGAAGGGCCAATGGTAAATGGGTATATCTCCTTTGTCAGAAAATCATCCTTCTGCCATTACATTATCAACCTGCTGTTGTAACTGGCCAACTTCAATCAACTATTTATTCCATGTTCCCAGATTTTCAAGGAAAATGTTTCTGCAAAGAGAAAAGAGTTCTCTTTACTGAGTCAAAGGGCACCACGCGTTCACCATGTATTTAAACTCAGACTCTACAAGGAAGAGAAAGACACTATGACTCCGCAAACTGCAGGGAAAGCTTTGATCAATTTTTGTGCCACACTAGTTAACAGAGGATCTACACCAGGAGAAACTGAGAAGTCGAGAAGTCATTTCCCAATGTATAATAAGGTATAAACTCCAAAGTAAAGCATTCATAACATCTTTTTCTGATGTCTGTTGTTTAAGAACTGAGCTTAGACCTAGCATAAATTCATATAAGTCACTCAACCATGAAACACAAATCCACTGAAAACCAGGCTTCTCTACTTCTGGTGCTCACAAAAGTGCTTCTCTCAAGGTATCCAGATGTTCTGGGTTTTAGAAGTAAACATCAGTGATTTCTGAAGAGGGAGGAAATATGTATATTTCCCGTATATGATTTGGTTTCTACTGCAAGTATCAGTCCTCATTGTTAAGGCACGATTCACCTGCCACAGGACAGTTCCATTTCTTTTCTTTCCGTCTTACTCTTAACATCCTATTATTAGATTCACACATAAGCAGAGAAGGTTTTATCTACACTCTGGAAGGTGCTAGTCCTCCGAGATATTGGTAACAACTGTCTGGCTTAGGTATAGAACATTCTTGTGAGATTTGACAAAATTTCGTTCCTTTTGCATGTTCCACGTCCTGGCAATCAGATCTTTCAAGGTGTGGGGGGGTGTGTGCAGAAAGTGCGTTTGTTTTTAACTGCAGTGATGGAAATGACTTCATTTTAGGATTAAAATATGTATCTATAGGTTTGGTAGGTTTTTTCCTCCTAAAACAAGTTAATCCCTGAAAAACCTGAATGCAGCTTAGAAAAGCTTTTCCTTTCACCTGGAAACTATAATGGTCCCAAAGTAGGCTCAAGAATGGAATTTTTTGTATCACAGTGATTTCAAGTGCTATGAATCCATTAAGGAAGACTGTCATACTATGGGTATACATTTTTTTAATATCTTCTCCAAATTCGTATGCAATATCAAATTGCTATCTTTGTGGGTTCAACACTACGCATCTATTTCCACACACTTTGAAGCGGCTTATGAGCACAGTTTCCATGTACACACACACAACACAGGCATGACTACAATCAATGGTTGCACGTGCATCACAGAAACCTTGCTACAATAAAAACACTGCTGACCCTGCACAAGGCATCAGGTATGGTCTTCATGACGAACGTCATCAATAACATAGCTTAATGTTATGACAGCGACAGAGTGAATAGGTCTAGCATTGCCTAGTGAAACACCTAAAGACGAAGTGTCCTCCCTGTAATAAGAAGTTTTTCTTCCAGCACTTCTCTGCAGAAATTATTGGTCCCAAATGGGCAACAGACTCTGCCCAAGTTTACCAGTTATCCTCCTAATCCCGGAGCCACTCTGCTGCAAAACAAGCATTGTGGCTAGGATCCTGATACATATGGAACAAGTATTTAAGCTGTATTTCCTGAACTTGTCAGGTTAAGTGAAGTTTTCATTCTTAAATTCATTATTATAGGTTTCTCTTTGCAAAAGCTTGCCTACACGTCTCAATTTGAGCTCTAGACCAGCTCATACATTCATTACTAATTCTGTACTTCATAATCCACCAAGGATCAGTAAAATAGCTTTGAAGTATCCTAGGAGTAAAACTAACACTAAATGTCATTTGTTTAAATTTATATGTCCAAATCTAGGATGACTCATCTAACTTCACTTGCCAGAATGTATGTCCTTCATTTAATACCAAGAATCTTTTTGCTTCTGACAGCTTAGCTGTCACTATTTCAATAGCTCAATATTAACATTTTATTGCTTTATTTAATCATAAGTATATCCATAGCTATAGTCTCATTGGATTTTTTTTTAAGCTACAGAAAAAAGCCCGTCAATACACTGCACCTTTTCAAAGAACCCTAACTTTGCAAGTCCAGTTTAGTTTCAGTCTGCTGAAACAAACCAAGATTTATTTACATGAAGGGTTTTCAGATTTGCATATCCCAACATAATGAAACTTGTAAAATTAACAGTTTTACAGAACCATGGAAGATTCTTAAACAGACATTCCCCATTGTCTTTCCTTACAATTCTAGCTAATAATCTTTTTAATTCATGAGTTTAATGGCTTTCCACCCTTGAAGTAGGCTCCTGATTTATTCATAGTATGATGAAATGAAGATACCTCTTTAAAAACGAAAATTTGTAGCACTTACTTGCTTTTATTCTTGTACTGTAAATATAAGATAAGCCTTACTTTGCTTCAATTTGTTTAAGTTACAGGACTAAATTTTTTCCTAAAATAACACCATTCTGTATTCCAAAAATCCATCTTAAATGATTAGCTGTGTTTGTTGAAGCTTAAGCTATATTTTTCAGTAAAAACCATTTATGGGTATCGTTTCTGAAAAAAAAGGTAACATTGCTTTTCTTTCCCTCCAGCATCTGAAAATTCTTGTGTCTAATTATTCAGTGTACCATACCAGGACTATTTAACATTGTATTTATGGTGCGTTTTCACTAAATCCTACATCAACTCTTGCACTGGAGTCTTGATCAGTCAGAACTCTCCATCGACTTACTTCACTTCAGCATTTTGTAATGTCACAGGGAATACCTGTTCAAGCTGCACAGTCGTTTAAATTATGTACTTATTTTACTTTTACCATCCACTAAGGCAGCAAAAAACTGTCTGGAGATAGCTGTTTCTCACTTATTTTATATTCCATTAGTAAGCCTATCTTTCTCAATGAGCTTTTATACAAACTTCAGATTATTGTGTTTGAACTTTAAGCAAGAAGCAGTCATTGACTGACTCACATTATTTTTGGTGATGAATAAAACATTGTCTGAGAAGGTACAATTTCAGGAATTCCAATACCATCTACAAGTCTTCTAATCTTTCTCTTTTCCCTGTACTGCTGTTCCTTTAGTGCTGTGGGGGCTCCTGTTTTGGAGGAAGATCTGCTTGTAGCCGAGATGTTTTCTTTGAAGTTCATGGTCAGAAAACATGAAGACTAGCTTAAATAAGGGTAGGAAGTGTGGTTTACTGCCACACCAGTGAACACAGCATAAAGTTAAACATGATCTGGTTGCAATCAAATGTAACTAGAACAGACATACAATTCTTAGAGAAGAAAGTAAGTGCTTATTGGTCTGGCATTTTCATAATCATTCCATTAGCTCAACTGTCTTTCCAAATGAAGCCAAAGGAAGAAGATTAAACCAGTGCTGAACTTTAGAAAGTCCCCTGTTCTCTTTGGAAGTTCCCACCATTCAGTCTGCAAAGGCCTCAGTAAAGCTGTTTGCACTCGGCATTCTCCGAAGCTTCACCGCAACACCTTCGCAAAGCCAACCCCCCACTAACACCTTGCACAGTCTCATGACTACATCTTATTTTTGCACTCACAGAAAGCTACCCCCAGCGCGCACAAGGACAAAAGGGTAGCTGGGTATACACCACACCTCCCATCTGTATTCGGAGTCGTTCCAAAAAGAAATATCAATAGTTTAAAAGTTTTCTTGTAGAAGACTAATATGGTGACTTGATTCTTGGTGAATACTACTGGTATTTTGTTTAAATTGCTTCTGAAGGACACGTGCAATTAAAGTTCAAGCATTGTGCAGGTCTCCAAAGGCCACTCCTTGATATTTGAGCTAGCATACTTAATATGTACCAGCTCAACTGTACACTGATTAAATATCAGAAATTTATCTAAAAAGATAGATATCATCTGTTACTGAGTATCAACAAATAAAATCTAATTGGCTAATACAATGATAATGACTTGCAATGAGTGTGGCAATCGGGATATCTTGTTAAATTTAATAACGTGGTTATTGGAAGCTACTCCCAAGGAGTGACTGTATAAATAACTTTTATTGTGGTCTAACAATTCTTACAGCTACAAGTTTGTACATATCTCAGGTTGAGGTTATCTCTTACAAAATATCCTTTTACTTGTTGCTGACATTTACTGTTTCAAATTACATATAAAGTGCAATGTCAAGGATATTTGGAGATATGTATTTGAAATTGTTTTCAGTTAAACCATGATCTTCATTCAATGTGTCAGGAGCAAGTCAACCCCAGAAATGACAGTGGTTAGCCAGCTGCTCTGCTTTCAGGTGCCCTGGAGTCAGACTGGGGGCAGAAGGGCAAATGCTAGACAATGGAAAAGACCTTGCAAAGTCTGATCAGTTGACCGATGGTTGAAGAACTAACAATCAGCTAGAGATTCAAAATTTAACAATCTGTTACCTGATTTTTTAATTTTTTTTTTTTTAGTTCATTTATTCTATCTCGGCATTTTTCATACACATTTTCTCCCTTGATGTTCCTGGGTGTACCATTTGCACCGCAATATCCAGGATGCTTTTCAGAATCACAGTAAAAGTGGGGCAAACACAGAGCACTGGAAGCCCTGCTGTCCTCTGCAGCACATTGTAAACATGGGAATGATGGGAAGATATGCTTGCTTTTAGCCTCCAGACTTCTCTGTGTAAATTCTTTGCCCAAAGAGCAAAACATATAGTAAATACGTGCCAAGAATACATAGATCTCTGCCTAATACCACGTGTGAGTTCTTGAAAATATATAGAGCTCCCTTCCTGTTTAACCAAATTTCCTACTACGCTATGTAAGCATATGTGCAAAAGTGCCTCTCTAATTACAGCTATGAGTCTGCCACCGAGCCAGAACATTTAGCAGAGCTGCAGCTGCAGTGTTATAAACTCTGTATTGAAGAGGGACAAGCAGAGGAGAGGAGAGGAGAGAAAATTTAGGGCAACATTAACAAAAAAAAAGAAGTTACCTCTAAAGACAGTTCAGAGTTTGTTAAAAAGGCGCCCATCACAGCACATCCACCACTCAGTGTGAGTTATTCTGACACATCCTTAGCCACCTGCAGCCAGTGACAAATCACAGGTAATCTCAAAAAATGACCATCAGCCACATTTTGCTGAGGCAGCCCCATGTAGTGACTCCAAGGCAGTTTCCCTCCATCCTCTGCTGTGAGGAAATTATTTGCTAACAGGTTGTGAACAGTTAAATACCTGCTGAGGCTGTTTATTTTAGATGAATTCCAAACTGTAAAATGGACTAATTTTCAGTATTTTATGTTCACTATGCCCTTCATTTTGAAACCGTTTCAGGCTGTACTATCCTTGTTATACAAAACTTGCTTGGTAACAAAGATACAGAAATAAAATTCCTATTTCATCATCCAAGGCCTTTTTCCTGTCTCTGGGATAGATCATCTCCAATTTGAGGCTGAAACTGAGAAGAATACATTTCCAACAGAAAATGTTTTTAAAGAAAGATATTCTGAATTCCCCAGTTCTTATTTCTTAAAAGAGTATCAAGCCTGAACTGGGCCAGGAAACCTTAAATGCTTAAAGCATTTTGTTCTAAGACTTGAAAGGTAGAAGGTGAAAGAATCAAAACACAATCACTTTTCAGGATACTGAATGACATGATTCTAATAAGAAACCCTTTTCTGTCACACAAACCATGGTTTCAGTCACCATTTAATCCTTGGTTCACTGCGACATGTGAATTAGGTACTCCGAGCTTATTATCCCCAAGCACACCTGCCCTTCATGTTGCAGTCCAAATGGACATGCAGCTGAGATGGCCCAGTGAAGGACAGCTTCTAAAAATCTAAATTTGAAACATGCTCTGAAACAGTTTAACTGACAGTACATCAATATTTCTTTTAGTAACCTACGAGGATTTGTTAACACCTTCTACATAAGTGTAAAACAAGACACTTTGGAAGTACTGTAGACAAACTTTCTATTGCTGTCCTACACTGCAATAGTCTAGGCTCCTAAGTGCAATTCAGATGCACAAAAAGCTCATTTACTGGACATTTACTTTTGGAAATAAGGTCTTACGATTAATTTAAGAAGACAATTGTCTCTTTGCTTAAAAGATTTCTCTTTACACTAGAAATTGAATGACACCATCACCATAAATTAAACAAATACCTTCTGCATTATATTGCTTTATCCACATCCTCATCAAGCCCTATAAAATATCTCTCCTCTTGATTTTGGTAGATAGAAGGGATATTTGTGAGTATAGCTGCATACAGTATTTAAGAGTACAGGAAACCTCATTAAAATGCAATGCATTCCCAGAGCCCCCCCGGTGAAAGTGCAGATACACAGAAACAAAGATTTTTTTTAAGTGTCCTGCTAAAGATTTTAGCTCTGCACTTCAATTGAGCATGAAGTTTCTAATAAATTCATTGCTCATTTTTATACAGATCATTGTAATTTTAAGATATCTGCGCAATAATCTGATTAATTAAAGATATGATGCTTCAAAAGATTATGATTATATTAAGTAATTGAGAAATTAGATTCAGTTTCTGATCAACGGAATTGGTATTAAATATACTTACCCACTTAGAACCATACTGCAATTATATGGATACTTCAGTTAACTACACATCAGGCACTGCAGCCAAAAAGGTGAGAGAGATGGCATGAAAGCAGTGTTTTCTTGGTGTTTGCCCTATGGTCCTTCTCCTAAACTGAGGGCAATCTAAAAATCTTTAACCATTCAGGTGCAAGCCTTAGCATATTGCATAAATTAAGGTAAAAACAATAATAAAATAAGCTAATCAGACATCCCCATTTGTTATCTACACACTTTGTAGCCTATTAGAACAATTATGGCATCAGACCATCTTTTTTACCCCAGAGCCCTCTCTCAGTTGCCTGACAGCACATATCTGGGATTGGCAAAGGAAAAGACAAAAGAGCGTTTCACACAGCCAGCTTAACAGAAGAACGGCTGAAACGTGTCAGACATCTGCTAGACATGACTTAGAAGAGACTCAAGAGCAGGACAAGCACACATTGAATCCTCCCTGAAACACCTTCCCAGCTTCGAACAAGCCTCACTGATATCCATTGCTCTTCTTCAATTAATGGCCTCAACCATTTTCAGAATCTACATGCACTTCTGGAATCTGTAAACACCCGTAAGGACTGCTACATCTTAGCCATACTCTGACAGGACTCATACCTTCATAGGGACAGCTAGAAACAGAGGGGGCTGGGGTCTTTTTGCCCTTACGCAAGGCCATACAAGCATGGGACAGTGGCACTATGTTTGCAGAGACAGCATGTGCCACACGTGCTGAACTGACGCTCCAGTGATGAGAAAGGGATTGCAGTCTATTGTTTTCCTATGGAAGTAACTGTGCCTGTCAGGCTGTACCCAAGAGGCATAACTGCTTCAAATCACACTCTGCACTTTGGGATAAGACAGGCTTCTCACTAGGCTATACACCGACAGTATTTATTTTTCTTCTACGGCACTGTCTCACAGGGAGGAAAAATTGTGATACTTGACTGTACTGCAGCATTTCTAGCAGTTAAAACTATTTGAAGATTAGATAATGACTATAAACTTGACAACGAGGCCCCAGCTGGAATAAAGATGTTATTTACCTACATCTGAAAACACTCATCTGTGGCAAAAACTAATAGAATTTCCTAGAACAAAGACCATGATTAATATGAACTTTAAAAAAGCAAATTTAACAGCAGTTATAATTTTATTAGCATAAAGACTAAAAAGAATCAAGGTGAGTGGACTTCGATTCAAATATAAAGATTATACCAGAGTTGCATAGGTCAGGTTTTGTTTTAATGAAATCTTTCTCCCTTCCTCTCCAGTCTTTCCTCAGAGAGATTATACAACCATAAACCATCTGTATTCAGCTGCAGGACAGATATGAACACTGACTTACTGAACACATTTGACCTGACTTTTAGTTACACTACTAACTTTCAAACTGCTGTGATGCACTCCTCACAAAATCACCACATCTCAGTGCAATCTTCTCAGTGAGATTTCTCAGGTATGTAGAGTCAATTACCACAACGCTTAATGGACTGACTATTATCACAAACATGGACTCTGATTACGCTTAACTCTGAAAACAAGAAAATGAAAGTATGAGCTATTAAGAAGTGACCTTCTCTTTCCTTATTGTTGGCAGCAGCCACCGGGAACGCTGTGTTCACGACGACAGCATGAGCTGTATGCCTGAAGTAAAAATTACACCATTTATTAGCAGATAATCAGCTAAATGATCTGATTTTTGTTAATCTACATTGAATAATGAAGCAAATACCTAGGCATACTCAAGAGAGCTATGACCAATGACAATCGCATCCCTTGGTAACATGCCCTTTTCTTGCCAATGTCAGCAGGGATCATCTTACCATATCTTTCTTGGGATGGCTGGAAGACACTGTGGTGAGGACAGAATAGTGTAAGAGTAAAACACCGTTTATTGCTGTTTAGGAAAAGAAAATACTTCAACTCTGAAGGAGTTCGTGTAAGCCACAGTCTCACTTTAGCACAAGTCTGACTGGCCTAGACTGAGGTTCCCACACCGAAGAAAAATCTCGTCTAACACACACAGTTATGAGGACAGTCCTCACAAACCCACCACAGACCGTTTTCTGTGGAATGCAAGAGCTAGGGATGCAAGAATGAAGTTTACATATACCTACACAACGAGACAAAATAAAATACTGAGTTGCCTCAGCCAGCAGAACATGCCAAGACAGGTAAACCATTGTCTCTTGTTCCTGGGCACCTCTCTGTTATGTGTTCTTCTGAAACTAGAAGTCCTATGATGACATCTCTGAAGCTTCACAGCCAGTGAAGGGCTGGCAAATTATTCTTTTTCTAACCTGGAGTCGTTGAAGCATTCTGTGCTTTCCTTTCCTTGTCTCTATGTATTTTCATAAGGAGCACCTCCTAGCCTCTGCTTCGTTGAATTAAGCAAGCCACACACTCACAGTCTCCTCATAGGAAAAGTTCTCCATTTCACCAATAATCCTTACAGCCCTTCTTTGCATCTGTGATGTGCTGAATTAATCTTTCTTCTGAAGGAGCGCCTGTGTTGTACAGAATAATCCAGATGAAATCATTTTACAGAATACTCCAGAGAAAATAATTTTTGATCCATATAATAGCATTTTTACTTCACCCTCTCACCTTACCAAAGCACTTTCTCTTTTCAGGAACAAATCTCAGAGACTCATCTCAATCTCCTTGTATTAATGCTCCAACAGCTTCCTGTCACTTCCAACTGATTTCTGATCTTAAAGCAAAAGGGTAATTAGTGCTGCCATGCATAACCTTGCACTCTGAAATGCTAAATTACATCACTTTTTTTTATTTCATCACATTTTCGAACTCCTAATTCCTCCAGTCTGGTAATTTTATCCTCCTCCAACTATGTGTGATTGACTACCTATACAGAATCATAAGGTTGGAAGAGACCTCTAAGATCATCAAGTCCAGACGTTGATCTAACACCACCATGCCAACTAAACCATGTCCCAAAGTGCCACATCTACATTTTTGTTTGTTTGTTTTGTTTGGGGTTTGTTGTTTTTTTTGTTTTTTTGTTTTTTTAACATCTCCAGGGACAGTGACTCCACCACTTCCCTGGGCAGCCTGTTCCAGTGTTTGACCACTCTCTCAGTAAATAAATTTTTCCTAATGTCCAACCTAAACCTCCCCTGGCGCAACTTGAGGCCATTTCCTCTTGTCCTATCGCTTGTTACTTGGGAGAAGACACCTACCCCCACCTCACTACAATGAGCACATTCCCTCTTTTTATGTGTGGAACATCAATGAAAAAACACTTTGAGAATTATCCTTTAGCTTTAGTTAACCTGCCTCCAGTCTGATACAGTAGAATAATGCCCAGGTTAGCCCTAGACTCACCCATTTAATGCTTTTCTTCTACAGCAATATTGTAAGACCCGAGTTAGATCTAGTACACCATCTTTTCCGAAGCAGTTCATCCCCAGCACTGCATCTCAAACCCACAAATAATTTTTCCGTAACATCCAGTCAAACAGCTATCAATGTACTGATTCCCCTGTAAAGTCTATCTTTTAGGATCTACGGGAGTGCTTTTCCAAAAGCCTAGAATTTGAATTAAAGCCCTCTAGCTTTAGCAATCAACATTGTAAGATTGTGTAGTGAGTGAAAAATGTGTATCCACTTGGACCAACCTTCCAGCCAGCCAGCCATTTCCATTCTTTATGATATTAAAAGTGTTGACTATGTGATTTAATATCTTCGATAAAGTCAGTGGAATAGCATGCTGGTACTGATTAAATTGGGCAATTATTAAATAGAATCTGAGTTCCAGTACTGTCAAACTGATACAGTATTTAACAGATACGAAAGTGATGACAAGAAACATAAAAACAAGGATACTTGCTCTAAACCCTTCATTTAACAAGCTTCCATTTGACTTTCTCAAATGTGAAGTGCTGTTTTGACATGAAGCATCAATAATCTAGAATTAGTAACTCCTAAGTACCTTTACTAGTTATTAAAAGCTTAGATTTTTTCCCTCATTGAATCCTGGGAGAATTTCACAATAGTGCTGATGCACACTAGGCATAGAAAACATGCTGGTTCTTACCCTGGCTTTGAAAGTTTACTTTTTTATACACACACAAAAATAAGTATATTCATACTCATAGCTAGTGAAAGAGATCCTATCCTCTTTCTGCTAACTGCAAAAGTCAGGAAGTTGATCTACATTACACCTGGATTGGTACTAGCTGTTGCTTTTCCTTCACAGTGAAAACACATGTACAGATAGCAGCCACCACTCTGGTTTTCACGCACAGGCAACAGGTAACGTACTGAAGACAGCAGGTTGGTGTCTTGGTTAGGAAGAAACCTGTTGAAAACATTAGGTAAATATCTTGTTTTATGGAACAATAATGTGGTACTACACAGTCTTTGAGATATGCTGTTACAGAACTAGCAAAGCACAGAAAAATAACTGAAGTGCTTTTTAAAATTATTTTGCTAAATCTCAGTGGACTACACTATCATAATACCTTTTTTTTTTCCTACCCTTCACTACAGATCCACCCAAGTTAAATTCTTGAGACAGAAGACTGAGAACACTCATCGATGGGGAACTGTGTTACGGAAATGAAGCCTTCTAGACAAACGCTCAATCTTTTCCTCATTACAACTACAACACTGCAGGTTTCTTCATATGATTTACTTATACTAGTGCAAGCAAGACTTCAAATACTTATTATTAATTGAACAGTGATGTGTCAATGAGAAGTATAAATCATCTATGATGATTGTTTCCCTCTATTGGTCCACAGTGTATTTATATTTGAGTGGTAGAGCTGTTGCTCCAGATCACAAACTTAAAATCTGCTCTAAGACTGTTTAGAAAAAAGCCCAAACAAACCACCACACACACCACACCACATCATTTTGAACTACCATTACTCACTTAAGATTTTCTCAAAAAGGAGATATTTGCATGCGTGAAAGTGGGTGTGTCTACCAGAGGATTTAGTTTGTTTATTTAATATATTGTATGTTTCTTTAGGTAATTTAGCATGTTTCTAGGGTCCTGACAAGGTCACAAAATTCTATCCATTAACATGTGATTTTTCTACAACAGATCAAAAAGCCTTCACCTGTTTTTAATGAGCTTTGTGGCCTTGGTGTACTCTTAAGCTATGATATACACTAACCACCATCTAACATGGGATATGTTTGAAAAGGTTGCCAGGAGATACACAAGACAGTCTACTGAACTACCCATTGTTTATCTTTTTTATTATTACTAAGATTTTTAATTGAGTTATGTTCCTTTTCTGTATGACTTAAGAACATGATCTTCTTGAAACCCCCCACACCACAGGAATGTAAAGAGACATAATTAGATTATAAATTATTACACTCTTATTTTAATCTTTAAATTGAAATTGCTGCCTTTCAGCACCAGCATTTTTGGGCAAGCATAAAGTGTTTTCCAAGAGTCTGCTATCTTAGACAAAGGGATTTAAATCTCAGGTCTTTTCCAAAAATGTCTCCTGGAATGGATATTCATCCTTTTTCATTTTGCCAGAGAGGTAAAACTTACATCCATCTGAATATGCAGCATTCCATGTACTTGTATTATCATAGCACCCCAGAGACCTAAAGGATGGCCAGAATCTGAACAAATTCATGTTATTGTGTTAAACCCCTTCATTTCTCTGGAATTCGTATTACACTTCTCCGCAGTTACATCCCAGTATGCAACCCCAATGTGCAGTGTCTAGGTTGGTGGAATACATTCAGAGGGGTCACACATACTATACTTTTAACAACAAAGTCCCTGGCTGGTACCTTCATTCCCCATTTCAGAATACTGACCCACCAAGTTTATACCTCCTACTTTCTAGACAAGTAAAAAAGCAGTTGTTATCAATTCACCCAATTTAAATTTGCCTGCCCACTAGCAAGCCAGTCTCATTCATGAAGGCCTCAGTTTCCTAAATACAAGGCTCCAAGTGTTTGTTTTGATTACTTTTGACTTGACTATTTCATGGTACAGGGAGGCAGACTGTAGACGCTGACAACTCCAGATTAGGGAAAAGTCTTAACTTCAAGTCTTAAGACTTGTGTATCTCCTTTCCCCACATAGAACACTACGCAGACTTTACCTAATTTAGGTCATTAGGTATTTTAATTACTCTTCAAAACAGTCATGGTACTATTTTCACCCAGGTAACACTTACTCTGCCTGAAAGATGCAAAAGCTTGACTGAAAGTTCCTACCACCACCTTTACCCTTCCATCTATAAAGACAGACAGGTTATAGGAGTGATGTTCTATTTCTGTGCTGTTACTCCAGGAAAACTAGAAAGTAATCGATACACTGACTTCCTCTGAGATCTCAAATGTTCACCATACAACAGCAAACAGGAATTTAAGACAAATACTGCTTTTGAGGAAAGAGTTGTTGTTTCTTTTTTTTTTCCTAAGGTATGAAACGCTGCATTCAAATAAATCAAATGCTACAGTCCTCTACCATTCATTTACTTTTACTTCAGACAGGTTCATTTGCACCAGAAGAGAAAGCATAGATTTCCATTCTCTAAGTGTTCCCTTGTCCACTTCTCGTGTTTTGCAAACTCAGAAGCTCCCTAGCAGTCAATGCACCAAACTCCTTTGATGCTCCCCTTGCTCTACAGCTCGGCAGGAAGACGACAATCAGCCTTCAGTTTGGCAGAGCATGCCACTCTGCTCACACTTGATATACAGCGCACAACTGCAGAACATGGCAGTTTATCTTCTGATATAAGATTGCATTCACATGCACGCTCTGCTGTCATGTTTGCATTCACGAGTGAGCAAACTTTTAGCGCCTCTGACTATAAAGCTTTCACTTAGAATTTGGGTTTAAAATTCCCTGAAAGGCAAATGATGTTGGAAACACTTTCATAATGTGGAATCCTGGGATAGATGTGTCTACAGATGATTGAAATGCATCCTTAGGTGATTCCATTAAAATTAGGGATAGGATCTATGAATTAGCAGGTCAGTCATCTTCCCTTCAAATTCCACCTTAGGGAAAAGCCTAAATAGAAGAATAACCAGATTTCCCTTCCAGAGGGAAAAGCAGCATTTCTGGAAAAGGCAATGTTTTTTGGTCAATACTTGCCATCGGTTTAGATTATGTAGAAAAAATCTTCTATGAAAAGGTCTAAAAAGTAACAGAATTCTCTGGCATTAAGGATAATGCTGCAGTAAAAGCACTGCTTTCCACTTAACTTCGAGAAACTTAAATACTGACAGACTTTTAATTTGGGCTTGTCTGCAGACCTCCCTAACGCTCCATACCATGAAAAGTTAACTTGTCAAATTAGTGAATAAAAGTAGCTGAGGACGTTAGGAGCAGAACACACAAGTGGGGAGACAAGACACTTTGAAGACCTCCTTTGACAACTGCTCAGTGTATTAGGAAAATGTGGTTTAGCTTCAAAAGTGCCCTCTGATAGTGGATTTTCTGAAGAATGATTTTAATACAACTTTCTAAAACTCTGAGTTGAATTAATACTACTTGAAGGGATTATCTACCACTGAAACAACCATATTATATCTCCTTTCCCTCTCTGCTATACTGAACTGACCACAGCCTCTATCATCACCCCTCCTTTCGAGCAGTGACAGCTCCAGGTTTCACCTTCCAGACTCTTCCATGGTTTTTTCTAATACTAACAGCATCATTCAGAATTCAAATCAAGAAATAGTAGGAGAAAGCAGTGTTTGTGCTTCCCCCCCCCCCCCCCCATCCCTTTTTAACTGATAATAGAAGGTGGGGGGGGGGGGAGAAAAAAGAAAAAAGAAAAATCACTACTTTAATTTATAGAGCTGAAAATTTCAGTTTAGAAGTCAACCATAAAATCAGGACTAGAGAAAAAATAGATTGAAATAAGTTTGCAGCTAGTGGCCTTGCCACTGCTGTAAATGAACAAGTGTTCTCACTGTACAGACACCTTAGTGAAAACAAGGGTTTAATTGCATTTTTTCTGCAATACAAGTGGACAGATTAAAACTATGCCTGGGAAGAGAGGGGGATTAATTTGATAAGTCTTCTAGGGCTGCAGAAAGGACACCTGGTATTTAAAATACAAAATATATACTGCCTTATGAGCTTCCCCTCTTCCTCTCTTGCTACTTATTCGTATCAAAGCATCCCAGAGCTCTTATCAGCTTTAACACCCTTCCCACCTACACTGCTGTCCCATTCACGTATTCACGTGGGCTTGTGCATTCACCCAAAAGCCAACTTGCTGCTCTTGATTGTGCAGATCCTTCCCTTCTATTTCTTCTTTGATGAGCAAAACTTTGATCTATATATGAAAACTTATAACTAAGATTTCTAGCTAACTATAAAAACTTAGGGGGGGGACACACAGATGACCACCAACAACAGTTATTTTTTAATGACTGTGTGAGAAAATGACCCTTGGTTCCAACTACTGTCATACAGCAGAGCAGATAAGATGTCAGGACTTGAGCCTGTTGTGGCATTGCACAAGAGATCCTGCCAAGTCCCCAGCTTTAATACAGTTTCACAAGCAGAAAAGTCACTTAATCCCTTGGTAAATTGCTTTAAAAAAAAAAATTGCTAAGTATGAAGAGCTTTTCAGGATTCCGAGTAAGATATCTGACAATTGCCAGCTCCATGAAACTGAACGCAGAAATGCCAAACTCTATTTCATCCCATTCTGCAAGTATTACACAATCTCTTGCCATTTTTATCACTTTCATGATTCTGGCATGCAGCAGCACAGCAATACCCTTTGACACAAACACAATTAGAACGGCAGAGCTCGTTTTAGTGCAAAAGCCTGAACAGACTTGGAAAGCTTTTGCTTGTGCATCTGCCCACAAAAGCTTACCTTGACCCCACTCGGTAGTAACTTAAATACAGAGGAGCCACTAGGAACACAAGTTACTCCACAAAGACCTCTTTACTGAGCATTCAAGGACTGACTGTAGAAACATTTGGAGCTACAGGGGAACGTAACAGAGAAACATGAATTTCCTGAAGATGCCTCATACCGCTGTCTCAGATGGAGCCATCCTTTGTTAAACACACAGCATTTGCTTACTTAAAACGTCTATGTTCTTTTCTCCATGTCCCACCCCACACCAAGCATCTAGTTGTTTTTTTGTTGTTGTTTTTCTTTTTAAATAAACAGATCTGAAGTATCTGAAGAATCTTGAATCTAAAATACCGAAGGCCTGATAAAAACTTCAGC
Organism: Leptosomus discolor; assembly: GCF_034619465.1. NCBI lineage: Eukaryota > Metazoa > Chordata > Aves > Leptosomiformes > Leptosomidae > Leptosomus > Leptosomus discolor. The sequence goes on along the minus strand of NC_141407.1, from coordinate 4,775,433 downwards.
CAGCAGCTGCTGTTAGCAAGAAACACTCTGGAGACAGACCATCATGGGGTATTGGGAGGAAAAGAAACAGCGTGACAGCAAAATTCATTCGGTTTGTTGCAGTTTCCAGAGGAGCTTACCACATGCCACCACCACCTGCAGCTTTGAGTGTCATCTGGAAAAGAATGCTACATGGGGAAATAACCACAGCCATTCCAGTCTGGTGCGCTCTTCCCTACCACCACATGCACAGAAAAGCTGGGGCCATCAGGAACATGGATCTTTCCCCTGTTATCTGCAATTAGGAGAGCCAGGATTTCTTCTACCTACCTTCCCACAATGCAGGAATACAAGCAAGTTTTGCTTCACGAGGAATATCCTCATGCTCAGTGCATTCAAGCAATTACTTCATCTGGTAATTCAAGAATTCCTCAGAGACAATTTGATTGTTCTAGAGGAATGCAAGTGACTTTAAACTGTCTTTCAAATTGAACAGCATCAGTTCCCCCCAGAGGTTAAGACAGATATGTGTCTGCATCACAGAAAGTGACTGCTGTAGCCACTGTTTCCCAGGCTGAACAGAGAAATTCCACCGTGTGGAAACAGAAAATTCTTCATTTTTCTAATGCTTCCTACAAATCAAAGTGACATCATTTTGAAACACAATGCGGTGTTCAACCTCTAAAAATCTCCAGCAAATCTAATTTTTCTGGTTTGTAGAGCCTGGGTCAATTCACCTGAGATTTTAGGATATGTAAATTCTGCTTTACAGAGAGACAACCTATGCCAGAGCACTACAAGGAGACTTAATTGTCTCTTGGAGCAAAGCTGCACAACATATGCTCTGCAGAGAAATTTCTTTGCTCTCCCAATGGTTAAGAAAAGACCTTTCAGATCACAGAGTTCAACTGTTAACCCAGCCCTGCCAAGTCCACCACTAAACCATGTCCTTAAGTGCCACATCTACATGTCTTTTAAATACCTTCAGGGATGGTGGCTCAACCACTTCCCAGGGCAGCCTGTTCCAGTGCTTCACAACCCTTTTGGTAAAGAAATTTTTCCTAATGTCCAGTCTAAACCCACACACACACACACATCCCACCCCCACCCCCTGGCACAGCTTGAGATCATGCTAGTATGCACAAAGCAACAACAGTGTAAGAGAGAAATAACCAGCAAACAGTAAATGATGCTGTGGAATGCTCTAAGGTTTTTACACATTGAACTTTCTTTGACAGTTTTATACTCACAGCTGTGACCCTACACATAGTACAAATGGAAGTGTGGATCAAATCCTAATTCTTAGTGATTTTTACAAAGCCTTTAAGCCAGTAAAGCTTTGCTGAACTCAGAAGTCACAAAATCCATTGTTTCCCTACCCTGAAACACTTGCAGAGTTTGTCCATATTCAGAAAATCATCATTCAAACCTCCTGCAGCTGCAAGTAATTGGGAAACCAAAGGGAGGGAATTCGGATCAACTGTCAGGTGCTGAGGGTGTGCAGGGGCTGAATAGAAGTGACAATGAAAATAATATAACAAACTCAGGTGAGAAATCTTAGATAACAAGGCAAACAATATGTATTTGCAGGATTAATTCTTGGAAAGAAAGAACATTCTGGTGCTGATAAGATTTGTGATTTCTGTGCCTTCCTTTCCCACTAATAAAACGAGTGCTGCAACCCCAAATAATTAGAAAAATGCTCTTACTGGGAGTGCCAGCTACTCATAGCAGCTCAAAAAAAATCCTAAGTTATTACTTCGGATCCTTCTCTTCTGTCTTGTTTAACATTCTCCATGACAAACCCAAGACGAAACAACCTTAGCTGAGCAAAGAAAATTCATTTCTCATTCACACGAACTGTATTGTTTCAACATCCTCCACAGGAGAGGAGGCCTCATTAAAAATGTCAGTCTTTCGATTCAACAGTGCAACAACCACATACAGGTATCATCAGCTGTTTTCCTGATCTGTTTTGCAAACAGCAAACCAAACCCCAAGTCCTCAGGCTTTGTAGACCTGAACAAACCCCGAGGCACAGCCAGTAGGTAGGAGAAAGTTTTCTCCAACACTGTGGAAAATACAGACAATTGCAGTAACCTTATTTCCAGACTTAACTGACAGCAGAACAGAGCAAAAGCACTACTATCATTAGCACATCAGAAAAGATGCAGAAATTGGCACTTTCCATTTGGAATATTTACACAAAGCCAAACTCTTCCACTCCTCATCCATTGTCACAAATTCAATTTCCTAACTGTGCTATCCGAGGGCTAAGCAGAGATGTGCACGTTTGCTTCACACTGCTGTGATTCCACACTGCTCAGTTCTTCCAAAACATCTCTCAGTTGCCCCATCACCTCCTCCATAATAGCTATAACCAGAATACATGCCCCATTTCAGTCAAATGATCCAGCTCCTGAAATGAAGAAGATAGAAAGGATGGAGAGAATGCTTTCTTACTTTAATGCCTACCACTTGCGCAGAATAAGAAGAAAAGATACTGTACAGCCAGGTCTCTGCTCTTAGAAGATGACAGGACCTTCCATTGCTGCCCTCACTTGTTTGAAGGAAACAAAACTTAATAAAAACAGAATGCAATTTGGAACCAAGAACTTGGAAGTCCTGGATCTGAGGGATATGGCTATAGCAATTTTCTGCTAAGCCACTTAAATGCGTATCTGCCAGTTCTACGTACAAGATCTTCAGACTTACCTATTTAAACGATGAGCATTCAAGCCATCTGTACTCTAAGCAGCTGTTACAGTACTGACAGGGCCTTAACAACAAAGAAGGCACAGTCTAAATTTACAGAAACAAAACTAGTGCCGGCATAGCAATAAGTTAGCAAACAGCAAAAACTCTTTATAAAACCGGGAAGCAATCTTGCCTCTAATCACCGATACCAGGTGTGCAATACTTAAATACAGTCATTTCTGGCACACTCTCTTCACAAAAAGAAAATATTGAACTCTGTCTACAAATATTCACTCAAAATATGTTTACAAATGCACACTGTCTTGCAATAAAAATTGCATCTGTAATACTGCCTAAGATGATTTTCATTCAGGTAGGAAATAATCAACCACGTACAAATCCAGGATTGCAAATAAGCACGAGCTTTGAAACAGATACATATATTCTGAAGCAAAAATACTGAGCACTACGATGTCTGTAGACAACTGCAGCTAAAAAGGCAAAAGTGACAACTAGATTTGTTCCAGAGTACATGTCTGTCAAAACAGAGCTGCTCTTTACTCATTTAAATGTCTCTAACCAGACACCCAAAAAACACATAGGCAAAAGTCTACGAGACCCAAATAACACTCAGCTCAACCTGGAACTCGTTCTCTGGTGTTATTTTTGTTGGTGTTTTTTTGTTTGGTTGGTGTTGGTTGGGTTTTTTGGAGGGTGGTGGTATGGTTTTGAGGGGGGGAGGTGCAGGGTGGTATAGGGGGGAAAGGGACAGGACAAGAGGAAGGCCTTGGGGATTCAATTTGGTTTTGCTTTTTGATGTTGGTTTTTTTTTGGTTGGTTGGTTTGTTTGGGGGTTTTTTATTGGTGGTGGTAGTTTTTGTTTGTTTGGGGGTTTTTGGTAGTTGGTTTTTTGGTTGGTTGTTTTTTTGGGATTGTTTGTTTGTTTGTGGGTTTTTTGTGGGGTTTTTTTAAATAATTTTAAAATCCCTTTGCAACAGTTCACTGAAGCTAGTGGAAAAATATCAATTTCAACCTGACATCACCAGGTTGAAGATCACAGTTGAAAGGCACAGCATAATCCAAAGCCGCAGTCTCCAATGACCTCATCGCTGCCTTCTCCTATTTGGTTGAAGCCCAATGATAAGGTGAGCCAAGCGGACTTCAGTGAAACAGCAGCTATGAAAGATTCAGCCACAGCATTAGCTTTGATGACCTTAAATAAGAAACATACTTCAAGACAAGCATTACTTCTTCAGGAAGCCAGAGACAGGCTGGAGGTCTCCATGGCTGGGAAGATTTCAAAAGCCCTTCATTACAAATTGCCCATTCCACATACTTGCAACCAGCAACTTCAGCCTGAAGTGCACCAGCCAAAATGAACTTTTTTTGGAGCAGTGGTGTGAAAGTCCTTGTGAGGATGGGTACACCCTGCTCAAACCTTCTCCACAGAATATTTAATGTGGTACAACTTAGCGCTTAAATACAGAGCTAATTTGAAAGGAACCATAAAAGCAGTTTCAGAGCTAGATTTACCCTTTTTGAGCAGCAGTCTCTTGGTTCTGTAGCCATAGGTGTGTGTTGGTGCTTTGTACCATGTCAAAAAGGGGGAAAGTATTTGCTGTGTTCTGGTTGGCAGTCTTACATGGCAAACGCTTTTTTGCCAAGCTCACAGTGAAAGGGCTGTTAGAAGTCATAGTGTGAAGCACAGTTAATTAATAGGGAATTAACAGCATCACTAAAACATCCCAACAACAGGAAAAACTAACCACCAAAACCATGATATGATATTCAGCAGAAATAAGCTTTCCGAAGTATTGTCCCTTTTATCTCCTTACATTCCCACAACTTAATTACAGCACCTTCCTGTCCCCTCCCAAAACAGCGGCTCACTGACCTGAGCCAGCTAGAGCAGAACTGAACAGAGCTGAGTACCAGCTAACCTGGGTGCCTCCTTTCCACCTACTGCCCCATTCAGCCCTGCAAGACTAACTTTTATTACCCAAGACTAGCTCCTATTCAGAACATGGCTGAATTTGGTTATTTGCTTCAAAAATAATCTAGGAAAAGGGACAGAGCGACATTGGTAAAGGTAACTTGCCATGGAAGTGAAGTTTAGGAATCTCAGGCTAAACCCACCTTATGTTATTACTGTCAGCCATGCTTCAGCAGCAGCAGCGATACTGAAAATAGGGGCGTCGCTCACAGGCTATTACACATGTAGATAAGAACCTGTTCTTACTTGATGAGAAGTAGGTCACAGAAGATGACCGATTTGGCCAGCTAAAAAAGTCTGTAGAGACACTCTAAGTTCTCTAAAACCTGAAAAGGCACCGAAACGCAGTGCATAGCTCCCCGCTTGTTCTGCCTGCCCTGGAGCGGGAGTAGGTGTACAATCCCGTGTATGTTTGCTCTAAGTACAAACTGTAGGCATAGTTCTCATTGTCTTGTGATTTGAAGTGTATGGAATTTTAATGTGTGAGATTACAAATTATTTCTACATCTTGCATCCAAAATACAACAACATACAGGTCTCATTTTCGGTTGTGGCCAAAAGTTCTGTTGGAGGGTTTATAAACCTCAGAGCCCTACGTTTCTGCTCCCATAGTTGCTACTGCCCTCTGTATAACAGCGCATACACATCTGCCTAGAATTACATCTGAAGAATTTTGCCCTATTATTTTCTTCACATGAACAGGGACAAAAGAAAAACAGGAAAACATTTCTTTAATCAAGCAGACAGGTTTTGAATGCCGATCTCCCTACCTGTACCTCCATTGGCCTGCCCGCTCTCTCTCTTGACTCCCTGCAAAGTACTTACCTTTCTCTCAAAACCTGAGAAAAATTACCTCCTATATTTGTACTTTCCTACTTGTAATGAGTAGTTTCCTGTTGTACAGACATGGCTGATCAGGATTTGTATTGTAATGACGTAAAATAGCTCAAATATATCCTAACCCAGTGCATCAACAGAAAGTGTTTATTACATCTTGCAAACAACCTCAAGTTTTTGTGTTTTTTTTTTTCTTTCAGCAGTTTGCACTGGGAAAACCAGTTAAACATAGCTGTTTCACCAAACCCTGTGACTGCAACTTTCACCCTTCCCTGCCGCCCCCAAAGGACACCTTAGTACAGAAGACAGAAACCAAAACGATCATGCAGGGTTAGTGTTCCTAAACCAAAAAACATGCAATGTCGCAACAGATACTGTTTAACAGATATGGTTTTCATGGTTCTCAAAGTGTAAAAACTTTTCATGCCATGGCAATAATTAGCTGACGACACTGCTGACAATCAGCAGGCGTAGCTGCACGAAGGAGAACCTCATCAAAGCAATGTTCCTGTATACAGACCAACAGTAGTCATGGGTGCAGGGTTTCAGATACCCTTCTGTCATATGTGACAGAACTGCAAAAGGTACAATTCTAAATTAGCCTACAGTTTGAATGTTCTTCCTCCCCCCACTAACCCCTGAAATGGCCAGGACTTTCACTCTTCCTTTTCTGTATTTTTCAGTCAACGAAGTTGTTGGATTAAAAAATTCTTCCTTTGTTGCCACAAAACATAATTCAAGCTTTCCCCAACTAGTAGGAGTCTGTAACCTCTCCAACACCAGCAGCTTTTTCTTTGGTTTCCAGTCTACCTCTACAGGCTAGGCTGTATTATTCCTTACAAGTTAATCGAGGGCCTCCAGCCCAAGTACTGGGTGCTGCTATGCCTGGAAGCACAGAGTTCAGTCCCCACACAGAACACTTAAATTTCTGTGGCACATGGCACTTTGTATCATGCATTAACATTAGCTATTTGATATTTTCTCCCTTCCCTAGCAGCTGTTTTATGCGTAATGACGTTCTACTTGAAGTCTGCTCCAGGGGGATGAATACTATGGGATGGATTTCTAAATACAAGTTTCAGAAGTAGGTCAAAGGCAGGCACCAGCTCTCACCTTTACCAGGTGATGCTGCTCCCGGGGAGACACCGAGACCCACAGAGGTGTTCGCAGCATTTACACAACATTTGCAGTAAAAGTGTCGTGGGCAACTTACAGTAAAAAAAATATTACTGGTCCCAGTATATATGTGCATATAAACTGCCAAACAGGTAGTTAAATAGGCAACGCTCTCCTTTCCTGCTGTCACTGCTGGCAGAAGAGCTCGCTCCACCTATGGGGATACTGACAGCCACATCTCTCAGCCTCCTGCTTACTTGAGCCTCATTAAGCTCTTCAGACGGCATGGTGACGCAAGGGAGGGACAGGAGCAGGAGCACTGTTCATGTTGCACATGCTTGAAGCAGAATTTTCACGAGAAAACACACTGTTTTCTCCCTGACAGTTGTAAAGGCCCACAGGGAACATTTAGCTACTGTAGTCACTGCTCCTTTCATCAAAAGTAGGCTTCAGTATGCAGTTTCCTTCCCTCTGCCCAGCATGGGAGAGCACAAACAGGAGTAAAACCTGCTCCTAGGACAACAGCAAAATCCAGAGGGAGGAATTTGCACAGAGCTCCTAGCAATCACATCCATCCAGAATGGAAAAGCATAGAGGAAGGGGGGCTGATTTCCCAATAGCCTAATACTAACCTACATTTTGAATACTCTGTTATGGCACTGAATGTCTCATGATCAGAATTAATTACAAGGTTCAGGAAGCAAAAGAGAGCATAAAGATTATGCCTCCAACAAAACGTCAAAGGTCAGAAAGATGCAATGGACCCTGTTCTTATTAGGAAGGGCAAACCTGCCTTGCATCTAGGAGAGTGGAATGTATTCTGTTACAGCTAAGAACCTGAGCTAAGAACAGCCAACACCTCTCTAGAGAGGAAAAGGACCGTGTTGGCAAGTTAAAGACATCAGGCTGAGACAAAGCAGCTCAGTTAGGCCAGTCTGTAAGTCTCGTAAAGCTTTTAGACTGGTAGAATTTGTGGACAAGCCGTTTTCTTAAACCCTTGATCTCCTATGCCACAAGGTGACCCAACCTTTTATTCTTCATAGTCCAGTTTTTAAAAGGCTGTATCCTACATACCTCATTCATCATACCTACAGAGAGAACAAAGCTACACAGGCACCAAACCGTAACTGGTCAACCAGAACAGTCACGTTTGTTGCCCATGACCCAGATTAAAAAGCAGGAAAATGATGAGATGCCCCCACGAGAGACCTGCAATCCTGCACTGTCAGTTGTGAGAAAACATCCCAACCCACTGCCAGAGCAGTGTCACTCACTACATAACCAAGAAAATCTGTGCATATTTGGTGACAGCAGGATACACATTTGCTTTTTGGTATCTGTTGCAAGCAAAGGAAGCGTACCTCAGCAGATATTATGAAAGCAGGTAAAAAAGATGACGACGAATGGTGACATTTTTCCTCAGTCTTAATATATGTGTGTTTTCAACCATGTGGGTGGATGATGCAAGTTCTCATGCAACCATAGCTGTTTCTAACAAGGTGTGTTTCTGTAAACAAGAAGAATCTGTTACAATGCACAGAAAAATATTTTTACACGCACAGTCTAATAACATGTTTTGTCAATTAGCTCAGTCACCATTCAAAGGAGTCACAATTTTATACCTCTTCCCCTTCTTTCCTTCCTAGAAATAGAAAAAGCACCAGTTTTAGAAGTAATTCTTAAACACAATTAGCATTTATTATAACTTCCCAGGTACAACCTACGCTTATCTCCCAACAGCATAGAGAGAGCTCTCTTTGAGGGGTTATGATAAAAGTAGTCATTTCACAGCTGATCTCCACACACTGTTTTAACAATCTTGCCCATTTCTAGAAAATCCTGTCACCCTATAATCTTCAGAAGGATTAAAGGTACATAACATAGCTTTAAAAACCCATATTGCTTAAGGTCTCTTATTAGTCAGGTTTTCCCTAAACTCACTGTTCATTATTTCTCAGCCAAGAATTGAAATGAAGTTCCTGTAATTCCACTAACATGTCACTTTTAACAGGCAGCAATGGGTGCACTTCCTAGCTGCCAGAGGATCAAAGAGCACACCAGGACCCATTATCTGACAGAAAAGGTGAAAACAGAGCTGAATACCTATGATCTTCTGAAGCAATCTGAAGTATTCTTCATTTGACTTTAAATTTTGTGCCTTTATCCCTTCTGCACCTCAGGAAGGCACAGACAGAATGCTCTACACTCTTGAGAATAAGGATGTTCATCTTCAACCTAAAATCAAAGCCCCAAGTACTCTACAGCTTGCTGTAAGCCCCCCAGAAAAGTGAGATATTAAGCGATGCTGCAATAATTAAGAGAAGGATAGCGTGTTCCCATTTTTTTCCTCCTCTTTGTAAAGTTGTACCATCTGCCTGAATCGCGATTTTCTCTCATCTCCCCCTCACCATGGCTTTCTGACATGGCAGCCAAAACCAGAGGCTGTTCCTAGGTTGGAACATGAAATCTAATTAGGTGCACCCTCTCCTGTGAGGGTGAGGTGGAGAGAGCCAGAGGCAGACAGCACAAGCTCCTTCTGGAAGGAACCCAAAAAAATTGAACTGCAATCAGATCAAACAGTAAGACATAAATGTTTATTAGTGAAAGCCGTGTTAGTGCTAGAACAGGAGAGATGTTTCCAATTCCGCCACTATTTGCAAGGCATTCCCTCTCATTCATATTTGGTTGAACCCCTCTGCTCTGTTTTGAAAGTTAACCCTGGATAACAGTGAGCAAAGCCCATCAGTCAACTCCATCCTCACTTAGAGCTCTTTAGAGATAAATTACCTTCTTATTCTAACCCACAGATGAGCCCACCACACCACAGGTAGAAAACGATTCTATATGCTGGTGCTGTTTGGGATTTGTTCTTTGGAGGGCAAATGGGTGCTGGATTTCACCTGCGGGAGGAAAGTTTCCCCAAAATTCACTGCTTAATGATGTAGCAGCCCTGATCTAGATGCTTTGCAGCTTGGCAGAAAATATTCCCTATTCTGGGTAACTTTAACAGCTGTGGAAATATGAGGAGAAGAGTGCAACCCTCATTACAGGGCCTGTTACAGCTCTGCCAACCTATTACTTGCAGAAACACACTGTTACATTTTTAGGTTTTTGCAGGTTCATACCTCTGGCCTGAGATGCAGAAATACTTTTAACCCAGATGACAGAACCATGATCAACCCTTGGCTAACTGCCATGATAGGACCACAGGTTTGCCGGAAAAGTAATATAAGCCATCACCGACTGTTAAAAAAAGGCTTGGAAATAAATATATATGGAACCATTTTTTGATATAAAAGGAGAATGGCAACAAGAAGACTCTTTAGCTTTAATTCAACCAAATGAAGTGGAAGCGGTTGAGAATATGAGAACTGAAACCAGGTTGAATGACAGCAACCATGAACTGGTAGAGTTTCGCAGCTCATGGAAGAACAACAACAAAACACAATGGACTTTTGAAAAAGCAGATATCGGTGGGATTAGATGACTGGCAAATAATGTGCCATGTGAAACAACCAAAAGGTAGCAGCAGTTCTGGAAATCTTGCAGCTCTTTAAAGCAAACTTTCATGGCACAGAAAATGGAGAGCAGTGAGCAACTGAAGGAACTGAATCACAAATTGGTCAATGACTTCATGTGCAAGCAGGAAGTCTAAAGAAGGTGGCGAAAACTGGACCATATTATTTGAGCACAAAAACATAGAAGGGGCAGGTGAAGACCAAAATCAGAAAGGCCAGTAACACAGAGATGACTAAAGAAAGGATATAAAAACTATCAAGAAAACACTGTACTGCAATAAAGAGGTAAAACTACAGAAGCAAGTAAGAAAACAGTATTATGATAGCAGGTAAAATAAGGAAAAAAAATAGTTGGGCCTATCTACCCAGATGTCAGATGTCTGTAACTTGACTGGACTTGATAAAATTCTCAGAACTGGTGTTTCAATTTCTTTGAGAAACTTGGAGGATTTATGAGAATATGGAAGACACACAAAGGCAAACATAGTACTTACTAAAAAAAAAGCAGCCAGCTAATTATAGACCAGTGGGCTTAACTTAAAATTCTCCCTCAAAGCGAGGGAGAATTCTACATCTTGGTAGACAAACCACCTATCTGTGTGTGAATGATAAGGAACCGAGTGATAGCCAATGCAGATTCGTGAAGAGTCAAGCCACTTTCTTCCCATGGCCATGTAACAGACTGTTGGGTGAAGGAATAACAGAGGTTAGGTAGCTGGACTCCAGTGAGGCTTTTGATATGGTCTTGTCAGACAAAATTCTAAACCCTGTTTCTGAAACATGTTCATTTTGAAGATGCCATTTTTTTTTCATTTGTTTTGTAAATACAGCCATTCCCAACGATCATTCAGAAATACCCAATGAAACATCAGATACTTCAAAACAAATGTGGCCTAGGGCAAAGCTGAAAATTTAGGAAACATCTAGAAGCACTTTTGTGACTGTGAAAAGCCACAGCAGAGGGGAGGGAGATGTTCGCAAATCTATTAAAGTTCAAAGTAACGAAGGCAAACAATGGGACCAGTTTGTCTCGGAAAGCTACTGGGTCTCCAGCATCGAACTTTTTAAAAAAAAAAAAAAGAAAAAAAAAGAAAAGCTACTCCTCTTGCTCCTGTGAAGATTAGACAGACTAAGTCTTATGTTGGGGGAGAGCCTGACAAAATGCCTTGCTGAACTTCCAGCTTTTGTTTTCCAAATCCTTGAAAATGTTTTAAGTGCTAATAAGTAACACCCCTTGGGCCTCCCTGTACAGAAGGCTAAATGAGACAACAAGTGATTATATGATTAGTTCAAGGTTTTTTCAGCAAAACTAGGTACTGAATCCTCCTGCAACTCTGAGCACTGAGACTGGGTTAATTCTTGGGCTCTCTAATCTCTGCAGGGGTACAAGGAGCAAAAGAACAACTTTTTTTTTTTTTTTTTTTTTTACATTTGTGACTGGAAGAGGAGGGTAAGTGGCTGGCACAGTACCTGAATCCACTCTCTTCTACTCAGCAGGGAGAAGTCATAGGCCCTACTGATTTGTTCAACTGGCACGCAGACTTAGCTGAAAGCTTGTTTCAGACAAGTACCACATCCATCCCTGCAGTTCTCATCCTTGTCTCAGTGGCACGGGCAGAGTGAGAACATCCAGAAGGATCATAATCAAATCATCTCTGCTTGAAAGAATTGAGCTCCCAGCACCGTAGTTTCTACCCTGCCACTTCACCCAGAGGAGCCCTCCAGGTCTAGCAGAAATAAATACTGCTTTGACACCACAGCAAATACAGAGGCACTGCTTTAAAGGAATCATTTGCAGATGGATACTTTTCTGAGTATGACCTGCAGCATGTACAACCTATTCAAAACAGGAACTGTAGTGAGAGAAAAGTATGGCACCAAGGGCTGAATAAAGACCCCAGTTACATGGGCTTGTCAGTGAAAGCTCATGTACATTTGGGTAGTTCGAGACCTCTTAAGATTTTGCTCCTTCTCTCAGTCAGATATGAACACAGAAGAACACTTGCGAATTAGCTGCTACCAAGCACCTTAAAGCTCCATTGCTTCAATTTCTTTCTTTAAAAACACACAAAAAAAACCCAACAACAAAAGAAACCCAAACCAAAAAAACCACACACAAACAAAAACCAACAGCAGCAACATCACACACCCAACACTGTCCTCTGCCTCCAGACTCTACCTAGGACCAGAAATAGATATATCCAAATTCAACAATTAGTGCTGTTCAGAGCATTTTCAATCCTGCCACAGCACGGTAGTCTGATATCCAATGACACTTCTACAAGTCTGAAGAGGCTTGGGTACACATTTGAGCTCTTTCCTAAGAATCAATATTTCTTAATTTCACCTGCCTCTTACAAAACCACATTAGACTGGATAGTGTATGGGAGGAGACAAGTCCATGCTGGTGTCAAGTAGCCAGCTTTTCCTGCACATTACAAGCATCAATTCATACTTTACAGTTCACATCTTCATATTACTGAATGTTGTACTGGGATGAAAACAATCTATTTTAATCTGTAGTTGTTTTCTTTTACCTTCTTTCCTCAGCAAGAAAACAGGGTATATCATTTTGTACCAAAACAAATTTTTCTTTAGTGATTATTTTACACTTGGTTTATTGCTACCAGTGAAAGAGACACACTGAGCCAGACAATCTTCTTCCTCCCCTTCCCCTCACTCAGCAACATGTCCAGCAGTAGGGAAATTATGTAGAGAGGCGAATACTATAGTCATAGCGTAACTGCAATGTAGTTCCTTACCAGTACATGACTGGTGGGTTATAGTGATGTGGAAGCCCTTCTCTACACAGATAACAGAAACCCCGAAGTCCTTTTGTGATACAAGGTCACAGGCCTGATTTTATAGTCTAAAAACCATTCCCTTTTGTCCAGTGTCACAGTAAAAGCAACCGTCAGGACACAGCTGTGACACTGAGACCACCAGGAGGGATGGAAAGGGGAACCCAACCTGAGAGCACATCTCCCCGCTGTCAGCCCAGAGCAGCCAGGACTGCGACACCCATCCGAGCGCTGACAAAGTCATGCTTATGGAAAGCTTTCCCTCTCCCCTTGGTACAGCCATCAGCGCAACTCTTGCTGGCTGCCTACAGAGGCAGGATTAAGAAAAGCTTGCAGTTCTTTTCCTTTCTTAACAGAGGATATACGAACAGCACAGTTCTGAGTGTACTTGCCCAGACTGTTTATTCCAGTGGCAATTCATGGATCTAAATTATTAAGCCTAACTAATTTTTACACTCCTTAGCACCCAAAGATAATGTGTGCTGGGTATTACCACAGCTTATTAGAAACAACTTGGATCAAAGAAACAATCTGGAGGACATAAGGTAATGAGGTGCCTGAGCTTGCAGTCACAGCAACTCACACAATGTGAAAGAAAAACCAATACTTTCTTAAAATACCACAACGCCCCAAAATTGCATGTATGAAAAACAAGCCATGGCTTTCTGAGCTTTTCTGTATGTTTAACTTATATTCTGAAACCAGAGTCCCGATAACTTCATTTCAACTTTCAGCCTAAATCCTGAAGAGACAACGCTAATTGTGGGCTGCACTGGCCCGTGGGCTGCAAGGGCAGAGCATCCCTCGCAAGGAGTCTCCTACAGACTTAGGGCCAAATCCTCCTCTGAGACTATAGCTGGAGCATCTCTGGCAAAACTGAAAGCCTTGGCCAAGACCCGTTTCCCTGGGTTTGCTGTGGGAGAGTTTGCCAGCCTGCAAAAATCCCTGGTTGCCATAGAAACAGAAATACCATAGAAAAGCAAAGGGAAGAAATATTCAATTGTCAGCACAGAAAGATGGATTGTTTAGGTTTCCCCCCACACGTGTAAAACCAACACAGGGCTTTGTGTCATTTACTCCCAACCTAAATTCCTTCCCGCTGGTTTCATCTGATATTTATGAGGGCTGTGATCTAGTAACCTTCTTCCTTTTCACAGCAACAGCCTCCCTTTGCTACAGCGACAATAAGCTAAACACAGCGAGAAGGGGGAGGGAGCCCTGTGCCGCGTACATCTCCATCAAAATCATTGCGTAGGCAAAGTGCTAAGGAAAGAGGGGAGGAAAAGGATAAAACGCCATAATTATTTTTAAAAAACTCCCTTTGGGTAGCACTCCTTGAATACCAATGGCTGCAGCGCAGCTCTTTGCTATGCAAGGGGCATAACCATACAGGGTCTTTCAGAAAGAAGCTAGACCAAACTCCACAGTTGTTCTGATATATTATTCCCGTGGGTTGTAAATCACTCACATTTCCTACTAATGAAAAGCCTGAACAACTTTATGACCAATTAATTGGTGTACTTAGGTGAACTAAAGTAAGAGTAACATCTTGGATTAAAACAATGGAGCAGCTTGTCCAGTCCTCGGCCTCCAACAGGAGCTGGCTACAGAGGAAGGTATAAGCAACCAGCAAAAGATCATTATATGCAGTAACAAGGCTCATGGGGAGGAAGGCAGTGCCTAACTCCAGGCAATGAATGGCTGGCTGACATCCTGAAGCAGGCAGCTTTATATCTCTTCTAGAACTTCATCCTACATAATTTAACTGTGGATTTTCAAGTAAATGTCTAATCTTTTGCCAAGCCTACTAAGTTATTTTCCTGAAATGCCTCGAGACAGAATGGCACAAGTAAAATGTGTGCTCTTTTTTATCAGATTTAAATACACTTCCAAATTTCTTGGATCTCCCTTTGTTCCTACACCACAAGAGCAGCAAATAGCTGCTTAACGAAGAGCTGCACAGATGTTGCATTCTCTCTGATAGATTTTTGTCCATTAGAAGTAAGAAACACAAAAAATAAACATTACTGATTTAGATTTTCATTCCGGATTAGTTAATCAATGGAATACACAGTGAAAAAGGCACAAAATAAATTAGTTTGGAAAGGAGAACTAGGGTAGAGAGGATGCTCAGGGAACACAAGGAGCAAAGGGAGGTAGGCAGGGAGACCGGTGCGAAGGAAGGCTGCGATACTGAAGAGAACTGAGTGTAGTAGGACACTTCTACTGGGTCATAAAATGACATGATGAAAAAGCTCTTTTTCTGAGAACGGGAACAGAACCCAAAGATGACAAACAGCAGAACAGCCAGTAAAAGTAAACAAATACAACAATCTGCAGTACTAAGTGGAAATCTTCAGTTTGGTTATGCAGACAGTGTTCTAAGAAGACATCGGAGTGCTAAGATCCTTTTATTCTTCAGGAGTTTGACAAAGCTCACCACCACAATACCATCCATTAAAAAAAAAAAAGGCCTTGGCTTATTTCTCACATTTAGGTGATAGGAAACAACCAACTTGCAATGAATGTCCAAGGTTTGATCTGTGCAATTTGCTGACTGTCAAACGTCTCCACACATATCCCACCTTCTCTGCCCTTACACCCCGGACTCACCCAGTGACTTGCCCCACTGCTAAGTTTCCTAATTACATTTATATATTTTTAGTTTGCTTCACTGTATCCAGAATATGGAAAACCATGTCCTAGCTACTAAAACCTTGAATGACATGCAGTGCTCGTCACAGGCTGGGTAGTCTCCCATTGCTGTCTTGTGCACATCTTCCAAACAACTATTACACATATATAGGAGAAATGGGAAAACATCCTACACATGCACAGCGGACCCTTATTTTAGGGTTAAGTTCACTTCCTTGATGAGGCTGCTTCAAAGTTAAAGAATTAAGAGACAGTTTTGGTTAAGCTTTAGCAGAAACAGCACACAGTGGGTAAGGACTGGCCAGAACATCAGCTGTGAAAGACCAAGGGAGATATTCCTGAAAAACAGAACTACAACTAAAGCTCCTGTAGCATCTCTTTCGTTTACAGGCAGAATTAAGAGATACACTACAGGTAGCAGGTAGCGTCCTCAGGAAAGTGCCCTGTCTTGCAAAGCTGTCTCTGTTGCTGTAATTCACTGTTTGTATTTACAGTATGTTCACGCCTCTTTGAGCATAAAGGAACAGAGTGGTGTCCACCAAAGCCATGGCAAAAAACAATGGAGCGTTTGCATTATATGCTTGGCCTTAATACTTTTACTTTTAAGTAAAGAATAAAACATTATAAATTAGAAAGAGGGACTCATTTATATTTACAAACCAATGCTACACTACAAAAATAGGAAACTGAGACACTTGCCATAGCTACATACATTTTTGGATTACCACTTCAGACTTGGCATACACAACATTTCTATCTTCCTTTCCTTTATAAATAGGATTGATGAGTTTTCAAGGCATTTAAAATTGCTAGAAAACGCACAGACAGCTTTCAAAATCAGCACTGCAAAGCCAAGTTGTTTCTTAATACAAATGTTACCTGAGGTAACTTGCAAACAGGTAGCACATAAAAATCCCTTTGTATACAGGCACAAATCACTTATTCAGCTCCAGAAATATAAATTTAAAAAACCCAAACCAGTGAAAATTCAGTGCATTACATCACATGATCATTTGGTCCTGATGCAAAATCCATTGACATCAACAATAGCATTTGCAACAAAATTCAAGACCAGACACCCAGTGTCTCTTTGGATTAGACTGTTTTAGGAAATCTAAGCAAAGTTTAATGAATTTTCAAATACTAGGATCATCTCTGGTACGGAAGTTCGTTACTGCTTTAAACAAGTCACTTTGCAACCCAATTCCCCCATCTATAACGTTGGAAGAGTTTTTCCAAAAGCAATGCAAACGAGTTTGGCAGGGAGTAACTTGGAATGTGTGCAAGGCACTTTGCATATGAATGCATTATGTGCTGCTAAATTATTCCATTTGAAAAAGGCCAGCCCCAAACAATTCTGCAGAAAACCTGCTCGCTGGTCCAGTGCATTCAACCTCTTTCAACTTGGTGCTGTTTTATGTATGCACTATGGCTTCCTCAAGTTCTGCAAAATTCATGGATTTAAACTAATTTCCGTTTAAGAAACTGATTTCTACAAATTCTAGTCTGCAATGCCCCAGGGTTTTTAGGAAAAATGAGGCATTTTATCTGCTAAAAGGAAAACTAGAGATATCTCCTGGGAATAGCTAAAATTGCTTAGTTTCTCTGCTAATGCCCTGAGAACACAGCAGTGGAGAAAAACAGATGTATATCCATGGGGGCACGATGCAAGCCACTCCTGGGGATGACCTCAAGCTCCAGAATTCACTCTCATTGACTGTTGTTACACTGACAGCATTCTGCAAGGCTGAGCTTTGATGGTCCATCTGCCTGAACCGGGCAGGAGGGTTTGCTTTGGAGGAAGGGCGTGCAGAACCGAAGTTCTTCCCCAACTGCTGATGGCCCAGGGTTGCATAAATGCAGACAAGGTGTGCTTAGTACAAACATGTACAAGTAAGGAATCCTTTCGCTGAACAGCAAAGATTTTTAAAGCAAAACAATTTATCCAGAAGAAGTTAAGTGCATTCTGCATTCTCTGAGAGGTATGTAAGTACCAAAGGTTGAAAGGAAGATTCACAAAGAAACTTAAAGTAGACTCAGTGGTGCACCCCACTATAATTTATAAGATCGATTTAACTCAGACTCTTCCAAATACTTTCTCCTGTATTACATCCTCTGTAACTTAGAGAAGAAATACCAACTTTTCTGAAATTCATACATGCATATTATGCTCAGATGAAAATTGAAAAGTTATCATCCACTTCCAGAGTTTTACAGAAGTAGCTAATTCCCTTTTTTCTGTGATTTCTTCCAAGTGAAAGGGGAGAATAACCCTGCCACTTGGTGTTAATGGAGTGTTGCACAGGCTTTTGCCTGAAGGAAGAGCTTTTAAGCAAGTAAAACCAGAATTCAGCAGAAAAAGTATCCCCCTTTCCCTCAATTAGGAGATGAAAGGGGGCCCCTCAGGTCCCTAGAAACCTGAAAGGACAGGGCAGTAAGAGCAGCAGGGGTAATACAGCTTTACGATTTTACTTTAACTGCGATCAGTGAGAAGAAAAGTTTTCAGTTTTCCAGACTTCAACTATGATCAAGGGCATAGTTTTTTACTCAGCAACATCAGTGTAAACCAAAAGCCACTTCGCTGATATTAATTACCTTGCACATATATTCATCCCTGAGTGCAAAGCGGAGAACCAGCAGTTGTGGGTTCTTACCCAGCCCTTATCAGTGTTGTGTTTTCAGTAGGACATTAAGTACTGTGATTAACATCTGTCACTTGAGCTTTGCTTTTTCACCTTCTCCTTAGAGTGCGTTATGTGCAGGACAGTATTTTGGTTTTATATAAGTATCAGGAAAGAGCCAGAGATCTAAAGGTGGTGAAAAATGCATATTTTAATGTGAGACCATTAGTAAACGTTTAGAAGCCCCATTGCTCAAGTTAGTTAAAACTCAGCATCGAAGAGTCGACCAAGAACAGCCCCCACACTGGCTCAGGATGGAAAAGGTCCAGTAGATCTCTGCAGCTAATATCCAGGACTCAACCAAAGGAAAAAGCAGTAAGAGTAACGGTAACTATAAACAGGATAGATATCTCAAAGAAATACACAGTGTCTTCTGAGTTTTAAACTCAGAGAGTATCTAATTCAAGTCATTTGTAAAAAAAAGGATGGCAAGAAAGAGACAATTGTAAGTCAAAAGCAAAAGGCAAGAGGATTGACCTACAAGCTGCAGACGTGTGCAATCTCACAGAAGAAAGAACAAGGAGGAAAAAAACCAATGCAAAGCTCTTCTCTAGTTAGTGGTAACAATACAACTTTTTGTCTCTGGAGTGTAACTAAAAGGCCAAGACAAACCCTCCACTCCCTACTCCCCTTAACAAGAACATTGCTATCCATCCAACACTCCTGTGTGTTCTTTGATAGAGAGAGAAGGAAGACAATGATGACTTTCATAGGTGACATTTTATTCGTTAATATTTCTCCACATCCACCTTCCCTTTGTCAGACTCTTATCCCCGTAACACAAAGGCACGGCAGAACTCCCCTGCAGTTCTTTTTTCTCCACACTGATCCAATGCCACACAAACACACTTTGCTTTTCTCTGGACCGTCTCATGAACAGTGCTATTTTGTCATAGGTGCCCTGTCTGCCACTTAAAAAAAAAAAAAAAACTAAAGGAAATCATAAGTGCTAACAGACTCCAGAAAAATCAACGGAATACTTAGTGAAAAATCATTTTCCCTTTCTAAGCTATTGTCCTGACCCCAGCTCTATGTCAGTAGACACAGGAAAATCCTATATAGCTTTGATTACATAGATCTGCTCTGAGCATCTCTGCTTTAGGATACTGCCAAAGGTTCAGGCCTGTAACCCAAATTGTTCAAAATCAAACAACAAAGCAAACAAACTCAAAAAAACTAATCTTACCAACAGACATATCAACACAGGCTGAGAAATACAAGAAAAACCACAGTCTGTTCTGGACTTCACAAACCACATATGAAATATAAGGTGACAATTTTATTCCCATCACAAAAGTTCTCCCATGTGAGCTGATGCTCCACATATCAAATAAGATGAAAGCATTTTCCACTCTCAGCAGCTAGTGCCACCAGCCAACACGGGAGGAAGAGCCTTAGTGCCTGCACAAAGCACATGAAATGCCTTATCTTTCTGCAGCTGGAATTTTAATCCTGACCTGTTCAAGTTATATTGAGCTTTTCAAAAGGGATAATAGGAATTACATTTTAAAAACAAGAATAGTCCTCCCACTCTATGTAGATATTAATAATTGCTTTTGAAACCATTTTAGATACACCAAGCTTTAAAGAATAGCCATGAGTTCGTTTTCACTCTAATACACTGAAATCAGGGAGTCAAGCAACTTGTTGCACCACAGACATGCACATTCAACAGTAAATTACTTTCACAAGAAGGCGCTACGCAGTATTTATTCCTAATTATCAAATCTTTAACTCTGAATCTTGTTCCCAACTCTGTTGCAAAGTTTGTAAATTACCTTTTTCCTCCTTTGTTCTGTCATTGGAGTGCCAACATTCAGAGACAGGTATTTGCAATTGAAGGTGGACGTGTCACTTCTGTCAGGTATTCAGAAGCAGAGCAAATACTTAATTCTAGGTCAGTCCAGTTAAAAGAATGATCAGATGAATTTGTAAGAGCAGTAGTGAAGGAGGGGAAGTATTCACTCAAAACAATCCCTCCACTCCCATGGATATGACCCAGCAAGAAAATCTCCCATTCGGTACTACTCCAAAGACACAGGAATAATTAAAATTCCCATTACAAAAGGCCTAGAATTTCTTTTTTCTCTTTTGTCCCAAAATGTGAAAGGGTGATGCAGTTAATCAAAGCACTTCTAAATGCTTATATTATTATTATTCAAAGAGAGTAGATTTTCTGCTTTAGACAAAATAAACTGAAAAAAAGATTTGGTAGTACTTCTGTTGGCCAAAGGATAAAAAAGGGAAATAAAGAACAATCACATAAAGTAGCCGAAGCCAGTAAGTCTTCATCTAAATATAGTTCAGCAGCTACTGAAGAACGTTTTCTGTATTCCTAGACATAGTATTACATTAAGTTGGCTCACACAGATTTGATGTTTTAAATTCTCAAAATGGCAGAGAAGCCTCCTGCATTTACTAGAAGAAAACACACGCTATAAATTTATATTATTTACATAACAACTAGTTGTAGAAAACTGAACTGACATCATCATCCATAAACCAGTCTTCCACATCCTTTCCAATAGGACAGTGATTTTCTTTTAATTGATGTGCAAACTTCAGTTTAAAGCCACCGGACATCTCGGTGTCATGGAGAGGCTGCAAGATACAGTGCTGCTGCTCTGAAAATACTGAGCTCCTGCGTTCCCCAACGTGAGAGGCCCTTCGTTGCAGGTGACAAATCAAGACAGCAACGACAAGTCGATCACTTCATATTACATTGGCCCTTCATTTCTTAGATATAGATATCCAGAAAATAACAGGAGAAAGGTAAAGAAAGTCAAAGACTATCTCTGACTTCCTTAACAAAAAGGAAGACGCAGACTTTGATATCAAGGCAAACACACAGCACAGGCCCAGGAGGACACCTGGAATTTGGAAAGTAGCAGAAAAATCTATCACATGCCCCAGACACATAAGAAATGCAATGGTTTATTGTGAATGATCTTTGAGATAATGAGGTACGTCACATAACACAAGATGTGCCTGATCCAATCACTGTTAATACTATCTAGCGAAGATGAAAGCTTGTTCTCAGCACCCTGATAAGAAGCCACTTAAAATGCCAGGATCCACTTAAGTCTCCTCTAATCTTAGAGATACGATTTCAATAGCATTAAAATTTTACAGAAATCAAACATTTAATTTCCTTCTTACTATTTTATGTTGGGAATCAGAGGTGAGAATGCAGACTAAGGACATAGGGAGGATGAATTTCATTATCACAGTTTCATTATCCATGTCTCCATTGTTCTCTTGCTCTCTTCTGTTTCCAGCAAATAAAACAAGACCCAGCATGGTCTGATCCTCGTAGCATCTTCAGGACAGGAATACCCCCCCCCAGGAATGCCACACAAAATATACGTTCTCAAAAACTGAGACAAATAGGACACCTCTACAACAGCAAAGGAATGAGCCATGCAATTAAACAGAGGAAGACTTGCGTAGTGTAGAATGATATGGCTAATTAGGCTGCTTTAAAAACACAGGTACAAATATCCACCTTCATTAGGCACAAGGAAAAGTCACTTAGGTGGTGCCTCTTATTATTTGACTCTCACTGCAATCCCAGAGACACAAATATTTGCCCTATCACAGGAGGCAGGGCACGATGAGGTCTAACAAAGGAAAGAGACTTAATGTGAGGTATGTACAGAATAGCAGACAGAAAATATTGACTTGGCAGAACAGAGAGAACATCCTTGAGAATAGTCTTCAGGTCAAGTCTAGTGTGGCAGTGGTTGAAAAAAACCAACTATTTGATGCTGATGGTGCTAGGAAAAGGCAGGAATTTTAAAAAGGGAGAGGCTGTGTTAACATTTACCATTATTTTTAATACACAATTTAGATATGAATTTCAATAAACTCACCAGCAGACAAAGAACACTTATGCAAATTCTGCTCTACTTATTTATTGATCATGCAATATATGTGAGAAGAGGACTAAGTGCATCAGATCAAACCAAAACGTGAGGCAAGATTTCAGGTCACAGAACTGCCAACAGCTCTCATCCCATAGACCTTGGACTCCAAGAGTATGAGTTACAAAAACGCTGCCCGCGCAGAGGGAGTCTTTTCCCATAGCTGTGTGATACTCCTTGGGAAGGGACATACCACATTAGAGAGCTCCTAAGTCTCCAGGTGAGCTGTTGAGTGTTCTCCTTGCATGCGGATGGATTCTCTCCCTTGGAGGCACACAAAAAGACAGTAGCTACCTTCCGCAATTTCCTGGTTAGTTTTGGCTAAATAAGCACCTTGAAAAAAAAAATCATAAAATTTCAATATTTAAAATGTTTGAGCCTCTATCTGTTCAGTACATAGAAACTATACCCAGAGGACAACATTCTGCTGTGTTACAGCAGCACAAATCCAGATGTCTCCATTTATTTATTTTAAGCACAGTGACTCTACATCTGTACTAACACATTTCAGAACAGGATTTGGCTCCAATGCATGCTGTCAGCCATGATCCTTGATGGCCATAATAATCAGGAGGTTTTTCTTCTGCTAAAACAAGACACCAGCTGGATCTCCCCTGTCTCTACAGTGCTTACAGTCCCAAAACTGATGCCATCTTGAACATCTCTCTCCTCGAGAGCAAAGAGCAGAACAGAGCTACAGCCTCACCTGATGCGATCTGGACAAACTCAACCGAGGGCAGCTCTGCAGTGTTACAGCTCTTGGCATTGATGAGCAGCTGCCACTCTCTCACAGCACTGGTTTTAAAAGTTTGTCTGGTTATTTCACGAGAAGTTCTATCCAGTTCGTGAAACACCCTTACCACAGCCTTGAGGCTGTAAGGATTTGGGAAAGGTGTACAAAGGCCGTGCCAAACAAGTTGCAGAGGCTGTAGTGAAACCTGGTTTTCACTGGATCCATTTCCCTCCCCATCCTCCTCTCTCTCAACAGCTCCCCTTCCTGCCCTGTTCCCTGCAGCAGAGACAACAGACAGGGTTAGTCTGGAGCTCTGCACGTATGGACTGGCCAGGCAGCGGCCATCTAATACAGAACTGCTCAACATTGCATTTTTGTGCAGCTACCCACAAATTTCAGCCTCTCTCTTCTCCGACAGCACTTAAGCCAACAAAAAAAAAAAAAAAAAAAAAGGCTTCAACCCTTTCACAGTGACCGAATATAAAATAATTTTCAATTGGTTTAGTTGGCCAGTATATCTAAAAACCATTAGTGGGAACAGAGAACACACACACACACACAAAAGTTGAGAAAACCAAACATAATTGGCTGTCATCTTACTCATTCTTTTCTAGGTATGCAGACATACTATTTCACTTGATGCCTCAAACTTCATAATAAATCTGTTAAAGAATGGACCTGACCAGGAGAGCTCATAGATAAGGCAATTCAGCCCAAGCCATTTGAGTCATCTTCGACAGATCCATTAGATACAGCCGACAAAAAATAACTCTATTTCTACAGTGAGGAGAAAAGAAAGATGGCCAGTGAGCTAACGTTTCAGTCACAGAGCAGCAGCAAGGCAGAGAATACCAGCGCTGCACAGTTGCAAACAGACTGTCCTCCTCAGTGAAGAGATCTTTTGTTAAGGGAAGTACAAGAATTCCCTCAGAATTGGTTTTCTGTCCTTCTGCCAATGTAAAGCTTGAAGCTTACTGTACAGGTTTGTTCCAACAATTGAAAATATATCCTATACAGCAAGCAATGACATATTCAATCAGAACAAGCAGCCCTGGCATTTTCATTATAATCTTACAGTTGACAGTAAACCTGAAGTGCTGACAGTTAAAAGAACATCTGTACATAACAGGGAAATATTTCTAGAAAGCACAATTTTTTGCCCAGTCCATAGTAACGTCACCATTTGTAGAGAATTCTTGCACAGCACCCCATAGCATCACTTGCTGAAGGCATTTCACCATAGAACAGCGTCTGCTTGACAACAGGAGAAATGTGACTGTTGATGGCAACCCAGTGCCTCTGCCCTCACACTCCTCCCTCCAAGGTAACACAAAAGCAGGGCCAGTTCATGACATCATTCTGCATATCATCTACACCCACATGCTCTCTCGCCTTACGTTTATGCTGTGGGGCACAGATCCGCTTTACTTTGTGTTTCCGTCACACACAGCAAAATTTCCTTTTACAAGTTACCATAACACGGGGCAGGCAGAAACCAACCACTGCTACAGATGGATGCTCGCCCAGATTTACAACCCTGGCATTAGAGGACAGCCGTCTTGTTTATTAAGGACTAGGAAGATATCAAAGGGCTGAGTAAAAGCCTTAGGATTGATTTCTGGAACAGAAGTGAGCCTGAGTTAACTGCATATTTGTCAATTAAAGGGCAAAACTCCTCTGCTCTTTGTCAGGCACAGCTACACCTGGGCCAGGTGCTCATCTCAAAACTTGAAGGTACCCGTCGTTATGAACCAACAATGGTTTATCAGTAGCGATGTATCTGTCTGAAAAACATGTCTGGCATTTACATATTATTTTATCTTTGGTGTATGCACGCCAGCTTTATAAAGCTGCTGTCAGATGTGTCTGCGGGGTCCAGTCTCGTTAAGTGGTTGCATTCTACACGGTTTCACAAAGTATAAAATAATCCACTTCAGCCTTGCTTACAACTTATGGCATGGCAGATACAGTCTTAAGTCTTTGTGTTAAGAGAAAAAAGCACATAAGTTTTGTTCAATCAGTAGCTGAGTTCACCAATAGATGACTTTTGTTTTATTTGAAAATCGGCTGAAGCTCAACGCTAAACCAGAATGAAAGAATAACTGTAACTTCAATGAAGTCAGACAGAAATACCTATTTGGAAAGCAAACGGCTAGCAAGCCCCACTCCTCAGCTGCTAAAAAGCCCCAGCAGGTGAATCTGACAACTAATGCAAAGAGTCACTTTTCAACCTTCCCGGACATTGAAGTAAAAGAGAGCAACTTTGCTACTGCTAGCACAGAGAGCTACCAGTTTTCATCCCAACCATGCAGGAAGCTCCCTAGGTGCAGACTCCCTGAGCTGTGGAAATTGG
This sequence comes from Leptosomus discolor, assembly GCF_034619465.1. Classification (NCBI taxonomy): domain Eukaryota; kingdom Metazoa; phylum Chordata; class Aves; order Leptosomiformes; family Leptosomidae; genus Leptosomus; species Leptosomus discolor. The sequence goes on along the minus strand of NC_141407.1, from coordinate 4,750,147 downwards.
CGCTCCTCCCTCCGTCGGTTTCCTTGTGCTTGATGGGAACCAGCTACAGAGGTCATTGCTATCCCCACTACAAACTGCAGCATCGGAAAAAGGGACAAGTAGAGTAAACAGATTTCCAATAGAAGAAATACTGTCTTCAAGGACAGCCCTTTTGAGTTAAGCTGACCAAAATCACAGGAAGAAACAGGGTAAAGTGAGAGCCTCGCAGAAGCGGACTTCTGAAGTGGCAATAAAACCAGCATATAGATTTGCTGTTCAGCTGCAATATACTGCTTTTTCTAAATGCTTGACTTCTCAGACTTAATGTGGTGTGAAAGCTGGGTTTGCATGAAATAGATAAACATAATTATCTTGTGCTCATACAGAGAATTATTTAAAAGAAGTTTTCCATATTCACAGTTCACTAGGATAAAGAGGATTTGTGGTGATCAGGAGGCCAGTGGAAGTGAAAATGTGGGAATTAAGCAAAAATTTGGAGTGGGGATTCATCCAAAAGAACATTTTAAATAGGACTAGCAAGGTATTACAGTTTGCTAGAAAAAAGCTTGCTAACTTGAAAAGGAATTTGAAAGGAAAACAGCCCTTGATCTTACAGCATGATAAAGCTCCCCAATTCAGAGTAACGATTCGCACCTCTTTGGGCAGGACTGCCACCAGCTGCAGGAATCCTCAGTCCCCTGCTCATTCATTTCTGCATGCCTTGAGGAGGAATAACCCCACGCACCAGTAGAGCTGGAAGTCAACCTGCTGGAGAGCAGCTCTGCAGAGAAGGACCTGGGAGTTGTGGTAGACAAGCTGACTATGAGCCAGCCATGTGCCCTTGTGGTCAAGGTGGCCAATGGCATTCTGGGGTGCATTGAGAAGAGTGTGGCCAGTAGGTCAAGGAAGGTTATTCTCCCCATCTACTCTGCCCTGGTGAGGCCACGTCTGGAGTGCTGTGTCCAGTTCTGGGCCCCCCAGTTCAAGAGGCACAGGGAACTGCTAGAGACAGTCCAGTGGAGGGCTACAAAGATGAGGAGGAGGCTGGAGCATCTCTCCTACAAGGAGAGGCTGACAGACCTGAGGCTCTTTAGCCTGGAGAAGAGAAGACTGAGAGGGGACCTTATCAATGCTTATAAATATCTGAAGGGCGGGAGTCAAGAGGCTGGGGCCAGGCTCTTCTCAGTGGTGCCCAGCGACAGGACAAGGGGCAACGGGCACAAACTGGAGCATGGGAAGTTCTGCCTCAACATGAGGAAAAACTGCTTTACATTAAGGGTGGCAGAACACTGGAACAGGCTGCCCAGGGAGGTTGTGGAGTCTCCTTCCCTGGAGACATTCAAAACACACGTGCACACAGTCCTGTGTGACCTGCTTTAGGTGGACCTGCTTTAGCAAGGGGGTTGGACTACATGATCTCCAGAGGTCCCTTCCAGCCCCAACCATTCTTTGATTCTGTGACCTTTTCCCCCACTCACTGCAAAACCACAGAGCGAGCAACCTCCCCCATTTCTTACAAGTCACACCCAAGGCAAGCGAGCAGAAGTTTCTGCGTGACTCATATTACATTTAATTGAACTTAATAAAGTTACTTTAATAAATCAATTTTAATGTAAAACATTCTTATAAACTTTTCTTCTTCTGTAGACAGTATAAGACTGTTTTATATATCCAATTATCTTGAAATACTGTTTTTTTCCCCCCAATTTCAATTCAAATACACATAGACGAATCAAAAGTTAACAGCCAAATCTAATGAAAACTATTCACCCGCTGATAGGGACAAACAGAAAACAAAGAACCTATACTCATATTAATCTGTAAACCTGTTTTAAAAAGTGCTTATATCTACACTGCATTCTTAGCACTGAAAAACAGAACTCTTAAGAATATATCCTGCATTAACCTTTAAATGGATTTATCATCCATTGATAATCTCACCTGGGAAAATAACCAGACAGAAAAGGAAAGCAAGACTTCATCCTGCTTGCCAGTATACAATCATAATTAGAAAGTGAAATGTTAAATTAGGATTTAAAGACCAAGCCACTCCAACGCCGGTTGAGCACAAGCACTCTAGAGATGCTGGGTTTAAAAAGCAACCTGCAGTTTTGCAGTGGCCAACCTTTACAGCATGGAGCTCTCACGCTGTTCTTCATTAGCTGACGTTTGCTCCAAATGATGCCAGGGAGACTTTCACCACTGACCTTGATGGAAGCAGAATTAGGGAACCGCAGAGCATATTTTTTTAAAATCTTAACCTCCGCTAATATTTCCACTGGGTGCTGTGACTGCAGTCACCACTTATGTTACAGTTTTATCCTAGTTTCTACTCTCTGTTCCACAGCCTATCAAAGTGGTATTTCAGTTTTAATTGACTCAAAAGAGCAGTAATAAAATCCTACAACTCGTTTTAAAGAGTTGAAGAGACTTTCTTAGATCTATTCCTGCTTATAAGAAAACTAAGTAGTGTGTATCCAAGTGTCGTCAGAGAAATCAACTGTGTCTGGCTGGGATAATACGAGGAAGACAGACACCTGCAGTAGCAACTGGTCCTAAACGATTTCACTAGGGAAGAGCCTTCTGTTGTAGCTGACAAAAAATTATATGTTGACAGGGCTTGTGTTCCTCAGAAGATGAAATCACATCATTTTGATAACTGCTTAAGACCCTACTGGAAAACCTGGAACTTCGAAAACAAAGAAACATGAAAAAAAGAAAACAATTTCTCTCGTCCTGTTTGTTCCTATCGTGTGCTAATCAAGTCACCGTCACCTACACAAACCATTCTTTATTTCTACCTCCCATTGGCAAATAGATGAAGCATATTGATTTGACTGGCAAAGAAATAAAAACAGAGATTCAGCTTCGCTGAACTTTAATATAACACAATTTAAAGTTATGGACTGGTATCTGACAAAACAACACTTCTAAATCTGAAAAAAAACTAATTCCACTTGAAGAAACATTGCAGGAGATCAAGAGCAGGAATGGACCAAAATATTTTGTTTCAAGGCCAGAGGCAGATCTTTCATGTAAAAGCAAAATACAAAAAGATTTCATCTCACACCAATGCCTAAAGAAAGATCCTCTCAGCTCACAACCAATATTGAGTTTGTCCAACACTCGCAGTATGTTTGCATAAAAACCACACTCCTACTCCATCATCTTAGGAAGACAACAAGAAATCAATCTCGGGGGACACGATAATCACAGTGGCTATTCCAATATAGACAATAACACAAGCATTAAAAGGAAAGGATAACCTTAATCACTATTCCTCTAATCCCATCCCTTCCAAAGCCACTGGAAGCCCAGTGAGATTGCAATGATGCAGAACACAGTCTGTTAAGTATCCCGTAACAACAAGAAATTAATTCAAGCATCCCCTCCCTTCTCAATATCCTGTGTCAGTTGTAGTTCTCTGAAAAGTCCTCTGCCCCAGCGTTTTATGCTCATAGGGCACTGCTCTAGAGACAAGATAAAGACAAAACTTGGGCGGTTTTTTCCTGCAAAACTCAGCTTCCAAATGAAAGACAAAATCTTTCAGGTGTTGCTGAGAAAACCAAGCAACTACAGTTATAAGCAGTGAACTGCTTATGATCCAGTGCTGTTCAAAAGATTACTTTAAATGTGTAGTCCGTGATTCCACAGAATTCAAGAACCTAACAATTTTTCATATGCTCACCCTTTTCATTATTGTGACATGAAGAAACATTATCCCTATTGTATGAGTGAGAAACTGTCACATAAAGACCACAGGACACGCTTTTAGATGTAGTAATGTACCCAAAGCTATAAGGTGGTAATTAGCAAGGTTTAACACAGCAGTTAGGCATACAACTCCTACCGAAATCAGTGGGAACTAATCACTTAACACCTTTCTAGAACTGGCATTAAGTTCCTATATACCTCCCGTATCCTTTAAACCTTTGAAATTTTTAATCGAATTTAAAAACCTCTGGAAGACATCAAATAACTGAACCCAGATGCCCAGCACCCAGGCTCATATCTACCTGCCACCAGGTCATTTGTTTTTCTCCCAGGAAGCCTGGAGAAGACAAGAGATGGCGAGTGTTGGATTGTAGCTTAGATGCCCAGTCAGACAAGAATGATGCAATCCATGCTAATATCTCAGTACAAATACTCGACATTTCTGTGCCACCGATCCAAAAACTCTAGAGAAGTGAAGTGTGCAGAGGTTAGCTTAAGGAGAAATTAATCTGAAAGTAGAAACCATAAGAGTAGCAAAGATACTGTATTACTCAAGCAGTAAAATTTTGGGACCAGGACCATTCTCTTATTTATCAGTATATTTCTACAGTTGTTGTAACAGACCCGAACGACTGCAACACCACCCCTCGTACCTTAAGACAGTCCTAACGGGCAAGTAGAAGCACAGCGCTCGCCCCAAGCAGCTTGCAGTGCAAGCAACGCTGTCCTTTCTTAGCTCTTAGGGTATTCTGAAGCAGTCTGCGGTGTCATCCAAAAAAAGAACCCCCAAAACCCCCCTCGATATCAAATACTTCACAAAAGTAGAACTAAGCACCACAATGGTTAACACATACTTTAAGCAATCAGCTCTGTTTTGCCATTGCGCTGGGCACAGGTACCTGGATCATGTCCCCTCCTACCCTTCTGCTCTCCCCTGGTTTTTTCCAAGCAGTCACACCACTGACAGACCCCTGGGGCTCATATTTTTTTCCTGCTGACGAGTTCAGACACTGCTCACATCTCTCATAACCACCCCAAAGCTACTCAGCCGCTCTCTTCTAGAAGGAGCTTTGCTGCACCACACCATCCCGCCTCGGATGCTCTTTCGGGCATCTCACAAACCCAGGAAGAGACAACATGTAACCTTCAGGCACAAATCCTCTCTTCTGCCTCCAAATATACATCCCTCTGTAAATAACAAGCTCTTTCCTCGAGTACCACCAAAACTCTCATTTATGAAAAGCAATATAAAGCAGCACAAACATACCTGATACAAATATTTTCTGAGAGTAACAAAATACAGTGCTTTATTCTTGGTTTTTTGTTTGTTTGTTTTGGGTTGTTGGGTTTTTTTTAAACCAGCTTTGAGTTCAAGCACAAACGACTGCACACTCCACGTTTTAATTTTTTCTAAGACAGCACAGGAAATGTGGAGTCAGAATGGGTACATGGATGGCAGACGAAGAACACAGCAAATGCAAGTTTACACCAACGCTCTAAAGCACAGTAAGTCTACTGCATACCTACCTGGTACCAAGATGTTAGCTGATTTAAAAAAAAAAAGTTCATCAAAACTGCATGTATGAAAACAGTACAAAAGTGGGCTGTTCTTATAATGCAAACTCTCTCACTGCAGGCTTGTAAAATCTTGGCAACCCGAGCGGTCCACAGATGTTAAATACTATTAGATCACTTCAGGGAAAGATCATGAAACACTGCTCTGTCAGATTCACAGCTGCCGTTCCATGGGATTTCAGACAATTTCAAATTAGAAGGAAGGAACACGTTTTTAACAGTGAGGGTGATTAACCATATCGCAAACTGCAGAGGGAAGGGCTATATCCTCCATGCCTTCATGCATGAGGAGAAAAGTTTCCAAAAGACACTTGCAAGACAAAATACAAAGTAGGTTTTAGTAAGAGTTACAGTTCCATTTCTTGGCTCTGAGTGAAAGCGAGTAGCCTGACTACCAGAAGATGAGGTATTACTAGATGGTCCCTCATGTGCCTAATTCCTGTGAGTCTGAGTTTTAATAACTCTTCTCACATAATTTTGCAAACTTCTGAACTTTCTTATACCTTAACAGAACAAGAAGAAACTGCTGAGATTAAGTCCTTGGGTGATTCCATGCTTAATCATATCATAGACCCTCTTGTTTAAGAACAGCAGACTAGAGGAGAGCAATGTTTGCCACCTTGCTGAAAATAATAGCAAAACCAGACTGTTTCAATAAAAACTGAGGCAGCCATCTAAGTTTAGGAAAACTCATACAGGAAGATATTTACAGAAGTCTATGGTTAGATGGAGAGCTTCAAAGTTTAAGGCAGAAGCTCAGCAAGCAGTAGAGGAAAGGATGGAAAAATGGGCAAGATCTGACAAAAAGGATGCTCTACCTCTGGTGTATGGTCAAAGTTTCCAAGAAAGATCAGCTGGAAAACAATAATATTCTCTCTGGGATCAGTTATGTCCTAGATGTAGTTTTTAACTGTACTTTTGGAAGGGAGGGTACTGGAAAGGTTAATACAGAATAAAATTTTTAAAAACTAATCAAAGAAAAAAACACCAGTAATTTAAAAGATACACATCCCCCCTGTGATGCTGGGAAAACCCTTTCATGTTCTTATCAAAGATGCCCAATCTACCATGACTTTGTATTTTCAGGGTAGATCCACACGTGAGCTCTAGTGCTGAATTCTTACCAGGGCAAAGAACACGCGTATTCACAACAAAAGGAGGACTGGGGAAGGGAAATGTGCAAATTGACTTAAAGTTGAAAATACCCCACTCTCAAAAAAACCCAAGTAGTACAAATCTGATAGCATAAATCTAAAGTCTGCATTGATAGCCCTCAGAAATATCAGGTGCTAGGGGTTTGACATAGTATATTCCATAATATACTTGACAAGGTTTTCCTTAGGATGGCGACATGCTTCAGTGGACCAGAAGAGAGCACCCACTTTTGAGAGAACTGAAACAAGAACCATTTTTTAGTGAGCTTAAGGATTTTATGAAAGATAATTTTAAGGCAATAACTTGAGATTTCAAGCCTATGGAGCCATGGGATGTTAAAATAGCCTTATTTTAGATAACATAATTCTTTCATTATTAACAAGCATTTTCTTATCATAGTATGATAAGCTACAGCTTGAGTCTGAACTATTCCTTTGTTTCAAATAAAAATGACTGCTATGGCTTGAGCATGAAAGGAAAGAGGATTCAATAAACTAGTTAATCTGTTCTGTTTTCTGTACACCAGTTCGAATGTCCTCAGCTGTAAGAACTTTACTCAACCGAAAGGTGAGGAAAAAAGAGAACTATTTCAATCTCACAGCTCCTGATTTCACTACCATCCCGACAAGAGCCCCATTTCCAGTTCACTCAGCCTTGAAGGTTTATATTTCTAACCTAGCCACCTTTCCCAGCTTCCATGACATAACCAGCTCATAGGCAGACTTACAATATGTTCAGGTGATCATGTCTGGAAACACTGATCCTTTCACAGGACACCAGAAATTTGAAGATATAAAAAACATGAATTAAAAGATTTGGCTAGAAGGACCTATTTTCAGATTCGTTTCAACAAATACTTTGTAACTTTAAGTAGAGAAAATCGTGATTTTTGCTTTGGAAGTATGTTTTACTGCTCTTTCTTTAAAAGAAGCAGCAATTTTGCAACTACCTTCCTACATAATCAGAAAAATCTTGTTAGTACACAACTAAAATATTCTGTTGCTTAGCAGTTTTCATCTCTTAAAATGAGCAAGTATATGAAGGGCCTTATCATGGTCTCAAAAGCAGAGTGCACCATTTCAGAAACAATAATCTCATCTTTACCAGTTCTAAGCTTTACAGTTTACAGATCCGTGCAATCAGATGTTTTCATGGCTTTTACAGGATCTTTAGTCACTTTTTCTTATAGTCCTTCTTTTCTTCCACAATAATAAATTAATGTGGTATATATAGAAGAATTCTTAAACCTTGATGCTACATTACATGCAGAAGCACAAACACAACTTGAGCCTCATGCTTATCCTGTTATGGATGCAAATAATACCTCGAAGCCATGATACAACTTTCACACTTAAAGAAAGCAGTTGTAGCAGTAAAGTTTCAGGTAATTAGTCCCTTAATATTGAGACCACATATGTGTTTTTTTTCACCCTGAACTACCACAACAAAAGCTATACATAGTAAAGACTAGTTAGTCCTATATAAATGATAGCTAGAATTACTATCAATTATTTAATGATTAATTTCTATTTAGGTAAAATATATCAACAGTTTTCATAGATTCACAGTGAGAAGGAAGGAAGCACATCTGAAGAGCGTCTTTTTATAGCCTCAACTGCTCTTTATCAGAACATCCTTCATTTCAGCAGGATTCAGTAAGGCAGTACTTGCTGCATCAAACCAAACTGGAAGATCTAATGATCCTGCCTCTTGCGTTACTTCCATGTTGGTGATGCTGTACAATTTTGCAGTTCTAACAACCTTATTTTCTTAAACTTAAGACTAAGTCTCAAAATTTCATCACTTTCTGGCAATTTTACTTTATTCTGGAGTGACAGATTCTGTAAACTATGGCAAATTATCCATTTTAAATCCAAATCTTTCAAATTATATTGAAATTTATTTATGTAATCTGAAGCACTCTGATCTGAATCAGCAGGGCTCAAGCAACATATTTGTGTGTGTGTTTGACAGGATGAAGTGTTTTGTCTCGTACAGCCCTGGTCTCTGAACACTACTCTTCTGGAGCCTACTCAAATAACAAAAGTAAATTTAAAAAAAAATAAATAAATAAACAGTATCAGAAAGCCAGAACCTCTAGCACAAAAGCCAAAGCCAACATTGATTTTTAGTGCAATATGATCCCCAAACTTTCTGACAGTTCAAACTACAAGAAGAGAACCAGGTTTTGCATCAGTTTATTCTCTTTAATACAGAAATCCCAACCCAACATCCATTCCACGTGTGCCACAGCTGCACAGGTACATACAGCAGGGCACTACCTACAGAGACCTAATGCAACGCATCTCTGACCAGTGTTGGGGGTCAGGGTACAAAAGTAACTGCAGTGAAAACAGTGGCAATTATCTTATGGAATAAAAACAGAAAAGTGAATTCTTGTGAAGAAATTTAACAGAGAACAACTGGTAACATCACTGTCAAGCTACACTTCCCAAGCCTACCATCTTCACTGATGTCGACAGATATTACACAAATTTACAAGACTCCCGAGTAACACCCATCACAACCTGACTTCGTAAAGCAGTTGAATAAGCATGTGTGAGAAACATATGCATGTCTCCTTCACGAACACAGAAAAATGCCCTGAACTATATATGGAACTGTCATACAACTTAAGTTTTAATTGTTACATGTATTAAATAAACAAAGGGATTATTTGCTTCCTATCTTAGATTTTACCAAAGGCTATCTTCAGGTTCTCACCTCTATTTGAGCAGCACAGATTTATTTAATGACACTTTGGATAAAGCACCCCATAACGCAAAAAGATATGGAAACTATTCTTCCCCCCCCCATCTTTTCCATGATTTATTACATTGGAGCAAACAAAGAATGCATCCTGCTACTGATTCAACAAAGGATTAGATACCGACATGGACAATGGAAAACCCTAAATCCATTGGATTGAACTTCAATAAACAAATCAACAAATCCTAAGACATATTAACTCTCTACAACTTTCTATATGAAGTGGGAAAGAGAACATCCCTAACAGTTACACCATGACTTTCCTCTTGGCTTTCTTACATGCTCCTGTGATGCATCCCATGATGACATTCTCAGTAGATGAAAAGTGGGCTGGGCAGATTCTTGGTCTGAAATAGGTACTCAAGTAATTAATTATTTCCTGGCAAGTCCAAACTCAAAAGGTGGTCTGCCAGAGATTTGCATTGTATTTCTCCCCTTAATGTGTCCAAACACCCCACCCCCCCCCAAAGAATCACCTCAGAGCCATTTTTTTAAGACATAACATGAAATAAATACCGGTACTTATTATGCAAGCACAGTAATATTTTACCTGATTCATAGATTCTGCTGCATCTCTTACTACATAAGCCAAAACTGTACGAGTGATAAATTACAGGGATGCATGAAATTACAGACTACAGGGGACACATTGTCAAAGACGCCAAAGGAAGGTGCAATATGCATGCATTCCCAACAGCGAGGGGAAAGGAAGCTCTCTCTTTGCATGGAAAGTTCCTAGACGAATGTATTTCCTTTGGCTGCCAATTTGTGAGTTGAGAGATTTTAAGGTTGGAGAAAAGGAGGAGAGGAAAAGGAATCCTCACTCTGAGCTCTTATGCTGAATCTCGGGTTCAGACATCAGTAACATTTGAAGCTAAACGGCATGCCTCAGCAGACCTCTGCTCCCTTTGCAGAGTTACTCTGAGTTACATGCACTGAAACCGTTCCTCTTAATCATCCACAGCATTGTGCAGTGATCTGTATCCTGCTCACTCTTGATCTGCAAGGGAGGTTGCCTATAGGACACAAACATTTATTCTCTTTCTTTCCCCATCTTCCGTGCTCGCCAAAAGCTACACACACCAAGTCCAAGCTAAAAAGCCCAGCTGAGAGGCAGAGTGTATTTCTCAGCTCAGGTTTTGCCTTGGTGCACTAACACAGCTTCTGCACAGGCACTGGGTTTCCTCTATGGCTCAGGCCTACATTAATGTTAGTCAGCCACACCCCTAGATATACATCGCAGAAAACACAGGACAAAAACCCCATAACCTGAAGTCCTCCAAAGACTGAAGGACTTGTCTAGGCCATTTGTATATGAGGTAGAGCTCTCTATAGAGAACTGCTTCCAAAAACTGCTTCTTTATAAGATACAGGTTGGAAGTTATCCGAAAAGCCATACTACAGTACTTCTGCAAGTCAGGCTGAGAGGACAGGGGGAGGAAAATTACAAACTGCTCTGTTACGCAAGAAAACGCACGCAAAGAGCCATGTAGGATTCAGAAGAGCAAGTTTATGCCTTTAAGATCAAACCTATTCATTACTCCATACCTTCTGTGTAACACATCTTCCCTCTTACTGATTGATAATCCAAAGACACAATTTCAATGGAAAACTGGCGGAGTTTTCCCCAGGTCATGGGGCTGTCACACCTAGCAGCCTGGGTAGGCATCATACATGCTCCCAGACAAGAAGTTTCAAGATTCTGCCTCAGTTCCAAACTCTGTCATCCAACTCCGAGGAGGTAACAGCCATTTCAAGCTGTCCTTCCCACCAAAAGGATCAAGGTGCCAGTGGCACCTAGCAAAAGGGAAGGTTTGGCTTAGGGAACTAAAATGAATTTAAACTAAGCATTAAAATCACATACATATGACTGTCTTAGAAGTGCTGAGATATACTTAAACAAACAAAAAAAAATCCTCCGAATTTTCTACATCAAAGCTGTGACTCAGGAAAAAAAACAGTGAAATGAAATCAAGTCTTCTCACTTTCCAGAAGGTGATCCCAATGATGCCAACTCAACAGCAGCAATAGTTGCACATCTAAGATGAGCTTAGGGCATCAATCTTGGTTCTAGCAATCAAGTGCCCTGGTGATTGGGCACTCGCTGCCTCTGTACGCAGGGGCTGAAGAGCTCTGCCACCCTGGTACCTTCAGCAGGGCAGATCTGTGGTACAGCCTCAGAGTCACACACTGGACCAGCCCGGCAGCTGTTCAAGGTGTATGTTCTCTCAGGACAGACAGTAGGCTGTAGCTTCCAGAGTTATTAATCTGACACTTTTCAAGAATACAGAACACGTTTAGAATTAAACAGAAAAAAAGAGGCTATGGATTATCCTTCTGTAAACACTTCACAGCCTCCACAGCCAGCCAGCCACTGGCTGCAAATACAGGTGTTTTGCTGTGAGCAGACTTTGGCTCCAGGACGTCATTAGGAAAATGCTGCCATGCTTTCCAGCTCATTTGGCCAGGGCAACGGAGGCTGTTAACTAATGCCTACAACTGTCTCAGTTGAGTGAAAGACTGTACAATGGTGGGACTCTTCCAAGGCTGTCTTTGGTTTCCAAATTTGAAGGGGTATGTTCCCTTTTTGATGCCACATGCCAAAGGCATACCTGGAGACCAAAAGCCTGTCTTCTTCTCTGGGGTTCCAAGACTCTCAAGCATCTTTCAAAGAGAGATGAAAAATCCACCTAATAAATATGGAAAGAAACGCTCTCACAAAGCTATCAAGAAGTACAAGAGTTAGAGAAAGTACTGGAGGGACTGAGGTAGATTTTCAACATTTTTTCATTTCTTTTTTCCATAATAATGACCAAAATTTACACAATAGTAAAAGTCTCGCATGCAAATGCAAACATCACTATAATCCCTGTTAACAAAGCACACAGAGAAATTAAAGCAAGCTTAACTAAGCAGTGTTTGTGAATATTAATGAGCCTAAAAGCTAAATCCAAGCTTTCAAAATTTGAAGTAAAAAGAGGATTGTTTTCAGACTAATTTGTATTTAAACCGGATGCTTTGCATGTGAAACGCGAGGAAGAGAATGAACTATGTTGCCCTAGAAAAGCATTAAAATTAGTATAACAAAGTAAGAGCTTTGAAAACTCTAAGTATCTGTATATATTCAGCTTTTAAGCTGATACACTGAGCTATGCTCAGATGTCACTGGACAGCGGCTCATTCCAAATCTCCACGTTACATTTTACTGCAGGCATCAAAAGAATACATACATTTTTGTCTTACTGTCACAGCACCCAACACTAATGGTTTTCCATCTGACAAGTAAAAGCAACGCATTCGACGCCCACTTCTCACACAGGCAGTTCAAGCTTGATTTTGTGAATGTTGAACATCCCTTGCATCAAACCAAAAGCTTTGAAATCCTACCAGCTTCAGGGAGGAACAGAAAGCACGTCAGGTGGGATTTATCTAAATCTTAGATGTTTATAACAGACACCCATATCATCTCTGCTCTCTTTACAGTTAGTGAAGAGAAACTGGTACTTCTGTTCTGAATGTTTTCCCATCCTCATGTAGATGTCTAGGTGAGGTGTGTCATCCTTGAGAACCACTAATTCCTCTCCACTGCCTCTGAAGGGAGCTGAAGACTCACTCCAGTGCAGCTATCTACAATGCAGACATCTAAAAGTAAGCAAGAGGAATCTAACCCTTCATGTTTCATGGTTCAGAAGCTCAACATACCCTATCCATCCACTGACATTTGACCAAGACATTAAAAGTACCAGCTCAATCCGAGAACAGCCATGTTCTTCCACAACCAGCCTCCCTTTGCTTGACCATCCTGAACGGACATAGCTCCGTTAACTTCAGCATTTTTTTGTTGGGGTTTTATTCGGTTTTTGTTTGTGGGGTTGTTTTTTTTTAGGGGGGGTGGTTGTTTTTTCAAACAAAGGATCTAACCCCCATATGAATTTAGTTCATAACCATACCAGATTAAATACTTCTCATTGAACTGAGTACCACCACAGGGGAGGACAGGGTGAACTGCCTAACACCCTAACAAAAACAGGTCTGCTTTATTTTATGTTTGGAAACCTTCAGTCCAGGAGGCAAAACCCATATACTGTTTAATACAGGTAAGTGAAAAGTAGACAGTAGAGAATGAGATAAGAATTGCAATAGTCTCTGAAAAAAGTTAAGGTGTAATAAAGAATAAGGCCAGTTTGTAATGAAGTATGTATATGTATGTATCCATTGCTGACCAACTAACTAGCCTTTAGAGATAAGAAGGAAGCAAAATTAGCCAAATGAAGAACACCACGTGGAATCCTCCAATCAGACTGTGGGGCTCAAGGGATACAAAGGTCTGAGCAGGAAAGATAGGGAGGGCAGCTAGCAAGAGCTGGTTCTGTGAATTGGAAAAGACCCAGGATGGTACAGGGCATGTGCCACAGGACAAGTTCAAGAGTTTAACCACGAGGAAGATTCAGATCTTCATCCCCAACGACCACCAATGGAGGCATAACTTAGGTGGACTGAGGCAGGATTATGGGAGGAAGTTATGTTAATGAATTCCTGGAAATTATTAGAATAACCTGACCTTTTCTTAGAAATGTAATAAATACCTATAAAAGCTGTAAATATAAGGCAAGAATCCTAATGCTTGCGCGCGCACGTATGGAAGGAGCAATCCCCCATGCCGCCCGGCGCTGCAATAAAGAATACCTGCTTAATAACACTGAGTTTAACAACTTTTTGATTTTTCTCTGATTCAACAGCACGGGAAGATGATGATTCTCTTTGCCCAATACCAACACCAGACGTTCACAGTGGTGCTCACGTGCCAGAGGGGCAGGGAGCATTCAGGTTGAGGCATGGGAACTCGGGTCCTTCAGCTATCCATGGAGGCACATCCAGAGTTTCAGGGGAAAACATAAAAGCAGTCACCAGGCAGCCTCAAACTATATTCTAACATCTCCTTATGAACAGCCCAAAGGAAACAAATTCATTTTGTAGGGGCAAAGGACCCATGCAGAGCCCTTCTGCTTTTACTTCTTTCTGCTTCGATGGAAGGCAGTAGCCCTAATGAACTACTGGTAAAAGAAAAAAAAAAAAAAATAATTAAAAAAAAATCACAGGCCAGTTATCTTCTATGAACTCACCTTTCCCTCCCACCACCCCCAGCCTATCACTATCCCTTCTGCACTGAGTACAGGAGTACAGGCAGCTGCAGCCTGCATTATTCAGTTTAAACAGAGATCAGTGGTTACTGGAGCTCAAATGGTTCATTAACTTCTTGTGCTTGGACCCTGGAGATAAGAACCCACTGCCTAGAGCAGAATTGTATGAAGACAACAAAGGATAAATAAAATAATACACAATAAAGTGAGCAAAGTAGGACTGGTTTTCCCCCTTCTGTCAAAATCCTAAACAAACGGGAATTCCCAACCTTACCCTGCAGAGACAAATGTAGCCGAGAACTACAACCTTCAGGCTGAAAGCTGGAATTTACCTCCTGCATTCATGCACAAATAGGCTAATAGTTTGGATCCGAGTCAGAATCACAGATGTGTACATCCTAAAACACAACTGCTAACACGTTTGGCAGCCTGTGCAGCATTGGTATGAATAAGGCTTCCCTGCCAATTGGTCTCCAGTGCAACCCAAATGTGCACAATAAAACATAGTCCAATGTTGCTCAAGTTCTGTATTCCTGCTCCATGGGAAAGGAGCGGGATTTAAGAGTAGCAGATTTGTCAAAGCTTCACTGCCTCCCCCCCCAGCATACAGTATCCAGTGACACAATATCCAGGTGCTGAAAGTTCCACGTGCTCAAAGCCAGCTCATTTAGTTCATTCCTGACAAAAGCAGCGACATTTGCCAAAGTTTCAGTTTAATTCATCCTAGGTTGAAAAGCCCCATTCCCTAGAGGGAAATATAGCTGTCTAATGAGGAACAGTCACACACAATTACGCTGTAAGGCAGCAAATGGCTGAGGATCTTGAGAAAGCTGATTTGTTAGACTAATTGCTGGAGGTAAGAACTTGGGTAAGCAGTGCCTCAGAATACAATCTCAACACTTCCTAGGGGATTCTACACAAGGATTCTTGGATCTTCCTTGAGATGAAAAAGGTACAAAATAAGGACTGGGTGAGAAAGTAACCTGAGCCATCTCATCTCTTTGCCTATTAATTTCTTTACAGGAGAAAGGAGGTTTACTTAAAATGTGCATTCTATAAGCTGCAGTAGGAGCTTGCCTCCAGCTCTAACAGCCGATCTCTTGACAGAGTAGCACACCTCTCCACCTGACTGGCGGCTTTCGTCTCCTCCAAGGCTGCATTCAGCTGAGCCCTGGTGCCAGGCATCTATAGACTGCAAGCAAGAAAATACCTGCTAAGGTGAGGCTTTAGTCTAGGGGTGTAGGTGTGCAGGTTCACCTTCCAGAGCAGCATCGTACCCGCCTCTCCTGCTTTACAAAGCCAGAGCAGCTTTTTGCTCCTGCTGCTGCTATGTGGGCCCAGCTGCAGTTCCTAATGCACATCATTATTTCTCGTAAGGGTCATCTACCACAAAGTTAGGACAAAGCATAAAAGCAGCCACACAGATTTGTATTCTTTAACAAAGATAGTCTGGAAAATAATGGCATATCACTGAAGCAGGATGTGCAGCATCTCTGCCGTGAAGAACAGCTCTCCCTCCCCGAGGTACTCTCTCTCCCTCTCTCTCTCGCATCTCATCCCTTTCCTCTTCTGCCTTCAAAATGCCCATGCATACCAAGGAGGAACTTTCTGGCCCTTGAACTAAATCTGGGTCTCTTTTCAATGTTGCAGAGCTTCTGAACTTTTTGCTTTACACCCATTAAGAGATATTTCAGTTCAAGAGCACCTTTGTAGGAGGGGAGCGGCACAAAGACAGCGAAAGGGAACAAGAAACCCCCTTAGCAAACCCAGTAGCATAGACTTCTGTAATTGATCCAGGAGGGAGACGAAACCATAATTAATCCATTTGGGAGATGGCAATGTCTCAAATACACTTTTTTTGGGAGGGCAGGGGGGAGCACCTGGTTACGTTCACTTTACAAACAAGCAAAAGCTAATTGCTTCAGAGTGCCAGAAAAATCTATCCAGGGAACACATCCTCTTATCTAATACCACCTGCAGCAGGACTGTGCTGCTCTGAATTACAGCCAAGATCAAAGAGCATCTGTGCATAGCATTACTGTATTTCCTCCTCCCCTCTCTTTGCTCCACGAGACAGGTTTGTATTTCTGATCACTCTGTCAGCTAAATTGTTACTTTTAATTGCGAGACATTCCCACTTCTCACCTTCCTCCTCACACATCATGACAACACAAAGCTCAACATATCTGTCATGGTTTACAGCAGCAGGGAATGTGACAGTCTCAAAGCAGCAGCTCGTTGCAGGATCGACTCCTTACAAAGCGGCTGCTCCAGGTAGCTTTTCTGTCAATGTACGGACCAGCATCTGCAATTCATACACTCACTGATTCCCACTTGCTACTGCTAATAAGGGGCAGGTTACATGTAGAACAGCATTAATTAGTTATAAATGGAAATTAATTACCATAATAATGAAAGGATGAATGAATAAAAAGTTTGCTTCTTTTACAGTGGTATTTACAAAAGATGGATTAGTAAGGTAATTTGCGTTAGATTTTTACTGACAAACCCATGAGAAATTCAGAGCACGATGCAAGGAAACAGCTACTCAGAGGCATTAATTACCAGACCACATCAAACCTAACACCTTCAAGAGGATGGAAAAACCCCCGAGAATCAAATGCCATAAAGAAAAAAGTATATAATACCGTGTATTGTGTCTGTGAGGCATGTGCTCAAAGTTGCCTGCTTTGACCCTCTTTCATTGATTTAAAGTACATCTGTGTTGCTGGAAGTTGAATTTGCACAGCAGCTGGCAGAGCGTGCTGCTTTTGGGCATCGACAGTGATGGAGAAGCCCTGATACAAGTTCCAGCTCGCAGGACCCTGGGTGGCGCCTTGGGCAGCCCAGCTCACACCAAAATCTGTGCTGAAGGGTTGGTAGCCAGCAGCGACCACACTTGATAGAGCCCCATCTCTAATTGTGTCTCTATAGGTATCTATTTACTAGAAGCTACAGCAGAGAAATAGCTCACAGAATTATCAGCCGTATAACACAGTGGAGAGTACTGCACAGACATCCTGTGCCTTGGAGGACAGACTGCATTCTCCACGTCTCTGGCTGGATTAAGATAAAAGAAACTCTTTGGAAGTTGGTCAGCAGTTTGACTTTTCTAAGTTAGTTTAACACTTCCAATCTCCAAGACCGGCTGGAAATCAGAAGTTTTAATTGCAACATATTGAGCTCACTCTTCACCCTCGACTTCATCAGTCTTTGCAATGTATTCGGTCACACCAAAACACTCGGCATCTCTTTACAGAGCACGCTAGTGGGTGGCCGCAGCGGCAAGAAGGATGAACCCAGCATTTCAGGTCAGTGGCAATTACCACGGCAGGACTGCCCGCCTGCGTGAGCCCGATCGCACACCACTGCCGCTGACTAAGCCTGCTCCAGCCAAAACCCCACGCAGGAGCTGTGTGCTGCTCACTGACAAGGCAGATGACAGTGATTAATCTGGGAAGCTTAAGTTATGATAGCAACAGCTGAAACAAAAACACTTTTGTGGGTAGATCAGGCTCAATGTTGAGAAAAGGCTAACAACACTGACTTAACACAGAGGAGAGGCCAGCAGGCAGAGGAGAGAAGCAACTGTTGTAGCAGATGCCTGGAGTTGCACTCACATCTGAGATTCTCTGAAAAAGTATTCGCTCCAACACTGGGAATCTACTGGAACTAATCACAGGCTTCTTCTAAGCCCTTTTACTAGATCCCTTCAGCACGAAAACACCACGCATGGTGTGAGCCAGAAACCTTGGTACTGTCAAACAAAAGGTAACGGTCACATAGGGCACTGAAACGGGGTACGAGATCTGCAGTAAAATTTTTAAAGACTAAGCTCCAGCTTTTGCTTGGTTCAGCTGGCAGTTTATCGGCCAAACTTCCTTCCTAGACTACCCAGTTTATTTGATGGGGGAACAAGTTTGGTGTTTTGCAGTGATAAAAGGAATGGTTGCAAATAATGCCAAGGAGGGGGAAGATGCTTGTCTGACCAGGGAAGATGTACCTACATATTGCCTGCAAGGGACAAGCCAGCACTGGCATAAATAACATGCTGTGTAAAGCAAGAGTAACTTTCCATCAATTCTACGAAAGGCCTTTTAGTCCTGTAAGTGCAAGTTTGTACATACTTCATTCATTTATCATCCCTAGTGGCTTTTATATTAAATTAAATGTTTATACAGTGCTTTGAAGATGTAAAGTACTGAAAGTGGCAAATACTTTCATTAGATATCAAAGAGCTAACTATAGCTTCTAGAGAATAAGTGGATCCATCAGCTGAAATAATTGGTTGCATCTAACACCGTGACAAAGTAGAAAGCTATAAATGTCATTTTTTTCCCATGGTATATAGACAGGCAAGTACAAAAGCACACTCAGATTTGCTCTTCAAGAAAGTGGATCACAACAGGACTATTTTACCAAAAGAATTACCTTGTTGTTTGTTGGGAGGAGCATTGCCTTTCTCTTAAGGATCAAGTTTTGGACATAGCTAGAAACAAGACACTACAGATGACATAACTGTGCAAACCTTTATGGAAAATGCATTGTCTTTGATTTAGGCCTATTTCACTAAAGCTAGACTCTGCTGACTTTGTATTCCGGACTCCAGAAGCACACAGGTTACATACAGCCGAGACACTACCTGGAAAATATAAAGAGACCTCCCTGAAAGGCAAGAGGCATGATTTACAGAGTTACAATTTCAAAGTTTCTTTAGTACCCATATCAAATATGAATGTTTTTCTGCAGTGGAAATATGCCTTGGATTACTGATTCTTTGGATTTCAATATAACATTCAAAATTATTTTGGTGAATTGTTCTTCTTTTATTATGTCATTCTGAGATTCTTGAAAATTGACATTTTACCAGCCTCCATCAAAATGGCCGCTGTCTTCTCCTACTGCCAACCGTACTGAAGTTACCAACTTCAGACACTCATTACTTTCCCAGTATCTGTAGTGCAGCCTCTAAACGCCAAGACAGGAAAAAGAAAAAACCACAGGCAGATTAGCACTGCCACCACTAATTAAGCTAAAAATATGCCCCATGGAAGTAATAAAAGGGGGGGGTGGGGGGTGGGAATCAATGGGAAAGACATTGACATAGCAGGAGCAAGGCAGCTCCAGCTGTTTGGGCATATCTGGCCGACATAAATGACTACCACCAACTTATTTATCCTAGGTGAAGGACAGAAGACCAGAAGCTGATTTTTCATGAAGCAGATAATACATGGGCAGGGATCTAGAGATGTGTGTTGCTTCTGCCATTTGTGGACATTTTCTCAAGTTAAATCTAGCAAGTCAGAGCTGTGAACCTCTCTCCACCAGCTGCAAAAAGCAATCCCAGCCTTCTGACCTGCCAGGGTCAGCAAGGGTTAATAACACGTTTCTCAGATGCTTTGGACATGCTGTGAAATGCAAGACAACAGTTATCTTGTACCTTGTAATGAAAACAGGGATTGGAGAGCTTTTCACCCCCTTTGTGAGCAGTTATTTTATTTCCTAATTTCTTTCTAAATATCTCCACATATTGTGACTAAGGGGTTGGACCTCTGTAACATGTTTAGATTGGTTGGATTCTGTGTCCTCAACCTAACCTGCCCCCAAGAACTGCAAATGCTGCTTTGGGAATCTGTGCAGCTCTGTTAATAACAGCTCACAAAGGTTACCAAGATAACACACCCAAATCTCTTAAGTAATGTTACAGCTCTAAAATATTCAGGTTTATTTAGACAGTGCTTTTAAAGGAGATAAAGATTTAAATTTTGATTATTTAAAATGTAACTTTAATCTTTTTATATAAATGCTAATAATAAAATCTGTGAAATATCTCCAGGAAAAGTAGAGAAGATAAAGGAGAAATTGTCCTGTGGGAACTTTCTCCTATCACCCAGAAGTATGAGCTTTAGCATCCCAGCCACTCTGATTACTGACACAGCATTTAAAATAGCCTTTGACTCACACTATAAATCGGCTCAAGATTTTCATCTAGGTGTGACAGTGATCCTCAGATACCTACACTTTAATTTGTTAGCATGCTCACTACCATAGATTTACTTAAATCTGTTTTCAGATTTGACCATGAATTTCACAAAAATCATAGCTCATCCAGCACTTCTGCAAGACAGAAAATTAAGACAAGGAGCAAGGCAATAATCACCAGGAACGAGCCTCGAGAACACAGCAATATAAGTGTATTAGGTGATTGTACCAACCCATGGACAGACTATCAGAGCAGCTTTGCAGACCGTGCACAGCAGTTTGAAGTGATAAGGGGTCCTGCACGTCTCAGAAGGTTTGGACAGCCTAGAGCAAAGGCGAGAAGCAAACATACATGGTGGAGAGACAGGATTCTGTGCCAACAGCACGGTAAAAGAAACCCAAGATCAGCTAGTGGTGAGAGAGAGCCCAGGAATTTACAACAGAGAAGTAAAAAAACCCCAGATTTAGACAGAACAGCAAGAGGGGATAAGACACCATGAAGTTCTGCTAAAGAGATTGTTGCAAGAAGCACTTTGGGGTTGTGCTCTTACCAGGCACAACTGCTCCAGCTGACTCATGTATAGGAGGGAAGACAGATGATGGAGGCAGTCTGTTGTGGCTGGTGTCCACGGAAAGGACAAGAGGTAACGGGAACAAGATGAAGCACAGTTAATTCCATTTAACAATAAGAATTAATTTATTTTTCTTATAAACTTGATTGAACACTAAAACAGGTCACCCAGAAAAGCTGTAGAGTATTCTAGGAGATATTTAAAACTAGACAAGGCCAATGTGCTGTAGTTGCCCCTGCTTTGAGAAGGATGGTTAAACTGAAGGATCTCTAGAGACACCTTCTAACTTCCACGTCTCTGTTAGTCAATAACATCTGGGAAGTAAGGGAGACGACCTTCAAGCCCTCAGGAACCAGCTCCCCCCCAGCTCGAGCTCTCAAAATCAGAGGAAAGGACCCAAGATGCCTTTAAGATGTAGGAGGCTCCAAATATGAACTGCTACCTCTCTTTCACTCTAACTCCCAACTCTTCTCCATCTTTTGGCACCCTGTCCTTTTGACGCCCAATTCATCCCCACCAGGTATGGGAGCATTGTATCCACCCAGCTTCATTTTTCCTTTAGCTCTGTTTTCAGTATCACCTCTCCAAATTCACAGTGAATGTCACATGTTAATGAAATAACCCTCCAGAGAATGAAGGCCGCAATGCAAACAGGAACATCTTTATCAAACATAGTTTTTGTTTCGGGAAAACTTCTCTCAGGAGAGGAGCCATGGTTTAATGACTCCAAATTTAGCTCACTAATGCCTCCTCAACTCTAAAAGTTTCTAGGCAGTCTACATAAGCATATGGATTTTATAATGCCCATGTCAGCCATTAAAAGGGAGGATCTTGGAACTGCAAGTAGAATATAGAACAGGCCATTCCCTGTACCTAAATCTTTGATTTTTTTCATGATGGCAGCGGGTGAGATGCTAGCGATGGAGTCTAGTGGGGAATCCAGCACATGACTGTTCTCTCAAGGAAGCACAATGCTGTATCGGGCTCTTCTCTTCCTGAGGGGAATTCAGAGTCAGAAGTTGTTGCAAATAGCAGTGACTGGCCTATTCCTCCTCCAAATAATCCATGAAAAAAGCTACAAGCTGCAAATTGCAATAAGAAGCTTCCTATAGTGCACTGCAGACATATTTCAGCTTCACACCACAGCTGAGCTCTATGTACAGTGCAGTTCAAGCTACAGGGCTCATTCAGCCTCCAACCTCTTCCCCAAGACTGATGATTTCTTCTAGCTGTTACAGCACAGCCACTTGTTTGCATTAGGTTTCCGCATACAAGAAAAAATGCCTTGCTCACTACTTGAGCTGGCTTTTGTTTTACCTGAAGGAAAATCAGCAACAAAAAGTCATCTGAAACTCCCTGGCCAGAGCTTTAATAGACTTTCACCTGCTGCGCAGCAGGCACAGAAGGCAACCCAAAGCACGTACTTGCAAGAGGTTAAAAAAGCATACTGTGCCCGTGACTGAAAACGGCTATCCATCTGTAGCAACAGGAACAAGGGAAAATTAAAGTGGAACACATACTTGAAAAAGCAGAGGACCCATATATAGAGCTAAAATCACAGGTCAGCTCAGAACTGAATGCCAGCCAGAACAGCTAAACAGGTGTGTATTTTTAAATCAGAATATAGGAGGCAATAAATCATTTCCACATAGGCCACAAGAGAGCTGTCAGATGGCAGTGACTTTCAGAGGTTACCCATCAAGCCTAGGATCAAAACTGCAACTTTGAATGTAAAAGACGAAAGCCCATACACGTCCCCTCTGGAGTGACACTGCACATAAAGCAGCTGCGGTGGCAGGAACAGTACCAGCGTGCTTTTAATTTACATCCTTTATGATCCGTATCAGTCACGTCAGAGAAACCAGGCTAATTGGCATTTTTTTCCAACGTTGCTAATAAAAGCCTTGTCCCAAACTATTATACCCAGTAAGCAGCAGCGTCACCAGGTGCGGGCAGAGCAGAGAGCAAGCGAGCGTCCTAGTATTTGCGACATCTATCGTTTTACCCATCTCTCTGCTGATCTCATCAAGTACAAATCTGACAAATTCCTGTTAACTCAGGAACTCTGAGGAAACTGTCTGGGCCGGCTTTCTCGTCTACCTCACATTAACCGCAGGAAGCACGATGTTGCTACCAGCGCAATGAATATTGTATCAGCTACTATAATGCCCAGGCAGCAATCTCCTGACACACACTGACCTTCCTCTGTTATTTACTACCCAAGTCAGCCCCAGAAAACTGGAGAAATAATTGGTTTTTTAAAATCTATTATTACATAATGCTACCAGAAAAACTGAGAGAAAACTCATTTCTACGTTCTACTTGGTAAACAACATTTTTTCTTATGTAACCAGAGAAAATTAAGAGTGGGGGACTTTTAACAAGCAAAGTTTAGTTCCAGTCGGGATGAAGCTGGCACGAGCACTGCTACAGGCTTACATGGGGGAATAAAAACTAAAACCACATCAAGTACTTTTTAAATTCCACTCTAAACTGACAGGCTTAAAGAAAACAAGACAAAATCTGGCTTTATGCATTACCATCTTGTCTAACTCTACGATAGAGGCAAATGTCTGCAGAAAAATTAGTGCATCAAGCATTTTTGGGAGTCAAGTACTATTACTCGCACTTTACAAATGAAGAAAGTAGAAGTGATTTGCCCAAAAGCCATAAGACAGACAAGGACTCAACTGAATACACAGCCCACAGCCTCTCCATCTGGTGCTCTTCTGTCTGCTAAACAACAATACTCTTTTCAGGCTACTACCAGCAAAAGGATAACACAATCTGGATTATTTTTTTTTATCCAGCTACGTTTTCAAAGAGGAAACAGATCTATATTGGAAAACACTCACATTGATTGCTTGCTTCAAGTCCCAAATTAGATGAAGAATTTCGCATTTGGATAAACCAAAAACATTCTCATCTCAATTTAACTTTTCTCTGTAATGAATAGGAGGATCAAAGACACTGGAGATTTTTGCCAGGCTATAAAAGAAGTTGAATTAAATTTAAAATTTCTCGGCTGGGGGAAAAAAAAAAAAAAAAATCAAACATGAAAAATACTTCTCTGCATCCCAAATCAGAGCGAGGAGTTAAATTTCTTTTAACCTCTAAAATAGGACTTGTCAAACTCTGTTTTGATAGTCTTTTTAATCAAAATGGCACATTTTGATATTTGTAAGACACTTCTTTCAGTCCTCAAAGCAGCAAGTCAGCCTGATATGAAGTAATGTTTTCCTACTGCACTACAGAGCTCACATCTCCTTACAGGCTGGCAGGACCGTCTCTTCATGGCCACCTGGCTACAGCACTCCAGTGATCCATCAGAAGGCTGGAACATTATTGCAGGAGATGAAGCTCAAGCCTTTTATCTGTGAGCTGAGCTCTCGGCAGCTTCACAAGTCCTAGGCAGTAAGGAGTTCACAGCAAAATAAAGCCACAGACAATTTTTCTGATTCAAAAGAAAAACACTGGAAGACAGTTCAACTGACTTTGGTCCAAGTACAATATTTTTGAACTGACCGTGAAAAAAGTATTCTTGTTTCTCTTTTAAGGGGAAGGGGGAAGAGTCACTTGCTTATTTTCAAGACTCTAGGCTTAAAACTTCCACAGAAAAACTGACTTTGCAGATATTGCACCTTCTACCATAAAATAATTATGATGAATAATTCCCAAACGTTTTTTATGTAAAACTGTAAATTAACTCATATTTGAACTGTTCATTGCAGCTTCTCTTTCCCTCATGTTCCCTTAGGGCTGGGTACTGGTTAATGGGCCACAAGCACCCCCCACAATTAATTCCAATTGTCGTTAATCTTCCAATTGCCTTTTTTTTGTCTTTTCTGTCCATTCTGAAGCAGCCAGCAAAAACATCTGAGGAAGCTACAAATACTAACAAGCCATGCCAGAACAGAGAAACATGGTTTAGAAATTCAGCAAGCATAGATATTCATGTAACATCTGGGAGATCTATTTTTATTCACTTTTCCTATTGTATCAGGAGGAAAGATCAAATTCATTTAAATACAGAGAGGAAGCTTCCAGAATGAACATAAAAAACTGCCAAGATTGAGGTTTTGGTAATTAGCACAACACTATGTATAGCATGGGATTGAAAAAAGGCCAGGTAGCATCTTGAGCCATTAACTACCATTCAATTCTCTCTTTCTCTCAAAAGAGATATCCAAAAGCAATATTTTACATTTTCTATCTCTTGGACAACCACCTTCTCCATCTTTACCCCCAACGGTATGCTCTTACCCTGAGCAAACACTTTCCTTGAAGGAAAGATCTGCTGATAAGCATGCACTCCAGCCTGCAGGAGGACAGCTATTATGCCATAGCGTTTAGTTGAAGGAAGCTGGTTAGTGCCACAGTTTGAAGTCAGGGAAAGAAAAGCAAAATACAGTGGCCACCTTCTCTTCTCTCCAATTGTTAAAGCAGGTGACATGAACAATAATCAGATGCAGTAACGTTTGTAACAGGCAGAGATGATCACGGGGCTGGGAATGAATGTTCTGGGCGTTACGAAGGACGGGAAGCAGGATGGGACAGAAGATGTGGTTGTGATCTCCACTTCACAAAACCCCAGCTTCCTTCACACTGATCAGCTCGGCAATAAGCAAAGTAATCACAACCATTCCCTCGAAAACAAACAGACTGGCAAGATGGGCAATCTTTACATGGTCAACAAAAGCCCTTTGGTTATAACGATCGGCTGTAAACAAGCACGCAGTTAAATGAACAGAAGAAAAAACGGAAGCAAAATAGACCAGTGGTAGTCAGCTTTGCTTAAAATCAAAACCTCATTTGCTCTCATGTCTCAGTTCATACATGTGTTACCTTTATATGCCAGAAGTTGTTGATAACAGCCATTGTCCAAAGCTGGAGGATACTTTGACAATACAAATACTCAAGAAGCTTCCTGCAAAGCAGCAGGAGGAATCAATCTTCAGGTCTTTACACTGCTTCTCTACAGCAGCAAAAACACTGCAAATGATCCATAACTAATTCTTCTGAGTAAATGAAGAGAGAATTAAATCTATCCTGTTCTTACTTAACACTTACAGGTCAATCCATTGTTCAGCTGACTTTCTGTAAATGCTAGTCCCCTGTCACAGTCAGCAACGGATAGAGGACGCTCTCATACAGCTCTGGAAGCCACGTGTCCACCCATGATCAGCCACATACGGTGGCGAGGATGGAGACAAGGAGCCAGAAGCCCCTTGGGCAGCGTTCCCATTTCTTTCCAGCCTACCACTCTGAGCTCCCCACATACTCCTCATTTCTTCCTTAATTACTACAAGTAATTTTATTAATATACTTTGCAGCACCATTAACTATTACCTGAGGCTTAACGTTAAAAATGAGGCAATATAATCTTAATGGTATTAATTAATACTACCATGGCTTTAAAGTTTCACAGATCTGGCCAACAAAGCATGTAAAGTGTGTTTTGGGTTGAGGGTTTTTTTAGTGGTTTTTATTTTTGTGTGTGTTCTTTGTTTGTTTTGTTGGGCTGTTGTTTGGTTTTTTTTAATAATGCCCCTGACAAAAAACAGGAGCAGAAAGGTGGAGGCTATAACAGCAGAGACTTAAATTAAAAAAAAAACCCCAACAAAATAACTCCCCCCCCCCAAGCATCACCATTATGAAACATGGCACTTTGTCCAAGACACTCTCATGCTTTTGTCAGTGAAGACAACAATGCAGACACACATCACCCACAGAAAAAACAGCAGTAAGGTCCCATTTGTATGGATTTTTTTTTTCTCCTTCCTTTCTTGTGTTCTAAGCACAGAAGCAATCAGCAAGCTATCTTTTGATATCACTTTGACGGCAAGAGGCACACAATCACTAATGTGACAGGGATGGCAAAGGCTTCAGCAGCTGCAAAACTGGACATTGCAGCAGTCAGAAAACAGAGGGTGGGAGAGCAAAATGGAGAGAGAGTCTTTGTTCCTTCAGTGACACGTTTAAAACTTAATCTGCACAGCACATTCTGTCAGAACAGAAAGGCTAAAACTGTGTGTCCTCAGCAGAGGTTTTACCAGAATGTTCAAATTTATGGCTTCTATGACTAAACAGTCAAAAAATCTGGCACCAAAAGTTCACACTAGAGATTTCTGTTCCTGGATTTCTCCCTCTCTCTCTCGAATTGAGCAGGGAGTTTTACAAAAAAGGAAGTTGGCTTTAATCCCAGTTCTTGGAATTCAATAGTTCACCAATTGGAAAGAAAAATACGTAAACTGTAGGTATTGCTGCTGTGATTTCCAGAGGCACTCAGCAAACAGCTCCAGTTGCAGCTAGGAGGATCTACAGCTACTCAGGACCACTAAAAAAAAAAAAATAAATCATTCTTGTAACTGTAACTAAGTACAGCAGTCAAACCGCTCGATAAGTGTTATTAATTATATTGTCAGCTGAAGACCGATCTATTTACTTTGCAGTGATACTGTAATTATCAAGAAAGTGCCCTGCCTTTGCCTGGTAACTGCCGTTTGCAGTAATTAATTTTCCTCTGCATGTAGATGTTTGATAGTATGATGTAAATCACAAGGTATTTGCTACTTACAGTTAAAAAGAGGTATCTACTGTCACATTCTTGAAAGCATCTTAAAACATTAAAAAGTCACATGAACACAGAAATACAATGTTCTTGCATGGTGGGTTGGTGTCTGGAGGGGTTTTGGTAGCGGGGCAGGGGGCTACAGAGGTGGCTCCTGTCAGAGGCTTCGAGAAAATCCCCCAGATCCAGTTTTGGACACACCTCTGGCCAACGCCAGGGCAATGGCGCTTCTGAGGATAACTATTTAAGAGTGAAAGAACCTTGTTGAGGAGTTCTTTGTTCTTGAACAAGTGAGAGAAGGGGGATGGGAGAGAGCCAGCCCTGCGGACACCCCGGTCAGTGAGGAATGAGAAGGAGGCTGTGCCGGAGCAGGGGTTCCCCTGCAGCCCAAGCCAAGTCTGTCTTTTGCCCATGACCATAACTTGTGCATGAGCCCTCCCTGGCCTGTGTCTTAACCCTCAAGCCTTTTTGATTGTATTTTCTCCTCCCCATCCCTCAGGGGATGAGGTAGAGGTGAGCAAGCGGCTGCGGGGGGGGGGCTTTTGTTGCCAGCTGGGTGGGCTCAAACCACACCGCCTTGTTAATACACCTTTGAGCTAGGCCTTAGGGAAAAAAAGCCTGCTAGTGTTGACAAACATCTTGAAACTGCAATTTCCTAGTTTTCCAATGACTTTATTCCAAGTAACTTCTTGGTGCATCCAAGTCGCAAAAGCCAAGCCTTAGAGCCTCACACCTCAGTGCTCAGTAGCTGGTCACAGGGAAGGACTAGTTATCTTGGAAAACTCTTGTGTCTGTGCTCCCCCCAGCACTATGTACACCTACATATGGGTGGTGATACCAAGAACAATGCAGCTTTCTGCCACAGCTAGACAGAGATAGGACAGACCAGAGAGTAGTCCTAAAGTGAGAAAATATTCTGTGACAATCCTTGAAGCAAAAGGTTCAATCTTGCCTTCTCCCATCCCAGGCAGCACAGCCCCAACTCAGCTTGCACTAAAAAGAGCCATTTTCCTACTTCCTTGTAACAGATTCGCTTCTTGGCTTCACCATTCTTAGATATATGTCAAAAACTACAGGTTTATGGGAAATACTCATAACTTGGAATCAAGGCAGCTCTATACCTGGAGGAGAACATTAATACATCCTTTTCTAGTATTGTAAACCTACCCAGTTCAAGGGTAACACATTTTTCTGCTGGAGATCCAGTGTTGTGTTTGACTGGATCCTGTACAGCTATGTCCCTTATCCTTCCCCCTCTGCCATCTCCTAGGGACCCTAACCCTTAACACCACAAAGTTCTTCTCCATCCTATGGATGTGTAATTAACTCTTACATTCACCCACTTCAGCTACAGAGAGCAGCAATAAAGATATTTCAAAGATGATTCCTCAGCTCCCACAGTTGTGATGTAAACGGTTGGTTGAGGAAAAAAAAAAAACCCCAAACAAAAATTAACTAAGATCTTGAAATAATGCACAGTAGCATCATATCTGAGGGCTAGTACTTGCCCTGTGCCTAAAAGTAACCCTTCAGTTTGTCCTTCCAGTGCATGGGCATTGCTTCTTCATGATTTGCGACAAAAGGAAAACCTGTATCATGACCACGTCGTTGCAATGGCTCAAATCTAGGATCCACTGATGCAACAGCCCTTAACTGCAGTGAAATTATCTCCAAAGTGTTAAATAACGCCTAAATACGCTATTTTCTTTTGCTGCCCCTCTTTTTAAGTGTTCCACATTTGAATTTTGTGGAACTGTGAGTCATCATCTGTGACTGGTTTCTGCAGGGGCCATCTTGTATTTCTTACTCTCGAGGAGTAGATCTTGATCCTCCAGAAAAACTGTTGTAATTTCACCTTAATAAAGGCTGCAGGAGGCTTCCATTGGGGATTTATTCAACTAGAAGAGATTTTTATTTTTCAGGGGAAAAAAAAAGGAAAAGATGTAATTTTTTTTCCCCCCAACATACAGTTTAATTTGCAATACAGAATAAATTAGGACAAAAAAGCCCAGGGATGTTTAAGGCAAAAAGTCTTTAGCAGCTTTGCATACTTGAGTATGAAGCAGAGGCAAATTAACTGATAATCTTCTGTGCTAAATTTATACAGGAGACAAGTTATTTTACAGAATATTCTCTAGAGTGGTCTTTTCTTTTAAAGAAAAAGTTAGCATTTTACTTGACCAAAATTATTTCCTATTTAAATAATTATGATTATCCATCTCAACACTGTGTATTCTTTGTACGGTGATTTACAGAATGTTTCTGCTATCAGTGTTGTAGAATACTCACAAGGTCTAAAAAACTTAATGGTGTGCTGTAAATGCTTGATAAAGAATTTTTACTGTGTTTTCCATTTGATAAAATTGGTTAATAATCATAATAGATAGATCTATCAGACATTAATACTATGAAAGCTTTTCTAAATCTTTCTATCCACCCTCCTTGCTCTTCTTCTGCACAGGACATGAGATTTCTCTGGCTTAGGAAAAAAGAACAAATTATCTTCGGTTAACCACTCTCCTAGAAATACCATCTGTTAAAAAAAAAAAAAAAAAAAAAAAAAAAAAAACACAAACCAAAAAAACCCTAACACATCATTCCAGTACACAAGGACTATAGCCCTGCTTTTTCTGTCCTAAAGACCACAAAGCCATTCTTAAAGTGAGATATTCCCCCCAATTCCCCACTCCAGAGTCATCACAAGTGATTTTTTGCAAGACACCAGCACCCAAGTTCCCAAGCTCCACAGGGAAAGCCTTCCCCAGCAGCATGGGGCCGGTCAAGAAGCCACTTCCAGAAAAGCAACCATGTGTCCACCCACTCTTGCCCCATTAAACCTTCTTATAAAGTGCTTCCACCTGAGACTTACAAAATAACCTGTGGAAAAGCCTGCAATAGGTGGACTCCAGACCAACACAGCAAGGGTCAGCCTCCACCTCAGGATCTGCTGCAGCCAGTGCACGGCAGCTCGCACACAGGCCACTCCAAAATAGCCAACACAATCACTACAAGAGAGGGAAAAAAACAAACCAAAACAAACAAAAAAAACCCAAAAAAAGAGTAATCACTTTTAAAGCAGAGATCTTTAATAGTACAGACTTATCCTCTTGTGACAGCATTACTGGGATTCAACCAGAGAGAAAAGAACTTTTAAAATTTGAGCCCAAGACTCAACAGAAAAAAAGCTGTAATGCACTCGCCTGCTTTGTGACAGGCTGACCAGGGCTTATGGTTCCCCCTTTTGAAGAACTTCCCTGTTGACTTTTCCTCAGAATGGCTTTGCTTTCCAATAAGATGCATTCAGACACACAAGTCCCTTTGATGTGTCAGGATCCACCGAATGTTAATAACCCGATTACAGCACAGAAGTCTCTTTATAAAATCCCCTAAGACAGGAAGATTTTCTTGTTCAGAAATATTTACTTCCACACAAACCAATACTTCAACCAGGAGCTCTCTCAAAGTATTCGGGGAAAACCCAATCCCTATAGTCCCCTCTGTAGGGTAACTCTGTAAAATGCCCCTTTCACATCTCCTTTCCTCCTCCAACTTGGAGATCCCACCAGCAATGAATCCTGGCCACAGCTTAACAGCCACTTTTGGAAAACGTCACTTTCCAAAACAATGCAAGGGCAAAGCCACGCTGCTCTGCCACAAGCAGTTCCCAGGGGACACAGGTCATTACATGCTTGTCAATATGGGAATTCATAACGCTTCCCATTTACTCTTTTGCTCCCACACTCTGCAGCAGAGCTAGTCACCTTTTTTTGTTACACATTTCCAATTTGCTGGCTGATGCTAAATTGAATAGCTGATACTACACTTGCTTTTGTCAGAAGGTTACTATAGACCTTGACTTTTCTTACTAAAGAAAATGACTTTATGTCATCCATTAGTGATTGTTTATTATGGAGACTTCATACTGCCTCCCAATATGGATATCTTTGATTTTGAAAGAAAATCAAAACAGGTACTTGTATTGTTCTGGGAATGAGGGCAGTGGCGAGGAAGCAGAAAAGGACTACATCATTAAGTTACTTTGGCTATAAACTCAGTAGAGCCCAATCTCAGCTTTATTATGGCCTGTTTCAATTTTAAAGTTCAAGTTTAAAAGGATATGAGATTAACCATCCATGGGCTCAAGTCTCTGCTATGAATTCCTCTTTCACACATTCCAAAACCTGCCTGGGTACAAACGCAGTGACTGCACAAGTCAGCTAAAAAATATCACCTACAGCTTCCCTGCTCGCTAATTCTTCCTGAACTTCACCGAGAAACACAATAGTCGTACAACAGCATAACTGCTCTTTCCTCTGCTAACTGCCAAGTTTCCAGGGGAAATCTTTCGGACTTCTGCTCTCCCTGTGAGCTCTCCTTGCTTTCAAAACTTCCCTCCTCCATACCCCTCCCCACCACATTCTAAATATACTTTCCCTTTCTTACTTTACATACATACATTTCCCCTAGAAATAAACTGAAAGAGCGACACAGCGATGCCACAGCAGAAGACAGAACAGCACGCCAAAGCCCAAACTTCTGAAGCAATCCATTCACCCAAGGGCTCAGCACACACCTCCTGGTCCTTTGCAGACAGGGAAAAGCGTCAATTACAGCGCTAGTTTTAACATCGACATTGGTTTAACACTGTTTAACACCTAGCTCACATTCAGTGACCACATTATACAAAGAAGCCATAAAACATCCAAAGGACTGGCAGCCGTTCTCTTTATTAGTACACAAGGTAAGGCCGTGTTTCTGAAGTAGAAAATCCCCTTTGAGTAATTTAGCTGCTTTGCAGTTGAGATCACATAGATAGGCAGCTACACACACCGCATGCAAAAAGTAGTACAATAGCACTTGCTAGAGAGAGAGAGACTTTAGAAGTAGTTCAGGGGGGTTGAGTCTACACATATATAAATAAAAGATTAACTCAAACTTTAAACAAGAGATTAAAAGTACATTCTACACCATTACCAGAACATTCACAAATGTATAATGGGAAAAAAATAGATTATAATTACTTTATTATGTTTATAGTTTTGAATGAAAGAGGATTTTTGACACTACATAACATTAAAAGCAAGGTTATGAGATTTTAAGGCAAGAGAAAAGGAAACAAATCCCTGCCAAATGGCCGTAAGCAAACACAATGTAAAACCTTGGTAATACAAGCACTGCATCTAATCAGAAGGGGCACACATAGCTACAAACACACAACAGCAGGTGGGAACCGCACACCCAATCCCCAGGGCAGAGCACGAAGCACCCAATACCCTCCAGCTGCATGCACAGGACTGAAAGGAGCCCCCCAGTACTTCTCGCAGCCCAGGAGGGTTTCCTGTGCCACCCCGCAGCAGGAGCCACCCCTGCCAGCGCTCCGCTGCAACAATCCTGGCATTCACCACTCGGAGCTGGAAACACAGCGCGACTGTCCGGGCAGCGCGGTGGGGGAACACTGGGGCTCTCATGCTCGCTCACATCCCCCTTCATAGTGATGCAAGACCCAACTCCAAGCTAGACAGTTGCAGACTAAAGGTGACAGCGCAGTCGTTGCGCACTGTGACATCTGCATGCCACAATGCTTTGAGGGCACCTTTTGCTTTTCATTTCCTGGGTTCAAGACAGTGGATTTTAAGGTAACTAGATTTTATTATTATTATTTAATTTCCCCCCCCCCAACATTCATTGATTTATTACCCTGAAACTTATTCTGCCTTTACATAGGAGTTTTTGCTGTAAATGACCAAAGACTGAGATACACATGGACACAAACTCACAGGTTATGGATATCTATAGTCTCGAGTTTCATCTTCACACACCACTCAATGACCTGCACCAAGTACTATAGCCTATTCCAGCACAAAGGGAATGTCTCCTGTATGAGGCACGAGAACAGGGTCCAGAAACCCAGGGCTGCTGTGAATGTAAATCCTGAGCCTTCACACAGACTGCTGTGTATGGTAGAATAAACTGCAAGTGAGTCCACACCTCGAAGTATAAGAAAAAGCTGAAACAGATTAAACTGCTGCTGCAGAGGTCAAGTGCATCAGAAGCCATGAGATTGGACCAATTTTCTTCCCCCCCCCCCCCCCCCCCTTTAAAATAACCTGCTGGTGGTGGTATATTTATATTGTGGTAGCTGAGAAAAGGCTGCGGAAATCTGCTCCCTGTCCTAGGCAGTGTGCAAACACAGCTGTACCTGCCCTAAAGATCTTACAACATCAAAAAGTCTGCTTTATTGAAGAGAAAGCAATTGTACACTCGAAATTTCTTTTTTAGAAACCTTCGGGTTCAGGATGCCAAGCTATATCAGTTGATGCCTTCACAAAAACAAACAGTGAAAAGAGTAAAGATTTGAAGGGGAGAAAAAAAAAACCAAACTACACCATAAAACCCTGTACCAAATATTGTGACTTCTCCCACACTAAGGCAACACTTCTGACATTTGAAAATGTGAAACCAACAGGACATTCTTCAGCCCACCCAGAACAGCCTCAACTATTCTCTGTAATGGTTTTTCTTCCAATCTCACAACATATGTTCTAGATAAACATCTGAGATTGAAAAAAAAGTACCAACTTTTCACTGTTAGTGGCTATACAGCACATCATCCAGAGATATGTGACAGTATTTTTTAAAGATGACATCTCAAGGAGACAAAAAAGTGCTTCTCAGGAGTTCCAGTAAGCGATTTATTCTTTCTGGGCAGCCTGTGACAAACAAACTTAATCATTTTTATTCCATTGAAAGCAGAGGTAGCATTTATATTCCAGGAAATCTATATACATTTTTGCTAATTGTGCAATAGCACAATGCTTTCTTGAACTGTTTACAAAGCTGTCTGATAAAGGGCTGAGGAAATCGGGGATTTTCTGGTAACATTGGCAGCAACAAAAAGCAAAGGATCGTTGACTACTGGTATTGTGATTGCATCCAAAGCAGATCAAGGCTGCTGAACGTGAGTTTAGAGGAAGGCAATACCTAACTGGTTTACAGACACTCAGGAGAGGCTGTAAGGGCACTATAATAGTGCTGAATCTGCACTTACTTATCAATAGTACTGCAAACAAGCCAGGCTTGAGGTCAACCTTCACTGCTTACTCTCATTCCAAACATACCCCACTGCTCATGGTAGTTGCTGGAGATGGCAATGGAAACTGCCGTGACAGCTGGAAAATACTAAGGAGAGATCTTGTGGCTTTTTAAAGGCATAATATGCTCTTATTTTCATTCCTTGGCAAATAAGCAAGCCAGACATTTGCTATCATTACAGCCAAATTTCCAGCTTTTACAGTCCTCCTGGACACCAGTTATGCACACTGAGGACCGTGACATATTGACAAAGGCTAAATTTCATAAAGGGACTTGGCTCCACCCTGCTGAAGTCAATGCTGTGCAGAAGACAATAATGCAAAAAAGCTGCAGCTATATCAGCAGAATCTGCAGTTACACTGTGTGGAGAGACATCACAGCTTTGCACAGGAACATCCACAGTTACGCAGTGCTCATCAGTAAAACATTCCTTCCGTCAACATAAAAGGCTGAAATAAGGAGCGCTAACAGTTGTCCTCATAGGGCTAGAAAAAGCCCCTACACTGAGGGTACTTAATAGATAGAAATGCCACACTCAGGAATTGGATATCATCAGCTATTTCTCAGCAGCACAGAATTTAAAGTCAATTAAAACAAGTTCTTACCAACTCCTTGCACCACCTGCCATCACTCCAAACGTCCCTAGGGCCCTGTAATAGGACTTGTATAAAAATAAAAAATAAAACCCCAGCCTGAATATGAACAACTGACATTCAGGCCATTCGCCTAAAAAGTTAACTCTCTGAAAGAACAATCAATATCATTTCCCATTAGTTGTCTCCACAGATTTATCATTTAGGCTTTTCCTTAGCAGCCTTGAGGGGAAATGAGAGATGTGTGCGACTGCACAGGAACTAAGAAAAGTCTCTTAAAGGCATTTAGAGCTGCTATTATAATAATTTCCTTTCAACAGATGAACAAACTGACGACATTAGACATGAAAAAACCACCTAATTTTCTATAGGATGCTACCTATACATCATGTTACAGCTGGATGGCTAACCTCTGGAGCTGTATGAACTGCCCAAAAGCCTTCATGAGAAGTCTCCACACCAGAGCTGCAGCACCTCGCCCTGCTGATGTGTATTCTCCACCTCTGACAGGGGCCAGGTCTGACCCTACTGAGGGTTTTAGCTGTACATTTATTTCAACTCCATCCCAGACAGCAGAGGCAGGGTCTCCTCCTCAAGTCAAAACTGTCTGCTTCTGGCTCCTGGATCTTACTCTCCTCCTTACTCTGAGTTACACAGAAATTATCTTGCAAATCCCAGCCATACAAGGGTTTTCATTCACAGCTCAAACCACCAAAAAATTTGGCCATCCATTTCTCACCAAGTAATGCACTTACAGAGACGGGCAAGCAGCATTGGTAGAAAGCCTCAGGCATGCCCTAAATAAAAATGATGAAGTCTTCAGCAGTTAGATACTGGTTTGCATTAAGGAACCACTCATTGATACACACAGCTCC
This sequence comes from Leptosomus discolor, assembly GCF_034619465.1. NCBI lineage: Eukaryota > Metazoa > Chordata > Aves > Leptosomiformes > Leptosomidae > Leptosomus > Leptosomus discolor. The sequence continues at coordinate 4,714,129 of NC_141407.1, read as the reverse complement.
TGGAGCACAGGACGCTACTAAAGCCCTGTCCCCGTGCCCAAAGGTGGCTGCATCTCCTCTGTAGATTCCAGTGTACGATCTGAGATCTGTTCAGAAGCTCAATATGACAAGGCAATGCTCACACACAGCTTATGCCCTACAGAATACAGCTGATAACACACTTCTCAGACCACCACATAAATCTGGGATTATTTTTGCCCTGGGAAGAAACATTCCAGAAACTGCGTAACCTATGGCGTAGGGAACACTGCATGTATCCTACACAGAGCCAGACAAATTGCTGACAACACTCATTCATACTGATTTTTTTTTCTTCCTAAGTCTTCATTGACAAATGACAAAAGCCTCTAAACCTACTTCTGCTAAGCACTATATACATAAAATCTAACCATAGCAAACTTGTGCTGTTATGAAAACAGGTTTCTCCTGTGGCTCTGAGATGCCAGGTTCTAGTTAAAGTCTAGTTTTTCATCCACCAACACTCCCAGGTCCTTCTCCCCAGGGCTGCTCTCAATCCCCTCACGGCCCAGCCTGTATTTGTGCTTGGGATTGCCCCGACCCAGGTGCGGGGCCTTGCACTTGGCCTTGTTGAACTTCACGAGGTTTGCACAGGCCCACCTCTCCAAGTCCCTCTGGATGACCCCCCTCCCTCCCTCCCTCCAGTGTGTTGACTGCACCACACAGCTTGGCGTCGTCAGCAAACTTGCCGAGGGTGCACCGATCCCACTAACAACTTTGTCAGCAACACGGACAAGCAGCGCCAGTCCCAATATAGACCCTTGGGGAACATCCCTTGTCACTGGTCTACACTTGGACACCAAGCCATTCACAGTGACTCTGAGTTATTCCAAAAATATTATTTGATTTATTCCAAAAGAGTGAATTTCTTTAGTATGTCCAGAGTTTCTTTAATATGTGCAATACAGTTTATGTATGCACACCCACAGCCTGTATTTCTCTCTAAACACCGTAATCTCCCTGAGTGGTGGTACACAGGTACTCAATTCCACTGACACCAACAGCTCACATCAGGAATGCTCTCGGGTCAAAGACTGATGATCATCACATCCAGGCCCAGGGTTAAAAACAATTTATAAACCTAAACTAGTATCACAAAGCTAAGTCTCTAAAAGTTAAGAGAACTGAAATACTTTTAAAGATAGATAAGGTACATGCTAAAGATTAGAATTAAGCAGACATGGTGTAGATCTACATTAGTTTAATATAAACCAGTGATCATAGTAAAAAGCAGACACAGAGTTATAAAGCTAAATAAGCCTCAGAGATGTCAATCCCTATTACCTTTTTTTCTTTAGGCTTTATTTTGAACAGCTCGTTTCCTTTAACATTCTTCGAGACAAAGCAGCATCATACAGTGTAGGGAAAGAACAAAGTGGCTCCTTTTATCTGCCTCTCTATCTTCTGAGTAAATATTGCATCATTGTTCTCCCTAGGAAACATCTTTCATCTTTGTTTTAAGGATGTGGGTGAGCTGATGTAGTTGGGAGAACCCATCAACCTTTTACATCTGAGCACCAGAACTCTGAGGGCATCGTCTTTCCATAAAATAAAAGCACGTGCAAAGATTTCCCTGTCCTCTTTGCTCACCACACTGACATTGTTCACTGGAGGTCAGCTCACTTGAGACTTTTGGCTGCTGAAGGTAGCAAGAACAGTTGCGTGCTAAACTTTATTTTTTTCCCGGAGAGAGTCAAAACAGCTTGCAGAAAATCAAAGCATGTATGTGGCTAGATGCCATCTGTTACCCTTTCCAGAGAAAGTGTCATGATATTTAGATCCCCTGAGAGTATCCACATTAGCTGTAGGTAAAGGCTTTGTTCTTTCTATACGACTCTGCACAAAAATGTAATGGTTGCAGAACAGATGGGAGAAAACAATACAAGGATATTATTAGGACAAACCCATGTCATATGCAACAGTTCTGTTCCTTATATAATTACACAAGGGTAGGGAGTGAATTGTGCAAGTACACTGCAGCTTCCGGAAATTTAAAGATTACACAGAATAGATCTTAGTAAGTATCTGTCATAGTAGAACAGCAGCATTTACATTTAAAATATCCCATTTGTAATCTGGATTTAAAAGGAAAAGGAAACATGGTAAAATTGTAGAGGTTTTCGTGGCCTTTTTCGAGAGTTACTCCATCACTATGCAACAGCGTCACGGAACAGAAAAGCGAGCCCATTCTGATGGCAATCTCCTCTCACATCAGTCCATGACAGCACTTTTACAGCGCCCACCTGCCACTGATCTTTCATATCAAATGCTAAAAAATGAAGCATCATTACCTCTTCAGGTCCTAGCTGCTCAAAGGAGCGATATATCCACACATTCTTCCATCTCTCTCATCAGATGAGCCAACCATCACAGTTGCTCTTAAGAAATACTTGTTTTATCCAAGAGGTGATCTCCAGCATTGTCTCTGCCACAAAAAGTATACACCTTCTTTCTCAGTTTTCTGTTTAAATGTCCTACTGCTCAACTGTTTTAACCAATATTGGTAAAATCTTAAAAAGCATAAAACACTCACAACAAATCAACTCTACAAGCAAGACTTAGTTCTCCACAGAGAAGAAACACCTGACAAATTTCTTAGTATTAAAACTATCTCTTAGTTTCCATCAGTGCGGAACAAACAAAAGCACAAGACCAAAGACTGTTTGTGGAAGTTAATGTACAGCTTAACATCACTTTAAATTATGCTTCTATAAAACAAGTTACCACCTTAGAATGTACCAACTCCACCTTTTTTTTTTTTTTCCACTGCAAGCATGTATATGTTTCTACGTTGCTTTGATCCAAAGCCCTTTTTTCTTTGTTATAGCTAGTATAGCGAAATTTCTGGTACAAGGTCCATTGCTATTAAACATGCAGGATAATGCATACCACAATTTAGCAAGACAACCCGTAAGTGAAATATTTGTTTTCTGGCATACACATGCTGTAGACCACAAACAGCCAACTATGTGTAATGACAGAACTCTAAGTAGATAAAAATATGCAAGCTAGGATTAGACCACTAAGTCTTACCCATGGCTATGCCGTTACTGCAGTGTGGACACAACATACCCCAAAAGCAGAAGAGCTACTGCTAATATTCAGGAGACTTCTTAGAATCACAGAATGGTTTGGGTTGGAAGGGACCTCAAAGATCATCTGGTTCCAACCCCCCTGCCATGGCATGGACACCTCCCACTAGACCAGGTTGCTCAAGGCTCCATCCAACCTGGCCTTGAACACTGCCAGGGATGGAGCATCTACAATTTCCTTAGCCAACCTGTTCCAGTGTCTCACCACCCTCAGGGTGAAGCACTTCTTCCTTGTATCTAGTCTAAACCTGCCCTCTCCCAGCTTCCAACCATCACCCCTCGTCCTGTCACTGCAGGCCCTTGTAAAAAGTCCCTCCCCAGCCTTCTTGTAGGCCCCCTTCAGGTACTGGAAGGCCACTAGAAGGTCTCCCCAGAGCCTTCTCTTTTCCAGGCTGAACAAGCCCAACTCTCTCAGCCTGTCCTCGTAGGAAAGGTGTTCCAACCTTCTGACCATCTTGGTAGCCCTCCTCTGGACTCACTCCAGCAGCTCCGTCTTTCTCATGTTGGGGGCTCCAGAGCTGGATGCAGTATTCCAGGTGGGGTCTCATGAGGGCAGAGCAGAGGGGCAGAATCACCTCCCTCGACCTGCTGGCCACACTTCTCTTGATGCAGCCCAGGATACAGTTGGCTTTTTGGACTGCAAGCACACACTGTTGGCTCATGTTCATCCTGTCATCCACCAGCGCCCCAAGTCCTTCTCCCCAGGACTGCTCTCAATCCACCCATCGCCCAGCCTGTGTCTGTGCTTGGGATTGCCTCGACCCAGGTGCAGGACCCTGCACTTGGCCTCGTTGAACTTCATGAGGTTTGCATGGGCCCACCTCTCCAGCCTGTCCAGGTCCCTCTGGATGGCCTCCCTTCCCTCCAGCGTGTCGACCTCACCACACAGCTTGGTGTCGCTGGCAAACTGGCTGAGGGTGCACTGATCCCACTGTCCATGTCACCGACAAAGATGTTAAATAGCTCCAGTCCCAGTACCAATCCCTGAGGAACACTGCTTGTCACTGGTCTCCACTCAGTCATCGAGCCATTGATGGTAACTCTTTGAGTGCGACCTTCCAGCCAATTTCTTATCCACCAAGTGGTCCATCCATCAAATCCACGTGTTTCCAATTTGGAGATGAGGATGTCATGGAGGACAGCATCGAAGGCTTTGCACAAGTCCAGATAGATGACATCAATTGCTCTTCACTTGTCAACTGATGCTGTCACTCCATCATAAGAAGGCCACCAGATTAGTCAGGCAGGATTTTCCCTTAGTGAAGCCACGCTGGTTACCACCAATCACCTCCACATTTTCCATGTGTCATAACAGAGCCTTCAGGAGGATCTGCTCCATGATCTTGCCAGGCACAGAGATGAGACTGACCAGCCTGTAGCTGCCTAGGTCTTCCTTTCTCCCTTTTTGAAAGCAGGACTTGCCCATTTTCTGATTTTTTTATTAGTCTGCATTAGCAGGGGAAAGATTTGGAGGAGATGAAAGGAAAGAGTCATCCACATCTATTTCTAGGCAGCTGTTACCTTACCTGGCTCCCACACAGTAACGATGTACATGAACGTGCTCGGCTCACAACAACTGTGACTTGATACAACATGGCTTAATGACCTACCTCGGGAGAGACATACAACACTATGCTGAATTTGCTACGAGTCAGCCACCACAGTTCAGCTGACATACAGTAAATTAAGTGGTATCAGATGTTGAATTAACTGCACAGACCATATAAGACCTTTAGAGATGTTGCAGACTTACCCAAAGACTCACAGGGAAAGCAGACACCCATCTGGTAGCCCGGCCCCTTCCTTCCCATTTTGGGCTTAGTAGCCCGTCTCCACATACTTCCCCCCCGCCCACCAACATTCCATAAGGAACACATCTGTGTTTGCAATCCACACCTTAATTCAGCTACTATATACTATATCATGACAGCAAGGTAGATCTTAGATACAGTTAATATCCACAGCTGCATAAAGGGAACAACTCTGCACTAGAGTCAACTCAGATGCTGAGACATTCACCAAGCCTAGGGAAGTTTTCTCTCTCACACAAGTTCCTATTCTATAAAAAGAAAAAAAATATATTCCCTAGTCTAAGACTGAGAGATGTTACAGCCCATCTTTGCTAGTCATCAGCAGCTTTCAAATTATTCATGCAGAAAATTACTTAAAACCCATCCCCCCACCACATATAAACGCATCTGTTTCTGATTTAAAACAAAGTTCAATTCCCATTTTTTAAAAAGCTTTTATCTTAAGGAAACATGGAGGCTTCAAAGTTCTGTAATTTGCAGTTCATTTGAGCATTAATGGAAAGAAATGTTCTTCCACTTCAAACTATTTCCTCAGTCAATTAGACAAATCCTCTAAGTGGAGTTTGTGAAGCAGTTCGTGTCCAGGAACTTAATTAGTACTAAATTCCAGAACTTGCATCCACCTCACCCACACTAACAACTACGTATGGGCCATGCAGCTCTCGGGACCGCGCAAGCGCATCTGCGCAAGACCAGCCATGAGGACAGCTAGGGACACCAAAAGGTCAGTTGAGCCAATGCAGCAGCAGGGACAGATGAGAATTGTTAGAAGAGGCAGGCATCAACCAGAAGGGAACAGCTAATTAAAAATGGATGAAAGACTCAGCAGAGGTCCTGACTGCCCATGGTCATTGAGAAAATTCCTACTGCAAATTTGAGGAGTAATAGTTTTCTTAATGCCCTCACTGAATTTCTCACTGACATTTGCAAACCATTCTTGCTACGCTCTCCTGCAGTTTCAATTATACTGTCACTTGCACATTTGTTTGTCCTATTTAGCTTCTCTGTTCTTAACTGTGGTTCATGACACTCCTAATTAGGATTGCTAGCACAATTGCTTTCACCATCAGAAGTAACAATCCAGAGCTAGCTCGCAAGCCTGAAACCAGTGGGAACAAGTGCAAAAAACAGAGTAGCTCTATACTGACAGAGCAAGAACCATATTATGCTCTCTGGGTAGCTGCACTTCCACGGTACAAGTGCAGAAAATACTAAGCAATTTCTAAAAATGATTAGGGTCTCTTGGGAAGAAAGGACTTTGAACAATATTTATAGAGAAACTGAACTAGAGAAAAAAAAATGAGCAGCCCCTACTGCCAGAGCAGTCCTTTAAATCCCAGTAATAGCATAATATTATAGCAGAAACTAAGTAAACTTCTTCATAAGGGGTTTATCTAAAGCCAGCTTACCTCTTCCTACAGGGGCTCATCCCAACTTCCTCACTAGCACCAGTACAACAAACACAACAGTGCATGTGTGTTAACAGTGGACCTCAGGGCCACAGGCCAGGCTAGAAAGTAATTCCTTCAATTGTTCTTGTATTCTGGGAAGGAATGGTTCTGGTTTTGTTTGTTTGGGTTGGGGTTCTTCCCCTCTCTTGATTTCAGCATCCACAAAAAACAGTCTAAAAACAAAGTCAGTTGGAAAAGCTATCAACAACAAGGTGAGCATAGTCTTTGGTGCAGTAGCAAGACTTGCTCATCAGCACATCTAGCAGCTGAATACACTATATTCCCTGACCCAGTATGTAGCAGCTTTCCATTTTTAAAGAAAGGACAGGGTGCTCTCACTTCTGTTTTTATAAGTCAGGCATAACATACATAAGCAAAACACGAGAGGCCATGCTCGTGCACCTAAAGAGCCATCATTTCCCACTCCCCCAACTCTGTCCCGCAGACAGTAATAGTCTAGTAGAGAATGTTTCCTCTTCCTCCTAGCCTTCAATAACAGTCTTGAAATCAAGTGATAGTTATTATCTTAAATTAACAGAAAACATTTCTGTATGTTTCATCAAAGGCAGATTTTATGTCAAATACAATGAAAAAGAGAATACTGTTTCTGAATGCTGCTTTCACATGCTCACGTATTTGTCACTTGTGGAGCAATCAGACTGCTTTTTTATGGTCACACACCTAAGACGACCCGTAGCAGATTAAGAGGAACCATTTGAGCAAGTGTATTCCATACCACCCTGTACTTATGGCATCTGATTTAACTCTCTCACATGGGTAGAATTCAAAGATACAGGTACCACTGAAACTTCCAAACCCTAGTCCTTAGAGTCACCTCTATGCCTGGATGCCGTCTGGGACAGGGAACATGTATTTTGTGGTGCACAGCCACTTACCAACAATAAGTTACATCTACATTAATTATGCAGTCCCCCATGACCATGACATCTGGGCACATCAAGGCTTATTAATTTGACTAGATCCTTGGACATGAAAGAACTTGTGCTAGTACACCTGTAAACAAGTCACAAAAACCACAGCTCAGATTTGTCAAGCAGGTGCCTAAACACGAAGGGCCTTGGCAGGCATTTCTGACAGCTCCAAGAGACTTCAGTTATTCAAGATTAGGCAAAAAGTCTGTGAAGAAAAGGGAAGTGAACCCTGATCCACAGATCAGCCGCACATCATTAAACAATCCTTTCATATACAGAGGCAGGACATACATAACCCAAGGAGGAGTCCAGATAGCAAAACTACAGGGTCCAAGTGCTTGATCTTGCAATCCAGCAAGCTATTCGCTTCCCAGTGAAGTCTATGTGATCTGCAGACCCATGTCGTGGTGCTGTACCAACTCATCTGGGGAAAAAAACCCTAAAGTCAGCATTCAGCCCTGTCTGTCCCTTTACCCACAAGTCTCCTTTAAGGGTCCTTGCACAGCCTGGGGAGCTGCTCTGATGAGGGATGATGAGCAGGAGCATCCAGCTCACACAACATAACCAAAGGGGAAGAAAGCAAAGGAACCCAAGAACCATCTCAGGGTGGCAGCATCGGGAATCAAGGGAAAAACATCACTAAGAGATGTAACAACTGAAACAAGCCCAAAAGCATCCACTACTGGTTTGGGTTTTTTTGGTAAGAGCTCATATTTCTGTTTTGTTTATTATCAGAAAGAAATACCATATATTTCCTATCCCATAAAATACACATATAATTTTTGTGGTAATAAGACGCAGGAGAGGTATAAATATTCCCAAGGGTTTCTGCAGTTCAGAAGAACACTGTAAAACAATTTGATAACTTGGAGATTACATTTCTCTCTATTCACCACACACACACAGACACACACATACGAAAGCCTGCCAAGGGGAACGCTATTGATGCTTTATAACTACAAGCCAATAAACCTCATGAATTTCTTTTATTTAAAGACTGCAATAGAAGCAGAAAGATAAGTAGCATCCTTAAATTCAGGATCATTAATTTAATCCCCACCCCCAATACACACCAGCCAGCTTTCCATGGTTCTTTTACCAAGTGCAAGCAAAACCAGTAAATGGCATTCAGGAAGGAACATTGCAAGCCTGTTCAGCAGAGTATCCCTCCCAAATTATCCGTAGCAAATAGTGATGTGATGTTTCTTCTGGCAGAGCTTTTGGTTTGTTCCCAAGAATAATTAAAGGTTAAGATGGAGAGGGGAGTGGTCTTTGCCCCTGAGCAGCTGAAACCAGCAACCCAGTCCATCATGCCCTGACCCATACTCCTACAAACACCAGAGCCTCTCTCCTGGAGGTCCCGGCTCAGCTCACAGGTCTTATCTCCTCCACTTCACCCACTGGAGAGGATCCAGCAGCTCCTTTTGTTGGTCACCTCTAGCACACAGCACACGAGGCATTTGGTGGGACTGAAGAGCAAGATCAGAGCTGGCGTAAGAGTCACAGCAAAGGATTCTCCTCCCCTCCCCAAAGCAGCTACAAAGCTGACAAGAGGATTCATAGTGGCAGCATGTCCAAGAGTCTGCTTTAAAATTATGAGGTCATCAAACTTGCTATTACAAAGCAGTGTTTCTGTAAGATGCTGTTATCAAATATGACCCACCACAGCCACCCATGCCTTGCATCAGCTGGTTTATTTGTGGCGTTTGGCACCATAGTTCCCGTTTGCAAGAACACAGAGCATCAGCTGTGCCTGCTCTGAATTGCAATACAGTTGCTCCACATGGAAAGAAAAGGTAGATCAAACCCTTAAACTGTCAAAGGCTTCAACAGAGAAGAAATAAGATGCTGTGGAGTGGGGAGTGCCAAAAATCCATCAAACACAGGTTAGCTATCTTGTCAGTGGTGCTAAATAGGTATAAATGGACATGTTCAGTCAGGCAGAGACAGCACTGTGGGGAGCTCAATAAGCAAGAAGGAGGAGGGAGGCAGCTCCCCTTCCAGATGGGATAAATCAGCATCTGTTTTGCTCTCAGCTTTGAACGCCTAAATGCATCTTGAAAAAAAAAAGTCATCACACAGAGGTAGAGGACTAAGACTGAAAAGCAGGAGGACTTGTTAAATCAGACAGCACATGTTTTGGACAATGCATTCAGACAGGAAAGGATTGGTAATCCTTCACAACCTGGGCATCATCATTTGTTTTGTCCTTGCATGTTTTGAATGCAAACCCTTATTTTATAAAAGCACCTGCTTAGTTATGCAAGCTTCTTGTAAACCACCTCTACTCAGTAAGGGTGCAAAATTTAATAAACCCCTTGACTCCCATTATTTCTGCTTTAAAATTTCAGAGCAACATTTCTATTCCACGAATCACCAGTGATCTGCCCTGCCCAGCAAAATAAAAAAGAAGTAACAGCTGCTCCGTCTGAAGCACCCCCATACTGCAGCTGCTGCCGCTGCTCGCTGCACGGCTCGTGTTCCAGCAGCGAAGCGTGAGAAGCCCCGCTTGGCCCAGCAGCCGCCACGCAGCAGAGGGGCAGCTCTGCAAGCACGCAAGTCAAGTTCGTTTCCACCTACAGTTCTCCCCCAAAATCTGTCTCTGTTCCTGCTGGAGACCATACGCACCTGTCGCAGTTCCAAGCACCACAAAAGGCACTTATTTGTACAAAATTTAGTTCACAAAGCTATTCGGCTTGGGACTTCAACACCTCCCCTTGTCCTACAAAAGCTAACCACAAGCATCAACCATGAATCATCCGAAATCCCAAGGCACCAAAGATCTCAAGAAACTGGTTTTAAATCTGACTAGTTGTTTGGATTCTGTTGCTCTCTGGCTTTGTGTGCAGCTTTCAAATAACCTGCATTCTGCCCCTCCCAAATATACCAAAAAATTATACAAGAGAACTGTTACTTTATTTAAAAGCCCATCTTTAAAAAAAACACAAACAAACAATCCAAAGCAAACACACCAAGATTTCACACACACACAAGAGTTTAACACAGAAGTTGCTCAAACCAGGAAAAAAGCATTCTTAAGGCTACTGTCAGAATATTAACAGCAACACATGCAGTGCCCTTCTCCTCCCAAAGCAGGTGCCCAGGACAGCCAAGCACTTACTGAAACCTGCTGCTGTCGGAGGACAGCACCATGAGGGCTTTCGGGTACACATGCGGCTGGAGAGCACTTGGCCACTCGCATCAGCAGTGCAATACTCCAGCCAGGAAGATCACATTGGCTGGGTCACATAGTTAAATCAGGGATTGATGTCTGATACTGCATGTAGGTACCTCTGTGTTCTGCTTTAAATGCCCACGTCTGCAAACAGGCTTAGCTAATAAATTTACAGAAGAAAGAAATCAGGCCTTTTGACAGAGCTAGTACTGCATTATGTAACATGGACAAAACCCTAACGTTGCCTTTAATGCTATAAAAAACCCACTTATGATTAGTCAGGTAAATAAGAAAAGGACCAAAATTAACACTTGAAATACACAAAATTATGCCCGATTCTTAAAACAAGTTTTTCAGCTGTTTAAGTCAGCGCCTATTGAAATACACTTCCTTGAGGCAAAACTTCTCTTCCGCGACACCATCGTTCTTCTTGAAAGCGCCATTTGTCTTATTTGTCCCTTTTGGAAAGGAGGTTTGATAGGAAGCTAGAACAGATCTTAAAAAGTATTCATTTAACTTCCCAACTCTGCTCCATTCCTCAGTGATGCCCTGCATGTCACCTTGTGGCTCAGGCCTGGAAACAGGATGGGATTTATAAGTGGCTGTCAGCTGGACACCAGTCATGTGGTGTTTGTGGTCACTTGTTCAGCTCTAACAGGAAGACAACAGCTTATGTCCAGAGATCTGGCTTCCCTTTGACTGTGAGACTCCTATAGCACATAAGAGCCATTTATGCCTTTGAACTCCTATTTTCTAATTCACATTGAGCACCAACTTCAACCATTATTATTACTCATCACTAATTATTGTTCTTTACCCACTTTAAGCTGAAAAAGAAAAAATTGTAGGAAGTGAAATATAGTAGACATCGTGATACAAAACCCACCAAAACCATGGACAAGTCAGACTGACATCCAACATCACCTGCATCTCCCTAGAGATAACTGGGTCTTGCAACTGGTATATCACTTTAGGACTGACCAGGTACAATATAAGCAGAAGTTTGTGACCTGTGGATCTATGGAAACTGGCTTTCCTCAATACAGGTTTAAATGTCTTAAAATGAATAAAAGCTAGCATTTTATGAAAAATATCAGAAATACAGAGCGGACAAGGTTAATCTATGAGGAAACCAGCGACCAAGCCCATCTTCTGGTTACATTCACCGATATACAATTGCTCTCGAACATTCCCAAAACATAGTGAAAATGCCAGCTAAGACTGAGACATCTCACAGAAATGCTGGAGAGGAAAATATTGGAAGATTTATACATGTCTGGAGGTAAGTGGTGGAAAAACGTCTGCAGAAGGTGCAAATTTCATCTTTCCAGCTATTCATCACCTTAAGAGACACTTGCTCTGGGCAGACATACTACAAATTTGTTACCGATTCCTCTTGAAAACTATTTCAAGAGAATTTCATTTTCCAAAACAAAGTAAATAAAAGCAGTGTCGCTATCCGCACACCAATGCAAAATGCATTTTACATGCACAAATCGTGGCTTGTGTACGTATTAAAAACGTAACAAAATTATGGGAGCTTTAAAAAAAAAAAAATCAAAACAACTCTCAGCTGCCTTCTTCCACAGCCTTGTCAGAAACAGATATTTCACTTTCCGTTCATTTGGTTGTAGGATGATCAATGTTTTAGTTTACAATAACACTTACAACTCAAGTTCTTCAGAGAGCTTTCCTGGATTAATTTCCTTCTATAATTCAGAGGGGTTGCAATGAATAAGTCAAAAAGCACAGAAGCGAGCCAAATTTGTTGTTACCTTAGTATTTATTACTCAACCACAAAAGAAATGAAACATCTCAACAAACAAAAACCCAGTCCTAAGGCAAATACTAGATACTCTACACATAAAGAAAGGAAGTAACTTGGTTTAGTCATTTGGGTTTTTATCAGGTTTTTAAACACTTCACCAAGGAAAGGATCTTGTTGACCCCTAAACTGAGAGATGATTTGGCTGATTTTTTTAATCACAGGCTGTTCTGCCAAAGACAACGCACAGCAGCAGACTTTCCCACCTGTATGTCTGTTTTTCACCACTCCTGATGGCGACACACAATTGACTATTATCTAAGGCAAAAGCCAGCTTGCTGCCTCTACTACTTCCCTGCAGGTCTCAGCAAAAAGCATGAAACAAAGCACAAGCCACACCTCACCGCCTCTGAAAAAGGGGCTGATACAGCAGGTGGGATCACTATTGACCCCATGGCCGCCCCGTTCACACCCCTGACTTCGTTAGAGCTGGTGATGCTTCTGGTGGTCCTAGCTAGATGCCTGCTGTCCTGCAAAGGACCAGTCAGCAGCCACCTAGAGAGCTTAACCTGCCAGCTGCAGCCACCCAACAGCACCAAAAGATCAGTTAAGGAGGAGCAGGCAGACTCCAGGAAACACCAGTTTTAAGAAGATCTCAAACCCGTCACCTTAACAGAGAAAACACCAAGACTCACAACTGTTTTTCTGATTCTTGATTGAAGACCACTTCCCCAGAGCAGCAAAGTAACATCCTAAAATCTTAGCCACAAGACGGAGTCTGGAGCATCCTCCTTCTCTCACGCCACTCTCCAGGTCAGCGCGGCTCCTGCCCAGACAAGTCTGTTGGAGAAGGTGCTTCAAAAAGCAGCTGGGATGCAGCAAGCACTTGAGATGGCACGAAGTACAGCAACAATAATAAAGTTCTCTTCTAAACTACATCTACACAAAATCAGCTAAAATTTGGGAATGCCTATGATATTTAAGGCAAGTCATGTATGACACAGAGAAGAAGAGGAAATATCCACCTTGCTAGCCCTTTCATTTACAATATAGTCTCTGAGATGGCTTAGTGGTGAAGAAATATTTTTCCTGTGACTAGTCAGATATGAGTGATAACAAATGGCTTCAGAAATGAATAGTTTTCATGGACATTTATTAAATAGTTTTCTTACACTGAGTAAATTTCATGGCTCTAAGGTAACTGTTGCAGTATGCTTAAAGATCCAGTGATTTTGTTCTCCATATTACAAGAGCACAAACATTGTTACTTCAAGCTCTTTTAAATTTGCTCCTTGGCTGAAGCTCGGCATGTAACTTCCAAATTAAAAATACCCGTTCACCTTCAGCTTATTTTAAAATATCTTTAGTAAAAACAACGCTTAGAGGAAGCCCAGGTTTGATGATGCCTCAGAGAGCCTGTAAGTGATATCGATGTCCAGCCAGTGTCTTTTCTTCGTTTTTGGTTTGGGTTTTGTTTTTTGTTTGGGGTTTTGTTTTTGTTTGGTTTTTGGGAGTTTTTTGGTGGGTTTTTTTTTTTTTTTTTGGGTGGGGGGGGCTGTTTTGTTTTGTTGTGGTTTTTTTTTAAAAAAAAAAAAAAAAAACAAACCAGCAAGAGCTACATTAACGAACTTCTTGGTGCCTGCACTACCATTGCCTGTAGTACTCATCAGGGTCACATTTGCCTTTTTAATCCCAAGATGCAGCCCCCTCTACTCCCTCCTGTGCTAACTACACAATGGTACCTGAAGGTATACCCCTAGATCTTTGAACTATCGTCTCTCCCTATGCCTGGAGAAAATCACCATGTTAATAGTTAAGAAAAGTGACTGCATTGGATGGCAATTACAGACCCGTGGATTATCGCATCAGGATTTAGCATAACTCTTCTGGCTGTAAAGCCAGCAGCAATGAGTACTGCAGAGTACTAAATGGCAAAGGCCCATGACATTTACCCTGGGGAGTAAACTAAGGTCAAGCACAGGCTGGTGAAATCCCAATATTAAAAGCAAAACCCCCAATCCTGCTGCTATCTAAGTTGATTAGCTGCCTACAACAATGCAGATTCAAGTAAAGAACTCCTCCGTTGAACGCGTTTAACGACACAAATTCTTGGCTAGAATCACCGACACATCACTTCACCTGCATGTTCCAAATCAGTTTGGGAAACTCCTAGGAACAGGGTGCTTCATCCTGAAAATAAGTCCACATAGCCTAGAAACAGCTGAAAAATCAGCTGTGTGGTCCAGGCATTTGTTCTGACCTAATTATTTCTAAATGAGCCTAGAGGGGTTTGGGGTATTTCCCCCCTCCCCTCTCTCCAGGGGAAATATTTGAAATCCTTAACTACATTTCTAACCCAGTGATTTCTCTACGCTTCTCAAAATATTAGCAACAGATACACTGAGGGGTAGGATGGTAAGTGTCTTCAAGTGTTCTCTGAAAATTCGTTAAGCAGAGATTTCAAGTGACAAACTACTGATCACTGGAGACCTCCAAGGTCAGTACACAGATAGGTCCCTCTGCAAGGTATATCCCCACAGCGCAGCGAGTCCTGAGGATTGGAAATGGAGGCAGTCAAATATTTATCAGTTTATAGAACTCCTTAACTGACACACCAGTTCACAGGAGGATTCTAGGGAAGCTTTATTTGATTCAGGAACAAAACTGCCTCTTAATATTTAAATTACTTTCCTTGTTCTTACTCTAAAAATAGCTACTGCTAACGCTCAGCTTTTATCTGGAGTTGTAACACTCCCGGAAGATACCAGGTGAGCCCCCCCCCCCAAGCTTTCAGACTTGCTACCACCTTTGTTTTTTCAATCCAGGTCAAATCTCCTACCTCTTCGCAAAAGTCATCGTTCAAGAAGCCGTAAGATTAGTGACTTTGTACTCTCTATTCATTTCCAACTATTGCTTGCAAAAGCAACTTGTTAACCAGCTGGCTGGTCTTTCTGCATGGCCAGATCCTGCTCCCTGCTCAGCATGAGCCAGGAGGTGATGCTGTGGCAAGGTAACACAAAGGGGATTTCCTTCCCCTCAAAGTTATCAAGAAGCAATAAGATTTCTTTATAGCCATCATAATAGACTTCTCACTTGGCCAAGTTTTATGTCAGAAAAGGAGATGGTGATCGTATCCTGACTTTACTTGGGACTGGAAGAGGAGGAAAAAAAATGATTTTTAAAACCAAGCAGGTTTAATAAGTGCTACAAAGTGCTAATCATATTCCAACATGACTGAAAGTCACTTTGCTAATTGCAGCCAAGGAAGAACATAAGAGGTATGTGAAAGAAAACAGATTTCTAGATCTATGCATACAGAGACGTGACACTTTTTAAATTCTTCCCCTGCATGGGAATATACCCACCACGTATTGTCACACCTGCAAATGGGGAAAGAGAGAAAAAACCATAGCTCCAGAACACATGAAGTATTTCTGAACTTCCTGGTGTGTGTGTGGAGGGGGTGGTGTTGGGATAAAGAAATCACGTGAATTATTTACTTAGTAAAAAGCAAGAACTACGAGGGCCTAGAGGAGATGTACAATGGAGTTTCTTTTTTTTTTTTTTAATCGATATATTTTAAAAGGGCAAATTAAATAATTAAATTACCTGAGCAACTATAGAGTTGTCAACTTGGCATCAATCCCAGGTAAAATAATTGGACAACCGATACAGAACTCAATTAATGCAGAGTTAAAGAAAACTAATACAATTCATCCATAAACCCACATCGGCTCAAACAACAGGCCTTGGCTGATTAACGTGTTCACTTCCATTAAAAAACAAACTTACTGAATACCAGTAAGGGTAAGTGTTGACAAAGACACTTCAAACTTTCAGAAGGTGTTTCACTTGGCACGACTGGACACCTTGCCCAACCAGCCTGCTGCAAGAACACAGCACATGCGAACCAAACAGAACTGCATCAGCTCCAGATCTACTACACGAGGAAGACACTCTCTCAGTCTCTGACACAGAGGGACCAGGGCCAGCCTGGCTGCTTTCCAGGCCTCTAGGACCACTGGCACAAAACATTCCCTCCGTCAGCTTACAATGCATAAATAAAAGCAGCTAGGGACAGAACGAAGATTGAGGTGTGGGTCCTTTTTTCCCAGTTTGCTGTCATGAAGCTAAACCAGCACATTTGAGGCACAAGAGATACATGGACAACTTAATGGACTAGGACAAGGATGGGTGGAAGCGAGCAGAGACTGCAGGAGATCAGAAAGGAGGAAGGAGTAGAGAAGGTGAGCTAGCTCTGATGAAGAGATTGGAAAAAGTAAATACTTGCCAAGGAAAGGAAAAAGCCACAAATATTTTGATATGTAGGAGGCACTTTTGAAAAAGGATACCTTTTTTCCCCAATGTTTAACTTAACTACACAATGCTTTTGGGCGGCTTCGATTCCCATTTCTGCTCTGCAGTGCCTCACCTTTCTAAAGCAGCGAGCTCCCCAGCAGCAGAGCTGGGTTTGAAGACAGTGCCTGCTGCTCCACAGCAGCACAAGGCAGGCCCAGGGATCTCAGGGGCTCGAGCCCTTCCAGGATTTGGAAATCAATTCTATTCCTTTCCACTTCCCCCACCACCAGCCAACCTTCGCAACTTAATTATAAATCTTTTCTCCCACAAAGAGAATGGCTGATATTCCCAATCTCATATCAAATCTGTGGTAAACTCCATGGCATCTCTTTTATTTCCAAATGAATTTGCCTTATTAAAAAGTAATGAGCTATTAATTAACTTTGCACTCATACAAAGCTGTTTAATTCTCAATCCAATTAACAGCAATCTGCTGAAGGATTCTAATGATTATTTTAAATTTGCTAAGAGAAACATCTCTGAGCCTTTCATAATAAGATATTTATAGAATGGCTTGGGCTGGATCTTGCTCACATTTTAATTCAATAACATTTTTGTAATACTTCAACATCTCTCTACAACATTATCCTTGACAACATATTATTTAGATGCAAAGCAAAGCTGAATAACTAAAACTGCTTATTTGGAAGTTGTTTTGGAGGGATTATTTTGGTTTTAGCTTTCCCAATCATATCAACATAGGCACAGAAGGTTCCAAATCCTCAAGCAGAGCTTCTGTTCAGGTAAGTCTCCCAGGGAATTCACACAGGTATTTGTTTTGCCAAGACTGCAGCAATAGGCTGCTTACAACATTTTCAAGGTGATATGGAGTCTCCTCTGTCTGCACAGGAGCCCACTCAGCAGCCCCATACAGGGCTTTATCTTGTTAAGTTATATTATGTGAAGTTATAACCATAATGACAGTGCTTATCTTGTACAACTTCTAAACCTAAATATGGGCTGGTCTTACATGGTTGGACAAGACAGACTTTATGTCCACGTGATTTTGGCATCTGGAGGTTTTTCCCCCACTCTAATACACAGACATAACAGAACATACACCTGGGTAGCACACGCTTGCAGTCACTACCTAGAGTCACCTTGCACCTTTTCAGACAGAGAATAAAGAAATCTGCCTTTTAAAGGAAAGTCATTCTCTCCACTGCTGCAGCAAAGGCACCCGACAACTAGAAAGATGAAGCTTTTGAGTCTCACTAATATTATGAATTTTCACAAAAGCAAGCGAAGAGCACGCTCAGCTCAAAACACAGAGGGGCATTCAGGAAAACAAACCCCCATTTTCCAAAACCACAAATGAAAGAAAGAAACTTTAATACTAAACATCACAACTGCATGTACTGTTCTTAGTAATTAAGTGCCTCTGCCTACCTGAAACTGCCAGAAAACCTGCAGATCAATATTCAATTCAGAGCAATTCTGTGGTGTGCCGTATTACATGGGTCCCCAATACTCAATTTCAATCACGGGTCCAGAGCAGGAAATTTATAAAGGCAGTTTGTAACTTACCTTTGCATGTGTTAACCCACATCACACACAAAGCCCACCTAGTTTAGCTTAATACGTACCCAAAATCTGAAGTAGTATAACCCATGGCATGACAAAACTGATATGCTTATCTAGAAACACAGCAATGGTTAAAGTCACAGTGGTACAAGGATGCGAGGAAGGAGCACTGAAGTGCCATAGAACACAGGCATTTTTTTATCTTTTTTAATAATACAATTTTCCTAACACTAACAATTGGTCAACATCAACACCTTTTTCTCATCCAGATATAGGGGCTTGCTGCTGTTTACTCCAGACATGCCATTTTGACCTTACCTATTTCTGTGATCACACTGGATTTCCCCACTTCGTACACTACTAACAGTGGAATCATATGCAACATCTGTCCCCATAACACTGGTACCCACTTAGGGAACTGAGGCTAGAAAAGGCTGCACCGCCTCAGCTATAAACAGAACCAAGTCTAAGAACAAAACAAAGAAACAAACAAATTCTGGCACATCAGTGAGTCCCAGTTGAAGTCAGCTCTTCCCTTTGTATGTCGATGTTGGCAAGAAGCAGGACACATCAGGAAAGAAAGCTGAATTTTCCTGATTTTTACATATTGAAGTAGTTCCCAAAACAGTTGTCTGAATTTGCTTGCTAAAGCTTTTCAGATGTCCGCAGTAGCAAACCAAATCGGATGCTGCTTTTTGCTTTGCTGTGATCCTCTAGCACTTTTGATTCTCCCATGGCATCATGCAGGACAACTACACAATGTGGAGCAAGAATGTTCATCTTCCTGATTGATGATCATCATCTTTGGGCTTTTATTTTCTCTCTCTCTCACAGACAGTTCATTCTGCATGGCTCCAGTGCTCATTTGCATGCTTCATAGCCTCCTGTTTCAGAGGGGACACAAGCTACTGTTTGATGATTTACTATCTGCCTTTGATTGAGGCTGAGGGCATTTCACATTATTTTATTATCTAATGCGTGTACACACAGCGTATTTTAACTGCTGCATCCATACTCTTATTTTACAAATCAATGCTGTGCCTCTCTCTGAATCAGAAGAGCCATCTGAAATTATTGATCTGTTCATATTTCTTTTTCTATTGATCATGTCATCTACAGCACCATCAAGTTTCCTTTGGCACAGAGTATGTTCACATTATGGAATTTTCCATGTTCAGTGTGGTAACAACCGCTATTAACTTGCCCCAAAGTAATAAAAGTTTCCTGAATATTTTGTACATAATCCTCTGGACACACTCTCACACACACAAATCACTTCTAGTGTGGCCTCTGCCTGGTTAGATTGGACAGATTACTACAGTTGACAAGATTTCCCCACTCTCATAGGATGGCCAGAAAACCCTATCCCAAACACAGCAGTCAAAAAGAGTAGCTGCTTTTGCAGAAGTCAGGATCGAAAGAGAATATGTGAAGGAGCTTTACACTCTTACAAATCACAGAAGGGGCTTTAAGAACCATTTACACATCTTGCTTAACCAAAGACAACCTCAATTTGAGAACAACTCCTATTGAACTACTAAACTGTTTTCAGGGAGTTAAAAAACCCCACAAACACCCCACCCAACTACTTCTATAAAAATTACTTCTACAAATTATTTTTCCTCAAATTCTGTTATACAGAAGTTCTTTATTATAGAATTGACACAGCAGTAACTAAATAGGTTCTTGGTGTTTTAAGGAATTAATAACTGTCATGACATCTGCGCACTTATACATTCCATCTACAAGAGGGGAAACAATGGTGCATGCACTGTGATGAAATCGAAGTTGTACACCAATTCTCAGACCTCAGGTACAGAAAATGTATTACTGTTTAGAAGAGTACATAGTTCAAATGCATTCTTTCCTCCCTTGATGGAATTCAGCTGTGCCTCCACTGTACAAACACACTGAAAGTACGGTTCCTTCGCAAGGATCCAGCACGTGGTCCCTTCCAAAACTCTCTCAACACGGTAGTACAAGTTTTATGGAAGTTGATGTTATGCAGCTTCACAGAAGAGTGGGCAAGTGCGTCATGACCTGGGCTGTCGTGCACAAACAGTATGTCCACAGTGTCACAAGTACACTGTTGACTGTGCAGGGGCAGGCCACCTGAACAGCACCTTTGCCACATGTTTAATGTACCTGAGAAGCTCTAGATAACACACGTTTTGTGTGTGCAATATTTCAATCAAAAATTCTAGCAAATCAGTTAAAGTTATTGATCTGACCAGTCTGTAAAGCATCTGGAAATAGCCAGATTATGCCCAAATAACCTCGAATTCTACCGCAGAGTTCCAGATGAATTGAGAGAGTAAGAAATAGCAAAGCCCAAAGAATAGACCAAAGAAAGCACTATACACAGAAGGATCTTGAAAGAACCATTTGATAAATATTACTTTCTTTGCATAACATTTATATACTCAAGTTCACTCCTGTTGAAGTCAGGCAGGCTGATCTCAAGAGCTGAACTACCTTAAAATTGTAATTAGGGTCTAAACACAACTATATATTGAGCAAATGGTCTTGTCTCTGAAATAACAGCACAATGTAGATCCGAGGGTGTTAGTTGAAAAGTTTGCCATAGAAGCCATAGCTCTCCCCCCCCCGCCTTTAAATCATGGTAGTTATAACATTACAGAATCTCAATTAACTGATTTATATGGAGGAACCTCATTTGTATATGCACCAAGACAGACAGCAAAACAAACAGCAGCAGCCAACAGAGAAGGATGTTACTATATTCAAGGCACTTTCAAATCAAAACATCAAAACTTTTATACTTAATGTTTTTGTTCGTCTCAAGAAAAGGTTTACAAAATTGATAGTGTTATAACACACACCATATCAAAATGCAGATGGGACAGGGTGAACCCCTTGCTAACACCGCACAGCAATGACTTGGAGCAAGGACCAAGAAAAAGTTACATCCAACTGAAACAACTAAATGCAATAGGTAGAATGCTACTGTTTAGCCCAGTTTTTCTGGGAGCATCAATAAAAAGCAGCACTTACTTTCTTTAAAAAACAAGTTTTGTTTGACAGAAAACTGGGCACAGAAGTTCACAGAAGTGCAGGATCATTACAAATTAAATGATTACTGATGCATGAAATACAACATGGCTGGAATCAAGAAAATAAAGCAGTAAGACAAAAAAAACCCTTTCACAGCCTAAGCACTTTGCACCTGTAACTTTGTGAGAACTTGAAAAAAACATCAGTTATAAAACGAGCAATTTGTTCTCCCCAAAACAAAGGAAAACTCAAGTCCAATTTGTGCAGCTTCAGCTTCTACACATCGAAGACAATTCAAAACCATCTCAGCACCAGCCTGAATTCACACGTTCAAAACCTGAGGACGCCATCTGCAGCCCTACATTTACATTTAACTTCACATTTAACATTGAATTGTGCTTCTGGCAAACTTCATTCTCTGCCTACAAAGCCTCAGTCTCTTACTCTAGAAGCAATTCCTACACCACTCTTCCAACATCCACAAGTTAACTCCTAAGCTAAAAGGACATCTGCTCTGGAACATCTGCTCTGGAACATTCAAAGAAAAACATGTAATCAAAATTAAAGATGCATCACACAATACTTGACATCATGACACCAGATTTACAGCAATGGTGAACACACTGAAAAACCCATGCTGTTGTCACTACGGTTTTCTCTACAACTGCTTCTTTTCCAGCAGTCCAGGGCACACACATGGAGATACACAAATACCACCTTCATTTTGAAGTCGCACAGCCATAGTTGCTCTCTTTTCCAGAACCCAAGAACCAATTTGATGCTGCCTGCTGTAGTTCTGCGATGGACTCAAGTGCTGGAGCGATCATTATTTTCGATTACAGCATGGTTGTGGGCTGGGGGAATCTACAGGCAATGCTGGGAACGTGCTGCCTTCACAACTACCACTAACCCCCCCCCATCTATTAAAAAAAAAAAAAAATCACTCACCTCTACCAACATCTACTACTAACTGTATCTGCTGTTTATAAATTCTTTTAATCTTGGATTTTTAGTCTTGAAGATGCATAATTTGCATGCAGAACAGCTTATTATAAATCTTCTCGCAAACAAGAACAACTACAAAGTCACTTTGTACAACATTCAAAGTCAGACAGCTCCAAAACGGTCCAGTTACTTGCAGCACAGCATCCCATTATTCATTACAGAGACACTTTCCTAGCGCTATTACGCTGTTCATATGGCACATGGGCATTTCTGCGTCAATATGGATCAGTCCCTGCAAGGTCTAACTGATTTTCCATAGCATACTTTAAGTGTGGTCAAACAACTTAAGGCCTTAATAGGTATTTTAACAGATCGAAAAAAATACAAACGAGTAAAGGCATTTTGATGTTTGCCACCACTGACAGTTTATAAGCTTTCAGGACACATATGTTTAATCAGAGAGTTGATTAGGATCATGGCTGAGTGATTATTTATTGACATGTGCATAGAGGGATAGAAACAGGATGGGATAATTGGCTCCTTGCCAGCATCACTGGCAGTCGTTGTTGACCTTTTTTTTATTTTGGGGCATCAGCCCAAATATAATGCTGTAGGTGCCAGATAAAAGGTTCAGAAGAAGTGAATCTACATGCACAGCTTCACATATGTGATTAATCCCTTTAATACTGGGACAAGCTACTCCCAAAAATTCACAGTTAGTCAGGGCTTCCATCTGGATATCCTACACAGCAGTTACACACACATTATTTTCAGCAATCCAAGCTGAAAAACAACTTGACATTTAAAAAAAAAAACCAACCCAAAACAGTGGCAGTTAGATGCATTTCAGGCACTTGGTATGAAGCAGTAATCACCACCTTTCTCTTTCAGCCCAATATTGAAACGAGGGAAGAGCAAATGTTTGCTTTTCTCAGAAGGGCAATATTCCAACAGATGAGAAGTAGAACCACCAAATATTGACAGAGTGTGAGGATTCACAAGCAAAGCAGCATAAGGTCTCTGTCCCTGATGGAACTTGAACTAAGCACCTTCACCTCCTAGAAGAGCTTGGTCTATCAACTGAACTGCTGGTAATAATCCCATCTAAGGTCTGCAAACAGAGATATCATGCTCACAAGAGAAGATTCCAATAAGAAAGATGGCTTCGAAATTGCTGGGACTCATCTGTTTCAACAAAGCTGCAAGTAGGGAATGGTTGTGGGTCAGCTCCAACAAGTCAACAGGAGCTTTTCCATTTATTTTGATGGGCTTTGAAGCAGACCCTTGAGCACAGCTGCTCAGTTGTTAATATGCAAACCTTCAAATAAATTCAAAGAACGCCTTCATGTCTCCTCTGTATGGCTGATGTCATATCCAAAATTCAGATGCTTACATTTTCTGTGAGCAGCATCAACGAAAGCAAGATAGATCAGAAACACAGATTTTTCAGTTTAAAAATTAATCTACCAACTCCCCCCTGAAGCCTTTTCTTAAGTATCCTTCTTCACTTTACTGGAAATTACCATACCTGAAAAGATACTTTGGCCCATATATGTAAATTACAATCTTTCCACCGACTTTTTTAGCACTGTAATTTACCTTTAATAATTAATAGCAAAGAAATTCAAACAAAAATCACAGTATTTACTTATGGGATTGCTAATCAACTTTCCAGCTTCATTAAAATTAAAAACTCTCTTCAAGACCTCCCCAGAAGCCTCTGTCCCCTCTTCTACACTGGACTGTGTGCACAGACAGATATACCACATACACGTACTCTTGAACCTTTGTAGTTGAAAAATAAAGATAGAGAAAACCCAGAAGCATTAAGAGTCAAAATAGGAGAATGTACACTCAAAATAGGAGAATGTTTAAGTTACAAACAGATACACTATTTCAAGTTTTAAACCCTAAAGGAGGGGGAATCAACCCCAAACCCAAAAGCATGTTCAAATAGTTTCTTATTTTGAGGAGGTGAAATAATATATTTGCAGTAGGCCACATGGCTTTGTGGGGGCAGGGGGGGTATTAGCAGCTTTGTTTTCTCAGCAGGGATCACTAGTTTGTATGGAGAGGTTTTGTGCAGATTAATATCCTTCAATGCAAAGGGAAACCTCAAGAGCATCATTTGAGTCAACCTCTGATTTGGGATAAAATCTATGACAGTATTTTTCATTACAGTAGCGAATAAACACAGCAGGGATGGGATGCATAGGAAGCAGAGAAACATGACAAAACTTACTTTTGAAGTTCATCAGATTCCTAAAGCCAGCAGAGGCTTCACAAAGGCACTTCTCTTAGTATCAAATTCAGAAACACTTCTGCATACGCAAATAGACACTTGGTACAAATTCCGACAAGGAGCAGTCAGTGCATGTCTACAGCTAGGCACAGGCATTTTAAGAGATTTGGAGGAAGGTGCTGGGGGAAAAAAAAAAAGTCAGCTGTGTATACAAGGCTTTATCTGTATGACAAAACCACACTAAGAGAAAGCAATTTAGAAGCTGACATTAACTTCCTTACTTTAATACCTCCAAGTTGAAAATCAATAGTTTTTAATTGTTCAGTGCGAAGTGAAGTTTTGTTCTGAATTGAAGCAAAAAGTTTCCACATTCTCTGCTAAAGCAAGCTCCTCAACAAGTATTTATGGAGCATTGATCAACATTTTTTCCCATCAGTATAACAAACTCAATTTCAACCTCCTATAATACAAAATGTGAACGTCTCCAACAGAAAAATTGAGCGATGCTCCAAGAATCGAGTGAAAACTGTCACAGGTCTTTTTCCCCATCCCCCTGCAGAAAGTTTCTAGTTTATCAACATTATTATCACCATACCACATATCTAAAGGAATACAATTCTGTCCAAGAGCTCCTCGTCAGCTGTTAATTCTTCAGAGCAGACAAGAAACAAAGAAGGACGCAGTTATTTAACAGTCAATTCTAAAA
Organism: Leptosomus discolor; assembly: GCF_034619465.1. Lineage (NCBI taxonomy): Eukaryota > Metazoa > Chordata > Aves > Leptosomiformes > Leptosomidae > Leptosomus > Leptosomus discolor. The sequence goes on along the minus strand of NC_141407.1, from coordinate 4,689,094 downwards.
TTCAATGGTGGGAAATTATAATAGGGATGTTAAACAAGGCAGTGCACCTCTAGATTCCTCATTAAAAAGATAGAAAAAAGAATCTTAAGGTATTTTGCAACTAGAACCCGGAAACACCAATTTATGAGAAGACAAATTAACAGCCTTTCATAATTACTTGGTATCACAGCTCCTTTTCAGTGTTTAAGTTTCCAAGAATACATCATAGTGAGATTTCAGCATCTCACTGGGCAGAAATATTGGTTGAGGTTGCATTTAACACACAGCTGCATGGCTGTCTGGCTCTTCTGTCCCCAGAAGCCTCCAAGGGCTGAGGACCATGAGCGAGAGATAGCATCTATCTGACAGAGCAGGCAACAGCATCTCCACCAGCAGATCTGCCATTCAGACAAGGATCCATCTGAACAGAGGACAGGGAAAGTAAATCCAGCAGAGGGCCATCAGGATGGTCAGGACTGAAGCACTTGCCCTAGGAGGAACGGGGCTTGCTCCAAATAATTCAGCACACCCAGAATCACAGAAAACGCAGTAATAAAAATTCTTAGCTGGCCCAAAACATCCCCCACATTGTGTTTTCCTCCCATTCATACCCTACTCCTGTCATTTTTACAACCCCACAATTTTCATTCTGCCTCATTTCTCCTGCCAACCATCAGATCTCAGGATCCCCTGAAGAAGCTTTACAAAGTAATTCAGTCTCAGGCTGTTTATCAGCATGACTGAAACCCACCTCCCACCCAAACAGCACTCCAAACAGAAGGTACAAAACCAGGGCAGGTTTCAGCATGCATTCAGAAGAGAGACTCACTCAGCACTACCTTTTTTCCCCCTTCCTATCTTCCACTGAGGAAAGGAATTCTCTTTGAAGTCTGGAAAAAAAATTGCTTCTTGCAGCACAAACCTTTGCAGGGAGAACTCTTAAATCACCTGTGGAACAGCAAGTCACTAAGCAGACTAACAGCAGCCCAGGTCCTCCCATGGTTTCTTAGCCATTAAGAAATCGCCACCTCCTTCCAGCTGTTAACAGGTTTGTTAGGAAGGCATACAGAGCCGAGTATGGCCTGGGATCCTCTGAAAAAGGGGCACATGACCCCTGTCTTACACCCACTTCCATAGTGCCTGAACCCAGCACAGCCCGTTTCTCTCTCATGGCTTGCTTCACTCTCTCCTGCCTTCTCCAGAGCTTCTCAAATTCCCTTGCGCTTTACAACTTGTACCTCTTTGCTACTCTCCTTCCCTTTCATCACTCCTAAATGAGACTAATGGCCAATACCACTGGTAACCGAATGCGAGGTTAACATTATGCAGATATTTGCAGGTTTTCTTATCTAGAAGAAAACTCACTTAGTCTATGGCCTGCACTGAAGACAGTTTGCTCCATCCATGAGTCAAGTTTGAAGCACTACAGCTACATTTACAGTCTGCTGAGCTCAGCATTTTGCAACACAGCCAGTTCTCCTGTGCTCAATACTAAGCACCCTGCCCAGCCACCTCAGAGCCAGCTGGAAGCACAAGCAGGCTCAGTTGTACAAGTGTGTAAAAGATCAGGTTCTGGGCACAAGGTCTGCTGCCTACACCAACAGCCCTGCATTAATAAGTTACCCACTCCCCAAGATAGGTGTGCAGTGGGCCATAAGGAAGGAGCAAGATGTGGAGATGTTTATAGATCCTTATGCTAGCCAGGATTGCATCTTATACAAACACAGGGGATTTGTTCCCTTCTTTGCCCAGAGTTGTATGAAGTCCCAAGTGTTGGTGCTAATGACGTGGAGTTGTCCGGTTTTGAAGACGGGACATTATTACTGGGGAACAGGCATCACCTGAGAAGATTCACATCTGATAAAGACACTACTGAGCTGACTCTGGTCTGGTGGTGGCTGGCGGGAGCACTCATACTCTCTAACCAGGAGTTCATTAAGACTCAGGGAAAAGGAAAGTACTAAGCTAGTCACACTATTGATCTTGTGTTACATGTGCAAGTCTACACACCTATGCCTTTCCTCACTAAGTAGCAGGAGCTTAGAGCAGAGGCCTAGCCTGATGTGCTTTCTCTTATTCTGTTTAATGCATGCATTTAAAGTACTATTAAACATGTTTCCAAGACTACTTGCAGTTTACAGACTACTACAAGCAGGTAGTCAAACGCATATTTTCCAAATCATTAAATTTAATAAGATTAGTCTGAACAGGCAGAGCAGCAGCACTATCAATCCAGTAACAGGAACTAGAAGTACCAATGGAGCCATGCATGGACATACAACAGTGAACAGCCATAGGCAGATTAAGCAGAGATGGATTTGGGCAGACAGCCTGTATCTATAATACAGAGCAGAAATACACTTCCACACAGAGTTTTCTCCTGTCAAGTTTAAATCCATCAATGAAAAAGCCCTCCCCTTTTTCCTACAATGACTGCTATGCTATATTAAGATGTGAACACATGCAAAAATAAGTTTAAAATAGAATGCTGGCAGAAAAAGGATTTTGGAGGTATCAAATATGCAACACTATACTTTGTAGCACCACTCCCAATAAAAGAATTTAGTGAATAAGTTAAACTGCGAACAGCCCCAACATACTGTGAACTCATTCAACATACTGTGAGAGAATAAATTGACTTTGTTTTTTCATTTTGTAAAATTCAAACACACTCTAAGTTTAGTTCTACAAAGCCAAGGCAAGCTGCCTGGACAGCAGGGATACCTCCAGACTTTAAGGAGCTCCAAGTACTAGAAGCCTTTTCAGGTCTCCAAAAGGGCCAAATAAATCGTCCAAGATGTCTTAAGAAAAAGTCTCAGCTTGTAGCAGGAAACATTCTAGATAAGCCAGTATTTCACTAACAACTCTCTCTCCTCTTGTATATTTTTCTCAAAAAATAATTAGTATGTTTTCCCTTAAATGAAAATATAACAGCTACTGACACACTGATTATTACCTTTCTGTACCTAGTGGACAGCACTGAGACAGTAAGTCAGGATGAGCTAACATAATATACCAATTTATTCAGCAAAGCCAAATATTTGATGAAGCACACACTGAAATTTAATCAAACAAGAACCACCTGGGGAATCCTGCCCTATGTTCAGCTACCTCCAAATAAAATCCTAAAATATACGTATGTGTAAAAATACACAGGCAAAATACGTAAACCTGAACAGGCATTAGGGTTGCACTGATCTATACCGAGAGAGTTAAACATGCGTGTGCATGCGCGTGCACAGACACAAGTATAGTGGGCATGGTGGTACGAGGTTAATAGCTGGACTTGATGAATCTCAGAGGTCTATTCCAACCTAATGATTCTATGATTACAAGACAAACATGGATGTACTGGTGCAAATCCAGCAGAGTGCCATGAAGATGGTTAAGGGATCAAAGGATCTGACCTACAAGGAAAGGCTGGGAAAGCTGGGATAGCTCAGCCTCTGGAAGGCTCATGAGGATCTCAGTGTCTATAAACACCTGATGGGAAGGAGGTAAAGAAGATCAATCCCAACTCCTCTTGCATCCAGTGGAAGGACGGGGGCAAAGGGCATGAACTGAAATACAAGAAGTTCCATTTAAACACAAAAATAAAAAGCTTTTCTACCGTGAAGGTGGTCAAACAGTGGACCAGGTTGCTCATAGAGGCTATGGGTCTCCATTTTTAGATCTAATCAAAATGCATCCAGACCCAGCTCTGAGCAACCTGCCGTAGCTGGTGATCCTGTGTTGAGCAGGGGGTTGGACTAGACCATCTCCAGAGGTCCTGTCTCACCTCAATCATTCCATGTTTCAGTTCCAATATTAATGCTGTTTAATGTAGCAGTTGCATAGCTCTTTGCATATACTTGAGCAATTACAGATCAAGAGGGTGGAAAGTACCATTTTAAACTGGAGGCATCTTCACTGTGCACATAAAACACATGATAAAGATAAGAGGAACTACTTGCTGATTTAGGGGAGGTGGGGAGAAAAGTTCAGAAGTCAAATTAAACGCTTTGTTTACACAGGAGGAAAAGCCAACGTCATATCTGAATATCATTGTGCTTCACCACTCACAAACTTGTCATTATATGACAAAATCAAAAAGAATGACCTGGGTCCATTATAAGTGCCCCCAATGCCCAAAAGAAATGCATTTTTTTTCCTACTACAACATAGACATAAATCAGTCACAAATGAAAAAGATGGTCTCACCTCAAAATCAATTCTTAACAACCTCTGAAATGAAAAAACGAACCTCTTTCACTTCCCAGCATTTGTGTATTTACTATCACACCGTCTTTCTTAAAAAGAATACTTGTCAGCTGTGTGAAAATCAATGTCTGCCCTGCCTTGATGCATCTGTCACCTGCCACAGAGCACATTCCAAAAAGGCAAGTTGCAGAATCCCTTTATGATGGAGACATCCCCAGGCATCTACCTTCAAAAGCAACGTCGCTCTGCTCCGCTGCTCGTTCAACTGCTAGTCCAATACACGAAGCTGTTGAAGACTCCAGTCTGACTAGCTGCAAGGAGAAAAGGAGCATGAGCATATACACGGGCACGTGCTTGGGTCAGGGGCTCACAAGCTCAGGAGTTTGCTTTTGCCCGAGGAAGCACCAAACTCATTCTGGGGGAACAAGACATCCATATCCTCCAGGAAACCCCTTTGATTTCTTTTGTTAAAAAGGTCACACACAGTCCCTAACCTAAAGGAGCTCACCAAAGACAATTACAACTGCCTTCTCCCAACAACTCCAAATCCAACCATTCTTTATGTTGCCCATCTTCCACACAGGTCTCTACCATGCAAGCAGTTTCAATTCTAACCCTAACCTCTGTGCTTTGGCTACAAAAGGCAATAAGGGCAGAAGAGTTTAAGATACAAAACTACCACACAATCAAATTCTGGAAGGTTTTGTTTTGTTTGGGGTTTTTTTGTTGGGTTTTTCTTTTTTTGGGGGGTGGGGGGGTGGTTGTTGTGGTTGTTTTTTGGTTTGGGGGTTTTTTTTTTTTTTTTTTTGGTTTAACAGATAGCAGTGGAACCACCAGCTCTTACTTCAACTGGTTGGTAGAGGACTGGTATCTCTTCCTGCAAGGAGGAGCTTTGCACCACTTAGTGTTCCTAAGAAGCTTTTGGAAGGTAAAATGGAAGGTAAAAAGTAAGTAGCTCTATGGATTTCATTCAACACATGTTCATGGATGGCAGTCAAGATATTATCAAGTGTTCTAGAGAAGGTATCATTTGATAATATTGGGAGTCAGAGAGGAGCCATCCTGAAAACACATGTACTCCTATTGCCTTTCATCAGGAGATCTTGAAGTATTCCACAAGTGCTAATTAAGCTTCCCCAGACTCCTGTGAGATGCAGAAGAAACATATATGCCATTTATAATAGACTTAATTGAGACACAGAAAAATTATCTTGCCCAGGGTTATAAAACAAGATGGGGAGACAGAGCCTGGAACAGAAGACCTGAGCCTCCAAATCTCAAGTCCTTGATCCAAGCACATTACAAAACACTTACCTACTCCCTGCCTGAGTGTCTCACAATGCAGCAATTCCTGCGAGCATAAAAAGTGTTATGAAGGTAGCATGCTTCCCACACAATTTCCATGATTTCAGTACAACATTCAATAGGCTGCTTTGTCATCAAGGAAAGCTAAAGTTAGCTAAAAAGGGCAAGGTTTCATTTTCACCTGTGAGATTATAAAAATGCAAGCACGGCGAGTCAGAGCTCTTCTATTCTCCTGGAAAACCAGGAGCACAGACAGTGCAGAGGGCTGCAATATACTTACTTCCAAAAGAATTAATTAACAATGAAGTATCATAAAAGACTGAGGGAGGGGAATACCTTGATTTATGTTCATCTTAAAATACATTTTCTTTAAATCATTTCCTTTGTCTAATTATACATATATTACAGATATTGTTCTTGTATTCCATTGCCTTGCTATAAAATGGCAAGTGTAAACATTTTCCTCCTCCTTAAATATCTTTGGAATCAAAGTTATTATCTGGAGAGAGGTATCCTGGGGAACAATATTCAATACAACAAACAATTCTTCATCTATATTTACTTTCTCTTTAAAACATTAAAGTGGAAGGAAGGGAGCAGAAAGAGTCAAGGTCAAGTTGTACAAAAATATCAGCTTGAATGTGCGATTCCTGCTCCCATTACCTTGTGCTATTTCATTACTGTGTCCTAGGGACATGTACTAACAATAAACCGCAGTTTAAGTTTCTATGCTTCTGTTTTGTCCCGAGTTCCCGTAAAAGAAAAATTTTAAGTGCCAGCTATTTCTGAACAATTAACTAAGTCACCATTCTGACCCAGACAGATATCCTGAAAAATGACAGCCCTTCCTTCCTCCATCAATTAGATGCCAGTAGAATCTAAATCTATGACAGTAAAAAGAAAGTTTATTCACCCCACCATGCTTTTCCCAAGTTTTTGTGACCTGTCACAAGTTTCTTCCACATTGAAGGTTGGAAAAGACCATTAAGATCATCAAGTCCAACCATTATCCTAACACTACCAAGCCCACCACTAAGCCATGTCCGCAAGCACCATGTCTACACATCTTTAGAATACCTCCAGGGATGGTGATTCCACCACTTCTGGGCAGCCTGATCCAGTGCTCGACAACCTTCCAGTGAAGAATTTTTTCATAATATCCAACATAAACATCGCCTGGCGCAACTTGAGGCCATCTTCTCTTGTCCTATCACTTCTTTCTTAGGAGAAGAAACCGACCCCCACCTCGCTATAACCTCCTTTCAGGTAGCTGTAGAGAGCGATGAGGTCTCCCCTCAGCCTCCTCTTCTCCAGGTTAAACACCCCCAGTTCCCTCAGCCGCTCTTGTTCTCCAGACCCTTCACCAGCTTCCTTGCCCTTCTCTGGACACGCTCCAGCACCTCAGTGACCTTCTTCTAGTGAGGGGCCCAAAACTGCACACAGCATTCGAGGTGTGACCACACCAGTGCCGAGTGCAGAGGCACAATCACCTCCCTGCTCCTGCTGGCCACACTATTGCTGATTTTTTCAGAGATTTCAAGATCCTTGGTGTGCATTGTCAGCAGAAGAGGCTTTAACAGCTGGCTGACCTGTGCTGCACTGGTGGCTGATTGAGATAAGCTTAAGATCCAGCCTCGGGGCAAAGAAAACCCCTGAGCTGAGGGCAGCCCAATGACACCAGAAGATCCCCTTCACTAGGGCTTCCCTCCTTGTGCCAAAAGCACAGCAAAAAGCCACCACCAGGCCGTCTTCCCGCTATCAAACATGTATGACATTTAAGACCAAAGACTAAGCAAAATGCTCTTAGAAAATGGTCTGCTAAAACACCTTTAATTACTGAATTGTTCTTACATTTTCACTCTTAACAGAGTTGTTGAAGCAAAGAGGAGAATTTAGAGATGATTCCTAAATAAAGCCATTCAGCTTTACTGCCTCAGAACAGGAGCTGATCTGCATATTTATTAGGCATATGTTTCCAGCACACAGGAACACACACCTGCTGTTGCACCACAATAAATTTCTAAAATATCACCTAACAACACTGATGGGTATTACAGGAATCACACTGGACACAGGAGAAATGACTGGCCACTATATATGGCTTGCAAAAGAAACGAGCAGAGCAGGGAAAACAAATTGGGAGCCTGAGGGTATAAAGAAAATGGAGAAAGTTTTGAAGAAACTCATTATTTGTTCTCTGCAATTATTTGTTCACTGCAATAAAGTATTGAGAACAATAACGAAAGAATAGAATTTAAGTTCATTTTCAGAAGACACGAATTCCCTCAAGTTGACTGATAAATCACAGCCTATTTTCTCACCTCTTCTCTCTCTAATGGGATTCAAATAATCAATTATTCAATTTAATTGCAACAGCAGCAGTTTCCCCACCCAGCTTTTCTTCTGTTTCAGTTAAAGCAAACAAAGCACAGGATGACCTTAATTGCATACATTACGCTGATTTTGATTCAAACAAGAAGTATGAGTGCACCACAAAGCATCACATAGTAAACACATTTATAAACAAACAATCATAAAACCACAAATCCCAATTCATTATAGTCCAATTGTCTGCTTGCAGGACAAGTCTAAGCTGCAAGACAATTCTTTGCAACCCTCCATGATCACCTTACAGAGGAGTTGTTTGCACAGCTCGCTTGCCCAAATATGCAAGCTTTTGGTTGTATGCCTACTTTATTGATTCTGGGGTGATATTGTTCAAAAAAGGAAGAGGCAGGGTATTGCACAGTAACACACAGACCAGCTCATGACTGCAAAGCAGCAGACAAAAGCCCCCACAAGTACACTCAGTCAAAGAGAGAAGCCCCCAAATTACTGTCTAGCTCTTACTGGTGATGGGCTTCCCTATCACAAAGGGAAACTAAGAAAAGTTATATTGTTAACATCAATTTAAAAAAATAAACCTAAGCTTTCTGAAGGGTATTAATTGCCCTAGCAGAAAGTTGTTCACAAAACACTGTATCAATCCTCTTGTAGATTTGACTTGAAAAAATATTACCTGATCACATACTCTTTCCTGCCATGGGACCTTATGTTGTTCTGTCCCAAAGATGGATGGCACTTACTGAATGAGCAGCTATTCAATATTTTGTTTTATTCTTATTGTTAGCTCCATGGCCCCATGCATTATTTACTGCACACTATGCAAACTGATCTCCACAGCGAGGATTATTAATTTCTTCTCAGATTTCTCTACAGCTACAGAATTTCTGTTCCTTCAGAAACATTCACAGATGCACTCACCACCCACCTCGCAGCACTGTGCACAACCCTTCCCAGTTTAGGGACCCAAAGAGAGACACCCATGTTAACTCTGTGTTCCCCATTTGAAGCACCCAGGGATTTTTAGGGTGCTCAGGAATCTGCATCAAACCCATGCGTGGGAAACACAGCAGCAGTGATTTCAGCTGCAGATATGACTTCCAAAGCCCTTTCGGATGTTACACCCAGGGCTTCAATTCAGGGTCCATTGGGGTAACAGCTAGAGCCCACCTGCCAAAGCTTGGCTTGAACTACTCGCCCAGAATCATTCGGGAACTTTGATGCAGAAATAAGACATCACATGCTTAACACTCCTTTTCTCACCAACTTGTACATTATGTACTTTGTTAGCACCTACAGATCATACATGGCACTTACATTTGGGGGTTTGGGGTTTTTTGTTTGTTTTAAATTCTGCACTCCCTATCTGGCCCCAGGTTAGATCAAGCCTGAATACAGATTTGGGGTGGGGAGTGGGAGGAATTTGGAGGGGGACATGATGCAATCATGCAGTCTTGACTTCACCATAATGCTGCTGGTATTTAACAGATATGCAACAGATAGCTGTGTTTTTTAATTCATCTGTTGAGAAGCATTAGTATGCATTAACATCACATACACTTATTGTATGCTAGATAAAGCATACTCTTTTTTTTCTTGCTATATCTTCTCCTCTTTTCCTTCTATCAGCATGAGAAAGTTAGAAATTTAGAGGGGGAAAAGCAGCCTGCAGTGGATTATTCAATTTGTTTTCTCATGGCATGAAATACTTTTCCCCCCCCTCTACAGAAGATAGCAAATTATTTGGTCCTGTCTAAATTAAAATGATGCAGGCAACAGTTTCCACTGTTTCCTTTGGGACACAATTCCACAGCCTCATGGATCGGCTGTAAGATTTTCCTAATGCTCAAAGCAAATTATTCTCTTGTTTAAGTCTCAGTCTCTTACTCTTGGTGCACATTAAATAGTTCTCCCTTCTTCACCTTCCTTTCCTCTGAGGTGCTTTCCCTTTCACAGCTCCATTTGCAGTTACGGGTCCAGAAGCTAAATGTATTTAGATATTGCAAATCTTTGTTCAAAAGTAAAGAAACTGCTGTCATTTGTAGGTACTCTTAATACTTTAATTTGTCACTCTCAGGAATATGATGATGTTCAGGGCTGAGGGGAATATTCCAGACAGGAAAAAAAATCCCAGACACACTTTTTTTAAACTACATACACAGCAGGTGGCATATTCTGCCTTTACTGTACTTGTTGCTTTTCAAATTTGTATTCAGTTGCATGCAAATATGCTGTTAATTGTCAGTCCTCTCAAAATCTCAGCATTAATCACTCCCTGATTTCTCTCATCCACTCAAAATAACTTTGTATACATTTACTCTGAAACTATATTGCAATACTTCCTATGACTGGGGCTAAATTTCTGCCTGTGATTCTTAACCCCGACATTATTTCTCCAATTTGCAGTTCTTCAAAGTTTACCTTCGCTAAGTAAAACCTACAAAGGAACTAGTTCCAAATTTCTCCTGAACTTTACTGGAAATTGTATCTGAAGCCTGATCCTGATGAGTACTCTTTCTGCCATCCCTTATAGTATGAGGAAGCATATTATAGGCAAATTATTACATACACTATATAATCCAAACACTCATTCTGCACTCTCTTCAGAAATTTTGACGTGAATTACACTTGGCAAGCAGGATACACTCCAAACTTGTATCCTGTATGGATAACGCTTCTGTTGCTTCCTGCATACTCGGAGTCCCAAACATCTGCAAGTCACCCTGAAATCAGTAACCACTGGGAATTAGATTCTAAGTGGCACAAGGAAATTTAGTTTTTCTTTCAATGAAACTCTCATTTATTTAGCATTCTGTTAGCAGTAGCAGCTCATAAGCACAGAGCTTTTTGGGAAGGTGTGGGGAAACAACACTTTCCTGCTTTCTTGCCATGAGAGCTCTTCACATCAACACAGGCACAGGGACCACTGGATGGAAGAGAAAGCCTGTTACAAAAAAACAGGGCAGTGATTTAACAGAGACAACTGAAATATCCCCAAGACTTTGTTCCAAAACTTCCTGCAGCCATTTTGAGAAATAATTTTGTATTATCGCTGGAATAGCAAAGTGCAAGAGTAAAACAGACGTCCAATGCAGTCATACTCAGTACGCTGATTCTTTACACTAAACATGCATATAAGCATAAATAAGCATATTATAGAACATTAAAAACGTTGGGACATGAAAAAGCTGTGTAATAAAAGATGCAAAGTTGAGAGTTTACTTTACAAGGGTTATTTTTGCTTGGTAGGTTCATTTAAGGACAATTAATTATACTTTCTTATTTTTGCAGGCTCTGGCCTTGGCAGTCTCCAGGGTTATCCCTGTGCCAACAGAGACAGTGTGTTTGTTTATTTCCAAGCTTTCCACTTCTCTGATTATTGCTACCACGTGCTGATATCTGTTAGTACATACACCATCTCTGATTTTTTTAATCATAAAATTACATTTACTGTTTGTCTAGAAGATCGTATTGCTAACAAAAATAATTTATTCAGGAAGCTGGAGCAGTGTTTCGACTACCATTTTCATAACAGAAAACCCTTTAAAAAGTATACATAAGACTCCCTACAAGATTTATTGAAACCTATTATTTTGCACTAGATTATGTGGATTTTTTTCCAATTCATGCTGGAACGTTTGAGTCTTGAAACAAGCAGTTCCCCTGCAGTTCTTAAAATAGCTGTTTTCCTACAAATCGATTCTCGGATCACATCTACAGAAACTTTTCAACTGGTCCTAGACTGAATGAAATCTCCCTGCCCCAAAATTAAACAGCAGGTCCAGTTCAACTAGGCAGCATCCAAAGAGGCAGAGCATCCATGGCAGTAACTGCCCGTACGTATTTATATGTGGGAGTTACATGAAGTATCTGTCAGGATTCCTGGCAAGCAAAGGGGCCGTCGCTGCCTCTTTGCCTGCCTTTTGCAGGCAGGATGCAAGCGGAGCGCTGCGGGGTAACTCCCAGAGATCCATTTGCCCTACAGGGCAATGAGTCAGTGCTGGCAAGGAACAGCCAGACCACAGGAGCACGGAGAGCTGGAAGCCACCAATCTGAAAGTCAAATTTATCAGAAGACTGCATCTTGTTCAGTCAGAGCCAACAATGCAACAAAAAGGTCTGCCCCAAACCAACGCTGAACTTCAAAAAATTTTTTTGAAGGAAAGGAGCAAAGATGAGCAATTGGCTTTAGCTTGCTAACAGGCATAACTACTTCTGGACATTTCACTTTGGCTGCTGTGAGAAACTGCATCACGCCAGGGCTGCCTGGCACAGGCTTCGAACCAAGCCCAGCGGTGCACCCTGGTACCCAGACACAGTTGCTATCCTGATGAGCTGCTCTGGTATGGACAGGGATGGATAGCAGTGTTTTTCAGAGGGCAAATACATCAAAGTCATGCATGCTTAGTTTCTTTTTCATTACCAGAATAAACAGTGTACAACTGTAGTGGGAACACAGGAACAGACCACAGAAATAACCTGTTGACCTAGAGTAACAACAGGGAAAACTGCTTCTATTATGTTTTAGGCTCTTAAGATATTAGTAACTGACAAATTTAACACATAAATCTCATATGCTTTTCTAAACAAACCTAGAATGAGCTGCTAGTAAATTCAAAATCTTCCTATCAGCTTGGTTTGTGAAGAGATATGCTCAACCAGCATAAGAAAACATCACTCTGAAATTGAGGAAGGACAATTAAAAACTAAGCACCTGCAGCCCATGTTTCAGCCAAAAGACCAAAATTTGCAGCAACGACTTATCTAGCAATAGCTGTGGTTGACAGTTAACGTACAGGAAGAGAGCTGACAGAGACGATGGCAGCGCCAGCCATCCTCCCAGTCTGCGAGCGTCAGGAACAGCAGCCAGTTTCTGAGCTTTATGTCTGCTTCCTCTCTGTTTCTATCCTGTCAGGCTCCTCTTACCTGTCATGTTTCTTTTCCTACTTGCCCCCCTCCTCTTCCTACTGCTATAATCTCATCACATTTGCCTTCCCATCACCTTCTCCATAACTCACCCCCCGCCCAAACACACCAGCATCTTGTCAGCTGCCACCCTTGCTGCTCAGCTGCGACGCTGCTTCCGTTTCTTCTGTCGTTCCTCTCTTGCACAACTGCAAGATGAAAATGTTCTTCAGGGTACAAAAATGAGTCATTTGTGCCTCTGAAGCGTTTAACACAGTTGGCTCTTCAGATGTTTCAAAGTTACTATACAATAAAGCAATCACATTAGGTTTAATAAGCAATAAAGAGGAAAAAAGGGACTTTCTATTAAAGATGCTCACTAGGAGAGATGACTTGATACCGCTACAAACTGACAATTGCCTATCCAGTCCAGAATGAGAGGGAAGGTTACAAGCTCCTCTGCCCAGCCAGCTTACAAACACACCCAAGCTAAAGCCTAGAGAAAGCAGATCCCCCTGCTAGAACAGAAATGCAGGTACCTCCACCTTTTGTGAACAGGGACATGCATGGAGAACACTAGAAATAGCTTGTGAACGTTTATATTGGTGCTTTTCAGTTCTTAGGACAAAGAGAGAGAACAAAGTAAAAATTCTTGACACCGACCCAATGTAGTCAAGTGTGTAACTCAAGTGAGTTACATACACATAGCCTCTTGGCTTAGATTTTTAGATTATTACTTTTTTTTTTTTAAATATACTTCTTTCAGCCACACACCTCTGAAGAAATATCTAAACAGGAAATACTTCCCTGAGAAACAACTGATCGTGGTGGAAATACATTACACTTTACAGTTTCATCAACAACTGTTTCTATTAGAGCGCTGAATTCACACCTAGAAACACAGAATAAGGTTTGGGCTGCCAGCACATAAATGGGTGCACATTGACGGAAAATCCCTGTTCTGGAGAAATGAACCATCAAGCACAGCAGCTTCCCATCCTGCTGACAGAAGCGTTCTTCTGCTTATCCAGCAAATACTGCTGCAATTCCAGTAAGTGTATTTCTAAAGGAAGAAAGACCCATCTATACAGCAGTCAAACCATTTTAATTCCCTTCCTCCTCCCCCGCTTCATCTTCACGCCCTGCTTCTACTAGGTGGTCACAACCTACCCATGCTTTCTGCCAAGCGATTCTTTTACCAATCCTCATTATCTTCTTAAATAAGGAAAACCACATGGCACCAATACCATTCTCAACTCCATGCTTTTCCATTGAAAAAAGAACCTGAAAGCACACTGCACACAACTGACTACCTAGGCCTGTTTTCCCCCAACTCTGTTTTTGAGGAACTGACATTTAAGTCAATACTAAGGGAATGAAGATTCACATGCACACAGATTAAGGTCATTCCAGTAACAGTGACAAATTCAGCAGTACTGGCGTCAAAAGCACACTTCCAAAATATCATCCCCAGCACACTGTGTAGCCCTACTTCTGCTCAAGGAGGTAGCGATATTTTCTTCAAATTCAAAGAGAGAAGGATCGATCCCCAACACAAAAATGGATAAACCCTGGATTAAGTTGTAATACTCTTGATATAGTTGGTCTTTACAACATTGCAGAGGAAGAGTAGTGAAACAGCCCTGCTTTGCTCAATGTACAGCTGAATTAGCAGCCAATAGCTGCTTCCCAGTGAATTAACATAGTCACTACCCAGGAATGAAGCTGAGATTATGACAAGGATGTACATGAAAAAAAGTGTGGCAAACTGTTCCCCCTGTTACATCGGATCTGAAGACGTTTCAGCTAACAAAATACGAGATATGGGATACTTTGAGCATTTCCAGTACAAAGGAAACAGCATAGCTGAATAGGTTTGCGTAACCGCAGGTTGCTCAGGCTGCAGCGCTGATCTGTGCCCACACAACATCATCAGCTGTCAAACCCCACAGCCTTTCTGCGAGATGAACTCAAAAATATCAAGCAACAAGAGCCAGGTCCCATCCTCCCAAAATTCAGAAGCAGCTCAATCATTCTTTAACTACATGAGCTGCACCACTTCAAACCGCAGCAGAATTCACCGAGTCAGCCTGGATTCCCGAGCCCACCATCCCAGAGAGATCTAGCCGGAGAAAAGAAATCAAGCAGCTGGCCTTAGATTGATTTACAAGCACCAGTTAAAAGAAAACAAGCAAGCCAGAGGAGACCAAGCACTAAGTAGGTTCACTCTTCCTGGGGTTTCTTGTCCTGTTTACCAGGTCTTGTTCACAGGTGGATACGCCTGCACTCCTCAGAATTAGGTCATCTTTAACTGTGGCATTAAACAACACTTACAGTCTTCTTTCTCCAAAGATCCTTGTTTTCTTTAACTGACTTACCAGCATTTTCTTCCGAGATGTGCAATGCGCTGCCATCCAGGTTGCAAAGTATCTGACACCTCTGAACCATGGTATGATAGATGGTATGTATTTATTGGATATTAAAAAAACAAACGGTTCTGATTAAATTATGTATAGTCTGATTAAGACATAGTAATTTTCTCCTCTACCATAAAGATATACGATCTCGCAATAATGAACACTAGAAGCAATTGCTTGTTAGGTAGTTATGAGTGTACAGAAAGATAGAGTCAGGTTGTAAGAAGTCCTTACTGACACCATCAATAACATTAACCTTCCTTATGTGTCGGCCTTGGGGGGTGTAGGGTTGCTCTTTTCCTCTGGATATGGCCAGAAAGAGAAGGGTGGTGGGAGGCAAGGGGCACTCACAAGTAGAAGGCAACACAGGGCCAGGGAGGTGATAGATCAAGAGATGGGTAAGGATTTCCCCCAAAAAGCAGGTATTATCTAAATGAAATGATACCCAAGTAGCACTAGCAAGCACAAACAGGGAGAGCACCATCAGAAGATCAATTAGAGAATGAGGAAATGTGAGTGGTATGAGAAAAAAGTAACCCTTTGCCAAAAAGCACTGGCTTAAATGAGCCAATACTTCTCCATAAAATATCACAAAAGCAAAGTATACCACACTCTTCTCAAGAAGGACACCACAGAGCCAAGAAATGTCAACCCACAAGCCATTCTTTATGGAAGTGGAGCCCTCTGGTACCGAGGCAATGGGAGGCACAGGAGGTTTCTTGCACCGCAGCAGTAAGTCTGGGCTACAACTGGGGTCAGTTTATAACAGCAGGGGACCCCTGTACACTGCTGCTGTTTAAAATACCTGCAAGAAAAGCCTCACCTATGAATGTACTTACAAGCACATTTTAGAAGCTTCATTACATATTTTATCTATGTATTACAAGACATTGAGGAAACAGACTGGAGCAGTTTCCATAAAAAATTAAGAAACCTCTCTCCAAAGGACATATGCTTTATATAGCAATACACACACGCACTCCTGCTGCTCGTCACCCAAACATCACAGGAGTTTTTATGAATATTAACTAGGCTTCAGTATTTCTGTGGCAAAACAGGTAAGTATTATTGCTGTTGTGGCTCACATCAGTGAGTAAACCCATATATACCTCAATCAGATTTTGGTAGGTGGGTTTCAGATGACATCTACTTTATTTTATTTTTTATTAGGGCCATGTCAGTCTCAAATTTGCTCATTACCAAAATATTTAAGATCAGGTGCTAGCATTGCACACCTCTCCATTCAACATTCAGCAGCTTCCATTCAAGCGAAGAACAGTATCTGCCAATACACATTTGTTTACCTCATTTATAAAATTACAATGAAAATTACCAGAGGCATAAAACAACTATTATGACAAATAATGAGCTTAAAAAAAACCCCATACACATACAGAGAATCAGAAAGACACTAATCCTTCTATGCTGAATGCTATTCAAAAGAAGGATTGTCAGTGCAATGCTGAACAGATCAATTTATTTCCTTTTCTTCTCTCCACTTAACTAGATTTTATATACAAAAGTAATTGTTCCTATAAGAAACAACCCTTCTCCACATCTTTCGAGGTTCACAAAGCCTCAGACCTACATCTTTACCACTGTTCGTGTTTCCATGGTAACAGATGATGGTGCCTTCAAAAAAAATGCTGTAATATTCTACAATAAGTGTCCCAAATCATTCCCATAATATTAATGAAAACTAGAGCACATGGGCCTGCACATAGAGCATAACAGACTGAAAAAGTACATTTAAACAAGAAAAGCAGAGCTGAGGGACTTTCAGAAGGGTGGATGGTAGAAAAGGGCCCTGCATTTGTAGAAGAGAAGGATTATCACTCGGATTCAAATGCCTTTATATACAGAGCGACCTTTCATTGCCGCTGTCAAAACAGGCGGGTTTGCATCACCTTGTTAATATTAATTGTTTATGTATTAGAAAACAAATCAAGCCAGCCAGGAATGAAAAATAAAGTTGAATTGTGGAGCTAACAGCTCCCCAGAGGGAGTGAAAAGTGATTATTGAGTTAAATGGCTGCATTGTTAACAATTGCCACACAGAGTAGCTTGCTCAGAAGGATCCGTTTTTCATTGCCAATTTACTGACAAAAAAAATCTCCGAGCAAATGAACTCCTGGTAAATGAATTAATCTTCCCCCAAAAATTCCTTGCAGTTTGTTCCCTTGCTCCCTTTTCATCTTCTTCCCTGGACAAACCACGTGTAATGAACTATGGGCTACTGTAACTTTACAATGTGGCAGCAGTCTTTAAAAGGAGCCAGCTATGCATCCAAACCTTCAGGAGCTCTGCCATGGCAAAACAAGGAGCAGTACAGGGAAAAAAAAAATAAAGCAAACACTGACATGAGAAGAAAAACAAGTGTCAAAGTAATCTGGTGTCCAGGTGGACAGTCCAAATGTAAACTCACTGTCCTACTTTCCCCCCCCCAATGCTTCTTCACAGATGCAAATGACTTTAATCTCTCAATTCTCCACTCTGTTGTGCTGAAAATGCACACAACCCAGACCGTAGCAGAGTGCACAGCAACTGTAAGCATACTCCACATATCTGGTGAGGGGGAAAACTGCACATGTGCTTTAAGGAAAAAAAACCTACCCCGTAAGCAAAGTTCCTTAATTTCTGAAATCCTGAACGAATTGGCAGTTACTAGAATTACCTGGAGTTACTTCTGTCTCTTCCATGGGAAACTGGAGGAATTAAATTAGCAGCTGACCCTAAAGCTAACAAAAAGTTTGAAGCCTCGAAAGCACACCTCCAGCTATAAACAAACACTGAGACTGCAGGAAACTGAAAGTAATTGCTGGGGAGAAAAGTTATAAATAGAGCAATACAGAAGTTACATAAAGAAACAAGTGTTAACCAGCTCCCTCAATACAAAACTAGGTATTCCGGGCAGAAGCCATCAGCGTTCTGCCGTTGCTTTGTGGCATTCCTAATTTTATATGTTGTGGATAATACGAAGCAGCAGCAGCAGCTGTGCAAGTTGGGTAGGAATCGAATAGCATTTTGTCTTGACTTGTGGCTTTCCTGCTTCTTAGCCCAACTATCATATAAGAAAATAAATCAAAAAACCCAGCCAACTTCTTGCACAGCGATTTTTCAGGATGTTTAACAAAAGGCTGCTGAATAAACGCATTAGGCTTTGAAAAATAAGTCAATCAGACAGACAGGAGGTATTTGCATCCTAATAGTTATGAAGACAGCACCACCTGATGGAAGATGAGAAAATTCACCGATGGCACTAACTGGAGTCTCTCCAAACTTCACTGACATTTTAGAGACAAACTGCATCTGAAAAAACTTTGCTTTTTGCCATTTAAAAGGGAAAAAAAAAACCAAACACAGCTATGTGGACAGAATCCAGACCACTACACTTCACATCAGATACATAATCTGTGAGAAGAAAACTTTCTTTTAACTTCAATATAGTAGAAACAGCTCAGAAAACATTGTTTATTAAAATCAGCTCTTCTTTCAGCGAGTGGTAAACAGCACACCAAAATAGGAGGTGGAAGGTAATACTAACGATTAGGAAACCTCACAGTCACTATTCCCACTGAACTGATGACTAAACCGTAAGATTTCATAGCTTTCCGAAAATAATTAAAACATCGGGCTAATCCCTAAATTTGCATGTGTTCAGCTCATATTACATTGTTATTTCTCTCAAATACAAAGTGTTTTCTGCCCCCTCAAAAGTTTGCCATTTTCACAGAACACTCTTCTTTCTAAGCATCTGGCTAAATGATTCATCAAAAGCCGAGAATCTAATCTCAATTGATAATGACAAATGTCAAGAACACGAAAGCACAGTTGGAAGAGAGAAAAAAAATAGATCCATATATTGCTTACTCAACGAAGCAGTCATTTAACTAGGTTAGATTTCCCAGCCTTTCTAATAAATCTGCAGATCTGTGCAGTTGCCTAGCAATGTAAACAAGGTACCATGGTGGTGTCAAGGCGTGCGGGATGGATTACAACATCTAATACACCGAGCTGACAGGCTCTCCTGTGCCAGCCTGGCCCTTCACACACCAAACTTTCTGTCGAGCTGTACCGCACCGAGGTCAGGTAAAGGCACACACAGTGCTCCGGCCGCAGGCTCAGCATCTCCTGCACTCTGCACTAGTGCAGTTTTGAAGAAACAAGACAAAGTCACTCAAGCTCTTAGTCTTAACTAAGAAAAAAATCTTCCACTGATTGAAATGAACTACATTTAAGCATGTTGGAGGTATGAAACTCCGTCACAAGCACTGAGATTTACCCCTACACTAAGCAATGCTGCACAGGGAATTTTTACTTGTCTTCAATATACAGATAAGGAAAAAAAAAAAAATATTTAAGAGACTTAGAAAGCTAGATAAAGGAAGTCAGGAGAAAAGAAAGTTACAACCGTTAATTTTTAATATGAAGAAAAACTGCAGTGAGAAAATTAAAGTCATATTTCAAGATCCAAGCAAAAAACAAGACCACGCTTATCTTTGTTTTAACCTACAAAATAGCACAAGAGTAAAAAACGAGTTCTATAAGCACCTGTCATCTTCAAGTAATTCAAACTATGCCTAAAGGAAACTCGCAGGAGGGGGAAAATAGCCGGCTACTATTAATGTACACATGCCAGGGAGCAAAGTATTCCTTAACATCAGAGTGACAGAGAAAGTGACAACTGGGAAAGAGCCAGTCCGAGTAGCTGAGGGCCCCCCTCCCCGGAGAGAGTTACTTGAGGTACAAGGGGAGAAAAAGCTACCCCGAACTTCTGAGAAGAGACCCAAACCCCTTGCCCTGAGCGGAGGCGAAAGGCAGCGATTCCTCCCAACCCGCACATCCTTCAGCAGCTAACTCCTGCCTCGGAAACACTGTTTGCTATGAAAGAACAGGCTCAGAGCTCATGAACCCAAGAATAAAAAGACGATGCTTTCATCTCCCACCACACGCAACGTCCCGACGATCGAGCCTGCCCGGTCCGCCCCAGGGGTGCTGGCGGCCCCGGCAGGAGCCCCCAGGGCACAGCCCACCGCCGGCACCCGGGCGCTGCGGGCTCGCCTGGCCGCGCAGCCCGACTTTGAACAAGCCCGCTCCTGCCCCGCCGACCAGCCGCCTTCCGAGGGCCGCCTCCATCCCTGCCCGCTCCGGGGCTGGCGCAGGGAGCGCCCTGCGAGGCCGAGGGGCTGCCGGGGGGGGGGGGACACGAGGCGAAGCGTCCCGGCTGCCGGGGAGAGCCGCCCGCCCCGCCGCGGGGGGATGCCGGGCGAGGGGAGCGGGCAGCCTCGGCGGGGCTGCGGGCGGCACTCACCTGCGAAGACCTGTCCCTCCGCCTTGGGCAAGAGCTGCAGGAGAAAGACGATCGCGGCGACGCCGGTCATCCTTCCCCGGAGGAGTTCACCTGCCCTCCCCGCTGCCGCGGTGCCGCTGCCTCCCTGCAAATATCCCCCGCATTGGTGGCTCGGGCGGCGGCGGCGGCCCCGGCAGCCGGAGCCGCGGTGCTGCTCGGAGGAGCCGCCGAAGTGGCGGCGGGAGGCGCGGGGAGCGGGCGGGAGGCGGGCGGGCGGCTCCCCCCAGCCCGGCGCCGGCCGCGCCCGCGCAGAGCCGGCCCCGCTGCCCCGCCGCGGCGGGGGGCAGCACCCCCGGCCGCCCCTCCCGCCGAGCGACGGGCTGGCTCCGCGGCGGGGCTGGGGGGGGGTGGGGGTGGGGGGGTGTGTGTTTCTTCTCGTAATCCCTACTCGAGCCCAGCTGCACGCACAAAAATCGCCTGCCGGCAGCGGCTCGAGTACAGCATCTTGCCAGCAAATCTGGGCTTCCTGCTCCTGCCCTGTTCCCGGCGGGGATGGGGAGCAAACGCAGGGTATTGCGCGAACCGGAGGACGGGGATTGGGGCTGAGCGCGGCACGGGGATGGGAAGAGAAGAAGCGACCCTCTGCTAGAGCCAGGCGGGTGAGAAACTGCGGGTTTGGGAGGGTCTTTTGTCAGAGCGGCTGTTACGAACAGCGGACGGGCATTTCCAGCTGAAAACAGTAATTTTCATGATTATTCGCTTTACTTTCGAGAGAGTAAACTGCTAAATACCTAATCGCAGCGTGTACTGCTGCACGCCTAGGCTTTGTACACGGGCAGATAGTCTTGCACAAAATCCTAAAAATTGCTTTCCACTGGCAGCAACTTTAAAAAAAAAAAAGCAACCCTCGTAAGAAAAAAAAAAAAAAAAAAAAAAAAAGACACAACATAGGAGACATATCGGTATCAACCAACCATCTGAGCTCGAATTTGCACAGTGATGACCACCCGGATAAAGCACCTGTTTAAGCCCCAACACGACCGGGGATAGTTTAGGCAGTAACTCAACTTCCAGAAGCAGCCCCAGCGGCGCTCGGAGAACAGGAGCCCCCTCCCCGTTACAGCCGGTACCGCCCGGGGTGCCGTTCCGCCGCCCCTCGGCCCCTCCCGGTGGCTCTGCCGGGTCCCGGCTCCCCCCGGTGCCGGCGAGGCGCCGCGGCGGGCCCGCCCGCAGGGGGGGGTGTTGCACCGGCGGTGGCCGCCGCCGGCTCCCGGCTGGGATGGCGGGGCCCGGTGGAGGCAGCCCGGCTGCAGGCACGGTCTGGAGCGGCGGCACAGGCTCCCCCAGCAGCAGAGCTCTCCAAACCGGGCTCCTGGGCTTGTTCGGTGTGGGCCTGTGCCAAGGCGGCGAGGACTACCGGCTTGCGTTTCCCATTAAATGCTGGAGACCTCCAGAGACTTAAAAGTCACACCCAAAGTATGAAGACGATTTTCTTGGAGGGCTCCGGCTGTCTTCAGGGCCCATCCTGACACTCTCACCTGGGACAGAATCCTACCGCCGTGAAGGCACCTCGGGTCGAAGGCAGCAGGGAGAAGGTGATCGCCTGGGGGCGGGGGGGGGGGGGGGTATTTTCTTGCAAACACAAAGCACAGGTCTAGCTGACCCCCTAAACAGCTCGTATACAACAAGCAGCAGAGAAAAAAAACCTAAAGTATTGGTCAGGCGAGGAGGCTTGTGGGTTGAGTGCTGAAGGGCCAAGCTTGGCATTCTGAAGTGATCATTGAAGAATTTCACATTGCAACCCTTGTCCGGTCAAGTGAGAGCACTGCCCTGCTAGCCAATGGAGACCACATCAGTTTGCAGTGGTACTCCCCCCTCAGCAGTATTGAGCATCCCTATCCAGAGCCGAGTTTGAGAGGTCCACACATCTCACTCAGAAACAAATCCCCTCAGTCCAAAAAAGCCTTCCAACCAATGAAACATGGTTCTTCCCTCAGGTGTCAGCATCACTTCAAAAATTATGGCACGCCACAAGTATACGATTAGAGATAAAGGGAAAGCAGAGAACAGAGCAGCAAGGAGAAAGAAAACATCACCAAGTAGCCTGCTAGGTAGTAGAAAGGATCCAACCGGCACAGTGGGCACAGTCAGAAACTGCTGGAATAATTCGGTATCAATGCAAATTGCTTCGACAACAGTAACACAGAGCCTTGAAACAGCAATGGTGCTGGTAAGAAGTGGAGAAAACAGTAGCACAGAACAAGCTGTAAAAAAAAACAACCCTAAATCAAGTGATCACCAGTTGTTTCCATATAAACTAAATAAAAGCGAAGAAACAAAAGCAAGTCTGGAATTTGTGCTCAGAATGACAAAGATCTGACAAACTAAGTGATTTGCTGAGGTCCAAGGACCTTAGGGAGTGGAAAGCAGAGAAGCTTAATACTTCTTCCAAGGAAAGGTGTCAACCTAAGGAGAAAAAAAACCAACACAAAACATAAAAAAAAAAACCAGAACACCAACAAAACACAATCTATATCACAAGCAAGGTGAAGAAGGGTAGAAGATCATTACTTCTAACTGGATAAAGCAGAAAGAGGTTAGAAATAAACGATCTACAAGAATCGGGGAAAAAGAACCGATCAGAAGAGACAACTATGTCTTGGACATCAAATAGTGTAAAGCCAAACATGAGGCTGAACTAAGTCAGGCTAAAACCTTATAAAGGATTGTCTGAACTCAAGAACACTTTCTTGTGAGAAACAAAAACAAATAATAAGATGTAGGATGACTGCAGTGAGGACATGATAAACTAAAATTAGCAGATACTAGCACAAAAAAAAAACCAGCACAAAACCTGAAGTATTTTGGTTAACGACAACACTGAGCTGATAATCTCACTGCTGAACAACAAGCACAGTATCAACTCTAGAGCCACTTATCTTCCCACAGTGTACAAGGCCTTTGGTAGAAGAAACTACGAAGTTACAAAGCTAAACAAACAAAAAAATAGTTTAAACAGAACATAGATATTCAAGTGGAAATTAGGCAGATCCAACCTTTACCAAAAAAAAAAGGCAGAAAACCCAAAACACGCCCCCAAAATCCCCACAACAAGCAGGTAGTTTTGTAAGTGAAACAAATACAATCAGGTCACACCTGTCAATGTTTTATGAGAACATCCAACTGAACGGCATTTACACAATATTACAGAAAACACATGCAGCGGAGCTGCCCTAGAAGAGAAAGGCAGCAAGACTGGGCTGCAAGCAGAGATCACAGGGGCATGAGATTAACAGGCGGGTACTTTTAGATTTTTGTTAAAATTTAATTTTTACATTAATACCACTGCTTGACTTCTAAAGGAAGATACTGATGACAAAGTCAACAGACATTTGTAACACAAGAGGATGGAAACAGTCTTCCAGACACCGTCTTTGAGGACTGGATCTATAGTGGTGGGATGAAATCCAACTATTTAAAAAAAAAAAAAAATTGTATCACTGGAGAAGGGCAATGAGAAAACATGCTACAGATCAGGAATATACAATTTAAAAATAAAGAGACATACCACCAGGATAACTCATTTACAGCCGAGGGAACCCCTGAAATCCAAACAGGGACATAATATTGGTTCAATGATAAACCATCAAGCAAGACCGGGACAAGCTGTGCTCCAGAACTCTGACACTAACCAAGAAATAACACACATGACTGTACATGCTTTTATAGAATCTGCTGCCTTTGAGCTAGCACAAAGAACTAAAACCCCGACAAAATGGTCTCGCTAACACGTCCTAAACATCATCTTATAAAAATGGCAAAAGAACAGTTCTAAGCCTGATCCCATCCTAGTGTGTATCATCATAGCTTGTTTTGCTGTTTCTAATAACTCAAGCAGGGTCTCAAGTGGCCTAAAAAAAGAAAACATTAACATAAGTTCTGAAGTTTCCTTGAGCCTGTCGCTCGAAGCTTCTTGACTCCATAAAACTGTTCCCTCACTGTGTCAGATGAGAAGAAATTTAATTCTCAGTTTTACTCACCCACAAATGACACAGCTTGCCCCTGGATAAACAACCGAAGGCACTGTCACATTATGACACCAGATGCATTTAACCAAGAAAACTTATCTAAAAAAAAAAAAAAAATCAGCTCATGGACTTGAATCAATACATATCATATGTTTTTGAAGTTTTAACAAACAAGTTAGTCTGTAAATATCCAAGCCTGCTGCCAGACTAGACCAGAAACGTGGACGAACTCATCCAGTCTCCTACATTGTGTACACCATCTCTCATACCTCCAGCAGAAAGCCTGCTCACACAGCCAGGCTACCTCTGCCCCCTGTAGCCACCACAGTTCCTCTTCCTAAAAATAAGAGGAATACTCTACGACCCATGTGCTTTTTTTAAAGCATAGGAAAAACATCTTCTTGCTTCTTTGGTGGTGCGCAGGTCACCAAGACATGACTGCCACTCAACTATCTGGATATAGGCAGATTCCTAGAGATACAGGAGATACCACTCCATGTACGCATCGTCACACCATGTACCCCATGGGAGCATAAGGAGAACCTCATCTTTCTTTGATAAAAGTTCAGTGCACATTAAGATCAGTCTGATACAATATGAGGAGCTATATTTTCTCCCCCAGGGCAAGCAGTATGTCTATACTTACAAATACACACACACTTTGCAGCTCTCATCACAGAGCTACCTATTATGCAGCATCTTCCTTACAAATTAGTCAGTGGGATTCATGGATGAAAGTTGTAGGCAATGTTCAAAGGGCAGATGAAAGTTTCCACTTCCTTATATTGTGCACTGTAAATTTGGGTCTAGAAAGTGATCTGTTAAGTTTTTGTTGTCATGGGTGGACAGAGGGGGGTTAAAGAAAGCAAACAACCCCTTGGGCCCTTCTCCTGATACCACTTGCAACTTCACCCATCTGTCTTCCCAAATTCAATTTTTATTATTAATCATAAAACTGTCTCCAGCATTGGCTTCAATTCTCCCTGTGGGCTCACCCATGTTTACATATGTACACATGCACATACAGACACTCCGCCCCTACACGAAAAAAGAAACCCATACCACAGCTGCACATCACCTGACTGTGTAGGACTTAGTAGGCCAGCTCGGTGAGTATCAGAGAGAAGACCTCTGCCCAGCTGCCTGTGCCCTTTAAGTGGTATCTTGTCTGGTTTTCCACTCCCAGGTTATCAGCACATTTGCAGACAACTACATGTGCAAATACAGAGACCAGCTGCTTTTTTTTAATCTGGTTACACGATGAAATCATTAATTGATGTCAGACACATTGGCGTTGATCTCTTATGCATCATCCTCCTTCATAAGTCTCTTCCTTTCTGAAGACAAAAAACTACCTACCAGCTATCAATTATTTAAGAAACACAAGTTCATCTTTATACACAATGACACTTTCCAGGAAACGCCAAGGAGGCCTGGATCTAGGAGTTTTATCTTCACAATGCTCTATCATGGAAAAGCAATATCTTGATACCATAGACAGGCACAAGCAACTAGAAAGGTACAGAAAGGCAGCAACATCGAAATAGTCTGAAAACGTCAAAAAGCCCAACAGTTCTCCTCTGTTAGCAGCACATTTTGAACTTAAACTCTTCATCTTCCTATATAATAGAATAAGGGTCAGAGTACTCTAAGCATCTTTCTAAAACAAAACACATTTTTTCATGGTTGTAGCTCAGTTTATAGATAAAAATTAATGAAACCACAGAGACAGCTGTAATACTCATTATTTAGTTTGCCTGTCAGTACCTTACTATACGTTATGCTCTTAAAAGGCTGAACAGCAGAAGATGAAGCACCTGCCTCTTCATGCTCGCTGCTGATTTGAGGGGGATGAAACCCTGTACTGGGAGAGGGATGTTCCCTTTGGAAAACACCTGAACATGCTCAGAGGAGAAAGCTCCTCCTGTGCAGGCTGAAATGACAGGGGGAGGGAAAAATAAATAAATAAATAAAAGGACGCAGCCAAAAGGGAGGCTGCATCAGCAGCACAGCGAGTGAGGGTGCAGAGAAGAGCAGGCACAGATACACAGCCAGGCCTCGGAGGGAATAAAGAGAGGCTTTTCCCAAGCACCCAGAATAGATGCTGCAGCGTTTACAGGAAGCCAGTGTAGTCTGGTGAAAGCAAACCTGAAGGACAAGGCTGACCCTGAAGGAACAGAGCGGGCAGAAGGAGACTTGCTTAGCCAACCTTTTATTGTCATTCAATATTTTCTAGATCACCCTGAGCTTTTATTGGTTTAGAAAGTTTGCAATTCTAACAGTGCTAGCTGTAACTTTAAAGAACAAAGACAACAGATGTTGGTGTCATTACTGCCATCTTCTGACTCAATAGTACTTTGAGCATATTTCCCTGCATGGAATATTTTTCCACTATGTCTGTTATTTTTATCTATTTCCAAAGCACTGAACAGGTATAACTCATGTTTTACCTGGGTTTCACCACTTTTATATATCATGATGCATTCCAAACAGTAGTCCTTGACACTGCTCACTTTTCTCATTAAAAGCTTCCATGCAAGTTCACTTTATATAAAATTTTCTTGAATTAACACTATGAAATGGGGATCTGAATTACATATGCATTATGAGGCAGGTGGTTACATGTGTTCTGCACAACTTTCCAGAGGATGCTGCCATTAAGTGGGGAAGCAGATGCCTTTTCATTAGTCACAAGAAAGAGGAAAAGCTATTCCAGGTAGGGGACATAAATTTGTTGTGATCTACTTCGGACAACTCACAGATTCCGATTATAATAGGAGAACTCAGAAGAACCTCTGAACAGGAGGAGGAGACCTCTGAAAGTGTTACTATATCATTCTAGATTTCAGTCTGTTTGGATTCAGAAATAGCTATCAAATCTGTCAGCTATAAAGAAGGGAGGCCAAACAGTTGCATTCCAGTTAAACACTGCTCCAAGCCCAGTTTCTGGAGTAGGCAGTAGCATGAGCTCTGATCTTTAATAAATATTTATAAAAATTCGTGGTCAAGGCACTTCAGGGGCACTTGCATTCAGGAAAACTATCCCACACAAAGGCATTTCAAATGCAGCTTTCCAGCTTTTGGGAGCTTTCCCCCATCTCTAAGCGTAATAACCAGCTCACTTAGTGCCATAACAGAAGGAAGTGACAGAACAAGGGTGACTGCAATAGCACCCCTGGATGAAAGTCTTTTCTCCCCTCTGCACGGTACAGTAGCTATCCATTGTTGTTAATCTTTTTGTTTGAGGAAAGTAGAAACTCAACCTAGACCTTCTGCTTCAACTTCACATCTAAATATGGGAAGAAGTCATCCCTCTACCAAAGGGTGTTCTGCTTGTAAATAAGGGAAAGAACAGACTATGCTGAGAAACTCAGCTGTTAGAGGCCATAAATAGACCATAAAAAGACCAATTCATCAAAGAGAAGCCAAGCTGACAGAGGTGCCTCAGAAAACAAATACAAAACCTTAAGTATTTGGAGCCCTTTCTAGAATTTTAACCTGATTTTTTTTTCCCACCAGCTCTGTTCCTTTACCTTAATTTCTCTCTTCCTTGGCTCCTCCATTCTGTTTCAATACACTTTCTTCTGCCTTCTGACCCCCTTTCTATTTTTTCCTCTCTCAAGCAAATTCACTAAAAATAAGTGAACTGACACACTACTTACTGCCGTCTTGTAGTTCACTCTTATCAGGGCTCATCCCAGTTGAAGCAACTAAATTAAGAGCCAGGTCGCCCCAGACTAATTGGAGTACCCATGGGCAATGATTTTGATCTTAGAGCAAACTGATTTCTCCTATAGAAGAGCCTCCCTCTCTCCACCAACGGCACATTGAACCTTAGAGTTTCAGTCTCCTGACACCCCCAAGTTAGGCATGGGGAGACGGGCTGGG
The DNA here is from genome assembly GCF_034619465.1 of Leptosomus discolor. NCBI lineage: Eukaryota > Metazoa > Chordata > Aves > Leptosomiformes > Leptosomidae > Leptosomus > Leptosomus discolor. The sequence continues at coordinate 4,660,740 of NC_141407.1, read as the reverse complement.
TTAAACCAAGCCACAACGCCCGTTACACCTCATCATGTACCTGCCCCGGAGAAGGAAACTGCTCTGGCACAGAGACCCTGTGTATATAATTCCTAGAGCAATGGGACCACCAGAAACAACTCTGAGTGTGATTAATAATTAAACAGTGAGGCCTGCCAGAAGGTGACAGGGCAGCATAACCAACACCATCTTTTACTTCCCCAGTTTACTGAGGATTCACTTCAGCAGTTCTAAATCTGCCCTGCTGCACCAATAAAGCGAATCAAACAGCTCCTTCTTGCAAGCCAAGTAATCGATTAGGAAGAATATCATTATGTGCTTTCGCATCCAAAGCTTATTCAGAAGCAAGAAAGGCTCAAGCAGAAATAAAAAGCATGATCATAATAATACCTGACTTAGTGCATCACACCAAACTCATGGAGGCAAATCTGTTTAACTTGTGACTACTAAAGTACTTCAGTGTACATGTATATTTTCCAGCGATCTTGACACAAATTCTACTTTGTGGTATCTATTCCTCCTTATCTTCCCTTGATTTTTTTAGGGTTAGAAGGAAGACTCAACTATGGCAAGTTTAACTCTAGCTAGCATATCTGAAAGTAATTTTTTTCCTCCCAATATATCAAACGCAATATGACAAATCACAGCCAGTTCTTTCACTGCCTCACTCCATCTTTGCTCTAAGAAATTGCAGAATCCTAATTTGGAAGTTAAGATTCCACAAGTCACATTTCACAAACTCAGATAAAAACAAAAAAATATCAGTAAAGGACATTTAAGTCAATCAGTGAAGAACGGAGGTCAGCAAAGAGTGCTCTCAACAGCTCCAACTCATCAAATTTACAAAAGCACAGCTTGTCAGAACAGAAAAGCAGGAAACCTTCAGCGCTTTGTGCACGTGAACCTACAGCAGGTTTTTCACTTCTGTTTTGCAGACGAAAGCAGCATCTGTTACTGCATGGAGGTACCCCAGCAGTGATCAACGTAAGCAGCACTCTAAGAGGAGAAAAAGGCCTACAACATTAGTCAAAGGTAGAAATTATTTTAAAAGTAAACCAATTATGTTAAAATTTATGACGATGTGCATCAGCTCACAGTTAACCATAAATTGTTCACTTAGTCTCATGAGTTGTACCTGAGGGATTTGAGCCCACATAAAGAAAGCAGCTGAGGATTCGCAGGAGGTGTAAGCCTTTCCTCCTGCACAGCATGCCAAACACCAGCCCCAGCAATATGCCAATGAATTGTGACTAAAGAGTCACATCCATCATGCACTCATTCAGGAAAGCATAGAAGTGTACGGAAAACTACACAGAAAACTTGCAAATTCTAGAGCACACATTTTTAATGGATTCCTCATGAAGCTCATTTAATAAAATCTGCAGAGAAATTTATAAGCTAACATAATGATAGAAATATTTTTTTTCTTAGGAATTTACTACAGCACCACAGCTAAGCATAAATATCAAGTATTCGGAAAATATAAAGCACCATAAAAAATAATCAGAATTACTATATCTTCACTTTTCCCCCCCTCAAAAAATATCAATTAATCCCTTTATAAGACATAAGTATTCATCAGGGTTCATTAAGGCCATATTTTCCTCTCAGTGCTACAGCACTGTGTCATTAGCAGTCATTAGTAGAAGAGGCAGGCACACAGTATCACACAGCAAAGCTTTATTAGCTTTGGAAACAAAGGAACAATTTCTTCCTCACACTAATATGGTTCCAGAGACAAAGGACCTGTAAGGAAATCAAAGACCCTGCCCACCCTTTCTTTTGCTAATTAATTCAACTTTGCACCCCCCTTTGACCATCCCACCCCTTGGTACAATCCATAACCATTGCAGATGAACCCTCAAGTGTAGCACAAGGGTGCAAGCCCTCACCTCCCAACATTTTCCACATTAGATTCTTGATCTTCCCTATCCAAGGACCTTATCCATAACAACCTAATTCACTAAAATATCCTGCTTTTGCCATTTCAGTGGCCAACTCACTTGGCCACTTGGACCAAAACAGACCCAAGGCCTGAAGGATGCAGGCAAATACTGCTCACACTCCCTTTTTTATCCCCCCGCCCCCTTAATGTTCTTCTGCAGGCTGTAATCTGTTCCCCATAGTCGCCCTGATCAGCAGATGCAAGATATCCTTCAGCAAGGACTTGCCTTTCTGTGCAAGTCTGTAGTTTCCACTGAATTCTTGTAGCTATTCTAAATTTAGCTATTAAATATAAAGCTAAATAGCTGTATACAGCTGGCCAAAGTCAAGGAGCAGTCCTTCATGTGGCAGACCAGTGAATATGTACTAGCATCAGATATCGCATCCAGTCTGATCAAAGGGTTTTATATTTTGAGACTGAACTTTATGAAACAGTAGGTGCCCATTTCAGGTAAGTGTCCCATGAATAGATTTGGCTTTGCAGCTTCCTAAATAATCAAATAAAGTGTCTTTGCCTCAGTAAGTGCTTGTAAAGCAATCAAGAACCAACACGATAACCAAATGTTTCTCTAACAGTACTTATGATTCCTTGAAAAAGAAAAAAAAAAAAACAACACTCCTCTAACACTAATTTATTTTCTACTTGAAAGGCAATCTTGCTAGTTATTAGATATTCTCCTTGCTATCACTATCAGTAAATTATTAAACAGCTGACCAGGCTTTGTTTTAAAATGATTCTCTTATGAAGCTCCCTGATATATTTACCATGAATACTGAATGACTTTGAGGCCTCCAAGGACCCATGAATGATTTCTATTTACCACCTTTAGCAAAAAGCCTGTGTAATTAGCAGCAGGAATTTCACTTGAATCACAGCTACTGGTGTTATTTCCAGCTCACTTACATAGGGTATCTTAAAAAAAAAAAAAATAATAAAAACCAACCAACAATACAAAAGCTCTAAGCTTTTGATGGGAGAAAACATTTTAGCCTAGGAAGTTACTAAGTGGCTATGCACTCAAAGAGATGTGTGAAGAATCAGTCCCCTACCGGGAACATAGCAAGGATCTCTGTACCCAAAAGCATCAGCTTTACCACCTAACAGAAAAGAGAATTTTATAGAGTTCTCCACAAAAGCATCTAACCTCATTTTCAGCCCTCCTGCTATGAGCCTCTATGGCTTTCATACTCCCACTCTTAAACTAAGAACACAAATTCTTCTGGTTATGTACATGACATGTAGGCATACCTAAACTTTTTTTTTAAGCTTCTTTTTCAGCTAATATCCTTTTGTACACATGCAAGCTCCTACCCTTATAATAACCCTGCCAAACAGAGTAGCATCATTATCTCCATTTTACAGATGGAAAACGGCCAGGGAGGTCAAGTTCTCCCAACACACTAAAGAGGTACATAGCAGAACTAGGATTAAAACCTGTAATTATTACAGTGTTATCAGTATCCTTATGGCCCACAGCAGTCAAGCAAAAACCAAGGATTAAGCACACAGCAAACAATCACAGTTTCTTTCCAAAAGCCCAACTTTCAGGAAAAATATATGGAAGTGGTTCAATTACTTGTTTAAACCAGCTGCAGATAGACTTCCCACTTGCTTGACTCATTTGATAGAGCAAGGGATGCATGTAACAGTCCTGCCACTTTCCAAAAGCAGCTTGTTGCAAGAGTTTGGTACTTGGAGTTCCTCCTGCTGCTGTTGGTTGGCTTCAGCCACACAGACCACCCGGTGCCTGCAGTGAGTAGTCAGACTGCGTAACAGGCTGGAGTTTCTATTGGTTTCTATTAACACTAAGCAAGAATTTCATTAAAACGGCTAGTTCCCTCAGGTACATCTGCTGAAATAGTCATGCCCTATTTAAATACGTCACAAAACAAGAAAATCCATGAAAACCCCATGGAACAAGAGTCACATAAGTGAGCCAAACCAAGGCAAGAACTCTTCACAAACCCATTTAGAAGTTAGTGTTTGCAGAAAGATTTGAGAATTCATCCAGTGTTTGTGGCACTATTTCTATTCCTGTAAGTAACCATAGGCTATGCTACAGCTGAAACCGCTAAGAGTTGTGTGCCAAGGAAGCTAGCAGAAGCATTGCCATCGATTTCAGTGAATGCAAGACTGAATTCAAATTGGACACCTAAACAGAAAACAGCATCCTCAGCTGAGATTTCATCTCACCTTTGATTTAAGGGGAACTAGTCTACCACCGAGTCTCTAGCTAGCCATTATACATAAGACCCACTGCTGTACCAAAAAAATCAAGCTCTCAAAAAAACCCAACCAACCAAACAAAAAACCAACCCACCACAACAAAAAATCCACACCAAAAAACACTAACCCCACACATCATGCCAACAAAAACCACCTTGACAGGCATTAAGCCTCAAGCCATGGTTTGGGTTTCTTTTTTAGAGGCTTTTTTAATTTGTTTGGGGTTTTTTTCATTCGTTTGTTTGTTTTAAAATCAAACTACCACAAATCAAATTCATCTTGGTATAATACCACTAAATTCTGTTTTGACGGGAAAAAAAATGGTCCAGAAATTCTGAAGCTAAATGTTCTAGTTCAACACACAATATTTTGGTAGCTGCAGTAACTGCTTTCTGCTGGAGCTAGAAATAAACCTGTTACGTCTACAGCAAAAGCAATACCTTAACGAATGAAATTGTAAAAGCACAACTTCTGAAGTCTATATAATCAGAGAAATCTCACGTGGGAACATTTTACTAACCAATTGCAATACATGTACAAGTGTCTTACAGTTAAGAAGTTTTTCACCCATCTCTTGCTTCAGCTAGCAGAAATGGATTTCCCCTTTTTCAGTCCTTTTAATAGACCTGCCACTGGGGAAAGTTAAAAGAAAAAAAATGTGCAGGTTATATAGTCCAACACTTTCACCTACATGACATCCCCCACTGCATTATCTCAAAACCTCCCAAAGAACTAGTTGATAATATTTGAACTTTCCCTTACATGACAGGTGAACTATTTTTAGCCTTAAGGCTAGGCAAGCCAAAGATTTAATTTCACTGTTCATGTCATACAGTAACAGCAACAAAACAGCTCATAGAAGGCAGAAGTCTTCAGTTCTACTTCCCTCCACAGATACACAGATAAGATTTCCCCTGAACTTGAGGGCACAACCACAACACAAAGTTTTCTAATAATCCAGTTCACTCAGTAATAACATCAGATTAAGTACTCCCAGTGATCACAAACTGGTACAACTTTGCTCCTCCACAATTTCTAGAATCTCTTCCCCCAAACCCAAATAAATATACCCCTGAAAATGAGAACCACATAACAACAAGCCTAGAGCATGATCCAGCTCTGTCTTGCAGATGTTTTATGCTCTTTGTGGTTAAGTGATACACAACTGACTGTTCAACATCAAAAAGCAACGATTTCCAAAAGTAGATTTTTACAGTTTTGAAAGCGATACCAGAGTCAGTTTCTCATAGAAAGTCAACAGCACTTAAGCAGGTATTCATGACATTTAGAAAAAAAATGAAATTAGACTGGGAGTTTAGAGACTCGATGGTAGCATTAAGCTTCCAATAAATCCTGTGAAAGTTAAAATTAATTCCCTTAGGTAACATTAAAAAAAAAAAAAAGTTTCTTAAAAGTTGATTTGCTCTCAAATAACATTTTAAGCACTATCCAGCATCAGACTTTAATGGTTAGGTAACACTTGACTATCACATACAATAGATCAATTGTACATAGCTTTGCACCAATGCCCAATTGTCTTTCATTCCCATCTGAGCAGTTTTATCATTATCACCTCCACTACAGTTAACATGGAACCAACAACAGAAATAGGAAACTGGAAGACTAAAAATCCATCCTGCTTCAGCTAAAAACTGAAGAGAGCAGTTCAAACTGAAAAAACCCAAACATTTACAAATTAATAGAGGGCAGTCAATATACACGAGACTATAAAGTGTAGAATAACTGATAGAAGAATCAAAAGACACTAGAGAAAATCCATGGCAGAAGGGCTAAGTATGATAAAGGGTTGGTTTTTTTAGAGCATAATGAGATTTTTATCATTGGCAAAGGCCCATTACTGCACAAGAAGGGTCAAATTATTAATAATGACAGAAAAGTTCAATAAATATTTCTGGTTTACATTTTGAAAGAAGCAGGAAGATATACTGGTATCACTTGAGAACAATGAAGTACTTCATACTGCAGCTGTTGTCAAGAGCAACTCAGAAAGGATAACAACAGGAACTCACTGAAAACACCCTGGGACATGTTTGACATGCTGGTACTAATGTTAATACATCTCTGAAGACTGATAACATCATACCAATATCCAAGTAGGGCAAGTGAAATGACTCAGGTTCACAAAAAACAGTTAGTTCTGGGCTGTCTTCAGCAAAAAGGAAAAATGGGACCAAGTGCTTAACCGAGGGAGAGTTCCAGGACAGGAACTTATAGAAGGTTGGGTTGATTCCCACTTGTAAAATTGATCTTGGCAGATTTGAGATTATTTTGAGTGTTTTAAGGTGTTTGATATTATGATGCACATCATTCCCTAATATCAATTTCTTAATTGATGCTATAAGCTGTAAGGAAAATATAACACTCAACAGTAAGCGGTAGGAAGTTGATTGCTCCACAGCAGTAGTTGTCATCCAGGAGCTGTAATCAGACATTACAGTTTTAGCATGAGTTCTCCATTAAGGGGCAATAAGTACATATTGTGGTTTGAGCCCACCGAGCTGGCAGCAAAGCCCCTCGCAGCCGCTGCTCACCCCTACACCGTCACCAGAGGGATGGGGAGCAGAAAATACAACCAAAAAAGGCTTGAGGGTCGAGACACAGGACAAGGGAGGGCTCACTCAGTTACCGTTACAGGCAAAAGACAAACTCAACTTGGGGATAACAACATCAATTTAATGCAACCACCCACCACCACCAAGGATAACGAGAGACACAACCCGGTCTGAAATACCACACACCTTCCCCCATCACCACCCCTCTGCTCTCCCCGGGCTCAGCTCTGCTCCCTCTGCCCCCCCAGCAGCGCAGGGGCAGCAATGGGGGTCCCAGCCCGGCCGGCACAAGGGGTCTCCGCTGCTCCTTCCCCCGCAGGCAGAGGGGCCCTCGCCCCCTCCCCTGCCCCCCCTGGGGGCCCTCTCCCAGCACACAGCCCTCCAGGAACCGCCCCAACGCGAGTCCTTCCCGCGGGGCCGCAGCTCCCCAGCCCGCCCCAGCGCGGGGCCCTCCCGGCGCTGCCGCCCTCCCACCGACCGGCGGCTCCAGCGCGGCCGCAGTCGCGGCTGCTCCGGGCCCGGGCCCTGCTCCTCCGGCCCGGGGCCCTCCGCGGGCTGCAGGGCGACCTCTGGGCCGCCGCTGGGCTCCGGGGGCTGCAGGGGCTCAGCCGCCACCCCCCCGCGGGCCGCAGGGGAACCCCTGCTCCGGCACAGCCCCCCTCTGCTGCCTCCCTGACCGGGGTGTCCGCAGCGCTGGCTCTCTCCCATCCCCCTTCGCTCAGCCCCTCACCAACACAGACAAACACAAAACTCAAATCAACAGGTTCTTTCACTCTTAAATAGGTATTTGCAGAGGCGCCATTAGTCTGGCCTTGGCCAGAGGTAGGTCAGAAATTGGAGACGGGGGATCTTCTCGAAGCCTCTGACAGGAGCCACCTCTGTAGCCCCCTGGCCGGCTACCAAAACCCCACCAGACACCAAACCACCGCAGTGCATCAGATAGCATCATGTTTCTCTATACCCTGGGATAAGCCTGAACATATTGACTGCAAGCGTTTGGAGACTATCAAGAAGGCCAGACACGTGCAGCAGTCTGGGGGGCTTTGACGTGCAGACATACACTGCCACAGAAAGTATTTTAGTACAACTTCTTGCAAAGTGCTGTTTCTAGAAAGGGTGTGAGTACTTGTGGAACAGAAGATCCTGCTTAGGAAAGAAGTCAAGAGGGATTGACGGGTCATGCTGGTCAGTAACAAAACAGTAATACAACACAAATTATGCCAGTAATTTTAAAGCAATAAGTCTTTCCAGGATGCATGAAGCTTGGGAACAGCATTTATTCTCATTGCTGCATACGGCAGAACAGAGACTATTACTGGAAGGGTTAAAATTCATGTTCACATACAGAGATGATGTTGGGGTGGGGGGCTGTGTGGAATTGAGGTGCAGTGAAAAGCATCAGAATATTTGTTTTAAGGCCAGAGGAGAACAGGTCTCAATGGACAGTAAATCAGTCTGCTTATTTTATCAAAAACAATGAAAGGGACTTGATTACAGGTGTGCCTTTGGGGATAAGATACCAACTACTAAAGAGCTTCTTAATGTAATAGAGAATGGTATAAGAAGCAATGACTGCAAGGCCAAGTCAGACAAGTTAAAAAGCTGGGCAAGTTTTTTTCCCCTGCTCAACCGCAGGGGGGGACACACGGACGGACGGGACCAACACAAACCATAAAACTCCAGCAACACTGTTTTCCTCCGATCCTTAATTAAAAAATATATATATATATATATATTGTGAAGCACTGAAGTGGTCATTAGGGATCCTGAAGTTAGTAGCTGAAGACCAAACTGACATGGCTTAACTCTTAAATATGGCACATTGAAACAGAAATGGGCATCTCTGTAGAGTTAGCAATCTTAGGTCTACTGAAACTCTGCCACAGAAATGACAGCGTGGTATCACCTTGATGAATAAAACTGGTTTCAAGATAAGCTTCTCCATTAAGCAGCTAAAACTACATACAGAATAATTCACAGAGATCCTATTATTCTATTCTCTGCCTGTGGTTTGTAAACATGCTCTACTTTGTCTTACTTTGCCCAGCACGCAGTGATTTTCAGGAAGCGAAACAAAGAGGAGCCTATGACACGTTTTACACCTTCATGAAGACATATTTTTATACAGCTAATACCAACCCAGTGGGAAGACTCAATAGAAATGACAAATAATAAAGAGCAATCAGAACATAAAAGCTCACTCCTCAACTTCAAAGTTCACCTACGCTCACTGCAAAGTGCTTGCAGAGCTCTGTTCTCCCGCTGCCCATCTTCCCAAAAGCCCCAAGTCAGTTTTCTGTAAGCTGAAGATCTGTCCCAAAGGCTTCAACTAGGCACATATACCAGGTATTTAGCTCGTTTATATATGCTGTAGGTTCCAAATAGGTCTTTTTTAAAATTTTATTTTAAACGGTTTTTTGACTCTTCCATAACATCCTTAATCCAAAAGGCTCAATGCAAACATTAATTGAGCACATCCAGAGACAGACATTCATGTACCTTCATTATTGAAACTCTGCCTTTGTTCAAATACAGGACTAAGATGATCACAATTTTAGGAATATATTTCAGTAGACTACAAGGTGCTGTTACCAGAATTCAGTCCTGATCCTTCCTCCCTCTCAGCCTTCAACTGATGTTTCACAAACAGTTCCAAGCATTAGCAAATCATTCACACCAGTGGCAAGATCCTGCAGACTGCACTGCTAAAGAAATAGTTCACAGCATGCCAGGTACTGACCTGCAAGACTTTGCTAACTCCTAAAGACACAGAGTAAAAACACCTAAGCCTGTACCTGTAAGGCCCATGCTCTCGCTGGAGTTGGCATCCAGTAGTGAACAGTCTGTAGGATATCGCATATGAGGTTTCCAGTTGAGCTTTCTAGATCCAAACAGTAGTTCCAATACCTCTAAAACACAACTTAACAAGCCTGTTATCACAGGCACTGCTGCTGCAAGTCAAAATACATGTCCAATTGGTGACAGATGAGAGTTCTCCGGGTGGCAGCTCAGTCACTTACAGACTTGCACACAATATGCTCCAGTGGACAGTCAAGCAGCAAGGGGGTATGCGTGGAGGGAGAGTATTTCTGAACTCTTTAGTCCCACATAAAACCTCACTGCTCTCCTGTCTGAGGTTACAGTGTAAGATGTGCCCAAAAAGTATTCTATTACCATCTTCAGGAGCTGTTGAGACCAGGTGGGGCGGTGCTCCCTGCCTCCCCCCTCTGGACTATCTCCTGTTCATGGGCACAACAATGCCTTATCGCCTGACCCATCGATAACTCCCTCCTGGACTATCTCCTGTTAATGGCCCATCAAGGAACTGCCTCACGACTCCCCATCCCATGGTGAGATGCTCCGCCCGGGGGGAAGGAGCCAAGCAGTCCATGCCAAATAAAAACTGAGATCTCGAACACCCTAGCAGCCTTCTTCCACTGGATTCCCAGAGGAGTTTTTCCCCCACTGGGGTTCCAGAGGACAAGAGGTACCTACCTACCACTGGACCTTCGGAGGAAGACCAGACCCTTTTACAAGATCGCTGCTTCCACAGAACTACATCCATCACTTCAGGAGGACTGCAGCCAGCATCTTATCGGACTGCTACTGCCACCCTAACAGGGGGTCAGGTTGTAGTTCTGACTCTGTCAGTGTAAACCAATGGGCTGGGGTTTTTTTCCTGCCTTGTATTATATATATATATATATAAAATATATATATATTAGTAAAGAACTGTTATTCCTATTCCCCATATCTTTGCCTGAAGGCCCCTTAATTTCAAAATTATAATAATTTGGAGGGAAGGGGGTTGCATTTTCCATTTCAAGGGAGGCTCCTGCCTTCCTCCGCAGACACCTGTCTTTCAAACCAAGACATCTCCTGATAGCTACTCACCTTACCTCCCACACCTTGCCAGGGGTACAAGAGGCTCACCTTGCCATTCACCATTTAAAATGCTCAAATTAAGACTAATTGGCGTAGCCTCCATGAACAAACCTGTGCAGTGGTCAGTACATGACTGATCCCGGTTCCTCTGAAAGTTTGTGTCTCAGCCATGCTTATCGCTCCCCACCCACGGAGCAAAGCTGCTCTTTAAACGAAAGCACTAACTTCAAACCTTTTCATACCCACAGCTGTACCAGAGGTAAACCAACAAGAGGGACACTTCTTTAAAGCAGCTTGTCTTGTCCTGAAAATTGAAAGATGCTCTGTAGGCTATTGAATTAGATAAGGATAAGACAGGCAATTATTCTTCAACAAACCACAGGCACCCAAACTTTTGCTGACTTCCTGAACTTCCAGTCAAGATGAAACTAATCTGACACACTCTGCAATGATGGATTCACATACTCCTTGTGACAAGGGCAAATAAGGACCTTCCAGATCTTCATTCTCAGATCTTGTTCCTTCTGGTAAACCCAGTAACAGGCGCTGCACACAAGAATTTGCTTCTACCAGGTCACCCCTATGCTAACAAAGTAGTCAGCAGTACAAGATTTGTGCCTTTGACGGGTGCCGCAAAAAAAGACAATGCTGGAGTGAATCCAAGGGGCAAGGAGAAAAAACTGCCAGTGGAATCCATACAAGATCCTGTGGGTACCCAGCAGAGCTGCTGCATATCATCAGCTGACGAATTTGATTGCTGCTGTAACTTTAATTAGTTTCTTCTCCATATAAAAAGCAGCAAGATAAGTCACCAGTTAAATTGGCAGAACATATAAGAGCAAAAGTACATAGAAATGTAAATTATAAGGACAATGAAAATACATAGTGCATGCTATGGAATCATCCTGTATCCCTAAAAAAAATCATCTAAATAAGCATCAAGAACACTGAAGAGCTAGAACTCGATATAATCCATAAACAGCCATTAAGTTAGTTGTGCTTACAGTCTGTGAAGAAAGCAGTTAAGATTTCCAGGCTTTTATCCAGCATAAACAACACTGCCCTATAGACTATTTTTGCCTGAAAACGCCTATAGTCTCTTTCCTTACCAGTGAAGGTAATAAAAGAAAACAGTCAAGCAGTTTATTATTTAAAGGGGCAGTGAGTTACTTCAAAGAGATAAACCAAATAAATGTGAAGATTTTTTAAAGGTTATAGGGAAATAAGGCTTGATTTGAAGAAAAAAAAATCATGAAGAAGAGTTGATATTTTAAGAGATTAGATTTAGTAATGCAAGAAAATTAAAAGGAAAAACGGAGGGCTGCCTTAAAGCAACAAAGAAGGAGAGCACGCAGCAGACTGTCACTTATACCTTAGAGTCCCTTTTATCCAAGACACACACACTAACGCAGCCAAGCGCCTGCCGCTGTGGAATATGAATGGAGGAATCCCCCGCACATTTGGAGGACATGCATACATAGGCATCAGCTGCAGGATGGCTATTCTACTTTACACTCTATAATTTAATCCTGTACTAATGAAGTTGATATGTCAAGTCATACATGGAAGCTGTGACACAATTCAGATGTACAGCTACACACGTGTGTATCCATGTATGTTAAAGAGACAGAACAAACAAATGCGTAGCCAGCTCCCTGATACACAAGGTGCCATGTCCACAACACTGTTGGTTCATATGTACTAATAGGGAATACAGCTACAAGAACTATGCAAGCTGTCCGTCGGTGCCATGGCTTCAGGCTAAATTACACTTGCAATAGCATTTGCAATATTAAAGCGCTAAAGGAGTACTTACATCTTCTGCTTTAATTTTTGCCTTGCCTGACTTCAGAAGATGCAAAGGAGAATAATCCAGCAGCTCAGTGCAGCCTGCATTAGTCAGGGTCTGGGCAATTAGCATCCTTAATAAAAATTGCTTGAGGATAAGGTCTATTTGGAGGCAAAAAAAAAAATTTAAATTATCTAATTTTGATATGCTCAGGATTCAAAGCAAAGCTTCCTGGTGTCTTCAAAGCATCACTGAATGTCAGTACGAGGAGAAAAGTATCCCTGTGTCTCTTATTAAGATATTCATTTATTACCATCTATTCACTCATAAATGTCAATGTTATTTCACCCTCCCATTCCTCCCCTTTACCCTCCACTACCAAAACAACCTCATGGCCTTGCCTAGTGAACCTGGTCATATGATTTTTCTACTGCTGGACACTTGAATAAGAGTCCTGGAGAGTCTTGCAGTGCAATGGAAGAGGGTATGCAAGTACGTGTGCATATATTATATAAACCAAAGCATGTGTAACAAAGAAGTGTTTATGGATGTTAGATTTATTCCTATTATGATATAAAAGCAAAAAATTGCATTGTATTTCTAACAGATAGCAGCACTTACACCTGGTAATGTAAATCACACTGCCATGGAATGACATTACAGAACTGCATAGGGTCTCTTGCTTTACACAGCTGTCAACAGCTACAATGCCAGGAGTCCAGCAATAGATGAGTATGTAATGTATTCTGAGCTACAGGGCTTGGAAAATTTACTGAATCTATTCCAGCTATTGAATTGTCAGAGAGCTCTGTCAGACTGATGACATTCATCAGATCAGCCTGATCTAGCAAATTTATACATTATCCTTTCCCTTTTCTTCTGCTAGTAAAGGAACATTACTTGGGATGGGGACCAAACACGTACACAGATGGGCACACTTACTGCTGAACTCCCCTCTCAATGATCCTCTAATCCTACCCAACACCACAGGATCAAGAGCAAGGTAAACAATAGTAAAAGGAATGCAATAGAAATTTGAGCACATTCCAGGCAGGCATCCCCAAATGCTGGTCTTTGACAAGAATCCTGCACTTTCTAGGAAGGGGATGAAGGAAAGAGAATTAGGACACATTGCAGCGGGGCCAAGATCACGCCCTCCTGATGTTTGGCCAGGTTTATTGTGAAGAAAAGACCTGTTGATTAGTAATGCTATTTTGAAACCATGATGAATGACACTATAAGACAGACCATTTTTAAGGATGCAAGAAGTGGAATAACTTACCATTGGCAAAGGGAAAGCAACTAATGAGTTTAAATGAACGTAAAAACCTGCAGGTTCTGGCTTATGACCCCTGTGTATACCATAGTACCATACACACACCTGTAACACAACAGGCAGCACCTCCTCAGACCTGGGAGCAGCAAACTCCTCATTGCTACTGAAGTCACAAGGGCCCCACTGAAGGATTAAGGGCTTAAGATGATGATGATGATGGTAAAGATATTAAAGATGTTTGCCAACCTCATCTTAGTTTTCCCCACGTATCAGAAAACTACACCAGTGAAGTAACAGCTGCATTTCAGCATCCAGGCAGTTCTTGAGCACAATAATGTGCCTGCAAAATAGTTTACATGTGCAAAATTCTGCATCTGCCATTTGCAAACAAGCAATATCTTGTTTTTGTGCAACCAACTGTGTATTTTTCATGCATACACAATGACCATGGCTCACCTGGGCTGTGGGTGTCTGTAAACACCAAGTCTTGCTCCATTGTATACAACTAGTTTTTGAGAAACAGAAGACATCAGCACACTGCTTAGACCTCTGGGAGGTAGCACCTATGTGCACATTCATTTTGGGTCTAAGGTTTTCCCACAGAACTGAAAACGTAAGCAATGAAAGTTTTTAAACAAACATTTTTGATAATTGCATACATGGCAGGGGAAGATACGGAAGGAACATGAAAGCTGACTGTGTTTATCTGAAAGGACGAAGCTGTTTGAAACGTTTCCAGTTATGAAAGTTCTACTTTAAGAACTTTGTAATTTCCATTTTTCTCAATCACTTTCTGATGCTCTACATTTCCGTGAATTCTTATCTCTTCAGCCCAATGCCACAGGCTACAGGTCTGGAACATAGCCCAGTTCCCATTTTAGTCAGAAAAGGAGGGGGAGGAACGACGGACACACCAAAGTCTCATGTCCTAGCTGAGCTAAGCACTGCTGCTTCCATCCCCATAAGACTCTGCAGGATCTTCTGGTTTGCTAAGCAAATGTGAATCTGAGGGGCATCTTCTACTGTCGCTGCCACTTCTTTCTCCATCATCATGGCTGTTTAATTCACCTGAGGAACACGATAGTAGCACAGCAAGTTGCTGGCTGCCAACCAGAGAAAAACAGCTCTGCAGCTGACAAAAGCCCAGGTCTGTCTCTTGTTCCCCCAGAATAATCCATTTCTGGCTGGCTGACAGAAACAAGTGAGAATCTTCCAGCACAAAAGCACATCCCTCCATAGGATGTTGGTGGTGACACACATACCCAATGGGCTGCTCAGTCAAATGGTCTCATTTTTAAATAGTTAGCCTTGGTGGAGCTACAAGTTCAAATCTCAACAGGATCTGCTTGGCACCGTTTCCTTCTAAGGCAGAATAAGAAAGTGTCATGCCATTTTACAGTCTAAAATTGTAACAAGAGTTCTTCTGGGGTCTTCAAATGAGCCCCCCCATATTCAGTTTCCTGGCTACAGTACCGGGTTGGACTCATCACACACAACCTCCCTTACAGCTGTCAGACTGCTGTTGTCTCTGCTACCAGCTCCCTGATGCATGGGTAATCATTTCTTCAATAGCAATAAAGCTCGAGAGCCAAGTGTTACTTTATTCTTTTAAAGACATATCACAAACTTGGCGCCCATTGCCAAAGTTTTTCATCCCTTTACACAGTCTGCTACATGCTGATCACTACACTTTAACTCGCACAGCTCACCTCATCTCAAGGAGCTATAACACTGACTTGAAATAAAAGTAGATGTGAAACAAAATATTGAGGGGAAAGGAGGAAAGAACATAACAAAGTAAGAGTCCTTGTAATGCCATGAAATTACTATCTCACTCTTCAGTCTTTGTCTCTTTTTATATCTATGCTCCTAAGGACAGCGGAGGAAAAGAAAATTATTGAGTAAGTGTCCTTCATAGGATGCTAGCAGCACAACAAAAAGCCATGCTTTTAATGGCTTGGTTAACCCGCATGCAGGCCAACTATTTCAAACCCATCCAATTTGTACTGGCACTGCACTATTAGAAGTCAGGTTCACTCCTGGTATAAAAGCTCAGATTTAGGTTACAGACTAATTTGTACCTTTCTACATTAGAGCTTCTGGAACCCACTGCCTCAGCAGGTACAACCAAGGAGGGGATCCATGCTCATGCAGGTGAGAAACTCTCCTTTCAGTCAATGCAAAGGTAACGATTTCCTTAAGAAGCAATAGCACTTCAGATTTTCCTTGACATTTTCATTTTCTTGTTGCACACAGACAATGCCACCTCTTTAGGGCTACAGAGGAAATACATACAGTACACCAGAGCCTATTTTATGCATGGCACTTTAGCAATCATTACACTTAAGGGCTTACTATCAAGCAATTTAATACCATACATGTTATTCATCCTTTGCTTCTCACAACCATACAACCGTTCCAGTGCAAGACCACATACAGTGTTTACTGTCTAATGGGTCCCTCTGGGACACTTATGGATTTCTCCACAGCACCAAGTTTTTATCTCAGTGTAGCCTTCCCTTCCCATGGCTTATCTACACTATGATTGCCAGCTTCCTCTTCTCCTCAGAAGCGCCATTCCTCCTCCCTAATTGGAGGCCACTGTTTAATGTTCGCACAGTTTTTGCCACTTTGTCCAATTTGTTCACTTGTGAAGAAACACTTTTGCCCCAGGAGCGTCCAGGAGCAGCATTCCCTCAGCAGCCTGACACAAAGTCTATTGCATGATGTATTGGCCTTCACTTCTGCTCCTCTCCTTCTATGCTTTAATAATTCTACATTAGGTAGAAGTGACAATATAATCCTTGGGCTGATTTTACCATTACTATATTGAAAGTCAGTAAAGATTTTTAAAGCTTGTCCAGTGTTTCAGAGACCAAATGCAATACTTGCTCTCAATACCAGCACCACAATCTAGTACGTGGCTCTCTAGCATCGTACTGAATTAAATAGAATCAGAATATGAAATGAGTTAGGCAATCAGGTGTTTGCATGTCACAAAGGGGGTGATTTGCTTATTTGTGTGTGGGGGTTTTTTCCACCTCTTTTTTTAAATTATTAATATCAGCTTACCCAATACTTGCAGAAGGAGGGACGTTCCAGAAGACCTGTGCTACCTATATGCAGAGGAAGGGTTGAGTTTGTTGTATTATATCACAGTTCTGATCTTTTCTTAAACCAATTAAGCACACCATTGTGGGCTTCACTTCTGAATGAAGCAGCCAGGCCTGCTGAGCAGCTGGCCATCACACTACATGGTGTTCTAGTTCTTTAAACACAGCCACAGTAACTGAACATGAAATTCAGTCTGCAGCTACAAATCCAGCACCATTAGCAATTGCACTATATACTTCAATATATCAAATATGAGTATGAAAAGGAACCCAAGCATTTTTTTTCTAGTTCCTAAGATGTTCCACCCCGTTCCCAGAACACATATATTTTCCCAATAGATCTTCAGGCAGCTTTACAGATAATTCAAAAGTAGCACAACTTTGAGTACCAAGATTTAAACAAGGTAGGAGGCTTTCCTGAGACTGGATTATTCACCATGGCTGCCTACTGCAGGGTTATTTAGATGCCCAGCATTTGTTAGCGCCCAATGTATTAAACCAGTTAAGTGGCCAGTGTCTCTTCTGTGGTTTAGGCCCTTTCTATATTGGTCCCAACTGGCAACTGTCCTATGGGTTGACTTTCCATGCAGATATCACGTATCAACAGAGTCCTCGGTCTCTCTCCATTCTACCCTCGGTGCAAGTATGCATCAAGAGAAGCAGCAGTGCCTTGGTGCATTAAATCCAGATACCACCTCTAATTTACACCCCATGGTATGCTGAAAATGCCCATCAGCAAGAAAGAACTACATGAAGAATAAATTTTAGGAGGAAAGGCAAAACCAAAGAGCTGCAAGAGAAAAGAAGATAGTACCAGCAGAGCTGAGAAACAACTGGTCACAGAGAAGTGCAAGACTCAAGTCAGGAATTCTCACTGATGCTTAATAAACAAATTAAAAAAAAAAAAAAAAGAAGATAATCAGGACCCCTGTGGTGGCCAGAATACGTGCATTTCGGAGTGCAGTCACACTAGCTGCTTACCAGTGGCTGGAGTCATCTACGTTACACATCAGACTGATGGCAATGCTGTTCCTGGGCTGGGCTTCTAATCAGCCTGCAACCTAAAGTGAGGTCTCCCAGATTTAATACAGGGCTGGGAGATTACTGAGCACATCCTGGCTCATCTGTAATAAAAGAAGCTGCTGCTATGTCTGGCTTTTCCCTGTAGTGGTTATAAGCCAGCACATAATCTTTGTAAGTGTTGGGGGCAGGGATCTGCTCAGTTCTCTATTAGGGGATTTTTTGCAGCTTTACGTAGTTCATCATGAAGATTAGGAAGTATGGCAATGACAGCAGGTTTGTACTAATTCTTCTTTAAGAAATGTTTGAGAGGTGACTTACAAAAAGACCACAAAAAATGTTTAAATTAAAAAAGAAGAGTTTCCCCAAAGACAAAACCTCCCACTTCAAGGTTCAGAATTCCTCCTACAGCTGAAACGATCGACAGATATATCCAAGACAGTGAAGCACTGCCAAGCGTATGTTTTCACTGAAAAACAGATTCAGACAACATTCTGCAGGCATTACTGTCTCCTCCTGCTCTTCCATCCATCGGACCACTGCTCCTTCATACGGAGTAACCAGGTGCTCGGATATGCAGTACGACAGCTCTATGGATACAAATGCAACGTATTTATACAACTGTTTATTAGCAGTTAAGAACAAGGACACTCCGTCCAACTGTAATGACATAAGGAATGATACAAAACCACAACTCAGATCAGGGTGAGTGAGGGCAACATTTAAAATTGGCCCTTGGTATCAGCAAGTGTCGCTATTCTACTTCTGGAGCAGCATCCATTGAGAAATGCCATTTTACTAAACTCTTCTCTCAATTCAGCTTGCAGGTCCTTCTGCTCAGATACAAGAGATTGCCCAACTGCTCAAGACAAACCAACAGTCCTCACCACTCGCCTTGGAGGTGCTGGGGGTGGCTGGGTCAGACCTCCCAAAGCATCAGCACAAACCAATGCATTTCTTCCCTCTCCCCCGTCTCCACTTGGCACCAGGACACACCTTTTGAATTATTTTTTTCCTCTCACTTTAACTTCATTCCACAACACAACATTGCAGCAACCTGCCACAAATAACAGCCTCCCCATCTTCAGGCCACCACCACACTCTCCCGCTGTCAGCACAAGGGCATATGTGCTCTTCAGCTTCCTCAAGCAAGCTATTCTGAGCCCTGCTAAGAAAAAAATCTATGACTTTACACCCTGTCTGAGCCTCAGCAGCAATCACTAACACTCTACGTTTTCAAATTTAATCTCGTTTCTGATTAAATTTTCTCTCTCCCATTTGTAATCTCACTTGGCGGCGTGATTTGTGCGGCTCAGTATAAATATGTGCTTTAGAATTAAACTGGTTCAGCAATTTTGACAATGATTTCTCAGAAATTAAGCTTGGACAATTTGTTTGGCTGAAGTAGAATCATTTGAAATGTATGATAGAAAGGCTATAGAATACTTTGTAGCATAGCACACTAATAAATATTAGCGATGGAGATCTCATGTATGCCTGGTTGCAAGGGTGCTGGGAAGATGCTAGTGACAAAGTGGTGCCCTCTGACCAAATGCAGAAGCAACGTATTTGCTTAAAATATAAAATAACTGCAAAGGACCACACACAGGTGGCAAATGTCACCTTCCCCCAGGGAATAACCTGATTAATAGTAGCCATTTGAAATAGGTCTGACCAACCGGAGGAAGATAGCTGAAGACCGGAGCAAGTGTCTCAAGAATAATGAGCCCAAACCCATGCTGTCCCACTGCTCATCACAGGGCCGTTGGACAACTGCTCTGGTACAGCTGAAAAATAATGCCTTTTTTCTTTTTCTCTAAGCAGTCTGAAAACTTCAGGCACTTCCTTCAGGAGCCCCAAAGTCCATGATAGCAGGAAAGGACATAAGCAGTCTCAGCCATACAGCCCCTCCTGTTGCCAAATCCAAATTCCCCAGTACTGGGACTTCCCCAGGAAGCTTTGACACACACTGAGGCACCCAGGAGCCTCGATAATGAGCTTTGCATTATCCCCCACCAGGGACTGTGATGCATAGGTCCCCAAAAGACTTATCAGCCTGGGAACATACAGATTTCTTCACTCACAGGGGAAATACTACACATACAATTAAAGTTTTCTAAAATTCTTGCCAAATAATGTCTTCCTAGGTCCTAAGCCATCCTCACTAGATCTTGTTTTTCTGTGATGTTTACAGTAACTGCATCCTCACGGTCACAAATACTTTATATTGTAGCAACTCCTTTAGTCAACCCACCTTATTTTTTAGTTCTTTAGCAATGTTTGGCTTTTTCTTGCTCCAAAACACATACATTCTTCCTCCACTCATCTTCCTTGCACACTTGGAAACTCGCATTCTATCTTCTTCCTTAAATTCTCCTGTTCCTTAGCCCTTGAAAATCTGCTCCTCCTCTTGTTCCATTTCTTCTTTACAGCCTATTTTACCTCTGTGTTCTCAGTCGCCCCCAGACATTACTCTGGTGGCCTGACCCTACCACATCCTGACTCGTCTCAGAATAAACAAGTCTCTCCATCACCTCAGCATTCGCTCGCGTTTGCATCACACAAATGTTACAGGACAGCAACACTGTAGAGAAGTGATGTCCACCAGGGTATTTCAGAGTTAATCACCAAATATTTAGTATCCACCTCTATTAACAATCATTCCTCTAAGATTAATTTCCATTATGAAATTACACAAGAGGGTCAGAGGAATTCATTCAGGGACCCAAGAAGTGCACTGGGTGAATATACACAGGGGTAGTCCACGTGCCATGAAGCATCGGTGGAAAAGGAGAAGCAGGATGACTGGCAAGAGAGGATGCTTTCACTGTTCTCCAAGTTTCCAGCAGCTTTGCCTGGAAGACTTCATATCCAATGTAAATCTCGGTGTGCCTCTTTCTGCGTGCTTCCGTATTTGTTGTTGCACTCCCTTCTTCAAATGAATCAGCAGCACTCACAGTTCAAGGAAGGAGAAGAATGGCGCAATAGCTGGGCATTCAGTGCAGCAGATGGAGAGAATAATGATCGATCCCCCAAAACAGCCATCAGAAAATCAACATATTCTCTGGTTGATGGTCCCAAAAGGCCTCCTCCCTCTCCATCCTCCTAGTGACATACCCATTCTGAATACCCAGGGCAATATACTACTTAAGTCTCTACATATATCCTCCCCCACTCAGCTGCAATATCGAAAGGAAGGTGGTCTGCTCAGCAAAAATCAATCCTGCACACACAGAAACCCTCAGCGCTGCTTTTCAGGTCTCTAAATAGGAGGAAATCCTCAGATCTGCTGTAAATACTCACCTTACAATGTCTGTTTACAAACTGCCACTGCCCTGTAGGCTTTTAAACACACCAAACCATTAACACTTTTAGATCAAGAATTTTTCTTCCATGTTGTTCAGGACTGAGTCTCCTCTCCTGAATAGGGCCTCTAAAAACTAAAGAAAGATGCATTACTAATAGATGTCCAAATGCTCAGATTTTAATTCTCCACTTTTATCTCTGTTCTGGTGGTCTACTGATCTAGATATTTCTCAATCTAGCATTCTCTTCTAGCATGGCAAAAATCCCCCATAATTAATCCAAGGTGCTGCTGGACAAAGCAAGACAAAGGGACTAACTTAATCCTGGCTGAAATTTCTCCAAAATCAGTGATAACATACTTATAACAATGTTGAACCTATATTACTGCTTTTTTCCAAGTTTGGGTTGGGTTTTTTCTATGTTGATATTACTGAAGGACTTTTTACTACCTTTTAAAGGGAAATACAGTATGATAAACAAATCTTGGCATTTTGCTGTAGTAACTGTTTTCATAGGCAGGAAGAATAATAAAATGTAATTGAAAATAGGTACAGAACACAACCATTTTCAACTAGCTGAGCCAGTGTAAAGCCCAATTATAATACCCACACACCTTGACACCAGTACTAACAGCTAAACCAGCCATCCTGTCTTTCCACATCTTCATAAATAACACCTCTGAAGTTTCCTTGTTTAACCATGTACTTTTACTGCAGGCACGAGTATATATTTTTCTAACTATGTGAAGCAGCAGGCGAGACCATGACAGGGCCAACGTGCTAAGGAACACGTAGGAGGCAGCAATAACAAACTGACATGAAGAAACAAGGTTGTAGTTAGCACAAACAGAGTTATGTGGAAAAGTTAGGGGGTTTTCTCTCCAATCTAACATGCCATCCCATCCACCACTAGACCTAGATATGTGTTATATCCCTCTGACATGACCAGGCCATCCTGTGCTAAGGAAGCTTGTATGTGGGTTACCAATGCTCTTCAGAAAAGTGCTTTTACTCTTCAGAAAGCACCAAGACCTTGTTTTCAGCTGAACAGAATTACCCAGCATGAAACTAGTTTCTGTATTGTCATAATCAAATAGTGTTTTCTCACTAGTTATCTTGAATTTTGAAGCAGCACAAAACATTGACTGGTGCCTGTGTGAATGAATTCAAGCATTGCTTACCCAACACTACTATCTTCTTCTAGCTCTCCACCTTGAGGCCAGGTTTCTATAGCTTAGCAGTTACACCTCACTGAAGCCTTGGGAAGCTTTCAGCTAGCTGAGCAGAAGCAGCAAGCAAAGAGCAGTAAGGTTGTAAATATAAGCAAGCAAGGACTTAATTCGGAAAGAAGATAGGTTAGATTTTTGCTGTCCATGCACTCATAGGTGCACACAGCAGACTAGTCTACAGATTTTAGTTTATTTTTCTATAGCCAATCTAGCTTGTTTTTCTATATCTGATCTAACAGCAGTGTGAACTCCCACAGCTCAGGTATTCATTAGTCCATGCCTGCTTTAGGCACACAGAACACATCATGCCTTTAGGAAATGGTCTGGCTATCTTGTCCACTTAACGTTATTGTCAGATTGCTTGACCTCTGTCTCAGTACCTCTCTCAGTCTCAGATCCACACTGCACAATGAACAGAGCTGGGCTCTGAAAAGTGTTTACTAGTTTAGTGTTATCTAAAACTTTTTCTTGTGCTTCCCTTTCTCCTGTGCCATATGGTCTGCGGTTCACTTAAAGCTCTTACATAGCTTGCATTGAAAGACTAACATCCGCTCAGGATTAGGTGTGCACTTAAGAACACGTCCCTGTCCTTATTTCAGTGCTCATGTCCTATACTGAGTGTTGTGCTGCCATGGGTACCAGCAGTAGTCTAGCTACAGTGCCACAGCTCACACTGCAGGCTACAAAACGGAGCTGAGGAACACAGTCCATCAGCCAAAACTCTTGGCTGCCCCATCTAGACAGACTCAGGTAACCAAACTGTGGGTGTGCCTACGTGTGAATGTAGCAGCAACATTTCCAGTTCCCCGACATGAATCTAAGCCCTCTCACATTGTGTTTAATCAGAGGAGAACAACAGACACGAGGATATTCTTATAGGAAAGTAAACTAAGTACCTTGGCTTTCACGTTTGGCAGACATCTATCTCTACGTGCAGAACTCGGGACTTTTGTTTACCAAATGATTTCTAAATAACATTTCCCATCCTGGATGCACAGAACAGTTCCCTGTAAATCTTCTCACTGATGTCTCACTGAGGCAGTCGACAGCCTGAACCAACAGCACTAGCAGGGCTCTGACCTTCTCCATCCATCTTAATTAGGTGCTAACTTCAAAAGCCTTTTTGCTACATGTTACCTGCCAGCATCAAACAAAAAGACAAACACCAGCCTTGAGTCATCGAAAATGTAATTACAGGGTCTCTTGGAGAGGTGGCTCTGCCTGCTTCTCTGGTTTCAACTCTAGGAATTTATAGCATAGAAACAGCACTTTAGCAATACTTCGAAGAGCCCTACAATGAGAAAATACACCAAGAGACACTTGCACAAAGTACAATTTTATTTCAAACAGCCCTGAATATCACAGGCACTCACACTGCTTATTTAGTGCTCTCCAACCTAGATTTTCAGGAGACATACTCTCCCCCCTCCCCTTTTTTCTTTAGCACAGGTACAGACAGCACATGCAGACTTTGCAGTCCAATCTGTTGGCACTCGTCAAGCCGTTTAATTACACAATCTGGAATGAAGTGATTCAGGAGAAAACGGGTTATCAAACAACATAAAGTTACTAAAGCACTCGAGCACATCAGTTGTATTTACCATAGGACTTCCTTATGCACTGCCAACACAATACCTGCAATTTGCACATCAGAAAAGCAAGCTAGCAGCAGATGCCAACATGTAGTGAGGAGTTCTGTCCAAACCTGCAGCACCCGAGGTACCTTAACCCACGTATGAACTAATTCAGGTACCTTGCACACTGCCTTATGAAAGCTATGTTAATAGTTTTTAAAAAATAATTACATTGAAAAAAGTCATACTAAGCACACTCTGCAAACACGGTTTAGTTCACCCATAGGCTGCTGTGACAATGTCATAGTCCTGTTCCTGCAGAGACAGACTTGGGAAAAAACCCGAACCCCAAAAAACCCACAAAATGGAAACATTTAAAAAATCTGGTAACATTTAAAACCTCCTAATACACCAGCCCTCACCCAGGAGAGGATCAAAGTGTGACTGTAGAGAGGAAGCCAACAATCAGCTACCCAGCAAACACCTCAGCATTTATGGATGTTCAGAGCCAGCATTTTGACAAGGGAAACTCTGAAGTCAGGGAGACAGGAATAAACAGTTGATCATGCTGCTAGCCTTATGCTCTTTTGAGACTTGATGGAGCATAAGAGGGGAACACACAATTATTTTCCAGTCCATCCAGCCCAATAGCTCACCAGCATGAGTATTTTTCTGATGTATATTTGTCTGATGTCGTAACTCCTTTTTTTCTTTCCACAAGCTTCTTGAATCTGAAGTGTTGAAACAGCAAGGACACTGGCATTTACCAGTTTTCCTGTCGTTATGACAAAGCTAAGCAACCATGTTCAACAAGGAAACTCTTGATCTGGGTTACATCAACGTCCCCCCACCTTTTACCCGGAGGAGCTCAAGCATATGCAAATGCTACTGAATGACTGTTTTCTGAGAAACGGCGGCGTTGAGCCTGCACAATGTGCTGCTGACCCACACAACAAAACACTGACATTTATGCGTACAACTGAGAAATAGCTGTATTTTACAGAAAAGACTTCAGGATTAAGAAACTTCGGAATCAAACATATCCTTGCCTTGAATCTATTAGCTTTTCCTATGCTAATATGTTAAATCAAAGTTCCTTAAGAAATGGCATGAAGCAGAGATTACAACGGGAGTCACAAGAAGCCCTGATTTTTCTTTCATGTGATTACTTCAAAAATGAATTTATGTCATTAATAGAGCAATAAGAGCATTGGAACTGGGCAATTTATTATTGTAGCAAAGTGTTAAACAATAAGCTTCCCCCACACCTGTTTTTTCCTCTTTTCATTACAAAAGGCTTGCAATTTTGAACAAGTTATTTTGAAGAAGTTATTTTGAAGCTATGTCTGTTTATTGTTCTGCCAAGTGTTTGGAACACTTCTCACAGAGACAACACAAGAAAGAAACAAATTATTTCACAGAAAACAGTATAAGAGAATTTAATGCTGTAGTGAAGGCCAAAGCAACTGTTTTTAAAACAAATATTTAATCCACTAAAAAAAAAAGTTTTTACAATACCAGTATGCTAGAACTAACAAGCAATGCAGACTCAGTCATTTAGCTGTCAGTGCAGAACTACCACCACCACCACTTGTTTCTTACACAAAGACTATGACTTTTTTGTTCCCAATGGGCAGGCAGAAATAAACGGAACCATAGTTGCAAGATCCTCAGCTGCAACTACCAGATGACATGAGGTTAAGAGTGCTCACTATCGCTCCCACGTGCAGTTGTAAATATAACTGCATTAACGTGGATCTACACACTCCAAAGCCTTTAAGCTGGGGGATACCAAGGTTCAAGGGCTGCTTAGTGCACTGCATATGTTCTGCTACGGGAAAATTTCATCCAGCACAGTAAGTCTCAGCTGATCATTGTGCTACTATTAACAGGCAAAGTTATTTAAACCTACTCCTCACCCTTTGGAGGCAGAAGTGTTCTCCAGTGTGTACCCTGGCTCATCTCAGTGCTTTGACCACTATGCAACACTCCATGAGCTAAAAAGTTTTTCTGCATTTCTCCCTTCTCCTGCAGTGCCCTTCAGGAACCAAGTGCTTCTTCAATCTTTACCCAATGCTTTCTGCAAACATACTGCGAGCACCTTGCTGCTGTGCATGCATAGCCCCCAGCTGCCAGCCCTTCTTTCCTCAACTGTGTGTGTGCCACCCAGCTTCTCTTGGAGGTTACAAACCCCAGAATTTGGGTCCAAAAAGGCTCGTTCTTTCTATAAGATCCCTCCTGACAAAGAGGTATGTCTGCTTTCTTGCTAACTGGGCTGAACAAGAAACAATTTTGCCATGCCTGAGTTTAAAATGCCTGTAGTCCTCAGAGGTGTCAGCAGACTGACTTCTCAGGTTCTGTGGAGGTCTTCGAGTAAACAAATTGAATTTAATAAAGTGAAAGATATTAATAGAATTCATCTGACTGTTCAACAGTTCTTATCAAAATCCTAGCCTCCAGTGATGATAGTAATCAGCTTCACAGGTAAAAACAAAATATAGCAGCCTAGCAGTTTGTTTGTTTGGTTTTGGTTGGTTGGTTTGCTTTTTGGTAGAAGAAAAAGTGAATTCACAACCATTTATATCTGGAACACTGAAAGTGACTTTTGCCTAAAAAACCCCAACCAAACCAAAAAACAACCCAAACAAACAGCAGTCTCACCTCTTATGGGAGGATCAAGAAAGGGTCAGGTCACTGTAGCAGTCCTTATTTGCTGCACCAGGAGAAGTTCTTTTGTTTGTTTTAAAGGCCCTCAGAAACACAGCTGAACTATTTACTGTAGTATTTCAGCTAAGATGTCACAAGGGCTTTTAGTGCCGGGTTGAGCCAAAGATGTGCAAAGAAAAGCAGCCCAGTGTGATCTAAAGATGAATTTTTCAGTCTGCACCACACCAAGTGCTACTTTATTTTATTTGACCATTTTCAACAAACCAAATCAATATCTCAGAGTAGAGACATCAATCAATGCACAAAACTTTTTCAATCATTGTGCTAAAGGAAGAGAAAACCACAGGAGAAAGCCTTCACCTGCTCAGAGCTGCACTCCGAAATCAGGGTGTGCCATGATGAGTACGCAGAGTAAGTGTGAACCCACGTGAAGGATGCTGTAACACTCCACACAATTAACACATAATTTCCTAGTATAACCATATTTCAGCTAGTGGGGTGACAGAAAAACATGAATGACATCTCTTGCAAGTAATTTCTCTGGGAACATTATACCACACATTAAAAATATTGAGATATGCTATACTTGATTACACTCTCGGGCCATGAACCTTCTCACCTCACACTTTTGCTCCGCTGCTCAGCCCATGCTGAAGGTCCCCATGACAGCTCCATGCCAGGCAGGCAGCAATGCTCACTAATGGTAGCCCTGCACCTGCTGGGAGCATTGCAGCTGCTGTCTTAAAGTTTCAGGTCCCCTTGCACTGCTTAGGTGTTGTAATGTCATTTGTTGAAAAAATCGCATGGCCTGGGAAATTAAATCTTGGTGGTGGTGTTTTTGGTTTTTTTTTTTTAAAAAAAAAAAACCTTCAAATTTTCATGCATTTTAAGCTTTTAAAAACCTTTTTATAAAATGAACTTGCTGAAGCTGATCATTGTTATCCGCACATTTCCTCCCACCGCTCTGAAGTCTCTGAAGCGCCCTCAAGGAAAAGCAGCTGAGCAGGTATTCTGCTAGGTTGTGACAGTCTCTCATTGTCATTCTCAGTGAAACCTGATGTCTTCATGTAGCCTAAACCCAGAAAAGAGCACAAAGTGAGACCAAGTAGAGGACCACCAAAACCCAGTACTGTTGCATAATCATGTGCTTCCTGGAAATCCCTGCACCCCCACTTGAAGTAAAAGATGTGATGATATGCCACAGAGGGCAGGAAGTACCTTCTCAGCTCTTTGGGTTACAGCTTTCCACTTCATTTATAGTCTCCAATTTCAACTACCAATACTCATCTTATTCGTGTCTTCTTAGGAAAAGAAAACAAGAAAACCACCCACAAGTCTCTCAGCTAGAACTTTAAAAGCTGGAAACCATCAGGAAGATAAAACCAGACTTTCTGAAGGTGCACAGTGATAGGACAAGAAGCCAGGTTGCTATAAGGGAAAATCCAATTGGATTTCGGGGAAATATAAATACATAGATATTCATATTTCACAGTGAGGACAGTCAAAAATTGCCAGAGGGGTACAAGACAGTTATGAGATCTCTATCCATGGAGATTTTCTAAGCTTAATTAGAACAAGGCCCTCATGAGGACACTAATTCCAAAGTTGCCCCTGCTTTAGGCAACAAGGTTTATACCAGATTACCTTGAGAGGTCTCTTCCAACCTATATTTTTCCTGAGTAAAAGTCAATTCAAAGATTTGACAGTTACTCAAGAACCCAAGCCTTGCTCAAGTCTCTGCACTCCACAGGGAAAGTGAAGTCTGTTGTTGGCAGAGAACAGCATTCTTACGTTTGCATTCATTTAAAAGCCCTGCAGATGGACCTGAGATCTTTCAGGAGAATAAAAGGCTTTCCAAATATTACTGTCATTTAAATTAGAGCAAAAGAAAGAAAGAAATAGATGTCTTTCTAGAGCTGGGAGAAGCCCTGTTCCTCTGTGGGTGGTGACCTTGATGGATATTTAATAGATCATTTGCCAATAACCTGTACTTTCTGGGAGAAAAAGGCAGCTGCTTCACATGAGATCTTGGCTGACATCATTTTGATGCTGGCAAAGAACAACTCCAACAGTTCCAAGGACCTCAAGAATTTCAAGCTTTTGAAAAACCCTCTTTGCCCAATGCACATGGCGCCTCCCAGCAGGTGATGATGTTGAACATGTTGAAAACAGACCAGAAAGCTGCAGTAGTAGCATAGATCTTCTAACAAGCTTGGAGGGCATTTACATTCAGAGAGCAATGTGACTACTAGGCATCCCTCTCTCCTAGTGAGTGCATCCTTCCTTCCATCTCAAGTATTTCACATCTGGCTCCAGGAGGATAAGAAGGAGCAAAAACATGTTTGTTGTTGTCTTTGAAACACCTTTTCTAACGCTGACAAATATTCAGATTTATTTCTTTCAGTACGGAAAGCCTCACTACAAAATGTGTCTTTCAACAAGTGTTCCTCATCTCTGAAAACTCCAGGCTTCCCCTGGGATAAGTCTTCTTATTTATGGCATTTAACCTTGATTATGCCTTGTCCAGCAGTTCACGTGCAAGGTGTTCACCTAACTATCTGTTTTCTTCCTCCAGCCACACAGACATTAATGCATAGCACAAGCAGCAAGCCATGTGTGTACAGAACAGAATAACCACCTAAGACGGAGTCTTCATTCATAATAATTTTGTAATCTCTACATGCCAACAGTCACATCTATCAATCCTCTATACTGATCCAGTCAGAAAATTGTTCTGCTAAGATACTGTCTTCATTTTCAGACACGCATTCTCTCTGAAGATGCGCAGTAGTCCTGCTTTCTATAGTTTGGCTTGAACCCCCTGCTATGGATATGTATCTCAAACCAAAGTCTGATAAATACAGTAAATCTCCTTTATAAGGGAGATGGCTGGCTGAAAGTCAAGTCTTCCTAGAGCCCTGACATTTGGCTACAACCTATTTGTAAAGCTTTCCCCAAATGCAGTTTTAGTTTCTTGCAACTAGACTTTGTCTTTGGCCCAGGATCATTAGACTCAGGAATTTGTTTCTTTCCTCATTCCAATATCCTCTCAACAGAGACCAGCTCATGGCTTATCCTCTGGTAGCATGCATGGCCAGTTCTACATTCCCCAGGACGTTTAATTTTGCTCTGCCATGCTGGAAAGCATATTACTTCATTTCAACAAGGGAAGTCCACACAGCAACGTTTTATGACTAACTCCCCCCATTGCCTCACAGGAATCTGCCTTCCTTCAAGGCAAAATTCCTTTGTTTTCATCGCACTTCCCGGTTATCTGCCCAAGTTTGTAAAAGCCAAAACTCTTTGTATTTTATAATGCCCAATTTTGAAGTATTTATAACACTGAGCCACTTACAATTTCAGCAGGCAGGTAGAAGATGAGAATTAAACCCTATCACACTGGAAACCCCCTTAGGAACCTGAGCACCTTCTAAGGGGCACATTTAGCTTATTAAATCCTTGCTGTCTATGCATAAGCATTGCACTCTTTTTTTGGCTTCTGCTGCTATGAATTCCTGCACTTCTGAGCCACAAGAAGTCGCTTTCTGCTGGCAATCACCTGTGAATTCTCATTATTAATGCCACAGGCTGCTCTGTCCTGCAGCACACACCTTAATGAGCTGCGTGCTGCTACTCTCTTTAAATAAACTCTCCTACATACACAGCTACAGTTCCACCTCGCCTCCTCACCTGTTACCAAACTTGAAACAATTTCCAGTGCAGGCTGTCTGTGGCAGGTACTACGCTCTTAAGATCCTTCACAGGCCTGTACTTTCATCTCCTGATTTCTGGGGTTGCTAGACTTCTGAAGAGGGAACAGCTTTTATTGCCAGCCATACTGAAGAAAAACTGATTTCTGTTTGCCATTATTTCTTTCTCAGGAAACTTGAGAATGAGGCTATTGCCTGCTCCTGCTGACTGTTCCACCTTGGATGTATTGGGCTCATGATTTTCCCACAGCTGTATTTTCCTCATTACCAGTGGGTTCACTTGTCTATTTATTATACTACCAGCCCTGTTTTATGAAGGTGAACAAGATCATGTTCCCCTTTCCTCTCCTCCCTACCCTTTCCAGACTGTATGGCTTCATTTAAGTACCCTGCCCAACCTTCAGATCTTGTCCATGCAAGATTTCAGTTCCCATCCAAGGGCTTTGCCTTCAAAATACTGCCTGGAATTAGTTGCTTTATTATATACATCAGACTTGAAGGACTCCCAGCGAGCAAACATAAAGGAAGGGGCAGCGTGGCTGGGTAATCTAGTTAGCAAAGCATGCATTGTTGCTAGTAGCATCTCGAAAATGAAAAGAACCATTTCAAGCATCACATCACCTCAAAAGTAAGGAACAAAAAAGGTAGCAGTAATACAGCTTGTCAGACTAAGTTGATTATAAATCAAGCACATTCACAGACTCAGGTCACAACATTTGGGCTCAGTCAATTAGTTAATTAGCAAGAAAAGATTAAACAAACAGTGGCATTTCCTTTCTTATGGCAGCAGAGTCAAAAACCAGCTTCTGAGTTTTTTTGCTTTGGTACGGATCCCTGATAAAACGCATCTTTTCATATCCTATTTATTTTTCCAATGATACTGAAAGATATTTCACCTTTTCTAAATCAGTTTTGAAAAAATCACTATCTTAGTTTTACCCACGGTATAAGGAAGTCAAATGAATCTTCAAAAAATGTTCAAATAACATTCAAATGATGAACAAGAATGTACTTGGATAACCGGTAGATTTTTCTATGTTCTCTATTGCACTCAAGTTCAGAATAGACTTCAACCTAAAATTACTATCTAAAAAAAAAAATCATTACTGAACCACAGTACTACAGCACAGTTCATTTAAATGTAGTCATTCAGAGGCTCATTTCAGCTTTGATTACCAGGAAGACAGTAATATGGAGAGAGGTGTCAGGATAACAGCTTAAGGGTATCCAGTCTACAGAAACAAGAGAGAGTTCTCTAGGAAGTCTTGCCATTTTCCCTAAGAAAATACATTTCAACATCCCTGGAGTCTTATTCATCCTCCTCATGTCTGTCTTAGAAGTCAGAGTTTAGAAGTAGTGCCAATGGTAAGTGAGATTTCCCCCGCGCAAGTTCTACTCCTCCCCGAGCTCTTATATAAGAAGTCTAACAAGAAAGAGATGCTTCTCCCCCTTCCATCCCCAGCTTTCCCAAGGTTTTAGAGCTGCACAAAAAAAAAAAAAAAAAAAAGGAGCACAAGAGAATGCCAAAAGATATTAAAAAATAAAACATACTATGCTCACCCTAAACTATTGGTCTGTCTTATTTCTGGCAAAACCACACCATTTAAAGGGCACTTTTCATTTTATAACCATTTACAAAGCAATTCAATTCTATCTACAGAAAGCTCTCAAAGGAAGGAAGGAATAATATGCAAAGGCCAGAATAAGGTTTAATGAGAAACAAGTTTCAGCCACCTTATTTTTCTATTCCATCCATTTTGAAAGTCTTTTTTCTGAAAAAAAAGAAAAAAAAAAAGAAAAAAGGAAAAAAAAGAAAAAAGGAAAAAAAAGAAAAAAGGAAAAAAAAGAAAAAAGGAAAAAAAAGAAAAAAGGAAAAAAAAGAAAAAAGGAAAAAAAAGAAAAAAGGAAAAAAAAGAAAAAAGGAAAAAAAAGAAAAAAGGAAAAAAAAGAAAAAAGGAAAAAAAAGAAAAAAGGAAAAAAAAGAAAAAAGGAAAAAAAAGAAAAAAGGAAAAAAAAGAAAAAAGGAAAAAAAAGAAAAAAGGAAAAAAAAGAAAAAAGGAAAAAAAAGAAAAAAGGAAAAAAAAGAAAAAAGGAAAAAAAAGAAAAAAGGAAAAAAAAGAAAAAAGGAAAAAAAAGAAAAAAGGAAAAAAAAGAAAAAAGGAAAAAAAAGAAAAAAGGAAAAAAAAGAAAAAAGGAAAAAAAAGAAAAAAGGAAAAAAAAGAAAAAAGGAAAAAAAGAAAAAAGGAAAAAAAAGAAAAAAGGAAAAAAAGAAAAAAGGAAAAAAAGAAAAAAGGAAAAAAAAGAAAAAAGGAAAAAAAAGAAAAAAGGAAAAAAAAGAAAAAAGGAAAAAAAAGAAAAAAGGAAAAAAAAGAAAAAAGGAAAAAAAAGAAAAAAGGAAAAAAAAAGAAAAAAGGAAAAAAAAGAAAAAAGGAAAAAAAAGAAAAAAGGAAAAAAAAGAAAAAAGGAAAAAAAAGAAAAAAGGAAAAAAAAGAAAAAAGGAAAAAAAGAAAAAAGGAAAAAAAAGAAAAAAGGAAAAAAAAGAAAAAAGGAAAAAAAAGAAAAAAGGAAAAAAAAGAAAAAAGGAAAAAAAAGAAAAAAGGAAAAAAAAGAAAAAAGGAAAAAAAGAAAAAAGGAAAAAAAAGAAAAAAGGAAAAAAAAGAAAAAAGGAAAAAAAAGAAAAAAGGAAAAAAAAGAAAAAAGGAAAAAAAAGAAAAAAGGAAAAAAAAGAAAAAAGGAAAAAAAAGAAAAAAGGAAAAAAAAGAAAAAAGGAAAAAAAAGAAAAAAGAAAAAAAAAAGAAAAAAGAAAAAAAAAAGAAAAAAGAAAAAAAAAGAAAAAAGGAAAAAAAAAGAAAAAAGAAAAAGAAAACTTGTTACATTTCAGTTCCAGCATGCTGTTCACAATGTAGCACTTGCCTTTCTGTTTGACTGTTTTTCTTCTAGGCTTCCAAGCCCAGCTCTGCATACATGCAATGTCTCCAATACAATGCCTCCTTTATTCCCTTATCTTACCTAGAGGGTGGCCTGGGGATGACTATCATCTTACGGGATGACGACGGGGTGGTATCTTTTTCTATGGAGATGGAAAACCAAGTCTAGTAGCACCTGACTCCATCTGCACTGACTAAAGGGGGGCTGAGGGGGAAGGACAAAAAGCAAGTAGGACAGCATCTTCAGGTGAGAGCTCTAGCCTGAGTTTAGAAACATTTTTTGGAAGTTATATGTACAAGTAATTCTAAAATTACTTATTTCTATTTTTATGCCATAAATCCCTTCTCCAGCAGCATTCAGAAGTTAATCTCACGGCACTTCTTGAAAACAACAGGTTGCACAGAACAGGACTGATTACAAGAGGACCGTCCTCTATCTGTTACCCATCATCCCCCCCCCGCCCCCCCAGTTACTGCGGAAAAGAAAAAAGGCCTCCCAGTACAGGTGTGAAGTAGAAGACGACATGTACGCAGGACACAAGACCTGTCTGTCTACTGTAAACTGGACTGAGACACCAAACTAGTTTCACACAGGCCATTTCACAGCTACCCAATTAAGCCTTCCACTTCTCTATCAATCGTAGAGAAGTTCAGCTTGATAACCCAAAGAAAGAGACATTGTTGGACTAACAGAGATGAGACAATATTGTTTCAAAGGACAAAACTGTTACCAGACCAGTCAGGTTGCTAATGCTTAGCTGTTCTATTAAAGTTTGAAAACTGGGTTGAAACCCAGTTGATCCATAACAGTGATTCCTTTCAGTACAATATTTGAGTTTGTTTTTTTTTTTTTAAATAAAAAATAACCACTGGAAAAATTTAAAGTGATTTGTTTGCAAACACACCCTTCAAAATGTTTGTGGATACATCTCTTGGTATGCAAGGAAGGGAGATCTCTTGCTCTTCACTCTTAAGCCTTAAACTGCCATCGCCTACACAGGAACTTTACACCTTTACTGAAATTTGCCCTTTCAACAATCCCCTGTATAACAGAAGTGGCCCACAGGTAATTATCTCAAACTACACACAGCCTGAAAGCTGGACAGGTTTCTCAAAATTATTTTTATTCCTATGGTTTATTATCTTGTTGTGAAGATTTTTATGAGAAAAATATTAAATCACTTCCCTGATGTGTGCATTTCATTAAGCTTCTAATCCTTAAAAAGTCACTAATGCAACTGGCCATTGAAAAGCATTAAATCATAGTTCAGTCATATTGACTAAAATAATCTCCTAATTATTTCAGAATGGAGCAGAGCACAGGAGCTGTGCTGTAAATTACACCTCAAACCTCTTTTAGGCTGATGTACAAATCAAAGTGAATAGAAAGGCAACTTTGATTACTTTTGGTATGCATGAATGTGAGAAGGTGGGAGACATGCCTCTGCTAAGGAACTCATTCAAAGTAGATGGGATTTTAAGGTCACTGTGTGAACAGTGGTGTTTAGTTCAGCAAGTCATTTGGATGGTGGGGTGAGGGATGTTGTTTCTGTGGCAGCTGATCAGCCACTGCTATCACAGTATCAAGAAGAGAACTAAAATAAGCAAGTGAATTTCAAGTGCTGAATTATTACTAAATTCAATCTGCTTCTGAAGAAAATGCCCCAAAAATCACACGCAGTCCATAATAAAAATGATACCTGCCATACTGCTGGTAACGGATCTTACACTACTTGGAATTCTTTTTGCTACCATGCGGTTATCCAGACGCACATTTAAAGGGCCTCATTTCTAAAAGCTGGAACCCACTTCTGACTTCATTCCCTCCTTCTTCCCCTTCAGGTAGGCACAGAGGAAACCTGCTTCCACTAGCAGGCCCCCAGACACACACATAATTTTCAGTCCTTTCATGTCAGGTGATGAATTCTACAGTTTCCAGAAGGCTTTTCCTGCCAGTGTCATACACTCAAATACACTGGCTGAAGACTCAACAACAGGTAGCAGCTATCACAACTAATGCAAAGAGTAATCCAGTAAGGAAAGCCACAACTGATACAGCTTCATATTCAATGTTAAATTTACTATACCCTGTGTGACTGTTGCCATAAATCTCTCAAGAAGAACTTGCCTTGTAAAGCATGATTTTGAGTATAATATTTACAATTTAAACACTAAATATACCAATAATAATTCACTGTCAACATTTATAAACACTTTTGAATAACTTGCACTCTCATTACTAGAAAGATCACAGAAAGAAAAAAAACAACCCACACTTCGAAGCAAGATGAAATCCCTCAAGTCAGAACATGAGTTCACAAGATAACTTGACTTTTTTTTTTTTTTTTCTTTTTTACTGGCTAACAAGGTGCAGAATCATCTTCCCAACTAAACAGACGTGGTAGGATTCAGAGTGAGCCACAGCTTTCAGGTGGATGTGTCTAGACCTCCTGAGAGCATTGAAGTTTAAAAACACTTTTTCTTCGAACAGACACTCACTGGATACAGTTTTAAACAGAGGAAACAAACACAGTAGAACTAAGGGGGGGTTTAAAGGAAGCTTGCTCTCTGCCACTAGATCCATACAGATATGGTCTTTTCAGGTTTACTTTTAACCAGTTTCTGTGTTGCTGCCAGCTCTACATCTCTCGAGGAAGCCTTTTTTGAGCCTCATCTCAGCAGGCTTCCCGGCCAGCCATGTCCCTTAGATCACATTCTCCCTTTGCCCAGGTCCCCTCAGTTTGGAGCTTTCTCTGCCCACGTCCATGTATAAAGTGGGACCTCCCTTTCTCCAGAAGAGCTTTCCTCGTAATTTAAAAAAAAAAAAAATACACCCACACCCTCCCCCAGAACACTCCCACCCATCTTACAGCACCACAAAACAAGGCAGTAAAAGAAACACTGTCTATCACAGCAGGCCTCAAACAACTGAACTTCCCCAGAAGTTAGCAGGATTTGTTAATGGTGTTGGACAGAGAGGGATTTGACTTTAAGAATGGGAACTGTGTGATGATCAAAAGCATGTTATTTTTAAATTATTTTTATCTTTACTTGTTCTCTATACTTTAGACCCTACTGGACTTTGCTGCAGGCTAGATTTTCTCTTTAATTAACCAAGCTGACCTGAAATAAGTTAGACTTATACTTAATTTCCTTCCAGCGTGCTTTCTTCTTGCTAAAATTGAATACACATAAGTGCAAATACCAGTGGGTACTATCCCACAAGTCTGCATCAAAGGTAGGGCAGGCTTTACAGGATCACGAATCAGAGGGCTTTGAGGCAAACTTGCCTAGACCTTTCCCTTACTGCAGGCCACCACAAAGGACTAGAACAGCTTTTGAGCTGAAAGAGTCAGATTTTGGCAGAATGTAAGTTAGACTAATTATTTTTTCTACAAAAGCACAAACCACCAAAGGCAAAACAGAATTTTAAGAAGTTCTAAACCTTTCTCCAACAGCCTACCTATCCATCCAGGCAAGTCATTGTCGGCCTCCAAAGGCTTCAGCCCTTCCAAGCCTTCCACACTGCAACAGTCAGCACAGCCCCTCTGCCTCTCTGGGAATTTACTCTTTCCATGATTGCAACCAGCTGGCTCCCCTGCTCACACGTGCATGGGATTCCCTCTCCTCCGCCCTCCCCTTTTTTGTACTCTGCTGGCTGCATCCCCCGACCCTGCACAGCTGACTCCTCTATCGCACCCTCCGCATGGACTCACCTGACCCATCCCTCATTCCAACAACACAAGAAAGCAAACGAAATCATGTTTTTCCACAGTGGTCTGAGAAACTTGGTGAAAACCTAGAAAGAGTCTCAGCAGATTTTGCCTTTTGTATAACCGCATGCTTTTGTAACCACAACTGAAATTTTCTTAGCTCCTCCACTCCAACAGGGATCACTTAGTAGATTAACTGTAGACCACAAGAAACATGAACCATGAAATTACTGCGACCAGACCTTTATCAAACAACTTTGGTAAAATTCAGATTTTTAAAGTTGACAGAAAACATCCGAAGTGCTCATTGGATAATGGCAGCCAGCCCAGTTCTCCCAGTTGCACCCCAGAACAATGCCTCACCCTGAAAACCTCTGTACTTCATTAATGTATCAGCAGATTTTTTTTCCACAACAATATTGATACATAAATGGATAATAGAAGACATTACTTCTGTCTACAAAGCTTTGTCCTCACTCACAGCTTGTCCGTTCTTACACAGACAGATCTACCAGAAGACAGCAAGCCTGCAAGGTCTTCTCCTCCTCCTCCTCTGGCTCTGGAGCCCGACAAGCCGGGTGTCTTCCAGTCCTGAGGTGCCTCCTTGGTCAGACTCATGCCACTATGGGGTTTTCCTGACTGTACTTTTAATTGTCTTCTGAACAGAGTGGACAAACATATTACCTTTTGTAAAAAAAGGTAGCCACCAGACTCCCATGTTTTGCAGTCCAAATTTATGTCATGAAGTGTTGCCTGCTGGGACCAGAATACCTGCAGTGCCTGCAAACTCAGGGTCACTCCCCATGGCCGCGGCTTGGGAGTCTCCATGTGCAGGTGCTGCAAGCAGCTGGCCCAGATTTGCTCATTCTCCGTTAAAATTCTCTTGCTCAAGTACCTGCCTGCAGACTGAAGCCACTTTACCCAGACAGAGAATTTAGGTATTAATAGGTAGCTAAAAGGCTATTCACCATGCTTCATTTAGCTTGCTAAGAGCTCTTCTATAAAATGTGAGTGATTAAAATATGGTGTGATATGTGATTTATTCTCATCATGCAAGTCACAAAAGTAGCACACAAATACCAGCTGACACAGTGTGGCACTGAAATAATCGATTTTGCAGCGTGATGCTTTTATGAAGGCAACTTTCCGTATTCCACAGATATATTAAAAGAGAAGGTCAGTCAAAATATCCAGTATTCTCTCAAAGGCCTTTCTCAGCTCGTTTTTTGGGGGGGTTAGGCAATAATTCATCTTTATTTTCTAGTTTGTCTACCAGATAAGAAGAATGTCACCTCTTTCTTTGTCGCAATATCAAGTGTATCCAACAAGATACTGACTGAAGTATCTTACTGTTTCTAATAATGCTGTCTACTCAGTACTTCAGCTAAGTGCAAGAATGTGCCAGTGCAGGTTATATACCATCAGGATTTTAGTTCTTGATTTTTTCCTTATGCCCTTTATTTCCTCAGGCTTCTCAAATTATCGTTTCTTTATTGAGTTTTTCATTATTGCAACTTCTGCACTTGAGCCTGCTGAAATAAGTGATAAGCCTCCTATTCGTATCCACAAGCCTTGAATCAGGGATCTGCATTGCAAGAATTTATTGGCCCCTCAGCCATTTTGGGTACACTATTACTAATCTCAACTCTTGCCCATAGCGCAGGTAGCTGCCACATTTTCTCCAGAACCTTTCATATCCAGCTGCCCTGCCATCAGCACTCAGTGGGGTGTGGTTGCACCCATGCAGGTAAGAAGCCAAGTGCAAAAGTCACCCCTCTTCTCACAGTGGGCAGTTATACAGCCACGTCAGCAACAGTTCTGCAAACAGGACTGGCCAAATACTGCTGGTTGCTAGCCAAAGGTCTGGCAGAGCAAGTGTAGAAGAAGTGGATGACCTACTCCCCATGCAAACAGAGAAAATGTTTTCTCATTTAGTGCAGATTCAATAGCTTTTTACCGCTTTGTAGAAGAAAATCCGGTTTCGTAAAAGTTCAAGTTTAATATCAGCAGCAGGCCTTCAGGAGCTATTAGCTGGTAATTCTCTAAGCTTTAGGTGTAGAAACCCTTACCAGCAGCACTGAAATTATCAAATTACAGCAATATGATGGAAAACCTTTGCTGCAGCAATGAATTTATCTCCCAATGGTGTTGGACACAGTTACTAAACTTCAGTATTCACATGTGTGTGAGAGATTCTATCACATAAACAAAGGGCCTGAGTCTCTTTTTTATACTATTACAGAATAAACAACGTCGAGAGACCAACAATTCTTAGTACTCTTCAAAATTTTGGCATTTCTTAAACACACACATCCCCCCCCCCCCCCCCCCCAAGCACCTAAAGTGCAAGTATTTTTCTTATGTAGCCTGTGCTTTGATTTTCAAACTCCTTGGCTGTGGACAACTGGGTGATTGATGTGTTAAGAATCCCCTCTTGGTATGCTATGTCCATGAACTAGAGTCTTCTGAACTAAAAAATAAGATAACGTACTTCTCCGTCATGCTCCAAATCCTGCTAAACCATCGTGGCAGACTTGCCCATGGTAGTGCAGTATGGTTTGGAAAAGGTGCTGCTACCAGAATTGTAGAAAACTAGAAAGTTTTTTCTTAAAGGAAAAAAAAAAAAAAAAAAAAAGCACTAGAAGTACCATCTTTCTCGCTGCTCAGGGAGACCTGGCTTGCCCTCTGCTGGTCTGGCTCCTGGACACTTGATCCCAGGAAAGGGTGTTCTTGCTCGCCCCTGGACAGCTGCCGAGCGCCAGCGGAGTGCCCGTTTGGGAGCCCGGCAGGCAGGCGGTGGTGGCTAACAAAGGGACAGCAGCCTGCTGGTCTACACCTGCTGCAAATTTTATCTCAGTGCTATCTGCCGCACAAAGTCTTGACGAGGCAAGCGAGAGAGCCTCACTGAGCACCGAGAGCTGAAGTTCAGAGACAACCGCAACTCTTTGAAGAGCCAGGAAGGGGGTCTCTTCAAAATGACAGTCAGCAGGGGCACGTTAGGAGGATGCTTCGTGCTCCCCCTTTGAGGATAACTTGTTTCGCTGTGTGAATCTTTTAATGATTTCCTTCATGTACTTTCAATTGATGGGAGGGATCTAGCTGTGTGCTGGAGAATTTCATTGGTACCTTGACTAGCAGGAATTTGTTTTTCCTCTGTCATGGTTTCTGTAACTTTATAAAAATTTTAAAAAGCAGAGTCTGTGGATCCCAGTCTTCCACAGGCTGAGGTACTGCCTTGATCTTAACTGTCTTATTGGTCCCTGTTTCACTTTTCAGGACTGAAAATACGTGACATTTTTTATCGAGACATTTATATAAAGATAAATCCTTGAAAAAGATCAAATGTCTATAATGAAAGTTGAAGAAATGATTTAATTGAAATAATTCTTTATTGCCCCAGAAGTACACATACAGACAGATCGTATTTGTGGAGTTTTACCAAAACAAAGCATCAGCAAAAAGTGGGTAAATTGTGCAGGATGAAATTAGTTCAAATACTTTTCATTCTAAAAGCCTGAACTAAATGTTACCCCAGATTTTCCAGCTAGTAAACTTTCAGGAATTTTCCAGGAAAAATAATGAAGTATCAAGACTATGTTTAGACAGAGAGGAGCAAAAGTGTTAAGTTAAGCAAGAAAAGCAGGCAGTTACTGGTTTCTATTCAACCTCCAAGATGTTAAAAATAAGTTTTCCCTTCTTAATTTTGAGATGCCATCCTTAGGATGCTCTGAAAACTGCAATTGAAATTTCCAATATTATTTCTGCAGGCATTCAAACAAACTCTCCTGGCTCTCACACAGTGCTTACTAGCAGTGGACTAGCTGCCCTGTTTGCTGGTTCAAGGAGCACATGGCGAGCCGACGGATCGCATGCCACAGCGATGGATTGGTAAGGGGGGACTTCTGGGAAACCGGGAAGCCAGGCAAACACTGAAGTCTGGACTTCGGAAAGCAGTCCTAAAACTGGAAGATGTAACTGTGAAATAAAACAAGCGGCTAATTGCAAAAACTCTGGTGAGTTCAGCAAGACACACTCTAAGGCTGTTCTCCAGCCTGGTCCCATCTGACACGGACTGCTGGGAGGGGCAGAGCTAAATATCCTGGACCGAGCGAGCGGGCAGCGCGGCTCCGCAGTGCCAGAACTGCAGCGCAGCACTTTCCGTATCTACAGATCCATTTTGTTCTCCCTGGGGACATGCACAAAAAGTTCTCAGTGAAGTAAGTGCTGCTTTGCAGTGATTGTTCAGCATATTTGGGGTTAAGATGACTGGTTCCTTGTTACTATTTCTATACATTTTCATGTGCTTCCTAAATAGATTTTGCTCACTGTGGCAATGCCAAAGCTTTACTGGAATAAAAACCCTCACTACGTTTTGTACTGAGCAAGAGATTCTTGCATGCATGAAATCCTGTATTTTCAACATGGAAGAGAATCTGCAGGAAAAGTACTGCTCGTTGTGCTGCAATTTCCGGAAATAAACGTTATAATAAAATATTCTGCTTTGCAGTAGCCTCAATAAATACTTATGTTTATGATATT
This sequence comes from Leptosomus discolor, assembly GCF_034619465.1. Taxonomy (NCBI): domain Eukaryota; kingdom Metazoa; phylum Chordata; class Aves; order Leptosomiformes; family Leptosomidae; genus Leptosomus; species Leptosomus discolor. The sequence goes on along the minus strand of NC_141407.1, from coordinate 4,619,249 downwards.
GGGGAGGCTGTTTGGTTTTTTATGGGGAGGAGGGAGATTTCTGGGGTTGAAGGAAGGAGGAGCTGTGAAAAGGAAAGCAAAGAGTGAATCCTATTTCTCCTCTGCCCACACTCACTTTTGGGTGCCCTTTTGCTGGGGTGGCACCAGGAGCAGAGCCTCAAGAAGCCCTTAAGCAGGGAGGGCTCGCCAAACCTGCCACCCCTGCGCCATTATCACTCTGCAATGGCCGGGTGCGGATTGAGAGAGTTAAGGCTGTTTGAGCCCTGTAATGAGTGTGTTTACCAGTTTGCAGGTGGAGATGTAGCTCTGTGGCAGAGGTAATTCACACCGGTGTGCACACGCTGAGACCAGAGCACGGTCTCCGTGAGCCCGGCATCCCTGTGCTGGCAGATCACTCACCAGCACGTGTTTTACCCAGATCAGCTGTGGGCACACAGCTACACGTCTATCCGATCAGTCAAAGCAGATGATAGAAAGATTTATGTTTTGTGATGGATGGCACCTCACTGAGCATAAAACCTGCCAGCACAAGGTTAACTCATTAAAAAAACAGCGTAAGAAGACACAGTCCTGGAGGCAGGTGTTGGGAGCGAGGAGCTCCGTCTGCTTTTTCCAGAGCTGCTCATCAGCCCTTGAAGTATCACCGGAGATGGCATCCGTTCTGCACTAGCAGCATCTCCATCCTCAAAGGAGGTAAAGTAATCTTTAAATTAGTATGAAGAGGGCCAATAATTCCTCCTGAGCAAGTTTGAAATAGAAAAGCTTGCTGTGGGGAGGAGGAAGATGTTTTCTGGGTCTAAGTTCCCCACCTTTTCTACACACCTACACAGAGATACCACGTTCAAATTTAAATGATACCTCTTGCCTACTGCTTCTCCCCCCTCTTTAGACTAACGTGTCTCTGTAGCCATCTACACAGATATACAGAAACCAGCTCCTGCAGTACAAACATGTGTTACATGCACTTATTTTGGAATGTATATAAATATATAGATGTAGATATGACTGATAACAACAACAACAACAAAATCAAACTTATTCATAAATTATAACAGTGTTGCCAACCAGTGGCATTTAAAAGTCACAAGCCAGCCCTCACAAAAACATGAGGTATTATCTTTCAGAAAAATAGGATGTGTTGAGTTATTTATCTTCTGCTTTTCTGAATCTTTAAAATGCACTTAAATAATATTTTCAAGTCTTTGTTCTTAATCATGAAGTAGAAACTTACTGGGCGGGGGGGCAAAAAGCTGAATTCCTCACACTGGCGTAACTCCAGGAACCAGGACTTTAAGGGAAAAAGCCCAAACAACTATAACTGCGAACCGTATTAAAACTGTGAAAGTTGGCAACACTTTGTCATAATAGAGTATTTTTATGCCAAAACAACTGTGTGTGACAGGGATAAGCTCAGCCACCATCACATTCCACTTCCCGCTTCTCACATTAACTCTTTGCTGAAGCACCAGCCCGCAGTAACAGCCCCTATCTTTAAACAGCTCTTTGTAGATGCATTTTCTAAGGAAGAAACTGCCGGAGTGCTCAGGGTCAAAATCTGCCCTTGAGCAATGTCTGCAGAGTCGTATTTACAGATTGTACTAACTAGATATCAAAGCTCCAACGCCAGAGATAGCTGAAAGTAATATGAAAAAAGAAGTCTCTTGCTAAAAGAAAACTAATGTAGAAGGGCAGAGGGAAAATTCATTAGCTGGTAGCAAAAAGAGTAATGGGTTTTGGAGCTGATTCTTTAGACATTTTCCAACATCAGCAGCTTTGGTAAATGGAAGTTGCAATATTTAGGGAAGAGTAATTCTCTTGGGAAATATTTCCCAGTTTTCAAATCTGCACATCAGTAGCTGCACGCAGCTGCCTCTAGGTGTATTCCCTGCCTCCTTCTATCAGGATATGGGATTTGATCTCACCGGAGTCCCTTGAGTGTAATTAAAATTTTGAATTCCTGATCCTGCCTCAGCTCGCTAAATGCAGGCTATATATCTGGAGTGAGAAACACTTTCCTCAAGGAGGACTTAGAAATGATGAAAGGGAACATGCCCACACCATGTCATTTCATTGACTCACACACCACCTATCACTTGGTGGTATATCCCCAACCACCTGAAGGCAGATGGGGATATTTTCCTTCACCATAACTACTTTTTCTTTCTCTGCTCCTGCTCCTGTACAACTGCACTAAACCGAGGACTGTAACTTGTGCTGACTGAGGGCTGCCTGCTCTGGCTTTTGGGGCATTTTATTGAGAGTCTCAGTTCTTTGAGGTGATTGCAAAGCCCTGCTTTCATTCAGAACGTTTCTAGCTTGAGAGCATCCAAATGATAGGGCACATTCAGTGAGCTGAGGCTCAAACCAGAGAGCAAATAAAAGCATGAAAATATTAGTGTAAACATTGACTTTTTAAAAAGTCAGTCCTGGGTAGTCTGGGTTTCATAACTTCTAAAGGGTGTGTAGTTGGTAATACTGTATATCACGGGTTTTTTGCAGAGGAAGAAGAAATGGCAAGTGAAGAAACTTGTAGCAGCCTCCACAAAGCACTAGCTAAGGCTTTCTTTACTCCTTTAAAATCAGCTAATGCAGTGAAACAAAGACAAAACCCTCTATTTTGTCAAATAATCCCCTTGGCTGCAGCACAATCTTTTTTTAAGGAAATCCAATGCTGTAAATAACTGGAGTAATTTTTCAGGAGATTAAAGAAAATAGGCTCACTTTCTTTCCTGAAAGAAAATAAGCTAAAATATCATTGACAGGTGGCAATCTGAGGCTCGAATACTTTATTACAGGCTGATGACACCATTTTCTCTCTCGTATTTACAAGTATGGCAGGGTACCTTTCATATAGCTGAATGCAAAGAGCCTGTTTAGCTGAGTGGTGGTGTTTGGCTTGTTCTCTCCCTTCTCAGACAAGAGAAAAATACTCACTGTAATGTCACAATAAATCTGGTATCTGCGAAAATGAGACTGGGAGCCCCAGCCAGGCCAGGCACAGCCTCTCCCAAAGCAATGTAATCTTGCTGCACATATATCTCAGCCGGTGCACTCTGTGCTGATCTGAGACACGCAGCAGCCAGCAAAGCCCTGCAGACCCTTTCCTCGCACAGCCTGCCACAATTATACTGGCACATTTGGTGTTACGAGTAAGTATCCTGTGAGAGGCAAAGAAACTTCTTTTTAATAGTGACCTGAGCAGCAATTGAAGCTGGGATGTGGGGACAGCAGAGAACCACAGTGACCCATGGTACTACCGTGGCTACAGAAATTCTCTTTCAAAGACCCATTTCATTCTCTCTGCTCATTTTAGTGCAGAAAACTATTATAGCTATATTATAGATAGATGAGAAATGAGAATGAAAGGGAGAAAAGCTTGTTCTCAGCAGAGATTCTTAAGCTAAGCAAACAAACTCCTATCATCCTTTTGTCCAACAGTGAGTCCTCCCTCTCCCCTACAGCCAATCTTTCAAGACCTTTGACCATTTCATACTAATGTGACAACCTTCCAAGATATTAGTTCCTAAAGCACTCATTAAAACAGGGACTCAGGCTGAGGAAACGAATCCTGCCAGCAGCTCCACCAAGGCTGAAGCACCTTGAGTTCAATTTCTATTAGGTACCAGGGAATCCACATCAGGAGAGGCTGAGCCTGCCCATTCTGAGCCACCAAAGCTGGTAAGTGGCCAGGCTGCCTTCATTCTGCTGCTCACAAACCCACTTGCCAACACACTGAAGGGGCCGGGGGTGCAGGGACACTGAAACATCTGTGTGATTGGTGAAGCACTGAGAAAAACCCATCTTGCTTTTCAACTTCAAAAACTGAAGAACATTTCCAAGTATTAATAATTCAGGTGGTAAATGAGTCTGGTTGTGAACAAGCAGCAGGTCCCTGCATACGTTAGATATGTGTCTTGTCTTGCAAGTAATTCAGCTCTAATCCTGTAGGAGTTCCTGCAGACAATTTCTACTATTTTGCTGGAAGTTGAACCAGTAAGCACAGCTTTATACCCATTTATATGGGTATAAAGATTTATGTAGTTAAATCTCTAAGTCTTAGTTAAATCAATGAAAAACTCCTGGCTTTGTGGGATTTTACCTCCTTGGGTTTGTTTGCATCCTTACATACAGCCATCCTTGGGGTGCGCACTCACAGGCATACCAAGGAATGCTGTCCGGAAGATATTCACAGCTGGAGCTCATAGTGAGCAATTGAGGGCAAAAATAGGGAGGTATACATGGGAAAAAAGAGTCACTTCTGCTCTTAACTGACCAGACAGACAAGACTCGGAGGAAAGAGGGCAAGTCATTAAATCCAAATCTTGGCTGATAGAAGAAGATAGCTGTATCTTTTCTTGCAGGATTTGTGAGGAAGGAAATAAGTCAGTAAACCACATTTTCAGCACTGCTACTGTGCACCACCATTGCAATTATTTATCAAAGAGGGGGTTTAGCCTAAATAAATACTGTACTAACTTTGATAATGGTTCTTTTAATTTGTACAGGTTTGATGGCACATTAAGGGCTATGGGTACAATTATTTTCAGATAATGGATTCTCTTTCATGAGACCATATATGGGATTTCTTTTGCTTTCGTCCCAAGGATAATAGAAAATAGCAGAAGCTTGACATCATAATAGAGTTCAAGTGCCTTAGCAGTATATCTGCTCTCAAAGAATTATAAAAAAGCTGAAGCTAATGTACTTTTCTGTGTGCATGGCACAGGCAGGCCATTTTATAGCTTTTGCAAATAAACAGACTGTTGCCTCTCTTGTCCATCAATTGAGGCAGCTTTCGTGATGATATAATGCTGTTGATTCAAAACCGATCAGCTGCTATTGCCTAATTATACAAGCAAAACAAATCCAGACTGTTTAAGGTAGAAGGGGGAGGTGGGAGGGGGAACTGCCATAAAACACTGAGGGAGAACTGTCTTCTCTTTTCAGACATGTGGTAAAACCAAAGAGTTGTTTTCCCCTTAAACAGGAATACCGCGGCCATCATTCCACAGACCTATTTACTTTTCTTTTCATAATGTGCCAGTCTGCATACAATAAAACTGTCAAGCACAACTCAAGAGTAATAAATATAGCAAAACCTGTTATTTAACGGGCCAAGAATCATCTGTACAGTGTCACTATGTATTCAGAGCAGTGCTCTGGTAAAAAGTCATTTTGCAAAATGACAATTTGTGTTGCTTCTATTTTCATCTCTCCTCCCATTCCCGTTGACTTGATTTTCTCGGCAGGAGTAGGGAGATTTCTCCATCCCTGCTCTGCTGCTGCAAGCCGCTGCTAACGAAGCAGGCACTGAGGCTGCCCAGTGCTCTAACACAGAGGGAAGAAAAGGAAAGGGCAGAAAGCTCTAGGGCTCTGAAAAGACTGTGAAGGAATCAGGAGGGGAAAGTTACTCTATTTTAGCAGTCTCAGAGCAGATATGTAGACCTAAAGACCACATATATTCATAGGCAAAGAGACTGAAAGACAAAACCCTAATGCACAAGAACCTGAATATGTATTGCAGCTACAACTCACAAAAAGTGTTGGATACAGTGGGCCCAGCCTGAAAGAGACAGAAAGAGTCTAAGATCTGGTCTTTTTATATCCCACCACCACCAAGGTCTGTATGTGCAAGCACTTACTGGTTCTTCATGCCAAATACCTGAATGGACAGTCTTTAAGAAATACATGATTCATGCAGGTATAAAAATCTCATCAAGCCCACCAAAACTGAAATATATGATTCTTATTTTAAATAACTCCTCTGAAAACACAGCTCTCCTTTCCAAGATGTTCATTTCACAACTCTAAGAGATAAAACTCTTCAAAACAATTCTCATGTAATGACTTGTCTTCAGGTACTGGAGCTCCATCTGAAAATGCTGTGCACTGAGCCTTGCAGTGAAGACTCCAAGAGGTGCTGGTGACCCAACAAAGGCCACTCCAAGCCAAAAGACCTCAAGGAGAAGGAATGGCAACCAGGAGAACGTACAAAATAAATGAGCCTAGGGACTTAACTCATAGTCAAGCCATCTGAATGTGGTCTAAAATCAGAGACATCAACCCTGATGTCCTGCCTATATTGCACCCTGGCTAGCGATGTCCTACCACCAGAAGTTTCCCACATAGAGATAAATGGATAGGACTTTCTTTACTTCCAGTCACTTAATGAAATCTATGGCCTGTGTTAGGCAGGAGGTTAGACTCAAGGATATAACAATCCTTCTGGTGTTGCTATCCAGTGTTTTTGTGCACTGTTCTCAAAATGGCTGTATATCAGCAGATGGTGACATGACCTGTCAGTTGCTGTGGGCAACTTAGTCATATTTATGACATATTTTGAAATATCCATTCTCAATGCTGAGTACCAGAAGAAAAAAGGTATTTAGGATTTAACAAACATCATTCTCAAGTTGTCTTGCACCTGGGAAGGAGAGGAAAGGCAGCTACTGGAAGGAGAGAGTACTTCTGGATATTCTCCCGTTGGAAGAAGCAGCTGCCAGGCCTCCTACCCAGCTAATGATCTCACTGCTGACATACCATCTTGGAAGCCATTTAGCCCCCAGAGGAATGTAATGGCACAAGGTACCAACAGTGCAGAACTGCACTTGCACTGAACGTTGCTGTCTGTCTTTTCAAAATACCACTGCTGCCATAGTGGGAAAGGGATTTGTCAAAAGGAATATGAAAAAAACCAACTATTAAGCTTTGATATTCTGTTGTGTCCCCGATACTGCCATGTGATTTGCTCTTTTGAGTGTCTGTAGGAGGTTAAATCACAGTGCAGTGTCTGGCCACCCCCTTTCAGGAAAAGAAATGGATTCCTCAAAAATCCTGATGAGCAATATTAGGTTTAACAATGATGTATGTGGGAAACAACCAGGCAGCATGCAGATCTGAAAACAGCCATGACCACTACTTGGTTCAGGAACCATATTTATTTATGTGCTACAATTATCAAGTGATACAAACAGTAGATAGGTCGTGTTGTATCTGCGATCACAGCCAGCCAGCTGCGTAGATGGGCTGGAAATGCATGGCATCTGATTCAGGACTTTTACAGCCACTTGGCAGGCCTGTTCTGTTGTGGGAGCATAGGCAGCCCTATAAATAAGTTATTGATTTTAATTTGTGGACAGAATATTGTTTAATCTCTGCAAACCACCTCCTGTTCCACTGCATAATGTCAGCAGAAGGAAATATAAGTATCAAATATCTGCTGAATTGCACTGGGTTAAAAATCTGCCATCAGTGACATTTTACCTTTCAAAACCAACAGCTAGTTTCTACATCCCGTTCTCCTAAATTGAGTTATTTCTATTGCTGACAGTCATCTCCTCCACAGAATCTCCCTAGAAAAGCTGTGGGATTTAAACGATATCCAATAAACCAGACGAATAGTTTTGGCTTAACTGGCTCATCTTGGGACGTTCTGTGGGGGTGTGGGGCAGCAGATGGGCTCTCCATCAGTGGTCTCTGGTGCAGGTGGGGGGGGGTTCAGAGAAACCAGCTAGATTCTGCTCGAAGGAAGCTCTCAGGGCAAGGGCTCTGTCTCCCTTGTGGATCTTTTTTTACTCCTCTGATGCTACACGAAAAATTACTAATCCACAATGCCTTAAGGGACCAGTTATCTGCCAGCACCACAGCAGCCCAGAAAATGCCACAAATTCATCACGATTCAAACACCAAATTTTATCTCAGCCATGCTCACACCTGATTTTGCTTCCTGTTTTGTTTTGCCATAAACAGCCGGTGTCGAAGACACTGGCCAGGATAGCTGAAGTGGCCTGTGACAGAGCCACACGACTGAGGTGCCAGTGGGTCGGCCGTCCCGCGGGGCTGCACGCCGCTGCCCTGCCTCCGTGCCCTTTGCAGCGCTCCATCATCGCCGCCGACTCAGCCACTGGCCCTGCTCCCTGCAGGAGGCAAGGTTTCCCACGGCCTGTTGCTTCTTGAGTTTAAAAATCACATGAAACAGGCACCACACCCACCCTGCATAGGGTTAATGTGCTCAGACAGTTTACTCTACTCAATACTTAAAAGTCTTTTTAGCAGAAAACTGCAGTTTGGACCCAGGCTTTTGGCCTATACATTGATGTGGTATATAGGGAGCAGAATGAATCTATTACTTTTACTTTATTGCTTTTATTTGTTATTGCATTTTACTTGGAGTCAAGCTGGAGTTGAATACTGATACTTGGAAAGGAAAGGCTAGTGTATTCCCACTGCAACATCCAGCCTGCTTTTCCAGCCATAGTATCAGCTATTACAATACCACATTTTCAAGTAACCTTGCAATTCAGAAAAGTCCTGTCCAGAAAAGCATTTTCAAATTAACCTTTGAAATTATGGCTGCTCACAGCCTTTCCCCAACTTGACTCATGGAGGGAAGCCCGTCTCCCCTGAAATTCTATTAAAAATGCTAGCAGAATAAATCCATTACAGCTATAACAGCTCAAATTAATGTCAACATGTCAGGACATATGTCCAATTTCAGTTTGGAGACTTGAAGATTGGAATCCTCATTATGGGCACCATCAGCTGTTTCCAAACCGCCTTCAGGTCTAGAGAGATTCATTTTAAATGGGGAACATCAAGGCAGAGAACACAGCACTGTTCAGATGGTGCATTAATTTCAGTCAGTTTGCTAAGGCTATGATTATCATCACTGTGGATTCACTAATTTTCTCAAACTTGCTACTGATGTAGTTTCATAGGCCTTGCCCCACGTCTTTCTTCTCCATGGGAGACAGCAAGAGAAAACACACACTGTGGCCTTCAGGTGGGATTGATGGGGTACAAGGACCTCAGCTAAATGAAACAGGGTACCCACTCAGCTCAACCCAGCCAAGCGAGAGCTGTTAGAAACCTGTGCCCATCTCGTAATCTGGCAGTTGTAATGATTCAGCACAATGGGACCACGGATAAGGACTGCCTGCGCCGAAATGAAACTGAAAACTGACCTGAAAGTATTAAACCACTCAAATGGTCTGTACTTTAGTGAAAAACTAGAACAGTAATCTATATGCACATTGACTCTGGTACATAGAAAAGGAGGGTTGAACTTGTATTACAACAGTATTCAGAAACTTCAGTTGGTATTGAAACCCTTTGCATTGGATGATATATAAATTCAAGGCAGCAGACAGGTCTTTTCACAGAGTTCCTGCCATTCAGCTTCGGATGACACAAAGGAACAGAACAAACAGGAAGGGAGATGGATGGGAGTGATGTGAGATCACAGAGCTATGCATAACCTAAGCATATGCACGACCTGATTCTTCAGACAGCATGCTTATAATCACTGCTTAATCTTTTCTCTTCTGTCTGTTCTGAATTTTATAAGTACTTTTTGCCAATTTCTCCCTCTTGATATGCAACCTCCAAAAAAAGGAAAAAAAAATTTCTCACTCGTCCTTTGTTCCCATTGTCACTCACAGCTTTCAGGAGAAGCCTTGTTTTTTCCAAGGTTATACACATTTGATGCTTCTGAATATAGGTTTCCAAATCTCTTACCCATGAGCCGCTGTTTTCTCAAACAAAACAGTGCTGCTCGGTTTTGTTTTGTCAACTTCAAAAACTAAAAAAAACCCGAAACAAATAACCTTTTGACACAACTGAGACATGAGGGTGGACTCCACAGTCTGCAAAACTTCTGGGACTCTGTCAAAATTAATATTTCTTGTTCTCAGCAACATTTCAGTTATTCAGTGCAAACCTGAGAAATGCTGATGAGTGCAAAATGAATCTCAGTTGAAACTTCTCACAGTGAAGAAAAGCTTCCATACAAATTCTGGAATAAAGATCATCAAGACTCTGTCTGAATGCATGCTAGAGGAAAGAAAAATATACTGTATCCTAGGATAAAAGAAAATATCTAAAGCATTCATCTAGCCCATCATCTATCTAAAGCTTTCATCTACCCTAATCGTACTGGAAAGCTGCTTAGTTAAGGACACAGCGTTTGCCTGGGAGTAGAACAACAGATCCCCACCAAAGCTGGGAAACCACCAGGACCAGCTTCAAGCATTCAAGGAGCACTGCAGTGTGTGTGCATGTGCGCACATACACGTCTGTACACATCTGCACACACACATAAGAATGCCAAGGATCAATGGAAGACAGAGAAATTTGCTGTCTACTTGAGTCTTAATATTCTCCATTGCGTTTGTTGGATTATTTGGCTCAAGCTCTAAAGTGCTGACTGCTGTTGTTTGCCCACTGGATAGTCAAAGGTGAAGGGAACATTCAAAGTACAGAAAAGCAGACTGACCTGCATTTGATGCCCTTGCCACTGCAATTCTGTGGGCAATGAATGGAGTAGACTGAGGGCATTTAATTGGGATTTAAGGAGAAGTTACCCAGAATGTCTGGCTTGAAAAACGTTTTCTGAAGCAGCTCCAAAGGTTTCCTAAGAGCAAGCCATCAGAGACAAATTAATGGGCAAGCTTCAAATGAGATGGTCAAAGTACATGATAAATGCAATTAATAAAGCACCGGATTAGATTTTCACATTTGGTCCTGGACAGCAGATAGTGGGAAACCGCTCTTTTGTGCCAGGAGCAGACGAGAGAACAAGGGGCAGTCACAATGCTTTCCTTCACCTTGCCCCTGGAGATAAGCAAAGGACTACCGTCTTTCCCTGGATATACTGTCATCTCTTGACTCTCCCTTGCACCAGCCCAGCTCCCTTGGCAGCGGCTTGGAAGAAGACCGTAGCCCACCTACTCCTGCTTTTCTCCAAGCCTCTTCCACTTTCTGAACAAGCCCTCAATAGCTAGAGGAATCAAAACAATCCAGGGAAATACCTGTTCTTCGCATCCACAGTCTGGGCCAGGCAGTCATAAACCTGAACCTCTCAAAAGCTTTTCCCTTCTTCTTGGACTTTTTCCTTATGTCATTTTTTTCTGCACAAATACTAATAATCCCAGCAGGAATAATTTCAACTGAACACGACCTAAAGCAGGACTATTATATTTACTACCATTAGCAAACACTCATCAGGTGAAAAGTAGGATGATGAGGAAAAGTACGTGGGGGAGTAAAAGTGGGCTGGAGGTGAAAAAATGGGCCATCTGCCCCATTTTGCATTTTATGCAAGATAAGCAGGAGGTTTAGGGTAAAAAGGGTTCTGTTGAATATAAAACTGCCCCGCACACTTCAGCTATGTGCAGATGTAGCATTTCTCATTAAAATATTGTCCAGATTTGGCAAGGGACTGAAGTAAAGGCATAGGCAGGTTCTTCACCAGGGGAATTTACAAACTCAAGCTCCATGTGCTTACACTGGCAGAATCGGTGCCTGTTGGAGAAGAGGGAGCAGTTCACACCACAGACTGCTTTAGAAGCCCTGTATCTGCCTTTCATTAATGTCTGAAGCACAAATATACTTTTCATGGTTCAGAATGGAATACAATCCTGCAAACAGCACTTCAAATCTGAATTTTAAAATTTATCAACATATCAAAGCTCATGAAAGTTGCAGCAGTGTTTTGACGGATCCCTGTAACCCCGTGGTCATTTCTCAGTTACCTCGGGCTATCTTTTCAGCCCTTTAATGTAATTATTTAGACCAATGTTGTGACTAGATTTTCCTCGGATAAAAGGATCTATAAACGTAAATGCCAGTTGCTAATTCCTGCTAGTACAAAATAATAGTATTAGTCCATCTCACAATAAGAAAAAAATTAAGCTGGTAATTTATACTGCTGAATTAGATACACTAACAGAAGAGAGAGGCAATTATATACCACGGTAAAATCTTCAGTACACAGACATAAACATTCCTCAGTCTTTAGTGTTCAATTAGGGTGAAATTTACTTTCAATACAAGACATAATGCCAAGGGCTCTCATGGCCTCAGCAAAAATATAGGATTTCATGTCAGCTGCCTCCATGCAAAGTCTTTTCTATTCTGGCAAAGCTCAAGATTTAGCTCTAAAGAACAATTTGATTTGCATTACATATTGCACTAACAGGCTGCAGCACGCAGATTTATCTGCTGAATGAATATATTCTAATAGGTCTGATGATCTGTCTTTATAGTACTGTTTGATTAACAACAAATTTATTCATTTGGCAGCTGTATTCCTTAATCAGGTATTCACTAAGCAATAGCATATAAATATGTATAAATGTCAGATCTATGGATCAGAGACTACAATAATTTCATCTGAAGAAAGCTGGATTGTCTATACTTCTAATTAGTTTCCCTTTAAATAGGCTCATCATACGTACACATTTGTACATCTCTAGGGCCTGATGTTCAGAGCCAAGGGGATATGTCTGACTGGGCAGCACTGCTTTCCTTGGGAGCCTAATTGGAGTCCTTTGACAAGTCCTTTCAGCCCTATTGCTTGATTATATTGGACACCACACAAACATTTCCCTGTATCAGATGGTTTTACACAGGGTTCAGTTCCAAGACTGAGTAATTCACACATTTGCACATAGACATACTTTGTACCTGGCCAGTCTTTTCTTGTCATTCCACAACCTGGACGCACAAAAAATAGGTGCTGGCAACGTACGTGCACTGGCAAATGGCAGAAAAACAAATTACTAAAGAGAATATCTTCAGTGAAATGGATCCTGGTTGTGATAATAATGGAAAATTATCATAATTACCAGGGAGAAATGTTCTGCCTGTGGAATTCAACCCAGGCTTTTGAGGTAGGTTATAGACTAAGTTGACAAAAGTATTTTTACCTTTCTTTTTTGAGCAGATTCTCTAGCAGCCACTTTTACACTTCATGAGAGGATGGAATAAAAAAAAAGTGGCTCTGAAATAATCTTTGGTTTATCAGGTATGAGCACTGCTATTTTCATATCTGTACAGGAGGTAACAGGACTGGAGCTGTCAGACCCCAATTAAAGTAAAAACTGAACTGGCTGTGAAGGCATAGGCACTTTGAACAGCGTTAGTGGCCTCCACCTTGGTGCACTACAGGTACCCATGTTGGAATTTGGAGCACATACATTTAGAAGATAAAATTGTCTACCAAGAACTACAGACACCTGCAGAAGACTGTTCAGAGTAGCTACATTACAAACCTAAAAAGACATGAATATCCTCAAAATTTTCCAGTTCATCATACTTGGTCTAAGTAACTTTTGCGTTTGACTTAAAATTTTCCAGGAAACCTGGAAGAAACCTGGTGGCTGGAAAGGAACCTCAACCCTGTGGAAGTCCTTCCACTGAAGGGGAGCACACAGCACGTTGCAGGTACTCGGCTGTGTGGTTGCTGCCTGGCTGAGCCCAGCTCTCCCGTGCACCAGCTCTGCCTGCGCTGGCACGTGCAATCCCCGATGCCTTTCTAGTTTCTCTCTAGCCAAACAGCTGAACGACACCTCTTGGCTCTCCAGCAGATCACCCAGAATTAGGGTATATAGGGACTGGCAGCAGGAGAAATGCAAATACACGAATGCGTGGTTCTCGGAGGTGTGCTCTCCGTGAGGCAGGTTTTTGTTTCCCTGAGACCAGATCGAAGCCATCAGCTGCTGCTTTCAGCCCTGCACAGTGGTGGAGGTGACAGGCTGACAGAAAGCATGACAGATTTATGCCATGTATTTTATTTTAATGAGGTACTAGACACACACAAAAGAAGACAGGAACAAAGATTCATTCCCTACTGCTCTAAAGTCTTACCGGAGCATGCTAAACTCCTAACTTTGTATGTTGTAAACACCGTGTATGCTGAAGCCACATCCTTGCACGTTAACTGAATAATTTCCCTGTGGTGTGTGCTTGTAGTAGAGCATGTCACACACGCAGTGTTTCTTTACATATCATCTATGCCGCTGCATGAACTGGTATGAACCTGGAGCAAGTCTCCACAAGCAAAAGGAGTTTGAGTACCGGCAAGGTTTTCACTTTAACTCCATCTAGAACCAGCCTGTGGTTTTGGAGCAGAAAGATTAAATGTCCAGTGTAGATTCCCTGACTGTGCTGTCAGAATATGTTACAGGTGGAGACTGTGCCCTAATCCTGCTTTCATTTCTAGCTGGAATAATTGCAATAAAATATAGAAAATTACATGCAAGTCTCAGAGATCTTAATCATGCTCCTGCACCATTCTGGTATATCCAGCTGTGGCTGTGTTGCACTCATGGAGGGGAAGCAAATGTTGTTACACGGAAGTAATCTGTAAATAAATAAATAGCTATAAATCACCCTTCCTGTAGTTCCAGCTGAATAGAAATTTGAACTGCTTTTTTTATTATTATTAAGTTACTGATCTATTGTCTTTCAAAAACGTAACAAGCGTAGGGAGACCGATCCATCACCATTTAATATACAGCATACAGTTGTATATTGAGATGGATATGAGAGTAATTGTTCCTTGCAATATTTAAGTCTACTGAGCCCTGCAGATCTTCTCTTCTAATATCACTTGATTTATCAAATCTGATTTGGGACTTACAGCCTATATAGAGAGTTCTCGAATTCCTAATCCATTTGGCAACAAGGATCTTCTCTGCTTTACTACTTCATCTTCCATACCCACTGATCTGAAGGGCTGGAATTTGAAACTTGCTTAGCAAGGACAAAAAAAAAGATTTTATTATAAGTTTTGACAATTATATATGTCTTGATCCAGAGAGTAAATAAAATGTTGTGTGCCTATTTGCTGTGCCCCTAAGTGCAGGCCACCAAACTGGTCACCAGTGATGGCAGATGCACAAGACTTGCTGCTGAGTATACAGAATTTGAACCAGTTTGTCGCTCATCATGAAAATAAGAGTTTCCAGTGGCAATTATCAGGCAGCTGAAATTGTACGCTTCTGATAGTTAAAGTTTTGTTGAGTCGCCCCCCTTCCCAGGGACATTTCATAGTTAGGTGCTGAAAAGAACTGTCTCCTTTTCGCAAATACGCACTTTCAACCCCAAGTTTCAGAGACATTCTGTCATATAGCACAAGTTGCCTTAAGGTTAATGTCAGCCCACTGCTAAGGCCTGTGGATGAATTTTATCTTACACAGCACTGGGTCAGTCACTTAATTTTTCCTAGCCTGTGCTTTTCTGCAACAGAGAGTTTTCTGCTACAAGTTGTTCCCAGCCTCGGTAAGAGCCCCATTAGATATCTAGTCCATGCCCTTGAGCACAGTCAATCCAACACAGCTTCTGCTGCCTTGCCCTGCCTGGTTTAACCATGCCGAGTCACGGTGCTCATTCTGCCTTCCCTGAGACACTCTCCCATCATTCAAGTGCATTTTTAAAAGCAACTTTCTAAGACTGACTTAACTTTTTCAGTTGAAATGGACTTGTTTTGAACGAGTAGATGTCTGGCCCTGTCTTGCAGTTAATGACTTAAAAATCCAATAAAGAGAGCAACCCAAATTACAAATAACAAAATAAGACGTACTAGGTTCTTTATTTCTTGCTCAGAGGCAAATTGTGCAACTTTAATTTAACAGAAAATTATCAGCTTTATGACTAGATGTGTTGCAAATAAACTGACAATCTTTACACAATACAATTACTTTATTTTATGTGATATTATTATTATCTGAGCCATCTGACACTCTTATGGCTCATATAAAAATTCCTATTTTAGTGCAACTCTGTGCTTAAATAGATCTCTTTGTACTATGTGAAATAACCCCCTCCTCTCACCTTAGCATTTACAGCCTCCAAAATGTACAGAGCTCTATCATACCCCTCCCTCCTTGAACAGCTGGATTTAGCATCTTGGTCAAAGGAAGGGTTTCCACTGATTTGAATGACTGTTGGATCATCCCAAAAGTGTACCCATGGGAACAATTCAGCCCCATGGGACTGGAAGGCAGGTTTCCTTAAGCTAACTGACATTTTTAACAAAAAAGGGTGTGTTTCTGGATGAAGAATCATGGTAACTCAGCTATTTTGCTTCTGTTCCCTAAATAAATTCATTCAAGTGACTGGCACTGAGTGGCACAGTGCCGGGCCAGGCAGATATACCCATTCATTATCATCTTCCCTTGCTTTATGCCACGTATTTAATTCTTCTAATCCTTCCTCTCAGATCTCTCCTTGACCCTGGGATCCTGTTAGCAACTCTTCCCCTTGTTCAGTACAAATCCCTCAAGAAAACAGGCAGGCAACTGCCATTATGTTTTACAATTACTTAAAAGCAAGAAAATTTTACCCGCTGTGTTAATTCACTCTTTGCCACTTGGCAAAAGACAGTCTCTCCCTCCCTCTCACTGCCCTGCAGCCCACAATTTGAACACAGCTGAAGGGGACAAGGTTAGCTTTGATTTAACACAGCACAAGGTATACAAGTGGCTTCAATTTCCAGCACCTCCCCATAGCAGCATCCTCGCTTACCGCGTGTGGCTGGAGCACAGAGCTGGGTCTCTCTGCAGCCATAATCCACCAAGAGCAGGGCTTGCAGATAGAGGTAGCTTTATGCTCTGGTTTCTTTTATCTTTACTCTGACAATGAATCATTCAAAGCATGAGGTAATGAGGCAGGCAGAGTCAAACAAGTTGCATTCAATCAAGCATCCAGATTTGGTGGCATGATTCCCGGCACAAGGATCACACGCACCTGCTCTGAAGGACTCGCACCGGTTTTCTGGTCACCACTGATGATATTGCCTGCCATGTCAAGAAACGCACCTCTCTAGCTGATTGTCTTCCAAGCACGTGGGGAAACATATGGCATCTGCCATTACAGTTTAACTCTTCCACCCCGGGACTACCTCCACGTGCCCCACGGTCTAACCTGACACTGGGGCTGGATGTAGAGAAGGAGTCAGAAAATACAGGTTAGATGACAATTGCTACCTCCAAGAAATGTGGTGGGGTCTGGGGGAGGCACTGGGGGGCTGAGTCCCCCGCAGGCACACCTGCCAGCGTTGGGTGGAAGAAACCCAGCCTCATAGGTCACATTATTGATGTCGCATCGACAGGAGGCTGTGACTAAAGCAGCCCTTTTCTAACTACGTAGTGAGTGTCAAGATGTACAGTCACCTGTTTTCTTCTGTATTAGCTGGACTGAAAATTTCTGTGCTCTTAACAGCATTTATCTCTTTCCGGCTCCAGTGTGTGATCCAAACCATTTAGCCGTGTATCTAAAACCTATTTTCTCCTGAGAGTGTGTGGAAAACAGTTTGCTTTTTTGGCAATAAGTGCATTGCTGCTGTAAACAAGATTTTTCTGAGCTCTTTTTAATGAAGATAATTAAGAACCCATTATAAAACCAATTATTAGTAGTAAACAGCAAGTAGTAAACCCCATCTATATAATGTCGCAATATTATTAGGTTTCTTCTACTAGAACTGCAGACGCATACACTTGGACATTCCATTAACACCATGAATTCTTGATATTTGGTCACAATGCTTTGAAATATGTTATGCAGGGGCCTGGGCTCTGAGAATAATAAATGCTATCTACTCTTAAATACAACTGGATGAAAAGGTAAACAAATATTTGTTAATATCTAGTATGTTAAACAGCAAAACTGGTAAAAAAAATGGTCCAAAAAACTATGTAAGCCATCAGCATTTGGGGATCTTTTAAAATAAAATTAAAAAATCAATAAAATTAAAGACGGTAATTGGCTATTATGACATCGGACAGAAAGACATGAAATTGAAAACTGTGTTTACCATAACAGCAAAGCTTATTATTTCCTGGATCACTGATAATCTTGCGACTTCATGTGATCCTGAAAAGCATCTTGGCTGATTCAGAGAAATTACGTCTGTGTCTCTAATAGATGACAAAAACCTGAAGCCACTCTCAGAAGGAGAGCTCTGGTTCCTGCTACCACCACTTGCCTTATGTCTCCGCTTTCTTCCTCCACCTTCTTAGCCTCATTTGCTATGGAAACAAGGCTTGTGGGATGATGCTGTCTTTCTCATTGCTTTCACCTCACACACAAGATCTAAGCGTGTAGGTCTGTCTTGATCAAATTTGACAGAACAGTAGAAAGCTCAAAGACAACTGGATCCTAAAAAGTCTTGTGAGGATAGGCAGCTGGGAGGAAGGGAAAGAGAAACAGAAACACATTAACGTGCCCTGTAAACACCCAGCCTGTGGTGAAGGGCTGTATTATAAGCTAATGCTACTGGACATAAGGTAGTTGTTGTACAATAAGGGTCTTAAACATGCAAGTTTCCACTGTAACCTTCTTGGGCAGAAAATTCCGTCAGCCACTGGATGAACATCCATAGAAAATAAGGCTTCATTAATTTTTAGTCCTCACAGATCTACTTGTATTTTCTATTCTCCTTTTCTGTTTTCTGTTAGAATAAAAAAGGCAGAGTCAGCCAGGCAGGACTTCACTATCTCTTTCACAGCACTCTGTGTTTGCTGTTGGAAATGAAGCTAAAAGCGCAGCCTTGAGTATCACCACACCAGCACTGGAGAAGCTGATCAGATCACAGGCTATCTCTGTTTCTCTACTACTGACTGCCAAGAAAAATCTGTCCCACAAAAGACAGAGGACGCATCTTTTCTTTACTAATCTCTTCTTGCTCCTGTTGTGAGTGTCTTGGGGTTTTTTTTCTATTTAGCTTTTTTCCCCAGGAATTAGATTTTGACAGGAACAATAGCAGCAGCAGTAACGTCAGCTCCTTTATCTCTACTAACTGCTCTTTTCCACAAATATGGTTTTTTTGCACCACCTGAAAGTCTCCAAACCTCAGTTTTCATTAGAAAACACTCTCTCAATAGCTAAAGGAAAAAGGATTAAGGCATATTGTTAAAATGAAAGCCCTGCTTAATACCTAACATCTCCAATTCTTTAACTAGTTTTCCTTTTCCTATATCTCTAATGAAAGGTTAAAAAGATCTTTAAGGCTGATTGTTGCCATGGGACTAAGCAGCCTGGAGTCTATTAATTCAACTCCCAATAGTTTGTTTAACTAGTTAGTGTGCAACACTAGCAGGGTCATGCTGACATCCTTATTTCAGCCTTCTTTTCAAGTAAAATAATTGGGCTACTCCTGATGACTTACAATTAAATTTGAGCTGAAGTTCACAAGTAAAATTTCTGTCTATTAGCCTGTGTCAAGGAGGTTGGTGTTCTGAATCCTAAAAATTTAAAATCAAAGAGAAAGGAGAAAACAGTATGTCTCATAATCAGGGCAGACTTCTGCTAATTTGGGGCCTGATTCAAAGTATTTTTGTAACGCTGAAGATTGACATTCATTTCTATGGGTAGTCGGGTAGGGTGGAGCAAGAACTATGTTTGTGTTAGGTCTGGAGTTCCATCATATTTGCCTTCTTCCTTAAAATGCTTTCAAACCTTTCTGTCATGGTTTGAGCCCACCAATGTTCACCCCTACCCCATCCCCTGAGGGATGGGGAGGAGAAAATACAACCAAAAAGGCTTGAGGGTTGAGACACAGGACAGGGAGGGCTCACTCAATACGTACAGTCACGGGCAAAAGACAGACTCAACTTGGGGATAACGACATCAATTTAATGCAACCACCCACCACCATCAAGGATAACGAGAGACACAACCCGGTCTGAAATACCACACACCTTCCCCCATCACCACCCCTCTGCTCTCCCCGGGCTCAGCTCTGCTCCCTCTGCCCCCCCAGCAGCGCAGGGGCAGCAATGGGGGTCCCAGCCCGGCCGGCACAAGGGGTCTCCGCTGCTCCTTCCCCCGCAGGCAGAGGGGCCCTCGCCCCCTCCCCTGCCCCCCCTGCGGGCCCTCTCCCAGCACACAGCCCTCCAGGAACCGCCCCAACGCGAGTCCTTCCCGCGGGGCCGCAGCTCCCCAGCCCGCCCCAGCGCGGGGCCCTCCCGGCGCTGCCGCCCTCCCACCGACCGGCGGCTCCAGCGCGGCCGCAGTCGCGGCTGCTCCGGGCCCGGGCCCTGCTCCTCCGGCCCGGGGCCCTCCGCGGGCTGCAGGGCGACCTCTGGGCCGCCGCTGGGCTCCGGGGGCTGCAGGGGCTCAGCCGCCACCCCCCCGCGGGCCGCAGGGGAACCCCTGCTCCGGCACAGCCCCCCTCTGCTGCCTCCCTGACCGGGGTGTCCGCAGCGCTGGCTCTCTCCCATCCCCCTTCGCTCACCCCCTCACCAACACAGACAAACACAAAACTCAAATCAACAGGTTCTTTCACTCTTAAATAGTTATTCTCAGAGGCGCCATTGCCCTGGCCTTGGCCAGAGGTGGGTCAGAAATCGGAGCCGGGGGATCTTCTCGAAGCCTCTGACAGGAGCCACCTCCGTAGCCCCCTGCCCTGCTGCCAAAACCCCACCAGACACCGAAACACCACACTTTCTTAAACTATGACTGACTCGAAATGTATTTAATCTCCTTTCTTCTTTTGAATGACTGCTTCTACCTTTTCAAGGTATGTCTTGATATGATGGACTCACCAATGATCTGTTGAGGAAACTTAAATGATAAATTTGATAAACTATCAAATGATAGATAAATTCAATCTTGTATTCCAACTATTTTTTACTCATGCTGTAAACAATATACCAGTGCAGATCTACTCTGTGCTACCACAAGTGACATGAAAAGAAACTGCCTTTAGGTAAAGGAGGAAAACTTGAGCATCCCATACAAGGTAGATGTGCATCCCAGGAATATATAGGCACATGGAATTGTAAAGTACTTTTAGTACAAGTCTTTATTTGATTTGTAATTGTTGGGCCAGAAGCTTAGTCCAAAGTCTAAATTAGAGCTCTTGAGGAAAGGGGTTACTTGTTTGGTTTTAATTTTCTGCAGTAGTTCAACCTTTGCCATTTAGAAAAATTCACAAATATAAATATTTCATAAGAACTCTGTGTGTGTGTATACTGTATGCAAACTGTGTAGCAAACAATTACAGTTAACTCTGCCCTTGTAAATAACTCATGAAAACCAAGTTGAATACCCGTAGCTGTCAACAACTGCATAACCACGAACAAAGCAATGCAATCTTTCATTTAGAAAATTACTATAAATGTCAGCCACAGAAAAGTAAGTGACTTCTGTAAGGCACAATAAAGGGTATTAGAATCCAAGCAATGCTGAACTTCGTAACATTGAAAAACTGAAATAGAAACTCCCAGTTTAAATGAGGCAGTATACAACTGTAAGCTGGGCTGAGCTTCCAGTTCTTCCAGTCTCCTCATAGTGCTCCCTGCTCCGTGGAGGTTTTTTCTACAAAGGTATTAAGCTATTAACTCCCATTTTAAACCAAACATGAGAATAGGCAGAATTTCAGTCAGGATCCTCCACAACAGATCTCCCCTGTGTGCTTAATGAAGTATTGAGGAAGATGAATGCACATAAGCTCACCCTGAGTAAAGTGAGCACCACCTTGGAGAAAGCTTTTGATGAGAGGAAATTGCTCTGTATTAAGAGCTCTCTGGAGCCACAGCAGAGACAAAGTTACATTCAGCTCACTGTAAATGAGTTCTGCTCTCTGTCTTCACAACTTTAACTAAACTGAAAAAAAATGCTTGAACAGGAAGACTTGGTTGCTCTTGAGACTCCATAATTTGCTTGATGAATGCTTTAAAAAGAGATAGGCTGGAAAAGAAGATCATTGAATTTGAGCAAAATATAGTAGTCACAGCACTTCTGGTATCAAGAGGCAAGGCACATGATTCAAAGATGAGAAAGGAGCTCAGCTGTAAAGGTAGGAAGCTGGAATAAGAATGAGCGAATGTTTCATGAGGAACATGGTCCTCAGTGTAGCAAGAATGCTACCTGTCTCGGAAGAACAAGAAAGAATTCAAGTATTGGTCATTAGATGGCAAATTGCATCAGATATTTGCAAGGCAAGAGGAAAAAATTCAGATGAATAGTCTTACTGAAGACAGGGGATGTGATGATGAAAACCACTCCATTTGGTGCGACAGTCCTTGGATCAAGAGGTTCATGGTTCCTTCCTTTCCTTCTTGTACTAAGGTTTAGTTCCTCAAGCTCCCAGTCCCTCCTCTCTCTTCTATCTGGAGATGTCTAAATTTTGTACACTAGCTCCTAGTATGAAGAATTTTTTACCACCCAGTGTTCAGGAACGTTTCACTGTGAGCATGACAGACTACAGCAGTAATCCATGGAAGCAATCTTTGCAACTCCTGTTTTGGAATTACTGCTGAACCTTTTTTTTTCCCTTTTAGCTCTGTTTTTAATCAAGCTTGAAATTTTCTTCCTTTAAAGCAGCCTTTAAAATCTTCTCATTTTCTCTGGATAATACATCTCTAAACTACATTGTTATACTCCAAGAAAAGGACTATTTTCTGTCACTTGGAAACCCACGCCTCATTTTGAACTGAAATAAACCCACTAATAAAATTAATCAGAAGCATTATTCCTCTGGAGAGAGTCAGGGAAAATATGATGGGTTATAAGCTGAACCACAGGTTCCAATATTGCAGCACAGGCAATACTGAGGAACAAGACCTCTGCTAGGTGGGACACAGCATATCTCAGAAGAAGGTTAGGAAATATACTGCAGGAAAACAGCACAGATAAGGATGAATATAAATGAAGGCCAGACAATAAAAAAGTTGTAAGCACATTGAAATTCTTGCAGAGGATCTGCAAGGATCCTTAAGATCCTTGTCTATTGTTCAAGACCAAAGCTTCAGGTTTCAGATGGGCTAATGCTGCTATTGTGTGCACATCCTTTTGGGGCATCCTGTTATCAATGCCTTGCTTCCACAGGAATAAAGCGCACACATATCCCGTTAGACTTGATTATTTAACAGCGGTGAAATTCAGGCTGAAGTGTTGGGAGCACAAGTAACAAGACATCTAAATTACAGCCCTGAATGAAAATTGGGGTATCGCTTCTGCCTGAGTCTCTTTCAAGATTCTCTGTAAAATAGAAATAGTTATGGCAATTTCCTAAGCGTGGAGGGAGGGTCAGGTAATGTCAGCAAGGTATTTCAGATTTATAAAACACTATCTGTGCCAAAAGTTAATGTCAGATGCCCACAATGAAAGTGCAGGGCATGTCTAATGGAAGGAATATTAGACACCAGACAGTGGAATTTGGTATATAATTTTTATGACTGAGAGATGAACTGACAGAAGCTGACAGTGATGAAGAAAAGGTACTGCTCTGGCAATTGGCCAGCTTTTCTCAAGCTGTTATCAACAGGGAGGTACAGACGCAGTATTTCAGTAAGAGGCCATGACAAAACACAGCCAGTACATACAGTAAGACACCAACATTTGTTTAACTTCTTTCAGAACACTGAAAATTAGAAAATATTAGTTAAGCTACAGAAGGAGGTCTAATTTAGTGATCATGATAAACTAATGTTTACTGAGGAACTAATGCTAGTTTCTGCTATGAATTTCCCTCAACTTTGGTGGACTTTTTGTCTGTATGTGTGTGTGTTGTTAACCCAGCTATAAACAGGCAGTAATGCTGTAACAAGTCTGACAGTGTTTGTGCTGTTGGGAACCCTTGGTAAGTTTATGATACATGCCATAAAGAAAAGGACCAGAACTCGTGACCTCCTATTCCACAGGGTTGTTTCTGTCCACTTTGTCTGACTGACAAATCGGATAAGCCGCAATCCTCTAGTGCTCCAGCAGCTGAGTCCATCCAAGAGGGCCATGTTCATGGTACTCGGGATGATGTGATTTACCTTGCACCACAAAAGTATTACGATGTCTTTCCCTCAATGTTTTCACATACAAGAGGCACTGCAGAGCTGCCAAGGACTGAGTGGTTTGGGGCGGAGAGCTGGAAGGCACTCTAAGAAATCTACTTTTTAATGTGAGCCAATGCCTCCTTCATTTGCTGGGCCTGAGAAACAAAAGGAGGACTCTGCTATTTGTTTGATGAGTCTTGACACTGATGCTTTACTGATAATGTTACTTATTTTTACTTTCCAGGAGGTGATACCTTTATCTAGGCACCCAGAGTGTGTTTATTACACAGCCTCAACCCCATGAGTTGCTGAATTTTCCTTTCATCCTCTTGTCTTCTGCTGGTTGGTGGCCATCTGCTGGTGTTTCTTTGGTGTTTTGCTCCATGCCCCAACCACTGTTTTTCCTTCAAGCCCCAGAGGCACTGTAAGCAGCAGCTTTGCTCCCTGAATGCCACATTTATGTTCTGGCTGCATTACTATGCTCTCACACTCTTAAGTACTAGGCAAAGTCTTGAGGGATATAGGTGTTTTATTTTTGTTTTCTGTGCTAACATAGATTTCAAGTAGCTTCCTTTAAAAGCCCTGTCAAAAGCTTGAAGAATTGGACCATACAATAGGAATAATCTTCATTTATTTATAGAGCCAAGGCTGCAAAGGAAAACCGACTCAGATGGTCAGCTTACCTGAGAAACAGGGCTAGCATTCAGGGAGGGCTGAGAAGCAAGTTGTGTAGATATATTAAAAAAGACCTGGTTTGTCTCTAGTACAGTTGTAAGTGGATGACTATTTAAATCTTTGCACATTCGGGAAGGAAATATTTGACTAGAACTTTTAATGTTGTTTGTACTCCATAACACAAACTTTACTGATGCTAACAGATCAAAAATACTTATTTTTACTTTCCAGTAGATGACACCTTTATCTGGGCACCCAGACTGTGTTTATAACACAGCCTCAACCCCATGAGTATTCCTCTCCTCATTTTTTCTTCTGTTGGTTGGTGACTCTCTGCTACATGTTTCTTTGGTGTTTTGCTCCATGCCCCAACTGGGACCTCCCCGGTACCACTGTTGTCACTGTGGATCTGGAAGCACTAACCTCCTGCTGGGACATCAGCATCTCAAAAAAGTCCTGGGCTCCTCAAAGGCCACACCCAGTCAGTCTTTTCCCTGTGCTCTCCTTTGATGGGCAGCACAAGTTCTGTTGTGTTCCTCAAAGGCCACAGCCCCATTCCAAATGTGAGGTGGCATTTGCCTCTGCAGAGATTCACTCCTGTTGAACTCTCTGCCATAGCAACTAAGCTGACAAATAGACAATAAACTACTTCGGGTATCAACTCATACATTTTTCTAACAGGATCCTGATGCTTTAACACAATGACTAAAATACTGCAGTGATTTCAGTATTGCCATTTCTGTGAGTGCATTGAAAGACTTCCTTCCATCTAGTGCACTTTGTAATAGTTCAGCTCTTGCAGGGAAAAGATTAAGTAAAAAAATCCTTAAATCCTTTCTTTGGTTTATGGGGAAAAAATGCAAAAGGACATAACTTGCAGTTACATGGAGCAGTATTTTTTTATATTTTTTAAAAATCTACAAGTACATTTTAAAAAAGCTTAAGAATGAGAAACACAACTAAAGAAAACTAAGGAGTTAGTGAAATATCTGGATTGTATTTAATGTTAGCAAGAATTCATGCACTCTATTACTATTATGGTTTTTACTATTTTAAAAGTTGCTGTATTCTACCAGCACAGTTTAGGGATTAGTTTGAATTTATTCGGAAGTAAGAAAACCTCCTTCAGAATCATAGCCTAGGCAGAGGAGGACAATGTGGTGGAATTTTTTTTTTTTGTGTTGAGTTGTGGGGGTTTTTTTAACTTTGGACATCAGTAGGAACTACAGAACAGAAGGGCAGATGACATGAAGCACATCCCAACATCTGGTCCAAACCTCTCAATTTCAGCATGGGATGGTTCTGACCAACAATATTGAAACTGTGGCTTGCTTGTCATATGTTGGTTTCTTGATTTGCTCATAATGAGTTCTTTGTTGATGTGCCTGCATAAGAAGATGACCAAATGTCCTGGTTTTGGCTGGGATAAAGTTAACTTTCTTCCTAGTAGCTGATACAGTGCTGTGGTTTGGATTTGGAATGAGAATCGTGTTGATAGCAACGACTGAAACATCAGCATGTTAAGCAGTGTTAATACTAAGTCAAGGACTTTTCAGCTTCAAGGACTTTTCAGCTCCTCATACTGCTCGGCAGGGAGGAGGCTGGGCGTGCACAAGGGAGGGGACACAGCCAGGACAGCTTACCCAAATGAGCCAAAGGGGTATTCCCTACCATATGACGTCATGCCCAGTATGTAAACTGGACAGAGATGGCCAGGGGACACCGTGGCTTGGGGACTGGCTGGGTGCCGGTGAGCAATTATATTTTGCATCACTTGTTTGGTATGTTCTCTTATTATTATTACCTTTTCCCTTCATTTTCTGTCTTATTAAACGGTCTTTATCTCAACCTATGAGTTTTACTCCCTGCCCCCCTCCACACCCACCACCACTGTGGGGGTGGGCAGGGGGAGAGCGAGTAGCCGAATAGCTCTGTGGTGCTTAATTGCCAGCTGGGATTAAACCACAACACCAAGAAAATGGAAAACTACCTTCCACTTAGTATCCCCATGCAGTGAGTTAGTACCACACTGTCCTGCAAGGTCAAGCACTGACCCACGTTAGAGCTGTCATTGCCACTGACCTCCCAAAAGCTCTCACCAAGAGTACTCTGGCTTTGACACAGACTTTAAGCCACCATCTCCCTCCTTATTCATTTCTGCTTGGTTTTACTGATGTAGAAACATTGCTACACTGGTCAGAGCCGTAGGATCAATAAAGCAGAGGAGGAAAGAGCCACATTCCCGTTTGCATCGTCCATCACTGGCAAACCTGGCAGCTGAGTTCTGCTGCCCGAATTCCATTTTTTCACTTGACAAAAAGCCTCTCTTGGAACCTGCTGGTGGAGAGACCTAAAACCTTATGTACAATAAGGCAATTGAATTGATACCCTGTCAGATGAAGAGAATCTCTCTTTATCTGGTGAGAGTTAATGATGATTTATTAGGCAGAACAGTCAGGTCCCAGGACATATTTGCAAGGACTTGTCAATCAGAAAAAATTCCTTCAGAGATTTGAACTAAGCTTGTTTCATACTTTTTATTTAGAACACATGAGAGGACAATGAGGCTTCAGTTTGGAGTACTTCTCAGATAACACAAATCTTTAGAGAGATAAAAGGCTAGATGAAAAAGGACCTCTTAAGACCTGAGTACAATCCCATGTCATCACAGAAATGCCACTAAGGAAACAGGTATAACTGAATAGGATTTGTGGGGTGGTAAAACAAACACGAGATCTTGTAGAGAAGATTCCCGATGAAAAGGAAAGTCTGAAATCAGTGCAAAGCATATTGCCTTAGATCTCAATTAAAAAAAAAAAAAACCAAAAAAAACCAAACCACAACAGAACACCTTCAAATAACTGAATTCATGGTCTCGCCATGTAAACTTCTGACACTCATACAGCATACTCATGAATCTCTTGACCCATTAGAGTAGGACTCTTTGTCCAAAAAAGTAAACATCTACATTTCAACGAGTCACCCTGGACTGCCTTTGAAGTCAAAGGAAAGAAATAAGTATTTCTAGGGTGTGCTTCTCACTTGTGTTAGCACAGCAGTCAGTTGAATCACCCTGTAAAAGCATCCACTCCTCTCTGGTGAGACAAGGATCACTCAGTCCAGTAGCATGTCTACACCACGGGCCTCTACAGCTCAGAAGGATGAATCCTCTTCAAATGACCATCCCATGATTTGCCAAACCCTAATTCATGGGAGGCTGAACAGGAGGTGGGAGAGATTTAATAAAGCCTCTCTGATTTTTAAAACTATCTTGCCTGTATTTTAGTTTTCGTCTTTCTAGACCCACAAGTGTTGCTAAAGGGAGGTTGGAAGGACAGAGGAGCAGTACCAGAGCCATCCTCCTGTAAAACAAGGTTTAAAGGAAGCAGGTGCTGTCTGAGATGTACTTCAGGATGTGCAGCAGATATCGTAATGGAAAACTAGCTCCATTTAGACTTTGATTAGAAAGCACGTTCAGTTAGAACCATCTTCTTTGGCTGTGTCCAGACTGACAGTTAAGGAAGCCCAACAGTCTGGCAGACCACAAGTGTATAGGAAGCACTTCCCACATCCAGTAACCTCACTTAAGGATCACTTACTTCTCATATTCATTTTGACTGATCACTATCTACCAAGAAGGATGTGGCAGGAGAGTAGACAAAGCAGTATGCCTGCAGCAGTAGCATTTAAAGTTCTTAGCTAATAGTCTCAACAGGAGAAGAAACCACCAGATATTTAACCCAGACACACGCACCACACGCATCCAGCTCTCTGCAAGGCTGTGGCAGCATAGCTGCTCGAGCTCTCTGACCGCCAGGAAGATGCTCATGCTCTGATCTCCCAGGAGACTCTTCTCCGGCTCTCATATATCCCCTCCTTTGAAACAAGCCTTGCAGACAGCGAGCGTGTGGCTGCTTGGGGTGTGGGAGAGCAACATTAATCACCTTTAAAAAGAAACCTTTTATATTCTACTGACAACAGCCTGTACAAAACCAGAGCTGAGGCTGCATCAACCCTGTTTTCTGAGATTTATAGCAGAGCAGCAGGAACTTGCTTTGGGCTGCTACAAGGCCTCTCTCACACAGTGCTTTTAGTTTAGAAAACCAGAACAGAATCTGCCTTCCCTGCCTGAATTATAAATATAAGCTTTCCCTCTGTACTCCTTTAAAATGAAAATGAACTTCAGAGAAGAGAGCCAACATTTGCAAGTCTTTTTTTCACTCCAAAAGATAGAGGAGGTAAACCCTACCTTGGCAAGAGACACACATTGCAGGATTTGAAGTGAGTAGAAAAAAGAAGAGTGCCCCACCAGAGACACTGTCTGTGTTCTACAATCTGCAACTATCCAGGATCTCTCTCTCAGACTGAGACAGGATCTAGCTCCCAGAACAGCCCAAGTCATAAGAGAAAACTGTTTGATATTGATTTTATTTTCCCCATCAGAGCCCCCTCCCCAGACAGCTTGGCAATGACAGCAGTTGTGATCTTCCTGCAGCCATGGGGAGCACAACCCTTCCCTTGCGTATCAGAGGTCAGCACTGGCTCATGTTCCCATTATGGGAAGTTATGGCAGCCCCATCTTGGTGTTAGGTGTCAACCACCAGCTCTTGGGCCCAGGTCTTCTAAAAAGAAACAGCTCATTTGTACTCAAACCACAGTCTTGATGCGTTCACACAATGCTACGAGGCAATAAAAAACCCTGGAAAATCGGTAAAGGATGAAACGAGGCATGCACTTTCCTCCATGGCCTGTTGGATAGAGGTATTCTGCTGTGTATGTCTCTCCTCTAACTGGATTTGCTTGTGCAGCCTTAATATTTTTAATATAATTTTTGTGTCTGCAATAGAGATATTCTTTTGTCCTTTCTCCCTGCAGTTACACAGCCCATTCCTCTTTGTTACTTGAGCAGAACCGTACCTCCATGGAAAGTTTATCATCACAGAAAGTGAAAGGCACGGAGGAGAGACACCCGCTGTTCAAAGTAATGGCTCAGTTGATTGATGCCAGAACGCAGCATCAGCTTAGTTTGGTTGCCCCAGTGTTTTCTGCCACTGGGCAGAAAGTTCCCCCGCTCCAAAAAGATGCATAATAAATACACACTCCTTCCACCTTCCAGTCGGTGGGCATTAATGGGTCCTTATGGGAACACTAGTCATATAATGTTAAAGTATGAAAGCAATCTGTTCATGTCTGTCTACTCTGTGACCACCACAGGTGAGACCAAGCTACAGGAAAACAACCCTCATTACATTGGGGCCACATCTCTTTGCCTGCATCACCTGTAGTTAGTGTTTAATATCATTGCTCCTTGCCACACTGTTGGCTAATGGCACCTTGTGGGGAAATCCCTGCCAAGCTCAATCATTTTTATGAGAGCCCCACTGCTTATTTGAAGGGAAATCTATAGGGCAGAAATCCCACTGTCCAGCCAGCCTCTGACTGATGCTGTGCATGGCCCCATAGGTGCGAGAGGGGCAAACACAGCAAACCAGCCTTGAGGGAGCAGTTTAAGAGACGGCCAGCTTTGCTGGACCAGCCCAGCCTGTGTGGATGGAAAGAGAAGCAGAAAGGGATAGTCTTGCCAGAGAAAAGCATGCTGCTCACAAGCTTGGCTTAATGGGGAGGCCAAAGACAGGCCAAAGGCTCTTTTAGCCTTTCTGCCTGCACTGCAAACCTTCGGCAGCCCAGGGAGGCTCCAAAGCGACCCTCCCACCAGGTTGCCAAAAAATTAAAATAAATTACCTTTAGCTCCATAGCCCAACTCAATGTTGCTCCCCTCCTGAAAGCCCAGTGCAAAACAGAACAAAAGCCTTTCAGCAGAAACTTTCCTTTCTCGAAGGTGTGTAAGTTTGGAGAGATTACATAGAAAGAATGAAATCACCATGTATAGGTAACATCATATGGGCCATAGCATCTGCTCCCATATGTTTAATTGCTTCAAGGGAATATAAATCAGTCCCTGTGATAGTATTACATAGCATGATCCTTCCAAAGAAGATCCAGGCTACTGCATTTTGAAAGTCTATAGAATTGTGAACCAACAAAAGTTACAGAAGAGTTTGTGTATCTTCCATAGAGAAGATGCTGCCGCTGATCCAGGTATAATAAAACAGCCTCCTCCTTGCCTGGCTGCATCTGGTCCATTACTTTTTACTTAATGCTTTTTTTAATTTTTATTTTAGATTTAGTGCACATTACAAGCACCTTGCAAAGAACGGATGTGCGAGTGCTGTGATTTAACACCATCAGCGCTACAGCAGCTCTGTCGCGCAGGAGTGGAAAGTGACAAAGACATGTATTGTACAGCACACTCGCTTTTCTCTCCCTTTTTGTTTAAATTAAACTCTTTGTATAAATAGTCATTCTGTCTGATTATATAATCTCCCGCATTTAGATCGTCTGTGTTGCAACCATGGCAACTCCCAGAGCTGAACGCATTCGGTTCAAATTTCTTTCTAAATTTGCTGATGAGGGTGAAGAAACAGCTTTGGAAACCCTCCTCAGACAACCTACATTTGTTTTTTTGCATGTAGCGCTCAGACCAGCTCGGATTGACAGGACCCAACACCCTAAATATGTTAGGAGCAAATGTCCATCCCCTTCCAGTTGAACTGATTGCATCTCTGATACTAGCTATGGATAACAGCAACGTCATCAAGCAATATAAATATCTATATTTCATTTAATTAAAATTAAGTAGAAGAATTGAGCAGTGGTGAAGCTGGAGAGTGACATCTCCGATGCGCAGAACAGGCAGCACCCACAGTAGCTGTGCAGATTTTCTCGCCTTGCCTCACCAGTGTGCTTCATCTTTCGTTTGGAAAAACAATACTGAAGCTAAAAGGTTCCAAAATTATTTTCTCATGTGACTGATAAACCATCTGAGGGTGATGTTATCTGTCTTAAGTGCTGATATTTGATCCTAATTCTCCACTTGCAGAATGTGACTCACTGGTTGGATGAAGTGGAGCAGCTCAGCCATGGAATTATGGAGACTTTGGTCAGACTGCACCAATACTGCAGGAATTCCAGATTATAGTCTAATACTGACCCTCTGAGACCGCCAGCCTCCACCTCTTCCCACTGCTCTCCATTGAATTTGCAAAGGGAAAGTAAAGCAAGTCCCCATATTGTGTGCAAAGTAGAAAAAGCGTAAGCAGGTTTTAAATAGCAAGAGTTTTGTGGGCTTTTTATTTGAAAAAAAAAAAATCAATTAGGAAACTTTTCTGATTAACCATCATGATCGCCTACTGTATTTTTCTATTTATATTGTAATTCTTTATATTGTCTTCAAAAGGATGAGTCATCACAGTCAGGTCTTTATTTTTCTTATGGCATAAATAAAGCCAGGTGAAACATGTAGTCAGATTTTCAAGTAGCGTGACTGTGGAAAAGCCCTATACTGGTCACAGCTGCCAAAATGTGCCATAAGCAAAAACCAGATGCAGTGAGCCCTTCCGAATTTATTGGGACTGAAGTTCTACTGTGTTAGGTATGGGATAAATCCTATGGTCAAGTTGGAGAATTGATGCAAGAAGTTAAATTGTGCGTATGCCGTTACCCATCTGTCTCACGGAACTGGCTACTCCTGTACCGGGCTAGGCTTTTGTGGACAGTGCCAGACAGGACCTGAGATGCTGCAGGCTCATCTTTGGTCTAGTTATAAATCTGCCTCAGAGTCTAGAGATAGTTATCTTCATACAAATATGACAAGGACTGTAATCTAACCCAGGAAACAGAAAAATATTCCTTCATACTCTATTTCAATATTCACAGCAACAAATGAAAACGAGGGTGTCACACTTATTTCAGACATTTTAGAGCTTGTACAAAATTTAATCTCTTGCTTCAGTTGGATATTTGCAACAATAAAAGGCCCAGCCATCCACAGACAATTCATGCTGCAATTACACTTACAAAAAGCAAGTGACAATCAATATCTCATGTAGACACTGATTTTGGTTGTACTTAATCAGTGGTGATGCTAATAACTTACTTATATCAATTAATTTCTTTCCAATTACATCTTAATTACTGGTCTGGCCCTACCAAGAGAGCTAGAGCTAGAAAATGTATGACAAGAACCCTTTTTTTTTTTCTTGTGTTGACATGACCTTTGACACCATTAAGTGCTGGTCTGCATGCTGCAGACTGGAGGGAGAACAGAAATTAAATGCAATAATTAATTATGTGCATTTGAAATTGAATAGGAGAAAAACATAAAAAATAAGGTTGCTGAGCTTGTACATTAACAGTAGCTTGTTGCATTAATTTGGCTTCTCAATGATGCTTTCTAATTCCCTGTTCATTATGTGAGGAGAAGGGACACATTTTGCCAGAGCTAATACTTTGGTGGAGATGCTGGACTAATTTTAAATGTGTCTATCCTCTCACCTGCAGACGATGGATCTCTTTGTTATCTTCTTTCTTGCCTGATAATCCCATGGAGAACTGAATAAACTCAGGCATTCAAGGAATAACAGTAGCAGTGTTAGCCTGACAGATTCACATACCCACGAGGACTGAGCATAAGGTGGGGAAGGTGTTTAAATAAGCAAATAAAAAGCCACCTGAGCCTCCTTTGCAGAATAACGTAGCAGGAGCTTCTCTGGGAGCCGAGTAAATAAATGAATTAATAGAAGTCTTAGCCTCTCATTGGGTATTATTCACGCTTCTTTATTAGGTTGCTCCCTGGAAACCTAGGTAAACTTTGACTGTGACTTTCTTTTTCATCTTCTGTGCCCAAATCGCCTGCTTTAATGTAATCCTGGAAACCTTTCAAGAAGTCTGTATTCACAGACCAGCCTGTACTTATTTCCATTTGAAAGGGCAGCTGGTGCAAATCATGGCTGGAGCAGCTCAGTAGGGTGGCCGTGGCTGATTTGAGCTGCGATCATGAAAAGTTAGAAAGGAAAGAGATAGGAAGGCTGGTGTTAAACTAAAAATGCGTACCAGGTGTTCAGACTCCTGATTCAGGAGAGTTAAGAGAGAACATCCTCCCGCCTGAGTTTTGCCCACTGTCACTGCTTAGCCCTGCCCAGTTTGCAACAGTTCACAGGGAGAAACCTTTACCACTGCCCTGCAGCCCTGCTTTGTGCTTCAGTATTAGGAAGTAAATCCTGCTGAGTTTAGGGACATTTGTTGCTAATGCCTTTAGTAGAAATTAGGCAATATAAAGTTGCTTTGCCTTGTTGCTGGTGGCTTTTTCTGGACATATTTTCAAGCCTGTATCCTTGTCCCTGTACCCTGTGTGTAAAGCATTTGCTAACTGCAAACTGATCCAGGGGTGTTTAAAGGCAATAGTAACAATATCTACCTACAAGTGCTCTGAATTTAGGTCTACAGCACTTGTTTAGCCAAGCCTCAGTAACTATTTTAAGCTTTTTACATAAATGCAATCTCTCTGGTTTCCCTCTGATATTTTACATTGCCTCGCATCCCCACTAGTCTGACACCTTCCGTTTTTTGGAGAAATTCAATTGTAAGATAGCATTATAGTGGTGCTTTTGATATTCCTGTTATTTCTTTCACTTTTTCTTACTACACGTGCACTTTGCTATTACATGACCAGAGCCGCCTTACTGCAAGCCTCTGTGAATGAGGTTATGTTATACAGTACATTTGTCATCTGGTCTATTGAGGTAAACAGAGAGGTAAGTAGTTTGCTTAAGTCTGAGTGTCCAAACTTAATGCACTCTTTTGGGAACATCTATATTTTTCTATATGCATGTCAAAGCAATCTTATGATGAGCTGCAGAAGAACATGCTCATTAGCGTCCCTTGGGAAACTGCCCTGCATTTCAATATGAGACGGCTTCTCTTAACAACTTCACTAGGATAGAATATTTCACTGTGAAATATTTCAGTGGTCCTGCATTTTGCTGTCTGGATTTGGATCACTTTAGATTGCCTCAGATGTGCTGGCAAAGATTCTCGAGTAAACACAGCTCAGGTAGAGACCAAGAGCAAACCACTCCTGGGGAGGCAGGGGAGAGGATATCACAGAACTTAGACGGCAAGTTAGCTCAGTACCCTGGCAAAGGAATCACAGAACCAAAATCCAGCTATACACAAAATATAAA
Source organism: Leptosomus discolor (assembly GCF_034619465.1). Classification (NCBI taxonomy): domain Eukaryota; kingdom Metazoa; phylum Chordata; class Aves; order Leptosomiformes; family Leptosomidae; genus Leptosomus; species Leptosomus discolor. The sequence continues at coordinate 4,584,937 of NC_141407.1, read as the reverse complement.
ATAAAATATAAATAAAAGCAGTGGCTGTTGCCCTCAGGAGCTGAACATTTTCTAGTAGTAATCAGCATGGTAGAGAAAATACTGAACTATTCCCCTATGGTGTTGTTCCCCCCCCCCCGCCCCCCCCCGTATTAATTCTGGAAGCAGGAACAGAATGAATGAATACAATTACTATGGTAATTTCCTATTTTCTAACTACTTAGAGGCCATTTGGATATCCTGGTATCGTAATGGTTGGTAATTGTTGAGTTCTTAACGGCTTCTGTAAGGTTGGCCCAATAATGCTGCAAAAATAAGTTGGCAAAGAGCATAGCTATTGAGACATTCATTGCTATTATGAGTGGACATTACACAATGAATTAGTTTATGTAACTCATATTTCATGAAGGCAAATGAAATCTCAAATGTCCTATAAATATAATAATTATTTCTGCTTGATGTTTAATTAGTCTACCTAATGAGCCAGCAGTACTATAACAGACAGGTAAAGCTCTGATGGAATTGTCTTTCTCTTGTAATTTGGTTTCTAACAGAGGACAGAGGTTTTGGTGTTTACAGCAGCATATGATTAACTAATGTCACAATTTCCATGATTTCCAAAATGTGATTAGTTGTGGCTATCCTGCTTCTGCAAAGCACTGCTCATGTCAGAGCGACATGAGTTGGACTGTGCACTAAACTCTTGTCCCTGAAAGGACTTCTGTTGACGTTGATTATAGCACAAATAAATGATCACTAGTGTGTGAGCAAGGTGACTATAATGAGAGGTCTCTAATGAGAAAAGGAGCAGTACATTAAGATCATCTGGAAATGGCATTTAAAACAAAATGTATCAATATGTGAAACTGTAGTTTAAATGAAACAAAATACATTGTTTTGATTTTGGGTACATTAAAAAACTGAAGGATAAATGGAAGTAGAGTGGTGGATCTAGAAAACCATTTTGTCACCATTTACTAAACAGTAGGGGAAGTAGGATACAAATCTTCTGGTCTTACATACAGAGTGTTAAAGGACTCATCCAAAATTATGGAAATTCAGGTTCTAATCCCCCATTGCACTGACCTAGGGCAGTAATTTGACCCAAATGCTCCTGCATTTTATGAGAGTATCCCAGTCACAAGACTTGCAAATCTGCCACGGCTCTGTGCCTCTTGCCATTAGGCTCTCCAGCCTGGTGGTGAGGCACTCATATGTGGAGTAGTGTGCTTCGGTTCCAACTCTGTTCAAATAAAAACCATTTAACTTGGCTGTTATCCTCCAGTCCAAAGTGTCCACTCATGGGCATAACCTCACCCTAAGACACAGGCCAAGATAGATGATGAATTCTCTACTCCCCACCCTGATATTGTCATTAAAGGAAGGCTCTGATGATGTATGACAGACCTACCTACTACGGCATGGGAGCTAGCACTGTTATTAACTGTGTAAAATCCTCGTTACAGGCAGTTGAGAAATGTGCATGAGCACCAAGATTCCTAAGGCAAAAAATGATACTGAGGGACTGCAGATGTTGACTACTTGTGATCCTGTTTTAAAATGAAAGAGAAACAAAGCGTAGGAATTCTCAAGTCAGAGAACATGAAGGTTGTCAGAGGAAGCAACAGAAAAAGTAGAGTAATTCTTGAATTTTCTGTTCTACCACTGAGGGCAACAATAAGGTTAAGGCTCCTTAACACATTGCATATGAGTCTGGTGATATTTGCAAAATGCCTTATACCTCAGCCTAATATAAATTTGGAATATGATACGTGTGTCTTTATTTCAAATATCTGTCCTGGAGCCCACTGTGCTGTGGAAGGACCGCATTGTCAACATGAACAGGGAAGACTGCCTACACTCTGGTATTTGAGAAACTATTGCTTGAAAAAGTAAATAGACTCTATTCAAAGCCTGCTGCTCAGTTACCCAGACCTGGGAGGAAACAACCTGTTTATGCAGAATTTGTCCTCGCAACTGGCTGGTATTTTAGCAATACAAGACTCTAATTTTAATACCATCAGAATTCTCCCAGGCTGCAGGTGAATCTAAGTTACAGAAATGGAGCCAGGTTTCATTTTAGTTTGAAGTATCAAAACTGCTGACAATTAAACTTAATTGTATGAATAAGCTCCTTAACAGAATGCACCGCTGGGCTTTCATCCAGCCTAGTGCTGGCAAGAAGAGAGAAATCTATATGCAGAGAGTCTGTCAACATCCTGCAACCAGGGAGAACGGGGCTTTATCACAGTTTAATAGAAACATATAAGGATCCTCATCTCCCTGCCTTTCCAAGAAAACTTCATTTTTCTTTTTCATGAAATATTGCATTAATAGTCCTTATCCTCAACAACCTGCTTCTCCCTCGCCACATTTTCTTGAAAGTAAGTTTCTAGAAAAAGGATTTAATCTTTTCATATGGTTTAATTATTTGCCCAAACAACAGGCATGAAAAATCTGAACAAAAAAGGCCCAATATCTTTCTTCTGGAGATATCCTTTTGGAAATATTAATGTTTTATCATAGAATCATAGAATTGTAGAATGGTTTGGGTTGGAAGGGACCTTAAAGGACCTTAAAGATCATCTAGTTCCAGCCCCCAGTTTTGTTCCCTCTAGGGTGCCATCTTCATTTGCTGTTTCTCATAGAACTGTTATTGTGTCTGCCTCTGCAAATAGGGCTGCAGGAAGCAAAGATGTTCTTGGGGTCCGGGGTCTGTCGTTTTCAATTTCATTTCTCTTCGGTTTAATTTTAATTTATTTTCCCTTATTCTATCACTTATGGAGATCTGAAGGCAACTACTCAGGTTGAATAAATCTAAATACCATTACTAGTAATTTGATATAGCCTCAGCATGGACTTCCATCTTCTATAACATTTTAAATCCACCTATTTTCATGCTACATAAAGTTGGCTTAAGGAAGGGAAAGCTGACCAACATGGCATTGTGAAGCTCAGAATTTTTGTCCTATGAATCAACCTGTTTTATCTCTGTGTTTTTTCATAGGCTGTGATTTTATCATATTCTTATAATTGCAAACAGGACAAGTCCAGACCCCAGACCACATGCCGCAAGCCTATGCAACACTTCAGAAACAGATTCTTGAGTTAATCAGTGATTTGTTTCTAACCCTTGTGGTGACAAATGTTATATTCTATATTTTTGAGTATAAAATACAGGCAGAAGTGTACTTCCACCCCAACAAATGCATCTCAGAGCCCTCACCCGATAAAATACAGATCTTGATTGGAATATGGGATAAAATATGGTCCAGAGGAGAGTTCAGGGAGCCAAGAGGGTGTTTGGATACTGTGGGTGCTATAGAGAGCAGTAAATGTTCCAGAAAAAAAGAGGTGAAGGAAAAGCAAATAAAAACTGTGAAGTTGAAAACTGAAGCGTTTAAACCCAGGGCACAGAGCTGTCAGTGACAAAGCACAAAATATACAAGCCGGGTAAAGGAACCACTGTTGAAGCAAGATGTGAGGCCCATAGATACTTAGTCCAACTAATTTCCTTCATATGAGTGTAGTAAGAGGTAGAAAATATACTTAGTCCAACTAATTTCCTTCATATGAGTGTAGTAAGAGGTAGAAAATAAGCAGTCAGGGACAGTTTACAATCCTGTTACTTCACTGGCATAGGTAAAGAGGATCTAGAGACAATAGATTCACAGATCCTTCAGTGGAGCAAAAGGACTGTGTTACAGAATAAGAACAGGAGCAGAAGCCAAAGCCGAAACAGCAACAAATTAAAAAAGCCATCAGAGCACCCATACCTGAAAAGGAAGCTAGCTCGTTTCTGTTTGGGGGGGGCTGGAACCGTGTACCTTGTGTTCAGAAGAAGTTGTGTTTCTCAGCTCTAGTCTAACTCCACTACAGTGCAACTGTCATAGGGTGGGTTTATCTTTCCTTTGCTTTGCACTTGTGTGTATTATCTGATATTTTAGTAAGCTTTCAACTTTATTTAAATGTGTTTTAGAACAAATCAAAACTCCTAAATGGATTCATGAGGATTTATGGCATTTTAATTATGCAGTGTGTTTTTGAATGATTTAAAGGCTGATAAGAGCTCGAAGCAGCCCAAGATTCTGCAAGGAAATGAGAAACATGACATTTTGAAAAGGAAACCAATTTTCCTCAACTTAAACTGTTGCTCATATAAACCAAATTATACATATACTCTGTGACTGTAATGCTACAGAGGACTGCTTATGAAAATATGATTAGTAGTGCAATTTTCTTAGGTTTCAGCTGCTTTCTTTTCTTTGCCGGCTTTACTGCAGGAAAAATCAACAACATTCCTCCTCACCCACCCATCTTTCTCAATGAAAATAAAACACAAATCAAATTCTGCAGTATATCTTGGGGATATCCTGATAAAACTCTGCTGTAGAAAGAGAACTCAGGACAACGGTGGGGTATGGAAGAAGATGTATCTATATAAAGTGTAAAGAAATTTGAACATGGCTATGATCCCAAGATTATGCCTCGTCTAGGGCCACAGTTCGGCTTGCATTGACATCCACAGTTCCTAATAGAAACAAAGACCAAGGGATGTGGCAACATGATCTAACATGATCCATAGACCATCCATCCATAATTTGGCAGTCAGAGGGGCATCAAATGAAGCAAACATGTTGAAGACACCAAGAGATTACTTTTGAGTACCTTCTGGTGGGTCAGGTACCTGATCAACAAAAGCAGCAATAAAAGGACCGCCAAGAAAACCTGTCTTCAGCTGCAGAACACTTAGCTACCCATCAATACATTAGGGTATCGTATTGGGGCTGTATGGGGTTTGCAGGACACCTGATGACTTTGTAGCACTTCTTTACATCAGTGATCTATTCCAAAAACTTTCTAGTTTTGGTATCGGAAAACTCAGCACTGCTAGATTTCAAGTTAAAAATAGAAAAATAATCTGGCTTGCCCCATCCAGGTATTACAGATCTGGTACTATATCTACTGAGAAATTGGGCTTTATTATTGTGCAAGTAAAGGAAAAAGAATGCATCGATTGCCATTCTTCTTGCACAAATAACATGTATACACTTCACAAAGGCAGCAGATAAAAGTAAGATTATTTTATTTATCAGTAATGAGAAGGAAAATGCAAGAGAAGTACTTGCTTATAAGTGTGTGGTAAGATGACATTGTGTGTGAATTGTTAGTTTCTTGGAGTTTGGCAGGCATTTATTACAGAACTACTTCTTCTGAGTGCTGCTTCCCACAAAACATGACCATCAGTGACATATACAGGGGTGCTGGAAGGCTGAGACTTTGGAAACATTTGGGAGCATCTCCATTAACGCTCATGAGAACTAGTCCCAGAATGTGCAAGGAAGATGGTGGACCTAACTCTCCTAGCAGCATGCTGCATTTTATCTTTGACTTTGTGTCTGCACACAAAAACACTTAGTGCTGAGTGCAGCAAGGAGACTCAAAATATAGAGTAGCAATATCTTTTAAAGTCACTTCTTTGGTTTTGTGTTGGTTTTTTTTTAAACATTTTTTTATCACTTCTCCTTGCTGCTTCTTTTCTTTCATAGTGCAGTCCTGGAGAAACAACGGCCTAACTTCCCCATGCTTAGTTTCTAATGTGTGTTTAATCTCTCTGCATTCAAATGTTAATAGATTGTTAAACGTATACCTTCACCAACAGGTGCCTGGTGTGTATAATACCTCTTCATTACACCAGCGAGTGAACTGTGTCTCTTTTTTTTTAATATTAATCTCTTTAGCTTTTCAAAAGCAGTGGCACACATCGTAATTTTAAGCTCCCAGCTGATGACTCATTCTATTACTCCCAAGCCCATGCAGAGCAAGGCAAGAGGCTGTCTAGCTCTACAGCTCTGCTGGATAAAACGCTGCCTTGCACCAGAGCTTTGTGAGGATTCAGAGGAGGAAGCTATTGTCAAGGTTGAAGCTTCGTTAAGACAGAAAAGCAGCAGCTGAAATGGAATGAACAGTAAGTCTCTCTGCTCCCTCCCAGACCCTACCTGGGTTCACCTACCCTGTGGCACTTACATGCTGCTCACTCCCAGTGCACAGGTACTGAAATTGCAGTGTAAATAAGTTGAGTTTCATCCCAGGATCTCAAATTAGATCAACTGGTATAGCCGCATTCACAACGATTCTCCGTATTTGCTCTTGCAGAGCAACGTAGCTCCGCGGAGAGGTTGCAGGGAGCAAAGCAAAGCTGTCCCTCTCTGGAAGCTGCAGTGGGGAGGAGACACAAAGGAGCTGTGCCAGGAGCCCTCATCCCGCGCAGTCCGGTGATGACTAGCACTTCTTACCTCTTGTTACCTGTTACAGCTGTCTGACTTGTCACGGGAATCGCAGAAAGCCCCAGGGAAGATGCTGAGGCCGAACCTGCAGCTCATCTGGGCCGAGGCAGCCCAGAAGGGGAGGAGTGCAATGGCGCTTTACCAGCTTTGCCCCCCCCATGGCCAACATCTTCTGTTCAGCGCCTCCTGGAAGTGTCACACACAATTTAGCACAACATAGAGCTGACCTATGTCAGATAGATTGAGCTATTCTCGTTGGCTCAGTGAACTTCTACAGATGGAGGGAGGAGGCACCAGTCTTGTGCCTGCCAAATCTGTACCTGCTCTGATATAACCCTGACACTAAAGAATTTTACATCTTTTTGTTCACCATAGAAGCCCCTTAAAAAGAGCTCCCCAACATAAAAATGGAGAAAGAAAATTAATGAAGGCGATAACTGCAGTATTGGGGAGTGTAGCTAAGAAAGGGTTCTCAGAAACAGGGATTTTGAGCATGATGTGCTGAAGAAATTCACGCTCATTTAAACAGAAGCAGTTGCAAGTGTGAGACTGCATATAGACGATCTATTTCAAATGGTTTGGACCCTGAGAGATTATTGAATACCTCACACTACCAGGTGTGAAGAAAAATTAAAGAAAATAGCCCAATTGGAAGGCAGGAGCAGCAGAAAAGTTCCAGTAGAGCTGAAATAATCTGAAAATATGGAAGATAACTAGAAGGGATTTATACAGCAATGCTGTAAATGGAAGGGAAGACAGATCAGATACGTTTCTGACAGGAACAGGTCCTTACAAACTTGAAGTATAAGAGTTTCCTGCTCCCTCCTGCCAGCTGTTTTCAACTGTAAATGAAAACTAAAAGGAGAACCAGAAAAGCTATAAAGGAACTCAAGACGTCCTACACTCCGTATGCATAGGCCGTGTCAACCTGTGTTGGTAACACAGGACAGATTACTTCCACTCATTTTCCTTAAAACAAATTGCCTTTTTTCTTTTTAAATCAATGAAAATTACGTAAGTTTATATTATTGGACACATTTCCTTCCAAACTGTGATCCAGACTTATTGGTTGCTAAAATACAGAGCAGGGAACTTGAATGTTTAAAGCTTTAAAGTCTGGAAAGAGAACAGAAGGGATTTGTAGAACAGCAGAGACACATAAAACTCTTATTTTTGAAAGATCTTCCACGTCTTCATTGGTTATAATTACTTGGAACTTTGACTTTAATAATTTTTGTTTGTTGAGCTAAGTTCTGGCTGGGAAAAGATATACTGTTAGCCTTCTTCCTTGAAGAGATTCAGTTTCCAAGATACTAGAATTATGAAGAGACTTCCAAGACGAATTTCAGTTAGGCATAGACAATTAAAACTGCACAACAGGATAAAAAGTCTCTTTCAATCACTTTTGGCCCTGGTGGTAGATGAATACTATATAATTAGCATCAGGTTGGCAACTCTCCTTAGAACATTTGACAGAGAAAAGCACTCGCTCCCCTGTGACCTCTTTTCCTAGCCAAAGACTGCACTGCCCGTTCCTGGTTCCCCAGCTTGTTGTAGAAGCCCAAAGAATGTCTACCAAAAAAATGAAATATTTTTGCTCGCTGTATCTTCATGTCCTTCCTGGCCAGATCGTGGGACCATTGTCTTCTCTGTCATATGCAACCTGCATCTGATGCGTGTAACTTGTGCCCGCCCAGCAGCGACGCGTGGCAAATCTCTCTGTAAAGCTGTGCATTAGGCAGCTGCCTGCGAGCATTCACGTATGGCTCTTGGATAGCAATCAGCTATGCAAAATGACAATCATCTATCACTTTGTGAGTGTCTTCAGGAAAAAACTGAGAAAAACATGATATTCGGTATTTTGATAAAGAAACCTCACGATGAACAAAATCTCTGAGGCTGCACGCAGCATAACCTGGCAGCAGAAACTCCGTAAACCAGACTCCAAACTTTATCTGGAGAAGCTGCATTCTGAAAACAAATCTGGGGAGAGTTACTATACACTGGAACATCCCCAAAACCCAGAAAAAGAATGAAGTTACCAGGAAAATATGTTTTGCTTTCTTCAAGTCTAGGCATAATGTAAGACGTCTACAGTATCACAGCACTTCCATCCAGCAGGGAAAGGGAGTGGATGAACAAAAAATCATCTCCCTGAGCTTTGGATGGTGAAAAAATACGTATTTTAAAATAGATTTTTCCAATAACACTGCAGCCAGTATATATTTTTGTAGTGCTGTAGTCACAAATTATTTCCAAAGGGAAAATTATGATGTGACAAACTGGATTTCTGGTATTGGAATGAATCTGACTGGAAGAAATGGGTAAATCAATAAACTAGCAAAACTCCTGCGTGCGAATAGCCAGAAATTGCCTACAGAAAAGCACTCTTAGATGTGCTGGTTCTCTCAGTAGTCCGGTCACCATGGCAGCTTCCAATCTGCAATGCTGGAGGTGAGGGGTGGGAAGGGTTATGTGTGCAAAGAAGTCACTGCAGAATGCACTGGGACGCGAATTTACAGCACACTGTTTTCTCCATAGTAACTTAGGAGCCTGCCTGCACACGTGCTCTAATCCCACAGTTTTGTCTGAAGTAATTTCAGATGTCTTACTCAACAGTGAGAAAAAAAAGGGTGAGCTACATTGCATTTATCAGGAGGTTAAAAGCAGGTACAAGGGCACTTACAACACAGTAGCTGACAAATTGCAGGTCCGCACCCGTGTTCATCCACAGTGACACCTCCAGGTGCTCAGCCTCCTTGTAAAAGAATAAAACATTTCCCCTAAGTATATTGCTAATCGCCGTAATTGGAAGATACCATCCTGACTGCTGAACTAGCAAAAGCCCCAAGCTGGCCACATGAACATCCCCTAATGTTCAATTAAGATAAGCCTTAGCAATATTGTTCAGTCTGCAATGGACATTTTTTTCTTTTGCTGGGTTGAAGCTTTTGAGATCAATAGAAAATGAAAAAAATATTAATATAGCACATCATTTTGGTTACACTGGAGCCCTGTTAAACATCTGCTCTTCACTCGGCCCTTGTCCCTAATTGCTGGCTGCCCGAGCACATCATTTCTTGAAACCCATTTATCCCATTTCATTTCTCCTTAACATTGTTGACTGGAACAGTCTGTTTGACACTCACCACATGAGGTTGGCGTGCCAGTTAGCAGCAACGTGGCTGCAGCCCATGCCTTCCCAGGACACAGAGGTGGGGTTTGAGTAGGGCTGTCTGCCACAGGAGGGGACCCACAGCCCCTGGGAGCAGGGACGACTGTGCCATGGGCACTGAACCGGGCAAGGCTTTGAGACAGTGCCACCAAAGGCTGGCATGGGGGTTGTCGCTTACAGGTGCTCCCTCGGATGCCCTGAAACTTTCCGTGAATTTGGGTTTTACTTTGGAAGAATGTCGTAATAGAAACAAACCAAATGCAGGGTAAACCAATTTGAAAATACTAGTTCAGTTAGACATTTGCGGCGGCAAGTTTAGCTTTTCTTTTAACATACACTCAAAGCAATATTTATACCTCCAGATTTATTTCAATTTTATTTCAAAATATGAAGGGAAACACGGCATTTAAACCAATCTAGCAGCCCGAAGTGATGGCTTTTTCTCTACTCTCATTCACTGAAAACGTCAGCACACCTTTTCTTAGTTTCACCCCCGGTGATGATTCTTTTCCACTTTGCAAACCCGGCCAAGAAGTCAGCCGTCTGCACAGCCTTGGTCTCTTCCGAGGCCTGGGAGCACCCGAAGAGCAGAGCCAGCCCCGCCCGCCGGGGCGCGGTGACAGCCCGCGGGGCGCGGGGACCCCCGAGCGGGAGGGAACCGCGTTCCCGTGCTGCCCTCCTGTGGCCGTGCCTGACCCGTCGGTCGCTCTGGTGCTTTACTAAAAATTCCTCTATTTTGGCGTGAAGAGGGTTCGCACCCGGCTCCACACCCGAGTTGTCTTCTCTGCGCAAATGCAGTTGCATTTACCGAGGCAACTGGTGCTTTTATGTGAAGGAAGCACAGATACGTTCCTAGATCATAAATTTTAATCTGAAATCTCTCGGGTACCCAAGGATTAATATTTAATGGCTGTTCTATAATGTAAATTCTACAGGCCAATCTTTCATCTTCAAAACTTTATCATCATAGACCTACAAAATTTAGACTTCAATATGATAACAATGCTTTATGAACGCAATGATTCCTGAATTCCCTAGCTGTCTCCTACATGTAATGATGGTATCCCTGTGAGTCTTAAAAAATGAGCTAACACTTTTAATTGCTGTTATCTATTCAACGTATATTCAGTACTGTTGAGCTTCAAGTGTGAAATGCTAAGAGGAGCTAGATCAGTGCCAGCACATGATAAGTAATATCTCTGCAACTGAGGCCATCATCCCAAGGTTAAACGGAGACTGTGATCTAATTCCATCTGTTAGGGGTCTTGGGACTCCATGTCTAATACAGGAGAATGCTTGGGATGTTTTTATAATACGAATTTTGGAAAGATCTTCAAGAAATATGTCACCTTTCCTATTGGTTAATGACTCTTTATTGTTTTATTATTTTTTGAAATGTCAGCCAAATACTTCACACACTCAGTGTCTTAGACTTGCATACAACAGGCAAAGACAAGTGTCCATGGACTGGATTTTTCCATGTGCTTTACAGCTGCTGTAATCTATATTTCCCCACAAAGCACAAGTTTGCCTTTTCTCCTTCCTGCCTTTATCAGTGAAGGAAGGGAGAATGAGACTGCTCCAGGCTGCCCAGAGAAAAAAAAAAAAAAAAAAAAGACAAAATGCTAAATTGACTCCTCGTGAAAATCTCACATTACCCGCAGTGCAGCAGTCCTCTTGAGAAGCAGAGGTGGGAAGGAGCCGGCTCCAGATGTTGGCTGGTTCTTCTCCCCTAGAGGAAGGCAGTAGCAAGTACGGCTCTCGGTGATGGGAGTTGCTCTAGGGATTGAGAGTGCTCCATCTACAGCCTCCTTTCTGGTCTCTCAACACAAGATGAAATCTTGCCCCACGAAGCATGAAGAGCTGCCTAAAGGACAAGATACTGATCACAAATCCAGCTTGGCACCAACTCGTGTTTCCTAGCTAAAGATTTGATTATTTTCTTCATGGTAGTCACTCTTTCCTTGCTGGGAAGTAAACCCATTACTCACCCCTGAGATGAGGCATTCCAGGCACCCAAAAATTCTGAAAAACCCCATCTCGCTCAGATTCACAGCAGGAATGTTTCCATCATTTTTGAATAAACAAACCTTGTAGACAGCGAGTGTTAGTACTGAGGGCTCATTTCTAATCTAGAGTGAGATTATGAACAAATACAGCTAGTAGAGGACAAAGCTGCTTATACACGGACTTGTAGTCACATACCTGCTGTAATCATCTAAAAAAATAAATCCCAGCAGAGTCAAGAGTCAGGTCATGGCACCTGTATCAACTCACCTTCCTTGAAAAGAGTGTATCCATATGAGCAGTTTGGTCCCCATGATCTATTAGGTCCACAAAAATATATGTGCCTTAACTTGTGCCTTCTGGGAAGGCTTTTCTTAGGTTATTATTTAGGCAGGTACATACAGGTAATCCTCAGGCTTCTCTGGAGGTGTAGAACACAAGCCTATGTGGGACAGTCATACCCGCACCAGGTGCTGAGCTTTGCAGTTTATTCTGATTTTCAGTACAAGCCTGACTGGACTTCAGTAATCGATGTTTGCCTCTCCCGAGCCTGCTCCACTGACTCCCATGGAAACCTGCAGCATTTAACCTTCCTTGACCAAAGTTAGACCATGAAGATGTGAGTCTTTGGCTTCAATACAAGGTCACAGTTGGACAGAGGCATTTGCCAGTTTTACCCAGCTCAGACCACTGACAGGTGGGAAAACCCCTGACATTTCATTCCTGAGTGTATCTGCAATGTACAGCCTTTCTAATATATTAGTATAAAGTAGCTGCTTCCCTTGTGTGTTATCAAGATTGTTTAAACAATGAAAACTGTATCTAAGTCAAGCACACAATAGCGCTTTCAGATCAGGAGTGACTCTGATGCTTGCTTCTGTCCAGAAAGCCAACAGCAACCTCACACTTAAAAGTACTAAGAGGACAAATAGTGAATTATACTGTAATGATGCTTCTACTGCTTTCCAGGTTACTTGCCAGGCGGAAGCGATATTTTGGCTAATTGTTCTTTACACAGAAGATGGTACATCTTAAAGGAAATCCCAACTGCGAGTACGGCAGTGATCCTCCAGCACCATGAGTCACGTGTAAAATAAGCCTTTAACAACCATGTTCACTAGCTCCTTATTTCTCGAATAGCTATGAGCTTGGGTTTACCCTAAAAGAAGGAAGGCATTACTAAAAAAAATGAGCTTTACCTACTGCCAGAGCATTATCTCTACCAGCTGCTTCCCTTGCTGAGGAGGGACCACAGGAACAGCAAAGGCACACACTCTCTTCCCCAGGCTGCCTTTGAAAGATGAAATATCCGTTGTCAGGTCACCTCCTTTTCAGTGTTTGAGGTTTGATTGTCCCAATGCAGGATGCAAAGCTTATTCTCGCTCCTGGAACATCTCAAGAGCTTTTAGAGAGAGAAAGCAGAGGGAGGTAAGGGACGGGAACTGTGTGTTCCTCCACAAGAGCTGGTCCTCAGGCCTTCACAAGGAGAAGGTGAGAAATCAGAATAAGAAAACATCTCTCAACACACAGTTGAAAAAGTTCCTTATCTTCATAAATCTGGTTCTGCAAGAATTAATTGTGTCCTGAAGTCAATGACAATTTCATCAAAACCACGCTGAATGAGCACAATTTGGGCCACATGCACATCTAGTGGTTCCCCCTTTTGTTTCTGCAGATTTCTTTGGGATGTGTTTTCCAGGAACGTCTACATCTGATGTTATTTTTTTCCTGTGTGCATAATATTCTTTTCATCCCCTCAAATTTAATTTTCTAACTTGTTGGCTTTATCGCTTAAAATTTTAGTGGAGGATTTGGGTGTGCTGCCGACAAAATAATAATTTATATTCTATCAGTCAGTATCACTCCATTGTCTTAATCTTTCATAATGGTTTTTCTGCAGCTTCCAATTTTCCTCAGAATAAAACAAATTACTTAGCAAGTGGAATATCTTCTTGTCGTAATAATTTAATATTAAAATGTCAATAAGATTTGGTACACACAGCAGAGGGCACAGAGGTACAGAGACAGAGCAGAAATGAAGTAAACTTAATAAAGTAAGTGAGAAGGTACAATAGGGATTGAGTCTGGCTCCTGCATTGATATGAAAGAACCTTTTTATCCTGCAGTGCAGTACAATGACTGTGTAAGCAATAATACGACTGGAGGAGCACTTATACCTGCTGCCTGCCCACTTACACCGAGTTGCAGTCCAGTGCCAGCGTACACCCCTGGGGCTGTGCATCCTCACCTGGGAAGGGATCAGGGAGTGCTGGATGGTGACGCTACAAGGCACATCATGGCAGATGGGGTGAAACACAGTGGGGAAGGAGAGGACAGCCAGAGGTTGGTGACGCACTCTGGCCTTTGCCCAGCACTGGCGAAGAGGATCCTTATAAAGCAGATCCGCAGTTTTTGTGTCTTGTAGGTGGATGAAGGCACCAGCCGGTAGCAGGGCTGCTCTTCCTTGGGCAACTCCACGTGTCTTTGCAAAATGAAAGGGCAGAATAACAATCATAAAATGGGAATAATTCAGGTTGGAAGAGCCTTTACAATGTCACCTGTTCCAACGCACTGCTCGGAGCCAGGCTAGCTTCAAAGTAACATGAAATCAAAAAAGGAAGGAAATTTGCATGAACTTCAGGAGCTTATTATCTGTCTCTGTTATGTCCCAGACTATAGAAAAGCCATTCCTATATCTGACCACTCTTTTCTGTCCTGCAGCCACAGAAATGGGTGTTACATTCAGTAGGTGACTCCTTCCACACAAATATATCTGTTTGAAGTCCCCATTTTCAGCACCTAATGTCTGCTTTGCAGAAGAAGGGACATATGGCTTGGCTTTGAATGCCCAGTCTTTTAGTAATTCTTGGGAGGGAACAAAAAGGAGAGCTAGAGAAACCGAAAGGCTGTGCTTGCCTGGTTTCTCCCTTTTCACAAAGGAATATCTTACAGGTTTTGCCCTGTGCAGCAAATAGGCAACACTTTTATGTTATTTCAACCAAAATCTAACCAGAATTTAGCAGAAATATGTCTTGCTCTCTCCTGCAGCTTTCCAGAAGCAAGCACAAAGGTGCTGGGCCACACAGGAGGGCAGCAGGACACCAGGGAGCTGCAGAAATGTTCCCACCAGCTCAGAACATCAAAAAGTTGATGAAAGTTGGTGGCATTGTCTTCTGCTTACAATTTTTACAAGGAGTGAATAAGGAAGGTCCTTCATCCACTCTGGGAGGCTTTTCCTTATTAACTGCTGCCCTCCTATGTGTAAAAATAAAAGTGGTAAACAGCAAAGTCCTTCTAACAGTCACAGTATTGAATGTCAGGATGACTTAACTGTCAAGAGCTATAGAGAAAACTGCTAGAAAAGGAGGATTTTTTGAAGTCTTGTGCTGGTGGAAGGCTGTTTTCTGCTGTACGGGGTTTTTTTCCCAGTTCTCAGTCTAGTACCAGTTTAAAAACACTCAGCACTTTTCTTGAGAGCTCATTCAACAGGACTAATTGCTCTGATAATAGGAAACTGCTGCTGATGTTCAGCCAATATTTTCCTATCCTCCCTAGTGAGCACTTTCTGGCTGCCACCAGGAATCCCTGCCTCTTTTTCTATCTACATGTTAATGCATCTATCTACATCTTAAATACTTGTTGATGCTTACTATATTTCTCCCTCCCCCACTCAAATTCTAGCTCAGCAAAACTGCCATAATATGGCTTTTATTTATCAGATAACTGCTTCTTAAATGCTTTTCATTTGTTAGTGTCTTTCTGGCGTTGAAATGGGGACAAGGGAACGTAAATTTCTACATGTGCCCAGCTGCTGTTTTATGGAAAATATTCACATCCTTCCTCCCTTGCCATGTCTCTGCTCATTCAGACCTAACGGTATGACAGACTTACTTGCAGCCATGCTGCATTGCCAAAAATATGTTCTCAAATATCAGCTATTTTGGTCTTTCCATATTGCCTTTTCCTACTGAGTGTATCCGATCTACCAATACCACCTACCAACCTATCCATCGGTTTCAGCTAATTCTATCATCTATCATTTTCCCATTGTTGTTTGCTAGGCCTTCCAATTTAGGTATTATCTGGGAATTTCATTAATGCGCTTTTTACCCGCTTTTCCAGGTCATTAACGGTGCTTTTGAGCAAGACTGGCCATAGTAAAAGCCCCGGAGGTAATCCTAGTACAGCTTCCCGTAACCAGACGTTGCACACTGATGCCTGTTGTGCACAGCTAACAGCTTTCTAGATACTTCTCGATCCCTGTGAAATGGCTCACCTCCAAGGGGATTGAAGTGAGCTAGTTTTTGAGTGAGGGTTTGCAAGCCACTGTATAAAATTATTTACTAAACTACAAAGTGACTAAGTACTGTAAAAGTTTGCTGTGTCTGCATTTTCAAATTTAGTGAAACACCTAACCGAGCAAGTTCCTTTTAGGAAGCAACAACACCCGCTCTCCCTTCTATATCACTCTTCTACCCTGAGTTTTATACAGGTCCACTTGTCTGTTGTGCATGGTTAACCTGAATGCTAGCTTCCTACTGGGGCTTTTCAAGATTTCTCATTCCTGTCTGCATCCTGCCCTGTCAGGTCCTGCCTGGGAGCAAAAGCACTTTTGACCAAAGGGCAATGATGGGTTTCTCCTTCAGAGCCACCACCACTAGCCTCTGGTACCAGTGATCGCAGCACATCATACGCTAAACATGCCCCAAGGTCCCACGTGCATCCCCATCCCCGGGGAGCCCCGGGCAGGTTTGGTTCAGGCATGTGACTGTGTTCAATGAAAATAAACCCAGAATGAACCTTAGAACCCACTCCCCAACAAATTGCTCATTAACAAGACATTTTTTTCAAAATTTAAATGTTACCTGTACAGAACCATGTCTAAAACCTCTCCGTTGCACACGCTGCATTAGGTAGTATGGTTTATTTTCAAAGGATTGTCCTGTATGTGGATAAATTCCCCTTAGATCCTTGCTCCTTCTGCAAAGGACTAAGAAAAAAAACCACCCACAAATTATTTGTAGGATTGTTTAGCAAAATCCTTTCAAAATATGGAGGGAGATGGAAGTTACTGAAAAGCTCTATACAACAAGATTGTTAAATAAAGCATAAATTACGCACTATTATCTACCAATCACATGGAGTGTTGCATCCTACAGGGTACTGCATGCTCATTGATGGGCCAAGGACTGCATATAAATATAGCTATAACCAATTTATAGCAAAGCCTAATGAAGCCACATTTGTAAAGAACTTGAGACTTTCAGTTGAAAGCATCACTTTTTATTACTTTCCATATTATAACATTTAGGGGCAAAAAAAAGGCCAGTCTGGTAACCAGTTGTAGAATAATTAAATCCAAGTATGTGTCCATGCAGAAACAATAGAAGTGGGTAATTATACACTGCTGACAGGAGGAATGGGAGCTAGAGATGCTGCACAACTGCCTTGGCTCTGTGGGAATCCCAAACGGCATTCAGAAAACATTTCAAGGGGATCAAAGCTGCCTCACGGGCGCTATACAAATTCACCATCATAAACACTGAATAATACATTACACTAATCTGATTGCTATTGACTGTTACAGTTGCATGTGTGACCTTGGGCATACATTAATCAAAGGGAGCTGTTCGTATTTCCATCCTGTATCCTGCAGCATTGAGCAAAACTCATCTCAAATCCCTTCTTGTCCCTGTATCTCTTTCTGTTCCGTCTGATGTCACTTGGAAATGGAGGCTGGTATTTGGAGGGAAAGGGCTTTTTCTAGCCTTCCCTCTTCATTTGAACACACACCAATGCCCTGATACAGAATGTTAAAAACATGCACCTTTTTGTCCACCCAGTGCTCTCTGAACCCAATTTAGCAAGTGTCGCAATCTTAAAGAGCATTCGAACATTAGAGTAATTTGTTTCTCAGCAGAGACTATAACTAATCAGAGACGCTCTTTGGAATTTCACCAAATGTGCTTATTATTTACCCTAAGAAATAAGGTGTCGTCAGAAGGAAAGATCCCATTGCTTTCATGTGCCTAGCACAATGCAGTGTGTATACCGTGTTGTTCACATCAGGTGCATCAAGGCTTAGAACAGAGAAACCAATCTCTCATCAGTTCCTTTTCCCTTTGTCATTACGAGAAGACAGAGAATACAAGAAAGAGCTGAATGTGTTGAAAACAAATTGAATAGGCATTGCTTTGCTTGCATTGATTCCCTTATCCTTCCCCCAAGGCTGTGAGATGATACTTTGCGTATTTTATTGCAGCACATGCTGTCTGGTGTGCTGCCTCCTGCCCCAAGTTGGTCTTTGCGCATGGAGAGCCTTCCCCTGGGGCATGTTTAATCCCCACGGCAGGGCTGTCTCAAAGTGTGGTGTAAAAAAACTAAAATTAGACGAAATTTCAAAATACTCTAATGAGCTGGGTTTGATATGGTTTCAGATCACTGGCATGCAAATACCTTTCTTCAACAGCCTTATTCCGTTACTTGAGAGCTGAGCATGACAGTCAATGATTCCAGGTAAAGGACTTAAAGAGGCTGGGATTATTCCCCCAGCAAGTGTTGTAAATGCAGATCGTTTATATTTGAGATGGAATTTAAACATGTAACGGTAATACTAATACTATGTGAATAATCGGTTCTACAACCACAGGTACCTGCTTTTCGAATGTTTGATTTAAAAATAAATAAAATTTTCAAAAATCTTGCAATGCCTTTACTAAAAGCTCTCTCCGTGCCTCGTCAGAGAGCCGAGAGGGAGGTGCTGAAGGATACCTGGGCACGAAGAAGAATTAAAGAGCAGCAGGCTGTATGTTTACTCCTGACAGTCAAGCAGTCGTCCCTCCTGGCAAGGCGAAAAAACACAGAAGTTAATTAAGAGGGCCCGTTTTGTCTACAAAGCCTTTTACGGTCCGCGGCCTTTGCTCAGATACACTTACTCTTTCCATCAGTCACATCAGTACCTCCAGGTTGCTGCAGAGCATTGGCAGGGGACCCCGTGGAAGCTTTCTCCTTTATAAATTTTTCACACTGGTTCTATTACCTGGAGTGGACTTCCTCTCCATAAGAATACAGCCTGATCCCCCCAGACCTTTATCAACCCTCGGTGCATATGCCATGAGGAAGAAAAATAGCGCATGCAGACCACACTTCCTCCTTTTTTCATTCACAGCAGCTCTTCAGAACGTAAGAGTTTCAGGACAAATTAATTAAAAATTATTTTAGGACATCTGAATAGTGATGTTAGAAAGATGCACCAGATTTTGTAAGGAGACTCTCAAGGCCATATTAATCTCTTGGATACGGCTACGAATGGCCATTGAAGTTGGAGGAGAAATCTCAGTTGTTGGACTCCCTTGGAAATGAAAACCGATTTACAGTTTTGATGTCTTTGCGGGCTCTCACTCAAATGACTTAACACAAAATAGTCACACGTTGGAAATGACAAAAGTATTTTTCTTGTCCCTACTAACTTCCCTCCTCACATCCCACAAGGAAATTAACGAAAATTTAATTCAACCCCCACACGGAAGTCCAAAAGGGAGGATTGCTGGCTGTTGCAGATAGGGGTGCTTCAAGGGGGAACACTAATTCTAGGAGAGAGAATCCAGGAATTCATTCTCCTGAAATGCAGGTTCAAGAAATAATTCAAAAGAATGGTTGAAGACTGCATCCTACAATGCCTGGCTATCTTGTACTCCTGTGAGTCAGACCGCTGATCTTCTTAAAACCTGCTCCCTTTGCACCAGGAGAGGCTGGAGTTAAGGATCCTCAATCTCACTTCCACAAGTTTAAAGCCAGTGTAACTTCTGACTCTTGTGGGTGTTACTTTTGATTTATACTCATGACACTGAGAAGAAAATCAGATCAAGGGACTATAAATCAAACAGGGATCAATACTGAGCATCAAGGTACTAATTCTATCTCCCAAAACAGCCCTTACAAGCTGCAGGAGGCCAGGAGACAATTCCCCCAGCGCAAGACAGGAGATTTATGTTGAGCTCTGGTCCTGGTGCAGGGGAGATGTCGGAGGTGGAAGGGGATGGGTCTGCACTGCACACTATTAAGAATCTGTGTCTGTCTGGGCTGTCAAACAGTCTGTAAGCAGCTTTGGGAGTTGTCATAAATCAGCACACCCTTGCGTTGGGGACCGTTGATGAGAGCCAAGTTGGTTTAAAATTATCTTTCACTGTGTTTTACTTTCAGGAATCACTACAGACCCTCAGCCTCATGCTCTACCTAATGGAAGGACCACAGGATAAGAAACGGTAGGTGGCTGAGAGCTCTTCCCCAAAACCATACTCTCCCAAATGGGATAGCAGTTTTCTTCATCTTCCCCCAGTGACACGGCAACAGTAAAGCTGGTCCCTAAAGCGAGCTGAAATGTTTCATGACTTGAGCAAACGTGCGCTGGCTGGAGAGGGCTGCGCCACCAGTCTGTGGGAGGATGTAGTTCAGCAGTTCAGTGTGTTCTGTAAGCAGCCCATGAAGTGCAGGACAGATGTCCACGCGAGTCAACAGCTTGTCTGGTGGAGTCTTAATTTGTTTTTAGGAGACATATTAAAAAGGATGAGGCAATTTGGCTGCTTTATGCCAGCACCGGTAAATGTGACTATATATATTCTAAAAGTCTGAAATCAAAGGGCTCGGAAGTAGAGGAGTAGGGGAGGCATAGAAAATGGACAAGTATTTTGCACTTTAGAAAATTTTACAACTTATTAATCAAAGCACAAATTGTGCAGTTCCTTGCTTTGTAGAAATTTGCAGAGAAGTGTGATTGAAAGGGGAGATTTGTTTGGGGGTGTATGGGGGGCTGGACAGGAGAGATTGACGGCATGTTGAACTGCAATAGCTGGTAGCATAATTAAGTAATAAAAAGTAGTAATTACAGGACATGTCAAACAGAGTTGTAAGGCAGGAGGCCAAAGGCCAAGTGATTAACCATCTGAGAAGTGTAACAATTCCCTGGAAATGCCCAGCCCAGAGTGCTGCTGCTGCAGTGAAATATAATTTAATAAATGCCAAGGAGTAGGGCCAGCTTTACATTTCAAGTCTGAGCCAATGGCACTGCCTCCCATCATTCTCCCAGTCTACGTGAAAATGAGTCAGTGAGGGCCTCGGGCTGCTCCCCTATGAGGCTGAGCACACGATCCCTTACTTTGTGCCTGTGAAGCTCAGCTTTCCCTCGACTCGCCTCCTCAGAGCTGGGCTGCGGGACCTGGCGCGACCACATCTTTCCTGTCCCAGCAGTAGCTGAGGCTGGTGCACACTGAGCCATTTGATTTTGCTCTAGACAGGACCGGGAGCACTAAGTCAGCTGAAGACGAGATGTGTTTCAGAAAGCTGTTCTTCATCATCTTGCAGCAATGGTAGGAGTCTCCTAGCAAAGGTGTGGTGTCTTACTTGAATGTATCTAAGCTATCTGCCGAACACACACTGAGGATAATTTCTATTGCTGTAGATTTCACACAGAGAAGTTTCTACTTCATTAGTTCCAAAGACATAAAGGGAAAAAACCCCCTGATCTCCATCTCAGTACAGAGATACATAAGGTTGTATTTTTCTCTGAAAGTATTTCTGTCTGCTGCTTCAGGAATGGAGGCAGTAAATCCATTAATGAACTAAAACGCCTTATAATCATTCAGACTTCAAGAACTCGGGTTGAGCTGAGCTCAGGACCGTGATGGCTTTTACCCGTTATAGGTTGGCACTCCTGATGTACACTTGAACACCGTTCATACAGATGCCAGTCTTCTGTGGAGCATTGCTACCCCGCTGCTAAGTACACATAAAAGGTCTAAACTAGTCGCTTTTAAATTTTGTTTTATGTGCCTCCTGCTCAAGGAACAGGAGGCCTTGACTTACCTTCTTTAAACACTTGGCTATTTCTTATATCTCTCTATCATCACCCCTTATTCCTCTAACGTCTAAGATATATAGTTCTAATCTTTTAATCTCTCCACACACTGCAGCTTTCTATTCCCTTAATCATTTTCACTGCCTTCCCTAGACCTTTTTCATTTCTGTTCTATCCTTCTGTAAGACTGGAGAGCAAAGCTGAGGAAAGGGCCCATGCTGAGGTGTCACTTCATATAAAAGCTACGTAATAATTTTGTGCTTTCATCTAGCTTTTCCTTAATGCAAATGAACATTTCATTTGCTTTTCTGGCCGCCATTTCTTATGGAATAGATGTCTTATTGGCAATGATGCCTTGTTCCTCTCCTGACTACCTACGGTTAATTTAACACCAACTCCACATATGAGTAGTTTTAAATTGTTTTATTTTTCCTTTTGGTATGCTTCACTGTATGCTTACTTAAACTGAGCTGATCCCTGAAACGTAGTCCACCCAGCTCTTTAAGAGACTCACAAAATGACTTAGTTTTATTGATGCTTTTGGCAATCTACATGATTATTTGGGCTCAACGGAAGGGCTGGTCCTGGAGCATCACACCACTAGCCTTAGCCTGACACGGTTATTACTCTTGCCTTCATAAGAGAACCAATGCCCATGCAGCTGCTTACTCTCCCAAGAAATGTTTGTGGGAGGCTAGTTAAAACCTTGTCGCAGATGGAAATTTTTGAAACCTACTGCCTTCTCCACTCCGCTGCAGGAACATGAAGAAGTATAACAGACTAGAGAGAGATTTTGGTTTCCATTTTACAGAACAGTACAGTTTTGTCCATGAAATAACATTAAGCAGCGTTTTATAACTACCGTATTTTTAGCTTATTTATTTTATTAAAGTGAATATTGTATCTCTTTGCTTTCCAGGTGTTTTCTAGTATGAGAAATGTGCACATATAGGTACCTGACACTCCTTCAGCATACTATGCGCCTGACACTGCCTAAGTAAGCTTGTGTGTTTGCCACTGACTTACGGTGTAACCTCAGAGAAGTAACACGCTTTGGCTCCATTACTGTATTTGGATAATGCAAATCACGATAGCAACCTTTTTTAGTTAAGTACATTGAACCCATTCACAGCAACTATATTATAAAGATCTTTTCCTCTAACCACGGGATGCACACAAGTGCTACCACATCTTTTTATTTTTCTGTAAAATCCCCTCTTAAATCATCATAATACCAATTTTCCATTAATCTTACTGACTGTAAATAAACGCTAGTGATAGAAGGACACAGATTTTTTTTTCTTTTGCCTTTCAAAGACATTCGTAAACACAGCCTTATGGGCAACCAGGGAGCACAAGAGCCTGCCCGTAGACATCCAAGGACCACAACACTCACTGCCTACATAAGCCAGGACATGAAACGTTCTAGGTACCTGGTATCTGAGGCTGCTCTAAGACCTTTATCTCATTTCTAGAGTGTTACTGAACATATTAACATTAAAAAATAACCAGTTATGTAAATAAGTCAACTGTATTACTAATTTCAATGACAAAATTAACTCCTCACTTTAATAGGTGATGAAAATGCCTGCCTTCCTCTCCCTTCACCCACACTCTTCCTCAGCCTCAATTATGAATCACTTCTTTGTTCCAGCAAAGTGGCAGAGGAATGCTATCCCCTATGCAATTTCCTTACCGTGTG
The DNA here is from genome assembly GCF_034619465.1 of Leptosomus discolor. Taxonomy (NCBI): domain Eukaryota; kingdom Metazoa; phylum Chordata; class Aves; order Leptosomiformes; family Leptosomidae; genus Leptosomus; species Leptosomus discolor. The sequence continues at coordinate 4,561,934 of NC_141407.1, read as the reverse complement.
CATAAGAAACCTTTTTCTACTTCTCTGTTCAACCTTGGGTCTTATTGAATGCGACGCTTTCCAGTCCCTTGCTGCAGGCAAGGCTGGCAGGGACAGAGCAGATGCTCCACATGGGTCCAGCAAAGAGGTTTGTGGCAGAGCTGGTGGCTGCAAAAAGGCAGCAGTTATTCCTGGAACAGCAGAGGGAAGGAAGCATCGTGGTATTTACCTCTGTGCAGGTAATTCTGGCTGTAAAATAAAAATGGCTGTTAGCGGAAAAAGGCTTCAAAATTTGGCGTTTCTTAGTTTTTAAAGATACTGTGACTTTCTGAAAGTCTCCTTCTTTTCTCTTTTCAAGCACAGAGAGACAGAGTGTGTAAACCTGTGGTCCTGGCACTTTGGAAACTCCCTGTGGTTTGTTTGGGGGTTTTTTGTTTCTGGGAAACGGTGAGCTATTCAGAACAAAACGGAGTTTTTGAAAACCCAGATTTACCTTTGAGATGGAAATTGCAGGTACACTAGCTGGCTGTGTTGAGTACTGGGTTACTGGCTCTTACAGTCTAAGTGCTCCCCCGTGTGTTTGCTCTCGTCCTCTTGCTATAATTTTGGCTAGAAATTCCCTGCAAGCTTAAAGAAAAAAAAAAAAAAAAAGGCTGGGGGAAAAAAAATCAGCAGATTTCAGCAAAATTTCCGGCTCGTCTCTATTAAATACCAAATGTCCCTCAGAAAAAACCCTAGATATTTAGGTTTCTTAGTCATGGTCACACTTCTGTCTCTCTGATCTTTTAGGAATCAGTCTCTGAATAGCTCCATGAGTTGATTGACACAGTTTAATTGCAAGACCAGGTCTCTGTGGGATGGGCAAGGTGCTAGCGGGGTTGTCATCTCCAGCTTGGATGCCCCAGGACTCTCTGGTGACTGGAAATGGCCCAGAGAGACTGAGGAGGCAAGGGAGCATTTTTGCCTTGTCCTGGGGCTCAGAGAGGCTCTCTGGGAAGACTGCGAAAAACAAAACCTGTGTGTCTTCCTGCCAAGAGCCTGGTCTAATGTGCTGAGCAGCAAAGAAAGCATCATAAATTGCACACGCTGGTCATTTGTGTCACAACCAGGAGGCTCAGTAATCCATCAAAAATTAAGCTGTAGCTGATAAACTTTTTTTTTTGTTTACTGCTCTTTATTAATTATGGCTTCAGGGGAGCCACATGCATTTGGATAAGAGGAGTGGAAAGTTTTCAAGTTCTGATGTAGCGTCTGCTCTGCAGGAACAGAAACAGTTTACAAATTCAGGCTAAAGTGCATGCTGTAAGCTACCTGACACAGCCGTAGGTGAAAGGAACATATTTCTGAATTTTCTCACTGATGTTCTCCATTGATTTTTCTGAGACAGCCTAGGCAAATCATTTAAACTCTGTGCCTAAGTTTACTCATGCCTTCGATGAGCAATGTATGATATAAAGTGACTGCCTCCCACAGACCCCACGAGCCTTTAATTTATGTTTGTAAGGTGACTCGAGCTGCTTTGCTTGAGTCTGTAACTGCAAGACGTTACTAACAATTCAAAAACAACATGTGACATGAACGAGCGAGCGTTGAACGTGTGGATAAACACTCAGATTTGTAACAGAGATTTTCCACCTATGAAAGTAAAAGTAAAGTTTGCAACTCCAGGTGCTTTTACCTTGGGAAATGTTCCAGGGTCTCTCCCTTTGCAGGCATTACAAGTTCTGTTCTGTCCCACAGAGTCCAGCTTCACGGTCCTGGGCAGAGTTTTGTTGTGACTAATCCTTTCCCTCTGCACAGTGTTACACGGATAATTGCGCAGATACTGTATGTCTTTTAGCAGACTTACTGGGATTTCTTGCACTACCGTACAGCAGATCTCTTTTATTTAAGACTTCAGATGAAGCATTTAATGTGCTTTTTTTTTTTTAACATTCTTCAATCGGTTCACTTAGGCGAATTCCTAAGCAGATGCAAGAATACATTTTAGTTGAATTTCAGGGGATACTTATTGCATGTTAAATACCACTAGGCAATTATTTAATGAGGTTTAACAAGTATGTAATAGATAGATTACTTATGACCTAGATGTGAAACCTCAATGAATATGTTTAATCAATTGGCATTCAATTAACATACATTAGGCTTTTCCTGCAGCACAGTGCTTTATTTTAGCTGTCTGGCTAACAGACCAAGCTTGCATACTTGTTAACTACGTGCTGTCTATAATTTTAGGTCCAATATTATACATGTAATAAAAAAATTAATTGCAAACCTGCTCTTGGTAAGTTTATTGGCCTGTAATTACCTATTTAGAAGTGTAAATCCCAATTGGTGTGTCAGTATACTCAATTATCTTCTCTGTATTCATGACTGTAGGGATCTCTCTATGCCCCAGACAGTTACAGCCATATCTTTTTTTCCAATTCAGCAAAAGAAACTAGCTAGTCCCTTCTTTTGAACGACAAGATTTTTACTGGCTGTAAAAAGCTAATATGGGATTAAAGTGGAATATAAATGAGCATTGCTGATATATGTCCTAGGGTGGAATTACTCTCTTTAAACATCACAAACAATCCAGAAACTCCTTTGCATCTCTGTAGCGCTATAGTTTAATTAAAGCTTAATAAGGAACACAAATTTATACAGGTCTCTGTCCAGTTGTGTTCATTAATGTATGTGTAACTTTGTGACTTTTGTTCTCCTCAGCAGTAGAAAAATTGTCTCGCTCCAAAGATTGTCAGAAACACGTAAAGCACTGTTGAATGATGTTGAAGGCAAGCTTAGCCAGGAGAACTGATCAGAAAGGAATCAATTTCCAGCATCACTCAAAGTGCTACAGAAGCTGTGTAGCATGTGATGTCTTCAGCTTCCTGTAGAGGTTTGGAAACACCCTTGTCCTACCTCTGCATGTACAGACAGCTAAACCATTTTCTTCATGTGATTGAAAAAGAACAGAGGAAAGTAAAAAACACTGGTAATGCTGAACAATATTTTCTGTAAACCGGTTAATTTTCTAGAGACCTACAGCTTATTCCACCCAAGCTGATATGTAGAGCTCTGCAATATGTTTTCTAAACTCTGTCCTTCGATCCCAGTCTAATTCCCCATCTGACTTCACAGGCTTCACATCACCATGTGCTGCACAAGGAATAATGCAGAATTTCTGGAAAAGGGAAAATGGTTTTGTGAGGACAGAAACCACAGTGGGAGAAGTGAGAAAGCAACCCAAATCTTGGCATACTGCTAACTGGCTTAAGAATACATAAAATGCCAATTTTGGTTCAGTTCCCCGTCTTTCAAACAGAAGAAGCCTCAGTGTGCTCTGAGGGAAGAGCTGGAGTGGAGGTTAGAACATGGCAGAATCCTCACACATCCTCTCTACACATCAGTTACGACAGATCATGTGCCAGAAGAGTAGCTGTGTGCCTTTGGCCAATTTTAATTCATATCTTTATCTTGGAGTAGGTTTCTTTTTGGAAAGAAGTTCTGTGACTCTGGCTAATTTGCCATGTTCTGTACTTACAAACACTGTTTTCTAGCACCAGATCTCATAGGTCCAGGCAAACTTTGGTGTCAGAATCAGAAGGGCTATAAAGCAAGAAGATACATTCTGTACCTTTCTTCTGCAGAAAGGACACCCTGCAAGATTAAAGTAACTGGATTTTGATCAGCATTTCCCATTTGCACTGGGCTCTTTACGAATTGAAATGTAAAAGGTCAAACCTCCAAAAGCATTTTTCATTTCTAAAGAGGTTTGTTCACCACTGTAATTTAATAGCCATGCCAAAGCTGATAAGATTTTGGAATCTGTCCATGGCGTGTATTGATGTCACAGGTCAAAAATAAAGGCTTCAATGTAATTTATTTCTCCAAGCACAGTGAATATAATAACTCAAGCACAGAGCAATATGTTAAAACTAAATTATATTCAATAAAGATGACTTATGCTGGTCTTCTAAAAACTAAATACACTTGGCTCAATTCAAATGCGCTCATTACTGTGGTGCAGTGGCCTCCAAGAGGTACTTCAGCATTGCTCAGTGGGCAACGTACGGCTCTGGATCTGGATCTAGGCTGTGGGGTATGAGGGCATTGCAAGAGGGACAAGGTTGTTACTCTTTTCTCTGTTGAAAATCTGACTTAAGGGAGCATTTTCCTGCACTGGCTTCTTCTGTTTTGCTTTCTGCTGGATGGAATGATGCATAAGAACAAAAATTCGTTCCTGCTATAAATAGAATCTACTCATGTGATACAAGGAGGAGGAGAGCAGATGCTGCACACACAGCTTCAACTGGAGTGTCATGCTTTAACATGCAGTTAGGGATGGGGGAAGGAGCCACTTTCAAAACACTGGAAAAGAAAATTATCAACAGAATAGGTACAGCAGAGGAAGCCAGGTATAGCATTTCCTCTGCTACCCAAACTGTAATTTAAAAATATCTAACATTGAGATTCAGCAGTTGGTCCACTCTTAGTCTTTCACCCGTGATCTGAAGGAGGAAGCTGCCAGTGATGCTGTCATTCCATGCAGATATTTACTGAACACAGGAAATCCAGCATTGTCACAGTGGAGTGTTGAGCTTCACCCTTACAGCAAACCAGAAATCAGCAAGTTTGAGTACCAACCCCGACATATCTTTTAGCTTTCACCCCTTTTTTTTTTTTTGGTAACAATTTCAGCATGTTGCCTCTGCTTGTAAGAGTTTCTTTACATGACCAAGAGTTTCTCCGGGTGCCTCACATATGAGATAATGAGACCCAATTTGGACTACTTGCTTCTGGCTGGTTGCCACTGCATTATTTGAGTCAGTAACTCTTCCTGAGAATTTGTAAAGTCATAAAAAAGTTGTATTTGATTTCAGAGAATTTCGTAGGTTTATGTCATCAGACTATGGGTTCAGTTCTTGAGGCTCTTGTAAGAGCTGAAGAGACAAACTCTGCCTCCCAGCTGCAGGGCTGTGGGGCTGCCTGAGCATTGGAGATACCATCAAGGAGAACATCATTTGCTCTGCTCATGGTCTTGGTTGAAGCATATCCAGGGAGAAGCAGCAACCCTATGATCCCAGTATGCAGGCAAATACCAAGGATACTGCATTGGATAAACCTACAGGGTCTGTGATGATCCCTAGGAACGATAAAACTGTATAACATCAGACGGTGCGTTTCTCCAGAGCTGCACTTACTTCTAGCAGCAGGGTCTTGCTGGGAGCAGCAATACCTCTGTACAAGTTTGCATTGAGTTTGAAATCTTTAGGTTATATGGATGATTTAGGTTTTAGTACAACGTCTACACAACTAATAATTTTCAGTAATTTGTGTGTCAGAAGAATTGCTTATATGCTGGTATCCAGTTAGCTGATTGTAATGTATCTAATGTCACACACCTACAAAGAGCTACAGGGACGAGAGGAAGGGTCAGGTCTGTAGTTGTCTCCAGGCTCTAATGAAAATCCAGTCATGACTTCCTCTAAACAATGGAAGACTTCAGCTGGGGAAGTCAATCACTGTGAGGAAGAGCAATCAAATGGCAGTCTTGATTATGAAAATCAAAACAGTGAAAAATTGGTGGCATTTACCCTATCACAGCTGCAGTTGCAGAATGACCACTGGTACAGACTGAATCAGGCTAGAAGGTATCATAATTTGCATCAAAAGCTTCAGGATTAAACTAAAACCAAATAAAATCCTAATTCATTAACAAAATCGACAGTGAAAGGCTGTAAGACAAGCACAGAATCAATTTCAATTTGAACTGAAGAATAAATCAGGCACTACAAGGCTTTGATTTACAGGTCACACATCTTTCTGCAGGATGCTATCAACCAGTAACAACCACTGCCAGTTTACAGGGAAGTAAACATGAAGTCAGGGTAGGTGAGGTCATCTGGAAAGAGTTGAAACAGCAATATCAGCTTCTCCAAAATATCCTCACAAAAACAGCAGCATCAGTTCTCTATAAAACAAAGAACAATGTTGGAAAATACTATGTGAGTCAAGACAAGAGAAAGGAGATGGATCATGAAGCCGAAGTGGCTTCTGAAAGAAGCAGCAGGAAAACACTTCATCCGCTCGCTGAGGTCCTTACTGTCAGGTCACAGCAGCTGGAGCCTCTCTTCAGGATTAACAAGGGAAGTTATTTAACAGCAAAAGCAAGAGGTGAAGTGGCCAAACCACTTTTAGAAAGCACCAAGCTGGCAGAAACTACACGAAACTATTGACTTCAGCAAACAAACTTCCAGCATTAAGAACAGCAGTGAAACACTATACAGAAACTCAACAGCAGTTCTCAAAGTTGAAGTCCATCAGTGTTACCAAAATGGTGACTGGTTGCTGGGATGGAAGCACTGAGAAAAACACGACTGCTCTGCAAAACCTGTGGCCAGCAAAGCGGCTTTATGGTCACAATAGGAAAGAAACAATGTCCGGTAAACTGGGAGGGCCTCCTGCAGTGTCTTTCTCAGCAAAATAGAAGAGTTGGGTATGGTAAGTCCTACAGGAGAAGTATCATAGTTTGACCCAGAAGACCATATGTTTACCATATGAACAAATCAAAACAGTGTTGATTATAATTAAAAAACCCCAGTAATCAACAGACCAGTCTCTAAGCTCAGGGAAGCATCATCACATAATTTCTAGATTGCAAAAAGCACTCAACAGTGCCACTGCAAGTGGATCTGGGACGTCTGAAGGTGTAATACAATACAAATGGAGATGTGTCCTCTGTCAAGCGCCATCCCGAGGTCAGGGTGAATTCAGTGACAGCTTGTTTGCCTGATGCTACAGCAACACTGAATTCAAAGGTGGGTTCTCCCACACCTACTACTTGGCATTGCCTCCAACTTCACTGCAAGAAATAAATAAAAAGTTTCCTTATGAAATACATGATGTGCTTTCAACAATAGCTATATTAAAAAAAAGAATCAAATATTGTAATGACAGGATCACTCTTAAAAATGACAGCTTAGCCAACATTGAGGTGAGGACCAGAAGGCTATGCAGAACTGTGGGGAAAATACTGATAATTTTCACATTGAAAACAAGCTTTGCGATCACTGCAGTAGTTTCAAATTCAAGAACAGCTTTGGAAGGTAGGGATGACAGTCAACAAACTTCTTTGCATATGTTGGCAGAAACAATCTCCCGTGCCATGGAGATTTCAGAAAGAAAATAATGCTGTGAATTAGAAGATGGTCGTTGCCTGTACCACCTTCAAATGTATTTGTTTATTGAAACTACGCAGCTTAGTATCAAAAAGGGCATTTTTGCTTTTTTTCATTTCCCTCTTACAGATGGATGTGAAAAACTGAAAAACCATAGCAGATACAGGCAGATATGAAATGCTTTTGAAAGCAAATGCTGTAGGAAACTCTTGATAGCAAGTAAAATTCATTTCTAAAAAAGTCAGGTGTCATGGTTTAACCCCAGCCAGCAACTAAGCACCACACAGCTGCTCGATCACTCCTCCCCGCTCCTAGTGGAATGGGGAAAGGAATAGAAAAAAACCCAAACACAACCCTCACGGGTTGAAATAAGAACAGTTTAGTAACTAAATGTAATACTAACAATAATAATATGTAATAATTATATTAATGAAGAGGAATACAACAAAAAACCAGGAGAGAAGTAAACCTAAGAAAATACAAGTGATGCACAATGCAATTGCTCACCACCCACCAACTGATGCCCAAGCAGCGAACCGCCCACCCAAGCCAACTCCCCCCAGTTTATATACTGGGCATGACATCCTGTGAATGGAATATCCCTTTGGCCAGTTTGGGTCAGCTATCCTGGCCGTGCTCCCTCCCAGCTTCTTGTGCACTTTCTTGCCTGCAGAGTATGGGAAATGGAAAAATCCTTGACTTGGGGTAAGTGCTCCTTAGCAACAACTAAACCAGCAGCACGTTGTCAACATTATTCTCACACTGAATCAAAAACACACTATACCAGCTACTAGGAAGAAAGTTAACTCTATACCAACTGAAGCAGGACACCAGGGAATTATCAGATCTCAGCAATCATGCTTTCTGAAGCTATCCAAAGAGACAGCCTGATGTATCTGATAAGGAGAAGGTCAGCACATCTTCCCACATTTGGACAGCAGAAAGATCTGTCTAAAAGGTCCCCTTTTATCTTCATTTAGCCCATACCTGGGGCTAAAGTATAGCAGTTATTCTATCACCCAATGACCCCTCCCCAGTTGAGAAGGGGACTCAGGAAAAGGAGAGAAGATCCGAAGGCTGAAGCAAGGACAGATCTAATGAAACAGCAAAACAAATAAAGTATACAAAGTTATACTCAGCCTAGAATGTCTGGCTGTTATAATCCTCAGGAGCAGGCAAAACCTCAACCAGAACTCCTGCAGGAACTCCTCCTTCCTCAGCAAACCTTCCCCCTTTATAATGACCATGACATCGTGGGATGGGCTACACCTGTAGCTAGCTCAGGTCAGCTGCCCTGGCTGACTTGAGCTTGCCTAGCATGGCTGCCCATGATTCTATCCCAGCCAAACCAGGACACTTTCTAACTCTACACACCCTCTATTCAGAGGAGAAAGTGTAATACGTTAAAAAATCAAGCTACGTGCAAAGGTAGGCTGGATGTAACATGCCTTTTAAAAATTGCTGGGGAGGCCTGGAATCTATGCAGTGGTGTGAGAAAAAAACTGTTGTGGTGAGCTTAAAAATAAATGGATGGGTAGGAGGGCTGGATAGAGCAGGGAGCATCTAGAAGTAACAGAAGAGGAAGGAAACAGTCCGTGAAAGAAGCCAAAAGAAAGGAAAGCTGGTGATAACATAAGGCCTGAGGAAGGGCAAATGCAAAGCAATTTGGAAAGCAATACTAGGAAAACCAGCTAAGTGGGAAACCACTCAGCTGAGAAATGTGTCTGTATGCACATGCAAGAGAAACAAGACAAAGGGAATAAAAAAGTAAAAATACTCTGCAGAAAGTGAGGAGGCTGTAGCAGATGACCAGTGCTGCTCTGTGGGCAGCCATGGGGCACTGCAGGGTATGTACAGCACAGAGCAGAGCACATGCTGGTGTCAGAGCGGTGAATCCTACAGGTAAGCAAATGGATCAAAGAGGATTTCGATTTTGATAATTCTGGCAGGACAATCCAGGCAAAGTGCTGAGGGCAGTAGTTCTGGCTTCCCGACGTGGCTCAGCTTGTGTGGAGGGGTCACCTCATACGTGTTTCCTCAAGGTCAGGAGGAAGCCCAGCGCTATCTATCCCATTCCCGTTTTTTGGCTTGCTTCCCGCATTCGAGATGGATGATCTACAAGCAAACATGAGCAACAGGTTTTTTGGGTTTGCCCATTGATATTACAAGACTTTTTGCCTCTCCTGTGAAATCACCCCGGGGGCCAAACAATGCAGAAGGGATGCCAGACACTCGCAGCCTGTCCTTGCAGGGATCTGTGTTCCACTCTGGTCTTACTGCTCTGCAGCTGCACAGCCTTGGAGCAGCTCCAGCTGCAAGTCAGTATAAATTTTCTATTAACTCAGCATATTTCTAATAAAAAAATAACAGCAACACTACTGGGTCAGACCAACTGTCCCTCTGGCCTGGTTTTCTATAAAGAAAGAGGTTTAAAAAAGCTAATTGGTAGAGTTGCCTGGTACAAGGTGGGTGAACACATTCAGTTAAATTTCATTAATTTCATAACTTTCAAGCCATTTACTTCAGGGTAAAATATATTTCTGCTGTCTGTTATGTTTTGCATTAGGTTCAGGACTATTCTGCAACTAAACCCTCAGATCAATGTTAGTAAAGGTTATTAAAAATGTATTTCAAATAGATTTTTTTTTTGTTTGCTAGTTGACCAGCCCTGGGCAAATGCTTGCATCACACGGGAAGCAAACAGGAAGAGCCAGGACTCTAACAAATGGACCTCAGGAAGGGTGAGAAAGATGACTAATTTTCGAGGAGCTATGTAGTTCCATAAGACTGTGGTTGTCTCACACAGGGCAACAGCAAACTCCAACAGAGAGCTGAAGTCTCTTATTCCTTCTTTCTCTAGGTGCAGTTCATTACCCATTCCAGTGGTGTGGAATTTGTGCAAAGTTTTTGATGACCCTGGAATGCACTTACAACGAGGAATGGACATTACCGGGACTAATGTGAGCACAGCAATTAGTGTTGTCTACCCAAAGCGTCCCTGGCATCCTCCAGCACACTGCGGCTTAAAGCCACAGCCTTAAATGTCTGTGAAAATACTCTGCTTTTACATGTGCAGTGTGTCCTGTCCTTAGTCTCCATCATAAAGCAGGTCTGCAGACAGGGGAAGCCTTCGAAGCCTCTTTCTTTCCCAGCAAGCTGCAATAGATGTAAGCTCAGTCAGCATGCCCATGGTCCCCATTCGCCCAGCACAGCCCAGTCATGCTGGGAACAAAGACTTCAGTTTTTGGCTTTCAGCAAGCACTGCCACCACTGCTCAAATCAAAGCTCCCACAACGAGCTCGGCACCCCCAGCCTGGCCTGACACTGCTGCACCAGGGGAGCAAACCCCAGCAAAGTCTGTGCATCAGCTGCGGGCAGCAGGATGGTCCGCGCTGGCAAACAGCATAACCATCCCCTGCACCAGCGGCCGAGGGGCTGGTGACAGGGTAATGGGAAAATGTCACAGGGCATAAACACAAGGGCATCCTTCCCACTGCTCGCAGCTCATTATGGCTCTGACCTACAGGGATCTGGGCTTATTTCTGTAGCTAGTGGAACTAGTGGTTTACATATAAATTATCTGATGAATGTAGCCTTGTTTTCTGTTCATGAATCATTCATGACCTGAGTCCAGTTTAGGCAAAAATGTGCATTTTCCGTAAGTGTCCTCTGAATCCTTTGAGGAGTGCTGAGCTCACGGGTGCGCACAGGCTGCCCTTTAGGGCTGTTTGCTACACGCAGCCTGCAATTGGGCAGGTAACGGGGGGTTATTCTCCCCCTCTACTCTGCCCTGGTGAGGCAACATCTCGAGTACTATGTCCAGTTCTGGGCCCCCCAGTTCAAGAGGGACAGGGAACTGCTAGAGACAGTCCAGTGGAGGGCTACGAAGATGAGGAGGAGGCTGGAGCATCTCTCCTACAAGGAGAGGCTGACAGACCTGAGGCTCTTTAGCCTGGAGAAGAGAAGACTGAGAGGGGACCTTATCAATGCTTATAAATATCTGAAGGGCGGGAGTCAAGAGGCTGGGGCCAGGCTCTTCTCAGTGGTGCCCAGTGACAGGACAAGGGGTAACGGGCACAAACTGGAGCATGGGAAGTTCTGCCTCAACATGAGGAAAAACTGCTTTACATTAAGGGTGGCAGAGCACTGGAACAGGCTGCCCAGGGAGGTTGTGGAGTCTCCTTCCCTGGAGACATTCAAAACCCATGTGCATACAGTCCTGTGTGACCTGCTTTAGCAGAGGGATTGGACTAGATGATCTCCAGAGGTCCCTTCCAACCCCTACCACTCTGTAACTCTTGTGATCTGATTTTTGCCTCCTTCACTGGATGGCTTAATTGTTTAAAACCAGGTGTAAAATGATAATGCCAAATAGTAGTTTTCTTCAGACATGAATTCCCTTGCTTACCTTCAAAGATGGTAATTATGAGCTGCATCTGTTCTACAAACTTCCCTATAGACAAAAATCTTTACAGTCACCTGGACTGCCGTTACACAGCGCATTCCAGCCCACAATGCTCAGGCTGCCCAGTCCTTCCCAAAAAACATCACATAGGAACATCTTCCCTCATCTGGACACCCAGGTCCTGTTGGCCTTTTCCAGCTTGATTAAAAAGCTTTGTAGCACATTGTTCATGCTTCACCTTACATGGCTGTTAAAGGGCTTTGCCCCCACTTCTCGCTATATAGACTTTTCTCTAATTTCAAGCCTAAATTAACTCCTGGCTTATTTAAACCATTCGTCCTCATGCCCATCACCATTATTTCTTTTCAGTAGTAATTTTCTGCTTTGGGTGTTTGCCTCTCCATGTGTTCCATTCCCCATCTTTACCTAACTAAACTAAGTGTTTTTTTCCTCTCTCAGTTGAGTAGTCCTTGCATTCCTTTGATTGTCCTAAATCCCCTTACTGGAACATTTACTGTTTGAATTCTTCACTCTCACGCTTGGGGAAAGAGAACAGTGCACACTATTCTGATGAGGTCAGACCAACCTTTGTAAAATTGAATTAGTTCTTCTGTAGACTTCTAGCTTTAACTGGAAATCCAACTTGGGTATATCGGATCATTTTTTCTTGTGACTATATAATTGGCACTTAATAGTTAACCTGTGATGTCTAAGTACACTTGGGTCTTTCTCATCCTCAGTCATTTCTAACAAATAGCTGAATTCTTGCTACTGCTCTATGAGTACCTGTCCATATGTTATATATAATTATATTTTATCCCTTTTCTATTACTTCAGTTTTCAAGGTCAGTCCTCAGTTAATAGCCCCATCCTGGTTTGCATTGACAATGCTCCTACCACCGCACGAGCGGTAAGTGTCATTGGCACGCTCATACGTTTCCCTTCCAAGGTCAATACAGAAATGAAATATGTTCAGTCCCACTCCTGATCCTCAGGGATGTTTACTGGTAACCTCACTTCAGAGGGACAATTCCCCTTTCAGTGTTCCCTGTCATTGGCTCCCCTTTAGCCAGCGCTCTACCCACTTTACAGTTCCTGTATAAATTCTCAGCGCTTTGAGTTGAGCTGATAATTTCCCATGTGGCACTATATCAAATGATACCTTCGGTCCAGATAGATGAGGTATCTTGCATTTCCTTTGTCTACAAAAATCATTTATCTTATCAATTTTATCACAAATGGACATGGTTTGCCCAGAAGAATTTAATCGTCAACAGGATGATCGTGACTGCAACAGAAAATTGGAGAGTGGGCTGCGCTCCCCGGCAGCTCTGCTGGACATGCTCACTTGTCGAGGGGACTCTAATTTCAGAGACAATATTTCCTGCACTGCTACCCCTTGAAATGACCCACTCTGCCACCGGAGGCTGTGAATAGATGGCTTGTTCCTGGTACAGAGGCTAAAGTCAACGCGAGTGATATATTTTCATACAGCAGGCAGTTACAGCCCGGCACTCCAAGGAGAGGAGCTGGAGCATTTACCTGTTTTACTTTCGTTGCTGTTATATATCTGTTTGTTTATTACAAGGGAAAAGGTGCACGTTTTTTACACAAAACTGATATGTTTAGTGCTTTCTCTTTATGTTTTGAGCAGTTAAGCTATTCAGTGTTTTAAGGGTAGTATTGGTTCTTTATAACTCTATGCCGACAATAAGAGTCTAAGATAATGGAGCCTAAAGAGAGAGATTTTTCCATTCCCATATTGTTTCTGAAATATGGAGCGATCAAATGCACTCAGTAGAAGGTTTCTATCAGTAAATCTTCAGTAAAAGTGCCTTTAAAAGTTGGGTATAAAGATTGTGGAAGGGAAAATGGCTTGAGGTTTTGGTAAAACTCAACAAAAGTTTTGTGAAAATTCTTTAAAGGCACTGGAGCAGGTTTTCTCTAATTGTGATATCAAAATGCCTCTCCCATCCTTGTCATTCTGGCGCTTTGGATCCATTTCAGCAAAGCTCTTAAGTAGTGAGCGTTCGTATTAATTAGAACAGAAAACAAAAACATGCTTAAAGTTAAGCATGGGCTTAATTCTCTACAGGCTCTGGTCTCTGCCGTGAATGGGGAAGCAGACTTCTGTGAGAGCTGAGGAACAGGATGCACTTGCCTCCCTACAAAGTGATTAAGGGATATTCATTAATAAAGGGCTCTGCACAGGGTAGTCTGAAATTCAGATCTGTTCCAGAAAGGGCCGAATGCTACAGTGTACCTCAGGCCTGAGCACACTGAGCTCTCAGGAATCTATACTGCTTGAAAGAAACTGCTTCAGCCCCTCCTCATCTCAGTATTCACACAAAGAATGAGAACCCAAGAAAGAGTATTTGACTTTTCCTTGTCTCCTGCGCATTACTCAGCTTGCGCTGGGTGGAAGAGGGAAGGGTTAATACGAGCCATGCTGTCCAAGGACAGCAATGGATGTCTGAGGTTTCCCAAGGCTGGTGCTGTCCCCCTCCAGGTGGCTGTCTCTGCTATGGGATATCCTGAATGTGCATCACAAATAGTTTCTCCATTCCTTAGGTTCATAATCTTCACAAAATCCTGCCTGCTGATTACAGCCTGAATGTTCGTTGTTTCCAGACCGCTAAGAAGTCCTCATCCCTCTTGGGTGTCTGGTTTTAAATTCCTGTTTGTGCGCATTTCCTGAAGTGAATAGAAATGTGGGACTTATCTGCACATGCGGCTGATACGATCTTCTGCAAAACCTGCCCATGGGCAATTATGCATTGAAAGGGCAATTACACACACAGCAACCCAATTTGCATACAAAATCTAGATTATTACCAAGAACCATGTGTACATTTTTGTGCAATACTCAGAAAATTGGGCCCCAAAGACATAAACCATTTCTTATGCTATCCAATCACTTTCTACTTCTGCAACAAGAAACGGAATATATATGAGTCGTATTAGAAAAAATATTATTATCGGAAAGTCAGTATGGCCGCATCAGGTCAGAGTGCAGGTCTGTCCCCACTCTTGCTACATCTCTCCCAGTTGGAGGGACAAAGAAGACGACCAGCACACCCCAGGGCTTGCCCAGCACCCTCTCCCAGCTGCCTGTACTCCATGGCTTAGTGACTTTCAGAGGCAAAGAAGGGATTTTATTATTTAATAGACTGGATTATTCACTAATAAATGGATTATTCTTGCAGATAAAAATTCAAATACAGAGTAAACCAATTCCGTTTGCTCACATTTGTCTGTAGCAATATAGTATCTGATGAGTAAATATGACACAGTGAGCAGATTCTCCCTTCTGCCTTTGCACCTGGGTAGTGTGAGGGGAAAGAGGGGTGCAAGCAGAGGTGTCACTGCTGTCTCTTGTAGGGCGTGTCCGTCAAGACCTCTGCTGGCACAGCAGACTGCTGGAGCCAGGGAACAGCCAGCCCTCCTGCAAACCTTCTCGTGGGGCACCTTTGGCTGCAGTAAGGGCCACAGGCAGAAACATCTGGTTTCAAGGCATGTCGGTGCAGGGCTGGTGGGAGCTGCTGCTGGTCCTGCAGCTCGCACCACAGCGGCAATACCCCTGCTCCAGCGCTGTGCCCCTGCCTGCGGTGGGGTGTCAAATCGCTGTTTCACCTGCTCCAGTGTTCAGAATATGGGATTTGAGACAAGGTTATTTCACAATGTGTGGAGACAACCTCTTGATAATATAGCGACATTTTTAGCGTCCCTTCCTAGGAGACAAAAAGAGGGTGGGGGGAAGCAAGGAAGCCAGACAGCAAGAAAATGTTTATTTGCTTCATAAACTCCCTGTTAGTGAGGCCGAGACTGCCTTCCTGTGTGACAGCCCACAAAACACCCTGCGTGCTCTGCATTGTCACTGAGATGTGGCCAATAAACTTTATGCCGGTAAATGTTCTCATTTAGCCAGTATATTTCGATAACCCCTCTTCCCGCTGTCACAGGTATTCAGATTCAAAAAATAAAGCCACCCTTTATAAAAGTACATTTAATGAGAGTTTAATGTTCACACAGTAAATTTGCGAGCAGCTGGATGTGTTTTTAAGTTTTTCTTGACGTCTTTTATTTGTTTAATACATGGGTCTATAAAAGCTCTTTCTCTGAGCCTGCTAATGAGCAATAGGGGACTCACAGCTATTTAAAACCTGGAACAAGGCATCAAAATGAAGAATGCAGTAAAGGCTGCTGGAGCAGGGAGCTCCAGATGTGACAAGTGGTGCTTTATGGTGCAGGAAGATGGAGCACCAGACACAGGGCTGCGGTGTCACACCAGCTATGGGCTTGCTCGCAGGGACCCAGAGCCCTGCTTTCCATCGAGCTGAACACGAGCTAATGAACTTGCTTCCTGTGGGTGCTAATGAGCTCGGCTTTTGTCCAAGCTGCAATGGGAGCCTCAGCATGGAAAGCTTCAGAGGACGGAGGGGAGGAGATAGGACCTCTGTGAAGGTCTCTGTGAATTTGAAGTAGACTTCCACAGCCACACCTGGGCTCTGAAACATCTCCACCACGGAGGTCTTTTCTGTGATTGAATCTCCAAACTCTCTCTGCACCATGCAGCTCACCCAAGGC
Organism: Leptosomus discolor; assembly: GCF_034619465.1. Lineage (NCBI taxonomy): Eukaryota > Metazoa > Chordata > Aves > Leptosomiformes > Leptosomidae > Leptosomus > Leptosomus discolor. The sequence continues at coordinate 4,545,800 of NC_141407.1, read as the reverse complement.
AAGAAATGGTCCCCAAAAGCCACGTGGAAGGAGGGTCAGTGACGGTACAAGCCAGCATTAGCTGCTCAGGCAAGTGCTGGGCGCAAGATTAGCTCCCATCACACAGTGGTAGTGCTGTGAGCCCTCGCTTCGGGGGGAGATGCTGCCGTGGAGAGCACTGGGGGTCACCACCGCCTGCTGCTGCCAGCCTGCCCCCTCCTTGGCGCTGGGGGTGGTGAGCCTTTACATAAGAAATAGCTATGAGAAGGCAGTGCCCACCCAGGCACGTGGCGTTGTACAAAGAAAAGTAGGTACCTGGGAGCCTCCAGAATCAGCAGACGTCAAGGAAGACTTTCCCATCAGAAAGGTGAAGACACCAGTCGAAGAAAAGACTTTCCTAATCTATTTTGGTTTGAGAAAAAGAAATCCTTAGGGAAAAAACTAAATTAGGGTATTTTTTCTTGGTGTCTTTGAACAAAGCATTTTTGATTTGTGTAACAACAAGACATCTATTTTATTTTAAAATAATTAAAAAATGGATAACAAAAGTCTTTGGTTTCCTGAGAAAGATTTTTTACCCTAATTTCACTAAATGAATTTTATAAATCGCTTCAGGTTGATGTGAAATGATTTCTTTTTACATTTCCTTATTCAGGTTGTGCAACAGACAGAAAAATCCGTTCTTTGCACATCTTTACTCATGAATATATTGAATTCCCCTGTGAAGATGGAAAGGATGGGGATCCTTGCGAACTGAGTAATTCAGATGAATAGTGTCTTCAAAGTCAATTACCGCTGTGCAGAGATGATACCTACTTCTGTCTCATCCGGACTCTCCAGCTCAATTTTTGCTCTCTCCAGAACTTTCTGAAGTTTCTTCTTTTTTTTTTTTTTCAAGGCAAACTAGCAAGGGATCCCTCTGTTGTACATATATATTAATTAGAGCAAGGAGGTTTAAAACAAGTCCCAAATCCCAGGATCACAGTACTGCATTATAAAATAACTCACCAATACCTTTTCACACCTTGGTCCATACATCTTCTTTATGAGGCAAGTTACTGACAGCTCTAGTCCTATCTGGTTTGGGCTTACCAAAAGGGGACAATAGTTTAGCTTTCCCCAAAAAGCAGATGGCTGAAAGGCAGTCCAACCCCAAGCCACAACCGGGCACCAGTCCCCCAGGATCTCCTAATGAGTCACAGCAGGTTCCTTCTTGCAGGATATATCAAATTAAGGGAAAACACCAGGAACTATGTTAATAACATGAATATCACGTACATTACTGCTCATGAAAGACAAGCATTTAACTTTTCTGCATGCCTGGTGGTTTAAAATAGGAGAGCTGACTGCAATGCTCGTCTCTGCCTGCCCACGGTACCTCTGAGCAAGTAAAGCCATGAATTTAAAGCACCTTATCTGCCTGCTGTTACTGTCCACCATGGGCAGAAAAACACTATATTACTTCTTTCCCAATGTTCATGTCCATTACATGCCTTCCTGTTTAGTCTGGCAACACGCCGTTATGCTTCCTATTCTCTATTGCTGGGGAGATAATAAATAAGGCCAATTATTCTTATCGGAGTTGCAGTAAGAAAGACTGCTTTCTCCAGCGCAATGTAAATGCCAGTTTTCATTCTTACTTTTATGATTCTTTAGCCAGTTATGGATCCATGTAGCTATGCTTATATCAAAGCCAGTTTTAATTTATTTTGAGATTAAAATTTTATGAGAGATTGCATCAGATGCTTTTCTAAAATTCAAAGAGACTACACCCACCACATTCCCTTCAGCTAGTAACTGTAATTCTATTTCAATAAGATACTGAATTTGTCTGCAAGATTATTATTTTTTCTGTACAAACCCACTCTCAAAGAAATATTTATCTCCTAATATTTGTTTCAGATTTAGAAATTCAGTGTATGGTAACTGACTGTGTCATTCTTTCTCTGATGTTCTGATGAGTAGGACAATATTTGCATTTCTCCCTTCTTCTAGTGCTCCTCAGATATCTACCCATAGTTTCTCAGAAATAAGTCAAGACAAGTAAGCGACTCCACCTGGCAGTTCCTTTATCATCCTGGGGTGCATATCACTTTTCTTGGTCTCTGTGCATTTTGAATTTTCCAAATTTCCTTAATTTGCCCTATCTCTTTTTCTTTTTCTTTTTTCTCTCTCTTTTCATTTATATTTAAAACCAGCTTGAAACCAAATCTGGATCCATATGCATCATATATGCTACTGCACAAACCTATGTACTTGCACAAAGGCATTCATCAAAATAGAAGCACAGTTTTGTTCAGCAAAAAGGATGTCCCTTGAGCTGTGCCATCTGCTTATTTGACTCCCCTGAGCTGGCCAGGACGTCTCCATCTCAAAACGATGCTCTCATAAAGATGTGCATCAGGTATGTCACTCCATGATAGCCTTTACTGCCTGACAAGAGACTGGTTTAGCTGCAACATATTCTGATGCTGGGATGTACATACCCCGTGATGCAACTCTTTCCTCCACGGGAGACGAACCACCTCTTTCCAGAGAGATTGAATATTAACCAGCGCGGAAGGATGTCCATAGCCCAGCCTGTGGCCACCTCATATCCAATACCCTGTTGCCTTGATTACAGCAACATCTGCCTCATCTTAGTGTATTCTCATCTCAGGAGGCCAAGTTGCTTCTGTCAATAATAAAAATAAGTAGCAGAGCATCCAATGTATTATTGATCAGATAATAAATATTTTACTGTTTTTCAATAATTCAACATTGTCTTAAAAAAACCCCAACCCAAAGGCCCATGAACAACAGAGAAAATTCCCCAAGTCCTGAGAGGGCTTTGGGAAGAATGTTAAAAGTATAAAATCTGTGTTAAAAGCAGACATGTTTCTCTCATTTTAAAAAATGTTTTCAGGTTCGATAAAATAGTCGAGGGTTTGATGTGCTTAATGATTTGCCTGAGCTGGTTGGGAGGGTAGATTATCCTTCCTAGCTCAATAATTTATCAGAAATAATGTTGCAGTGGGAAGTATACAAAGGGTTGCACCCTGATGGAGCAAAGCAGCAAGTATCTGCTCCAACACCATATTTGCAAGTGACTATTTATTTTTATGTACTACCTCTTTCTTCCCTTAAAGAAAACATGAGCTCCTTCTCTTACACTATAGTTTGTGCCAGATTTACTTCTTTTTACCCCTAGGTGAAGAAAACCACTCTTCTATGTTTGGTTGCAATGGACTGTAAAAGCATACACCTGGTGATAGTTTACTGAACATACATACTTGTATTGCTTTTCTCAGTGCATTTACTGGCAGAGCTACCATGCAAGTGGTGTAGCTCTTCAAAACTAAAAAGATCACACGAAATACGTCTCTAGTCTGAAACACAACTTTGTAAAAAATGGCACCAAGAAATTCCATGGCTGCTGTCTTTTACCATATTTGCCCCATTTACAGTTCCAGAGAGATGGTTTCCCTAGCACTCAGTGCTGCCTAGTCATCCGTACCTGATAATGAAGGGACATTTTGTTTACTCCCTGAATTTCCCCCAACAGTTGTGAAATGATGGAAATACTCTTTTTTTCCCTTGTTTTTTCTGCAAGAATTGTTTGCCTCAGCAGTATACACACTGCAATGAAATAATAGGAAGAGGCAGATCAAGATATTCAGGCAGAGGTTTCTTTCCCGAGGTTCTTTCTCCGCTCTGCCCCGCTGTTCACGCTGCAATAAATTTTGCTGTCACGAACCCAATTTGTGCCCGTTTCCAGGGAAAGCAGAGCTGCGTGTGTGGATTTAGAGCCTGTCAAACTCCAGGATGAGTGAACTCTCCAGCTGCACCACAGCACGCTTGGGAAGGCTGAAATCACTGTCAGGGGATAGGGCTGAAACTGCTCAGCTTCACCTGAGCCTGAGTCACCTAAAAAGATCTTGGGCCTGTGCGAAGGGGTTCTCATTGCTGTTGGCGATAGTTTTCTGTACAGGGGTGACGTGGTGCTAATCTCCCATAAATGGAGATGCTCCATCATAAGGCTGATGAAATTGGATCACTGTGAGAAAGAGCGGAGGTTTACAGGCATCACTCTTTTCCTCTTCCAGTCCTCTTGCCATCGCCCCTCCTTCCGTGTTGATAATCACCACTTGTGTAGCTCCAAGCAGGTGCCTTGACCCCAGAGGATGCTACAAAAGGCGGGTCCAGCTCAGTTCAGTGCAGCACAGTTCAGCTCCCCACAAGGGTGCAAGCAGGGAAGCCGTGACATTGCTGACACCTCCCATGTCCTGTGTCCCCTCGTACTCTGCTCGTGTGAGCCCACGTCAAATGTTCACGCTGCCGGGGCTTGGCTGCTCTTATTATCCCTTAGCTAGAAGAAAGTCTGCTTTGCTCTGCCCGGCCAGTCTTAGGAAAGAAGATGTGATTTGATTTTGTTTTAGATGCAGACATTCCGTTTATTAATAATTATGGGAGCTGCAGGAGCATGGACTAGACCTAATTCCCGTGAATGGCAAGTTCATTGAAAAAAATGGCCTGGTTGGCGGATGAATCACCATTTTTGTATCGGAGCGGGGAGGTTCAGATGAAGTGCGTTACTGATGCTGATTCCTTGCTGAGCTCCAGTTCCTAATGGAGATCAAAGATCCCATTAGACAGATTTGATGAAGAGACAGTCCCTCATTATAGACTTCAAACAAGCTGAACAGAAACCATAAAAAGAAAAAAAACAGGAGCTGCTCTTTCCCTCAGCATAGAACCTGGCTCTTCCTCCAGAAGGCGTGTGCTCACCTGAAACATCCCAAGTAAAGATTTTATAAGCTCATTTCCAGAACTTGCAGGAGTTCTAACTAATCTTGCTCCCTGACACAGAGGATGGAATGCAGGAATAGCTCATTAGTTTAAATTAAAAATAAACAAGTGGGAAGAAAATGCTCTAAAAAGGAGTCAAGGCATTAAGGCTGTGAATGTAATTTAAATAACCAACTTCTTATGGGATGCAAGTGAGAATTCAAGTACTGGAAGAACTCGGGTTTTTGGGGGTTGGGGATTTTTTCCTGGCTTGCACACGTAGACGTCAGCCATGCCCTTCGTGCTAACCCCCAGGAGAAAGGCACACAGAAAGGGTCGGGAGCAAAGCATCGGACAGGGGTAGATGTTCTTTAAAGGCTCCTACTCAAGGCAAACCTGTCGTCGTTGACTTCCAGAGGAGCTGCTACACCACCACTAAAGCCTGCACTTGCCAGTCAAGCAGCTAAGTCATCTCTCCAGCAGCATTAGTGTAGCCTACAGCAGCTGGGAAGGCTCTCTACTAGTCAAAGATATCATCGCAGGTACTTTTCTTGTCCTTTATTGGCTGCCATATAAGTATCTATATATTCTGCCATGCCTTGAGGTCCCATAGTACTGGGATCCCCTAATATTTGGTTAACATATACCACGTACCAGACCAGCTAAAAAAATCAAGATTTGTATTTGAATGGCAAACATATTTTAAAACCTAGTGTCACTCTTCATCTTCTCCCCATTTAATCAATATTTCTGGAAAAAAATAAACATAATTAAAAAGACTGCTTCAGCTTATTTGCCAAAATCTCTGGTCTTCATCAACAGAAATTTAGCCTGATGCACTTTTGAGTTTTAATCTGTGGGGTGTTTTTGCTGTCTGCTAGCTTCGTCTCCTCTTGATGACTGGAGATGTCTTTCCCTGGAGAGGAAAGTCCTTACCGTTTCCCGGCTCCTGCTGTTCTGCTCCTACCTGGAGAGAATGAAACAGAGAAATTCAGTGCAAGAAGCCTCCGATTTGCTCCCTTAGTGTAGCCCTGTGGCTGCAGCCTCAATCATCTGCACACTAAACACTTTAGTTAATTGGCAACAAATTGGGAGATATGAGCTGATTGCAATAAATATTTTATTAATTTTAAAAAACAAAAGGTTGCATCCCTTCTAGCCCAGTTTGATTGTGCACAGTCACACATATTAATATGTAATTGCTACATCAATTGGCAATCGTGGGCTCAGAAGGAGCTCATTATGGAAAATACTTATGCATGTATCCTCAGTAGGTGTCAATCAGAATCGTGCCATTGAGATCAATGGAGCTAGGCTTATTTATAGAGTTAAAGCTCCAACAATTCACCTGGAAAATAAACCCTACAGTATGTTCTCATATTTAAGCTGGGCAAAGGAAGAACATTTCTCTCTGCATTTTTTATTTACATAAAAATGCAATTTTATCTGTATCTGTATCTTGCCTATGCTGAGAAACCAGTTATTATTTTCTTGCAGTAAACCCCTCAACTAACATACAAATATTCAAGCCCAGTAATGTTATAGCTCTCCACAACCCATGTTTGTCTTCTTGGTTTCAGGGGATAAGTTGTAGACATGCGCCCTGAGTTGCTGTAGTGCTGCTGGTGGGGCCAGGCTCGTGTCCATCACTGGCAGCGCTGCACCCCAAGCCGACACAGTGTGGGGAATATTTCTGGCCTGGGGGATGGGAACCCATGCTACACTCTTTCCATCTCCAGTTTTGAGTTTTCGATGATAAAATCAAATGCACCGTATGGCAGAAACCTGTGGCAAAGCAATGACAAGGAGTGGTTGAATTATTCATGGAGAATAAATTAGCGATGAGCACAGCCCCCTCCCAGCTCAGGAAGACTCTGTGAGGTATCTCTGAGCCAATGGAGCCTTGTGCAGACCCAGAGTAGCTTCAGTTAACTCAACAGACTTCTGCTGAGGGGAAACTGGTGTCAGGATCAGGCCTGTAACTTGCAGGCAGTCACTAGAGCTGTCGCTGGAGTGGTGTTCCGTTAGCAAATGTGGGTTTCATTTTCATCAAAATGTTGCACAGGAAACTGCTGATTTCCACAACATTTTTGATGGGGAAAAGTCAAAATAAAGTGCTTCGCTCATTTTGATAAGGAGAAAACATCACATCAGCTCCTTAGCTGACTCAATTCTTTATTTTTCTGCGTGATTCTGATGTTCTCACATTTTAGAAACAAAGAACCACAATAATATCAACTATTTCATTCTATTTTTTGTAACATTCTTATTCTATGGAAAAGGCAAACAATTTTTCTTCTCTTTGGTTTTTAATTTGAAGGTTTTCTGTAGAACAGAAATTTCTTTTTCTGACCAATTTGTTGTGTGGATGGGATGAATAATTTTCAGGCTGTATTTTCATCATAAGTTGTTTACTTTGACTACTTACTAGTCATTCTGTAGGATATTTGAGCTGTCACTGAAGTCATTTTGGCTTTCCTTCTGCTCCTGGAACAGAGGACAAACTGTTTAAACAGAAAAATAACAAATGATGAACAACAACTAAAGAAATGTAAATAATTCATAAATACTTGTTTCTGCTCGTCCTGGCATTCGTGCATGGCACAGCCGCTCTCAAACAGCTACGCAAACAGAAAGCTGTTTGTGCAATGATGCTCGCATCCCCTTTTCCGTCACTGTGTGCAAACAGCAGCCTGAAAGCAGATCAAATACTTGCAACCAATTGTACTGAAAGGGGCAAGATAAGGCACAGCAACAAATATTTTCCCATCACAAAGGAGTGTGATTAGTCTGATCTCATTAGTATTTCATATGATACAGACTTCAGCTTTGTATGAGGGCTCAGGACTTGCAATGCGGTGGAGCAGGTTGGGGCCATGGATGGTTGTGGCTCTCCAGCACATGGGGCAGGGCAGCAGCAAGCTGGACTTGTGGCGAGGGTCCTTGTGAGACCAGGACAAGTGGCCAGCTTGTGCCAAGGAAGGGCGAGTCAGCCCAATCATCACACTCTCCAACACAACTTCTCTGGGAGATTAATGCCGTCAACCATGGTAAACATTTCCCAGGGATGCATGTCTCCATCTGAACTCCCAGAAGCATTGAATTTGTCCAAGAAATAGAGCCAGACATTTCTCTTGGCAACTCCTCCACCTTTCCCACGGTGCTTTGGCGCCTCTGAAGCAGAGATAAGTCATTGCACAGCCGACCAGAACAACACCAGCTGCTCCAGGCTCCCAGGACCTCACACCAGCTGCTCAGATCCAGCCTCCAGTCACAAAGCAGGATCTTCTAATGGTGGTGCCCTTGGACCAAAAAGGTCTTCCACTTTGGCCCATGCCAGTGGATGGCTCCAGGAGGCATGTGCAGAACATGCAACCTTTCATTTAAAGACTTTACTTGAGTAAATAAACAATGAAGTATACAGTATTTTAGACTTTTCAGTTTGACATGGGGGCTAAGGGTTTCTCCCACCAAACTGCACTCTCTGTGCTGTCAACTGAAAATAATTGACTGTAGTAGCTAGATGTGAGTGGATAAATTTGGGTAAGCCCCTGGAGCCAGCTCCCCAAGTGAACATAGAGTAATCGTTTACCTCCAAGAAAGTACAAGTTTACTATTGGCTCCCTTCCAACTCTTTTCTCCCTTAATTTTTCTTTTTTTCACCAGCACAGTCAGTCACTGTACTTTTCTTCTCCAAGGCAAAGGACCATTATTTATATAAGGTGAAACAAGAAGGGAAAGAGAAATGGGTGGCAGGAGTGCCAGGACTTTCCCATACTGTGAGTCTAGGTCTCTGCAGTGTTTTATGGTAGGACAGAAAAAAACCCCGAACATACCAAACAAATCCCGAGCAAACCTCCTATTCCACCACTCTTCCAGGGGAAGAAATTTCCAGGGTCGGAGCTGGGTGGAAGAGCTTTTCCAGTGGCCCCTGACGTCACCTTGCAGAGAGCCGCCAAGTCCCCTCGCTCTTAAATCCCTCTTTGTGCTTTACCCAGCCTAATTAAGCTGCTTAATTCCATTTTGTGGATACATTGTGGGAGCAAAGCTCTGTTCCAACAATGTTAACGAGCCTGGGTTAGAAGTTAAAGCACCCGCTAATGTGTTTAAAAGAGTTCTTACTCAGAGCTTTACAATCAGCTGGAAGACGCCTGGCTTGTATTTTCGGTGGCAGCGGGACTGGGCAGGGTCATCCTCAGGTTAAGGTCCCTCTTCCCACACCTCAGCTCTCTCTCTGAGCTCCTCAGATTAATCACAGCCTGCTGAGACCACCTGAAAGGGATGAAAAGTTCCCACTTACCTCTCGAGCTTTGCCCTTCGGAATATTTTTGAACATCAGCGATTTGGTTTTTGCTAAAATGGTTCTTCTTGGGACGTGTCTCCATCCCTGGGGGAGAAGGGAGTTTATTGCAGCTGACCTCTCTCCTCCTGCCAAGAAATCCTCCCGGTGCCCAGCAGCTCCCTCACCCCCCCCAGGAGTAATTCTGCAGAGATAATTGATGGCACCTTCATCAAGTCTTTCTTCTCTCGGTAAATATACTTCGTGGTAGCCGGCATTAGCATGGTCAAGTGAACTCTTTGCAATCAATGGCCGAGGGTGAAAAAGTTTCTCTGAGAAAAAAGTTGTGTTAGCAAACTTGGAGGCTTGCTGCTGGGGCAGAATGGGAAGGCTGAAAGGAACAGCATTCGGCTTCTCTCGAGCTGTTTTATTCCTATACTTTTTGTGTACTTTGCATAATAATGCAATAGAGTTGACAAAAGATTTATTCCTGGCGCCTATAAAATGACACAACACAATGAGTTTTAAATGGAGAGGAGAAAAAAAATTCAAGAGAAAAGGTAATTATGCAGGCTCTTCTTAATGTCTGCAAACGTTATGGACAGAAATTCAATTAGTGCAGAGGAAGCTGCAGAAGCATTCGTTTTTTCTTTCTTTTTTTTCAAGCCTTTTAATGTCCAGTCAACGGGGCACATTTAAAAGATGCCAGTTGTGCCTGTGCACAAGCATGCAGGCACATACAGGCAACATACATCTGCATGTGCAGAGCCATCACTGTTCTCCTCCTTTATATCCACACACAGCTGTTCTGTTTTATGATGGAGCACCACTTGCTTAAGTAGAAATATTTTTATAGATTAAGTATAATCTTAAACTGGTGGTGCTCAACCATGGGCTATAGTGTGTGCATATAGTTTATAGAAATCAATAACTCTCACAGAGCACAGTTTGGTTTGAAGTACATGTTCAGACTGAAAAGGAGTTGTTTATACGAGCGCTGGGCACCCAAGCCTTTTACAGCATATCTTGCTTTTTAAGGCCTTTTTGAATTCTCACCCTGAATTGTAACAGTCCCCACAGAGGACTTCATATGGGTGTTTATCCTTTTGGAAAGTATTTTTGAGGCTTTACCTTGTCTACCTGCTGTTATATCCTTTCAGGTACAAAGTGTCACCAGCTCCCACGCAGCCCCTCGTTGGAAGTGAAACCTAAACATGGAAACTGTGGTTGCTACATTGCTGTGATTTAAAATGTGTAGCTGGACAAAGCAAAGCGGCAGAGCCGCCACCTCACCCAGAGCTGACGGGAGAGCCCCGTCCCTGCACCAGCTGCCTGTGCCAGGGCTGTGCTGCCCTGGCGGTGGGTGCGTGTTCACCACCACATCAAACTTTCCCAGCCCATTGCGACCAGCTTGCAGCTTCCTACAAAGAGGACAACATGAAACAGAAATCTTGCTTTATTCCTCCTGTCAAAAGTATGAACTGGCTGGAGCTGAGAAGGGTTTTGCAGAGCTGTGAACGCTGCGCTGGCTGGCCGGAGGAGCTGGTGCTCCTGCAGAGCATGCCTGTGCCCGCTGTGGGCTGCAACACCAGCCCCCAGACACAGCCAAGTGCTGCCTGTGTTTTCTTGAGGCTTCACCTTTCTTTTGCAGAGGGACCTCTCCAGGAGCTGGTGCTTGTTATGGTTGCAAGGAGCCAGGGAAATGCTGGCCTGTTGCCTATATGCACACTTAGCCCCAGCACCTTCTTGAAGGACGCGTCAGTGGACTGTGTACGTGGTGATTTGGGGGCTGTGGCCATTGGGAGACTTAGGGGAGCTAATAAAATGCTCAGGAGTCTCAGCTTTGCTTTCTGAAGGACTGTTTCGCTAGGGACAGGCTTAAGAGTGGACGATCTCATGCTGTGTCTGCAGGCAGCTAATGCAAACCAAGAGCACCATCTACTGTCATGAATTGCAGGATTATCTGGTTTTGACATGTCTGGGGTTCAGTAAAGGGGTTGTTATTTCAGTCAGGTTTCTTGACTGTTGCACGGGGTGTTGTTCAATAGCTTATTAGAGTTTACTAATAAGGAGAGCTCACGGAGGAATGGATTTTTCTATTCAGCACTTAGATAGCAGGTAAAACTCAGCATTTACAGGGATACAGTGAGCCCCTTTTAATTGCACGCAGTGGGATACCACAATAAAGTTAATTTCCAGGATACAATCATATGCATCGTGGACTGTGCAGCAAATTAAAAGAATCACAAAACAAAACACTGGCTTGCAATTTTCAGTGAAAGTATCATGTCTGAACAGCAGCAGAAGGAGCATGTTATCCTGTACTATGCCAGCTCTGTACAAAAGAACTTTTGTAAAGGCAGTGAATGAATCACACGGCTGAAGGGCTGGCTCCATCATCATCAGGCTGTGAGAGTGACCTGCCCTCTGCCTGTGAGCAGAAGCACTTGCTTGCCATAGTTGCTCCTCCCCAGATGTTTTTCCACAGATACCCCAGTTTCCCAGAAAAACCCGATCTTTCTCCAGAGCACGGGAGCAGGATGAAGGGAAGAACAAATTATGAGGTTGTGGTCCACTCTTCTCGCCAGGCAGCCGGGTGCAGGATAGAGGTCATCAGGATGGCTGCCCACGCCCCCCAGCCAGCCACCCACCACAGCCACCCACACCAAGTGGGATCCCCTATTCCCCCACCAACACTGACACCCAGGGTGCTGCATGGGGACACAGCAACAGCAAGCTGTCAGGCTGAAACCTTGCAGTGTGCACCCCGTTCGGGAGCAAAACCTTTCCTTGCCTTCAAACCTATGAGCAATGACTTTTGATTACTTTTAACAACTGTTTCACTTTTTTGACCGTTTCTTCGCAGGTCTTTAGTGTATGAGATAGGCTTTGCAGGGCAGGGGATTCCTAGCACTTTTTTGGGGAGAGTGTTGGTTAGTTATTTATTTGTTCTGGTTTGATTTTTTGCTCTGATTTGCTTAGGGAGCATATACTAATTATTTATTTATGGTGGAGGCTTGTGCATTTGTTTACAGTTTGGGAGTTTTTTGTCCTTAAATCCAGATTAGTACTTTCAATTATTTCTGGTGGCTCGTAGGGGCTTTTGCAGACAGATGAGTGCCAGTGCAGCCCTGTCACATACAGGAGGATGGACAGGGGATGGAGGGGCAAGAGCCTACTCCATTTAATTTCTTTATTATTGACCTGGAATCCCCCTGTAACAACCCTGGCTGGGAGTCACTGCTGTGGCCACAGGAACAGGAGCAAATCAAAGGAAGAACTTATTCACATCTGCACCCCATTTTGGGCTGCTCAGTAGAAGACAAACTTCACCGCAGGGTAGGCGTCGGGGCACTGACAAGAGGCACTCTGCAGCTGGTAGCAAGTGTTGCCATTTTGAGTCAGTAGCATTTTATACCCACTTTGATTTTGTGTGATAAACAGCCAAGGCACAAATCAACTGGCCTCATTTTTCCAGGAAGACTTTTAAACCCTTCCCTGCCAGATCAAGAAATGCATCATTTGCAGTCACAGTTTTCTAAAATAAGTTGGGTTTGGTGCATGCTGTCACAACGAAGGTGTAGGCCAAATCCCAAATCTGAAGAAACAGATTTGCTTCATTTTCTGTTCTTTTCCACTTTGCAGATGTCCCAGGTTTCAGTGGGTCAGAAAGCAGCTGCAAGTACTGGGGCCAGGCTGTGACCGCAGGCAGCCTCCTCCCAGCCCCATAGATCTCTTTTGATGGGGTCTCATTTTCCTTGCCGCTGCTGCCACATGCCCCGTGGACATGGAGCCGTGGGGTCCATCGTGGAGACGAACATCACCAGGGACCGGGCTGGGCTCACCAGCTTCATGAGATTTGTGACTAGTACCTGCAGTGCAACGAGAAAGCAATCGTTTCTCTATGCGTTCTTAGAAAACAATTACCAGCGGGAGTGATGAATGCACTTCTAATTATATCCCTGCTGTCTCACCCCCTCCTAGTTGTGAACTACTTTAATAGCAAAGGGCATTCAGGAAAAAAATGGTTTCATTCAGTGATGATTAACTCGGCAGAGGGTTTCCACACCTGGTTTGTTCTGAGGGGATGTTCACAGATTCTAGGCCAGATGTTGTGCAGGGCTGAGGGTGGACACCCAACAGCTGGACTGAGCCCCCAAAATGTCTTCGTGATTTTTTTTGCACATCAGCTGTGTCTCCGCTCTGTGTAGCGCTGTCATTTGTGGGTGGTATTTTGGGCGGTGTAACATTTGGATGCACATTTTATTGCTTTCACTTGCAAAAGTAGCTCCCGGCACAAGCAGAGAGGCTCATGTACTGTCATACAGATGACGCAAACTAGTGTGACCTTTTAAAGCAAACCACTTCCCCGTGCTGTATTTTGACTATAATTTTTAAGAGAAGGGTGAAAGACACCTTTCAGCTGTTACTTTCCCGGATAAGAACAGTCAACTGAGGACTGCCAGCGTTTGTACAGGAAGCTGGATCAAGTACCTGGTTTGGAAGAGGTGTCTCTGCTTCATGCAGCCTTGTGGGTCTGTTAAACAGCTCCAAGAGACCACAAAAACATTCATCTTTTAGAAGGGATCAACACTCCAGCTACATGTCCCGGTTGTCAATCTGAAAGCAAACAACTTGGCCAGCAGCAGCAGTGATGGAACAGTTCAGCCCTCGTTTCCTTCCAAACTCCTGCAAAGATTTGCATTCATCTCATTCTAATTGGCCTTTGCTGGGCCTGTCCTTAGTTTCTCTTAGTTCTCCTTCTCATTTCATCTAAATTGTTTGTGTTTTATAAAAGCCCTGCGATTCTCAGCTTGTATTGGAAAGGCTGCACCATGAGCCTGCCTCTCTCGTGCAGCTATTGAATCAGCTTGCTATTGTCTCAAAGTAGTTTTTTTCTCCTCCCTCCCGAAAGGCTGTGAGAGACATATAATACCCTCTTCAAAATGGCTCATCATGGATGTATCACCTGAGGATCTATTTCTAACAGAGATTTGCACTGAATAAGCATTATCATTGATAGAATTTTCCATGCATTAGATTGGAAGCAAGCGTTGATCAATGCAAGTTAAAATAACACTAAGCTACATAAATATAGAGCTCTATTTTGTAATTATTTGCAATACTTGACTATAAGCTTGAAAATAACGTTCCTTATCTCATCAAGTGTGACCTTCTCCATGTGCCAAACACTGAGCAGCTTTTCTACGGGGGTTTCAGGCTTCCTTGGGAAAAAGTAGCCCAGCTAGTGTTGGGAATGGGCATGTTTTGGGTGCCAGAGAAAAGTCACCATTTCTAACCTGGGAGTGCAGAAGAAAGGGCAGCTGCAGTAATTTGACATGATACCCCAACCTTTAAGAAATGCAGGTGCACAAAATAAATTTAAAACAAGTTAATATCTAGATTGCCAAATGCCAGCAAATAAATTGAGCTTATTCTCAGCTTTGGTAAAGGGCACAGAGCTAGGCAAGGTGGGATGTGATCAGAGACTACTGTAAACCGTGGCTCCTTGCAATGGCACTCAGTGATCCCCAGCAGCAAACATAACGGGGATGCCATAAGGCTCCCTCGCACGGGGTGGGCTGAGGGTGCCCCAGCAGCCCACTGCTGTCAGAAAAGCATCTTCACATCTCTTTCCTAAACCCCTCTGATTACAGCTCTGTGGTGGCTGAGGCTACAACCACAGTTGTTTTGCCATCACTGAGGCTGACTCAGTATAATTTTAAATCTATTATCTAAAATACATAGTGCACTGTCCTTTATACTATAATTGAGACTTCTCTTTTCCTCTGTGGATTTATTTCTTTCTTTAGTTGGCTCATGGCAATCAGATAGAGCTCTTCATCTTCCCAGGAAAACTTCCAGTTCATTAAAACCTTCCTCTTTTTTGTTCTTTTTCTTTTTGTGATTAATGGGAGTCACAGAATATTTTATATTTGGAATCATGTTATTTGTAGACAGTAGTCAAACGTGTTTGGTTAGCAGCCAGATGCTAAGCATATGCAGCAGAGGAGTGAGATGAAAGGATGTAGGTAAACAGTGAAGACGCATGCTGATCGCGAGACCGTTCCCCCCGCCCCCCTCCCAGTGCTGCTGTACTTGCTAAAATAGATGCCAGCCTGAAAGGTAAATGAAAGCCAAATTCAGATGGAAACCAGAAGCCATTTGGAGGATAAATTTTTAATTAAAAAAGCAGTATGGGATAGCAAGTTTAGAAAGATTGCTCCTAAAAGCTTAAGGCTTTGTTTCTCTGCCCTCTATCTTTAGCCTTTTTTATTGATATGGAATGAGAAAAGAGCCTTTTCTGGGTGCATTGTAGGAAAGCACAATTCATGCTATGAGCGTCTTTCTCATTTCCATCCAATATTATTGCTATGCCCCTTGAAAGGTTGCAAAAAAAAAAAAAAAAAAAAAAAAAATAGAGAAGAAAGGGGCTATCTGCTTGCCAAATGATATATTTCAAGCAGGGAGCACGTGGATCCAGAGCTGTAATAGCTTCTAATTATCTTGCAGGGGTAATTTAAAATAGTTCAACTCTTATTTATGAGCGTGACATTTATTTCTTTGTATTGCAGCCATTCTTAAATGCCTTAACACGAGATCAATATCACTTTGTACCAAGCCAGACCTGCACAATGCGCTGCTCCCCAGAAAGCATTTGTTTTGCTAGCCAGGGCTTTTGACTTGACCCACCGGCCAGAGAAGAAGGGAAGGACAGGCCCTGCAAGGTGGTATTTGCTTCCTGGCTCGTGGCTGCTTGCCTGCCTGTAGGTCCTGGTGTCCACCCAGGCACTGAAGCAGTGATGCCACCAACTCACCACAGCACGTGTGGCCTTTTGCCTGGATGGAGATAAGTGGGAGAGAACGAGGACATGAGCTTTGCTGGGTATAGCAGTACTGAGTGCACGGACAAATGTGGAGCTGAAAATCTTGTTGTATACAAATTAAAATAACCCCCCTGCTACACACTCATGGCAAATTCACAACGTATATCTCTATGACAGTGAATGCATTTTGAACCCTCCCTTTCCCTTTATCTTGCTGTTGCAATAATCCAGTCTGGTAGATAAAATCAGCCAAGAAGCATCTACGTGGCGCTCTCCAGACTTTCTCTCTGGAGCACTGATGGAAGGTGAATGTGCTGCTTTGCAAATTGCATCTGCCTGTGGTTTGAAAAGTTTGAGCTTTCGATTTGTTTTGTGTAGCCACAAACGGCTGACTTTTAGTAAAATAAATTACTTCAATGCGGTCACGTGATACAGACACTGCACCTCAGCAGAGGCCAGAGCAAAGTGTAAGTAATCGTTATGGTAGGAGAATAATCTGAAATCTAGCCTTCCCTAAGGTATGTGGTGCTGGAGACTGGAAGCTGTTAAGTGTGAGAAAGAGATCCACTCTGAAAAATCTTTTTAGAGGAATTTCTTAGATGACAGATCCATCTGCAAGATGTCATGATCAGCAATCTATGAGATTTGGTGCAGCACTAATGTGGCTAGCTGACACTTGTAATCTCTGGCAGCTCTACAGGCTACAAGAGCTCTACACACTTTGAACTCTCTACCTTCTGCTCTTTTTTGATGCAAAACTAGGTGAATACAGACATCACTAATCACCTTATTTTTCTGAGTCATTTGCCTATGATCCATCTTATGGCAAGATATCCATGTGCACATGAAATTCTTTGGACCAGATTTGTGCTAATGGAACTCCATGAGCTTCAGGACGGTCAGGTCAGGAGTGAACTCGGAGCATCTTGTAGCAGACTCTCAATTCAAGGCCTTATGCTCTCAGTGAAACCTTGCAAACTTACTTTTACCAAGCAGAATATGCTCAGCCTCCCTGGATAGAGGTTACATGGGCAAGTGCTGGGGATGGAAGTGATGCAGCACCTGGCAGCTCCAGCACAGGGGTCACTTAGTGCTGCTGACACCAGCTTCAGTTTTGCAAATTGGCAGACAAGTTCCTGAACACCAGGCTGGGCTGGCTCCAAACAGCACTAGACATGACAGTGAGTATGGAGGTAAGAACAAGGCAATTGTGACCTGTTCAAAAAAGGATGAAATAAGAAATTAAAATAGCACGTTGCTCTCATGTGCCTACAGATGACAAGTAACTTTAAAAATCCAGAATCTTTACAAACTCGGGGACTAGTATTATCTACCCTGGCCTCCTCTCCCAGTGCTAATTCCAATTACACTGATAGAAGTTTCTCTGCAATTACACATCTATTCCTGTCTGCAAGAGTGGAACTGGTTCTTCTGAACCTTTGGGGTAGATGAATCAAACGAGGTACGCAAAAACGGTGCTTGAGTTTTGTCTGACTTTAACAGATAAAAATCAGAGCAGCTCCCACCAAGCTAGGAGCAATGCACAGAAATCAGATTAGCAAGTCAGAAAGCAGCAAGTGCCCCTAGAGGACATGTCACAGCACCCTGGTGCTACTCCCTAACATTAGCCTCAAAAGCACTTCAGTGATGTCCTTTCTGACATAAGCGGAGATATTAGAGATCCAAGTGACCGTGGTCAGGTAACACTGACTGTCTGGTCTTAATAGTCACCCTTGTTCAGTGGCCTCAGAGGACAACTGATACAGCACATGCCATTAGGCATGACAAGCCGAATCTCAGAGATGAACAAGCTTGTTGATAAAAGACAAGTAAGCATTATATTTTAATGATATTGGAAATTAGCATTTCAAAATCTTGTTCGTTCTTTCTGTAGCCCACATTTCTGGAGAGGCAGAAAGGAACTGCAAACAGAGGGCTCTTTGGCATCGTAACATATGTTTGAGTGTCTGGCTGGTTGAAGTTCTTCATCAGAAAACTTCATTTGAATCCCTAAGTAGCTGCAGCAGAAGAATGGTTAACAGGGATGCGTGGCAGTACATTAAGTTTGAGGATGCAAACTTCATACAAGGTCTCTCCTTTCCATTTTAATTGCAAGGTATGCACAATAGAGGCCACTCACTGTCAAGATGAAAAAAAAAAATATTAGCAATTACTCCTCAACATACTGCTAAATCATCCGAGGCATGTTTCACCGTGGCTATTTCAGGAGAGGAGCAGTACCTGCTATTTGAGTCCTGTGGCATAAAGCAAAGGCTGCTGGAAACGAACAAAACTCACCAGCAAATATTTTTGTAACTATCACCTTTGTTTTCAAAACCCACGTGGCATTAATTATTTGCCCATAAAAATGACATGTACAGAAGCAAAAGAGCTCTGATGAGGATTTGCTCTTTGTCTTACAACTCCAGATGGCTTCGCAGCTCACGGTAAGTTGTAAAGGACAGGCAGAAAGAGAAAAATTCTTGATTTTGTGACTTCTGTCTGCAAGAGCCTGAAGGGAGGGGATGAGTGGGTGGAGAGAAGTTATTGGTCCCACTATCTACTCTGTCAAAACCACCTCTATTATGTGTTTTTTACCCTCTCACCTACTTAATGCACAAAACTATGAAATGTGACTGATACAAACTCGTGTCTCACCAGCCTATCTTGACAATAGGCAACCTTGACATCCTACAAGTAATTTAAAAAACTGTTTAGAGTCAAGACTGGGGGTTTTAAATTTATTTTTACGTTACCCATTTAAAAGAAAACAGCTATGAATTCATTGTGTTCTCCAGTAAAGCCAGCTATTGGTTTCCAAGTTTAGGTTTCTGAGAACTTCGCCCTAGCTGTAGACTAATGATATTTTTTAATAAGAAATGGACACTTCAAAGCTTGAGATAGAGTCATTGTTTGAGCTGAAGTCCAGCAGCTATCGCTACCAAACAGGAATTCATTCAATTCACTTTCAGAGGGAATAGGTATGCGCATCCCAGTAGCATGTTATGAAATTTGCATTGTATGCCCAGTTGCTCCCCACATAAAGGTAGGTTGTGATATGTTATTCTTATTTACTTAGAGGAATGTCTAAAGACAGATATTAAGAAAGAGAAACCACACACTAAGTCGGAATGTCTGTTTGGGTTGCGGTGATACGAGAGCACCCACCGCTGCATAAAGAACAAGAGGCGAGTTTTGCGGGGAGGTGTAATGCATCTTCTGTTAGACAAACAAACATTGATATAAGCAAACCAGAAAACCAGACATATGCAAATTACAAACAGAGAGTGCTATGTGCAAACCATGTATGCCCTTTTCTAGCAAATTTACAAAGGCAAATGGGTGCACAAACATTTTGTTGTTTTATTCCAACGTGGTCCTTTTCTTATTTTTTTACAAAGAATCTGCTAAGCTTATTTACCACTGGATGCTTTAGCCTGGTCCTTGCTCCTAGCAGAGCTGGGGTGTCTGGGACTTGCACTTTAAAGCATTAATATTGCTCTCTGATATGTTGATGGGGTTGCAAAAAAAGTATTCTGGTGAAGGCTAACTGCTATCTGCTCAGAATTCAAACATGGGAATGAAATGCACAGCGGGATGCGCCAGCCGTAAGAAGTGTAGACAAATCTTTGAGGTCTTCCCTTAGACATGCTGGGAACATTTTTCCACTCAGCCTTGAAAGAGGCAGGATTGTTCCAAGTCATCCAAGTAAAGCTAAATTGTTGATCAGCAACCAGAGCAGACCTGGCTGGTCGAGGTTGCAAAAGAAAAATGGCTTTATTAGGGCCTGTCAAAGCACAAACCTGATCCCATGCTGAAGACACTGCTTCACTGTCCGTGATAAAGAACCTCCACGTAACGATAGGTTCAACCCCAGCAGTAAGATAAATAGGTGGCAGAGCCTTTCTGAGCGCAAGCTGCCATCAGTGCTGGTTTGCACTGGATGTGTCCTCATCGGGGAGCCACTGCGGGGGACGCAGTAGTTTCAGCTCTCAAAGCAGCAGCTCAGCTGGAGTTTTAACCTTCTGTGGACTCCTACAGCATTAATTTTCCCTTTGTACACCACCACCATGTCTTACCAGACTTACTTGCCTGCAGCATCTCCAGGCCACTTCAGCATGCGGGAGAGGTGCACCCACTGAGCCGTCTTCACTCAGGTGACACAGGCACTGCCTCCAGGGAGATCAGAGTGAGCATCTGCAGGATTTGACCGTGGTGTACTCAACAGCACAGCCAGCAGTAAGTCAGACTCCTGAGAACAAATGCGTCTCCATATAAGCCAGGAACCTCTTCACTTCAGAGGAGAAATGGGCTCAAAATCCCCTGGAAACACCGCTGCCCTGCAGAGAGCAAGCTGCACTTCCCAGAACGACTTCTTTTCCCTTCCATAAATTTCTCTTCTGAGTAGCTTGTCTACAATTAATTGAAGCATTTCAGGGCATGGGCAAGCGCTTTCCTAGAAACACATCAATGAGGTGCTGGAGTGGGTCCAGAGAAGGGCAACAAAATTTGTGAGGTGTCTGGCAGACATATCTTATGAGGAGTGCCTGAGGGAACTGGGGTTGTTTAGCCTAGTGAAGAGGAGCCTGAGAGGAGGCCGGTGTTGGGCGCCTCTCTCAAGTAACGAATGACAGGACAAGAGGTAACAGCCACAATCTGCGCCAGGGGAGATTTCGGTCAGATGTTACTGAAAGAGTGGTTAGACATTGGAACAGGCTGCCCAGGGAAGCGGTGGAGTCACCATCCCTGGAGGTGTTCAAAAGACATACAGACATGGTGCTGAGGGACATGGTTTAGTGGTGGGCTTGGTGATCTTAAAGGTCTTTTCCAACCAAAATGATTCTATGATTCCATGATTCTGCTATTCTTCTGACTCATCAAGAGGGGAAAAATCAACAGAGCACAAACTCAGAGTTGTGAGAAATGCAAATATAACTATGAAGGCCTTGTCTTCTACTGGCCGCCAAGACTGGGTAAGGCAAGGTGAGAGCTGTAATAGTAACCTCGTGCTTGTTCCTATCTACTGGGGTGTTTAGACGGTGTCCAGACAGAGGACATTAGATCTGTAGTCTGCTTATCAGAGTAGAAACATAGCTCGGGCCATCCTCAGTCTAATTCCACAAAATTGAGAGTCAGGAAGGTTCTGCTCAGTGTCAGGTGCGTCCAACAAGCAAACTGCACAATTGATGTCTATCAAACAAAAAACAGGGTTTCAAAATCTGGTTGCTGAAGGGTAGCTGTGTGTTATAACCCACGCTACCAGTGCTTCACCAAGAAGTACTCTCTGGTATTGGCAGAGAGGAATCATTCAGCCTGGTACCTCAGGACCCAAAGTGATGTCAAGAATGTTGTCATGCTCAAAGTGTGTCAGCATGGACAGACAGAGACAGCTGCCTGTTAGCACCAGTTCTTGTCCAAAGCAGACAGATATGAGACAGCTCTAGACTCGATAATCCTAATAGTCACGTTAGCATGGCATGGAGCCCAAGGTAATATGCCAAAGCCTCTCAAGTTTATTCCTACATCGTTTATATGTGTTTATAATCTTTAGTCATAGCTCTCTCCTGTACTAAAAGATCCTGAACAGATGCAACAATAAACTGAAACTCAAGACAAACAGATTGTGAGGCAGAGAGACAGAGCAGAAAATAGTGCTGGTGAATCACAAATACTGAAATGAAAAAAAATTAATCAGTCCTAAATAGTGTAATTAATAAAGGTTAATTTATTTATTGTCCTGGCTAACCTGATATCTCTGAACTCATTTAAATTAATGCAAAATGAACAAAGCACAAAAAGGGCAGCAGTAATTGGAAAGCCTCAGCAGGTACATTTTCTGGAAGCTTCTTTTCCTCCTACATAGAAAGCATCCCAGGTTCACTAGTACATCAGTATGGTCAGGGTGCACAGACATGCTCACTCACATCCTGATTGACAGCAGCATAATTAAAAGGATGTTAATGGATTAACTCTGAGTTAGAGACAGATCTTTCTTCCCTTTGTTATGAAAGGCATCAGAGATGGTCACCAAGACCAACCCTGCCCACACATAAAACGATGCCTCCCTCTTACCCAGTGCAGTCTGCAGGGAGAAAGACCTCGTCACTCCCAGCAAATCAAGCCTGGGACACTTACAGGCTGAGAAATAATTGTTTACTGAGCCTAACTACAAAGTCATTCCACTGTTACACGCTACTACTTTTTGACATCTGTATTTACCTGTAACTAGTACATAAAATTCAGCATCTGGCTTAGTGAAAACATCATTGCACTCTCTGGATCACGGTAACGTGAATGCAGCTCCTTACAGAAGTACCATACACATCAGTCCTCCCCAGGGTAAACAAACTCCCAACTCTAATGTCTTCTAAAACAGTCACAAAATTCTTCCTTGAGACTCAAAACTTAGAAAGATAAAGGAGTTTCATGATTCACCAGGACAAAGTGGATGCAAGCACTGCCCTTCAGACTGGCACCAGCAGCATTGGGGGCAGCTGCAGGTGCCTCAGTCCTCCCACCACCCCCTAAGCTGTCCTACATGCAGCTCATGCAGCAGAAGTCATTGCCTAATACTTTAATACTACAGAGAAAAATCTGTTTTGTGCTTTCTCTTGCACAATTAAAACACTTCAACATGCACCAGGTAACTTCAAGGTTCCCACAAAGCTGTTACCACTTTTTAATCTAGGGGCTTCACTAGGTTCTCCCCTTCCATTTTAGCTCCTTTGTATGTCAGATAAGGCTGATTTCTAATATACTTGAACAGGGAAACTATTGCCTAGAAGGTCTACAGAGACTGTTTCTGAGTTTGTTGGGGATATCCTGACATCAACCTATTGACGCCCCTTCAAATTCGGTGGCTTCCCCAGGATGTACCTTTGCCTTCCATCAGGAAGGAAAGATGCGGCCATCACTGAAAAGCTTCAATAACAACCATGGAGTTAAAGAAATCTAATGGGGGTAAAAATGTAGACTCTGAGATTATACAGCAGAGCTATGGTCATAAATTTACTGATTTTCTTCTTTTTTTTTTTTTGAGTCCTTCTAGATTACTGTATCCTGTACACTGTAGGTGGCCATGTTTCATTTCAAAAGGCATAAGTGGCTGTCACATAAGTAGTAACTACCTGTGGGAAATGGTAGGAGAGCACATCAAAATGTTCAGTTTCAGATGGGTATATGTATTTTTCATCACTTCTTTACTTGACAATTCTGCAGATGATAAGGAATTCTTCCCTCTTTCAGAAGAAAGCCACACTTAGGACAGTATTTTTCTGGTTTTAAAGAGCTAAGTGCAGTTTTTAAAAGTGAAGAGAGCTTCCCTCTCTGTCTGAGCAGACTTGGGAGCTCTGCTGTGTCACTAGAGAGAAGAGCAGATAAATTCCAGGGGGTTTAAAGGTCATGGCTTAAATGAATTGCAATTGACTTTTAAACATTGATCTATTATTATTAGTGTTTGTTTAGAAATGAAAGGTTAGTTGATTTGAAGCTATTTTGCTACTTTAAGAGGCCAGAAACCCTCAGTTCAACTCTACTAAGTTTGGTCATTCCACCAGAACAAACTTTTGAGAAGCTTTTCTTCCAGTAATGCTCTTTTCTTCCCCTCACTCCAAACTTAACTTTTCCATACCCAACTGCCTGTGGAGACTTTGCTTAGCTCTACAGCATCTTCTGCTTGGCTTTGGCTTCTTCATTATCATGAGTACTACCCATTAATATCATCCAGCTTCCAAATGTAGAAGACAACCCTGGTGGTGAGTTCTGAACATGGTCAGCAAAATTCTTCAAAAGTAGCTGCACAGTGAAAACCTCAGTCTTCCTAACACGGTTCCTAGAGGTAATAAGCTCTTTTTGTGCTTTCTGTGTTCAGTTATATTGACTTGTGAGAGGCAATCATGGGTTGTGGCAGTAGCCACCAGAAGGTCCCAGGCTTCCATCAAAAGGGTGGAAATTCCTTCACATTTCATTTCCACTGGTCCAGATGACTTTATCGCTGACATCTTGAAAGAACAGACAGCACAGCTTGAGTGCCCAGGTGAGTTCAGGAGAAATGACTTCCTATTGCTTATTCATTGACTATTGCAGGAAAGAAAGCTACAGATATTTCATTTGATGAACATAATTTAATCCTTTTTTTTTCCAATTACCAGGTAAATAAGAAAACAGACAGTTTAAAATAAATGTGTATAATTCCACTATGAACTACTTCTTGGAACAGAATTGTGTAATTATCAAACTATTAGTCCCAATTCTCATCTCAGCCCAAGTTTGTAAATGTCTTAACTTTAATCTTATAAGAAAGCCATTCAGTTTGCTAGACCCACTGAGATTTGAGTCTTCAGAAAGTTCAGTTTTCATAACAAAAACAGTGATATAAACATCAATTTCCTTTTTTAAAAGTAGTGATTTTCATCTAAGCACATGACTCCACTTGGGACTTGAAGAAAACGGTCAAATGCTGCAGGAGAGGAGATATGGGCCAGTGATTGACTAGAGAAACACTATGAAGCTCCTGGGCTATTACTTAAATACAGACAGGTATTAGGCATAATCAGTACTAACATGTATTAGTCCCCACTGCAGGGACCAGTTTTGTTCGATTCTGCACAGTAGCTAGCACAAAAAGGTCCCAGACCTGAGGCACAACAGCAGTATAAATAATATAAATTTGGGCACTGACCATATGGGAACAAACCCAAAGCTAGAGCAAGACAAGTTGATCTGCTGTGGAGGATGGAACCATGCCAGCTTATGCTGAGGAAACGGCCCAAAATCCGATCATGTTTGTGGGAACCAGATGGGGTTTTTTTGGTCATTTAAGGTTCCTCAGACTGGCAAGGGGAAAAGGGAGAGAGGAGTGGTGTGTTGCAGCAGGTTGGTGGGTGGTGATGTGAAGAGGAGAGGAAACAGTAGCATTTTCCTACTTTGTGGAGTATGACATAGAATGAAATAGCATTAAAGACTAACCAAAGTGCTCGATACCCTTGGATATAGATATATATTCCTGTTATTGGATAGGAGTTTTTCCATCTTCTGTTCCACTGAAGCCAGCATGGGCCCTGGCTGGTTTACTCCAGCTACGGGTCAAGTCTGTGTCCTGCACATCCATCCTGTGCCCCTCCTCGTTGGAGACTACAAGGAGACCGCTGATAAACACAGGAGACCACCTGTTCTCCTGCATGTTGCTCCATACACACCTCTAGCCACACTTCCCAAATACAAAATGTGAGTAAACTACCACACTACTTTTTCTTTAAAAGGAGTTTTACTTAAGTTGAAATATTGAAGAGCAACAACTCCACAAAGTGCAATGAGGCAGCCAAGAAGCTATTTAAGACCTTCCCAGTACCTTCAACTTTTGGAGAAAATTAATAAGCTACTAAGCAGGCAGTAATACATAGCAGTGACTCTTCAGAAGAGAAAAGCTCAGCAGCAGCTCTGCCTCGCTCTGCCAGGCAGAAGCTCCCCTGGAGAGCCTGCCTGCTAGATGGATGGCATGAGCCTTGGTAGAGCGGCTGTCAGGTCACTGACAGTCCCAGCGTGAGTGCTCATTTGGGCTTGTGCCTTTCTTTCTCCATATGTGCAGATGCAGCTCTATGTGTGTGTATACACAGACACGCATTTATAAATTCTCAGTTGATGTTGTGGAACACAGGTCCTCAAACATCGTATTCAACAGTTTTGCAATAAAACGAAGAGCCATTTGTAGACAACCCAGCTAAGGTTTGCCAAATGATTGTCACCTAAGTGAGTGATGTGGAGGTTCAGAGGTCCCTAGCAGGATAACCTGTGCAGATACTGTCATTCCTAGACAACCTTAAACCTGAAAGAGCAGCCAAGGTAGGCAGAGCAGTCAGAAGTTACACCAAGACATGCCATTTCACCAATCAATCAAAACACAGTGATTGTGATCACCTCCTTCCCGGTAAGAACCAGCTGATCCTCCAAATCATTTGGTTTTTCACTGCTGGACTACGTAGCTCCTGACATCTCTCCTCAGCTGAGAACCACAGGGAGCAGATCTGATCTCCGCATTAGTACCCACAGCACCTATTTCCAACTGTAGAGAGATTTGCCAGGTGGCAAAAGCACAGTGGGAGCCACTTTTTCAAAGGCAGGGAATAGCATCGATAAATTCAGACAGAGCCTGTCTGCTTGCAGGGGTACACTGCAGAGACAGCAATGAAAGCTCTGATACTGTTTCTAATTGCAGCCTTTATCCCTGGGAGCTGCAGTCTTTATTAATGCAATTATGATGTAGCCAAAGGCAGCAAATGCTTCTGCTGACCTTGGTAGGGGAACAGAGGCCTTTAGTCACCATGGGAAATTGCTTCCTCCCCTGACAAATGGCACATAACCCAGTATGTTCCTGTTCCTCAGAGGCACCATCTTGTCATTTGACCAGAAAGTATGTAAACTGCTGTTTGATGCCACATCCCTCACCCTCACAAATCAGAAACAAAATCCAATAATTTTCCAGTTAGTCTTTTGGTAGAAGAAAATGAACAAAAGTAAAACTTGGAATTTTACGGGACGTATGCTCTTATATCTTGATTTACAAAAAGTAATAATAATAACCCTCAATGAGTCCTGATTACAACCATTTTTGAGCTCTGATTTAATTGTAATTTGATGCTTCAGTTCAATTAGCCTAAAGGCATTCAACATAGAGACCTGCTCTCAAAAAAATGTTCCCATAAATTGAAATTCTGTATGATGGCAAGAAGCTGCCATTAACAATAACAATAGTGTTTGGGGGAAACGTCTTACTTATTCAAGAACGATATTTCTGACCACACACTACAGACTTATAACCAAAGCAGGTTCTAACCTCAGAGCATCATCTACTCTTAGTCAAAAGAACATTTCATAAGATTTCATATATGCTTTGAAAATACAAATCTGAAAAAGAATTTCCAGTTGTCCTTGGATTTTAAAGGACCAAAAGCCACCTTCTCCAGACATTAGCCCCAGCACTTTATCCCCAGTAGTTCTAAAATTACACTGACTACCACCAAGCTTTGAGTTTCCCCATGTAATAGATCAGTCACAATAAGAAATAAAGGACATCCCAGGACTGAACATCTCGATTTGACTACTCAAGGCAGACAGTGAGTGGAAAAGTGAGAACTGTTACTTTACATAAAAAGATACTGAGACCTGGACGAGCTGGAGAGCTTGGCCAAGGTCATCCAAGAAATTGTCAAGGCAGCTATGGAATATCCTGGTGACATTGGACCTACCTTTTCTGGTGCTGGCTGTGGAGTGCTGGTGGTGGCCCCAGGACAACCTGTATGCCAGCCATAAGGTCTTTGGCTGGGCTTCACTGCAGAAGGAAATACGGCCTCCACCTTCAGCACTTTTCATCCCTGAAGACCTTGTTGGGGGTTTTTTTGGTCTTGTAAGTCAAGGAGGCCCGCAAGATCTTTTTTCAAAGTACCTGCAAAAAGGACAAAGACCTACAAGGTCATTTTGCAAAGGAGATGATTGAGAATTTAGAAAAATAAGTGCATGCAGAGGCATGGAAGGCAAGTTGGGCAGGTTGCTTGCACGTAGCCTGAGGACACCTTTCCTTGGTGCAGCGTGGTAGATTCTGTGACAAGGCCCTAGGGAACCATATGCCACCCACCCAAAGGCCCAGAGAACTAGAGACACCACCCCCCACCCCCCCCATAGCGTGAGGGAATAAGACATGGACAGATGCTTTTAGTCAGATGACTCATCTTCAAGAAGCCTACGGGCCAGTGTTTTAAAAGACATTATAATGCATTAGACAACCTTAAAGTAAAGGCTTCTGTGGACCTAATTATCTTAAAATAATTACACCTTAGAGACTTGCCCACGGTTATACGGAAATTCTAATAGTGCAGGGAAACAGCCATGTTCCTTACAGCCCCAGACCACCAGGTTGCTCTTCCTTGGTACAAACAAACATCCATTAATGAGCAAAGGGGGATTTGCATGAATTTTGCTGTGCTGCTCACAGCTCGTGATAGCTTTCCATTTTGCACGATGCTATAGTTTAGCCTCCTACTGTTAAGCATGAAAAACTGCCATAAAGCAACAGCTGGTGCTAGCAATATCTGCTCAGTCCCTAACACCACCCAGCATGTACTAGTACTGAATATTGATGAAACTCAATCTTATTACAATGTGGCACAATATGTTCCTTGCCTATAGATTCCCTTTATGCAGTTTTCTCCTCACAGAAAAAACTGAGATGCAGCATGAGGATCCAGGTCAGGTCCAGGTTCAAAAAAACCTGTCCTAACCCAAGGTTTTGGGAAAGCCCCATGGGTATTCCTTGGCTCTAGGAAGGAGTGCTTCCTACCACAGAAGTCTAACCCAGCTCCCAAGCAAACCTAAAGTTGGGGGATGTCAAGTCTTGATCCATCTCTACTTAAGAGCACACTTTGATGCAATCCGATGTCATGTGTCCTGAAGACAAAGGCAAATTAACCACTTCAGACCAGTAAGAGTTCCCATGCACAGTAAATTTTGTTCTCTCTATAGAATCCAAAATGAAAATCCCTGTTTACCAAATTCGGTTTTTCATTTTGATGCCTCTTTCAAGCTCAAAACTGGAAGTGAAAAACATGTTAGGCTGTATCAGTCCAGAAATAGAAAAGTGTGAATTATAGGAAAATGTTATTCCAAATACAGATAAATTTTGGAGGAGTTTTACTTCTGGGAATTCAGTGAACTTAGATCTATGCATCATTGATTCATTCCTTGGTAGTGGTCCAAATTACACAAGATCCACATTATTAACTTGTGTAGCTGATAAGGCACATTATGAATTCCCACATTCACCCCCTCAACCAAAGAAATTTGGAGAAACAGCAAAAGCAGTGTTTTGAATACTCTGGTGGTGTGCAAGTTGGTAGAAAATATGCTATAAAACAAGAAAAGATGAAAGTCAGCAGCAGGAGAACAAGCAAGTTACTGCCTTCCAGCACCCACGTACAGGGCTGGTTCCTGACTGCTCGTAGTGATCACAGACAGCAACCGAACCACCCTCTCCTGCCTTACAGGAGGAAACAAGGAGGGAGGAGACCTCAACAGGCCATCCTTCTGCACTGGGGAATAATCGCCTTTACACAAATTGTATCTGAATCTCCTTTTCTTACTTCTTTTCTTCCTTCCTCTTCCTTTCCTTCCTTCTTTCCTATCATGCATATGCTGAAGCTTTTGCACTACCCTTAAGCAAGGGATGCCAGCACATGATTATCCTTCCTATTGGAAAGTTGCACTCAATGGTCTAAATAGATGAAGCTTAAAACCATGACTTCTCCCATGAACAGTGGGCATGGAGAGCATTTTATTCCTCGCCTCTTTGTTCAAAATAGTTTTAAATCCTAATCCTTCTGACATATTTGCAGCTGAGACCTTCTACTTGACCTTATTTGCAAATTTAATAAGAACAATCTCTATTCTTATCCTTGAGACCATTAACAAAAACAGTGATTGACCCAGTAAACCCAAGATAAATCTTTGCAGAACCCCACTTTGCAAAGTCTGCTGTTTTGATACGAAACAGCTTTCTAGCATGGCTTTCCAGCCAGTTTTTCAGCCACCACATCAAAACTTCTTCTAATGAGATTTCTCTACCTTGCTTATGAAAATATAATTGAAGAAAATCAAAAGCTTTATTAAAGCCAAGTTATACAATATCCACTGCTTTTCTTTTGACCGTAAAACTGGATTATACACTCACAGGAGAAAAATCAAAATGTTTTGAAAGCCATTTGTTCTAGACAAAGCCCATGGGATGCTGACCTCCTCATTATGTGCTAACAGTTTCATTATTCGTTCCATTATTTTCCTGGCAGATAAAATTAAACTGCTAGTCTGTACATGGAGTTTCCTTAGCCCCATTCGAAAGTGTTTTTTAATCTTTGCCAGGAGATATCACCCATTCTTCATAAGGTCTCAAAAATAGCGGTGAACAGCTCTGATTTTGCCTCAGGCTTTTCTCTACATACCCTACCATGATTTTTCATTGCACCTAGTTGTTTTGAGAACAATACATTTTCTTTTTATTGCTTTCTTCTGTGTTGGCTCCAATGTGGCCATTTTAGTTGAAGCTGAAGCAATTCAACATGAAAGACACTAATGTGCTGGGCACTGCTCATCCACAACCTTCCTTCTTCACTCAGGACAAGACCAACACTTCCTCATCTTGTTCTTGCATCTAATGTACCACAGTAACTTCTTCTCATCCTCTATACCCTTCCTAGTTCCGTCATCATTTTGTGCCTTGGCCTTTCAGTTCCAACCTCCCAGGCTCACACACTAGTCTTTTGTATTCCTCCTTAGTGATTTGACCCAGTTTCCATAGTCTGAACTGTTCTGCTTTGCATTTGTGGTGACCAAAGGCATCGTGACTTAACACTAATAAACAAAGCCTATTAGACGGGCAGACAAAGCATGCCAGAAAGATCTGGGCCACCATCACCCCTGTCCAGCACACTCAATTTCTCTCTGCATACTGATCTGAGAGACAGCCACTTCTCTGGGATGCAATTAGCAATTATTTGCACTAATGGCTGTAAAAACCGGCCTATGACTCAATTGTTTTAGGCACTCGGTGTACAGAGCAAAGAACTCTCCTCCTTAGACAATGAAGGTATCACATGCAAAGTTGATGGGATGGCAGAGGGAATTGGGAGTAGACCTCCAGGCCCTGGGCTGAGAGCAGCAAGAGCTGCTGGTCTCCTGCACGCCACTCATTCCCTCACTGATCTATTGCTGCCTTCAGTAAGACAAGAGAAGCAATAAGGAATGGGGGAGACTATACTGAGCAGGCCCACAGGCAAAAATCCCATGTCAGTGGTCTACCCAATGTCACGATTTGAAGGTGCAAAACAGATAAAGGAAGAAAGTAAAGGACCACCGTGAGGAGTCTAGCAAGTCTTTACAGGCAGTTTGTCCAGCTGTGGGAGACTGCTTAGGAGAAGCCACAAAGATGCTTGTTGAAAGGGTAGATTGGCATCAGGGAAGGAATATACTGAAGAGCCTGGAAGAGTGAAGACAGCAGCTTTGCTGGCATGTCTGTGCTGTGACAGGGAAGGGGAGCAACAGGGGTGGAGACAGAGGAGGGGTGGTCATAGCAAATTGGTAAAAACAAGATTCTCAGAGAAACATTCTGACTGAGCAGAGTGGGGCAGAACTTCATTTGCTGAGGCAAGGACAGGGCAGTAGTGGAGATGAAGTCACATTCCCAAGTTTCTGACATGTCTGAGTTTATCTATGTTTCCCCTCTTCGACTCTGAATGAAAAAAATCTTGGGAAGGGGAAGAAAACAGGATTCATGGCACTTTCCCAGGTTTTCTATTACTCTGGAAGCCCAGTAAGAGAAGTAATTTGAGTTGGCTTAAGGGTATCCACAAACCTGCCTATGCACAAAGAGAATCCTCAGAAAACCTGCAATAAGCTGGTCAAGTTCTAGACCCACTGTGGCTATGAAAGTTTTTAATATCTCCCCCTGTGTGTACCTGGTAGCACCAGAAGAAACATATGAGCCCTAGATAAGCTAACAGGCACAGACACCCTACCTGCCTAGATGATCAGAAGGGTTGAATTATAGAAATGTTAAGCAGAAAGTCTGCAAAATTTAGAAGTAGCTTCAACATCAAGACCCAGAGGGAAATCTGAGTCAGTCAGCAACAGGGAGCTGACCTGAATGATAATCACAGCATTGGCAGCTGATCAAGGAGGAAGATGGAGGAAAGTGCATGGGGAAGATACTGAGGTCTCAGCCACGTGGAGATTGAGCTGATGGTTGCATCTCTAGAGGACATTGAAGAGACAGGCTGAGCTTTTCATATAGACAGAAGGAGAAAGGACTGGAGTGATCAGAGATGAGTCATCAGCACAAAATCAGGAGCTGACTATTTCTTTGCAGAAGCTGTCCTCCCCAGGTAAGGCCTAAGGAGAAGAACGTGTGAGTCAGAGGTGGGTGGCCTCGCCACAGGAAGTCAACATCGCATTGCAGCCTTGACCCTGGGTCTTGCTGTTGCCAAATAACCCCAAGCCAAGAACAAGGACTCAGCACGACCACATCACTCTGCCAACAGCAAGTAACAAGTCGCTGTTGTCTTAGAGCAGACATGTACAATATCAAAAACCAGTTCATTAGAGAAAGCGCTGGGGGAAGATCACACCTGAGTGACTGGGCTAGATAAATTAATAAGAGGAAAACATACTTTGGTGAAAAATGCAACTGATCATCTTCCTTATTACTGTAGAAGTGGAACTCAAAATCATTGTTTGGACAGTAACAGAAAGCCCAGCTGATCAACAAATAGCATGAGAAAAGACCCAGGATTATTTTGGGTTTGGCATGTTACAGAAATGGGTTGCAATTTGTGTTATGCTTGTTACCTGGCCAGCCTGTTCCTCAGAATAAAAACAAACAGAAAAAGACAAATTCAACTGAGCGAATTAACTAACTGCACCAATTCAACCCAGTGAGACCACAGTGCCTCTGGCAGTCTCCAACAGCTCTCCTGGGGTACAGGCATCACCAGGCAAGAGTACACACTTCTGTTCATCAGCTTTCTACACCTGGGTGGGACAAATCCCACACCACCCCTACAGTGGGAACATGGACAAAACCCAGCAGCTGCCACAAAAGAAGGTTTAAAGGACCCAGACAAAGCAGCAGTGGCACAGCTGCTGCTGGACCCAGCCTGTGTATTGGAAGTTGAGGGGATTTCTATTCCTGGATATCTCAGTGCACCCTTTGGCTCACACCATGTTCAGATAGCAAACATGGTGGTAGGAATTTGACTAAATTATTTAGCCTCACTATCCAGTTTAACAGCTACTGAATCACTTTGAGAAAAAAATCTTCCTTTGACTTCAGAGGACTCTAGATCAAACCCCAGTAATACTTTTATTTCTAGATGGAGAGGCTTTGAAATTAAAAATAAAACCACAGGTTGACACATGATTCCGGGATCTTTTTGTATTTTCTAGAATATCTTTCATCAATTGGAATAACCCAAGTGTTTGCTTTAAAAGAAAGAAGGATCCCCGTGGCAAATATTTGCTCATTCATTCAGTTTCTTTGTAAAATACCAGACCTTCTAAGAACTGTCCACATTTTCCATGACACTGATCAAAGGTATCACTATTAATGAAGAACATCATTTGACAGAGCATCTACTGAAAAAACCAATTTTTTTCCTAACAAGACTCTCAGAGATCAGGAGCTCAGCATCAAAAGTGCCCCAAACAGCCCTCCCATGTGCAAAGCATCATAACTGGCAGGGAAAGGCACAGAAATGGCTGTGGGACAGAAATCCCATGCTTGCTCTCCAGTGTCTGTACGGCCACGGTACCCACATACCCTGTAGTACAGCACTGCCATCACCAGTAGCAGGCTGTGAGCTTTATACCAAGCTTGCAAAACCTCAGGACTGAAATGGGATGCAGCACAGAAGCATGCAGGTGTGGGGTGGCAAATGCTGAGGCACAGACTGCCACTGTGAACCCCACAGCTATAAACAACTCACTAATGGTCAGTTAAAGAAATGCAGACCTGGAACTGGGCAAAGTTGGGTTTAGGTGTGACAGACACAGAATCTAATATATGAAGAGGCCACTGCATATGAAAAACTTAGACATAACACAGATGCAGACCATGAAAAAAGCAGCGATGGTGCAAAGACTTCTTTGCTCAACAGTGAAAGAGTAAAGGTGTAAAGGCATGTTAACAAATATAAAGAAATGACCCCAAGAGGAGCCTAAAGCAAGCCAGGGCAGCAAGCCAGGGATCAGCATAACCTCCCCAAAAAGGGGTAGAAGCCAAGTGCATGTATAAACATTTTAATTGCATTATTTCTTGTTCTGTAACAACCAATCTCACCTAATAATTATTAGATTATTACAATACTGTCTATACGAGCAATGTGTTCTTGGCTTTACTTACACTTACGGTGTTCTTCCATTTTGCCCATAAAGATTTTGAGCATCATATTAGCAGCATTAATTTGAGTGAAAAGAGCCTCAGCACAAGTTGTTATATATTATTTAACAGGATTTGGTGACTACTTTCCCTCTGATTGGGTTTTCCTATGGAGGGGACTCTCCCAGCTGCAGCCAATGTTGCTCACTCCCCATCTGTTCTCCCTGAAGAGACCTTTGCAAAAACACTGCGAGAAATCCTCAGTTCCTCTACTGAAGCCACAAATTAATTTCCTGTTATACCCAGTGCCATAAAGCCACAGCAAGGGCCCTGTAGTCACAGCTCGGTGGCAGTGTCCCCTATCCCACAGCACCATCTCGTGGGAGACTGCAGTTTGAAAAAAACCTACTGGCAAAACCACCAACTTAGATTAAATCCAGTTCCAAGAGTACCATTACTTCCCCAGAGCTTCAAATCCCTGCAAAGCAGCTGCCACAGCACAGCAGAACCAGCCCTGCAGCTTTACAGGGCTTACACTGCCTCCTGAGTGCAACTAAAGCAGCAAGGAGTGACTGGGAGCCCCCCACAATGTCACAGCCCCACTGTGAGTTGATTTTCCCAGGAGGAAGCAAAGCATCCTGCATCACACTGCAAAAGCTGTGCCCTTTGAAGCAGACCCAAAAGCGTACATCTCAAGGATGTGTAAGAGAAGTCTAGACCAGAGAAAATTTTCACTATCTCAAATTTTTATATTTTTGGTCCCTTTGGAGGCGATGATTAAAGTGGACCAGCTATTGCTTGAGTGATTTCACCCATATTTATAAGATTTCCCAGAACAGGGCTGCTGTATGTTAAGGAAGAGGGGAACCAGACTCAGGGGATGCAGGCAAGGCTCCTGCTGTGCCAGGCTCAGACACGGGGCCAGTCCTTCACGAGGTTTCCCGGAAGGCATGTGGGAGGGTGGAATCACCACCCCTCAGAAAAAAGTAAAAACAGGGGGTTTAAAATGACATTTGACTTATTTTCTACCTAGGTTTATTGAAAAAGCATGATTTCTGTCTTAGGAGCCTGCCTGCAGCTGCAGAGGATTTGCTGGGATACAGGGAAAACCAGAGGAACCAAGGGTCCCAAACATGGCTGCTGCAGGCCACCAGCCTGGTCCCACCACAGGGCATAGAGGCACCCAATGCCTTCCACCCTCCAGAAAGGCACCACCTGAGGCCATTTCAATGGCACAGCTTTTCCTGATGGGCCTTCACACCAACTCTCCTCCCCCTAGAAACATCTTATGCCTTTTTAACGAAAATATCACCCTTCCTAGCCAGCACTGCAGTGAGAAAATAGTAGGAGTAGCAAACAGCTGCTATCTGCTACAAACACTTGACATAAAGCATATCAAATCATCTCTACAACTCAGCAGCTCGTGCCTCATACCTACACAACTCAGCAGCGCAGCGCCCTCAGCCCCATGCTGAGAATCCCCTTTGGTAAGCGGCAGTCTGCAGGAGAAGGCAGGAGACCCAGATGTTTGACTGCATCTCCCATACATGTATCCAAAACTAGAGTATAGCCTCCGGCTGGCAACTGTAGGAGCTCAGTGCTTCCAATTCTTTTAGATATCAGCCCCAGAGGGTTATTAATTTGCTCAATTTATACCAGCACATTGGAAATGTGGTGTGTCAGGCATCCATTAAGCTTTCAGGTATCCTGCTGAGCTAACATCCAGGCTGATTTATTTTTCCAAACAGAGCAAGTGAGAACTTGGTGATGGGGAAAGCACTGTACATGCTCATCCCACAGCCATTATCAGACACAGGTAGGAGAGAAAATACCTCTGTCTGCCCATTTAGACCTCTCAGAGGAGGGAGCCAGCAGACAGAGGAGTTTGCAGTGGTTTTATCCATCTTCACTAGATGCTCACAACCACTGCAAGTCCAGCCCTGTGGAGCTCAGCATGGCAAAAACCAAGGTTCACCCTCCTGCTTTGTCCATCCCCAGAATGAAGCAGCCCTTGCAGTGAAGTTCTGGTATTTCAGGTCCTGGAGCCTGTTTTGCACAGATTTTCTTCTCAGCCATGAGCATTTTGTGCTGTCTCCCACCCAGGAAAGGCTGACCTGCCTGTACAGGGAGTTCGCTACAAGCTTAAACCTCCCAAAACATCCCAAGAGTCCACTTTCATGGGCTTTCTCTAACATTTATTAACCTGTTTATCATACTATCAGCCCATCAGCTCCCCAGTGTTTCCATACCTCAAATTCATGGTATAATCAAGCATGACTCATCCTTTGTTTTTTGGGAAAAGCAGCCAAGAGGCAAAGATGGAAAGGATTTGCCATCAGCATCCAGACCTTTGGGAATTCAAGCCCAACACGGAAAAAGCTCCAATCACATTTCGAAGTCTGCTGTGATCAGGTGAGAGACTAAAATTTCTACCAACACTGTAGGACTTGCTTAGAGCTTTATAGCAGAGGCAAGATTAGAGATCAGACCCTCTATTTCAGAAGCACAAACTCTCTGTAATTAAACTGAAATAGGTTTTCCATTAATGAGTAGTCATTAGGGCTTCTGCCCAGAGCCAAGCAACTCTGAGTCCATCCAAAGGTGGTAGCCGTGCTCTTGTGCACCAGCCAACTCATTACAGGAACTTTATTTGCCATCTTCAGTGCAGACAGCATTGAAGGCACCTTACCTCATACCCTCCTCTGTCACCAGCATCATCATAACATTTCCCACACTGCCCAGAAAGGGTGCCAGGTGCACAGGACAGAGCAACACAGCTGAGCCAGGCAATCTAAGGTTTAGGCTAGAAGTGAACTGGGAACATATCTTAATATAATTGTTTGTTATTCAACATGATTCTTTTTCACAGCATCTACTATTTAAAAGCATGTTTGATTTTGCTGATATTGCATGTTCTGAAGGCTTTACAATGCCTAAATCTTAAAAAAATCCCATTTTGTTCAAGCTTTCAAGAAAAATGTGTAAAAACCCTTACACTTACCTGTGTAAGTTTTATTTCTGAAGAGGCACTCCTCTAAAGGAATCCTAACTCCTCTATTTAACACTGACCTGGGGAGAGAGACACTGAGAACACAGGCCAAAGGGCAGCGGCAGGGACAGCAGCATTTCCAGCAGTGCTGCTCCAAGGCTGCGGTACCCACGTACTGCAGAGGAGAGGGAGAAGAGTCACAACTCAAATCGCTAAAGACAGAGCCTTCCTCATTCTCTGAATGCAAGCACTTTCAGACACCGAGGCTGTTCAAAACATGAATTCAGGGGGATTTTGTAAGTAGGCCATTCTCTTTTGGCTGAACTAAAGCCTCTTTGAACTTCGAAGGCTTGGTCTCTGCACTGGCTCTCCTCTGGATTTTGCAGCCTGAGCTCCACTCTGGCAATTAGAAGTAGTCTCTAAACAGCACACACAACAGATTTGAAAGACAAGGAAATGGTAGATCTAGGGCACAGGGGATGGAGTGGTGGAAGGCTCCCTCACTTGATCAAAAGAAGCCTGTATTTAAAATGAAAAACTCATTTAAATTGTTGGCTTGCCTTTTACATATATCCCATCTTCCTCACAGGTGGACACTCCCACTCCTCTTCTTCCTTACAGGAACCTGCAGCCCCAGTCTTCATTCCCAGCCCTTTTCCCTTCCCACAAGGGAACAGAAAGTTTCTTCATTGAGCCTGATCAGCAACAGCTGCCTGAGCAAACAGCTTCGCACAGGAAGGTGCAGGCAACCAGCCAACATTACCACCACAGGCCCAGGGCACGGAAAAACATGCAGAACAATTTGCTGCTTCTTCCAAACCCTTAGAATTTGTATCTAATTTTCTCCTAAATGAAGGTCATGCTGAGCAAGATTGCAGGTCACCCAAGCTAGCACCAAACCGAAGCAAGCAGGATGAGCTGCCCAAGGACGCGCACCACAGCCCCATGCCAGAGCCCCCGGGTACGCCCCCCAGCATGCCATGGGGAGCAGCAGCACAACAGCCACTGGAAGTTTCCCAGCAAGAGTTATACCTCCTACTAGGAAAAATGCCCACTGCAACATAACTCTTCTCTGAGGCTTTCCCCTCCCAAGAGAAATAATTCAGGCATGCACCTCCTTCGGGCTGGCAGCCACAAACATTTCCTCTGCATGCAAAGGTGGCTGCTCACAAGCCAGCCACCAGGTTACAGAGCCATTACAGAGCTCAGACAGCCTTCTGGGAGGACAGCAGATATAAACAATGACTGCCATAAACAAAAAAATTCCCAACATCATCTCTAAGAAGCAACAAGAGAGACCATCCCAGAAGGTACCACAACCAAGAACTGAAAGGGGGTTGAGGCTGCAGCTGAACTTAAATAGAGCTCCAGGACCACAGGTGGAGGGTGTGAGTGGGGTCCCAGGTGAGGCTTGTCAGGGTTCAGACTTAATAGTGCCCTCAGGGACCGTGCTAGTAGCTGGCTAAGTGGAGGTGCTTCTTGGATGAGTTGAGCCTATATGATGAGTTCCTAGTTCAACTGCTAGAGATTATTGACCAAGGTCTATTATGAGCCACAAAAGAAAGGATTATGTATGAGTGGTTTTTCTCCTTTGTGTTTGCTTGCTGCTTCTCTCCTGCTACTAAATGTTGGCCTCATGTTGCCTACAATATGTAGTTTGAGGCTTTCCTAAGGAAAAGCATATTTTTTTTCTATAACTCTCTTCCTTTTTACTGTTGAGGTTTGCTTTAGGCTCTGGCTACGAAGTGTGCTCTAAAGGGTGAGTGCAAATATAGCTGGGCTCAAAGCTTTAAGCTCTGAGCCCTGCTACAGATTCAGGCTTTGCTGGATTTCTTTTTTCCTTTCTCTATTTTTTAAAAAGCTAGGTATATGTACTAGAGACTTCTTAAAAGTCCATTTGTGGTCAGCACAGCAATGTGCCTGTCAAACCCTGAAAACTTTCATATAGCAGGAGGTAGCTTCTCAATGGCCAAGTGAAGAAAAGGGAAGAACTTGTTTAGGCTTTTCCATGTGTATTCTTAAACTTTTGGTTGAACCACAGAGTGGTTCTTTCTGCCTCAGTTGTCTTTGGTGGCTGTAGGGGAGATGGACCAATGCCCACACCTGTGCTCCCAGCTCGGTCTTTGGGCTGCCCTGACTGGGCTTTGTACTTGTAGTGTTGCTAAAATGTGCTGCTGGGTATGGGGGGGGTGTAGCATCCTTTAAATATCAGCCTAGTCTTTGCAGTGTCACCATTTCCCTACCGCAGCCCCATCAGTGAGATGGGAGCAAAAGGAAGACTTTTTGTCTTGCTAACAGGTTGATACTGGTGCCCTGGACGGTGCTTTGGCAGAGCTGTGGTCTCTGCCCCTCACTCCAAGGGAAAGGCACAAAAGCACTGGCACGGGGATGCAAAATACAAACCAAAAAAAAAAGTATTAAGAAGGAAGCAACTTTGCGTCACATCTCTGTATAGATACGAACGTCATAACATTTATCTGTATAATGATGTACAGGCACTCCTGTCTCTGCAGAGTACTGGAAAGTGTCATTTCGGTAACCTGTTTTTAAGGAACGCCTTTCGCAGGAGCTGCTCTCTTGGAAGCGCTGCTACCAGCGGCTCAAGGGCAACTGCGCTACTTCACATGGTCGCCAGATGGCAATGCAGCCACGCAGCCCAGTCGGCCAGCAGCCCAGTGAGAAATGGGGCAGAAAGCACCGATTTGGATGTTGATTGCAGAACTGTGTGCTTGCTAAGGACCTTGGTTTGCTTTGGCGTTTTGGGGTGTGGAGCCAGGAGAAGGCTTACGGGTGGGAGGACCCACCTGGGCCGTGGTGATGTCCTTGCCCCTGTCCCAAACAGAGCAGTTCCTGTGAAGCTGAGCTGGGGGAGCAGGCAGACTGGGATATGCCCTCAGCATCTTGGAGGACCACTCTGATGCCCTAAATCCCCGTGACCATTCCTGGACCAAGGAACCCATCTCTAGCCTGGGAGGGCCAGCTGCCTGCTTGGGTCCCGGGTCACAGTGCAGTGGCACTTACCCTGGTGCCCACACGGTAAAACACGGGTGAGATGTGTTGAGAGCTGTGTTGAGTTCCTGGAACAAATTTTTCCCCGTTGCTCTTCGTGAACATCCCCATCCTGCCACACTGCGGTGTCACCAGCGTTGGGGACAGGCAGGCTGGGGGGCTCAGTGTGCTGCCTGTATCTGTCCCGAGACCTGACCTTACGCTCCTGTGCTGCTGCAGTTGCAGAGCCAGATTTCTCAGCATGTGGGAGAGGAAAGCTGTGCAAGGGGAGTGCAGCCTGCACCTGAGTGTGGTGGCTTGGTAATCTAAGAGCAAGAGCCCCCCCCCCCCCCCCCCCCCGCCAAAAGCAGCTCCCAGGAGCACTGCTGGAGAGAGACGGGGAGCACTGAGCAGCAGCAAAGCAACCCAGAGCCCCACCAGAGCATGCCTTAAGGGGGCTGAGGGGCTTTGTGGAGATTTAAGACCTGCGCTGAGGGCAGGGTGAGGAACCACGGGCATCACCAGTGATGACAGGAGAGCGTGAGCTGCAAAGTCCGCCATGCTGGAAAGTGGGCTTGGACTGGGGAGAGGCTGTGGGGCTCAGGGCCAGGCTCAGCTGGCACCAGAGCAGTGGGTGCCACAGCTGCAGCAACCCTGACACCAGCTGGCACAGGAGTGGGTGCAGCTCGTGGCCAGGGAAGGGAGCTCTGGGGTACATCTTTTGGTTTGTTCATCTTTGCATTTTTTTGTATCTTCCCGCAGGTCTGTGAGATGTGCTGGTGTGCCATGCAAACCGGCTGCTGCTCTGGTCCAGGGTGCCCTTAGCATCTCTGAGGGCCCCTCTGACACCCTGAATCCCCATGACCATTCCTGGACCCAGGGTCCCCCATCTCCAAACCCCAGTAAGCCATTTCAGCGGGCAACACCATTGTGCTGCTGTACAATGCTGTCCTGGCACTGCTTACAAGCTGCTGCTGACCCCAGAGATATTTGGATGCTCGGCTCTTGCTCATCCTCATTTCTCTTGTGAGATCCAAGCTGTTGGTGCAGGTAGGTAGTGCTTCCTACCCTGCTGATGCTGGATGCAGAGCACCAGGGTTTGGGATGCAGCTCAGGGCTCTGCAGAGGTTCAGACTGGTGGAGGTGGGAGAGCCTGGAACTTTTGGAGCTGCTCTCTGGGCCCAACAGCAGAGTCCTTACCTGACGTGGGACAGCAGAGCCCCAGCCTGGGTACCTTCCCCACGGGCAGATCAACCCCTGTCTCCTGCCTGGCCAGAGGTTTTTGCTGGCATCTCTCAGGCAGCAGCGAATTTGGGAGAAATCAGTATGATTTCTGCTGGGAAAGGTGGAAAATCAAGGCAGCCCCGTTGCTATGGTTGCCGCAGACTGTCCTCGATGCAACATGACGGCAAGCAGCTCTGCAAGCAGATGTGCCGCAGCTGGGAGGCAAAGCAATTCCCCCAGGTGTGAGCATGGCATGGCAGGCCACACACACGGTCCCCTCTGCTCCCGTAGCCTCCCCTGGGATGCTGGCTGTGCCCTTGTCCGCCTGTCCCTACCCAGGTCCCTCCCTGGCAGCAAAAACCCCACCAGTGAAAGCAGCACTGGGGAGGTTAAAGCATGGCACTTGCACTAAGCAACACATGCAGGCGTTTAAAAATAACACAATCAGAATACTTGTCATTCAAATAGTGTGTGTGTGTGTATATATAATGCTTAATATCAGATTCAAACGTGGTTTGAACAAGGGGGATGCTGAATATCCTCTAAGGATTACAACATATTTTAAAATGGTTTTTCTCTAAGAAATACATCAGTTTATGGGGTTTTCTTGGCTTTGATCAATATGGTCTGGGCCAGCATGTGGGTTTACTGGGTCCTGCTGCACCTTTGGGGGCTGAAGGCTCAGGCTCTGCCTCCTGCCATACTCCAGGGCTTGCTACTCTTTACTAGAAGGTTTTTAGCATCTTAACCCAAAATGCACCTAACAGCCTCATCAGAGGTCTGGAGTGAAGCCAGTGCTGCCACTGAGAGCCAGCGGAGAGGGAGCAGACAGCGTGCAGAGCCCAGGACCTGATCCAGAAAGGTGTTCGGCTGTGAAGACCTGCTGCTGCTTCCCAGTGCTCACCTGGGCTCTGCCCTTTGCACTCAGGACACATATTTAGGGGTACATCCCCCTGAACCCCTGGGATGCTTCTGCCCTTGTCCACAGCAAGCTTGGTGGGGTTTCCTCCAGTGCAGCCACTGGGAGGTGGTGGCCTGGGAGGTGGTAGCTGGAACCTGCAGGGTTGGTGTCTCTGTGCCAGGAGCTGGCACCCACCAGGGACCCCATGTGGGGCCATGGGGACTCCTGCCTTGCCCGAGTTCTGTCTCCAGTGGCAGACACCGATGAGCAGATCTTTCTCTCTGCACTGCTCAGGGA
This sequence comes from Leptosomus discolor, assembly GCF_034619465.1. NCBI lineage: Eukaryota > Metazoa > Chordata > Aves > Leptosomiformes > Leptosomidae > Leptosomus > Leptosomus discolor. The sequence goes on along the minus strand of NC_141407.1, from coordinate 4,503,635 downwards.
TGCGCTGAGTCTTGGCTCTGGCTGGCTGCTGGCCAGACCTCCGGAGGGCCCAGGGGGCTGGTTAAGCTCATTGCTTTTCTTTCAGAGGCTTCAGAAAGCCGCCCGCCCGCATTTAATTCAAATTTATTGAATAATTCTCCTGGGAGCAGCTCGTTCAAGACCAGCCACTACAACAGACCATCAATGAGACTAGGTGGCGTGGCCCAGGCCCTGGAGGGCTCTGTGTCCTCCAGGGTATCTCCACAACCCTGCCAAGGGGATGGTGAGCGCAGGACCAGGTGTCTGGCCCAGGGCAGTGTTGGCTCAGCTCTGAACCTGGCCGCCTGCATTGCCTCCAGCCTCAGGGGATATTTTTCAGTCTGTTAAAAACCCTTCCACTCCACCCCAAACGTGTTTCTGCCTTTGAGTGGTTGTCCCCCAGGCGATGGCCCCAGAATGGGGCTGGCTCAGCCGGGCCCTCGCCTGCCTCCAGAGCCTGTTGCCTGCTCGCTGTGCTGCGAAGGTGATGAGATGCAGTATGCCTGTCATGGGATGCATGTGCACCACTGGATGCGTGTCCTGCTGCAATGAGGTTCATGTCCACCATGGGGCACAACAACCCAAGGCCACCTGGACAGGAGTGGGGACAAGCCAGAGCCGTCCTGGGAGTGCAGGGGTGAGTCCCCAGCTTCAGCAAGTGGGTGGTGGGTGATGAGACCAGCTAGATCGTGGCAGATGGGCTTCGCTGAAGGAAGCTGCTCTCCGGGAAGGCCATCTTACCCTGTGCTCAGCCCCGAGCAGTTTTGGGAGCACATCACATGCCTCCTCATGGCACCCTGAGGGCTGTCCCCAAGGACAAGGCTGAGGACATGCTGCCTTCATCTCTTGTTCCCCTGCTGCTCTGGGCTCCACGAGGGCAGCCCGCGGCGTGCTTTGCATTGCGCAATTAACCACTGCTCAGAGGGAAAATAATGATCTTCATTAATGAGCGCAGCACTTGTTGGTCAGGGCCTGATGTCCCGCGCAGGGGCATGTGCAGTCATGCAGCAGGACTGAATCATAACTCTGCTAACGATGCTGCAAGGCCTGTGGGGAAGAGCAGCCTTCCCGTTAGCTCTAGGCACGTGTTGCTCTGCAGCACGTACGGAAAGGCAGCTCCATCCCACCCTCCATCCATCCCTCGTGCCCTGGGCTGTGGGATAAGACTTGTGACAGCTCAACCTGCTTTCCTGCAAGGTGTTGGATCAGGCGATGTGCCAGAGCCTGGAAAACAGTGTCCGTGGCTGTGACTCAGCCCAGAAGGGGCAGGAGTGCCCAGGGACCTTCGCCCGGTGTAGGGGCTGTGCTGCAGCGTGGGGCTGGGGCACTGAGACCCCCTCGACTTCCTGGGGTCCCTCACTCCACCCACATCCCTCTTGTCACGGGCGTCAGCGGTTGTTTGGTTGGAGCCACCACCAAGGGACTTTCAGAGCTGCAGGAGGGGCTCAACAAGCCACAGGCAGGGGCACCCACCCAATTCACAGTGCTCACTCGGGCCAGGAGCAGCATGGAGCTATTCCTGAAACAAAACCCTGGGTTTGTTGTACAATCCTGGCTTTCCTACCCTGGATGCACGGCTGATTTAGGGCAAAGTGGGGTTGCCATCCCACCCCGTGTCCCAGAGGGTGCCCAGTGCTTGGGGAGGCTCCCGAGGGAGGGCAGGGGGCTGTGTGCCGAGCAAGGAGGGGTGTCAAGCAATGGCTTAATCAACCCCATGTGTTTATCTCAGGCAAAAGCCGACCGAGACGTGCGGTGGGCTCTGCGCCTTGGTTGGGCTCAGTTTTGCCGATGGAGAAAAGAAGCTGTTGCCTTGGGGTCGTGCTGACGGGCATTAAAAGCTGAAGCTGAGCAGCGTGGGGGTACGGGGGGTCTGTACGGGGCGGCAGAGCACCGCTTCCTGCGCTGCCGCGGGGGCAGGCACGGAGGAGCATTTTTCAAACCTTGGCTTGGGATGCTCGCAGTGGGTTTGGGGCCGGGTTGTAACGTATGAGAGACGCGGGCTGGTGGGTGGGAGCAGACTCGCGCAGGCACTCGCCGCTGATGGCTTCCCCCCGGAGAGGCACTGTGTGGGGCTGTGTGCGCCCCGACAGCTCGGCAGGCAGCTGGAGCCGGCCCTGGGCAGCGTGGTGGGGGGGACCCCAGGGGACCCCCACCCATAGGGGTGCTTCAGGGGAACCTCACCAAGAGGGGCCTCGGGGACCTCCTGCCCATGGAGTACATGAGGGACCTCTGCCTCCGAGGATGCCCTGCACTTACAGGGGTGGCCCAGGGACCCAAAGGGACCCCCAAGGACCCTTACCCATAGGGTACACTGGGGACCCTCAACTCCTGAGGGACCCTGTGCTTACAGGGACTCCCAGGGGACTTGCACTGCTGAGGATGCCCTGGGGACCCCCTTCCCCAGACCCCCCCCCGGGGGACCCTTACCCTCAGGGGTGTCCCAGGGACCCCCACCCACCAGGATGTCCCGGGGTGCCCCCTCCCCACAGGGCTGCCCCAGCGCCCTGGGATGCACGGGAAGGACCCTCACTCAGAGGGTCGCGCTGGGGGGGGGGGCCCCGCGCTCAGGAGGCTGCCCCCAAGGACCTGCGCTGCTCAAGATGCCCGGGGGACCCCTTACCCGCGGGGGTGCCCCTCATCCTTCAGGGATGCGCCGGTGGGGGGGGGGGGGGTGGCAGCAGGCGGCGCGGCGCTGGGCGGGCGGAGGGGTCGCTGTTGCCGCCAGCACGGCCGCCCCCCGCTCCCCCCTCTGCCGCCTTTTGTTCGCCGCCCGCGCTCGTCCCCGCCCGGCGGCGGGGCGGGCGGAGCCGGGGCCGCAGCCGCAGCCGCAGCCGGGGCCCAGCCCAGCGCAGCGCAGCGGGACATGGAGGCCGCGCCGGCGGAGCAGGGCCCCCCCGCGCCGCCGCCGCCGCTCCCGGAGAAGAAGAAGAAGCCGCAGCGGGCGCCGTCACCCGCCCGCCCCAAGGAGGTGCCCGGCTGGTCGCTGGCCAAGAGCCGGCGCGGCGGCGGCGGCGGGGGGCACCCGGGCGCGGCCCCGCGGCTGGCGGCGGGCGGCGGGCACCCGCGGCGGGCGGGCGGCGGCAAGGAGGGACGCCCGGAGAAGCGGGCGGCGGCGGCGGCCCGGGCCGGCGGCAAGGGGCCGGCGGGGCGCGGCGCGGCGCGGGCGAAGGGGCGGTGCCGCGGGGCGGAGACGGCGACCACCGGGGCGCGGCGGGCGGCCCCGGGCCCGGGCCCCGGCCCGGGGTCGGGGCCCGGGTCGGTGCCGGGGGCCAGCCTGACCGACAGCAGCTCGGAGGTGTCGGACTGCAGCGCCTCGGAAGAGGCGAAGCTGCTCTCGCTGGAGCTGGGGCTCAGCGGCAGCGACGGCGAGTCCCCCGGCAGCGCCCCGCCGCCGCCGCCCTCGGCCGGCGAGGCCTCGCCGCTGCCCGAGGAGCCCTCGGCCGCCTCCATGGCCTCCAGCCGCCTGCAGCTCAGCACCTCGCTCGCCTTCTCCGACCTCACCGAGGAGCTGCTGGACGCCGGCACCGACGGGCTGCTCCGGGAGCTGGAGGACCTGCGCTCCGAGAACGACTATCTCAAGGTGGGCACGGCGGCAGAGCGTCCCGGGGCACGGCTCGCTGGGGCACGGCATTCCTGGGCAGCAGCGTGGCACAGCCTGGCATCCCAGGGCATGGCTCGGCATCCCTGTCCGTAGCGTGATTCACCAGCCCTGGGCATGGCAGGGCATAGCATGGCATCCCAGGGCATGGCTCAGCATGGCACAGCATCCCTGGCCATAGCAAGGCGTGGTGTGGCATCCCAGGGCAAGGGTCAGCGTGGCTTAGCATCCCTGGGCACAACACAGCATCCCAGGGTAAGGGTCCTCACGGCGCGTGGTGTCCCTGGGCATGGCTCAGCATGGCACGGCATCCCTGGGCAGTGGCACGGCACAACACCCCTGGGGATGGCGTGACATGGCATGAGGCGGCATCCCAAAGCATGGCACAGCATCCCTGGGCAATAGCATGGCTCAGCACCCCCAGATATCATGCAGCACAGTGCAGCATCCCTGAGCATGGCTGGGCACAGGGCTCAGCTCAACTCACCCCAGTATGGCCTGGCTCAGCCTGGCATGACATCAGCAAGCATAGCCTGGCCTGGCTGAGTTGGGCAGCCCAGCGTGGCATGGCTCAGCCCAGCATGGTATCGCGGAATGTGGCCTGGCACCATTTAGTTGGGCTCAGCTCTGCACAGTGTGGCACAGCTGGGAATAGCCTGGCATGCTGCGGCTGGGCTTGGCTCAGCTCAGCATAGTGTGCCATGGCTGGAGGTAGGGCATGAGCTGCCTAAGCCTGACGTGGCCCAACTGGACGTAGGGCAAAGCTCAGCTTGGCACGTCATGGCCTGAGTGGGCCCAAGACCTGGCCTGTCTCAGCACAGCAAGGCCCAGCTGGGCATGGTTCAGCATGGTGTGGCATGGCTGAGTGCCACTTGGCTCAGCATAACATGGCACGCTTTGGCACAGAGCACACATTGGCACAACGTGGGCCAGCTTAGCCTGGCATGACCCAGCTGGGCATGGCTTGCCCTGGCATGGCATAGATGGGTGCAGCTTGGCTCAGCACAGCGTGGCCAAGTCTAGCATGGCCCTGGCTTGGAACGGCTGGGCTCAGCACAGCATGGGCTGGCACAACTTAGCAAGGCACGACTCAGCGTGGCATAGCTGTGGTTTGGCAAAAATCTGGGCTGCGAATGCCAGTTGGGCATGGCTGAGCATGGCACAGTTTGCCTCAGCCTGGTTTGGCATGACCTGACCCCGCGCAGTTGGGCATGGTTCAGCCTGGCACAGGGTGGGATGCTCCCCGCTGCCCTCCCTGCCTGCTGATGCTACCTGGCCCTGGGGAGATTTTCCAGCTCGCTTCTTTCCACCGATTCCCGTGCTCCCTGGGGCCTTTTTCCAGGCGTGTGGCGTGGCTGCCTGGTTCACAGAGCAGACTTGCTGCGTGGGGACAGGGCCACAGAGCCATTCTGCCTCTGGTCACACATCGACCTGATGCACCTCAGCACACGCTGCCTGCTGCAGGGTGGCACAGACACCCACCAGGTGCCATCCTGGTGGGCTGCAGGCGTTTTGCACCCTCTGCTCTTCTTCGGGGTGGAGCTGTGGATGAGACGCTTGTGCAGGTTCAGGGGTAGGCACTGCATCTTGTTGGCTGCTCTTCAGATGTCACAGATTGGAAATCAGGCCAGCTTTCTACCCACTGGTGCCAAAGTTTGTAAATGCGTTGGGATTACAGCTACGAGGTGGGAGCTAGGCGTTGGGTGATGTGCTTGAAGATGCTCAATCAGGCCCTTTGTCCATTAGCAAAGCCCTGGTTCACAGCTGGTGTCCCAGCTCCTGCCAGAATTAGCAGCAAGAGCTTAGGGGCTTTGATTTACTGAGAGCTGGAAAAATACAGATGAGGCCCCTCCGGTTTCCAGGAACGTGTGTGCAAACGCTGCCATTCCTGTGGACCAAGCAATTGCTTCCTCCATTTCCACATGATCTTCTTCCCAGCAAGCTGCAGGTGTGTGGGGTGCGAGTATTTTACCTGCCGTGAGGGGTGGCAACTGAAATCCCCTGGCCAGGAGCAATGGGGAGGGCGGAGAGCTGCTGGAGGCGTGCACCAAGCAGTGCCGTGGGATGCTGGTGGCATCTTCTCTTCTTGACCGCGACATCTCCTATGTGTGCTCACACCAGCGCGTGGGTCTCCTCCCTGACGTGCATCCTGCTTATAGCCATGTTTCAGCGTTGTACCTCACTTCTCCTGACACCTGAGCAGGAGTGCGCCGGGTTGGTACCCTGGCTCCAGCTGGGCAGAAGCTGCAGCCAGACGCACGCACCCCTTGTGCTCCAAAAACAGGTGGAAGATTTGCCTGGTTTCTTCAGCAAGGAGCAGAAAACTGTGCTGGGCTGCAACAGGGTGCTGGCTTGTGCTGTCTCTGCTAAAAATTTGTCGGATTTGGGGCCTTACGGCAAAAATAAAGCCCTAACCCAGGTTATCAGTGTCACCCACCTTGCTGTGCAGTCCAGGTTGGAGAGCAGTGTGCAGGGACCCTGCAGAGATAGCCTCTGGTCTCGGCAGCTCCCCTCCCCTTGGGTAGAGATGAATCAGACTTATCAGAGGTGACTTATTTCCTAGGAGTCACCCAAATAGCTGTAAATGAGTATTTTTTCGTTTATTCATTGGACCCAGCTAAAACCTAATGTCCTTTTAAAGAGAAACGAGGGGTTTTGGGGGTGGGAGGGTTTTGATGACATTTTGGCACAGGCCAGACGTGCATGGTGCTACTACGTCCGTGTGATGCACGCTGGGTTTTGGAGCTTCCCAGCAGAGCGCATCGCAGCCCTCTGTAGCAGTGCCAGCTCACGTTGCATCTTTCCTTGGCTGCCATAATATGAATGTACATATTTAAGGACACTTCACCCATTTCTCTTTCCAACCCAGGTTTTTGCAAGGCTCTGCCTTTCTTCTCCTGCTCTGGGTGTACTGAGTGGGCTGGTGTCTCCTCTTGCCCCTGTTCTCAGGTGTGTGCACCTGCTGTGACCCCCCCATAAATGGGTTATTTATTTCAAGCGTTTCCCCAAAAAGGGCTGTTTCTCGCGCGCAGGTTGCCAACCCAGCGAGGGAGGAGGCGTCTCGGGTGTCCTTGCCCCATCTCGCTGTTGCCGAGCCATGCAATGGAGAGCAGCTCCCGGCCCTGCTCAGCAGGCTGGAAAATGTGAGATGCGATACGGCAGCAGCTGCGGAAGGACAGGCAGACAAAGAGTGGGCATGGGAGAGGGTTTGGAGGGAGGGGAGGGGGTGCCTGCAAACCCTTTCCTCTCCTCTCCACAGGAAACGGCTTAGGCGACAGCCACGTAACGCCAGCAGCGCAGTCCTGCCTGCTCCCTGCCCTATGTCACCCTGTGTCCCTCGGGGTTTGTGGGCATTTCCCAACTCTGTGGAGAAACATGTAGGGTGGGTGGGCGCCTTGTTTCCCCCAAGGCATCCGGCGACTGGTGCATGCCACTGGTGAGGGCTCGCTGAGAGCATCCCGCAGGGGAACTCGTGGCTGCGTGGGGCACCCGGAGGTTGTGCCTGGGCAGCCTGGTTGGCACTCGGTCCCAGCTCTGCTGCTGCCCGGGTCCTGCTTGGCCACAGGGGCAGGGAATGTGCCCAGGGGTCCTGGTAATGGCAGGCGGAGTTGGGGAGCAGGGCTCTGCCATGCAGCACCCCCCCAGCAGCCACCCTGGAAGGGGCTTTGCAGCCTCTTGCCTTTTCGGATGCTGCACGACACGGGTTGGCTGCCGAGAGCCCCCAGCTGCCTGCCTGTTAATTTATGGGGGCAGGTGTAAAGCTGAGAAATGTTGATTTTTCCCTCGCTGACGTGCTGTGCTCTCTGCCGAGCGGGAGCTGCCGTGCCAGCCAGGGGCAGGGCTCAGCGCCCAGGCTGCCGCACTGAGCTCCAGCATGACATGGAGGGAAGGATGGCCGACGTTTACTGTCAGAGCCGGGCTAGAGCTGCTGGTAATGCACCTAAAGAAACCTTTGTGTGTGACACAAGGGTGTGCCTTACCCATCCTTTGACCCATTGCACCCCAGCATAGGCTCGATGTGAGCTGTTTCCTGGGATCCCCTTGCTGGCAGGGGACGTGCCTGGGCACCCCGGGCAATTTCCTTTAGGAATCCTTTGATTTTATTTTTTCCCTAGCAAATTATAGCATAATTCCCTCTTCTGTCTGGTGAGGGCTCAGAGTTAATTGAAAGCTGCTGCTTTTGTCCTGTAATCTCTGAGGAAGCGGTGCTTGTTGCTCCTGGATGGTAATCCCCGTCTTTGCACGAGGGATTGCAGGCTCTCCCGTGGGCGCACCCACTGCCAGCGCGGCCCTGAGCTCTGCACAAAGGCGTCGATGCAAAACCTACAGGCAGCTTCCACCGTTTCTCCTCTTTTGCATCTTGCACTGGGGTTTGGGGGTGCGGGTGGAGGGTGCAAATGCAGGCAGGGCTGTGCTCCCCGGAGGGCTGCCTGTCCCCTGCGGGCAGGCGGCTGCTGCTTGGCTGCGCCCCAGAGCCCGGGGCTGCCAAAGCTGAGGGTGTATGTGCTGTCAGCAGCACGACAGCCAGCCATGTCGTTATTTGCATGATCCTGTTTTGTATCCGTTGCTGCTTTCTGCTTCTAAAAGATAGTGAATCCTGCTGAGGAGCTGTGAGCGTTGCACAGCGCGAGTCCCCGGGTCTGGTCTGAGCTTGCTGCATTCTTGCAGGCGCCTAAGCCACCATGTAACTCCCCTTGGGCAGGAGATCCGAGGGTTTAACTCTTCTGCCGCAACCCGCGATGGGTCTGATCTGCATTTTGAGGTGTGCTTTGCCATCTCCACTGCTCCCCCTCCTGCCATGCCACCGTTCAGGGCCATCACCCTAAAGCTCAGCCCCTTCCAGGTCTTACCCTTCCTGGAGGAGCTGATGTCCTGCAAGTGGGTGTGTGGACATGGCTGTAGCTGTTGCCTTCTGCTCTGAAAATGCATGGGTTTTTTTCTGAACTGGAACCAAGCGGTTTGCATCCCACCTTGCTGCTTCTTAGTTACCTTAATAATCTCCCCAGGGAGACGAGTGTCTCTGAGGTTTGCTTGGAGAAGGTTGATGGTGTCTCTTGGGTTCCTCCATCAGGCATAGCCTGGCTCCTGCAAACACCAGCGGGGTGTTTGCTTCTGCACACTGCTGTCCCTTGGGCATTGCAAAAAGGCTCCCTGGACTGCAGATCCCCAGCGTCGTTTTCCAAGACAGGTGACTTCTGGCATAAAAACCCCCATGAAACCTTTGCTGCTGCAGAGATGGGGTGAGCAGGGGTGCAGCAGTGGATGGACAGATAATCCAGAGGTGGTGAGCAGCCTGCGGGTGTGGTTGTGTTGGAAAGAAGTCATTTATCTCATCCTCAGTGTTGCCCACCTCGTCTCTGTTTCTTTTAGCATCTTTATTTAGCATCGCTTACAGTGCTTCATGCTTGCAACACCAGCCCTGAATTTGGGATATTTCCAGGGTGTTTCTCTCCACTCCTGGCTCTGCTCTTGCCTTTAGCTAACGGGATCTTTTTTGCAAAGATGGGCATCAGCTCCAGGAAAGGTGCAGATGCAAAGGGTGAGCCTCAGCAGCCGTCACGGACCCCCGAAGCCATCAGGGGACCTCTGTGCACCCCACACGTTGCCTCCAGGCACCGCGGGGCTGTTCTGCCCAACGCAGCCCAGCCGCGGAGAGGGTCAGCTTTGCCGTCCTAAGCTCTCTTCCAGTCTGCTGGCATTTTTTTTTGCTCACCGATCCTAATCCAGTTACTGCAGCTTAGCAGCATGGCTTGCCTCCGAGGGGCAATCTTGGGGCGGGCTGTGTGGCTGCCGGGCTGCGGCCACTCGAAGGGTTTGTTGGCGTTATGGGGTGTGGGTGAATTCCTGCAGCTGGAGCGAAGGGAGGCACCGCTTTCCTGGCCCCCGCAGTGCCGGCCCTGCTGCAAACCCCCCCAGCCCCACTCCTCACGGGAGCACCCTGCGAGGGAGCAGCTCCGGGCTGTGCTGCCGGGCTTTGCCCAAGCAGTGGCTCGTGCTGGACACGGCCTCCCCCTAAAATAACGGTTGCTACAACCCGAGGTATAAACAAGCGGGAGCTCTTAGCACGTCAAGCCCAGGCTTCCTTCCAGCAAATGTAGAGTTTGGTTGGGCTTTTTCCAAGATCCCTGCTCCCTGCCCTGCTCGGCTGCTGCCTGCGGAAGCTGCATGGCAAAGGGGAGCCAGTACGGTCAGCGCTGGAGCAGGACGCAGGCAGCCCCGCGTGCCTCCGCAATCACATTCAAGCCACGGTTCGTGTGACTTTGGTGGTGAAATGTTGTTTTCCACCACCTCGTTGCAGGGCGCCTGCTGGCCTGCAGTGCATGATGCCTTTTGTTCCCATGAAAGCTCCCAAGGAATAGATCCCACAAACCAGCTCCCTGGGCTGGTTTGGCTTACGGGGGTTTTGCTGTGTTCCCCAGAGCCATGGCACTGGCATGTGGGGTGGGCAGTGCTGGCGGTGGGTTTCCATCGGGTTTGTTGGCCCAGGGTCCATGACAGCCGTTGCAGGGCTGTCTGCCAGCATGTGCAGTTTGTCCCTGGGGGGTTTCGTGACTGAGCTGTCCTGGGGGTGTTTCTGACACATGCCTGCAGTGCCCCTTAATGGGACAGTCTCTGGCTGTCCCTGGAGCAGGCCAACCAGGGGTCCCCGGGATGCCCCGCTGCCCATCTCAGTGCCTCGGGGCTGTTTCTGCACTGCTCTTGTGCTCAAGACCCCCGGCAAGAAGCAGAGCAGCGGGGGGCCACAGGGTGCTGGTGGCCACGGTGCCACTGGGCTCCAGCAGCCTGGGCCGGGAGATAATCTGGGATTGTCTAATTGACGTTCCTTATTTGTCACATAGTGTTTAAAGCCAACAGTGAGCGACTGTGAGTTGTCCCCACAGCTGCTGCCCCCCCTTCCCAGGCCCGGCTTCGCCTTTTGGGGGAATTCTTGCAGCTGGGGCTTTGTCCGGGCCGGGCGAGCGTGGCGGCGAGTGTGCCAGTGCCTGGCAGAGCCGGCATGGTGCTGCTGTCTCTCGCTGGAGGTCACTGTCTTGGACGGTGTTGGGAGCAGCGGGGTCCTGTCCCCCTGTGCCTGGGGTCAATCGGGGACATGCGTTGAACTGAGGACGTGAGTCCCCACTGCCTGCACTGGATCCTCATCTTGTCCCTTCCCAGGCTGTGCCGCGGTGCAAGGGGGCAGCCTGAGCCCTTCACCTCTCAAGTGGCAATTGCATTTGGTGGCAATGGGAGGTGGTTAGTAGCAGGGGGTTTTGGCAGCAAAGCAGATGCTCAGTCCCTTCTCAGGAGCATGCCAGGTCCACCAGGTCTTGTTGAGGAGGAGAACAGCCAGTGCGATGGCTGGAGTGTTTGCTTGGAGGATTTGGGTGGAGACTGTGTTCATAGGGACGTGAAAACAGCTTTGGGCAGCACAGCCTGTGTGGGTCCCCAGGGACCAGAGGGGACAGTCCTTGAGCATCCCTGGTGGCCATAGCCCTGCGCTGGTTGGGGAGGTGGGGCTGGGGCTGTTGCAGGGGTTCCCACAGCAGTCATGTGCCGAAGACCCAGAGGAGGCTATGGGTCAGCGCTGGTGCCAGCAGGATGTTACCCCTGGCCCTGCTGTGACAGTGATGGCACAGCCCCGCGTCGGAGGCTCTGCTGGGCTGGAAGAGGGTTGTCACCATGAGAGCTGTTGAGACCCAGAAGGGGTGGAAGGGGTCCCCAGCCCTGCAGTTGTTGCTTGGTGGCAAAATGAGGGGCAACCTCTGGTCCCTGGCACTGATGGCGTCTTGCCTGTGTCCCCGTGTTGCCTGCCCTGTCCTCGCCTGCCGTCTCCTCCTTTCCTCGCCTGCCTCCCTGACACATCTTTTCCAAAGACGACCTACATTTTTCTTGCCGCGGCTGCCGCCTGTGCTGCTCCTGCAGCTCCTTTCCCTCCCCCACCTTCCTCTTTCTTTCACCGCAAATATTTATAGGCACCCATGTTGGCTGTCCCCTGCCGGCTCGCTGGTGGGTGATGGGGCCCAGATGGCTTTTAGCCATTTTCCTGCAAGGGTGGGGTTTGACCTGAGGGGTTGAAAGGCCGTGAAAATGAGGATGGAGGAGGGCGGGGGAGCCGTGATGGGGAGGTGTCCCGTGGGGAAAAGAAGGGAGAGCAAGCTGCGGGGTCTGTGCCCTCTAACACACATCTCCCCGCAGGATGAGATCGAGGAGCTGCGCGCCGAGATGCTGGAGATGAGGGATGTCTACATGGAGGAAGACGTCTACCAGCTGCAGGAGCTCCGGCAGCAGCTGGACCAGGCCAGCAAGACCTGCCGCATCCTGCAGTACCGGCTGCGCAAGGCCGAGCGCCGCAGCCTGCGTGTGGCACAGACGGGCCAGGTGGACGGCGAGCTCATCCACAGCCTCGAGCAGGACGTCAAGGTGAGGCTGGGAGGGTGACGTCCCCATCCGGGCGGTCCCCCAGGTCCCCCCAAGTGCTTTCTGGTGAGGTGTGGACATGGTGGCTGGTGAGGCACGAGGGGATGGCAGGGGATGTTGGGGTGCAGGGAGCTCTCTCGGGTTATGCTGTTAATGGGGGCATCACAATTCCCCGGCTAGCAATGGTGAGATGAGAAGTGGGGAGCAGCGCTTTCAGCTCACAGGTGGTCTGGGCATGGGGGCGTTTTGGGGGATCCTGGAGGTGGAGAGGGCCAGTGTTGCCCAAGGATGGGGATCTCGCAGTGCCGTATGCAAGGCTCATCCTGCGCAGGCTGGAGCCCAGCCCGGCCGTGTGCCCGCGGGTCAAGGTTCCTTATCCTGCACCGATGGGGATGGGACAGGGCCACCACCGCAGGCTGGAGCAGCAGGAGTGCGCAGGGAGGGAGCGTGGGGACCGGGATCCTGGGGACCTGGGTGCTGCTCCTCTCGGCCGTCGGGGAAGCCTTGCAGAGCCCCGGTGCTGTGGCAGGCAGGCTGGGGCAGGGACAAGGGGATTTCTGCCGGGTGACATTGCCTTGCCTTCGCCGGCTGCTGGCCCTCGAGGAGCTGCCGGTGCCGGTGAGTGTTTGCTGAGAGCTCTTGCCAACACGGCTGCTGCCAGGAGCAGGGTGCGGTGGCAGCCAGAGACGTCTCGGGGGTGACGGGCAACAGCTCGAGGAGTAGCTTAGTTTTTTGAGCAGAAAACAGCTGGTCCCAGAGCTGAGATGGGCTGTGAACCCACCTTGCCCTGTCTGTCCTTGGTGGGAGCTGGCCCCCTACCCAAACCGCCCAGCAGCACCCAGCTTGGGGTGCTGCTGCCAAAAACACCCCCCTTCAGCTTCTCCCTTTCTGGGAAAGAAAGCAACAGCCCTTCCTTGGGGGAAATGAGGGCCTGACCCCAGGGCCTGAGCGCCCCCAGCCCTGCAGCAGGGCTTGCTGCTGCCTCCACAGTGCTGGTACCCTGGGCTGGGCAGGGGACCAGGGGCATTGGGGACCATTTTTCCCTTCCCACAGACGCAGGAGTGAACACTTTGTGCTGTTAAGCTCCCTTAATGCCTTGCAGGGATCTGGAGAGTGGGGACTCTGGGGCTGAGCCCAGGGTGGACCAAAGCACCCTTCACCCCGGGGGCAGCTGCTGGTTTTTTCCGTAACGCGATGCAGCAGCTCGCCTTTCTCCCGGCCGGCACAGCTGCCACCTGTGGTGAGAGGCTGCCTGCTCTGGTGCTGCCCGCCAGCTTTTCCAGCCTTGTGGGGGCTTTTCCAGCCTCGCAGTGTGAGGAAAAACTACAAAAAGGTGATGCGGCATCGTGTTTGGCTAGGGGATGGGGACGCAGGGCAGCCTTGCAGCTGGTGAAGGGGGAATGGCAGTCACAGCACGCGATCTAAGGGACACGTGCAGGGGCCAGGGTGTCACCCAGCACTATGTCTGCTCCAAATGGTCTCAGTAACCACCTGGTGATCTCTGCACGAGGATTGTAGGTGCCCAGGCACTGCAGTCCCAGCTCCGTTCATGTTATGCCCAGCCTGATGACAGCCACGTTGTGTCCCTAGGTGGCCAAGGACGTCTCCGTGCGGCTCCACAATGAGCTGGAGGCAGTGGAGAAGAAGAGGATCAGGCTGGAGGAGGAGAATGAGGACCTGCGCCAGCGCCTCATTGAGACAGAGCTGGCCAAGCAGGTGGTGCAGAACGAGATGGACAAGCTCCGAGAGGTGAGGGGGACAAGGGAAGGGGGACTGGGAGGCGTCCCCAAGGCTCTGCCCATAGCAGGTGTCCTGGCCTGGCCCCATGGGATCCCCCATCCCTGCTCGCTGCACTGAAACCCAAACCGTGCTGCAGATGCTTGCGAAACCGGAGCAGCGCCTGCCCTCGGCCAGGCGTGCTTCATCCCGCCCTGCGGGCACGGGCTGGCTCCACGCCGTCCCAGGGGGGCTCTGGGACTTGACCCCTGCGCTAGAACCACCTGATGTGTCCTCAGCCTGAGCTGAGGAGAGCCGACCACCTGGGCCGTGCCCAGCTCCCACCAGCCAAAGCTCTGCGTGACGCGTGGGGTCCACCACGTCCCTGGCACAGTGCCTGGTGCTGGCCGTATCCTCACCGCCCACTGCTGGTTCAAACTGGGCCGAGCCGCGGGGTGCGTGGCAGCAATGTCCCGCTGGCACCGCGGCGCTGGGATGGTGCGTGGTCCCGTCTGTGTCCCGGGAGGCTGTGTGCCGTGCATGTACCCATACACAGGGGTCCGGTGTGCTCTGTGCCGTGCCGGGTTTGGGACCAGCTCCCGGCCAGGAGTGGTGTCATCCTCAGTGACAGGAAAGGCATCCCGGTGACAGTGTGGGCTCGTGATCCATCGCCGCCCTTGTAACCCACTTCCCTACTGCCTGGGATGCCGTCGGTCCCCGGGGAGCCTCGGGAAGCATCGCTGGCTGAGCCGTCAGGGCAGCACGCCGGAGGAGACGTGCCATGGCAGAGCTCAGGCCCTGCTCCCGCCAGGGATGGGGACACAACGCGGGGAGGGCTCTCTCTGCCCCCAGCCGTGCTCCCCTGGGGGGCAGGGCAGGGAGCCAGCGCACGGCATGGCTGGGGCCGGCTCCGGTTAATTCTGGGGCCGGCTCCCGGCAAGTCACAGGACCCGGCTGCGGCCGCACCCATCCCCTCTGCAGCTCCCTTCCCATGGGGTGGCACGGAGCAGCATCCCCCCCGGCGGGGTGCGTTGTCCCTCCGCTGCGCAGCCTCCGCTAACAGGCATGAAATGGGCTTCCCTGCAGCCAGTGAACGCAGGCTGAATAACAAATGGCAGCAGCGGGAGCCAGGCTGGAGGACTGTCGTGCTTGGAAAACAGGCAGAGAAAATGGTTGCGTGGTCAGTGCACAGGGAGACCTGAGCACCAGCTGCTGCCTTGCCCTGGCAAAAGAGCATGGGACAGGATACGGCCCCTCTCTGCAGCTGTGTCAGCCCAAAGGGGACGTTGCCGGCTGGCAGGAGAGCTGGCACAGCTCGCAGCGCAGCTCCCTGAGCCTGGGGATGGCATGTCACCAGGCTAGCAAGGGCATTGGGGTTACTCACTGATTGCAGAGCGCTAATTGGACAAAGGAGTGAGTTAACAGCCCTCCTCCGCCTCCTCCCTGCTGCTGGAGGGTGCAGAGCGTGGCAGAGCTTGTTAGCAGCCAAGCCAACGTGGAGCGGAGGCTGTGCAGGGCTGGGCTCACCCCTCAGGGCTGATTATTTCTCCCTTACGAGAGGTTTCTCCCATAATTGGATAATTGTTGGGATGGGCAGATCATCCCCAGAGGCACATGCATTTGCGCTTCCAGCTCTATCCCATCACAGCATCTCCTGGGGGGCAGGTGAAAGGTGGGATCAGTCCAGGTACCCCGTACCAAGCCTGCCGCATCGAGGGATGAGCCTCTTAGGCATGGCCACCCCAAGGGCTGCAGCCAGGGTGGGAGGGATGGCAGCCGCCGTCTGACCCGGGGTGCTGTGCTTGGGGCTGCTCGGGGCCGGGCGATGCCCTTTGCCAGCCCTGGTCCCCAGCGCAGTGGGGGCGAGGGATGCCGACGTGGCACAGCCAGCCCCTGGGAGAGGCTCTGCAGCAGCAGCAGCAGCTCCAGCGATGGTCGTGGCCTTAATAGGAAAGCCTGGAGCCCTGCACCTTGGCACAGGCAGCAGCTTACATTGCACAGCTGCTTTCTTTGGCTGCTGGGCCTCAGCGCCAGCTTGGAAATAGGTCCAGGGTGGCCATGTGGATCAGCCGGCACTTATGGGGGGCTGCGTGGATGTTCTTGAGGGTTTTCCCGCAGCTCTCCTCCCCAGATAACTGGCCCTGCTCTGGCTGCCTGCTTTTTTCCCCTCTTCCAGTCTCCCTTATTGCTCTGTCTGGCCTCCCCATCTCCCAGCTGTCCTCAGAAGCCTGGAGATTGTCCCTTGTGTCCCCAGAGACCCTGAGGGCAGACATCATCCTGCTGAGGAGCCCTCCGCAATGCTGAGTGGCCAGGACATGTTCCTTCCTTGGGGAAGAGGCAATGGGGACTATCATCATCTGCTGCTCCCACACTGGGATGCCCCGAGAGCCATCCCTTGGCCTGGGGTTGCATTCCCAGCTCCATCCAGCCCTGACAGGACCGTGACTCAGCCTCTCCACAGCTCGTTTCCTGCTCACTGACTGCTCGCTTGCCTGCGGGGGAAATTCTTGGCCAAACCCGTGATATAATGCTTGCTGGTCCCTGAAAGCAAGAGGCCTCAGCCCACCTGGGCTCTGGTGTTTCTCCTGGGCTGGAGAAGTTGGCGTTGATGTCCATCTGCACCGGGATGCCATACCATCATGGGTAACAGCTCTCTTCTCTCTGCAGAATTCCCTGAAGAAACGGGGGTCTCGCTCCATTGGGAAGACCGAGAAGAAGCCGTCAGTGCAGGTATTGGCGCCGGCGCATCTGGGGCATGCCGCGGTGGCCCACCAGCACCCCAGGTCCTGGTGCCAGCTGGAGACTTACACCTGGCCCAGCAGTAAATCTGGACATGGCAGCGCCATCCCTTCGAAGGGCCTTTCAGAGACCCTGCATAAGGGAGGGATTGATGTGCTGGGCCATCCTTATTGTCCTCAGCCGCTCCCTTGTCTCATTTATCAATGGAGCATCAGTGGCCAGGCGGTGGCTTTAACCCTTTCCGCGTGTCAGGACTGCAGTGAGGAGCTGAAGGACTTTGGCTTTTCTGTTGCAAAGCTGCTTCTGCCCTTGGGTTGCGGCTGTTGCAGCCTGGGTCCCCCCTGCCTGTGCCAACAGCCGTGGCCTGGGAGCCCCAAGGGGTTTGGGGGAGCTGAGGGTCCCCATGGGGAACTGCTCGAGGCCGAGCTGTCCCTGCCCTGTGCCAGGCTGCTGGGGCAGCACAGGGGAGGGGGGATTTGCCGGCGGCAGCAGGATTTCAGCTGTCACTTGCTGTTGGGCTGAGCTGCTGTGACTCGCTAATGCTGTTACCGGGGCTTGGAGGGGCAGAGCTGCTGTGGCGGGAATAGAAATGCCAGTGTTTTAATACTGGAAAAATCCTCTTTCAAAGGCAAAAGACCTGAAAGGTTTATTTTGGGGAGTAGATCTGCTCCTCCAAAGCCTGGGCAGGGAGGGAGACGCCCATAAAGGCGATCCTGCCATGCACTACTGAGAGCATCTCATGGTGGTGAACCCGAGGTTTCCGAGTGACCTGTGTCATTGCTGGCACAACCCACCTGCAGGACGGGGATCCCCAGTCCCTCAAAGAGTTTCTGCTTCAGTCTTTTATTTGTCATCTCCCTTCTCCATCCTTGAGAGTCCTTTCAGGCCAGCTGATGGTCCCAGAGACCTGCCCCCCATTTCACCCAGGCACAGACTGTGGCTTTGCACCTACACCCAGCTGTGCCCCAAGCCAAGGGGTCTGTCCAGGAGTCCCTCCATCACCCCCCTTCCTGAGGCTGAAATACAGCCCCTCCTCTGCTTCCTCCCGGGGCAGGAAACAAACCCCAGCCCTGGACTGCAGTAAACCCCCAGCTCTGCTTCCCACACTCCCACAGAGCCGAGACCTCTCAGCCTGGGGACGTGGGGCTGGATGCAGCCCCAGCTCTGTGGTGGGTCCGATGCTCCAGGAAGGAGCTGGTGCTGGAAAGCAAACCCTGAGCTTCCCTGGGTGCAAATGCCCCTGGATGTGGCCCCTCTGGCCGCTGCCTCTCTGTCACAGTGACCCGGTGGCCCCTTGGGCACAGGAGCTTGTGACTCATGGCTTCCTAGGCCCCTTTCCTGCCCGGCCATGCTGGGCGAGCGTCGGCACCCACCGAAAATGGAGCTGGGGGGCAGAGACTCAATGCTGAGGTCTGCCCCAGACCCCAAGACCACCTCGAGGTGGTCTTGGGGACGTGTGTGTCCCTCCAGCGATGCCAAGGGGCAGAGGCACACGCCGAGCTGCTGCTTTTTTCTCCCCTGGAAAAAACAGGAACTGAGGTCATGTCTGCCCCGGCGGGGAGAGCTGCTTGCGCTGGCCCTCCCCTAATCTCCGCAGCTAATTAGCGGGGGGCACAGCTTTAATGCGCCTTAGCGAGGCCCTGTCTCTGTGTGTGAGCACGGGAGAGCAGCAGGGGGGGGTCCTGTTGTCACAGCAGGGCATTTGGGGAATAAAATGACACCTCAAACTCATGGGACACCCCCCCACACCCCCCTGCATTGCCCCCGGCCCCGATAGGAGCAGCCTGGGAAGCCTGCAGAGTAAATAGCTGCTGTGGGGTTTGGAGGGGTGTAAGCATGGGGGGCTGAGGGGTTGGGAGCACCCAAAGAGGGGGACAGCTTGTTTCTGCCAGCCCAGGAAACAGGGAAGGGGATGAGTTCAGGCAGGCAGAGGGCTGCCGGGGCCAGCAGCCACCTGGCCAAGGGGCTCAGTCACCTCCCGCACTCACCTGGTGCTCCAGTGGGTGTGTGGGGTGAGGGTCACAGCCCAGCAGGTCCCCTCCGGGCAGTCACCGTGCCGGAGCCTGGAGCACTCAAATGACCCCACGGCACAGGAAGCCACAAGCTGGACGTCAGGAAATCCTGGTCCTCCATCCAAAAAGCTTTCCAAAGCAGAGAAGCGGTCTGCCTGGGCAAACAGCCGAGATCCCAACTGCTAAATTTAAAAAAAAAACACGTGGAGAAACAGTCCCAAGAAGCAGAGGGACCAGCGAGCTGACGCAGAGGGTTTGCCTGGGTTTTCTGCCCCCTGGCAAGGTAGTGGCAGCAAGGATGAGTGCTGGGCGAGGGCTGGGACTTCGGGACGTTTCCAGCCAAAACCACTGCTTTTCTGCCCCTCGATGGAGCGTTTGGGGCTGAGCGGGAGGAGCGGAGCACCGTCGGGGGGTTTGCAGCAGCAGCAGCTCCAGTTGTGTCAGCGCTTGCCAGGTTTCGGGAGGAAACCTTGTGGTGGCTTTTATTTTGCTCTGTGGAATCTGGCAGCTTTCCCTCCCCCTCTTCCCCGCAGTGGATTGGGCTGTGGCAGGGCTGGGCTCGGTCCCCGCATCCCTGGCAGTGGCTCGATGTCCTTCCTAGGTCAGGAGCCATGGGTCTCCTCACCCAGGTATCCTGTCCTGTCTCCAGGCTCTCCCTGAAAGCCTCCAGGATGGAGTTCTTTCCCCTCCATGAGTGGGGTTTGTGGCTGCCCCGACATCACCAGGATGGGAGGGTGGCATGTCCTGGGGCTTGCTCAGAGCCACCATGGCAGTTGGGAGCGTGTTTCTAACATCCATGTCCTCTCGGTCCCCAGGAGGACAGCGCAGACCTGAAGTGTCAGCTGCATTTTGCCAAGGAGGAGTCAGCCCTGATGTGCAAGAAGCTGACCAAGCTGGCCAAGGAGAACGACGGCATGAAGGAGGAGCTGCTGAAGTACAGGTCCCTGTACGGGGACCTCGACAGCTCCCTCTCCGTGGAGGAGCTGGCTGACTCTCCCCATTCCCGGGAGGCCGAGTTGAAGGTCCACCTCAAGCTGGTGGAGGAGGAAGCCAACATCCTGAGCAGGAGGATAGTGGAGCTGGAGGTGGAAAACCGCGGGCTGCGGGCGGAGATGGATGACATGAAGGGCCAGGGTGACAGAGAGCTACCGGGGCAGGACGTGCGGTTCCTGGCGGGCGTCTCGGGCTGCGGGGACGCGGGGGACACGGTGGCGGAGCTGCGCCGGCACCTGCAGTTCGTGGAGGAGGAGGCCGAGCTGCTGAGGCGCTCGCTGCTGGAACTGGAGGACCAGAACAAGCTCCTCCTGAATGAGCTGACCAAGTACAAGTCGGACCATGAGCTGGATGTGACGCTGTCAGAGGACAGCTGCTCGGTGGTCAGCGAGCCCTCGCAGGAGGAGCTGGCCACAGCCAAGGTGCAGATCAGCGAGCTGAGCGGCAAGGTGAAGAAGCTGCAGTACGAGAACCGCGTGCTGCTCTCCAACCTCCAGCGCTGCGACCTGGCCTCCTGCCAGACCACCCGACCCATGCTGGAGACTGACGCTGAGGCCGGCGACTCGGCACAGTGCATCCCCACCGCCAGCTGGCGGGACGGGATGGGTAGCGGCGAAGCCGATGGGCAGGACAGGGTGCCTGGCGGTGGGAAGGCGCCTGATGGTCCCATCAAGCTTCTCAAGCCCAAGGACCTGGAGACCTTGCTGGGCATCCGGGACCAGGCGGCGCTCGTCAGCAAAGCGATTGACGTCTTGATTTCGGATGCCAACGGCTTCACCTCCGGGCTGAAGGCTTGCCTGGACAACGAGTGTGTGGGGGGGCTGCTGAGCGAGGCGGTGGGTAGCAGCGGCGAGAGCCCCAGCGATGCCAAGCTGATGAATGTGCTCCTCATGCGGCTAGGCGTGCTCCAGCAGGACCTGGGCTGCTTCGCAAGGAAGGTGGACCACCTCACCGGCGGCCTCAAGGAGCACACAGACTCCTTCCCCTTCTCTGGCCCCAGCAGCCACGACGCCACCAAAGAGGGGCTGCAGAAGGAACATGCCTCCGACTTCCAGGTATGGCCTTCTTCCCACATCCCCTGCAGCAGCCGCCGCTTTATTTGCCGCCCCGTTTCTTTCCGCTTTAACGGAGCAAACCCCGCTCCCCAATGTAACCTCCCTCCTGCCTCTCCAGAGCAAAACCCAAACTAACACCTCGCTGCATGCCAGTGGCACCGGGGACAAGGTAGGACTCTGCTCCAACAGAGTGTGCCCAGGGCAGGAGGTTGTGGGAATCCTGGTGCATCCCGGCACGGGTTGGTCGTGCCGAGGCTGCCCTGCCCGTGGCCAGGGGCTCTCAGGGGCGATCCCACCTTAGCAGGGGCTGACATTTCGGCTGCTCTCCCCCGGCTCAGCCCAACATCCTTGGCTTGGGAGCCCTTTGCTTATTGGGGATGAGCTGGGTGGGAGGAGAGCGGCCTGCAGCCTCCTGAAAGCAGCCCAAATTGCAGGGACCCCTGTTGCAAGAAGCCTCTGCCCCCAGTGATACCCAGGCAGGGTGATTTGGAGAGCAAAAGCTCCAGGGCCAATCTGCATCCCATGGGGAGCATCTTTGGAGCAGCAAAGAGCAGTTTGTGTCCTGCCGTCCCCCTCCTCTCCAGGGGACCCCTTTCTGGAGCACACTCGCTTGTTCAGAGTCCTATTTTTCTGCATGCCGTCCCACCAGCCCCAGGTCCCAGTCTCCCCCAGTCACTGCATGGCACCGTAACTGGTGTTTGCACATTTTTTCCCTCTTTCTCTCTTTTTTCCCTTTTCCCCAAACAATCCAGGCCACGTGTCTCCTCATCCTGTCTTTCCTTTTGGTTTCCGCATTGTCTCCCGCCATGGTGATGAAGCTCCTTCTCCTCCTCATCCTTTTTGTTGTCTTGTAGTTCTTTACTGTTTCGGAGACCCATTGTTTTGTTTTCTGGCTTTTTTTTCTTCCCGCTCTTTTGGTTTGTTCTCATTAACTTGCCCACGCATGCAGCAGCCTGATTTTAGGGACGCCGACCCTTACCGCATCCCCCACGCCAAGGACACGGACCCCCCGCATCCCTGGAGCTACAAAACCTGCCGGCCTGAGGAGAACGACTCCTATGCCACCGAGGTACGACGCAGGCGGGGAGCCGTGTCCCCTTGGCCAGCGGGGCTGGGGACAGGGCTGTCCCTCTTGAGAGCAGGGGACAAGGGAAGCTGCAGAGCCCCACTGGGGAGGGACACAGGGAGGGCGCTGCTGGGTGCAGCCCCCTGTCCCCATCCCCTCCCTTGCCGTTGCAGATGAAGGAGCTGCAGCTGGTGCTGTCGGAGGCCAACGAGAGCCTGCGGGGACTGCAGGAGCAGCTCTCGCAGGAGAGGCAGCTGAGGAAGGACGAGGTGGAGAACTTCTCGCAGAAGATCTGCCAGGTGAGTAGGCAGCAGCCCCGATCCCTGAGAGACGGGTGTCCCCACACCCACAGCCGTGCCGCCTCCAGCCCCAGGCTGATGACCCTCTTGGGGACCCGGGTGTCACCCAGGACCTCACCCAGCTTGTCCCTTGTTCAAGGGGCACAGGGGCTGAGCATACTCCTCCTTGCACATGGGTGTGCAGGCATTTAGGGCTTCCATCCATGGCGATGCCTAGATGGTCCTGCTGTCCCCAGCCCGCTGCCAGGGTGTTGCAGCTCCCCAGGGGTATTAAATATGGTGCTGGCACCAGGCTCAGCTGAGACCCTGTGGCGGAGGCACCACATCACTGCCACCAGCCTCTGTCTCGGAGCCCGTGTGTCTCTCTGCAGCTGAAGGAGGACCACCAGAAAGCGCTGCTGCGGCGGGAGTTCGAGCTGCAGAGCCTGAACCTGCAGAGGCGGCTAGAGCAGAAGTTCTGGAGCCAGGAGAAGAACCTGCTGGTACAGGAGTCACAGCAGTTCAGGCAGAGCTTCCTCCTGCTCTTCATGAAGCTCAAGTGGTTCCTCAAGCGCTGGCGCCAGGGCAAGATGGTGCACAGTGAGGGCGAGGACTTTTTGGAGGTAATGTGGGCTGAGAGGCTCCCACTTCAGCTCCTGTGGAGGGGGTCCATGCTGTTGGGCATCCCCGGGGCTGTCCCTCGTGTCTACGTGTCCCACCCAGGGCTGCTTGGTTGTCCCCGATCCCTGGTCATGGGCTGTGGGTCCCCTCATCACCCCAGCTGTGGTGTCTCCCGCAGGTGAACAGCATGAAGGAGCTGTACCTTCTGCTGGAGGAAGAGGAGCTCGCCCCACAGCAGCAGGCAGACAACAAGACATGTGCCGGGGACACCTGGACCCCCAACACGGTGAGCGGGGGTCTCCATGAGCCCGGGGGGTGGGCAGGATCAGCCCCCGCTGCGGCTGCATGGCATGGGGTGCATGTCTGGGAGGGGGTGATCCCCACTGGCTTGTCACCCCCAGGGGTGGTCCACTGCCCTGGTGGCACCCCCTGTCCCTCACCCCCGGGGTGGACAGCCTGTGAGGCTGGGATGCAGAGAGGACAGCTCCCACTGGGTCCCACCCTCTAGGGTCCCCTCCAGTGCGGGGCTCCAGCTCCCTCTGCTTACCCCCCAATCCCCCGGCAGCCCAACGAGTGCATCAAGACCCTGGCGGACATGAAGGTGACCCTGAAGGAGCTGTGCACGGAGCTGCGGGAGGAGCGGCATGGCGCCAGCGAGCTGCAGCAGCAGTTCACCAAGGCCAAGGCTGCCTGGGAGATGGAGCGTGCCGAGCTCAAGTGCCACATCGCCCAGGTGGGAGCCCCGAGCACCCCGCGGGTTGGTGGAGCTCCCCTTTGCCTGGTGGGGCTGGGGGGCTGCCTGTGCCAGCGTGCCAAGCGCTGGCTGTTGGGCAGGGCTGGGAGGCAGGGTGGCACTGTGGGAATCTCAATTAGCAGCCGCTTGAGCAGGCGAGTTTCTATAGCAACAGGGCTGGCACGAAAATCTGACTGTGGAGCAGCAGAAGATGCTCTTTATTCCTCCACCGGGTTTGTCTGGGGTGGCTGGGATGGTACCAGGGCTGAGCATCCCTCCCCAGCGCAGGCATCTGGGATCGGCATCAGAGCCAGGTCAGGGTGCGGGTGGGGGCGGGTGCTGCAAGAGGGAGGTAGGCTGCGGCGAGGGCAGGGGGTGGAGGGAGGGCAGCCTCGGCACTGGGGAAAGCTCCTGCCCACAGAAGCAGTCCCCTCAGTCCCCCAGCCTTGCCTGCACAGCGATGAGGGTTTTCCGCTCCCTCACACCGTGCTGACAGCAGCCCATGGCTGTACATCAGCTCCGCTCCCCAGAGCACCTCCCAGCACCTCCCAGCACCTCCCAGGTGGGATTTTTCCAGGCAGAGCTCAGCGGTGGTCCCCAATTCCCCTCTCTCCCCTGCAAAAGAGAGCAGAGCTTCCACAGTGGCAGCACCCCAGTTTCAGGTGCCTTTCTAGTTGCCAGCAGCAGCAGCAGCAGCATCCTCGGGGTCCGCTCTGCCAGCCCTGCAGGTGATGCTGCCCCTCTCCAGGAGCTGGGTCGGGCAGGCAGGATTGCAGGCAGAGCACGGCCGAGCAGGCAGGACGTTCAGCCCACATCCCACTGGGTGACCGTCTGTCCTGCCGTCTGGCGTGACACTGCTGCAAGCCAGGGCCGGCTGCGGCTCGGCTGTGCCCACGGACGAGCTGTGCTGTGCAGCGTGGCCTTGGGGACGTGCTTATTGCCCAACCTGGGCAGCATGGGACCTGCCCTGGGAACCGGGATGCCCACAGCCTTGCCCCTTGGCTGGGGGTGCCCAGCACCATGCTGGAGGCACAAGTCCCCAACAGCCACCCATGTATCACCGCAGCTGGAATCGAAGGCAGGCAAAGGGATCGCAGAGCGCGCGCTGCCGGACTGGAAGGTGGCGTTGAAGAGGGAGCGTGAGGAGCACCAGCATCTCCTAGCCGAGTCCTACAGCGCCGTCATGGACCTCACCAAGCAGCTACAGATCAGCGAGAAGAACTGGAACCAGGAGAAAGTGGAGCTGCTGGCCCGCTTCAAGGAGGAGCAGCAGCAGGCAGAGCAGCAAGCGAAGGACCTGCAGAACAAAATCAACCAGGTATGGTGTCCCCCCATCATGCATGTGTCTTCCAGCCTCTGTCGCTTGTCCCCCCACGTGTGCCCCAAGAGTGTTTGTGCCCTCTTGGGGCACAGATCGCGGGCAAGCAGCAAATGCTTTTGCTTGCCCAGAGGGGTGCATGTTGAGTGACCGACATGTTCTCCAGTTGCAGAAAGGAGCCAACCCTTGGGCACTGAAACACTCTGAAATGGAGAAGCATGGCAGCAACTGGAAAGAGGTGGGCAAGAGAAAGCTCTCGGGGTGCTTGTTGGGCTCAGGTCTATGCTCAGGGTTAAATGGGAGGTTGTCTGAACCCCAAATAACACCCCCTTCCTTGAACAGCAAATGAGGCTGCAAGTGGAGCACCAGGGATTGGGGAGAAAGGGTGGAGAACATGGCTGAACCCCAAGGGCTTCCGTGGGGTTATAAAAAGTTGCTTTAAAATGGATGTGGGCACAGTGAGCCCCATGTAGGCCTGGGAATGGGATGCCCGGCCTGGGTGCGTGGAGGAAGGTGATAGTGCTGGAGAGGAGCAGGGTGCAGCCCCTGCTCCAGCCCATCTGTGTACTGTGGTCCTGTGCTTGCTGACACCAGAGCTTTCTTCTGTGTCCTTCTAGGCTCTTAATGAAAAAATCACAGACAAAGAGACAATCTCTGAAGCAGAAGCCAAGGGAACCAACCTCAAAAGGTGAATGAGAGCCACAAAAATGATGAAGGGGGTGGAACATTTCCCTTATGATGAAAGGCTGAGGGAGCTGGGTCTCTTGAGCTTGGAGAAGAGGAGGCTGAGGGGTGACCTCATCAATGGTTATAAATACATAAAGGGCGAGTGTCAGGAGGATGGAGCTGGGCTCTACTCAGTGATGTCCAATGACAGGACAAGGGGCAGTGGGTGCAAACTGGAGCACAGGAGGTTCCACGTTAACGTAAGGAGAAGCTTTTTCACTGTGAGGGTGACAGAGCCCTGGAACAGGCTGCCCAGGGAGGCTGTGGAGTCTCCTTCTCTGGAGACATTCAACACCCGCCTGGACGCGTTCCTGTGTGACCTTCTGTAGGTGGTCCTGCTCTGGCAGGGGGGTTGGACCAGGTGATCTTTCGAGGTCCCTTCCAACCCCTAACGTTCTGTGATTCTGTAATGCACTGGTGCCTGCATGGTGCCTGGGGCCGGAGGAGGCTGCGTGGGGCTGCCCTCGGGCTTGGCAGCTCTGGCAGCCAGGGGGAGATGCAGCCACGGTCCAGGGTTATCCTGGAGGCCAAGGGCTCCCATGAGGAGCAGGACTGGGTGCCCAGGAGGGTCCCGTTGGGATGGGAGCAGGGTGCCTGCTGCCCTGCAACCCACTGCCCTGTCCCCTTGTGAACCCCGTCCTCTCTTCTCCCACAGGACCAAGTCAGTTTCCTCAATGTCAGAGTTCGAAAGCTTGCTCGACTGTTCTCCCTACCTCCCTGGAAAGACCACGCCGGGGCTGGGTGACCATTCCCGGGGCAAAAAGGTGTCTGCGGCCGCTCAGCTGGTGCCCAATGGGATCCGGGACAGCGCCGGCGTTCCTCCCTCAAACTGTACATATGTGAATATTGAGCAACCTGCCCCTGACAGCCTGGCCAAGGAGAAGCTGGGCATCTCCTCCTGGGACTACTCGCAGGCAAGCAGCCTCTCTGGGCATGATCCAGCCCAGAAGCAAATGCAGAGGAGCTACACTGCACCTGACAAGACAGGGATCCGCATCTACTACAGCCCGCCAGTGGTGCGGCGGCTGGAGGCGCCTCTGGTGCACAACAAGGAGGGGAAGATCATGATTGAACCCGGTTTCTTGTTCACCATGGCCAAGCCGAAGGAGCCGGAGGAGTCAGCCAGCGCTGAGAGCACCTACAGCCAGTGGCTGTGCAACTTCTCCAAGCAGCAGCGGGAGCTGCTGGACGGCAGCACGGTGGAGAGCGCGGTGCCACCAGTGCCCCGCTTCCCCCCATCGCTGCACGACCTGGAGATCTCCGGCAACATGAGCGACGACATGAAGGAGATCACCAACTGCGTGCGGCAGGCCATCCGCTCCAGCTCGCTGGAGAGGAAGGTGAAAAGCGCCTCCAGCCAGACGGTGGGGCTGGCCCACGTGGGGACGCAGACCATCCAGACGGTGAGTGTCGGCCTGCAGACTGACCTGCCGCGCAGCGGCGGCGTGCACGGCAAGAGCTGGTCCCCGCGCAGCTCCTCCCTCGTGTCTGTGCGCAGCAAGCAGATCACCTCCTCCCTGGATAAGGTCCACTCCAGGATTGAGCGGCCATGCTGCTCCCCAAAATACGGCTCTCCAAAGCTCCAGAGGAGGTCTTCCTCCAAGCTGGATGCCTCCAAGGACAGGAGTCTCTGGAACCTGCACCAGAGTAAGCAGAACGGCTCTGCCTGGGCCCGCTCCACCACCACCCGTGACAGCCCCGTCCTCAGCAACATCAACGACGGCTTGTCCAGCTTGTTCAGCGTGGTGGAGCACACGGGCAGCACGGAGTCTATCTGGAAGCCAGGCTGCCCCGAGAGCAGCCGGGCCAAGCCTGAAGCACCCAAGTACGGCCTCGTACAGGAGTTCTTCAGGAACGTCTGCGGGCGGGCGCAGAGCCCCACTGCCCCCTCAGAGAAGAAGGAGGCCACCGGGGAGGAGGGCAGCAAGAGAGCCGAGCACCCCAGCCCAGCCACCCACCACCCAGCTGAAAACATCTCCCGTGTCTTGAACAAGAAAATCCTCAAGCAGAGCAGCTGCGAGGACCCCAAGCCCTCGTCCCCCAACCAGGGGGGTAAGGATGCAGCCCTGCGGGACCCCGACCTCATCTCGGCCATAGCCAGCGAGGTAACAAGGCAGTGTGCCCCCCAGGGTGTCCCACCACGGTGGGGGTTGGGGTGCCCGACTCCCTCTAACCCCCCTATGCCCTGTCTATCTTTGCAGGACACGGCGTGTGACTGCAGCTCCCAGTCCCTCACCTCCTGCTTTGCCCGGCCGTCCCGCTCCGCTGTCCGCCATTCCCCCTCCAAGTGCAAACTGCACCCCGCGGACCCCCCCAGGGCGGAGGAGAAGCTGGGGGCCTCGAGTGAGTGAGGATGGGGGGCCGGGGGACGCAGCGAGCCTGCTATGCACTCTCCTGCCCGAAGAGCGCCCGTGCTGACGCCCCGCGGGGGCCCCTCTCGGAGGCGGCGCGGGCGCATCTGTCTCCTAACCGTCCCCTCGCCCGTGGGGACGCTTACGAAGCAGATGTGGAGCTGTCGGCGGAGGCGGCCGGCAGCCCCCGGGGTGCGTGGGGACATCCCGCTGGGGTGGCTGCTTCGCCTTCTGCCTGGGCGGAGACCCGCTCCCTCGGAGCCGCTGCTGCCACTGAGGGGGTCCTCGCCGGTGCCCACCGCCCCGGGAACGTCAGCTGAGACCCTGCCGTGACGAGGGTTCGCCGGGGCGCCGGGAAGGGGTGAGCAGCCTGGGGAGGCTGCTGGTGTAGCTAGGGCAGGCAGAGCTGGGGTGAAGCGGGACAGGGACGCCATCCGGGCGCGATGGATGGAGGCGTGATGCCGTGTTGGCCCCCCGTGGGCGGAGGGTGCTGGCTCCGGTCCCCGTGGCCGCTGCCAGCGCTGCCCGCCCCGCGGGAGCTCCGGCGCATCCCTGCCAGCCCCCATTGCAGCGCGGTTGCATCAGCCGCCGGGCCTCGTGTGCTTCCCCGGGCGGGAAGGAGGCGGGGAAGGTCCCTGCGGTCACCCGGGCTGGGCTGGGTGTGGGGGCCCTCCCCAGCCACCCTTCTGCTCTCGGGGGGCTGCTGAGGTCCGTAGTGGCTGGGAAGGGCCCAGGCAGTCCCCCTGGCTCCTCCAGCTTGCAGAGACGGGGTTGCTGGGTGCACAGCGTGGGGAGAGATGGCGTGTGTGCGTGTGCGTGTGCGTGTGTGTGCACACTCATGGGCGGGCGTATCTCCTGCCGCCATCCCGAGGGGCCACGGCTGTGGTGCCCCCTGCATTGCACCCACCTCCCTGCTCTGGGGCCATTTGTAGTTATTTACTCCTCCAAGTGCTGAATATACATATTTCTCTCTTTTTTTTTTTTTTTTTTTTTTTTTTTTTCCTCCCCTTTTTCTTTCCTCCACTTTTGGCTCTGCCCCACTCTGGACAGCCTGCAATGTAAAACCAAGTGCATTTTAAAAATACCGAAATGAGCTACATTGGAGATGCACCAATTGGATTAAGAGATTGTGGGCTGGGAGGCTGCAGCGTGGCCGGCGGTCTGCACCGCACGTCCCTCGGTCACCACCAGAAAAAGCCTTATCCGGGGAGGGAGGGGGGCAGCGGCCACAGCCCCTGCAGCGGTGCAGAGCTCCCAGGGCCGAGGGGCTGCGTCCCAGCCCCACGCAGAGCAGCGGTGGTCCCTCTGTGCAGCCCCAGGAGAGAACAGCAATTTCAGAGGCGGCTGCCTGACCTATTTTCGAGCTGCCTGCCAGGGGCCAGGCAGGGATTCACCCAGATGGAGCCGCCTGCAGGTGCCTGCACCTCCTGAGGCTCTCTGCCTTGCTCTGGGGCTGTGTGCCTTGCTCTGGGGGCTGTGTGCATTGCTCCAGGGGCTCGGTGCGTTGCTCTGGGGGCTGTGTGCATTGCTCCAGGGGCTCGGTGCGTTGCTCTGGGGGCTGTGTGCATTGCTCCAGGGGCTCGGTGCGTTGCTCTGGGGCTGTGTCCATTGCTCCAGGACCTATGTGCATTGGTCGGAGTCCACGTACGCTGCTCCAGGGGCTCCGTACGCCGCTCCGGGGGGGCTCTGCACGTTGCTCTGGGGCTCCATACGCTGCTCCAGGGCCTCTGCGTGTTGCTGTCATCTTGCAGCTTCACTTCCAAAAACATCGCTGCTGCCGAAGCTGCTGCCCCCTCCCGTCCAGCCGCACGCTGCCCGCAGCAGGCAGGCTGCATCGCTGCCACGTCGCAGCCTCCGTCAGCATCTCCGCGACGGCCACTCACTGCCTGTGTCTCTGGACACACCAGCATCAGCCAGGGCCCAGCAGGCCCAGCACCGATGGCCTTTTGCTCCTGCAGCGCCTCTCCGGCCCCACGGGGACCCTTGTCCCCCCGGGTGCGGGACGCGTGGGGCAGGCGCTGCCCACCCACACCAGCAGCCGGGGCTGGGCAGCATCCCTGCCTGCCACGGAGACGTCGGGTCCCTGCACCCCGGCGGACACAGCGCTGCCGTGGGCGATCTCCTGCTGTACATAGATCCTTTCGGGGTGGTTTTTAGCATTTTCATGGATAACAGGGGTTTTGGTTTGGGGTTTTTTTGGGTTTTGTTTTGTTTTTTTTTTTTTAAAAAAAAGACTCTACTTTTGGAATGTGGTTTCTCATTTTTACAACTGCCTTTCAATTATTTGTAATATTGGTCGGTTCTGTCTTACTCTGTAAATAGAGGTGCTGGGCATTTCCTGCGGGGTTGAGCTGAGGCCAGCAAGGGATTTGCAAAGGCAACGGGGAAAATTTGCTTGAGGTGTGGAGGTGGCTGATTCGGCCCCGGCCCCCACGCAGCCTCTGCCCCTGTCCTCCCCACACGCCAGTGCCCGGCCTGGGGCAAAGCCGAGGTGCTTCTGGCAAAGCCACGCTTGCCCCTGCCCTGTCCTCCTGCTTCCTCTTGCCAGCCCATGCCAAGGTCGCATGAAGGGCACCTTCTGCCCCGATGACGGGCCCCCTGCCCGCCCCGTCTTGCCCCCCTGTGCCATGCCTGCTTGTCGTGTGATGAATAAAGGCCCTGCAACCTGTCACCCGTGCCCTCGGTGCTGCCTTCCCGTGCTGCGGTGGGGGGACCGTGATGCCTGTGTCCTGTCTGGGGAACTGGTGCTGCTGCAGAGGAGAGTTGGGGGGTGGCTGGGGCACCCGTGGGTGGGGAGATGCATCTAAATCCTGTCCCTGTGTGCCCGCCATCCTGACAGCTGGCGGTCAGGATGCTCTCCCATCCTCCCCTCACCCGCCTGTCTCTCGCTTACACATCCCCATGTGCTGACCCTGACTGTGCCACGCCACCAGGGCTCCTCATCATCGCCCATGGGTCCTCCATGGCCCCACTGCCAGGGCTGTCACCTCACACCAGGCTCCTCTCGGCTCTGCATTGTTCTTGTGACGCTGGTGTTTCTCACGCCTCCCCTGTCCCGTCCCATCCTGCCCAGCAGCTCACCCCAGCCTGCAGGCGGACCCCACATCCACTTTCCCATCACTGCCTATAGCTTCTTGCCCTTGTGGCCCTCGTCACCTGCAGGTCCCAGCCTCCTCCAGGCTCACTACATTAAACTGTCCCTCCCTGATATCCTCCGTCGCCTACCATGACCCACCCCTCCTTTTGCTCCATCATCCTTCATGTCCCATTCCTTTCATCCCTGCTCTTTGATGCCCTGTGTCCCATCTTTCCATCTTGTTATCCTCCATCCTCAGTCACATTCCTTTCTTCCTTCATGTGCTCTTCCATTGCCCACCATGTCCCATCCCTCTTTATTCTGCTCTTTCATCACCCACCTAACCCAACCCAGCCCTCCTTCCTGTGCTCCTCCATTACTCACCCATCCCATTCCTCCTTCCTATGCTCCATCACCCAGCATATCCCATCCCTTTTCCTGTGTACCTCCATCTTTTGTGTTCCACTCCTCCTCTGTTGTCCACTCATCCCATCCCATTCCATCCCATCCCTCCTTCCTGTGCTCCTGTCACCCACTGTGTACTATCCCTCCCTGCCATCCTACTCCATCACCCACCAGGTCCCATTGTTCCTTTCTGTGCTCCTCCATCAGCTGCCACGTTCTGTCCCTCCTTCCTGTGCTCCTCCATCCTCCATCATGTGCTGTCTGTTCTCATGCTCCATTGTCACCCAGCACCTCCCATCCCTCCCTGTTCTCCCCCCTTCACATCACATCCCTCCTTCCCCACTCCTTCCAGAGTGTGCTGTCATCCGCTGTGTTCCATCCCTTCGTGCCATGCCGTGCTCCTCCATTACCCACCGTGCCTTCTCCTGCCCTCTTGTTCTCCTGCATCCTACATTGTCCTATCTCTTATTGTTCTCCTCCATCACCCACCACCTCCCATCCCTCCTTCCCGTGTTCTTCCGCTGCCCTTCATATCCCGCCTTCCAATCTGTCACACTTGCATCTCATCCCTCTCACGTGCTCCTGCTTCATCCACCACATCCCATTCCTTGTTACCCTCATCCACTTCCCACCATCTCCTCATGTCTTCTCTTCTTTCTCCACCTCCACCCTGTCCCATCATCCTTATCCTGCTTTGCCGCCATTTTTTTAAATATTCCTCCTTACGTCAGCATCTCACCATCCCTTCTAATCCTCCATGAGCTCCCACCATCACTATGTCCTCTTCTACATCTTACCATCTTGTCCCTGCTTATCCTCCATGCTCCCACCATCACCCCAACCCGTTTCAACCTCCTCCACTTCTCATCTTCTCCCCATCTTTCTTTCTTCATCCTCTTCTACCTCCTATCTCACCCCCTCATCCTCCTCCACTTCCCCATCCCAAAATCCACCCTCACCTCCCACCGTTGCCCCATCCCTCCAGCTGCCAACATCACCCAATCCCACCTCCTCCTCCTCCACATTTCCACTCCCCCCTTGTGCTTCTCCATTTCCCACCATCTCCTCTTCCATTCTCCTCCATTGCCATGCAGTCTTTGTCTTCCTCTCCCTGCTAAATATCTCTCCACCCCTTCTATCAGCCTCATCTATCTACCACTGTCTTCTCATTCCTCTTCTTTCTTCATCTCCCCCTCCCTCCTTATCTTCCACTACCTGCCATCTCATCTCTCCTTGTTTTCCATTTTGCCCAACTTCATCCTCCTTCTTTATCTCCAGCTTCTTCATCCTCCTCCACCTCCCACTGTCCCCCATCCTTCCCCATGCCCCAACACCATCCACTGTTTGCCCGTTCTTCCTCATCCTCCACTTCCTACCATCTGCCCAGTCCTCCTCATCCTCCTCCAGCCTCTCTTTTTCTCTTCATTGTCCCTCACTTTCCTCAATTGCCCATACCTCATTGTCCTCCACTTTCCATCATCTCCCATACCTTCTTCCTCATCCTCCATCTCATATCTCTTATTCCTTGACCTCAGCCTCTCTATCCTTCCTGTGAACCTCTACCTCCCGTTGTTCCCATCCTTTTTTATGCTCTTTCATCTCTTGCCCTGTCCCTCATACTTGACCTCTGGCTATCTCACCATCCCTTGTCATTTCTCTCATACTCCTCCACCCCTCCCCATCTCCCTATCCCTCCTTATGCTCCAAGTGTCCCACCTACCTCACAAATTTACCCTCCACCCCTTCCTGACCTCCAACCATCCTCCCTTACCTCCAACCATCCTCCCGTACCTCACACCTCCCTCTCTCACTGTCCTTTCATTCTCCTTCACCACCTCCCAATTCCATCCTGACCTACCATCTTCTCCAGCCTGACCTCTCCCATTCATCTTCTCCATCCTATCTGCACTCTTACTCCCAGCACATGACTCTTGCTGTTGTTTTCTCTTCTTCCTCCTTCCTCTGCCTTATATCCCATCCCTTACCAACCCAGGAAAGCCATCACCAGCACAGTCATCCCTGATGCAAGCAGGAAGGGCCCTTACTGTTGGGGATGGGATGTGGGGCTAGGTCAGATGGAGAATCAGCCTCTCACCCCATCCCCACTACTCAAGGCACTTCTGTAGTAGAGGTAATGGCCACAGCTTGCAGGCAGGGAGATTCATGCTGGACATCAGGAAACACTTCTCCACAGGGCTGGTGCAGCTGGAACTGGTCACTGGGGAAGTGGGAGGATCTCTGCCCTTGGAGGGTTTCACAACTCAGCTAGATAAAGTCACCAATGTCCTCATTTAGCATTAGCAATAACTGTTTTGGGACATGGAGCTCGACCAGAGTCCTCTGGGATCCCTTCAAGCACACACATCTTTGGGAGACTTCTCTGAGCAGTGGAAGATTTCCAAGAGGGGCAACAAAGGCCAGACATGGCTTTGAATGCAGCGCTTGGGATGCTGCAGGACGTGAGGAACTATCCCTGCCACCTGCAGCTGCTCTATGATGCTCAAGCAAGACCACCCCATGCTGCTCAAACAGAACCATCCCATGCTACCTAAGCAGAACCATCCCATGCTGCCTGAGCAAGACCACCCCACACTGCTCAAGCAGGCCACCCTATATGTCTTGAGCAGGAGCACATCAGCCTGCTTGAGCAGGACCATTCCGTGCTGCTCAAGCAGGACCACCACATGCTACTCCAGCAGGACCATTCCATGCTGCTCAAGTAGAACCACTCCAGGTTGCTTAAGCAGTACCACCCTAATGCTGCTCCAGCAGAACCATCCCAAGCTGCTTGAGCAGGAGCATCCCACACTGCTTGAGCAGCAACACCCCATGCTGCTCAGGCAGGACCTCTCCAGGCTGCTTGAGCAGGATCATCCAATGTAGCTTGAGCTGAACCTTCCCATGTTGCTCAAGCAGGGCCACCACATGTAGCTTGAGCAGGACCACTCCAGGCTGTTCAGGCAGGACCATCTCAGGCTGCTTGAGTACCCTGGGCCAGGCCAAAGTGGCTTCCTGAAAGACCGCCAGATCCCAGGCCAGTGAGCTATCCCTGAGATGACCCTTCAGCCCCTAGAGCCAGGGACACTTGCATCATCTTTGTTTTCCTTCCCTCGGGCTGGGCCATGCAGGGACAGGGCCATCCCCTTCCAATGACTTTACAGCTGCACTAGGGTACAAGGCTGCTGGCACTGCTGCCAAGGGGAGGACAGGTCTCCTCTCCATCCCGAGGGAGCCCCAGACCCTGAGGGACCTGCATGCAGGGCCTACTCAGAGCATCCCCTGTCCCCCACGCACAACAGCCAGCCAGCCTGCCCACCTGCAGACTTTGCCTTGCCATGTCGGAGGTTCCCGGACATCCCGTGGAAGGGACCCTGCCCTTTCCAAGGTGATGGGTCTGAGGGACCATCCCGCTGCAATACGGGCAGGGACAGGGCAGCCAATGTCTTGACGGGGTGGGGGTCACATTTGTAAAGCATTCCTGTCCACATGCCTTCTTGGCTGGTGAATTTGGGGGAGGGTGGAGGGAATTTGCTACCTGTGTTAGAAACTAGCTGAACTTACATGTCTCCCCAAGCTGGATTTCTTATTCCAAATGTTCAAACTGTTGTATATTGTACTGGGATTTTTACATTGAATTATTGTAGAAAACAAAAATTTAAACCAAGTCTGTTAAAAAATAAACATTAAAAATCTCTATGAAAAAATACACAAAAGCTGTCTCCAAGTCCTTTTCTTACACAAGTGTCAAAGCAGTGATGCGCCTCCAAGTGGTGGCTTTCCTGCTCCCAGCCCTGCCTGTTCCCAGCCAGCCACAGCCCCTGGGGATACCAGCTATTGTGAAGATGCAGCTCCTGGGGTTTTGTAATGTCCTGGGCGATGCAGGAAACAGCCCCCACCTCACAGCATCTGCCTGACTGCGGAGATCCTCAGCCCCAGATGTGAGGCAGCATGGGGTGCTTGTCAGTGGCCCCCTTGGGTCCCCAAAAGTTGTGTCCCCGCCATGGCACAGGGCACAGTTGAGGCCACAGGTGAGCGATGTCTAGAGCCCAGTTTTGGGGTCCTGGATACCGGAGACATGGCCAGAGTGGGACAAGCTGCTGCCTGTCCCCACTGAGTCTGGAGGCAGCTCCCAGACGAGTCACCCGCTGCCTTTCACCCTGGCCCGTGGTGCTGCAAGGTCCGACAGGTTTTTGGGTTTTTGTGGCAAATGGCCAGTCCCTGGGCCGAACCGCAGCCCCGAGGCCTGAGCAGCAAAGAGGTTTGGTGCTGGGGATGCACGAGACCGCACCACCCTCTGGTGTCAGCACCGACCTCAGCTCCACGCTGGCCCTGCTCCAGCCGTGTCCCTTTGTTCCCAGGTCTGCCTGGCTACCAGCGCATCCTTGCACCACCCCAAATCCTGCTCCCTGAAGCAGGCCCCCTCCTTCTCCCAGCATATGGACAACCCCACGTGGTGCGGGGCAGGACATGGCCAAGCCAGAAGGAAGCAAAGCAAGAACAAAGCAGACCAGCTTTGGTGGGTGCTGTCATCAGCGCCCTCACAGTGCCCACCAAGCACTGGTGCAGGCCTGCTAACCCCCCCCCACAAGCTGCCTGTGCGTGGGACGTCCTCCTGTGTCCACACGCAAGTCCTCGCCCTTTCCCGGCCTTCATATTTGAGTTAGGTAGCGGGGGGCACGGCTGGGTTACAGCTTCAAGCCCCCCTGTGCAGGCAGGTAATGGCTTTCTTGCTGTTGGGTACCAGGGAAGCATCCTGGTACAGCTCAGCTCCCGGCCTGCTCCAGGTTCTGGGCAGAGCAGAAGCAGATGGTGGCAGGGGACAGTGTGCCCAGACCCCGTGCTGTGCCGTGAGACCTGGCTGCCGTGGATTCATGCCTGGATCCTGCAACACTGGCACTTTGCAGCCTGTGTTGTTGGCACCTCAGACACTGCACCACTGCCACCGCAGGCCCGGCATTGCTGCCACCTCAGACCCCACATCGGTGGCACCGCGTGCCCTGTGGTGCTGGCACTGCACGCCCTGCACCGAGAACTCTGCGTGGCTGGCGCTGGGGACCCCGCACGGCTGGCGCTGCGAGCCCTGGCACGGCAGACCTGCCCGGCTGGCAGCTCAGCAGCAGAGGGCACGCCGCTGCCGCCTGCCCGCCCAGGCTGTGTGGGCCTGGGCTACCCAAGGTGCAGGCAGGAGCCTGCAGGACGTGGCTGCTCCACGGGCCACAGTCACTGAGCACCCCAGAGCTCCAGCTGTCTCTTACTGCTCAGTAAAACAAGGACGAAAGAGGGTGGCTGTGTCATGGGTGTTAGACACTCTCTGAAGGCTGGGGACAGCTATGAAGCCATATGGGGATGCCAGTTATTAAACCCCAACCTCCTCTAACGTGCCACTGATGAAGGCACCATCTCTCCTGAGCCTGGTTTCCCTTCCTCCACAGCCCGTGCCTCGGCTGAATCCAGAATGAAAATAGCAGCAGTCAGCAGAGTCCAAGTAAACAACTGAGCCGCTGTGCGAGGAGAGTGCATCTTTATAAGGTTAATTGGCCCCATCTAGGAGACAGACAGACATTTTCTTCTTGCTAGATCGTTCAAAAAGCTCAGGCAAACAGCACTAACGTGTCTCGTGGGTTTGATTTATAACCCTGATTTCATTACTAGCTCATCTACATGTAAAATGATTATGAATATATTGTCTGTACGCTGCAGAGGGCTAAATTACCAGGCTTTCATATTTATCAGCTACTCTTTGAAGCTTAAACCAGCCTGAAATTCAGAGATCTCTCTCCCAGTGACAGCAGAGGCAGGAAGGAAGCAGCTCATGCTTGTGCTCAGCACAACCTGGCCTGTTTTAACACCCCAATAGCTGGGAGCAGGCGGCTGGAGAGGAGGGAGGCTACTTGAGTCAAAGGGCTGTGGAGCCGGCACATGCCAGAACCCAGAGCCATATTGGTGTTGGGCAGTTACATTTACAAACAAAGGAGCTGATAACTCCCACAGGACTGAAAGGCTGTTATCATGGTGCTGATTAAAATTTCCTCTGCAGCCAACGCAGAGGAGGAGCATTATCAGCGGGAAGACATGTGCGATTCAGTGTTTCACCCTGTTGCCTCGATGGGCTGGTTCATTCAGCACAAATGAAGGGCTGCCCAGCCTGGCCGTGTGCTGAAAATGAGCACAGAAAACCTCAGCAGGAAGATCCACAGCCCGGTCACATCCTCTCACCCCATCTCCTCTGGCTCACTCTGGCCTCGCTGTTCCGAGGATGCTGCTCTGGGGACCCACAGTGTTAGAGTCCACACGGTACCGTCACATGAGGGAGAAGGGGCATGCCAGTGGGATAGCCCAAGAGTGGCCGTGGTGCTGCATGGTGCCTTCCCTTCTGTCCCTGCAAGGCCCTGCTGGCCTCGAGCTTTCTGCTGGAGGTCTCGCTGCCCACTTCTGGTGTCATCTCCCACGCAAGGGCCAGCATGAGTACCTGCGAGAGGAACGAGCACCACAGGCCCATTTTAATGTAGCTAACCTGAGCTCTTCCCTTTGCCAGCACGGGCCAGGCCGTAAGCTGATCTTTGCTGTCAGATATCCACCCTGCTCCCTCTCTCACGCCTGCTCTGCAGGTCCCAGGAGCATTTGCTGGTGCCACTTGGGATTCCTTCCAGAGTCTTTGCTCTTTTATTCTGACCCTCGATTCCCTGCCTTTGCAGTTGCCTGTAGTTCAAGAAAATATTCCCTTCCCACTGCAGGATATTTAGATAAAGCCTCTCACTGCCTCTGGCATGTCCATGCAAGGCATAAGCTTGTTTGTGCTTGTGACATTCACCAGGGGTTGAGTCCATGCTAAGAAGATATCTTCTCTGATTACCATCACTGACAGCTCTATCACCAAGCTGCTGAACCTGCCAGGCCAGACCTGTTATGGCCTCACCAGGCCCTGGTCCAGGCTGCCCTGTCCAGGAGATGCTCTGGAAAGAGTGGACAGGCAGCGGGAGAGGAGGTGGCTTGCTGTCCTCCTCCTCCATGCAAGCACATGGACCTCAGTCATCACTCTGACCTCAGTGTTGCTCAGACACCCCTGTGCCTTCCTGGGTTGCTTCCTTCGCTGCTGTGGGTTGCTTCCTTCCTGCTGTGCTTCAACCTGCACACCCAGATTTTGGCAAAGAAGAAAAGACATTCAGCTACAGAAGAGCCCCTTCCACAGGTTTCACTCAGAGCTGGTCTGAAAAGCAGCTGTCGTTGACAGGACCCCAGAGCTGACCCAAATCATCCTCTACACAGAGCCCATGCTCAGCAGAGCCTCGTCCCAGGCAAACTGGATACCCTCACCAGTGCCCCAGACGTGTGCTCCCACGGGAGGGCCGTGCCATGGCATGCCTGGGACATGTCTCAGTAGAAGCTGTGTAGCGGCAGAGATGGTGAGAAGCATGGAGAGACCTTTCGAGGTGCATTGTTAGCATGCACTCAGCGGGGCATGGAGCTTTTAACCACTCCTGACTCACACGGATTTATCAGCAAGTGGATTTTAGAGTTCAAGGGAGTTTGGATGAAGTTGGCAGGAGAGGGAGTGGGGGCAGGCGGGGGGAGGAGAGGTCTGCTTGTTTCAAGCTACCACATATCTGACGTGCTCAGTTATTGGCTTGAACAGGGATGTGATTCACACACTCCTGGCAATAAGGCCAGTCAGAAGGGAACGCCCTGTGACCCCAGTTGGAGCCCCACAGGTAAGTCAGTGCTTTGCCCAAATTAATACAAGTTTCCATGCAAGGCTGCTCCCGCTCACCCCGCCGTACAGAAGGCCTGAGACACACGGGCCATTTCTGATTTTCCAGTTTCTTTCCCCGACCTGCAGCATCTCTAGGACTGAGGTCTTGCATGTCAGGGAAGGTGCAGTGAAGAGTCCCACCACAGTCGCTGAGCAGCTGCAGGTGCTGCACAAGAAAGGCTGTCTCCAGTGTATCCCAAGCAGACAGTGTGAGCAAGGCACCACCTATCCTGGCCAGTATCTTTTTTTTGACCCTCTGAGTTTCTACAAGAGACCTTAACATACATCAAGGTGTACCCTTCATGTACTTTTATGCTTTGCAGCAAGAGGAAATGAAGGGCCCAAAAATGCAGCCGATTTTCCAGGGCTGCTTGGTGAGTCAGAAGGAGAGCTGGGAGCCAAGCTTGGAGCAAACCCTGCAGCATCCAACCCCACCACACACCAGCTCCCAGCGCAGGAGCGCAGCTGGATGCGAGCTGCCCTGGGGTGGAGGGAGCTGGAGTAGCAAAGCATGGTCACGCAGCAGGAGGCCTTTCCCTAAAGCCTACAAAATCACTGAAGGGAGGCCTGGACATGCCCGTAGTTTAGCTGTGGACCACTGAAATGAAAGTGTGAGAAGGGCTGTGTTTGTGCCACGGGGGGCGCTGACTGATGCTACCAACTATGAGGTTCACAGCCCTGTACACAGGCGCTTGGGGGGTAATTGGACTCCTGCAAGAGAAGAAAGCATAGGAAAATGCATCCAGGAGGCTATTCTGAGCTTTCTGCTTTGCAGGTGCATTGTGAGAGACGACGGAACCATTTCCCATCAGGCAGTGTCCTGGGCCACAGCTGCGGACAGCTGAAGCACAACAACAAAATCCCCTGGCTGCGGCAGCCCATACTGGGCCATGCTGGACGGAGGGGAGCTGACGGGCTGCTGGGACATGGTGCTGCCCTGGCCTCATGGCTCGGTACATCCTGCCCACAGCAGGCAACAGTTGCTGGAGAGAAATCATGCTGTCACTGAGCCTGGCGGAGAATTTCAGCTGGACAAATCATTGAAAGCAAAAGGCCAATGCGAAGGAAACCAGAGGCTGCCTCCCAGATCCGCAAACACCTCTTCATTGGCTCTGGGGCACCCCTCCCGAGACAGGGAGGGCGACAAAGCTCTTCCCCAGAACTGGGGTGAGCTGCAGTCCCCTGCCTGGCATGCAGGGGGACGGAAGGTTTGTTAGCAAGCCGCTAAGCCTTGTTGGTAAATGCAAAATCCTCGGGACGGAGGCTGCTAAAACTAAGGGTTGGCGACTTGTAATAGATAATTTTCAGTGGGACGTGGTTTCTGAAGGACTTTAGAGGTGCTGGGTTTGTCGGGCTTCTCAGGAGAGGATCAGTGTGATTTCCAGTTGGGGTTGTTAAATGGTGTGCCACGTGTCCCCCAAAACTCATGGGGCTGTGCCTGGATCATGACTCCAAGGGGAGTGCTGGAGCAGCGCAAATCCTGTAGCTTTTTGGGAGCTTAAAAAATTTCCATGCCAGAGAGCCTAGGCTGCATGGACAAATTGACTTTTTCTTCAAAAAATTCTTTTTGTAGTAGGGAACTTGGAGGTAAGGATAGCACTGACTGGCAGAGGGAAATACCTTGCAGGGTTTGGCTGTATCTGCACTATGTCTGCCCACAGAGCGAGCCTGGGCTCAGAGACTGGTGGTCACAGGCTGAAAATCCAACAGTGAATGTGGTAAAACTGAGCATCTAGATGGATGTGGACTTGTACTGCAGACTTCACCTACATCCATGTGGTTTACTTGTAGAGACTGAGTCCCTGCACTCTAAGCTCTAAAAATTCCTTCCTGCGATTAAATAGTCAATAACAGTGAAACGAATAATATGAGGCCACACTGCAGCTTTCCAGGACAGTGGTTTTATACCACTAAGTATGTATGCTGTTACATGTGCTACGGCGTTGTGTGAGGGCGGCTGACCGATTTGGGGTGTAAAGCCTGCTAAGGTCATGTTGGAGAGGTGTAGAGAGCATCTCTGGAGTGGTGCTGCCTGCAGGATACAGCCCACGGAGGGAGGTATCTGAATTACTCCTGGGTTTCATCTTGGAGGAAACCAGCTATGTGCTCCCAAATGGAGTCACAGAAAAAACTTTGCTCTCGAGCAGTGTGGGCAGCCAGCAGACTAACACCAGAGCATGGAGCTGCAGCATAGATGTGCCCTTCAAAGCGAGGCAGCATCCTTAACAGAAAATACACACCAGCACCAGCCACTTTTGTCTGTAGAAGAACAGTTTCTGGCCTCTTTACTGATGAGAACATTGCATGGGGCGGCAGGCAATGCTCACCAGCCCACAGTTTGCATGTCCTGCAGCGTACAGCAAGGCAATGCTCCCAGGGAGTGCATTAAACCATGGAAAACACTAAGGATCCCGGAGTAGGCTGTACCTGCTCGCTGACACCACACCACTGCTCTCCAGCCTGAGGCATACTGTGCCAAGTTCAAGGTTATGGACTTTTATCTTTTGAGCGCTCCTTGGCTCCAGCCCAAACCACTACAAAAATTGCCTACGGCGCCAGAGCAAGTGGCTCCCGGGGCACAGCAGAGCTTCGCTCGAAGGGGTGATAGACCCCAGTGTAGAACAGATGTTCCAGGTTTCAGCAGCCTATCTAGGCAATGCCATCAGGGCAGCCTGGCTCGATGCAGGAGATGTTAAGGATTGAGCTGGCAGTGTGTCTGCTGCGGGAGGTACCACCATAGGCAGCTCCTGCCTCTAAGGCCAGAGACTGATGGAATCACATAGGTCCCTTGGGAGACCCCAGATCTAACCTTGTGCTTCGACAGGGCTGGTCGCTTGGGGGTTGTCTGGTTGAGTTTTGACTGTCTCCAAGGACTGAGACCCTGCTGCCACTCTGGGCTCCTGTTCCAGCGTTTGACTGCCTTCTTGGTGAAAAAAAAAAAAAGTTTAATTTTTCACCAACTACACAAGATCTGTAAAATTTTTTGCAAGGGGGGGAAGGTGCTCAGTGAACTGGCGGGGCTCACTGTGCTCACCCAGCCAGTCAGTGGTGGGCAAGTGGTGTTGTGAATCAAAATGAAGGTTGTTTTCTGCAGGGGGCCAGGCACTGAGTGCGGCCATGGTCTCTGGGCCTGTTTTAGGGCTGGTGGAGATATCGATGGCACCCCGGGCTCTTCCCCTTTGCCTGGCAAAGTGGGGGGGGCCTGGCCCTGAGGGGACATGGCTCACGGGGGACACCGCTGGCGAGGGAGATGTGGCTGACGGGCCAGCACTGTTAACGGGGGAACACTGCCGGCGTGGGGGAACATGGTTGATGATGGGGGGACATGGGCTGACAGGGAGAGACCACTGATGGAGGGCACACGGCTGACAGGGGACATGGCTGACGGGGAGACACCACTAGTGGAGGCGGCATGGCTGACAGAGGCACCAGAGGGGACAGGGCTAACGGGGAGGTCGCGGCTGACAGGGGGAGACACCGCTAATGGGGGTGACGGGTGGGACATGGCTGACCGGGGGACACCACTGGCGGCGGGGACAGGGCTGACAGGCGGCACATGGCGGGTGGGGGGAAACATGGCTGACCGGGGGTCCTGGCTGACGGGTGGGGTCCTGGCTGACGGGTGGGGTCCTGGCTGACAGGGGGACATGGCTGACAGGACCGCGCCGCCCGCCGCCCCGCCGCCGAGTGCTGGCGAGCCCCTGCCGGCCCGGGCCTGCTCCGCCCCGGGGTCGGCCTACCGGGCTCCGCGGGCCTCGCCTCTGCCGCTCCGGGGCGGCGCTGCCCCCGCCGCCGCCGTGAGGGCGGGCCGCTGCCGTCCCCGCCCTCGGCTCCGCGCCGCTTTGAAGCGGGCTCGGCGGCCGCCCACCCGCTCAGAGCCGCCGGCGCCCCGCCATGGTGTTGCCGGAGGAGCAGGCCCGGCTGTACCGGCCGCGGTCCGAGCTGCTGCCGGCGGCGCACGTCCCCTCGCTGTCCCACTACGAGCGCCTCTACCAGCGCTCCGTGGAGGAGCCGCACGGTGAGCGCCGCCGGCGGGAGCCCCCGCCAGGCCCGCTTCCCCCGGGGGAGGGCCGCGGCCGGGCCGGGGAGGCCGGCGGGGGAGCGGTTCTCGCAAGGCACCGCCGGTTTCTCCGGGGGCAGCTCGCAGGGTCGGGGGGAGCGGGGCTGGGGGTGCCGGGGGGCAGAAGGGGGCGGCCGGGCTGCGGGGGGCCTTGGGGCCGCAGTGCCGCGGCGGGGCCCCACGCGTGGGATGCAGGAGCGTGGGGACTGGCCCCGTTGTTCCCTGAGGTGTTGTCTTCCTCATCCGTCCCTCTTTCTGGGTCGTGAGCTGTGGCCGTTGCCTCTGCAGAGTTTTGGGGTGACATTGCCAAAGAGTTTTACTGGAAGAGTCAGCACGGGGGACCCTTTCTGAAGTACAACTTCGATGTGACAAAGGGAAAGATCTTCATTGAGTGGATGAAAGGGGCGACCACCAACATCTGCTACAACCTCCTGGATAGAAATGTCAATGAGAAGAAACTTGGGGACAAAATTGCTTTTTACTGGTAAATTTCTGTTTTTATTATGGTGGAGAACGTGTGTAAATACCATGCTAAGTGTACAAATAGTGTTGATTTCTACTGAGGTAAATTAAAACATGGTAAAACCTGACAGGCTTTAATCTTTACATAGGTACAAGAGGTGTTTGTGTTCTGTGTGTTTGAGAAGAGCCCTGCAATGGAGCTGCCCTGCCCATCCTGGGGTGCACTGAGGTGGCCCGGCATAGCAGTGGGAAGCTCCTGACTTCCAGCTCTGCCGGTGCAGTTGTACCTGCTGAGAGCAGTCAGACAGTATCGAGGCAGGTGCCACGATTCCCGAGTGAAGTAGGTAGTGGTGGGTAGAGACATGGGATGAGGAACAGCTAACATCCACACCAAAAGGCTAATAAACCCCGGATCTCCCGTCTTCATGTTTTGTGAGTCTGGCAAGTTTCCGTTCCTGTGGCAGAAAAGTTCTAAAAACCTGAGCTTGTACATTGATTCCTTGCACTCGTGCGTGAGTAACGCTGATGCTTTTAGAAAGGCTGGCTTCTCTGCCCTACCTTTGGGAAGAAAAGTTAACTTGCAGCCCTATCTGAAATATGTTTGGTTGTTTTTTTTTTACCATAGTTACTAGTATTAAAAGCCATGTGAAACTTGAAGTTTTCGTATTGATGCAAAATAGATTTTACTCGTGGTGTCCGAGATCCAGAACTAATGCTCCCCTGCTGACCTAGCTGAGCTGGCACCACGGCTATGTCCCCAAACTGAGCGCAGTGCCTTGCTCACCCGGGCGTTTTGCCGTTTCCCTTGACCTGGCGCACGTTTGCGTTGCATCGCCGTGACTGCGTGTGGCGGTACAGAAGCACAGTTAACTGCCGCTTGGTAGGGATGCAGTAACTTGTTGGGTTATGGGGAGTCCCTGCAGCGGAGCAGCTGGGGTCTTACTGTCCCTGCAATAAAAATACCGGATGGGAGCAGATGAACAGCTGTGCTGCTCTAGGTGGTTTTGTGCAGCTGAAGGGTCCCCCGCAGTCACTTGATGTAAAGGTGACTAGGGGCTACCCCGCTACAGAGAGTCTGTTTATACTGGTATAGTTCTGGCTGCGACTGT
The DNA here is from genome assembly GCF_034619465.1 of Leptosomus discolor. NCBI lineage: Eukaryota > Metazoa > Chordata > Aves > Leptosomiformes > Leptosomidae > Leptosomus > Leptosomus discolor. Next base: position 4,459,152 of record NC_141407.1, on the reverse strand, counting down.
AAAATGAGTTTATACTGGAGTTTCTATTCATAGAGCTACCTCCTCACTAAAAGAATTGCACGTAATGTCTAGCAAATAATCATACTGATAAGACACAGGTGAAATAGCGGAAAGTATTTACTTCCCTGCTAGTTAAATACATTCTCAAACTCACTTGGACGTAAAATAACTGCAACTTCTGAATTAAAACTCCTTTGCAAACTCGTTCAGGTAAAGGTGTGTCAGCAAACAAAGCCATTTGGCAGGCCAGTGCTGGCAGCTATGCTGGGGTTTACGGAGGGAGTGGGTGCATTGTTCTTCTTGCACATAAATCTTGGAGACAGCTAAGCAGCAGCCTACAGCTTTAATTTAGTCTTGGTGAAGACTTTTCTTGTTATTTTAGCAGCCTTTGTGGGAGTATTTGTGATGCTGAGCAAAACTTGGAGCGGATATTAAAATGGTGGGTGTCTGTCAGTTGTGGTGTTCACAGTGCTGAAAAACAAGGTCTGTCTTCCCCCTTAGCGGGCAGTTTTCCCTGACTATTTTGGGATAAACTCTCCTAGTGTGGTTCTGTCACAAGTGACCTGGCACTGGGATGTCTGGAGCTGTCAGCTGGGAATGTCGGTGGGAGGGGTGGAAGAGGCACGCTGAACGTGACGTGCGCGTGTGACCTGCGAACTTGCGGCACTGAGGTCTTGAGGAAGCGGGGCTGAGGGTTGGGACGTGTAAAAATGACTCCTCCAGGACCGTGCGCACGCCTCTGTGGGCACATGCTTTTCTTCAGTAACCAAATGTGATTGCTGTCATCTTGTCCTTTCACATTGTGTGTTTGACACTACTGAACGAGCCCGCTTTCCTGAACCACTTGAGACTTGTCTCACTGTATGAAAGGTCAAAAAAGAAATGAGAGCCTTTGAAAGCCAAAGAGGATTCCTGGGAAAAAATACCTTGGCCACTTGCTTGCTTTTAAAAAAGTCTGTGCCTTGCTAGGTGGAAAAAGGTGCTGAGCTTATACCGAGGTATCTGTGACTGCCCAGCTCTGAGAGCTTTGAAAAGATACAAAACTGTAGTCTTTGCTTTAGAGAGGAGAAAATAGCGGAAAAGTGAATAATATTTCAAGGCCTTGCTGAGTGTCTCTGAGAAGCGTCCTGACAAACCTCAGAGCTGCAGTGCGCTGCTGACTGTGGCTGTCTCAAGTTTTGCGTGGACTGGAAGGAGTGAGCAGTTCATCTGGATCTGTTACGGCTAAGCTGCTCTGAAGGTTCCTGCACCACCATCAATCTAGGACTGGCCAAACTGGCTCCACTCAGAGGGTCTGAACCCAGGTCACATGGAATTACTCTTTCAGCACAAAGGGCAGTACATGGGATTGCTTCGTCTGCGGAACTTGTACGTCGGTGACGCGTGCTGTCGTCGTGTTGTCCTCTCGGTGCTGTTAGGACTAGGTGGTTCAAAACGCCCATCCTGAGTTGGTAGGAAACGCTTGCGTTTTCCCTGTTGCCTGTTTCACTATGGTATCTCTTGCTGCTTGTGAACGTTACAAGTATTTCTGTTTTTGCTGGTTTTGATTCCTCTTTCTCTGTTTGGTGTTGCTGATGTGGCCTAAAAAGGAGCAGAAGCTCCAGGAAATGTTTCTGATAAAGTGCTGCTCTCAAAAGTGAAATCTCTTTCATAATTGCATGGAAAGGCTGAAGTGGGTAACCCTGGTTACTGTGCAGGTCGATACCTACGGTGGCGTTTGCGGGCCTTGCAGGTGAAATGCACAGAGCAAACCAGCTGGGACACTGAGGGCACTTGCAGGGGACTTGGAGCAGCGCTGAGGACTTGGTCTGTGGTGGGCAGTGTTAATTAGAGCAGGAGCAGAGCGTGCCTTCGCTGTGCTGTAGGCGTACCTGTGTGCGTGGACAAACCCTTAGGCCGAAGTGCCAGTTAATAATCTCGTATAACCATCAGCCTGGGCAGCTTGTGGAGGTAAAAATACAACCAGGTGGGAATTCAAAAAGAACACCACCTATTACAAAACTCTCTCTAATTAGACCATGGGGTGTGAAGGTACCTGGATGAAGCATGTTCTCTGTGTAACCCGTGCATAGCTGAAGCACTAAGTTCTTGCCTTTGTGCTGGTGTACTGCAGTAGTGGTGGTGCCTGGTGGAACCAGGGGGCAGGGGCAGGAGGTAGAGCTTTGCACGCTATTTTTAGCTTCCCTGTAGCCTAGGTGTGTGGGCTTAGCAGGGTGCTGCTGGCTTCTGCCGTCTTTGGGAGAGTGCTTTCTGCTTGCTTATGCTTGCGTATGAAGTAATGAATATTGTAAAGGCTGCCAGAGCTTACCAGAGCTTTGTTTAAGCAAAAGAATAACTGTCTATGGTTCCCATTCTGGGCCTAGAACAAACATGACATGTGAAGATAAAACAGAGAAGGTGGTTTTGTTGGTTTGAGGGGGTTTTAAGTGTAATAAAGGATTGTAGGGCTTGTAGCTGTGAGATTTCTTCCCAGAAATCTTTCTGTAAGGAAGAAAACAACTATAGAGCATGTTTAAAACCAAACAAAAACCCCAAACCAACAAACCCCATGAAAACAAACCAAAACATGTCCAGAGCACTTCTGGAGTTTCTTTATTAAGAAACTGAGCATAGTTTTTGGACAGCAGCATTCCAGAGAGGATAGAGATTGTCAAACACTGGTTCAGTCTAAATGTGCTGCTGGGACTAAATGGGACCAGACCACACCTGTGGGTCCCTGGGGCCCCTGCGGCCTGCTGGTGCCCCTCGATCTGGTGGCTGTTCCTCGCCGTGGAGTGCTTCTCTGCATTATCCAGATCAGCACTGTGTTTTGGTTTTCTCTTTAGCTACCTTTGCAGGTGCCAGTCTCCCACTACTGTCATATGCACAGATGCTGCGACTGAGGATGCTGGCTATTGACATCCAGACTTAACGGTAGCCAGCTTCCACATGAGGCACTCAGCTCTGCTGCTCCCGCTGGCTTCAGGGCTTTGGAGTGTCCTGTGCCAAACTGGCTCTTCGTTTCTTTGGTAACTTCCTGGATGACTTGTCGTGCTTCCAGTGAAGCAGCCTCTTTCAACACTCTTCTGGTAGTGGAAGTACGTCTTGAAATCACACAGTTTAAAGAACAAAAATTCACCACTGAGAATGTTCCTTACACTGAGACACATTTGCAGATGTTTGCCTGCAGGCTGCTGAGAGCAGCCAAAGCTGTGTTGGGGTGCTACCGACCAGCCATACCCAATGCTGCTCTTCCCTTGTTGCTGCTGTGGAGGGATCACTTCCATCAGGGAATCTGAGTAAGCTCTACAGCAGTGAGAAGCATTGTGGAAAGGTTGCCATGTGTTTGGTTTATGTTCACAGCACTACCCAGGCTCAGCTCAGCTCCTTTCCCTGATGAGGATTCTCCGTGGGAAAAGGGGTGGCCCCACTCAGCCCTGAAAACCGGAGAGGCTTTCGGGGCTGCATCCTCAGCCACTCATGTCATCCCCCATTGCTTGTGCTCAGAGTGGAGTGATAATTGGTGGTCTTGACAGGTGTTCGTTATTTTGGAAGCATTGCTGGACAGTACAATGCTCTGCTTCTGGAAATCGGGCAGATCAGGTGCGCCTGAAGTAGGTAATAAAACGTGTTGAACGTACTTGTATTTTATTAAGCTGTAGATCTTGCACCCTCCTTCAAGGGCACTGATAGTTGTAGCTTTCCATCACAGAACGTGTAGCTGTCTTCTGGTGGGTTTTGTGAAATCTGACAGCCTGGGAGAGGGTTTACAAACCTGGATGCATCTGCCTGAAGCTTTAGAGCAGTGTTTTCTGTACCTCCGAACAAGAACACCGCTGCTTTGTGGCGCCCTCTCTGACTCTGAGCTGTGTGGGTAATGCAAGAGTGGGAATGGTGGGAGCATCAATAGACCCCTTGTATTAAAACAAGGAGTAAAGGGAGTAGCTCTTGTAGCTCAGACACATCCAGGTCATGTGCTTTCCTGATTTCTTTGGTGGAATTCTTCCTCTCCCGGTTCTGGGACAGTCACCAACTGGTGTGGTTAGTGCTGTGGCAGCGGCTGCGTTTGGGTGCTTGTATATAAGTGCAAACTGGGACAGGAGGGCCTCATAGCGTGTCCTCAGGCGTAGCTCCCTGGCTTTTCTCCATTGGTGGATGGAGTCTCCGTCTTCAGCTGTGAGCTGTTTAGAGCAAGGCTATGCTGGTTTGTGAATTAACCAATTTCATCTAATTGCTCTGATTGCCCTACTGTGGGTTTGGTTGCAGATGAAATGGGAAGATGGTAATGCCTGCTTAAGGGTTTGGAGATTCTTGGTTTGGCCTGAGGGGCTGGGCAATGCAGAGATCATGGTCTGAAGCTTGTTTCCAAAGGCTACGTGTGTGTGCTGAGACCTGGCATCCAGCAGTTTTCTCCTGTCATATCTCTAGGTTCTTCTGTCCCAAGTGTTTCTGCTAGTGGCCAGCACTTGTGTGCTGCATCCTACATTCTCCATGTTGCTGTGAGATCTCTGAGGTAGTTACCAGGTGAGTGGTTGTGCCAAAGGGGTGAACTAAATATGTGAGAGCAGCAAAACGCCGCCTTCAGGCAAGTGCTGTCCCGTGGGCCTCCAGTGTGTGGGGTGTAGTTTCCCCCATGAGGCAGGGCTCTGAGCACCACGTTACTCATCTGGCACGCACGGAGTCACTTGAAGCTGTTTTTCCTTTCTGAGGGCTACTCGGAAGCAGAGCTTGACTCATCCCTGTCAGATGTGCATGCTGGTTTGCAGGGGGATGCCAGGGAGGATGGTTGGTTTGATGTTCTGGAGATCTCAAGCCCTGTCCATGCTCTGCAGAGCCTTTTCCATCATAGGGCAGGAGCTGGGAGCCGGCAAGTACTCTCAGCCCCATGCTGCTGTTCTCTGCAGTGCAACAAAGGAAGGGGACAGGTATTGTCCTGTTGGTGGTCACCAAAAGGTTGGTGACCACTTGATTACCCGGTACCTGTGGTCTCCTGGGGTTTTGCCCATTCAGAAGCACCCCGGACTTGTGCCTCCGTGGGAGGGTGTTCAGCATTAGTGAAGATTTTCACTGGAAGTTGCTTTTACTGAGTGCAAATAACCTGTAATCCTGCTTCTGTAGGCAGAATGGGACTTTCCTACTCTGTAAAGTAAGAAGGTCCTCGGGCAGCACTTGTGTGGTTGCTTCATGGCTGTGCAGTAAGAAGAGGGGTTGTGTAAGCTCTCCTGCTTGTGAACACACCAGCAGCAGCCTAGAATCAGGGGAGCAGCTTTCATTTGGGTTATTGGAGCTGTTTGCTCCCAGCCTTTTGCTCTGAAACCCTTGGTTAGTGCTACTGGCAGGGATACAGCATCTGTCTATAAAAATACAAGGGAATATCCAGGAAGTATTTGACCAGATAAACAAGTTGGATGTCAGTAAGTGCCCTGGATTAGATGGCATGCACCCCAGAGGACTGCAGGATCTTGAATGTGAAATAGCAGAGCTGCTGGCCAGGGTTGTTGCAAAGGGCTGCCGTGCCAAGGACTGGGAGATTGCCAGCCCCACTCCATCTAGAGAGGGCAATAGAGGGGGTCCTGGGAACTGGTAAATCCGACTTGTGTCCCTAGTGGTACAGTGAAATTGGGTCCATTGTGTATGGACCCGTGCAGTCTGCTGGGAAAGGTGGTGGAGCTGCTGTGAAGTGAAGTCCTGCTGGCAGACCTGCTGGAGTGTGAGGTGGATGGCACTGAGCACGCGGATACGGGTGTTTTTAGAATGCCTTTGAGAGGCTTCCTGCAGAAGGTTTTTTCAAGAAAGTAATTTAACTGTGAATGGAAGAAAGATCTTTCTGTGGAGCTGGTTTAGCCTTGCCCTTTGCTTCCTTGCTTTTACTGGTCGCTTTTTGGGACCAGCAGCAGGTCCCCCAAGGATCAACATTGAAGCTGAACTGCTGATGGGAGCCAGGCTCCTGTGCCCTCCATAAACAGCATCTTCTGCTCCTGGAGGTGAAGCACCAGATCCTGGTTCTGACCCAGCATGGTATTTTGTTTTAGTCTAAGAGGCTCTTGGCTGAGCTGCTGTGAACATCCCTGTGCTGAAGTGCAATACTACTGCGTAAATGAGACCTGTGGTGCCTTTTATGTTCTTATTTAGTATTTTTTCCTCATGCTGCTCCTTGCTTTGGCAGAGGCTCTGGCTCTGTTCGTTCAGCAGAAAGGATTTAATATTTTTTCATTAATTGCTTCTTACACCCCCATCTTAAAATGCTGGCTTATATCCTGTCCAAAGCCACCATTCTGCATGGTTCTGGGTGTGTGGTTGTGCAGTAACTACCTGGGGGAGTAGTGAAAGGTGTGTGTGCACAGACAATAGCTCCCAGTTTTTCTTACATCTATGAAACCAGTATCTTGTAGTGCTGGCAGATGTTACAGGCACCTTGATAGGTTTTAAGAATAGTTTACTTACTGTTGGGAGGAGGACTGCAGTTATGCAAGGATGCATATTGTGAGTATTGGCAGAAGAGTTGAAGCTTGGGGTGGGTAAATGGAGTTTGTGGACAGAGAGGATGGTGAACTCCTGTACAGATTCAGGACATGAAAGATCAGAGCCTTCAGGTTGCTCATCGGACTAGAAAACCCAATTGTTTTATTTCAGCTGAGTGAGTGGCTTGTGTCTTCTCCCCTGGCACCATGGTGTGAATGGAGCAGAAGTGGACAAGGGCTTGGGCTTGATGTGAATGAGACTTGCTCAGAGTAGTGGCATTTACAGGGGACAGAGTGATCAGGCTTTGCCAAAAGAGGCACGAGTGGGTGCTTGTTCCAAATGTGGCACTTTTCTTGTGGGTAGGTGCATTGTGCCTGGTGGGCTTTCTGTGCTCCAAGCTATTAGGCTCTAGTATTGATTGCCAGTGCTTTGGCAAGACCCCTTGACTCCTAGCAGCACAATGAGCTTGCCTTTTCCCCCTGTGCCTGTTGCACACAGTCAGAGCAGGGTTTCAGTTCTGTTTGCATTTCTGCACGTCACTTGTAAATGTTGAAGCGTGGTGTGATACGAAATCCTGAAGCCTGGCAGTTCTCTGTAAATTCAAAGCCTGTCATTTTCACAGATGTCACCTCCCTTCTTTAGGGGAATCCCTCAAGGAAACTGATGGCCTTCCTGGTTACTTTTTCATACCTGGGTACCTGATAGTGAAACATGTTTTGCTTTCCTGTGGCTGCTGACCATCTTCTAAGAGATGTTCCTTGTATAGAACAAGATGACAGTCCAGCAGGTGACGTCTGGCCATCACCTGTAAAGTTTTCTGAGCCATGAAGTTAAAATATCCACCAAAAATCTGATTAAGTTTAAATTCCTATCATAGCCTTGATGGATATTGTTTGAGCCTCCAGTGACATCAGCTTGCATGGCTTTCAGTGTTTCTAGAAGGTCTTGAAAATTTGGCAGTATGCCCCATCCAGAGATGCAATGTTTCCCCAAATGGGGCATTTCCCAGCTGCAGGCAGCTTGTTGACCATTGTACTCATACAAGCTTTGTCCAGGACATGTTTTGTGGCCCGACTCCAAATTGTTTAAGCAAGGAATCAGCTCTGTTGTGCTGGAAATAAGCTCTAGCTCCCGTGCCGTTGGACTGGTAAAAATAGTCTGTGCTCCTCTGAAAATGTTGCTTACGGTAAACATTTAAAATGTTTCCTCTCATATCTAACTCCTGCGTTCTTCTACAGCCTTCTGTGGATTTGGCTTGCAGGGTTGGAAGTGCTGGCTGAGGTCAGGCAAACTCTGACCTACTGCGTAAGTCTTGCATACAAGCTCTGTTGCAACACTACGTAATCATTTTGTTTAAAAAAACCCAACAATCTAACAAAAAACCTTTTAACATTTTTTTTGTTTAAAAATCTTAAACTTTCCTCTGAATAAAATAGGTAAAAAGCTATAACTTTTCTTCATTTGCTGTTCTCCTGTGTTGTAAAATACTTATGAAAGTGAGAACATGATTAGAGGTAATGCATACCATCTTGACTTGATGGTTGCTCAATATCAAGCAAATAGGAAAAATGCTCCACAGAGGAGCAGAATTCCTCTTGCCACTGAGCAGGCACCCGCCAGTGCAGAATGGCTGCTGACACCGTCACCGGGGTATTTGCATGTGGTCTATATTCCTTGTAAACTGCCTTATTTTGTCCAATGTGACAAAGTAATAGTAGACTCCCCTTGAAGAGGGTCGTGCTGACTGCTGTCGATCCTACCTCCTCTAAAACTGTCACGCTTGAGCATTCTGGCTCTCAAGTGTGAACACAGGCGGTGCAAACCCCATGACATTGACTTCACTTGCTTCCTTACGTTGGCTGAGGAACCAGCAGCAGAGTAGGCTGGGAGGTGTTGGTCAGTTTAGAGATGTGAGAGTATCCTACAGTCTATAGAAGGGGGCTTGAAGCAGATTTTAGGATGTAGCCTGGCAGGTGAGTGGGGAAAATTGGAGGAAATTCTGGAGGGTCAAGGGATAAATAGGTGATTTGGGAGTAGTGTCTGTCTCTAGCTGGGCTCTGCTGTAGGCATTGCTTGGAGTCTGGTGAAGCGAACAACAGTTGGGCTGCACAAGGTAAATACTATTTCTTTAGATGCCTCTGGTATTTGTTCAGGTTCTGAAAGGCTGCAAATAGAAAATGTTGCTGAGAGTGTATGTAATGAAAAGGAAGGACAGAAAGATTGATGTGGGTTTTCCTATGGGATGTTGGCAACCATGCGGGGTGTTGGTTGGATGTAGGCTGCGTTTCCATATGGCTGTTTTTAGAGGTGATGAGAAGACTGATTCCCTGGTCACAGAGCAGATGGTGGCCCAGCATCCCTTTAGAAATAAGCTCCATTTTAGCTGTTTTGTAAAATACAGTCATGGTAACGCCTTTGAGCGTTTGAGTCAGGCTGGAGAAGATGCGTGTTGGGGGCTGGACACAGCACATCGTGCTCTACAGAGCACAGGGCTCCTGCTTTGGCACAGCACGGTGCTGTGTGCCAGCCTGGTTTGGGTTTCTTTACGGCAATAGGAACCCATTCATCATAGGTACATGATCGACTTTTAGTTGAGATGGTTTGGCTCAGAGATGGATTTGACAGTGGAGCTTTGTTAAGCCCTGCCTAAGCATATGGGGGGTGCTGGAGGGGAAAATCATAGGGTGGATTTAATGCAGGTCTCAGAGTTGACTGTATGATTTTAGAAGGTGATGCTGTTAAATTGATGACATTTTTCTTTTTCCTGGGATTTCTCTTGCCAGACTTACTCAACAGTGTTCTCTCAGGGCTGCCAAATATTTCTGAATATATGGGGAAAACCTCTTCGCCAGCCCCTCCCAGGCTATGGTCCATTGTTACACAACTTTTTTTTTTTTTTTTTTTATCCTTGTCATGATGCAACGGGATTCGAGGATGACTGTGGGGACCATAGAGGCTGAGCTTTCTGGTAAACCTTTTACTCGAAAAACCTCTGAGCCTTTCCAGAACTCCTTTGGGTATTTGCTGCCGTGCATTACTGTGGTGGGAGATAGGTGACATCAAGCATGGGCAGGGCTGGGCAGTCCATCCCGTTATTATGAAATGTTCTCATGCAGATTTTTTTGTAAACCCATTTCAGCCTCCCCAGCTCCCCCCTGGAGTCAGCGGTGGAGACCCTTCTGCTTTGGATAGTCTGTCTACGAGCATTTCCATATTGAACAATCCGTGCAAATACAAGCATTTTTTCCCAATGAAATGGTGTCTTTTTCTGATTATCTTGTACAGCTGGTCTCTCCAAACTTTGCATTTCAGCATAATCTGTTTTCTCAAGGACAGATTTTAGAGGGAGATATCTACTCGAGTGCCGTTCCTGTGTCAGATGGGATAAGCAAGGCTGGGGGTGGAGGGAGAAATTGTACTTTTTTCAGTTTTGGTGGCTGCTGTTCCCAAACTACCAAGCTGTCTCTAGGCAGACCCTTCTTCGGGCTGCGGGTTTCCTGCGTCTCCTGAGAACAGCCAAGCCCAGTGGCAGCAGGAGGTTTGGGAGCAGCTGACGGCCGTGGCAGCGGAGCACGCCGCCCGTGCGTGCCAGCGCAGGCGGCGGGAAGGCCCGGGGCTCTCGCTGCCCATGCGGCGTCCCCGTGAGCCCGTTCCCTGGATGGCGGGAGCTTGGCCAGCTGAGCTCTGCCTGGCATTTCAGCCGCTCTAATTCTGGACGCAGGGTGGATCAGGAAGCCATGAGCCTGCCTGGCCGCCCCCGGCGACCTTGCACGTGAGGAGGTGCCACCGTGCAGGAGCCTGAGGTAGAGGAAAGCTCCTTCCTTCGCCTTGTGCCCTGCTCTGGGAACACGCTGCTGGTGGAGCAGGAGCTGGAGCACTTGCTGTCTCCACTGTGCGCCTCTCGTGTACCAGCTTAGGAGGGACTTTGGGCTCTAAGCACTTTTTTACTTTAGATGGCACCAGAGATGGATGTTTTAGGTCAAGTATTCCCACAGTTCTTGTCTCTGCTCTACTGGAGGCTTTCTGTGATTCCCCACTGTGCAAATTCTTCCTGTGACGTTGCATCATTTGGGAAAGGTCCTTTCCCTCTTCCAACACCTTTTTCAAGCTGGGAATCTGTATTTTCTTAAGAGAGTGCTTTCCTGTAGATAAAATGCAGAGAGCCTTCTTCCTACAGTAAGCAAAACTGCTTTGTGGGCTGGTCAGGGAATGAAACCTGGTGGCTTTCAGGTGGTTTGCTTTGCTCTGAAAACTGAACAGCTGTGTTTGGTAACTCTGGGTTAATGCTTTTATTTGAGGGTGATGTGGTCGCAGGAGCTTAAAGGAGACACTTAAATGATCTTCATCCCCTTTGGCCCTCAGTGGGAGTGTTTACAGGGGCCAGATAGGCTTTGGCTTTGTGCCCTAGTTTGCTTTGCTCTGTGATTTTTCTGTTTCTGACTGACTGTGGATCTGCAGATAGTCTGGCAGATCTTGAATACTTGTAACACTTCGCTTGCTTGGCTTCATTTTGTCATTTTTCTGCTGTACACCAGCTTCTCTTAGTGGTGTTATAACCTTTGTAAACCACAATTATCATTGGCAATTACCTCGAAAACCATAATTCCCACTGATGCAACCTGTGCTTCCTGCTGCTCCGTGCAAATACCGAGGCAGCGTTGCACAAGGAAGCTGTATCCATCCGTTACTCAAACAGGTTATGCAAATAATTTTTATTTAGAAATCCGGTGAAAGAAAGGAAACCAAACAGCATTGCTGATTCATTTTCAGGTCAGCTTCACTTGGTCCGTTCGGGTGCTCTGGGAAGTGCACATCCCCTTGGCCACCGAGATGAAGCAGGTTAAGAAGTTACTGCCCCTCCCTACTGCTTGTTTATCCTCCAGCTGGGGTGGGCGCAGCTTGCTGGGACAGCAGCATAAGGCTCGCTTGCTTACATGACGAGTGCTTGAAGCAGACCAGTGCTTTGAAAAGCCCTGTAGGCAGCCCTGATGCTTGGCAGAGCACAGTAACTTCTGAACCTGCTTTGGTGCAAATGTCCAGGAGTGCATCTGGCTGCAGCTTCCCTCCCGCACGGCTGCGCCACATCCCTGACTGCTCCACAGGCTCAACTCTGGAGTTAGTGTGGCTCTAAAGAAATGCTTGCCTGCTCCTACAAGCCACTTTGCCTGCTACACAGAGTACGTGCAATGCTAAATCTTTTGCTAGCCTACGTGGTCACAGGGAAGCTTAACCTTGGTTTAGCTACATGGGCACTAGGTAAAGCAGGTCTGTGGCTCTGCATCTCCAAGGTCAAACTCCCAGCTGAGCAAGCAGGCAGCCTGTAAGCCTCTTGTAGGCATGGATGTGCCACGGAGGTGACAAGTGTTCAGGTTTCCTAGCTGAAGTTTTCTTCCTCCCCTGTCCAGGGTGACTTCTCCACATGATCGTTTCTTGCTGAGATGCTGGTAGAGCCCCCAAAGTCACGTGCTGTGGGGCATGTGTGCATCAAGGCGCCTGTTCAGCAGCGGAGAGCCCATTATTTTAACCTCTGGCAGAAAGAAGCAGCATAAGTGCTCTGCAGAGCCTGTGCTTCCTTTAATATGTTGATAGGGATCTATTTTGTACAGAGCTGGGCACTACTGTCCTGCACACGGCTCCATGATGGTCCCCGATACCCTTGGGCTATCTGGTCCTGGCAAGGAAAGGCTGTAGGCAGCTAGAAAGCTGTCATCTTTGCATGAAACCTGACTTTTTCAACAAAGCACAGATTTCTAGGAGAAAGCCTGCCTCAGAAGGTCCCCAGTTGAGCATCTGTGTGTTTAGTTTAAAGGACTTGCGTTTACTTAGTTGATGGGTGGTTCAGCGGAGACCATATGGCCTTTCTCTATCTGAGCGTGCACGCAACATGCAGTATGTAAAACACGGGCCTCTCAAGTGCTAAAAAAACTCAAATATGTTCCTGCTGTGACCCAGATGATACTGTAAAATTCTGATTACCTGTTGCTAAATGCAGCACTCGGTTTGAGGGAGAAGAGAAGAACATTAGGCCTAAACTGTGTTTTGCCACGTATTTCATCTAATGATGTATTTGAGAAGTTTGGGGAGCTGAAAATTGGTTTTTTTCTTTCAGAAGAAGGCTTGCTGTTAGATCAAAGGTTGCACGCTAGCAATCGCTAGTATGCCAACTATTTTCATCACCAGTTCTTAAAAATGGATATATTTGGGGGATGTTGGATTCTATGGGGCTTGGGCTGCGCGCTGTAGGTATGGAGGTGAGCACTGTGGTAATGTTTCCAGAAGTGCGAGGGGGTTTATTTTATTTTTTCTTGTTCAGTTTCATTTGGACAAGTGAGTCAGTGTGAGAGGCTCAGGACTGACATCTCTTGCTTTTATCCGATGGGTGCCGAAGGGAAGATGCTGCTCGCAGAACTTTGCTGCCAGTTTACAGGCGTGCTTTCGATGCACAGCGTACTTGGTAGCGTGCGAGTGGGCATTCTTTTAAATGCCCCGTCTAAAATACATAATTGTCTGGGCTTTTGTGCCAAGAAGAGGACGCAGCCATCTCTGAGTGCTGCTGCAGCCTGCTGAGTGTAGCTGTGGGCACTCCAAACTATTTTCAGACATGGGGAGGCTTAAAGCAATCGCTTGCTCTTGAGAGACTGCTTGGAGGCCTTTGCTGGAGATGCGGTGAAAGGAGGCATCTTGTCCTGTAGAAATGTGGATGTGACTCACTTCCCATTAAGCACAAGATCATCTTAAAATCTGAAGCCTGAGGTTTCCCCCACTGATGCTAGCGGAGCTCTTTCGCAGTCACGCGAATGAATGGAAGGGACTTTGAAAGCCCTCTGAAAATCTTTGCAAAAGTTCTAAGTTCTCTTTGCATTTGCTCTGTGTTTCTCCTGCAGTGCCCCACATGCGCTGGCTTTGAGGACAAGCCTGGGTGCATTCCCTGGCCTGAATTTCCCTCCTGAAGCCCGGCAAGCGGGAGGACCTGGCGTATCTGAGATACGCTTCTTGTGTGCAGGGAGAGCAGGGTTGTCCGAGCAGTGGCTCGGGGCAGGTCAGTGTCCCTCGTGGGTGCTGTGTGTGGGAGGCAGCGTAGCTCTGCCTGGAGAGGGTACGCAGGGCTGCTCACCCAAGCAGACCTGGTTTGGTGTGGCCTGGCCGCCGTCTCCCCATGGCTGCCAGGCAAGCGTAGGGCGCTCGGCGCAGCCTTCGCATAGGCTCTGTCTCATCCCACCGTCAGCCTGCGGCAGCAGCAGCCACCCCAGCCTGAAGCGAACAGGCGCCTGCGGAGACCTGTTTGCAGCGTGGGGCACGGCCAGGCTCTGGTGGAACCTCCTGAGGCTCATTAGAAATGCAGCCAGCGAAGGCCGCGGGCAGGGAGCTGAGCCTTCCCGGAGTGCAGGATTGCAGGGCTTGTGTTGGAGGACTCCAAAGTTTTGCACGCCCGGCAAAGCCTTCCTCTTCCTCCTTAGACAGGTATTGCACCACCAAGTTGATGGGCAAACCTGATTTCCCTGGCACGGGGAACTGATATCCTTTCTGCTGCGTCCTTGGCCAAGTCTGCTGCCAGCCAAAAGAGTGCTTCACCTCCAGCGCCCAGCTGAGCCCCCAAATAGCACACAGGGCCACGGGCTGCCTGCCTGCCTACCTGCCTTACATGGGAGGCCTTCCCGATGGGACAGCCTGTGCTAGTCTTTCCTCCGAATGTGTTTCTCTCTTAGTAAAGGTTGTAATTAGATCCTCTGCTGCGGCAGAGCATCGGCAAAGGGGGAGTCCCCCTCCCTGCCCTGTTCTGCAGGTTTATGCTGGGGCCGGGGGCTGGGTTGCACAGGGCCAGCCTGCAGTGCCCAGCAGACCCCCATGCAGAGATCTTCAGGTGCAGGATCAGTGGGCTGGGATGCTCCAGCTTGTGTTTGGAAGCATTATAATTGTCTTAAGTGATATTTCATATCAAGGCTCATCGCTGAGGGGTGGAGCTGCACACAGTGATACTGCACGTCTGGACACAAGGAGGCTTGCACAGCGCTGGCCTTGATGTTGCTGCACCCGTAGTGTAGGTGCACCAAGAAAAACCCCTGCACGGTGAGTGAAGGCACGCAGCGTGCAGCCAGATGCAACAGAGGCAGGTGCTCTTCCTTTGAGCCAGACCAGTTACAGCTGCTCAGTCCAGCACTGAAATCAGCTCTTGGATCTTTGAGCCTCAAGTAATAAAATCAAAAAGGAAACTCTGATTTCCTGGTTCCTCTTTACTAGCTGAGAGCCCTGCTGTAAGGGACCTCATCTGGAGGTTTCCCATGTCATTTAGCTCAACGTGGTGCTCTTTGTTATGGTGGGGAAAGGAGAGGAAACTGCTCGGGTGCCAGGTCTGCTTACAGACCTGCCCTGGGCACAGGTTCTCATTCCCACGCTTTCCTTTGTATTCTTGTTTCTCTCCTCTTTGTACTTACAAGGGCCAAACTTCCGTATGGGATCAAGCAGGGAATCCCCTTTCAGGAGTCACTGGTGGGATGATACACCGCCCTGTGCATGTCAGTGCTGATATCGATGGACCTGACTGCTGCAGTGCCATGGAAGTCAGGAGTACAACTGGGTATTAAGAGGGATAGGTCAAGTCTGTAAGCAGCAGATCCACGAGTAGCTTTTGAATGGGATGATCCACGTGTACCCAAGTTCTGAAACCCGTGTCCTACACGGGGCAGGAGGCGCAGAGCTTGTATCAGTGGGGCTCTCCCAACTCTTATGCTGTTTCCACCAGGACCACGTCTGCCGTTGGAGCACGTCGTCACTGTTATGCTGACACACAATGGCACAGAATTACGTGAGGAATGAGGGTGTTTCTTTATGCGTTTCTGCGTCACAGGAGCCCTCCTTCTGTTTGTGTTGCAGGGGGAAGGGGGAGCGGTGGTTAGCTTTAGCTAGAATTCGGTACATATTTTTGTATCCTCTGGACTGCTTCAGATGTTAAAGAAGTGAGGTTTTCGTTCCCAAGTTAGACAGGGCTTGGCTGCAGTCCGAAGGGACGACACAGCATGGAGGTGCTTCCTGGCTTCTCCCCAGCACTGGAGTTGTTTTTCATTTGGCTGCACATACTCAAGGGAACACTTTTCCAGGGGGACTATCACGGAGAGCAATATCCCTGTTCTTTCATGGATCACTAACGTTTCTGTGCTGGCTGCCCTGGGGAGAGACCTGGGGAAGTGTCTCCCTCCTTCCTGGGTGTGGGAGACGGCTGCTCTGCCAAGTGTGAAGTCATTTTGATTTCTTTGTTAATCTCCTGATCTGTTGGGAGTGTCACCCCATTTGCATGGCTGAAGTGTTGTGTCACATTAAAATCAGCTGGTTCTACTTTGGTAGCAAACCTTTTCTCTGGGGATGCGACATTCCCATTCCATCTCCGGGTGCAGCTCTTGGCTCTTCTTCCCACCGGTGTGTCTAATGGCAAGGTCGCACTGAACTGGCCCCTGGGCTGCAGGAGGCCAGAGCTGGTTCATGGAGGACCACAGAGAATAATGCAGACCAGGCAAGGCCCTGAACAAATATACGTGGGTATATTTATATGTGACCTTGGAAAATAAGACAGCCCTTGGCATCCCATCCCAGTCCATCAGATGGTGGGTATTTAGGGCTGCCTGTTGCTGCACAACAGCGTTGGTCAATGTTTCACGCAGTCGTGTCCGCAGCCATAAGTGCACGTGAGCAAGGGGGCCGTGCTGTAAATCCCAGCTCGCTCTTGAGCGTGTGCACCCTTAGCTTTGGTCTGTTGGACCCTTCTTGCCTCTCGGAAAGTACCATGTATTTCCACTGCATGCATTCAGTTGCTGTCAGGTGTAATGATCTACACAGGGATGGGGACTTCGGACTAAGTTTTCCTACTGTTGGGGAACTTTAGGCCAGAATTGGATTTCTGGGGTTTGGTTACTCTGTGCTTGAAAGACAAGGTGAGGACATACACATTGTCCAAAGCAGTAAGTACCTCTGAATTTGCAGTGTCACTCTTACCTCATAATGCTCTTACAGTAACAAATATTACCTTGTTTTTCCAGGGAAGGCAATGAACCTGGGGATTCGGCAAAAATCACATACAGCGAGTTGCTGCACAAAGTCTGTCAGTTCGCCAATGTCCTCCGCAGCCAAGGTACGCGGCTGAAGCAATAGGAGTGTTGGGTAGTGGGGAGACATTAGACCAGGGTTTTGGAGATTGGGTTTGGTTTTTGGGTGGTTGCCAGTCTGTTGAGTAATTCTGTGCAAAATGCTTCACTTCTCTCTCTCTGCTCCCACAGTTGTAAAGCAGGGTGGATGCAGATTTGCTCTGCAGTACACTTTTGGAGATTCATCTCTGTCTGTGAAAACTAATCAGTGCTGCTCATATTATCTGTACAAGGAAGGAATCTGTGCTCAAACTTCCTGTTCTGGGGTTTTCCCATGAGCAGTGGGCACTTGTTACATTTCCACCTCCTTCAAGGGCTGTGTCCAGTTGAGAACATGGAGTTTCAATGCGATCATCTTACGAGAGCCGTAGGGCTTGAAAGGCAAACCCCAACACTGGTTCAGCTCTTACTCCAGCTGAAACCATACTGTGTGCATATAAATGTTGATTTAATAGTTTCTTTCTGTATCCTGTTCTTGTGGCATGTTCATTTTGACAAACGCCGTGTTCGTGTTCCTTCCGCAGGGGTGAAGAAAGGAGACCGAATTTCCATCTACATGCCGATGATCCTGGAGCTGGTTGTAGCCATGCTCGCCTGCGCCAGGATTGGAGCTCTGCACTCCATTGTGGTAGGAACAAGCCCTTTATGTTGCTCTCGGTGCTGAGCTCTTTGGGGGAGCAGCTCTTGTTTTCAGGAGAGGAGCTGGAAAGGTGGGTGCTGACCATGAGGTGGATAGAGACTCAATTAAGGTGCTGCTGTTTCCTGGCCCTTTCCTGCATTAACTGTGGAATGAGCTCCTTTAGCGCTCTCCATCAGTGCCTGGTGGTGTCATTTACCATGGGTGACCTGCACAGCTGCTGTTGGGTTTTTTGAGTTGGGTTTTTTTGTGTTCTTGCTGACTGGGTTGTGTGATCTCTGCCAGTTTGCAGGTTTCTCGGCAGACTCTCTTTGCGAGCGAATTCTGGACTGCGGTTGTTCTCTCCTCATCACAGCAGGTAAAACACGCGTCTGTACCCCTGAACCACTACCGTGGCCTGTCTGAAAGCTCTTTATTTTGAAAGCCAGATGCGCTTGGAAGAGGAAGAGGAAGGAGTAGTGCTTCAGCTGAGCTGCCGCACAGCGGATGCACTGCTTGTAGCTGGGCTTGAGTACTGTTTTCCACTTTGAATGTACAGTGAAGCATCTAAGCAGCCCGCCCACTTTGTCCTGTAAAGCATGATGTCACCAGCTGCTAATAACATGTTTCCAAATGTTTCTCATCCGTGTTCCTCCTCAAAATCAGCCAGGTGTTTGCAAGATGTATTATTTATGAGGCAGTCCTAATATGAGGATTCCCTCCCTTCCCAATTGCAAGGACGTTTCTGTTGCAACTCAGCCTTGTAAAGCAAGGGATCGAGAAAGTGGTAGTGTCTGCGTGTAAGCCCACTGCATTTCCCCAACAGTTTTTTGCAATAGTGCAAAAAATAGTGGGTTTATTAATAGGTTCATGGCATGGAAAGGGTGCACTAAACTGCAATCTGTGTCCTGGCTGCATTGGATTATTTCCCACAGAATAGTCCCAAGAGGCTTGTCGGGTCAAACTGGAACCTCTCCCAGGGAAGGAATTTCACCGTTTCTCTTGGTGTCTGTTTCTCTAGGCTAAAAGTGTGTGTTAGGAAATCTTTCCCATAAGCTGCTTCTCTGCTTTCTCTCGCTCCAGTGCACAAGCTCTGCTCTGCCCTCCTGAAGCTGCTCGTGGCTTCCACCTGTCCCAGGCCTCCTTGGCTGTGAAGCCCCACTAATGTTTTCCTCACCATTTTGCAGATGCCTTTTATCGAGGGGACAAGCTGGTCAACTTGAAGCAGATTGCAGATGAAGCCCTCCAGAAATGTAAAGACAAGTAAGTTTGGGCTCCCTTGTAAGAAGGGCATTGCTGCCGGCGTCTGCTCCTGCGCACAGGGGGTGGAAGTTTCCGTAGGTGGGCAGACCCTGCAGCAGGTCAGACACGAGCTGTGCTACATTCCTGGCCCTTTCAGAAGTAATACGTGCTTCGACTCCCTCATCTTAAAAATGCTTTCTTTTACCTTTCCTCTTGTCCGTTCTGACCCGAAGGCCCGTGTGTTGGATGAGAGGATTTGCTGGAGGCACTGATCCACCATCGTTGTCGCCCATGGCAGATCTCCCAGTTCTGCAGCAGCAGCTCTTGGTGTGGGAGGGAATAACACACCGCCACAACAGTTGTGAACAGTTGGACACGGTGCTGTGGGGCACGACAAGATGAGGCTTAAGTCCTGCTCCAAAGCCACTCATTCAACAATAATGAAAGAAACCAGAAATGATTCCATTTGGGGAAATGCTCTGTAAACAGGCACAGGCATTGCACTTGACGTGCACCAACATGTGCACAGGATCCAGGCCTGACTGCGCACAAGTATATGGTGAAGCTGCTTTATTTTTTTTTAAGCGTCTTCACTGAGATACTGTAAACCATAGAGACAGACAGATCTGTCACCAGATTTTACAGAAAGGGAAATAATCGTGGTGAAATGACCCTGCCAGGCTTCCAGACACAGTGTCTGCGTAGCTTGTATGAGGCTCAACATGGTCTTGTAAGTTAGATTAAACATGAAAATTTAGGGCAGATATTCTGCATGTTTGAAATTCAAACTCTTCAAAAGCATTTAAAAATCTAAAACTTGAAAGCATAAGTTTATACATCTGTAAAAGTAGATACCTGGGAGGACAGAAGTGATGCTGAAGTTGGAATTTCCTGATGGAGACAGTGTCATGATACCCTGACAGGGCTGAAAGGAGATAGGATCATTTTGTTTGCATTATAGGTAGACTGTGTGGCCCTCAGGAGGGGACAGATGCCCACTGTTTTCCTTGATGTATAATCTGGCTTTGGAAGCCTTACCTCCTTTTGAATCAGACAGTCGGTCATGCCTAGGGATGGGAGCAGCCACCTAATATCTCCTGGGTGCTGTGGGAGGTCTTGTTTGTGGTCACAGGAGGGTACATTGGGGGTTTGTGAGGAATCTCCCCAGCAGTGACCTCTGAGAGATGCTTGTGTGA
This sequence comes from Leptosomus discolor, assembly GCF_034619465.1. Lineage (NCBI taxonomy): Eukaryota > Metazoa > Chordata > Aves > Leptosomiformes > Leptosomidae > Leptosomus > Leptosomus discolor. The sequence goes on along the minus strand of NC_141407.1, from coordinate 4,439,524 downwards.
TCCCCGCTTCCTCCACAGGAATCACACTGGATAAACCCTCAGTAAGGTGTGCACAGACCTTTACTGTTCTCCCAGCTCTGTTCCCGCGGCTGGTGTCCCTTGGCAGTTCATGGTGGGCCTGGAGCTTGCGTGGCAGCGGACGCTCTGGCTCAACAGAAGCGGCTCAGGCCCCTGCTCTGCCGCCAGTGCTGCTGTAAAGCCCACGAAGGGCAGGTGTAGGCCCTGCCTGCACAGCCTGATCTGACAGCTCCTGCCTTTCACAGGGGCTCCCCTTTGAAAAAGTGCATCGTGGTGAAGCATCTGGGGAGGGAGGAGATAGCGGTGGATGGGACATGCAGCAAGTCTCCGCCGCTGAAAAGGCTGTGCCAGGATGTACAGGTATGCTTCTGGGGGATGGGAGGGGGGATTTTTTTGCTACGGGCCCGAGCCCAGCAAATCAATCCGTGCAAAACCACTGCAGTGCTTCCCTGGATGCTCCTGTGTTCTGACTCCTGTTCCTGTTTTCTCCCCTCCTTGCTGTTGTTGCATTGCGAGTGGTCTGAAAAACGGTTCCCTTGCCTTACCAAGATCCCCTCCCTGCTGCTTCCTTTAACACCATCACTAGCTGCCAGCCCGCAGGACCTCTGAGAGCACAGCGGGTGCATCTTCCAAAGCCGCTAGGACAAGGACAAGGTGCCTGTTTTCTTCTGCCCAGTGAAGGACTTTTCCTTTCTCGCCCTGTATCTGCTTCCCCTTTTGTGCAAAGACCAATGCCGTCCTGCACTGTAGCTGTGACAGTGGAAGCAGGAGAAGAAAACCAGGAGATTTGTGCTTGTGGTGTGGGTTCAACCCAGCCCCCCAACATGACAGCAGTCACACGCTGAGAATAGTGCCATTTCTGGGTAGCTGGCATAGCAACTGTGTCAGCTGTCGGGGCTGGGGCTTTGCCTTGCAACTGAAACCAGATGAAAGGATGTGGGCCAGAGGCATGTGGTGAGACGGGGGTGGGAGAAGGAGAAGGTGTCACGGAGCCGTGGCTGCCTGCTGAGCTCCTGAGGCTGGGGTGCAGCCCTGCTGTGCCCGGCTGCTACCGGCTGCCTTCATCCGCTGGGAAGGCAGATGGCTTTCAGCTGCCTAACAGCTCCACGTCTTGCAACGATGTCTTCTGTCCCTGTGTGTTTGGTGATTATTTGAAGTGGGTTATCCCCAGGCTGCTGCTTTCTCAGAATTGGGCTGTATTTGGGGAGTGCATTTGAGCTCTAGGCTCTGCTTTCAGAAGGGATGGTCTGTGCACATCCCTGGAACAAGAAGTCCAGCAGATTCTGTATCTTTAATTTTCCTCGTTCAGCTGCGTTAATTTTATTGGGGTGTTGCTCGGTGTTTGCCAGCTTGGCCGTGGTACCTTGGCCTCCTCTGCCCCTTCTCTTGCGAGGGCAGGGTGGCTGCAAAAGGGTGGGGAAACTGGAGCAGACCAGCCTCCCTGTGCGAGGTTTCCCTGTCAGGCGGTTGCAGAGAAGCCTGTCCCTGTGCTGGTTGCTGTTGGTGAGATGAGGCTCTTGTGCAGAATGTCCCGGGAGGAGGCTGGAGGGGATCTCTTACCCTTTGGTTCTTGCTGCTCTACTTAAGGTTTAACCACTTGAATAAAGATCGCTTTCCCCTGTGAGCACATTTTTGCCATGCCGTTGGCTTGTGTAACGCTGTCGGACGGTCCGTGGGCTGTATGCCAGCTCTGGGCTCCTGCACCCAGCTGGCTGTGCGCAGGGTTGGCCTCTGTGACCTTCCCCAGAGGCGGTGGGTACCCAGGGAAGGTGATGGAAGTGGGCAGGCTTTTGCTCAGAGGGTGTCTCCTGGCCTGGCCCCAGATCCGAGCGCTCTCCAGCCTACCAGGACAGTTTCCCAGCCTGTGGGCTTCCAGCCCCCTGCCTGTAAAGCCAGGTGTGGATCTTCTGCTTCTTGACCTTCACACCCTCTTTGTGGATTTTTAACAGGAAAAAAAGACTGAGAGCTCACAGAGACTCCATCCCAAGGTATTTACACACAGCACTGCCTTCTTCCTCGTGGCACCTCCCCTCCGCTTCCCCCTCCGGCGCTCCACCTTCCTAACCGCTCGACTCTGCACGGCCACACGTGCCTTCCTAACCGGGTTACCGGCAGTTGCATGTTAGTGATAGAGACCACTCACTGCTTGGCCAGAGCTGCCCGTGGTGTCGGGGTGACCGTGGTGCCACCAACTTTGCTGCTGGAAACAAACTGCATCCATGAAAGCCCCCGAGCACCCGTCGGCGTGCTGCCGGGGGGAACGCAGAACTGCCAGGACATGCTGTCAGCGTTTGGGCGATGGTTCATCTCTCTGGCTTTTAAAAGCAGCTCTCACCATGCCCTTTCCTTTGTGGGGAGGCTGGCGGGGATCGCCCGCATCTTCCCGGCTGCAGTGGTGTGCCACGGGCGCAAACCTGGAGCTCTGGACCCCTGTGGACTCTGCCTGCCCCATCCAAGGAGCCGTGGCCTCAGGACCCCATGAGCAGGCAGGCAAAAGCAGGCCTGGCCTCAGGGGCTGCGTGCTGTGCCGTGGGTCTGACCACCTCCATGGGGCAGTGAGAGTTGGGTGCGAAAATGGAGGGATCCTTGAAGGAGGGATGAAAGAAACAACTCTTGGATGGGCTGGTGTGAGCCTTCCTTGGGCTTGTTTGACTGTGTGCCTTGCTGGGAGCTTGCTGATGGGACAGACCTGTGGAAACTGCTTCCACAGGTAAAGCCAGGAGCCCTGGGGATCCACGAGAGCTTTCCAAATGGGCTCAGTTAGGCCGAGCTGTCAAGCAGCTAGTGTCCCCTGCAGCACGTGTGCAGGAGCTGCGTGCTGGGCTGTGGGGGCGCGGTGCCACCAAATGTACACAAACATCTTCAGGGCTGCAGAGAGTCCCTGTGTGACCCCGTGGCTGCTCCCCCTGTCTCCATGCCCCCCAGCTGAGGCAGCTGTGGGGACTCTGTGGGGGCTCTAACGCTGCAAGGGGGAGATGTGCTGCAGCTGGGAGCTGCAAGGCTGTGGGTCAGCGTGCCTGCCCTCGCAGGGACGTGGAAAATGGAGGTTTGTGCTGAGGCTGGGGAGTGCTGTTCGCTCAGCTGTCCCCAGGCTCCTCTGACAAAAGGCAAGAAGGTCAGATGGAGTTGGGTCTTACACTGAATTGTGCCACCCCGGAGAGCTGGCCAGCCAACACAACTCTCGGGGTGACCTCTGCCCATCAGCCACAAGTGTTGGTGGCTCTGCTACAGCTCTGGCATCCTCAAGCAGCTCCTTTGGGCAGCCAGTGCTGGGTGGTTCTGTGTTGGAGCAGTCACTTCTTCCCAGGGTGATTACCTTAAAATCCAGATACAGCTATTTTTGGGTCTGTAGGGCCAAGCAGTGTGAACTCAACGTGTTCCTGTTTGTCTCGGGCCGTGCTGCTGTAGGGCTCCCTGCGAGGTGTGCGGGACCGGTGGGTGTGTGGCTGTGCCAAGTGAGGCTTGCTGCTTTGCTGGTCCGCTGCGGCTGGCGGCAGCCCAGGAGGGCAGGAGGAGCCTGTTTGCTGCGAGACTGCAGGGCAGCTGCTGCTGCAGGCCCTCTCCTGGCTGCTGCTGCTGGGAAGGATTTATCAGCATTACCAGTGGTTTGGACAATGTGCTTCGGGTCTGGCAGCCAGACCGTCTTTAAAGGTTTTCCTCGTGGCTGTGAGCTGAGAAAAGGAGCTTCTGGAGTGGGAGCTGCAGCCCTGGTGCATGGTTTGCAGCTCTGGGGCAGAAGCTGTGCCTGTGGGGGGGGTGAGGTTGGGGCTGCAGCCCCCTTCCCCCTCTCTCTTGCTTTTGGATGGGCCTGTTTCTAATCTTCTGCTTTTCTCAGGCCCCCTGGAACCCAGCCGTGGACGTGTGGTGGCACGAGCTGATGAGCAGCGCCAGCACAGAGTGCGAGCCCGAGTGGTGCGACTCAGAGGACGAACTCTTCATCCTCTACACAAGTGGCTCAACTGGGAAACCCAAGGTATGCTTCCCAGCTCGCCGCCACAGGGCTGGGCTGAACCACAGGAACACCTCAGCTGGGGGAACTGGTGAGGGTCGTGTTGGGAGGCCCCAGTAAGAGGAGGAGTGATGGAGGACTTGGGAAAGGGGCTGTGCTGGTCGTTCCTGCTCAGCTGCTGTTGGAGCTCAGTGGACTGGTGATGCTCAGCTTGGCCTGGGAGGGTGAGGGCCCTGGTGGGAGCTTCCCCTGACGGTTGCATGCCTTCTCCTCCCAGGGTGTGCTGCATACGGTGGGTGGATACATGCTGTTTGCTGCCACCTCCTTTAAATATGTGTTTGATTACCAACCTGAGGATGTCTACTGGTGCACAGCCGACATTGGATGGATAACGGGCCACTCCTACCTCACCTACGGACCCTTGGCAAACGGGGCAACTAGTGTGTTAGTAAGTGCTGGATGGCAGCGGGGCGCTTTGGCGCTGAGAAAGCGGAGATTGCGGTGCTGAGCTGCATCGCTGCATTGCTCTGCGATGACCGTGCTGCTTGCTTGCGTGCAGTGCCCTGGGCTCTGCGAGGAGTGGGGGGTGGTCCCCTAGGAGGGTGTGGGTGACTGCTTGGTGGCAGATGGGGGGGGCTAGTTTGTGAGTGGTTAATTTTTCAAATGCTCCCCTGTTTCTTTCCATTAGAAGTACAAGGCTTGTGTACCAGGGGAGCCAGGGCTGCTGCGGGGTGATGGAAAAGCTGGATCAACAGCAGGGAGTGATGTTTTCACTGCTGATGCTGACTTGACAACCTGCATTTAACTCCTGTGCCTGTATCTCCCTTGGCAGTGTGCGGCTGTAACTTGTATACAGATCAGGGAGACAGAGGGCTGTGCCCAAGACTCACTGGGGAAATGCAAGCAGGAAAATCACCATCGTGTTGGGGGAGTTGGTTTGGGAGTTCTTGGTGCTTTTGGTTGTGGTTCTGTCACTGTGTTTGGACCTCTTGCCCGTTACCATGTGGGCAGGGTCGTCTGGGCTGGTGGGACTGTGTCACTGTGGCAGCCACTGAAGTGCCTGTGCTGCTAGGGTGTTTTGGGGGACACTTGCTAGGACACCTGGGCTGGGGTGATGCCAAATCCATTCCAAGGAAGCAGCAAGAGAGGTCTCTGGACTGGGCTGGTTTCACTGCACGGTGCCCCTGGCATTCCTGTAAGGATATGCTAAGGTCCAGCTGCTGTTCCCTGTTGCACTCTGCTCCTCCAGCTTGGGAAGGTGCTGCAGGTCAGTAGCAGTAAGGAACATCTGTGTCACTGCCCTGTCTCCTGCTCAGTTTGAAGGTGTCCCCACCTACCCAGACGTTGGGCGAATGTGGAGCATCGTTGACAAGTACAAGGTGACCAAGTTCTATACAGCGCCCACAGCCATCCGGCTGCTAATGAAGCATGGGGAGGAGCCGGTCAAAAAGTGAGTGCCAGTCCCCAGTGGCACAGGGATCTCTGGCTCTGGCACAGCCAGAGGCTCCCAGGGGGGGCCTGGGGGCCCCAGCTTCCTCTCTGAGCAGCAGCTTCCCCAGTGTATTTTCTGAACAGACCAGGATTTTCTACCTTCTACACAGCAATATACAAGCCTTGTTTCTGCACTCCAGTGCTAACTTAATGGTGGCACTTCTGAGCAGGTCCTCCTCTTTCACTGTGAGCTGCAGCTGAGCTCAGGGATTGCAGGTTCTCCCTGCTCCTGACGCAAAGCTCACAGAGGTGTGCTGGGCCAAGGCCCCTCTGTGTGCTGCTCCTTGGCCCAAGGAGGGGATGGAGCAGAGTCAAGTGTGAGTTTGGAGTGGGAGACACTAAAATCACAGAGGTCTCCTTTCTTCCCCCCATGGAAGAGGCCTGAGAAAAGGGTCTTGAACCATGCCTGGAAGCCCCCAGTACACTTTGGGTAGCCTGGGGGTTCCTGCAGGCTCTGCTGTGCAGCAGGCTCGCAGCTGCTGCTCTCCATGGCCTGCTGAGCCCCTGCCAGCCCCCTCCTCTCTGCAGGCACAGCAGGAAGTCTCTGAAGGTGCTGGGGAGCGTTGGCGAGCCCATCAACCCCGAGGCCTGGCTGTGGTACTACCGCGTGGTGGGAGAAGAGAGGTGTCCCATTGTGGATACGTTCTGGCAGACAGAGACAGTGAGTCCTTGCCCGAGTGTCCCTGGGACTTCCCTCTCCCTTGTGCTCCCTGCAGGGTGTCCTTGCAGGTTTGCTGTAGCGTTTCTTTGGTTCTGTGTGGACTAGTTTTGCTTGCCCAGGAGACTCTGATGTGGCCTGCAAGTGTTGCTTCCCCTTCTCCTCTTCCTTTCCTGGACCTCAAACAGGCTCCAAGGGGAGACCTTCCCCTCCAAGGGGTCCCTGCCAAGGTCTGCTCTGGACCCTGTTCTCCCCCGCCTCCTCTCCCCCAGCAGCTCTGAAGCTTTGTGCCCCAACACAGGCTCCCTGTCCCCTGCTGTGTCCTTCCCAAGGCCCCGTCTCCACAACTGCATCTGACTGGGACATGATTTGACCACAGCCAATACGAACAGCTGTGGGACAGGCTGGTGCGGCCCAAACTTACCTATTTTTGCCTCTCTTTGCAGGGTGGCCACATGCTGACACCCCTCCCTGCCGCCACCCCCATGAAGCCAGGCTCTGCCGTGAGTACTTCTGTTCTCCTCCCCAGGGGCCACGGCAAGGCACCGCAGCAGCAGCAGCTGGCACTGTCTGTACCATGGCCTGGCGGTTACCAGGCTGCCAGGGTGGTCGTGGGACGGTGGTGCATGTGGGGAGGTGGCCACCACCCAAAGTCCCAGGCCTGGCCCTGTGCGGCCTGCGGTCGCAAGCCTGATGTGCCACACTCTCTCCAAAGCTGCCCTTGCTCTGCCTCCTGCTCTGTCTGGTTTGCGGGGTTTTAGTGTGTGGGCTCACCTCCGTGTCTCCTTGCTCTCTGGTCCCCATGGCAGACGTTCCCTTTCTTCGGTGTGGTCCCTGCCATCTTGAACGAGTCGGGGGAAGAGCTGGAAGGAGAAGCAGAAGGCTACCTGGTAAAGAAGGGCTGATCTTCCCCACCCTCCCCTTGTCCATTCCCCATGAGCTTTGGGACCTTCCTGGGTCGCATATGCACATGTCTGCTTACTCTGGGTCCGCACAAGGGACCCCCTTGGGTGGTAGGAACTCCCTTCACTGCCATAACTCCCTGGGTGCTTTGTGCTGTGAACAAACTGATCATTAAATACACTTGCACACATGGGCAAGGCAAGAGGATGGGAGCAACTTTTCAGCTGAGCTCCTTCCCCCATGCCAAGCCTGGTGAGACTTTCCCAGTAGATCAGCACTGGGCAGCAATTGTCTTGAGTGTCACGGCTGCCTCTCTGTCATCGCATGCATCTCTGTCGCCGCGGTGCAAAGCCAGGGTTATTGGTTTTGCTCTCACTGACTCTGGTCTGCCTTCTTCACCGTCAGGTATTTAAGCAGCCCTGGCCAGGAATCATGCGCACACTGTATGGAAACCACCAGCAGTTTGAAACCACGTACTTCAAGAAGTTCCCTGGGTACTATGTGACAGGCGATGGTAAGGTTGGCCAGGGAGTGGGTGGCTGCAGAGGCCTGGGGACAGCAATTTAAATCTTCGTGTGTCCTGGCTTCAGAATCCCTTATCAGGTGCTGCGGGGGCTGGCACTGCTTCCTCACGCTGTCATTTCTGGCTATTTTTAGGTTGCAGGAGAGATAAAGATGGTTATTACTGGATCACAGGGCGAATTGATGACATGTTGAATGTTTCTGGTAAGAATGAGTTTTGTCTTCAGTGGGGACTAATATGCTTCCTGACACTGGTTGCTTTATGGGGGACACTGCTGCGTCTGTTTCTGACACTAGTTTAAAAAGCCACCTTGCTTTTAGGGGAGATGGTTCTGCATCCGTGACTCTGCCCGGCAACCTGTCCTCAAAGTGGATCTAATTGCTGGGTCAGGGTTATTTCTGAGACAGTGAGTCTGTCACTTGTGACTTTCTGCATCACTTCCTCTGGAGACAGTGCACTGACGGGAAGGAACCCGCTGTAGCCTCTTACAGGAGGTCCTTGACCAACCAAAGGGCCTCTGCGCTGAAGGATTTAGGGCCACAGGGAATCACAGAGGTTGGGCAGGACCATGCGGTCCCTAATCTGACCTGCTGCCCCGTGTAGGGCTAACCCCGAAGCTGGATCAGGCTGCTTGGAGCTGTGTCTACAGAAGTGGAGATTCTCCCATCTCTCTTGACTGAGTATTTGAGATTCAGCTGCTTCTCAGCCTCTCGTTTTCCATATACTGCATTTAATAGCTCCCTCCCTCCTTTTCCGGAGGCTGTAGCCTACAGGTACTTCTGCTGGCTGTGAGATGCTGCGGTACTTGTCCCTGGATCAAACTAGATGCTTTCATCTGACCAGCAGGGCTTGATCCTCCACCAACTGATCTCTCTGGGAGCCGACCACGTTCCTGTGGTTTGCTGTGACAGCAGTCCCAGGGTGGAGTGTCAGTGTGCAGGTACAGGAGCAGAGGTGGACAGGAGCTGTGCCCCTGCCCCGAGATGTGAGCACCGCTTCATCTCCCCACGGCACTGAGCCGGAGCAGTGCGTGGCAGGGCCGGTTCCTGGACTCTGCCGATCCAGCCTCTTCCTCCTCTGCTCCTTCCAGCTGACCGTGTGGGCAGCTCTCCTCTTACCAAATCCAGCCCCTCTGCCTGTGCTTTGTTTAATCCCATGGCTGTGAGTAGTTCCTGATCTGTTAAAGAAAAAAGCCTGAAGGTGAGAGGCAGAACAGCCAGGGGAGGTGGCCTCACTCTGCAGCCAAGTGATACCCAACAGCCTTTGGGGCAGCCCAGCCCCTGCACTGCCGAAACGAGTTTCTCTCCAACCAACTGTTGTCTTTCCTCAAGCAAATGCCATCCATGCTCTCAAGCCTATAGTTCAGGGCCCTTCATGCCTCCAGGCCTCTTCCAGCTGCTGGGGGGCTGCGGGTCCATAAAGCACTGCCTCTCCTGGCTTCCAGGCCACTTGCTGAGCACCGCGGAGGTGGAGTCGGCCTTGCTCGAGCACGCTGCCATCTCGGAGGCTGCAGTGGTCAGCCACCCCCACCCCCTGAAAGGCGAGTGCATCTACTGCTTCGTCACCCTGAGGGATGGCCATGAATTCACCAAGAACTTGACGGATGAGCTGAAAAAACAAGGTAGGAACGGCCAGATATTTGGGAGGTTACGTGGCAGGGAGAGGGAGGACAGTTCTGGGCAGGTGACAGAGGGGTTAAGGGCTCGGGTGCTTGCACGAGGGTGCCTGTAGGCTGGGGAATGCAGCGTGGACAACTGCGACAAGGTGCCCCCTCCGATTAGAGAGCAGGGCTGGCAAAGACTAAAATTAGTTCTCCTGGCCTTTGGCTGCTCATGTGATGCCACCTCTACCCCTTGGGAGCTGGAGCCACGTGAAGGACTGGGGTACCCGGCAGGCCTTTGTCTGCAGCAGAGCTCTCCTGTGTGGGCACCGCTCCCACTGCTCTCCCTGCCAGATTGTGACTTGCTGCCGGGATCGTGTGGCGGTGTTGGGGTGGTGCTCTGGTCTCAACAGAGGTCTCTCCTTGCTGCCACAGATTGCAGCGTTTAATACATGAAATGGACCCGGGGCAGTTTCTCCTCTGTAGGAACCCAACAGTGGCTCTGTTCTTGCTCTGTCAAACTGGTAACAGTGATTGGTGTAGCCGTTATAGAGGTCTCCTGAAGCTGGAGAGAATGAGACAATGCGTGCTCCTGCCTTGGGAAGATGTGCTTACAGCCCTGTCGGCAGTGCCGGTGGTGCTGCCCTCTCCCACAGCCCTCAGGCTCGGGTGCAGCAGCCCTGAGCACTGCCCTGCCACGTTCCCCGGGAGCTGGGGTCATCCTGCCAGAAAGGCGTGAGGCCCGTCTCTGGTATCTCCTGTACCTACAGTGAACACTTTTATTTATTTTATTTTATTTTATTTTTTTTAGTCAGAGAGAAAATTGGACCGATAGCAACACCTGATTACATCCAGTATGCCCCTAGCCTGCCCAAAACCCGCTCAGGTAAGGGGCCGGTGACAGTGCTGGGGAGGTCTGTGGAAGGAAATCAGCCCTCAGTTGCTTGTCCAGGGCCACTCAGATTCATGGGGGAGCAACCTCAGGGCAAGCAGGATGCTGCAGGTCTGGGCACTTCCCACTCCTGCTAAGGATGCTGAAGAGATCCTGACTCCTGCTTTCCTTTCATGGCTGTCACTGCAGGAAAGATTACCAGGAGGATATTAAGGAAGATTGCCAAAAATGACCAAGATCTGGGGGACATCTCCACCTTGGCAAACCCGGGCATCATAAAACACCTTTTCAACAGCAGATGTGACACTAAACAGTAGCAGCATGACCTGTCCCTGCTAAGCAGAACTGTAGCAGCAGCAGTGTCCTGATGAGCAGGTCCCTGGAATAACGGCTGGGAAGGAAACCTTCACCTGTTGAATTGAATGTACAAACGTGCTGAATGAGGGAGAGGCTGGCTCGGGAGAGGCTGCGGCTCGCCAGCCTGTCCATGCCTTGGAGGACTGTGTGCATCGTGTTCCGGGGGGGTGATCATACCTCTGAGGTTCAGCCTTGGGCGCAGAGGGACTCATCCTCCTCCCTTTTCAGCACCTTGTTCTTGATTTTTAATTTTTTGGGGCAGGGGGAGGGGGGTGTGTGTTAATTAACTTTATGTAATTGAGGGGCCCTGGCACCTTGTGCACAGTGGGAAGGAGCTTCAGGGGTTGGAGGGGAAGTGGTGCTGGTGTTACTCAATGCAGGCGGGCGAGGGGGAGCATCTGCCACTGCCCGCACACCAGCTAAGCTTCCTTTTCTCCTGGGAGTGCCGCAAGCTGCGGGAGAACCGAAAAACCCATTGGAACCGTTACAGCCGAGTTTTAGTCTCGCATCCACTGCCCAAGCCTGTTGCTAGCAGAGCTCCCCGAGCCTCAAAGGGAGGGGGCAAGGCTCGAGGGAGCTCTGTACTTTGAACAGGTTTTGTAGAGTTCTTTGGTACCAAGATCTGCTACTCCCGAACTGCGGGGGGGCCAGTCCCGGGGCCTTCACTGGCTGTGGGCATGGCAGGGAGCCACAGACGGTCTGGGAGGTCTTGGTCTGACGTGCTCCATGGAGCCCCGCTGCCACCAGCTCGCAGCTGGGTGCTCCTTGTGTGTCCTGGGGTAGGAGCGGGCGCTGTCGCTACCAAAGGAGGGAGGGGAGGCCCAGGCGCCTTTCCCAGCGCACGCAAACCAGGCGCTGGGTTATCGCGCACCCTGCCCAGGGCTCCAGCAAAGAAACCCAGGCAGGCAGGGCTGCGTTAGTCCTAGATGATGTTTTCTCATCAGGAAAAAAAAGGGTGGAAGATGTTTCAAGTTAGCTTTTGCTTAAATCTGACGTGGCTTTATGATGAGAGGAAACAAAAACGAACGCAAAACCTCTAGCCCAAGAGCCTGACCATCACAAGGGTACTGCCAAAGCCATTCTTCAACCGCATTACATTTAACTCCAGCCTTGGGTTGAGCTGGAAGAGATACCTCCTTTGCAATGTCTGTATGAAAACTGCATGTGAACTGTTTGATTTTTGCACTAAAACCAAAGGAGAAATGGGCTTTAAAACTTGCTGCAACAGCTGTTTGGGCGAGCACCAACAACCAGGCTTTACCTGTGACCTGACCTGACTTTTGGCTGGGCTGGAAGGGATGAAGCAACTGCCTCTGGGGCTGGTGTCCCAGGGCAAATGTTGAGGGTGTTCTGGTGGGCTGTTGTCCAAGTCCCAAGTCTCACTTCCTACCTGCTGCTCTCACTGGCACAGCACTTGTCTGTGATCTATAACCTCAGCATGTGCCAGTGTCCCACACATCCCCTACAGCTCTGTACCGCTGGATTGTGCCACCTTGTTGACAAAGATTCCCACATCATTTCTCTTCCTCTTTCTCTTTGTCTACTGTGTAATTTTGGCTGGAAACAGCCAGAATTTTATGCAAAATGGAATAAAATTCAAGGAAACAAAATGGAAACAGGCTTAGAGCATGTGCAGGGGTTGTAGGTGCTTGTCTGAGGGAGAGGGGGGTGCTCAGCCAGTGCTGTTGGACCTGCTGTGCTATACCTGGGGGTAGGCTGGGGGGGAGGGGGAGGGGTAGGTTACTGCCATGGTGCTGTTTTCACGGACTGGGATTTACAGGCGGTGACTGGGTCTGTGCTGCTGCTCTGCCTTGGGGGAAGCTCTGGCTCCAGGGCTGGAGCCTGTGCCTCAGTTTCTCCCTGGTCTCCAGCCAAGTTGTTCCACTAGGGCTCATGGGGAGCACAAGACAGTGCGATACCCAGCTGTGATCAACTCTCCCCCCGCAGCGCCAGCCCCAGGGAGACAGACCAGCACCCCCTGCAAGCAGCCAAGGAAGCTGGGGGCTGGTGAGAGCTGCCTTGCCTCCAGCCCAGGCCTGGTCCTCACCCTCCGGGCCCTGCTCCAGTGCTCTCCTGCTTCTTGGAGCTGCAGCCACCCCTGGGCCCACGCTGCTCCAGCAAACTGCGCAGGCACAGCTCCAGGCTGAGAGCATGTCTTCCCAAGACTCATACCTGGCCCCCCTCACCCCAGCAGCTCCTGGCCCCCTGGTTGTGCTGGGCCAGTGCAGCAGAGCCGCGTGCCAGGACACAGCTCCAGCCCAGGGAAAGGCGTACGCCGAGCCAGGGAGGAGGCAAACACCTCCCCTTTGCATCTCCTCTGCCCAGACTGGCACAAGAGCAGCATTCAGATTGCACGTACGTTTTAATCTCTGGCTGAGGGTAATCATCCCCCCCAGTGAACCCACCACCCAGGAAACCGCAGAATCAGTCACGCTTACAGAGCTGAGCGCCTTCTGAGGCGAAAGACTGACGGCTGAAGCTGCCCAGGAGCGCTGTGCCCAGCAGGGTGCAGGTCTGTCACTCAGCGTGTTCATGCTGCAGGAATTACCCCTCTCTGCTGCTTCTTGCTGGCGTCACCGATGGCAGAGCTGAGGCCGCCCGGGTGCTCTACCAGGGCACGGCCAGAAAGGCGCATCATTCACCTTTCCCCTTGAACCGCCAGGCTGAGGAGGAAGAGGCAAAAGCCAGGGGAAGGAAAGCCTGCGCTCCTCCATCCCGCCCCTGCTGTGCTGTTCCCACTGAGTCATGAAAGCTGAAGGGGGGCACATCTGGCCCTCCCCTCGTGCTGGTCCCAGAGTGATGCACTGTGCAGCTGGAGCTGTGCCCACTCAGCCTGTCCTGCAAGTCTGTCACTCCCCTACCCCAAAGCTCCCAGTGGGGCCCACCCCACGTCCCAGCAGGACCATGAGCGAGGTCGGGCCTCCCCAACACCCCTCTTTGGCTGTACATGCCCTGGGAGATGATCGGTGCACGACCTGCGGAGGGACACACTGGCACAAGCCCTCAGGGATTTGGGGTCTATCAACACCCTGCTGCATTGGAGCCTTGTGTCACAGCCAGCGTGTTGGGCTCTGCCACCATTGTTGAGGGAGTCTTATGCCATGGGGAGCTGTTGGACAAGGCTGCACGAGGCAATGGGAGCAGATGCAGCCCTCCCCTGGGGAAGGCAGGGCCTGCCAGCTGCGGTCTGCACTGCTGCCTGCCTCGTGAGGCACAGAAGCACGATTTGGGATGAGAACCCAGTCCCCCAAAACAGGAGGTGGGCAAAGCAAAAGCAAGCAAGAGGCCCTTGGGCAAGTGACACCAGGGGCAGCTGTCCCTGGTGCAGGAAGCCTGAGGATCCTCAGGCTCAGGGAAAAGCAGAAATCCCAAAGCAGAAATCCCAGCAGCAGCAGCAGCACCTGAAGTAGGGCTGGAGGGGCCCCAGGCCCCTTTAACCTAGAAAGCACTGAGGCACTGGGCCACAAATCCCACAGACGAAGGCTCACTCTTGCACGTCCACCTTTCTCCTCCCATTCCCTAGGCTTTGGCTTTCTGTGGCTCCAGAAATAAGGCAGCATCAAGAAGCACAAAACTGGGGGCAGAGCAAGTGCCTAGTGCGGCACATTAACCCTCCAGCTTTGCTGTTGGTACCCCTGCCCGCAGGCTGGACTCCAAGGGAATACCCAGACCAGTGCAGCCCTGGGAGGCCACAGCTGGGACACGCAGGGGGCAGGGCCCCCCGAGCAGGCAGAGCAAGGGCGTCCCTTCTTCCTGCAGGAGGAAGTGCAGAGGAGAAGCTGGGGCTGGCACACAGGACGTTTGAGCAGTGGTGTCCAGACCGTCCCTCCTCAGTCCCCACCACGTCAGACCTCAGTGAAGCGCCCCCGAAGGAGAACATCACTGCGGCAGCTCAGCTCTTCAGGCAGCAGAGCGAGGCGGGCGGGATGGGGCATCACCTCCTCACACCACGTACGGGGTGTCCAGCACTGCCACCCCGGCCGCCACCCCACCGTCTGCGTGCTCCACCGCCTTCGTCCGCAGGAGGTGGCCGGCGGCCTTGTTCATCACCATCTCCTTGCCCTGTCTGCAAAAAAAAAAACAACTGAGCCCTTGCAGAGCGGCAAGCTTACGGCATTTCATCTTGGCCATTTGATTCACGGTCCCTGCTACAGCACGGGGCAAGTAACTGGCAAGTAAAAGCCCCAAGGGCTAATGCAGAAGTCTCTGCTGGCAAGAGCGCTACACCCACTTTGTGCCTGCCAGCAACTGCCCTTTCTCAGCTGGGCCATTTTGCTCTGCACACGGGTTCTGAACGCTGCCAGAGCGCATCTGTTTCTGAAACGGTACGAGAAGGACTTGAACGTATAAGCTACGGAAACACTTCTATGGGCCTGCGAGGGCTTAAAGAAAAGTGGCAGCTCTTTAGGGCTGAACACGACTGCATTAAGCTTTCAGACACTGCAGATCGCCAGGGCTTCAGAAAAGCGTGTGGCTGCATGCAGAACCTGGGAAGTGCTCCTGGGAACTGGGGACGAGACACACCAGTTCAATATGGCCATTAAACCAGTAACCGCCACCCCGGCTCTGCGGTTTTTTCCAACAACCCCTTGGGCAGCAGGTACAGAGCACCCGTTCAGCATCTGGACACAGCGCTCAGAGAGCTGCTGACGGGGCAGAGACTGAACTGTCACGCCTGTCCCCTGTGCCTCCACCTCCCCAGAGACATCTGCCCTGCTGCTGTGCTCAGGCAGCACAGAGGGGAAAACGCTCCCACCCCAAGCGCCAGGCGGAGCAGGTAACCACCCCGTAACACAAGCACCTTCCTCACCTGACGTAGACACCAAAAATACCAAGCTCTGAGATGCACTCGGACACTTGCAGGGGACTGTGAGCCCTCAGCAAGTAATTCCGCGTTGGCTGTGGTTTGATCTTATCCATCAAGATGTAGGAGGTTCTCTCAGGGCTGTCTCTGATCTTCTCCAGAACCTGCCTGAGCTCTTCGCCATAGAGGTTGTTCCCTGACAATAAAACCAGCAAGTCAAGCACTTCCCAGCACAGCAGATGCCGTTGGCCCCAGCTACGCAGCCCTGGCAGCCCAAACAGACCCAGCCTTTGCCCCCCCCCCCCCATGTGCTGCCTCCTCACACCCCAGCTCTGGGGCCTGGGGAGCTCCTGCAGGAGCAGCACTACCTTACTGCAACGGCCAGTCCCCATGGCTACAAGCAGCTACAAGCCACCCCACCCCACCTTTGATCCCTGAGCACAGGACCAGGAGCCATCAGAGAGCCACTGCCTCTCCTGGATACAGCACAAACCCCAGTGAACACCCACACGGACCCAGCCCAGCTCATACCTCCACCTTCTCGCTGCGGCTTCAGCACAAACCGGTCGGGGTCAGCAATAGCCATAGCAGCTATCCTGTCACCCTCTTCGCCCTGGCAGGACAGGATGGCAACAGCAAAGCATCAAGAGAGGAGCAGGGCTCCTCAACAGATCCCTCTGAGCAGGATCAACAGGGTCCCCCAGGGAGCACAACAAAGCCCTCTCATCACCTTAACCAACGAGAAGCACCACCCAGGCCAAGCACGCAGCCGCCCGTCCGCTCCCGCTCCAGCCCCGCTCACACTCACCATGTCCAGGGAATAGAGCCCAGCAAACGTGGCTCTTATTCGAGCGACAGCCTCGGCGCGGCCCGGCAGTAAGCTCTCCAGCGTCCCCGGCCGGCTCAGCTCCTGCTGGACCTTCTTGGTGCCTGCGAGCTGGGTAGCAATGTCAGGGCACTTCACTGCCCTCGATCTCTCCAGCAACAACCGTGCCTCCCAGTTCTGAGACAGGAAGAGCGCAACCAACCCGTCAGCAAAAAAAAAAAAAACAACAACACAAACCAAAACAAGAATAAGGTTTTCTCCACTCTTTTCTGCTCAGTTATTGACATAGGATTTGCCTCCTCTCTCCCCACCTGGCAGGGATGGGTGGTGGGAATGGCACTCCAGAGACAAGCGGACATGCACGCAGGGATTTCCCACCACCTCTGGAAACCGCACAGCCGTGTCAGTCAGCCTTTGCCTGCACCCCCTCCCCAGCTTGTCCAGTGCTGCCACCTCCAGACGACAGCAAGATCTGGTCTGTATTGTTCCTACCCGCAGCCTCGCAGTGCTAGTAAAGGGCAGCACGTGATCTGTAGCTCAGGTCTAAACCCTGTCAGCAGATGCTCATACCCGTGTTAACCCACCCGGTACAGCAGCGGTCAGGGCTGCGGGAACAGCTCACCACCCAAGTGGGTACTGGGGAAGAAAAAATCATTTTTCTTATCGCACAAGTGCCAGGGACGCCCACACGCACCGTGGAGCCCCAGCTTCCCCACGCTATCAGCCATGCCAGACAGCACTAACCCACCCGGGCCAGGAGCGATGCCCCCGCCATCCCAGGGCATTTCAAACTCGCTGGGCAAGGCCACAGTGTGACAGTGGGGGCGGCTTCTTGGAGCAGAGCGGTCAGGACTGACCTGCTGGTCGTAGTTCTTGGGCACGTAGCCCTCTCTGTAGTACACCACTGCTACCTCCTGGCCGTCCCTGGAACAGAAACCAGAAGCATTCACAGAACCCGGGTCTGTGAACCCAGTCCCTGCCTGCCTCTTCCCCCAGCACCAAGGGGGCTGCAAAGGGGTCAGGCAGGCAACGCGTTACAGCATTTGCCCCTTCTCCTTGGCCTCCGGGGCTGTTCTGCTCCTGGCTGGCTCTCCACTGAGCCCCAACTGGCTTGCCCTGTCCTGAGACACAGGGAGCTGACACACGGCCTCTGCCCTGACTAACCCAAATCTCAGTAATTCAGGCACCCAGCCCAGCAGGCAGGTAAGAACCTGATCTTTTTAACAGCTTTTGCCACCAGGAGCCAGGCCTGGGAGATTCTTGAAGCTCGGCAGGAACAAGGTCCTCCTCCTGTGGCAATTCAAGGCAGGACATCAACTAACCAACCTGCTGCACCAAAGCATCCTGCCAGGACAGGGCCATCAGCATACCTGCAGCACCACACCCCCAAGCTCTGGCCACACAAACTGTCCGTGGTCAGGGAAAGCAGCACAGATACTGCCAGCAGCCAGGCAGTGCAGTGGGAAAGGCATTCATCAGCGAGAGGAGAGGATGCTCTGGAGGAAGTACAGCGGATACACTTTCCCCTCAACCATCTGGCCATGACAAATACATTCGTTAATTAACCACCACAGAGGCACCAAAGGTCAAACCATGGAAAAATTAGCCTAACTACACAAAAAACCCACTGGCATGAACCCATATCTTCCTTTAGCTTGTACAGCTCCGAGCACATTACCCTGGGAATAGGAGAAACGTCACACTTGGGACCAACTGCCAGCACTTGGAGCCTGTGACCTGCGTATCCCGGCCTCCACAGGGAGCGGGAAAGACCCTGCATGCACTGAAACCCTACAGACACCGGACAGACATGCAGCGCTTCCTCCTCTAGCACCAGTAACCAGCCCCGCTCCCACGGGCAGAGCATCACGGAACAGCAAACAGGAAATGTCCTGGTGGACACCTCTGCAATAGCAGGACTTTTCATAGCAGATGTACGTGGAGGAAGCGAAGATCCCGCAGAGCTCTGAAGGCTGCAGCTTGAAGGAGCAAAATTACGTTTCCAGCTGTAAGGGGCTGATGTGCGTGCGCAAAATCTCACCACTGTGCAAACAAAATCATTTCAGCTCCAAGGGGAAGCAGCAGCAGCAGCCCGGAGCACAGAAGAGAACTGCGCTCTCAGCAAGTCACTACACTCAAAACATACTACCAGCTTTGGCTGAAAATTCCCATGTAGAGCCCTGGGTGCCCACCACCCAGCCGGGAACGCTCATACTCACATGTACAGCCTCTTGGCATCATCCAGAGACCCCTTTTCAAACACATCTCTGAATCGCTTCCTGATGACCCGAATATTCCTGTTCAGAGAGGAGTGGGAGAGTCACCAGGCTGGGCGTAGTTACCTGAGCTAGAAATCACAAGTGGAACCAGTGGCTCCAGCAGGGAGGATCTGTAGGCTCCTTCACAAATAACCTCAGGGTTTATACCATGGAACCAGAGGAATCCTACAGGCTGAGACAGCCCTTGCTTTTAGCACCTGTCCTATGTTTCCAGCCCAAATACTGCAGGAAGCAGAACAAATGCCTAAACACCCTGGCTTTCTCCATACTCACCTTTTACCTCCTAAAGGGTTTCTATTTTGTTTTTTTTTATCCCTACACAACTCACTGTTGTCACAGACTCACTCGCTGTTGGCTTCAAAGCCAAGAGCTGCGCACCGAGGAGTGACTTCCCGCGTGTTTTACCTCCTTCGTGCTTTACAGCCTCTCCTCCACACGGCGGCAGCGGGGACTTGCTGATGTGGAGAAACAGCGCCACACACCTCCTGCTGCTCCAGCACAGGCTCGGGGCTAGACCCCATCAAAACACCTCCTTTACCCCGCTGCTGCGCCGCTTACTGCGCCCAGCTCTTTCACAACGGGTTTGAAGCTTTGTTAATTAAGCTTTTATGAAATACCCTGTGCCCAACCCCAAGTCAGAGAGCAAGCAGGATCCTCACTAACCCTGCTCTACTCCTTATTGGCTTGTCCAAGCTACCACTGGTGCAGCTCTGAGGACTACACAGGCACAAAATCAGCAAGGAATCAGCCCTGCAGAGCAGAGGCTTTGAGGGCTGCTGGTGTTTCCAGCGAAGAGCTGGCAAGAGGCTTTGGGAGGCTGGTGCGAAGACAAAGGTGGGTGCTGAGGCTGGGCAGGCGGCCACCAAAAGAATGCTGGAGAGCGCTGTGTTACAGACCACAGCCTAACTCCCAAGATAAAGGCTGCCCTGTTACATACCAAGACATGCCCTCTCAAAGCCCCAGAAACTATGAAGTGTTTTGACTTTATCCTTGAGTAGGTGACAAAGCAAAAAGCAGATTCTGCGTACTGCCACCTTTCCATGACCTGCTCCCACACTCCCGCCGCCACGCCGTGCCTGCTGCAGAGCCTGGAGATATCCCACAGGCTCCCTTGAGGGAAACACCACGACCCAGCAGCAGTTTGCTCTGCTTCCCTTTTCCAAAGCTGTACTATCTCCTTCCTTTCAAAGAAAATTCAACCGTTACCTGTTCCAAAGCTCATTTTCTACACATCGCTGATCAAAAATGTTTCTTTGGACTTCCTCCACCAGGAACATCACCACAGCACTGGAAGAGATACCAAGGATATCATTAAACCCAGAAACACTCCCCATGCTCCCAGGATCACCAACTCTCAATCTCTGTGATTCAGGCTGCCTGCGCTGCTCCCGCTCGCTCTCTCCAGCGTTTCTAAGGGTCAGAGCACAGCACTGATCCTGCCTCGTTGCCAAACCAGCGCGGGGCATAGGCACAACGGGAAGAAGCAGGAGGAAAAGCGAGCTCTGTGCAGGGTTGCTGAAGCACACAACTCCTCCAGGGTCCCTCTGCACCTCTCTGCCCTTCTGCACCAAGTCAACCACGTTGCTCTTCCCAGGGTGCCACAGGCTTTTCGGGAGCGGCTTGACTAGCAAGCAGGCACCTTTCAGAAAGCCCAGTTTCCACACCAAACACGTGCATCCCCAGGGGAGGCAAGACAACGCATCCTCCAGCGCCTCCTCTCTCCTCACCTTTGTGAGCCGTAGAGCTCCCAGGCTTTTGCAATGCCCAAGGCAAGCCCCTTCGACGGGTTGTTGGGCAGCAGGCGCGATGCCTCCTTAGACTTCCCCAGCACTTTTAACACCTGCCTGTGGAACAAAAAACAAACAGAAAAGCTGTAAATGCCCTGACAGCCCCTGACAGGACTTAGGGAGCAGGAGTCAGGAGAGCACACGGACACGGAGCGCAGCAGGCCATGCGGTACAGCTGCTGCAGCGCCCGGCGGCACGGGCCAGAGATGCTCCCTTACCCGTGGACCGCCACAGTGCGGGAGGTGAGGCCTCCGAAGCTGGCAGCAATGGTGTTTATTTCTATCTGCTTCAGAGCTGGTGTCCCATCCACCCCACAGTCAAACATGTAATCAGAGCGGTTTATGCCTAAAAACACAGACTGAAACAGAGGGGAGGTGAAGTGGGTTCTCCCATTGCCTTTAACTGCAAATCCCTTTGATGACCTCGCTTCAAAATCCTCCTGGGGCAGATCCAGTCACCTTCCTTTTGATAAAAACCTCTGCAAGACATGCCCATGGGTGCTGTGGTCCTTGCTCAGGGGCCCACAGCCACCCTCGGTACTCCAGAGGAGTAAACAACATCCATGAGAGTAAAGGAGCTTCCGCAGGGACAGCCCGTCCGGCGCAGGTCCCAGCATGGCACACATCCTCGTGCTCTCCTGAGGCTCCCAGAGGACAATGTCAAACTATATTAAATCCTCCCAGTCAAGGCCTGGCTGTTTCCAGCAGCGCTAACCAAAGGGCATAACCGTCAAACAGGGCAAAGTCCTGAGCTCACAGGCTGTAACCGAGACGTCGCAGCGCAGGGAGCGGCCAGCCTGACTGCGGGACACTTCAAAGCCCCCAGCAGCAAGCTTGCAGACAGAGATCAGGCCAGCCCACCGTGAGGCAAAGGGGCACAGCCCTCGACAGCTGGGGTCTCCTGCCAAAGTACCTGAGCCAAGCCTTCCTCCAAAACTTGTGTGTGGATCCTGAAGAGTTGAGCTGTGAAGTCGTCTACCTTGATGGTGCTAGAGAGAAAGACAGACGAGATCAGCCCCCTTACACTGTCACAGAGGAACAAGAAAATTAACTCCTCTCCAGAAAATAAAACACCTTATGGAGGACACTCTCCAGCACAAACAGCAGGGCTGTGGCTAGACCAAGTCCTACAGACTGTTAAGCATCTCACCATGAATGCCCTCTTCGCCAAGGGCCACAGTGCATAACCATAATGCAAACCCAGTTCGCTCAGCACAGCTGCTCTACGAAAAGCGCCACTGTGCAAAGGTGACTTCCATTTGCACGGCAGAGAGACAGGACAAGCAAAAGCAAAGCAATGCAGCAGAATTCTGCACATACAGGAAAGAAATCTGACGTCTCTCTGTGCCTGCACGCACTCACAGAAGCAGCTTCACAAGCTTCATCAAATTCCCTGTCCTGCTGGGCTCCAAATCCACTGTGGTGCCAGGTGCTTCAGTGGCCCTGCTAGAGTAGCTCCGGCTTTTCCTCAGGGTCTCAAATCCCTGAGCTAATTGTAAGCAGCACCCCCAAGGAGCCGCCCCGAGACGCCCCAGGCGCTCTGGTCCTCACCCCCAGGGGTCAACGTGCCCCCACGGGCTCTGCTTGCAGCCAGCTCGGGAACTGGCACAAGCACTGAAGCAGCTCAGAGGGGTCAGGCTTCAGCAAAACAAAAAGGACGCTGGAAAATGGTCTCCTTCACTCTGTCCCGGTGCCAGAGCACCAGCAGCAACTACGCAGACAGGCAGCAGGAAGGAAAATGGGGTTTTTTGGGGAAGCATCAGCCCTACAGGTTATGGGGGCCACAGTCAGGGATGGTCACTCCAGCAGAGGTCAACAGCCACAGATAAATCCAGCAGAGTTCACGAGCCCGAGCTGATCAGTCCTCCAGCACCCAGAGCTTGCGGGTCTCCTTCCCGGCACAGCTGGGAAAGCAGGGGACACGGGGTGACTGATCAGAGGTAGGTGTGGGGGGAGGAACAAACACCTTCTCTTCATAACTGTGGGCAGGCAGCAGAGCTGGTGGTTATCGAACAGCCACAGGCAGATGCAAAATGGGACCACTAAATCTAGGACTCAAAGAAGCCTCCAGCAATTTGGATGTAAGGCCCTGGGGCCAACAAGCTCATAAGTACAAATTTACAAGCTTGAAACACCAGCAAAATCGAAGATCATTGCAGGGAATCAACTCTTGGCCAGATGTCCCATCTTCTGAAGCCCAAGCAGACCCCAAACCACCAAGACTTGATGGAAATTAATCTTAGGACAAATAATGCAGCAAAGGAGACAATTTCTGCAGAGGATAGGAGCACCCACCTCAGCTTGAAGGACGCGAACGGATGGAAGGTAGGAATGCCTGAAAGGTGATAAACGCCCTGCATTTAAAATATTTCCTTAAAATGAAACATGCAAGAAAGTTACCTGGCCAGAGTACGCTCCAGGAATTCTTTGTTTTGACTAATGGCATCCACCAGCAGGTTAAAGTCTTGCTGAACAGCATATGCTTGTTCAAACAGGGCACTTGGTACTGGGGATGGGAGCAGCGTGAAGGAAGCGTAATTCACCACCTGCGCACAAGGATGCAGCAGCAGAGCAGTCAGGTCTATGCGGTTTAAGCAGGGCTAAAGAGGTGCTTCCTCTGCTCGTCTGAAGGCTGAGGCCAGCCCCGGCCCTCCTCACTGCACCCTGGACAGACACATGGCCTCAACCCTGCTGACCCCTGACTTTTGAGGGCTTTGCTTCACGAGCCGTCCGTGGGGCACTGCAGAGGCAGCTGCTCCAGAGCTCAAGCTGGCCCAAGCGCTTCCCTCTGAAGGATGCTCCGTTTCCACCTTAACTGGAGAGCACTGTCTCCAAAATGCCCATTTCAGAGAAAAGGTGAATTTGCCAGTCCTGGGTTTTGGCCATTAGAGTTGCTTCCTTTGATCCCCGCTCACTGTGTTCCAAGGGTGACTCCAGACCCCTGGCTCCCCCATAGCTCAGGCACAGGGCTACCCTCAAAGCCAAAACACTACACCAGCGAGAAGCTCCCAAATTCACCTCGATTTTCACATGAGACAAGGGACACTAGCAATGTGTTCGGCCTCTCCTCCCAGGCTCCCTCTTCCTCTCACCCTTCAAGGTTCCCTCAGAGCTCTGACCTGACCATGGGGTTGACACCAAGGAGCAGCCCTTGTGCTGGAGGCCTCCCTCTTCGTACCTCTTGCAGCTCCACTGCAGCTGCCTGCTTGCCCCGAGGCTCGTCTGGGACCCATCCCTGACAGCGTCCCAGCTCTCTTGCACAGGGGCACTTCCTCCTGTGAGACCCCTCACGGCATCGCCCTCCAACAGGCCGAGCCCCCATCAGCACCCCCATCCCAGGCAGCTGCCAGAGATTCACCAGAGGTAATCCCACGCATCAGCCACCCCCATCCCAGGTAAGGGGCAAAGGCTGACTTGTAGCTGGGAGCACACCAAAACCAGAGGCCCTCCCGAGAGACGCTCCCCTGGTTCAAAGACTGATATGGGTGGCGAGAGGCTGAGAGGGATGAACTCCCCATCACCACACACATGCAGGGCTCCTAGCGATTTCCCCAACCTTTCCACGTCTGTCCCTCTCCTTGGGATAGGGGAACTGTATCGCAGGGCTGTCTCTCGGGGAGATGCCCTCATCAGCAGGACAGGGGGCGAGTTACAGCCCCCCAGGTCAGCCGTGCTCCAGCCAGGCAGCTGGGCGCTCGCTGCAAAGCACGGCGCGCTGCCGAGGGCTCAGCACGCCCCGGGGTGGCAGCCGGCTCCTCTCGCTCTGCTGACTCACACCCTGGCCAGGCTCGAACGCGCCCCGTGACTCCGCTCCGGCACTTACGTGCGACGCGTTGGGCTCCCCGGCGGTCCGCATCACCACCCCTTCCAGGAGCGCCGCGTCCACGGCCACCGCCGCTGCCGCCCGGACGGCCTCCTCGTCCCGCAGGACGTCCTCCCACAGGGCGGCCATGGCCAGCGCTGAGGAGGCAGAGCACAAGTCACCCGGCGGGCCCCCGGCGTCTCGCCCTCCTTCCCGAGGGGCAGCCTGGCCTCGCCCGCTCAGCTCAGGCAGCCCGGGAGGGCCGGGGCGGCACCGAGCTCAGCCCCGGCTCGGGCACCGCGGGGGCGGCTGCACGCGAGCCCCGCGCCGGGCGAGGGCACCTCCGCAGCCCCAGCCGAGCCCGCGGCCTGTCCCGGCCGGGCAGGGCCGGGCCCCCGAGCCTCGCCCCGCCTCAGGGGCCGGCACGGCGGACCGCCAGGGCCCGAGGCCGCCACCGCTCGCCTCAGGGAGCGCCATGCGGGACCCTCGCGGCGCTGCAGGGCACGGGCCTGAGCAGCGCCGCGCCGCGGGACCCTCTCGCCGGAGCCGCCCGGCCCGCCCTGGGGCAGCCGGGGCCCGGCCCAGCACCGGGCCCGCCCGGGGGGAGCTGCCCTGGACCCGGCCCCTCGCTGGGCCGCGAACCCCCGGCCCGCGGCACCTCCCGCCGCCCCCTACCTGCTCCCGGCCGCTCCGGCTCGCCCCGCCCGCCACCAAGCGATTGGACAGGCCGCCCACTGCCGCCCCGCCCCAGACGCGGATAGGCAGCGCAGCCGACCTCTCAGCGCGGTGGGGGGCGGGGCTAGACCACGCGTGCCTATGCCGCTGACCGGGAGCGAAGGGCGGAAGGAGCTGCGGGAGGAGTTGACAGCACGCATGCGTGTCTGGAGCAAGGGGGGGCGTGGTGCACTGGAGCGGAAGTGCGTCACGGGGAGGTGTGACGTCTTGCTGTGATGTCAGGCGGGGGGGAGCAGTGCTAGCGGGGCTCGGGGGGGTGGGCACCGGGGGCGCTTGCCCGCAGCGGGGGGCTCAGGCTGGTGAAAGCCACCCTCTGCTTCCAGGGGCGGCGGGAAACATCCAGAGCCCCCCCCCGAGTCATCGCCAGCCGCAATGACGTCATCCCCCGCAGGAAGGACGCGGCACCCACGGCACCGTGCAGGCTCCAGGAGAGCCTGTGGGACCCCCTGGGAAGGACACCCCCCCCCTGCGGAGTGGGGCAGGGCTTCCCCCCGCCTTGGCGCTGGAGGTGCCGCGTCCAGCGGGGACACGGCTCGGAGCTGGCGCGGGGCTCGGTGGCTCCTGCGGCGACGCCAGGGCTGGGAGCCATCCCTGCGGCCGCAACAGTGGGGTGGGCACTGGTGCTTCAGCCTCCCCTGTGCCCACGGCCCGCGGAACGGGTAGGGGCTTGCTAGGGCTGTTCTCCAGAATGGATCCGTCACCAGCGCTTGACCAGACTGTGTCTTGTCGGTGTATTGGGGGAACAGTAGTTCTGCCTGTTGTCAGGGTAGATCTTGCTGTGCTGGATAGAAATACCCTACAGTGCAAATGCTGAGCACGTTTCCCCGTGGATCTCCCAGCCTGCCGCGGTGCCGGCGATCTTCCTTCTGATGCGCACCCAAGGATCAGCATCCTGGCAGCGGGAGAAAGGCCCAGGACCGAGCGACCTGATGAGTGTGGTGCAGCTCTCCAGGGACAGCCTGAGAAAGGTATAAGCGGTGATGACCATCTCCCACTGCTGATGAATCATTCACTAGATACCCAGCGGTGTCCAAAGGAGATGTCTCCAGAAGCTGTTGTGTCTCCAGGATTCAGCCAGCCTCTGAAGATTTTTGGTCATCAGGGGGTTGCTCAGCCAAGGCGTTCACCCCAGGAAAGGTTCTGTCTCTGGTGGCAAAAGCCTCCAGCTCTCTGGTCTGAGAGTGTCCTCCCTCAGCCAAACCTCACCCAGATGGAAAAATCTATGGTCCATCAGTTTTTCTTCTGCTGTGCAGCACTGAGCTCTGCTGCTCCTACGTGCAGAGGGGGGACCCCAGCGAGTGTCTTCTCTGTGAATGCCCAAGTCAAGCCACACATTGTGGAGTTGATCAAAGAAAACTGAACGAGAAGAAAGCAACCGTGTTTCGTAAAACTGAAGACATTGGCAGTCACAAGACCTCAGCCGGTGAACCGATGGATTCAAGCTCGTTTTGTCCCTTGGAGACAGCGTGTGGCAGGGCTGGCGGAGTGCAGGCAGCAGAGCGTGGCGGGTTGCACGTCAGCTCATTGGCACGTTCTCTTGCGGTGGTGCTGCGTCATCTGTCACCTTCGCAGGAGCTGAAGTTGGCCGTTTGCAGGCTGTGGCCGACAGAGGAACCGCCAGCCTGGCTTGGGAAGTTCAAGCACCTGAACTGAACCGATATTTGAACAACTTCATCTTTGTGTAGCTCTGAATGCCGAGAGCCTGGGTGCAGCTGGGCACGCGGGGCTGCCACCACGGTCCCCCAGGAGAGCCCCAGCCTCTGGAGGGGCCACTGCAGCTGGTGACTCTGCTCTTTGAGGGAGCCTGTGGTGCTTGAGCCCAACCTCAGGGTGACCACCAGCATCCTTGCAGGTGCACAAAAGGGACATCTTGCAAATGTCTGCCTTTCCCACAGAAGGGAGAGCCTCCGAGGGAGAAGAGCCGAAGCGACACCCCAGCTCCATTTGATGCTATCCAATTCATTTGATGTTACACCAGCTTGGAGGACCCGTCAAGCCTGAAGGGCAGTCCCGAGGAGTGGGCAGGCCAGCTTGCCCCTGCTCTG
Source organism: Leptosomus discolor (assembly GCF_034619465.1). Lineage (NCBI taxonomy): Eukaryota > Metazoa > Chordata > Aves > Leptosomiformes > Leptosomidae > Leptosomus > Leptosomus discolor. The sequence goes on along the minus strand of NC_141407.1, from coordinate 4,412,856 downwards.
CCTTGCCTTTCCGAGCGTGTCTTGATGTTTTCACCATGGAGAACTTGTAACCTGGACCTTGGTTTGCTGTGCACTGTGAACTACCCCCAGAGTACCTACTGCAAGCCCCCAGCATCATTTCTGAGGCTGCTGTGAGCCAAAAGCCATGGAAAACATCTTCCTGTTGACTCATTGGCACCTTCTCTTGTACTGGAGCTGCATCATCTGTTGCCTTCACAGGAACTGAAACTGCCCTTTGCAGGCAGGGGCAGGCAGAGGAACTGCAAGCCTGGCTTTGGAAATTAAAGAACCAGAACTGAACCAGTATTGGAAACATCTTCATGTTTTCCATTTCTTGAGCATCTTCCTTGCCCACATCCCTTTGCTGCACTGCACCGATAGGGCCTGGAAAAGGGGGTGGCTGGGGGTACGTGGATGCAGCCCAGCGCATTGGCAGCCCCCATTGCAGATGTCCCCCCGTTGTTCCCAGAGAGGCTGTTGAGAGCACCCGGGTGTCCCTGGGGGGACATCCCCGGCCGTGAGCCCTGCCGCAGTACGGCGGCACTCATGGGTCCTGGGCAGTCCCTGGGACGCCCTGCGGCATAGCGCAAGCTGATCTTTTTCTCCCACCTCAGATGTGTATTTACACTCTGTCTCAGAGCGTCAGGAGACAGGGTTGCTCTCTGCTCTCGTTTCAGACAGATCCAAGGCTGGGGGCTGTTCTGTGCCTCTTCAGTTGAGTACATCTGGTAAATCTCAGATTTCAGAGCAGTTTCATATACTTGCAAGATATTCGTTTCCCAGCCATAGGGCTTGAAATGGTAGTGTGACAAATCGAGAGGGTTATTTCTGCAGGAATGTCTGTATTAGGAACAGATAAAATTTGTTTATGTGTAAATAAATCCAAATCAAACCAGGTCCTTCCTGCTTTTTTGTTTCAATGTACAAAGGAACTGTCCTAACCCGCTCTGCCCTTACAGTAAGCGTAATAAATGGGAACAACCCTAACACCTTTGCCAGTAAGGTACCATCAACACAACAGCGTAACTAGAAGAAAGATTTATTGTCATCACAAGACAATATGTAATCACTTAAGCATTTTCACAGTGCATTTATGATATAACTGTGAGGCTCCAACAAAAGCAGTGGGGCTTCGACCTGCATTATGAACATTTGAAACTGTCGATGGCTGGTGACAAGAGGGTTGTGTGACACTTGTGTGCAGCCAGCAGAACAGTGGCTTAGCACCAGCCTCAGACCTGCATCTTTACTTGGACTTAATTTTTCACTAATGCAGCTTTGGGAGTGGAATGAGTAAATCCATGTATGATGCTCAGATCCTGCAATCACAAAGCTGGGAAATTGGGAATTATTACACTGACTCCAGCATGCTGCCTGCAGATACTAATTTTTTCTGTCTGCTCTACCAGCAGGGATTCTCTCGGACGTTTCCTCATGTCAGGGAATGAGAGAGGGAAGGGGCTGACCTCTAACCCAACCTCCTGCTCACAGTGGGGCTGTCCCTAGCATGACAGCAGAGTGGCTGTGGCTTTACTTGGCCAAGCCTTGAAAACCTCCCAGGATGGAAATGTCCCCATCTCCTTGGTGAGCTGTCCCAGAGCTGTAAGATGGGTCGCTGGACTGCCTGGGAGGAGGGGATCCTTTCCTTGCTTGGCCACTGACTCGATGACTTTTTGCAAGTGACTTTATCCTTTGCCTTGGTTTCCTGTCTGCCCTAAGAGCTGCTCTTACCCGGCAGCAGAAGCAGCACCAAGTCTGGAACTGCACCAAGTGCCCTGCACCAGGCCCTTCCCCCGGAGCCTGTCAGCGCAGGGGCGTCCCTGACCCATCTAACCTGCAGCGAGGCTGTGGGTGGATTAAGGCTGAATATATATACCTACATCTATATGAACCTATACCTACATCTATATGAACCTTGAGCATGACAGCTGAGGAGGGTGCCAGGCTCACGCATGCACGCTGTGCCACCCACGCCTACACCCCGGGGCAGCAAGGGGAAGCCCCGGGCAGGGGCACGCCGCCGTGGGACGCATTCAGAGGCGGGTGCGAAGGCAGCCCCTGGCCCTGGGGCATGCCTGCCCGTGGGGAAGGGGTTTCTCCAGCAAGCACTGGGCAACGCTGTTGTTACGCTCAGTTGCCCTCCACTGAAGAATCATCACCGGTGGCCGGGCCAAGCGGAGAGACAACCGGCTTTTTGTCCTATTACCAGCACCAGGAGTTGTCCAGGTCATTGCAAGCCTCTTAGCTCTGCTCTTAGAGATCTGTCTCTGAAACTAAGCTCTGTGATTATAGGTCTCTAATGCACCCACCTTGTCTCTTTTCTGGAGTCGAGAGTCTTTTCTTTTTCCTCTGTGCTGTCCCTTTGATCAGTTATTGTGGATTCACACCTTAATTAATACAGATCCAGGCTGTGAATTTGAAAGCGGACTGGTGATTCAGTCTTGTGCTGCTGGAAAACTGCCCTGTGCCAGGAGCCTGCTTAGACCCCCCCACGGCGGGGGCAAGGGCTGCTTGCTTGCCCACATGTTGGTCGAAGGATGGAAGTGAGGAAAAAAGTCCAAGAGTTTTAATGACTATGAAGAAGGACAGCCTTTACTTAAACAGAAGCATTTCCCCTCTCAGTCCTCTGTCCTGGCAGGGTCCTGAGTCCCCCATCCTCTCTGTTTGCTCTGAGAGTCTGAGAAAGGGCATAAAAAGCTTGAGTTTCTAAGCAAAACATTGCGAAAAATGGTCCAGTTTCATCACAAAAAGTTGGGAAATGGTGCTGCCCTGTCCTTGGACGTTCCCAGAACAAATGTTCCCTGCTCAGACTGCGAAAAATCTTTTTATAGAGAGCTGTGACTTGCCTTTTCTTTCCCTTTTCCAAATTCAGTCTGGAGAATGAGATCTTCTCAAAGTAATCCAGTAGCCCAGGGAGGATTTATACATGCAGATAGCCCATAATCTCTGCTACAGCGTAAGAGAACTGCAATGCAGCTCAGAGAAGGTTAAATGATAAAAAAATATGGCAGACATGGTAAGTATTTGGCATGTTACATGCAACAAAAGATGAACAACAGCAACTGGGACATTATCTTTATTTGCTAAAAATAGAGTCCCGCAAAGTTTAAAGAAAAGCAGTTTATACTCGTAAACCTCTCCTCTGGCTGTTAAAGAGCCTTCAAAGATGGGCTTTGTGGCTTTGGGATGTCACGTCCCCTTTCAAAGGCTGCCCAGGGCTCAGACAATTGAAACTCAATACAACATCAGCCACCACGGGGTGGGGAATAAATAGTTCTGACGTGACCCTGCTTTTCCCACTCATCAGAGACTGACGTGTGAACGGGAGCTTCGCGGCAGGCATGTCCTCCACGCAGCCACGTCCCGCACCCGGGATGCCCACGGCACAGCCCGGGTCCCCCTGCCATGCGGGGCAGAGGCAGCCCGGCACCGAGCGCACCGGCAGAGCCACCAGAAAGCGAGCAGCTCGTTTGCCCGCACCGCTGCTGAGCTATGCACGGGCATTTGATACACTGCAGCTGACGGGCGGGTTGCGGAGCTGGGTGCCTGGCTGCCCGTCCGTGCCTTCAAAGAATCACTCATCAACCGCAGGCGGGCACACTCGCTTTCCCTGGTACCCTATAATGGGGGCCAAAAAAAATAAATGCCCCAATTTTCCTTTGCTCTTCCAGCTGCAGAGAAACCAACTTAGCCAAGTCTGAGGTTTTGGCCAGCCCTGTTGCATCTCAGGATATTTGTGCATTAATGCAGAAACTCAGTTTTGCAATAGACTAGTACCAGAGCCATTAACTTGATCCTGCGAGCAGAGGGGATGATGTGATGTTCGGCACCAGCCAAATAAAGAAAGAACAATGGAGTTATTTTCACGGAAGAGAGTGCAGAGGGCTCCCTGGGGAGCCGAACCTCTCGCTGGCCCATCATGCACGAGAAACACAAGACCGAGCTCTTGTACCCTGGCTTCTCTGTCGTATAAACACCCACTTCAGTCAGGGCACGAAAGAAATCTATTGTCTCTAAGGCTGTATTTCGATGCGAAATGCTCTGGTAAGGCCAGCAATCTTAAACCCCCCACACATGTGCCTATTGTTCGAAGTGCAGAACAATTGAAGGGTGCTCTCATGGGCTAAAGATAGAAAGGCAGCTGGTGCTGTCCTTTTCCCTGTAACTGAGAATAAAACAATGCCCAAGTATTGTCTGCATTGCTGGAGCGATGACATTGGACTCTCTGCCAAGAGAGCATCTAAAAGATCAATGAAACCTGGGTTATTTATAAACGGGTAGTGTCATTTCTTCCCCAAAGTAATTTCACTTCCTTAGCTTTTCCACCAGGCCTTTCTGCACCGTGAAGTGGCCATGGAGCGAGGTATAAATAGCACCGAGCCAGGCTGCGAGAGAGGCAGCAGGACCGGCTGGTGGAAAACGAAGCTGCCGTGCTGAACCCGCTTCACTTCCCGAGCTTCTGCAGCACTGAGGTGGGGACCAGCCTGATCCTCTTCTGTCAAGGGACACAGGTTCTCTGCAGGCACAGCTCCAGCAGCCGCTGTGATGGCCATGCATGGACCAGCAGGTGGTCCCTTGGGGCCAGAGTCCCACCAACACCAGGACTTGTTTCCCAGGGGAGGTTTCAGGGAGGTTTATTTCTCCCTCCAGCCAACAAACAGGCGGTAACACAGGCTGCGTGTGCGTGTCCAGCTCAGTTGCTGCCCTGGGATGCTCAAGGTAACCCTTGAGTGCAAACACTGTGGGGCACAGCCTTGCTTAGGGACAGGGGACGTATTGTAGGGGAAAGCTGCCGTCTGCAAGATGGCATCCCACCAGGGCGTATCCAGACTAGAGACTGGAAATCAGACATTTGCTGATGTCTGATGGGCCATAGTGATGTGGGAAAGTCTCCTGCCATGATGTGAGGACGTGCAGGAATATTGCTCCCTTCTAGGTGACAGCGCCATGAGGAAGGTCCAAGCCTACCAGGTCCCATGAGGAATTCTCATGTTTGTTGCCACACCATCTTGAACAGTTGTCCCTTGCCATGAGATAAGCCGAGCTCAACCTAGTGTGAAGCTTGATGACCAAGTATAGTGGGGAGGACAAGCTGAGCAGTGTCTGAGCCTGCAGTGAGCAGAGTGCTGCGTTGATGGGCCAGGAGAGAAGAGCCATGGCCTTCACCAGGCCAAGGATACAACTGCTAAAGGTGAGCAGCAGGTCCCAGCCCAGCCACTTCCATCAGCTTATCTCTTCAACAAGGCCCTAGTCTAGTTTCCCATGGAGCAAAGGAGAAGGTGCATGAGGAGTGGAGAGAGCAGGGGGCTATGATGGGATCATCCCAGGGACCGATGTGCGAGTGGCTGATTGTCTGGGCTCGGTGTGTGTGCAGGACACAGCTCACCCTCATGCTCCCAGATCTCAAAGCAGATGAAAACTGATGCAAAACCAGAACAGCTGGGGCGCTGCAGGGGCAGATCCTGCACACGGACTGGCAGAACCGTGTCCCAGCTCTGGTTCTGATCAGGCTCTGTGCCTCCCTTGCAGCCTCCAAGGCAGCTCTTGGTCATGATTTCCAATGGCTGCTGTATGCCAGAGTCTGTCCTGGCAGGCCAGCTGCAATTAAGGTGCTATTAAATATTCAAATGAACAGGGGAAGATTCTCTTTTCTCTCATTGTTTTGAAGTGCTTTGCCAAAACCTCAAGCATCTTCACTGAAGGCTAACACATTCCTGTGATTTTTAGTGTTGAGTACAACCTTCATTCCTAAACAGATGCTTTATGGTGTCAATCCCCAGAAGAAAACCCCTTGAACTTCAAAGCTGGTAAATTCAAAGCGAACAAACAAAACCTCTCAAATTTTCCCAGTCTCCAACTGATCTCACTGTCTCCTTGCCTGCGTGCAACTTTGCTTGCTAACTCTGGACACTAATTTCTCACATCACGTCTCTTCCAGATACTTAATCAATCCTAACACTCATTTTGGAGACTTCCTGCCTGCCATGCAAGCATGGTGCCCAGAGGATCCGCCACCAGCATGTACATGCTGCCCAAGCCTCATGCCATGGCGAGGTGTGTACCACTGCACCGAGGCACTTGTGGCAGCAGCAGCTTCATGCACGTTCGTGAAGGGTTATGGAGGCAGCACTTCACCCCTGGCCAAAGGACAGCAAGCTCAGGACAGGGGGACCAGCACTGTCCTCGGGGCGGGGTGTCCAGGAAGCACAGCACTCATGCTGGGAAGTGCCCAAGGAGCTGTGAGATGAGGGGATCCAGCACTAACCCCATCCCAACCCCCACAGGAGCGTCTGGCCTTTGGGGTCCCTGCTGATGTTGAGGGGTGTATGGAAAGCTGTGCTGGGGTGGTGGCTGCTGTCTCTCTTGCCCTGGTGGGACAGGGCTCTGGGGATTTAGGGGTTTGCTTTGGAGGGAGCTTTGTGTGGCCAGGCTGAGCCAGAGGGACGCTGTCAGACTAACAGCACTGGCCTGTCACCTCCGCTTGTCTCGTTGTAAGCAGACTTTCTCACTCGATGGAAATATGCCTGAAATAGCCCCTCCGCAGATTCTCTTTATCTAATCAGCCGCCTTCGCACTCCCCTCCAGTGCATTTCAGGGAGCTGATAGCGGTGATATGTTAAGTGTGGAAACCTCTAGCAAACTGCCTGACACGTAGAGTAATTCTCCTTCCTGCCACTTATCAGAGCCTGCTAATGGGAAATATTCCTCCCAGGGGTCGGGGGTGTCACAGTCCACTCAGTGGACTCGTGATGGTTCGTTTGCTGTGATCTTGAAGTGCAAAATTAAGGCAACCACACCAAAGGGGTTTGCTGCAATCTGAGAGTGAAACTTTATTGTTCACCCGTAAAGTAGCATGTGATAGGTAAAGAGGGTGAAAGGAAAGGAAAAGTAAAGTAAAAAGAGGACAGAGATCGATAGCTACCACCATGGGTCCAAAGCATCCCGATGGTCCCAGGTCCAGGCAGCGTCCCGCTGGTCCTGACAATCATCGTGATCCTTGGTGAGGAAAGCTTCCAAAGTCCGGGTGCTGAGGAGCCATCTTTTATGCCAAGTAACACACCTTGCTACTCCTCTGTGTCTCTGCCTCTTCTTGGCTCCATCGATGCTGATCAGTCTTTCATGACGGCAGTTATGCAGCCCACCGGGTCAGCTCAGGCTCGTCCCTGGTACCGGAGAACGGCACGGCGCTCTTCGTACCACGCAGCTCTCCCTCCCGGGGTGTTCATACCGCTTTCCATTCCCAGGATCAGCAGCTGCGTCTCAGGCAGGCCACTGCAGACTCATGTCAAGATGTTAGCCTAACTTTCAGGGTACCTCATTGTCCATATCCCCCATGACAAGGTTGAGACAGTGCTGTTCTTTGGACCGACTCTTACAGGGGGGCTGCGGGGGGATTTCTCCGGAGAGCAGGGCTGAGCCCCTGGCACCCTCCTGGCTCTCCAGGGCTGGGTAGGAGCTGATCTGATCACAAAATGCTCATTGAAGGGGCACCTCTGCAGTCTGGTGGTGGTGGTGTCCTGTCCCATGGGGAGAAGCTCGTCCAGCCCTTGGGGGCACAGCTGAGGAGCCCCATCCTCTTCCACCATATTGTGGGACACCAACATCAAGCACAGGGCTGTGCAGGGGTGCCTCAATGGTCAGGGGAGATGGTCCCTCTGCTGATGATGGTCATGCAGGGCTGGTGGGACATTCGGGCACACTGTTTGCTTTGGGTAATAGCCGCCTAAAGCAAACTCCTCTCTGCTCAGAGGAAAGCCGTGGGTTCCTCCTTGTGCCCATGGGGTTTTGTGGGAGGTCCATAGGAGCCCTCTGCGGCCACTGCCCCACTAAGGATGCCCCGTCACACCTGTCTGAGAAGGGCACAGCTCAGGCCTTGCCAGCAATAGGAGGACGAGCTTCCTACCACCCTGAAAACCACATCACAAACACCAGCACAAAAAATGCCTGAACCCAGCGGAAGTGCACTTCAGCAGCTGCTGGAGCGACCGTTCCGCATTTCCCCTTCTACAGATCTGCTCGGCCTTTGATGGACCCTGCTGGAACCTCTTCAAAGAGGGAGAGAAACTAGGGCGAACAGAAGGAACTGCAGAAGGAATCTCCGAAAATAAAATCGCTTTAAAGATAAGGCAGGGGAGGGGGTGAGCAGAGCGCAGGGCGAGTACATGCCCTGAGAAGAATGTGTGAGGCTGGGCCAGCTGGTAGGTCTCGGCTGAGAGCTCATCCCACTGCCAGAGCGCTGGTGGCAAAGGTACTTGGCACCAGACCCACCAAAGTCCTCTGGGACCCTCCAGGGTGTGGGTGGAAACCTGACTCTAAGCCCAGGACAGACAGAGAGGCAGAAGACCACCAGGGTAACCTCAGAGGGAGCCCGTAGCTTTTCAGGACAGTGAAACTCTGCCATCTTGGCAACGTTGACCACGCTGTCACGGCATGGTCAAGAGGTATCTTGGGACTGGTGTCCCCCCTGATGGTCTCCCTAAGGGAGTTGCAGTAGACACATCTGCGGAGTTCAGCTCTGCACCATCTGGTGCCAAATCCCAATGAGGACCTGAGCTTCTGAACACCAGCCTGGTGGGAGACTGCCCACACAGGGGATGGAGGTGGGGGCTTGCACCTCATTTTATCCTGATGTGCTGAAAGTCACCTTGTTGGTGCTACAGGCTCCCCTCCATGAGAGCGTTTTAATTCATGAGGAAGACTGGCACTGTGCAGAGCCCTTACATTACACTGCGCAGCCAATGAATCACAGAACATTAGGGGTTGGAAGGGACCTTGAAAGATCATCTAGTCCAACACCCTTGCCAGAGCATCTCTGTGCCCAGCCGTCCTCTCTGTTGGGGCTCAAGCCACAGGGGACAGGTCTGGAGTCCTCCTCCATCCCATGAATCTCCCAGACTTCATTCCAAAGCAGGGTGGGAGGGCAGAGGATCCGCCTGTCGGAAGGGTGTGTAGGAGATGGCACTGGGAACCCAGACTTGTGGGGTGTAGCAGCAAATCACGTCTGTGTGCTGGATGGAAGGACTGACAACTGCTGGGGCTTCAGCAGAAACCCCCTCCAGTGCCTGGCTTAGGTTCAGGGCAGGTCCTGGGGCTGCAAAAATCTCTCTGCAACCTGGGCTGTGTGCCCAGGCTGAAGCCACATGCCCTAAGCAGCTCCCAGTACTGCTATTCTGGATGTGGCAGAAGCCACACCACATCCAGCTGGGGCACAGCGCTGTGCAGCTAATCCTTAATCACCTTGTGCCTCAGTTTCCCCTGCTCTCAGGAGGATATAACAAGTTGCTTTGGGGTGTGAGGGATACTGAATGGGGAAAAGCAAAAGCCTGCAACCCTGCAGCCATGCGCCCTGGTTCTCCAGTATGACCTCAGTGGGGTTATTTCTAATTTCTGTGTCCCCAGGACATGACCACATGACTGGGGAGCCAAGAGGTGGTTTGGCACTGCTGCACCCCCTGGCCGAGGATGGGGGATGCAGCCATCCAGATCGTCTAGGGGAGTAAGATGGTCCCTCTCCCTGCATGTGCGTGTGGGTGTCCCAAGTCACCCAGCTCTAGTTAGGCTGGTTTCCAGCTCCGGAGGTGGCTGCAGCTCATTTCACACAAGTCTGCATTGAATCCAAGCAGCCCACGAGTGCCCCTGATCCCGTGGGGGGCACAGAGTGGCTTTGTGACAGGGAAGGAGCAGAGCAGGGCTGCAGAGAGGACCAGTCCTGTCCCCCAGGGGGCTGAGCGGCGGCCACCCACCCTAGCAGGGCATCAGATCCCGGCTGCAATCGCTGGGCTGCTCTGCAGGGCCCTTTGCCCTGGGGAAGAAGCGTGCTGGTCCTGCCCTTGAGAGCAGCTTCTCCTGGCCTGGAGTGGGTAGGAGGGAGATGTGGTGCAAAAAAGCATCCAGCCCTGATTTGCTTTTTAAATCCACCAAAGCAAAGGCAAAAAGAGGAGTGGGGTACCTGGTCCTTCGGGGAGGCAGCAACACGGCCAGCCCAGAGGGTGGAAGCCTCACTACGGTTTGGTTGCCAGCAACTAAAATGGCTTTTCCTTGAGTCTGGCACAGAAATCCGTGTGGCATGGCCATGGGTCTGGCTGGCCTCCGCTGATTTCCATACCCATCTTGGGCAGCCTGTGGTGGTGCTGCCGGGATGGAGGTGTGCTCCAGGCTGTGATCATCGTGTTGTACAGTGTCTGCCCAGGTAAAATGGTGTGGAGGAAACCCAGCAACCTCTCTGGTGAGAGAGTTTTGAGTCTGGCCTAGCCATGAACCAAGGTTCCATGCCAAGGTGAGTGAGCTTGGAGAGCAGGATGTGGTGGGGTTACTGCTGGGCAGAGCTTGCCAAAGGCAGAGTCCATCCATGGCAGCAAGGAAGAGTTGGGGGCTCAAGCCCCCCTTCCCAGCAGTGTGCCTGCCCTGGGGGGGCTGCCCTCGGGCCACTACTGCTCAGAGGAGCATCAGGCCTCCCTGAAAAACTGTTGAGTTTCATTCATGTAACCAGAAAAGTAAATTCTGGTGTTTGTGGTAGTTAGTGTTAAATGGGCAGTGGCTGGTGTGCCTCGGGAAACAAGCCAAGCCCTTTGAGAAGAAGAAAATGGGGTAGCACAGACCAAGCCCCAAGGTTCTCCCCCAGTCCTCCGCTCCCAGGCAGGGTATCTGGGGAGAGGCTGAAGCAGAGCTGAGCGAGAGGTTGGGATGCTCCAGCTTGGAAAGCCAATGGCTACACACGTCCCACCAGGCAGGAGCTCTCTTGGCGGGGTGCGGGAAAGAATCAGGAGGACCGATTCCTCAGGTGCAGGAGGAAATGGCGAAGCTCTCAGTCCTCCATTCCCCACTGGAGCAGGCAGCGCAGACAGGCTGGGAGAGCTGCGCTGCCTCCCCGAGCTGGAGTCTCTCGCTCTGCCTTTGTACTCGCCTGACAATACAGGAATAAAAATAACCAGGCTGCATTTGCAGAGAGATAAAAGCGAAGTTTGCCTTTTGTGTCTCTCCGGGCAGTGGGACAGCAGCACCAATGGAGCTGTGTGGACATGACACATGGGAATTTCTGACATATCTTTTCCCACTCTGACCTTGACAGACACAATAAAAAGGGGCTTTGCTGCACGCACACAGCCACTCAGTCCTATCACCAAGGTTAGTAATAAAGAGCATGTCTGTGTGTGCGCTTGTCCTCTGCTACTAACCCGCTTCACCTCTGCAGGGTGGATGTTCCCGGAGGACAGGGGCTGACTCTGGTGGTACAGGGGAGGGTGGGACAGACCTGGATCGAGAACATTTTTGCTAAGGTCTGCGTGCTTTGGCAAGTTGCTGGCTACCAGCAGCGGCTATGTTCGTGATCGCTGCAGCGTTTCAGAGCTCTGCTGCATGATACTGCATTAGATGGATATTAGAAAGCACTGTCATAAAAGCGTTTTTCCAAGCAGCTGTCGCGGCGGTCTTCTAGAAGGGGTCTTCCCAGGGATAATACCTCCAGTTTTGCTTTTATCTTCCTGCAATATTACTCTGCAAAATAGACCCCTGTCTTCACAGAGGTTTTGTGCAGGGTACCAGGGTTCCAACAGGTCTGTAGAGCTTGAATAGGTTTTAGCTGAGTTTATCAAGGAAAGGGGTGTCGTTGATGATCTCTGGTGACGCTTAAAATGCGAATGTGGAGTTTGATACCAAAGCGATGCTGGTTCACCCAGCTGGGACTTGCAGTGTGGGGCTGATAGCAGCAGAAAGGAGTGTTCAGTAATTGTCTTGTTATTATAGTTATTATTAGCTAGTATTGTTGTCGCTGTCTTCTCTCACTCTCTAAAATTGAAAGCACATTTGGCGACCGTGTTGCTCTTGGTTAACAGCCCAGCGGCAGGAACTTTCCCCATGCACTGACTCCTTGTCCCTTCCCTCCTTTCAGCATTCAGGTGTCTTTCAATCTTCCTTCACTGCTGCTAAGTCTTCCTCCAGCCAGGCAAGATGTCTATGCTGGACATGAGCGTGTTTGGGGAGGCTGCTGAATACCTCCGGAAAAGCTACACGGAGCAGCTAAAGCTTCAGACAATCCCGTTTGATGGTAAGACCCCGAGGCAGTTCTCCCATGTGTGTGCCCCAAGCCAGCCCCTTGGCCATAGCTCTCTTTGGAGATCATCCCTGTCCCTTTCCCAGTGCTGCTCCTTGTGGTCTTGCAGGTGCTGCAGAATTACCCCCACCACCCTGGGGGACAGGAAGATCTCAGAAGTAGGAAAAGCAGTTTTTTGACTTTCCCCTTGTTTGCTGAGGTGTGGGTGGAGGTGGCCCTTTGTCTTCCCTGACCCCGAGTGACAGGAGGGCTGAGGGAGATTGGCTGAGGAACTGGTGTCAGAGCCTTTTCCAGCCCCGTTTCATTTTGGAGGTGTCCACTCTGTCCCAGCCACCCTGCTGTACCACAGTTCGCTGTGCTCAGGCTCCAGGGCCCAATTTGCTCTTCTCAGTTTGGCAAATGAGAAGAGTTTTCCTTCCTCTCGCCATCCTTTGTTCACGACAGTCCAAGTGCAAGCACACGTGAAGCAGGGGACTTCTGTCAGGTTAAAAGTTGACCCTGTCAAAGTAAACATCTGCCAAACATGAAGAAAGCAAAGAAATCCTAGCTCCTATGACCAAGAATGTAGGAAGGAATAATCGCTGTCCATGTACGGACTGTATTCATGTGGCTTTCAGCTGACAATTTCAAATGGTTTTCTACATTGCAACCTGTTTTGTGTCTCCCTTTCCTTTCCTTTCCTTTCCTTTCCTTTCCTTTCCTTTCCTTTCCTTTCCTTTCCTTTCCTTTCCTTTCCTTTCCTTTCCTTTCCTTTCCTTTCCTTTCCTTTCCTTTCCTTTCCTTTCCTTTCCTTTCCTTTCCTTTCCTTTCCTTTCCTTTCCTTTCCTTTCCTTTCCTTTCCTTTCCCTTCCTTTCCCTTCCCTTCCCTTCCCTTCCCTTCCCTTCCCTTCCCTTCCCTTCCCTTCCCTTCCCTTCCCTTCCCTTCCCTTCCCTTCCCTTCCCTTCCTTTCCTTTCCTTTCCTTTCCTTTCCTTTCCTTTCCTTTCCTTTCCTTTCCTTTCCTTTCCTTTCCTTTCCTTTCCTTTCCTTTCCTTTCCTTTCCTTTCCTTTCCTCCAGGAAAGAAGCGGTCTTGGATCCCAGATGAGAAAGAAGCTTACATTGAAGTGGAAATCAAAGAATTATCTGGCGGCAAAGCCACCGTGGAAACCAAAAATAAGGATGTAAGCAAAATACCTTTCATTTCCCAAGGGAGAGCAAGTGTGTGCGGAGGGGGGGATACGTGTGACAAGATCACATCTGAAACTAGTCAAGCTCTTGCTGATAACCCTTCCATGCTCAGCGATCAGTCATGCCCCGAGGGGACACGCACCAGCAGAGTGTCAGGAACGTAGGCCAATTACTTGCCAAGAGTGGCAGCGGTTCAGCATCCCCCCCTCGAGTGTTTGCTTTCAAACACGGTTTACCTTGCGGGACAGACCAGAGAGGGGCAGTCGGGCTGGCCCAGCACCGCTCCCGGCATGGGAGGAAGGGCTGCCTGAAGGCTGCGTGCCCCAGCACAGCCCTTTTGATGCTGAACCGCTGCCTGGCTCATCTTGAAGGCTGAAACAAGAGGTAAGGGGCCAATTGGCCAATTCCTACTCGTTTTAGCTGGGATTTGCAACAGAGTGAGTGGTGCTGTTGGGAGAACAGGAGCTGGGCAAAGGGGTAGGATCAGCTGTGTCTCATGATGAGGCTCCAGCTTTCCAGCAGTAGGAGGGAGGCAAAGCAAGAAGGATCAGCTGGTATTTGTCACAATAATAGCCAGTACAAATAGCTGCAAATGAGCTTAATTAATATTCCTTTCTTGGCTACGGGAGCTACATGGCCCCACAACTTCATTACACTGCAGAGACTCACAGTGGTGTAAAACTGGGAAAAAGAACAATGACCTGACCAGGCAGTAAAAGATAGACTTTATTATTTCTATTACTCAGCACTGAGAAGTGCTCATGCCTGCTAAATTTAAAATAAATATATGTGATCATCTTTGCAAAGTGTCAAGGCTTTGAAAATATTTTTGTTTGAAACTGGGAAAAAAAGTAAAGAAATTTGCTCTCTCCAAAATAAAATTTATTGGGGAAGAGGTAGAAATTTAAAAAGTTTATTCTGATGCTTAAAAGATCTTCAGCTTCTGCAAACAAAGTGGTTTCCAAACCTTTTTTGCCGTTCCATCTTGATACTGTCTTTTTTAACAATTTGCCACGGATTTACAAAATACGAAACTATACCTACTTTCCTTGGATCAGCTTTTCCAGCAGAAACTGTTTCAAGAGGCATAATCCCAACCTTACCCTTCTATCTACCCTCCCGCTTTTAACACCTAACACCTTTTAACACCATCCACTTCCTATTCACCTGTAAAAAAAAACCCAAACAAGCCTCTTTGAAAGTTTTCATTCAATCTTTATTAGCAAGACCATTTGCTAAATCCAGCTTCTTCCATTCAGGCCAGATATGTAAGTACTATTTTCCCAGCGCTTGGCTTTGCGGGATTAAATAAATCTAGTGGTTAGTGATGGCATACAGGCTTCAGCTGTTTGCCCAAATAATGAGCAAAAGGCTGTGCTGCTGCAGGATTTTAGGCTGTGAAGAAGAGCGCAGGATGGGGGTATTGACGATGTTGTGGGATGACGTCTTGATGCCCCTCGGCTTGGACCCCCTCTGTGAGCCTCGGCCACAGTCCGTCCCTCTCGGGAGGGAATAGGTCTGGAGCTTGCTTGTCCCAGCTGGACTTTGTGGCTGGGATGCTGGTGGGGCTCCTGTAGCCCTGTCACCCCAAAACGGAGGGCAACCCTGTTGGGAGGACAGCAAGCATGGAGCCAGGGTTGTCCTCAGGATGGGACTGTTGGTGTGTCCGCCCAACTGGCAGGTTTTGGGGGAGAGGGTGTTCGGTGGGGGCTGGGGTCCATCTGATGTGTCCCCCCTCCTCCGGCAGACACGGGTGGTGAAGGAGGATGAGCTGCAGCCCATGAACCCCCCCAAGTTTGATATGATCGAGGACATGGCCATGCTGACGCACCTCAACGAGGCCTCCGTGCTCTACAACCTGAAGCGCCGCTACTCCCACTGGATGATCTACGTAAGCTGATGGCGCCAGGGACAGAGGGGTCACCCTGTGGGGTGGGGAGGTGAAGGGGTGTTGGGGCACCCCCATCCCTCACCTGCCCCCTTTGCCCCTGCAGACTTACTCGGGGCTCTTCTGTGTCACCATCAACCCCTACAAGTGGCTGCCCGTCTACACCGCGCCCGTGGTGGCAGCCTACAAGGGCAAGCGGCGCTCTGAGGTGCCCCCGCACATCTACTCCATCGCCGACAACGCCTACAACGACATGCTGCGCAGTAAGCCCTCACCTTGGGGACCCCCATCGTGGGGGGTCTGGGCTCCTGGGGCAAGGGGTGAGGTGGGTGGCACTGGCCTAATGCCTGCTCCTTCTCTTCCAGACCGCGAAAACCAGTCCATGCTCATCACGTAAGTGCCCTTCCATGCCCTCACTTGCTTGGCCCTGGTGTGAGCAGTCGAGGCCCCCCCGCGCTGCGCTCCCAGGGGAGCCCTGGGCAGACACCCCGTGCCCCAGGAGGGCCCCCCCAGCCGCGTCCCCCCCGCCCCGGCAGCTGTCGGCCCCCCCCGTCCCTTCCCACCCAGCCTGCCGCCGCGCCAGGTGACAAAGCCCGGCGCGGGCCTGGCGGGAGGGCAGGCTCCCCCGCACCCCGACAGCTGCGGGAGCTGCCGTGGGGCGCCCCGACCGCCGGCGTCCTCCGAGGAGCCAGGGGGAAGGAGAGATGGAGGCCAAGGCCAGAGGGAGATGGCGGCAGGGCTGGAGGGGCGGTGGCGGGGGAGGAGGGTGATGTGGGAGGGTGTAGGCCAGGTTGATTTCAAGTGACATATAGATAAGGGCTATATAAAGGACTCTAAAGGACTCTACACCGCTGCCAGGAGCCACGGACATTTTTAGCCTCGGCCATAGCCTAATTAGGAAAGGCAGGGGCTGCGGAGAGATGCTTGGCGCGTGTCCGGTGGCGGCTCTGCTCCCCGGCTCCCCCCCGGCTCTTTGTGATCTGGGATTACAATGGGAGAGCAGCTAACTATAGGGATGAGCTCAGTGGGGCCCACGGCCGCCCGCTCCCCACGCTGGGCACACCGGCCCCAAGGCTCGCCCAGGCAGGATTCACCCTGGCGCGGTGCCGCCGCCATCTCCAAGAGCCCCCAGCAAAGCGGGGTGTGCTGCAACTACCCGAGCGGGAGCAGGCGAGGCTGGTTCCTGGCTGATCCTGGACAGCTGAAGCCCTGGGGCCAAGGCCGTACAGCCTTGGTGGGCGCCAGCGCCTCCCGCCATATCTGCGGAGGGCAGCTGACCCCCCGCGGCACCTTCGAGGAGGCAGCCAGAGCCCGGGCTTGCAGCCGGAGGACACGGCGAGGATGTTGCTGGGTTTCGCTCCAAAGACAAACCCCAAAGACAAGCACGTACACCCCCAGGCTGGAGGGGATTGACAGTGCTGGCCTCCCCGTCCCTCTGATACTTTGCTTCTCCCTCCCGGCATGATGAGTGGGGCGGCAGATTGGCAGGGTCTCTGTTTGAAGTTTTGCCTGTTCTTTGCCTCGTGTCCTTGATCTGTGTATTTCTGTTACTCTAAGCGGAGAATCTGGTGCTGGTAAGACTGTAAACACCAAGCGGGTCATTCAGTACTTTGCCATTGTCGCAGCCTTGGGCGACACACCCGGCAAGAAATTAGTAAGACCCTCTTTTGAAACAAGTTCTTGCTGTTTTCTTCCTTTCTTTGTTATTTTTTTTTCTTTTTTTTTCCCCTTCCCCCTTTCTTCTTCTTTTTACTTTTTTTTTTTTTTTCCTTTCCCCAACTTTTTGCATTTGGAAGCGTGTTTTGGTCTGACCCACCCAGGGCTTGGCTTTCCCTTGACTTTTGAACAAGCAAGGCTTGAAATTATTCTGCTCAAGGGGAAATGGATTTTTTTTTTAATGCAGCTGCTCAATCTGTGCAGCCCAGAAGAGGTGCTTTAGATGCCCTCTTTATCTTCTCTTCCTCCTTCAACACCCCACAGATCTTCTTCTTAAGGCGCACTTAAAGAATGGAATAAGCCTGCCATTTCCCACTTTGCCTCTTTTAAGCCTTGCTTTTCATCCTTTTCTCCTTTTTTTCTCCTCTTGTTCATTTTGACCCTTTTCTACCTTGTGCTTTTCTTGCTCTTGTTTTGATTCTTGCATTTCTTTGGTGCTGGTTATTTTTGAGCTGCCCTTGCAATTGCTTATTTCCTCTTGATATGTTGAGTCTCCAGCCTGCTTTTCCCTTGTAGAAGCAAACTGGCTGCTTTAGGTATCAGACAAGCAATACTTCAGCATTATTTTCTTTACTCTTCTTTGGGTTTGGATTTAACTGTTCTTACTTTTTGACGCATTCTTTATTTTCTTGAGCTAATCTATTTAACAACTTTTTGGCATCTCTTATAAAGTTTAATCCTCCCATTTTTTTTTTCTTGGATGTTTTTTGGCACTAAATGGTCATGCCCTGCTTTTCTGACCATGCTTCTTGTGGTTCTTGCCTGGCTTTTCTGGATTTCTAAAGACAATTTTCTTTCCTTTCTCTAGGCAGCTCTTGCCACTAAAACTGGGGTAAGTGTTGTAGACTCCTAATCTTTAATGCTGAGGACAGATTCTGCTGCACCACAGAGCTATGGCAGGGTGATGAGGAATGCCTGCAAGACCTCTGCCTTGGATCTGGGAGCAAGAGCTGCCCCAGCACCTGGGCAGCATTTAGTTCTCTGCTTGGCTTTGTACCTCTCACCTTCCTATAGTTTGAAGCTTTGGTGTTTCTTCTCTTAGTGACTTTCTACCTTTCTGACTCCAACCTCTCCTTCAAGGGATCATTACTCTTCAAACGCTTGTTTCTAAGCAGGACAGTGTTTGCCTGGGTGTAGCGTGGGCTTCTCCAACCATAAGGTGAAGCCTCCACTCTCTGAGCCGTTAGTGTCTCCCCCAGCCTCAAAGCCCAGCTGAGGGCGGCGGTGCTGAGGGGCAGGGGAAGCTCCTCGTTGCCTCAGGTAGCGCTGGGTTCTGGCTGCAGACTGGGGCCCTGATGATGCCTGGACATGCCACCATCTGCGAAGACCTGAACTGGCTCAGCCACATTGCAGGTAGCTGATGTCCTCTCTGGGGTGCATTTCTGAGGTGCTCGTTTAGCTCCAGGAGCAACTGAGTGCCTTCAGAAATCCAGCAAAGGTTTAGTCCCTGGCGCTCCCAGCACCCCAAGGGCTCAGCCAGTCCAGCAGCTCGGTTGTATGTCCTTGGCCCTCGGTTTTTCTGTCTGAGCCCTGAGGGACAGACTTTAGCTGAGGCACACTCTTGGTTGGGGAGATGCTCACAGGTCTCAGGTGACTTGAGCAAACTTACTAAAAGTGAGATAACTGGGGGGCTGAATCTGTGGGTCTCGGGGCAGCCCATGGGGCAGCCCCCATTGAATTTCACAGGCCAGGCCATTTTAGATCAGGCTGAATTTAAAGATAAGAGATGAAGGGATATCCAAGTGACAAAATACAATTTGATAGCAAAGCTGTGATTCACAGCTGCTCCCTGACTCTTTTGCCCTTCACACACCTGGAGCTGCAGAGGTGGGGAGCAGTTGTGGGCCCAATATTGAAAAGACAGCGTGGCTCTTAGTGGCAGAGCCCAGGTGTTTCCCACCTAAGGAAAGCCCGGTGGACTGTAATGTGTCAGAGCATGGGCAAAAGCGCTCATGAAAAATCCTGCAGGGTCCTGTGCCTCCAAACTCTGCTATTGTCAAACCCCACTGTCCGTTGTGTGACTTGGCACAAGTCTCTTGCTTCTCTCCTCAAATTCTTGTCCTGCTTTGCCTGCATTAGGTGGGGGCTGTCTCTTTATCTTTGGACTGTGCATGTGAAACACAAATGGAAAAGCAAAGTCAGGGAGAGATTAATCTTGGGGCTTGCTCTGGAGAGCTCCAGTGAGTTCAGCAGATCGCGCCAGCTGGGACCTGTGATGTGTTCCCATCACACTGTGGCCCTGCTGTGCATGTTGTTGGCATAGGGAGCTGTAGATCAAGCCTGTTTTCTGGATCTCTTCTTTTGCAACGTGTTGTGATTTGAACTGTCCAAGGCTTTGGTTTGGTGGAAGAGAAAATGTCTGGCAGAGTCAAAGAGCCTGAAATGTGTCGGACTGTTGTGACAATGCATGCTTGCTCTCGGTTTCCATATTGTAGCAGCCTAAGAAAGGGGCTGAGGACTGCTGTGCGCAGAGAGGATGGTCTCCTGGATATTCAGAGGGACCAGTTTAGGCAAGGAGAAGCCCACGGAAAGCATTGCTGCAAAACCCAGCTCTGCTGACCCCTAAACCAAGCTGCATTGCCTCATGAGACAAGAAGATGCCTCAGGAGCAGCAGGCTCTTAAAGGCAGCTAACGAGCATAGAGGGCAGATGGTGCAAGGACCCCCACTCTGTTTCCCTGTGTTGTTGGTAACAGATCCCCTCCGGCCGGGTGGGAGCTGACTCATCCTTTGGTTTTGTTTTCCAGGGCACCCTCGAAGATCAAATCATTGAGGCTAACCCAGCTATGGAAGCTTTTGGCAATGCCAAAACCATAAGAAATGACAACTCCTCGCGTTTTGTAAGTGTCCTGGCAAGACAGAACTAACGTGTCGCGTTTGTGTGAGCTGGATGCATCGCTCGTGGTACTGTGTTTGTGTACGGTGTGAGCCAAAGGCACGTAGTAGGAAGCTAGTTCTGCTTCCTAGTGGGACTGGACTGCTAATGCCAAGCTTCTTCTGGTTACGTCAGTGCAGTAAATGGTGTGCTGGTCAGGATGAATCACCCTGGTGTCACAGCCTGTGGCTCAGCCAAAGCTGAGAGGGCCAGTGAGTGCTGGAGCTGCGACAGACAAGCACGCCCCTTCCAGGGAGTAGCATTTTTTTTTTTTTTGCTAAGCCCAGCCTGGGTCTGCTGTGGGATGTGGAGCTCGTCAGCCACAGGTCGCTTTGATGCCCGTCGTTGTGCTTTGGAGGGAAAGGGGACACGCCTGGGTGAGATTCCTCAGCACACCACAGAGCAGGAGGCTGCGGGCAGACTCAGTGTCACACTGCCTGGCAGAGGTCTTAGCTTTCAGAACAGGTCTGAGGACAGGGATCTACCTGCTGTGAGTGAGGTTTCTGCCTGCCTAGTGTTTAAAGCCTTAGGTGATGCTGTCTGCACATTCCAAACCAAAGAACTTCACCCACCTACCCCCCACAGGCCCAGTAACTTGCCTGGCATCAGCAGAAGCCTAAGCAGTGGGAAATTACCCATGTCTTGTAGTCACCTGAGGTTTCTAGGAGCTGTTCAGAATTGTACCTGTGTAGCCGAGCCCAGCACTTACCTCCTGCACATGTTTTCAGGGCAAGTTCATCCGGATCCATTTTGGCCCCTCAGGGAAGCTGGCCTCTGCAGACATTGACATCTGTGAGTAAACACGTGCCAGCCACAGCGGGGAGGGATTTCATCTCGCTATTTGTACCAATGCTGGGTCAGCTCCAGGAAAGAACAAGCCCTCCTCTAATTCCTCTGCCTTATTTGATTCTAGATCTTCTGGAAAAATCAAGAGTGATTTTCCAGCAACCCAAAGAGCGAAGCTACCACATCTACTACCAGATCCTCTCTGGGAAGAAACCAGAGCTGCAAGGTAAGGCAGCCAAAGCTGCAGCATAGCCTCTATAGCATGATAGCCTGAAAATAGGCACAAAGGGCTCTGTTGTCAGCTTTGGGGTCCACAGGGAATGATCAAACCCGGCTCACCACGCAGGTACTGCCCCCAAATGCTTTCCTAGCTGCGCAGGATCATGGGATTGGTGGATAATTCAGGGTGGAAGGGATTTCAAGAGGTCATCTGGTCCAGCATCCTTTATCCTCACAGGCTGAGAACCCAGACTAAAGCCCTTTCTGCAGCTGTCTAGTAGCAAAGAAGTGGTCCCTCAGGGTCTGTCTGCAGAGGGGGAGCAGGCTTTGCAAAGCTGCCTTGCATAGAGTCCTTGTCGTGTGGCAGGTACAGCACTGAACTCAGTATCTGCAGGCGGGAAATTTACTCATTTTGGGGTAGAGGGAGGTGTTTTGCAGCCTACTCTGAGCTCCTTCAGCCACACTGGTGAGATGACCTATTTCTGGTGAGTTTGAAAACAGCTGCACAGCTCACTCGCAGCAGTGGCCCTGGTGTAGACGTATCCTAGATGTGTTCCCCAGGACAGTCCCAGCTGACCCGAATTTGCACCGCGGCAGTCCTGCCCTCCAGGTGCCAGATCACATGGGGTGCACAGGAAACCTTTCCACACTGCAGAAAGCTGGCTGGCACAGTCCCCTGGGGTGGTCAGCCTCTTGGCTGCGGGCTCTTGAGCTTGTTGCTGGCTCAAGAACAATACCTTATTAGGCAGGTCTGGAGAGCTGTGCAGAGCAGTAATCTTATCTGGTGGTCACAAGGACATGGATGGCCACTTCTAAATCAGTCTGCAGCCAAGCCATATCCCAAGATAGCAAGCAGGAGGCACATCACAGAAGAGATGGACCCATGTGCAGACCTGCCCAGGCTTGAAAAGGGTGTTCCTCCCACCAGCTGGTGCCCTCTAGTTGAGGCTGGTGAAGCCTTACCTCTTCATCTATGCCCGGGGTTGCCCCTCTGTCCCAGCTTTGTCAGACTGGCTTCACCTTCTGCATGTCTTCCCCCAACAGATATGCTGCTGCTTTCCCTCAACCCCTACGACTACCACTTCTGCTCTCAGGGTGTAACAACTGTGGACAACCTGGATGACGGCGAGGAACTCATGGCGACAGATGTACGTGTACTTCCCTCGCACTGCACAGCCCAAGGCAGGGGCCTGGGGGATGGCACAACCTCCTTCTGGGCAGACGTGGGGATGTGTCCCTCTCTAAATCGGCTGTGAGCTCCCTCTGGTTTATTGGCAGTTGCTCTGCACATGCTATGAGCCTACAAGAAAGAGCAGAGTGACTCTGAGCTCCATCAACGGCCTCCTCCAGACAGAGAAGAGTAATTCCCCGCATTGGGAACGTCCTGTAGCACATGAGCACTTCCTACAGCTCCCATGATGAGACCTCAGTTCAGAAAACCTCCTGCTTGTGAATGCTAGGCTAGTCTTTTTGCTTTCAAATAGATCATGTGGGAGTTGGACTCACATTCAAAATCCTATGGACCAAATCCTTGGCTAGGTGCCCACTGGATAGAGCACCCTGCCCAGAGCCCCAGGATAGGGAAAGCACCTTAGGAGTCATTGGGAGAACCAACCCTTACTTCAGAGTGGTGATTTTGTGCTATCTATCTAAACTGCTTTGTCTCTCCTCAGCACGCCATGGACATCTTGGGCTTCAGCAACGATGAGAAATATGGCTCCTATAAAATAGTGGGCGCTATCATGCACTTCGGCAACATGAAGTTCAAGCAAAAGCAGCGAGAAGAGCAGGCAGAGGCTGACGGCACTGAAAGTGAGTTTGGCTCCACGCTGCCAGATCTGCCCAGCCTGGGCTGGGCATGCAAATCCCTTCAAGTGCAGACTGTGATAACTTCCCTGGCCTGGTCTGTGAAGGTCAGTGACCATGATCCCAAGCAACCACACTGTCTTGGGTCCTGCTGTAGGTGCAAAAAAAGGCCTGTCCTTCAGCAGGCACGTTTAGGACAGCCTTGTCTGCAGGCACTAGGTGGTCTGATCTGCATCAGACTTGCCTCGGCAACACCACAGGCTGCCACACCCTGTCCGTGCTTCACCTTGTTCAGTCCTCTACCCCTCATCAGCTCTTGTCTTGCACCTCATTAGACAGCCTTCCAGAGCAGGTCATCCACAGAATATGAGCCAGGCCGTGATCAGGACTGCAAGGACCTGCTCAAGTCACAGCTTCCTGAAGAGCAGTTAGAGTAGGATACAGTCACTGGCTAATACTTTTCCTTGTTTGTTGCTTAGGAAAATCCAATGCAAACCATAGATCTAAGAGAACAGTCAGGCTGCAGAGCAAACCTGAAAATTCAGAAAAGTCAGAGGTCAAATATTTTCTATTGCTTTTGCACTGCTGTGTTATGCCTGGCTCCCAGGCATAATGGAGCGAGCTTCAAGGAGAAGGTGACTTTCTAGCATGTGGAAGGATGAGAAGGCAGAGCCCTATCACTTAACTGGAAGGTTTAAGCAGTAACTATACATCAGCTGAGGCAGAGATCCAGCAGAAATGACTACCTGGATCAGACCTTGTCATGGTAACATTCATGAAGGAAGAGTTCCACTTGCTTGAGGAATGTCAACACAGGATTCAGCTGCTCCCTGGTAATGAAAGAACATTTTGATCAAGCAGTGATTTCCCCACAGAGGTGATTTTCTAGCTACAGTCTGCTATTAGGAGCCTATGAAAGATAAGCAAGAAAAATCACCTCTCTTCTGGTCAGTTCCAACTCACTGCATGGGAATCAAGCTTCTACTGGAAAATGCATAGAAATCCTCAGCTTAAGAAGACTCAAAAACCTGATAGGCACCTGACAAGGTGCAGCAGGTCTGCTATGGCCATCTTCTCCAAACAGTAACTTCTCAGGCAGGAGGTCCATCATACATTAAAAGCATCATACAATATCTAAGATGGGAAATCACAATAAACACTGGAGGAGACTCTGGAGCAGGTGGCAAAACTAGTGTAGTTAGCACTGATCAGTAGAAGAGCCGGTAATTTTTTTTTTTTATTTTGGTTTTTTTTTTTTTTCCTCCCCGGGGCTTCCTTGCTGGCTCCTCATGCCCTTGTACTTTTTTACAGATGCTGACAAAGCTGCCTACCTGATGGGAATCAGCTCAGCTGACCTCATCAAGGGGTTGCTCCATCCTCGTGTGAAAGTGGGCAATGAATATGTGACCAAAGGTCAGAATGTGGAACAGGTGAGCGTGCCAGGACACAGGCTCAGTACTCATGCTGATGTGTGACTCCTCTGCAGGCAGGCCCCTTGTGTAATGTTCTCTGTACAGGGCAACTGGTGCTTTAGTTCACACTCTTGGGTTTAGGAGACTCCAGAGCAGCATAAGAAAATCTGTCCACAGTTACTGGCTTTTAGCAGCTGGGAAAGTTGGTAGAAGGGCTGGAGATAACTTTGGATATTAACCAAGGCTGGAGGATCAATGCAGTATCTTTGAAATGTGGGTTGGAACACAGCCAGAAGAGGTCCAGTTTCTATGGATCTGCTTCAGAGATGGTCACACTCTCATGAAGAGTTCAGCTCTGGAAAATAGAAAACTCATCTAAATACTCATCTAAAACTCACCTAAACTGGTCTTGTGTGAGACTCAAATGCACCAAAAATGTATCTTGTCAGATTCCAGCCACATCACAGTTAGGAACCCAAACCTGGCCTGGATAGTACAAGCCAGTCCTCGAGTAAAATTCCAGAGGACATTAGGAACTGGTGTCTTATCCAAAGTGAGCTGTAGGCTCCTGCCATGCACAAGGCTTCTGAAAATATCACTTTAGGCTGAGTTTGTATCCTAAGACTTTGGAGGCAAAGACCAGGCCAGCGACACGAGAACACACTTGTGAGCATGTGAAAACTAATCTTGAAGCATATCCTGTAACCATGAACTCCCTGGATCTGTCCTTTGTGTGCCAAGAGGAGTTCTCTTCTTCAGCTTCTAGCTTCTACAAAAGCAGGGAGAAGCATAGGTGCTCATGACCTGCTCTATGATTTGCTTTGGCAGGTTGTCTATGCTGTGGGAGCCCTGGCTAAAGCCACCTATGATCGCATGTTCAAGTGGCTGGTGACTCGGATCAACAAGACCCTAGACACCAAGCTGGCCAGACAGTTCTTCATCGGAGTACTGGACATTGCAGGCTTCGAGATCTTCGATGTGAGTTCTGCAGGCCACCTGCAATTGGTTTGGGGGAATGTTGTAGCTAGACAGCTCAGTTCTCTAGTGTCTGGCAGCTCTATCTCCTCCAAGAAACTGCTGGCCTTGGTGAGAAAAAGAGCTCTTGTCTGAATGAATTTATCTGGAGCAAATAGGCAGCTCACAAGGACTGTTCTAACACTGCTGTAGGCACATCTCCTATGATTCCTGGCTACCTGCTCTGGTAGCAATCCAGCTGAGCCTAGCAGAGATCGCTCTTCACACCCAGACAAAGCAGAAGAGTGAATCCCTTGGTGTCTGGAGCTCCTTCTTCTGACGCAGGTTTGTTTTGTTCTTGCAGTACAACAGCTTTGAGCAGCTGTGCATCAATTTCACCAATGAGAAGCTGCAACAGTTTTTCAACCACCACATGTTTGTCCTGGAGCAAGAAGAATACAAGAAGGAAGGCATCGAATGGGTCTTCATTGACTTTGGCCTGGACCTGCAGGCTTGCATCGACCTGATTGAGAAGGTAAAGCATGAGTCAGGGCACAGGAACGGTACTTCTGGTAGGCGGCTTCTTTGCAAAGACTGGAACAATGAGAGGTGCTCTGCTACCAGAAATGAAATTATTCCCTCCCCAGTCAGTGGCAAGTGCCCAACTTTGTTTTCCCCACACTTACAGCTCAGAGCCTCCAGCCCATTGAGTCATTTTTGACACAAATTTTGGTTTTATGAAACCACAGAGACTCTGTTCCTACCCACCGGTGAGCCACAATACCTGGTGTGGCCTTTTCCTCCAGAGAACAGTGATCTCTGCCCCTTTTTTCCTACCCACTTGCTGCCCCTCGGTGCCCCTTGAGTACATGCCGATTCAGAGCACCTTGTATAAAGTATTTCCACCATTGCATGGAGTAAACTCAGCCTTCTTTTTGGAAAGGAGCAAACCTATCAGGATACTGGAGAGGATGTCCCCTTCCCAACAATCTGATGGACGTGGGCAAGCCCCAATGTCTTGCAGGCCTGGCCAGTCCCACTCCAGCTGGAGGTCAGATGCAGCCTGGAATACACCAGTGATAGCTTGCCCCGTGGTCATTGTCTTGCACCATTTCTCTGAATGAGGCGAGGTCTCCCAAGTCAAGCCTTGCCTCACCTTGGTCAGTGGCACAGAGAATCCCCATTCTGGGATGGGACGTGGAAATGCTGATCTCAGACCTCTTTATACCACCTTCTCCCTGCAGCCACTGGGGATCCTGTCCATCCTTGAAGAGGAGTGCATGTTCCCAAAGGCATCTGACATGTCGTTCAAAGCTAAGCTCTACGACAACCACATTGGGAAGTCGCCCAACTTCCAGAAGCCTCGGCCAGATAAAAAGCGGAAATACGAAGCCCACTTTGAGCTGGTGCACTACGCTGGTGTGGTACGTCCCGTGTCGGCTCTTCTGCAGCATTCACACCTTCCCCCTTGCAGGGCTGTCCTTACCTTTGCCTCTCTCCTCTGGTGACAGGTGCCGTACAACATCATTGGGTGGCTGGACAAGAACAAGGACCCCCTGAATGAGACAGTGGTGTCCGTCTTCCAGAAATCCCAAAACAAGCTCCTGGCCTCCCTCTATGAGAACTACGTGAGCTCTACTTCAGGTGAGGAACAGCCTCACCATTTTTTTGACCTCGGTCTCTCCCTCCCTTTGCAGCAAAGCCTCCTTGCTCCCACACCCAGCTGTAGGTGCAGTATTCCTGCACCTAGCAGCTCGGGCAAAGGGAAGACCACTAAAAACCTCCCTAACGTGGGTGGGTGGGTGGGTACTCTGGACATGCAGTGCTGGCCTAGGGGCTTTAGATGGGTGGTTAGGACCAGGCTGAGCTTGTGCAGTGCTGTAGAGTTGTCCTGGTGGCCTGGAGACTCAGGATATGCGAAGGGGTCTTTTGTTACCAAAAGCTGAGGAGCAACACCTGGAGTTGGGTGCTGTGGGAGATGGTTTTGGTGGTCTGCAGCTTTGCTCTGTGTCAGGGCACTACTACCTCTGCTTTACAGAAAGCAGGGGCTGTCAGCATTTCAGGGGTGTCTGGGGGTGCTCCTGAGTCCTTCAAGCTGGGCAAATGTTTTGCTGATGTAATTAATCAATGTTTCAACCAACAGAGGAACCTCACAAGCCAGGGACCAAGGAGAAACGTAAAAAGGCAGCTTCTTTCCAAACAGTGTCACAGCTGCACAAGGTAAGAGCCAGCCCCTCATCCAAGACCATGAAGGAAGCATGCTCAGAGTGTCCCAGTATCAGTCCCACTTCCCTGACCAGACTCTGGGTTAACTTGCACATGAGCTCCTGGGGCCTGAAGGACCACCAGGGCTCCTGAAAGACCACCACTAGGCAGAAGCTCCTAACACCCCTTCATCCCCGGGCAAGGGGCCTGTGCCTGGCAGAGTCCCAGCCGTATCCCTGTGCTGCTAGGGAAGGACACGAGGCTCCAGGCCGGGAGAGCGATGGCTCCCTTTGAGCTGGCGCTTGTGCTGCTTCTGCCCACGTGATGCTTGTGCTGCCCGGCAGCTCCTTCGCCTTTGAGAGAGCGGCAGTTAAGACTTGTAGTGATGTTTAGATAATGTATTACATGAACATCACTTTAAGTCTGTGCTACTTCTCTCCTCATTCTTGTCAGCGGGAAGGACAGCCTTTGGGCAGAAGAAAATGGAGGAGGATCTTACAGGTCACTGAGCAGGCAGCTCTCTGCTGTCCTGCCCAGGGAGGTGGCCTGAGCTATTTTACAGCTCAGGATAACACACCTCCCCGTTCCCATGCTCACCACAGGAGTTATTTGTCCACCCCAGAGCTTAAGCAACTGGAAAACAGCACAGAGGGGTATGTGAGCCCAAAGCTGTGTCCTGCCATGACAGCCTTGTGGTGACGGGATGCTCAAAGAGGGCACTGCTTGTGTCGGAGCTCCTGTTCAGGGAGACGTGTGACTTTCTTCCTCCTGAACAAGTCACAGGCCTTGAGGAAAGGTGTCTGTGGTGGGAAGTTGCTCCATGATGACACGCAGCTGTGGGAAGGCAGTCCCTTCCCCGAGCTGGGCCTGGGCAGGCTAAGCCTGGACGAGCAAGGGAAGGCAGCCTGGAATGATTGAGGGTGCAGATGCCTTTCCCACAAGAAAAGGCAGGGCCGTGTCTTGGTTTGAGCCCTACCTTGGAAAGAAAAGGAGGCCCAGGCTGGATCGGCAGGTCCCTCTGTCACTGCTGAAGGGCATGGGCAGCACCATGGAGGTGCAGGGAGAACCTGATGAGATGAGGACTGCAGCCAATGTGGATGCCAGCACTGGATTTGTAGGGTGCTGAGCACAGGGCTGATGGGCACCAGCAGAGCTGTGTACCAGGAATATGCTCAGTCCTGTATTCCTGTCTCTCCCTTGCAGCAAAGCTTTACCTACAAATTCTTGGGAAGCATCTGGCTCCTCTCTGGCATAGCAAAACCTGCAGGTGCCATTTGGCATGTCTGCCAGCCCAGTCCCCACTGCTCCCACCCTGACAGAAGGCAGTGGTCCTGCTATGGGGCTGGGGATGTCCTGTTGGCAGGACAGCAGAGAGCAGCCAAGCAGGAGGAAATGCCCCCTCTCTCATGAAGAGTGGTAAGGGGCTCTCTGCCTGCTCTCTCCCAGCCTGTGGGTGGAAGGGCCTGGAATGAAGTGTTGTAGGGGAGCAGAGCTGTCACCTCATGCCTCATCCCCTGTGTCTGCCCTACAGGAGAATCTCAACAAGCTGATGACCAACCTGCGCTCCACTCAGCCCCACTTTGTCCGCTGCATCATCCCCAATGAGACAAAGACCCCAGGTATGCATGGACTGAGACAGCAGCACCCTGGCAGTTCCCTTGGGCGACATCCACATGTGGGAGCTGTCAGCGACTCTTGCACCTGCCTTCTCCCCAACCCTTTTCTTGCAGCAGTCCTGCTGCCACTGAGACCCAGCCCCATCTCAGTGTGGAAACCCCTGTGACCCACGCCAATCTCCTCTACTGGGGAGAATGAGTTATGCCAGGCTCCCATTTTGGCTGTGCGTTGATGGTTGGGCTGCCTTGTACTCGTGTGTAACAGCAGGCATGGATGAGTCTTTCAGGCTGACTTCCACCATCTGAGGCGGTGGAAGCACTGGTGCTCAGCATAGGCCCACAGGACAGGTTAACATCCGCATTCAAAGCCATGGGCTGTTTCTAGAGTTCAGGGCCATGCTGCAGCTCCATTTCCCATGTCTGCCTGGGCTGAGTGTCTGCTCCATCTTTGTTCCCACCCATAGGAGCCATGGATGCCTTCCTGGTTCTGCACCAGCTGCGGTGTAACGGTGTCCTTGAAGGTATCCGCATCTGCCGTAAGGGATTCCCCAACAGGATCCTCTACGCAGACTTCAAGCAGCGGTAACTCCCTCTTCTTCCTTGCCCAGCAACTCACGCGTGTTCTGAGGGGAGACGGACTTACCCTGCCCCTGACCTGCTCCCCAGCTTGTGCAGGGCTGGTCTGGACCACCACAATACGCCCAATGCACGTACAGTCCGGGATAGCTCTGTGGTGCCAGACATGGATAGTTTGGTGCCAGACATGATGGGACAGCAGGGCTGGTGATGTCTGAAGACGCTGAATGCAGACCTGGTGCAAGTGGATGGTGACAAGGCCCAGGTCCTCCAATCCTTGCTCAGATTTCTCTCTGCCCCTGGGATCCTTAACTTTCTCCAGCTGGCCTCATCCACCCTGCTTGGCCTGGACCTGACCAGGCATGGTGAGGCAAGTGGCCTCCTCCTGCACAGTCTTGTGTTCAGGGACTAAGATCTGACATGGTTCCCTGGTGCCTGCTCTGCAGAAGAGCCCATACTTCACCCTGAAGCTCCTGGTTCATACACAGCACCAGCCTGTGCTTCAGCAATGTGCTTCCAGGGGGAGCTGGTGTGGCTGGGGTACAGTGATGATGATGACGGAGCCATCAGCTCTGTGCTGGGGTTCTCTGCTTTGTCCCTGCAGCTACCGTATCCTGAATCCAGCAGCCATTCCAGATGACAAGTTTGTGGACAGCAGAAAAGCCACAGAGAAGCTGCTGAGCTCCCTGGAGCTGGACCACTCGCAGTACAAGTTTGGTCATACCAAGGTGAGACCAGGCAGCTGGTCCGTGGGAGGGAGACACTGCCCCTCCTGTCTCCCTGCAATCCCAGTTTGCTCTCCGTTCTCCCAGCTTGCTCTGTGCCTGGCCACAGTCCTGCTGAAACCCTGCGCTCTGCAGGTGGCCCTTGAAGGGATTGAGGAGGGCAGAGGAAGATGCAGACTGGGAAGAAATAGGTCTGAGCAGAAGGTCACTGCTGCCTGACCTCATCCCACCCAACACAGCAGCTAGTCTCTGCTGGGGGCTGCGAGGGATTGAGTGCAGGGCAGGGAGATTTGGTGCTCAGCTGTGCCTGTGCCTCGTGTGGGTGCACCTCCAACCAGGGCAGAGCGTGGGTGTGCGCCCGTGCAGGGAGGGCACCTAAACCTGCAGTGCGTAGCCCTCGCTGCTCTGTGTATCCCTGCTTTGGGCTGCATGTGGCCCAGGTCTGCCTGACAGGTTTTGTTACCCCTCAGCCCTCTGTCCTCTCTGCTGTTGACTCTGTTCTCACCCTCTTGCCTGCAGGTGTTTTTCAAGGCTGGTTTGTTGGGCTTCCTGGAAGAGATGCGAGATGAGCGTCTGGCCAAGATCCTGACCATGCTGCAGGCCAGAATCCGTGGGCACCTCATGCGTATTGAGTATCAGAAGATCATCAGCAGGAGGTAGAGTTGTGGGGGAAGGTAGAACCTTGTGAACATCTCCTCTTGTTCCTTCTGCACATTTCAGTGGGTTTGAACTGTGGGGCTTGCCTATGGCTGGCAGTGTCTGGGTGAGGCCCTGTCCTGAAGAGATGAAGACGGCTCTGCGAGAAGTCTGACATGGGCCTGGTAGGGAGGGTCAGTGTATCTAGGTGGTTGGGAGCCTTTGGTTTCCACTGGAAGATTCAGAGATATGTAGAGTGAGGAGACCTGACAGCCAGGCCACACCACCCATCCCACTAGGGCCATTACAGTGGGCAGACAATGTGCCATTCATGCAACATGCTGCCAGTTGCCCTCCTGGTGAAGAACAGAGCCATGCCCAGGCCTACAAAAGCCAGGTCTCTGCTGCAGTGAATGGGAGGTGGGGAATTTACACCCATGATGATGCTGCACTTGTATCCCTCCAGGGAAGCCCTCTATACCATTCAGTGGAACATCCGGGCCTTCAATGCTGTCAAGAACTGGTCCTGGATGAAGCTGTTCTTCAAGATCAAGCCTTTACTCAAGTCTGCTCAGACTGAGAAGGAAATGTCCAACCTGAAGGAGGAATTCCAGAAGCTGAAAGAGGCTCTGGAGAAGTCTGAGGCTAAGAGGAAGGAGCTGGAAGAGAAGCAAGTCTCCATGATCCAGGAGAAGAATGACCTGGCTCTCCAGCTGCAGGCAGTGAGTACCTCACCCTGTCTCTGGAAGTGTAAAGGTAGCGCAGGGCCCATGGGTAGAAGAAGGAGCAGACTGTGCTAGATCCCTCCTTCAGCCTCTGGCAGTTCTGAGGCCCCCTTATTGCCACAATCTGTTTGAAATGCAACGTTAGACTCAGTGCAAACCTGAAGCAATGTCGCAGACTTGCCATCTCAAGGCTGCCGTGGGGATTCATGCTCCCTTGGCTCTGGAAAGGGTGATCTCCTCACAAGAGGGTGGGAGGGATGCCAGTGTTTGCCCGGCAACTGTGGCTAATCTGTGCTGGTTCCATGCCAGGACAGTGTCAGTCCACTGTTTCCTTCCTCTGGCAAGGTTTAGTTGCTGTTAGCTCTTTGGCCCTGGTCAGTGTTAGTTCCGTGGGCTTTGAAAACGGACAGTGACTGGAGCTGTCTTTTTTTGTACACCTGAGCACCTCGGGCTTGCTCTGCCCCTTCCACCAGGAGAGGTTCAGCTTTGAGCCAGGATAGCATGGCTGACAGCTTGCTGGTATGTGCCTGGGACAATGGACGAGCACTGTCTCTCCTGTGCCTTTCCCAGGAGCAAGACAACCTGGCAGATGCAGAGGAACGCTGCGACCTGCTGATCAAGTCCAAGATCCAGCTGGAGGCCAAGGTGAAGGAGCTGACAGAGCGTCTGGAGGATGAGGAGGAGATGAACTCAGACCTCACAGCCAAGAGACGCAAGCTGGAGGATGAGTGTGCAGAGCTGAAGAAGGACATCGATGACCTAGAGATCACGCTGGCCAAAGTGGAGAAGGAGAAGCATGCCACGGAGAACAAGGTAACTGACCCTCCCTGCAGAGTACAGCCGCATTACCCTGGGGCCTCAGTGCTTGTGGGGGCACCAAAGAGGAACGTCAGCGACACAGGGTGCTGGTGTGTGGGAGCTGGGGCAAGGAAGAGCGCAAAAAGGAGAGGGCAGAACCCTCTGGTGTCCTGCCTCATAGGACAGGAGTGGTATGGGCAAAAGTTCTGTGCAATGGCAAGTAACGTGGGACAAACTACCTGGTGGAACCAGCCTGGCCAAGGGGGAGGGGCTGACTGCTGCTGCAGTGCCAAGCTGCTGTTGATCGTGGGCTCCTGCCTTTCATGGGTCAGGCTGCTGTATTATCTTTGCTTCTCCTGTTCCTGAGAAGTTGCACTTGATTTTTTACCTCACTGATGTAGGTTAAAAACCTGATTGAAGAGATGGCTGCTCTGGATGAGATCATTGCCAAGCTGACGAAAGAGAAGAAGGCACTGCAAGAGGCCCATCAGCAGGCCCTGGATGACCTGCAGGCTGAGGAAGACAAGGTCAACACACTGACCAAAGCCAAGGTCAAACTGGAGCAGCAAGTGGATGATGTGAGTCACAGGCCAGTGACAGTGAAGTGAGAGAGGTTTGAGTCTCACCTCCAGGGGAGCCCAAAGGCTGGCCCTGAGTGGGGCCTTGAGCGGGGGATCGTTATCAGATCCCATTTAATATGGCCAGTTGATGAATAACCTCATTGACAACCTACCACTGAACCAAGTAGTGGTCTAGAGTGCCTCATGGAGAGCAGTGCTGGGCTGAGGGAATGGGTTTGAAACAGCTCTGGCTCTCAGGGCTGGGTGAAGTTCCCACAGCAATGAACACGGGAAGGTTGGGGCTACAGAGGGTCCCTTCCCTCCCTAGCCTGTCTCCCTTCATTCTCCAGCTGGAAAGCTCTCTTGAACAAGAAAAGAAAGTCCGCATGGACCTGGAAAGAGCAAAGAGGAAGCTTGAAGGAGACCTGAAGTTGACACAAGAGTCTGTAATGGATCTGGAGAATGACAAACAGCAGCTGGAGGAGAAACTCAAAAAGTGAGTGTGTGATATGTATCTGGGTTGTGTGCTTACTCTGCCAGGCCAGCGCCCACCTCTAAATCAAGTGGACGTGTGGCCTCTGCAGGGGCTGCTGGGATGTGGCTTTGAGCGCTGCTGGTGTGATCAGTCCAGGCAAAATGAGGGCTTGGTTTTCCTGGGCACTGTGCAGAGATGCTGAGGAGCTCGCCAGCTGCACAGACCAGTAGATCAGGGTGCTGTAGACCTTCCTCTGTACATGGAGTTGGAGAGGAGAGACTTGCCTGGCAGGAACCTAACACAGAGTTGGGGCCTCAGCTATAAGTACAGTTTTCATCACTCGTGTCCCATTCTTATTGGGGAAGTGGAGAACAACACCTAGGGACCTCATAGGGAGAACCTCAGAGCCAGGTTGTCTGCTGGTTTGGCCACTCCAGCCCTCCCTCAGAGCAGTCCATCCGCTGCTTCTTACCCCTGCAGTCCCTTTCCTGGGTGGGTTGGTTTGTCCTCTGGACCTGGGTGTTAGAGTGCAGGGAACAATCCTCCTTAGGCTTCAGGAGCCAGGGGGACTTGGCAGGACAGTGTTTGTCTGACCAGAGGCTCTGCCTTCTTTCTACACAGGAAAGACTTTGAAGTCAGCCAGCTGAATTCAAGGATTGAAGATGGGCAAGTGACTGAGGCCCAGCTGCAGAAGAAGATCAAGGAGCTCCAGGTATGGTAGGAAGAACTGTTCTCACAGCCCAGGAGTCCTAAATTTCCATCAGATGTAACGTGCTGGGGGATCCCTCTCTGAGCACAGGGGCATCTCCTTGGCAGGAGTGATGAAAAGGGCGTTGTTAGCAAAAGCAAAGCCCTCTGCCAAAATGTGATGGACTGAAAATTAAAGGATGAACTATTGAGGTGAATGCTAGCACCAGCATGAGGAACAGCTTCTAGGATGCAATTCTCTGCTTAGTCTAAAACCTTAAATCTGGTGCCCAAACTCTGAAGATCCAAATCGAGTATGTTTGGCTTCTTCCCAGCAAAGACAGGACCCCAGGTTCAGACCGTTTGTATGGAGGCTTCCCACTGAAGGGAGGCTATTATCAGCCTGGATCCTGATGGCAGGGTACAGAGGAGGGCAGGAGCTCTGCAAAACGGGCTACCAAGGAGCACCAGGCACGCTTCCCTCAGAGAATCCCAAAACAGCCCCAGTATTTGCTCCAGGCTGTTTCACCCCAGGGTCAGAGGAGACACTTTGCTCCATTGCGGGGAGCGAAGACGCCGGAGCTTCACCAGGTTACTGCCTTATTCTGTCTCTTCCAGGCCCGCATCGAGGAGCTGGAGGAGGAGCTGGAGGCTGAACGTGCTGCCAGAGCCAAGGTGGAGAAGCAGCGGGCAGAAGTGTCACGGGAGCTGGAGGAGCTGAGCGAGCGGCTGGAGGAGGCCGGTGGGGCAACGGCCACGCAGCTGGAGATGAACAAGAAGCGGGAAGCAGAGTTCCTGAAGCTGCGGCGGGACCTGGAGGAGGCAACCCTGCAGCACGAGTCCACGGCGGCTGCCCTGCGGAAGAAGCACGCAGACAGCGTGGCGGAGCTGAGCGAGCAGATTGACAACCTGCAGCGTGTCAAGCAGAAGCTGGAGAAGGAGAAGAGCGAGATGAAGATGGAGGTGGATGACCTATCGTCCAACATCGAATATCTCACCAAGAACAAGGTGGGCACTGGTTCTGAACAGGGCAGGGTCAGCTCTTCTGTGAAAATCAGTGCAACTGTTTGCCGTGTGTTCAGCACAGCCGCGTCCATGGGATGTTGTCCTGGGTAGCTCTTTGCCATGGCAAAGTCCCACTTTTTCACCAGGTGTACCTCGTCCCTGTGTCACTATGGCAGTGCTTGCAGGAGGCTTTGCTTGTCCTAGTCAAGTCGGGAAGACCTAGCAAGGCATTTCCTGGGAGACTGACTGCAGAGAGCCGCTGTTAGCTTAGCAGGGACACGAGAGTTCTGGCAGGGTCCTGCTCTCTGCCTTGTGTGCACATGGGGTCAGCGGAGCAGGGCAGCGAGGTCCCAGAGTGCTGCAGGTGCTGAGCAGCTCCTCCTGGGAGAACGGTACTGCCCAGGCAGGGGTGGGTCTGACGGAGGCTTTGCTTGGTGCCTGCAGGCCAACGCTGAGAAGCTGTGTCGCACCTACGAGGACCAGCTGAGCGAGGCCAAGTCCAAAGTGGACGAGCTGCAGCGACAACTGACCGACGTGAGCACGCAGCGGGGCAGGCTGCAGACTGAGAACGGTAGGTGGGGGCGGCAGCCAGGGACGAGGGATGGCCTGGGGCTGGTCTTGCACTGGGGCATCTGAGTCGGGGAGCTGTGGTTCAGCCGGGCGGACAGGCCTGATTCTCCCATGGCCAATAAAAAATAGCAGGAGCTTTGTCTGGCGTGGAGGGGAGTGGGATGTTTGGGTTGTGCCTCCGCTCAGGCCTTGCAGAGGTGCTGTATAGCTTGGCCAGGAAGAGGACCTCTGTGGTGATGCCAGTTGTGCTGGGAGATGTGCTGTGATCTCAGGCGTCAGAAGGAGGGGTTCCTAGCGGGCCTTCCCTGCCTTTAGCTGCTGGTGTGCAGCTCTGCCCATGGGCCCCAGCCTGCCTGGGTGGGGATACGGCTGGGACTGCTGGAGGTCTCCATGCAGCTGAAGGCCACAGGCTCTGGGGGGGTGCGGGCTAATGCAGATTGCAGCCCTCAGGCCCCAAAGTAGCTGTTTTGGCTCTGTCTGAACCCAGGGGAGCTTAGTCGGCTGCTGGAGGAGAAGGAGTCCTTCATCAACCAGCTGAGCCGCGGCAAGACCTCGTTCACACAGAACATCGAGGAGCTCAAGAGGCAGCTGGAGGAAGAGACCAAGGTGAGCCTTCTAGGGCATGGCTGATCTCGGAGTGACACACGTCTCGGGGACTGGGACATGTGTCCCACTGTGGCAGTGGCCCAGATTCTTGGACTGGGGAGGTGGGACATACCCTGCCCACAGGAGCCCCAAGGGCAGCTCTTAGCCTGGGAAAAACAAAGTTCCCTTCCGCTGCCCCCAGCCCCGGTGCTGTGGCCGGTGTCCTGGAGCCTGGGGCCAGCTGCTCCTCTCACGATCTCTCTCTTCCTCAGAGCAAGAATGCCCTGGCCCATGCCCTGCAAGCCTCCCGGCACGACTGTGACCTGCTGCGGGAGCAGTATGAGGAGGAGGTGGAAGCCAAGAGCGAGCTCCAGAGGAACTTGTCCAAAGCCAACGCGGAAGTAGCCCAGTGGAGAACCAAATATGAGACAGATGCCATCCAGAGGACGGAGGAGCTGGAGGAAGCCAAGTGAGTCTCATAGCAGGAGGCTGTTCCTTGCAGGTGACAGGCTTCTTCTGTTCAAAGATGGGGCTTTCCCAGACCCCAGGGTGAGACTGCACCCTCCTGCCCAAACTTGAGGCTGTTTGGGCAGGCAGTGGCCTCCCCTCCTCGGAGCAATGGGATGGGACGACACTTGGGCTGGGAGCGCTCATCCCTTGCTGCCATCGGCAGGAAGAAGCTGGCCATCCGGCTGCAGGAGGCGGAGGAGGCAGTGGAGGCTGCCCACGCCAAGTGCTCCTCGCTGGAAAAGACCAAGCACCGGCTGCAGACAGAGATCGAGGACCTCTCGGTGGACCTGGAGCGTGCCAACTCGGCCTGCGCTGCCCTGGACAAGAAGCAGCGCAACTTTGACCGGATCCTGGCCGAGTGGAAGCAGAAGTATGAAGAGACGCAGGCGGAGCTGGAGGCATCGCAGAAGGAGTCACGCAGCCTGAGCACAGAGCTCTTCAAGCTCAAGAATGCCTATGAGGAGTCCCTGGACAACCTGGAGACCCTCAAGAGGGAGAATAAGAACTTGCAGGGTAGGACTGGGCTCAAGCTCTCCCCTTGGACTCTCTCACGGGCAGCCTGTGGCTCCCTTGTCCTCAGCCATGTGGTGCGACCGGGGTCCCATGTAGGCAGGGGGCAAACCGTGCTGCTCAGCCAAGCCTGGCCCATTTCCTCCTCGAAGGGTTGCAGCAGCCCAGTGAGGAAGCCAGCATGTGTCCTGGCTTCTGGGGCCACTCTGGGCAGACAGACAGTGTCACTTGGCTCCTGTTTGGAAATGGTGCATGTTTTGCCATGGCTGTGGCATGACACTGGCTTGGGGGTGTTCCTCTTGGACAAGGAGGTCTCTGTGGGTCCTTAATGCCTCTCCCGTGTCCTCTCCTTCACCCAGACTGCCGGGGAGCACAGCAGGGCCCAGAAATGTCCCCAAGCACAACCTCAGCTGCTCTCCAAGGGGCTGGGGGGACATCAGCTGAGCCTTGGCAGGGGGATGGGGAAATCACCTGCACAGGGCTGTCCCCACAAACTCATTCCTGACCAAACACCTTCTGTCCCTGCCAGAGGAAATCGCTGATCTGACCGACCAGATCAGTCTGAGTGGCAAAACCATTCATGAGCTGGAGAAGCTGAAGAAAGCCCTGGAGAGTGAGAAGAGTGATATCCAGGCAGCTCTGGAGGAGGCTGAGGTGGGTCCTTGTTTCCCACTGTGTGCCCACTGCCCTCAGGAGCCACTGGCCCACCCTGCAGCTGTGGCTGGGGGCTGCTGGAGCAGCAACCCACACCACGCTGGCGGGGTGATAGTGCTGAGCTGGGCTGGGACCCCTGGGCGCCCCCCTCATGGGGGGGGTGTGCAACCACAGCAAGGCACTGGGGTGGCTCCACCTGCCCTGCACCCCGTAGCTCTGGGCTGGGGGGCAAGGCCAAGCTGGGGGGGGGTGCTGAGGAGATCTCTCCCTGGGGGCCACCTTCTCATGGCTGCTGCTGTCTCTAGGGTGCCCTGGAACATGAGGAGAGCAAGACTCTGCGCATCCAGCTGGAGCTGAACCAGATCAAGGCTGATATAGACAGGAAGCTGGCGGAGAAGGACGAGGAGTTTGAGAACCTGAGGTGTGTGTGGAGAGGGGAGAGGCTGGGCCATTGTGGCAGGGGCAGAGCTGGTACTGTGGCCCTGACAGGGATGCCCCAGACTGGCTGTCCCCAGGGGGGACTGGGCTGATGCATCATCCCTCCCGCAGGCGCAACCACCAGCGCGCCATGGACTCCATGCAGGCCACGCTGGATGCGGAAGCCCGGGCCAAGAACGAGGCTGTCCGGCTGAGGAAGAAGATGGAGGGAGACCTGAACGAGATGGAGATCCAGCTGAGCCACGCCAACCGCCAGGCCGCCGAGTTCCAGAAACTGGGCCGCCAGCTCCAGGCCCAGATCAAGGTTGGACGGGCGATGGGCTCGGTGCTGGCCCCGCTGCCAGCTCCAGCTCCCGCCTGTCCCCACTGACCCCACGCTGCCCGGCAGGACCTGCAAATCGAGTTGGATGACACTCAGCGCCACAACGATGACCTGAAGGAGCAGGCAGCTGCCCTGGAGCGCCGCAACAACCTGCTGCTGGCGGAGGTGGAGGAGCTGCGGGCAGCGCTGGAGCAGGCGGAGAGGAGCAGGAAGCTGGCAGAGCAGGAGCTGCTGGAGGCCACCGAGAGGGTCAACCTGCTCCACTCCCAGGTGAGGGACCACCGGATCTTGGGTCTCTGCTGGCACTGGAGCAGCAGAAGCCCGTCTGGCAGTGGGGCCGCTGGCTACAGTGAACGGCCAGTCCCTGTGGCACCGCCCTGCTCTGTCCACAGAACACGGGCCTGATCAACCAAAAGAAAAAGCTGGAGACCGACATCTCACAGCTGAGCAGCGAGGTGGAGGACGCGGTGCAGGAGTGCCGCAACGCTGAGGAGAAGGCGAAGAAGGCCATCACGGATGTAAGAGTGCGGTGGGGACGGTGCCGTATGGTTCAGCGAGGGTGTCCAGCACCCTGTGGGGCTGGTGGGTGGGAGGAGACGGGAGGGTCTCAGAGCTTCTCCATTGAGCCCCTATGTCTGGAAGGGCTGCCTGGCCTTGTGTTGATGCCCCTGTGCTCTTGGCTTTGCAGGCTGCCATGATGGCAGAGGAGCTGAAGAAGGAGCAGGACACGAGCGCGCACCTGGAGCGGATGAAGAAGAACATGGAGCAGACCATCAAGGACCTGCAGATGCGGCTGGATGAAGCGGAGCAGATTGCTCTCAAGGGGGGCAAGAAGCAGATCCAGAAGCTGGAGGCCAGGGTGAGGTGGCAGGGGCAGATCCCCGGCTGTACCACCTAGGATCAGGCTCCTGGTGCTGCCCCAGCCCCTGTGGCACCAGGCTCTGCTGGGCACTTGCACTGTCCCATCCTTCTGGGGCCAGTCCGTACCACAGGGGTCCATGGGCAGTGAGGGACAGTCCCTGAGGCCCTGCAAGCCTGGGGCTGGCTCCAGGACTTTGCTTGGGGTGGCTTAACCTTGGCTGTGGCTCCTCTGATCTGGGGAAAGTGATTTGACCTCAGCTGGGGCTGGTGCTGGCGCCAGGGAGCAGGGTGCTGAGCTGGCCTCTATCCACCCGCAGGTGCGGGAGCTGGAGGGAGAGCTGGATATGGAGCAGAAGAAGATGGCCGAAGCCCAGAAGGGCATTCGCAAGTACGAACGGAGGATCAAGGAGCTGAGCTACCAGGTACGGCAGCACCGGGCACCACTCCAGCCCAGCAGGACTCGACCCAGCTCTCCCTGTGCTCAGCCTCTCGTGTGACCCAGTAACACCCCCGCAAGCCCAGTCTGGGCTTGTTCTGGGCTCCGTGCAGACACTGACAAGGGTGGGACAGGGTTCTTCCTGGCACAGCATCCACCCCCTGCTCTGTGTCCTCCTGCCCGTTTGCCAGCAGCTCCTGAGCTGGGTGCTGGGACGCAAGGGGGAGGACCAGGGGATGGACCCTGACAGGGGTTGGTGGGGCAGGTTGGTGCTCTCCGTGAGAAGGGCCCTGGCACCACTGGGACTCCTGGATAAAGGTACGGGGGCAGCCGGACCCTGAGCTGGGGGAGCTGCTGGCGTCCTGCTAACAGACCTGGGGCACTTGCAGGCTGAGGAAGACCGGAAGAACTTGACACGGATGCAGGACCTGATCGACAAGCTGCAGAGCAAGGTCAAGAGCTACAAGCGCCAGTTTGAAGAGGCGGTAAGTGTCCATCCCCACCGCTGCCCTCCTCCTGGGGCAGAGGACAGTGCTGGCCTTCCCCGGGTGGCTACAGGGGAAAGGGGCCACGAGACTGACGTGGGGAGCTTGTAGCCCCGTGTCCTGGCTGTGCCCCACCCACCCACCCCCTCACGCTGTCCGTGGCCCCCCAGGAGCAGCAGGCCAACTCCAACCTGGTCAAGTACCGCAAGGTGCAGCACGAGCTGGACGACGCCGAGGAACGTGCCGACATCGCCGAGACGCAGGTCAACAAGCTGCGTGCCCGCACCAGGGAGGTCATCACCTCCAAGGTAAGCCCACCCAGCCGTGGGGAGGGCGAGGCAGGGCAGGGGGCTCCTGCCATCCCCGGAGCCAGAGGGGCAGTTGTCCAGCCCCTGGCTGCATCGTGCCGTGGCACCGCTGTCCTCCCCTGCCCCCATTGCCAGCACCTGCAGGGTGGCAGAGCCCTCCCAGCCTCCAGGCCCGGCCTCTCACCGAAGCCCTTTTGGTTTTTTTTTCCAGCACGAGTAGCAGGAGCCCAGCTGCCTGCCCTGCCCGCTCCCCGGGTGCCTGCTGGAGGTTGGAGGCAAATGGCTGCAACAGCCGCTGCCAGCTCTGCACCGGGTGAATAAACGTCGATCTGCCAGGACTTGCTGCGTGGTGTCTGTCACGGGGTACCCAGCGCCTTGGGCTCTGCTGCTGGAGAGGTGGCGGGGAGGCTGGGGTCTTTGGGGACATCTTTCACAGCCAGGCAGTGCCAGGAGAGAGGCACAAGCCTCCCTTCTCCCTGCTCTAGTACCCAGGCTTGCTCCAGGCTTTGGGTGGGTTTTGGGAAAAGAGCCCCTTTCCTCATCCCTCTCCCTCTTCAGCACCCTGTCAGCTGCAGGGGACCCGAGCTGAGGGGCGAGGTTGGAGGGTGGAACAGACCTCACCGATACTGTTAGAGCCGGGGAGAACATAAAACCCCCTAACCACAGTCCTGCAGGGCAGAGGGAGGGTTGTTACGGCTTTGGCAAAGGGACAGCGAAGAAAGACACCTCCACTCGTCTCTTTAAAATAGATTTCTTTAATAGTTTCCATTTAATAAGTTTACTTGCAGTTAGTAAATTGGCATTAATCTGGGCAGCACGAACCTCAGCAATCCCTGGGGATCATGCAGACTTCCAGAAGTATTTGTTAGTGACAGGGGTCCCACCTCCACCCCCATCCCAGCGCGCAGCCTGCTGCACCCTCCGCTGAAGGCAGCGCTCTCCCTGGCCCCACGCAGGACGCTTTCCCCCCGTGCTCTCCATAAATAAGACAAACCAAGAAGGAAGGACAGAGCTGGCTGGTCCCTCTCAAAGTGAGATTCTTGAGGCATCTGGCACAGACAGACAAGCCCCCAGGAAGGCGGCCCCCAGTTAAAACTTGCCTGGGACCCTCTGCACGCTCACGCCCCTGCCCGCTGCAGGCAGAGCCTTTCCCCCAGACACCAGCGCACCCCCTCCTCGGAGGGGCTGCTGGGGGGTTCTGTCCTGTGCCCTTCCCTGCAGACGG
The DNA here is from genome assembly GCF_034619465.1 of Leptosomus discolor. Lineage (NCBI taxonomy): Eukaryota > Metazoa > Chordata > Aves > Leptosomiformes > Leptosomidae > Leptosomus > Leptosomus discolor. Next base: position 4,371,073 of record NC_141407.1, on the reverse strand, counting down.
CCACCGCAGCCGGTGGCCTCCTGCAAAGCGAAGCCGAGCTGCCTCTCGCAGGCGAGGACCCAACAGTCGGCGCGCTGGGGAGGAGACCCGGGCGGCAGCGATGGCAGCGCAGTCCCACGCAGGCCCCCAGCCAGGGACAGCGGCCCCGAAGGGCCCGGGACACAAGCACAGAGCTGTAAGTGAGGCTCCGCAGGGTTAGAGCAGCAATCACTGGATGCACCAATTAACTAGGGAAAAGGCATCCCTTAACTTAAAAGCCTTTTAATTTGAAGCATTTATTTCAAGTGTACATCTATTACAGTTAAGAAGAAGCAAAGATACACCAAAAACACAAATACCCAAGAACAAAAAAGTACAGATGGGAAAGAAATTAGGTGAGGGGAAGGGAGGGCACAGGGTGGGGGGGACCTGATGAAGAAGAGACTTGCAGCCGCCGGAACGAGGAGCTCCCTGACACAAGGGGTGCCACCAGGGTAACCACTGGAGCGGGGCAGGGTCTGCCTGGGGGATTCAGCCCCCAGGGAGGGGCACGAGGAGCCCCAGGCGCCCCTGCAAGGCTCCAGGTTTATGCGCAAGCTCAGCAGCTCTGACCCCCCCGCAAGCGAAGCACGGACTGCAGGTCACAGCAGGACCCCCAAGTGCGAGATGGGGAGGGCGACTTGCAGAGAGCAGGTCTGCCCCCGGGGCTGGGAGCCTTGTTCTGCCCCCAGGCCCCAGCGCAGGGGCCTCAGAGGGGGTTCATTCTGCTGGCAATGATGAGAGAGAAAAGGCTACAGCTCCGGGACATCCTCGCCTCCGGTCCCGCTCCAGAGCCTGGACAGAGCTGAAGTCAAGTCAGCTCAGCAAATAAGTTAAGAAAATTTAAAATAAATTCAGATGCCTGTTTCAAAGAAAACCGGTTCCTTTTAGCTAGAGCTGCAAGATGCGTATTTTTTGACTTAAATGCAGTGGCTCAGGAATTCAGACTGTATTTCATTCCTGGGAATCTGACTGACTTGGAGCAACACAACATCAGTTAGCAGGCAGGGCACGGGTAGGTTTGGCAGTCAGGACGGCCAAACCCCAATTCCCCCTTTCCCAACATACCCTACAAAGTTACTTTCAACCAGGAGTGTTTATTCCCAGCATTTAACACATTCCAATTAAAACAGATCCAGGAAAAAACTGACATCTCCAGTAAATATTGCACTTCAAGATTAATGTGTGTGTTGATGTTAAGGACTGAAAGCAGAGACTGACTTAAGACTTCCAGGCATAGCAGGTTAGCATCAAGAGCAATGGTCCTGAAAAGGATTTCAAAACCGGATTAGTCACCCAAGAAGGGGCAAGCCGCAAGTTAAAAAAATTAGTACATTTTAATGCTAGTGCCCTGTGAAAAAGCCAACCCCTGTTGCGATTCCACCACTGCTGAGACGTGTCTGTTGTTCTCAGCATGGCAAAACACCTTCAGATGGGAAGGATCGGCAGGAAAGACAGCCGGAGCAGAGGTGGTCTCCTAATGCACAGACAGATTCAGTACCAAATGATCCAAAAGTAGATGGTAAAGAGGTGACTGGAGCGAGGGCTCTCAGGAATCAAAAGCACACACGCACACACACGCGCGCATACGCACACACTCACACTCTAACCAACCCTAAACCCCGGGTTCCAAACCCCAACAGAAGAGCTATGCCTGAAGGGAGTCCTCATGGTGGCTCTGCACGTGGCTGGCGTGTCGGGTCCCGGTCAGACTGGCTCCTTGGACCTCACATTTGGAGGGCAATCGCTGTGCTTTTTGACTTGCTAATTCTGGTAGCCATGAGCGAGCCACAACTAATTGGCACATACTGGGTATCCTCCTCTGTCAGCAAAGACAGCTCTGGCCAGCCACGAGGGACTGGCAGAGCGGAAAAAATAAAAATAAAGAGGCTGGTTTTTGCAGGTGATTATTTTTATCCCAGAACAGCCGGAAGATACATCCCTGAATGTGTTGCCCAGTGAGCTTTCGAAGTCTCATCCGTTAGAGATCAGAGATGGGGGCCGGGAGGGGGCTGGGGTTTTGACAATGCAGTAACGCTCCACGGTTCCAAGCTGCACACGCACACACACACTACACAGCGTATCCCTGAAAATCCACGGGCTGCGAGGTACCCTCCGAGCGCTGTCCGTCAGAAGCCAGAGCGAAGAATTACTCCTCAGAAAAGTCTCTGTCAATGTCCATATACGCCTCGTCGATGTAGCTAACTATGGCACAGGGGGACGTCCGGTCTGGACTGAGCAGTATAGATACAGTCTCTTTCCAGTAGGTAAAACTAATACAGGAGCTCTGTGGGAAGAGATGGAGAGGCTGGTGAGCGCGTCTGCAGGCACCAGGGAGCACCAGAAGGCACATCCCAGAGGCATCCGGCAGACACAGCCGGACATCGCTTCCTACGCAGCCCGACTGCCCCAGCACTGACTGACCCTGCAGCCCCCCCGCCCGGGGGCAGGCAGCAGCAGGACAGATGCAGAACCCACTACCCCGTCTCCAACCGGCCTCCTGCCATCCAGCTACAGGCAGGGACTCCCAGCACCTACGGCAACCACAGCCCTGCCAAGGGCAGCACAGGGTGACCACCACCCCAGCAAGCCCCCACGGGCCAGCAGGCAGGGCTGCCCGTCAGCAGTACGCACACACAAGCCCAAACCTCTCCTTTCTGTCCAGCCCAAACAAAACAAACCGGGACGCTGCGGTGCTGCAGATCAAGCCAACGCTGGCAGTAGCTCCCGCTCCTAGGGAGGACCCCAAGACAAGGCGCCCTCCCCGCTCGCATCCCTCCTGCATCCCTCTCCAAAGGCCAGAAGGCCTCGCCATCAGCCCTACGCCACATCGTGCCATTACTCAAAGCCTTTACACACCAGACAATTGTTTATTTCTGCCCACCAGCGGCCCACGACACGAGTACCGCAGCGTGCAACGATGCAACCCCGGAGCGCGGCGCTGGCAGAGTGCTTCGGTGCCAGCAGCATCCCCCCTCGGCAGCCCGGCGTACCTCGGATGTGCCACATCAGGACGCCAACACTGTGACACAGCGCCCGGGTGCCGCAGCCCCCCGACCCTGTCACCTGCCGCTGCCCGGGGCTGAGGGGCTCAGCCCAGCCCTGACCCCAGCAGCACCGCGCCAGCTGAGCCGAGCATCTCCCTCCCACAGGGGCTCCCTCCATCACACGCCTCCCTCGTGGGGAACTGAAGCGCCTTATTTTAACTGCTCCCAAGCCCGAATCCTGCTCCTCTTCCACCACCTCGTCTGCAGCAGACAGCCTGTGCTCCCATCCCGGCCGTGGGGCCGCGTGCTGCAGCGGACATGCACACCAGAGAAGGGCTTTTCCATGAACACACTAAAAATCCATTAAATCTGCCACCCGGTCACTGCAAAGTCAAGGGAGAAACCAGTGCAGCCTCCCTTCAGCCTCCCAGGGCACCTACGAGGGAGCCGCCTGCTCATCACAGGCCACCTCTTCACCTTCTCAGCACCCCAGACCAGTGGAAACGTGCAGGCTGCTTTCCCAGGGCAGCTGCCCTGTCTCCCAGCAGCCACACCAGATACTTTTCCTGCACTGTCTGCCACCCCAGGAAGAGCGGGGACAGTCTGGATAAGGCGATGACCAGTCTGGGAGCTGGGTGCCATCCTCCCTCCCCACCCCTGCGCAGGGCCATCTCGCCAGCCTGCCTTTCACACCCGCTCAGCACTGCTAAGCCTCACCTCTGTGTGCCAGAGCCAAGACCCAAGGCGTTGTCCGCAGGGAAGCCCCGCGCCTACCTTGTGGCAGATCTGACTGCTGGCAGAAGGGACCTGACTGGGTAAGATGGTGTGAAAAGCACCACAGAAAGTTACGCTGGGGGGGGCAGAACTTGATCCCTTCACAGCCTCTCACTTCCCATTTCTGCTAGGTGACGAGTAAGGCAGATATTGCTACAACTGATTCTTGCCATGGTAAGAGGTTCACATACATTTTCTAAGCAGGTGCTGTCTTTATCCTTGTTGAGGTAATGCTGCTGCCAAAATCGCAGGAGACTGTGGAAGTTATTCAGGATGAAGCCTGGGTATTTTTCTGTATATTCCATCTGTTGCAAAGTGCGCAGATAAAAAGGTAGCTTTTCTTTCCTTCGGGCCAGCATTAGGATAACTAAACTTGTGTTCAAACAACTGACGTTTTCCTAAAAGGAAAAATGACACAGATGGTCAAACAACCACCACAAAAAATACGGAGGTATCAGTTGTACATATGTCCTTACAAAACGTGGTTGTGGTAAGCATGCAGAGGAAATGCTTCTACCAAGAAAGAAGGGACATGGGTCCCTTCAACAACCTGAATTAAATACATGGGTGTCCTCAAGAGAAGCCAGGGTCCTCCCTGCTCCCAGCCCACTCCATCACTACACAGTATCAGCAAGATAACTGCAAAGCCAGTGTCAGCTCTTTACCTGGGTAAGCGTCTGTACATGAATAATATTAATGAGACGGAAAAGGAAGGACATTCTCATGGACATCTGGGACATATATGATAACAGGCGGCACTCTGACAGGACTTCTGCAACTGCAGCAAGAGGAAAAAGACAATCAAGTGCTTAAAGTTCAGACACATTGGTCCAAGTAACATGGCAGTAAGAACTGGTGCTCAGACTGTAGCAGCAAACCTGCAGAGCAGCATTTCTCTGTCTAAAACCAAAATTTTCAAAGTCCCAACTTAAAATAACCTTTATCACTGCCAAACACATACACCCTATTTCTTCTTCTTTACCTTTAGCATCAGACTGATTCTCAAACCGGTCCAGGGACAGCGTAATGCAGCGAACAAGCATGTTTGAGTCAACCAGTGAACTGTTGATCTGATTTAAAAATATCTGGAACTAAAGAGAAATACTTTTTAGTGTAAAACTAAAAAAACCCCCACCAAAAAAAAACCCCCAAACACTCATAGATGAGGTCTGACAGAACAGCATTTCATACCCTTTTCGGAACGCGTATGGCCAAGAGGTGTACTAAACCAGTTACTGCTGGGAACAGGTCAGCAAACCCACACTGGAAAAGCTACGAAGGGGGTGTGGCGAGTAGGGCAACAGTAAGCGTTGTCCAGATTTCTGACACCCAAAGAGTGCAGGTTTTGAAGGTTATGGGAGAAACCACCTTAAATTCTGAGCACGAGCACCTCAAACAGGCACTCTGCCAACGCAAGGCTTCGCAGATGTGGATGCTTCCCCCTTCCCTTCAGAAACAAGAGCTGGGTTCTGAATGCCAAAGCAGTCAGGGGCATCACCTTTTAGTGATCCCTAACAACACTCCTGGGCCTGCCCCATCCAGTCCTGGCACTGCGGGCTGGCCAAAGGATCCTATAGCAGGTACCTTAAAACCACTGCGGAACAGAAAAAGACCAGAGTCCTGGCACCACTAGAGTCTCTTTGGAAGCTGTGTCACTTCAATGGGACCAAGATCCCACCCACTGTCTGTTTGGAACCAGCGTGGCTGCTGGCCTCTGGAGTCCCAGCAGCCCCATGTCCTCCTGCAGTTATTTTGTCCAAGCAGGCAGGGCTAGGGAGGAACACAGCGAGGGACTCGTACAGAATGAGAATTAACAAAAATACAGATGGATAAATAGGAAGCACACACAAAGCACACAGACAGATTCCCTAGAACGTGTGGGTTCGTTTACCAGGAAACAACCTGAATTAAATACACCTTTCTTTTAAACACATCTCCGCTGCTATTCTCCAGGCTCTGCCAGACCTAACAGCAAGCAGAGAAAAATTACAGCAACAGAAGCAGGAGTATGAGGTCATTCAAAACGCACCCAACAGCTGATGTTGTACGCACAAAGTGCACGAGAGCCCTTTGCACAGAGCCGTCCATTCTTGATCTACGCATGCAACTAAGTTTTATAGGCAATTACATCAGCCGTGGCTTCTTAAAAGGTCTGTCGGTTCAAACAACAGTTCAATGGCAGTATCAAATATTAATGAATATTGTAAGTCATCTCCATGAAGACCCCCCCCTCCCCAAGCTCCAGTAGAAGCTTTCTGGAGCCCGTCTCGATGCCGACAAATATCAGCTCAGCCTAAATCCAGGGACTTCTCAGGAAGTGTTCTCCTGTCTTTGAGCCCTGACCTTAGACCTGCCTCATCCTGTAGCAGGACAACGTTTTCTGAACAGCTCAGTGCTTCCTGGCTCAGAACAGCTGGGAGCACTTCTGGAAACACGAGTGTGGGAAGCAACATACACGCTTGAGAAGAGACTCCGGCAGCTCACTCCACAGCGTCATTGTGCACCAAGCTCCACCAACGAATCTGAGCTTTTTAGAGCGGTGTTTGGTTGGAGGGGTGTAATTTGACCCACTGACAACAGCTTTTACAAGTATTTACCTTCTCATCTGTGTTGATGTACTTGTTGAACCTTTTGAATGCATCAATATTGAATTTCATCAGTTCTCCCAGAAGGTCAAAGTAACTCTGAAGCACATCTCGTGATTTGCACTCACTATCAACAATGCAGTAGAGAATATGCTGGCATGGGAGGAAAACACGTTACTGCCACAGTTTAGTCTAATCCAGCAGCACAGCTTAGTCTCTGACTCAATCACTATTTAAAACATTTATCTGCAGCTTTAGTTCTTAGATGACAGAACGAAAGACAACAGTTCAGTCTTCTGTTAAGTTACCTTCCCGCTGACGCAGGCTATACAACTGGCCACTCCCCACCTGGTTGACACAAGCAGAATTCACAAATGCTTTTCAAAAATTGCCCTATTCCCAGGGAATATTTAACACTACATTTTCAGGCCCTTTTGAATTCACTACAGCTCAATCCTTCTTGATTGCTACGGAGATACATTACAGAGGAAGCTTGAGATACACTCCATTACCTCCAGGAGCCCTCTCTTTAGCAGGAACATCTGGTCTGCATAGGAGGTGGTGCCTCGCAGAAAACTTTCAACTGCCCTTGCTTGCCAAAACCTGAGAAGTAGAAGAGATGATGTTTTAATTTTGAAGCAAGGGGAGTATTTTATCACAACTATAATTCGATTTAAATTTCCTAATCTGTTTTATCCTAATCTGAAGCTGGAGTCAGACCGGTTGACCCTGCAGAAAAATCACTGACTGTACTGGGTGTGAGGTCCAACGCAAGCATTGGCACGCTCCCTCACCCGCGCTGCCACTGTAGCCAAGTGCAACAAACCCATCTCTCTTCACAGCTTATGAGCTTCAAGGATTTTTAACTGCTATAAGCTCTATGAACACAAACCAACCTCCCAGCCGACTCAAAACAGCACACTGCAGTGCAAAGTGAACCCACCTGAAGGAGGATTCAGCTGGTTCCTTCTTCATGACCTGAAGCAGTCTGGTCAATAAACCTCTCTTCCCATCACAGACAAGACTCCTAGAGCATGTGAAGAAATCACAGCGTGAGTGGAAGGGATGGCAAGCACAGCACCTTGTAGAACACTGAATCCAGGCTCTTCTCCAGAGCTTTAAATGATCAAAATCCCACTATTAAATATACAGAACAAATATTAACTTCCGTTACTATTTCTACCAGTGGATGAGCTCTCACCGCCTTTGGTAAACGTCTGCAGTACCTCCAACATGACTTCCAAATAAATCCTAAAGAAAAATTACTCATTTTCTCTCAAAACTTTAATGCTTTCAAAAATACCAATTTACACCTTGTAGGAATTAAGAGAATAGGAAAAAACCCATATACCACATCTGAGTGTAGGAATGAAAGAAACACTTGTCTTTTTTTCCTCAAATATAAAGGAAGCTCCAGGTTCCATTTAGGAGGCACAGCTGAAATGGAAACCTAGATGCTACGTGAGGCAGCCTTGTTCTGTATGTACCAGTAAAACTAGAGAGGCTGTAGAAGTGCAGTACTACTTGTATTAAACAGCACCTTCAGCGGAGCATCGACCCACAGCAAGCTTGTGCAGAAGCAATGCCCTGATCTCATGTACCAAGAAAAGCCACACAGATACAAAATGCTCCGTGTGAAAACGAAACCAAGAGGCCAGAAAGAGAGCAATGCTGTATGTCTGGCTACACAAAGCATGCTGCAGAGGGGGAATCAGACGCTCCAAGCAGCACTCTTCTACTCAGAACCCACCCCAGCACGACACTCGGCAGATGCACCAGGTCAGCGGCCACGTACTGTATCAGCACCTTGGCCGGGCAGCCGACACCCGGCTGGCAAAGCCCTTGGGGGAAGGAAGGGGTTTTCCTGCAGCGTGACTGTCTGTTCGCACCGACACTTGGGAGAGACGAGAAACTTTGCAGGTTGGAAAAAGCTGTTGACGCCCTTGATCCGCTTCCCTTCAGTGCTCCCTAACAGGGTGAATGCTCCCCCCTAAATACCCGCTCCTTTTCGACCAAAGCCAAAGGTACCTGTGCTTAGAAGGAAAGGAGTACGAGTAATACAGACACCATTTCTTCCCAATTAGGCACAGTATTATGGTAATAATTACAATCTAGAAATCCTCTTAGAGAACTCCCTTTGAAGTGAGGTAAATCCGCTCTGTGCGGACCAAGGCTCTGCTGATACCCCAGCAGTATTCTGACAACTCAATTCTGCAAAGAATGCTTCACCTGGTGCGGTTTGTACATCAGAACTGTGTATGAAAGAGGTCATTAAATCAAAATAGTCAATTTAACAGATACTCAAATGTAACACTAGAGATTCTGTAAGTAGTTTAACATGTTAATCTAATTTAGCTTATTCTAGTTATTAGTTGCTCTTAAAATAAAGACTCTGAGCAGACACACTTAGATCTGTTTATGCAGACTGGAAATGGACATTACGTGTGCACAGACTGCTCCCGAATCTCAAAACTAGGATTTGTTAGTAGCAGCCATCCACGCACTAGAGGGACCCCAGTTTACTTCCCAGGTCTGTCTGCACCGCCTGTATGACAGAGGCCAGACAAACAGGCAGACCGAGCACATCACAACGGAGTCTGTGCCATGAACTCAAACCCTCCATTTTAGGCTGCTTTTGTTTTTAAAACGCCTTACTCTGAGCACAAGCACATTTTGGATTTGCTAATGACCGTGAGTACCGTACAAACCCAGACGCTTCCCGCTGAAACATGTCACTGAAATCCAAGTGTGGCGGAACAGAAGGACTTTGAACAAAACAGGTGACATCGAACTTCCAACCTAAGTACTGGCAAAACACTAGAAGCTGCTGACCTAAGCCCTCCCTACTCACCTGTCTGTGTTGACAACTGCATCAACTTCAGGGATGTTGGCTTTATGGGAGATTGCACTCAGCTCATTAAGTTCTTGGCTGTTCAAAAGGAGATACTTGTTCCTAAAGCAAGACAGTTGGGGAGAAAAACGATGAGTTCAAGGGGCAGACAAACGTGCAATCCCACAGAGAGTAAAGCCAAGCACCTATGAGGGCTGCAGGACTAGACAATCAGCTTTCACCTCTCCGGCTCTCCACAGCCCTTCATACTCTTCTCCCCTCCACCACAGCACGCCCCCAAGGCAGGCCAGCCAGCTGCTGCTTTGTAAGCCTCCTCCAAAATTTCCCTAATGCAAATTTCAACACTGATCAGCTTTGAGATAGGGGTTCTTTGCTGACCTGTTCAGGATCTTATGGTTTGTTTTGTAAATATTTGCTTCAGGAGAACACTTGTTTTTTTTAAAGCCTCAGCAATATTTTGCTGAATTTCAGAAGACTTAAATAGCAAACTTTTTCACAGCTTCCTTCCTGCCTTACAGTGACCATGCACTTTATCAGCAATAAATCTCAGTTAGAAAGCAGAAACTGCAAAAGTAGTACTCGGTCATCCTGGTAGTTTATTACTCTAAGCAAACTGTTTACTCTGGAAATACTGAAAAACATAATGAAATGTAGAAAACAGAACAGGAATGGATATAAACACAAGGAATCTTTATGAAATTCTTCACCAAATACTGAACTTTTCATAATGAAAATCAATCAATTTATCTGTAAACTAAATTAAAGGCAGAATAAGTTTGACAAAGTAGAAATGTAGTCCAGAGGCTCCCTTTGACAGACACCCTGCCTGATGCCAGCATGCTCCCTTACAGCCCTCCTACTTCAAAGCACTCAATCACACAGCAAAGATTTACTTTCAGGAAACCTCAGGGAGCATAGGATGCAGCGATGAGCGTGAGGGTGTGCAAAGAGAACCTATTCATCAAAACAGCAACTACGCAGAAGAGAAATTATTAGACCAGAAAGGCGAGGGGGATGCCTTCTTGCTTCAAACACTGACTTCCAGATTAGTGCCCACTGAAGCTGTCATGTGAAGCTGCTTTTCATCTGCATCAACAGGTTTCTAATGAAAATACAGCCTCTCTCCACACAATACAGTTCTGGTTTATACACAATTTTACTGAAGTTAATATTAGTATCTAAGTACTTGCTCTCATCTTGCCCTCAGCTAACACAGCTTATCTGTGATTTCATAGAAAGTTCACGTAACTGTTTGTTTAAAAACCCTAACCAGATTGCAGACATTCCGCTTGCTCAAATGCTACAGCTGAAAACTGTTTTCTGTTTAAACAAGCCCGAGATCCTTGTAGCAGCCACTTATGCAGGAACACCATCTAAAGAGATTTTACTGGAAAACCTGGAGTGATTCCTGGGCAAACAATGTCTTGCATGGAGGATTTACAGTAGGTCAGCCTTCCCCTTCTGTTTACAGTATGTCCAGCACCTCCCCATTCTTCAAGCTAACACTCCACAATCAGAAAGGCTGACACTGCCAATATGCATATCTACCAGCACTAGATAAAATCCCCACAAAAAGATCACCCTGGCTGTAGGTAGGCAGGGCAAGACGTGCAATATGCCTCGAATGCAGATGTTTGTAAGGAACGGGACGCCATCTTGCAGGACGGAATTAGAGCGATAGGACACCGACAGAATGCAAGGTACGATTCTACAAGTCAGAACAGAGCAACAAGTACCTCTGTATCAGCAGCACAGCATTAAAAAAAAACCCCAAGCAAACCGCATCACCCCTGAACTACTCCAGCAGACTCGAGTATGCCTTTTGAAGGCAAAGAGAAGCTTTCTTCCTACCTCCAACCTAGCTTCCCGATGGCTGACAGAAAATTGTTCCCCTAACATTTCCCCATCTAGTTTAATCGGGTCTTCTCCATTGCTGCCATCTAAACAGCAATCATGTCTTCCCAGCCTTTTTATAAAGCCAAGTGTATTAATTAACCTCTTCAGAGGCACACAGTCTTTCGCCCTGATCTTCCAACCAAGCCTTTGTTTCATGCTCATTCCACTCTGAATTAAACCTGAACATGTCCCCACAGGGTACGTGTGCTCTTGCGAGCACGCTGGCTCACTACCAACTCTCAGGGAGAAGACAGATAAACAGCATCAGGAAAGCTGCCTCCTTATTTCTTCAGCCAGAAAGCGTTAACTCACCATATAAATGGTTCAGTTTGTTTCAACATGAAGCAAAATGGGCTATTTTTTGATCAACAGACATACCAAGACATGCCCGCTGGAGAGCGTATCCTTGGCCTTCTCTCAGCAGGAACCAAAAGGCACGCAAACGTCTGAGTTGAGTTTAAGGACAGGACAATGTTCCCTTCACACGGAGCCTGCGCTGTGCCTGGAACACCCGCTGTAACCGCAACTGCAGCCAGGCAAACAATACTGCCGAGGCACAACCTACCACAGCTTTTCATACTCACTCGTGGTGATCACTGAAGCTCTGAAGAAGCCTCAAGAACTGTATCTTCAAAGTAATGTCCTAAAAAGAGACAAGAAAGGTAAAAATATTTTGCTTGAGTACTTTTGTGTATCATTAGTTACCAAGATGATACGAAGGAGCTGAATTGAAAACTTGTCCAAATCAAACCCATTTGGACAGCAGAGCAAGTGACTTGCATAAATGGAGAAGACTGCACCCTGCAGACTTCCCAAAACAGAACACAAGTGGAGACTGCCTCCAAGCCTATGCATGTAGCTGTTAATAATTCCTTCTCGCTGCAAAGGCAAAAAAGCTCATCACTGTTTTGATCGATTTCAAATCGATCTAGGTTTGCAAAAAAAAACCCCAACACAAAAATCCACAAGAAACCCCAACCCCCCCCCCCAAAATACCAACAAACCAAACCAATCCCCCCCCGCCCCCCAACCTGGCTGTCATCCATTTTGTGTTCTTTGCCTCTCCTTGCTAGACCTGCTAGCTGTCATTTCCTTAAGTTTTGGTTGTCCTCTACATTTGGCCTCCAGGGACCACAGAATTTACCCAGTTCCCAAACTAGCAGAGAGAGGAGAGGCTAAATTGCCCTCTGCTAAATTGCCAGCATGAGCCAAAGATAAAGACTTAAGTGAAAGCCATAGTTCCCAAAAAACTGAATGCTACCACATCTCAATTCATTTATTATACAAGTACCCAGTTACTCAGTACAACTCCTCAGAAATACACGACAGGATAAAAATCCAATTGAGAATTTAAAAAGTTACTCACTGGGCTACAATCACAATTTTGATTGTGTCCATGCAGAACCAGGGCTGATGCCGAATGCTTTCTCCAGATCAGTTTGTCAAACAAGTTATTGAGGCCAGGAATCAGTTTGAACTCTGCTATCATTTTATGAACCTGGAAAACAAGAGGAATATATACTCATTTGCTGCAGTCTGAAACAGGGATGCAATGTAGTCTGGTAAACAGATTGGCACAATTACACCATCCTCTGACAACAGAAAGAATGAATTATTTTGTCAAACAGCATGTGTTTGGGCTAACATGCACACTAACCGTGGTGTATCCTTAGTTTGGTGGACATGGAGAGAAAACAGACATTTTGGGAAAGCTTTTCACTGTTCCTCTGGAAGCAGCTTTGGACATTAGGAGATCACTTACAGCACACTGAAAACAAATCTATACCCAACTCCTACGTATCACAAAACTAAGCTGCCAATATTCTGCTGCCGGATATCCACGGCACATCCTTTGCCTTTCCAGCTCACACAGCTCGAGCTGAGGCAATCCTCCGAAGACAACACAAACTATCGATACTGTTTTTGTTCGAGTGACCTAGGCAGGACTTTGAGCAAAGCACAGTCCAGCAGCAACACAACCACACTGTGGTTCAAGCGCTGCTCCTTCAGGTTAAGGAGAAGCTGAGCTTCTTTAGAGAATGCTCAGAAGAGAAGAAAATGCCAAATCACTCAGGTTAATTTATCAGTCTGCCTGCCAAGCTAGGACACAGTACACATGATGTGTTTGACAGACTACAGAGTTACTCATGTAAAAAAGCTAATAATTTTGGTATGAGCAGCTATTAAATACTTTCAGTCCAAGCTTTGATACTTTTGAGGCAGGCAGTTTGGAAGCTGAGGAACAGGAGAAGTACCAAGTGGGACTCTCATCAGCTGTAGGCCTATGACAAGGAGTATCCCTTGAGACGTGGTGCAAATGAAAACCACGCATGACTGGGAAGCCCACCACGCTGTAAAAGTTAAGTGCCCAAAGCAGTAATGGGCACGCTTCTTAAAATCAAGTCACCTAAACAACAACGTAGGTCATCCCCGAGATGAGAATTATAACCAGCAGTATTTCAAGCAGTCACTCCATTTTGTTCTATTTCCTCAAATACCTGAATGAATCAAAAATATTGGAAGCTGATGGTATTTTACAGGTTTTCATTCTTACTCTTGTTTGCAGCATAGCTGGTGGCCTTTTGCATTCCTCCTGGCTGTAGCCATCAACTTCTCCATCTACATGGAAAATGCAATCCTGCTGCTGGGTGAATGTTGCTATCACACCTGAGGAAGCACGCAGCTCCTTCCCACCTCACCCACACCACCCCAACAGATGGCAAACCCTGGAGTCCTGCGGTGCTCCCTTACTTTAAAACGCTCCTGGACACTTTGATCTAGTCACGAGCCTCCCACAAGAAGAGCTCTGAGGAAGCTCTCCCAACAAAGCACTCCCTGTCATCGCCGTCCCTCACTGGCCAGCATGGCACACGCACAACAGGGTGAAGCCAAGCGTGCAAGCCGCCTGCAAGCGCCTCGGCCCCTCGCTAAAGGAGGAGCTCTCTGTGCTCCTTGTTTTAACTCGTGAATCTGCTCCTCTCCACACAGAGCATAATCTGCTTATTCCAAATGACTCACTCCTAATTTCAAAGGTGTTCAGTTTACTTTTAGTTTCCTTAACTCTCAGTTCTCACCTGATGGACGGCTGCATAACAAAGCTCCCGAGTCACAGTCGCTGCCTTTGGATCACACGCTCTCCCAGACTCAAAACTCATTATGACTCTACTCATCCTGGGGATGCCAAGACAATCCCTGCTCTATATTCATCCTTCAAACTACTTTGACTTTTTCCTGTTGCTGCCCAGCTTCACATGAATCGCTCTATTGCTTTCTCACTATTAAAACTATTATGAGCTTCTGCTGTGTGCAGTTTGGCTGCTTACAGTAGGAGCAAGTAACTCAGCTGATTGCCTTTCACCACAATACAGACATGCAAGACAGCCTAGAAAAATATATAAGGAGAGTAATTTAGGGTGTGACCGTAATGAGAAGGAAGCAAAGGCACAGATCTGCAGTGAAACACCACTCATCCCCAAGGGTATGATCATCCCCAACATGGCAGCAGGAGCCAAGTCACTGCCAGCACAGTTGGCAGTTTATGCAAGTTACCCAGCAGTCAAGTTTAAACCAAGGATTTAGACTAAACATTCAGCAACAGGTTGAGTTTGTCAGAAAGCTGCAGCATGCTTCAAGCAAATGCCAGACCATTATGTTGATTATTGCTGTGGACTGAAGCAGGTTTGTGATGCCCTTCAGAAATTCCATGCAAAATTATTCCAATATAAAACCAGTAAGATCTCTGGCTGCTCAGACTGGAAGACAGATATCACAGATAGAATCATAGAATCATTTAGGTTGGAAAAGACCTTTAAGATCATCAAGTCCAACTGTTAACCCAGCACCACCAAGTCCACCACTAAACCATGTCCCTAAGTGCCACATCTACACCACTTCTAAATACCTCCAGGGATGGCGACTCAACCGAAGTTTTTCCTAATATCCAATCTAAACCTCCTCCGGTGCAACTTGAGGCCGTTTCCTCTCATCCTATCTCTTGTTACTCAGGAGAAGAGACCAACCCCCACCTCACTGCACCCTCCTTTCAGCTGTAGAGAGCGATAAGGTCTCCCCTCAGCCTCCTCTTCTCCAGACTAAATCATCCCAGTTCCCTCAGCCGCTCCTCATAAGACCTGTGCTCCAGACCCTTCACCAGCTTCGTTGCCCTTCTCTGGACACGCTCCAGCACCTCAGTGTCTGTCTTGTAATGGGGGCCCCACACTGAACACATTCTTTGTGTGCTTTCGTCCCCTCATAGCAAAAGAGATACCATCAAGCAGCTGAAATCCTGGTCAGGGAGAGCGCTACCGCAGACACTGCCATTCTCTGCTTATTGGAGCTTTCCATGTAGAACAGGTCAGCTCCAGTTCTTAATGTGACTGCCTCTCAGGAAGGGGAATGGATTCACATCCGCCACACAAGTCTTTGAAAACTTTATGTAGATTAAGGAATGAGGGATGTATCACACGTTTCAAAGGATTTTACAAAACGAGCTGGCTCTGGACAAGAAGTGTTTGGGAATGAAGTAACTCAAATCTTTCAAGAATTCAATTCCAGTCCTGAATCAGCCCTGGAGAAGTGAAGCGCGTGCCAGCTTTATCTTAGACTGTCTCCCTGTTTGCATGGGGGCTGAAATAGCAGAGGAAGAATAAAGAGTTGTTTTCCCAGGAAATTAGAAAAAAAGTCAGCTTCAAAGCTAGCTATTTCAGAGGCATACTTTCTCCCTTGTCACATTTCACAGAACAGACTAGAACTGACCCGGGGAGGTGAGGAAGCCAGCACCTCCAGCTCCCTCAACAGGCAGCCGCAGGATGAGTGCAAGCTGCAAGTAGTTTCTGCGGTATCTGTAACACGGCATTCTTGTGGTGAAATCAGGCAGGAATGAATTAGCTGACTTGATACAATGGAAAAAAGTCCTCCTAGCAGATCCATGTTCTGGTAGTTCTACTTATGTCTTGGGCTTTTTTTAAATTTTATTTTATGCACCATAGAAACTACTTCTAAAAGGAACGACAACAGGAGCATGAGCTGCTTATGTTAGTGATCGTGGTTTCTGCAAGAATTGCTAGTTTCCTCTGGTTACTATTATACAGAATCTATTTCTTTTTAATGCTGAGTATCCATTTGTAGGTTCAGGACTGTACTACAAATGGACTTCTAATTAAAATTCTGATTATTAATCTGATTAAGATTCTGATTTAGGAGACTGCCTGTGGCGATTATCTGTGACTCCTATACAGTGGGATGTTACTAGCAAAGAACAAAATACTCAAGATAAATGTGCTCAAGCAACAGCCCCCCAACACAGCTACTCTTGCCTAATACAACAACTCAAAACAATTTGATCCTCCCAGTCTCTAGGGCATCTGAATGCCCCCACTATTCCAAGCTGCTCTGCTGAGCTGAGCAGACTGCCAATGCTGGAAACCTGTCAAAACTGCACCAACAGATTGTTTTTCTTCTCCCTTCACAATATGCCTGTGACCCGTTTAAATCAAACTACGGCCAAGCTGCAGTGACTGATTCTCCATAAGCCTATGTGAGGGAGGGAGCAAATTACTGTTCATTTCTAAAGCAAGAAATGCAGAAGGAACAGACAAGGTTCTAGGCAGCGCCTAATACAGACAGCACCAAAGCGCATCCTCCCAGCTGAGAGTTTAACAACACACTCGCACCTGGCTGAGACATGAGAACCTACTGCAAAAATCACCCACTCACAAATCACACCTCATTTCCAAACAAGAGGATTTCCAAACGTGAAAGCAGCCAAAGAAGGGGAAGGCCTGAAGGGGCTCCATCTAAGCAGGTCACCAGTGCACCAGGAGGGGGAAGAACACTTGGCTGCAGCTCCTGCAGCATCCAGGTACACCCACGCACTTCCTCACACAGAGACCGACCACCCGCCCCCCTGGCTGGTCAGCCCTGCCGGTGCCTCATTCTGGGTCAGCAATGAAACGCTGCCTGTTTGTGCATTGCTGCAGCAATGGGATTTGCCCAGCTTTATGCCCTGAGCTTTGCCCTCCCTGTTCCTGCGTCCATGACCTAATTAATGAGCACTTTGGTTTAAAGAGACCTCACCTTCTGCACGCGTGACCGCTTACAAGGGCTCACCTGGTTCCTTTGTCTCCCCATGAGCAGCACACAGAGAACATACAGCACCTCCAGCTTATACATGATCTCGTGCATGATCTTCATGGACTGGGGAAGCTGCGTTCGCGTTGAGGTGTTGGCCAATCCACTTTCATCCGAAGACTCTGAACAAGATGGCAAAGATGTGAGTCTGAGGCAGCTTCAACAGGAAAGGGTTTGTTACAGTTATTACTTTTACACTGAAACACTGCAGTTATAAGACCAGCATGTCTGCTTGAATCCTCTTCTCAACTAAAAATAGTGACATACAACAAATGACCAACTTAAAATAAATGCTACAGAAGAGAAAAAAATACCCCTGGAAGTTTAGAGGAGATAAAATTAGATTTTAAAAAATTATTTATTTTCTCCATAATAACCTAAATGGCATCACCTACCTAAAATAAGTAGGATCACATGTATGAATTAATAGACTACTGCACCAGAAAGGATAATAAAAGTAGGGGTGAGATTATCAGAAACATTTACTATTAGTCTACTTTCATTTCATACCTTAGTACCAGTGCACTTAGGCCACAGCTACATCACTTTCATATATCTAGAATTATAATGCTAAGGGCAGAAATGGGATCTAACACGCCATGACTGCAAGTGGAAAACATGACAGAAATCGTAAGTGACACAGAGAAAGTAAACAAGGACACAGTGGAACTTGTAGGTTGCAGTTCAGAAGGGAGTTCGCTCTTTACCCAACACATAACTCAGCGACGAACTGCCCTGCCACAGCACAGCGCGAGTGGTTTTTGAACCCATGTGAAGAAACAGTAACTAGGCAAAGGAAGGAAACCATCAAAGGCTAAAAAGCAGAGACACCACCTCTGACTCAGAAGTCCCCAAGCCACTGGTGACTGAGGCAGTATCCTGGGAAAGCACATCTAGGTTTGCTTGCTAATTGAGGTTGTGGGTCAAGAGCCGTGACTGGGCATGTTCCACCTCGGCAAAATTGCCTTGTGAATTACGTTCCAAAACACCAAGTGTTCTCCAGCTTCCACCAAGTTGGTGTGTATAAAGGGTATGTGTGAGATGCTGTTGGAGCATTCCCGTATTTCATCTTTTGTGTATTTTCAGAAGTTTTAGTGACTAATTGCTACAAAACTAATGAAGCTGGATCAGGAAGAAAAGTTTCCCAAAGAAGCATAGAAGCAAAGATTTAGGTATCGACATTTTGGGATAATTCTCATTACCAAGTACTTTCAGTTCTATAAGACATATATTGCATTTTTGTAATATTGAAGGGTGAAGAAACAAACCATTCACTGGGCTTCAAAGCATCTTCCTAAGGATGTATTAACACTGCCATACCCTCACCTGGAACAATCATTTTTTTCCAATTAACTTATTTAATCTTGCTGGAACTACCTTTCCTTTTTAAAGAAGGGACCACTTGCATGGTACAAAATATTTGGACCTAAAGCAATCAGTCTAAGTTTTAGAGCAAAATGCTGATAAAGTCCCTTATCTCCGATGTACGGAGATTAGTGCTGAGGATGTACGGCGTCACACTCATCCAGGTGTGCAAAGGGCACAGTTTGCCACAGGCCACTTCATTTTACTAACTTTAGTTCATGAAAAAAAATTAGCACTACATGAGAACAAAACGGGAGTCAGACCTAAATGCTGACACGTCGGTCTTTCATGCAAGAAAAGGGGAATCAACACCAGCTGAAAGGAAAAGCAACCCACGGCAAACACCAAAGCTAACGGTGGCGAGAGGAACGCAAGCCAGATACCTGTACTGCTCTGCTCTGCCTCTTCATTCGCCACTCTCATCAGTGCATCAAGTACGAGAGCATTGTCCAGCCAGGTGTACCACTCTTCCAACTCCTGGAGGAAGCTGGAAGTACCCGTTGTTTCAGACACCTTCCGCGTTGCCAGTTTGCACAATCGCTCAATGAAGCCTGGGATATTCAGAAGTGTAGCTGAAAAAGAAAAATAATTTTATTGTGATTTAAGATCACCAACACAACAGTCACCAAAGCCTCTCTACCACAAGGTAGCATAACATCTACATTAGTAATACAGAAGCATACACAGAAACTAACTCCGTCTGGTTAAAAAGATCCAAAGATGGAAGAAGTTTGTGCACGCTCCTATTAAGGACTGGAGGAGAGTGTACATACCGTAGGCATAATTCAGTGTTAAACTGGTTTGTGTTGGACTTACACTGGAAAAAAATTAGTTCTACCCTACTCTAACTGCTTGTTTCCAGCCAATTCCCTTTTTGCTGGCCCTGCTGTTTTCCAGTCCACAGTGAGTCAGTATCTGATCTGGCTGAAAATTAAGCTGGCAGAAATAAACCAGCTCCACCTCCCCTTTCCTCTGTGCGATGCTACCTCCTTCATTTCACCTCCTGTGGGGTTTGTCTCTCAGCAAATTGAACTAGCTCACCTCAGCAGCTGGGCGGAAAGCTGTCAGCTTTTTAAGTACTAGTTTCCTGAATTAGTTCACCATGGAGCAAACCAGATGGGGAACACATGACAGCAGCCCCAAGTTTGAGGGTTTTAATTGTTGCTAGAAACAGCAGTTCCAAGGACAGAAGTCACTGGTCTGCAAAATGCTTGGGGGGCTTGGGGAGCTGCTAGGAGCCGCATTTTGTCCTGAAGTTTCCACAGGACCTGTTTACTATGGATACATGGCTAAGTCTTCACTTGACTACACACTTGCAGATGCGAGTGGAAAAGGACAAAGAATTCGGCCATGAACACTAGGTGAAATTGTTGCAAGACTCTGCCCGTTGGTACCATCTCTGAAAGAATAAGCTCCCTGATAAAATTTTTAAAATGGAATATGCTTTACCATCTCAGATACAGTCTCTAACTGTGCAAACAAAAAATGGTTAGTCAAACATTCGCTTGGCTAAGTTTAGCTCTGCAGGATCCAAGCTTATTCAGTTCAATTTAAACTAAACTTTGTACCCACACCTACAGATACTTGTCCGTTGCTCTTTCCAAGCAAGCTCTGGCAATCCACAGGGCAGAAGACAATACGCCCCCTTTAAAGTTTCTCATATTCTGCCTGCTGTTTTACACTATTCCTCTCTCCCTGGATGTTGTAGAGGTGGCAGTAGTTACAAACGGAGCTTTGCTGTTCATGGATGACAATGTTAGAAGACGGGAGAACCAGCTCCAAAACCCTTTCTGCACTTCCCAAACTAGCTTGCCATTGGCCCGTGCAAATATCTGCTTCAGGAGCCCAAAAGCTTTTCAGTATAGTAAGAGCTGAAAACAGCAGATCCAACATTTGAGGGTACTTGAATTTAAATCTCTTAAATGCACACTCATCCTTCCAGGCAAGACTTTTGCATCGGAGAAGTACTCAGCAAAATAAGGAAGCCTGCACTGTGCCCGAAGTTAAAGTGGAGATTAGACCCACAGATTTCCAAGGCTGGTGTGGCCACGGTGGGCAACATGATTAATATTAAACACAATTTCCTTGTTGATAAAGAAAGATCTCCTGCTCAGGACAATGCCAGATAAAATCGGAGAAGTAACTGCTCCGACAGCAACCACACTGCATGCACTTTTAGTTCAGGCATTCGTATTTTAAGGAGGACATAGAATTACTGAGAGTTGCTAAAGGGAAGGCCATGCAAGTGACTGAAGGACAGAGGAAAAAAAAACCCAATTATTTTACGCCACTCCCTTCAGAGGGTGAAATGACAGAAGTTAACTCATCTAACTACCAACACCACACAAAACTGAAAGCTAAAAAGTAAGGTTCATTAACAGAAAAGATTGTTTCCAGGAAACTGCTTTAAGAAAGTGAAAAAAGAAAAACGCTTTGTAAGACAGCATGCTTACAGTATCCTCTAGAAACATACACTACAGATGTGACATTGAGAAGAGGGCAACTACACACTGTTGATTCTTCTGCCTTTGTTCACAACGTAACAATTACCTTGATTAATTTCAGCTCGAGAAGGACCCAAGTTTTTTTTCTGCTGGGCATTTTTGGCAAGAAGCGTGTGCTTGTCGTCACTTCCTGTGTCAAGTTCAGAAATTGTGACAGCAAGGATCCTGCAGAAGTTTGCAAGCTGCTGCTGATCAAAACTGGACACAAGGCTCGCAAGATTGGGAATATCATCCAGTTGTATCATTTCCTGGAGGAGGCAACATCAACTGAGTAAGTCGCAGGTGATGTTCAACAAGCCAACACAGACACAGCCAGAAGGCTTCAGCTACAGCTCTTCCCTGGGCAGATCTGGGTGTTCTTTCAACAGTAGTAAAAGAGAAGCAAGCAGGCAGTGACAAGTGAAGAGCCTGAAAACAGCTGTGATTTACAATTGGTGTCACTTAGTTTATCAATTCCAAAAGTACAGGTAACCATATTTTAAAGTATTTACATAAAATTTAGTGGCCTTTTTTAAATTAAAAAAACCCAACAAAAACCCCCACCACAACCTAATTTAACACAGCAATTGCAGTTCGATATTAGAAAGTTTCAATTTTGTTTTCCATTTCTGTGTTTTCTTTGAAACTCACAGATGAGAACCAACTTCTGGATCATTTTTCTCAGTCTTTTTCATTACGAGATCTTTTTAATCAAAAAGATGTTGAAAACTGTTTTCAGCAAAAAGCATTTTATGTTCAGATACATTAAGCTTGTTTCCTACCCCAAGAAATACATCATTCTCAACCTCACACTAAAAAAGCAGTAACAAAATCCTGACCCTCTCCACAAAATGTACAGATGCATTTCATTCAGGGTCTTCCCAGGATTACACGTCTAGTATTGTATTTGCATCACATCAGGGCACCAAGCTGTAACGATGCTGGCAAGCAAGCTCAAAACCCTAGTTTGTGCAGAAGATCCAAGTGCTCTGTTCCCCCAGCCTACAATTTCTCAGAGAGGTGACAAACCCCAAGGTAAGAGAGAAGCATGGGAAGCCTTCGAGACGGCAGGAAGACTACTAAAATATCTGAAGTGTAATGTGAAGGCAAGGATGAAAAATGAATTTATATGAGGTTCATTTTCTTTATTTGAAATACTAGTTGTACTTTATTGACTGCTAGGTACTCACCCCCCATCATCCTCTGCAAGCTATGCCAAAAGCATCGCGAGTGTGATACCACACGCATAATTTGGCCGCTGTACGAAATGTGACTGAAGTCAATGATCACTGTAAACAGCCAGGTTTCGAATAAGCTACAAGAAGCAAGAATGCTAGCCGAGAGGGTTATCTTCAGCAGCTCTTCAAAGAAACAGTTGTTTTTCCTATACTGGCCTGGAAAGCCTTACAAATAAAATTAAGAAACCAGCAACCAACCTTTTTAACTCCCAGGATATCTTCAATGAGCGTTGCCGTTTGTAGGAATGTCTTTTTGTTTGTCATCAGTGTAAACAGGAACAACACAAAGTCATTTCTTTCTGCCAATCGCCTTGTGACTCCTTCCGTCTAGAAAGCAGTAAGTGCACACACAAATTGAGCGTCAGAGCCCACCCTGAGAAGCCTCACGTTACAGGCACATGCAGGACAGTTTTACAGATGAAGTGTTACCAATTCAGCTATTCCTGAAACCAGGAAACACTGTGCTTATGGTGACCAAACCTAACTCCAGTCCTTGTCTGAACTGAACATGACGCTTCCAAAAACCTACAGACTCCAGGATGAGAGGCTTCATCTCAAGGCAGTTGTTTACTTGCCTGAATCAAAAGTAAACACTGACGCTGGAAATACATCAGAGGGGCTTGTCTCTGGTTTCCCACACAAATCGTGACCAGCTCCACTTTATGGTACATAAATGCAGTCCTCAGATTCCTCCTGAACTGTCAGCGGTGCTCTCAGCCGGGCAGAGTCTGAGCAACCAGAATCAAGCATCGGCCTTAATGAACTCGCTGATGAACCCAAAAGTCTTGCTAAAGCATGAACTCTGGTTCATCACCAAGTTCATTAAGGACAGCTTTCATGCTCTGATCTCTGCTGAGAGCACAGCCAGTCTTTTCTGGAATTAAACGTAACTTAAAACTACGTCCTTACCGCTCGCAAAGCTGTCTATTATGTATGACTGACACATTACCAGTGCTCACAGAACCAGGCTAGCTTAGATACTTCCTGAATATTTACATACAAGCCTAAGAACAGTTAATATCGCACACAGAACACTTCTGTGATGCTGAACACTCCTCATTCAAGAGGGAGCAGTAACACTGAAGTGAATTACACCAGCAGCTAGTCTATAAATTGCAAATTTGTTTCTCGGCGTATTACGCTATTCAGTCTGCAAAAGTTGCAGTACCTATAGTTGAAAAAAATTAAATCATGCAAGTCAAGAAAAAAGTGTTCCCTCTCTTCCCCCTCCCCTGTGTACACAGACACTTTGTAGTGAGCACATGATCTGTTAAGACAAACTCTCGAGATCAGCTTGATGTCTTTGGAATAGCTCCAAGCCAGTACCTGCCTTTTCTCAAATTTTAGTTAAACGATGCTCCCTAGGCTATGAGATAATAAAATGTGTGATTAAGTTCACAATCTGGAGGATGTTCCCTGCATGCACGATCTGAGGCAAGTGCTTTCAGCTTCAGAATTTTAATGGCAAGATATTTCAATCGGCCTTTACCCCAGTGTCCTCCTCAGCCCTGATCTGCCATCAACTGAACTAATACTCAGCACATGGAGCTGCGATCAAACTTAGAACACTTTGCCAGCACCATCACTGAACAAGACTAGCTGTGTCTCAGGTTATCAGGCACCCATTTCCAGTTTCAAATTTTAAGTTTGAATACAACAAAGGCTGACATGGCTTTCCTATGGAAACACAGATACAGAAAGATCCAAACAAGAGGATTTAAACTTGACGATGTGGCTAAGAAAACAGAAGTTATTTGAGTAACACATCAAAAAACAGGGTGGTCCTATATTTAACTGAGGGAGTTTTAATGAAAAGTTTCAGGGTAAGTTTAAATTATGCTTGTAAGAGTCTGGTCTGTTCATTGTCTTATCAAGTGGCACATGTAAAACATGATCAGCAGAAGAACACTTTTCCACAGAAGTTGTACTTACACATATACATGTGTTGTACAGTATGCTTAAACAGTCCTTGATGAGGTCATCGCTTACTGCAAAGGAGAAAACAGACATTTACTAGCTATGTGTTGCCAAGGAACACTAATGTCCACAGTAGTGGCATGAATAGCTATAAAATGAGTGAGAATTTCAGGCTAACTGCCAGCTCAGATCATATGTGCAAATGCCTTGGAGGTTAAAAACCAGGGGAAGAAACACTCTACACCTGACCTGATGACGTGCTTTCTTCCAAAGTTACGATCAGCACTGCCTAGGACCACAGACAGAGATGTACTTGTGGTCCAGTGCACTACTTGGTCACACACACGAGAAAGTGACAGGAGCATAAACAGTATTTTAGGAAAAATAATCACAGATCAGCTCAAAACTTGTCCATTTGAGAAACTGTGAGACACATATTGGTTCCAATCATTAAGCACGGGGTGGAGAAAAGGACAGTGCATGCAGCTTTTTCCACGCAGCATCAGGAATTCACAGAAAAGCTTTCAATCTGATTTACTCCAGCATTTTAATATTTAAGATCTGTTTTCAGTACAGACATACAACAGCTGCCTCGAGCTCCAGTTCAAGTTACCTCACCTTTGCAGTTCCCTGGCTGATGGGCATGGAGCGCACCATGACATTTCCTTTCCTCAGAAGGGTTCAGGGAACCAGCAGAATCACAGGCAGGAGAAATGAAAACATTAAACCAAAGCTGCTCCAGCAGGAAAGTTGTGCTGAAGCTGCTGCACCCCATTGGCAAGTTCTCCTTAGAGCATTTTGGAAATTAGTAGTCACTGTGACTAGGGCAGGAAAACTGCGTGCTTTTCATCCTCTCACCATCTCGGTAACTCCTACTACATAAACAATGTTTTGTGGCTTATTATTAATAATTGTTAACTGTAGCTATAGCCACAGTAACAATAAGAGTTCCCAGTGATTGCAGATTTACTGCACCGAGAGAAGTATGTTATGCTGAGCGCGTGAATACTCCTGAGCTGTGCTTTGCAACAGGTGCCCATCCTAAATCCCACCATGAATCAGTACTGCAGGGAACAAAGAAACCAATGATTCATTTAGGAACAGGAAATTGCTGGTACGGAAAGACAGTAACAGAAAAATAGAGTAATTTCTGTCTGAATAAGGATACAAGACAAGAGTGTAAAAAAAAAGATAAAACACCTATTCACTTACTTTTCTGTTTCTTTTTCTGCGTAATAAGAGTTGGTCTCATGAGAATTTCTACTAAAAGCTGTAACAAGAAGATAAAGAATTAAGGGAATAATCACCAAGATACAAATAACCAATTAGTTTGTCAGTGACAAATCCAAACTTAGTCCTGTCTCTGCTGAAGTCAGAGGCAAATAATGGAAGCTCTACAATCAAAACCCCACTGGTGCCAAAATTAAATTGACAAAAAATAGCTGTATTTACCCTGAAGAAATAATAACAGTTGTATAAACAATTTCCCACTGGCAAGTTTTAAAGAATTCGAGTCTGCAAAGAATGTAGTTTCACATGCACCCAGATTACATCAAGAATGGCTATCACACATCTCCCAAAATAATGAATCTTTACCAATAAACTGCAAAGGGATGCAAACTTTGCAAAGGCTTGGGATCCCTAAATCTCGCTGGGCTTTGAAATACATTTCAGGTCCAGACATCACAGAACTTAGTTGCTCCAGATTTTCATCTCACCAAGAAAGAGCAAGCCACTGCTCGTGTACATGCACCTTGTACCTGTACTTACAAATACACTTACAGATATGGGAAGTGTGGTCTCATTTCTATTTAAGGAACATAAAAGTCAGACTAAGACTATGGCTCTGATGGATGTAGAACTGATCTTTCGTTGTTCTAGCCTATATCACTGGTTTATTTAAAAACATTTTAGAAAATAGCAGTTTATTTAAAAATGAGTTAGCCACTAGAAAGAACTGATGACTTCTGCAAGAAGTACTGCAAGAAGCCCCTAGTTTTAAAATTCAGTTTATAATTGTTAAGAGCAATGTAGGCATCACCCAGTCAAGTCATGCCAGCTGACAATATACTTACAACTTGCTCTGTCTATTTGTCCCAACTTAACTTTAACCTTCTTTTAACACACTACCTACCCAGACACAGAGGAAAACATCTGACAGCACTGGAGGCACTGCCCACATTCTAAGCACTGACAAATAAATAAATAGGCAACTTTAAAGAGGAATATATATTTTCCAGCAGTATCTGTAATAGAGGCTGCACATCACTAGGGTAGAGAAAAATGACTGCAGCAGTAATGAAGTGCTCTTATTAATGGCTTACATTTTAGGAGAAGAATGCACACCTCAAGGCTTGGTAAGCATCCAAAGATATCCCTGTGCACCTGGGATGCAGGCTGCCTGATCTCCTCCTGGGAAAGAACGTCTACTGCAACAAGGCTGGCTTTTAAGGGTGGCTGCAGCCATGCTCGCTCCTGCCTTGCCACAGAGTGCACCTTTTCAGCTCGTATTTATTTTTCCTGGTCAGTACTATAACCCACCATATATTTATCACCTTATTCTTGCAGAACTGGTATGCTCCTCACATACACTCCAGGGACTGGACTGCAGTGGTGTGAGACACTCCTTGGAGAGGGCTTTCTTCAGCCATCCTACTGAAACTGCAACAGTATGCAGCAAGAAGCACAAGAGTCCAATGGCAGAAAGAGAATAGGTAGGAGAGTGCCTCACCAGAGGCAGAGGAGCAGAAAGGGAGTTATGAGATCTTATTTCTTGGAATGGGGTTGCATTCCGGTCCGAAGTCCATAGGCTCATGTATCAGTTCATGTGTTTGTACTCTCAGGTAATATTTTACATGTATTCATAGAAAGGGAGGAGACACAAATTGTGCTTTTGTTCTTCCTTGATGTAAAGGCTGTCAGAATCCAAAAATATTTTAAGGAATGCACTAGCACACATTATAGCATACAGAGTACACTGAACATTTCCTGTCCTTCAAAGTTACTCATGGTTCACAGTTCAAATACTGCAACACAGAATCAGCATATGGCATACACAGAACCAGCAAATTAGACTACTTCCCTTTCAAGTCCTAGAGTAGATTTTCGAAAACACATAGCACTGGCTTCTACCTCTGCCTTTAACCACATTGAACCCACTTGTATCAGCCAAATCTCTGGCCATAGTACCAAGGAATTACAGTGTATCTGGTATCTACCACCTTCAGCCCAAGAAAAAACAAACAAACAAAAAAAAAAACAACCAACAAAAACCTACCAAACACCACCCCCCCACCACACACACTTGTTTTGTGCATTCTTATGTCAAAAGCACTTCTACAGGAAGTATCACTATTTCCCTTCAAAAACAAGGGAAATTTAGGACATTTTCATACAATGTTCTAAATTGCTTGGGTAGCTGAAGACTTTTGTCCTCAGTTGACAGCATACCAGCAACTAAACCAGTACTAATTTCAAAACAACATAACCTAAATACAAGTTTTACTTAAGTAAAGGCATGTAACAAGAGAGAAGTAGCAAAGACACTGTTCAGTTAGACCAAAAAAAAAAAAAAGGCAAGAAAGTGTCAATTAGTTCACTGGAAAATACAAATCATACATTTCTAATGAAAGCTAAGATCCCGGAGTATGTCACCAAAAAACTGAGCAAACTTTGTGTAATGTAGAATCAAAACAAATAAACAAAAAGATAATTTGCCAGAATGTCTGCAGAAACCTTGCAGTTCTGTTTAAAAACATTTCCAGAGATGAAGCAGTCCCCATTGCACGCCAGCAATAAACACAGCCAGCCTGGCTAAAAGAGTGACCGAGTGTGCTCAAAAACCCACCACACATCATCCTTCAGTGGTAAGTGGAATTCTTGGTGCTCCAGTATCAACTGCAGTATTAATCTCACAACTAGAAATCATTTGAAACTGTTTTCATTGAGAATCTAGAGGTTCTATCTTTTTTAAGTTAAAACAGAGTGCCTGAAGAAACAGCCAGGTCTTCATATAAGAAGTAGCACCTCAATTTCGATGATGTAATACCTCGGAAAACACACCGCTTTCACATTTTGATTAACAGAAACAGGCACAATTCTAATGCTTAACATCAAATTCGTAAAGAAATTCTGTAGTTTGCATTTAGAAGCTTCAAAGCGCTCAGACCTCATTCAGAGATTTCTCAGTGGTATGACTACTGTGCAGAAATCTTTCGATAGTGTTGAAAAAACACACTTACATCGACTCCTCCAAATAAGTCAAATGTGTATGTATTTGGGAAAGTGGACTCTTGAGCAGCTTTTCTATCTTCTGTAACAAATGCCATGGCTTCCATTGAAAGAAGTGGAGAAATTTCCTGCATGCAGTAGAAAAAAACCCAACAAATGGTTCAAAAAGAAAACTTCTCAGTATAAACAGAATCGTCTCTGACTATCTGTGTGATCTACTGACTAATCAATTACATGCATTCCCAGCTCTTATCTACCAGCCAATTCACAGATACTATCATGCAAACAGTTTCAAAAATCAGTTAGAATATGATCACAGTAGACTTTAAAGCAAGCAACCACAAAATAACCCCCAGCTTTCAGGAAGAACGGTGTAGACAGTACCTTTAAGATGCTTTGGCACTGGGAGAAATCACTGTTTGGGTGGCTCTGTTCATACAGCTTTTGCAACAGTAAGGGAATTCCATTCCATTTTGCTTGTTTATCCCTTTCCTTTAACAAGGCCTCTGTGATCTGCGAAGGAAGAATATAATTACCGTGTGCCCAATGCTTCGTAACCAGGAAAACAACCTTATCACCTCCCCAGTCTAACAGCAGCAGAGCACCACAGGAAAAGAGTTTACTGTGGAGAGTACCGTTACAAAATCCAGTACCTCTTTCCACACAGCAATTTATCCAGGACTGGTAGCTGCAGAATTTTACAGATGGTCAAAGTACCTTAAGCAGGACAGGGCTTAAAGCAGATGTTATCATTTGGTGTATACTTACTCTCATCTGTATTTTGATACTGATCACATATTTAAAATGGGAACACATTAGTCTCTAAATAATTCCAGAACTCCAACTGACAGGTCACTGAATAAGGAAATGGGTGCCCTTGACCCTATCAAAAATTACACTAGTCTAAAGAAGACAGAACACTGAAGATGGAAAGGCTTCATTACTCGTTACATTCAGCTATTACTGAGCATTTCCTCAGCCAAGTCCCTGAAGCCATTACTGGTCATCGCTATGACCAAAGCACTACGATTTACAAGCAGGCTCCAGAAGAATGTATCAAAGATACAGTGAAAATTTCCTCTGTAGTCTCGGGCTGGTTATAAAGTGGAGACCAACAACTAAGTCGGTAGAACAACACTGGCATTATCCTCTGGGAAGCAGCCTGCAACCCCAAAAGAGAACACCTCAGCATTTGCTACTACATTTGTGCAAACTTTCTGCAATCTTCCTCCTTCTCCACAAAATATATATGATAAAATTCTCAATATTCACCACTATATTTTACACTTAAAAAAAAAAGTAGCAGCAGCACAAGACTGGTTAGCAGCACAATATTCTGCTTGGAATCCACAGAAGATATTTTGAAGGCTGAACATTTCCAGGTTACTGCCAGCAGATGCTGTAAAGGAGGAGCTCTTCATTAATTCACCACCCTGTCAATGCGGACCTAAATTTAACTCCCTTCCTTAATGATACTTCAGAGTTACCTAGACCAACACCAATATAGGCACTTACCCTGGGACAGAAAGGTAAGGTAGACAGCAATAATTAGAGCTAGCAGGATTTCTGGCTGGTTTTACAGAATTTTTACATGCCCTCCAAATACAACACCAAATAAAGAAAACGCCAGTCCTCAGGTCAGCAAGACTGCATCTCAATGCGACGGCTGTGGATTTTCTCTTACTCCTAGGCCAAAAACCTCTAAGCTGCACATTCAGCATAAGTTTCTCCCCCAACCCTTCTGCGGTTAACTTGCATTGTTTCCCTCCAGCCTGCTTAAAACGTTCATTGTTAATAGTTAACAGCCAGGAAATTTTGCTTCTTATTGTTTCAGCCAAGACATCCTTCTCAGATATACCTCAGTGTACAATTCCAAAGGACCATTCAATTCAACTTCTGACTGAGAATTTAACTCTTTTCTCTGCTTGTTAGACAGCATACAGGAAGACCAGAAAACAGATGCAAGCACATGAAAACTCAGACTGGCAATGTGAGCTGCTGCAGGTCCTCACCCTTCCAAGCTTCCCAGATACTCAGGGTTCTTTTCCTGCTGAAATACCCAAATTCGGATGTAACAAATTCAAGGCTCTTGAAATATCATGGTTTCTTGCTACAGGGGCTGAAGCAGCATGAGCAAACCTGGGACATAAAACCTCCTCTGTATTTTAACTTCGCCCTGCTTTCTGATTTCTGAGTAAGAGTAATCAACCAGCACTGCTGGAGAACAACACAGAGTTCCTTCTGAGGAGGCACAAGAAATGGCAGGACAAAACCAGAAAGTCAAAATGGCTCCTCATTGTTTGGACTGTGAGTAACAGGTCAGCTCCTTTTAAGTCATAAACTTCCATTTCTCCTTGTAATACCCAGCACAGAGAGAGCAAGAGGCGCTCTACCACCACTCCATCTCAGGTGCGGGAAGAGCACACAACCCCATGAGTCGTAGGAGGAACTGGATTAATTGCTAGGTAAAGCGCAAAGAACATGCAGCAAAATGCCAGGGAAAGGAGCCAACTCTCCGGCTTCAGTTGATGTGGAAGATACCACAGGCAAAGATGACGTGCATTGGCTGCAATCTCAGCTTCCAGCAGCACAGGGCAGAATTCAGCATCCAAGTGCTCTCAAAAAATGCCAAAAGTCCTTAATTGATGTTAAAACCTTATCCTGGGCTCAATACCACATTTGTTAATTGCCTGCATGCTTCTTGGTTTGGGGCAGGATCCATCCCCACTCTCATTTCTGTACTAGTAGGTCTTTTTCTCCCCGTCCCAGACTTTGAGAGGCAGTCACTTGTGCTGACCTGCAGAAAACTTTCAGAATCAAAATTCTGAACGAAATGAAGCAAATGTTTCCTTGCTCTCATCTTCTTTCAACGGCTTTCAAAAAAAAAGTTTTTCTTTCTCTTGATTCAATACATGTCTTTAGTCTCATTGCAAGCTCTAGCTTGTGGTCCCTGTTCTGTATTTACGAGGCTACCCTGGCTCTGAATATTTCCATTGTGGCAGGGCGGTATTTGCCAACGCAGAGATTTTGGATTCTGTGGAGGGATTAAAATTCAATTACACTGTATGGAGCTTTCTTTCTTTACAACCATTTTGGTTAAAAACTGCATCTCATGATTTCTGTAATAGCAACTAGCCAACAGTTTTCAGTTCTACGAGAAGTTGGTTTCCTTCTTACTCTTTTTGGGCAGACATTACTGAATAGTCACCGAAATTAGCACTGGGTCTTCTGGGGCCCCATTCTCTCTCTACAATTTTTTGGTCTCATCCAAGCAGTATAAGTGCAATCCAACACTGATTTCTCAGGAATCCCTGAATGAATTCTTCATTCACTGACTAGCCCTGGATAAAATACCTGAAATCTTGTATACAAAGCTTGAGAAGTTAGATAGTACTTAGCACGAAGGGGAGGTTGCAGAAGCCCAGCTGGAAGTGGCAACAATTAAAAGAAAGGGCCTACCTAACCACGGTGGCTGGGGTTATGAATGGTCACGCCTTACATGCACCAGAAGATGACAAAGTACCAATTACAGGGAAAACAAAGGAACCAGCGTCAAACCCTCCCTACCACCCAGGTGCAGTAAACCCAACTGGCACAAACACCAAGACTCCACACAGTCGTTGCTCAGAAGTCTGCCATAACACATCCAGGGTTTGAATCACGAGCAGAGGAGCCCAGGGGACGGGACGTTACGGCTCCCCAGAGGTGGTTCTGTTCCGGGAGGCCACTGCAACACGTCGGCACGCACCAGCTCCAGCCCAAGCCCAGAGCTCCCAACCACGCCACCGCCCAAAGCGGCCGGTACGAAGCCAGTTCTACAGCAGCAGTTTACCGAACCAGCGAGGTGATCAGGTACCTGAGCAGCACCACCCATCTCCCCTCTCCAGCAGGGCTGTGAAGCCGCGGCAGTGTGGTTAGGCTGGAAAGGCGATCAAAGCCTTTCGAGAGGATTTGAGCACAGAGTTAAAAACGCGTCACCAAGCCCACCCATGACTGCAAGGCAGAGTACACCGAGTGGTTTTCTAGGACTGGAGCCCAGGACATCCCAGGAGATTACTCCAAAGACTGATAACCACCACAGCAATACTTTCCTACGACAGAGTTTAAATAACTTTTCTGCATATTTTTTCTTGAAAGTACACACAAAGGGCTGAACAAAGACGCTACACACAAATCTAAATATTTCTTTTACATTTCTTTCTAATCCTCCTGTGTTATAAATCCTTTTAAAAGGCTCCAGCTTCCATTACCATAACGGTCAATAAATAATTATGAACAATAGCTAAATCTTCATCAGGTTATATGAAGTCATATGTTAATATTTAGCTAAATCCATCCCTTGATCAGTTGAGTTCCCCTTTCCTTTCTCTCCCTCCACTTTGCTATAGGATTTGCTACTGATGTTCCCACCCATGACTGCTATCCTCCAGGCACAGCCTCTCCAACAGAAGCAGCTTACCCTCCTGGCTGCTTTGTGCCCCTGCACGTGGCCAGAACCGCATTACGAGCACTGCTAAAACGTTTGTTACTGGCCTGAGATCTCTTGTAGTTCCGATTGCTTCAAAATCCCTTCCCCTTCCAGTGAGGATTTTCCTTTCCATTTGTGATCCGCATTGTGACAATTTTCATTGCCCTACAAAGTAAACCTCTGATTTTCCTAACCTTGTCTCCACCACTTTTCTAAGCTGTGGTCAGTGACACATCTCCATGTCTTCTCAACAGCTGCTGACAAACTGAAGGGCCATCGACACACGACAGCAGCATAAATACCAGAAGCTAATCCTCTCCTTTGCTTTCCAGAGCAGGGGAAACAGTTTTCTAATAAAATAGCATCTCTGTTTCACATTTTATCCTTCAAACATTTCACTGTCTTGCTGAACACTCAAGTACAGGAGGGTGTTTTCTGTGATCTTTCAAAAAGCAAGTAATAGTGACTCAGGTGCCCAGCACCAAGGGATTCATGCTGTGACAGACTTTACAGCTGTGACACATCAGTTGCATTTTTTCTTAATTCAACTTTTTGTTGCAATCATGCATTAAGGTAAATTGGAAGTGCTTTAAAAAAGCAGAATTTCCATTCTTAGCATTTTCCATGACCACTTCTGAAGTAATATTCAAATGTTCTGAAAATTTAAAAGGAAAGAGGCACAAGATCACAGATCTCAAGAAACAAATGCAAGCACATGGTCTCTACATATTTTTAATAAAATCAAAGCCTTTCCAGTTCCTTTCCTTCAAACCTTTTAGGCCGTCCCTTTAAAAATACCAGGAAACTAATATTTGTGCAATTAAATATTTATTTTTTCCTCTGAACAATAACAACTTAGGAAGTAACCCCTGACAGACTGCCAGGAGAATGATTATTCAGTATTTTGGGGAGTGCCCCATCATCCCAGCTCTTTACTATGTTTTCCTTTTCAGTTGCTAACAAACATGCATCAGTCTGGCTAAGCCGTCTCTTTCCTCACACAACTTTTCACAAAAAACCCTACAACCGATTTAAATGACACCCCCCAAATTTTGATTTTAACACAATGGCACACTATGGAAACACAACTTCTGGCCTAGAGAGGGATTGTGGGAAGCTGTGAACTGCTACCCTGCAGCTGCGGGGCAGCAAACACCGCGGCCAGTCCTCAGCTGGGTCTTTCGCATGTAACTGATCAAGAACATGTC
This sequence comes from Leptosomus discolor, assembly GCF_034619465.1. NCBI lineage: Eukaryota > Metazoa > Chordata > Aves > Leptosomiformes > Leptosomidae > Leptosomus > Leptosomus discolor. Next base: position 4,336,924 of record NC_141407.1, on the reverse strand, counting down.
AAAGACCACAGAGTTTTATTCACAAAAAGAAACTCCAGTAGTGATATTAATCTGGGAGAAGTCCATGTAAGAGCACCTATTTCTCTCCAGCTCCCAGATTCTTCGAAGTGCGCACCAAGTTTCCCATAACTACTGTGTCTCCATCCTCCACAACCTTGGATGGAGCCCACCATCCTTTCTCCTGACAACCCAAAAGCCAGGCGTGAACTGAGGGACACGGTGTCCTATGATAAAACCTGTCATAGCTTCTAGCCAGGTCTAACCATCCCCACAACTCCCAAACTACTGCTCTTCCCACCATCACTGGAAGAAGAGCTGGTCTACCAAGACAAAGAACAAGTCTTGCGCATCTCAAAATTCCACCGTGTTTCCGAGAGCAGACTCCAACTCTGATCTTCAACACCAGCAGCTCTTCAAAACCACTACAGAACCTATCACTTAGTAACAATAGCTACTCATGTTTGTTTTGATGATCTTACTCTCGGAGAAAAATAAATCAACTAATATGTAAAATTATATTAACTTCTCAGTGATTACTGTTTCCTTGGAACTGGCTCCTTCAACTCATCTCGAAAGAAAGCAAAACCCGTAGGGACAGCTAGGAAAACACAGAGGGGTAAGGAATATCACCTCCACAACAGTTTTCTTCCCGCTCATCTTCAGCCACACAAAATAAGACTACTGAAGTCCAACACTGCCACTTTGGAGCGTTTCTAGCGTACGACAAAGCTCTGGTCCTTGTTACGTAAAAAGCACGTCCAGGCTTTCCAATACTCACTAGCTGCCCTCTACTGAAGAGGCATAAGCCTGCTAAGACCCTTACAATTAGAGCTACTAAAGTGGATTATATTCACGTGACTGGTTTTTTGTCGGTGGTGGTGTAAGGAGGAAACAAAACTAATTAGAGACCAAAACTACTACACACTACTGGTAAACTGTAATGGCAGGAGCTGGAAAACTGGATGTCCGAGGCAGAAAATGTTTTCCTTCCACAGAGAGATTTTTTTTTCCAGAGTGGCTACGGACTATCCTCCTGAGGGAAACATCTATTCCTAGGGATAGCAGATCATGAAATACAGCTGGAAAAATGGGCTCTCTTTTTCCATTCTGATTGTTTCAGCTAAGCCTTGGCAATCCTGTGAGAACGAGACCAGTGCTGACGACCTGCTCCTGGGGCCGCACCAAAAGCGCCCTAGTTTGCCAACAAATCCCTGGTTAGTCCATTATTGCACTGCTCTGTCTACAGGGATTCCCACAGCTGTACCTAAACACCTTCTGGTTTCATGTTATAGACAGGCTTTCCACAGCTGGCTTGCAGCAGATGAAGTGTGTGCCTGCTTGCTAAGGGGATCCGAGCTTGATCAGCTGAGCTAAAATATTCCTTTGCCTTCAAGGAACCGCAGCATAAACCCCGTCAGGTCTTATTTACAGCGCTGTGTGCACACAGCCCAGCCGTGACAGGAGAGGGACTGCAGACCAGCCAGTTCACAAGCAATATTTTTCCTTATTAGAAAATGCGTGTCACTGCTGGAAAGTTGGTCTGCTGCTGGTTCACCCGTATCTGAAAAGCCCCTTTCACTCGCTCTGCGCCCCGTGCTAGGGCAAACCTCAATACAAGGTTATGCAATCTGATAGCAACGACTGAGGCTTGCATCCAGGGCAGCAGCTGATGCTAGCAATATGGCCAAAATGGATATATGGAGAGATAATGGCAATATCTACTGAAATCTGCTTTATCCATCACACTACTTCCTATTAATAATAAAGCAAAGATACCAACTGGCAAGAAAGCCATGGCTCCTGCTAGGCGAGTAGTGAGAACACACAAGGCTCCAGATTTCAGAGCCTTAGCTGGTCTCAAAACTGCCAGATACTCAGGTGGCTGTTGCTGACAAAAATACTTACACGTCCCTGTAAGATCAGACTGATCAACTTTCCAACATAGGCCTGTCAACAACTATCCTTACCAACTCAAAGATAAGCCCCTGCTTTCCTCATGCAAAAATGGATCTTCAGATCACCTAAAAATAGTACACAAAGCTTGGTTTAAGAATAAATGCCCACAGAAGGGTACTCATTGTCTCCTGGAGATCAGATGCTGAAATACAGCGACAGCATTGCGGAAGAACACCACTCATGCAGGCGCCACAGCAAGGAACGGTGTTTCCCAATCTCTCTGAATTAAGACCTTGACCAGGGTTTCTCTTCCTCACGGAACACCAGTGGTGCAGTCCATGCGGCATATGACCCAAAACCTCCTTGCAAGGAACGGGAAGAGCAAGCTCAAAGGACATTCTCTCAACTTGTTCTCCTGAAGCCCAACACAGCAGCTTGGAAACCTGATCTGCTCTCAGGCTTTTCAGGAGCTAATGAGTTGGAAAAACTTAAGCAAGGGTTACCACACTGCAACTGAGGAGTCAACTGCAGGAAATCTGTGCACATTTTGATAAAAAATAAAACTTAAAGAAGAAAAGCACCCAAACTGCCTCACACTTCTTCAAAAGTCACATCAAAGTGTTTTATTTTTAGATCGTCTACAAACAAAAAACTGCTTTAAGGTAAAAGTACAGAGACACAATTTTAAAAGTTCAAAATCATTCAGGAAGCTGGTTTTTTTCCTACTTGGTCCAAGTGATTTAAAAATGTATTCCTCCAGCATTTATGAAGCACTGGGAGCCCTAGGCATCCAAGCTTTAAGTCTTTCAGGGCAGCACAGTGATACTGAAATTTATAAAGCAGAACAAAAGAAACAAAAAAAGCCCCAGCAACACCTCAAACTTGGGCATTACGAGAAGGAGGATATAACTAGCAGAAGTTTCCTTGATTACTGTAAAAGCCTGGCCATCTATTTCAGCAGTTACTTCCAACAATTCGCAAAAGCCCCAAATTAAAACACAGTACTACTGCATTTCTCAAGCAAACCAAAGCCCAGAGTGGAGGTACCATCCCAACAGACCACGCTGGTGCACGACGTTGTTACGGGTTTATCTGACCGAAATCGCGATGGCCATGGGGGAGCGAGCAAGGCAGAGCATGGGGGTGGACATACAAGTTGGTGAGACAACGCATCACTTTGTCCACAGGCCTATGAAATACACTCCTAAAGCCACCCCACAGAAACAACTTCCTTCAAAAGAGACAGTATCAGGTTTAAATTCATGCAAATGGATTTCCCTTTTCTTAAATACTAACCATGAGAGTATCTGAGCAAGCAGTACTGTAAGGACAAATGAGCTGTTAAAAATCACCTCCTGCTCTTTCACATATCTCAGCTACAGAACGAGGCATGGACATTTATGATGAACAAGTAATTGCTCAGAATCCTTGCTAGTCAAGGAAAATACTGTTGTTTGCACTAGTGAAAACCACTTAGAGAAATCCTTTTTTTTTTATTCCATTTCAACTCTTTTAAGATACTTTAGCTCCATAAATCACCACCTGAATGCAAGTTCTTTTCCTATGCTTCAGTTTCCAAGTCTTTGCACCATTTTGAATTTAATCTGTAAAATAAATGCCAGTTATTCTTCATAAAAAGAAATGAATAGTTCATTATCTATTTAGCTTCCTAAAAAAGCCAGCATAAGCACACGATAGGCACAAGCCTAGGTCAATGAGTCGATTTCATTTCTCAGTATTTCCCAGCATCATCAACTGGGAAACGATGACAAATCTGAAATAGACCTGGAATAGTTTCATGGAAAACCACCAGCATAAAGCCTACCCCATTTCAGAGCTAGAAGGTCTCCTGAGCCCTAATACCACGAGGTTGCCTTTATCCATCAAATACACCTAAATTTTGAGGCTGCATTGTTATGGTTCCAAGCAGAGCTTCCTTTTTTTGCAGGAGAAAGGCACAAGCTCTATCACCAACTAAAGCACCAGAGGAGGACGGCTCTCTTACAGCATGGCAAATGCTTGTCCTGCTCTACAGACTTTCTACAGGGAGACCGAGGATGGGAATGAGGGAGAAGGAGCACGAAGGCACAGAGGCATCCTTCTTCCCCACCGCGTGGGCCTGCAGGGCCGCCCCTCCAGCACCAGGCCCAAAGCCGGGCTGGCAGAGGAGGACGGGGAGCCCCAGAGAGCGCTCGAGTCCGGGCGGAGAGAGGCCACTTGGCCAGATGCTGCCTCCAAGCAGACCTGGCGGCAGGCCCCGCTAGGCCAGCCGGGCTCGCCCCGGCCTCGGAGCTCCGGGAGAGGCCTGACAGCCCCGAGCCAGTACTCAGCCCCGCCGAGGGGCCGCGAAAGCCGACAAACCCCCGCTCCCAACCCTCGACGGAGCGCGGCCTCGTGGGACGGTCTCCGAGGCGGACTTGCAAGCCCTGCCCGAGGCCGGCGGCGGGCGGGAGGTGGGCTCGGGGCAGAGGGGCGGCAGGCCTCCGCCAGCCCGCCCCGGCCCACCGCCAGAGCCCCAGCTCAGAGCACTGCCCGCCCCCACGGGACCTCCCCAGCCCAGTAAGCCCCCGCCGAGCTCCGGCCCACCCCCACCCCCGCTCAAACCGCCGCCGGAGCGGCCTCCCCCCGCCACGGGGCCGCCCCCCCACCCCGTACCTGCGCCCCCCGCGTCAGGCCGCAGCCGCTGAGCTGCCCGTGCCGGAGCTGTGCCAGGATGTTGGTGGCCACCGCGCGGGCTCCGCGCCGCCCCCCCCCGCCGGGCCCGGGGCCCCCCGCCGCCGCCGCCGCCGCCGCCATGGCCGCTCCTCGGCTCGGACGGAGACAAACAGGAAGCGCCTCCTCCCCCCGCCGCTTTGTACGGAGCGGCGCGCGGGGCGCTCCGCAGCGCCCCCGCCCGGGCCCCGCGCGCACCGCGCCCCCGACGGCCCGCTGGGAAATGTAGTCCTGCTGGGGAGGGTGGCGCGCATGCGCAGGGCCGCCGCAGGGCATCCCGGGAAGGGGCGGGCCGGAGCGGTGGCGGGGCCGTGGGGCGCCCCCGCGCGGCGGGTGGCGGTGGCTGCGGGGCGGGAGGGCGAACGCCACGGCCAGGTACTCGCCGGCCCTTCCCCCGCCCCGGGCGTCCTCCCGTTGATCGCTCCGGGGGCTGCCGAGGCGGCAGGGCCCTGCCTGGAGCTGCCTCACCTCCGCGCCGCGGTTTATTTCCATTGAAATGCCCACACGTGCTTTCCTATCGCTTCTGTAACGGTTGTTAACTCACGCTTAGCAGCCGAGGTGAGCAATTCAGACACGCAGACAGAACTGAAATCCACAGCACTGCCCCCGAGGAGCCCTTTGGATCGAAAGAAACCACAAAACAGAGAGTTGTGACGCACCAAGAGCCCCGACCCCCAGGCAGACCTTTGCGACAAAGCTGCTCTGCCCCTGGGAGACAGGGAGAGAGCTGGGCTCACGCAAGCTGCCGAGACAGGTGCTATTCTGCACCCCAAAATGGTGTAAATGCCTCCAGGGGTTAAACAAAAAACCAACAAAAACCCCACAAGTGGAAGGAGACACGGCACACTTGGAAGTGAGTTCTTGCCCAAGGTACAGGCAGCAGCTCCAAGGGACTCAGGTGACGATGGTCCCAAAGTCACAGCTCTCACCAGTGGCCGCCCTCCTCCCTCGCCTGCTGCCGCCTCTCCAGAGGAGCAGCCCCGCTCCCCTTCTTTGTGAGTCAGCCAGGAATGCAGCACACGAGATGGTGCCGCTTTAATCGTGGGCCTTTGTTTATATTCCCCTTTAATTTCCCCTTGTTGTCTACCAGGAACAGAAAGCAATACAGACACCAGGGATTGACATGATGCTTAACAGCATCGCCTAACCAGTGCTGTGACGACATCCAGGTGATGCATGTGGAAGTTTTACAGCATCGCATCTTACATCACTTCTCACCGCTGTGAATAATGCGTGCGCCTGACAACGATCACCGTTTTCTGGGTAAAACGCAAGATCTGCTAATGGGTGACTTGCTGTTGAGGTAAACTGCTGTCCACAGAACGCCACCAAGCGCTGCCTTTGAAGAAACCCGAACATGGCAATCTTTGCCCTTACACACCTGCACTGCCTCGCACACCACAGCCTGCTTTCAGCCCCCTTTCCTAGTGCTTCCCTCGCCCTCCCTCCCTGGCTTTTTGCTATGTTTTTTGCTACTTGCCAGCAATTCACACAAAGGTCTGAATCTTTTTCCTCTGTCTTCTCCTTTGTTAGAGCCATTAAAATAGTCTTTCAAGACAAGATGTTTGTCTGACCTTGCAGCAATCCACAGCCTCTCCAAATCCAAACGATTACTTTTGAAATACCTCAGAAAATCTGGCCTTAAATTTTGGGGCTTGCAGGCTGCTTAGAGTGGAGAAAAAAAACCCACAAAACAATTACAAGGACGGCATTAACAGTAAATGCTAAATTTGGTTTCTGTGCTATCTCTCACAACTCCACCGAAAACCAGTTTCCTTCCAGCCTTTCACAGATGCCACGTGTATGCACTGTAGGTGGGACCTTTTGAGCACTGACCTGCCTTGTCTGGAAGCCACCCAAAATTGCCACTACCCATCTGTGTTTCACACACTTCTCATTTTGGATTCCTGACAAAACTTCTCTACTTTCTGTTAACATGACCAAGCAAGCGCTCACCATATTGCTTGATTTGAGCTCTCTCTCCAGCTGGAACGTGCCAAAATAGACCTGCCATTTCTTCCCACAGATGTCCTTCACTGTGAGGCCCCCGGCAGGAGAGGCAGCAGGAGACCACAAGTTTTAGCTTTATTTTTTTCCCCAGCTGACTTGTGATAGTAATTTTGAATCCTTCAGGTTCTCACTAACAGCAGCACCTCTTAGGTGGTACATACAGGGCATGGAACCTGATCTCCAGTGGGACAGCCAGCCACCAATGGTTTCATCCCGCCATCCCTTAGAGATTCCCAAACATCTGTCTGTCATTATGTTGCCTATGAAACAGCACAACTTGTACATGCGTCACTAGAGGGCTCAAGCATGCTCTCTGCCCTCCAGCAGCTAGGCCAAGTCATACAGCTTTCCATTTAAAAAGAAGGCTTACTAAGGATCCTAAGAAATCTTATCACAGTTTTGTTAAAAGAAAGTCTTAGTAAGATGGTAGTCACGCTCAAATACGGGAACAAACCAAAATTAATGCTGTCTTGTGTTATTCTGACTCATCCATCCCGTAGCACTGATCAAGATACACCTAATTAGTCGCAGTAGAACCGTAGCTGTGTATAGATGGGTTCCTTCAGCTCCCACCGTGCTGAGGAAAGATCTTGCCTCTTAAGGCTACTACCCCTTGGTTCTGCTACTGGGGCCTCTTAGGTGAGGGCACCACAATGCCGTGGTTAGCAGAGATCTATCGTGTGGGCAACCTGCAGCCTTTCCCCCAAGCCTTGCACTTTCCTCTGCTTCGTGGGTGGCGCAATGTGGAGAGAGAATCAGGACCAAGCCCCGAGCGAAGCCCCCGGAGCAGGCCTGCGTCTCCTTGTGCTACAGGCTGGACAGCGAACAGCGCGCGAGACGCAAATGGCTGGGAAACAAAAAGATAACCTGACGGTTACAACGAGGAGGCACTAACAGGAGCTCCGTCTTTGTCTAACAACGCCTCAGTTTTGGGTGCTGCTCTCTCAGGACCTCCCCTGCCACAGCTGCATCAATGCAGTGTTTCTAGAACGGCAGCTGCCCCACCTGCCAACAGGAGAAGCACGGAAGGGCCTGTACAGGTCACCCATCCTTCCCATCCGTGTCTGGCCAAAGCTGCAAGTGTCTCTCACCGCGGTTTACTCACAACTGCAACTCCTGCAAGGCAGGACTGCAGGTTTTGTGTAACTCCATAGCACTAGTACAGATCCAGACAAAACCAAGTTTCTCAAAGCAACCCCACACCAGCAAAGACTGGGCATTGGCCCAGTTGCATTTAATTATTTCACTGGCCACATGGATTTATTTATCCTGCATCTCTAACCCACTCAACTGACCATAGCTTGTTTGTGCTTGCTCCAGACTCCTCAACTTCCAGCAGGCTTGAAGAAAGCCTGTCATTTTTCTGCCCCCCACCCCCTTTTTCTGGAAAAAGTAAAACTCTTTGTAACACTACTGATTTCTCTCTTTCTGATCATTGCATACACCTGTCAAAAAGACATTAATTACACATTTAAAGGTTTGGATTTGTCAAGTCAGCTGAACACCCAGAGGTTTAATGCCTTTCACCTGTTAAGAAAAAAAAAAAAAGACAGAAATGCAGTTTGGTTTCCATCTGGGGGAGGGTGACAAGGAGCTCTCACTGCCTGCTGCGCTGCCTCCCGCGCCAAGGCAGGGTTGCATTTCAGTCTGAACCAAGTCCCCTTCCACCCCACCCTTACCCACGCTACACATACAGCTCAGCCGGTCCACCCTGAGGCCAGCTTCACTGACTGAGGTGGCTGGAGTTCTACAAGTGAGGCCCCAAAGGGAAGTTTAAAAGAGGAAAGAAATGGGGAAATTTCCAAGGAAAGGCACGTTGGATTCTGTAAGAAGCAAGCAAGCTCCGCTGCAGGGTAAATCAAACCTTTGCTAGTCCACACTCCACCTCAGTTTGCAGATGACATTACCTGGACACTTACTAAACTGGTTTCAGGCAGGTGGTACTGACCCACACTGATTCTACACACAGAGGAACCGAGCACTTTTCTATGTCACAACTGCTCTCCTCCCCCCTGACATCCTTCATGCCTGACAGACATGCCAGACCTACAAATCTGAGACTCCACCTCAAAATCAACAGGTTTTCCCAACTGGTGATCAGTCTCTCAGCCGAACCGCACATTCTTATGAGGCCAAAGATAAAGGAGGAGCACATCGCAGAGGAGACTGGAGGCTCAGAAGTGAAGCCACAGCCAGCAGTCCCTTACAACAGGGAATGCTCAGGCTCATTTTTATCGAGCAAAGCAAGCTCTGGACTCCACATAAGCCTGTAAAACTTCAAAACAAACTCACAGTGAAATAAACAAGGTACCTCGAACCCGTAGCCTTTTCTTTCTCTTTCTGAACACCCGTTTGCTGTTCAGGCAACCAATTGGTTTGAGATCAGCACCTTGGCAGCACTAACAGCCAATACTCGAATCACATTTCATGAACGAGCAGTAGCAGAATTTAACGGGAAGCTGTTTGGCTCCAGAATACAATTCACATTGTGAGGTACGACACTTTCCATTACGAAACTATAAAAACACATTCCCAGAGTCTGAATGGAATTCAATAATTTAAACTGATGATGAAAACAGAATCAGGTGTTATCTAGGAAGACCTGTCCCAGTACTGCAAGTTTAGAGTTAAAAGATTGACTGGGGCAACTCAGGAGCGAGTGTGAGCTCTTCTTAGAGTTCCTCTTCTCTCCACCTTTCTCTGAAGGGGCATCTTCAGGGTCTTTTGCACTTTCCCCTTCATGGTCGGAAGCTCTTTTTAAAGTGAATTTCCTGTTTTTCTTCAGGGAGTAAAATTCCTGCATCAAGTCTTCCACCTCCCACTGCTCTTCCTTCCGCTTCCTACAGCAGTGCAGCGCAGCAGGGTCTATAGGATGAGCCTCAGTGTTGAAGACGTATCCGCCAGCATTCAAGACGCATTCCCCGTACGGTGTAACCACCACATCAAAGACTGATCCATCGTTGTGAATGAAGTTGTCTGGGTCAAACAGCAGGTACAAGTATTTTACTGTTTCAGCCAAAAAGAAGGATTCCATGCGATTATCCAGTCTGTGATCTCTCAAGTCTTTGATCTACAAGAGAAGAAATACAGTGGGTTACAGTTATATCGAATTCAGCAAGGTATGAACTTAGGGTGAAAGTAAAGCCAGCTTGCAATTCATTTCCATTAAACAGCACAGTGTGGCACCAACTCACCCTGTATTTTAAACAGTTGTATGCAAGGTTCCAGATGTTTTGAATTAGCATAGTTTAGTGATCGAGAAACGATCAGGAGAAATGCACTTCCTATCTGGGCAAGAAGAGTGAGCAAGCTTCCAACCATTTCCCCCACTAAAAAAAAGGGTAAGGCTTTTGCTTATCTCCCAAATCACAAGGCCCAATTTCCAATATTTATAAGGAGTTTTTTTGGTAAAATAGAGCTTGACAGTATGTTTGAAATCTTCTATTAAGTCATTTTAGAGAAATCAGTCACTGCAGTTCTCGTTTGATCAGATTTTCAAGGGGTAGTGGGAAAGCAGAATCACACAACTGGCAGGCAGACAACCTGCATATGAGCCTTCCTGCTATTCCTAGTAGCTACCAAGATACAGGAGGCAGGTAAGAGTCGGTCCGAAAACAGCCTTGTCTCCAGCTTGTCATCAGGGATACGGACAGTAAAGTACCCCGACAGTCAGGCTGACCCCTTGACATGAGTCTGCAGCGGCCTGCCTGAGACACAGCTGCTGATCCTGGGAAGGGAATGCCAGGCTGCTGAGGTCATTGTGCCCTGGACAGAGCAAGGATGAGAGCTGAGCAACTGGTGCATCTGGCAGGAAACAGCCGAAGGATGGAGATGCTGCTGTCTGCTTCTCCCTTCTAGAAACCTGGTGGGGGAGAGAACAGCCGAAGGAGGGAGCCTTGCGGAGGCAGGACGGCTCCGTTTTGGCTAGAGAGTGCCGTGCCGTTCCTCGGTGCCAGGGACGAGCCTGAGAACCGTTATCAAGAAGGATCGATCGGCACCGATGGAGCCCAAAAGAGGCGGAGACACAGAGGAGGAGGAAGGGGTGCTACTGGGCATGAAAAGGGGCTCCTCAGCACCCGAACTTTGGAAGCTTCCCCCACCGAGAGTCATGACGATCGTCAGGGCCGGCGGGACGCTGCCTGGACCTGGGACCATCGGGACGCCTTGGACCCGCGGTTGATCTCTGTCCTCTTTTCACTTCACTTTCCCCTTTCCTTTCACCCTCTTTCCCTATCGCACGCTGCTTTACGGGCAAACAGTAAAGTTTCACTGTTAGATTGAAGCAAACCCCTTTGGTGTGGTCGCCTCAATTTCGCCCTTTGAGATCTCAGCAAACAAACCATCACGAGTCCACTGAGTAACCGTGACATTTTAAGTGGTGTCACGGACAGGATCCTGAGAGACAGAGGGGTGCAGGTTGTGTGTGGTCTGTGACAGGGAAAGGACATTTCGTTCCAGCCGCACCTGGGCCTGCACTCTGAAAGGGTGAGAGGCGTCCAGAAAGCAAGGGGGACAATTCAAATTTCCCGCACACGCCTGGGTGTAAGTGCACTCCAAACTCAAGTTGAGGGCTCTGTCTGTCGGGATCAAGTAAAAGATCTCTTAGTACAAAAGGGGGAAACTGTTCTCTCATAAATGAGATTTGTCTGCTCGGGGGAGTGAAGCGACAACCTTGTAGAAACTATAAGTTGCCTCCCCGTGGTAGATTTTGGTCCCTTCAACCACTTGGGGAAGAGAAAGGTGAAGCAGCAGAAGCTGTGTTTGTGTGTGTAACCAAGTTTCGCCTCCCTGAAGTGTTTTTGGTCCCTTGGTAATAAGAATGGCCGAAAAGGTTGATAATCAAGACCTGCCGTTAGTGAAAAATCGAGACTTGTTCTATGCACTCCTATCAAAGCATGGGGTTCGACCCTCCCCATCTGTGGAAGACTGGGCTCGAGATAATTGGACAAACTTGCAGAGAGTAACAGACCGAGTGATTTCTTTACAGAATCAGGCTAAGGTTAGATCAGGTAAAGGCAAAGCGATGATCTGTGCTGTTCTGGGAGCCAGCTTGGTTGCAGCAGTCGAAGACCACTTTAAGGGGCGTAGTCATGAAAAAGAAATCATAGAATCTCTAGAAAATTTGGTGCAAATTTTGCAAAGAATAACCTCCAAACTAGAACTGCAATTAGAGGTAGAAAGGGAAGAAAACCATTCGCTAAAAGCCATCCTAAGGGAGGAAAAATCAAGAGGGATCGGTCAAGTAGGAGTTAACGGTGATCTGCCCCTCCCCGTCAGTAAAACTGCAGTGGCAGCCTCCTACACAGCTGACCTCCTCCCCCCTCTTCCTCCTCCTCAGCCCTGGGAGGACAGCCTGTTACTGGTCTTCAATGGCAGCTTTTGGGAATTCCAAAGGGAGTCCCTAGGGATATAATGGACGGTTTACCCCTTGATAAGCTGAGTAAACTGGTATCAAAATGGCATCATCAGAAACAGCACTTGCAGCACAGGAAAGAGACCTCACCCGTTATGCCCACGGCCCCCCTCGTGAAGGACACGGGCAACAGGACAAGCGAGGTTTTTTTCCAGGAGCAGGGAAACTAGAACCTCCATTCCCAGCAGTGGGCAGGGGGATGGAGGATGGATTTATACCCGACAGCTCACTAAGACTAACAGCGGAGGTTTACTGATTACAGCTATTGTGGGTCCCAAGCGTGCACTAGTGACTTTTTAACTGATACCAGTGCACAGATCTCCACCCTGACCGAGGAGGATGCACAGAGGAGTGGAGTCACTCCCTCTAGGCGACGTTTTTCTGTCCTGAATGCTTTAGGGTCAACAGAAGTTATGAATGTTGCTCCGGCAAAGCTGACATTGCCGGGAGAGGAAAGTGCAGTCACTGTTGTAACGGTGGTCGGGGACATTCCAGCTAACTTGTTAGGAATGGATGCCCTTAAGGGAAGGGGGTGGGAGGATTCAGAAGGATTGTTGTGGACCTTTGGAACACCCGCAGCTGAATGTCAGACTGCTTTAACTGCACCCCCTTTGCCGTTTAGCAAAATAACTAATGTCAAGCAATATCCCTCCCCCTGGGAGCAAAGGAAGGTATCAAACCGGTTATGCAGGACACGGGAGCAAGGGAGCAAGGAGTGGTGATAAATACCCCGTTGCCTTTCAATTCTCCGGTGTGGCCAGTGAGAAAACCACGGAACGGCTCGGCTCCGGGCTCACAATAGATTTTCCGAGGCTGAATGCCAACACTGACCCTTTAACTGCCACAGTCCCTAATCTGGCTGGACTGATAACAATGATTCAGGAGAAGGCTCATCTGATTATGGCAACCATAGACGTGAAGGATATGGTTTTTATGATACCTTTGCGGCCAGAAGACACAGATCGTTTTGCGTTTACGTGGGAGGGGCAACAATTTACTTTCACCCAGCTACCCCAGGGGTATAAACATTCCCCCACATTGGCTCATCATGCTTTAGCCCAGGAGCTGGAAAAAAGTACCAAAAGCAGAAGGTACAGTTGTTTATCAGTATATTGATGATATCCTCATTGGGCGAGATGAAATAGAGGAGGTGGGGGCAACCCAACAGAATATCATCTCCCATTTGGAGAATCTGGGTTTGCAAATTCCCCCCGAAAAGGTCCAAAAGCCCTTACAAGAAGTAAAGTTTTTGGGAATTTGGTGGAAAATGGGAACGACATGTATCCCACCGGACACTCTCCCTTCCCTAGATCAGATCAAAATGCCTGAGTCAAAAAAGGACCTGCAGCACGCTTTAGGATTATTGGTGTTCTGGAGAAAACACATCCCGGACCTCTCTATCGTTGCTAGACCTCTTTACGATTTGTTACGAAAAGGGGTCAAATGGGAATGCACTGCTTCTCAGGAAGAAGCTATACAATTGTTTATTTTTGAAGCAACAGCTCACCAAGCTCTCGGCCCTATCCACCCTACAGATCCTCTCCAGGTGGAATGGGGGTACGCCATGTCAGGGTTGTCAATACACACATGGCAATGGGGTCCTGAGGGTCCAACCCAACCCATGGAATTTTATTCCTGCAGCTTTAAGGATGCCAAGAGGAGATATACTGCTTGGGAGAGAGGTTTGTTTGTGGTCAGCCTGGCTCTCATAGAAGTAGGGAAAATGGCACGACAACAACCAACGGTATTAAGAGCCCCGTTTAAAGTTATAAAAGCAGCTACTACCGGGACAGTCCCCCCAATGGGGTGGCCCAGAGAGCCTCAGTACGAAAGTGGTATGCTCAGATTGAACACTACTGTAATGTTTTCTCAGTGACCGAAGGAGCTTTAAAAAACCTAACTCTACAAGAAATGGAGAGCGGGGACGGCAGCCAAGATCAACCTGCCTCAGTTATTCGGGTGGCCCCTCCTTTTCTCCATGATCAGTCAGTAAGGGCTTGGTTTACCGACCCTTCTGCCAAGAGAGAAGGAAAACTGTGGAGGTGTCGGGCGGTAGCGCTCCGTACCTCCTCTGAGGAACGGATTGTGACAGAGGGAAAGGGCAGTGCCCAAGCAGGTGAATTAATTGCAGTATGGAGCGTTTTCCAGTGTGAAGCACAAGCTACTTCTCCTGTCCATATTTATACTGATTCCTATGCTGTGTTTAAGGGATGTACTGAACGGCTTCCTTTCTGGGAGCAAAATGAACGGGAGGTTAACAGAGTTCCAGTGTGGCAAGAACTCTTAAGCATTGCAAGCCAAGGGAATTTTGCTGTGGGATGGGGAGTTTCTCATCAGGTAGGTGGGGGTTCAGTGGGGGAGTGGAATAACAGAGCTGATGAGGTAGCAAGGCTAGCCCCTGTGCAAGACCACATGAGAGTAGGTTGGGAACTCCTGTTAGAATGGTTGCATGTAAACTGCAAACACACAGGGGCTAAAGGTTTGTTTTCATGAAGCCCTTGCCCGAGGCTGGCCTGTCACCAGAGCAATGTGTAGCACCTACACATCAGCCTGCGAACAATGTCGTACAGGACTAGCAAGGCACCCTCTAGAGGATGACCCTCTGCAGTTACGGGAGGGTAAAGGCTTGTGGGACGCCCGGCAGGTGGATCATATCAGCCTCTTTAAGAAATGAGGAGGAAAACATTTTGTGCTGGTGGGAGTGGAGATAGCATCAGGACTAGTTCAAGCAGAAGTCTTTAACAAGGCTACGGGAGAAAACACCGTGAAGGCATTGCGAGAATGGTTTGGAACTTTTCCAAAACTGCAAGAAATACAGTTTGAAAATGGTTCCTTTCCCTGGGAAAGGAGCATCGGATAAATACCCACTGGATAATTCCATCATTTTAATTTTCTGCCTCTGAGGCAAGCTCTGTTGTTTTATTGTTGCAGGAGAACTCTGAGGGACACTAGGAACAGGAAGAACTACTCATGGATGATAATTTGGAGGCCTAAATTTTAGAATGACTGATCATTTAATTGGACTGATGATTGGACTGGTTATAATTTTCTCCATCCTACCACTAACCTGTAACCAAAAGAATGCAGAATGGCCATGGCCCCAAGCTATTGCCAAGTACACCAGCACTCTAGAGTACTAGGCCAAGGACCGCCTCCCAAACTTAGCTGCTGTAGTAATGCGTGACACTGAAGTGTACCACCTACTTGAATGGGAGTGGGACAGAAAAGATTGGGTTCATGCCCTGACTGGAACAATGGGAGAAAAGATACAGATAGGATGCAGAAAAGTGGAAGAATTTCTCTATGAAAAAGCCTCCTTAATTGTAATTTCTGGAAATCTTTTGGATCCAAATTCAACAACCCAAATTCACTCCAGCATCACAGCGAAACTCTTCCCTACTACAGAGTGGAAATGCAACAAATAAGATTCTCTCACCAGGTGTTGCCACCAAAAGTGTGTCGGTAACTTCGCCTCAGACCCCAGTACCGACAACGTGGAAATCACCAAATCCTGTATTAACGAGCAAGGGGATTGTTGGTACAACTTACTCGGTTCATCCCGTCATTGTATTAGGATTGAACCACAACGGAGCTGTACTTTATCCTATTGAGCATAAAGTATGGGCCCGAGATGTGGATGAGAAATGGCAAACAGTTGATTTGGAGTCGTGTATTGTATGAGAACAACAAGGGTTCACCTGTGAAAATAATGCCATTAGAGCTGAGCACATCTGTTTGGACACTGAACAAAATATTTGTCATTTTGAGATTCATCCAGATGAATCTCCTGAAACTGTACTTGTGTATATTGGCAAAGGCTGTGCCTGCTTGAGGACTGCTTGTGATTCTGTGTCCGTAGATGGTGTAGTTGTAGATACTAGGAACCATCCAAACTTTTGTATTTCTAATTTTACTAAAATTACTGCATGTGACTTTTCTTATTTAGCCCCAGTCACATCCCACCAACTCTTGCAATACAATTACACAGTGATTCATGAACTGCTGCCTACATCCATTGGGATGAATCTCACTTTGGTAAAGCAATTGCTACAACACCAGGATTTGATCAAGATTTTGGAAAAGATCAGGGCAAATGGACAGAAAACCTTGGTAACTGTCCATCACAATGTGGAAAAAATTCACTGTATTTTGGAAGGGATGAAAAACGATGCAGAACACAAGTGGTGGGACACACTTTTCGGATGGTTGCCTTCTGCTACAGGCATCCTGAACAAGTCGTGTCACCCCATCATTGTCCTCTTGATATTAGTTTCAGTTTTGTATTGTCAGCACTACTCTGTGTCATCAATTGGAACACGTTAAATCGGTTGACACGTTTGACATCAGTACTTAATGCACATAATATGCTTAATGCCCCATCCAACGTTGTTATCCTTAAGTCTGTTGAAACAAGGCGGATCGCGTGAGAAAATGGCATAAAATCATTGTATGCTTAAACCTATCAACTTCTACTGGTAAACTAATCTTTTTTTGGTTTTGTTTTTTTTGTGAAACAATTTGATTTTTGTAAATTGTTCAATTGTTATCATTGTTTCTCTCTCTCTCTCTCTCTCCGCCTCTCTTTGAGAATTATGCTACCATCATGTGGTCCTGACAACAATATTGAGCCACGAGGTGGTGTGAGAGTCGGTCCGAAAACAGCTTTGTCTCCACCTTGTCATCAGGGATATGGACAGTAAAGTACCCCGACAGTCAGGCTGACCCCTTGACATGAGTCTGCAGCGGCCTGCCTGAGACACAGCTGCTGATCCTGGGAAGGGAATGCCAGGCTGCTGAGGTCATTGTGCCCTGGACAGAGCAAGGACGAGAGCTGAGCAACTGGTGCATCTGGCAGGAAACAGCCGAAGGAGGGAGATGCTGCTGTCTGCTTCTCCCTTCTAGAAACCTGGTGGGGGAGAGAACAGCCGAAGGAGGGAGCCTTGCGGAGGCAGGACGGCTCCGTTTTGGCTAGAGAGTGCCGTGCCGTTCCTCGGTGACAGGGACGAGCCTGAGAACCGTTATCAAGAAGGATCGATCGGCATCGATGGAGCCCAGAAGAGGCGGAGACACAGAGGAGGAGGAAGGGGTGCTACTGGGCATGAAAAGGGGCTCCTCAGCACCCGAACTTTGGAAGCTTCCCCCACCGAGAGTCATGACGATCGTCAGGGCCGGCGGGACGCTGCCTGGACCTGGGACCATCGGGACGCCTTGGACCCGTGGTTGATCTCTGTCCTCTTTTCACTTCACTTTCCCCTTTCCTTTCACCCTCTTTCCCTATCGCACGCTGCTTTATGGGCAAACAGTAAAGTTTCACTGTTAGATTGAAGCAAACCCCTTTGGTGTGGTCACCTCAATTTCGCCCTTTGAGATCACAGCAAACGAACCATCATGAGTCCACTGAGTGGACTGTGACAGCAGGAGAAGCTTCTGATGTTTTCCCACGTTTTGGGCTCTGATGTGACAGCCCAAGACAGAATTAGGCCCACTGTTCAGGCCACGAAGGAAGTTACTACCAGAAACAGGACCAGTGGTTACCACGTCAGCTTCACAGAGAAATACGAGGAGTTTGTTTGAAAAAGTCATGTTTCAACCACAGTAATCACTTGACTCAATGGCAAAACATCATTCATGAGAACACTTTCTAAAAGCTGATTTTTAGCAGCCATGTAGCCAACTCGGCAGTTGATTTAAGCACTTACAGTTGCAAATCCACAGTCCACCTTGCTGATTTTCTCTATTGACTCCACTACATCTCTTCCCAGTTCTAAGAGCGTGGGATCTCTTGTAGCACGGTACAGATACATCGCACTCTCAATCAGCTCTGCAAAAAAAACCCCAAATAGTTGGTATAAAGATTACCAAACCATGCACACAGGGAAGACAAGATATTCCTTAGACTAATTTAAAAATACTACCTGAGGATGACCAGGTAACAGCCTAACTTGCCTTGTACTTCCTCTGGCTCAAAGCTCAGACACTTGCTTTTACTAAGGATGTGCTACAGAGACATTCACACCCTAACCAGACTGCATCAGCTCAGGTAAGAGTGAATAACGCCCCCTCCCACATTCACGGAGTGGGAGGCGAGCAAGAGAGAAAAGGATTAAAACTCGGTTTTCAAAGGAAGAAAAGGAAAAATTCAACCCCCAAAATATAGTTTTTAAACAATACTGTAAGCCTCTGGAACAGGGGTATCTAACACACCACAAAAACAAGCACTATGGAAATACACTATATAGGCAACAGAGGCAGTGAGCTGTGGTTACTTTCTAAAGAAACAGGTCTTTCTGATGCCATGATACATGTGAAAGTAAATGTTGATGAGTATTTTTGGTAGAAGTGTCCAACGTGGATGTCACCTGAACACTCAGACCAAAAGGAAATTAATTATTCTCATTTACAAAGTTTTACTGACCCAATAATCAGGTGTGAGGTCTGGAGGGCTTTTTTGGTCAGAGTTGTAAAAAAAAAAAAAAAGAAAAAAAAAAAAGAAAAAACCCCAACCCCCCCTCCCAAAAAGACAGATCATTTCATTGCAGTATCACAGACAACATATAATCCCTCCTATATGTTGAACTTTACTAGTGCAACTAGAACGAGTTTATTTCAGGAACTCAGCAGAACTAGAGTGCTCTGCTCATACTCACTCTCACTTCCTGAATTTCAGGGACACAAGCACCACGTTAACATTCTGCATGACTTTAAAACATCCCCTGTCAGTCAATCTAACACTTCAACATGTCAAATCCTATGCTGTGAACCCAATTCACTGACAAGCCCCCTTTCTACAGTAACATTGTGGTTTGCTTCCTTTAAAAGGCAGCCCTGCCTTTGGGAACGGCAGAAAGCAAAATGGGTAGCTCTGACTACGAAGTCACTGGTAAAAAGTCTGCAGGAACTAAGTCAAAGCAAAACTGGGGAGGAACTTTTGGAGGGCAGGTGTTGCTAACGTTTGATCTTACCACCAGAGCAAAAGCAGGACTCGATACTCCTTCTTATTTTATTTCTGCTTACCAGGCCTGAGGGGATATCCTTCTCTTTTGTCCACCGTATAGCCCTGGGGAATGTTGTAGAACTCCGGCAGCCCACCAAACTGCTTCCAGACAGTGTAATAGTTGAGGAAGGTTCGCATGGCATTATCCACATCCCCAATCAGGCTCTGAGAGAGAGGAAGCAATTAGCAAAGCGACATCCGGGTGAAGAAGAAACAGCAGAGGAATTGATGCAATAACATTCCTATAGTCAAAGCAAGGGATAGTGACAAAAATGGGTTGCTCAGCAGGTCTAAATGCTCTAAGTAACATTCAGGCATGATGCCTTAAGAATAGGCAGGACTAAGGAGATTGGTGCTGCTTTTCTGTTGAAAAGTGTGCATTCCGCACACCTAAATAATATAAAGTCTCTTCCATTTTTAGTTAACAGAAAGCTGCATTTCTCCAGTCAACATTGTAGTCAATTGCAGTGTTTAGTCTGTTTCAGTGGGGATAACAAAGTCCCAAACCAAACATAAGTACTGATAAGAAAGCAAACTTCCCAGCAGGAAAGTGTTCACACGAATAAAGCATTTATGAGGCAGTAGAAAAAGAGGTGTGATTTTCTTTTGCCTTATGTTCTCATGTGGATGATGAGACCTCTGGCAGTGGAGTTTGCTACAACAAAACTGCCCTCCATCACGCTTAATGGGAGAGACTTTTTTCATAGACCATAGATAAAGTCAACATTTGCTCTTCTACAGGCTCAGGCTACTGCAGATTTCACCAGAGATCAAAACAAACTTTTAAATCAGCACAGACAAGGGTTATATTTGTAACTTTTATATCAAAGACCAACCACGACAGATGAACAAAATCACTCTATGCTACTGGTATGACAGCACTTACCTGTAGGCCTGGCCAGTAGGCCTCCAGGGACTGAAAAACAGGCATGGACACTGTTCCTTTGTACATCTGAACCCAGAGGTACCAGTCATCAAACTTTGTGTAATTTTTGATAGCTTTGTTATATTCTATAAAGAAACATAGATGGGTAAGTAACTCAACAAAAAAAAAACCAACTTTTTTTTTAAGAAAAAGAGAAGCCCCTTTTTCACTTGAGCATGTCAAATGAATGATGGGCCACTTTGGTAACTCTTTGTCACCACAGATTGTTCAGAAGTATCACAACAAACACTTCAGGAACAGCCTCGAACGTACCCTATTAGATTCTTCATCATCTTCTGCCACCGTCCCCCACACAGAGTTTTTACAGGTGCGGTCAGGGAGGGTCCTGGGACCCTTCACACAAAAAACAAACTGCTCACCTAGAAACATAGACATTAGCTCCTTGTCCTGCAGGAGAATGGCTCCTTTAACAAGGTATTCAAAGTAGGAGTCCACTCCTGCCCCAATGCCAGCATCTTGGGCCACCCACTTGGCAGTTATCACATCAATGTGGTTACCAACCTGGAAGAAGCGAGAAGAGAAGGAAAGAGGCAGTTAAAGTGGAAATAAAGCTAATCTACTAAATCATAGCTTAAAAAAATCCCCACAACAGAACTGTGCAACAAAACCTTGACCTTTTTTCAGACCGTCACATTTCACAGACCGTCACATTTCACAGATTCACCACGTCCAAGCCAGCTGGCATTTTCTCCATTACAAGACACATTTACCAGTATCAAGAAGTAAAAACTATAGAAAATAACTTTGGAATTTTATCTCTTCAATATAAATGCTGCACTGGCCAAAAGAAAACATCACTATGCTACTGTAAAAATGCACAATTTCAACATGATGTGTCTGGTCTTAATTCAAATCTTACAAAAGAGCAGAGAAGCATGAAGAGGTACAGATACAGAGATGGAGGCCAAGGATGTCAAAGGCATGAGAGCTGCCATGCTAATATTTAAATAGATCCTTCAAACCTGGGACTCTTCAGCCTAGAAACAGACCCAGCCGATGACATATAAAACACACAGTCATTGCTTGCTTAGCAAAGATGAAAAAAACCAGCTATTCAGTTTCTTTCTTGAAGAAGGATTAGGGATATAAACTAAAAATAAACAGATCCCAAAGCAAACAAAAGGAAACACTCCTACAGCATATGAATAAATCTGTTCAACTTCACATACGCAACACTAGGAGCTCACATAGGTTCAAAAAGCAGCTACAGAAATTAACTGAAGAAAGACTGACCAGGAGATAGTGAACACAGAGATAACACTTCTAGCTCTGGAAACTCCTAAAACACCGAAGCTGTAGAGGCTGGTAGTATCTTGGTGCACTTGGTTCTCTTCCATAGGCCATTGTCCCACCAGGCATTAGACAGACCTTTTATTTAACCTGTTACAGCTGCTGTTACAAAAACCACCACACCCAGCAGAAGGCATCCGTCTCCCAACATCTGTGACGGAGCAGAGCAGTGGCACGATGCTGGGTGGCACCACTAAAGCAGAGATGCGGACGCTGCCGCTGTTCAGGAGCAATGTCAAACATGTGACTTCAGCCCAGTTACCAGCACTGTGGTTATTTACCCACTTCTGTCTCCTCTAGGCCTAGAACTGCATCCACAAAACTACACAAAGAGCAGGCCAGCAAATGCAAAGTCCATTCCTCACTCACCAACCCAATCTCCGAGCGATTTTTCCACAGAGCCTTCAAAGCCTTCCTGGCCACATCCTCGAACACTGGGTCACCAGTAAGGTGGCTTAAAGTGGCAAATTCCACTATAAATGTACCAATTCCAGCAGTACAGGTAACTGGGGTCTCCCCAGGGTTTACTCCGTGCAGCAAGTTCACTGTTCCATATGGCATCCCAGTCGGGGTCTGAAAAGCTGAAACACAGCATTTTTGGTTCACACCAGTGTTCACTGTTACATCTGACAGGCTCTCAAGCAAACCTGTGCCTCATTCCACTGCACACAGCCAAGAAGCTGCAACTGGAAAGAACGAAATGAGAAGTGGAGTGTGATCCCGGGAGGGGCAGAGGGTACCCTAAGCTACACACAGCCCTGGGAAGGCACTGCAGACCTCTTCCACCTTGCCCACAGCAGCAGGCTGCACCCCTACGCTTCTTTACAGCCCAAGCAGGGCAGTCAAAATGGAAC
Organism: Leptosomus discolor; assembly: GCF_034619465.1. Taxonomy (NCBI): domain Eukaryota; kingdom Metazoa; phylum Chordata; class Aves; order Leptosomiformes; family Leptosomidae; genus Leptosomus; species Leptosomus discolor. The sequence continues at coordinate 4,314,809 of NC_141407.1, read as the reverse complement.
CACCCACGCTGGTCAGCAAAGTGCAAACGCTGAGCTCGCGATGACTCAGTGGTAGCCCAGGGTGCCCACCACACAGGGGAACAGGGCCACGCTATCAGGGCACACATCCCAGCAGCAGCTCACACAGGGGTAGATAAGGCTGCAGCTTCTTGTCTTTACAAGCTGCCGTTTCACAGCCTTTATTTATTATTTATATTAAATACATTTCCCCTCAACAAGCAACAAACCGACGCATCAAGCACACACAACACTTGCTATGCACACATACAACTGGCATCACGCCCTTCACAATGTTTTCCCCACAAGTTAAACTTGCTTTGAGCCCAGGGAACGCAGGACTGGTTTATGAGCTTACCCATCAAGTGGTGCCATCTTCACCAAACACACCAGTCACCCACACACTACAGCACAGGGCCACCAACCAGCCAAGGGCTCACCCGGCAGGAGTTTGCGAGCTGCTTCCTCCGCCATCCTCAGGAGAGGGCCAGAGCACGGCCAGCCCACCTCGACTTCGACACCAGCCTTCTTTGACAGCAAGTGAGCGGAGAGGAGACCACCCACCACTGGAAGGAACACAGTGAGAATCCCATTAAAGAACGTGGGGAGGAATGAAATCTGCTACCAGCCGTACTTATCGTGATGCAGAGGCAGTTCATGGGGAAGAAAAGGGAGATGGCTCATCCTTAACAGCCTAATTCAACATGCCACAAAAGAAGAGTGGTTTGTTTCTTCTTGCCTGTTTGAAATGGGTAGCAGATATATTTCTTTCATTATTTTAGAAGCATCAGATCCTACCTGCCCTACCCTACCTGCACTGCCCTGCAGACAAGCAGAGAGCTAACAGTAACGTGAACACAAACCTCTATGAGAGGAATTGCTTCAGTTCTTCCAGACAGCTTAATACAATGTTTGTGTAAAGTAACAGAGCGCACCTTCTTCGATCCTGGGAGAAAAATGTCTAGGCCAGAACCAAGGATTTCGGTGTGACTGACAGAGGCAGGGAGTTATGAACCCCTTTCACAGCCTTGGCTGCTGTCACACAAGAAGCACAAACACAGAGAAATGCTGCTGCTGCAAAAATTGGCTCAGCAATATTTGACAGGAGAAACAAAAAAAGCAATTCACAGTTTTGTTCCCTGACAGTGTCTTTTAGTCGGATGGCACTGAAGCAGGGAGGCATTTAACCAGACACAAGACTCCAAAGGCCTTTGCCATTTTCAAGAAAAAACGGACAAGTTTCACTTTATGATGCTAAACCCAAGAAATTAATAATCTCTATTCCAAAACGATGTAAAAAAAGATAGTATGCAATTTGTACTGCTTCAGTGAAAAAGATGTTTATTCCAAAGCTCAAAACCCGGCACCAGAACATTGAAACTGCCACGTCTACTTCTGTTTGCGCTGAGAAAGGAAGGAAAAAGGTGAGGTGCAAAGACAAAAAGGAAGTGACATTTGTTTGGGGCGTTTCTGTGTGTTTATGTGCCCTGTGACACTGCACTACAAATTCCCTCTGGCCGCTACCCCACGTCACCTCTGTGTATAGTTCAGGGACTCGCACAGGAAAGAAATCCGGCATAAACACCCTGGAAAAACCCACCTTACCTCGAATGTTAGTTTCAAAGACAGATGCATTGACATCAATATCAAAATCCACCCCTTCCTGCAGCACACTGAAGACTCGCTGAAACTCGGAAACATTTCCCAAGATCTGCAGGGGGAGCAGGACAACAGAGAACAAGGCTTAGAGCTCACAGGAAAACAAAGGTGCAGTTCAACGTTAGGGGTTCGTTCTACTTTTGTTTTATTATTTTGTGAAATCATTAATTACAGATAGCACTAACAAAGCGACTGACAGTTTCATTTCATTTCAAAACGTTTTCTTCACACGCTTTAGATCTCTATTCCAGAGTTAGAAGGTGTCGGGGCGGGGAGCCCTGGCCACCTGCCTCTCAGGGCTGGAGAGAAGGGAAACGCAAAAGCTCCCTGGTCATTAATAACCCACTTTCTGTCACGACCGCGTACAAGCCAGGGGTAAAGAAGGAGGCTGACAGCGGCCTCGAGCGGCCTGAAGGGCCCTGCGCACCGGGCCCAGCCCCGGGGCAGCTCGTACTCACCAGCAGGGTGTCCAGCGCGTCGATCAGCGTGAGGGAGAAGCTGTGCGAGGAAAGAAGCGGGGTGAGGCCCGGCGGAGCGGGGGGCGCCCAGCAGCGGCGCGCCCCGGGCCCGGCCCCGGCCCCGCTGCGGACAGCGGCGCTGCCCCGGCCCGGGGCCGGCCCCTACCTGCCCCAGGTGTCCTGCCCGTCGCACGTCAGCGGCCGCAGCTCGTCGTAGGGGAAGGCGCTCTCCAGGTAGTGCTCGTAGGCGTGGTAGAACATGGCGCGCACCCGCTCCCTGCGGCACAAGCACAGCCCGCTCAGCCCCGCTCCGCCTACGTCCCGCCCGGCCCCGCCGCCCGGCCCCGCCCTCACCGGTAGGAAGCGACGTCCAGGCCCCGGGCGGCCGCGCCGGTGCCCGCCGGCGGCGCCGGGAGCCGCAGCGCCCACAGGCACAGCAAGGGGCCCAGCAAGCGCAGCATGGCCGCGCCCGCCCCGCCCCGCCCCCGCCCGCCAGCCGGCCAGCCAGCCAATGGGAGCGGCAGGGGCGGGCAGCGCATGCGCACACCGCCGGAAGCGCCCTGCGCTGAGCTTCTGCTTCCGGGGCGCTCCGGGGAGGCGGCGGGGCGCGGTGCCGCTCCCGGGCCGTGGTGCCGCTCCCGGGCCGTGGCTGCGGCAGTTACCGCCGGGGGGGGGGGGGTACCTCCGGTTTCCTCCGCACGGGAGAGGGGGGGTTCCCGCGTTGCTTCACCGGGGGCCGTAACTGCCCGTCGCAGGGACGGGGGGGGACGCCCGGGGGCAGAAATGAGCTTCCCGGGCGGGTCGGGAGGCGCGGGGGGAGGGGAGCTGGCACCGCTGGAGGTGAAACTCCCAGACCTGAAGGAAATACAACAAAAGCCGTGGCGTTTTTGTAGGGCTGACGCGTTACCAGGGCTGGAGCCAGCTGCCGGGGAAGGCGCTTGTCCCGTGCGGGCAGAGGCGATGGTTCCTGGCTGCGCTGCTGTGCAGTTCCTGCCTGGAGTGAGGCTGGAAGTGGCCCAGAATATTTGTGAAGCACGTGGGAGACTCCTGGCCTGTAAGCCTTCCTCCTGACAAGCCATCCTCGTGCTCTTCCTCTAATTCAAATCCAGCGTTTGATGAGTTTTGCGTGACGGATCAGGACCTGCTCCGGGGAAGCCAAGATCCAAGCCCGTGCGTGGGCCCGTGTGGTGGTGTCACCCTCCCGCACTGGAAGTGGCCTTCAAATCCTGGCGTGTGCCCCCAGGTCAGAGCAGGGCTGGCTCCGAGGCAGCCCGGTTCCCTACGAGAGGAGCGAGTCCCCTGGTCCCCTGGGGGCATCGGTGGTGCCGCTCATGTCGGGAGATTCCCGAGGCCATACTCCCAGTGTGATTTTAGCTGTTTAACCAGGAGATTGCATTTTAACATCTGAGTGATTGGCAGAGCTCTGTACACCTGCACCTTTATAGACTTTGATTCACGGTAAATCCTTCCCTTTCTCCCCCATGCATGCGTGTAGGTGAGCGGTGAGTGGAACCCTGGCAGGGAGGGCAGAAAAGAAAAGGGCTAAGCCAGTCCTTTAGCTGGCGAAGGTGCAGGTGTAGAAATCAGAACTGAACCAGCTTGCTTGCAGGAGAAGAAAGGGCACAAATAACCCAACACTTGGTCGTCTCATGCTGGTGTTTAGCATCAGGGAGGGCTGGCTATTGTTGATGTTCTTTAATAAAATACACCCACTTTGCCCCAAGGCTTCTTGCTCCGGGCTGTCCCACTAGGTGTCAGTGCACGCTCGTGTACCGGCGCAGCTGCCCGCAGCTCTGCTCCGTGCTGGCAGCAAATATCCACCGAGTAATTTCAACATATTGTTCATTTGCTGCAGCTGTAATTTGGGTTTCTGGGACCATTTATCATAAAGCTGTCTGCTTTCTTATTCCGTGGCTCAAGGCTGCTGGAGTCTATCTTGCTGTGTTCCTGGGAGAATCAAACTGTTGGAGCTGATTTCACTAAAAGCTGTCACAGTACGTTACTGGAGCGCGTTTTATTAAAGTTCATTTTCCAGACTTGAATTTAGCAGTGTACTAAAACGCTGCCATCTACCATACACTGGAACAGTAATTTCTCTATCAAAGTCAGTTACTGAGTTCTAAAAGTTGACTGAAAGATTTTTGAAACAGATACAGTATGTGAGTTGAAAGAAAAACAGGACGAGGCAGAGGCAGAGCCGCCAGCGTCTCGCCACTGGCACCAGAGGGAGAGCCGGGAAGGTGGGAGCAGCATCACGAGCACTAATTGCACTAATTGAAGTGCGGTAATTAATTGCTGCACACACACCCCCCCCCCACACCGCCCCCCAAGCATTTGTAAAATACTTTCATGGAAAAAAAAAAAGTAGCTGACTCCGACAGAGGTGAGCTGTCTGTCGCACAAGAGGGTCTGTCCCTTGACCCGCAAGGGCTGCGCCCAGCGAAGACCAAACCGAGGGACGAGCAGGGGATGGGGTAAACGGGCCAGAATCGCTGCTCCAGGGGCTGATGGGCAAGAGAGCAGCAGCTGGGAGAGCCAGCCGGACCAAACCCGAGCGGGCTGTGATAAAGCCGCTGTTGGGCCGTGCTCAGCACCCTCCTTTCTGTTCCTGAGAGCCCTGGAGGCAGCTGAGCACCCTGGGGCGGATTTGGGGGCTGGCTCCTCCCAAGCGCTTGCTGCTGGGCCCCCTGACGCAGCGGCAGGTTTATGGCCAGCCCCGCTGCAGCAAGGTGGCTTTGTTGTGGCCACCACAAGCCCCACCACAGAGGGGCTGAGGGAACTGGCTGTCGAGAGCCAGGCGGGAGCGCGTCCCCTTGCCAGAGGGGAGGGCGCTGGGCTGCGGCTCAGGCCCCGGCGTGTGGGATCAACAGCGGCTTCCCGGCGATTCTGTGGCCACGACCCGCGTGTTTATTCGTGAGCACGAACGCGGCTGGTGGGATGGAAATTATTTGGGGGGAAGGGTGGGTTTCAGTGTGGCTGTGGCATATGCTGGGGGAGCGTCAGTGCGGTGTGCACGTGATATCATACAAGTTACACAGGTTTGATGCAATAAATCACAGAAGATGCGGGGAGTGGTGCTTCCAAATGGACAGAGCACGTTACTGAAATATTTAGGCTGCGTCAGAGTTAAGTGCTTCTTCAGATGCCTCACTCCAGCTTGTCAGGCTTTCTGTCTTTATGAAAAGGCCACTGGCAAAATAATATGAAGTTTCATTTGGATGTGGGAGAGGCTGTAATTATAGGGGCGTTTAACACTTTGGTTTATGACATCTTTAGGCTGAGGACTTGTTTACTACTTGCTATTACCATAAGTGGTGCTGTTGCCCTGCTTGCAATTTTGGTGCCCATTAAATTGGAAACTGTATGTAAATCAGGATCGCCCATTAATATTTATAATTCACGATGGAATGTGGGAGTTTGTTATGAGAAGAACCATAAACAGGAGTTTTGTGAACACTGAGAACTGTTGCTAAGGTGGTTCTCTTCAAATAATTTTCCTTTGCAGCTGAACATCAATTCTTAATTTTAGTAGCATGCATAGCAGGATGGAAATGATGATTGATTTTTCTCCAAGTGCTGTGGGCTGCTTCAGTCGAGATTTCACTATAAAAGACTAGACATTTCCAATTGCTTTTTATAAGTTCAGAATTGATTTTATTTGTTCAGCACCTGACTAACATAATAAAAGAGAAACAAAATACAGCCAAATACATGACACAGAAAACTGACAGGCTACCTGGTTCCTGGCCTGCCTTTTGGTGCCGTGATTTTAAGCCACACTGCAATTTGAAAAAGCAAGTGCTGGGCTCGCAGCTGCCTAGCTGTGACTGGCGAGGTGTCCCAGTGCTGCACAGCCCTGCTCTCCTAGTCAGGGAGTCTGAACAGAGTAGGTTCCACCGAGGGGGCACTCAGCAAGCAGAAACGACAGCAAAAGATGGGAAAGGGAGAGCTGATGTGGCATCACGCCACCGTGCAGCTTCCCCAGCTTCAACTAGTTCTCTTAAACCTCTTCTTGATTTTTCTTTCACTAAGCAATTTGATTTTTCTTTCACTAACTAACTAAAGTAGTTGCAGAAACTGTAGGTGGGCAGCAACTGGAGAATTAATGCAGCGGGGGCTCCCATTCCAGGTCTCTTCCAAACTGTTTGCACTGTTTCACAAAGAATTGTGGCTCTATATAGGATCTAAATATTTTATGCAAATCTGGCTTGCTGTTGGGATTTTAGCAAGTGAGAAAGCAAAAGTAAAACCGAGTTAGCCTCAACGCATCTTGGGTTTTAGTGTGGGGATTTATGGCACCCACGATACATGACATTTGTAAAAGTCCAAAGCTGCCATGCTTGTGTGAATGAAGTTTTGATTTCTTTATCTGAGCTGGGATTTTCCCATGGGGATTGTGGCTTTGATATTGTTTTACCAGGAAGATTCAGAAATGTTCAGGCGGTTGGTGTGTGTAGAATACGTTTAGGTGAACAGGGGACAGGCAGCATTTCCCTTTTATGTAATTCATCGTGTCCCCAACAGCCAAGGAGCAGGAGCCCTTGGGTGCAGCAGGAGAGAGGTGTGGCTCTGTCTGCTGTCAGCCCCTGTGCCACCAGACTCGGGGATGTCTGCAGAGGGGCTGCCTTCTGCCTCTTCTGTTTTTCTTGGTGGGCTTGCAAAGGTAGGGGGAAAAAAAAAGGACAAGAAGGGTTATTCAGCCTTATGCGTGGTGGGAAAGGGATGGAAAGTTTGCTTATCAGCTCCAGGATATTGACCTCAAAGTTCAAAAAACTTGTATGTCTGGGAGAACGCCCCACCTTTCACATTCACACGGCCACCGTGGTAAGGGCGGCTGAGTTTATGGCTGGAGAGAAGCCATGAGAAAACCCTCCTGTGGCTCGCTGGAAAGACAGAGAGATGGCAGAGACATTTTATTCCCTTGTTTATGACCGTGTAAAACAAATTCACTGAAACTTGTCACTGAACAAGGATCTCCTGCTGTTAGGTAAAGGTCAGAACAGAGGTGAGTTTGTTTCTCAGAACAGGAGACAAGGGCTGTGTGCAGGAGCGTGTAACTCTGCACTGGTAACCACTGCCCAAGGGGGTGCGGGACCAGGGGGAGGCGGGTTTGGAGCTGCTGTGGGATTTCCCTTGTGTTTGGGAAAAGGGAGTCTTGTCTGGGGGGTTGGGGGGGCACAGGAGAGGAACGGGAACACCACCAGCAGCCGTGCTGGGATGGTCTGGGCTCGGGCTGGGGCTTGTGCAGGAGAAGCCCGAGTGGCAGAGAATGCAGCTGCTCCCAGCTGACACCTTGCTGCCGACGCGGCGTGACCCACACGGACATGTGCCAAAACAGAGCTGGACGAGTCACTTTTCTCCAGCATTCATCTCCTTTTTGCCTTTTTAGTTTTGCTTTTAACCTAAAACTACTTTATTGCCACTACACAAAGTATGTCATATATGAGCTCTGTTAAGGCAGTCAGGTGACAGCCCTGATGGCTGCCTGCTGTCTCTAGGCTTATTTTTTGACAGGCGCAAATAGTAAGCTCCTCCCTGGTAGTCTTGTTTCAGTCTGCTTGGGGTAATAATCTAGCAAACCCTGAAAGACATTGTTCTCGTTGAAAATTAGTCTGATATTTGATATTTGCCAATTTTGTGATGCAGAAATTACCATGAAAACAGCTTAATCAATCTCCATAAATGGTCATCAAGAGAAGCAACAGCCCTGCGGTGCTTGGGAAGGGGATGGTTTGCAGTGGGAAGCCAGAGTGCTGGGAAACCCCATTGCTGCTGGGATCTGTAGGGTTTGGTCACTGGTTTCAGTGCCATCTCCCATGGGGATGCCTGCTCAGCACCTCCTCCCTGCAAGAGGAGTGATGATCTGGGCAACGAAATACAGCCCAAATGCCACTCAGGCTCTGTTACATCTCTGTCTTTCAGGGATCTCATCAATTGGCTGTGAGAGAAATCCCAGGTGGGTTTTCTGGAATAAATATCTGCTTTTTTTTCTCCATGCTGTTGGCATTTTGAGCCTTCAAAACTTATATCCCCCTTTCTGCACTCATACACTGAACAGAGTAGCCTCCTCCTTGTGGGGTCCTGGCCTCCTTTCCTGGGAATCTACCATAATGGCTTTTTCAATGTCTCATCCATGTTTGATGAGAAGAATTCAAGCAGCAAGCTGATGATGTTAAGAGCTCTCTCCCTGCTAGGTGGAGGCCTCTGAAGAGGTGAGTTCATAGCAAAGCTGGAAGGAAATCTTTGCATGCCGACAGTCTGGACTGGATCCTTCTGGAGAGTGGGTGAGATGTGCATTGCAGGAACCCCCTCTGCTCAGGGTCAGAGCAGAGCCTGCAAAGCAGTGAGGCATGTGGCCTGTACCCATCATCTGTTGGCCCATTTGCAGGGCTGGTCCATGCCTTGGAAGCTGAACACGTGAGACGTGGAACAAAGCACAATGGTCCCTGAATTAATCTCAGCTTTGTTATTCCAGTGCCAGTCTGAAGGAGACGGGGAGGGTTTGCTGGGCATGGTAGGGAAGACTGTTCTGGATGGGGGCTGTCATCTGCGTGCATATATATCTGTCATCCTTGGGGGGGTTTTGGCCTGATCTTTTGTAGGCTGGTCTGGTGGCTTCATCACCATGCTGCAACCCCGCTCTGCAGGTGAGGAGATGTGGGCTCCTGAGCCTGTCTTGTTCCCACAGAGCCATTTTGCCCTCCTGCAGTGCGGAAGGAGATGAAAGGGACCTCCTTCCTCTCCTCTCCACATCCCACTCACCAGGCTCCCAGTGTGACTATGATGGACAGGTGGTTATGTGTCTAGGAGTGGGACACCCGCCCTGACTCGCAGCTGCTGTGTGCAGCAGATTGGGGTCTCTGCTGGTGCACTCATGGCTGCAGGTCAGCTTCCTGCCAAGCTTCAGCCTCCATCCTCCATCCGTGGGTTCACCCATCAAGCCATGTCTGCCCCGTTACTCCTGCCCCAGACAGGAAAAGGAGAGGGACACATACAGGGCAGGTTTCCTTAGTGCTTCTGGTCCTGCTCACATTGCATCTTCTGGCTTTTCTGTGCAGCCATGAAGGCTCAGGGATTGCAATGTGTTTATAAGCAAGCTGAGATTCTTGGAGACCCACAAATTCAAGGAATGGGTCTTTAAAGAGGAAAGAAACCCAGTGCCTAAAACTTGCTCAAAGGTCTCCAGTAAGGGAGGGCTGTGGCTACTTGCCCTCCTGGGGTTGGTGTGGGGCAGCGCTGTGCTGTGCCAGCTGGAGAGTGCTCCCGTACACCACTGGTGACTAAAGGAGAGCCCCGGTGGGTTGGTGGTGAACTGTGGGTGGGAGTGAGCTAGCAGGGGGTAGAAACCCCCATCCCAGCACCCTGTGGCATCTGGGTGCTGCTTCCACACCCACAGGCTGGTGCCTGAAGGACTCCCCTAAGGCCTCAGCTATGCAGCTCCCAGCGGGACCATAGGGACATTTTGATGTCCCCTTTTGCTGCCTGGCAAAGCCATGGAGCTTTGGGGAGAATGAGCCCAGAACTGGCCACTTCTGCGGCAGCCTGGAGAGAGGTGCCAGCCAGAAAGCGAGGAGCTGGTGAAGATACTTGTGTTGAAACCTCTCTGGCGAACATTTGGTGGTTTGTAGAGAACTGAAAGAATGAAAACTTTGCTTTATAATCAAAACTTTCACTTTTCAGTTGTTAGTTTGGGATTGTTGATAAAAATCAAGCGTGTTTTTACTGACAGTGACTTTTCAGAGGAGGGTTTGGTGGCTAACCATCTGCTCCCTCCCTGAGGTCAACCAGAACTGTTTTGAAGACACTTTTGCATCCTTGAGTCCCTGGTCTGTGTCCCCAGAGAGCTCCTGTGCCTCTGGACAGTGCTGTGAGACACAGCCCTGCGGCCATGACAGCATCACAGACTGCATCCGTGTCTGGCACAGGAAGGGATGGTGTGCCTTTCTGTCTGCTGCTGCTCTGGACCTCTTCAGTGATGGGGCTGTCCAGCCAGGTCCCCCACAACCCACCCCTCTGGGTTCCCAAAGCTTCATGTCTTTCATTCTCAGCTTCTCATTTGTTCTGTTGCTCCTTTCCGTCAAGAAAGAGCATGGAGCTTCTCACTGGAGTCCCTACAGCAGCACTCAGGATAACACCTTGCTGTCCAAACTGGGCTTAGACAGCCACCCCATTGCCCCCTGTGTCCCTCTGCTGTCAGCCCCCCTCAAGGTAGCTCCTGGGGCCCTGGGACCATGGGAGTCCCTGGGAGGGCTTTTGCTTGGCCCTTGTGGTGCTCTGGTCTCCTCCTCTTCCAGGGAAAGGCTGTTCTGCTGGCTGTGGGCAGACAAATGACCACAGTGCTGCAGAGAAGTCCGGCAGCTGTCTGGACTGCCAAAGCTGCCAACACAGAAATTATTTTTAAAGAAATCTGTGTGCCTTTTTTGTTAATGATTATTAGGAGTGGTCAAATAGCGTCTGTGCCACGAGAGGACTGTTTTCATGGCAGTTCTGCTGCTGCTGTCGTCTGAATCCTCAAATGCCATCAGGCTGAAGGGCTCCTTTCTCTCTGATTTGAAGATGATCTTTATTTCTCCTCTGTTAATGTTTTTAAAGCCTGCTAGAGAGCCTCGAAGGCCAAGTGCTGGCTCTGCTTTCATGTGAGACAAAATGCATGTATTGAGGCATTCTTCACCACTCCAGCTGTGAAGCTCCTTTGAGGCGGTGCGGTGACACAGTGGCGATGGACTCTGAAAGGACAGGCTTCCAGATGGGAAAGTGACAGGCTGGCAGTGTGGAACTCCCTGCAATGACCTTCTGGCTCTGCCAAAACAGGGGCAGGTTCCCATTGATGTCAGCACGGCAGGAGATCTCTTGAGCTCCAGAGGTGAACATCCGCTCTGGGAGTGATTGAGCAGAGGACGAAACCACCACCTGCCTCTGAGCTTCTTGCCCTTGGTGAACCCAACTGTTTGTTTACTGGCGTACAAACAAGGAACCAGCAGCGGTACAAAGGGACACCCCAGCCACTTGTCCACCATGGCATGGTCATCTGCAGCTCCGAGTGGGTAGAGGATGCCGTGGCTGGTGGGTGCACAGGACCTTTGCTTGGACCCTTCCTATAGCGTTTTGAGGGTGCAGTGCATTTATAACGGATTGGTTGTTGCCTTCATGAGTCTCCATTTCAGCCTGTGTCACATCTGCTTTTCAGTGCCAAACACATTAGTGCTGTGGCTTGTGCATCTTGAGTTTTCAGTTGTGATTTCTCAAAAATTGGGTGAGTACCAACAAGCAAATAACGGCAACAAGGTACCACCCTACCACAAAAATACACTGCAATTTTGGGACCAGTTTTGATAGGATTCTGCCAACGGATCTGAGTTGAATTTTGCTCATTGTGAGACCTAGTTGTTGGGGCTCGTTTCCTGTCTTTTCCCCTTTCTTTTTTTTTTTTTTTTTTTTTTTTTTTTTTGTAGTGCAACAAAAATCTGTGAAGCTTAACATTAGAAATGGGTTAGGACTTCACTGAACTGTGCATGGATGTTTTAAAGGCATTTTGGAGAACATCTTGCATCATTCACTCACAAAATGTAATGAATGAAGTAAAATATAGTTAAAATTCAGATGACTAAGCTTATCTAGATTTTAATCTAACAAGTCTTTGTGGGTAATGCCTTATACCAACACATACTTTCTGAATTTGTATACATGTATACAGGTGAAAGAGTTGTTTTCATAGCTGGAAGGGGAAAATATGACCTTTCAGAAATTCTGAAACTTCCCCTTGCTCTCTGAAAATAGAAAAAAAATCCAATGGAAAACACTCTGAGAGATTTCTTTTGCAGATTAGGGAGGGATCTTTTAATCTACAGACAAGGGAAGCTCAAACTGTGTTCTGCAAGAGGCCTCAGTAGTCCATCCAGCGGATGATAAATGATCCCTGTATTAGGTTTGAAGACTCGACAGGACCCTGCAATCAGGAGACGGGCTGCAAAATTATGAGGTTTGAAAACTTTTCAGCTCATCCTGTTTGCCTCCTTGTTTCAGAGTCTTAAAGGGTCTGAGACCTTTTCAAAGTTCCTCTTGCTGCCTTCAGTGTTAGAAGCATAACGTTTTTCTTACTGGCAACTGAGATTTTTAACTGAACCACATGGCTTCAGGCTGAGATTTTGGCAAACAAAGCGAATCTCCCCAGAGCTGCTGGTGCTTGGCCAAAGTACACCAGATCCCTGGGACCTGATCCTTTTCCAGGCACTGCCATGTGTGGTGGTTGGCTCATCTTGAGATTTTGGGTAAGTTGGTTGTGGTCGGGTTGACACCCGTTAGCACTGTTGGCCTGAGCGCCTGCGCTGCCTGTGCTGCCTGTGCTGCCTGCAGGCCAGCTGGGGCTCGCTGCGGTGCATGCGGAACAGCATTGCTGGCAGGGAGCACCGGTCGAGCCGTGCAGCAGCCCAGCCTGGGGTCCCACCGCGTCCGTGGGGCTGGCCACCCCACAGGGGCTGGAATCATGACCTTTTTGGAGTCTGCTGATGTCACCTGAACCACGGGCCTTGCCCCAGGAGCTCCCTGTGGCTCTCTAGCCATGCTGCTGCCAGAGCCACCGCGGGTGCCGTGGAGGTGAACCGGCCAGCTCATCTCATAACTGCTGTCATCGCAGCGCGGCGTTGGGAAATGAAGCGGCACAGCGATAGCGATCAGAGGTGCTTGTGCTCCATGCTGCACACCGCGAGAGGTGGGTGAGGAGCAGTTACTCTGCTCTGCAGCACTGGTTGCGATTACAAACATGTTCCCGCTATCAGTTGCGGTGGAAATGTGGCTTTCTGACATTTCTCATGAGAAGCAAGACTTGCCCCTTCCAGCCCTCGGCACGACCAGTAGCCAGGCCATGCCAGCAGTGGGGCTTTGGCTCTGACTCTCCCCTTTGCACCTGTGTTGTCTCCTGCCTCCTTCCAGACCCACCTGGGAGCAGATGGTCCTGGCGTGGTCCTTCCCCACGTCCCCTGGGAGGCTTTCTCCTGTCGAGCCTATGCTGCAGTGAGGGTCTCCCTTGTCTCTCCACTCACCACTCTCCATTTCAATAACTAGAAGGGGTAAATGCTTGTTTACTGGAGCAGACAACTCAGACTTGGTCATCAGCCTCCATACTGCGAGCCCGTAAGCACTGGCGATTTTGTTTCATCTCTGATTTTAGAGAGCTGTTCTTCCCAGAGTAGAGAAACCTTTTTCAACCCAAATTTCAGAAAGCCTAGCACATTGCACAGAAAAATTCCAGTTCTGACAAATCCACACTTTCCGAAGTAATGTTGCCAGATACTCCAAAATAGAGTAATTAGGAAATTCTAATTTGGCTCCACTTGTCGTAGTCTTACTAAAATAGAAATTCCTGATTTTGCATGTTTCCCCCGTTAAGAGTAAGGCCACTGTCAGGCTCCTCCAACCTCCTCCTGCCTAAAGAGGACTTATGAACAGGTGGAATTAGCTAGCGAGGTACATCCAGTTGGTGAAGGTGCCACTGTTGAAAGAGAAGGAGTGAGGGAAGAAGAAAGGGGTGTTTTGTTTGCAGTGAAGCACCTCTTTGTTCATATGGAGTTGAGCTGAAATGAGTCCATAAGCTCTTCATGGCTGCAGAGACCTGCCCTTGCTGCTCGTTTCCAAGCCTTCCTATGGCCCATGAGAGCTCTGCTCCTGCAAGGACAGAGGTGTTTTTGGACCGTTGACCCCTGTAGCACCTGGAGGTACACCTGGAAGGACTGGCAGGAGCCCCTCACTGTTCTCGTGAGCAAAAGGCAAGTTGGGTTGGTTGGGCATGCCCAAGCATCTGCCCTGCTCTGCTCCTGTGCAGATGTTGGGGCTGTGGCAGGAGGCTCTGTGGCCCATGGTAGGCAGAGGGCAGGGCAGGTGTTCCCTCGGCCATGGACACTGCCAGCCTGTGAACAAGCCTTATGCTTTCACTGTGCCCCTCAATAGCCACAGGGTGTGGTGAGATGGCTGCCGAGGAGTGGAGATGTTCATTCTGCCATGCTGGCACCAAAGGGTGGGATTTCCCTTGGGTTTCTATGGGTTTCCACTGGTAACCACAAGCAGGTCGCTCTTCTATCATTGAGAGAGGTGCTGGATATGTAGAAGAGAAGTTTTGGAACGGTTTCCTCTGCACTGCAGTGCCAGGGAGAGCTCCTTGGCACTTGCCTGTATTTTTTGGCAGCTTCCCCTTCCCCACCTGAGTGACAGGGAGAGATGCGCAGACAGTGTAGGACACAGGGATGCTGTACCTGCATGTCTCCTGGCCAAGGCTGGCTGGGATGCTGGTGCAGGCCCTGTGGGAAGCACCTTTCTCCATAAGAAGGACCATGCAGTGCCTCTGCCTAAGTGACTTAGGGACACTGACCAACCTGGCCAGTGTCCAGGTGGGAAACCCTCATTGCTCACCGAGGAGAAGTAGAAGAACGTGACTTCTTCTCGAAAGACTTTTCCCCTTCCAGTCTTTGTCTTGAGCCTTGCTGGACATGTGCCCAGCGACTGGCACAGCAAGACCTTTTACTGCACTGCTACAGCCTGACACTGGGGAATGCAGTCATACATCAAAGCCAGCAAATATGAAATAGAAAATGGGTTTTAAAAAAGGCTACTGAAGAAACAAAGCTTCCAGATCTCTCATAACCCCTCTTGTCTGAGCTGGCAGCTGCAAGTGAGCTTTGGATCATCATTTTTAAGGCATAGAAGACAATGATGCCTTACAAAATCGTAATGAACTAGTGGCCCTTTCTTTGGGAAGGCTTAGCAAGGCTTTGGAGCCTGGGAAGGGATGGCCATCTTGCTGTGGGGATGTTTTGTTTTTTCTGTCCGCATGGGCCCCAGTTTGGCTGTATCACAAACCTTTGGAGAAATCTCATTTAGCATACACTCAGAAGGGGGGGGGCAGTAATAATTTTGCATCTCCCATCTACACTGGCTGCGGCTGGGAGGTGGGTTCCCCTGGGTGCTCCATGGCCCTTCCCCAAGTAGTGAGCAGGAGAGCTGGGCTGCAGCAAGGAAGGGGGCATGGGAAGGGGTCCATGAGAAAGATCCCAGAGCTTGTGAGGAGCTGCGGCTGGATCTGGGCAACTGGGAAGGTGCTTGGCTAAGGGGGCTGTGGTTGGGCTGGGAGCAGTGCCAGTGTGGTTTGGTGAGACCCACAGCTTCCTTGTGCAGAGGTCTGTGAAGTTTCCAGCCCTGATAATAAATTACATGGGCGTGATTATAATGACAAAGGAAATAATTACTTCATTGCATTTTCTTCTTAAGAAACCCATCTCGTTGCACCCCAGTTCCTGTAAGCAGAGCAGTGAGGAGTTTGCAAATCCAGAGCATGGGAGTATATTCAGACTGGCAGAGCACAGGTTGTCTGCGCCGGTTGTGAGTGCAAGCGCGCTACAGCAGCCAGGGCTCGAGTCCTGCAGGTGGAACAAGGTCATTCAGAAGTCATCATAGGGCAACAACCTGTGAGCAAATCCTGCCTGGTGCTAAGGCAGCTCTTCGTTATGTGGCTAATCCCAAATCACCCTCACGTCAGCCAGCTGCCTGTGAAGACCTGCTGAGGACCCAAAGTCAGCAGGTTTTGGCTGTGAACACCATTACACCGTTGCCTCAGTGGGACAGCAGTTTCAGAGCTGGTCTAAGCCTGGCCACTGTATAAGCAGTGGCTTTATTTAGTACGTGTCTATCTCAGCCTGCCGTTAGAAGTTAAAATCGTTCCTTATTGATGGGAAATAAAACACAGCTTTGAAAAAGATATATCTTGGCAATGGGCTTTGTTTTGCATTTCTTTGTGACAAAAGTGATTAAACTGCTAAATCACAGCTGCTTTTCTCATAAAAAAGACAAAGCATCTTTAGATCCCTACATCATTTCAAGAGTTGCGGAAAGCTCTAGGTAAATGGGAGTGATTTGATCTATCTTGGTTTTATCGCTGTATCTCCTACACCCACAGGCTCCTGCGCAGGGTGTATTTGCTGTCTCATGGCCTAATAGCTTCCTGTGTTACTCATAACTTAAACACTGAGAAAGAGATAAGGGATTGGGTTTGGTTTGTTTCCTTTAAGAAGAAATGAACATTAATAAATATCTCATTACCAGAAAGTGTCATAGTGAAAGTACAGAGCTTTCTCCTGTTCCACAGTTGGCTCTTTAATTTTCACCGTGGTCAAAGAGCAACATGAAAACCCTGAAAAATGATCCCAGTTACACTCAGCTGAGTTTTCAATACCTGCTGGATCAGATAGGGCTGAGCACCTATCGCGAGAGATGATCAGATAGGGGCAGCAAACTGCTGCAGCCTCTGCTGGGCACAAATTATTCCCTGGTAATGTCCACTGGAAGGTGAAAATTTGCTGTCACAGCAGCCGTGTTCTCCAGTATTTCAGAAATCTCCTGAGCCCTTGGACCCTGAGGTTGGTTGTGAGGAGCCCTGGTCCTGCTGTGAGCCGCTTCCCATGACACCCCCTGTTGCAATCATTGCTGCAGCTCATCTTGCTCCAGAGAGCGCCACCGGTGAGGGTCTCCTCCGCCGGCTTTGGTTCAAGGAGAGATGGATGTTGATGCCCCAAAAGCATGGGCTGGCTCTGGAGGTGGCCAAAGGGTCTGCTGCACTGGAAGGCCCTTGTGATGGTTGTCAGTCACATCTCTAATTTTCTGGCTGTCAGGCTTCGTTCATTGTTGTCTCCCAGGTGGGTGTGGAGATGTGAGGTGCTGCAAAGGATGGCTGAGAAGGGCACAAAGAGGGGTGCCCAGAAATGAAGCTGGGGGAGGCAGAAAGAGAGGGGACCACCAAGCTTGTGGTGAGAGGGAGCAGTGCAGAGGGTGGGAGAGAAACAGTGGGTCAGGGTTGTCCCCAGGCAGGGCATATACAAGACCTACAGCAAGAAAACTGCTCTCCTGGCATCAGCCACACTTGGAATGTGAGTCTCTCTGCGTCTATTCCCTGGAGTGGAGAATGGGAGTCATTGTCAAAACCACCCCACAGAGCCTCAAAAGGTGACATGAGCCAAAGAGACGACACTGGCTGTCGGGGATAAACCGCAACAAATCCACTGCTGATTGGAAAAAAACAGCGTCAGAGAAATGCTAGAGAGCATGGGCATCCACGCTGGGTTCCCCACCGGGGAAGGGGGATATCAAATCCAACAAGCAGCTCCACGCTGGGCACTGGTGGGAGGGGGGTGATTTAATGCCTGGGCTTGGATGGCAAATGCTTTTGGGCAAACCGTGTTCTCCAGCACCGTGAGAACAGGAGAAGCGAATATGCAGCATGCTGCTGCTGTTTGAAAGGTCAAGGTACAGGAGTTGTCAGGGGAACACCAGTTTCCCTTTAAAATACACATATAACACACAGCCAGGAGTGGGGAGTGGAGAGGAAAGCTTGAAAAATGGGTGAGCGAACAAGAAAGGGTCAGAAAGCAGAGAAAGGTCCACCTCCGAAAACTGCTAGAAAGGAGAGATCTCATGACTTTTAGGCCAGTCTCCTGACACATGACTCCAGGTTTTCAAACATGTGGGGATGGCGCTACTGTGGATTATTTGTTACAAATGATTTACAAGGTCCTTCAGAGGGAAATAAATTTCACAGGACAGTGCCTTCAGGGAAAGTAATACGTATTTGGATGCGTAATTCATCATTCTGCATTAAGCCCATAAGCTCAGCTGACATCGAGGTATACCTGATAATCTCTTATCTAAATAATTTCCCCTTGAAATCTTCCATCTGTGCAGCTTTGTGCTGTTGACGTGAGGATAAACCATTGGGCCAGAACTTCTGCTGGGGAAATTGGTCTTGTAACAGTACGGTCAAGATGGAGAACTGCTGCGTCCTCCCCAGAAGACCCCACACCATGTCAGGTTACATGGAAGGCACCAATGGTGTCAGATAGACCCAGAGAGTCGTGGAGGGTAGGGGTAGAGGCCTGCTTTGCATTTTTTTGAAATCTGGGTCCCTTTAAATCTTCTGGGGATGACCTACCTGGTCATCTCTTGGCTCATGATCAGTATCAGAGGAAGGCTAAGAGCTTTCTGTGGAGCCTTCATCTAGCTTGGCCAACAGGGAGTTTTCCCCACACTTTGAGAGGTAGTAATTGTCTTCTACCTGAGACACTTCACCAGATTTCTCTAAATCTTTTCTTTGCCACTGTCAAGCCGGGTCATCTTCGTTAGCCATCCTGGGATGAGGTCAGGCCCAAACTCTGGGCTTCCGAATGACCTTCCAATAGTGATGCTGAAAGCCCAGCCCCCAATAGTCTCCCCCAAACTCCTTTTTTTTTGCCTTTCTCTCAGCATCCTCTTTTTTCTGCTGTTGAAGACACAGGGGTTTCTCTGTCATGAGGCTCCAGGGGCTGTTTCTTTGTGGGGGATGCTGGCCGTGTGTAGGTTGTCATTATTGTGTGCTGTGTGTTGGGGCAAGACAGCTCCAGCTACGACGGGAGTAGAGCTTGGAAAGACTGTTCTGAGTTTGGACACGGGCCCTTCGGGGCTCCTACAGCCTCATAACACCTTCCCTTCCATGCCATGCTGCAAACCAGAGACATTCACAGTGGGGATGTTAAAGATGCAGCGTTTCCTCTGGCCAACCTGCCACTGTGGTCTGCGCACAGCTGGCTGGGACCTGGTTTAGCAGGGTGACATGATGCTTGTGCTACCAAATTCAAGAAATTAGTCACTAATTATAGCAGCCGCCCACAGTGTCCCCAATAATGTCGTATCTGAGAAGGTCATGAACCCCGTGAATCACCTATGAATCCACATGTAACTCTGGTAAAATAACAGGAAATATAGGCATAATGAGATGTCACCCCATCGCTGATTATGCCGATAGTATGTACTGTGCTTGTTCCTTTGCCGTGGAAACAGGTTTGGATGGGACCCAAAAGGGTAAATGCTCTGCAGCTGCCTCTTTCGTGAATTCAGGATGCAGGTTTGCCTCTCGCCTGGCTACAGGATTTGCCGGAGCCCCACACCAGCAGGCCCACAGCTCCCAGCCTGCTGGACTTCTGCTAGCCCTGAGTGGTGGAGAAGACATCTGCAGAAAACTTCTATCCAGCTCAAATTGTAGCCCCCATAGTCATGGGCAGCCTGGAGAGGTGGAGGCATGCAGCCGGGCTCTGTGTCCTGCCGAATGCACGGAGCCCCATCCCTCCGGCTCACCACGCAGGGTGGGCAGGGACCCATCCACCCTGGACAAGCTCCAGGATGGAGAGGTGGGGAGCAGCTTCCCGCAGTGCCGGTGGCCAGGTCCCCTTCCCACCATGGCTTGCTGCTGCTGACACAGTTTCTCTGCCAGCCTAGCACGCAGCAGCAGGGCACGGCTGCCAGTAAGCAGCGTAACTAGAGCCTCTCAGATGTGGTTATTCTGTTTTTCTCCCACCTTCTCCCCAGGGGAAAGCTGCTAGCAGAGCTCACTGCCAGTAGTTTGATGCATCAGGAGAAAGGGGCTCGCAGCCCAGGGCGCGCAGCCGAGTGTCTGCGTGGCATGGTAGGCAGCAGGGACAGGTCTTCCTCTTCCACCCAGCAGCTGTCCTGCAGGTGGTGGACGCAAAAGCTGTGTTTGGCCCTGTTTTGGGCAGGCTCCTCTGCCCATCAGCATCTGTGATGCTCTCTGTGCTACCTTGTGGGCCCCACTGCCCACACCCGTGAAGCTGCTCGGCTCCCCAGCTCCTCTCCATCCCTGCTGGGAGCCCCTCACCCTCTCCCAGCTTCTCTCTACCTTCTCTTCACCATCATCCTGGCACCCCACAAGCCACTGCCCCCTCACTTTTCCCTCTCCAACTCCTCAGACCCCATCTCGATTCTCCCCCATTGTCCCTGCCCCTTGCTCAACCAGTGTGGCTGCACGAGCATCTCTCTGTTAGCATGAAATTCAGCAAACCCAGGGTGTTTTGGAAGGGCTGAAGGGATCTGTGAATTTCTTTGAATATAGCATCGTGTTTTGGCTAAAGAGAACAGGAGAACATTTTGAAACTGTCAAAATATTTTGTTTAGGCATTTTTTAAACAAAATGTTTCACTTGGTAGTTGACAAAAAAAAAAATGTGAAAAGAAAAAAATTCGTTCAAAATCTCCAAAGCAAAACCTTCCCACTTTTGTTTTGAGATGGCACCTGCCTGTGAGAATTCAAACTATAAAGGCACAAAAGCCGTTTTCAATAGTAAATAGTGTCCAGGCACCCATCGGAGTTTCTTCAGTGGAAGTCAAAACGTTTCAAAGGGAGTCAAAACATTTTCTGATTTTATTTTTTGCCCTGTTTCATTTGGATGGAAGAAAAATTTGTCCTTGCTGGGCTTGGATCAAGGACTCCTGTTCATTTTTACTTTGGCCGCTAAGTAGAAATATTTATGACAACACATGTGGCTTGCTAGGGAGCTCAAATCTACTTCTCGCATTAGAGAGGGAATTAATGCTGGGGTCAGGTCCTCTGTGGTGACCCTCTCTCTCTCTTCCACTCTACTTTGGCTTCTCAGCCCACAGGACAAAGGGGCCACAGAAAATGTCTTCACTCCGTGTCTAACTTTCTCCAGCCTGTGCACTGCCCTGGAGATCCTGCAGCTTTTTCTCAAGTGAGGCTGCATTTTCTCTGTGTTTTTCAGAGCCTTTCTTATTTCCTAGTGTATCTGGTTGTCTGGCCCTTGTCCTTCTGTCCTCTCATCTCTACCAGCTCTCCTTGAACACCACCGGTGGGAGAAAACCCCAGGGCTGTGGTCCATCTCCCTCGGTCCAGTGGTGGCTGCAATAAGCCCCTTCTGAAAAGCTTTCAAATGACACACGTCCCATTTTTTGCCTGGTTTTCTAAGGCAACAATGTGCTGCAGTCGTGCCAGCTGCCTTTCTGCCATCTGTCTGTCAGTCCCCCACAGAGCTTTGAGCGCCGATGACTAATTTCAAGTAAACTTGCCCAAAGACGTGAAGGTAGGAAGTTCCTGTGAGCACAATGACAACCAGGAGTGCGGCTGGGGGGGACCAAGGGGGAATGGGCGATCTCATGGCATTTTGCCTCCTGGTGGCACCTCCAAGGCTTGGGTGGCTCTTCTGGTCCTGTTCACTGTGAGCTGTAAGATGACATGAGCAGATGAAACAAAACTATTCAAAGACAAACATTTTTGGTTAAACAGTCTGTCCACGTTCAGTACAAAGAGACTGCAGAGAAGAGCCCTAGGTAAGGAAGCCAGGCTGGTGGGTTTGTGCTGTCTTCACGCCAAAAGTGTCAGGGCTGTGTTTCTGTCTAGAAAAATGTTTTGCTATTTCACCTCATGGTGGAAGGGTGGAAATCAGCCAACTGCAGGGTGTCTCTGGCCGAACCCCCCAGCCCTGGGGCCGCATGTGGTGGCTCAGTTTTCTTTTGGAACGACAACCCAACCCTTCCAGCAAAACCCACAGCCCTCCTTGCACAGCAGCCTTGCAGGGTGGTTGGAAAGAGACTGTTGTGTTGAGGTGAGTAACATCTGAGTTTTGCCGGGGCATATTTTCACTGTTAGAATTACAAATATTTTGATCAACATTTAATAGTCACTAGACTACAGACACCCACAGATTTTTGTCTGTGGTCTCTTGTGATGTTTAGGGAGTTTGCAGCATTTTTGCAGATCACCATCTGACGTATTACAGCTTGGCCTTGGACCACAATGATGTGAGTGTAGTTTTGAGTGTGAACTCCCAGGCAGACAGCTCCATCTTTCCTGTCTGTCTATATACTAGGTCCTTCGAATTCCTAATTGTCAGGATTGTCCAGCAAGTCTTCATGATATCCAGTGTTTTTCTTGTAGCTGTAACTCCTGAAGCTGCACTTGTACCAGAAATTCATATACAATTGGAAAAAAAAAATATTCCAGTAGGGCTTGGTGAATGTTTTTGCACAAAACTCTCAGGTGGTGAAATTTTCAGTTCATCAGAAGTGCAGCTGTTTTGTGAACCAGAACAGTTCGCTGAAGCATCGGAGCTGACATGCACCACAAAGATTCAATTTTTGTTCTGCATCACCTTTATGTCCTGGTGTTTGCAGAGAAAAGTGCAAAGTGATGTGGATGTAGTTTAAAGGCTTGGAAACCAGATGACAACCAGAGGAAACCCGAAGGATCCATAAGTGTGAAAAATGTTAATGCATATACCTCTAAGCAGCAATCAGTGGTGGACCATATGAAGTTTGCCATCATCTTTGATTAATAAGGATAATTAATTGGCACAGTGATATCAAAAAAGACTGTTGTGCTGTGGTTTGAAAGAAATCTTTTAATTTCTTAGGCCTGATGTGTATCACCCCCTCCTTAGTTTGGAGGGATACCAGTGATAAGCTGAGTGATACCAAGATCTTCCCTGTCACACAGGAAGCTTTTGGAGTGAGGGAATGATGTCTGCGATGGCTGGGAGAGAGGGACTCACTGGGACAGGGCCCGGGTTTGTCTGCCTGCTTAACATCAATCATATTTATTCCTCCTGGTCATATCCAGCACCTTGAACCCTCCCTTCAGGCTGGTCACAACCCTGCTGAGCTTCCCTCAAGAGAAACTGGGCCAACTCTTCGAGCTCAGCCTCACCTTTACCCTCACCATCCCCTAGAACCTCATTTGCACCTTTAACCCTGCACCTGCAGAGCACCAGGATTTGGGGATTTTTCCCTCTCTGCCACTTTTCACAGTGGGCTAAAGCAAAGGACAGGTCAAAGCCCTCAGAAAACACCATCTCAGCGCAGTGAGGAGGAGGAGGTGGCCAGGACACTTGTCGGTGTGTGCACAATAACAGGAAGAAAAGTGCAAGCACAGCCCTTGCACTGGGGTGGAGGACCGGATACAGCGATGAGAGTAGAGCCTCCCTTGGTTTTGAATTTGCCTGAGGGGTGCTACTCTCTTCATACTGAAGGTAAAGGGAGAAAATGTACAGAGGAAATTTTGCCCAGAGACGTCTTCAATTCATGTTCCAGGTCACATAGTCCATGATCATAAGAAACAGGCAGTGGTACTCGATGCCTCCGTCTTTGCTGTCATGCAGAGCTGATGTTGAGGGTCAGGTGGGTTTTCCCATGGGAGAACAGCCTAACAAATAACTGAGAGGGCCTCGGCGTCTCTGCAGGAAGCTTAATGACAAGAAAAAAAATGCATGGAAGAGGTTTTGGGCTACAAGGTCAGTTCCGGCTTTAGTAGCCAGCGTGAGACCAAGAGGGATGGGCTCAGAGATCTTAGCATGACCCTGTCTCTCTGTGGTTTTGAACAGTGAAATGCAGCTCAGCAATGGGGGTTCAAGGGTCTTTGCCAATTTAGTGCCATGGCAAAAATATTAGGAGATTCATGCCAATATCTCGAGGTGTTTAATAGGAGGGAAAAAGAAAGAAGTAAAACCAAGTGTCTGGAAAGCAAAATTTGACTTATCTAACCAGAATGTCCCCAAGTTCCTGTGATGGGAGGGGGCTCTGAACATTCCCTCCCATCAAGAGCAGGCATTCTTCTCTGGGGAGAAGCAGGTCTGCTGGGCATCCACCATGGGCAGGATCTGCTTTTGCAAAAAGTCAGGGAAGAATGGGGATGGGAGATGGGAGAGCGCCAGCTTCTGCTCCAGGATGCCAGGCAGCTGCCTCTGCTGCCAAGGCATCTATTGCTTGATGGTAGGAGGACAGCATCTCCAAAGCAAGCCAGGAGCCCCTGGGACTCTCTCTGGGGAATCTTTGTGGCCTGTTCCCTGTGTTTGGCTCTCAACATGTTCCTTCAACAGCTGTGAAAAACGAGGGGTGATGGGGAGTAGCAGTTCCCCACCAGTGATTGCCACCTTTCCTCCTGGTGGCCAGACACGGCCCAGCTTGGTGCTTGGACACGCCAAGATCCCTCTTGCTTGGGCTCATCTTTCTATCTCCTTTGACAGCTCCTTTCACCAGCACATGCTGCACGACACCATGGTCACAGGCTGCCCTCGAGTCCTGGAGTTCAGCTCCCAGCACTTGTGCCCGTAGTGGCCTGGCAGAGGAGGCGAGGAGGGAGATGTATGGATCAGCAGGGGTTTTGGGGCTGTTTCCCCACTGTCTCCGGTGAAGATGGGGATGATGTTTCTATACTGCTGCCACGCAGAGCTTGCCCCCTCCTTCATTTGTCACTGGCAGCTCCAAGTGGGCTTTGGCAGGAGACCTGCCCTAACTGGAAACTTCCCAGTGCAGAGTCAACTGGAGCTGGTCGAATGGATGCTGAAGCTGGCAGCTGCCTAGTGAGAAGGCAAGGGGTGGCAAAAAGCATATTTCCAAATGTAGCACATTTATTTTTCACCAGCAATTAGCACCAGGAAAGAGAGAGGAGTTAAGGATCTATTCCACTTGGAAGGGAGGAGATCCTTCAGGGCCTGAGGGGGAGGGAAGGAGCTAATGAAGGAGCGCAGCAGGGCTTGTGCCCTGCCTCTGTGCAGAGCAGAGGGCAGTGCTGAGGCTTCTGCCCTTGGCCTAGCTCTCCAGGAGGCCTGGGTCCTAGCCCTGGTGGTGAAATACCCTAAAAGTTCATCTCCATTAACAGATACAACTACCAGTGCCGGATGCATGGGCAGAAAGGTCTTTGGAGGCTGGACGAGAGGAGCTTCGGAAGTCCCTTCCAACTCAGATTATCCTCTCAGCCTGTGAGGTAGGGCTCAGTCAGCAGTTGGGCAATCAGGCTCCCCAGGACCATATCTTGAGATTTTCTTCCCCACAAGCCTCGCTGGCAGCTTTCCCCACTCACCCTCCTGCCTGAGCACAGCAAGAGGCTTCGCAGGCAGGCAGGGCTCTGGCTGTGCTTCCCTTTGAAGCTGCCAGTGAACCAAGCAAAACTACTTATGTTGGAAAGTCTCCTTATGTCAGGAGAAATAAGCCCAAGCCTTTGATTTTCACATGGAGCCCTAGCTCGTTTGCTCCTCAGGCTCAGCAGAGCTCTCCCTTTTGGGATCTGCCAGGTCACAGCACTGCTCCCATCACAGTTAGATACCCCTGATGGAGCAAATGTTCCCATCTGTCATCTGTGCCAAAACCAACTTTACTATGTCCTGGATTTTCAGAGAAAAACTGTTTTCTCAGCCTGAAATCTCAAGCCAAAATTGTTTATGGTTTTGACAGTCTTTCCAGATTTTAGCCAGAAGCCGGCCCGTTTGTACCCAGTAGGAGCAATCAGTCAATGTGTAGGGGCTGTGACTTCCCCAAAGCATCACCAGGCCCCAGAGCTCAGCTGGATTTAGTTACACTGCTCACCTTCACTTCACAGAGAGCTGTTTTGTTTCCGCCAGAAAGGAGCAACAAGGAAACTCAAGTGGTACAAGTGATGAGAGAGAAATCGCATGCAAGGGTGCACTGGGATTAATTAGGACATACATAGAATAGCAGGTCATATGTATGTTTGTATATATAAATACATGAACAAACAGACATATATATATATATATATATATATACGTTTCCTATGTCATTTGTGGTGTCGCCCATTCCTGTAACAGCCCCAGAGATCAAACCCGATTTGTCTGTGCACCGCTAGAGGCCAGTGTGCACCTTGAATAAAGAGGCCAATGCACTAATTAATAACTGCCTGTTGGGACGACGTTCCTTGCGGGATGAGCTCTTGTTGCACAGGGGATGCTGGCCAGGTCAGGGGAGGCAGTAGCCCACCGCTGGCAGCCCGGAGGGATGGGTAATCCCTTCCAGCTGCGGGCCCTGCATAATCCTGGCAACTTCTTGCAAAGTCCTGCTGCTCTGCGATGGCTTGAGCATGGTCCTGCTCGGGACCTGATGGGTGTCCGAGGTGTAACAGCCGTAATGTCCTCTTCTCCAGCCCTGCGCTGCCAGGCGGTCACATCCACTGGTAGCCAGCCCTGTCCTCACTGCTCCTCAGGGACTGTGGGACGCTGTGGTGGCAGAGCAGGTCCCACAGCTTCCCCTCCCCGTGCCACTGCTGCCTGGACGCCAGGCTGGTGCAGCAGCAAAGCTCTAGGTTGCAGATGGGCAAATACCCGCTTGTCTGCTTCACTGGCTGAGCTGCAATCGGTGGGTTTTGGATGGCCCTGAAAACTAAAATTGATTCTGAGAACAAAGGGAAGACCATTGCAACGCTTCCTTTAAGTAGGGATGGAGAGTTTCAGGTAGTTTCGCAGAAGTTTTCACCTCGACATGGGCAGTAGCAGCAGCAAATTGAGATGCCTTTCTCCATACGAGATCATTTCAGCACGGTGACAGCAGAACCTTTGTTTAGTGAATGTCAAAATGAAACATGCAGCCTTTTAAAATCTGCTCTGAAATGGGCACATTTTAGCTTGAATTATTTGCCAGCCCCAGATCCATTGGGGTCACCTCTTTAGCAGTGGGGAGATGAGAGCAGAGATGGGGGCTCAAGCCGGGGAGGGTGGCACTGGAATGGGAAGGGCAGTGAGGAGGGAGTGCTTCGCTGTGTCAGCTTCTCGATAATGCAGCTGTGTTTCAGGAACTGTTCATTTAGAGTTGATGTTTTTTTAAATTCTTGTTTATTACTTGGCTGCTTTTATCTTTGGGAGATGGAGAGTGAGACCAGAGTGTTGCTCCTGTGCATAAGGGCTTTGGTTGGTCTGGGGGAAACAGCGAGGTTCAGGAGTACAACTTCATGTCCTCTTAGAAGCCCAAACCCAAATACTCAGTCCCAAGTCCTTTTTTTTTTTTTTTTTTTTTTTTAATCTGGAGCAGAAATAAAGACAAGAAACAAAAACAAGGTGATATTATTCCCAGAATCTTTCTTCCCTCCTCTTAGATATGTACTTGCATTCCCCTTCACAGCCTGAAAGAGCTGAGATTTACCTCAACAGGACCTGAAGCACGTTAAGGTCCCAGGAAAAGCCCCTCGGGTTGAGACCAAGGGTCCATGCCAGTGGTCACAGACAGACACCAAAAAAGCAAGAATGGGGCAAGTGTACATGATATCCCATATCGACCTTCCATCTGTGTTCAGATCAGGGGAATGTCCCACTTGCTTAAAAATGAGCATTTTCACTTGCCCCAGAGCAAGCTACTGTCAGAGAAGACCATGGATTCAATACAGTCAGTGCCAGCGCACCTTGGTCAAGGTCACCCCAAGTGACCTGGGGTCAGAGGAACTGCCGAAATGCAGAAGAAAAGCCACGCAGGAGGGCTGTCTCCTTGGGGTCCCCAGGAGTGAGACATCCCCTCACCGTGTCCCTGGAGCACTCGCAGCTGTTGCCAGAGGTGTGGCAGGCTCTGAGCTGACTGAAACTCTGAATTTTGTTGAAGTCTGATTTTGGTTGGAATAGTACAAGCCCTGTGCCAGGCTGGGGGTCGCTGCTACCGGCGGCTTTGCCGGTTGGAGACCTCGTGGGAGCAAACGGTTTGTTTAACCCAGGACACTTCAGCTGGGAAATGTCAGGCTGAATGAACTGCCATTTCCTGCGGGACCTCGCTCCCCACGGCTCCGCTCCAGCATGGCAAGAAGAGGGTTGAGGAGGGAGGAAAGCTAATGGCCCTTTGCTCTGGGCAGCTCACAGCACACGGCACGGCCATCCTGGCATCCCCATGGCTGGGGTGCAGCATCTTCCCGTCACTTTCTGGAGCTGGGGGCAGAGCTGCCCTGGTGGGATGGCTGCATCTCTCAAGGAAGCTTTGCTGGGCCCCACACAGGGCTCTTTGGGCTGAGCAGCAGAGCTTTGGTGGAGATCCACTGGGTCCTAGGGAGTCCTGCAGATCCACCCTTCTGGTGTACACCATCTGAGGGCATCGCTCTGTCAGCCTCAGCTGGCACAGTCTGGACTTGCCACCTTCCTCTTCTTCTGCTGCAAAAAAGGCTGATGTCTGTATCTGGCAGCAGGGTGGGAGCCCAGGGAGCGCATGTAGAGGATGCTTGTCCCACCTTACTCAATGTCCATCCTTTTGCAGGACCTGCCATGGCAATGCTCCTATGAGCAAGGAGCTCCTGATCGTCCCTGTATCACATGGATGGAGCACAGAGCTGCATTATCACAGGAGAACGAGCATGGCAATTGCCTCCTCTTCCTCCCCTGGAGACCTGCCAGGGAAAGATGCCCCATGGCATGATGTGGGATTTGCAGACCACCATGCTCCCAGTGATCCATCCAGCCTGGGAGTGCTGGAGCCTGGGGCCAGCACAGGAGCCCAATGGAGCTGTAAGCCCATATCATATCGCTTTTAACAGAAAATCCCCATGAGGAGAAGCCTCCCAGGGGAGGACTTGAGGCTGCCATGTCAGGGCCAGAGCAAGTGGGGAGCAGCCCTGAGAAGAAACAACATTCTCAGACCCACCTCACTTTCCCCCCCGAGTCCCGAAGTGCAGCTTGTTGCTGAGAACAGTCTGATGGAGGGTGCCGGGGGCTGTGCCCCAGAAACAGGCGTGTTGCTGTGGTTGCCTGCCCACATTCAGGGCTGTGCCGGCTCTGCAGGCAGGAGCTGGGCCCAGCTGGGTGTCTCAAGGGAGTGCAGCCACCCAGGGGTTAACTGGGATCCTCTCTCCATGCACAGCTCTCCTGCCAGTCTGCTGAAATCCACTAACAGAATTAGCACTGGAAATTTGTGCACTGTATTATGTAAAAAAAAAAAAAAAAGCATGAAATATATTTAATCTCTCATTTCAGAATTGCATTTGACATCTAAGTTAAATAAAATGTTCCTGAGGTCATTAAAAATCAGAAATAGTACAAGATTCGGGTTTACCATAGTTTCAGAATGAATCAGGTTTCTGAACTTGTTTTAATCTCTGTATAATTGCTTTTCTGTATATGGTAACCTTTAGAAAATGAGTTTAATAATTAGTCATCTCAGACTAGTTAAAGACAACATCCTGCCCTCAGTTCAGTTTTATTTTCAACAAAAAACCAATGCCAAAGTAAATTCTTCACTATAGCTGGAAACATAGATTCAGGCTACATGTTCCGCAGGTGAAACAGCTTGTGTTAAGCCCCCTAAGAGTTTGAAAGTTCAGCAATGCTCATCTTGATGGCTTTTCGCTCTCCCTCCGCAAGAAGAACTGAAAGAGAAGTGGAAAACATCAGGAAGCAGTGCCAGCCATGGCTGGTCTCTCAGCTCTGCCCCTCCTGCACAGAGCCCCAGACCAGTGCAAGGAGAGGGTTTGACTGGATGGTGAAACAAGGGACCTCATGCCTGGCCCCCCCTCTTTTCCCAGGACGGCAGATCTGGGTAGAGTCCAGGCAGTTTCCAACTCCTTTGGGCCCATGCGTGGTGCCTGCATTGCTGGCCTGTAGATCACCGCAGCTGGGGCACGCTCATGGTCCTGCTCCTGCTCCTGCCACCATCTCCCCTGCTCCCTCAGCACCTTGCTCATCTGTATTAAAATCTCATCTCTCCCCATCACATTTCATGCCGTCAGGCCACTCTGGATCTCTCCTGCAGTTATTAGTTTCCCAGTGCCCATACATTATCCTCCTGGGGTGTCCATATCCTCCAGGTCGGCAGCTCAGCAATGTTGGTGGCTCTTTGGCCCCTTGCCACTCCTGCAGCATGGGGTCCCTGCAGAGTTTGGTAGCTGCTCCCTGGCTCCTCACAGGGTGTGGGAGACCAGCCCACACCTCCAGGACTGTGGTGAAGAAAGAAGCAAAGCCCAACCTGTGCTGACGGCATGTACTGTGCACGGGCGCTGCAGGGACGGGGCACCCCGTGTCCCCAGCTGCTGTGTCCCGCGGGGCTGCCCTTGCCCTCAGGAGACAGAGTTGCATCCCAACACTGCCATCAGCTATCCAGCTCCTCTTCCTTCTTGACTTCTGGCAGTCTAGTGCAAATCTGAACCACAGGTTTCCTTTGCTGTTGCAGAAGGCAGTGGAGGAGGAGTGTCCTCCTCCAGGCTCCATTTCTCATGACGCTGGAAAAGGCACTGCAAATACTATCCTCTACATTGTCCTCTGCTTTATCTAGTTTAAATTTCTAAAGGGTTGGATGTGCCACCATTTCCCTGGAGGGATTGTTCCAGTATCTGATAGATCTCACTCTGGGAAATGTTTCCTGCTACTCAACTTACATTTTCCGATTCTTAATTTCATCTAATTATTCTCAGCTTTAACCCCTTGGCTGGTAGCCATCCCTTTCCTCCCTGCTGACAGAGCCTCTGGTTGGATTTTCAGGAGCTTGTGGCATTTACTGATCAGGTCATTCCCACCGAAGCCAATGGTTTCCATGGTGCACAGACTAACAGCAAGTGCTGCTGGCTTGGAGAGACCTTCTTGGTCATCCTGTTCCCCTTGGAGGGACTTGTGCTGCCATCCTGTTCACCTGGTGTCTCCAGAAATGGGTTAACCCCACCCTGCGGACTCTAGGTTACTGATCCAGTTCCCAGCCCTGGAGCACCCGTTGAAGTCAGTGGAAAAGCTTGCATCAGGGGTGGGATGAAGCTGTAATCCCACAACCATGCTAATCTTTGGATCAGGAGCACTCAGTGCTTAAACGTCTCTCGCAGATGGCTGAGAGTGTGTTTTGCTAAAGCAAACTGCAATTACATTTAGTATCTTCAATTTGGCTTGACATGTTGCCTCTAGAAAGAGGAGATGTCTTGTATTAAGGGCTCTGCAGCACAGACAGTATCTTTGACCCTCTCCTCGTGCAGCCCCCCCCAAACCCTCTCCCAGGCTGCATGACGAGGCGAGCAGAGATGATGGCAGCAGGCAGTCCTGGCCAGCAGGAAGGAGCTGCTAATGCACAGCTATTTCTGTCACAGCAAGGAGCATTGTACAGCACTGACCGAGGAAATGAAACCAGAGCCCGTGCGGGGACCACAGCAAATCCAGGAGAAAAGGCCAGTAGGAACCAGCTGCTTCGCTACAGAAACCAGAGGAAGCAGCTCACCAGAGCACAGTGATGGGTAAAGGCAAGCACTGGCATGCTACAGCTCTGCACCAGTCAGCACATCTGGGGCAGTGGGGCAAGGGAGTTTTCCCACCTAGCAGTAATGGAGATGGATTTTCTTTTCACTGGAGTAAAGGTATAATTAACATATACTCTGTATCGTCCGTATGCCATGCAGAGGTGAAGATCTCCTGCCTCTATGTCTTTGTAGGGAAGAGCAACAGACTGGAGACAAGGTGATGAAGTAGATCCACCTTTGACTGCTTTCTCCAGGAAGTTATTTTTGATTCAGAAACATTAGATGATCAGATAACTCCTTGTAAATGTGGCAGTCAAGTCCCCTGCCCAGTCCAACACATTGACACTCATGGTGCCCTTTTTTCCACCACCTTCCCCTCTCCCTTTCTTGTTATAGTTCTCTAACTTTTACAACATATGAGGCCTTGTTAAACTGGACTTTGGGAAGAGCATGCCATAAGTAAAGATCTCCTTGGGCTCCTGGAGAGGAGCAGACCCCATAATAATCTCCTAATACAATCTCATTGTGTCAATCCAGGTTACTTGCAGGAGTATTTCTGTTGCCAAAGTTTTCTATGATATACTTTCAAATCACTCATAGCTTATGTCAGTTGGTGACCACACTCCTACCCCATGGTCTTCTTACACTGCATCCACCACATGTGGGATCCAGGTGTGCAGCAGATCCCACACCAGCCATTAAAACATTCTCACTGGAAGCCAAAGAGAAAACAGAGGTTTGTAAATAAAGTGATTTAACACTCATATCTAAGGTGCCTCAGGTTGTCAAGAAGGGTGTGGGTCTCCCATAGGTCCCATTGCATCCGTGTGGAAGTCTCAGCTACCCCACAGTCATTTCTATGCTGCAACACATACATCTATGTTTAGATGCTCAGTCTCTCTCTAGGTTTCTGGAGCCCCAGGACTCACCAGGAGCTGTAGTGACATGTGTTTCTGTAGACCTCAAAGACAGAGCAGCTCTGAGTTTTTTACAGAAAATTTAAGCAATGAGAATGCTGATATCTTGAAAGGCTGATGGTTGGCAGCAGGAGTTTTCTGGACTGCTTGGTGTGAAATGTGTTCTCAAGTCCACAGTGAATGTTGAACATGAGGAAGAACAAAGCACCCACAGGAAAAGAGGCAAACACAGCACTTGGCAAGCATGTCCATAGCTGGGTGGCATCGGAGCATGGCTGGCTCCATCTCACACAACCCCTGCTTTCCTGGAGAACACTGTGCAGTGGGAGACAACTGCAGTGACAGTTGTCCAACAGCAGGCGTGGGCAGGGGTTTTCCACAGCTTAGGGATGAAAGCGCTCGCCTGTTGGTGGCCATGGAAGCTGAGCTCACGCATGTGCTCAGGTACTTGCTAGCGTGAGAGCCCTGAGATCGCGGTGTGTCTAACCACTTCTGAAGGCTGCAGGTTTCGAACCTGCTCCTCTTCTTAAGGTCCAGTGGCACAGCTCCTTCTTGAAAGCACCATGTCTCACTGAAGTTGTCAGAGATCCTGCTGGCAAAGCACTCTTCTGTCTAATCCCCAGTCTTTTATGTCGCTTTGCTCAGTAGGGCTCAAAGGCACTTAGAGGTGGAGGTTCCACGTGTCCCACCTGGTTGTGACCGGGGGCTGCAGCAAAGCAACTCGGTGGAAAATCAGTGTGGGGCTTGATGGCCTGTGTGACTGGTGGGAAAGGATGTATCGGAGGTGGGAGGGAGCAGGAGGAGTGCCACTGTCCTTGGACTGTCGTCACTCTGTCGTAGTGGGCTGATATATTTAAATATACACCGACAGGCTCCAAAGCTGTGGCTGGGGTACGCCCAGAGAAATTCACCAAAGTCAGCATCTAAATAAGGAAACACTGGACTTGGAAAGCTGGTCCATAGTGTGTGTGTGGAAGCAACGTTAGCAGAAGAAGGTCCCTTCCCCCTCCGTTTATTGCATTAACGTTTGCTTTCTTTTTACTACTGAACAAATGAAGACAACAGCTGTGTTATTTAACAGTGTGCATTTTACTACCAACAAAGAATGGTCCTTTAAAACATGCAAAATGCTGTGTGCTCTTCCAGTGAAAAGTGGAATTGCAGGTTTGGACAGAATGACCTAAACAATAAAAGTGCAGCTGGAGCATTAAAAACATAGTTGGTGGCAAGGGTGGTTGGATTTGGATTGACTAATCAGAATGATGATCAAAAGGACAATTCTGCTGCTTTAGGAATAGAGCCATTTGCCACATCTTACTATTATGGCAAATCTTAAGGATTGGTGGGTCTTCAAAGAAGTGATCCAAAGTAAAAAAACGTATGTCTATTGCCACTATTTTTTCTAAAGGTCATTCAGATACCGTAACAGTTGCTTTGCAATGAAAACCTTGGATGCAATAAATGAGCATAGGTTATCATGCCCGTGCTGAGTGAAGGAGATGAAAGCACCTCTTGGGGCCAAATTTGAGCCAACCTGGAAACAGCCACTGTGGGTACCAGAAGTGGTGAAACCACAGCAGCGCACAACTCTGCCCGTGCTGGGTCAAAATATTTCCCCTGCTTTCAGCTTACTGCTTGCATTTGCCTCTTTGAGCTGCCTTGACCCTAAAATTGTAGTGTGGGCTAGCACTGAGTCTGGGGAAAAGAGCAAGCTTGAATATTCATGCTGTGGTTGCAAGGAAAGTTGTGCAGACAATAACTGTCTGACATGAATGACACAACACATCCAACATCTTGTCTGAAGCACTCAGAAATGAAGCTTGAGCGTGCAAGGCATTTTGAAACCTAAATGGGAATGTTTGTGTAAGCTCAGGTGACAGTCAAAGGAGATATGATGCATCTTTGGGGTTGGTTTGATGCAAATGGGCACTTGAAAAGAAATGTGATGGTTGGTTAGCCAAAGGCGAGCAGTAATGTGTGCTAAAAAAGCTATTGTATTGATTGAAATGCATCTAGAAAACATCAGTCTGATGTAAAACATGAGTAATCAGCAGAAGCTAAAGGCTGTTTCATAGAGCTCACGAACATGTGGTTTTGAACACCATTCATTAATAAATCAATGAAATGTTCATGTTGGCAGAGGGTTCAAAGCAGCCTTCAGTGAGCTGCTGGAGGAGGCGGCTGTATCTCAGGATGCTGGCGGAGGTGGGTCTGCCTCCAAAGGGGTGATGAGTGCCGGGGTGCTCA
Organism: Leptosomus discolor; assembly: GCF_034619465.1. Taxonomy (NCBI): domain Eukaryota; kingdom Metazoa; phylum Chordata; class Aves; order Leptosomiformes; family Leptosomidae; genus Leptosomus; species Leptosomus discolor. Next base: position 4,280,749 of record NC_141407.1, on the reverse strand, counting down.
AAGACGCCAAAGTCTCCACTGGCAAGTGACCAGCAGTCATGGAGGACAGTGATCCTGGGATTTGTCATGGGCACTAAATGCAGAGTGAGGGATCTGCCTGCAGCACTGGGGCTCACTCAGGACCAGCAGCCAGTTCCTGCTGTGCTCTTGGACCCTGGACTGAGAAATCCCTGCACCCTGTCAGTGTAAAGGAGGTTTGATTTCAAAGAGTAAATCCATCACTCTCATCCTGTATCCATTGCAAAGGAGATCTCCAGTGGCCTCTTACAGAGATCTCCGATCCTGGCAGGCAGCTGGAGAGATGCTGTGGGTCGTGTGAGACAGAAATTTAGAAGATACACAGATGCCAGAGAGACCTGTGATGTGGCCCCTAAAAAGAGTATGTTTTCTGATAATGACTGAAATTTAGACACCTCCTGTTGGTGCCTCCACCCACCACCCCCTCAACACTTGTGCTGTTTACCTGATGGACTGACCGCTTCTGTCTATGGGACTTTCTGTACGTCCTGGGGACCAAGTGGGCTCCCTGAGTCCTGAAGGACAGGCAGAACCCCTTTCTCTCTGCCATGCTGGGACTGCACAAAACCCTTGGGAGGTTTCACTACAGAACCGACAAGCTGGGTCTGTTCCAAGTCACGTGTGATGTGCAGACCCCCTGCCCTGGTGCAGACCCCATGTGAAATTTTTACATAGGGAACAATTTGGCTGCAGCTGTTCTGCATCTTTCTTAGCCATGGAGCTTGATTTTCCTCTCCCTGCAGCCCAACCAGGTGCCTTCAGCACTGGCCTGGAGGTCTGGTTTCCCCCCACAATCTCTTTCTTACCGATTTGTATGAAATTCAGCACCTCTGTCTAGATCTGGTGTTAGAGGGAGAGGGGCCACAAGTGAGGGATAGGAGCAGCTTACTCCCCAGGGCATGGTGTACTGATTCATGGATCTTTGCCTGTGTGAGCTGGAAGCAGGACCAGCCAAGGTCAGAAATAAAGGTGTTTTCTGGCTGCCCTCCCCTCCACAGCACCCACCACTTGCAGATCAAGGCACCTTTTAAGCACTTGCCTGTGCTGCTGAAGAGCTCCTGTCCTGGCAGCATTTTTAACTACTGCATCCTTCCACTGCTCTGATTTTCATCCTATAAACGTGAGTTAAAATATGCGCTGGTGTGAGCTGCAACTCCTTGTTCCTGTGCCTGCCTGCCTGCATCTCCTGGACGTTCCACTCCAAGGGGGAGCAAAGCTGGGAGCAGGCTGTGCTGGCGGCTCAAGAGAGGTTTGGTGCAATAGTGAGGTAAATGGCTTTGGAATCTTGGGAAATACTGCTTTCTCCATGCTGTTGGGTCATGTAGCATGAGCTGCGCTCAAGCTTTCCCCGTCCTGATCGTAATGCAGTCTGATGGACCTGTCATGGCAAGAGGCTGTGACACCGTCTGACTCTGACGTGGCCTTGGGGTGTAACCGTGCAGTGGGTGTGCGCTGTGGCAGGGGTGTCACTGCATCATGACAGTGATGCTGTAGGACGCGAGGTCATCGTGGCAAGATGGCAATGGGCTGTGACGGCTCCTTCACAGGGACTGGCAACAGTGACTGGAGAGCTCTGCAACATGACGCTGATGCGGGAAGAGCGTGATGGCACTGCGGTGCCAAGCAGAGTCCATCATCTGTGGTGGGTGAAGAAGTGGGTGCAACAGTGAACTGGGTCGTGAGGACCAGTCTCCTCCACCGATGACCTCCCTATACAACCATGGCTATGGCTCCGCTGGTCAACAAATCGTGGGGCCATAGGGCCACATCCATGCTGAGCTTGCTTGAAGGAGCTTGAGCCATCCGCCAACGTCAGCTCTCCAGCACAGGGCATCGGGCGCGCCCTGCAAGGCTCTTACAGCTCGGCTCTCCCTGAGCTTGTGGTGTAAAGCTTGGCTTTCGGAAGGACCCTAGAAATTAATGTATAAATTGAAATTCACCTTCGCGCTCCTGGTTTCGTGCCTCTGTGGTGATCGAACCACACGCTAAGGACTCACGTGTCTGAGCAGCACATCTTGGCATGCCTCTTTCTCCATGGTCTCATCCAGGCAGAAGCAACACTGTCCATTAGAAAAGCCACCTGCAAGCTCGGTTGGTCTTGGCTCAGCGCCACAGCCCGCCTTGCTTTCTCTGGGAGGGGGCTTCCCTCAAGAAGAAATGTTCATAGCAAAGACCCACCCACCACCCCAGAGCACATGCTGTGAAGGGAAAGCTGAATCACCTGGGCAAGCCAAGCCCTCTGGCTGAAAACAGAGTTGTCCTGAACACCCCATGGCTCCTGGTCAGCTCATGGCTTGTGCACTCCTTGCCCAGGAGGGAGCTGGGAGCTGATGGGAGCCCTGGGTGCAAGGTCCTGCCCGTGTACAAAACTCTGTTTTTCTGACCTTTCAGACGTAGAAAGGTTTGGGAGGGTAGTTTTTTGGAAAGAGTTGCAGTTCAGTCACACAGGTAATGTACCTTACAGAGACCACCAAAAGCGAGGTACTAAAAAATGAAGCAACTTGGCTATTCTTGGCCCTCTCCCTCATTCTACCTCCAACTTGTACAGTAAAATAGAGGGTTTGCTTCAAGAACTATGCATTTTTAATAGATTTTATTTACATAATTTTTCTAATAAGATGGGTTTTAAATGCATTAACTGCAGCATAGTTCTCAGACGTTTGGAGAAAAGAAACTACAATAAAGATTCTTGTCTCCTAATGTTCTGGGTTTCAGGCAAAAATTATACTGTAAGATAGGAATGCTTAAAAAACCCATAGTTCCACTGAATAAGAAAATCCAGTTAGAAAAAACTGTATTGGAAAACATCTATTTGCCCACAAAATAATGTAAAAATAATGAGTCCATATTCCTCTTTGATGTGTGTGGCACATGCTCCTTTAAGGAGAAATTCTGTATTTCAGAGATAGTGTGCATATCGTGGAATGAAACGGTTGTTATGGCAACAACTCTCAAAAGCAAGTACTTAACTGAGAAATGTGTTCCACACAGCCATAGAAAAATGAAAACATGAAAACAGAGACAGGAAGAATGGACAAACAGAAGCAGTATGAGATGGCAAAGCTATTTCTGATTTTCAAGCGCACAGAGATGCGGCACTGAACTAGCTTTTGGGATTTTTTTTATTTATTTTTTTTTAAATTTAAAGCTAAAGTTTGAAGCTGCATCTGTTCCTGGAAGGTTTAATATGTCTTTTATTTGATGTTGGTGATCTAATAATTAAGAAGAGTCATATCATATTATTCCACCTTTATTGCTGTGGACCAAAGGATGGGATGCAGTCAGGCTGGTGGTTGTTGCTGTATTCACACAGCACACCCAGCCCAGGACACAGGGAGCCAGCACCCCAGGGCAGTTGCATCTCCAGGGTCCCAGGGATGGCCAGATCCAGTGTCCTACAGCTCAGAGCTCATGGGTCTGGGATCCCTGCCTGACGGGTCACTGGAGGGTGGTGTAACCATCTGTGCTTTAACCACCTCCACATGGACTTGTTGCGTGGCTGAACACCAGACCCATGGTCCAAGCCTGGTCCATGCAGCTCCTGGCCGCCACGCAGAAGAAGATCAGTCTAAAGCACTGTGGAAAAGAGACAGAAAAGTCCCAAACATTGACAGCCCTTGGCGTTGCTGTTGTCTTCTGCCATCACATTCACATAGTCTGGAGACCAGACCGTTCCCCATGCTGCAGAGAAAGCCCCTCTGGTCTGTCTCTTCCTGGGAAAAAAGTCATTCCTGAGCCTAAATCTAGTCATGGGTTTAGCCCAGGACAAGTAAGCGAGGCAGAAGATGTTGTGGACAGACCTGTTTTATTTTGTTACCCATTTCAGCATTTCCAATGTGGAAATCTGGACTCCCTCAGCACTGGCAATACCTTCTAACTTTGTAATATCCCCCATTCTATAAGCACACACCTAACTTTTGCATGAAGACCCCAAGGCTGGTCCCTGAGCAGCACCATTCAGCACTGCTTTCTAGGCTGATAACTTCATTCTGCACAGCCTTCCCTTTAACTGGATCCACACCCACTCCTTCAATAGAGATTCTTCCCAGAATCTCTACTGAAAGACTAATTTCCCATCAGGCTCTGTATGTAATATTTTGTTTAAACCTAGATAGATTAGCTCCTCTGCTCCTCTCTGTTTTCCTATTAAAATGATATTAAATTAGTCTAATGTGATCTACTTCTGATAAAACCTTCCTGATTTTTTTTCCTCTCATTTTGTATTTGCCTCCATGTCCTTGGAGGTCCATGTCTCAGTGAAATTTTCTAGGACGAATGGAAGGGCCTGAAACCAGAAAGTGAAGCATCATAGAAAAAGAAAAACATGACTAAAAAACCCTCTAGTATTTGAGGTAACCAAAACTGATCTTCCTGATTTCTTTCAACCCAAACTGATCTTTACCCTGATTTCAGGGTAGTATGTAACTACCGTGTTACATACTGCTTATCAAAGCACCCATAGAGATGGCAAAGCCATAGGAACTGACTCGGTTGCAAAGTGAAACGTGTGGGTGCGTTAGGCTGAAGGTTTTTACTTCGTAGTTGAGGTGGACAAAACGCACAAGCAGTAACCAGGTACGCTGCTGCAGCTCAGCTGTTTCCCCTGCACGTCCATACCCATCCTTACTTTACCTGCATGGCTGTCTTTTCCTGGAAGAACAAACTGTGCTGGAAGCCTGACTTTCTGGGGGAAAACCTGAGTTTGTGGTCTGGGTGACTGTCCTGCCTTGTTCTGGCTTTGCCTGGCCTCAGCTGGGTTTAGGTAGGGTCTAGGATGGGATCTTGCTTGAGAGGTGCTGGCTGTGGTCAGCTGCTGCTGCACACCCTGCCATGACTCACTGCACTAAAGCACCCAGGGGGGACGAAGGGTCATCGCTGGTGGGTGGCATCTTCTGTTGGGCGATGCCAGGTGTATCTGTGGCTGGTGGGACCCCACTAGAGCCATCTCCAGGAGTAAAGCAGCAAAAAGACTGGGGCAAGCGGGGATGGCATCACCTGGCTTCGCCACTCCTACCACTCACTGACCTCCTTAGACCAAATTTCTGAAGGTGCTGGTGATCCTCAGGCTCACATCTAGGGCAGGGTGCACCTCACCCAAGCTCTCTCACTATGAAGCCTTTCCTCTGAACTATGTGCCCCTCTCCCTCTGGGATTGGTGGGGAGAGGAGGCATCGCCGGAGTACAGACATCCTGAGATGGTGTCTAAACCGGGAGGCTGATACCCTTCCAGAGCATCCATTCTTCTCCACTGACTTTTCTGGAGCTCGTTGCTAATGCCAGACTTCATTTGGGAGACAGATACAGACTGGCTGGATGGGGATTTATCCTGTGTTGTGTGTGGTGAGTGAAGGGAAGGATTTCTCAATCTAACCCAGGTCTGCTGAATCCTCCCTTGCAAATAAGTCACTTACACGTCCCAAAGGCAAAGCAAGAATTTGTAAATGAAAACTTTCTCAAATAAATCTTTTGTAGGATTTACAAACCTTCTGATCGGATTTGTAACTCCAGACACAGATTTGTATACTTGCTGCGAGATTTGAAGGATTTAAAAATCCATCTCTTGACTTGTGAAACAATCTAACGTTTTAGAAACCAGGTAGCTAAACCTAAGACTAAAAGCATACAGCACTTGGGCCTGAAGGTTTAGTGACAGGATTTATACATTAGAACAGGGAGATAATGTAACTCAGGTGTATTAAATCCTGATTTATTAACAAACTCAGAAGTAATAGCTTTACAAATAACTCCCAAGACATTTAAAAGAGCTTAACCCTTAGAGTACTAGCATTTGTCAGACTGCCACCTCTGTGAATGCCAAGCAATATGTTTAAAAATACTGGGGAAAATTCAACTGCACTGCAGACAAGTGCTGCAGCCCTTCTCCCTGGTGTTTACCTCTCCCGCAGGAGCCAGGAGCAACTCCTGAGGGTCTGGGAGGGGGCTTCCCCAGGTGCTGCAGACACCCCTGGCATGTTTTTGGGGTGCTTTTTGGTCCCATCGTGCTCAGACATTTGTTGTGGCTGCATATCTCTGCCTGCTTGGTGTGATGGAGCCCTGTCACATCCCTCTCCTGACATGTCCCAGTGCCACTGAGGTCTCTCTGCCTTTAGGATGTTGATGGCTGGGCTCAGAAACCTCTGCTGGGGAGGGCTCTTCAGTGGGCTGAGTCGTGTGGGGAGAGGGCTGAGAGCACATGGGGACCAGGACAAGCTGTCCCCGTTATTGTGGGCTCTGTGAAAAAAGACTCTTTCTGGCATGCTCTCCCTGCATCTTCTCTTTCTCCTCTCCAGCAGTCTGTTATTTTCGAGTTACCTCCTATCTAGGCTATGTGGCTTTGAGCTCCTCAGGGGGTGGAGATGGGGGACCTCCACTTCGGGATGATGAGGCAGGATTTCATCCAGCTGTTCAAGCAGTCTCTGTGCTCTTGTGTCTGTAAATCTCTTGGGTTCAGCAATAAACAGAAGCCGATTTCTTCCTGGTCACAATCAGTTCTGCAGAAATTTTACGTTTGACAAAACTATTTGAAGATCAAGGTTTTCACTGCAGAACCAACTCTTCTCCAGTCATGTTTATGCCAAATGCACCAGCATAATAAAATGGCATTTCCAGAGCTGTCGTAACTTCTAGATAGAAAAACCATAATTACCTGAAGGAGTCTGACAGGGCTGCTAATTCCCCTTTCCTCTTTCCTCTGGTGCCCTGTTAGCTTTTGTTTAACATAATTGAGTTCTCACGGCAGTGGCATGCCCCAGCGAGCAGCATGTTTCGGGATTGCCCTGGGCACTTGACAAGCTCCGTGGGTATCCAAACCCTCGTACAGGGAGAGAAGCCCAGGGTGTTGTCAGCTGGTGAAAGAACTCGATGCTGTTTGTGTCCAAACTTGCTTGGAAACAAAATGACCATTCACAACAGCTTGCTCCGTTAATGGCACAAAGTGCACTAGAAAATGATTGTGAAAATAATAGCTGCTTCTTATTGAGAGAGCCAAAAGCAGCAGGCAAAGGCCGGAGCGCCGCGTGCAGGGCGAACTGGAATGGAAAAGGCACTTGACATCTCTCGTGGGTTCAGCTTGCACGAGCAATTAAACATTTTTAAAACTTAACTCTTATTCCCTTTGGTGAGCTTTCCTCTCTTCCTTCTATTTGGCTCTCCTACAAATGGCTGCTCATTATTTTCAGGAATTTTTTTTTATCCTACTTTGATCAGGACTGATTATATGTTGCATGGGAGCACCCAGAAACCAGCCAGTGAGTAAATGTGGATGAAGCCTTCCCTCCTGCTGAGGAGTAATGCTACTGCTCTGCCTGCAGTCACTGCAGCATCTCCGAGAATCTCTCCTTGACCTCTCCATGTTATTACATGTTTAAGGTTTGAAGTACATTAGGGATGAAGTATCTGCTGTACTTCCCTTTATGTGTTCAGCTTTTGCATTTTTTCAGTTTAGACACTGAAAGGCATCAGGAAAGGTTTTCAGGTTCTCTCCTGAGTTGGCTCAGGTTTGTGGTGGACCAAAGCCCTGATTCAATAAAGCATTCAGTTACCTGCTGAACTTTAACCACATCCTTAAGCTCAACTTTATTCAGGAAAGCTCTTAAGCATGATATAAAATCCCAAGATTTTTCAATGATTTGGTAAATATCAGTGAGGGGATGGGCTGCTCCTTTGTCCTGCCAAAATACTCAGCAACGCTCTCACTGAATGCAGGGCTGGGGTCAGTGTCTCTCTATGAGCACGCTTTTTGTGGTGCTGGGCCAGGATGCAGTTTCCAAGGGCATCACGATGGCCAATGCCATGTAGTGAGAGAGCAAAGAGTCTGCTCCTGCATCCGTCCATCCATCCCTCCATCCATCTGTCCTGGGCCACTCTGTGTTGAGTCCTGCTCTACGCAGACTTGAACATCAGGGTTGCAGGGGGCAAGCAGATGAGCAGTTCCTCTAAACATGGCAGCAAGTAGGGAAGAAGAAGGGGTGGTGATGACACTTACCCATTTAACCCGGAGCAGCCAAAGAGCCCTTGGGTCACCCATGCGCACTGAGCTCCGTCTGGACCATCTCCCAGCAGAGATGGTGCAAACACTTGGATGGACGCAGCAGCTGAGAAGCTGGGCACTGCCTCCACTTCCATCGTCCTTCTCACGATTTAGGTGACCAGAAGAAGGGAAAGGGTTAAAACCAGAGTAATTAATGTAAGAAGGCTGTTCATTGCTATGAGACGTCTGTGTATCATTAAATTTCATTTGAGCTTTAATTAGACAATTTTTTTTTTTTTCATATAGAAGTCTTTGTTGTGTCAATTAGTTGATTGACTATCATCTGGTTTCTGGGTTAGTGAAACCTGATCCGTTGTGAATGAATTTGTTTATCAGGGAAAAGGGACCAAGGGATGGAAAAAAAATTCAATTAAATGTCAATGTGTGGAGTGACAAGCAGCATTCAATAGGGCTTTTAGTTTAATTGCTTGTATTTCATTAAGAGATGTATTTATCAAGAGAATTCTTAATTTTCAAAAGATCTTGGATGTCTTCCTGTTTGCTTCTGGCTTTTTAGGTACTTTTGTAGTATTCAAAAACACAGAGAACCCTTCTTTTTTTTTTTCATTAGAAATAGTACTTTATTGTGACATGTCCCGAGACTGTTACATCACTGGCATGTGGTGACAGTCTTTCGATGACACCCACATGCAAATTGCAGGGAACAGGGTGTACCCCTATGTCATTTGAAAGGTCATCACCAAAGATCTGCCGCTCCTTCTGCTGTTCCATGGTCCGTGGCCACATTGAAAACACTGTGTTAATCCTGAAAGTTTGTGTGAGGAGGAAATCATCCAGCTCCCAGCCCTGAGAATATTTTGGAAGGTCTGTTTTAAATCTTTTAAAGGCTGTAAATCCCTTTGGGAGGAATGGTTTTCATTTGTGTCTTATTTGGATTCCAGCTCGTCACTTGTGGTTGACAAATAAAAATGAAATAGCCTTTGGGAGGGGGCTGGCAGGCGCCCTCATAATACAGCGTGTTTGGCCTGAGCTGGTGCAGTTATACAGGGGCATCGCCTGGAGTATATACAGTCACACTGGAATAACGTGCTGATAGCACTGAAGTTTATTTTGATAACTTTCTGGTTATTTCTAATCCAGCCTAAAAACGGTGAGTAGATAAGTGTGCAGCTGGGTTTGTTTGAGATGGCAACAGGATTCCAACAACGCTTCCAAAATGTTAAATGAACGGTTATTTTCCTGAATGTCCAGGGAAATGGCAGCAGCAGGGAACCCCTGCATGCAGAGCGTGGTGATGGGGGCTCGTCCCCAGCACGCCTGCTGCCGCGGGAGGAGTGGTAGGATGCAGAGGCAATGGCACGTGCCCCGTTAGTGTAGGGCCTTCAGCAACACTGCTCCAAGGGCGAGGTGTCAGAGCCCAGGTTTACTTTTGTAGAGCATAGGGGACTGCATGCATCGGCCAGCAGCTTTTGTGAAAAGGATTATCTTTTGGCCTGGATGTAGGAAATTACCCAACCAAGTGATCAATCCATTGGGTATGGAGGAGAACTGGAGCAAAGGAGCCCCTGTAACACCAAGTCCTGCTCTCCACTCATGCAGCAAACCCTGTTGGGTATCACTTTGGTAAGATGATCAAACTCCACCTCAAAACTAGTTTAATTCTTTGCCCTTGGGAGATTTTCTTTTCTGATATTGAGGCTTGGGAGCAAGGAGTTTCTCTCCATGGATTTGCTCGGTGCCCAGCAGAAATCCTGACAGGGCCTCTGGGAGTGTCTGTACAATAAGTAGCTCTAATGAGTACTAATTACACCCAGCACATGGGTGACCAAACTCTTTTTCTGAAACACATTGGTACAGTTCAGCGTTTTCTGCTGTGTCTGTATTCTGTGTCCCCATTTGCTTGGAAAGTAGAGCCAGGACATGGTCTGTTCTCAGAAACTCATTATTTCTCTTATTCTGTGATGGAAATTCACTATCAGAGAGTTCAGATAAGATGTTGGGAGGCAATGCAAGAAGCAACTGGCAATTATACCCTCCCTGAACATTTTGTCCACAATGCTACACCAGCAACACGACAATAACTGGAAAGTTTGGGCTTTTACATGAGCAAAGCAGAATGGCATGGCATGGAGAAATGCTCCAGGGTGTTCACTCTAGGGGCAAAATATCACTTTACAAATGTACTTGGAGAGACCCAAGTTTTGGGCAGAGCAGACCTGATATGGGTGAAGAGTCTGTATTTTACCCAAACCTACTGAAGAAGGAAAAATAAAAAAAACGGACCAGCTTTTCCAAGAAGGCTTCACAGCAGCAGCAGCAGCAGCAGCAGCAGCAGCAGCAGCAGCAGCAGCAGCAGAAGAAGAAGAAGAAGAAGAAGAAGAAGAAGAAGAAGACGAAGAAGAAGACGGCAATACTGTGTGGTGTTTGGGAATAATTACGATGAATCCTACTCTTCCGGTGCTGGACAAGAGCTCTAGAAGAGCACTGGAGTGTGCTGTGAACATCGTACACCTGCGTCAGATACTCCTCCATGCTTCTAGGTGTGGTGGGCTTGGCAAACCTGGCTTCGTTTTGGAGGATGGAGACAGCTCAAGGTCTTTAGGTCTGGCCCCACTTGGCATCTCCTTCCCTATGCAGTGGGAGGAGGCATGCAGTGCTCATCTTCCCCATCTGCCCATAAGTAACGATGGTTGCACAGCCATGTTGTGTGGCCATGCAGCTCAGGAGAACCCCCAAAGGGTTTCTTTGCTGACTTTTTGGAGCAAGGTGCTTCCCTGTGCTCATCAGGAGCTGGATGTTCAGAGTCAGAGACCACTGGTTTTGATTCCTGGCTAGGCAAGCCATGGTCCTTTTAGATATGTGTGTCTTCATGGATGTCCAGATATGGACAGACTGTGCAAGCTGTGCCAAGGGAAGCAGAAGGGCTTGTTCTCATTTATTTGTTACTTAAAACTGAGTTCTCATCAGAAAAAAAAAAAAAAAAAAAAAAAAAAAAAAAAAAAAAAAAGAGATAAAAAAGAGAAAGAAATCTTGTGGAAAATATCCTAACTAAGAAACAAATATACACCTCCTCACCTCCCCTAGAGCAAGACCTGCCTGGACATGCCCATACTATGTCCTAGGAGAGGTCCCTAATCTGGGCAGGTGTCTCTGCAGTGTCACTCCCAGGTGCCAGAACACCCTCATTCCTCTTTGGCAGCATTAGTCAAGCTTGTGGGGTTAATGCCTAGGGTTTTTAGCTATTACTTTTTCCTGAAAGCTGAAAATATTATGTTGGGAGAAGAAATGTTTTCCAGTCATGCCTTCTCAGTATCCCCAGTGAGGTGCTGGTGCAAGCTGACAGCCCCATGGCTTTGAACCAGGACCTCTGGCTCATCAGACAGATATCATTACCCTGGGTAATGTCAGCACTTATCAGACTTTGTGGTTACTCAATCCATCTTGGTTCCTGTGGCAATTCAGGGGTATGCAAAGGTTCCCAGTAAACCATTCAGACCTGCCTCACCTCATCAGTTTTTGGGGTTTCCCTGGTCAGGGGAAGGAGAGACCATGTCCTAGCATCACCACTAGGCATCCATCCATGGCTGGAAGGTCGCACTCAGAGAGTTACGATCAGTGGCTTGAAGTCTGAGTGGAGACCAGTGACAAGCAGAGTTCCTCAGGGATTGGGACTGGGACTGGAGCTATTTAACATCTTTGTCGGTGACATGGACAGTGGGATCAGTGCACCTTCAGCCAGTTTGCCGGCGACACCAAGCTGGGTGGTGAGGTCGACACGCTGGAGGGAAGGGAGGCCATCCAGAGGGACCTGGACGGGCTGGAGAGGTGGGCCCATGCAAACCTCATGAAGTTCAACGAGGCCAAGTGCAGGGTCCTGCACCTAGGTTGAGGCAATCCCAAGCACAGACACAGGCTGGGCGATGGGTGGATTGAGAGCAGTCCTGGGGAGAAGGACTTGGGGCGCTGGTGGATGACAGGATGAACATGAGCCAACAGTGTGTGCTTGCAGCCCAAAAAGCCAACTGTATCCTGGGCTGCATCAAGAGAAGTGTGGCCAGCAGGTCGAGGGAGGTGATTCTGCCCCTCTGCTCTGCCCTCATGAGACCCCACCTGGAATACTGCATCCAGCTCTGGAGCCCCCAACATGAGAAAGATGGAGCTGCTGGAGTGAGTCCAGAGGAGGGCTACCAAGATGGTCAGAGGGTTGGAACACCTTTCCTATGAGGACAGGCTGAGAGAGTCGGGCTTGTTCAGCCTGGAAAAGAGAAGGCTCTGGGGAGACCTTCTAGTGGCCTTCCAGTCCTGGAGGGGGCCTACAAGAAGGCTGGGGAGGGACTTTTTACAAGGGCCTGCAGTGACAGGATGAGGGATAATGGTTGGAAGCTGGGAGAGGGCAGGTTTAGACTAGATACAAGGAAGAAGTGCTTCACTCTGAGGGTGGTGAGACACTGGAACAGGTTGGCTAAGGAAATTGTAGATGCTCCATCCCTGGCAGTGATCAAGGCCAGGTTGGATGGAGCCTTGAGCAACCTGGTCTAGTGGGAGGTGTCTGTGCCATGGCAGGGGGGTTGGAACCAGATGATCTTTGAGGTCCCTTCCAACCCAAACCATTCTGTGATTCTATGATCCTCATCCTGTCCTTTGCTCCACAGAAGCTCCTCTGCTGCAGCTGTCTCCTGAGGTCCTGGCAGCAAGCCCGTGGTGGAGACGACTGCTGGGAAGTGCTGCAGGGAGCTGAGTAACTCCAGCCCCTCAGCCACAAACGCTTTGTTTTCATCTCTAAGTAGCTGAAGAAGTGTGTGCCCATCAGTAAATCTCCATCATCCCAACTGCAGCGTGTTTCCTCAGATAAGGATGGTGTGTAATGGCAATTATGTTTTTATTTGTTGTGAGAAAACTTAATAGGCAGAGTGGCAGAAATGTTATTCATCCTCTGTTAATTATGAGCTACTTACTGTAGGGAATCATGCAAAAACAAAAAAGTGTAATCAAATGAAATAAAGGGGAAGCAGCTTGTGCACTCGCCTTGATGCCGGGTGGAATTAGCTCCTGCAATGCTCTGCCACCAATTATCGTTAGTGCTGCATGGCCCCATGCATGACCTTGCCTTCAGCTCCACAGCAGCACAACTGCCTGGGGAGATGGGTACAAGGGCCTGCATGCAGGCAGGTGCTTGGGACTGCAATCCGGGGGGTGCCTAACACAGCAATACTCCCATGGGACGGACTGGACTTGCATGAACTCTGCCTGTCCCACCATAAGCTCTGAAATGGAGCTGCAGGAGAATCCCAGCAGAGCGCCAGGTGGACCAAAGGGCTTGGGCTGTTGCCTTTTTCATGTTGCTGTGTTTTCCTCCCTCCAGTCTGTGGGTTGCACCAGGAAAGAAAAGGATGGGGTCGTGCTGGGGATGGCTGTCGGTCCATGAGCCCAGAAGCAGGACTAGCTGTCCCAACAAGTCCAGAGCCAGGCAGGTGGCAGAGGCAGATGTGGTCCCACATGGTCTAGCGGTCAGGATTCCTGGTTTTCACCCAGGCAGCCCGGGTTCGACTCCCGGTGTGGGAAGCCAGCTCTATTTCATGGTGTGCCTGTTTTTGGGCTCCCCGAGACAAGGAAGACGCTGGCCTGCTGGAGCGGGTCCAGCGCAGGCTGCCGAGGTGGCCAGGGCTGGAGGACCAGACAGACAACAGGAGGGTGAGGGACAGAGCTGGGTATGTTCATCCCAGAGAGAAGGCCAGGGGAAGATTTCATTTCTGCCTGGTGAGAAGCTGCATGGAAGATGGGGCCAGGCTCCTCCCAGAGGCACGCAGTGGGCGGGCGGGAGGTACCAGCTGGCGCAAGGGAAATTCTCCTTAGTTATGAAGAATAATTTTATCACCACGTAGTGGTGAAACACTGAACTGGGACTCAGGGTAACTGTGGGGTCTCTGTTCCTGGAGATATTCAGAACTCAATGAGGCCCTGAGGAACTTGCTGCAGCTGGACCTACTGGAGCATACGAGCTGTACTAGAGAACTTCAGACCACACTTCTGTCCAGTAAAGTTCGTTCTTGGAAGGTGCTAGGATGGTTTTAATTTCCCCAGGGACAGGATAGTTGGTGGTTCCTCATCTTAGTTGAGCTACCTGAGCTCTCTTCACCTCTCTGGTGACCCAGGGGATGGCTCCGTTGCGATACTGGGTTACATTAGAAGTCAGTAAGACACAAAATCTGCCTTTGGAAGAGTGAGACTTATATAAAAACATTCATTTGAGATGGCAAGGAACAGACTAGCAAGGAGGCAAGGCTGGGACACTGCTTCTGTGACGGAGCTGTTGCTTCAACGGTGTGCACCCTGCCCCTGCAGCTAGCACATCAGTTACACCAGGCTGGTGAAATACTCATGCATGGGTATAAATTTGTCCTGTGGGTAAGAAAAGAATGAAATAACCAGGGTGTGATCTGTACAACAGCTCGGCAACTGATGAGGATTGTCAGTAATGCATTATTTGAGCACTCTAAGCTTTAACTGCCTGACATAATGTCGCAAGCATTTTAATTCCCAAAGAAAGATTTTTTTTTTCCCCAGAAAGTAATAAATAGCAACTGTAACTTCTTCAAGGGAAATTTCAACGCAGATCTATGCCATATCTACTGAGAAACTTCCTTTTGAGCTCAGACTACTGACTATATAAATGGAGGGACGTTACCTACATTCTGCATCCCCTCTAAGTGCCTCTGCATAGAGAGAGACGTTTACAGAGCTGTCCGCCTGATACGTCTGCACGGTGTTATGAGACTTGGGTTTTTCAGGGTTCAGTGCTACCGCTGAATAAGTTTGCCTTTCTCACACAAGTATTCCAGTTGAGTTCCTCAGGCCATAGCAGGGGACTCTCCAGACCTAAAACCCTACGAGCACACTCAAGCCTTAAAATGGACAGAAGCTGCAAACGTTATTTGAGTCATTTGAGTAATGACTAAATTGTTGATTACTTGGATCTTTCCAGGAATGACCAGGAGCAAAAAAAGAAGTGAGATTCATCGTCTCAGCCCTCAGCTGTGAATTTTCTGCTCAGCTCTGCTGCTGATACCGAAAGAGCAGATGCTTCCTTACTCTGCAGAAACGCAGCGTGTGAAACAGTATTTTAACAGCTTTATCTGATATTTTATATCTCACTGTCAAACATAGCAACGATTCCACTTCTATTTGGGCAAGTAATCTGAAAAGAAGGCAGCAATAATCTCTCAGGAGAGCCAGGCACGGGACTAATTACTCCAGCTAGAGATTTGTAAAGACACATTTTCAGTGCTGGGATTTTATCATTCCACAGGGTAATTAAAAGACAACCCTGTCAAAGGAAGTTTTGCAGTCTTAAACATTCTTTTTCTTCGATGAAGAATAACCCTTTCCAAGCTCAGCACTGAGTTGGCTTTATTTCCCAATGATGAGTGAGTGCTACCCATGGTACCTGCCTACCAGCCACCCCAACGCCGTGCTCAGGTGCTTGCAGCAGCTGGGCAGAGCAGGGGCTGTTTCTGTGTCACCTCTGAACATCAGGCGTTGGGAAAGAGGGATGCTTTTGCAGAGGGCTAGACCCAGGAGGAAATTATCTGGCCACTGAAGAGGTTGAAAGAGACACTTCTCTTGGCTATGTTGATCAGATTGTCAAATGCTGTAAGTCAGACTCGTGCATCAGCGACCAACCAGAGGCAGAATTTATGCTTGAAATTTGTTTCTTCAGTGGAGCACTTCTTGAAATCAGAACAAGGAAACCTGCATGTTGCAATGGGTTATGGCTCAGCCACCTCTTGATCGGGGGTCTACAGCCTGGGACCAGAAATAACATCCTTGGCTGCTGCAGAAAAGGGGTCAGTGTGTGCTGTTATGGACAGGCGTTGCCTTTGGGTCATTCCCCTTACCCCTGGGTGGGAAACAGCCCTCATATGGGGTGAGCAAGGCGTTCTGCTGTGATCTCCTTCTTGAAGGTTATGCAGCACCGTGCTTTCTGTGCCAGGCTGGCTCGGTGCAACCAGCAATGATCACAACAGGAATATAAAGCAGAGTTCAAGGGACGACTGATTGGCAGAGGGTATTTAGACACAGGTTTGCAGATGTCATGGAAGGACAAGTTACATTCATGTGAACTATTTGGTTGTCTGAGGCAGTTCAGATCTCTAGTCAAAGAGTCAACCTGCTTAATATCCACAGCCTCCTGGAAGGCTGATCCTGGGTTTTCCAAAAGGTATCACTGAGCCATGTACCGTTTTGGATAACTTGATAATTTGGATGACTTGGAAAATTTGAAAATCTGAGTGTGGGCATTGTCTTCAGGTCCCTGTGACTCGCACATGGCAGCGGGGTTGCTTATGCACAGTATGGCAATGATACAGGATGGTCCATGCAGATGAAGGCATGAGAAGCACATCTGCACTGCCAGGTCCATGGGATGCCAGGTCAGCCTGAGACCTCTGCTTCGTGCCTGTGTCCCATGCAGCCCCTTTCTGCATCTTCCTGCTTACACCTCCCTGGTTTTTAAGTTGGCTTTTATGTCCAGTGAAGGATTTGGAATTAGGGAGTTAATTCTTAGAGAAACAAGATCTTTGGTGCTGACTTTAGTGTCCTTGAGTAGAAAAGGAAGCCACTGGCCGTAGTCTGAGAACAAGGCACTGCACCTGCACCTTGTCTCATTGTCAGGTCTTCCTTCTCCTCTCCGTTAGTGCCTTTTGACTGTGGATATGACAGGCCAGTGAGACTGATGTGACATGTGTAATGAGAAAGAAATATTATAAAACGCAATGTATCACAAGATTTGCATCACCCAACTGCCTGTTCCTTGGCATCCTGCCGGTTTCTGTCTTTATCTGGGCATTGTTTAATTGCCTAATTGTTATACTTAATTTGCTTACTTTTAACTTGCCGTGAGCATGTAGAAATGTAAATTTAGCATTAGAAGATCACTTAACAAAGGATTCCTTTTCAGAGAGGTTGACTTCTCATATTTTTTCCCCAGGATGTGAGAATTTTAGGCTCCAGCTGTGCCAATTCCAGCCAGACCCTGGCAGATGGCAGTTAAAACAGTGCGACAAGACTGGCAATTGCAGAGTGGGTCCGGTACTTGGGGGGATGCATCACCGAGCTCTCCGTTTCCCTTCCACCAGCAGCATGCTTTGCACAGCGTCCTCTCTCCCCCGCTGCTTGGACCATTTCTCAGCTTGAAGCTTCTTGCAGGTATGATGGTGGGAAAACCCAAGCGTCGGAGAGCTGCGCAGGCTGCAGAGGGGGGCTTTGAGACGCAAGTTTGTTTAATTGACAAAAACTGTAAAACAGCATCCTCAAGGAACATGGCAACCTCTCGACCTGAGTTCAATGCTCGTAAAATATCTGTCTCTGACAGTGGAAACACACTTTGCCGTCAGCCCTGGGAGGGCACATCAGCGCTGTTAGTGCCCCAGCAGTCTCCAGATCTCCAGTTGGATTTTAGGACTGGTGAAAGTGGAGGGACTCCACATACCCATGGACAAATCAGAGCCTCTGGAGGAAGAGTAAAAGAGCAAATTGAGATGAGAATTTCCCATTTACTCCTTCCTAGTCAGGCCACAGAGCCTTAGTGCAAACAGCATTAATCTATGCAGCCCTTTACAGAGTTTTTTTCCAAATCAGTGTTTAGAAACTTTCTCATATATCTATGAAGACAATTCCTTATCACCCTCTTTATCAGCTAGGGAGTGCTCTGATCAACAGGAACTCTGTGCTAGGAATGGCCTAATTAAGCAAAATTAGCATTTCATCATATAATACTAACATTTAATCCTATATTCATGCAGCCTGCTTTAAATATACTCCCTGCACTCCTTTCCTGTAAGTCTCTCATGCTATGCCAGCTCCACTCTGTTTTCATCTATAAGAAATTGAGCTCGTACCTGTGACAGGTGCAGATTGTGTTAAATCTTTTGATCATCACACAAACCACTCATCCTGATGTCCTTTAATCTAAGCAATGCAAAGAAAATCCTATGCACTAGCTTTATGCTTCTTCCATCTCCCTGAGTTTAAACAGGAGGCTCCGCAGCTACAGATCAATGGACCTAAATTGTTTGTCTTTAACTTAGGTGGGTTTAAAGGAAAGCTGCTCAGCCCAGCTGTCTGGAAGTTCACAAGATGGGAAGGGCTGTGTGCTGTCTAGTGATGGGGGAATTTGAGTTACCTTTGAAACTTGTTTTAGTTTTTACAGCAGTCAAGTAATTAAACAGGAGGGAAAAAATCACAGCAAATCACTTACGGCTGCATTTTCCACATCTTCCTTGTTGTTATGCTGAAGATAATAATGAAATTCTTTAATTTATCAATTATTAAGAATTACTGCAATTCACAAATGTGGTTAGGATTTTTTTTTTCCCCCCCCTCTGGGAATTATTCCTGAATAATTTGTGTGGAATAGCCGATATTCCAGTATGGCTATTGGTTCACATGGGTGGCGTGAGCCATCTGTGCGTTCCTGCCTCTAGACTGGCTGGTTCTGGTACTCAGCCAACGAGGCGTGAAGACTGGGATGGAGGATCCCACTTAGTGTGATAAAACACATCTCCGCTTTTGGTGAAGTGTCCGTTCTCACATTTTTTCTCCGTTAAATGACTGAGTGTTGTGGGAAAAGAAGAGGAAAGTGTCAGTGGAGGATCTGGGGCTGGTCACAGTGCTCACATGCCTTGGATGCAATCCCTGAGAACCAGACATGTTTCACAGGGAAGGGAGATACTGGTTAAATCCCAACCATAATTTTTTGTTCTTTCATGCTTTCCTGCAGCCTCAAGCCCATGGGCACCAAAACATTATCAGAAAAGCTCAAAGGGATCCCAAAAGAGAAGTGTGCCATCAGGTAACTCCATACAGTCATCTTATTTCACCTGCCCAAAGAGGTGTGCATGGAGAGAAGGCACCTAGGAGACCCCCTGGACTGCGGAAAATGTGACCCGCTGTTTTACCTTATAGTTAACTCAAAAATTCATTTCAAATATAAATATTCTTCCATCAGTGGGGAGAAAAGTTTCTCACTGTAAGACCAAAAATTCCTTATCTAGAAAAAATAGGTGCTGTTCCCTTTAATACTGCTGTCAGGATGTTACAAGCAAAAAAAACACCACCAAAAACCCACAAACACAAAAAGCCCTCCATGCTATGCAAAATATCACAGAAACCTTTTTTCCATTACAGTGGTCACAGGCCATTTTGCTCTTCGCTGGTGACAAGGGACCATTAGAATACAATCCCTGATGCCTGCGTATCATAATGAAAATCATATTTCTTCCTGAACTGGTACATCAATTGTCTTTTTAGTAACCTGGGAAGTGCAGCTGTATGCAAACCAGGGAACGGTCCTTCACTCTTAATCTGTTCTCCTGCAAGATAAGTGATAACTTCTTAATATAACTTTCCAGTCTGGTAAATAAGAAGTAGCTACAACATGATCCTGTGGTTTAAATAGAATCATCTTCCTGAGACTGAGTAGCTGCTTTCCATCCTCCCTTGGGCAGGAAAACTGATTTTGATAAAATCGGAGCATTCCTCTGTCTCTCTCTCCTTCCCTGGCACCTGCCTGCAAATCTGCAGGCAAACCCATTTGCATTTCTAAAATCATGTGCTGCGGGAACTATTCCTAAAAAAAAACCCCAGTGGCAAGACTCTGTCCCAGCTCCTTGCTGCAGCACTACGTGTCAGGGGGCTGGAGGAAGTGAGGATGGATGAATGAGGAGTTTGGGGCTGGCAAGAAAGAGAAGGTGCGGGGGCTGATTGTAGGGGGGGCGGGGGATAAAGGAGACACAAGCCATCCTGGCAGCTGCCTGGGGGTCCCCCAATTGCCATCCCTGCCACCAGGCACCAGTGCCACCAGTCCACCCACATCAGGCGGCACCGATTTCTTGACCTGTGACCTGTTTGCCTGCTAAACTCCACGTGGTCCCCTGTAGCCACCCAGCCACTGGCTGTAGCCACTCCTAGGGCATCTGGTGCACCCCAAATCGGAGGTGAGCTGGGTTAGGGCTGGCGGGTTCCCCTCAGGGGGCAGACGGGGGCACAGGGCAGGCTTCAGGCATGTCCTGACCCACTTGGGAGATCACCCACTGCCAGCCTAAGGGCTTTGTGGGTGCCCAGCTCTTTGCTGGGCTGCAGGCTCAAGTGCTGTGTTTCACTTGTGTGGTACAAACGACCCAATCGGCAGGAGCGAACCTCAAAGGGAATTTCTCGCTGCGGCGGATACTCCGATATGTTGCATCAAAGCAGCCCCCAGTCCGATCTCTGCAGTCTCTCCTGTGGAATGGGGATACCTGCCCAGCTGAGGGACAAAACCCGCTCATATGTGGGCCTCACCTCACCCCAGAGGCAAAACTGAGAAACCAGGGGAAGAAATTTGAATCCAGAAACTGGAAATGTTTTATTGAGAACAGCATTGTAGCTGGCTTTGGACATGTTTTCCTCCTGGAGGTTTTCTGGTTTGTGTTTCTACTTTTTTACTGCCCCGAGCCTGCATTTTTTTTCGTAGAAATTATAAGATTTCTTTTTGCAAAAAGGTTGCTTGGCTCCAGGCAGCAAGCCCTGAGTTGTGCCAGCCCCTCCCAGGAGAAGGAGCCAGCAGAGGAGTGGAGCCAGCACCATGCGCCCGCCTGGCTGCACTTACCAACGCTGGCAGCTCCCCGAGGGTCCCAATTTCTTTAAATCCCTTTTGCAGGCACCCCAGTCTGCACGCAGCCAGGAGAGGAGAGGACAGATCCTGGCTCCGGCTTTGCCAGGGTGGGAGCACGCTGCCCCGTGGCACTGGAGCAGGTCGTGGCTTTTTCTGTCTTCCTTTTTCCCCTCTCATTCACGTGCACAGGGAACCTCAAGGACCAAATAATTCAATCTGTGGCTGGATTGCCAAAGCCTTTAATGAAAGTGCTATTTATTTAGTGTCGTCTGATACCACATCTACAGTGACAAGGCCGGGGACAGAGTAATAACAGGTCTGGAAGCAAAGCGCAAGAGCAGAGCGTGCCACCAGCATAGGAGTGTTCCAAAAATATATGATTTCAGTTTCTGGTTTAATTAGAATTTATTTTAAGTGGGTTTGCATCAACTAATGAAACAACTGTCATTGATGAACTGCTGCTGGGCAGGCTCAAGTAGATTTTAATCTCTAACCAGCGGCTCAGGCAGCTAGTGTGAGGGGAGCCTGAGGAAAGTCTATTAGAGATAGACATCAATTTAAAATTACTCATCTTAAGGGAGTGTCGATGCAGAGGGGAAACCATTACAGAATAGAAAATTATGTCATTAGGTAACTGATCCAAATTCAGGGCTCACCTTAAAAACTAAATGATGTTGTTGACAGCTTGTTGCATTAACTACTGAAAGGGGGGTATTTCTTACCAGATCATCATGCCTCGAAAGTTCATGCTGTGTATGGGGAAGAGTTTTGGAGACGGATGGCAAATGGCCATCTGCAGGCTGGCTGTGCACCCCCAGATGCCTCAAGCTGGTTTTACTTTTAAATGTCCTGCAGACAGTCCAGGGAAGTTGCACCCAGGAGAGGACTGAAAATGCCATCCTGCCAGTGGGGAAACTGAGGCACAGCAAAGCTAAGGCAATTCCTTAAGGTTAACCCTTCTGTGGGAGACCACAGGAATAAACCCAGCTGTCCTGAGGAGTGCTCCTGCAGTCCAACATCTGTGTTATCCTTCACCATTCGAGAGCCTGAGGTCCTTCACCCTGGTTATAAATAACCTGAATAACCCATGTGTCTAAAGATATAGCTGGATGCTCCCATGCTTTGGGAAAGACCCCAACAGTTCTGTGTCAGACCAGAAACTAGAAGTGCCCTGGCTGGGTGCTGGCAACGGCTGATGCAGAGCCATTCCCCAGGCCAGCAGCCCCGACGCCTACCGAGGCAGTGGGCATTTCAGCAAAGGCGTGAAATCACAGGGGACAAGTGTCTAAATCGCTGTTGATCACTAAGCTGCTGTTTCCCATCCCCTTTCACCAAGGCTTGGGCTGAAACGGTCCTTCAGACATCTGGAGTCAGGTCTCAAAGGTGGTGAGGGCTCCCCTGGGCTGGTCCTTGCTCCTGCAAGAAGATGTTGGTGATTGGTGCCAGACATTGCTCCTGGAGACACCTTCCCAGTGACCGGTACCAGAAACAGCCTGGCCTGCTAGATGGGTGCATGGGAGAGCAGCACCCGGCTTCCCTGGGGACTTGCATGGAGCGTGCGTGCAGGAGGAAAGCACATGAGAGGTCCCAGTTGTCTCTGAAGCACTTCCCAAAGAGGAAAGTGTGAGACAACCTTAGTCACTGGGGTATGTATGGAGAGAAAAAATAAGTAAATTATTTCAAGGAAAGATATTTATGTATTTATGGTTATTATAAGGAAATTGCAATTATTATGAGGACAATAAGGCCAACAAGGACATTCCTTCACCACACAGCTTTTCTTCTAGTCAGGATGTGACAGTGTTCAGCCCAGCCTCAAAGCCACCTGGCAGATGCTGCAGGGATGCCTGCCTCCTTCCACACGGTGTGGCCAAGAGGCTGCTCCTCTCTTCCCCTGTGCAGCCCGCCCAGCCCACCCATCCACCCCAAGCAACCTCGGCACTGGTGACCAAGGGTAACACAACCACGGCAGGGTGGGAGCATTTCCCAACTGCTTTTGCAGAGCAGTGCATGGTGCTTGCAAGCACCAGGCAACGGAGAAATGAGCTTTGTCCCAGGAAAGACCCGGGACTGTTACACAGCAGCTTCTGCGGCAGATCCAGACAGAATCAGGGCAGGAAGGGAAATAATCCAAAGGATGTTTGACACAGTAGAATTTGTTTTTACCTCTTTCCTTTAAAAAGTAAAGCAGAGCAAAGCAAAACAAGGTAGGAAATTACATGCATGCTTTTGGAATGAGACAGTAGCTCAGGGTCATCTGTGTTTATTTACAACATTTTATCTTATTTCCGTGTGCACTTCTTCAAAACAAGGCTTTTGGATTTTTCTTTTCCTTTCCATTCAGCCTGCATGCCCAGCAGCCTGAGCTCTGAAAGGTAAGCTTAGCACTGAGCTGTCATAAACAACCCGAAATCACACGGCAAAGACATGCCCCCTTCCCTGTGAGTCACTCTCCTCTCCTGTCCACTTGCACAATGACTTTTTCTTTCACCATTTATAGTCCTGGAGACGAACAAGGATGCAAACACAGCCTGCGTTATTTGGGAGCACTCTGATGACCCCCAAATTCAGATGACACAGTCGCTTCTTGTGCTCAAGACAAGCATTGACATGGGCATTGCTGAAATGGGCTGGAGCTCTGCAGCTGGGGACAGCTGAGGTCCCACACCGTGACAGGGACCAGGGCTGACACCCTCCTCCCTGTGCCAGCCTCTGAGTCTGATGGAGATGCTTTCTCTAAGCCACCACACTGGGAGTCATCAGCCCAGCCTATTCCTCCTCCAAATCAAGGAGCATGTCTTGGGTGGGATCTGTAACATCAGAGCTTTGGAAAGCTTCGTTTTCCATCTGAGCTAGTGCCTGGCCTGGCAGCTGCTGGAGGTTTCTCCTGCAGTCCCCACTGTCCTGGCTTACTCCCAGAGAAGGCGGTTTGGAGGGGAAAAGAGTTGGGTGTTATTTCATTCCTTTTTTTTTTCGGCAGAAAGAGGGGAAAATTTATGTTATATGTGGTGGGTTTTTTTTTTCTTTATTATTTTTCTGGAATGAAATGGAGTTTTTTGATATATTGAATATATTTAATATTCAAATGCTGAGAATTTGCGGGATGGAGCAGACAGAGACTGCCTCTTGCGATAAGAGACATTATTACTGTTGTGAAGAATTCCTTTAAGATTCCATCTTAATCGTTCTGCTATTGAAATGGAAGAATAAAGTAATAAAATTAGATGTTTTGAAAAGACTTGATTAAAAAAGTAATTATCCTGCCAGCTTGCCCATTCCCACATCCTGTCAGGTTCCTCCAGCTCAGCCCCTCTCCTCACCGACCCCCTCCCCAGCTCCCCATGGGGACAGCAGCCCCTTCATTGTTGGGCATCTCCAAGCCCCAGCCCCTTGTTCCCTCCTTCTTCTGGACATATTTTGGGGCTGTTCTGGGGTGCGATTTACCTGCTGGTCCTGTCCGCCAGCCTGGGCACCCCAAGTGCCCTTCTCCTCTGTCCCCAGCCGAGATGCTCCACCCCAGGCAGCTGCTCCCAGCCAGCACCCCGGGGTGTCCCTGCGCCGAGGCCAAGCAGCCCCATGCAGCCCATGGTCCCTCTTCAGCTGCAGGCTCAGCAGCACGCTGCAGGTCTGGATGCCGACCAGAGACCACACATGGGAGCGCTGAGCCCATGGGGCTGGGGTATGGCTGCCTTGAGGCGCCCTGCACCCCCCTTGATGCTGCTGGGCATCGCGGCGCTGCTGCGGCCTGGCTCTTGGCTCGGGCCGTCAGGCTGGAGGGAAAAGCACAGCTTCCCCCCGGTGGCCTCAATTCCTGCTTTGTGGCTTCACCAGCCTGTGCGAGCGTCCACGGGAACCCTCTGAGGTCTGGGGCATGTGGGGAGCACCCCTTGCATCTCCTTTGAAAGTGCCTCATGCCAACGTGCATCATTTCTGCCAGCACCTCTGTGGGGTGCCAGCCTGGGGCTGGGCCCCCCCTGCGCCCCACCACCGGGCTTCCCACAGCCTGCAGGAGGTCCTGGCCCTGCACACCTCTGAACAGGACAGACAGCGATGCAGGATGATGCCCCGTGCCTGGGAGCACCCTCCCGGTGCATGCGGTGGGTGCAGGGTCTGCCCAAGCACTGGTCCCAGCAACAACTGTCCATGCTGGAGGGACAGATTTTCCCAAACAGGAGAGGAGGGATGACTGCATGCAGAGCTGTGTGGGGCCTCCCAGACCCTCACAGCTGTAATTGTGGAGCTCATTCATTCTGCATTTCTAATGGGGAAACACAGATGGTGACAGCTGAGTGCAAAATGCATCTATTAAAATCTGCTGCTGATTGTTCCTCATAATGGGCTTTGGGTTTTTTGAAATATGCTGCAGAGAATACACATCCTCATTTGGGGATGTAGCAGGTTACAGGAGACTTGTGCCTGTGTCTGTCTTTGTCTCTTTCCCATTGCTAGACGTTTTCTGGCCATTATTTATTATTTTCATAGTAGAATAACTGGAGATCCATCTCTGCTGGGGCCAAATGGGAGTTAGAGATGTCCTGGGCTGAATAAGTTCTTTAACTGGAGACATAAGGCCATCAAGCAGGATGCCCTTCCCAGGAGAAGGGCTAGCTGTACTCAAAAGCTGCCCTTTAAACAACTGGAGGCACTGGTAGCAAGGTAGTGGGGCAATGTGGAAGGAAGCTACAGGTGCTGGGAAGCCAGCTCTGCCTTTGGAAAGCCTGGTGGAAAAAGTGGGTATCATTGGGAGCTGTGATCTCCCCCAACATGCAATGAGCTGCGTTGAGCAGGTCTGCCCCTGCTGGCTGGTGAACACAAGGCATTTGCACTGTCCCTCCACACCATGCAGACCAGGGGGTTGTGCACCAGACAGTCATCTCACTGGGGTCCTCAAATACCTCTAGGAAGAGGAGTGAGATGTAAATGCTCACTGGGCCTGAAAAATCAGGCTGAGGTCTTCTGCTTGGCATCCTGAATGCAAGGACATTTAATTTAGCAGATACTCTTGAGAAGCTTTACCTGTCTCTGTACATGAGCTCCTCATTGGAGGTGGATTCGTTTTCATGTTGTTCACCTTCAGCTACAAGGGGCCGATCTCCTTAATGACTTCAGGACAGAATTGGAAAGGTATTTGGTCACAGAGTGATTTGTGGAAGCCAGACATGTCCCTCAGACCAGCCTCATGTTAGCCAAGCCAGGCCTCTTCTGCTGGGAAGGAATAGACCTTCATGTTAATGTCCACTGCTTTCTGCCTGGGCAGCTCAGGTGGGTGGGAGGAGAGGAGGGACAGAGTCCCATTGGGGCTGTGGCTCCTGATGAGTGCAACAGGCTGGTGAAGGCATGAAGGGAATGAGGTGCCATCTAACCAAAGCCTAGGAAGCCAGCTCAGAGCTATTTATCAGCAATGCCCTTCCACCATCCACCACCTGCAGGTCAGAGGACCTGTGAGACCAGCCAGGAGATTCACGGGAGGACCAGAGGAAAACCTCACAGATATGGAGAAAATTTGATGCCAAGTCCAGACATCTCCACTTGTGCCCAGAACAGGGAGCCTGCGAGGCTCCCCCCTGCCAGACTGTGATGGCTCCACGTCCCGGACATGCTGCTTGCTCCAGCAGCCCTGCCCAGCACTGGCAGCCATGCAACCCCACCCTGGGGCTTTGCTGACCCAGCCAGCTCTGCTGCAGCCCTGCACCACCTTGCTGCTTGGGACCTGCCTGCCCCGCTCATGCTCTGCCCTCTCGCCATGAAAGGCCTCTGCTTTGCTGGAGGAAATTTCTGAGCTGGCAAGATTTCTCCCAAGACGGAGACTCAGCAAAGCTCCCACCGCTCTGGCAGTGACCTTATAATTAAGCGGTGTAGAGGACACTGCTCCCAGCCGGCTCCCTGAGTGCTTATATTTCAGTTTGGGCTACATCCAGCTCTAGTAAATCCATTAATTACACTTCATACAGTGGCATTTACTGACGAATGAAAGATTTCATTAAGTCCGCCTGCTTCCTAAAGCGCAGTAAGACCTCGGACAAGCTCCCCTGAGCCCTGGCCCCGGTTATTTAAGTAGCAGTGCTGAGCCTCCTTGTTACACACACACCTCACCTGTGGGGAGGATTTAGCCAAAGATCATTTCTCTTATCTCCGCTGTGCTGCTCGGTCCCAGGCAGGGAGAAGCGGGGCTACAGAAGGCAGGACTGGCTTCATCCTTGCTGGCCATGCAGCCTTCCTTTTGCACTGTGCAGGGACATAGGAGCCAGCTCACTTCCAGGGAGAGAGAGGACATGCATTAAACTTTCATGAAAACAAGTCAGCGACAAAGGCAGAACATGAGCTCTTCCCACCACGGCAGCTCAGGAGGACTCTCCAGGCACTGGCCTCGCAGCACAGGCGCCAGGCACTGGTGCAAGGTAGGGCAGCCTCTTAAACAGTCTCTGTTCTGTGCTCCAAAGGATGTCCATATGTTCATGGCACCTCCACATTTGCTTCCTGAAATCTTCCTGTGTCCCATCAGCCTGTGATTTTGACTGTCAGAATATATTGAGGCAGTTCAGAGACAAGGAAGCTTGAAAGGATGGGGTCTCAGCTCCAGGGCAAGTTTGAGTGTGGACTCCTTAGCTCTTTAGAGTTTCAGTGGAGGATGTGACCTTCACAGTTAAGGATGCTGGTGCTCTTTCCATTGAAGAATTCATGGGGATCATCCCTGCATCATCTTTGGCAGCACTTGGCCAGCACAAGTGGTGAGTGGGGCCGTTCCTGTCTGCACTCATCCTTCACTTCTTACCTGGTGGTTGTGCTGTGCCCCAGGAGCCGAGTGGGCACCCAAACGGAGGAGAGGAGGAAGGAGTGAGAGTTAGTGGCTAACACAGCTGTCTTCAAGTGCCGTCAATCTTTTGTATTGCTTCTGTGTCAGGACTAGAGTTATCTCCCAAGGCAGGGCTGCTGCACTGCCTGGCCAAGTCCCACGTCCTCTCGAGCGCAGTGGCCTTGAGAAATATGGCATGAGCCACAATTACATGATGTCACCACCCCACTGGCTGTCACCAACGGCAGGCTCGAACACTGATGGTGGGAGAGTGCATAGCAAAGGTTTATCTGTGAGTTCTTCTTTCAGGGCCTTGGTATTCCATTTCAAGCTTTTCTCCCCAAGCAGAAGGACCGTTCTGGGAACAACCCAGCTGGGACTAAAGCCCAGAAATCTTGGAAACTTGCTGTCATCACTGCTCCCACAGGCTCAAGGACTGGGAGTCCTGTCATCCCCTCCCCTGCAGATCGTGTGTTGAGAGCAAAGGAGCTGCACGCTCATTCTGACCCTGACCCCGACCCCATGAAAACCCCTCCAAGCAGAACTCATCCCACATGTTCTTGGGTTCATTTCTTGCCCTTCCCCAGGAGGGCTGCAGGGGCTCTGGACCATCTCACACCACAGGGCGTGAGGACGTGCCTGCGTCCTGCAAAGGTCCATGGTTGGGAGCTGCCACAAATCCTACTTGGGACAACCAGGGACCTCTCCCTGCAACCAAAAGCCACGAGTCTCTGACCCTTGATAGCTGCTGTCTGAAGTATTATTTCTGGCAGATCACTAGCGCTTAAATGACAGATACATTAGCTGAGTCAATGCTGAGGATGTAAATGTGCAGCTGGCAGAGCTGGTGTTTAAGCAATAAGACATGACAGCGGTTGGGTTTTGAAGTGATTAGCGCCTATCTCAGGCATGTGGAGAGGCAGGAGGCTGAAGGTCAAGTGACTCGAAGCACTCGTGGAGCACAGTAATCATCATGGTGGGCACTTGAGAGCCCCGTGCTGTCAGGAGTGTGGCCACAGTGCCTGGCCAGACCCAAGTGCTTTCTGAGCATCCTTCACCCAGAGGGGACCTTGCCCGTGGCCAGGCAGACTGAAGCCGTAGATGTGGAGAACTGGAGCTTGTACGATGTCATTCGTTCTGTGAGGACTCGGATGGGCTGTACAGCTGTCTGCGGCACTGCTGTCCCCTTGCTACCCCAGCAGCAGGTATCTATGGCTCCCGTGTGCTGTGCCCCCTCCATCCCTTCTGCTGCTGCAGTACAGAGACCAGCTGGAGGCAGGTAGTGTACAAATTGTCCCATGCTGGGGTGCATCCTGACTGGTCTCCTCTTCTTCTCTCATGGTTAGAAATCCTGACCTAAATCCTGACTTTTCAGGTTGAACCCAGCCACAGCCTTGGCATCGAGATGGCAGTGGGCTTCCCCATTGACCCACGCCGTGAGACAGCTCTGAGCTCAGCTTCAGGCAGCCCTCCTGCTCCTGCTGCAGGAGACAGCAGAAAGGATGTGCTGGCCCCTCGCTGTAGCCCCTGCACTACCACACTGCTTTATCACTTTCCTTCTTGCTCCACTCAGCACACAACTTTCCCACCTGCCTGACTTTCTTGCTGTCCTGTTTCTGAGCCTGAAAGCAGTTCTGTGCCCCCGCTGAGGCGCAGAGCTTGCCCAGACCCAGGGCAGGATAAAAGGCAGCAGCTGAGCAGCCAGGTCACAGCAAGACTTGAGCTCAAGGGGGCTGCAGGCTGCTTTTTTGCTGCTGGGTATTTCTTACCTATTGCTAACTCGTTTAATGAGGGCAGAGTTGCGTAAGAGTGATTTTAATCCCTCCTTTAAAGAGACACTAAGTTAACATAAGCCCAAGAGGCAGGTAGGTGTTCCCCAGCAGTGGGGACTACCCAATTTATTGCACAGAGTGCAGTGTGTCTGGTGACCTCCCTCTCTCCTGTGCTTGTTTTCTTCTGCCATGAGAGAGGCTTAATGGGGTGGCTCAGGGGAGCAGCAGCTCCTACACGAGGTCTGCAAGGATGTCACACCACAGTCCTGGCTCCACTGGGGCAGCCCCTGTGCTGCTGAGAAAGGAGGAAATTGCTGGCAAGGGAGGGTGTCAGGTAGCTGAGAGCTGCCCTCCAGGGTCTTCTTACATGAAGAATGCTCCCACAGCGGAGAAGATCCTGTAAGACAAGGAGATGCAAGTGGTGGTATTGGGAAATGCAATTATTAGACACACAGAGCTGGTATCAGATGGGACTCTGTAAGTATTTGTCTGCTGGGTACAAAGGAGAGATCCAGACAAATTACTGGCATGGTCCTGGGGACAGCTGGTATTTGTGGTCCGTATTGATACCAGCGATGTAGTCAGGAATAAGGCGGCTCTGCTGGAGGTTAAACGCAAGCTGCTTGGCAGGGGCTGATTTCCAGGACAGCCACAGCAGCATCCTCAGCGACACTACGATGCCACACCTGAGGTCTGAGGGACAGGCAGGAATCAGGAGGCTTGGTATGAAGGTGAGATGATGGTGCGCAGAGGAGAGATTTGGCAGAGGCAGGAGCTGAGGATCCAGGACGGGAGGGATGGTCTGCACCTTCATCATGGCAGAGCCAGAGTGATAGTTAGCATGGTCCAAGGGGTCCTAGGGGCATATTTAGGCTAGGGACTGGGGACAGCTGGCAGGCGAGGAAAAGCACCTGGTTCAGGTGACCCGTTCAGCTTGGTGGACACGGCTCAATGCACCTCCAAAGGGGCCGGTGGGACATGAGCTCAACAGTTACCATTAAACAAAGGTGGCAAATGAGGCCACCTGCCATCCAGCTGACCAGCAGCCTCAGCATGAAGGAGCAGAGCCATAGCAAAACTTCCATGAGCTCCTACACCAACATCAGAGGCCTACAGTTAAAACAGGGACCTAGGCTGCTCAGCATCAACACCGATCCCAACTCAGTGGGCATTGAGGAGCCCTGGTGGAGGGAGAATAATCCATGAAATGCAGTGTTGCTGCATTGCTGGCATTACAGGAACAACAGAGCAGGATGGTGGGAGGGTGGCAGGGCGTGTGACAATATAAAGAAGAACAGCAGTGAAGCACTAAGTGGAAAGAGGAGCCCTAGGGAATCCCTGTGGGTGGAAACCCCAAGGTCTAATAACAAAAATATGCTACAGGACGGTACTACCCTGACTACAGAGGCAAGGAAACATTAAGTGAGATGAGCAAAGCTGCAAATTTAGGCCAGGTAGCGACGGTGGGAAATGTCAGCTACCCACGCACAGGCCAGGTCGGTGCCTCATTGGACCCAGATGAAGAGATTGCACTTACGGACGTGACAGAAGCTGCATCCCAGAGTGATCAGCCTTGCAACTCGTGAGGAGTGATGCCGGTCGGTTTAGTCTCGATTCAGAAGGTACTGGTGGGGCATCCCTGCTACTCAGTCAGGCTTGACATGGTAGTGTGGACAGCAAACGGAATCACCCCACTACGTGGATGCTCAGCTTCAAGAGACCTACATAAAAATGAGACAAAAGGACAAAGGAGGAGTGCAGAGAGCAAGAAGCTGCAGAGCAGCTCAAGGGGTAGTCAATAAAGCCGGTGGGAGATTGGTTTAAAAACAACTCAGAGAAAGCACTGCTTTTCACAGTGGACTTTTGGAGCTGACTGCCTCAAGGAGACGGTGGGGGCAGGTGGCACCAGCAGGGTCAGAAAGGGCTGGCACAAATAGATGGGCAGCAAGTTGCTGAATGGATGAACGAGGCAGGGCAATGTTGCCAACATCCCTGTAACATCCCTAATCCAACAGGTTTGGGCCACCGGCTGGAGCTAGTGTGGGTGCTACAGCCATCGGCTGCTCCTAAAGCAGAACAGGCAACTTTTGGTGGCCCCTCACCCTACTTCCTTGCCTTTTGCAGAGGCCTTTTCTTTGCAGAAAGTATTTAGGATTTTAACCAAAAGCGGCTTTTTAAATCGCATGCTCAGAACCTATTTTTTTTTGTTGTTGATTTTCTCTCTGCAATTTAAAAATATGTTCAGTGAAAGCAAATAAGCCTGAGCAGGTTTGTCAAATGCTTCACATAAAAAACCCAGTTACCTGCCAGATTTATGGTAAACAAAGCCAAATAGTGGGCAAATGCTCTCCCAGTAAGAATGGGGCTGGCTGCATGGAGTTGCACAAAGTGCCCTAAGTGCAGAATTTGCCACCTGATCTCTGCTGTCAAACCCCAAAACAAAACAGCAAAGGAAAAGCAAACCCCTCCCCTCCCCTGCACCCCTCTGCTATCACCTACATCGCTGAGAGCATCATTAGCCTCACACACTTCCAAGGTGCTCATTAAAACCTCCGCAGCTCCTGCAAGAAGCAGAGCTCCATCCACCAGCGCACTGTGATGTGGGTGGCTGTGGGCATCCCATCCCGCCGGGGAAGGTCCCCCTCCGTGGGTCCTACTGATCCTGCACGCAGATGTAAATCAGGAGTAATCCACTCACCTATTTACCTAACGAGTGAAAATTATTTCCCTTGTGCTACAACTCCTGCCTTGGCAGATTTGTCCTGGCACCTCATCCCTCCTTGCTGCTGTCCCTCCTCTTCCTCCCCGCATGACAGTGAAAGCTACAGCGATAACAAAGCCCCCATCCTTCAGCCTCAGCCTCTACCTGCGAGGCTCTGACAGTAAAAAATAGTCTTTTACGTGCTGCAGAAGTTCATAACGTTCCAGAGTTGATAGGGATAGAGTGCAAAAGAAATAAAATCAATAAAATATTCAAAGCTTTCACATTATAAGCTAGAGCAAAACTTTTTACCAAATGTTTACTGTATAATAAATTCTATTAAAAAGCCTGAGCTTGCATGGTGAAGAGGGGTGGAACGTTGTCACTTTAATTGCAATGGCATAAATATTTGATATTCAGTAAATTAGATCTGTAGCTCTGAAAACATTCTTGCAAATGGATTTTTACCTGTAGCACAGTGCCATTAGCAGGAGAAAGTCAACACAGCCCCAGGGCCTGTAATTAACTCAACCCAAGCAGAACTAAACATTTTTGACAGTTTTCCTGGTCTGGAATTAACTGTCATAGCAGAGAATGAAAGGAAGTGCATTGTCACATTATGTTTACGTAAAGTCTGTAAAATGCTGTGTTTTGTATTTTTGTTTTGTTAAGTCTGGGTTTCATGCCCCATTATTTTTTTCATCATTAGAGACAAGCTTAAAAACAACTAATGATGTATTTTATATCCTCAGACTTGTATTGAAGCCATCTGAAAAAGGGGAAGACATTAGCTCTGTAATTCAGGTTTAAAATTTTTTTTTCTCTATAATGAAGCATGGTACACTGTGTACTGGTATAAATCATGATGCTGTGACATTTGAAGACATTAGAAACTCTGGTTTTCCTATCTGATTCAAGGTTCTCAGATAATAAGCAGTTGTCTAGCCCATGTCTGTCCGTTTTATTGGGGCTGGGGGAAGGCGTTATGTATGTTTTCTCCTTCTTTTCTTTCCTTTTTTTTTTTTTTTTTTTGTATTTACAAAAATAACTGTCACTCTAGTGAAATGCAAACCCTTGAGGGCAAATCTACTTAATGCTTTCCTGAAAGCTACTTATTGTCCAGTAGCTCAGAGGAAATCTGTTCAACGGTAATTGAAGGGATGTGTTGAGCTTTCTGACATTTTGTCCTAGAAATTATCTTACCTGAAAAAGAAAGGGGTATTTAGCAAGAGAGCTCCTGTGCAATTTGGAAATGTAAGGATACTCATAAACAAGCTGATTAAAATAGGTGTGGCTTGCTACATCTATAGTAATAACTTGGACAAGTGTGATAGCTTACATTAAAAGGGAAAAACCAGCCTGTTTGGATGGCAAATATATGTCTTTTGCTGAAAGCAGGGATTGTGTTATAATCTTGTCTCTTTCTTGACATATTGAGAAGACAAGCAAATAAGGAAACAAAAATGTCAAGATATTTTTTTTCCTAAAGATTGCCAGATAGGAAGAAAAAAATCAAGGCAAAATTAACACCACTCTTGGATCCTGCCTGTGCTGCTCTGCCTTGATGCTCACCTAAATTAAAAGCTTTTATTTTGAATTTCTGAGTATCTCAGGGAAAGAAGAGAAACCCCTCTTTTCCCAAGATACATCATGCAAGAAATGACCTCAGCTAGATGTAATTTTTATTTTGCATTCCATTTCAGCATAGAAGTCCCTCTTGTTTTGCTACACTGATGCCGGTTGCAGAAGGGTTTTTAATGGTATCTAATCAGTGTGCAGTTGCCTGTTAAATTCAGTCTCCTATTATGGCAGTTTCTACGTCTTTATCCGTAACCAAAAACACTTCTTTGATGAGCACACAACATTTTCATCGAGAGAGAACGAAAAAAGCAAGAAAACCAGGAAAGCAGCCTCTGGAAGAGGGGAATCTGTGCAAATTCCCTTATGCCGGGAGCTTTCTAATCACAACAGGAAAGGGACCCTAACGCTGGGAGAATAAACAAGCAAGAGCAGATGAGGGTTGAACTGCTCTTGACAATCAGAGGCTCAGTTTCAAGTGACTTCATTCATGTTAGAAGTTGCAGCGATGAGGAACGTTTATGGTTTTTTATCTGTAGCTCCTCAGGGGCTGGACACGGTGTGGTGCTGAGCCTGCGACGGGCACTGATGTGTCTGATGGGACCTGCAAGGTCTTTGCAGCTGCCAGAGGATGCTCAGCCCCTGGCAGGACCAGCCTCGCTGGAAGATGATCCTTGCTAGCAGGACTTGCTGCTGCTGCGTATCTTCTTACCGAATTAGGCAAATTACAGTGCACTGTATCTTTGCTAAATTAATTAGCTCAATTAGGCTGGGAGGGATGGAGAGGCGTGTGTGTGTGCTTCTTTCTTCTCACTTTCCCTCTCTGCTCACTTACCTGCTTCTGGAGGCCCTGAGGTTTATAAACAGCAGGCACCAGCTTGTCCCTATTGCCCATGGGATGACACAGCCTCCAGCCATCCCTGGTGGCACCCGGGGGTTTCCCCAGCCCTGGCATGTTTCTGGGAGCCTGCAGCACTGAGTGCCTTCGAGCCTGAGCTTCGAGCCTCCTGATCGCAGAGCATCTTCCTGTTCCCAGCTTAGCTTTGGGCTGGGGGCTGAGCATTTTGGCAACGGGGAGATTTACCGCTGGGGCCATGGCCCCCTGGCTGCCACGGGGTCCTGTGCCCTGACTGCTGCCGCTGGCATCTCAGCACCAAGTATGACTGGTGCAGGCACACAGGGGAGGGTCCACACCACCTGGGCTGGAGGGAACATGTCCTTGTCTGCTGGGATGGGGCACGTTATTGCCTCCCATCCTCTCAAATTTCCCTCTCTCTGGCTTCTCCTTGGCTGTGGGTTTGTCACGGGAAAGCAGGATCTCAGGGCACATCATAGCACAAATACAAGTTGTGTGGAGAATGGACTGAGAGCAGCCCTGAGGAGAAGGACTTGGGGGTGTTGGTTGAGGAGAAGCTCAACACAGCCAAGCACTGTCTGCTTGCAGCCCAGAAAGCCAACCAGGTCCTGGGCTGTATCCAAAGCAGTATGGCCAGCAGGTCAAGGGAGGTGATTGTCCGCCTCTGCTCCACTCTCATGAGACCCCACCTGCAGCACTGCATCCAGCTCTGGGGTCCCCAGCACAAAAAGAACATGGACCTGATGGAGCGAGCCCAGACAAGGGGCACAAAGATGCTCAGGGGGGCTGGAGCACCTGCCCTGTGAGGACAGGCTGAGACAGCCGGGGTTGTTCAGCCTGGAGCAGAGAAGGCTCCAGGGAGACCGTACAGCGGCCTGCCAGTGCTGAAAGGGGGCTATAGGAAAGGTGGGGAGGGACTCATGGTCAGGGGGTGTAGTGATAGGATGAGGGGTAATGGCTGCAAACTGAAAGAGGGGAGATTTAGATTAGATATTAGGAAGAAGTTCTTCACTCTGAGGGTGGTGAGGCACTGGTACAGGCTGCCCAGAGAGGCTGTGGCTGCCCCCTCCCTGGCAGTGCTCAAGGCCAGGCTGGATGGGGCTGGGAGCAACCTGGTCTAGTGGAAGTTGTACCTGCCCATGGCAGGGGGTTGGAGCTAGATGGTCTTTAAGGTCCCTTCCAACCCAAACCGTTCCGTGATTATATATCATCTCCCAAATATGAGAAACATCATAACCACTTCTGAAGCTTTTCTGTTACCTCCTGCTTGAGGTGCTGCAGGTTGGGCAGCCATAACTCCAGCCTCAGCAGACGAAGAGGTGTTGACATCTCCCTTCTGGGATCAGACTATGCCTCTGCCAAGCCCTTTGCCTCTCACTCAGCAGCTGTGTAAAAAAAGCAGAAAAGCTTGAAATCCCATGAGTGAACAAGGAGCCTCGGGAATGCTATGTGTGGCCACTCAGGACCCCTGTCACCATGGATGGTCACACCTTGCTTCCACCACCAGGAAGGTGCTCAGGACACCTTCCTCAAGCCCCCTGTTAAAGCAGCATCGACATCTCCAGTCCTCCACCTAACTCCTCAGGGCAGGCCACTACCAGGAAAACACCTCTGGGAAGCTGCAGCATCCAAAGCTCTTTTCTCGTTTTTGTAACGGATTCAGCACATGGAGAAGAAACCAAGTTCTGATTTGTAAGTAGCAGCTAAACAGTAAAAGACAGCACAAGGTCTATCAATACTGCTTAGCCGTAAAACTGAGTGTAATCCGCTGCACGGTGAAATAATTGAGAATGTCACTTTTTATAGGATTCATCAGAAACAATAAGACATTTCACAAACAATCGGTGCCCAGCATTAACGATCAGATGTAAAGAGACCTGAGTGCAATTACTAAAGAAAACAATTATATGTCAGCAAATATATTCATCTTCATTTGATTGAAGCACCCACCTTCTATGGCTATAAAAGGTACCTGAATTTACCTCGATTTGCAGGGCGGCAAATTGAGCCAGCACAAATCTAACTTCAGCAACGTGTTGTGAAGGGAGGTGAGGGATAGAGAAGACACACAGACGAAATGAAGATCCAGGACAGATGTCCCCATTGCAAGGCTTTACATGGGAACCTTCAAAAGACCCGGTGGCTTCTCTTGTGCTAGGTGCAACCGTGAGATTGGTTAAGGGTTGACTGCAGCCTCTCTCTTTTCAGACTTTTTTTTTTTACCTTGCCTAAATCACAATTTTCCTCTGAAAGAGGACATGTTTGGCAAAAACTAATATAAAAGGGAAATGGGTTTTAGATCAAAAGTAATCTACATGAAAACTTTTCTCTTAATGCGAAGGGTAGCAATTTTTTTTCCTTTAAGCAACAGTAAGTATGTTTACTTGTGCCTGAAGAAAGCATCGCTTTCTGCAGTTCTTTACCCTGGCCACAGCCTGGAAGGTGAGATACATGGAAGAACCAGGGTCTTTCTGTTCTCTGTGGAAACCTGTTCCTGGGCTCCAATCTTCAAATACATGTGTGTTTTGGGGTGTTCTCCAAATCTTGAGTTTCTGCTACCCCTCCAACATGCCAGCTGTTACTTTCTCGTTCCAGCTGATAGCATCAGCCCCAGTTGCACTGCTGTGCTGCCACAAGGCACAGCGCTGTACCTCTGCATCTCGGTGACCTGCTGCGCAAACTGCCCCTTCCTGACCCACTTAACCGGGCAGGCAGAGGACACTTCCCAACAGCCTGATCTTAGGAAGAGAAAAGAAATGGTGGCAATTTGTCTACTTGTGTTAGTTTTGAGCTCAAACATTGTGATCAGGTTGAAAGAAGAAGGAAAGTGATACCAGGAGGGGTGAAAAGGTCTTTTTGTGTGTGTGTGGGGGGACTGTCGCATGAAGTCCCACAGAGTCAATTTGATTTTTTTGCTAGTTTTGAATACTTACCCTTGCCTCTTGACTAGCTCTACCCCACCCCACCACAATGCTCAGGTTTTTTCCGAAGCCCTACAATCAATTGCATGCTAATATATTTTCCTGCTGCCTCTGCCTGTTCCCTGCCCCATCCCCCCGGCCATACCAGCACAATATTACCTTTCTGAATGCAGAGAGAGATGAAGAGAAACTCGCAGAACATGTGAATCACAAGGAAGTGGTTTCCCTAGTGACAGTAACCACATGAAAGCTCTCACCATTTACTCTCACGGGACCTTTTAGCACTTTGGATTGTGGGGAGAGCAAGAAAGCTGGTAAAAAATACTGTGGTTGGTAAAGGAACAAGCTAACCCTGAAATGCTAAATGGTTTTGGCAACCCATGAGAAGTCATCATCAGCTCCTGGGGATTTTCGTGAGGTTTGCCCATACCATGTTGAATTGCACAGTGGTTCTCGGGTCCCTTCTCAAAGGCAATGCACCAGAGACCTCAGAAACCCGCACCACAGCTTGCTCAGATCCTCACTCCAAAGAGCGGTCCCTGCCAGGATGACAGACAGCTCCCCAACATGCACTTCGTTTTATGTCATCTTCCCATGTTGGCGTTTCCCCTTTGCAGCACTATGTGGTGAGGCTGTGGGGAAGCTGGAGGTGATGATGAGTGTGACAGTGGTGGCACTGGTGCCTGCACTTGGGACACCATCTGGGTTTCTGTGTGATGGAGGCCAGTACAAACCCTGGTATGGAGGTTTCAGGGTGCTTGGAAACAGTACAGCGGTAGACAGAGAGACAGATGGAAAGGGTGAGCAGACAGTTATCAGTGTCTTTGGCTCTCGCTCAAGAGTTTTTCCTCCTTTCTCTGAAAAGTCTTTAAGTTTTTGAAACATCTCTGAAAGCAAATGAGAGAAATGCCCAGAGCAGTCATACTGAGAGACCCCAGAGAAGTGGTGTCCACACGGGAAACCAAGAAGAAAGCATCCTTTACTGAAGCAGGACTGTCTTCCTCTTCTGTGTTGCCACCCTGGGCACATTAGCTTAATAACGAGCTTTTTAGCAGATTTCAGTGAACAAGAAGCAATTTATTTGTCGTCATGGTGACAAAGAAGCCCTTCTGGAAAAGAGCGTTGAATGAAGAGAAGAAGGTTTATTGTGCAGAGCAATGAGGCATTCACTTGGAACATTAGCATCACACAAAGCAGACCATACAAGAGGTCTTGCTAACTTCTGGATGCATAGATGGATGCATTTTGGGTCCTTGCTTTCCCTGGAAAGGCCAAGAGAAGACTGGCACTTGGTGTTTTATATAAGATATTTGATGTCCAGCCCTGTTCCTAGATGATTCTGGGGGAAAGACAAAGGTTCCTTGTTGGTAGATGGCTGAACCTCACTGGTTGCATTTCTGATGGATATTTCCAGGGACTGAATTCTGAGATTCAACTGCCAATTTAACAAACCCCAAATAAGCCAAGAGCATGCATCTCAAAGTGTACTTTGTTCATTTATTTTGACAACTCTAGTGTTTCTTTAATTATTTATAACACTTCATACTCTACTGGAGTAGATTTTTGTAAAAATAATGAAGCCTTAGTAGTATAGCATCTACGATCAGATCTGCAGGGGAAGGGGGAGATAGGCAGTCACTCTCTGACGTGAGCAGAAAGTAAAATGTAGGTTGGAAGCAAATTCTTCACTAACAAGTTTTCAACCACCAAAGTAGAGATGGACAGACCTGTGAGATCCAGCACTGCAAGGGTTAAAAGGAGACTATTGGGATGAGGGTGGATTCCAGAAGAGCAGCTTCCTTCAGGAAATGGTGAATCAATGAAATCTGGATTTTTGCCCATTGTGTGTTCATCTTTGGGGTGCTGTCGATGGGAAATTAAGGTAGAGAAGGAAGTTATGGAGTAAGGTGCACAGGTTACTGCAGTTAGGTGAGAATGTTTTACTTGAAGCATCATCCTACATAAATTCTAAGACACCAGTAAGAAACACATTGGAACACTTGATTTTGCAAAATAGCCTGAATTTCCTCCTAACTCAGGCGCAATAAAATGTTGCAACCTCAGGATTCCCAGCAGAAAGGAAACACCTTTCCCCGGTCCCTTCCAGTGGCAAGGTTGAGGCCACACCTGTGCTGCTGCACAGCTTATTGCCTGGCAGAGGGTGCACCGGTGGGCATCTCAGGGGATACTCAGCTGGCTGTTTGCAGCCTCTACAACTTGCCAACGTTGGCCAGGGAGCCACTGCTGATGGGAAACTTGTCCTTTTTGCCCCCATTCCTGGGGGTGCTTCTTTCCTCCTTGCAGCACAACCCACCGTGGGCATCTGGACCCCCTGTGCTTGCCCCAAAGAGGTGGTGAAAGAGGCGAGCTCCCAAAGGAGGTGGTGTATCTCGCAGATGTCAGAGCAGGCTTCTAGTAGAAATCTGTCCCCAAAGCAGGACAGGAAAATATTGGAAGTGCTTGACTTTGGGTGAGGGGATGCTGTTTGCCACAACCCTCCCTCTGCCCAGAGCAGAGCACAGCGGAGGCCATTGAGGACCCAGACCTCATTGCCAAGAGGACTCTCTCCTTCCCACATGTGAGGCATGCGCTTATTGAAAAGAAAAGCTCGTTCTAACAGGCAAATGCTAGAAGAATGCAAAACCACAAAGAGTTTATATATTTAACTCACCCAAGGAATATAATTATTCTTTTTAATCAAGTCTATTCAAACCATTTATTACTTTATTCTTCCATTTCAATAGCAGAATGATTAAGATGGAATCTTAAAGGAATTCTTCACAACAATAATAAAGTCTCTTATCGCAAGAGGCAGTCTCTGCTCTGTCCTGCAAATTCTCAGCATTTAAATATTAAATATATTCAATATATCAAAAACCTCCATTTCACTCCTATAAAACAATTCAGAGGATATGAGGAAGAACCAGAAAGGGTCCCATTACAGTCTGCAAACAAATTCAAAAATGGAGAAAGCAAAAACTCCAGCATACACAATGAGCTGCAAATGTAACTCCTGCTCCAGAGGTCCAGTTTCATGGCAGAGTAGGCCTGGGGGATAAGGACATTATAATTTTGAAAACTAGTTTATTTCAGCATACGCTGTACGTTATATAAGAGCCAGACTTCTTCTTCTTGATTTGTTGTCATCTTGTTTTTCAATGCGCCATGCATTGGTAAGAGCAAACTTTCATTGGCATCCTGTCCAGGACACTTTTTTCCCAAGCCTTTCAGAGCATATAACAGAATAATAAAAACGTAGAAAATAGTGAGCTATGAGTAAAATCTCTGTCTTCTCCAACGTGACGGGTATCCCAGCAGTAAATTCACAGATGTTGCAGAGAAGTGCGAGGCACAGCTGGGCAAGTGCTGAGGGGCCACACAGGCAGGTCTGGCTGAGCCAGTCTGGGCGTTTGGGTATCCTGGCCCTTTTGGGATGGCTGTCAGGACACATGTCATGATCCTACTATATTTTTAGGTTCTTAATATGCTTAGCTTGCAAGATACAGGTCTTCTGCTGAGGTGGAGGCATGGTGGTTGTATTTTCTAGGCTAGTTTTTCCTTCTGCTGACTAGTCTGATGGCATGAGATGTATTTTATGTAATTCTAGAAGACGTCTTTTTGAGGCTTCAGTTACCAACATTTTATATCACATTACTTCAAGTATGGTTGATAAAGGCCTGAGTATTACTGAGTAAACAATAAATAATACTGGAATTTCTAAGTCTCTGAATCTAATTTATTAAATGGTTCCTGGAACCAGCCTCCATCCATGGCTCAATGGCCTGGCAAAGAGGTTTCAAAGCTGCGGTAAGTTTCAGGAGGCTGAAAGTGTTTCACTTCATCTGTGATACAATGGGAGTCCCAAACAAGCAACAGACATGGGAGGTCATCCCATGGAGTGGGCGTGACCAGGCCGGGACCTTCTCTGCTGCTTGGGACCTTCACTGACCAAGAGCACATGGCCATTTTCGGTTTACAGCACTCTGGGGATCTCATCCAAAGCATTGAGATGTCAAAGCCTTTGCATTGATCTTGATGGCCTTCTGGATCTGGCCTCTATAATCCCAGCACGGGATAATGTACATTATTTCCCCGTGCCTTTTTTCCCCAAAGGTTCTGAAAGCATTTTTAAGCCTTCATTGGCAGCTGTATCAAAGATCACCAAAATCACTGCTGCAGGGTGGTCCAATGCCTGCAGAAGATTAAGTCAGCTGGCTTTCCAGTGGCTCTCACAAGGAAGGGCATAGAGGAAGCTGAATGTGGTTGCTGGAACTGCAGCTGAGCCAGGGCACTCGGTCCCCCTTGGGAGAATCTGCCATCGGCACAAAGAGCCCAAAGTCTGGTCTGGCACCTTAATCCCTGCCCAGGCAGACATCTGAGGGTGAAGAACTACGGGTCTAAGCCCTTCACCATCCTGCAGGTGTGCCTGAGATCTCCCCAGCAAGTGCTGATCCAGCTCAGTTCCTCTTAACATTAACAGTTCCTCCTTAACTCCCTAGGAGTAGAGACTCTCAGACCACAGTCACTGCAGCAGCTCTAAATTTTCTCACCAAAGACCCAGCAAAGGAAATGTTACAGTTCGGGGGTTTATACCTTTGTTCATGTTTGCCCTACATGGATTTATTTTTGTCTGGAAGCAAGTGGAAGAGGCTGGCCTGGCCATGCAGAGAAGGAAGAAACATTTGGGGAGCAGTAGGTAGAGCTCTGGGTGGGCTGGGGGCTGTGATGGCCTCTGGGCAGGGCAGCAGAGGCTTTCCAGACATGGTGTGCACCTCAGCTTTCGGCAAAAATTTTGCATGCAAGCTTGCAGTGTTCCCATTAAAGTCTTCTCTGGCCACCTACATTTCCTTAGGACGGGATGATTTGTTCAGAGGGGGGTTTCCTGAGTGAGAGGGGTGATCGCTGAGAGCAGAGAGGGCCCCTTGAACCAGAATGTCTTTCTGTGGTTCAGGTGATATGAATAATATCAAACCAAATCCAACATAGCTACTCTACCCCACCTAGCATACAGCCTGATTTTGTGCAGACAAGGCACTAGCTGTGGCCTGGGATGTAAGGGCAGTACCTCCAGCAACCCTCAACCCATTGGAGCACCCATGAATAAATCAATAAGGGTCGGGTTAATAGGCAAACTGTGAGACCATGCGTTCCACCTGGGTGAGCAGGACTTTGAGTGAAATGAGAAATCAAACATTTCTTCAGTAATCTTTGCCAGGTTCCTTCCTTTTCTGTTATCATTATTGGTATTGATTTTTTACACAGTATTCAAGGTTAAGTAAACTGTGTCCACTGTTCAGCCTTGCTGGGTTAGGTGTGAAGGAGGCAGGCCTGGAGACAGATGTGGAGGTACACAGGTGTACAGCAAATTCCCTTTGCTCAGAGATCGTCTCCCTTCAGACCTTTTTGTACCCTCTCTGTTGGCAGCATCTTGACCTTGAAAGTTAGAGCCTTTCCTCCCTTTGCAGCTTTTGACTCAAAATCCTGACCTCCACTCCAGCTGTGTCTTTGGAGAGGTGCTTTGGAGAAGCATCAGAAATGCTCTGACTGAGACTCCTG
Source organism: Leptosomus discolor (assembly GCF_034619465.1). Classification (NCBI taxonomy): domain Eukaryota; kingdom Metazoa; phylum Chordata; class Aves; order Leptosomiformes; family Leptosomidae; genus Leptosomus; species Leptosomus discolor. Next base: position 4,237,915 of record NC_141407.1, on the reverse strand, counting down.
ATTTCTTTATTTATTTATTTCTCCCCTCCTCCTGTGCAGAGCTGGGACATGCTCTCCAGCGAGGTCCTAGGCAGGGACATGTCCACACCATAGGGCACCCCACCAAGGCAATCACTCAAAATGCCCAAAAGCACCAAGAGATGCTGGAATCTGCAACTCTCACGAAGTCAGTCACTTCCTGCATGAGAAATCTGGACTACAATCACAGGCGATGTATGGGAGTAGCATGAGCCCCTTTGTTCTGCACTTATGTCTGGGGATATTTTCCAGCAAGTTTTGTTCCAGAACGGTAGAAATTAAATGCAAATTTTTGTTCTTCCTCTCAGGAAACAGCAGGGATATGTCTGGGTGGGAGGGAGCTTTGAGAGGTATGTGAGAAGGAGTAGGGGGCTCAGAGGTTTGGTGTACCTGCAGTCTGAATGGGTCTGCTTCTCTCTGGTGGGACAGGCAGAGTATTTAATGAAAAATTAAATCAGGCTATAAAAAGGGCTGAAACACTTCTTGCTCCTGCTGGCATCAACGGGAGATCTGGGTGTTTGACGCTTGCTTCTAAAAGCCAGAAGAAATGGTCCCGACGTGCATTCTGTGAGCCTGACTCCAGCCTGAAGTTTTCCCTAGTGAAAAGCCCCGACTTGGGCTCCAAAGCCGGTCTCCGTGGGCACTGCTGTACTGATGGGGAAGGAGGCTTTTGTGGCTGTGATGTGGTCGGCTGGGAGCTGCAGGATGTTGGCTTCTTCCACCTGATTGTCCATGTGATCAATGGTAATTGCAGAAGGGACCCCACAGGGCTGGGATGGAGCAAATTCCTTTTACCCGCGTCCACCACAGGGGCTCAAAAAGAGCCTTATAGTGGGGGAAGCAGCACCAGACACCCACCCACCCTTCCCCAGCCAACTGCAGCCCCTTGCACTGCCCCTTTCACCAGCCAATTCTCAGATCCCAAAAGGGGTGGGGAACCCAGATGGATCCTGAGTGCTTGCCCATCTCTACACCAAATGCTCTATTATTATTAATGATTATAATGATAATTCAGCCTATTACTGTTGTTACTGTTCCTGGGAAAAAAAATAACTCCCAAACCTGGATATAGTTATGAAATTTTCTTTCGGCCTCTGTAAGATATTTCCAAGTAATTATACAAAGAGTAGAGTTGAAAAAGAGCTGTGCACAATTGTCATAAAATGTAATTAATTTTGAGTAATTCACAATGGAGAAAAAGTGCTGTAGAGAGTAAATTGGACAGGAGACTTCTGTGCTGGGGAGATGAGGTTTTGAAAGGCTGCTGACTAATACAGCACTGACCTGAAAGCAAATCCTTACATTCATGCTGGACTGGCTGTTTCCATGACAACAGTTGTTATTAGTAACTGAAAATGTATTGCTGTTACGAGTGGCAGCATATTTTTTTCAGTTGAATTCAAGAGCAGCTGGGTATTTTACTCATGAAGATAGAGTGCTCAGATCGCTACAACACTAATGTTGTGTGCTGCACCTCTCATAATACGAACCTTATACTTACGCATGATACAAAGAGATGTGTGGATTGCTTTAGGGAAAAGACCTCAGAAGGCATAGCGTAAATGGCAACTTGTATCAAAGAAATCAAAAGAAAATAACCGTGGTCATCACTGTGCTTTAAATTAACTCTTTAGTGAAATTCCCTGGGGATTCAGGCTGACTGGAGTGTTCAAGTAACAGGTAAATCCTGTTAGCAGCTAAGCAAGCTAGCCTGACATCCCGAGATGTAATGCCTGCCTCCTGAGAGGCACTGAGGACATCTTACCCTTTAAATTGAGCTGCTTCTCATGCACTACTCCCTCTTGTTCCTGTCCTGAGAGCAGAAATTTTTATGATCTTTGAGGAACCAAACTTGCAAAGAAAAACTCTCGCCTGGTTCAAACCTGTGCAATGCCACTGACTTTAATAGCATCCCCCTAATTTTTCCTGATGATGAACAAGACCTCATATCAAAGGGCTCGGGGCTGAGCCAGAGCCACTACCCTCCCAGTGAGCTGGTTGTGCCAGTTGTCTTGGCCTCTCTCCAACTCACCACCCCTCGACAGTAACCAAAATGCTGTGGTTGGACACCAATGGCAGCTAAACCAATTTAAGTTCCATCTGTGGCTGTTGCAGTGGTATATATTTCAGGTGCCCGCTTCTGGATCCTGTGAAGGGAGTGTAAATCTTTGCACTGGCATAAGTGAGAGAGGTGTATAGCCCAGGAAAATATCAGTTGTCAAAGTTGCTCATGTAGGCACAATTATGTACGTTATATTGTATGAATGAGTCTGCGAATAGCAATAACGTATTCAGGAAGCAAATAAGTTACAATCCATAATCAAAAAATGTTGCAAATTACATCCTTAATAGATTACATTTATAATCTACTTGAAAGAGATCTTTAGGCACTTAATTGACATATTCCAAGATAGCTATAACATATTGGCTAGTTAGATACCAATTGACATACTTATTAAATATCAATTAGCGCATTCCATAATTTGGTACCTAATTAGCTTGCTATAGCTATTCTATCAAATGCCAATTAAATGCTTGAAATTTCTTACAAGTTGGCTGTACTAAGATAATAATTAAGAATGCATTGCTTAAGTCATTTTTAGTTAATTACATGGCAAACTAATTTTGGCTACACACATTAGACCTTTCAATAAATCCCTCTTTATCAATCAATTGGTATCTAATGAACTCATTATTCTTTTTGCTACATCTGAATGAAAAGCTGCATTGCCATTCTGCTGGTTGCTGTATTTAGGTGTATCTCAGCATGGATGTGGGGCTCCATGTGCCTCCCACCCCAAGGTCTCTAGTAGGGATGTGAAATGCCCTGTTCCCAGCCTGGGGAGCAGTTCCTGTCCACCCGTCCATGGAGGCAGGAGCCCTGTGGAGTCTGGGGAGAGGATGGGCATGCAGGAGTCACTGTTGTCCCCCCTCTGCAGCGTGGAGGGCTCAGCACCAACCCACCTCATGGCAGCTGCACACAGACTGGTGTGCAAGAGCCATGGTGCCCGAGAAAGAATTGAGAGGCATGAGCTTGTGCTAGGAGGAAAGGGCCAGTTCTCTGAGGCTGCTCCGTGGTGTGGGAAACAAGAGGGTGGAGGAGGCTTGGAAGGGTTGGAGCTCCTTCAGGTGAGATGGAAGAACATGGTAGCATGAACTTGTGCTGAGCCGACGCAGGAACATGTCTCCCTGAGGTCCCTATGGCAGCAGAGCACCGCTGAAAAAATAAAAATAGCACTCTGTGTTGATGTCTCCTCTCTTTTCCCTGGCAGTTATGAGTCAGCTGTCTGATTAGGCTATTGCCGTATGTGAAGCATGTTTTATGTCGGAGGAATTTATTGCATTAAGGCAGGCAAGTTTTTTGTGTACTTGTGGATGTGGTGACCCTATGGATGCAGTGTTATTTGTTGGAGGGAACTGTACAGTGCCTGCCCTGTTCCAGGGACTCACAGTGCTCAGTGGGGCAGCTGTGGGTCCTACTGTGGCTGAACTGTCAGCATGGCCCTGGGAGCCCTCTGGGGGGCTGCTGGCTTTGAAAGGCAGGTTGGAAGTCTGGCTATGGACTGCAGTGAATATGATATGTGGTAAATTGCAACACACATCACTCCAAGATGGTGTGAGATGGCTTCACATTTTCTGCGAGGATATGCAGGAGATACAGCCCATGACTCTGCTCTGAACCCTCTCATTGTCTCTCATTTTGACTGTAAATAAACAGACTTCTAGTGCCCAGCATTTTGCCCATAGGTTCTAGCCTTCTTTTTAATTACTTTTAATAAATATAATGAAAGACATGCCAAAATACCCATATTTCCTATTTTCAAGTTTTTGCTCACATGTATGTTTGATGTGTACAAGCTTCATTTAGCAAAGTGATTTCAATGAAGTGGAGAGCGATTTTTCAAAATGGTGTGGGATGCCTGAGTTTCCTGTGGGCACTCAGAGAGTGTTGCATCCCGCTGCAGAACGTGTCTCAGAATGCTGGTGGAGGTGACCTGGGGCACAGGGAAGGGACACGCACAAGCCCAGGAGGATTGGAATGGGTCTTCCTCAGCACTGGATACAATCAGCCTGGGTATGCTGTTTTCTATTCCCCAGGGACCACCCGCTGTTTGTCCTCCACACCAGAGACCCATTCAAGCAATGTCTCTGTGGAGCGACAAGACTCATGCCCCTTCATCCCTGTGCAGAAGTGAGGGTTTGTGTGCTCGTGCTAATAGGATGGGGAAGAGCAATTCACTGTGTGGGGCTTGACAACTACATTTTTTACATCAAGCAAAGCCAGAAGCTTGAGCAAATGCCTTTGTGGTGACAGAATGAAAGGGCTGCACAATTTTTCCTTCATTTTGACATAATGAAAAAAAGCTTTTGACAAAATCCATTCTGCCCTTTGAATGAAGTTATTTGTTTGACTAAATGCACTGACTCCATCCAAATTATTTATTAGACTTGCTTGACATTGCAGGCAACCTGGATTCCCGTAGGGCTGGGGGCAAGAGGTGGGCTCTGGATTAAACTCATCAACTGATAACAAGGCAAACCTGGTAAAGAGCTGCTTTTTACTTAAAAAAAGAAGGGGGGTGATCCAGCTGCTGTGTATCTTGCAGGCTCAGTCTGGGACACTCAGGTTGGGCTATTTTCTTCCCACAGGTCCATGACACTATCAATAAAACTCATCACTGGGTACCTCTACTGCTATGGTTGTCACCATCAGTTTTGCACTAGATCAGGACTCAGGAAAAAAAAAAAAAAAAGACTGATGCACTGGAAGGATTCCAGTTCCTCTCCCTGTGGGCTTAGAAGAAGTAAAGAAAGGAAAAGAAATTTCCACTGAAGACAGAGGAAAAGGAGAAACAGGAAATAAATAATTTGAGAACATGTAGTAGAACAGAAAGGAAAATCAAGAGAAAGGGCTATATAAAAGAAAAAAGCACAGCTAGCCAAAAGGCTGCCACAATTACAAAGAGGATTGGGAAAGGCCTCACAAAAAGGGGTTAAGTAATATAGAAGGCATGAAGAAGGCAGGGAAAGGACAGTAGGAGTGGGAACCATGCTGAACATTATTGAGGAGTCCTTGTGTCCCCCTATTACGTTTGCGGAGTTGATGTGACCCGAGAGCAAGAGTAGAAGCCAAGTCAGTTTGTGTTTGTGCTGGTTCCCCAAGAGCCTGCATCATCTTCCCTCTCCTACAGTCCCTGCTATCCTCTCGATTTCAGCATCAAGGCAGCTCTGCCAGCTCTGCAGAGTGCCCTGAGTGGGGTGCAGGGACACATGACCCTGGAGACAAAGCAGAGGGTGCAGTGCTCTTAGGCACTCACTGCCCAGCTGGTAGTGTGCAGGAACCAAGAAAACCTGAAGAGCTGTAGGAGCTGAGGGCACTAAGAGCATGTACAGCCAGAGCTCAGCAGCAATTTGTGGACTGAGTCCTCCGACAAGCACTCACTGCTGTACGGCCATTGAAGATCCCTGGGGTGACCCCTGTCCTGGGACTTCCCACCATGCATTGGGCCACTGACTGCAAGGCCCACGCTGTTTAACATATGGTCCTGGGGCATTCGTCACATCTGATATGCCAGGGCCTGCTCTGCCAAGGGAGTTCGTCAACACTCACTCAACCTACCAGCACAGTAAGAAGGAGAACTGCCAGTCCATAAAGCCTTGGCAAGCACTGCGTGACTCACGACTACATGAAGAAGATTCTGAGACCCCAAGAACTGTTTCAATTTTACACCCTGGCACAGCGATACAGGTTCGTGAAGATCTCATGAAGACCAATGTTTCTTTCTTGGTACAAAGAAAAGCATTTAACCTGCGTTTTTTGGGAGACATGCTTGCTGTTTGGAGAAGCCAGCAGCCCCTGCTAGAAGCTGCTCTCTTTCCCTGGACCAACAGAAATGACTTCTCCAGCAAGACACACCTGCATCTTTATTGCTTTTCTTCTCTTTCCACAGCTTGGGCAAAGGAGGTCCAGAGAGATACGTTTTTTAAAACACACCTAGAGTATCCACTGGTAACACGGGCACAGCTTCAAAGAGCTGATTTTTTGAAGTCATGCACTGAAAAATCTTCAAAACATGTAGAAGCTCAGCAAATCAGGGTCAAAATTCCACAGTTCAGACAAAGCCATTTCTCTTGGTTTCCTGTCCTCCTCATTCCCTACTGCCCACCCTTTCAGAAAAAAAGGGCAGCAATGGAAAGATGACATCTATTACTGGGAGACTTCCATGTTCTTGCAGTATGTTGTTTTCAATCAGTGTGAAGCAGGGAGTGACAGGGAATAAAAGAAAATATTTACCATTTTCTTTAGTTTTATGTCATATGTAAATATAGTGGGTTAAAGCCTTACAGGAGCAGAGACCTCACTTCTGGCCCCTCTTGTGGAGCAAGGAACAGAGAGGTCTGGGCCACTCTACAGTCTCCAGTTGGCCCCTATGCAAGTGACTCATCTGTCACATCTGCTGGAGAATGAGAGCAAAGTGCATTGTCCAGTCCTTTTCTGCATCTCTGCTCTGGAATAACTTCGGACATTTCTGTTGAAGCTTGATACTGAGGAAATACTGCCTGTGTATGTGAAACTGTATAGAGGGGAGATCTGTCCCCTGTAGCTGTTGGGGAGATGGCTGGGCCTTTAGCCAGGAGAGAAATCCCTAGGCAAGGCAGGGGAGGTACAAAAACTTTTATTTAGGATTCTCTGCTATAGACATCCTCGATTATTCACTGTTTTCACATTTGTGTTTCTCCTTTTCCCGTGAAGCTACCTACTTTCTTCCTCCCTCCTTCTTGCCCACCCTCCCTCAGGTAGTGGTACTCCACAGGTTTGTGAGGGCGTGCTTAAATTGAACATGACTTCCAACCAAAGATGTGATTTCTCTTGGAACTGAGATGATAACAGATCATTCATACATGCATGATGCCTGTTCAGCCTCCATGCTGATTTTTCCTAGTGCGTAAGGTCTTCTGTTGGGTTCCTTATGAGCAGACATTTCCAGGTTTTCATAATGAATAAGACAATGGAGAGGACCAACCAGCCCCAGGCAGAAGTCCTCCCACTGGGACCCTGATGATGATCCCACCAGGGCTCATGGTGTGCCATGTAATTGGGTTATGATTGGAAAGCCCATCCCACAGCATTTCCTCCTTAACCCGAGGATCAATTAGTTTGCAGTCCTGTAGCTTAGGGATTCATTAATTTAAAACCCCTTTACTGGTCAAATGCAACCACTGTAGGGCTGGGCAAGGCTTTCCTGCATGAGTCTCCTTGGGTAAGGAGAGAGCCATGTGCCTCCTGCCAACACTTTCAGAACAGCCGTCAAACTGGGTCAGTTTGTCAGAGCTCAACATCAGAAAGGTGGATTTTTCTTGGCAATTTGCCTTCAGCTTCCCGAGCAGAGCAGGGCCCAGAAGGAGGTGAATGACCAGAAAGCACAAGAGCCCAGACCTGAACACAGGACTTGCCCAAGCAACAAGGCATTTTGCCACAGGTTAAGCACCTGAGCCAAAACTGTCAGGCTGCAACTTTCCCCTCTGCTGTTCCATGGCTGCTACCTACCACTGGAGCTGCCTGTACTCTGGCACTTTTTTATTTGAAATTGTACCCATACCTGCCTGACCTGGTACAGCGTTGAAGAAGTCATGGTGATGCAGGAACAAGGTGTTCCTCTGCTGCCGCTGGGTGCTCCGCCAGCAGACACAGTTGGCTCTCCCCGAGGCGCTCTCACCTCTGCAACACTCCTGCCAGGCACGGTTGGAGGATCCGTGTGGTGTTTAAAACTTGGCAGCCATTGCAACAGCCAAACCCAAGTCAGTTGTCTGCCTTTTCTTGGGCAAGAGCTGTTCTGGCAGTCTACATGAAAAAAGTGGGCTGGGTGGAGTGATCGTTCATCTAGGTCCTTTTCTGTTTAATGTGACTTTTTCCATCGACCAAGCATAAATTTTTACCCCTATTTATTTGCGTCCCTCACTGACTTGTCCTGAGCTCAGTCACTGTCAGTGGAAACTACTGACATCTGAAATGCTGACTCTGAGATTAAAGAAACTAAACTAACATAACCAGCCACTCATGCACCGCATGGAGGCAAACAGCCCTCTCCCCTTCTCAGTCTTTCTTGCTGCTTGGTGCTTTTGTGGTGCTTCTCAGCTGGGGTTTCACACCTTTGTGTTAATGGCTTCTGTACCCCTGCCTGGTGGTGGTGGGTGGCCGGGGCAGGCTGGGATGGGCTCATGCACTAGCAGGTGACCTTGAAGTTACTTTTTCTTGAAATCAAGGATTGTGTGTCACAGGGAGCGGGATGTTCCATTTACGTAAGGGGAAAAATGAAATCAGTCTGTTTTGCGGCTCTGCAGTTACAGGAAGGGGACAGCTCCTCTCCCCCCAGCAAAAAACCCAGCCGTGCTGTGGCCCAGTGTCACATTGACTAAACCTGAGAGCAGAAAAAGCAGAAAATCTGTGGAAATTACCAGGCAGAATGAACTGGAGGAAAAGTGCAACTTTTCATATTTGACTTTGGTGCGAGGATCCTGTTATGGGAAATATTTGCCATGGTGCTATTAATAAAACCTGCTGAACCAATATCGAGCTACTAAAGAGTTATCCTGAACATTAATAATCAGATACAGCATAATATTTAATCTAACAGTTTAGTCTGTAACGGGGCTAGCTGTTCCTTTGCTTTTAATTACAGCTTTCACTTTAAGCTAACTGTACAAATTGGCGAGATTTATGAAGCATCACTGAACACCATACCTCTGCCTGCCTTGTGGCTCTACAATTAAAATACTCATTTTTGAACACTAGATTTGTTTAATCCACTAAAGAACCCTTGAAGTCATTTGGACAAATATTTTAGCCTTCATTCCTTTCTGAATGAACATGGGGACATGGGAAATCGAAACCTGTTCAAAGCTGGTGCACAGCAATGACTGTGGAGCTTTGTCTGACTCCTAAAGGACAACAAAAAGACCTTCAGTATTTGCCATCTGTTTGGGACAAGATGGGCATTTCCACTTGTTTTTCATTGATACATTCTGGTTTTGCCTCATGAGCAAGTCCATAGCTTCTGTAAGCAAGTTATTGCAAATCTATGGGTAAGTAGCTGCAGCGTTGCTAAGAAAACCAACATCACATTAGTGAGTAGGACGCAGGACTCCTGTCCAGGCTGTCTGAAGACTTGACGTTTCTGTGGGTTGGTGCAGTGCCCACTTGGTGTTGTGTTTTGAAGGCTCTGTTGTTGGAGCACCACACAAACATGGAATACAAATGTTGTCTTTACCTTACAAAAGAAATTATTCCCCATGATGAGAAGCATGGCCGGTTTTTCCTTAGGAGATTTAGTGATACTTAGCTCCCTATCAGGAAACAGTTCTATCTAAATCTCCACAGTGAGTTCTTCAGACAAGCCTGACTGTCTTCCTCTCCCTCTATCCTTACATAGAAGTTTGAAGTTGGAAGTCTCTGGTTTCCTTTTCTGCATTCTCCCGGTAGTCCAGTTGTGGAAATCAGGCAGCTTCATGTAAAGGCAGTCTGGGTTTGAGTCCTACCCAAATTGGCTTTGGCTCACATATGGTCTCTACTCTTAGGTCTGACCATGTGATGAAGACAATCTTTGATGCATAGGAGTTACTTAAGGAAAAGGAGCACTGCAGTGTAATTTTTATCAGGGCTGAAACTGAACAACATTGCCTTGGAACAAAGCAGAGCGAGAAGCTGCATCTCCTGGTATGGGCAATGGGAGATGATGTGTCAGCCCTGATGTAACACTGGCAGAGCAGGCAGTTGCCCAGGGCAGCAGGCTGAAGCACCGGCGTATGCACACATGGAATGCTCCAGGGATTGTAAAAGCTGCTCCACACCCTTAACAGCTCCAAAGTGAAAACGGATTCATCGCCTCCAGCACTGCTTTCTGCAAAGACAGGTGGAGAGGAAGCTCTTTCCCTTCTAGCATCACCTCTCCATCCTTCCTAGACCCCTCCTCACTTGCAAACATCTTCCCCACTTTTACCCTCTCCTTCAGAGCTGACTGGGAGCTCAGCTGGCCCCACATGTTCCCCGGGGCTGTGTCCTCTTTGTGCATACCCAGCACAGCAGCCGCCCTGTCCCTGCATCGTATGACCTGGCATCATGGCTCCTTGCATCTCTGTCATGTCTCTCTAAGTTTCATTTCTGAGCAGGGTACCCTGTGTCTGTGAGGAAATGAAAACTAGAAAGAGTGATTTCCAGTCCCAGCAGCCCCCTCACACGGATCCTTTCTCACCCAGCCCACCTCCGCCTCATCCTGCGAGGTGGGAGGCTGACTCAGCTTCTGCCGGTCTCCTGCTGCCCACAGGGTCCCTCCCGCCTCCCCCTGGGGACTCGAAGGGGAAACCTCCCGGGGCAAGTGGTGGGGAAGTCATGCCTGTGGCCACCCGAGACCAGGCAGGTCTGCAAAAGCCGCGTGTGCTCGTGCTGGCACTTCATGTCAAGGGATGTCACCGTCACCAGCAGACAGCATCAGTGCTGTGCGGCTGCCGTGCTGCCTTTGCACTGTGCTGCCCGCTCTCCTGCACCCTGTCTTGCTCCTCTCCCTTTCAGACCTTGCTCTTTTCTGTCACTCCTGTTTTCAGTACTTTTACCCCTCTTTTCTTTTTTTTCTTGCTCTTCTCCTGAGGAAGTGAGGAATGTGTTTGCCCTTGAAATGCCCCTTTCCCTGCTGATGAGGCAGTGTGTGCCCTGCGGGTGAGGGTCTGGATCAAGGATCGCACTGTTCTTTGCACCCACTCTGAATCTCTCTGCCATCAACTATGGTGGGCAACCTGGAAGGTGCAAAGAACAGAGAGAGCAGACCCCATGCCATCTTCCCAAGTTGGAAGTCTTTCCAAGTGACGCTGCTGTGGATGGCAGTGGTTATCTTCATGGCAGAGGGCTGAGCTATTCCAGTTCAGCTAACTCTGGACGACTGAGGTGGATTCCTGTGTGTCTTCTATAAAGGACCTCAGGCCTCACCTGAAGACACTGAAAGTTGAAGGAACACCTCTTCCTGTGGGAATTTGTCCCAGTGCTTTTAATTGCAGTCTCTCTTGAGAATGGGTGCCTTGTTCATAAGTTGAAAATGTCCACATTCAGCTTCCAGCCTCTTTTTCTTGTTCTACCTTTCCTTGGCAGATGTGCAAGTGCTTTAGTACCAGACATTTCTATTCCAAGTTAATTTTTATTCTTTGTTTTGCTAATGACTTCTATAAACCTCTCATTTCAAGAGATTTTCTCTTGCCCTATTAAGATTTATTTGGCTGTTTTCAGAACATTTCAACATCTGATTTAAAGTATGGATGCCAGAGCTCTGAACAGTTTGGCCACACTAGATTCAGCAGTGCTGGGAACAGAGGTAAAAGTAGAGCCTCTCTCTCCCTCCTTCCTCCACTCCCTGTCAGAGACACTCCATGTGCTGCTGCAGAAATTCGTGTTCAAGTGCTTGACCATGCTCCAAAGAAATTTGGCTTTGGGAAGATCCTGCTTGGAGTTCCTCTTTTCCAGACTGGCTCTGTGCTCTTCTCTTCCTGTGCAACTTTGCATTCTGCTGCATTAAAATGCTTTCCTTTCCTTTCTTTTTTAAGCAGGCCCTGTTTTTTTTTTTAATGGTTCAACCATGGTGACCCAGATGGCTCCATATGACTCTGTGAGACTGGGACTCTGCTACGCACCAGTTCACCAGCCTTTGTCTGATCTGCAGGTCTGATCAGAAGGACTCTTACAGTTACCTCCAGGTCTTTGATGGAAGGACTGGAACTGGACAGCCCTGTGACTACCAGCATTCCCCACATGTAACCACTAAACATCCTTCCTTCTCGCCATCCCCATAGTGACTCCTCTCTGGCAGCTGCTCAGCCCTTTACTCTGCCTGCTCTGCATTGCAACATCACAGAGTTACTTACAGTGCCGAGAGTTTCAGTCTTGCAGTGCCTGGCACCTTGGCAGGCAGGTTAGCTATCTCCAACACATGGGAGAAGACCCACTTCAGGCACAGGATGGAGGTTATTCTTCAGTTATTGTTAGAAATCATCCTGGAGTCAATCAATGACAGCAGACTTATACATGGGGTGAGACTAGGAGTCTCCAGCAGCTGAAGGCAGCAGCGTATCAGCTCATATCAGACAGCACTGCCTGAGACAAAGAGTGTGAAATTAGCTATTGAGTATAAAACACAGAAAGGAGGGGGGTTTTATGCAGGTTATGACCTGGAGTAGAAACCCTGGGGTTTTTTCGGTTCTTTTCATAGTTTTTGTTATGTTCACGAAAACCATCCTTCCACTCTGTCCTGGAATAAGGACACTGACAGCGGCTGACAAACATCCCGAGTTCACGTCTGATCTGGGATTACCCAGCTTTTCCCTGGTCTGGCACATGAAATTGTAGCTATCTTCAGAGCACATGGGAGAATCTGGGGATCACATGAGATGAAGCAGGCTCAGCCTGCTTCATGTTCAGCCCTGGGATGAACACAGCACAATGTAACACTTTATGTTGCACTTTATGTCCATTGGTTTCGTCCAAGAGAGTAAAATGCTGATCATCCAGCTCATCTTTGAACAAAGAAGCATTCCTGAAGCACAGTATGGACAGGATATCTGTTCCATGTGCTCAATGAGCTCCCCCATCAGCTCTACCTGTCCACTGGCTTTACTTCTTGGTACAGAAGCCCTATCTGAATGGCTGTGCACCTTCATGAGTGAACCACTAAAAAAGAAAAGATATTGGTTATAGATGATCATGCTGATTTAATTAAAACAGGATCTGGCCAGCACTCAAACATGCTAGAGTGGGCAGGAAAAGGTAGAGTCCATGTGTGCATATCGATTTCAGTAGTAATACCTCCCAGTGAAGCTCAGGAAAGAAGAATACAAGACGAGATTATATATCTAAATGGCCTGCATGAATAGCTAGAAGTATTCTGGAAGATAGCAGGTTAATACAGGATTTGCAGCATGATAATAAGAATAAAACATAGTCATAGGAGTAGTTAAGCCCTGGAGTTGAATGAACATCTAGCACTGTCCATCTACATCATGACTGGGGTACAAGCAGAAACAAAAGAAACAGTTTCAGTTCTCCAGTGCTGGAAGACACTGAGAGAGTCCTCCACTGTTGATACAGTGTGCAATGCCCTCCCAAAGCACTGGTTATCAATTAAGGTTTCTGGAGAACATCTTGGAAGTTCAATGATGTAAGTTGTGGCAGGACTGAAAAGAAACAATGAGGAAAGGCTGTGTCTTGGTTTGAAAGACAGGTGTCTGCTGAGGAAGGCAGGAGCCTCCCTTGAAATGGAAAAAGCAATCCCCTTCCCTCCAAATTATTATAATTTTGAAATTAAGGGGCCTTCAGGCAAAGATATGGGGAATAGGAATAACAGTTCTTTACTAATATATATATATATATATATATATATATATATATATATAATACAAGGCAGGAAAAAAAAAACCAGCCCACTGGTTTACACTGACAGAGTCAGAACTACAACCTGACACCCTGTTAGGGGGGCAGTAGCAGTCCGATAAGATGCTGGCTGCAGCCCTCCTGAAGCGATGGATGTAGTTCTGTGGAAGCAGCGATCTTGTAAAAGGGTCTGGCCTTCCTCCGAAGGTCCAGTGGTCGGTAGGTACCTCTTGTCCTCTGGAACTCCAGTGGGGGGGAAAAACTCCTCTGGGAATCCAGTGGAAGAAGGCTGCTAGGGTGTTCGAGATCTCAGTTTTTATTTGGCATGGACTGCTTGGCTCCTTCCCCCCCCCCCCCCCCCGGGTGGAGCATCTCACACTGGGATGGGGAGTCGTGAGGCAGTTCCTTGATGGGCCATTAACAGGAGATAGCCCAGGAGCGAGTTATCGATGGGTCAGGCGATAAGGCATTGTTGTGCCCATGAACAGGAGATAGCCCAGGAGCGAGTTATCGATGGGTCAGGCGATAAGGCATTGTTGTGCCCATGAACAGGAGATAGTCCAGAGGGGGGAGGCAGGGAGCACCGCCCCACCTGGTCTCAACAGCTCCTGAAGATGGTAATAGAATATTTTTTGGGGGCACATCTTACATTGTAACCTAGGACAGGCAGAAATATTGGCATGACACATTGCACCTTTAATGAGGTCGTAACCACAAGTAGCTGGGGTACATACAATGAACAAAACATCAGTATTGATGCATCCCTGCTCATTATATTTGCATTCTTGTACCTTGAGAATGAAGCTCTCCAAAGAGGACTCTGTTGACCTAGGGGTGGGCAGGCTGCTGGAGAAGAAGAAGCAACAGGTGTACACAGTCTCAATTTGTCACTGAACCCAAAATGGCAACGCAGTGAAAACTCATTATAAGTCTGTGGAAAAAAGACCTGGTACAAGAGTCTTGGGGGAGACTGCCACACATATAGGCTGATGCAGACTGGAGAAGGTAATTACATATGTAAGTCTGTGTTATTTCCATAAAGGAATGATATGACCAACTGAAATGTTGGAAAGAAAGCATAGTTATTCCATTATTAAAAAAAACCCATTTATATAAACAAGTAAGTCTCTCAAAGGATATGATTTGGGCCACAAAAAAGAAGTAGTAGACTAGAGGGAGAAATAAGAGTAAATTAAATTTCAGAACAATTTGAACATCTCATCATAGTGTGTGCAATTATTATAAGACCAGAAGCAGTCTTGGAAGGTGTTGGTTTCCCTCTCTTTACTGCTACAAATGTGCTGTGTGACTTACAAAAGAAGTAAGTCACACTATTCCCTTTTGCCTTCTTCTGACTCGTTAACTTGGAAGGACCAGTGTTTTCTGCCTGACTCCACTGAACCCCTTCAAGGGGGAAAAGATTTTTCCAAAAAAATATTCTTTACAGGAAAAAATTTGTCTTTGTGGAGACTAAGGATAAGTTTTGATGTATCTTGTGCATAAAAAAGTCTTTTGGAAAAAATATAAGAAACATTTCTTGATAGTCTTCAAGTAGAAGGTTTGGTTTCAAATTTTAGAAGTACCAAAATCATGAAGGTTTTTATTAAGAAATACAAAATAAAGAGAGTCACAAAATACTTACGAAGTTAGCTAGTCCAAAGTGAATCCAGATTCCCAATATTTGAGATTTTGACTTTTCCATCAGTTCTGTAATCTGCATACCAAGGAGTCCTCGCTCAGCAGGGAGTCCTGACATTGTGTAGGAATGTGAAAGCTCAAGGGTGAGCAATGGGACCTGCTCTGTAGTCATCCATCCGCAACTTCCCTCCAAAGCCTGTAAAAAGGAAAATCCATGGTGCCTTGGAAGGAAATAGGTAAGGAGGTCAGAGAAGGGAAGAACAAGGACCAGGTGACCATGTTGAGAAGTAGTGTTTTGAAGGCTCACAATAGAATTTAGAACTCCATCAACCCAGAACCGAATCAGCGAAAGGGGTGAAAACACTCTCCCTTTGGACTGTGCTGTGCCCGTCTGATCATGCAATGGGACATATGGAACAAAAAAGTGCGTGCCTTTCTCTACAACTCAGCAGGGTACTCAGGAAGGATGGAGAGATGTTTTGGATTGACTTCCATCACCACGACTTGCCTCTACAAAATATTCCTAAGTTGGAAGAATTTTTTTTCCCCAAACAAGTGAGAAAGCACAAGAAAAGGCCCCAAAAGGGCACCTTTAAAGACAATAAGAGATTGAGTCTTTTGGTTGGTTTTTTTTTGCAAAGCTCTGAATGAGACATTTGCGTGGGTATTCTGTTCTCAAGCACATAAAAGGGAGTAAAGACTTGAAATGTGAGTGAGAGCAAAGACAGTGGAAAATAATAGCATAGGCCAGTAGCCCACACAGACTCCACGAATTATCACTGGTGTCTGCTGCAAACAAAGAAGTCACTAACAAACCATGCACGGATCCCGCCATGGAGCTAGAAAGTCTGTGTTTTCATCAAACTCTGCCATTGCTTCTTTCAGAAAGACAAGGTTTCCCCATCTCTGCTCCTCATGACTACTCACGCAGCCACCCTATCTCTGTTGCTGCAGGACCATCCCTGGCAAACCCATCTCACGCATAGGCACATGAGCGTTGTCTAGAAACTGTGCCACAAATTGTAGAGATGAATTGCTTGTGCTTCAGCTTCTGGGTGGAAAACGCACATAGAAGACAGCCCGTAAAATTGGCGTGCTCTTTCCATTTCCTCTCTCACTTAAGCTCATTACCCCTGCATGTGTCTCCCTGCAAACTGTAAATTAGCAACTTGCCAAGGTGAAAAACGCTGCCCAAACCACGAGAATGGATGTGGTCCAGACAGCCCTGCTGCTACCATCTAGGGACTTGCGTCAGACTCAGTTGCAATGAGATTCGATCCCAAAGTGTTTGCAGGCATCAGTGCCCTGGGGTCTTCTGAAGTGCCTGTGCAGGTTTCCAGAGTGCTTAGGGAAGAAAAGTTTCTCTAGGTCAACATTAAAGCATGTGAATTTATGGTGTCTGAGTTAGGAGAACTTGGAAATCCAGCATTAAAGGAAGCTGAAGTCTAACACTACTGTGGAGAGAGTGAACTCAAGACTATAAAGGAGGTTTCAGAGGCTACAGCCAAGAGGAGGTGTCAAAGGGAACTGGATGCACACATTGCATTCCCTCTCCTACACACATACATGAGCTGCCAGGGATGTGGTAGGAAAACTCCTTCGCTGTGCAGCACCTGGGCTGAGCCCCCAAACTCTCAGAGAATACAAATGCATCTTAAGACTCTTTTATTAACACTTCAATGCAGGAAGCAGATTTGGTTTCATTTTGATACCATCCCTCCACCATCACTCCTTTCTTCACAGAAGCTTTGAAAGAAGGCATTCTGTTGTTAAAAAAACAAAAAAACAAAAAAAACCCACCAAAAAACAAACCACAAAACACCAAAAAATAAGTTAAAAAGGGAGAAAATAATTTTAAAGGGTAAGAAATATGTATTTACTTAGTGACTAAATGGACTACTCAAAAGAAAATGGATTGAAAGCTTTGCTGGGTTGGGATGGGATTAAGTGAGGGAGAAAATCAACAATAACAGAAATGCCTTAATGAACAACAAGGCATACTGAAAGTCCTCAAGAACTCTCTTACAACAGGCCTGGGTTGTTTCATTTTCAGACCTGTGGCAAGAAAGAAGGGTACACAAGAGCCTGTAACTCAATACAGGGACCCAATTGCCGGCATGCGGCAGAGTGCAGTTGCAAATAGGTCAATCAACATTATCTTCATAGCTTTTATCTTCGAAGAATGGACTTAGGATGTCTTGGACCCAGTTGAACAAAGTGATTTGCAATTAGCTCAGATAAATCAGCCCTTGCTTTGAATTTTCTGCTGTAAACATATTTGTTTTCCCAGCTTCCTCAGCTGCTAATGTACAGTTTTCCATCACAGAGGTCAGCAGAACTTGCAAGTACTTGGCCCCATCCTGCTAAGCTTTGCGCAGAGGCTGATGCAAACGCGGCTGCTAATCCCAAGAGCTTTCCACCCTTCCTGGGGATGGTTCTGATTTGAGCTCCCATTTCAAAAATGTGCACAAAAGCTGCTTGTTTCAAGAGGCTGTCTCTGGAGGGGGAACAAGCTGCAGCAGCAGCCCCCCGATAACTAAGAAGAAACAAAGCATGAGCCTCCACTGCTGGTATTTATCATGAGCTGAACCTTGTGCTTTCAAAAAGCTCTGTCCTGCAAGACTCTGGGGGACTCACTCCAGTTCAGGTTACCCTTGATGACTGTAGCAAGCTGGGATTCAAGGCTCAGTGAAGAAATGCCCTTTATTCCATTGGCCTTGTTATGTGTCTGCGTGGAGTGGATGTTTCCTGCTGCTAGGCGAGAAACAGCAGCTCTCAGTCCTTGCTTGCCGTGGGGAAGTGCTTGTCCAAAGACTCTCCCATAGGGTCTTCACTGCTGTTCTTGGACCCACCATCAGAAAAGGTAAGTGAGTTGCCATGGGTGAGACAAACCCTCATGCTCCAGCTGGCTGAGCTAGACAAAGCCCTGACCAAAACCATCCCAGCCCATGCAGGACAGCCTGTCTTCCCCCTTTGCTGCCACTGGGTTTTGAAGCACCGTTCAACAGTGCTGAGAAGTTGACCTGAGCCAAGCAGCACAGGCACAAACTGAAAAAGTCATTTGGCAATATAGTGCTCACTTCCCACACACCGATTTTCGCTTGATAGAAACCGTTAATAAGTTAAACCCTGGCTAGCCCCAGCCCAGAACAGTGCACAAAGACATCACTAATTAATAGGGGTTTTCAGTACTGGACTGAGATGAAAGTAGTCATGAGAAATAGGGGTGGGTGCAGAAGAAATAGGCACCTTCACAGAGCAGACTTTTAGCTACAGAAATCTTGACTTAATAGAAAGCCACAAGTGGCTGTAAGTGGCAGTTTCTGGAGCTGATGCGTTTGTCAGACCTCCCTGGAAAACTACGGGTTCCTCGTGCTTGAACACAGCCTGGGTTTCTTTCTGCATGGGTTAGTGAAACAGACCTGTAGGTGGCTGGGAAAGGTCATATACTGCTGCTCCCACTGGAGGTTCGTCTAGATGGGGTACCCTGTGGCTAATAACTGTGCAGAACATGAAGGGCCTGTTTGGGATTAGGAGCAGCCTCACCAACTGTCAAGGGATTCATGACATGTCATGAAACACCGCTCAAACCAAGGTCATTCTTGTCTTGTGACTTCCAGGCTGCAGGGACGGTGTGGACATGAGAACTCCTGCTTGATTTGGGAGAGGAAATCTCCTTTCCAAGCTAAGGGATGCCCTAGGGAGAGATGCAAAGGCCAGGGAGAAGGCAGTGCTCTTGCTTCTCAGGGCTTGGTGGGTCCTTCTTGTTCCTAAGGTGCTATTCAGGTGTTATTATTTCATCTCATCTTTCTTTTCGTAGTTCCAACCACCAAGCAGATTCTGAGAACATGACCTTTGGGCAGCCTGACACCAACAGAGAAATGCCATTTTTTAATATGTTTAAATCCCATATTTTAAACTCACTCATCTGGAGCATGAGCCATGATCACTTGATGCTGACAGAATCAGAGGTGATCATACTGGCTGTGCTTTGGGAATTGTCCCACCAGCTGAGCTATGAGGAAGAGGGCACAGCAGCAGGAGAAACGAGGAAGGAGAGAAGAAAAGTGGACAGCCTGACAGCAGGGCCACACCAGTATCCTTGAGGGGGCAGAGTGTGCCTAGGATCTGTGAGTCCTCAAAGAAATGACAGGAAATTCAAGGAGGAGATGGTGTAAGGCATTACATGCGGATTAAGACAAAAGAATGCTGTCCAGGTGCCCAGCCGTATTTCAAAGGAGTCCCCATGGTGGCAGCACTGTGACCATGAAAGTGAAAGGATAGAGGGGATTCCCCATCCAGTGGCAGTTCCCATTCTGGGCAGGGATGTCCTACACGACATTGGCTCCTTCCTGCAGGGCCAAGCCCTGCCAAGGGTATTTGGGGTGGCTAGCAGAGCAAAGGCATGGCAGAGGCAGTGCGATGACTGGGATGGGGTGGGAAAGGTGACAGCACTGTTAGGATGGGCTGAAACCTTTCACACAGTAGTGTCCCACCTGCAAGGAGGACCTCACTCCTGAGCTCCTTATAAGCTGGGTGGCAGAGCAGTAGCCTGTCTGCTAGGGTGTGCAGTCCTCCTGCTCCAGAGGTTCACAACAAGCTCTATGCATGAGAGGAGTGGCTGCACAGCTCAGCAGCCTGCCACCACTTTGGGGGACTAGACCAGTAATAGCTTACACTGGTAGGTGGTGACAGTCTCGCCTTGGTTTTCAGATGCTGCTGTCTCATCGAGTTAACCTTTCTTCTTTCGTTGTTTTTTTTGGGCCCTTAGATTTATGGTGGTGAGTCAGGAGAAGATGCTGATCATGATCACTAAAAGATGAGTTCTCAGTTGTAATTCAGCCAAGCATGGTGTTGACTAGCTAGGGGCACCTTGCAGAAATTGAAGAATGCTCTTGAATGGATGAAGCAATGCTTGGCAGAAGGGTTTATGGTGGATGGCCAGATTTGGTTCTCAGATTATATTTCTCCCTCACCAAATCCTACCAGCAAGATTTCCAACCACAGTTATGATGATGTTTGCCTTCTGCTCACAGTAATTTTTCCTCTCCAAAACCCAAACTAAAGATAAGGAAAGCGTGAATTCAGGATGACCTCAGTCTTTGTAGTTCTGTTCCCAGAGCATCTTGAGAATCTTTATTTGGGAACACACAGCATGTAGTTTTGATCCAAACTAGACGTAAGAGTTTTTTAATGTTCCCCTTCGCTTTGGTGTTCACTAAGAGGAGTCTCCTGATACTCCTGTCTTCCAGTTCTCTTTGTGTACCTTCAGTCCTCTCTGGGTCTAAACACTCAGCTTCATATCTCTTCTTTCTTTTGCTAAAGATGATGCCAACTTAACTTTTCTTTAGGCAGGCTTCACAGACAGATCTGGGAATCTCAGTTAAAAATTAATGCCACTGCAGTTCCAGTACCAAGTGCATAAATCTCTCCTTTAAGAAAACTTTCCAGGTCATGCCAAGGTGATTGTATTGCATCTCTTAAAATTCTAACTGCTTGTAACAAAACATCATCCTTTTTTGGTAATTGCAGTAAACCAAATGCTTTTACGTTTTTTTTCTGTACCTCCGCTGTGGGACCAGAGCTAAAGGGACAGCTGATGGGCCCAAAATATTTCCAGTCTTGAAAAAACCTCAATCAGAACATTCAATTTCAACAAGTATCTCAGTGACAGATGCGACTTCCCATTACAGGCCACTTCCTCTGCGAGAAGAAATCCACTAATATCGGAAGCAGAATGCACGGCCTGTACAGCCTCCCCATGCTCATCTGGTCCCCTTAATATGTCGAATGTGAAATTCCATCTGGTAACCATGTGCATTCAAAACACATTTATGTGGAGACAAATTACATATCTGCAGGAGGCATTTCAGAAGCTCCATTCACAATGCCATCAAAGACTGCGGGAAATGGGTACAGAAAATGCTCGCCTTTGAAATAACGCTAGTTGCATCCTCTCTCACGGTTGGCAAATGGGGATTTTATGGGAGTGTGCGAGATGGAGGTGGTGAAGGGATAAGGTTTTGGTTGCTTGTTCTTTTCTTGAGTCTGATTGTGTCCTGCCCTGCTTGCAATAAGGTCTAATGGGCAGCAAAAGAGCAGCTGTCTTGCAGGTTCCTGTCTCTGGTAGCAAGAAGAGGTAGCAGAGGCAGTGGATGAGTGCTGAAAAATCTGAAGGGACTGTGTTGGTACACGACTCTCAGTTAGCTGCTCTCTGATCTGGTGTACTAAATACGATCCTTTTGGTTCAGATACCGTGGTTTGATTACAGGCTAAAAGCTGCATGCGTACTTAAATGCGTGAGCAAATAGAGTGAACTGTTTCTTGGAAAGCGAGCTCTCACAGTTTAATTTATCTCACTTATCCCTCCAGTCTGGCAGCTTATAAGTAACTGCTATGATCAGAGACAAGTTGTTTCCCATTCTATCTGGGCACAAATAATACTTTCACAGAAAGGGATCTGACACTCTCTGTACCTAAGTGTTTCTCACATACAGAACATTTGAAAATCATGATTCAAGTGCTGGGTGTCAGGCAATGAGCCAGCCTTTTCTTTTTGTGATGAATTTGCTACCTGGACCTTGGCCAGCACAATGTACCATGGATCAGGTACATACTGTGGTTAATGAGGCAGTGACAACACAACTACCATTGTGTTCTTCATAATAGGAACTAATGGGGCATTGCTGAAGAGTGAATGATGCCATGTATGTAATTGTTAGATGGATGTGTGAATTTAATAGGGCACAGATTAGAAAGTAATCAATAAGTCTAGACCGTAGCCTTAATGGAGCTGATATGGTGGAGAAATACTGGGTAGCAGAACTGTCTTTGCAAAACAGCTAAAATTCCCAAATGGGGTGTCCAGGTTGCCTTCAAGATGGTTTGAGGAGGATGCCTTACCCCTGAGAACACAGCCCCTGGAGGGGGGGATTTACAGATGCTCCTGAAAAGCTGTGCCTTCCCTAGTGCGAGATACTCACCTTTGACTCAGGGACCGGTATCTGTAGTGGCACTGCACAAAAGTGACTCCTTTTCTTCACACCAGCTCTTTCTATGCTTGCCGGGGTCCTCACAGTCAATTTGTGACCTACCTGGTCTGGTGTGACTTTGCTCAGGAGCTAACTCCCCAGCAAGAAGTGTGCATTGCATCGGAGGAAAGTACAAGCCGTGTTTTTGCAGGCTGATCTATTGGCTACAAAAATTTGTGGGTTTTGAGTGAAGGCCCAACCCAAAGGGCTTTAAAAACCTGTCTGTTGAACATCCATGCATGGGATGGGTCTCCAGTGATACCGCTGGGCTGGGGGAGTATTGCACTGTGGTAGAATATTTCCATCTTCTCTGGCCACCAAGCTTGGGTGGATCTGTCCTGCTGTGCATGAATAACTCTTTGTAAAACAATGTGGGAAAAGGCACGTTACATCCTTTTAAATGAATGACACTAGCTTAGGTAACAGTATTTTACTCCCTGTGGTGCTAAGCAAGGCATAAATCCTTTGAGAATTGAAGTAATAGACATAAACCCTCCCCTCTCTTCTTCCTCCTGTGACTCCACTCTTCTCCACTCCCGTATTAATGGATATTTTAAATCTGGAAGGAATTCAAGAGTCTGTAGTAGGTAGTTAAACATCCAGATGTATCAGTAATAATTATGCTCAGCTTGGGGAGGCGAGGCACTTGAATAACAGGCATGGTTTCCATGGATGGCTACAAGATTATAAACATAAAATTTATAAGTGGAATGGGAACATTTGGTTTATTTTCTCTTCTCTTTACAATCACTGCAGTTTAAATTGAAAACAGTGAAGGGTAGCAGAGCCAGGCAACAACCTGAAGACTGTAAACAAAATAATTCATGTCTTACTGATGGGATATGGTCATATAATCAGTAAATTAATTTAGCCTACTCTAGTTTCACCATTAACTTTCTATTTTCTCATTTCATTGGCATTTCCCTGCCCAGTTTATGTCTCTCCTCAATACATATTGTGCTATAAACCAGAAGCAAATATCTTGAGGGGTAAATAAAGAGGTAACAAGTCTACAAAAAAGATGTTATTGAGGTATGTTAACTCCTACTTAGTATCTTTTAAACTTTTCTTGATAAAAGATTCATTTTTACTATTTGATCTGTTTCAAGTATAAAAATAAAATGCCAAGGCATTATTTTCACACTGTGTCCTTAGTACCTAACAGCACCAAATGTTTCCCTGAGACAAGACAAGGATTTATGACCCGGAAAGGAAGGGAAAGCGTGCAAGCCTGAGGTTGTGAAATCAGGGTGACTCAGAATAGAAGCTGGAAAATTACTTCAAAAGGTCTTCCTAGCCATGTCTTGGACAGTTGTTGATCTAAGCCATGGTCTGGCAAGAGAGGAACCAATAATTCTTATGGATTTAAAGCCATCTTTGCCACAAAACAAAGCAGACACCTGATATCCATGTGCAAAACCTGTCTGTGCAATAGCACATCTGTGAATGTGTGCAATTAGTGCAATTAGATAGCAATTTATATGTAAATGCCCAACTAGTCAAATGTGCCTTTACTTAATTTGTGTATGCGCTGGAATATAATTTCAGACGGTTTTTCTGCATTTTCAAAATCCGACCTGTAATAATTGAACGCAAGTGTTCCCACCATGCAAATCACATTTTAATCACCAGCTTGCAGTGCTCTGACACGGCAGGAGCACCAGCGAGGTGCCAGGACAAGGAGTTTGTCCCTGGGTGTGGTAGGGTGCGGTGCTGCTCCAGTGGGTCTGTGCCGAGGGGAGCAGGATTTGGCTCACAAGAGCCGGGTTGCTCACTGGCTGGGCTGCTCTCTTCCACTAGCTCTTCAAGCAGCAAGGTCTGCGAGATGAGCCAGCTCAGCGCTGTGCCCAGACCCTACCAGCTATCCAAATGCCTACTCCTCCTGCCCCTGCACAGGAAGGGTGCTCGGGGATCTCTCCCCCACTCTCAAACCCCAACGGACTGGCCCAGCACTGAGGGACACCTGAGTAACTCCAACTGCTGCCCCATGTGTGCCAGCTACACCTGGCCATCACTGCCATGTGTGAATTTAGGGTCACTTCAGGAACCTCAGTGCTGTGGGTATAACCTGTCTGAGTGAAGCGTGATCTCCTGTGAGCCAAAACCTGAATCAGATTTGGGCTCTGGCCTTATACAAGAATTAAGTTTTTGTGGTAAAGCTGGGAGCTCCTGCAGAGAGAAGTGGCTTATAGGCCATCACTACTCTGAGAAAGACTAGGCTGTTACTCGGGATTCAAGCTTTAGCTCTTGCCCACTGTCCTTAGGTGACGGTCAATTCGTCATCAGCAAAAAATTACTCAGTAATACTCCTTTCTGTCTTTGACATGCACACAAGGACAAGAGGACCTCAGCGTTTCCAGTTGCAAGAAAAATACCACCTCTTCAATGCGGCTCTGCCTTTACTAGCTGAGGAATTCGGATGGGTAAAACATGTAGGTCCATGAAAATTGGCAGTGCATATCAAGAGTAGGTTAGATGAGCTAAAACATGACCTCTTCTCCCAACAGAGGTTAGAGCAGGCTGCTGAAGTCTGCGTGCACGGAGGGGATAAGTAGCAGTTGTGTGAGTACAATATGCAACTTGTACCTGCAGCTTTACCAAGAAGAGGATAAATTTTAATAGCAGGAATATTTTAACTGTTCAACATGTAAACAGCATTCTGGGCTGATCTGATCAATGCTGCTTTGCAGACCACATTTGGTATGGTGCTATATATAGTGTTGCTGGAGTTTTATTTAATAGGACGGTACATTTGATCCTAATGTGCCATCTCAGAAGTAATGAAGCAGAAAAGATCTTTATCTTCTGTGAAAGTTGCAGTTATTGGCAACCATTCAGAAAAAAAAAAAAAAGTAATTGCACAATCTTTGGAGATATTGTATTGCTAACTGATTTTAGTGCGAAGCTTGGGTGGTTTTCATTCTGAGTTAATCAGGCAATGGACCATATATGTTGCAAATACATCACTTTCAGATGCTCTCCACATATTGACAAATACAATTGCTGGAGCTGCTGCCTGAACGAAAGCTTTCCGTATCTTTGGATCCCTCTTTCAGAGCAAAATAAATAAATAAATGAGCAGGAGAAGGAAGACTCTTAACAATGTGCTAAAAGCATCCCTCTTCCTAGAGTACAGCATGGTTTGCCATTCAGTTGCATTATTTTTGAACAACTGATGCAGATGGCACAGGAACTCGTATGTTTGTGATTGCTCAACATGCTAAATATAGAGCTGGGAGCGAAGACAGGGGCCTAAATTCAGAAGAAGGACTCAGTGATGCCGTAGTTCCATTTTAGTGCTGCGATCTGCAACACAAGAGCTGGACACCTTATGTATGGCATGAAGAGACCCCACTGCCTGCTAGCTCCAAAGTGGGCATGGGTCAAGTTGCTGCTTAATAGTAGTGTTTATAAAAGAGCAAACCAGGGGCTGCTGAAATGACAGAAGGTGCTGGGGAGAGGTCTGTAGTGTTAGTTCTGCCCCCCAAGATGTGTCTACTTGACTCCAGGATGGTGGAGGCTTCTTTCTCCAATCAGGACACACTGAGTGCTCACATCCACTCCAAGGAGAGCACGTAAGCCATGGGGCTGCATCCACACTGAGAGAAGGAGGCAGCACCAAGGCTTGCAGTTAGACAGTGAGTTTCCTCTGCACCTTCAGTCTCAAGATAAGTGAGCATGAGAGGGAATTTTATGATTTTGAGAAGCTACATTTTGAGTTTATGTCCCAAAATGCTACTGCAGTTGCTTACACCACTCTTGTGAATCTAGTTCCATTAACTCTTTGAACAGTAGTCTCTCCTGAAGGTTGGATGAGTGCACGCACCCTTCTCTCTCCCTCAGAACTTTTAAGTTTCATTTTCTGAACGGCAGAAGCCCGGGATTATATGCCCAAATATATGTGTAATTACGTACAACACGCACGAGAATGTGTGGTTGATGTGTGCATAGAAAAGCAGTACCACAACATCCCCCTTTGATTCCTAGCCCTGGAGTCATAAAGGCAGCTATGAGGACAGTTGCATTCATGTCACAAAATCAGCTGAGAAATAATCAGGAGGTACCAGTGGCTGGATGGTGTCCTCATTGCTGGTAGCAGTGGCAGAGCCTCTTCTCCTCTGCTTTCTGGCAGGTCTGGTTTTCCCACCATTCCTTCACTTTCTGCTGCCATGTTCATTGCACTCAAGATTTGTCCAGCCTGCAGACATGAGGAGCTCCTGGCTCATTGCCCCACATGATCAGACTAGTATTTTTCACCTAGGAACGTTACCAGTAATTCACTGGGAAGACAATGAACAGAGATTGCACAATAGGACCCGTCTCACAGGGTCATGGGTAGAAAGTCCACCAATTTTCAACAATGCTCCCCAAAAGATATTTGGAACTAACCCGAATCCCTTTGTCTACCTATAACTTGTTTGTGGGTCACCTCAATAGGTCTTAGAAAATAATGTAGTTTGGAAAGGCCCTCTGAAAGTCTCCTGTCCCACTTCCAACTTAGAGCAGGGCTCACCTCAAAGTTAGGTGAGGTTGCTCAGGGCCATGTCCAGTCAAGTTTTGAAAAATTTCTAAGGATGGAAATTCTTGGTGTCTGGCTTCCAGCTTGCACACAACACATGTAATGGGAAATGCTCCCTTGTGTATTTACACTTCCTGACATGCACAGCACAGAACGTCACCCAGAATTTGGTAAACTGGACTAGTTAGAGGCTTTGCTGATGTTCCGAAGGCTGTGGGAATAACTCTTCTCACAGAAACTACCAAAAAAAATTTATCACAAAGTCTACACCTTCCCAATGTGCAACAGCGTGCTGTTGACACCTCAAAACAGAGGCACAGCCAGCATTGGCACCATGGGCAAGGGCCCGACTTGGAAAATAAGACCATGGCCTTCATGGAGGGAATCTGCAGTTCCTTGTTCCTCCCCAGGCTCTGTCACAACCTGGAAATATGACGTTTGTGCCTCTGCTTCACTGTCCTTACAAAGGCTATAACATGATCTGCAGATCTTTGCATGAGCGGTGCCCTGCTGAGGCACGTAAGTAGTGGTGGAGATGGAAAATAATTCATTTTACAATGGAAACTATATGTAATGAGAATGGTAAAGAATGGTCTATTTCCTAGCAACATCAAACCTCGAGGCTTCCAACTGTTGAGTTAACTCCCTACCTCTCTCTCCTGAAGAGAGCTGTGTCCAGCAGTTTTATGACCTGCCTTCACATACAATTCTAGAATCTTAGGTGAAAAATATCCTAAACAGAAAATGATATCCCACGTGCTAAAGCTCCTTGTATGATCTTTCACACTCATTAACTGCATGGCCACAGGGTGTTCACAGTCCTGGAGACTGGGTACCTGCACAGACCATCCTTCATTAAGAGGAGTCCAGGACAGACATGAAACTTGTCCTCCGCAGAGCTGGGAGGGGATGCAGCTCTCTACAACCCACCCAAGATCTTCTGGAATTTTGAGGGTATTTCCTGGGAGTTTTGGGGGCTCTTCTGGTTTGAATCATGTTACTGTGAAGCTTTCCACAGTCACTGCTGCACATTCAGCAGCTTCCCCCCTGCCCCGCTCCGTTTTATCACGTAAATGTCAACATGAATCATCAGGACAGAAGCAAGAGTATCAAAATGGCTGGGTTTCCTGCCCTGGCAGTGACATTTATAGCATTATTCAAGCCAGCCATCTTGATAGCAGGGACTTGCAGGAGCTTGTCAGAGGATCCAAGTCACTTGTGAGGAACTTCATCGGAAGACATGCAGTAAAGGGCACCGGATAAACAAAACCGTGCCTAAATATGAGAGTGTTTCAGCCTGACTCACAGCACACACATCTTGCCTGGGGTGTTTCCAGAGACCTCTCGCTGTTTCCCTGCCCTGGGCTGCTGCAGCGCATTGAGGGAACTTGGGTGTAGCTCCAGCCACTTTGTGCTGCTCATGTAGCACTTCATGAGTTCTTGTGGAGGGCAGATATAAACCACCCTCTTCAGTTTACTCTCACCCCAAAGACTCCAGACACCACCCCTGGCACAGCCCAGCCTCAGTCCATGTTCCCAAGCCCCCAGGTGGGGTGATTCTGTCTCCCACTCCACTGTCACCACCTCGCTCTTCAATCATGGTGGTAACTCATTGATTTTTCCTTGGGAGAGTGGCTGTCCCAGTTAATCCAAGTATTTAGCAGGAACGATGCTGCTGCACTGGGAGAGTCGTTTCCCATTTTCTTTGGGTGAATTACATAAAAGAGCTTCTGTGCGCCTACTCCCTGCTTTCAGTGCTCGAGCTTTCGTTGTCATCTCAGCGGTCCCCGTGAAGCCCATGTTTTTCAGGGGTTTATTATAAAGAATAACAGAAATCCCTTTGGGGCAGTAACTTGGCAAACACTTAATCAACACAAAGAAGGGAACTAAGTTTTAAATAATCCGTTTTCAATCATCTTCTCCCTCAGATACAATCCTGCTTCCAAGATTTAAATGAAGAAAGAATTTTTAGGGAAACTAAATTAAAAATAAAAAAATCCTCCCTCCAGCCCCCATACTGGCAATTATTTCTTCCATCCTAAAAACCTGATACAGCTACTCACTGGAGCGAACTGAGCTGAGCAACACAGTCTAAAATCAGTAAAAGCCCCCTTAGGCAACATCTTTTAGGTTCGCTATTTTCTTCTCTGAAACTTCTCTCTGTGATTTGTGGTGAAGGAATCTTTCTCTATTTTTAATCACCTTCGTCATTGTCTCTGCTCTGTGCTTCTCCTCCTGGCTCCGAGACTCTTTCTCAGGAGCTGCCTGACTGTCTGTCTGTCGGTCATGGTGAGCTGGTGCATTTTGAAGAGTGACAGATTGCCAGTTGGAAGGAAGGCGCAGTCTGGGAGTGCAGTCTTTAGCTGATAATAACTATTTCATCAACATCAGTTCTTCTGTTTTACAAAGCGTAATTCATAAAAAGAAAACCCTCTTGGAGATTCTCACAATACATAAAAGCATATAAATAAAATATAAATGAAGAAAACAAGACACATTAATTACGTACAGCAGAACAGGCTCATCTAAAAAGCTTGCTTGTCAGTTTTGATCTCAAGTTTCCTGGTGATATACTGCTTTTTATGGCTGGTGGAAGTGAGTTGGAGAATAATCCCATCCAGAGATGAAACGCCAGTGTGGTTTGAACCTGGTTTAGGTGGACAAGAGAGCAAAGAGGAGCAGGACTTGAGGACACTGGACTGCAGAGAAAGAAAGGTGAAGGATCTATTTCAAGGCAGGATGGAGACTTTTGAAATTCAGTGGAGTCTGAGCATAGAGCTAGCAAAGGAGGCCCAAAGCAGGGGAGATGGGATGAGCTAACATTCACAGCTAACTGAAAGCTGGACAGCCGCCTTTGTGCACAGGAAGAAAAAGAATGTAAGAAAGGGACCGAGAGCATAATTAAGCCTGGAAACACTGGTGTATGAATCAATGTCTCTATGAGACATGGAGAAGCTCTGACAAGAGCCACAGGGGCTAGCAATAATTCATAAGCGGTACAAATCGAAGCTGGCTGTGCAATTGATACAGAGACAAAGCACACTTTTACTCCAGGAGAACATGATGCCAGCGGTATGGAAAGCACAGATACAAACTGCCACCCTAAAGCCTCCAGCCCTGGGCCCGTACAGCTGACCACTGCGAAGAACATCTCCCACAGAGCACACTCTGCGAGTCTAATGCCCAGCCCCTTTGCACACCCCACACCCCCCACACTCCTGGGGGGCTCTTCCCCAGCTCCAGCACTGCTGGCAGTGTGGTGGGGTGAGCTGTGCTTGCAAAACGACGGTTAAAGAGAGAGGCAGGAGGGGGAGAGTTGAAAGGCTGAGTTAAAGCAATGAGCAGGACCAGAGGTTAACAAAGTGGAGTCATAGAGCAGAGGACTGACTGCGGCAGATGCTACTGCTCCTGGGGTGATGGGAGATGTCCTTCTGAACCCAGAAGGTCACTGCTGTCTTAGTTTCATGCTGTGGGACTGAAGGAGCACCATGGTGGGGCTGCCTGGCCATAAGAGTGCTCAGCCATGCGTGTGGGACTGCTACACTAAAAGCAAACATGAAGGCAGTGGCTGGGGAGAATAACGTTTGGCCACGCAGGAAGAAATGCTGTGGAGCAGATTTGGACTAGGCAGTCACAAAGTGCAGAGTTGGCATGACTTCTACCCTAGCGAAGACAATCTGACCTATATTCTCCATGTCTTGGGCCCCAGCAACATTTGGAAGGTTCCTACTCCATATAGAGAGGCCTTTGAAAAATGTCGTGTCATCATTTATAAACCTGGCGTGCAGACACAGAAATTCAGATGCTCATGATTTGTGAGGGTAGACCTAGAGGCTATCGCTGTGACTATCAGTATGTGCGGGACATGTGGATAAACATATGATCAAATGAGTGTCACAGCTCCCTGGTGTCATGCCAGAAAGCATCTGTGTCAGCTGCTGGCAGTGACTTTTGCAAACTCGCGGCTCTCCGCATCCCTGAGTTTATCAAAGATCACACAGCAGCCAACAGCCTATCGCAGCTTAAAGATCAAATAAATCTGTGGCTTGTCTCCCAAGGTCTTTCCTCTGGCGCTTTTCTTTCTGCCGAGAGGAGCAGAGATCTAGGAGGGCGGTGGGTTCACACACGCTCTGTTGCCTTGTACAGCATGCCTGAACCCCCTGGGCCACCCATCTCATGGGCACGAAGGTGGTATAAATGCCTGGCAAAGGCTGAGGAGTCAGCACGAGGCTCCGCTTCTCCGCGACATCCACAGGAGTCTCTGGGAGGGAGTTCTCCATGTCAACAAAACAGAAGTGAGAGGGAGTGGAGATGACTGGGGTGGAGGGACTGAGATCAAGCATCGCCCTACACAGACCTTTGCTGCCTTGAGGACCTGCTGGATGTAGGTTCAGTATTGGTTTTGCTTCATTCTTCCGGGTATTCTGGATGTAACTACCCTGTTTGCGTAGCTGGCAGGGGCATTTTGTGCATTTTCTTTCAATGTTGATGCTACTGTGTCAGCAGCACCACTAGGGAGCAGTTTCAGAGAAAGCCTTATTTGGGTGAAAAAATTGCAGACATCTAAAAACACGAAATGCATTCAGACTTATTATGGTTATGTAAGCTTTTTTAAATTCTGAAAAATATGAAACATATCCCTTTCATGATTTGAAGTTAATGCAGTTTTGTTAAAGATGTTGTAAAAAATGAAGAAAAAATTGAAATGAACAACTCTATTTTGCTATTTTGGGCCAAACAAAGCACTTATTTTTCCCCACAAAGATTTCTTCCTATATTTACTGGTTGAACCACCACTGGGTGGCTTAGATCATGGATCCCAGCTGCTGTTGTAGCAAGGTCTGTTGGCATGCAGAGTTTCTGGCTGCTCAGGATGCTAGTGGGAAGGGACTTGCACAGTGGGTACTACTGCAGCTGCAGAAGGACAAAGTCCGTGTACCCATGGCTGCAGGTATCTGTGCTAGGGCACCAGGACCCAAAGCCAGTTATATGCCAACAGCTGCACATAAAATCCTTCCCTGTGCTGTGCAGAGTTTCTTCATGGTGGCATATGAAGAAAATGAAGGCAGCAAAAAGTTTACATCTCCAACAGCTGTCACATAAAGTTCCACTTCTAACAAATAACAATTCCAAGTGATGCGAAAGCTGATAAAATGAACATTCACACTTCAGGTTTCTGCAAAACCCACTAGGACAGGTCTTGCTATAAAATCCTGCAGAGATGCACAAGGATTTGAAAATTACACCTGTTACCGAAAGATGATCAGGTGGAACGGGGAAAATTTCAAACGCAACCAGGTTTCAGATACTTAGTATTTAAAATATAGAAAATTGCAGAAAATTACATAGAAATTTCAAGCTGAGATGTGAAATATTTAATCTGCGGAAAGACAAAACAGATGTTCCTGCCCATTCACAACCCATTTTGGAGTAAAAGCCTGAACATCTCTTTGCTGACAGCAGAACTGCCATTGCTCCAGTCTTGAACTCCACAAACCCAGACATCTAGAGTGGGAAGGGGAAGATTTCTCCTCCTGACTGGAGAAATATCAGCAGATGCTGAGATATGATGTGGCCAGTATCACACAATTTTAGATCGGCGGGTAAAAAGGAAGCACCGGTATTTCTTCAGCTGCTTTTATTCTTCTTGTGTCCCAGAACCTCTGATCTAAAGGGCAAGGCCAAGCCAGGAAGCGCAGCTGAGCTGTGGATGGCACAAGCATGCCTGGGCCAGCAGCAGCCCCCAGCGGAGCTGCATGTGGCAAAAGCCTGTTTAAATGCTGTTAAACTACTGCTAGTTTGAGAAACCCCTGTGGGTCTCAGGTTGTGAAGTGCAAAGACTCTCTCAGCACTAACTGCTATCAAATATTAATGCTGTTCCCCTTCCAGCTCTTATTCACAACAGATTTTCATTGCAGCAGGAAATGCTGCTACCCACCAGCTAGTCTGAATAGCAAAAATGTGGGATTAATTGACAGCTGTAAGACTAAACAAGGAGGCTTGTAACGAAGAAGATACCATTCCCTGCCACAGAAGATGCTATCACAAATAGCAGTGAGGGACAGGCAACATGCCTTCAAGGAGAGAGACTTCACTGTAATGGAAAGGAGGTTTCTGGTCAGAAGTCCCACAGCCTCTTGACAACGCTTAGCCTCTCCTGCCTGGGAGAGAGGTGACAACATACATGCCCCATCAGCCCACCGTGTTCCCCTGCCTCGAACAGCCAAACTCCACTGGCTCAAGCAGGCTGGAGCAGATGTTCTCTGGTGTGGTCCATCACCTTGCTGCCTGTCCTCCCCTACAGCTGGGCCCTGGGACTCCTGCAGAGCCGTGAGCATGGCAGAAACCCCTGACCTGCTCCAGCCCCACAGACAGCACTGCAGGTTATCCTGGATAATGCAGAAACCCTCATGCTGCAGCCACCAAGCCCACAGCACACACTGCAGCATCATCTCCCCTCCCACGTGTCCTTTGCGCTCCTCCTGCCTCGCTGCAAGGTTGCCTTACGGGGGGATGAGCCCTTTGCCTCAGGTGCAGGGCTGCAGACAGCACGTAGTGCTGATCAGGCCAAATCCCAGGGTTACTCTTGTTCTTGGACACCCCCAACCTTGCATTGTACTGGTCTGTATTCCCAACAGCTTGACAATCTGGTCTTGTTCTCAAGCCCAGCACCTGAGCCAAGCAAGGCTGTTGGGAAATAAAACCTCATCAGGGGCCAAATCCAGGTTGATGGCAACTCTTTGGATCAGGATCTGATCTCACTTACCTGAGAGCATATCTGAGGTTGTCTTGCTAAAAGTCTAGTTCACTCTGGAGCGAAGGAGCAGCAGTAGGCATTTTTTTCTCCAGCATCTCTTGATCCCTGAGGATTCACCTCCTTTCGCCTGCCCTCTGCGTGCATGCTGGCTCTGCTGGGCAACAGTAATACCCTTCTTTCAGCCCTCGTGGAGGGATGGGGATGTGTAAAGGGTGCCAGTTTGCTGAAGGGAGAACAAATCGTGCTGAAGTCCTAGCTACACCAAAGACCTCTCCCTCCTGAGCAGCAGCTGCAGTTACTGAGCTGCAAGCATGCCGTAGGACACTGGCCAAGGCCGAGCAGACTGTTATGCTGTATAGACAGACCTTTTCTGCAACCAAGCAAGCCCAAAATAACAGAGTGCATGAGTCCAACCTCCCTCTTTACAGCAGCCTTCATTTCCTTGTGACTCATTCAGTCTGGGTAATGAATTTTCTTTAATAGTCAGAAATCAATTCCTCCTACTCCTGACCAGTAGACGATGCACTGTGCCTTATAATGGTATTGTACTTCTGTCTGGCCAGCAGTGACTGGAAGTTTCAAGCTGAAGATGCTTGGGAAGCAGTGAGAGCAGAATGGCCTGTGCTCTCCACAAACATCAGAAATACCCATTTCATTATTTGACTGTAAAGTTCAGATTTAATTCCACCTGCTTTCTTCAGGGTGAAGCACCATTAGAAATCATTGCTTGAGTAGAGAGGACCAGGGGGAGACACGTGTGTTTGCTTTACGTACCCTGCAAAACACACGGAAAACCTTTATATTTTCGGTGGTAGTAATAGCGTATCATTGGTAAGTATTTTTGCCCCCATATCACTTCACTCCTCTTGCCACATGCAAAAAAAAAAAATCTAGTGTTACAGACTCTCCTTATAATGAGCATTTTCACTTTTCTGTAAGCGTGTCTGCATCTGAACTTTACAGATACAGTTATGCTGTACGTGTAAATGCTGCAATGTAGAAATGTTATAAAATCCCAAGGAGAACCACAATGGTTTGTTGAACATACACAACTGCAGTGTGCCAGGGACTTGTGCAACGCATTTAACCAAGCCCTGGAGAGCCATCCACCACCGACACACCACTGCACACAACCAGCCCAGCCCCAGGAGTGATGCCTTCAGCTCTTTCCTGCTTTCTTTCTTTGTTACCTACAAAATTCATCTAGCTCCCACTGCTGACTGTGAGGAAGGTTAACTGAAGTCAAAACTGGGCAAATTCTGGAAGAGTTGGGTCTGCAAGGCCAGCGGGTCCCTGCTGTTAAAAAACTAGTTCAAGGGCATCCTTTGATCGCAGTGGAAACAGGGCTCAGGAAACAAATGATAAAGTCAGAGAGAGAAATGATAAACTCAACTAGTCCTACTCATTACTGTGTGCTTCTTCAGAGGAAGAACTATGAACTTGTAAGGTTTTCATATTCAGGGCACTCAAAATTCTTGCAGAAGCCAAGAAATGAAAGGATGGGTCCTAAATACATATTGACTGCTCATTAGAGGGTTATGTGCTTGAGACCTAAATACTGCAGTAGCTCTGCTGGGAAACTGCTGTGATCTGGGTTACTGCAGTCTGTTTTGGAAAGTCAGTCCCAGCAGAACAAACACCAACAACAGATTCAGCTCTGGGAACACACGAGTAGAAAAGGTGTTGGAAGGGATGCAAAAGGTGGTTATTTGTACTAAATTTTTCATGTTCTTGAAGCTACACACCTGAACAGCCTCATGAAGGATGAATGCAGACAGCCCAGCAGAATGGAGTAAAGGAAAGCTTACTTCTGCAAAAGGCAATTTTGGAGGAAAAAAACCCCAACAAAAAACCAAACAAAAACAAACAAACAAACATAATCCCACATAGAAGGTCTAAATAGCTGGATCTGAATGAGACAGTGATTTTTTTTTTTTTTTTTACAAGCAATAGTGAGGGGTATGTAAGCCTGTACTTTGCAGTAAGGAAGAAAGAAATCACACTGTTCTACAAAAAGCAGCAAGGGTTTCCCAGAAAGCCCAGAAGAGCTCATAATCCTGGATGGCAGGTCGTTCCAGCACCATCCCGCTGTGCCAGGATAACCAGGTGCCATTAAGGCATTAACAGAGCTGCAGATTATAAGGTCAGAGGGAACACTCTGATCAGAACGAGATACTCAAGAAAATATTCACTGTTCAAGGTGAATCACTCTCAAAAGAGAATTAATGTTAAGGAAGCACTGAAGACCTCTGGCAGAAATAATCTCCGGAAGCCTGGTGTAGTAAGCTGGAGAGCTGTAAGGAAGCTGTTTATTTACGGAATTCAGCAGCTTTGCCTGGTGATTGATAATGTTACTAGTATTCATCTTCACATATCGTCCCATGTGTGAATCCTGGTGAAGAGTCTAATCCTGTTTCTGGGTTTAACAGGAGACACGCAGAGCCTTGCTAGAAGTGGTGGGATCCGAGGAAAAGGAGCCATTTATCTCACAGACCTTCCTGCCGCTTGTGCTGGTGCATGCCAGGCCCTGTTCTCCCATGTTCCAACTCATATGTCCTGCTCGCTGGTCCTTTGCCCAGTGCATGTTCATGAACCAGCTCTCTGGCAGTGCGGGAATGCTCAGGACCAGCAACTGCCTGAGAAGCAGCTACCATCATACCCCCTGCATCTTAGCACTTAAAGTGTGTCGTGCTCTGTGACTTCCCTGTCATTCTAGAGGTGGCAGTTCAGCTGAATGTCAAGTCCCAGGTCTGGAGGAACGGCTTCCAGCTCTTTGTAGACTCCATGCAACGTACACCTGGGGGCCTGCAAGAGTTTAAAACATGACCCCGTGTGGGGTCTTATAGGTTGGGAGAGACGAAAGTGGATTCATCTGCACCCACAATGCAGTGGAGTTCATACCTGCATGGGTATTCATGCTGGGGAGCAGGAGATTGAAAACCACATTGCTAAAGATTTTCAGTGCTCGCTTCCATTTCTGTGGCATTATTTTATTCCATCTAATTGAAGCAGATGTATTTTTGCTGCCGCAATAAATTGTCCAGTCTCTGATACATGTCTGAGAGGTACATGTAGATGTCTGACAGTGAATTCAGTTTTTGAGTCTGTGTTAAGAACTACAGGCCTAAGGGACTCCAGTCCAGAAAATGATGCTTTCTGTAAGCTGGTTTTCCTCTGTTCGATAAGAAGCCAGGAGAGGTGAGACATGGACACCCACTGGAGTTTTTGCCAAGGGCAGGATATATCAGCATTTGGGCCACAAGCTATATGCAAAACCAAGGAATCATACTAGCTTCTGAAAGAAACATCTTTAGGAATAGTCTAAAAATATCCCCAAAACATTTAATTTTATTCATGCCTTGACTACAGGGTAGAGAGGTTCCAGATCAGATAGAGTTTAAGGTTACATTGTGAGGCCTCAGCCTTTCTTTCATCTAGCTTCATAAGGTTCTCGATTCAATGGGCACCTACTTGGATAATCCATTTTGCAAGATTTTTCAGAAGCCTTCAGAGATGAAAATTATGTTGACATGTGATCACTCAGAACGGCTATAGTTTCTACCTAGCCTCTTGTAGGGATGCCAGCATCTCAGAGATGGCTGAACCCTGGGATCAGGCTGGCTTTGGTGGTTAACAGTCCTTCAGAAATTTGTGGCAATGCTGGAAATCACTAAGGAGCTAAGTGGCTTTATATTTACTTCTCTGACCTGACCAGGGCTTGCTCCTGAGTCCCCATTCCCTGGCAGAAAACTGAATCTGACTTTTTGCTTTGACCAGAGCTGGGTGAGTAGAGCCAGCGTCCCAGAGAGGGCAGCTACAGGCAGGGGATTGCTCATGAAGACATTTTGTTTTTCTTCACAGACCAGTTCCTGGTGCAGGTATTTAGGGAACAAACAGTCCTTTTGTAGACCAAATATAAGCGGTTTGTCATTATCTTGAGAACAAACTGTTTGTTTCTACAGCTGTAAACACACTGAGGACAGCTATTAGTCCTGCCACTACAATTAATAGTAATTTAGGTCACTTTCACGAGAGGTTAATGTCTTCTCAATATAGACTGGCTGCGGATCTAATCTCCCAGAGCTGATAGCTGTCCTAGTAGCTAAAGGATAGGAGAAAAAAGATGATGTCCCACTTCTTCTCTAAACCACAAAAGGTATACGACAAAACGCAGAGAAAATGCTGCAAACAAGCAGCTCCTTTATGTCCATGTGTACATGTGTGTGTGCTACAGAGGCAGAAAATATACCCGTGGTTTCCTGACAGAACATTTCTTGTCAAACACGGAAGAGGCTCAGAGCTTATGTAACTGAACATAATAAGAGGAATTTGCAAAGCACGTGTTTTTACACCCCCCACCCCCCTACAGAGCAGTCTCACAAATGTAAACTCTTCTTTCTCCCAACCTCTTCCCTCTCTGAAATCAGACACCTTCACACACAACATTGTGTGCAAATTTTTCTCCTCTCAAAATATTTTTCAGCAGAAGACATATATTTGTGGGAGAGAATAAGTCCTCTTCTAAGCGGTAGTGATCTTACTGTCTCTTGCTATGTTTCAGGGTCATCAAGGATCTGACTTCTGCACTAAAAGAAGTCAATAAATAAGCACTGAAATCAGGCAACTTCTCCAGTTATGGACTGGAACTGCACTTCTTGGCTTTCTTGGCTGGCCCAGCCATAGGCCTGAGTGTCCCAGCACGGTCGGACAGCCCACGGAGCTGGGGCAGCGAGCAAACGTGTCCCATGTACAAGCAGGTTGCTTGCTTATTATCAAACCCCAAATTTCCTGACCTGTATGGAAAGTCCCCTTTGAGGTCTGCAGGTGGGTGTATTTGCATCAGAAAAGGAAAAATCCCAGGATTTGAACAACATAAGGCTGCAACGTTGGCCCTGCCCTCACTGTTGATGGTAGCACAGGCTCAGCACTTCCATTCATCTATCTGTCAATGTTTTGGGGCTGTTTCTCTTTCCAATCGATCAGCTCTAAAAGACTGGTGATAACAGTAGCTGACATCCTGACCTTTTAGGGTGGATAAGAGGCAAAAAATCCCTCTAGCAGACTGCAAAACCCACAGTTTTTCTTTTCCAGTGCCCATTAGCCACATATTTTGTACCAAATAAGAAGCAACAGGAAAGACCCAGAGAAACAGTGAATTGCAAGGGAGGTGAGGTTTGGGGCTGGTGCAAAGAAGGCAAATGTAGAAGGCGGGTGTCATATAGGGACGTACAACAGAAGTGTACCTGGGAGGCAGCAGGAGCAATTCCTCAGCTTGATTCAGCACTGGTGGATCCCCAGGTGTCCTTTGTTGTCCAGGGAAGTCCAGGAAAGAGCAGACCTAAGAGAAAGAGCCCAGATGAGAGAACCTGAAATGGGCAGAAGAGGAAAAAAGCTCCAGGAAAGACCTAACAACTGAGATTATTTACTCTGCACTTGTATCTCTTAGCCTGTTGCTAGCAAAGGATCACCCAAGCCTTCTGAGAGAAATCCAAGGGGTGTGCTTGTACTTGACTAATATTTGGCAGTTGGAGAATAATAAATGCTTAGCTTTCAGATAAGCAAAATTTTATTGTTTTATAAAATCATAATTTGAGTGTTGTAATTAAAAGCATTTTAATTAGGCATTGCCAATTATGCCTACAAGTCAGCACTAATAACAACTTGTCATCCACATGGGAATGTATCCCAAAGAAGGAAATGGAATCTGCAAGCATTTTTTCTCTATTGTTTTTTAGACCATAGAAAACGGCAGAAAACGGTTCTCTGGACTGTTGATGAGCCACAAACCTGCAGCTGAGTAAACCTATCTGAGGGGAGAAAAAAGAGGGGAAATGTCCTCAAATAGGAAAAGAGCTGTGAAGAGGAACATAACCATCTATTATCCATGTCTGTGGAGGAGGGGACAGAAGTCAGTGGGCTTCTTTCACGCTGGGAATGGTCAGTAATGTAGAAAAGATATAAGGAATAATGGCTTTTGACTCTGAGGAGAGTGAAGCTGGGTAGACCACGCAGCAGGACTGGGAGTAAGGGAGAGGATGTGACTGGGAGTATCTATTACTGAATTTGAAAAGAAATAGGCTCCTGTCAGAAAGAACAACCATGAAGGTGATCTTGTTTGGGATCAACTTTGTGATGTCCCTTCTAGGCCTTCTCTTTAGGATTTTTGTCATATATCATACTTTATGCTAAGTGGCAAACTTTTGAGGTGTCTTATGTGACCATGTCTCTGGTGCCTGATTCAGGGCCGGCTCTTACAGATGACTGCTCATCTCACACCTTCGACGCACTCCTTTGGCATCTAATAGGCAAGATCTGGATTCCAGGGCAATAAAATCTGCTGAAACCTTTGGTTTTACGATGTGCAGGAGACTCCACAACCTGGATCAGAATCTGGTCCTTCACCTTTAAAAAGCAAGGAAATTGCATCTGGCGAGTCTGGCATCTCCTTTGCAGGTTTGTGAGTGCACTGGCAAGCAGGC
Organism: Leptosomus discolor; assembly: GCF_034619465.1. NCBI lineage: Eukaryota > Metazoa > Chordata > Aves > Leptosomiformes > Leptosomidae > Leptosomus > Leptosomus discolor. The sequence continues at coordinate 4,198,068 of NC_141407.1, read as the reverse complement.
AGAAAAGTCAACGAGCAGCAGGCAGCTGTACCGCTGCATATGGAAGGGAGAAATCCCCGAGGGCTGGCTCACTGTGTCACACGGTGCTGAGAGAAACACTTGCCGTTTGGGTCTAATTTATGATTATACCACTCACTTCAGAAAATCCTGTTTATTTTTCCAAGACATTAATTGTTGTGACTGCTGAATAATTTTTAACCTAGTTTGTAGTCAGATGGCTAGAATGATCCTCCTGCCCATGGACCATGCTGCCCCTGGTGAACAGTTTGCACAAAGACAAGCTCCCACCAGATCACACTTGTCTCAAGCCACCTGCTCACCTCTGTTCTGCCTGATTTGTTCCTCGCTGCCATCCCCTCATGGTCTCCACCCCAAGCACCTCCTATGCTTTCAGAGGAAAACTTTCAATAATAGGAAGAACTTTCCATTGACCTCTGGTGCCTGATAGAAGAGAGAAAGAGCTGAGAGACAGGTCACTGTGCTGGCCACTGTCACTTCTCCGCACACACAGAAGCTCTGGTGGCACCGCTCTGGGCTTTCTGACCATTCTGTCTGGCTCTCACTTGAAGCCACCGAGGACTTTGCCTTTCAGCGCAGTGGAAGTGGAATACTTCCACAACGATGCTCCAGTAGGTACCATCTTGTTCTCACATTCCTGTGTTCTTCCTGTACCAAGAGCAAGGCCACTTGGAGAAAGCTGAAATTCACCACAAGCCTTTTCAAGCCAAACTGAGGAAGATTTTAAACTTCCTGGGCAATACATTTTACAAGATTTTTTTCTGTGAAGACATTAATATTGGGCCTAGGCTGTTCTCCCCTCTGCGGGTGAGATCACCGTTATAACCTTTGCATAACCTATGTATTCATAGCAGGAGGAGATGAGTGAAAGAGGTCACTTGTAGGCAACATTCCTGCCAACACCGCTGCCACTTTCACACTTCAGACTGTGGGACTGAATCCAGATCAGCGCTGGAAACCTATTGCTAACCACCTCAGGTGTTCCCTGCTAATCAAGTTAACCTCCTTTAGTTAAATCAGAAGAAGGTGGATCATCTAGCACCCAAAACTTGCTTGGGAAGCATATTTAAAAGATCCTTTCTATTCACTTTTTCAGCACTAGATGACTGGATACATTTACAGCATTTAAGCTGGGAAGATCATATTCTACAGTTACATGCTACCTATGGAGTCAGGTTAGGATTTTAATAAAAGCTAGCTGAAATGCTCTCAGTATGCCATGATTGCTATGTCAGTTTGCATTGCTGGTGAAAGTGAAGGAAATGGCATTTTTTTGAGAAACACCTTTTGCAGCTAAATATTTTATTTCCAAAAGTAAATCATTTGACAAAGCCACTGTTGCTGATACTAGTTTTTTGTTAGCTGGAGAAAGCCATCTTATTTTTCCGTATTTAATAGATCAAGGGAGATGAACCAATAGCCTTTGGGTGCAGTTTCAGAAATGCTTGACATTCACCCTCACCCTTTACCTGCTCCTGATCTACAAAGCAGATCATCCTGATACGCCATCTTCAGAGCATTTTGTTAGGCTGGAAAATACCCAGCACAGGACCCTATGGGAAGCTGCCTGGAAGCCAGAATGGCTCTGCGCTAGGCTAAGGAGCTAAGGACGACCTAGGACACCAGCTTAATCCACAGTCTGTAATCCAGTCCTTCTGGGCTGGGGTGAGGGAGAGAGATACCACTGGCTTCCCCTCCTGGGGCAGCAGATCTGGACGCTGGGCACAGAGCTGCCCTGCACTTCTTTCCCTGCCAGAAAAGAGAAAATCTCTTCATTCCAGACAGGTAATTATCCCTGATCGACCAAGTCCTCAGTCGCTAATCTGCAAACAGCTGCCAGTACATAATCACCCTCCTCATTAAATGTGACAATGCTCCTGCTTCTAGGTTCACCCGCACCCGCTCCTCCTGCTCTTACTCGACATTCCCTCTCATCTGCTCCTGCTTCTGACTGAGCGATCTGATCCCTTTCCAGCAGCTCAACCTGAGCACCATGGACAAAAAGAAGTGGTGATGGCTCTTCCTTCTGCGGGCCCTCACTGGCAAATTAAGGCAGCGCTGAACCCATGAACCTCGGATCAATGCGGGCTGTCTTTCGCTGCTGCTTGAACCCGTGATCCTGACTCAGACCCAATTGCTCTCCTCATTTTATCTCATTACCAGAGATGTTATCAAGGCCATCATGATAAAAAGGACTGGATGCTTCTGTGGATAATGACAAAAGTCGCCACAGGGAAATGAAGTTCTGCTGGCGTTCTAGCTGGAGCATCAGCAGAGTGCTCAGAGCAGAAGCTTCTTATCAGGGCCAGGAAGACACTGGCTGTCTCGGTTGCATTGGGACCATTCTCAGCTCTTCTTCCTTTGAACCTGCTCCTACCAGACATTGCTCAGAGACAGGGCATGTGGTCACCTCTCCTCTTTTGCTTTTACTCGGCAGTATCTAAAAAAAGTTGCCCATCTGGAATATCTCCCAGCCTCTTATATCAGCATGATTCCTGTCTAGCACAGGCTTAAATAACAGCTATCATTGATGTCTCCCAATGAGTATTTGCCTAAGTTTCCGTGTTTAGTTTGCAAATGTCCTCATGTCATTCTGAATTAAACAGGACACCCTTACCAATCTTCTGTTTGGAGCAGGCCAGTGTTTCATACTGCCTGGTCATTTTGGAGGAGAAACTAGAAAAACGACTTGCTGAGTGGCAAAAGGCCTTATTCTGTCCATGTTTCGTCTTTCACACCCATGCAAAAGTCTGAGTGCACGTGTGCCTGACGGGGTGTGTGTCTGTGGGAAGATATTTGTACACCGCTTGCCAAGGTGGAAATAATGATAGAAAGTGAGAGGCAGGTCTCAATGGGTCTAAAACTTCAGGCACCTGCAGTACTCTTATGCATATTCCTGTGTGAACTGGGTTTTGAAGTCTCTGGGATCAGTTTTAAAGTCTCATTTTGAAGCAGCTTCAGCCTGGGAAAGGCTGATGGAAATCAGCTAATGGAGCTGTTTGCTGCCCACTCTCCCTTGTCCCTTCTGGGGCCAGTGTTGGGCCCAGCATCCTAACAGCTGCGAGATCCAGCTAATCCCGTCGCACGAGCAAAATAACCCTAAATCATCCCTGTCTGATTCTTGACTCCAAAGAGACATTTCATGGGTGATTGTGAGTGATACAGTGTGTGGTAATGGATGTATTTAAATGGGATTTATGGGTGACACCTGTCACATAGACCCTTCCATCAGTGACAGGCTGGAGAGATTTACACAGTGACACTGAGCTGTGAGCTTGTTGTAATAGCTCCCTCAGTCACCGGCAGAGCGTTTGAGCCTTACAGCGTTTGTCTGAAGCACAAACTGGGCTACTTTGGCCGCTGTATGATATGGCACTACACAAAATTAGTAGCAAAGAGTAGAGTGCATCTTGCATCTGTCCATAGAAGATTTCTTTAAACCCCAAAGCTCTGCTCACCTTTTTGGCAAACGTTGTAGGAGGTGTTTTGATGAGCCATTCATTATGGGAGAACTTCATAGGAGTAAGAAGCACTCAATAAAGTCACTGTCACATGATTTCTCCTCTCTCCTGTGTGCTGTGCTCCCTGCCTTTCCCTTGTCTTTATTTCCTGGTGGCTCTGGCTAAGGTGGTCACTCCAAGGGTCCCAGCTTGCCTGTACCCCCAGCCATGCCATCAGGTTGTCTCCATCCCTGCACAGACCGTTCAATTCATGTTCCTATTCTCCATTTCTCCAGGCAGTCTTCTCCCTGCATCTCCAAGCTGCAGTTCAAAACGCTCTCCCCCACCTCCTTATTTTCTTCATCTGCAGGCTCCACAGCAGACATTTCTCCCAGCCCCATCCAGAAAAGCCTTCCTGCCCTTCCTGCTAGAGAATTAGCGAGGATATCTGCAATGAGACTATTTCTAGGAGACCACTTATGCCATCCTGACACTAACTTGCAATGTCAGCTCCACTCAGGCACAGCCAGGCTGCAGGAAGGTTCTAGGCATGATTTCTATTGTTTAAGATTTATTTGAGGGGGGCCGGTAGATTGATTTATTTTTTCCTCATTGCTGTTTCCCCAAAGATCTGTCTTTTGCTGTTTATGTGAAGCAGTTCATATCACAGCACACACAGACAAACACACACACATGCGTATCAAACAACTGAAGTCCCCAGTCAGTCTAAACATGCACAATGTACACAATATTTTGCTCCCTGAGCTATCAAAGACGGCTGGATACTACCTTGAATTGACCTGTGGGAGTCGACTCTCTGAGAACATTTTCTCACTAGTAACATGATACATTTCTTGACTCTTGGGCTTTCTTTTTTTAATATATATCTTTATAATTCTGCCATAAGACAGCCATGGATTTGTAAAATTAGCCTGTCATAACAAATTCATGTCCTCATCAAAGGCTGCTGTTGTGCTTCCTCCCAGACTGGAGCATTCACAGACCAAAGCCGCATTATCACAGTAATTTCAAAGTTCAATAGTGTATTTTCAAAAGCAATTGCTTCTAAATGCAGTTGTTACATAACAGCAAATTTAGACTTACACTTACCTCAAAATGAAAATTAAATTCTTTAAATAATAAGTCAGCTCCTGTTCACTCTTGTCTTTGCTTTTTTTATTCTAAAATGATCCAGCTACACTTGATGCCCCTGAAAGAGCAAGGTTAGAAGGACTATATAAAGCCTTTTTATCACAAAGAGAGGATTTTCAAACACAGAGAAAAGTGGATTCTACTTTTTTAATCCCTCAAAAGTTACTTGGGCCTGAATGAGAACCTCTTCTGCAGAGAGGTCCAGGGCAAACTGGGACTGAGAGTTATGGATGGCTATGCTGGAGGCCAGGGTTCGAATAGAAGGAAAAGCTGTAAGTTAGGAATGAGAAGGACATTGATGGAAACATTTCTGATCAGTAAAACCCCTATCACTAATGCAGAAAACCTACTCCTTCTGATGCAGGACATCATCTTTTTGCTTCTGGATGAATCAAGCCCCCTTGTTGACAGGGTGGAACAAGTTCTTCTCCTTGAAATCTTATCTCCTCGCATTCCCTTGTTTCCTTGTTCTCCTGATTTTTCTCTTGGCTCCACAATTGCTTTTATGATGTTGAACAGAAAACTGACGTCCTCACCCAGGGTTTCCATGGGGATATCCTCTTTGACCATTTTGCCCACAAAGAGCAGTACAGCCTTTCCCTCTATTCACGCTCTGCATATCCACCTCTCTACCCCAGACGGTCTTGCCTGAGATTCATCTCATTTTTGGGGGAGATGCACAGCTCGAACCTGTGCAACTCAGTAAGCCACTGTGAGAGTCCTTGGCTGGCAAGAGAAAGGAAGACCTTGTTGAGCACAATTACCTGACCTGTCTGCTGTAGGTAGTTGTCCTTATAAATATCCTCAAAATCACTTTGATAACATTCTGCAAATCCACCCTGAAGATTTTCCTTTACCCTGGTGGCAACTCACAGGTCCTGGGTGAACTAAAACTGCCATCTATCACATTAACCAATAAAGCCAGGCTGTCTGCTTGTACTCCCACGTCTTTCTGTACTCCTTATTTTATTTTCACTTGTTTTGTGGTTACACTGTGAGTTTCAGAGGTACTGTCTTTTAATGAAATTCCTAGGTGCAATAATAATAATAATAATAATAATAATAATAATAATAATAATAATTTAATAACAACAACAATGTAGTTATCGATACGCATTTCCAGTTAGGTGTTTAGATTCCTTCCCATTGGAATCACTAGGAAATTTTCCTTTGTCTTTCACAGGTGCTGGCTTGTCTTGTAATATAATTTGGGGACACAAGTGCTGAGCCTTGTTACTGCTGAATCAACACTGACATGCTGATTGGCTTTTATGAGAACTATGGTGAAAACAGTCAGGTTTGTGAGCTTAAAGGCACTTTAACTTCAGATGCTGATCTTCCCAAATTACCATCCATGTGTAAAGACATGTAATAATTTATATGAACATGAGCTGAAAAGCTGCAGGAATTTGAGCCTGTAAGCCCAGCACTTGCCCTGTGGTTAATTAAGGTTATCTCTTCATTTGTCTTTTCCCGGGTGGGACCTCAGACAACAACAATCCAAGTGAACAGAAGATACTCTTAAATTAATCTTTCTTTTCTTGGCAGTTTGAGCAATTATAGCTTATTGATTGCAAATAAATTCCCTACCAACCAGTGCTCTAAGTTGTAACTTAGCATGTTTCTGGGTGAGATTCACCATTACACAAGAGGCTAGCGGTGTTGCTGATGATGATCTTGGGAACAAATTTTGCCCTTTTTGCCCCCACTTCTTTACACTTTCCCTACTTCCCACAGCCTGGGTAGAACCAGGAGCATCCTGCACCTCTGAGCGTTCAAACCCTGCGGTCAAAATGCAGCAGCTACCATTTGAAAGTCTATACTTTTCTATTGCATGTTCCTATACATTCCCACGATGTTCAACACCCACCCTTCCCAAAAGATACATCAGTCACGCTGTTTGTCTGCTCGTTGATAAAGCCTATATATTACTTCTTTTAACATTATCTCTGCTGGTTATTTAGCATATTTTATGAGAAGGGTCTGGATAAAACAACCTACTCCCAGCATACAGTGGGACCTGAGAGCTCTGTATCTGTTACAGTTTGTTTCTTTACAGAAACGTGCTTTACACAGTCCTTGCCAATAAGAGAAAATTGCCCGAGAGGCTTCCAGGCCCAAGAGAAGACATAGCTGCTGTGGTCTGGAAACAGGAAAGGCTTTTTCTGTGCTAGGCTGAGAGCACCCTCAGACTTGCCGCTGGAGTCATTATGTTGGATTTTCATGACAAGCAGTCAGCTAATTGTCCTTCAAAGGAAAGTCCACACACCTCTCACGTTTTATATCTTTGCTAAAGGCTGATTCAATCACAGAAGAAACAAAACATTGGCTATTGGCTGCCAGTCACTCCTTGCTTAATCGTTTCATTATCCAGTTACGTAGGAGGAGCCGTACTATAGCATAGAGGTGAACCAAGACTAAATAGTGAGTAATAAGGAGCAAACAGTGAAAGCAAAAGGCTGAATGTCTTAGCATAAAGTTCACAGGATGAATTAATGAGTGATTTTCATAGAGAAATAAGAACTATATTCTCAAAGGAGATTACTCACAATGAACAATTCGATCAGATCCAGCCTGAAGAAAGGAAAAGGGTAAGAATAAATAGTCCTTTTCCAAAAGGAAAGGCTATTAATACTGCAATGTCTTAATGGTTCACACGAGGACCGTTGTTACCAAGTGTATTTATTAATAGCCCAGATGCATGAGCATTCATTTCAATGCATGGGCAGTGAAAAGAAAATTTGTGGATAATGTGAGACTACATGTGATGGTCAAGTCTTGAAAGCTCAGTTAGGAAATTCCGCAAGTTCCATCATGGGGCAGTGCAGTGGCTGAACAAATTTAGTGCATAAAAGGCAAAGTAATGAAATTGTGAGGGACACTCTGAACTATTTATGTCCATTAATGGGTTCTAAATTGACTGTAACTGCTCAATGAAAGCTCATCATCAATGTGAAAATGCAATAACATCTGCTTGGTGCACAGAAGCTGTCAAAAAGTAAACAAAATTTGTGAGCTAAGAAAGGGAGCAAGAAAGAAATAAAATCAAATATGATCTTGGAGGGTCACACTGCCAGAGATCTCTGTGCTTGGAGGCCCATCCCCAGCTCTCACAGCACTGTGCTGCAAAACCACTGTTGTCACCTCCCCGAACTCATGACAGCAGGAGTTTGGAAAACATGAGCCCCAAGAGAAGACTTTCCAGACCTCAGTCCACCAAAGGCTGGGTGAAGTCCTTGTTTTCCAGTGTTGACACAAGTAAGGTCAGATGTCCTCCTGCACAGGAGAGGTTATTCACACCTACCCCTAGTGTTTCTCACCTTGATCCTCCATCAAATCAACTCAGGATGGCAGGCCTCAGCCCTGTGCACTGTTAATACCAAAATAACAGCTAATATATAGGGAACTATCCAAAAACCTCTTCCAGAGTTGGCGGCTCCTCCCTCACCCTTGATGTTGGCCTTGGGACCCAGCAATGTCCTTCAGCAAGCCAGGTGCTTTGTCATCCTTTAATAGTACTAATTGCCTAATTATCTGCTCAAGCGCTGTGGTGAAGCATTTTAATGTTTTAATCTCCACTTCCCCAGGCTCCTTCCTTTGGAAAATGAATACCTGTTGCAGGGAGGTGAGTTTCTAATTCTTGCATGAAAAAAGCCCTCACCATTCAGCAGTGAATCCCAGGCAGCAGCACCAGTCTCACATCTCACCCCTTTCCACATAGATTCCTCCATCACCCTTTCTGCTTCTGTCATCTCTGCCTGTGTCGCCTGCAGAGCTGTCTAGGCTGGGCCTTCAGTGGTTTTCACAAGTCTTTTTTTTCCCCCAACAATAAACTTCACATTTTCTGTATGAGAAGGGGCTCTTACCTCACCTGCTCTGAACCCTGAATGCCCTGGAGTTGCCTTCACACCAGCATGCTCTGTTTGAATTGGGTGTTTGCAGCTGTTTGAGTGATTTGGATTATAAAACGTTACACATGATTTCATCAGACTCTGAACTTTCGTGCTGGCTTTCTATGCTGGCTGTTAGACCACCTGTCAGTAGACACTTGCAAGTTCTCCAAGTTTCCTGCTCCAAAATCTTCCCTTATCCTAAGCCTACCACTGTGGACATGGATGTTTGGCAGCATATTGTCCCTTGGAGTACAGCTTGTCTTCAATCACCTTCCATGTAGTGCAGCACTTAACAGAAGTCACGTAGCTCTCTTCCTTTTCAGATGATACACATAGTAAGTTAAAATGCAATTTTATGCCAATTCCATAAACTATCTTCCAGCTAGCATTCTCTCCTTAATGTCCTCTACTCTCTGCTTGGGTACTTAAAACCTTCCATTACTCTGCTCTTTCTGCATATTTTATTGTTTGTTCAAATTACCTTCCAGGACAGTCTTTTTCTCCCACATAGAAAAGGGGAGATGCTTTTCCCATCCTCCCATTTACTGCGTACTTATCTCATAAAGTATGTTGCTAAGCAGGTACTCACGGTACAGTCTTTCAAATAAAACTGATGCATGTAAAATTCTGTACAGGTAGCAGCGACTGCTGCATAAGGAAGGTCCCAATTCTGCATAATTCCACTGGCTTCACTGGAGCAACTCTTCATACAAACCAGGGTAGGTGGAAAGTGTTTCCAGTGCTGGCCACATTAGAAATTGTTATTTTCAGGTACTCTTAATAGGCTTGCAGTCTGTGGTCCTTTGGGCTGAAATTGCCTATAAACAGCACCTATCCAACAGTGATTTCTCCCTTGTTTTGAAAGTTTGAGCAGAATTAGGATAGTTGCTTTGGAATACAGTAAAGAGGAGAAAATTTTTTTAAAAAAAAAAATCTTCCTGACCTTTTTGTCTTGGCAGCTCTACAACTGAATTGGCTGTGGTTTGAAAGATGCAATTTGGCAGGAAAATAGCCCTCATTGGGGAGCAGTGCAGGGCTTTGTATTGCAGGAAATTGGGTTTGATTTGCCCATGCTACAAGTATTCAAAAATTGCAATCTGACCATATGCAGAGAAGGGCTTTTGCTAAGCTGATTAGAGGACATGGAGACCAGGGAATATGACTCTGCATGTCTGCCGAGCCAGAACAGGAGTGAGTTCCTGAGGGATCGGCAAGGAGACCCCAGCACGGCGGAGCGGGAGGCTCCAATCCTTCCACCATCAGCACCACTGCCTGCAGAAGGCAGGAAGGGCTCCTTCAGGCGAGGCTCAGCTGGAGATGGGCATGAAGCAAGAGCCACGTGCAACAGGCCCTTAAGTCCCAAAAAGCATTTTCCCCCAGCTTGTACCTATGGTTTGATTTTGTGTGTTGAACCGTCTGGTCTCTGCACCCTAATGCATGTAGAATTATGCTTATTGCCATGCATGTGAACTATCTCACTATTTTCAATGGCTTTTTTCTGGTTATTTATCTTGCAAGATTAGATCCACGTTGCATAATGAAATGAGACTTTTTCACAGGCTGCCTCCAAGTCTGATCAACAGGAAAACTGAGTCCACAGCAATAACCAGGATCCGTATTTCTGATCCATTTTAAACTAGAAAAGAGTTTTTTCACAAATTTCCTCAAAATATAAGGATTCTTTAAATCCTCTTCACTCCCTTTAAATATTAAATCATTCTCACGCAGACACCAGGCATAGCCCATTTCAAAAAAGCAGTGCATAGAGCTGCAGGAATACTGGCAAATCATATTCACATGCACATTCTTTGGAGTAGCTGTTAAACTTTGTGGGTGAGCTGACTGAGTTAGTGGAACAGAGTATTTGACTAAAATAAAAATATCTTTGGACCTGGCAACTGGAAATCAGTTTGCAACAGCGATTTCTGATAGACAGTTGTACTGCATGAGCAAATTCAAGGGAAAAGGATCAAGAGACAGGAGGAATAAGAGATATAGTTCATAATAACTAAGCATTGAAAAACATGATCTTTCTGAAACATGGTGTAGGCCATCCTGGACTGATCTGCTATGGCACTGTTCCCTTTGTTACTAAACTGCATTTTCCTAACAGAAGTCTTTTTTTTTTTTTTTTTTTTTTTTTAAATTCAGAGCCAGTTTCAAGAACCCTGTTTCATGCTGGGTTGTAGCTTACTCTGAAAATACCCCTGCTGAAACTAAAGTGGAAGGATAAACTAACTAGTGACCATATAAATATATACACAGAGAGAGGGAGAGAGTTGAGCTCTTTACCTTACACTTTCCACTTTGATTTGCCAGGGAGATGAGGATGAGCTGTTACATACAGTTTACCTGATCCACACTCTACCTACAGCCTTTGGCATTCACATCCACTCAGTAAGATGTCCAATTCATACACTTGTTTCATTCCACTTTGACAATATTTTCCACATTATTTGCAGCATGAGAGTACATAAAGCATAAAAAGCGAGGCAGCACTATTTCTGCCCTGCGCTGCGGTAGAAAACCCATTAATTGCATTTTTGGCAATGGAGCACAATAAGATACGTGCGTATAGGACTTAAACCTCTTTAGATATGCAGGAGATGTTCCCCTAATGAATAGCCTTCGCTACTTTGGAGCTGCTCTGTAAAGAGCCAGCAACACAGGAGTGACTTCACTGGGATGGGTGATCATGAGAAGAAATCATCTGCACAAGAAAGACATGGACCTATTGGAGCAAGTCCTTGATCTAGGTAAAGATGTCCCTGCTCACTGCAGGGGCATTGACTAGATGATCTCTAAAGGCCCCTTCCAGCCCAGACCATTCAATGATTCTCTGATTCGACAGCTCTATGATCATGCTTAGGGCAAAGGTGGTAGCAGCTGGCCAACGCATGTGAAAGCTGAGGCTGCTTTTTAATCCAGTTGTCGGGAAATTCTGTACCTCCAGGAGTACTGAAGATAGTGGAAAGGAGGATAATGTTACGTGGCTTGATATAGGTTACAACTTAATGAAAAGCCTATATCAGGGACCCTTGAGATTACACAGATGGACATTCAGCCCCTTATGTTAATGTTCTGTGGTATGGGCTTTACTATGTGGCTGCACAGTGTTTCTCCCATGATACAGTAAATCATACCAGGCTTTTTCTTCATTTCCAGCCTGCTCCCCCATGACAGCAGACACACAGAGACAAAGATGTGGTGTGATGTCCATGTGTGCCCTCTAATTTGGATCTAATGTTGCCTTTTGTTACTTGTCCTCAGTTCTTTTCAAGGTACAGATGAAGAGCTACAGGGTGAAAGAAGGTAACTGGTGCTGTCAGCAAGACATGTGTCTGCATGGGGCAACAGGAGCTCAAGACCATCTGGTCCAGCTTCCCACGGCCACGCTGTGGTGCGTTGGGATCCAGACGTGTTATAGCTGAAGGTGTGTTTAGGAATGAAATAGCAACTAGCAGCACCAGCTAATCCTGGTTGTTTTAAATGCAAAAATGGCTGCTGATCTAGAGGAACTGGGAAGAAGAGCCCTTAAGAGAATGAATTTATATTCTGAGCTTTTACTTCGCACTCACAGCTGTCTGAAAAACGTCACTCCCCCACCCAGCTACTCAATGAGGAGAAGAGCATGAGGAGAAGGAACAGCTCAGATTTGGATGGGCTGTTTGTCAGGTATGAATTCTTTCATCCAGTCACTCTCACTTCTATTCAGCACATGTAATGAATGTCTGAAAAATCTGGAAATTTATGTTCAGATCAATGGGAGCTGATTAATTACCTAAGATGTATTCAGATAACAGAGTTGAGAGGAAAAGCAAAGGCAATGCTTTCAAAAATGCTCAATGAAGTAAACCAAGTACATTGAGAATATGTTTAAAGGATAAGTGCAAAGACGACCCAGGCAAGCGGGGTATCAAAGAAAGGAGACATCCAAAAGCCAGTCTTACAATCAACAACATAGACATGAAGGAGAAAAGAAATCTCTAAAGCTATTAAAAATCTGGAAGCCTATTAAAAATGGATGAAAAAAGGTACAAGGAAATCAAATCAAGAGACATGGAGTGGCACTTGCGAAAGAAACCTTTATCAGAGTGGAAAAATTACTCTGTGATCCAAGTGAATTTAAATAGCGGCTCCAGCGATGGTGGAGAATGGCACTTTCTTATTTCACAGACCTGATCCTAACAGATGAAATGTTGATGAACTGGGGGATTCATCCTGTATGTCCAGCCATGGTACCCCCACTTCAGCTCATCAATGACTAAACTGCTACTTAAAAATCGAGGCTCTGCTCTGCCTCCTGCATCAGCAACAGGATCAGCTAATCCTGCTCATGTCTCAGTTATGTATTTTGAATCAGGAAGACCACCGTGAAAACCAGCAAGGGTAAGGTTAGTCCAAGTGAAAGATGAATCTGTCTCTCAACCCCTTCCTGCACTAGGAACCCTCTGGACACCATCATCTGCCAAGGACCCTGCGGAGATGTTGTGCCCAGCCTGCGATGCTTGCTGCGACTCAGCACTGTGGGGGGGTTTAAGCTCTTTGTCCACAGAGCTGACTCTGAGAAATGGAAGGGGGAGAAAGCCAAGATAATATTGGCACACAAGAGAAAGTGGATGTTTTTATGTCCAGCCTCAAAGTACAGCTGTTCTGCAAAGGACTAACATTTTTTCCAAGACGTGATGGGAAGTCCCTTCTGTCCCAGCATCAGCTGCCTCCTAGAAACATACCAGACTCAAGCACCAATAGCTTGGATGAAAGCAGGTGCATATGGAGGTCAAAAAGGCCTTGCCCAGTCTTGTCCCTTCCACATGAATGTCACCCAGGTTTGGCTTCCTCTCCCTCAAACTGTGTCTCTCCCAGGTGAAAATCTACTGGCAGCTCTACTTTTCCCCACTTGCTCACTTTCACCTTTATTTCGCCTGCAGAAGCACCAATACTAGCAACCAAAACATGACTCCGGTGGCAAAGGAATAAAAAAGTTAACCCCAAACCAGGAGATTTTTATAACAGAATCATGGGGCTTTTTATGTGAAAGGCTGAACATGCAGAGAAGACACTAGAGGCACTTGGGTGGTGACCATCATTGCTGCACCTCCAGGCAAACCAACCAGGCAAGTCTGGCTGTGCTGCAGGAGCTGTGACCTGCCCCTTCAACCTCCTGCCCAGCCACTTGTTTCACATCCCCTTCCCTAGCTGCAAGACCGGAGGATGAGAAAAGGCCTCCAGCATCCACACCATACAGTCCGCCAGGAATGTCTCCGTCTCTTCCTGAAGCCTTGGTTTAGTTTCCTCCTTCCCCTAATCTTCAGGAGACTGTTCCAGATCATTACAACTCTTCTATTAAAAATCTTCTTATAACTTCCCAAATGCTTTCATGGCCAGCAGGTTGCATTTGTTCTTGTTCCAAGACAGTCCTTTAGCTTAAATAGCTTTCTTCCTCCTATCTATTCCCCCTTCTCTCATCGCAGTCATGTCTCCCTTGGCCATTGTTTTTTCCTGTTACACCAGCCAAGCCCTTCCTTGCCTTGGGTGGAGGAGCTCTCAGCTCGTGCGGCCCCTTCTGCAGCCTTTCCCTGCACCTTCCTCCTGTCCTTCAACAGGGCTGGCTGGAGATGTGCAGTGGTCCTGGTTGCAGTCGCACCTGGGGAGGGACGCAGTACTCGTATCTACCCATTCCTAGTGGGAACACATTGCCTGGGATAAGCACATTTTCAGAGCTGCACCACACTGGTAGCTCACCATCCCCCCATGACAGACGAATGGAAACAACTTTTTCTCCTGTTGTGTCATTTCCAAGTGATGAGGCCCAAGTTTCAAGCAGAATTCGTGTTATTAGTCCCAGCGTGCACAGCTCTGCACTTTGTACTATTACATTTCATTCTGTTTCTATTACTTCCCTCGTCGGGATCATCTGAGTGTTTTATTTGTTATATTTGATCCGATTTTCCATTTACCTTCAGGTCTTTAATTATTATTTCCTTGCAAATTTATTCTAAGCTTTGCATACTGTCGATGTCTCTAGTTGGCTGGATCCCTTATTTCTTTTTTTAAACAGGAGAATTGGGTTTGCCATTTTCTCCTGCTCGACTCATGTATTAAAAATCCTGAAGAGTGGACTCATGATTTGATGTGCCAGTTCTTTTAGGAGTCTGGGTTGGATTATTTGTTCCCCCAGCTTCAGTGCACTAAAGCTCTTTCAGTTTTTCTTTCACCTCGGATGCCGAAATTTCCATTTTTATAAATCTTATGCCCATTAGCTATCATCCCTGTGCCCTTGTGTCCTGAAGCATCATCTTTATTGAAAACTGAAGCAAAGTACTCATTCAGGTTTTTGCTGTAACTACGTTTATTTTTTATTTCATCCATCCTGCTTTCTTTTTCGTCCATGTGACCTAAGATTTTTTACTTAAAAAAAAATATATATTTGCAAGTTGTAACTCAGCTTGAGTTTTGGCAAGTCCCGTTTTAGTCTTGCAGTTTCCGCACTCTGAGGGAGTTTGTTGATCAATCTCTTCTGTCCCATTCAGGCTCTCTGCTTTCTTGCAATCTCTCTTCCAGGAGACCAGCTGTGTAGTTACACCCTTTGCCTGGAACGTGCCTTCCAGATCAGTTTTGCACTTCTGACTTCCCAAGGTCTCCCCTGCATTCGGGCCCTAGTACTCTCCTGTAGTGAGCAGGAGTAGAGCTGGCTGCATTTGTTTGCTCTGTTTTTCAGTCTGCGCTTCCCAACTAAAGATTTGGTTTAGTTCATCCTTGTATTTAAATTGAACCAATCTGTGATCACCCAATCCCAGTTCTTCTCTACATCCAGCTCTTCTATAACGTCCTCAGTGGTTTACCAAAACTACCTGTGAAACAGCTTCCCCTGCAGACCTCCCCAACTCCTGGAGCTCGGATGCAGGCTGGGGTGCTGTAGCTCCAGCCGAGGGGACAGGGGTCTTAACAGGCTGGAGTTTGCAGCTCGGCCAGCATCAGGAACATCTGCCATAAGGTTGATGGGACAATCCAGATTCATTGTCAGCTCATGGTCCCACCTGAGGACCATGCATGGCTAGGACAGGAGGTGGGAATCCAGGCTCCAGAAAGCTCTGTTCATAGTGTCTGCAGGTCACCCTGTCCCATCTCCCTCTGGGAATACTTTGAACACTGCTACTTTTGACATCACTGGGTAGTTGAAGAAAAAGTAGCCAGATTCTTTTCTTCTGCTCTTGTTTTCTAATAAGAACAACCTCGTTCCTCCACTCAGCCTACAGCAAAGTCTTGTAGCAACAATAAAATAAAAAAGGAAATGAGAAATTTTTCTAAGAAATTAGCAACATTTCCCCTGCATACACGGTTCCTGCGGTTTGGTTAATGTTTAAAAGAGCTCATGTTACTGATATTGCAATTCAGATCTGGTTAAAAAAAGACTTCCCTGTAGAAAGCTGAGGTTTCTCATCTGTATTTCTTCTACTTGAAGGTTTCTTCTTCTACTCAAAGATTTCTCATGTGTCTGCAAGTGCAATGTCTCTGGATGGTTTTCAAATGACCAAAGCCAACCAACCAAAGAAAAAGTAGTTTTAAGGTAGGCCAGTGTTACAGAAGAGAGCCTGGAGACTCTTGTTCCATCCTGAGATATTCTGCAATAAAATAGGGCACCCTGCATCAGCCATCCTCATCCTCTGTAGAAGTGGACCTGATGGAGCTGGAACACTACATTTTTCGTGTTTTTTTTTTTAAAAAAATGTTTTAATGAGGTTCGTTATTTCACTGGAATCTTATGACTAGGGAGAGACAACAAGTTCCACTAGTTGTTAGAGTCCAGTGGGAAGCATTTCGCATCCCACTGAAAAATGTTGAGATGTTAAAGATTTGCCCAGTTTATACTGAGATGAAACCAAGACCTTCTTGTCAAAAAGAACAAAGGTACATTCCTCTGTGTTTAAGGGCACTCCCATGAGACAGTAAACCTGGACACAGCTCTGGATTTTGCCTGAGCTAAACCAGCATCTTATGTCCAACCCAATCCCGTGTTCGCTCGGGAGGTGCAGGACTTGCTGTCCCCAGCATTTATACAACGTGCTGAGAAGGGATGGAAGTCTTCTTGTCTCACTCAGAGCCAGGGGAGCAGAGGTGTGGGGTGAAACAAAGGGAAGAGTGAACTCCAGTGAGCGTGAGGCTGGGATGGGTGGGAGCAGACACATCAGGGAGAAGGGGCAGCCATTGGAGTAGTGGTGGTGCCCAGAAAGGGACTGCTGAAATGCAGGGGAGCACAATGTAAGTGGGAGAACACGGGCACCAGCAGTCTCTGGTCCCCAGAGATTTTCCAGCTACTAATTTTGCATATGGGGGTCCTTACTGATGAACTGTCTGTGAGGGGGCCCAGTCCAACCACAGCAATACTGATGTGAATCAAGGCTGTGGAGGAAGGATCCCCTCTTTTTTCCTGCTAGTGTATGTGCTGCAGGTCTCATTTATGGCATCACCAATTGCTGAATCCAATCCGTGACATAAAACAAGATGATGTTAGAATAACAAACATAAATCTTCATCTTTGGAATGGCAAGTCAGCTCTAGAGCAAAAGGGAAGGAGGAGAAAAACAACTTTTTAAAATGCATTTAGTCAAGTTCTAGTTCTTGTTCAAACTGCAGACATTCTTCAGAGTAAAGTAATTCCTTTACTAATGAAATCCAGCCCAACTTAGGAAAAGAAAGTGAGTTCATTCAGCAGATGTGTCTTTGCTATTCCTCTGATTAAACAAAAACATGATCTCTAGAGTGTGGGTTTTTTTCTGTCTGATCTTCTAGATCTAATTATTTGCCATGCAAAAAAAGCTTTTCCTAATGAAAGCAAATGTGCACTAATAAACACCAGCTTGGCATTGACAATGACACCTTTTGCTCTTGTGCAAATCATCTTCTTAATAGTGCAGGGAAGTTTTGGTGGGTGCTGTTGACAGAGCCTCCAACATCCCTTCTGTGCAGCAGGATTTTCCGTAGGCTGCATTAGTGGGACTGAGCCAACACAAAGGCTTAATCTGAGAGCTCATCAGATGCTAATTTACTGCTCGTCTTGCTATAAATAATGCATGCAAATGGGGAGCTGCAACGGCCCTTAGTGGAGTAGTGCACTCAGGCTTTCTTCCTCCCGCAGAGGCCAAACCTCACATCTGTGCTGGTACCGCAGGAGAACTTTTTCAAAACCACCTTGGTGACTTAGGATCATTATAGGGAAGTCACTGGGATTTAGGCATCTTTCATCTAAGTCAAGTTATTTATATCTCCATCAGGCTATTTCTTTCTTTATTGGCAGGAAACACTGGCTAAAAAGCAGAAAGCAGGCAAAAGACCTGTTGGGGTTTTCCTTGGGGATGAAATGGATGCAGGGTTTTCCAGTCACTCCAGTGAGGATCAGCAGGTCCTCGCAGTGGAGGAGAGGACAAGGGGAGTCTTAGTTGCACTGTCTCTAGTGCTGCTGGACAGGGCGGTCTGAGAGACCCCCAGAAAAAGCAGCAGGGTGCTCCTGGCAGGAATGGGGAGGAGGACTCATCCTGACCTGTGTCTAAGCCCTGGAAGATGAGAAAATTTTTAGTCAAAATTTATTTTGAGAAATGCGGTCAAAAGATTTTCTGAAAATCCATTTGAATGTGTTTTTCCCTGTCTGAGAGGAGTATCCAGGTCATCCAGTCTTCCTGGTATTGCACTGCCTGTGTAGTCGGGGTGAAACCTAGAGCTTCTCCTACAGAGCTGTGCAGTCTGTGACTCTCCAGGTTTTCAGTACAGGGGGCGGTTTTAGTGACAGACTGGATAATTTTGGTTTCTGTTCCACCTCTTCTTTCTGAAGGATCTTGAGAAGTCTTGGCTGACACTTTCCCTGCCTTGTGTGATTTTGGGTTTTGTTTTCTCCCTATTTCTTCAGTTAACTCCCTCTTGTGTGCCTTTACAAAACCCTGATGGAGCTTTGGCCTTTCTACCCATGAACAGGCCACGGCTGCATGGGGCTTGTGCTGTTCGTGATGAATAATCTAGCTTCCCTGTAGTTTTCTTCCCTTCCCTTCACTGGCTTTTCAACTGTGCTGCAGATTTTCTTGCAGACTTTCAGTGTCTGATATAATAAGATCTCTTGCTGCCTGTTTCTCTATGGGTATCTGTTTTGCGGTCAAACTCCCCTCCCCTCCTAACCTGAGTTTCAAACATACCTCTTGCCTGCCATCCTCAATGCTCCCTTTTATAGGATTAACTAAAGTTGGATTTCCATTTTCAGCAGAATGACTGTGGTTTAATAATTTCTTGAATTATCTCACTAAGATGAATAGGGCCTGGTGTTTGCTTTCTCCCTTGTTTCTTTCCTGCTTTTTTTCCATGAGAAGTTTATGTACTTTGAAATTCTTTTGTTGTTGCTGTTGGTTTTTTAAATATCTATCATGTCCCTGTAATGCTGTTCTTTCTGAGAAAGGCCCTGGGCCACCTGGTCTGTTGTGGCCAGACTGCTCCTGCCTACGGCCAGCAGTTTAGTGCCCACCCAGCACCAAAGGTGATGTCAGCACAGAGGAGCTCTATCTTGGCATTCATAGCATTTAGCTCCTAGCATAGGGCTGGGGTACAGCCCTGCTCACCACCCTGGAAGATCTGAGCAGTTTTGGGATAAGGATAGTCCACTCTGGTGGGGCTGCACCCCTGTGCAAGAGGCTGTGCAGGTGAGAGCACTATCCATGGTGTCCATAGATTCTTCAGCCAATATATGGATTTTCAACCCCCACATTTTCATGCATGTCCAGCCCCCACATCCTTCACAAAGACAGTTTGTTCCCTCCATTCATGAAGTTTCCATGGGGCAGGA
The DNA here is from genome assembly GCF_034619465.1 of Leptosomus discolor. Classification (NCBI taxonomy): domain Eukaryota; kingdom Metazoa; phylum Chordata; class Aves; order Leptosomiformes; family Leptosomidae; genus Leptosomus; species Leptosomus discolor. Next base: position 4,178,740 of record NC_141407.1, on the reverse strand, counting down.
GAGGCATTTTCCCAGGTCAGGGATCAGTGGCGAATGCGAGACCCCTACCCCACACAGGACTGCCATCTTCATCTGCTAAACATTGGCTTGCGATCACCTCCAGGAAGTCCTCAGGGGCTGGAGGCTTCTTCTGGGGAGGGCTGTGAACTTAAAAAGCAAATAACAAGAGAGTTGTGTTGCATCTTCCACTTTGCATTCATCCTGAGGGGAGTGTCGTGCACGTGCTGGTGCGGCTGAAGGTATGAGACGCCCAGGGATGGTGTTGGTGGGCTTTCTTGGGTAGAGATCCCCAAAACAGGGTCACCCTGGTACTCTGCTGTGCATGGGCACTGCCCGAGCCCCTCACCACACCTTGGTGGCCAAGGGAATGAGCTGAATCCCCCAGACTCGAGCCAGGAGTGGTCCAGCACATACACAGTGAGGGCCAACAGGGCTCAGCTGAGTAAGCATGGGGTGCAGAGGGTGCAGCAGGGCCATGCCGACACCTAGTGAGGCAGTGCCTGAAGATCATTCAAACATTCAGAAGTTGTTTTTCCTCCTGAAAAGCTAGTTGCTCTGAAGAAGACCCTTCAAGCTGTCATAAAAAATACCATACATATGATATAGCTTCTTGGGAACCTTGAAACATGTCTGCTCTTTGCATGACAGCGTTGTTAAATAACAACAAGACCTTGAGAAATAGTCTTTGCAAGGTTTTGTTTGGGGTCTAGTTTGGGGTGTAGACATACCAGGGGCACCCCCAGCCCTAGCAGCCCTGGGTAGCTGCCTTGGGCCTCCACCTGCACACCTCAGGTTCCATGTCCACTCCAGCTTGCCCCATGGTTCATCCTACCCCATAAGCTCCCTGTCGCCAAGGCTGAGCCCCACAGGAAGCACTTGGGCCACAGAGGCAGGAGGAGCACGGGTCCCACGCTGGGCAGCAGCCACCACCAAGTGAAAGCAAAATTCAGCTGCCAAGAACTTGGGTTCAAGTCAAATCCCTGGTCGCACCATGAGCGTCCCCAGCTTATTAACCACCAAAGCAGCAGCCCAGCTTTGTTTGAGAGAGGATTTAGGAAATCTAGCAAGCTGTTTTGCTGTTAGATGCTGAAAGGGGAAGAACGGAGCTGTAGTATTTTTTATTTTTTTTCCAAGTCCTTTTTTATCTTTTGGCAGCCCTTTGTACAATTAAATAGCTCCACGGGGATGCCATATGTTGCCAATAGTTTTACACTTCTCAGTAGTGGGAGGCTGGAACGCTTTCCAAATTGACATGATAGGAACCCATTACAAAACTCTTCTCTAAGAGGAATGGCTAAATGTTCTGTCAAGGAACTGAATTAAAAATAGACCAACTGGTATTGTTATCTCCCCAAAAGAATGCACTTGGCATGATGCATAATGTGGTACATCTGGTGGTACATCTCTGAATCCCTGGTGCCCAAACACTAGTCTGGTAGGGCTGTAAGTGGCAAGGTACAGAGCTGGGTCCAGACCCCAGGTGCAGGGTGGCAGGTTTGGGACCTATCTTCTGTTCCCCATTGCAGCTGAACAACATTAGCTTGGTCCTGCCAAATCCGTTGCCCTGAGCTCTGTGCTCTCCCAGAGACTGTCCCTGCCTAGACAGCATGCCACCGTGAAGGAGGAGCATGGAGCACAGGAGGACCTCATGGGACTGTCTTCACTCGCCTAAGCTCCAGCACCTGCAGGTAAGTTTCTTCCTGGGGTACAGGAGGACAAATTCACCCGAGTATTCCCCAGGTCAAAGCTAGAAAGTGCCAAATCCAACTGCACTTCAGTGCAGTCTACCTTGCACACAAAACTTGCTCCAGATGAATTTGTTTTCCCACCATTTGTTGTCCTCATGAAAATACAAATTTTCACCCTCCCCCATCTCCACCTTGTCTTTGATTGCCTTGTTCTTTACTTGTTTACTCAGTGACTTCTCACTCAGGGCGGGTGATTTGTTCTGCTGTGGGACCGGTGGGGACTCATCCAGCACACAGCTGTGGGCGGTGGAAGGGGATCTCATAATAGCTTGATAACAGCTATTGAGTAAATACCACATACTGAAAAAAAAATTCTTCAATTCAACCTCAAACAGGGTGGGGTTAACTATCAGAACAAAGTTGTTTACCTTGGGCTGAAACATATGAATAGGGGGACTTTGAAAAACTGCTCCCATGAATTACTGGTTTCCACAAAGGCTTCTGTTATATGGTGGTGACAGCTTAAATAATCAGAAATTTCTTGGAAGGCTTTTCTTTTTGTCTCAGTTATGCCTTTACTACAATCCTGGAGCATCATTCACACAATAAAAAATTGCCAGTGTGCCGGGTACTACAATTGCCAGTTAGAGCTGCCCCTGTATTTACTCTGATGCTGTGTTGATATTGAGTTAGTTTAAAAGAACAACAACAAAAAAAGCATGTCCGATTCCTACTTGAGTTTGAACTGAGAAATAAAATAAAATAGTAGCAAAATAAGTAGTCTACCTAGTGGCAGACTTTGGTCTGATTAGGAGTAGATCAGAATAGATCTATTTGGTTTCTGTGTGCCCGTCCCTGGGAATGTGCTGCGCAAAGCCTCCCTGGACCTCCGGGATGAACCTGCTCTGGGGTTATGTTTGCAGAGTGCATGCTGGGCACAGGGGAGCTCTGCTGAAAGGCAAGGTGTGTTAACTTAAGGTGCATGATGTGTTAATGGGTTTTGGACATCCTGTGAGCCAAGTGAACACGTGTCTGTGCTTATCTACCTCTATAGGTCTCTCTGAGGCCTGTGTCCACTGGCCAGATTCAGGAGGAGATCAGTAGTGTAAAAGACAGACTGAGGCCTCCGCATAATCACAGAATCACAGAATCACAGAATGTTAGAGGTTGGAAGGGACCTCAGAAGATCATCTAATCCAACACCCCTGCCAAAGCAGGACCACCTACAGTAGGTCACACAGGAACGCGTCCAGGCGGGTGTTGAATGTCTCCAGGGAAGGAGACTCCACAGCCTCCCTGGGCAGCCTGTTCCAGTGCTCTGTCACCCTCAAAGTATAGAAGTTTTTCCTTATGTTAACATGGAACCTCCTGTGCTCCAGCTTGCACCCGTTGCCCCTTGTCCTGTCATCGACCATCACCGAGAAGAGCCCGACTTCATCCTCCTGACACTCACCCTTTACATATTTAAAAACATTGATGAGGTCACCCCTCAGCCTCCTCTTCTCCAAGCTCAAGAGACCCAGCTCCCTCAGCCTTTCATCATAAGGGAAATGTTCCACCCGCTTCATCACCTTTGTGGCTCTGCACTGGACTCTTTCAAGCCGTTCCCCTTCCTTCTTGAACTGAGGGGCCCAGAACTGGACACACTATTCCAGATGGGATCTCACCAGGGCAGAGTAGAGGGGGAGGAGAACCTCTCTTGACCTACTGACCACACCCCCTCTAATACACCCCAGGATGCCGTTGGCCTTCTTGGCCACGAGAGCACATTGCTGGCTCATGGTTATCCTGCTGTCCAGACAACTGGACTGTTACAAGACTAGTCATCAAACCAAAGGATTTCTTGTGTGTCTGCCAAAAAAACCTCAGAGAGCCTCTATACTTAGTGGGATAGAGCATACCCAGAACTAAGCTATAGGAATGCCTTTTTAGTAAAGAAACCAGAGCTTAGAGGATAACTAATTCCAATTAATATTTTTTTTTACCTTTTTCCTCTTGGGTCACTAGACAAAACACACACAGAGAGCTGTGGAGGAGCAGCCAATTCCTGGCAGCTCCCTCTTGCTCCTTCTCTTTCATGCATCCCACCATGATGGCCCACAGCTACAAGGAGGGCTGGTATCCACCCTGTCCCCCCCCCCCCCACTTCACTGTGGAGCCTCTGGGCTGAGGAAGTAGTTTGTTCACCCATTTTTTGGGAGGATGCTACAAAGTACACAATGCCTTTGGTAGGAGCAGGTATAGACGACACTTGGCCAAGCAGGTTGCTACCATCCTTGTGTCAAGCCCAAGCTAATGTTTTGCCTTCTGGACAGGATTAAGTGTCCATTGGCCGGAGTAGATCAGCCTTTCAGCTCTAGCCTCTGAGACCAAACCCAGGCCCAGGCAGGTGGGAGGATTTTAGATGCTCCCCTCTGCTCAGGGCTTCCTGCCGCTTGGCCGAGGGGTCTTGCTCAGAGGCTGGCTGCTCTGGCTCCCATTGTGATGCTTCCAAATTTGAGCTCAGCAGAATTCCGGCAGCCTTGCAGGACTGCACAGAATTGGAATGACTTCCCCCTTTTCTCCTTCCTAGGCTGTACAAGCCATGAGTGTGGTCCCAAGCCAGAGGAAGATGCCACCTCTGCAGAAAGGAGATCCTTTGTGCCTTTCCCAGGATGTGCAGAGCTGCTTGGCTCATGGAGGGGGCTGTGGGTGAAACCTGAGCTATTGCTATGCAGGAGCTCAGGCTGGATCGTCGAGTCTTGTCTCCTCTGAAGCTCAATGAATCTAGAAAACCATCTTCCCTTGTCATCTGTGCTAAGAGATTCACAGCACCTGCACAAAAGTGCTTTTATGTCTGCTTCATGCATATTGAGAGTTGACATTAAAAGAGAGAGAAAGAAAGAACAATCCATTAGACTCTGTGCACTAAATCCTAGATTTCAAACTGACACATCTAAAAATACCTATGATATGAAAGCAGATACAGCATGATAATTATATACTGCAGGTCTATTGTATTATTGTATTCTATATGGGATTCCTGCTCCAGCATCTACTGCAACCATTATAAGAGACAGGAGCAAACCAACCTGGTTAAAATGGAGAACCATGCTGCTGGATGGATCAGCACCTTCAACATCCCAAAATGCTCTGGACCCTGGTCCTGGGCTCTTCAGTATGGAGTGCTGGGATTTGGCACTGGGTAGCTCAGGTTTGACGTATTTCTTTAGAGAGTCCTTTGGTGGCTGACCTGAAACCAATTTCTTGTGTGAAGTGGTTAGCGTCTGTGCTTTCCCACTTTCTGGAGAGATTTCTCATATCCTTGGATGTGGTAGAAAGCATGCGTCACACAACTACTGACCTCAAGTTGGTATGGGGGGAGTCACCCAGGCTCTGAATCATTTAACTATGAGAAATGATTAATTTTTTGTGTTTCTGGCAATTTCCTGTAGTTATAAACTCCAGTGAAAATTAAGATTAAATTGTAGTCTAATTAGTTAATGATCTAATTTTATATAAATAAGCCCAGTAAATCATGATCATTATTGTACGAAGCTTGTGTTTAAAATGAGCTCCACGTGCACCATCCGTATCGGTGTACAGACCATCCTTCAGCTTTCACACTCAAATTCAGTGACTGAAAGCAAGGGACAGATTTGTCTAAAAATCAGGTCTGCTGCTAGAAGTCTGCTGGCTGCTTGAGAAAACATGCAATATCCTCTTAGTCCAGGCAAAACAGCAATGGGCTGGTTTGGGAAAGAGCTATTTAAGGGAGGACCGCAGGGAGCAGGAAGGAAGAGGAACCCACGCTGTAAAGTCCCTGCATGTCACCCAAGTGTCCCTGCCTCCCCTATCTGTGTCTTCCAGCTTTCGCAACAGTTCTGAAAGCAAACCTCGGTCAGGTGTGGTCACTGAAGATCTCATCACACTTTGCAGAGGGTTTGGGAGCCTCTGGCCAATTTGGCAGCGGTGCTCTGCCTGCCTCGTCTCACCTTGCACTTTCAAGGGGGCAGGACAGACGGGCTGCTGTGATGATCTGGCAATATTTCTGGGTTTAGTTGGGAAGCGGGCTGGGATCTTCCAGATGAAAGACTCTATAAAAAGGCTAGTTATTCCCTGTAATTTAAGAGTACTGCCAACCCCAAATGCTAAAAAATTCGGAGGTTCTCAAACCACAGAAAGAACCAAACTATCACAAGATTTTAATTTTTAATTAGAGTTCCTTCTTATTTTCCTTATTGTTTTGAGCTGTTGGGTCATGTTCTTATTTGCAGAGAAAAGTCACAATGAAGCAGAAACTGTCTGGTTTTTAGAAGTGAAACCCAAACATCTCTCGTGGTCACGTGGCCCTAGGAGACGGGGCTCCTGCAAAATGTCGAAGATGGGGGAGCATCCTGACAACAGCACCAAAGTTGAGCAGGTGCCTTTTTTCTTTCATCCGACCGCAGAGTTGTGTGCCCGTGTGTGCCTCACGCTGCTCCTTGCACCTCTGCCCACCCCGGCTGCTCCCAGTGGGGAGCACGGCCCCTGAAATGTAACTTTGTCCTTTCCCAGGGAGAACCGGGGCAGTGAGCTCTGCCGGAGGAAATCACTCCTCCTGCCCTTTGAGAAAGCCACCTGCACTTAAATGGGTCAAAGTAAGCTGTGAAGTTCACACGTCCCTGCGGTGAGAGCAGGGGACATGCAGCAGGGAGGGTGGGGCTGTCACCTTCAGTGCTGAGCCTCGGGGACCAGGGCAGCGGTGGCCGGGACAGGGTACATGCTTGCTATTGGTGCTCACTGACAAAATTGCAAGAAAAAAATACCGGGAAGAGCCCCAGAGGAAGGCAACTGGTTTTTTTAATTGTTTGCTGCGTAACAGTGACTGTCCCTCACGTGTCCACCCCACTCCTGGCAGTGACCACCCTGTGTTTTAAGGGTACTAAAAGCAAACACCATTCCACCCCTGCATTTCAAGACCAAGGTTTGAGCCTGTGTCTCTTCCTGTGCTGATGTACAGCACCCAACCTAGAGCTCATGTTCTCAGCTGAGCTTCTGGAGGCACCACAGCACAGTCAGCGCTTTGTGCTTCTGCAGACCCACCAGCTGGGGACACAAGCAAGTGTTGCAGTCACCTGCCAGGGAAATGAGCCCTGACTAATGTCACTTTTCTCAGGAACTGTGGGAAACATGTCCCACGTTTCCCAAATCCTTGGCTTGTGCTGAACAGCTCTAGAAGTAACTCCATCATGAGGCATGGCCACATGTCCAGGACACTGAATACCTGGTGGAGGCATGAGTTAGAAATGAAGCCTTCAGGGGTTGAGGTGGGCAGTGCCATACTCACAAAGATGAAGCTGATGGAATGGGATGCCCCAATCTGCTGTGGAAAAAGCTGCACCTCTATGCCTCAGTTTCCCCATCTGTAAAATGGGCACATGGGTGCTGCTTCTGTAGGCAGAGTGCTTTGACATGCATTCCTGCTAAGTGCTGGATGAAAGGCAGGAGTAGCAAACCAGAGGGACAGAGCAAGCCCCAAGTTGCTCAGTAACCCTCCTGGCAGTGTCAGGATCTGCAGACAGGTCTCAGATGTGGACAGGGATGGCCCTGGGGATGGATGCCTTGGCCCTAAGTCCTGCTTTACTGTTACAGCTCTTTTTGTCAGGCTGCTTCAGCATCTGCCTGGAGCAACGAGGCCCTTTTCCCCACCAGAGACACCTTCTCTTAGCTCTTAGCAAGACACAGGCCTCGAAGGAGGAGACAGGGAGCAAAAGGCTATGAGGTAGGTGAAGGAAAAACACAATTTCAGTGTCTGTGTAAACCTGGCTGTCTCTGTATGTGCTTTTTCTTACTATTCCTCCCAGCTTTCAAGAATCTGTCACAACAGTTTTTCACTGAAACACCTATCCTGGCAGAAACATTACTTAGGATACCATTATTTGTACAATTTCCTAAGAAAATACACTACTGTAAGGACTTTCCTACTTCTATAAGGTCACCCACCCTGCAGAGGTTGTGCATGTCTACCTCTATCAGTACCAGGTGCATGTATAACACAGCGAGAGATTCTCAGAAATTGGAGCTCTGAAATTAGTCCTACCAGGAAATGAGGACAAAGGGAGATACTACACCTTCTCTTTTTTCAGAACAAGAAAAAAGTTGCAAAAGGAAGAGAAAGGGTGTTGTATGAGTAGCGGGGGGGAAAAAAAAAAAAGGAAAAATAATAGCTGGAAAGAAAAAAGAAAATGTGGAAAGAGATAGACAACATATGTGCAAGGAGAAGGAAAAGAGAAGGGATAAAGGCGTGCATGGGAAGGCTGAAGCCACCTGTCACTGCGGGTGTGATCTGTGCTCCGTTACTCGGCAGGCTGTGCAGCCAGGTGTTGCTGATCCCTGCATCCTGCCCTGCTCTGCCGATAACTGCCCACGGGACCTTTGCCAAGAAAACCAGCCTCAGCCCCTTGGGTTTATTGTTTCTTCCTGCCTCTGGAGGATCTTGGGGTGTGTGGTGCCGGGTATACGTTGCTTGCAAACCACCTGTGATGAGAGATGTTGCGCGTGGTACTCCTCTGCTAGGGCTGGCTTCACCGCTCTGTCTTTTGTCTCAATCCTGCTCCAGCGCCCCTGAAGAGCAGAGGTGAATTTGGGAGGGGGGCTTCAGCGCCCACCCTCAATGCTGAAATACAAATGCCCCGTGGGTAAAATCCCCAAATCCCATGTATCTTGGCTTGTTTTTTATAAGATTAGCTATTCCTCTGCATCATCACATAAGGATAGATGCGCCAAACAACCATAGATTACTGTCACTATTAAGGTCACCTGCAGGAACTACTCTGGATTCTCTCTGATAGCACAAAACCCAAGTCTGCTCAAGTAACATAAAATAAGACAGGCTGTGACAAATTTCTAAGATACTCCCCCACTGCTTATCCTACCACAGCCATGAATTCCCTTTGTCAGTGTGTTGAGGACGTGGGGCAGAGACTGGCAGGGCAGACATGGGCTCAGCAGGCCAATGTACGGGAAAACCAGGCGTCTGCAGTATTTGCCATCATGAATCAAAATTATATTTGTTTTCTGATAAAAGGTTGGTACTTTGCTCTTTCGCAAGCTGCATTTAAAAGCAGTTGCTCTGGGGAGTAATTTAACTCCTTCCAACAACCTCTGTCCTTGCCTCTGCCAACACACATGTAGGAGCTGATCTAAAGCTTCATGAAGCTCCTGAATACTCAGAGATATCCAGATCCCCTTGCTGAGAGAGAAAAGATCCATCCCAAATTAAAGTTATTATTGCTGAAGATTTTAGGAGTCTGGCAATTATTGTGTGATATGAAGTATCTCATCCCTGCCTTCAGGTGCCTTCAGGTCTGGTGGCCCTCTCTGCCCTCGCAGTTTCCCCATGGGAGAGGGGACCTGGAAGGACCATTTGGGATGCAGAGCCCAGCCCCACATGTGGCAGTGGCTACATGGCCCAGTGGGGACTAGTTCCTTGGTGATTCACGCCGTACCTGCGGAGCGGTGGTACCCACAGCACTTCCTTCGGAGGGGGCACGAACTGGTTAAGCTGAGAAAGTCAAATAGGAAAAAATTGTATCGGTGAACACACTTTGCCAAGTGACAGAAAAAAGAAGCTGAGATTCAATTTTGGGGGTAACTGTAGTTCAAACATCCTCAGAGAAGGTTAACTACTCATGACAATATGCCCAGAAATTATTTATTTGGCAGTGGATGAAGAAAGAAAGAAAAAAATTGAATAAACTATTTCTGGATAGTGCTAGAGAGCCAGGAACAAGGAGCAGGATGTATTGACACATGGGTCTGTGCAGCCAAGCCCTTACTAGGCACCGGGTCCCACATGCACCTGCACTCACAAGCGACTTGCAGTGCCGCCGAGCAGTGAGCTGGCTCCTCTCAGCTCCCGGTCCTCGCCCCAGTGACATCTGCCCAGCTCTGTCCCCCCCTCCCTCTCTCTCAGCCTCCCTGAGCTTCCATGCTATATGATGGGCACAGGGCCAGTTTGCTGGAGGAGCCTTGCAAAAAGAAACCCTTGGTCAAGGGGTAAAATTACTTGGAAAATGAACGCCGTCATGCCAGGCAGCGGCAGAGCTGTAGGAAGAAAACCCTGATTAGTATTCCTAGAGCTCTGCAATTTTTCAGAGGAAAAGCACCTACATTTAGCAGCTAGAGTAAATATCATGCCTTGATATTGTGTGTTAATAGACTCGCTTTTTCAGCTACTGATGACTGTAGTTTTGGAAAATTTATTGTTGCTATAAAATGAGTGTCTCTCTCTCTCTTTCCCCTCTCCCTCTCTCTTCTGCTAATTGACAAAGAGGCCCAGTAATTAAAGGACAATAAAAGTTTTCCAGTAATTAGTTTCTGTTGTTTGGTTACAGGCCATCAATTGTTCTTTAATAATACCAATCGTTAGCATGCAGTAGTCAGTGGGCTCTCAAAGGCTTCTGGGGCACAACCACTTACCAACACTACACATTCCATTCCCATGAGGGCATCCTGCATCCAGCCAGAGATTAACCCTCTCCTAGGATGAAGTAGCCCTACACTGCCTTCGTGTTTTTGGGTAAATATCTCACATAACTCATGACCAGGAGCTAGCAATTAGGGTAAGGTAATTATTGGTACCTGAAGAGCAGGGAGGTGGGTAGTTTATGGTAATAGTGCAGGGCATGGGCAGCCCTGGAGGGTTACATGCACGCCTCTGTTATAAAGCTGCTCTTCAACACAGCGTGCTCTGCTAAAACTTCATTGCAAAACACTCTTTCAAGGCCTAATTTTGCACAGGGGCGTTCCCAACGATTTCAGTAGGATTAAGTGAGCATATAGGCAAGTAAACATATGCCAGTTGATCGAATGACTTCATATTTGCCTGCCTGAACACTACATTTTACACTTGAGGCTCAGCATGTTTGCAGGATTTGGCACCCATGTAGCGATGGCTGGAGCCAGTGTTCCCTGTTGGCCTCTTTTTTCTTTTCCTGGACCCAGATGAAGCCGCAGCGAGAACCCAGCGAGCCTGCCTCCAGGAGATATCCCAGCAATGCAAAGATCTAAGGCTTTGGTCGTCCTACATAAAACTTTAACCATAAGATTAGATCCTAATTTAAAATAGGTGCCTAAGATTTCCTAGTGATGGAAGATACCACACGCCTAAGATGTTGCCCCTTACAGCTGCTCTGCTCTACTGACTGCTGAGATGCTGCAGGTACCTCACCCGGCCTGGGCATCCAGCCTGGACTGAGATCCCAACCCAGCCCAGCTCCCTACTGACTAGCTGCCCGATGTCAGGAAAGATGGATTTGTGGAAAGTATTTGATAACGAAAGGAGAAATTCATTCCTTCTCCTCCACAAGGTTTTTCACAGACACCGTATTTATACACCTGACTTGGAATACGTTTGGTGGTTCTACCTCAAATGAAATCCCTTGTTGGTTATGTGATTGCTAATAATCTCCAATGGCAATGCTTCGTTACAGGCATCCCTCAGAAGCTATGGCTCCTGGAGCTAGTAACTGCCTAGCAGTCTAAGCCACCAATAAAAAAAAAAAAAAAGGAAAGAAAGAAACCGATCCACAGCGTGGCAGAGAAAAGATTCAAAATACAGTCTTCAAAATTCAGAAAGCAAATTAAAAACATCTCCCCATCCCTTATTCACACAGAGATATACATAAATACATATAGATTGTTTCTGTAAGGCAGAGACCCAATTTGGGGATATATGACTCACAATTTTTGAATCCTTAGGTTTGCAGTGGAGGGGCGTCTTGCAGCACCTCTCCTGAAGCTGCAGCCTTTCGCTAGCATTCACAGCGCGGCTGAATTTAATATTTCATTTTCGTATTTAATTTTCTCCACCTAGCCTTCTGCAGCAGGTCTGATGTGAGGCAGGAACAGTTCTCCAAGGGCATGGTCCTCAAATGCCCCTCTCTAATGGAGATTTTATGGCCAACTTTTCTCAGGGCTGGGGTTGAACAGCAATGGAAACCAACGGAGGCTGACCCCAGGGAGCAAAAAGACCACTGCTCCAAAGTTGGGGTCCTCCCTGTCCTGGAGGAGCTTTTCTCCTGCGGGCAGCTGCCTGCCCTGCCACTGCCTGTCTCTGCTTTCGATCAGAAATTCCTTACGTGCCGCTGCTGAACAGCCCAGTATGCTCCCAGGAAAAATCTTGATTTTGTCTAATCAGAATTTTCTGACATTTCCTGGAAGATTCCCAAAGAGCACTTAAACACTTTTGTAGCCTGGATTCTGGATATGATTTCTGTCCATAAATAGCCAGGCTGAAGTTCAGTTAAATAATCATGGCACCCAACCATGTGGCCCCTGCCAGAAGCTTGGCGTGTACTTGTCACCCTGCAGCATGGTTGCACTGGGGTATCTGCAGCTTCCCTTCAGCCTCTCTGGCCACATTGTCTACCCAGCACCTCTTCTTCGCAGTGTCCTTTGCACAGGCTCAGCCTGGGCGTGCACTTGCCCCAGCAGGTGCTTTGGGAGAGCTGCCCAGATCTCCCACAACAACCCGATGCAAATGTGCTTGGGTAGGAGAGGAGATGTGGAGCTGCAGATCCCAAGTTACCAGAGAAGATTGCGTTTCAACACTGCACTGAAACCAGAGGCTGTTATTCCTCAGATGGGTTATCCTGGCTGAGGCTGTGGCACAACAAGGTCTCAACAGAGGTGGACAAAATGTGGGCAAGTGTCATGAAAGGCTCCTAAAGTTCATTTGTCACGCTTCAGGGCAGGAGGAAGAGGCTGCTCAGCACACACAGAAGGATGTTACCTTGAAGATGGGTGCACAGGCACTTGCCAAGGGCTTGGTCCGTTGGGCTCTGCAGGCACCTTGTTACCTCTTCTCTAATGAAGATGAACCACTCAGGAAAGCCCATGTCCCATGCAGATACCAAAATGTTTTCCATACAGTTCTTTGCAATGAATTTGCCTGCTGTGAGCCCAGACCAAGCCGGCAGAAACACACAGCAAGACCTTGCCCCTAAAAGCTCATTTCATATTCAGTTATAACTTCCCCCCTCCCGAGTTTCAGGGTTACCTTGGTGCCAGCCTTGACACACATTGCACAGTCTTCCACGGGACCTGCTCATGTCCCCAGGACTGGCAGGGCTCTGGGGCACTTTGCGATGGCACCTCCACATCGCAGAGGGAAGGCCACTTGCAGGTGGCCATCAGGCGCTCTCTGGAAGGATCAGTCAGAAACGAGCCTGGGGCCATTGCAGGGCACTCTTCATCCTCCCCTCTTGTTTCAGCCCGAATGATGTAGAGGTCCTACTGAAAACCCCAAGGCGGGGGAGCTGAGGGATTGAGATGCTCTCCCTCAGCCATGATCTTCAGCTCTTCCAGGTTGTCTTTAACCACCTGCTTTCCCTCCCATCTCCTACGTATTCTGGATTAATCAGTAGCCGAAAATCACCTCACAAGCAGAGAAACAATTAATGCTATTTTGGAGCTCATAGCATCATTTCTCCTCTTTCTCAGCCTTCAACAATTGCTTTTCTCAAGGAATCAGTCTAGCTCCATCACTGTTGGTGCTAAGGCATGGAGCATCCCCAGCACGAGGGATAAATCTGGGCTGCGCCCTTCCTCGTGCTGAGAGGTCTTTGCTGGACCCAATAAGACTTTTTTCTCTGTATGCCAGGTTTCCTTTGTGACAGCAGATTTTGGGGCTTTGCCAGCAGTTCACTAGTGGAGAAGAAATAAGTGCAAGGGAACATGGGTACTTTGCTAATGTATCTGCTTTCACCTACCTCCCTAAACCCCTCCTGGGAGGGAGGTCATCAGAAATGGGAGATGCAGCTTCTTTTTCAGGCATCTTAGCAGCAGCATCCTCTTCTTCTATAATGACAGAACTGTCTGCTCTTGCAAAATGCTGAGAAGCCTCAATTCCTGCTTCAGCCAGGCAGGATGGAGAGCTGTTTCTGCTGCCCAAGATAGGGCCCTGCATGAAGTCAGACACACGTCGTCACTTTACCTCTATTTTTTTCCAACAGGGTTGAGCGTTATCAAACAGGTTTTGCACAAGCAGTTTACCCAGTTCTGCCTGTGTCTGGCAGAGGTGGGGAGACCTTAGAGACACATGTTGAATTCTGCTCTCCACCCTCCTGCATGCAGGCCTGGCTTGAACCTATACCCCATGCTTGGCTCCAGGGATTGCAGAGTGAAGGAGGAGCTGCCCGTGTGTATATACAAATTATTCTCTGTTACCTGCCACTTACATGTGTTTCCTTCTTAATGTCATGACCTCTCTGGTGGGCAGAGTTGGGCCCATGCACTCTTCCCTCCATCTCTATGCAGTTATTTTAACCTCTATTTAATCTGATGGTAGCAGGTTGAGGTACCAAGGAGAAAACCTCAGTGCCTGCGCAATGCAGTTATTATTTATCAAAATGCTGAGGGAAAAGCTGGCAGTGCAGCCAAAAAGTGAGAAGCTGCTAGCTCTGTCCTGGCTCATGGGGGCCAGGGTTTCAGACTGGGCAGCAGGCAGGGCTGCAAAAGGCTGGGGTTTTGGTAGAGACAACGCTCCCAATTCTCCCCATTCCCCGTGATGAAGCTTATAAGGAGCTTTCCAATGGCTGGGTTTGGCCCTGCTGCTGGAGTCATATAAAAAGAGTGGGTGCATCTTCGGGCTGCACAGACGTGGTGTACGGCCAGGGGAGGACTGTTTTTGGCAGAACCTGAGGTGTATCAGACAATCCATTTCTGAGACATGAGTCTTAGGGAAAATAAGTGTAATTCAGAGTGTTTGAAGCATCTCCTAATGCTTTTTCATGTCATATCTCAAAAATGGCTTGGCCTAGAAACTTCAGATTTGTTTAATTCAAGAGCCCTTGACGTAATCTAGCATAGATGAGGGCTTCTGAGAGGCTGCAGTGCTTATTTGGAGTTATTCTCTTCTGAATTACAAATATATTAGTGTTCCATCAGCAGCTGAGACAGTGAAAATTTAAGACAGGCTTTCCAGACTTTGTCAAAGCATCCCTGGAGTCCTTTTCCAGGATCCCCACATCAGACTTGTTTCACCCACAACAACCTTGCAGCAGGGACTGCTAAGATGCACAGGAAACCAAAGTCAGCCCTGATGTCTACATCAGCCAGACCTCCTCAAACCTGCTTTCTTCCTCAAATAACAAGGCCTTCCTTTCTTCTCACTCCAGTGCCCCATTCTGGTATCACGGCTTCCTTGCTGGATGTAGGAGGGATTTGCAGGCCAGGTGAAATGGGCTAAGTCATATTCAAAGCATAGGCTGGTGGGTGGGTGTGCACAGAGCATGCTTGGAGAGGGGTGGTCCAGCTCTTGTCCCCAGAGAGGCTGAGAAATGCCTGCTGTGCTCCCACTAGAGCTCCTCCGGGCACAAGGGCAGCCTTGCATGGAAGATAACAGGGACACAAGCTCAGCTCCTGGCAATCCTTCCAAAAAATCCACCAAAAATGCAGCTCTAGAAATGAGGCTACGAAAACAAAACTTCCCAGAGAGCTTCACCAAGGAAATGCTAGAACAGAGAGGATGGATACCCAGGTGCAACCCTGCTTCCCTCCTCCCAGATTGCAGCAGCTGCCCTTCAGGAGCTCTTCCCTGGCAGTGCCCACCAGCAGCACTGACTGCTGCTGCCCTACCAGCCCGTGCTGAGTTTCCAGTCCTCATCCACACCCCGTTTCAGCCAAACCTAAATAAAATTAAAAAGCGTCAGACAACTCCTGGCAACAACTCAGCTCAGAGAAGGAGGAGTGAGCCAGCATGAAGTTTGGGAAGAGATCTATTTGCAGTAATAAAACTGAAAAACTACTGAAATTCGTTTCCTCTCTAATGGCCAGGGTGTCTGGGAGAGCGTGGATTTTTTTCATAATTATCAGAGCCAAGGAGAGATGTTGCGGACGGGGTGTTAATTAGAGCTGATATACTTGGGTATACTGCATTTCATTAGGAGAGTAAATAACCCCAGCAGATTTTAATCCTGATGGCAACTTGCCAAGTACCGCAGAGAGATTATCTTTGAGGGTTAAAACTAGGCCAAAGAGCTAAAAGCAGCCTTTCATGAAAGAAGGCAGCCAAGGATCCAGGCTAGAAGTGGTTGGCCAAAGCTCTGGGATAATCAGATCGAAATCCTCAGCAGAAAGTACATTAAAAATGAGATAAATCACAATTGCCTGATTTCTGTGGGCAAACGGGCATGCGGGAGGGAGTTGAATCCGAGCACTTTCTCCAACTGGAAGAAAAACGTAGCCTGATGTCATTTGCCTTATCAACCCCATTGAACCAAAATGTCTGACAGAGCTGCTTTGGCTGTCAAGGCTGAGGAGAGTGACCTAGCACTGATGCTAAGGAGTCTGGAGGGCAGCAGAGATCCCCTCTGCTCAGCCACAGCAGAAGGGGCAATGGTCTCAGGGTGCCATAACACCTCCTAGAGGTGAGTGAGATGTCCCTTATGGTGAGGTCATCCAAAAAGCCTTCTGGTACCTACCCAGCGCTCTCTTACACCAGGTGTTTGTGAACCCCTCGGGTGACAGTCATTCGCCAGTAATGAGACACTCAAGGGAGATGAGCAGAGTGATCCTGGTTTGCTTTGGGCGTGATTTTAGGTCAGCCCCGTCCACTGGGCAGTGTTTGAGGCATGGGGATTTATTTACTTCTGGAAAGAGCTTCTCTCATAAATGCACCCATGGAAATGAAACCAGAGGTGTGGGTTTAAATTGATAGGAAACAGGGTTTGCAAGTAAATTTAACAGCTCCCAGTCCTACCTGATGCCCATGATGCAATTGCTCAGAAACTGGGGGAGCTGGCACCACGTTCCCCCAGGATATACTGCCGCTGCTTCTCAGTGCTCTCAGCTCTTTGCCAAGCAAGTGCTGGGAACGCCACGCTCAGGGTTCGGAGGTAGCATCAGGGAAAGGGGACACACTGAGAAGTCGGGTCAGAAGCATCCTGGCTCCTGTCCTGCTCTGTGACCCTGTTTACCAAGAGGAGCTGGCTGCTAGATTACAGATTGGGCAGGTGAAATGCATGGGTGCTGTGCTCTGAAGGGGCGAGTTTTGGAGATCACCATGGGTAGGTGGGAAGTTGGGGTCAGAGGAGTTAGTTGTAAAGGGCACAAATCTACATCCTTGAGCAGAGAAGGTGAATGTGCCACATCATAGAGGATCCAGCAGATGCTTTGGAAGCAATCAAAAGAGACATGAGCAAACAAGGACACTTCATCTGCCTTTGCTTTCCCCTCTGCTCCCAAATAAATTAGCACCAGTGTCCTGTCCCACTCAGTGGGTTTCGGGGTAGGTGAATCTTTCGTATTGTACCATTTAAAAGGGGCTTTCCTCTGCACGGCAGAGACCCTTTGCTCAGCAAAGGTAGCGAGTTAATAACCCTCTTTGGTCAGTAGCTTGGCAACAATAACGCACTTTATTAGTAATATTTCACGGATCGGATAAAGGTATGGCTTTCCCTAATTTTATCTAATAATATGGAGAGAGAAAGTAAAAAGAAAAAGAGTTAAAAAGAGAAAGAGAAAGGGAAAAAGAAAAAGAAAGAGAAAGGGAAAAAGAAAAAGAAAGAAAAAGGGAAAAAGAAAAAGAAAGAAAAAGAGAGTTATCACCACTCCTAGGGTCCAGCAACATCTCACGGGTCCAGTCTGATCTTTGGTTCTCCAGTGGTGGGTGCACATGTGATTATTGGTATTTTTATTGTCCCTTTCATTAAGATTCATGAGTCCTGTTCATTTTATCCCCTCCTCTTCTCGCTTTTCATGCTAATTAAGATGCAGGCACAGTGTGCAATATTTTGGGGGCTCGAAGGGGATTTTGTTCACTGTAGGTAAGGGAGTGGACTTCCTCAAGTCCAGTGTTCAGTTGTAGATAAGGGAGTGGGCCTCCCCAAGTCCAGAAATACCCCTCTTCTGCAGGGTTTGTCTGTTTGGATAGGTGAGGTTGGGTAGCCACTACAACTGAAGCCCCCTTATTGATCACCCCAACCAAAGCTTCTGAAGGAGAACACTGCTGAACCCTCCTGTCTCCGAGGAAGGAGCACCGCTCCACCTCTGCAGGGCTTGTTCCCTCCTTGGAGCAGGCTGTACTGCAATGCAGGCTGGTTTGAGGGGTAATATATGAAAGTTTCACTATAAAACGGGTTTGTTCAAGACACATGCATAAAACCTGCAAAACAGGTTGCTTAAGGCAAAAAAAAACCAAACAGACTGTCCTTCACAAGCCTCACGTGACCTTCAGGCAAAACGATCTGCATTTGCAGGAGCACAGCAAAGCATCACTGTTGTGATTGCAGACAGAAGGAAAATTAAGATCAGTGTAAAAGGTGCAAGTGAAAGGAAATAATAAGCTTGAGCTGTAACCTTCTCAGAGCATTAGGAAGCAGAAAGTGTTGAAGGAGGTTAAGAGGGTCTGAGATCAGTGCGAATTTCCGTGTCCCACTCTTCACCTGACTCTTCACTGTCATCAATTTTTTGAATGTAGAAAATCACTTCTGAAAAATTCAGGTATCAAAACTTTTCAGCCTATAAATGAGGGAGAAATCAATTTTTGTCCGTCTACTTGGGAGCATGAATTGTAAATCACTCTGTGAGCTATTTCAGGGCAGGACTGGATTGTGATTATACGATGGCTGGATTACTTTGACATAGCTTAATTCAATTAAAACACAGTTGTTGTGTCCTGAGAAGGGACCCAGATTCCTCGCCAGTGACTGCACAGAGACATGCACTGAAGTAACCGCAGGAAGGAATTACACCATTTTATGATCTCAGCTCCAAGTAAAGATGGTCTGACCCTCCAGTGCCCACAAGTCATGACATCAGTCCTGGTGCCACAAGGGCACCTTGCAATCAGCAGCTATCTTTGGTTGGAGGAACCATGGGAAAACCAGAGTTTGCTAAACAAATCAAAGAACTGGAGAAGAGCACAAACAGAGTCACATAAATATCTCTATCCACCCTGCTGCAGTAGATACAAAAAGCCTTGGAGCTCACTGGAGCATGAAGCTCAGCCGGCATCTTTGGTGTCTGTGGTTACTGCTGTCATTAACTTTGCTGGAAATCCTGCTCATTTGTCCTGGACTTGAATTCGAAATGAGTACTTCTAGTTTGGATCTTCTCTTACATCTTTGATGTAGTGATCCTTTGGAAATGAGAGGGGAATGAAGCCAACCCAAAGGGAGGAGTAGGTATCAGGGATGATTTTTGCATTTATTGAGAGATCAAGCCTAGGAAATTGTTTCCTTCCCACATGGCTTCTTGTAAGTCCCCTTCAGAGACAGTACTCATTAATGCCTAAGAGGCTTCAGTGCCGTAGGTGGATATGAAATAACAGCAGAGCATCTGTTAGTAGGTCTCAAAATACCTTATGCTTTGACATAATAATTACTTCAAAAGCTGAATAGGGATTTGGTCTGTTAAAATTCAGGAAAATAAATTAAAACTAGTTTCAGCTACGGGAAAGGCCAAACTGCAACGGGAAAGGACTCCTACACTATGCCTAAGACTGTGGCTGGGTCAATTCAAGAGGTATCTGGTATTTAAACATGGGTGATAGTTGTTCTAAGAATATTGTTAGAAACAAAGGATCAGCTTCTCCCATATCCTACTGATTAGACCTCATATTCAGGATAACAATCCTATAGGGAACTTAGTTTTCATGATAGAGTTTCTTGAAATCAGTGCAATTTAAACACAACCTTAAAATTAAGTGTGTTCAAGTGCTTTCCTGTGCCTGCTAACTTTGATGTTGCCTGTGCCCAGTATTACTCCCTCCAGCCAAAGGCAGCAACTGTTGGTGCTACATGGGGATAAAAAGAAGAAAGCAATACAGCTGAAATGACAAAATCTTTTTAATTAGGTACAAGGGACTAAACTGTTCATCAGATAGAGTAGTTCCTAAAACCACCAAACTGAAGCAAAAGGGTAACAGATGATTAAGCACAGGAAAGAATAGGAAGCAAACAGCAAGAAGGGGGTTTTAGCAGCTTTTATCACTGTGTTACTCAAAACTTTCACCTGTGAGCCCTGGCTCACCTGGTGCTGGGGAGCACTGGGCTGCTATTTAACAGCCGTGGGCATCCAGCACTAGGTAAAGTCATGAGCCCTGAAAAGATCCTGCAAATGAGGGTTACAGCACAGAGCCCAGATGGTGGGATAAGGTGTTTTATTAAACAATATTTTGAAAGGGCTTCATCATCTAAAAGGAAGAGGTGGGGGGAGACCTGTACGGTGTTAAAGGGCTAATTCTCCAGCTTTGCCAGAAGTGTGTTAGTTGTGCTCTCAGACAGCAGGTAGGTGCAAGCTATTGACTTTCTGTTGTTCTGGGACTATTTTATATTTTCTGGGTTCAAGGTCAGATAGTGATGCCTAGTACAGAGAAGGAAAAATTGGACTGGTATATGTAGTTTTTTTTTTAAAAAAAAAAGGGGGGGAGGGGGTTTGGAGAGCTGAGGGGTTAATTTATTCAATATAAAAAGCCAAACCTCATGGAAGGGCAGAGGTCTCTGAAGAATACCAGGACTATTTATTCCCTGAAGTGTCTGGATTGGAAGAATTCCCCCAGCCAGCATGTGAAGCTCTCTCTGCTGCTGCTATTAGTCACACAATAGACTAATATTGAACAATTAGGACTGTTTGCAGCTAATTTAAGAGCAGAAAAAGTTGTCTTGATTAAGGAATTTTGGGCATCTGATTAGTGACTAAAACAAACTCCATGTGGTTGATTTGTCCAGTCCAAGGCTCCTAAAAGTATTCAGGAAAGTACTACCTATGAGGCTGGCTGGCTGTTCAGCCAAGCCCTGTGTCTTGGTTCATGGACCTGTCAGCCTGGCAGTCCAAAGGGCTTCTGGCCTCGGTCCATACCACGTTAAGAGGTGTGACTTTAGCCCCACGTAGTTACAGTGCCCACCTGATACCAACCCAGCTTGAAGCATTGCTCAGTGGTGGAAAGCTCTTCATCCTGTGGCCTGGCTTTTGTTGATCCTCGAGGCACCCTGTGGCAATTGGACTAAAATCAGGTTTTCCCCCAGTAATCTCTTTGAAAAGGGTGCTCAGGAGAAGCTGCAGCTGACTGCTTGAGATGGGACAGGAGCACGTGTACTAGATCATTTAGTGCTTGGCTTTGCTCAGTACTGAGCAATTCTACTTTGCCTCCATTAATTTCAGGATGTAAATTAAGAAAAGTGAACTTAGTTTCCAGGTTACTGGAAAGAGATGACATTCATTCAGTCTGGCATTTAGCTATTTCTGTTGTTTACATTTGAGGCTTCTTATAAATACACTATTCTGATTAAGAAGAAATCTTTTTCTAAAGGTTTGCTTAATTTTTCACTTCAAAGTCAATCTTTAAAAACCTCTCTGCCATTATCAAGCCTGCAATGGTTTCATCCTAATCCCTCTTACGCTCTCCATTCTTATCCTTTGCTGAGGGGAAATGATAAAAATTTTTCTGACACAGAACTCGAATCCAGTGCTGAAAGATAAGCTGTTTCAAAATAAAATGATTAATTTCAAGCATTGGTTAATATTGCTGTTTTTATAGATATTTTCCTACTGCAGATTGAACAAAGCATATTAGCTAAAATGCCTTCTCCTGAAATAGTGGCTCATACTTTTCTAAGACTCCTTCTAAGTTTCCATGTTTAAGTATTGTTGTTCCATAGTAGCTAACATCCAGAGATCAAAACTATTGTTATAATTAAAATTCAGTCAAAGCTAGAACTGGAAGCTTCAAGTAGATGAGAAAGCTGTAGGTGAACTTAGGTTTAAGGTTGCTAACTGTTTTTATCCTAAGAGTATTTTTAGATGCTTAAAGTTTCCTCCTTTGAAAAACTAGCATTCAGACTTTGTCAGACATGCTCAGAGGAAGACTGAATGAGTATGCACGAGTGGCCTTGAACACTTGGCTTTGCAAATTCAACAGTCTTTCAGCACAATTTGCATCGGAGTAGTGGATGTGTATGTTTACAGTTATGATCTGAAAAGGTCTGGCCAAGGGTTTGGAAGAAACTGTTTTGTCTAATGGAATGAACTGGCCTAGTGTAATTTTTTATGGTGAGTGTGAACTGCAACAAAACTAGAGGCAGTAGCTAGCTCAGCACCACCAGCTGGAGATTCCTGAATCAAACTTACAGGAAACTCTGTATGTATGACACAGATTCAGTTCAATACATGCGTTTTGAAGGGAACCAGAGGGAGTAAGGTCTGCTCTGTCTATGCCCTGCCCATTTTAGTTCATTTCTAGGGTGAAACAAAGCATCCATGATGATATATGCACACACCCCCTCACCAGCACCATGAGCTGTGCATCCAGAAAAAGGTACATTGATTAATACAGAATATTGAGTTCACTGCATCTTTAATACCACTGGAGGAGTATTAACCCAAGGAGGGAGTGGCAGTTCAGGGAGTGTCCTGGTGGTTCAGCTTTCCCTCATCCTGTCTCTCTGTTCCCTGCTGGACACTAATCTGGAATTAGTGTCTGCAAATAGCCAGGGGACAAACCCACTGCCTTTGGGCTACTAGTTCCTTGCTCAGCCATAGCAGCAGCTGAAGTCCTCCTTGGCCCTAGTTGCATTGCAGCAGGACTATGCCAAACCACTATCTGCCCATCAGTACCACTGGGGATCACTGCTGTAGCGTCCCGCGGCATTCATGGCTGCATCCATGAAAGCATTTCCATCAACCAGTCTCCAGCTGTAAAGGGCAGCATGTTAGCAACACCGCGTTGAGATGATACAAGCAGCAACTAGTTGTGGAAACTCACATCCAGAATGAAAGCTCTGCTTTAAGTACAGCTGTGGCAAATACCAGGTATGTAGAAAACTTGCAAAGTCCTATGCTGCTGAAAGTTGCTCTGGTGAATACTGCAAAGCAAGAATATTTTATAGCTCAGTGATGAACATCGCTGTCCCACAAAACCTTCCAACATCTCAAAGAAGTTCCTGCAATGGGACAAGGAAGAGGGCTTTACTAGCATTTGGGGTTTAGTAGCACTGAGGAAGGTAGAGACTAACCCTCAGACACCAGAAAAAGCACATATCCACTTATAAGCTATGTGACACCTTAGGTCAAGTATGTTACTGGCCAGCTGGCTGGGAACTTGAACCCAAGTGATGCACAGAGCAGCTCTGTGATTGTCTGTGGGGCTGCTGGCTGCCTCTGCTGGTGTAGGGCCCCTGGGCACGGATTTCCTGTAAAACTTAATATTCAGTAGAGGTGCATCAATGGGGATTGAATGTCAGTAGTCAGGAGTTTCCGCCTTTGATGTGGAAAACAAAGCTTAAAGTCACTTAGTCAATGAAGGCTTTATATTTACCATGTGGAGATGCTTCAACAGGAGATACAGAGAGAACCATACATCACGACCTCCTATGTCCCATATTCAAGTGTCTGTCTTCATCCAGCTCTTGGATAGTTTGTGCTGTATGTTCCCAGCTTTGATCAGAAATTTCATCGCTGACCTGAGACATCTTTTCTCAAGCAAATTTTGCCAGAATCAATACATTCCCAACGTTTGAATGAATCCTATATAGCTTATTTTTAGAAAGTGTCATCAAACCAAGCCCAGTCCCAGCCTGATGTTAATGAGATCTGTAGCGCTGTTTTCAAAGCATGAAATGGGCAGTGGTATCTTGAGCCTGAAGGTGATGCACATGCAGCAAGAGGAAGTGGGACCCGTTTACTTTGTGAGAGAGGGCAGGTTTCACAGCACTGACATGTTTTATTTTTTCTTGTTTCGCATATAACACCTCTCAATTCATTAATGGCACAATGAGGTGCACGTCCACATCAGAGACATTTTTTTGTTCTTAGGCACTATAACGACCAGTTCTTCTCCATTTCTGCAACGCTCTTATTTTCTTTGGAAACTGTTCACTTCAATTTTATTCACCAGAGACAAAATGCTAATACCCTAGCACTTCAAATGGTGAGGGGAGAAGGAGAGAAAGGAAGACCTATCTGATCTATTCATTCATTATTCCACAGCGCGTGGGAAGTCATCTCTTTACATGATTGACCTGCCTGGATTTGATTACAACACACAGCTAACCTTTTCCAAATCTGGTTGTGTCATACAAGAAAAGGGTTGAAGGCTGTTGCCATGGTATTAAGGTATCTCTTGAGAAAGAAGAAAAAAAAGAGAGAGAGGAAATGATGCTTCTTTACTTCCTAGCCAAGTATAAACAAGAAACACACGCACATGTTTTTGTTTTGGAAGAGCTTTCAGCTTCTTATCGAGTCTCATCTATCAATGCATTTCCTCGGGAAGGGAAGGAGGAATTGTCTGCTTTGCAGATCAGTGTCTCTTCAGCGGGTGGGGAGGGGGGGAGATGACAATTGGAAGGAGGAAAAAAAAAAGAATAAATCAGTCTTGCCACCATTCATGATTTATTCATGAGACACGTGAGTTTTGCATTTAAATGTGACATTCTCATGATCTCAATATTGTATATGCAAATCTAAAGATTTCTGTATCTCTCCACATGCCCAGCTTAAGTCTCGTCTCGGATCTGCAGCTCTGTAAATGCAAAACTGGTGAGGTTGGTGCGGCTTCTGGTTTACTCCGTTTATTCTGTGACTCAAAGACTGTAAGCAACACTAAACTGTTCTTAATATCAGAGGTATCATTTAGATGTCGTTACTTTTTTTTTATGACAGTGAACTCTCACAGTCAGGAAATTACCTGTAGATTTATTAATGGTTTAACTTTCTGAGGTCTTGCCTGAGCTTTTCAAGTACTTCTCTGCTAAGGCGAACAGTTATTGCTCAGGATAGCATGTCAGGATTAACACCGAGTGAATGCTGTGCAGCTCTGAACAAAGAATTTACACCTTGAGCCACGTCTGCTTCCACACTTTCAACATGTTTAAGTTGTCACCCAACAAATAAGGGGGAATTATCTTGTTTGCAGGTTTTTAATTAAGATATTATTGATATATTAAAACAAAAAAAAGTGCCAAATACGCTGATGTAGAGAGGACAGGCTTCCCTCACGAGTGGTGCTCAATTCAGGACATAAATTGCACCTTGGTGAAATCTGTCGGTCTTTGTCCCTGACCAAGACTCCCACTTCACGGACACTCGGCACAATAAGAGGCATGAAGGCTCGGCTTTGCAGAATAACGCAAACTCTGCTCCTAGCTAAACCAATATATACAAACTCCTGCACAGGAGAGACCTTTGGCCCAGTATTTGCAAAAGTGGATTTTGTAGAGAAAACACTGTTCTTGAGGCTTTGCCTGATCCGTGCGACTGGAATGTTGCTTCATGATCTTGTTGCTACTTAGTGAATAAATTGGAGCATAAATAATTTTTCTATGTTATTGGGTCAGCTCTGTCACTAGGCTAATGCAAATATTCCTCAAATATGTTATTGACAAACAGCCACCACATTCATCAAGAATGACAAAATTCGTACTTTGTAGCACTTTCCCACATTCAACACTTGCCTCCTGTTTTCTTGTGAGATTGAAGGCAGACCTCACTGAAGTTGATTGCCTCAGAGGTCAGGGCCGATATCGGCAACATTCTCCCTATTGGTTCCATGATTTTAAAGTCATAAATGTTTCCTAAATATCCATATGCCTAACTTCCTATCTCCGACAATGACTGCTTAAGGAAAGCGTAAAACAGACAAAGCCTGTATTGAGTGACGCTTCTCTAGGGTATTACCTCAGATTTAGGAAAATATGACTGTAGAGAGTTCCTAATGTCATATATTCAGGTCATCACAACTAATTGCTTTCAAGAACTTGTCCTTTTTAAACCCACCTGTATGTTTGGTCCCACAGCACCCTATGGCAATGAGTTCCACAGTTCCATTTCCTATGGGATGTACAACTATTTATTTTTGGATAATTTAATATGGGTCCCACTGTTTTTTTCCATTTAAAGAGATAATAAACAGTTGTTCCTGGGCATCTTTCTCCATGCTGCTCATGATTTTACAAGCCTGTATCAGAACTCCCTCAACAGTCTCTTCTCCAAGCTGAAATTCTCATGCATTTACCTATCCTATTAGTAGCTGCCCCTATGGAAGCAGCTCACAACTCTGATGTTTTAAACTTGTCTTCATAAATTTTCCAGTTCTCCAACATCCTTTCTGAAAGGGGAACGTTAGGACTGCTTGCAATATTTAAGAAGATGGTACAGCAGAAATTTATACACTGGCAAAATTACTTTGTCTGATGTCTCATCTGATGGTCACTGGCATTCTTGTTACGCTTTTGACCATCCCCGACTGCTGAACTGATGATGTTTTTGAAGAACTGCCTGCATGGCTTTGAGATCTTTCCTGAGCAGCATACATGACATACGCAGCCACAGCTCTAATGTGGAGCTGGCGTTGCTGCTTTCTGATTTGCAGTAGATTGCAATTCTTGCCACTGAATTCCCCCTGCCATTGCATCTTGCCCAGTTATTCGGGTGGCTGTTCCTCCAGCAGCAAAGCTGGCTTAAGAAAATACGTTTATACTTTGCCTTATCTGCAAACATCTTCATTGTGGTAATTGCTCTCCTTTCCAGACCACTGATGAACACACTGAACTGCACAGGCCCCAGCCCGTGTCCCTGTGGGGTTGCACTGGCATCAGCCGTGTTCAGGTGAGACCATCCGTTCATCACTGTCCTTTGTTTCCCATCACAAAAGTAATTATCTAGCTCTATCAGGCAACCTTCTTTTAGCCCATGACATTGGGTAGGAGCCTGCAGTGCGTGTTTGCCTCTCCCAGTGATCTCAGAAAATTGCATTCAGCTGAAAGACAGGGAAAGATTACCAGGGGGGAGGGGGGAATCTTCCTGGAATAAGATATAAAAAATAATTTATAGATGTTTTTCCATAATTCTCATATCCTCTTTTGCCATGTCTTCAGTATGTTGAAAGGCTGGTACTGATATAAGCACCTGAAATAGCACACTTAATAGCTGGCCAGACTGGGAGCCCTGTCTTACTGGGCAGGGAAAAGAAACTCACACAGGGATTACGTTGTTATTTAAAGATATGCTATCAGCTCATTTTAGCCCCCATTTAAAATCTGAGACAGATAAACATTTCCATGCATAAAAAAGAAAACCAAAACACACATATGTGTTCTAAATTCAAAGTCTCAGAGAAGACTGAGTTTGCTGGGTTTTCTTCCTTCACTTGTTTTTAGTATCGTTTTAGTCACCAGTGTTCGCAGCCATGCTCAGCAGCATTGAAACAGAGCAGTTTACACCTACGAATGCCACAGTGATGCACTTGCTCTTGCCCAGAGCCACTTGCTCCCTGCCTTCGAGGAAAGCCGGGACCTTTATGCTGAAGGGTGCTGCCTGCAGAAATCCTGCAATGCATGTTATTAACCAGCCTGAGTGAAGCCTAGAGTTGGGCGAAGTGGGTGCTCTGGAAACCCAGGCTATGAGCGATTTCACTACTATAATGTCATTCTCCAGCAGTGAATGGAAGGCTTCTCCATGCCTTCTAGCTCCCACAGACCCTGGGCATCACAGCTCTGCCTCCAAACCAAGCACCCTTAGACAGCATTTGGAGCTGCCTTTGTGGAGAAAGGGGAAGGGGAAGAAGCGGAGCTGTTGAACACGCTCAGACATGATTTAATTGTGCTGTGCAAGTGGGTTTCACCATGTCAAAGTCTGCTCATGCCTGCATTCACGTGGAGCAGGGGTGTAATCTTAACACAAGCGAAGAATGCACTCCCTTGCAGACCTTGGTTTCTGCAAACGTGGCTCCTGTGAATGTAATCAATGTTGTGCAGAGCTGCTGAAAGCGAAAACAAAGCCAGAATGATCATTGTGCTAAGTTTGGGTTCCTCATTGTTCATTGAATTACATCAGTGTTTTCTTTAGTTGCACAGTCAGCTGGCAAAGGTTTGTTTGAAATCTCGAGACTCTCCTCTTTCAGGGGAAAACATGAGTTTCCGGGAGATGGGGGCTCTGCTCTGCATCACAGTGCTCGAGCTGCTGTGACCTGGGACGCGACATGACAGCCCAGCCAGCTGGGGGGCTCTGCCAGCCCAGGGCCTGTCAGCAAAGGCTGAAATGCATCCACAGGAAAAAAATGCTCTGGTTTTTGGTTGGGTTTGGTTTTTTTCTTTGTATTTAGCTTGCAGAAATTATTTTATCTGCCTTAAAAAAAATAGTTAAGGATTAAAACTTCTTTTATAAAGAATCTCTCTCCCCAGCTCATGACCATAACGAAGTATTGTGTTCTGCCGACATTTTATTAAGGTGATCCTATGTGGCAAAAATCTTCCTTTCTCCAAAGAGTCCTTGGATGCAGGGCGAGCAGCGCCCAGCACAGCCTGTGCTCCCAGGGCACTTCTCTCTGCAGCAAACCCTAGAGCCTTGTTCCCCTGCCTGGTGGGATGGTGAACAGCTGTGGTGTCAGCATGGTGTGGATCCCCTGAAATTCCCCCTGGAATATCAGGATGGGGTAAATCCTCCTTTCTCCTGCTGTGTTCATGTATAAAGTCCTCCAGCAGCCGTGGGACAAGGAGCAACTGGATGCTTCAGCACAGACTGAGTTTGGGTGCATCCTGCGTGCCAACGAGCACACACGTGCTGCTGAATGGGAGCCACTGCTCATTTAAATTTAGCTTGACCTCCCTCTAAAAGTCTGATTTTCGTCATCCACAGTCTAACTTCACCCAAAAGGCATATCTCTGGACACTTCCCGTGCCATGTCTCAGGAGGAACTCTTCTGGAGGTTGAAGAGGTCAGAACACGAGGTGTGGAGTGGTGAGATTTGGCTTTTTGAAAGTAGTATTTTTGTTTGATCGGGAACATGCGCTGAGTGGCTCAGCCTGCATAGCCCACGCCGATTTCATGTTGTTTGCCTTGTTCAGGGACTGGGTTTCTGTCTTTTTTAACTGTGTGGAGGAAAATAGTGGTAAAATGGCAGAGTCTGGGATGAAGTTTATTAAGAGTCAAAGCAAAAAATTAGCACGGAAGAAGCTGTACAACATCCACGTTGTACAAGTTTCCCAATAAGCCTGCAGAATTTAACGCAACTAAGGAAAAGTAACTTTGCCAAGTCTTGTGATACTTGGTGCTTTTGTTTGGGGGTGGGGGGGAGGTCTCGTATAGCCACGGAGAGAAGCTGTTCAAGATAAAACTCAAGCCCAGAAGGTCAAGGAGAGGAGACAGGAGAAAAAGGCACGGTGGAGAAAAGGGCAGTGAGGGACTACCAGGGCAAAAAGGGCACTGGGGCAGCGACAGCAGCTTGGGGAGGAAGAACAGGGGCAGAGACTGAAAGGAGGAAGAATGTGGGTTGATGTATTTCACCAGCATGTCCAGAGCTGAGAACCAAGGTCTCTACAGCTGGGCCTGAAGCAGACAATGCTTGTCCTTTGTCATTGATTGGAGGAGGCATCTTTTTGGTGAAAACTGAATTTATCGGGGTTAAACTATTTGTGACTTGTATTAATTTTTCAACTACTTTCTGCAAGAGAAAAAGAAGAGGGGGAAACAGATTGAAATTACATATTTTGAATATTTTTGACACTTTCAAAAATATGACATTTTCAGTTCTCACTTGGAAAGAAGGCCTCTGTTTCCTGATTAATGTAATTATCTTAAGTTATAGAGGGCGGGAAGTAACCTGACGCTTAGATGAAAGTTTTGTTTCAGACTGAGGACACTTTGAGGGTTAACCTGTGATGATTCCCCACACCCTCCCTGGCATTGCTGGAGTCTTTCACTCTGCCACTGAAATGAAAATCCATTATTTGTCCGGCTCAGCTAATAACACCGACCAGCATTTCCATGGGCAGCAGAAACCCTGGAGGAAGGCTGCCAAAAGCCTGTGGAGTCAGAGTTCCTCTTCATGTTCAAAGCTTCAGACTCTCAAATGCTTTAGTGATGCCATTACAAATGCCTGATGTCAGACTTGTGTCAGGCCTCTCTTTCCCTCACTCCATTAGCCCCGCAAGGATGATGATAAACCCTCTGAAGAAGCAGGAGTCATCCCAGGTCAGACCGAAATAGCTAGAAACCACTGATAATCTCGAGGTTTATTAATATTTTTGTTTTTAAAAAGGTAACTTTCTGTCACTGGGAAAGTATAATATATATAGCAAGCGGAAGCTGGGATATAATTTTAGCCTTGATTCTTAAGGCAATAATATTTTGAGTTGTCAAGTAGGGGTGCAGTGTGCCTTCACACGTGGGAATGTATGCAAAAAAACATTTTTAAAGTGTAGTATGTGTACCTAACTTCAGACCAGAGGCCGATCTGAAATTCCCACCCTGCCACAGAATGCCCAGCAATGAGATGTTGGGTGAAAGCAAAAGCAGAGGCTTGGAAACATTAGAAAAAATTACAGCAATGAAACTGAGATAAAATGAGTTTTGACATTTAATCCTAGATCAATTGGCAAATCTCACAATAGACGTTTTTTTCTTGTCGCCCTGGCAAAGCAGAGCTGCATGAAACTGGTTTAAAAGAAAAAAAAAATTAATTTTGAAGATCCCCTGCCAATCTTCTCACTGGGTTGAGGGTTAGCACAGGAGCTCCCTCACACCGCCAAAATATTGAATAAGTTTAGAGAAAGAAGCCAACTATTGCAAGCTCAGGAGATCATTTATAAAACAAAAACCACTCTCTGCTGCATTGAAGAGCCTGAGAGATGCTCTCAGAAAGATTAATTTTCTGGGTAGAGGAGGGGAGTGCTGGCTTCACCCCTCAAAATGAACCGACGAGATGATTCAATTGCATCACTTTCAGAGCGTGAGCCCGAGACATTCGTTCAAAGCGTAGTTATAAGAAATGACTCCTTTACTTTAGGAGGAAGGATACTGAAGAAACTGTTAGACTCGGTCACAGTATGTGACATCCTTGAAATAAAAGCAATACTTCTTCTCAGCGGCTGCACAGTAAAATTAAAGATACGAAGCCAAATTCATCTCTGGTGTAATACTTCTGCCAGTGGCCAGGGAGGCACCTGGGATTAATTTCCTCTATTATACAAGTGGCACAAGACCCTGACAAATTGTTTTGAGTGTTTTTTGTTACACTTAGTTACAGAAACCTTAATCACTAAGTGTCTTATGTGTGCAAAACCGAGCGTCTCTGAGCTCCACCTCACAGAGGATGGGATACTGGGCTAATGGCAGCCCCCGGGGGTGAGTCCCACCCTGTTCATGTGGGTGAAATGTGGGAAGCTGCTAGAATTTACTGATTTCTCACGCAGAAAAAACACTTTCATTGGGTGATTTGTGATCAGGGAGGGAATGTGGACCTTGGCGTACCCGCCTTGGTGCAGGGGCAGGGCTTTGGCTTTGTGGGCTCGATTATAGGCTCATTGCCCCATGTCGCTGGCAGAGAACATCACCTCCTCAAACCCTCGGGTCATCCTGTGACACCTTCCCCAGATGGCAGCAGAGCAGGCTCACCTCTCTATTCCTGCAGACCTTCTCTTTTTCTTTGGGTAAAGCTTGTAAACTCAATCTGTGCAGGACAACACCTGTATTTATGCTCCTGGACATAACCCACTGCTTTGCTTACAGTTTGCCTGTGAAAAGCTTACATTTTCCTGGAGGAATTAGAAACGTCAGTGTAGCGTGGCAGTGCTCGCTGTGCCGAGGTGAGAGCTGGGGCAGCACTGCCTCGACCCCCCTGAGGTGGGTCCAGTCCTCATCTCCGAAGAACCCCAGGTCCTCACTCCTCCCCAGAGTGCATGTTCCTTTCTCTCTTATGTAGCCACCCTTATCTTGCTGCCCCAAATTTACATGAGCATCACTGGCCAGGTCACATTTAAGCAAGCACATAGCATTCAGATATTCTTCTCCTCCCATGTAGCAGGGCTAGGAAGGAGGGCAAGCAGTTACACTTCCCTGTGAAACAAGGATACCAGGCAGCCAAACAGCCAAAGAACGTCCAAAGTCAAATGCAAACTCGGGACAGACATGAGTACAGAGCCTGTGGTCAGGGCTTTTCAAGCAAGCCACCTGCAGCTGGCCTCCCAAGTCTGGAGAGTAAATTCATTTTCTACAGTGCTGCCCCATGTCTTGGAGGGGATCTCCTGGTCACTTGATGCTTTGAAAAACCAGGAGTGTCTTCTGGTGCAGGTTTAAGGAGGTGAGGTTAAGGACAAGGTGCTCTCTGCCTTTATTGGTGAAAGGATTTTACCTCACGTGTTGAAACTTCTGGCCAGCAGAAACAATACATACAATCTTTGAGAGTACAGGTCTTCTAAGAAACCATAAAACATCCTGCTGCATCATGTATTTCCTAAATTGAGACCAGCTCGCCATGGCACTCTGAAGCACAGACTGCTGACACTGTCCTGAGCTGGCTCTCCAAACCACCGGCTGTCATTCTCAAGCCCGGGTGTTGCTGTTGCCCCAAAGAACAGATTTACTGGGAAAACTCCGAAAGAGGAGGCCTCGTGCAAACGCTGGGGCCTCCAAGCACTGTTGCCATCTTCCTGCAACACCGAGCTGGCCGTCTGGCGCTCTGCCGGCGCGCGTCATCTTCATCGCACAAGGACCTGAGCTGCTCCTCTGAGGGTTTTGACGTTTGCTGCCAAATCTCTTCATAGAGTTAAACGATGAGGTAATCAGTGCAGCTGTGTTTGCTACATTTAGCCCCCGTGAAATGTGCTAAACTTGAGCTTTGTTATATTTTCATTTCGTAAAAAGAAAGTCAGGTGAGGACCTTACAGGTTCCACCTACCTGCAACTCCCATAACCTAAAGGTTACGAGGAAGCATGGAGCCTGGGTTTGCTGTATCAAGGTATCCAAGTGCTTGTATCACCTTGAATATGGGAAGAAACTTGCTGACATGTCTTACAGTATTGGGACCTTTTGTCTTCACCATTTTTGTGTTAATGGAGATTTTTTGGGGAAAATGATTCGCTTATAAGCATCAGCCAGACCAAAGGAGAGCAGATATTTTCACTTGGGCAGAAGAACAATGTAAGCTGATGTGTGAGCATCCTTAATGCTTCTCTGTCACGTTTGAGCTTGTTTTGTTTTGTTATATTTGGGTTTCTGGAATGTTTTATCCTATCAATGACATTAATTACGGAGTAATTGCCTTAGTAGCATGTAACAACTCTCCTCTTTTTTTAAATAGATTTTCACACAATGTGTAAACTTTGCTGTATATGTGCTACGTTTCTTGTGTCATGAAATAATGTGTAGACAAAATAATGTTTTTCCTGTCAGAAATTCAATGGGCATCTAAAGCAAAGTGACAGGTGGTTAAATAGCTGCATTTAAAGGATGTCAAGAAGATTTTTTGGACAGGTACCAAAACCCAATGCCAAAAAGAAGGCCTAATACCATCTGTTTTGTTAGCAGAGAGATGCAATTTTACATTGAATTTTAAATGACAAAATGCCAAATTCGTAACCTTGATTTGTGGGTCAAATCTAACTTAGCTAGATTGGGGATGTTTTTATTTACTAGCACAGTTCCTGACCCAGAGCCCATGCAGGTAAACGAACTCACTTTCAATCACACCCATTTTCAAGTTATAGGAAGCTCTTGAGCTGCATTCAATTTTGTTTTGCATTACATGTATATCCAGATGCAATGTGGATTTAATTAATCCAATTTCATTGCATTTTAATGTACACATTTGCATTGTGTTTATCGGCAATTGGTTTTATCCATTTTTTCAGCATTTTTATGACCAATTAAACTCCTGAATATTTAGAGATCTATACACTTCCTAGCAGGAACGTGGAGTGTAGCTCTGAATTAAATAGTTCTCAGGCACAAACTGGGGATAAGACTGAAATGTCAAAATATAGCTGCATAATACGGTGGAAAAATTATATCAGTGTTTTAAAGTAACAAACTGCATTGTGCTAAATTATTTTAAAAATAATTTCAGCAGGCATTTTAGATGGTATGTTGAGAGGAGGAGGACTACTTTAAAACAAAAAATGAAACTGATAGATAGACATTTTTTCCTGCTTCTAAAATGTGCCTTTGAAATTATGATTGTTCAGGTTTATTCTAATATTTAGAAATACTCATTGTAGAGTTTTCTCCTCTTTGTGAGGAGTCTGTGTGGCTTAAATGGGATTGCTGAGATAATCACACTCTGCTGTTTCTGTTCCAGGGCTAATGTTAGGCATGAAATGTGACTTGTCATGTTTGGAGCTCCTCTTTCAGCGACCCAGCCAAAGCAACTACAAACATTCTGGTTTTGTGAGGAGTCAGTTGTGAAAAGAACAAAAAGAACAGCACCTTTTCAGCCCTGCTTGGCTTGGCTCTGCTGTGAATGCTGTGGCTCGGGTGGTGTCACGGGCTTTGCTGTTCCTTCAGCCATCCTGGACCATCCCTCTCGCCTTTTGATGCTTGGCCAAAACACAAGGTCTTGACTCAGTTTTTCCTTGGTCCTCTATTTGGGGATCCAGGGGGTGTTTTTCTGATCGATGGCTGATGCACTGGGCCAAGCGAAAGCTGCTTCTCTGCCGAGGGTCTGCACCACCTCTCCCTGTCCCTTTGGCACCTGGCTCTCCCTACGGAGGACACCACCCAGCTTTGCTGGAGCTGAGCTAGCCCCAGAGGAATAGTCACAGCATGGAGGGGAAAAGCCTCTGCCCCAGTCCCACAGGCAGATCTGTGCCTGCAGGAGGCATATGTGGTGTTGGGGAGTGAGTATGTTCCACCTGCCTGGAGGCTTGTCCTTTATATCCCCTCTGCCCTAGATCACCCTTGCAGTGAGAGATCCCCCAAGGATGGTCCTTTGAGGTCTGACTGACCTGACTTATTCCTACAGGTCGTGTTGGTGCCCATAAGGGGCGCACGGGCCGGGGCTGATGCCTGCAGTTCTTCGCACTGTTGGGATGCTGCCTGCTCCGTTGGTGACATCCAATGTAAAGTGAGCTGCGTCTCTGGGGCTGGCAGGTAAGACCTGTCCGATGTGGGCATCACTACGGGAGAACAAGCATGTTGTCCTCGTGAGGCTCAACGTCCCCCTGCTCCAACGGCTCCTGCAGAGCATCCAGGGATGCTCAGCCTTCTTTCTGCTATCACCAGCTCTGAAAAAACAGAGGATGCTTTCTCTCTGACCTGCTGGGAAAGACTCAGAGACAGGACAGATACCAAAAAGTGGGGTCTGGGTAGAATTTAGACACCTGCATTCAAACCCATGCCCAGGAAATTTCCCCACTTGGGGAAAACCTAGTAGGTCCCTGATTTCATTCAGCTCCCTCCATTTAGACAACAGAGATCCAAAAGAGAGGGGCATGAGGGCACCTTGCCCCTTCCTAAGGTCTGGTGCAATCCCGGTACAGGTGACGTGGCAGGAGCACGTCTGCTGTGCGCACACACCGTCTGGTGTGGAGCTCAGGAGATGCAGTCATCCTCACCAAAAACTTGTTCAGCGCTGGCAGTCCCCTCAGGGCGGCCTGGCAAGCCCATGCTGCTCAGGTGGGGTGCACTGCGTGTCCTACACCTACCAGGAAAAAGCCCTGCACCGTTAATGCCTCTGCTTTGGTGGGAAGAGGTTGTGCTGTGGATCCTATGTAGAGAGGGACACCAAAGTGCTAGAGGAAAGCGGGAGTTCAGACAAATCTGCATCTCCTGGGAGAGCCCCGCTTGCTCCATAGGGCAGGTACCAAACTGCCACGAGGGCCAAAAGACGTTGAAATGTGGGTAAAAACAGGCTGAAGAAGGATTTAACAGCAGGTACAAGTTGGAGGCTTCCTGAACACATGGCGAGCCCGGGCAGGTGTCCCCGGCCCAGCGGGAGCTGCCACCGCAGGGGCAGAGCATCGCGGAGGCTGGAGTCGCCTCACGACACATCGTTCTCCAGGCCCTGGTCAGGGGTGGTGCCGGGAAGCCGACCGATGCTCAGCTCCACAGGTTATCTTCTTCTGACAGTCTAACGAGTAGAAACACTGAAGACACGACGTGAGCTGGAGGAACATTTGTTTGATGAACAGTGTTTCCTCTGCCAGCTTCCCTTGGCATATATCACCAAAAAAAAAAAAAAGCATTTATGGATATTAATAGCAATAACACTTCGTGACGACGGGTTTTTCAGATCAGTCTCTGTCTGAGGTCTAACGAAGGCAGATGAATGTGCAAAGTTTGACAGGGCTGATTGTTGTAAATCTTGTGCTCCGTGGATGTGAGGAGGCACTAAGAAAACGGAGCTTCATTTGGGAAAGACGAGCTTTTAAAATGGTTTGAATGGGACTGTTGTAGTGTCTCAGGCACTGAAAAGAAATTGGGTTGTATCTGCTGGGGAGACGCTGCAAATTTAGTGACAAAATGTGTTAATTTTTGCAAGAAACAACAGAATTAAATCCTGCTTTAAGTGAAAAAGCCAATTCAGCCTTAACTGTAAAGCTGCTAGCAATGACTCCACAATATATGAAATATAATAATTATGATAATTAATAAAGATAATAATACAGTAAAACCTTGCTAATTCATACTAATGACTCAAAGGCTGCTTACTAATTACTGAACTTTGTGGATAAACAAGCCAGAATAATGCATCATAAAATACACTTTGTTCCATTATTTTGACAACTCGTTTAGTTTTAATTATTTATATTTCATAATATACTAGTCACTCTACTTGGGAGGGTTTTACAAAAATAATGAGGCTCTAATAATTTGACTTGTCAGCTCAGTATTTGCTAAAACAGGGAGGGAGGAAAACCAGCCCTTGCTGGATGTGTGCAAGTCAGGAGGAGCCCAGATCAGTTGAACATAGATCTTCAAAGTTGTGACGGAAAATATTACACGTCTCTACACCACCTTTAACTGGGAGCCCTCGGAGCAGCTCACCTCGTGGAGAACTGCAAGCCAACCTGCTTCACTGCTAAACACAGAAGGATCGATGCTGATTCTCCAGAAAAATCATATGGTTTGAAAAATAATAATAAATGTGAAGTAGTTTTTTGTGCCCAAATCAATTTTTATCCCCAAATCAATTTTTCCCACAATCACAAGGGCTAAAAGCTTGTTTTTAATTTAAATGAGAGCTACGATTTTTACATAATCACTTGATTCCTGGAGCTGGCATTCCCTCGAAACCCCAGCCCGCCTCCCCGCTCCCGAATTTGGCAGGAGCTGGCCATGCTCTTGCAATGAAAGAGGCTTGCGGACCAACTCAGCATTTATTTAGCTCAGTTTTCCAGCTACAGAGTCCTGTAGGGTGCATGTTGCAAATGTGCCTTTGTAGTCATGATGGGTTTGTTTTTTTTTTTTTAAAAAAAAGGCCATTTCCATCAGAGATTTGCCAGAAAACTGACTCTATCAGCCCCGTCCTGGCTGTCTGTGAGCATATGGATCGGTTGCGGTAACCCGCTGTATCTGGGAATGGAATAACACACTGCAAAAACGCTCCATATATAATATTCGCTTCCACTGGGCTGGTTTTCCAAGGGGCCTGCTGTGAGAGGTGCAAAGGGAGCGGGAGAGCGCGGAGCCTGTGGTGGCGTGGCAGAAGGGGGCTAATCCCGCACGCCCCAGGACCACCGGGCAGGGCTCAGCCTGGCCCCCTCGCAGCATCCTCCCTCCCCTCCCGATGGATTTGGGCTTTCTGTGCCAGCCTGCCTTGCAAGCCCCGGCCCGTGGGGAGTCAGAGGGGGGCTGGCAGGGAGGGAGGGCTGCTGGGTGGCCATGGCTGGGTGCTGCCCTTCCAACATGGGGTCCGTGAAGACGGAGAGCTGTAGGAGGCCGGGTGATGGGAGGCTGTAGGTCTCCATACCTTGGGGAGCAGGGGGGCAATGCCAGTGTCAGAGGCTGGGTGGGAGAGCCCGTGGGGAGACGCAGGCCTTTCGGAAGTGAGGTCTGGGTGCCGGGGGTCGTATTTAGGGTGGCTCAGCATGATGGAAAGTGTCCTTCTTCAGGGGGTGGGCACCAGGGGCCGGGCACCGGGGGCTGTGCAGGGGGACAAGGCTGTTTGGCACCGTCCTGTGCTGGGAGGAGGGCAAAACCGGGCACGGTGTTTCGGTGGGGGTGGCAAAGCAGATGCTACAGGGTCCCGCCGAGGGAGCGGGAACCGGTGTGGCACCCGGTCTGCCGGTCCCTCGGCGGCTGTGGCAGCTTTTCCCCCCGCCCCGGCTGGGCTGGGGATGGGGGAGAGGAGGGCGTCCCGCTCTCCTCCCTCACCGGCTGCCGCCGGAGAGGCTCCAGCCCCGCCGCCCCGAGGTGCCCCGGCTGCCGGAGCGGGGCGGAGGGGGGGGGAAGCAGCCGCCCGGCCCCGCCGCGAACAATAGCGGCCCCGGCGCTGCGCGGGGCGGTGCGGAGCGGGGCGGGCCGGGGGCCGCCGCCCGCCCCCCCGCTGCCGCCGCCGCCGCCCGCCCTCTCCCCGCCCCCCGCGCCAGAGGCACCGCCGCCGCCGCAGCCGGGTCCATGCCCGCTGGAGCCCCCGCCTGCCGCCGCCCGCAGCCCCGGCATGGACGTTAGGTTTTACCCCTCCGCCCCCACCGCCGTGGGCTCCCTGACCGGCGCCGACCCCACTTGCCTCGGGCCCCTGGATTATTATCACTGCAACAAGGTACCGGTGCGGCGGGAGGGAGCGGGGGGAGGGGGGCGGCGGGGCTGCCCGGGCGGCTCCGCTCGGCGTGTCCCGCAACTTCTCCTCGGTGCGGGGGAAGGAAGGAAAAGTGCCGGCGGCGTCCGGCTGCTGCGGGAGGGAATTTTGAAAGTGGTCTGGAAGCGGAGCGGGAAGAGCCGTCGAGGCCCCGGGCCGGCCCCGGCTCCGCCGTGCGCGCTCCCCGGCGGGGCGAGCGGAGCTGCGGGGCGGGAGGAGCCGGAGCCCGGGGCGCTGCTCGGCGGGGCGGGCTGGAAGCGGGCGCAGCCGGGAGAGAAACGCCGTGGGGTGAGCGCGGCTCTGCGGGGCCGTTTGTTTATGTGTTCCTGCGGAGCGGTGGGGTTCGTTAAGATTTCCCCTACGGGAGCGTTTGGCCCGAAGCGCTGTACGGGGGGGGGTGGGGTGGGGGTTGGTTGTTGTTGTTGTCGTCGGGCACTTTTGTTGCTGTTTGTTGGTTGTTTCGTACCTTCTCCGCAAGGCTGCGGAGCCGCTGGGCTGGGGTCGCTCCCGGGCGGGGGCTCCGGCTCCGTCCCTCGCCTCCGGCCCCCACCTGCCCGCTGCGATGCGGTGCCCGGCCCCGGGGCGGCTGCGTGGCTGCGCCCCGGGACCCACCGCCCGGCGACGAGAGCTCCCGCACCCCCGTTTCCCGGATCGCCGCAGCCGCAAGGCGAAGCACCCTGTTTTTGTAGCGAGAGAGGGATTCGCGGGGGGGGTGGGGGGGGGGGTGGGTATTTGGGGGCGCCGGAGGTGCTGTAGGAAATTTCCTTCATGCGAGAGAAGACGAAGTGTGAAGGCGGTAGATGCTGTACTTCAGGGATAGAGAGTTCTCCGCGAGTATCGCCTTCCTCGCGTGTAGGTAAACAGCGCTGGTGTTTCGGCAACAAAGCCGGAGGAAGCAGAGCCGTTCGGGTGGAGAGAGGATCCCTGCGATAAGCTCCGAGACTTAACCCTGGCTGCGTCCTCCTGGCCCAATTCGGGTAATTGCATTGAAAAAAAAAAAAAAAAGTTAATCAGGGGAGCAAACGCTGTCCTGTCTTGGGACTGCAGCTCGGGATGCCCTCGGCTCATCTCGCTGTTGTGACGCTTTGGGATCAAACTCTTTAGAAAGAAGCTGAGGGAGACCCGTGTGGCTCCCCAGAAGCTGCACGTTAATCTTTATGTTTCAATGCATGTATTTAACTGTTCTTTGTCATTTGGGTTATTTATCTCTTTTTATTAAGTTGGAGCAAACCTAATAGTTCTCATTTATTCTGAGATGCCTGGTTATGCTGAAAGGAAACAAACTGATTTCTTCTGTATCCATGTACTGCTAGTTTCAAAATGTTTTATTATTGTTGCTGTTGCTTTTAAAAGGCTAAATATGCTCTTAAAATACTAACGAGAGCCGTGTCACCTGGGAGCAGGTCATCTGTGCTGCTGAAACGTCAGCCGATAAAGTGTGCAAAAGCTGAAAGTCTGGGCTCAGGCAAGCATGTGCCGCTGGGAGCTGCGGCAACCCCCAAATCCTGCTGCCTTTAGGAACTCCATTTTACCGAGAAGTTGTCAGATGTGAACACAATTTAGTTTGCCTTCCAGTTCTTCGTGCAGGAGCTGGGGCTCTCAGTTGTGCACGCAGCACTGCAGGCCCTTGCCATGGGGCTGCATGGTCCCGGTGTCCCCCCAGCAGCACCTGCCCAAGCCTTGGGGTGCACGGGGCCCCATGTCGTCAGATCATCCGTGGCCTGAATCCCTGAGATTAGTCCGGATTAGGCGGTCGCAATTGATCCGCGGGTCCTTGCTGTTGAGCAACGCTGCGGACAGGGAGGAAACCGCCTCTTCTGGGTCTTCCAGCGAGCGCAGCCTGGGAGAATGAGCGGGTGCGTTTTGGTGCTGGCCAGGGTGGATGGGACACTGGAGAGGAGCACCCCAGGTACTGACCACTGCCACCAGATGCTGCTGTTGTCACTGCTACGGAGGACCTTACGGCAGCGGGAGGAAGAAAGGATGTGACTTAGCCTTTTCTGGTATTCAGGGCATCTTTTTTTCTTGTTCTTTTCTCTTCTGAGTTATCAAATGTCTTTTGCTTATGCACAGCAGTGCACGTTTGGCTATGGGATGAGGCTGCTGGAACGAAGCCAGTGATTGAATGGATTGACTTTGTTGTCCTGGCTGAATGCAGGTATAATGGTCATAACTTCAGCATCAAAACGTGGCCCGGAGCGGGCGGAGGTATCGCCTGCTGCCTTTGCTTCGGAGGACTTCTCCAGCCAGTGCGGGGTGGTGTATGGCTGAGGATCGCCACTGCCGCGCTGTTACCTCGTGCCCGCTGTGGAGAGCACTGTCTGAGCACACCCACTTGGAGCTGCATGGGACCCTCTGGGAAACTCCAAAAACTCACACTGGTCCCAGCCCCACCACTCCTGTCCGATGCTGGTGGCTCAGCCCAGAGCCGGGCTAAGACAGTGTCTGCCTCAAAACATTTCCACTTTAAAAAGCTGCAGAGGAGGGTAGGGTGGACTGGAAAAATCAGAAGCTCTTCCACTATCACAGGCAGGTATCCCGGATGAAATCCATCTCTAGGAATGATCTGGGCAGCAGCACTTACAGGATTTTTGCTGTCCTCCTGCTTTGCCGAGTTTATGGAGGGGCTTTAAA
Organism: Leptosomus discolor; assembly: GCF_034619465.1. Classification (NCBI taxonomy): domain Eukaryota; kingdom Metazoa; phylum Chordata; class Aves; order Leptosomiformes; family Leptosomidae; genus Leptosomus; species Leptosomus discolor. Next base: position 4,137,945 of record NC_141407.1, on the reverse strand, counting down.
GCCCTTCGATTTAAAGGGCTTGTTTTGTTCAGGTTCAGCTTTTTCTTCCCCACCCCCCCCACCCCACCCCCCCCAAAGGGCTGCTTCATTTATTTATTTATTTAGCGGGGAGGCAGAGAAGCCAGGAAAGAGTGTGCAGTGTCACTGTGTATAAATAACTCGCTGAGAGCACGGCAGAGCTCTGCCCGCGCACCCATCGCCAGCGAGCTTGCCGGGGAGATGCGCTTTAGCCCAGAGCATCCTGAAATGTTAATGTAATTGTTTTGTGCACTTACTGAACACGATATTGTTACCGTGAGGTCTCCGATCTCGCTTGTGCGCTGCAGTAAGCCACAGTTTCTCTTTGCAGCTACAGAGGTGCCTATCGCGTATCAGCATTTCCATTTTTAAAAGGACAAGGGATGTTTAGAGGGATAATGAAGTGGGAGCGTACGTTCAGCCGAGGCCTCCCCAGGAAGGGGGATATTTGCACCCTTTAACCACTTCCAAAGCATCCCTGTTTTCCCTGGGAGGGTCTGGTGTGGGGGAGCAAGGGGCTGGACAGCCATGGGGGGAGAACAGGGTCCCTCACGCCCTGGTGAGTAGAGTGAGAAGGAGCCTTCCCCTCTGCTGACTGTATTTGGTGAGGAGTTTTTGTGCATTGGGCGTGCTGGGCTAGCATCAAAGCAGGGGAAAAAAGGGCTCCCCACATAAACTAGTCCCCATCACAGGTGATCCTGTATGGAGCAGCTTGCTGTGGCAGCTGGGAAGTGGAGCCAGCCCCAAACTTCCCGGTGCCCAGGGAGCTGCCCCTCGCAGCCTGGAGGACTGGTGCTCCTCGGCAGGATTTTTAGGGTTGCATTGGGCTCAGCCCAAGGTGCAGAGGCAATAAGGAGTGACTCCCTTCCCAGAGGCACCCAGCAGCCTCCCTAGGGCACACCGTGACAAGTATTTCCCATGCCAGGGTGCCGGCCCCTCGCCTCTTTCCCATGGGCCGGATCCAGGGCCTGGTCCATCACTGGGACTGCACAGAAGAAACATCTTTTGTGCCTTAGGTTGTGTCTGCACAGCAGCCCCGAGGGACTGGGGAGGTTCAACTGAAAGTGGCACCAGCTCTGCAAGGAGCCCTCATCCAAACTGTGACACCCATCTCTGTCATCGGCCACCTGAGCCCCGCTGAAGAGAGCACCTACCTCCGTTTTGGATTCCTCTTTTAAATCTGGGTCTAAACCCCTTTTCCTGTCCCCTCTGGCCTTTTTCCTGGGACACTGGTACCTGCTGCAGACCCCTCTCCTGCTCCTTTGCTGGGGAAGTGGAGTTTTCACGGTGTCTCCCTGCTGCCTGGGTGTTGTGATGGTGTTATGGGGGAGAGGCAGCACGTTCCTGCAACATGTAAGGGGATTCTTGGTCTGCGGTGTGGGATATTTTCATGTCCCTCCAGTTGTTTTCTGAAAATTTGAGGGTTTTTTCCCACTTAAACTCTAGAGAGACTCTTTGCATCTGTATTTCACAGCAAGTAAACCATGGAAAAAGCCATAGAGTTCAGTAACACAGGGGCTTGTTCTGCTCTTAGCAGAGCTTTAGTGACAGGATCTGGTGTGCTGGTTGATACATAAATCTGGGAAGGATTTTCCCAGATCTTAAATTGTTTGTGTCCACAGAGTATGGGAGAGGGTTTTTCCTTCTTAGCCCAGGCAAAATTGTTTTTGCAAGGGAGGTGTACGGCAGGAATCCTGCCTGAGCACAGTACTGCGGTGCTCTTTCACGCAGTGGAAGCAGTGATGCTGTGCTGTGATGCACGAGGAGTGATCGTGCTCCCAACTCCCTGGGGGCATCTTTGGGGAGTGAATTAACATCTCTCTATTCTTCCTGCAGAAATAAATTTGAATATAAATTCGTCTTAGTTGCTTCTGGTGTTTCAGTGATCAGACTTGGTTAGCACGATGCCTAATTTCCACTTAGGGCAATGATTGATGGGGAGGAGGACAACCCAGCCTGGGAATACCTAATCCTCGAGGAGCAAGCACGCTGCTGTGACACTGGGAGTGCCCGTGGTCCTTGGGCGCCTCCAGCATCTCTGGCAGTTAATGGGAGACACGAGCTGAGGAGCCCTGTTAACCCTGTAGCGTTTCTGTAGGATTCAACAGAACAGCACCATCAAAACTTGGCCTAAATCTTCCTAATAGGGCTTTGTGGCTCTGCATCTCCAAACACACCCTGTGTCTTGCCTTTTAGGCTGATAAATTGACAAAAATTGACAAAAACTATTTTGCCAATACACCATAGTCAATTATGGATAATTAAAATCTGCTAGTCATGAGATGAGTATTAGTCTGTAACTAATGCTCTCTTCTTCTTTTAAGAACCCTTCAGAAATGGTATCTGAGCTGCTGGTATGAGCCCGGGTCGATGTAGCGAATGCGTTTCTGTGGAACATACTGTTTTGTTTTGACTTTTACCATAAATTGTACATTGCAGTGATAAACATGGTCCCTTTTTCGTCGTTCCAGAACTGCTTTGCCATTCTGGAAGATAAAATACATTCTTTTCCTTTCTACTTTCTAAGCCAACTCTGTTTTGAAGTAGCATAAATCTTTCTTTGGAGATGGAGGATTTTGGATGGGGAACAAAGTCCAGCAAATTTTTAATTTGGGGCCTGTTTTATTCTCATTTGGCAGGCAGCTCCTGGTGATTTGCAAATGCGGAATTTTTTTTAGGCCCTGAATATGGGCAAGGGCTTCTTCTGAAAAGCATTTGAGCCACTCAGTGGGACGACCCTGCGTTCTCCAGAGCAATCTTTGATGGGTTGCACAGCAGAAAGCGTTTGAAGCTCCATTTTGCCTTGGGCTTTAAGTCAGGGATTGGGAACTAAATAATGAATGTCCATCCATTCATAGAAATCGTTGCTCTCTCTGTATGCGCAGAGGGAAGGCTTTAATCTGGCCATTTTTGGAACAATGGAGATATTTTGAAGATGGGCCTGACTTGTATAGAGCAACGTGTGTGTTGGGGCTGGTTCTGAATAACCTTGTCAAGGACCTGATCCATGAAAGTCCCTGTAGCAGAGATGTCAAGGGACCAAAATTCAAGATCAAAATGTTGCCAATTTCTCTGATTTATTTGGTATTTGAACCATTGTCCTCTAAATCAGTGGTCCGAAGCCTATTGCGTGTCACACTGCCACAACCGGGGTAAATCCACGAACAGCTCTGGATGTGCTCTGTATGTCTGAGCTTGCAACAGGCACCAGGACCAGTTTTTGCATCCATAATGGAGAAAATATTCTGTTGATAAATTGTATTTTGCTTGTAACGGACCGGCACATCCTATAGCTTGCGTAGGGCATGGCTGCCGCTCGCTGCGGGGCGGTGGGGAGAGCACCTGCAGCCCTTGCAGAGCTCTTTCAGGGCCCTGCTTTTTGCTGGTTGTCAGAACGGGCGCTGCTAGCTCCTTTCCTGGTGGTTGTTGTCACCTTTGTGGTGTTTTTACAGCATTTGAAGAGGAATCTCTATTTTCATTCTACCTTCATTTTGAATCTCTCCACTCCCCCATGCGAGGAGCGGGAGGTGTGGGCTGGCTGAGCTGGAGCATGCTGGAGGGGAGCGTTGTCCCCAATAGGTGCACAATTTTTCCTTATTACCTTTGTGCTCATCTGTTTTGTTTTTTTTTACAAAATGAGCTCTAAATGCTTTTACCATAAGTTGGGTTATATCTTTCAGTATAAATGAAGCATATAATTGCGTTTTCCTAACAGCTCTACATTAAAAATAAGTTATTGTGCTGCTAATGTGTTTTCCTTGACTATTTTCCATCCAGTGAGTGCAAGGCTTCTGTCTGAAACTGTTGTGTACCACCTTCTCTGCCTCTTCTTTATATTTTATTCTGCATTTCTAAAGTCAGGATAAAGTGTTAGCGTGATTCCAGCTTTGATACCATTAACTCCTAATTGGAGGATTGAGCTCTAATGTTCCACCCTCACGATTTTACACACGCATTTTCATATAATTAAAGCTTAGACTTAAGGATGCACAGTTCAGCTGCAGGGGGGAGAAATCTCACAACCAAACTTTCTGAAACAGCACTGATCAGACCACTCTTAAAAAAAGAAAAAAAAAAAAAAAGTGATTGAAAACAGTGTTAAATTGCCTGGTTTTGCACGTATATGACCAGATTTAAATATTTTAATCATCTACATCCCCCCCTGCCCCGCCCCCATTGTTTCCCTCTGGAGGTTTTGTTCTGATGGATGCCATTTCTTCTTTGAAAAATGGCATTGGCTGCTGCGTCGCCTGCAGGCAAAATCTTTGCATTATGCCACAGAACATCTCTTCGCAGCCGTAATCTTTTGCATAGATTGCTTGACCTCTGCAGATATAATTAAATCTCTTCCTGACGACTGTGCGATTTCAGTTCAGCTCTGTGGCGAATGTGACTGTTAGGTAAGTGTTACTTTAGGGCCCTGGACCAGTAATTGTTATTACAGAATGATCGTTTGAGCATCGGTTTATGCTGGTTGCCGTGCACGGCTTCTGAGGAACCTTATCTGCAGAAATCAGGTGACTCTTGGTCTGAGGCTGTTTCTTGACCTCTAATTATAGCCTTGGACATTTAGAGGCTGGATTGCACGAGTGTTTAAAATGTAGATATTTTAATTTTTTTTTTCCTGTTGGTTTAAGGACTTGGCCTCTTGCTCTCATGGTGCTTTTATTTTTTTTTCTGTGTTTCTAAGGATCTCATAACTTAGCAGGAGCTAGAAAAGGGGGGTGACAGTACTGGGACCTGTTCCCAAGGGGGATGGGTGGTAAAACCTGCTGTGGCTCTGCCCTGAGCCTCTCCTGCCCGTGCATCTTCACTTCCGTGCAGCTGAAGCCACCAGCCCTGCGGAGAAGGGCTGGGGCAGCCCTTGCTCCAAAACAGGCAGCCACAGTGCTTGGGGGAGAGGGAGGAGCAAGCACCAGCTGTCTGGGACGTGCCACCCTCGCCTCTGGTGATGTGCCACGGTCCTCTCTGCCACCCAGGTTGTATTTTCCCCCGTGCCCTGTGGATCCTGTTCCACCTCGACAGCGGTGAGGAGGCTTTTTTTTATTGGATTAGCTGGATCACATTAGCAGGTTTTTCTTCTCACAAAACCTACTGATGACTCAGAGTTTCCATTCCCGTTTGGACTCGTCAGGGAGGCTCCGTCCCCTTTCTCCCCGGCTGTCTGCCTGTGTGCTGTGCATCTCCTCTTCTCTTGGCTTTGGAGAAGACCGTCGTCTTCCTCTTCATCATCTTTATCTTCTCCTGCTTGCAGGGTGGAGCCTGTGCTTGCCTGTGGTTGGAGTTGGGAGATCAAGGCTCTGTGGCAGCTCTGCCGTTTATCCTCTGCAGGAACTGGCCTAGGTCTCCATCTCCAGAATCAGTGAGGCGTTTTGGGGTACCCCAGGCATTTGGGGGTTATTTTTCGAGCTATCCTGAGTATTGAGCATCCATTGCAGGAGACCTGGGTCCCTGGAGAGGTGCAAGCAGAGCCTGGGGCACCCTGAAAGGCTTCTCTCTTCCCAAGACGTGGGTCTCCATGTTTATACCTATGAAAAAATTTCACTTTTCCAGCCTAATTTACCCAGCAGTTTATTCCCTGAGCATCTCCTCCCTCTCCATGGGAAGACGGTAGACCTGTATGGCTCATTGGGAGTCATTAAGCCATTTGAAAACTCTCAAATGCAACAGTTTGAATGTGAAGGATAACCCTGTGTAGGGGAGGAGATGAGGCAGGTGGTGACGGAGAGCTTGGCCTCGTGTGGTGCTGGTCTCGCAGCAGCTCGCTGTCTGTGTGGGTCACTGGCCTCAGTCCTGTTCCTACCGGTGCGCAGGCTGGGCTCCTTCCTCCCCCAAAAGCTGATGGCTGGGTCAGCTGCCAGGGCTCTGGGGACCTTTGGGGTGCTGCAGCCGAGGGCAGGACTGTGTGGGCTGCCGAAGGTCGGCGTGTCCAAGTCCAGCACTGCTGCACCCGCAGAGGTGGTCGTGGGCTTCGGGTCTCCCTGGCTGACGCTGCTTGCTAGCTCTGAATTGAAAGACTTTTTGTTTCATCACTTGCGGTTACTGAACCCTAAAATAAAGGTACAATTTTTTTCTCTGTCAAAAAATAACAGTTTAGGTCTATTCCATGTTTCTCATTTTTCATGGGTGCTTCTTTGAACAGTGGGTATTTATACAGTGACCCATCTCAGCACAGCATGCCTCCCGTGGAAGAATGATGTATTTTTAGGGAATTAGGTTTCTAGTCCCTAGTGTCAGAAGAGGGGCAGTGTGCCCCAAGGTCCTTAGTGAAAAGGAAAGTAAATCTGACAGCATGGAAATTGAATTTATGAAAACTTTAGAGGCAGTTTTGTATGGAAACACTTAATTGAATTATCTTGGTTTGCCCCAGCTTATGCAATGGGCACACAAAAGCATTTGGATGTCATCTGAAAAAGGAAAAACAGAAATACTGGGGTGGAGGGGAAACAGGAACCACAGAAGCTGGGGCTTGCTGTAGCACTGGGAAATATGTATTCCCTTGATAGGATCCTGCACTGTTTGTCCGCGTTAAACCCAGGGAGGCAGCTTTTCCCCTGATGCGTTATCTTGTCTCTAAACGGCATTCAAAGGAGAAGAATGTGCTGTTAAAAATATCAAACTTTTGGGGTTGGCTGGCAGACTTTACCACTGATAAGCATTGTTGATTGAAGATCAAACAGCCCTTGAAGAAAAATCTTCCACCAAGCGCCATGGATCTAACCCTGCAGCCAGACACTGAGGTCACGCAGGCTTCCCTCTGTATGTTTAGGAACCTGCATGGGAATTATGGTCTGGTCTCCTCTACCCCAGACAGATGTTGGCGACATGGTGGTTTTAAACCTGATAAATCTGTTAAAGCTGAGAACAACATCTATTAGATGCCAAGAAAACCAGACTCATGTTTTCATTATTAGGTGGTAGTTTTGTTCAGGTTCCCCCCTGCCTTAAGATAAAGAGGCTGCCTAGGAGGAAAGACTGCAGGTCATAAAGTGAACTGAAGACGAGTGGCATGTGTTTTTTAATTAATTGTCAGCCTGCATTTCTGTGTCAAGGTGGCAAATTAATTGTGGGTAGGTGTCTGTTTGCAAACCAGATAGTTCTGTCAGGGCTGTGCCAAACAGTACATGGGGAGTATTTAACTATTTCATTTAAATCAGAGTGTAGGTTTTATGAAACTATATTAAATCAGTTTTTCCACTTAAGAGTTGGGCTTTGAAAAGGGGAAAAATATTAACGAAATAGTCTCTTTAGCTTCATAAAGTTACAGCCCTTTAAGTAGGGTGGTTGGCGTGTAGTGACCTTCTTTTGGGGGAGGCCAAACCCTGGTAGGAATAACAACATGTAACTTCAGTCGTCTGTGGAAGTGGGGGACCAAAATTGTGTGAGAGCACAAATGAAACAAATACATGTTTAAAATCATAAAATAGCTTAGGCTGGAAGGGACCTCTGCAAGTGTATTTAAAATGATTCCAACAGCACCTTCTGGGATTTGAGGTGGCAGGAGAGAAAAATATCAATATACAGCCTGCACCAACTACAAGCCGTGGATTTTCTGCTCTGATACAGTGAGAGTCTCAGTGGTGACGGCTGCAATCAAATGCTAAATAGGAAGTTTGTAATAAAAAGGGCTTTAGTTAGAATTAATAAAATGTGAAATGTCTCATTCCTTGGAAAACATGTGGTATTGACTGAGATTTAGAAACATATCCTGTAGGAGCAGGGATCCAGATTGCAGTCTCCAGAGCTGTCTCCGGCATCCCTTACCTGCGAGTGTTACTATTCCTGTTAGAGTGCAGGGTTTCATTTATTTTATTTTTTGGCTAGAAAGGTCACAGTGTGCAAGTGTGAGAGGAAATTAGTGAAGAGCTGGAAACAAGGGCAGCCTCATACAAAATTGTCATCTGTTTCTCCCACTCTTGCACCTTCCTGTGCCTTGCGTGGCAGTGGGATGCCACCCCACGCATGCGACTTCCCCGCTCAGAAGCTGTGGGCTGTGCTGGAGTCACACCGAGTCCCTTTTTAATGTTCCTGCTGTGTCCAGCTGGACTGAAAGCCTGGTTTCACTTTGCTGTTGGTAGTGTCTAAGGGCTGAGTTCCTGAACGTGAGGTGCTGCACAGTAGCCCAGTGTGATAAGAGAAGAACGTGTCCTGTTTCAAGTATAACTCTTGGGTCCTCTATAAGGTCCTCCTCTATAAGAGACCGAGTACTGAATTTCAGGGAATATAGGCAGGATCTAAATGTAAAGATGTGATAGTCATTATCAAAATAGGATGCTCATATAATGGGCAAATCCAAGCTTATAATGGAATCTTATTTCTGATTTGGACCAAATTTGGTTCATTTTAAGTCCTTCTATCCAGAGGTGTCTTCCACGAGCTGCATGTGAAGCCATAGATTCAGTTTCCATTTGCAGGAAAACATTGCTCTAAGTTAATTGTCTGAGAATTGTGGATTTCAACATTCTCCTGTCTTGTGGAATTGTCTTACAATGTTCTGAAGCTCAGCTGGGGCTTCTCATTTGCCCCCAGAGTTGGAATCTTGGGTATTTCAGAGGCAGGAAGAGTGCACTGCTGCATCTGGGGCTTTAGCTTGTGTCACTGTCATTGTACCATGAGCATGGGGATGGTGCCAGCTTGGAAGAGATCCTCTACTTGGCAAAAAAAGGTCTCGAGAGCAGGCTGCCTCCTTGCTTAGCGCAGTTATAGCAAGAAGGCTGGGGGACCCAGAGGTTTCTGAAGAGCTGCTATGTCTTTTCCCATCACTAGGTCACCAGGCCAGAGTATCAAGGGACCAGATGTCTTCAGATGCTGTGAAATAGGGCTGGTGGTTGCCGTCCTGCTCTCTGAGTGTGGGCATACACATCACGGCTGCTCCCAGTGGCAGTATGGCATGTACAGAAGGACGGGGGCTAGCTGGGCCACCTGAAACTGGTGGCCTCATCCCTTTGGCCAGAGCTGGAGCCACTGGAGAGGCCAAGCAGGAGATCCAGCTTTCCTTGAGGTTTCTGCTGTATTTGTTTGGGGATAAACATGGCCTCTAATACTACTAACCCAGCAACATCCAGTTGGCTTAAAAATGACATGAAGTTCGTGCAATTGAACATTTCCGAGCATGATGCCTGTTGCTGTCGGTGCTTTGCCCAGTGCAGCAGCGGAGCCGGGCTCCACGGGGTGGTTAGCTGACGCGATCCGTGCCTTGGGTCCTTGGCCAGGCATCGCTGAGCTCTGCAATTAGCGCCTGCGGGGCCGGAGGCGGCTCGGCAGGAGCTGCTCAGACCTCACAGCTTGGAGCCCTGCACGAGACGGCTTTCCCTTCGCTGTGTGTGAGTGGCGCAGCCTTGACTGGAGTGCCTGAATAAAGCAGAGAGCTTAGTCCGACGGGGGTGGGAAGGAGGTGAAAAAGGAAAGCTCAATTCCCTGCTCATCTCGGCTGCGATTCAGGTTTCATTTCCACTCGCGGAGGTTTCCCTTCTTCCTCCCTGCTGTCCAAGTGTTGCTTCTGTTGCATTTGTTATTTATTTTCTTTTTAGCCTGGGGGCTGCTGCGAGAGGTGTCTCTTTGCTCCGCCGGCTGTTCCTGATGCTTCCTTTTCCTTGCTAATACCAATTGTTTCTGCCAAAATCGTTTGGTGGTGTTATGTAAACCTAGAATCACACACTAACGCTCTGATCCGGGTGCTCCTAAATGCGCCGGATCGGCTTCACCCCTGCACTGACTCCGCTGCCATCAGGCACATTGTGCCGGGGGTGCCCTTGGCTCAGCAGCCACCGGGGGTGGGATGCCACTGGCCATGGCATCCACAGCCATCTGAGCCATATTGCCGTTGTTGCTGGTAGTTTTATTGGGAGGCATGAAAACACCCTCGCTTGGGGCTGGGCTTTAAGCTGTTTGTAAGCGTGGTACCTGCACAGCAAAGCTTGTTTTTTTGGCACCGGTGTCTGTGTTTGTGCTGTTGGGTTTGCAGCAGCGTTGGTGGGTGCTACGTGTGTGGTTCTGTGCTAGCACCAAAAAGTAGCTTGCTGCATCTCCGTCCCATCGCTGCCCATGGTCCAGGGCAAAGCCTGCCTGTGCGGTCCTCGCACTCGCTGCCAGCCAGCTGATGGGATTCGAGCTGCTGGAGCATCTTCATGGAGATCCTGTGTTCCTGCAGAGGTGCTGGATGGGTACCTCTTCTCCTGTGCCAAAAAGCGTGGGCCCTCTGAAGTGTGCACTCTCTCTTGGTGGCAACTGGTTGTTGGATAAGTGGAAAGTGATATTAGCAAAGATCTTAATGAATTTCCGAATGCTGCTTAATGTGATTTGGCAGCTGGAATTATTTAAAAGAAAAAAAAAAAAAAGAGAAAGATCCACCATTGCAGTGTGCCCAGCCTCTTCCCCATATACTCCACTGTTTTTGAGAGATTAAGAAGAGATTAATTCCTGCTGAGCTGGCAGGTGATGCTGATGAATGTTTCGAGGGGATTAGGGTAAATCCATTCCTTCTTCTGATTTAGCTCAAGATTTGAATTCATTGATAAAATTTGCCCAGGTTACACCTCTGAAACGTCCTCTGAGCCGGTGAGTCTGCGGAGGTGTAAATGAAGGCAGGGCTTGTTTCTGCAGCAGAAAGGCTAATGAATTAACCTTTTTAAGGTTGATGAATGCTTAAGATACCTCTACATCTATTCCTGTAGCAATGTCCAGTTAATCCACACTGCCATGGAATTAAAGGGTGCCTGGGCTGGCTCCTTGGCTGGGGGAAACTGGCCTGAAGCTCCTGCTGTGCTGCAGCACATCTGTGAGATGCTCAGCAACAACTGCCCTGTGTGTGCAGGACACCATGTTCATGAGTCACTTCAGTTTCAGCTAGAAAATGCGATCTCTCCCTAGGGATGAAGTGGAATGGGTGCAGCTATGCATCAGAGTTCAGTGGCTAGATCCAGCCAAAGCTGTGTTGGTGTCCTGGACACTGTTTATCTTCTGTGGTGGCATTGCAGTGGCACTGGGGGTTAAAGAGGATGTTCTTGGTCGCCTTCAGCAGCTGTTGGACCTTCTGATATATCTGCATGCATCCTACAGCACGAGCACAGGGATGGCAGGACTCCAAAGCGTGCTCCTATAAGGTGCCTCAGCATCAAAAAGGTTGTCTTCAGAGGAGCATTGAGACCTGCAGTGTTGCCATTTGGGCTGAGGACCAGCGCTCTGACTCGCACCAGCAACATGTAGTGCCCTGCGCTGGGCATCCTGGTGGGGCTGCAGGAGAGAGCATGGTTCTGCAGCAGGTCCAAGGGTCTATTCAGCATGAGGCTCAGCAGCAGCAGCACCGAGCTACTGTCCTGGTGGTGGGAGAATGATAATATGTCTTCATTTCTTCTCTGTGTTACACATAGCCAAATTAAGTTCTTGAGGACCAAAAAGACCTGCTGGGAGCACAGGGTGGTGGAGCCTCTACCCTGGAAGAGCTTTATAAACCAGGGCAGTGCACAGCAGGGTATTTGCTGCTGGAGATCCTCACTGCCCATGGCATCCGTGGGAGATGACAAAGCAGAGGGAGGAAAAAACTTTGTGCAAAGTGACTTTGGCATTTTTGGCTTTTGGAGAAGAGCAGCTCCCACCTGCAGCCCTGTTTGGAGCCCTTACCCTGGGTCTGCTCATGCAGGAGGGCTGCAGAGTGGCTTGGCCATTTCAGGATTTGGTACCACCTGCAAACCTGTGCCCGCCTCAGCTCTGAGTTTCCCTGCAAAGAAATAACCACCAGAGTGTAGTGGCAGTGGCAGCTTTGGGATGCTTCAGAGAAGGTGAGCCTGTAAGCAGGAGGTATCTTCATGCCGTGTAGCAAAGCTGACATTTAAAAGTTGCCTGGATGCATGTGGAGTTGCATATAGACCTATTTGTCCAAAGAGATCAAACGTGCAAAGCCTGTCTTGGAAGCCTGGGGAGCCTCAGAGCACCGTGCGCCCAACAGACGAATTGACAGTAATCGCTCCATAAATTTGTGGTGACTCTGGAGGAGATGGTGGGTCTGTGTCTGATGTGTCTGCTCGCTTCAAAGCCCGTTAGGCTGCAGCTGCTAAGGGAATCCAGTGAAAGTTGGCCACTGCTACGGAGCTCTCTGCTCTCTGTAATTTGACGACTTGTATATCTCATGAAAGAGAGCGCTGTTAATGGTGGTGCAGGCCAGGTGCGCCTGTCCTGAGTGGGATCTGAAGTTCCAGGCTCTGTAAAGTAGGACTGAAGTCGGAGATGGTCTGAACAGGTTGTATCGTGGCATGGAGGATACAAGGTGGAGCAAATCTATTTTCTTCCTTTGAGTTGCTTTGGATTTATGTGGCTATAGCAGCAAACACAGACCTGTCCCGATCATTACAGATGCTGGTGGGATGGGTGGGGAAAAATGGAGCCCCATGGTAAGTCACGGACAACTAGGAATACTTTCAAGAATGTAATACTTGGGAATAATTCAGAAATAACATACTTTTTTCAGTAGGTCATTGCAATATTTACTTCTCTAGAAAGCAGAATTTTCTAGAAATTTAAATAGAAATCTAAATATCTTATTAAACGAGCTTTCTTAACCATCATTAAGCAAGAGGATTTAGAGGAAAATGTTTTCCAGTTTCTTCATCATGTTGCTCTACAAGCTGGTGTTTGCCGATGAGGGTGTCCCCTTCAAGAGCAGCAAAAAGTAAAATTAAATTCACCATATGGTGGAGGAGAATATTTGGTATCTGATTTTTGTGTCGATAGTAGTTAGTTTAAAATAAAGTTACCTTTTGTATTTGCATAGTTTAACTCTAAATAGGAAAATAATGGCTGTCGTAATATTTCTGTTAGAGGAATATTGTTTTAAAGCACTTTGGGGTTACATTAGTTGAGTGCAGAATGAATTCCTCCTTTGGAGCAAATAAACCCCAGTGAGGCTGAATGCTGGGAGCTGACAGCTTGATGTAGGGATGTGCATCGCAAACAGGTCTCCAGGGGCTGGGTCTTGATGTGATTCTTCATAGTCCTTCTCTTCCCTCCTCCCTTCACTCACCTCAGTGAAGCAGCATCTCACCCCAGTGACCTGGTTAAAGCACTTAAATCTGAAACTGGAAGGCACTGGGTGGTGTGGAGGGGGGACGGCGGTGCTCACCATGGGTGGAGGGAGCCAAGAAAGTTTTAAATGTTTTAAATGTAGCCTCCCCGTATGTCAGCACATGAGTAAATAGACTTTGGTGAAGTACTTTGTATTTTCTCATCTGAACACCAACCTGTACTTGCAGTTTGGGGGGTTTCTTGATTTTTTTTTTTTTAATTTATTTTTTTCCCTAACCATACCTGACAGCACATGATGGGATGCAGCAGGGAAGCGCTCGCTGCTGATGCAGTAATTGCATAAATAGCTCTTGGGCCTGCGAGGTGGCTTGCACAAACAGCAGCCTGTCTGCACACATGGCCTGGGCACAAGAGGTTTCTGTGCACCTGAGTCCAAGCCCCATCCAAGAGCCAGCTCACCAGAGCTGCAGAGGCACATATAGAAAGTGAGCTGAGGCCTCTGAAAACTTGGCACAGGTTGATTTTCAAGCAGTATCCAGTGATGTAATATAGCAAATATTAGGAGAACGACATCTGGTAGCTCTGCTGACTACATGCCCATTGCAAACAATTTTTCAGACCTGTGTAAATGTTCGGTTTAGTCACATAACAGTGTGGTAAGAGACTCGTGCAGTCAAGGCCACCTGCTTGCCTCTTTTCCTTTCACAGAAAATAACAAGGACATTTTGTTTGTTGGTTTGGTTTGGTTTCCAATGCAAAAAGTGACACTTTAAAAGCAGCTAAATGCATTAGAAAAAGGAGTTGAGATGTCTTTGTGCAAAGGTCTCAATGTTTTTGTTTTAAGCTTAATCTTACCGTTAGTTCATTATCTCCAAATTGTAAAACACACGTGGGGATGACTTGGATATCCTGCTGGAGGGATGAGTTCCCGACTGTAGACGGGAGGTGCTTTCTGTGTGATGTGCTGCTCGTGCAGGTCTGGGCTCTGGAGCTCCTGCTCTGCAGCCTCCCCTGGGACGCAGGTTCCCAGTGTTGGATGTGGCAATGTCCCTTCTCCATCCAAAAGTGAAACGGAGCTCATAGCTGGTGTGAAGCCATGAAAATACAGCTGTGCAAACTCCAGCCCTTGCGTATGTGGCAGGGAGGTGCCCATAGGATGCAAACCTCCCCGACTGCTTTGCAGGCAAGTGTGTAGCGGTGACAGTGGTGAGTCCCAGCCCTGCGTGAGCAGAGGGGATGGGTGAGCTCTGCTGGCTTCCTTTGTGGCTAGTGTGGGTACAAGACTTTGTTTAAACATAGGAGATCACAAAAATTTGGCTTGGGTATTATCACAACTACATGTGAGCCAGCAGAGTTTCAAGGCTGCAGCTGAAGTTCTGCTGGGCATGGAGCAAACGCCTGATAAAGGATGGTCCCTAAGAAAGATAGCTAAGGTGGACAAAGAATGTGTATATATGTGTATATAAGGGAGAGAGAAATGGTATTGCTACCAGAGAATTCCTTTCCAGCGTTATTTTTCGGAAGAATTTAGTGCTGCAAGTTCTGCATTACCAGTATGTCTGGTATGTGGTACCTGAGACCAGAGCATGGTCCTGCACTGTATGCTGAGAGGGGCCAGTATCCGACAGGAGGCTGGTCCTTCCTGACCTGCTGCTGGGCAAATCATTGTTCTTGGAAGTCATATGCTTGGTGAAATTGCTGCTGGGCTGTGTGTGGCATCTTCCTTCATTTTGATGAGGAGTTTGCACTCTGGGAAATCATTAGATGATCATAAGAAAGTACAGGTGTGATGCAAGTGAGAAAGTGTAGTTTAAGCTCATCTTTAGCTCCAGAACACCTCTGGAGACATAGATGCTGTCAGCATCCTACAACTGTGTTATGCAGAGTTTGAGGCAGCCACAGGTGGTGGCTTCAGAAGAAGCTCTAAAACAAATAGGACTAGTCAGAGATCCTTGGTGGGTTGCAAAAATGGGACTTCAGACAGCAAAGAATCAATTCCACCTCTGAATTCCTGAAGCATGAGGCACGTGGTTTATGGTTTTACCAAAATCATCAAAGCTGAAAAGTTCATCAATCCTATTCCTTCCTCCCAGTGACCACACACTTGGCGAAATTTTCATGTTCTTCCTTCCTCTTTCTCTCTGTGTGAAATGTCCCACCTCCTCGTATGAAACACCGCAGAGAGCACGTGGCTGCCTGTGGTATGGGAGCCCCAGGCTCTGCTCTGAGCCGTGCCGGAGCGTAGCTGCAGCTCTGCAGGCTTGCAAGATGCTGCCTGTTCAGCATGTCGTCTTGTTTCTTCCTCTTTTGGAAAACTGGGGAAAAAGGTAAAAGAGGAGCTCATACACTTTCATGCTCGTCACCTTGCTACAATGATGAGAGAGTTAGGAAAGGTGACCACTGTCCGCGTGGGTTTTGCTGAGTTCCTGAGCAGCAAACTTCAGAACTGGAGCAAGATCCATGTTGTTGGTGAATACTATGAATTACATGTCTGTCCTGTGGATGTAAAAGCTGTGGTTTATGTGGGAAGGATAGTGCTGATAAGAGGCAATTTCTCCAATCCGGTGAAGGGCCAGGTGCCTGCTGAGTGGTGGCATCAGAGGAAGGTCCCCTGGTCCCCAGCAGGGGCCAGCATATAGGTCTTGGCTTGGGTTGGGGTCTCTGCGTTTGCTTGGGGATGAGGGAGCTGTGGTGGAGCAGAAGGGGTTAAAAGGAACGCAGACTGTTCAACAGGCGTAAGCATGTAGGTGTGAAGACGGGCTATTCTGGTGCGTTGTGCTGTTTTCATTCGAAGGATTGCAAAGATCAACTCTAGACCACTGCAGAGACCCCGCTTCTCTGCCCCGGCCGCACCTGGTGGGGAATTCCTCCCTGGCACAGAGGGGTTACCCAGCCTCCGTCCCCAGGGCTGTGTCTTGGGCATCCCTCGATGGCAGGAAGCTTTCTCTGATACAGGGGGACATCAGTTCACAATAACATCCTCATTGCTCTGAGGCATCAACAGCATGTGTGAAAGGGAAGAGAAGGCAGTTCCACTTTGCCCACAGTTGTTAAATTCGATATGAGCAGACTTCATTTTAAAAAAAAAATAAATCTTAAACATGAAGCCCAAGAGATGGGTGAATTTAAGTGCTATTAAGAGATTATTGGTAATGCCAGCTGTGTATATTGGTTCAGCTGAGAGGCAGCAGCAGCAGTTCAGCAGCATTGTCTCGTTTCTCTTGCAAGTGCAGCTAATCCCTGGGCTGCAGAGCCCTGTATCTTGGTAGTGAGGGGTATCTCGTTTCCCCCCTCTCCTCCACCCTTTTCTCTTTGCTTGTCCCACCTTTGCTCCATGAGCTCTGCCAGCTGCATCCGCCGGACAGGAGGGAAGGTTGCCTGAGATGTCCATGTTTTGGTCAAGATGCTACCCACTGTTGGGCACGGCCAGGGCCCTGAAGCCCCCAAGCTCCTGGCGTTGGGGATAAAACAGCTCCTGGCACTGCTCCTCTGGATCTCATGAGGCTGCAGCCCGAGGCCAAGGTGAGGGGCCTCGCCTGGAGGGTATTTGTTTACAGGCTTTAGTTTGATCCCTTTGCAGGTCCTACCACAGAGCCTTGATGACAGTGAGTGCTTCTCTTCACCAAGTCACTTTTGGTGGTGAATTAAATCATTACTTCCCCCTGCCCCCCCCTCCAGTGTTCAGTGTTCTGAGCTAAATTAGAATAGAAACCTTTTCAAACCATTCCTTTAATAAAGTATTTAGTTAATAGATGATGCATAGCTCACAAAGCTTGCAAGAATCTGACACGGGGTATCATAATATTATGATATTTAACAGCAAAACCTACTGCATTATCATCTTACCTCTATAGCATGGAGGAGGCAACAGCTGAGGCATAAAAACTAATGCTTCAGTATGACAGAGCTAAAATTGAACTTGGCAATTACCGCGTGCATGATTCGCAGTATTGTGAAGTGAAGCTACTATATAAATCAGCTCCAGTAATCATAGGGTTTAAAATTAGTCAGTTACTATTAACTCTGCCAGTGTTAGCATATGTTGAAGAATTATAAAAGTGAAAGGTATGGAATATCTAAAGTACAGGTTTAAAGTAAACCACTTGAACAAGCTCCCAGTGGGAGGATTTTAAGTTCATGCAGAAGTAAGGGTTTGGGTACTCTGACAAAGGTTTGTGGAACACATTTAATTGCACATTGCAGTCTAATCTTTTGAATGCTTAACATCCTTTAGAAAGCACCTTTTCAAGTTCCCAAGACTTTCACAGTTCACAGAGGGTAGAGTGATGATTGAATTTAATTTTTTCTCCCTTACAGGATTTTTTTTTTTCCGGAGCAGTGCTATTCAAATAGTTTGCAGAGCTCTTCAATGCCAGGCATAGAAAAAAGGAAACAGCAGGATAATGTTTTAAAATCATTATGGGGAAGTGAAAGGCTGCTCTGAGCACAGCACAGAAATTAGCAACTGCTATGATTGCTAAATTTTTATTCAATGCAAAATTCATGGAATTTGCTGCTATGAAAAATATGAGAGTCAAGTTATTTAATAGGATTCTAAATTATGTAGGATGCACAAATATTTTATATGGGGCACAGAGCTGCGGGTGTTTCTGTAGGAGAGCAGGAGCTGGAAGCAGCTCTGCTGGGGTCAGATGGTTGCTTTATTGTCCAGTCCCGTTCCCTCGCTCCTCTGGTTCCTGTTAACGTTTCCAACTTAATTTTTGAAATAACACTGTCTTGGTGACGCGCGACTGTGGTGCACATGCACGGGGTTTAACCTCCGAAAGCTTTCAAAGAAGGGCGCGGACGGGCGGCTGACTTGGGCAGGGTTTGTGCCCCTTGCTCCGGACCTGCTGGGTCAGGAGGACGTGTCACCACACGGTACCTCGTGGGCTTGCGGGGGCCTCATGCTTGCGGTTTTTGTTGCCGGGATTTTGCTGTCCGTGGGCAATTCTGACGGAGTTCCGTCCAGCGGTGGAGTGGTGGAGGAGGAGATGGCACCGTGCTCTCGGACCCGTCAGCCTGGCCTGGGCTGCTGCACGCAGCTCCTGACGGTGCTTCTGGCCCTGCTGCTCGGTTCAAATGGCTCAGCCCCTGGTTTTCTCCTCCCTGCATCCCCTGCGGGGAAGGTGGGCTGTGCTCTGATGGAGCTTCCTAGCTGGGTGCTTTCCCTGCCAGTGAATTTAAAACTGCCTTTCCTTAACTTCATCTGTAGCTCAAGCTGGGCCCCCTGCACCTCGCAGTCCTACCTCGCCCGGGCAGCATCCCCCGCGCTCCTGCAAGGCGGTTCCCATCCCCTCTCTCTTTCCATGTCAGACCTTCAGATTCTAACCGAAGTCATAATGACTTTTGTGGGTTTTCTTTTTCCCCACTTGCTCCCTGTCCGTGCTGTTTTGTTCAGTTGCAGCCACGTCTGGTTCCAGAATAGGCAACTTGTGTCTTGTTTCTAACTCCAGTGAAGTGGAAACGTTGCAGCAAATCTGTGCTTTAGTCTTTCTTTACTTTTAGTCCCCCCATGTGTCCTAATTATTTAGTGCAACTTGTTCAGTGTTTTTGAGGATGCTCACACTCTGGCAGGGAGAAGGATTGGATGAGACTGTCTTTTCTCTCTTTTTTTTTTTTCTTTTCTTTTCTTTCTCACTTTTTTTTAAACAGAGAAATAGGAGGGATGATGTACAACGGGACCGTGCTGTGCAACGTGCAAGTGGCATGCAGAAAAATGCTTTGTTACTCAAAGAGCAGCCTGATCAGAGGGAGGGATGGAAAAGTTAACACCGAGGGCTGTTTGGGTGCTGCTCCGGGGCAGTGCCCGCACACGATTACAGAATTAGTCACTGTGCTCTGTGATAAAGATTGGAGGCTGTGAAGGTCACTGTGCACAGATGAACCTATTTGCCATCATATTGGGGACTTCATGTTTTGGAAATAGGCTCTGTTATTTGTCTTGCTAGCAATAAGGCGTTACCTTATCAGTCAGAGATAAACCTTGCTGCATTCTGTTAAAGGATTTTGAAATATATATAGTTTCCAACTGGCTGATACAGGGTAAATTGCCCACATTTTCACTGCCAATAGCTTTAAGATTCGCGAAGAATTTATCAGTACATTTAACACTTCCATTGAAACTATATTTCTGAGGTTATGGAAATGAGCTACAAATGAAAGTCACAACTCAAAAAGCAGGAAACATGCCTGTAAGCGAGGAAAAAGCTGTCACTGGCATTGTGAAGAAAGAGAGGTATAAATAGGGCATTGGGTTAGAAAGCAGGAAATCTGCGTGCTGTGGGTTTTACTTGGAATTTCTTCTGGTGACCCTAGATAAGATTGTTAACCCTTGTCTCTGCAGATGGTTGTACGTGCTCATTTATGGGCTCTGTTTCTGGCTTTTGGGATTGTCTGCATGAGCTAACTGTTTGAAAGTGTAGCCGCTCCATCAATCATGAGCGTGTGGTTTTCATGCTTAGGAAGGATCACTTTACCAAAGAGGCTGGATTTCTCAATATTTCCTGTAGAGTGTAACTTAGTCTTGTCCCCACGCTGCATGGCCTGGGGAGAGATGATCTCATGGTGAAGGGTCTATCCTTACAAGCAGGGGAGGGGAGGGGAGGTGTCAGATGCAGCAGCAATTCCTGCTGCAGGTGGACTTAATGCGACTGATGGCCATGATTGCATGTTTGATTTTACTTTTATAGACAAAATAAATAGTGTCAATTGGGAGGGACTTTTTCTTATCTCCATGGTGGACCCAAGAAGACCCTTCCGTGTGAGCCAGTGCCATGAGTGTTCATGTGTGTTGGTCCTTGCTCGCAGCCTGCACAGAACCACAGTTGAAATGGCTCCAGTCGTGACACGTGGCCGTGTCATCACTTGCCAGAAAAGGGAGGGCAGGTTTCTGCCCAAAACACACTATGGTCTTTCAGCCTCCTATCAGCACTGTTGAGTGTGAAGCTCTCCTGGTTTTGGCTAGGATAGAGTTAATTTTCTTCCTAGTAGCTGGTACAGTGCTGTGTTTTGGATTTAGTATGAGAATAACATTGATAACATGCTAATGTTTTAGTTGTTGCTAAGTAGTGTTTAGACTAAGTCAAGGATTTTTCAGCTTCTCATGCCCTGCAAGGGAGAAGGCTGGAGGGGCACGAGAAGTCGGGAGGTGACACAGCCAGGACAGCTGACCCCAAACTGGCCAAAGGAACATTCCATACCATATGACAACATGCCTGGTGTATAAACTGGGGGGAAAGCTGGCTGGGGGCCACTGCTCAGGAACTGTCTGGGCATCGGTTAGTGAGTGGTGAGCAATTGCCTTGTGCATCACTAGTTTTGTATATTCTATTTTATTATTATTATTATTATTATTATTAATTATTAATTATTAATTATTATTATTAGCACTATTATTATTTTCTTCCTTTTCTGTTCTGTTAAACTGTCTTTGTCTCAACCCATGAGTTTTATTCTTTTTTTTTCTTATTCTCTTCCTCCATCCTGCTCCAGGGGGGAGTGAGCAAGCGGCTGTGTGGCGCTTAGTTGCTAGCTGGAGTTAAACTATGGCGGTAGCATATCAGCAGGACATGATCTGGTGTTTGTCATGCCCTTCTATATAACTTCTTTCAAAGTGGGTGTTTTTTACAGCCTACACCAGATACGGCGATAGGCTGGGGGGAAACCATCGAGGTGAGTAGTTGCCATGGGAAAGGCAAGGAGACTGTCCAGGTCGGTACCACCAAACGAGGCACTGTGCAGCATCCTACTTGTGACAAGATGCGGGGATGTGCCTTACATCATGTCCTCCACAGCTGGAGATGCAGGTGTTGGAGCATCCCGGGGGTGTATGTGCCAACGTGCTCTGGAGGGGACGCTGTCTCCCCTTCTGCCCACCACCGTCGGGAGGTGCTTTGGATTTTGTGGTGGGGTCTCATTTCTGGGGATGACGCAGCGCTGCTCCACCAGCCAGCCAGGAGCATGCGGCCATGGAGAAGAGCCATCCCACTGTGGTGTTTAATGGCTTTAAAAACCATACTGGGACAAAACCAATACTGTGAGAAGAGGGCCTGGCGTCTCTGACACTGATGCTTTGGGTTCCCAGGCTGACAGCTCCAGTGTGTATGTAAGTCAGGGGGTCATGTGGTCTTCAATGAAATGACAGGTAGGTATGTATGATAGTACTGACTGTTACAAGTTATATATTTGGCTTGGGGAGTTATTTCAGGCTTGTGCAGTCTAAAATTGACTCATAGCCTGAAATCACATCTCAAATAGAAGTAATAACCTCCAATCTCTCCAGTCCCTGCGTGCTCTATAATAAACAAACGGTGACTTCCCCAGAGGTGTCGTCCCAGCAGCAGCACAGCCGCTTCCCGGGAGTGCTGGTGTCCAGGAGCACTTGTCTCACGGATAAGATGCAGGAATTGGGATGTTTCCCACACAGCTCGTGACTCTGTAAAAGTTGGTAGTAGTGTTTTTGGGTTTTTTTTAGTCGTGGCTCTGTTCTCTGAAGGTTAAAAACAAAAAGGAAAAAGTGATGAATACTTCACATCTGGGCAGGGGGGACTGATTAGCTCTTGCAAGCTGAATCTCAATGCTTCAGAGGAATCCATGAAGGATTCTCTGTGTATCTTGTCCCTTGTCCCCATGCACCATCTCGCTGTGAATCCCAGTGTTTTCATAGGGAGGTTCCTAGTGCCAAACCTGCAAGCTGGTGACTCAGCGCAAGGAGTGGCTTTTCTGCCTTTGACTACGACTTAACCTCCCAAAGCTGAGCATATTTGGAAAAGATTTTGCACCACTTGCAAGGCTCTTTGCAGAAGCTGTAACCGAAATTGGTGGGGACGGAGCAGTCACAACCCCTCGTACGCAAAAGCAGAATTCATCTTGTCTCCAGAGCGTGCAAACATTTGCTCTGTGGGCTGTGCTGTAGCGTGGCTTTTCTCTTCGTACAGGTTGTTTTGTTTCCTGTGGTGTCTGTGTTGCTGTTGAGGCAGTTCCACGAACCTCCTGTTTCTCCCAGGGCTGTTTGCATGGCAGGTGTTTGCTGTGATAAAATATTGACGGGGAGGAGGAAGGAAGGCTTTGTTCGCTGTCTGTCCCTATCTCTTGTTATTTTTCAGATGGGAGGTACAAAGAGGGCCACATCTTGATTTTTTTAAAGTGAACCAAGGGCAAGATAGAGAATCTGGAGAATTTCTGGAATTTGAATATCACTGGAGTTTGGTGCAGCTTGGGATACCTCTGTTCAACTTCTAGCAAAGGCAGGGATTTGAGCAGGATGCTGGCAGTTCTGTTTGCGTGTGGGTAGAGGAGCAGGGCAGAAGATGTAGTGGGCAGGGAGGTATCCCCGGGGTGTGTGTTGGCCAGCATGTGCTGGCCTGTGCCGCTGTGCTGGGTGCCCCAGCAGCAGTGGGAACCATACCTGTCCTGTGCTGCTCCACCAGTGCTGCTGGTCTTCAAGTGCCCCAAAATGCAGCATATTCTGCTCATGTTGTCTTTGTTGGTGCCATCGAGCTGTAAGAAAAACTGAAACAGCATCATAAAAACCTGTGGACTCCTTGATGAGCAGAGCTGCCCGCTGCCTGCCTGGATCCTTGCAGCACAGGATGAGACCCCAACACAATCCCTGCCCATAGCATGCAGTGGCCACGGGCTGAGCCCTGAGCCTTGCCTGGGGGCCTGCCTGTGAGAAAAGGGCTGGCAGAGGTGAGGGGTGTCCAAACATCACCTGTTTGGCGGCTGGGCTGGGCGAGTGAGAGGGTTGTGCTCCTACGGACAGGCTGTCTGAAAGCCCAGCGTGCAGCAGGAGCAAGATAAATGGGCAAGAGGAGCAGGCAGCATTGAGGAGGAAAGATGGTGAAGGGAGACTTGGGAGGCTGGGACAACAAGCTGCATTTGCTTTCATTTTAGATCCATTGCATTGGTACTTGGTGCTTTTCCCAACTCTCTCCTGTCTTTTCTTCTTGCCTGGTCTTTCTGCTGGTTCTGAGTTTCTGCCCCAGCAGGCTGAGGGTTTTCCCAGGTGTAACTGAAGATGGAGCATAGTGTGTATAAGGAATTTTGTATTCAACACAGATGCTGAGTATTTAATACCAACCTGTAACCTACAATGTCAGGGGAGAAGCTCTCTTGCTTGCAGGTGGTAGGGTGGGAAAACAGGGCCATCACACTTCTCTTTCTTCCTGTAAAGAAGTGTGTTAGATGCTCCCTCCCCCTTCCCAAAAAAGAATAAAACCTGATGCCTCTGGACCAGCTGCTTTGTGGGGTATTGAGCAACATCCATGTGACCATGGAGAAATCGGGAATGAAGGGGAGAAAACCAGGTAAGACAAGCACGGCTGTGGAGGCTCTCCTCTGGCAGGGGAGGAGGAGGAACCTTGCTGCCACACGTGCAAGATTGAATGGGATGTGAGGAGACCAGTGGAAGGGGATCACTGGGTTGCACACATCAGGGTGGCCTCCAGTGAGACCAGCAAAGCACACTGGGTGGCTGTGCCTGCTCAGGTGAGCCATGTGCTGCAGGCTGCCCACCCAGTGCAGGGCTCAGGGGCCTAGGTTGATCTTTGGTAACTTTTTTTTTTAATACAGAAACTGAAAAAAAAAACCCCTGCTTTTGTCTTAATTGAAACAAAAACAGGAGGTGAGTGCCCCAGAAACTTCACTGTGCAGAAGCTTGAAGTGGCTGTGGTTTTTGTTACTAGCTGTAACTATCTGATGAACCGTTTCTGTTGGGTTTTTTTCTTTTCTGTTTTTTCTTTTTCTATTTTCCCTGCATGAAGGAAGACAGAAATTTTTCTGTCCAGTGTGTAACTCTGCTGTTCCCAGCTCTTGCTGGTAGCAGCCATGTTCGTGCTTGGTGTGAGTGTTCTCTGAATCTGTGTGCACGTGCCAGGTCTGAATGTGACCTCCAGCAAGGATATTAAATGACTCTAAAAGCCTTTCTGCAGTAGTGCGTGTGTAACACACCACGCGTTTGGCATCAGTATTGACTGATGGCTATAACATGAGCTGCAGGATGAGGATTGTAGGTTGTTGTGCCCGGTCAGCTGGGCTGGGATTTCCACGTGCCTGTGGGAGTCAAGTACCTCCTGTATGGGCATAACATACTGTCCAGTCTTCTGCTGAGAGTTAAATATCTGCTGAGAGTTAAATAAATGTTCTGTCACTCTTAATGCTGAAGAGTGACATACCTATGCTCAGATTTGGGGTTTATTTTTGATAATTACAGTGAACGCTTCTGCTTCATACTTCTTTTTCCTCGTTTATGTGTAGCTTTGGACTTGCTGTTCCTGTTCACCGCTGCTCCTGTGCTGTGCTGTGCTGCCCAGGGACTGCTAACACCCAGCAGGAGAGATCATCAGAGCTGATCCTCCAGTGTTGTTTCAGCTGTTTGCAGTTCCAGGCAGTAGGTGGTTTTTAATTTTTGTCATTATCCAGACATCTTGGCTGCTTCTGTGTGTTCTGAGCTTTTTTTGAAGCTTCACAACACAATGATTATTTCCAAAGGAAAGGTGTTGAACCAGTTGGTCTGACTAGCTGCAGCAAATCCTCCAGCACTGGATTACTTAAAACTAGGATGATGTGACTGCTTGACTAAGCTGGCACATGGGTGCTGAGAGTAAATCCTAGAGGACAGAGGAAGATGAAATGCAAGATCTGCTGTAGTTGGAAAGTGGGAGATAGGCGGTCTCTTCAATATTCAGCTATTAAATGATAATAACAAGGTGATGCCCTTTCCTGGAAGAAAAGGAAATGCAACAAGCATTTACCTTGTTGCAAATGTAGATTTTGTTGAGAAAGGGGTTTAGCAGCTTTTGCTGATTCAGGGCAGTGATATTCTAGCTAGAATTGTCCTTACAAGACAACTTTGTTCTCTGCAGCCTTACACAGTCTTTAAGTGACAGTACCGAAATACCAGTATAATAAGACATGGATTAGAAATGCTTAAGTTCTGTCTAAACCTTTGACTCCGGTACTGCCAGCAACTGATGGAGCATTGACTCTTAGTTTAACACTTCTGACACTTGGTTGTGGTTTTGCATTGGCATTATTCTGGCGAGGATGTGCTTAGTGTCAGTCATTACTCGTGGCTGGCATTGAAGTAGCTCAGAGAGAAGCTGCCTGTTAGTTTGGTGGTGGGGCTGCTCATACCGTGCTTCTGCTCCATCTCCGCGTTGTCAGCGGCCTGTCCTGCCCTCCTATTCGGGGCCAGGTACGCCCCTGGGGGCTGCTTGACCCACTGGCTCCACTTGCTCTCACCCTAAGAGGTGCCAGCTCCTGCTGTCATTGGCGTCTCGTTGCAGAGAAACGTATTGACATGTTATCAGATGAATGGGAGGATGTTTCTGATGAAGATAGAAAGACAAAGTCCTTAGGTAAGATTCTCTTGAATGATGAGGCCTCTCTGGAAATAGCTTATTCTTAGAGGTTTTCAACCACCGTTCTCGCGTGATGCAAGACAGAAAGTCCTTGTGCATCAGACCAGTAGCAGATGTCAATTGAAGGACGTGCTGAATTACAGCCAGTTCGTGTGCCAGGAGAACGGGCCAAGTCTGTAATTGTGAATGAGGTTCCTGTGCGACTGTGATTCTTCTGTCCTTTCACAAATGGGGTGTTGACACCATTATATTTTACTGAATGTGTTTGCCTGGAGGTACTGTTTAAGGAGTAGTTTTGTGTAACTGAATTCCAACCTGTTGGAAGTTTGCAAGCAGTTTGGTGTGGTTATTTATTGGTTTTTGTGTGACTGGTGCACAGCTGAATAAACGAATGCTCGTTCCTTCGAGTGTTTGCAAGAAGCAGCTCGGAACCAGTGTGAATGAGCAGCCTCAAGCATTGCTGTGCACCCTGACAGCCATCCCAGGAGAGGTGAAAGCAAAGTCACCTCCTGGAAAGGAGAGAGAGAAGAATCGTTGTGTTGTTAATAAGTCTCTGGCAATTTTTTTTAATTTTTTTTTTTTTTTAACTTTATTTTAAGGCCTGAGACACAGCTTATCACTTCTGTAGCCCTTGCTGGCCTCTCCTGGGGATGCCTGCTGTGGTCAGAGGTGTGTTGCTGCCAGGTGCCCAGGCTGGATGGTGGCTGTCCCACTTGCCAGGCTGGGATGGTGGAGTCAGCACTGGCAGCCACGGCAGGGCTGGCTTGGTGCATAGCAGCAGTTGTGTCCCACTCCTAGGAGCGGTGACTGTGTGTGCTGGCCCCATAAAGCTTATTTTAATGGAAATAGTATTTATTACTGAAAAAAAAAAAAAGGCACTTTAAAGAGATTTGGCAGTAATGAGACCATCACATTATGCGTATGCCCATCCTTGTCTTGCTTACCTGATGTTTGACCATCCTACCTCTGGTAGGTCCCATCATCTTCGCAGTTGCAGGGAGCTGCGTCTGCCTGACACGGCTCTGATCCCTCCACTCACAAATGACTTCTCCTCCTGGCCTCGGGAGCTGGGTCTCGTTAAAAGCTACCTGTGCCGGCCCTTCCCCTGTTCCTGGGACACGGGCACATCTTAATTCTCTATAGCCTGCTGGGGTGTTCAGGTATTTGCCCTGATACGAGCTCAGTGCCTCTTCAACTCGTGCTGCAGAAGCACGTTGTTGCCTTGCAGTTACTTTCTTACGTAGCTTCTTTCTCTTGAAGCTGGAAGGACGCACCCTGCGAGAGGGCCCGGGGTGGCAGCACCCTCATTGTTTTGGCCACCGCACACACAAAACACTCGTAGTCATCGTTTGCAGATCATTATCCTGCAGTTCTATTGCGTCCCGTAACCACCACCTTCCTCTTCCGACAGCGATCGCGAGAGCACGAGCAAAAGGCAAGATCTGATGGTGAAGGGCTGTGAATTCCCGAGCAGAGAGGATTTGAGGGGTTAAAGGCAACTTGCTTTTGTGTATGGCAAGTGGCTCTGGACCAGCATGGGACTGGGAGGGCAGTGGCCTCCCCAGCTGGGCAGCGTTTCAGTGTTGATTTAAGCCTTTCCACAAGGCATGAGGTGTTTGCAATGATACTGTTAATTTAGCAAACCTTTGGAGCGACTGCTGCCCTGTGATCCGTATTAGTATAACTTCATACCCTCAGGCAGGCAGATCAGCATCCACACCAGGGAGTTTTAGTGGAAGTAGGGCATCCGTGTCTAAACAGAGACAAGTGAAACGATGCAAAAACCCATGTGAGGGGAAGCCAAATGCCGGCGAGCACAGTGGTCTCCTCCCCAGGGCTGTGTTTCAGGTGAGCTCATGGCACAGCTGGCCAGCAGGGATACGGTCAGCTCTGGATGAGGTGAGCAGGGCTCTGTCTTGGCTAGCAAAGACTACAAAGAGCAGATGTATTACTTATTTATGCAGCCTGGATCCTGGTGTGACAGAGTGTGGCACAAAAGCTAAAATGACAGTAATTAGAACGGATCCGCACTCAGTGACCCAGAGAAAAGTGAAAACCCGGGAAGATAATCATGAGCGAAAGAGGCAACACAAAGCAGAAAGTGGTGACGGTTACAATTTGAATGAGAAAATGAGCTCCTAAAGCAAACTAGCTCCTGGAAATCCCATTAACACTGACAAATATCCAGCTCCAGGATTCGGGAAGTATCACAGTGAACATCTGTTCAGGTAAATAATGAGGATGAATCCAGTTGCTGTTTGAAAACGCTGCCTGCTCCTCTGTTTAAGGTGAGTCTCTTAATAGAGGCCGCCTGTTAAAATCGCTCGCTATCATTACAGTGCTAACAATTATAATATTCTCTATGGTCGGGGATTATTGAACACCTGGCTCCCGGCATTAAGTGCAGCGTGGCACCACAACCACTCCTGCAGCAGCAGCTCTGAGGATAACCCACATTCTTGACTTTAAGGATGATAGATTACCGAAGAGTTGTGTTTATGAGCCCTCTAAAATGGGCAAGATTCTAGTAAATTCAAGTCTGGATTCTGTTCGAATTTGCTCACTGCTCCGTCCAGCTATTTTGGTTACGTTTTAAATCTGAAAAAATTTTGGTCGTCTGATGTTTCTTGAAACTGTTTTGTGTTGGCTTGTTTTTAATGAGGAGGCCCAGCTCATGAGCTGAAGAAGGCCCCGTCTGAAGATGACTTTGATTGCACTCAGTTGAGTGGAGGGACTGATTCAAAATCTCCATTTTGTAAGCACCCAGCAGAAGTAATTTATAGCGATAAAACTCACTCTGAGAAGGAGCCCTGCTCATCCAGGAGAGCTGGGGGGGGGGGTGGGGGGTGGTGTCAGGCTGGATTTGGACTTGGTGGTCGTGTTGACTCTATGAAATCTTCTGGTTGGCTTTGACTTTTGTGAAGACAACTGGGGCAGGATTAGACTCCCAGCTCCTCCAGGGACACGTGGGATCTTGTATGCCTTTGGAGGACAAGCTTGCAGCCTTGCCTCTTGCATCCCTTGTCTTGGCTGCTTTGGTACAGGAAAATAATGACAATTTGGTCTGAGTTGCCTCTCAGCCAGAGAACAAAGCTGTGTCATGAGTGCGTAGCTGTAACTGGATGGGCAGAAGATTGCAGGCTGATACGTGTGCGCAGGGGGTGGCAGTTATTCAGGGCTGGGTCGGATGCTTTTCCAGGGCTTTATTCATGTGTGAGGCCCATTCATGTGTAAAGGAAAACGTCGTTGTGCTGGAAGCACCGTGCATGAATTGAACGCCCCAACGCAGCTGTCCTTTTGCCTCTGCTTGCTGGAGCCATCTCCTGAGCGATAGCTCGGGTGGTCCTGCATTCACCAGCACCCTGAAAAGCATCAGCTTTTGTCCTCAAAATGTTTGCAATTCCTGCAGAGGTGAGGCTATGCATCAGCCTGGGAAGTGACAGGAGGGTTCCAGGCCATGGTGGACACTTCTTCCAGCCGTTGGCATGGGTTGGACATGGCCACAGTGAGATGAAGCAGGACCGGGAGGTGGACAAGTTTTAATTGGAGAGTTAGTCTGGTGGTCTTTCAATAGCAGGAGATGAAGTGAATGGTGCAGCCCTGTCACCCCTAATGAATGGGGGTGGAGCAGCTCCACGGTGAGTCTTGGCTCTGGAGTTAGGATCTGAGCTCTTCAGTGCCAGGACTAATGGTGGAGAAAATTGAGCAGGAACTCCCCCTCCAGAGATGTCATGCATCTCGTAGAGCATCTCTGGATCTGCTGAGAGGCAGGGCTGAGGCATACACCCACCCCTGTGGGAATCACAAACATTCTGGGGACAAAAGCTGCTGGTTTTCAGGGTGCCGGTGAGAGCAAGACCGCACAAGCTGTCACTTAGAAGTTGGCTCCCACTTAATTTTCTCCATCATTAGTCTCAGCACCAAGGGGCTCATACGACCCTCCTTGGTGGGCCCAGCATCTCTGGTGTGCTGACACACCATGAGATCCCTTGGAAAGCTCTGGGGAAGCCTGGCTTGACCATCTTGGCCGTGATGAGCGACGCAACAGCAGCGGTCATGGGGCTCAAACAACCAGGACAAGAGATAACAGTGGGAGTACTTGGGGGTGTGTGTGGTGTGTGTGTTGTAACCTCTTATCCCAAGGCCCACAGCATGTGTACATGTGTTAAGAAAGAGAGATCGTGGGCAGAAGAGAGTATAAACTCCATGTGAAGGAGCACAGGTAAACAGTGAAGGCTCTTGCCTGGATTGGGGTGTTTGAGCTGGTTTCTGCACACCATGTTCCAGCCAAGAGTGAGTTGTGGTCACTGATGTGATCACTCCAACTCCTGGAGCAGTGTGGGCTGTGTTTTCAGGACCCAGAGCGTGCCTCCATGGGGATTTTTGGCTGCAACAAGACAACAAGACTCCAGGATTTCTCTGTTGGCTGTAGTTGCTCACCAAAGGCAGTGGGTGCAGCAGGACAAACCTGCAGGAAGGGAGAGTTGGAAGTGATCCTGCTTCTTTTCTATTGTTTTACTCTAGTAGCGGGAATATTTTTTTTTAAATAATTTTTTTAATGTAAAGTGTTAAATGTTTCAGAAGTGCCAGGGCTGGGATGGGACCCAGCACATGCGGGGAACAAAGCATGTCAGAGAGTCCCTTGTCTCCAGGCTGGCTGACAACCCTCTGTTCTGGCTAATTTTTAGTGTCATCAATCACAAGTACCAAGACAGCAGCCTCACAGTGCCCTGTGTGCACCGTGGAGCTCATTGAGTGACCTATTAGTGCTTTCAGTTAATTCTGGTGACATATTTATAGCAGGGAGATCTACAGCACCGATTTCCTACAGGACACATCACAGTTTGACATCAGATTAAGTTACAGAGTACCTTTTCCTGGCTGGATCAATGCGTAGAGTCAAACAGAGCCTCGACTACATGAAGATGAGGAGGATTAGATTTAAATCGCCAAATGTCAGTAATGGCTGTTTTTCCCACTGAGGGAAGAATATGCAGGGAAAAATTTCCATCATTAATAATTGAAGTTTATAAAGGGGAAAAAAAATGAACGTATCATACCACTCCTGCAGATAACAGGGCCCTGCTTTTGCTGATAATTCTGTCTGGCAGACAGGTGCTAAAAATTTATTATGATTATCACTGGGTTTCTGAATCTGTTATGAATCTTCTGCAGTCATGGAATATTTTAACTAATGCCCTTTTGTAGCTGAGCTGAAGATACTGTTGGTAGCACAAAAATGTCCGTAGAAAAATACGGACAAAAATAGTTGGAAATGAGACTCGGTATAATTCGCCAAAATGAGGAGAATAACAAATTCTGGTGTGGACTTTGTAAAGCAGGGTGACTGGAGTGGGTGGCCGTTTCCCTCGCCAGCACCCAGCACGGTGGACACTGGAGGATGCAGAAGGGCACCGGCGAGCTCTCCTTCACCGATCCCGCGGGAGAGCGCTTTGGGCTCGTGGAGAGTCATGGTGGTGATGGTGCTCTGAGAGGCTGAGGCTGCTCAGGGGCTAGTGAAAGACCTCCAGAAGCAATCAGAAAGGAGCTTTTAAAAGCTATTTGCAATGCAACCTGTGAAAATGCAAAAGCTGTGTTTCTACAGGCTTGAGAGAGATTGTTCTGTTCTGTTCTTTTTTTTTTTTTTTTTTAATATTTTCAGGGAAGGCTCCCTGTGGTAGCACTGAGTTTACATGTGCAAGCCATACCTGCTGGGCTTGCTGGCAGGGGACCACTTCCACATCATATGTCCGTAAAACATTTTGGTTGCTCTTCGTTGCTGCTGCTCTTTACTCTGCCAATAATTTCTCCAGGCTGCAAAGCACTAGAGGTCGTGGTGCTCTGCAGCGAAGTTCTGTGCTTCGTGCTCGCTCAGCATCCGAGAGCCTTAATCCCAGCAAGCATTCAAACAACAGCTCATGTAAATCAAGCAGGAAATAATACATGAAAAGAAGTGAGCATGAATTTCTAATTACCTAAATTTGCAACTGGTAGACACAAGTTAAAGGGCATGTGATTTATCACTTGTCAGTAAAAATATTGGTTATAGCTTGTGCTTTCAGTACTGTAGTGTGTGCATAGCTCTGCTGTGGAGTTAAAGGGCATCTGATTTATCACCTGACACCAGCCATACCGGTTAGAGCCATCATGGCTGGGATGGCAGAGACACCTCGTTCCTGTTTTCACCAAATAGCTATTGCTTGGTTGTTCCTCCAGCAGAGCGATGCGTGTAGGACTTCAGTTCAATAAATACATAAGGAAAGGAAAGTTGTAGGAAGAGCTGCTTTTCCCCAGTTGAAAGGGAGGTCGGGAGCACAGGCAAGCAGCCAGTTTGGCCAGCGGAAGGTGAGGCACAATGAGCCTGGTGGTTCCTGAGGTGTGTTGATTGACGAGAGCCCTTCTCATTGTGTTACAGGGCTTCATGTCTGATGTGACATCATGTATGTATGGCCAGAAGTGCCACGCTGGCCTCCTTTCTCATGTTTGCAGCTCACAGCCTTTACCTGAGCATTTGATTTGCAATAGCGTTGAGGCCCTAATAGGGCTCGGTGGTAGCTGATCAGATCCGCAGATGGTCATGGATACACAGTTGACATAACTCCTCTTCTTTGTGCCTGGAGGTTTAAGTGGGTACACTGAGACCAGACTTTAGGAAATCCCTTTAATTCCAGGCTCCTTCCTAGATATTGGGAACTTTGGTTGTGCTTGTTGGCCTCAGCAGAGCTTAAGCTTTTGGTATTTATGAAAACTAGATCTGTCTTATTGCTAGCAAAAAGATGAGCAACTAGCACAAGCTGTACATTGTAGTGTAGATAAAACTGGCCCGTGCCCTGTTGGATACCACTGTCATTGGTTTTGATGCAGAAAGTCCAGTGCAATTTAAGCATGACCAAATCAGCCCAGTTGTCACCATATGTCAGATGCTGGTTTTCAGGGGTCCATGTAGAAATCTGCAGGAGCTGAGTGTTCATTGTACATGGAAAGATTGGCCAAAAACTAATTCCACCTTTTGGTATCAATAGATAACTTGCAGTTGTCACCCCCTATTTTTGTGTTTATGTTCTCCTCTTTTGTGACCTGGCAGACTCAAGGAAAGTTTTGAATTTTACATGCTTTTCTCAAGTCTTAGATGCTCTCTGAGAAAAAGCAGCTACTGCTAAAGTGGAGTAGATGAGCTTCTGCTCTTCCTCGTGAGCCCACACTGAAGTGGTGGTCCTGTCGGGCATGGCAGCTGTGCTGCTGGAGACAACTAGCTGTGAAACACTTCTTCCTAGCTCCTTGTGACCTTAAATAGTCACAGGACCCTTTGGGTAACCCATCACCTTGCTGGGTTCGGTGTGATCTGCCCCAACTTCTCCATCAGGTTTAGTGGTTGCTGCTGTAAAAGTGCAGTTTGAGGGGTGCGAGAAACTGTGCCAACACAGTTCATACAGTTTGGGCCCACCAGAACGTAAACCCATTGTATCTGGATCGCTTTACCCTTGCCTTGCCATTAAACATTACAACAGATTGGGGTGGCTTGTGTGTGTGCATGATATGACAGTTTTTGGAGTATCTAGTGTAAAATGTTGAAAACTTTTCTATGAATGTTTGTGTGTATGGTCGTTGCTGTTGGCTGCGTCAACAAGAGGATCGGTAAGAAAGCCCTATGGACCACAAAAACCTCATTACATAATGTCTGGAAATAGAAGACTTATATGAATTCGAGTAAGAGATACAGTAAATCATGAGGCTCTTGAGGATGGAGAAAACTCTTTTAAGTGGGCTTTAATTACCAAGCTCGAAAAATCTTCTAACCCAATGCTGAGTAGAAGTTGGTGCTGACTGGAAGGGTTGGGTGCTGAAGCTGATGTTTTCAGCAGAATCGGTTCCTGGATGAGGCCTCCAAAAAGCCCTCGGATGGTGAGCTGAAGCGCAGGGTGGTGGGAAGCCGTGTTCCTCGCCTCGCTGCTCCCCATTCTGCAGCCGCAGGTGAGTTAGAGCAGCACCGAAAGGTCCCACAAAGTGCAAGGAGTGCAGCCCTGGCTCCCCACGTCTAGCTCATTGCTCTGCTCTTCTGGGCTCCCCAGTGCACTCTTGCCCTGGTAGTTCCACTTTTTTCGTATGTGCTCCTGATTATTAAGTTTGGTCCTCCTGCTCCCCAGGACCCATACATCTTTACGACGGGATTGGTTCTTTTGTTTTAAGTTTTTAGTCTTCCTCTTTCTTTGTGCTCCTCTCCCAAATGTTTTGCAGATCTGGGCAATTATTGGGGCAACCAAAGTGTCCTACTAGCAAGGGAAATGCTTTCTCAGCTTTACATTTTTTCTACATAAAAATAAAAGTCTGGTGGGGCCTTTCATGTAGCCAGGGTCTTGGAGGGGGTGGAGGAATGAAAAATTGGCAATGTGATAGCATTTTGCTAGTACCTCAGCTGAAGGATGGAAGGAATTGAGGTAACACGTTTATTTGACAGGGAATACTTCGTGTACTTGTGTAATCTGTTGATCTGAAAATTAAATCACTTTCTTCTTCATCTTCTGTGCCATTGATCTTGGAGTCGTTAGAGAAAGTACAAGCCATCGTGGTGACATGTCCCCCTGCCTCACACAGCCCTTACAGAGGAGAACGTGCATCAGCAGATGCTTTTATTCATGCGAGTCAAACACAGGTTGTGCTTGTCCCCAGACCGTGTTAACTATAAGGAGAAAAATAGAGGAGCTGGAAGAGTCTTACAAATTTTGTTTATTTTCCCTAACAGTAACCTTTTCCCTTGTTTTTTTTTTGCAGCTGACTCCCATGCAGTGGGGTCTGCTCTGCTGCCTTCGAGCTGGGTTCTGTGCCTCCAAGCAGCTGGGTACCTGTGGCTGTCAATTGCTGGTGGGACTGGGGCTGTAGTGGGGTGCAGGAGGCTGCTGGTGCAGAGCAGCATCGACCTGGCCCCTGTGCTCCTGATGCCCTGACCCTGCACGAGCTGGGCTTGTACAGCAGGAGGGGAGCAGGGAGAAACTGGGGGCTCAATATTTGTGTGCGTACACATATATGGGTATATATGTGGTGGTATGATTTTTTATATATCTCTATTTATATCTATATAATAATAAGTGTGCATGTATGAATTTGTGTGTGTGTGTATAGATGCATGTATACCTTCTGCAATATTTTTAGCTCTGGTCAACCTCATTTACTGTGTTTTCTAATTGTAGAAAGACAATACATTTGCGCTCTAGAGATGCAGAGAAAAATTAAAACTGAAGCAATTGATTTATTTAAACGTTTGCTCTGTAAACAGAATTCAAGGCAAGCTTGTATTTTTAGGTAGAAGCAATACTGTTGGTATTTTTTCCCCACCCACGGGATGTCAGGACCAGTGCATTTCCTGACATCCCTTCTGAGCACACTTGGGGGTTGCTGCCCTGATGCTTACGCCTGCAGGGACGGTGCTACCGAAATGCCCCACGGGCAGCCCTGCGCACAGGGGTTCTGCCTGGAGCCCTCTGCAATTCTGTCCGCACAGGTCCCTCCGTCACTGCAAAGAAGGCATGAGCTGTAGAAAAGTGAGAGATGATGCTGGATGATAAGCTACCAGTTGAGAAGGACATGATTTTTGGAGAAAGCATCCCAATCTTGCCACCCGTTGTGGCGGGAGTGGCTGCGGGTGCCGTGTCACCACCCCCTCCCGGGGCTGGCACCCTCTCCCAGTGTGTCTGCTCTCAGCTTTCCAGAGAGGAGCTTTTGTGCTGCTAAAGCTGTTATTTAAAACCCTCTTCTGCTGGTTGAGTCCAGCACTGAGTGGTCCCTTAGAACCAGTCTGCTATTTGCCTGTCAGTGCTCTTGGGTTGAAGGCAATGCGAGACCTGAGCCTGGCCAGAGAGTGATGTGCCATGGAGGGGAACGGATAAAAGGAAGGTGGGTATTGAAAACATTGGGCAAAATAATACAGCATGTGCTATTTAGGATTTAGTCCTCCTTCCAGTTATTTCATCGCATTTAGGGGCTATGCCGTGAGGACGGACACAGTACCGAAAAGCACAGCTCGCTCCCCACCGTGCCTGCAGCGCTGCTTCCCCTACACCATCGCCCTCCTCCTGAACTCCCAGCTGGTTTTCCTCTGTCGAGCAAGGTGCCAGGTAACCAGGGGCAGGTGCCAAAAAACCAGCCCCATCTTCCCCCCGGTGCAGAGCACTGCCCTGAGAAGCAGGGCAAGCAGGGAGCGGACCCCGCGCTGCGTGCACCTTGCGCTGCATGAATGGGGCTCGGTGTCTCCCACCGCTGGGAGGGATAAAGAGAAGGGAAGATGAAAGAAACAATAATATTTTTACACTTACTGTAACTCAGATTCAGTTTCATATTTCATTAATTATTGTTTTGTCATGTTAGGAGCCTGGGGAGGAAAATATTAATCACAGGTTTTGCTGAGTGCTGTTTCAGTAAGTAAATTAATTTCAGACGGGAAACTTGTTTGTGTGGATTTTTGGCTCCTTCCTGCTGTCGCAGGCAAGCTCGCTGTGCTTCCCGGCACCCCACTGAGTGCCCGCCGGGCTCTTCGGCACGCTTTGGTTGCACCGTCACCGCAGCGAGCAGAGCTTACAGGTCCCGTTGGGTTTTCTGTTGCTTGGTTTTGTTTTCTTTTTGTTCTTTAATAACTTTCGGCAAAAGTCAAGGCAAAGAGATGCCTTTTATGCCTGGGGCAGGAGGCAGTGGAGGTGGTAGCAGCCATGGCACGCTGCAAAGATCCTAAGTGGCCTGTGCAAAACTCTTGTGGCCCATGCCACAGCTGTGCGAGAGGAATCTCATAGCAGGCAGGAAAGAGCATGGATGCGTTCCTCCTGTCCCCCCTCTCTCCATCCTCTCAGTCCCAAATCCTTGCTCTCCAGTCACCCAGCTGTATCCCGCGGCCTTCCCCCTGCGCAGGGCTGCGCCAGGGCCATTCCCTTCTCTGCACCATCATCTTCATTTGCCAGCTCTTGGCGCTGGGGGAATTCCAATGACATGTTTGCATCTCTTTTTTTTTTTTTTTTTTTTTTTTTTAATAAATCAAAGCCGGCTTCTCTTTGTCAAGGAAGAGAGAGGTAGCTCTGACTAGCAGCACACTCCCCCCACCAGGGATTATTCTCCCCCTCTCTTAAAAGTGAGTAAGGAGCTGTGTTGGTTGTGGATGGATCAGAGCAGTTGTGTCTCAGCTACTCAAAGCAAACTTCCCGGGTGCTGATTTTGGGAGAGGGCTTTGCATCCTTTCTCGCTTCTGGAGTCTGTGACCCCAGACAAAAATAAATACCATCTAACTGTTCCTGCTCTGGGTTATTTCTGGCAGCATGGCCAAGTAACTGAATTTCAGAGGGCTGTGAGTGTGTGTGTGTGTGTATATATAAAACAGTAGATCTCAGTAAGATAATCAATTATATGCAAGAGGAAACCAGAACTTTTTCCATTGGTTTTATCAGATATTGTGGTCAGTCAAGGCAATTCAAAGCGACTCAGAACCCTATTACATTCATTCTTGCTATAATCACTCCATCTCTGTTTACCATATTCAGTTAAAGTGGCTTGTTTGCTACATCCGCTCCGCTGCCAAAATAACCTCATTTACTCTTGCAAACGGCTTCTGTTGCTGCTGCTGTAGTGTTCCTGCATCGCAAATATATTCTTGGCCGCAGCACTGAGGTTTGGATATATTGT
Source organism: Leptosomus discolor (assembly GCF_034619465.1). Classification (NCBI taxonomy): domain Eukaryota; kingdom Metazoa; phylum Chordata; class Aves; order Leptosomiformes; family Leptosomidae; genus Leptosomus; species Leptosomus discolor. The sequence goes on along the minus strand of NC_141407.1, from coordinate 4,100,887 downwards.
TCTTTGAATCCTGCCGTGGAGTTGATTGGTTGGCATTCTCATTCACTTTCAAATTCCGTTTGAATGACAGGAGATGGTTTGGTTGGGTTTGTTTTTTGTTTTTTGTTTTGTTTGGTTTTTTTTTTTTGAAATATGGGCTTTGCTTTCACCTGCTGTGGAGCTGAACAGTCTCTGAGCTTGGGGCTGCTTCGTTGGGGTGTTGGTGCTTAGTTGACTTTTTTTTGTGGTTGCATTGTTTTTGTTGTTTTAGCAAATTTCAGCTTCAAACAGAAGAGTCTGTTTAAAATATTCAAGTCACTGCTTAATGGAAAGTTGGACTCAAAGTTGGCAGGAGTCTGCTACAACTGCAGCAGCGTATGCAAAGGGCAGGTTTGCCTGCAGAGCATGCAACCATTAATAACCAGCAGCCAGCGAGCAGCCTCGGCTCTGTGGAGCTGTGTCATTCAGCTCATTTCCTCCTGCCCCTTGTTTGTGCTGTTGTCACATGCATGAAGCCCTGCTGAGATGGCTCGGCTTAGTGCAACGTGTTGGGGTGATGTCCTGTTTGGGAAAATGGGGAGAAGGGGAAGGAAACCTGGCCAAAATGGCCAAAACCTGGGGTTTTGCCTTGGATTCTCTCTCTTTGCTATGGCTCAGCCCTTGCTCCTCACCCTGGCAGGTTGCATGAGCCTGGCCAAGCATCGCTCAGCTCTGCAGCCATCAGCACTGGTGCTGGATGTGTCCAAGGAGGGAGCAGCAGTTAATGACTCTCTCCCTTGGTCCCTCGACCTTGGTGGTCGCAGCGTGCAGAGGTCTGTCCTGTCCAACAGGCTGGGGCAGCAGAGGAACTGGTGTTTTGGCAAACAGCTTTGGCTGTGCCATCCCTTTTGAAGGAAAATGTTTCTGCTGCTGGTTGCTTCATTGATGATGGATGATGCCAAGACAAAGGATGACATGATGCGCCCAGCTTTTCTGCTCCTCTTCTGTGTGTTGTTGGTGCAACCACAATTGCCTTGTCCTGACTACAACAACCATACTGGTGCGCAGCAGCTCCCTGGTCCTCGAGGACTGTGTGCTGCTCTGTTGCCCATCACCGTACCTGGGATGGGGAGAGCAGCCAGTGCTGAGCACCAAGAGGCTGGACCTCACAGTGTCTCCTTGCTGGGCACCTAGATTTGCTCCCCTCCCTGCCAGCCAGGCTTTGCTCCCCTGTTTGAGGCAGTTGAGGTGCACCATAGCTTGGTGGGAAGGAAGAGCTTTGTCTCGAAGCTCAGGAAACAGCTGTGGAAACAAAGCCCCCAAAACAACCCGAAGCAGGGTTGGGTTTATAGTGCTTATGAGTTTCTCATGCTTCTCGGCTCAGAATGTGATTTTAGTGCCCTGAAATGAACCATCTTGAAAACACTGGGGTTTTTTTGGTTGTTTAGGTGGGGGGAGCAAACTTCTCATAGGTGTAAATCTAAAGCCAGAGGTGAATTTGTCTCCTCTTGTTTTCCTGTAAGTATTATCTTCTGCTTTGAGATATATAAGTAATTTTTTTTTTTAGCCTGACATGCTGTGAAACTCTAATTTCAGTGATCAAAACCTTGATTTGTTTCACTATGAAGCGTGCCTCTGACCCAGCCCGGAGTGGAAGCTGCATCTGCATTACAGAACTTGTTATTTGGAGATAGAAAACTGAAATGGCAGGACACGGTTTTGTTTGCAGAGGGTTTTGCCTTCCAGTGGGCATGTGTCCCTTGCTTCTCGCAGGAGCATCGCAGAATGTCCTATTGCTGTGCTGGAGATGAGCATGATTATCTGTATTTTACATAGTGGGGGGGATCAGTAGGCTCTAAATGAGCCCATTTCAGGCAAGATTAGAGCAGTTTTCTCCTGCGTGCTGGGGGTCTCGGCCAGCGCGCTTTCCCAGGGGAGCACGGGAACAGCCCCTGTGCTGGTGGCTGTCATCCCTGCATCGAGCAATTTGCCAAAATTAATGATTTTTGCATGTCGTCGTCACCAGGTCTCTTCCACCTCTTTCTTTTTTTCTTTTTTTTTTTTTTTTTTTTTGACAAAACAGGGTCTTTTCCATTTTTCTTCCATGAAATATCTCCATGTTTCAAATGTCCTCTCTTGCCCCAGGGCCTTGGTTTCCCATGTTTCTACTCTTGTTTTCCCATCTCTCTCCTCTGAGAAGGGGGTGAATGGAGCTGAATTCAGCACCTGAAGCAAGCATGTGCTGACAGTGTTGGATAACAACATTACAGTATTTTCTCTATTATTTTCTGACCTGTTATTTGTGCACACTATCATTTTGATATTGCTGTGCTTTCAGTAGAGGTTTGCATGAGGCAGTTGATGTGATAGTTGGTCTTATCACTTAATGTTCAGTTAATTTAAACACTGCTAAAGTCTAGAAGGATTTCAAACCGCTGCTTCCTGCGTGGAGTGTTCTGCATTTGTCAGCGTAGGGTTTTTCGTGCTCTGATGTTGCCTTCTGCTTGGTTAGGTGGCTCTGAAATTCCCAAGACTTCCTCATTTGTAATTAACCTAAATAATGTTCTTTTCATCTGCAAACTTTGTTTCACTGTGGAGCTTAGTTTCCAGGTCATTAATAAAGATTTTAAGCAACAGGAGACCTGGTTAAATACTTCTTTTGGTGTGTTGTTAATTATTTCTGTCTTGAAAAACGGGGCACGTGCTTACTCTTGTCACGGCCCTCACCAGCGTCGGGTCTTCATACGGCATCAGCACATCCAAAGCCCAGTTTTGTTAAACTGAAGCACAGCTCAGTATGGGAACTCTTCACACAGCTGAGATCAGTTTTATATTAAAGTTTAAGTCAGTTCCTCACAGAACCCCTGTATTTAAATGAAATTTCAGTTGAGAGCATCCATGCCAGTGGAAGTTGGTGCAAAGAAAATGCTCCTTTATTGAAATGGGTTGAACCTTGAATTGAGGTAGGTTCAAAGCTTTACATCTTTCTTTGTAGAGAGCTCTGAGAAGAAACCTTGGAGAGCATCAACACGCCTGAGCAGCTGGTTCTCCCGGAACCCTTGGTCGCTGCAGAAGTGCCATTTCCCCTCTCGGAAGCGCCGTGCTGCTTTGCTGTCATGATCTCTTGCGCATATTTTGGGTCTGGTTTGGGGTCAGTAGTCTTCCTTGCCTTGTGACAAGGCTTAAGTTGTCCTGATTTGCAGGTTTGCTTTCCAAGTGTCTCTTGGGGACAGATACAGTGTTTGCCAACCCAGAGCCTTTCCACAGAGCAGCTGATTTTGCTGGTGATTTCGTGCCTGTGACATTTTATAGGTTCCTTTGGGACTGTTGGGTGATAACATTCATGGGTTTCAACTTAGAGCGACAGGACACTGCTTTACCTTTGTCTGGCAGGTGAAGGAGCCAATATCTTCACCCTGAACAAATCAATGCTCACCTTCACTGGGGGAAGGCAGACAGACCTCCTCAACAGCTCTGCTGCCTGCTGTGCTTTACCCTGTTCTTTAGCTGCTGTTTGAGATCATCCATGCGTTGTGCATACGGGAACCTTGCTCAGTGCTTGTTGCTGGGTCTGATACAGAGATAACGCCCGCTGGAAATTTTGTCTTTATTTCTCACTAGCTCAAGCCCTCCTGGGCTGTTTGGGCTGGGCATCATGCAAAGAACAAATGAGCTGCTGTGGCCCCAGCAGCAAGTGCGGACATGTATCCTCGGGGGTTAGCCAATCCATCCCCTCTTCTGCTGTCTCATCCCTGACCATCTCTTTAGTACTTAAAAAGAAGCTCATAATGGTATCTCCTCTGTGCTTTGGGAGGCAGGGGGGAAGAAGGCTGCTGCAAACAAACTCATTCAGTCTTTTTGTATTCCCCTTGTCTCCTGCGGTTCCAGCGAGGTCTTCTGCAAAAGCTTGCTCCTCCTGGCATGCCTCCTGCATGCCTGGGTTGTGCTTCTCCATCGCTTGATTCTCAGTCCTCCCGCTTTCCGGCTCCTGGTGGGTGTGTCATAGCACATGTCCTTTTCTCTGGGCTGAAGCTTCCAGTGTTTCACAGCAGTGCTTGGCCCTGGCATACGCTTTGGGCTGGAGATGCTAGCATTGGTGTTTTCCTGTTTCTTTGACCCAGTAGCTCGAGGTCTGTGCTTGGAGAGGCAAAGCTAAAAACAACCTTGCTGTGGCATAAGCTGGAGTTTAAGCTGTTGATAAAATGCTTCTGTACATCTTGTCCTGATGGGATGTTTGAGGCGGGTGGTCTGAATTGAGATCCTGTGCCCTGGTGCTGTGTGGGGGCTGCCCCGGTGCTTCTCCCCCAGCACCATCAGAGACCCCACCTGGGAAGCCTTGGAGAAGGGGTGTGACTGATGCTGTGCTCTTTGCTGGCTGATTGGACTCTGGCTTAGTTGTGGTGGTAGAGCAGAAATTGCCCAAGGGAGACAATGAGCCTAGTTTCTGAATTCAGAGGAAAATAATTAAATGCACTTGGGTGTCGTGCAACTTGGGTTGGTGGCAGCATGTCCCAGGCTACTCTGAGATGCAAGAGATGGATGGATGGGAAGGGATGTAGCAAGATGATGGTTTCTGTGCTGCCTGCAGTAAATATCTCCACACAGACTGAAACTACAGCCCTGGCAGGCAGCAAAGGTAAATGAAATTTGCACATAAAGTGTTTGTTTGGGGGTTCTGCATCAGCACTTGCAGCATCCTTCAGGTCTGACCGTGGTGCATGTTGTTTCCGCTATGACTTGCAAAGATTTATATATATATATTTACACTTTAATATATTAATACACTATTTTTCAAGAAATATGAGCTTTCTGCTCTTTGGGAGATTCATTATGTTTTGTTTAAAGGAACCAAACTTGTTTTCCTTTTCAATGAGCACACAAGTGTCCGGTCCCACTTACTAACTAGAGAAGGTGATTAATTCTTCTGGTTTTGTAGTCAACAGCGAAACGCGGTCTGGTGATACATAACTGCCCTGCAGCCTCGCTGGGGCTCAATTATCTGGCACAATGGAGCCTATAATTAGCAGGTGGAGGTGATGCTGCACATGTAGCCTTAGAGAATTGCGGAGGGACAGGTTGCAGGGCATCCAAGGGAAACAAGAGATTATGGCCAGGCAGTAAAAAATTAAGTGTTTTCATCTCTCCCGGATGCTTAAATCTTTATAACGTGAACTCAAATAAAGAAAACTTTCATTGATGTGATGGAGTTTTAACTGAAGCAGAGTCTGCGACTGCTGCAGCACATGGCACTGATATAGTTCCTGCTGCTCCCTGTGGGTTCAGAACAAGGATTCTGTCTCTTAACAGTTTCGAAAAATTTGAAAGTAGGAAAAAAAAAAAAAACATATCTTTTGTAGAGGTGCGGCTGAAATATAAATGAAACATCCACTGGAGGGCCTGGAATCTTGGCGTGACTTCCAGAATTGGGATGCAGAGTGTTCGGGGGAAATCACTTTCTTCCACTAAATGCTTTTGAAGAAAGCATGAGAGAATAATCTTGTTAGCTAGTAAATGTGGGATTTTTAGGTGTGTGACTTAGGCACTGTGAGGACCTGAGCAGAGCGTCCCGGTCTCTGGATACGTGTAGTTCAAAAAGATCTCATGAGACGTCAAAGCTGCACTCAAGTATCATCTCATTAAAACCCTGGGTCTGGAGGTGTAATGTCTTGATCTGTTTTAACGGTGCATCCTTCCCTGCTGCAGAAGGACCATGAAATCCCTCTCAAGGCTTTGAGCAGCCCAGCCGGGCTGTGAGGTGGTACCCATCCCTCACAAGCCCTTGATGGGCATCCCAGTGGTTCAGGTAGCAGCAGGACTAGGTGCAGCTCTGCTGGTTGTCCTTGTGATCATGGTCCTACCTCTACATTCATATGCTTATGGGGTGGCATGTGTAAGGAGGTCCCTCTCCTCCCACTCTGGTATGATGAGGAAGGAAAAACGGTTTCTCCTACCCATGCCTTGACCTTGTGGGCAACTTCTTGCCCAAGGCCATGCCTCATGGCAACACTGTACAGATAACTGCTGCTTTGTGAGCTCTTTGGTCTGTGGATCCAGGCTTGCTAATAGAACCTCCTGGATATGCCTTTGGAGATACATGCCAGATCCTGTGGCTCAGGAAGAAATTGCAACCAGGGAAGAGGGAAATGCTGCTGTTTCTGCCCTTTGCTAGCATTCCTAGTCACCTTGGCTGTCTGGTTTTGACCAGCAGTTAGGAATGAGTCTCAAAAATGAGAGCATGAGCTCTTTGCAGCTCTTCTGCAGTGCCTGATAAAGTCTTTCTGGTGCCTGGCTGGGGTGGGGCAGTACCATGGACACACCAGTTGTGGGACAGTAACTGCTTCTCAACCCAGCTGGTGCAAGTGGGGTGGACAGCCTGGGAGGTGTGCAGTGGGACTATATACCCAGCTGCTCAGGCTTTTCATGGTACCTGGCCTTACAGCCTCTGTTTGAAGGTGTTGGCTGCAAGCATGCTCAGGGCCAGGATCCGTTCCAGGTCTGAAAGCGTGCCTATCTGGAGGGAAACTGCCAGTGGATCACTGCACAGCACTCTTCAAGTGTGCCGGTGCGAAGCGCATCATGACGAGGAAGGCTGCTTGCGAGGACCCGGCCCTGGAGCCTCTGGTTCTTCAGATGATGTTTGCTCCTCTGCAGGAGGCCGAGGATAAAGTCCGTGTGGGCAGCTGCTCCCATAGCCTGACCCACGTTAACATGGAGAGCAATACTCCATAATACCTCTCACAGTCATTGTTTTAACAGGCATTGCTTGGATTATGTACGAGAATTAACAGATATTAAAGTGGATTTAAGAAAACCCTTTGGTGTCAGGAATCACGACTGCCAGCCAGAGCAGGCAGGTGACTGCAGCTACCACCGCCGAGGTGCGTCTCCTCTGTGTGTCCCAGCGGGCTGAGCACAAGCTTTTTCTCCTCTTGCAAAGTCTGCGTTGGACTCTTCAGGGCTATTCCAGTGGCATCCCCGGTGTCACTGCCATGCCCGTGGCTTCGTAGGAGGGATGCAGGGTGTTGGAGCAGTGTTTTCCTCTGCTTCGTTAGTGCAGCTGTGCTGATTAGCGGGCTGCAACCCTACAAATGAGAACGGTCAGGCCTTTGGGGCTCCCACCCCATGGCAAAGCCAGCAACAGGCCAGTTTGGGGAATTTCAACAGCAGTGGAAGGCGTAGTGCCACCCTAAATCCTGCGCAACTTGAGGGTAAGGGCTGCCTGAGAAAGATGGGAACTCAGCTTGTCAGTGAAGCTTTTACATTTTCCCTTTGTCAGCGTGAGTTAATGTTGAACAGGGCAAATACTTCCCCGCCAGAAGGAGCCTAGTGAGACCTTATTTGTGAATATATGAATAGCGGTTTTGTAAATGGTGCATCTGAATTTATGAATGATCTGACACCGACAGGTTGAAATGAACTCTGTAATTTTATTGTGTTGGATTTAGTAGGTCAGACATATACATGCCAAGTCAAAATGACCTAGAAAACCTTTCTAGGTCAAACTATTGCTTGAAAAGTTGTCTTTTTCAAAGGCAAGGCCGTAAGATTTCATGCTTACTCTGACACATTTTCCTTTTAACAGTGCAACATGAGTCTTCGGGACATGGCAGAGAATTTGTCATCTTCTACTGAGAAGAGAGAAAGAAACATGTAGGAGGGGGATACTAATTTCTTGATGTAACGAGGCCTTTTCTGGCCACCTCTCTTGTGCTGAGGTAGTGTATTGGATACCTGGCTGTCAGGGTTTTAGTCTAGAAGATGCAACACTGGTTGTATTAACACCTTGTTGTTTCCAGCAGTGCTAAAACCTGCTGAATTCCTGTGTCCGGCAGCAACCAGCACTCCAGCCTACCTTTGGAGACCTAAGCCTTAATTAGATGGGAAATTATTTATTAGAAGGAGTTTTTTCCTCCCCTAAAGAGACTCAGGGGAGGCTGGTGAGGTTTGGATGTAATGACTCTCCTCACCAGAGAGATAGGATGGGGCAGAGCTGCACTCTGCTAACCAAGGCATCGCAGCCTGGGAGTGGGTGAAGGTGGAAGAACCAAGGTTGGAAGGACCCAGGACCTTGATGTTCTCATCCTGCAGATTATGCCTGCTCTGTTAATGCTGCTGCAGTCTGAGCAGCTGCAGCTTCCATGCTGTTAGAAGGAAGCCTGAACTTCTAATAAAAGCTCAGCTGTTCATGTGGGTTACTTCTTATTTCGGAGCGCAAACATAACCGCGGCTCTGACAAGAAGTGAAAAGGGCTTCCCTCCACCCTTCCATAGTTCGGGGTGGACTGTTTTTGTCCCGTGGTGCTTGTGGCGATGCTGCGCAACGTGGCTGGATGAAGACCTAGGCTCGGTGTGGGGCTGGAGACCAGCTGTTGGGCAGAACGTGCGCAGATGCTGGGCTGAGGCAGCGGCATCCCCAGAGGTACCTGCGCAGGAGTCCCGCTTGCTGACTGGAGCTGAAGGTGAGCAGCACCTCCACGTGCTGCGTGCACATCCTCCCCGCTGGCGTTGCTCCCCAAGAAGGGTGGCCGTGCCCCGTTTCCCATCCTGTCCTGCCCGTGTTCCCGCTGGAGAGGCACATCCCAAACTCCACAGGTTGCGAATCGTTTGTTCAGCCGAGCTGTGACCTACTTGAAAGTAGCTTTTGCCATCCCAGGAAAGTGGGTAATGGGAGGCTGCGGTGCCTTCTGAACAATTACAGCTCACAGCAGTCCAAATGAAAATGTTTGTTGAAAACAACATGTGCATAATTAAGGCTTAATGAGCCCTTGTCTGTTTGGAATCTGCAATTAGATTTATAATAGAAAATACTAGCAAATGCCAAATAGCTTTAAAAGAAGCTGAGATAAAAGATAATTTTGCTGCAAATCTATAGTAATACTGTAATTTAATGAGCTGGAAGTGGTGCAGAGAAAGACTGTAAAAGCTTTGGACAAGTTTGTATTGTGCGTGTTTATCTTATCTGCCCATTTCCCTATCTATAAAGCTGTCACTCTTGCTTTTAACGGCTTGGAAGAAGGCAGGACTTTGCTAAAATCAGGAAGACTCCCTTTGTTTATTTTTATTTAAGTCGTTAATTAGTCAAGCAAAACTGCTTTTTCTCTTTCTCATCCACATGCTTTAAACTTCTTGTTAGGGTTAATAATAGTAATAATATTAATAATAATAGTAATAATAATCTCTATTCAATTATTTACAGTGAGGCAAGGGCATAATAATAATCAGAGGTGCCTCTTTCTGATTTGTTTCATTAGTTTTAATGAGTTTTTAACTTTTTAAGACTTTGAGAATTTTCAATGCTAAGATGTCTCTTTTAAGTAAATTGAGGCTTGGATGTTGTAAGCATGAGCTACCCTCTCACCGTAATGAAAAAAGTTCCATGACAGTAACATTTGCAGGAAAGATTAATAAGATGAACAGAGAGAGGAAAGGAAAAAAAAAAAGAGCTGAAAGTAGAAGTACTTGGGAGGGATAGTTTGTTGGTTTGGGGTCTTTTTAATAAGCAGAAGCTGAGGTTGGGAGTGAAGCCGTACCAGCTTTGGATGCAACGCATGGAGCTGGTGGGGAATCGAGGCCAGGGCGATGGGGCGTTACATGCCCAACCCCCTGGAAGTGCAGCCCGGCAGCTTTGAACTCAGCACTTGGTGAAACAGGACATACAAGGATGTGGTCATGCTGCCTGTGGAGATAACTTTCCAATGTGATTTTATTGCCCGTGTGAAGTGTCGCTGAGCTTCAGCTTCTGTAAAACCATGGGTTTGCATGTCTTGACTCTCCAGCATGTGAAGTCGCTGCTTTTGCAGCTTCGTGCGCGCAACATCTGCAAAGCTCTGGGTTGTCTCCCTGTGACCTTTCAACCTGTGGATTTTGCCTCTAGCCTCTGGCTCCGCAGCGACGACGAGCTCCCCGAGCGCGTCCGCGCGTTCCTGACCCCACTCCTGACCCACTGCAGTTGCTGCCTCGCGGCGTTTTGCTGGACCGCGCGGTCAGAGCAGCCCCGGGGACTGGGGTGTTTAACCTGACCACGCAGCGCGCTGCTCAGGTCGCCACCGAAGGCAGGGCTCCCCCTCCCAGCCCCTCAGCTGCCCGTCGCTGCATTGAGGGCGTATTTCAACTGCCTCTTGCACCGAGCTTCCAATCAAATTGCTTTGTTTTTGTAGAGGTCAAGATTGTGACGCTTTTGGGGTATTTTCCCCGAATGGCTTGCTCAGCTTGCTGCCTCTGAGGCAATACCTGGCTGGCTGTCCCCACCTGCTGGGCCACACAACGATGCCTCAATGGCAGATCTTTTAGCAATGAAAAGCCACTGTTTCTCCTTTGCTACCAGCACTGGAGGGGATGGGGTGATAGACGGGGGCTGTGGGTGGCAGTGGGGTCCCCTGGGTGCTGCGCAGGCTACTGGAATGGCTCGGGGGGCTCTTTGCTCAAGAGGCTAATTGCAGTTTTTGCTAAAAGGCCTCGACATAGTCAAAAGGAGGCCCATGTGCTGGAGGTGATGCTCTTTCTGGCAGAGGAGGGGTCTGAAATCTGGCCACCTGGTGAACTGCCTCTGTCCCTGATGGTCTTGGCATGGGGGTTTGGGTCCCCTTGCACATCTTTCCCACGGCACAGCAACCAAGCGTGCCGGGGCGAGCTCACCGTTGTCCTGTGTGCATCAAAATACACACCGAGGTTGTGAGTGGTCCCCGTCGTCTTGGTTGTGTGGGTTTAGAAAGAATAACAGAGTGATGCTGGTGCGATAAATGCCATTTCTGTGATACGGGAAGCCGGGTGCTGCATTGTTCTTTATTATTTGTTTACTTTGGGCCTTCCCCACTCTCACGAGGATTAGGATCTGGTTACGTGATATAAAAACATTTACAGAAAGTGCAGGTGGAGTCTATGATTTAAAAAAGACACGGCCAGATCAGACAGGGGAAAAATGCCAAGCGCTATACAGCTGTATGAAAAGTGGGCAGTGAAGATGCTCCTCGACTTCTAGGATGTAATTTCAGAAATTACCTTCCTATCATCCTTGGTTTGGGGTTTTTTCTTTTGTCTTTAAAGGAGATCTCGCTTTTCATTAGGGTTTTGGGCTTTTTTTAAAGTCATGAACATGTCCAAACATGTAAGGTAAAATGGTGAAATGGATTGTAGTTTGTCAGCTCTTTTTGCAAGTCATACTATGTACCGCTGCAAGCGTTATTTGCATACACAGTTGAGTGCAGAAACACAGAAGGCAGGTTTTCACTGGTGCCAAATATTTGTGTTTTGGAAACTATTCTCTAAATGACTAGCGTGGAAGCTCTCTGATGTTTTTTTTTTTTCCCCTCCTGATTAGCTGTTTTTGCATAACGCTCCACATTCTCACCAAAGTTGTCTTGAAAACTGATTATTCTTCTCCCTTATGCTTCGCAACAGAAGAAAAAAAAACATGATCTTGAATTCCAGGGGCAGAGATGTGCTTTTGCTAGTGGGGCAAAGCTTCAAATGTTGGAAGTGTTTAGTGAAGTACCCGGCTGGGCTTGCAGGTGGCTAGCGCGTGTGCTCTGGGCTGTGCTTCAGGCTGGCTTTGCTGAAGGAGCAGTGGCTGTAGAGATAGTTGAAGTTACTGTTTTGCTTCCTGCATGGCAATTGAGTAGCAACTGTGATTTTTGTGAATTTTTGGAGTGAGTTGGGAGATATTTGGGAGCCAGGTTGTTAACCTGTACCGCTGCCAACAAGGCATGGGGATCAGAATACGTGGTCTTAAAAACTTAATAGCTTTAAGCAATCTTTGCATTGTTCCTCCGGCAGCTCTCTTCCTCTCTGCGACATGCACTCGTGTACTTATTGATTTATTTACTCTGCAGTTGAGAAAAGATAAATAGAGATTTCCAAAATTATTCCCACACTGTGTGCCTACGTCAAACCCAGCGTAACCACAGCGACTGCTGGCGCGGGGCTGCTGTGGCAACCACCGCTTCCCTCGCTCGCTCAGCTGCACTTCTCCTCGCCCGTGAATTGCTTTTATTTAATCCAGGCTTTTGCTTTCGGCCCCGGGCTTGGGTGCGTGCCCCAACATCACTGTCCACACAGGGCCCTTGCCCCAACATCGCTGCCCACGCAGGGTCCCTGCTCGCTCCCTGGGCCAGGGGAACAAAATGATAGGATGGGAAAACTTTCTGGCTTAAGGGTTATTTTCTTCCCGATTGCTCCCTCAGCTGTTTTGGTGCCAGTGGCTGTGTGTAGCCCCTCTTCAGTGATGCCTCTGGTTGCAAGGTGGGCTGTTGTTCTGGTGTCGAAATCAGCATCTCCATAAACGACTTCCAGAGCAGAGCCACGCTGGTAGCTGCTTCCAAGGCAGGCAGGTATATCAGCTCTATTTTTATCTCAACCCTGAGGTTTTATCTTGCGAAAAACAATGTTTCTAGGTGCCTTTGACGCTGGCACAGCTCTTGCACAGAGCTTTGGCGGCTTCTTTCAGATCTTTGTGTGTTTTCTGCCTCTCTGAGTTTCCTGTGAATTACAAGTGTTACCGGTGAAGCAGGCAGTGCAGTTAAGTCTCATTATCACTTACTGTATTTGTTTCAGACTGTCTACACACCAGCCTGGTGCCAGGAAATGTGCTGCATTCATTTACCTTCCTCCCTCCCCAACAATGCACGGCGCAGCAGGCATTTACAGGGCAAGCTAGTGCCTTCAGCCCTCCTGGTTATTCAGCTGCTAATGGGAGAAGGACCAGCTTAGCAAGGGCCTGGTATTTATTTTTTTTTCTTGCAGATAAACTGCTCGAGCACCTGCGTAAGCGTGATAAACAGCGCAGGATGTACTTGTTGTTTGGTTTTGAAAAGGAAGTGATGTACATGCCTGAGCCTTGCAGTTACATCAGTGTGATCGTATCTTGCAAAATGAACAGCGTTGAGCACGGTCAGCGATGGGCTGGAGAGGGTCCTGAGTGAACGCAGGGGTGTGCTGGGAGGGTGGGTGTCAGGAGGTGCCGCTCACCTCCCAGGCAGCCTGTTTTCCTTATCTACGCCCAAACTTTGAGAGAAATGGGGAAGGGTTTGCTCTGGCCAAAGCTGCAGCTCTGGTGAGCTCTGTGCAGCGCGGGTGAGGAGGAGGATGGAGATCTCCGGGGCACCTGGTGCAGTGGGGCTGCTCGAAGCACCACCAACACCTCTCCCAGCCAGCGTTACATAGGGGTGCTTAGCAGGCTGAAAGCTAAAAGCTAATCGTGATCATCTGAGTATGATCAAAGTGTATTAGATCAAGATCTGTCCTGAGGGGCAAAACCTGCTAAGCTGAAAAAACCCAGCCCCGCTTCCATGCACAGCGGAGGTGTAAGCGTGAGCCACTTTGGCCTTTAAATGAATAGTGCATTTCTCTGAGCATCGTTCTTCTCCCTTGCTGTGGCTGGGAGGAGAAGAGGCTGGATGGAGTATTAGCTGGTCTGTGCTGCTTTCACTTCTTTTCGGTCGCACATGAAAGGGTTAAGCAGAATTTTGATCTCTGCAATATTTTCATGCTTATACATTCTGTTTCTCATTTCCATGACAAAGATGGTAGGAAGAGCAGAATAAGGTACAGAATTTGCAGAGCAATTTTAAGACTGTAATGAGAACAGAAAATAGTAGGGGGAGAAGAATTGTAATTAGAATATGAAATGGGAAAAAAATTAATCTATTTCCATGTCAGTCTTAAGACTAAATTCTGCTGCTCCCTGTAGCTTTTGGTGGACGGATTTGTGTGTGTGTGTGTGTGAAGAGCTTGAACTCCTTTGCAGGCTCTGAAAGGTCCAGGTAAATGAGTTTAAGTCCTCATTCCCTCCAAATAATGTAATAACAATAATTTCATGTGCAACGTTCACAGAAAACCAGCCAGTCTCTTAGATAAATGAATGCTGTCACTTGAATTGTGGTGGCATTGCAGATCTCTCCAGCCTCGAGTACAGGAGAATAAAAGGGGACCCTGGAGATGCTCTTGGGGTGGAGGTCCGTGTGGCTGCTTGGGTAAGCATCACATGATCACATATCACAGAAGCATCCAAATACTGCTAGCTGGGAGGGACGTCTGTGTGTCCCAAGCCCCCAAGCAAAGCTGGGCCAACCAGGTGAGGTTGCGCAGCACCTGGTCCCGCTCAGCTCTGAGCATCTCCAGGGATGGAGATCCCACGACCTTGTGGTCTAATACTTGACCATCTACATGCTGGAAAATGTTTTTCCTAATATCTAATGAGATTACATCTACCCACGGAGCTTCCAGCAGCCCACAGGTCAGGGTCATCTTGAGCTCAGTGGTTTGGATTTACTCTTCCCCTCTAATTTGTCCAGTTGCTATTCTGGATCCTTCTAGGCCACAGCATCCTGCAGAGGTTTTGCTGTTGGGCCCTGTATGAAGAACTTCTCTGTTAAGTGTTTAATTCCACCAGCTAATGATTTCAGTGCCTGCCTCCTTGGTTTTAGGCTCTGAGAACCAGAGAAGAGCCATTCGCTGTTCTCATCTCATGACTTCATGTACATCTGTGTTGAGTCTCTCTATATCTTTCACCTCTTTTCCTCGTCCATGTGCAGCATTCCACGCCCTGGGTCCTCCCTCTCTCCTTCTTCTAACTGTACAGATGGTAAAATAATGTTTGACCTTTTATGCTTTGTTCTTCTCCTAATTGCCTCTAAACTTGAATGGCATTTTTGGCAGCTACTGAGGACTGAGCGAGAGTTGCATATGAACTTGCCAGAACGAATGCACGGTTTCTCTTCTGGACATTAACAGCTATTTTAGGGCCCATTGCCGTGTCTGTATTGTTAGGATTGCTTTTCCCCAGTGCATTACTTTGCATTTATTCGTGTTAAATTTAATCTTCCATTTCCTCACTGCCACTTAGTACTGTGAGAGTCTTAATGCAAAGCCATTCAAAGTCACTTTTAGTTTTGGCTAGCCTGAATAATTTTTGTCTCATTAATAAACTCGAATCCTTCTAGATCAGTTCTGTTATGAAATGAATAGATTTTAGTGCAGATGCATCGTGGGCCATGATCCTCCTTTTGCTAAAACCTAATGAGGATCTTGTCACTGGCTGTGAGCAAGAGGACCTTCCTTTTTATCCGTCGACAAGTTGGGTTTGGTTTTTAGAGCTTTTCTTTTTTTTTTTTTTTTTGAGCAATCTTGTGAGAAGTCCAGCCAGAGAGATCATTTCATCTTTTCTGGGTACCTGTTGCCTCTTCAGCAAACACTAAAGTGGGCTGCGAGGCACAACATCCCTCATCTCGGTGGTGTGTGTCAGCTCCGGATGGTTTCACATTGAGGAGGCAGACCTGCTGGTCTGGCACCTTCCCTTTGCCACTCCTGTTTGTTCTGGAGTGGAGGCGGTTGGCTGTGCACTGTGTTTTTTACCTTGCGTTGCTTTAGAGCAGATGGGTGAACGCTGCTTGGCCACGGGAGTTCCTTAGGATCGCATTGGTTTGGTTTATTTCTTTTTTCCTACTGGCCGTCCCAGTGTGAGAGCGGCTCAGATGAGTCTTTCCAAGGGAGGTGCTCCAGTTTGGGGACCACTGAATACTCCATCAGTGCCCAAGCCAGTGCAGATCGTTCCAGTCTTTCCCACCTGGTTTTAAGTCTTGATGGTACCTTGGGCAGCCCTTGGCATCCAGCTCTGCAGTAGGTTTCCTGCTTCTGGTATGTTTGAGAAATAACTGTTACTAGACTTTTATCTTATTTGTAAATTGTTCATAAAACAAACAAACTAACGAAAACACTTTTTACTGTAAGGTTTTAAGCCTGAGGACTTCGTCTGTATCAATCTGACTTTACCCTGGGGTAGTGCATGAGAATATTGACTGCACACAGAAAACCCAGGCCTGGTAAAGCCCAGATGACTCTTGCAGATGCTCAGCTCTGCACCCTGCTGAAGGATGTGCTGCCGCTGACACTTGCTGTGGTGTCGTGCTCTCTTGTAACGACATTTGTGCTGAAGCAAATTGCAGTGCGTGGCCAGCCCGGGTGGCCGCGCGGTGGCCAGCCCGGAGCTACAGAGCTTTCCTTGCAGGAGGGTCCTGGGGGGGTCGTAAATCTATTGCTGAACTTTTGACCCTCTTTGACAGGATCAACTGAGGGGCTATCCAAGCGTTTCAGCAGACAAATAAATAACGCTAAGTAGATCACTTTGGGCCAGAGGTTGTGTAAAGACCTTAATGGGGAAGCTGCAGTTAAAGAGATTAAGCTAACCTCGGCGATGTATTCCCCGAAGAAGCGTGATGCTAAATGACTCCTATAGGAAATCACAGCGGCAGCTCTGCAGGCAGCAGAAGTGAGTATTTCACATCCCAGGGATGTGGCAGAGGTGTGTGCTGGCAAAGACGATCCTTGCCAGCGCTGGGGCCCCTTGGGTTTGGTGTTGGTGCCCAGTGCACCCATAGGGCCAAGCCTGGTGTGGAGGGGTGCCTCGCACTGGGCAGGAGCAGCATCGTAGGGATGCAGGGCTGGAAGTACCACAGCCAAAATGCAGTTACAGCAAAATGTGGTTATGCCACTGAAATAATGCTTGTCTGATAAAAATTAATTGTAGAAAAACCTGTTTCTGTGAAACTTTCTGAAGAAAAGCTGTATTTCCACGTGGTGGATAGGGTGCCATTGGAGGCAGCTAAATAAACCCCATAATTTATGGGCTGCTATAATTTATTTTTTTTTAATGGAGAGTATTAAATATGGCATTGACTGTGTTATGCAAGTTTTCTTGCATCTTAACTTTTATTCACTAAAAACTTGAGGGCGTTTGTTGCATGGCATTATTGTGGGTCACTCCATGACTTGATGCTGGTGGTGGCTGAGGTGTACCTTGCTGGACACTGAAACCAGCTACATCCCAAGCATCTGTGGTAGAAGGTGATATCCCCAGCGCACTCAGTTTGGAAATGAGGTTGTCATGAGAGGGAACCTGCTGCCCATCTCCTGGCACCAGGAGGCAAAACTGAGAGGCAAGTGGTTATAGCTCTGAGCAGTAGGAATCACTGGAAGCATCCAGGTTGTTCTTCACTGGGCATTTAATAGCTTCTTGACAATGATAGCTTTTAGTTACCACTGGATTTGCATTAACAAGCCACCTCTTAAAAGTTCCAGATCCTCAGTGGGCTTGCAGTTAAGGTGCTCTGGTCTAGTATTGCCAGCAATGAGTGTTAAAATTTAGGTAAGACCCCTCAAAAAAACCCAAAACCCCCAAAAAAACCCAAACCAAAACCCAAAAAAACCTACCAAAAAAACAATCCCAAACGACCCAAACTCAACCACACTTAAAATAAAATTAAATAAGAAGTTTGGGAGATTTTTGAGATCTTGCAGGTGTCATTGAAGCCGTTTCTGGTATGAGTGCTGCCAACATATTTCTTGCAGAGTTGAGGTTTTCATCTCAGCTCGTGACTCTCAGGAAATAAAAGGATGTGATGAGATTCATAGTAAAATTGTACAAGCTGGCAGTGCCATCCATGAGAAAGTAACACCTTCTCTGAGTCTTGGCAGGAAGTTGTGTTTCTTTCCACTGGGTCCTTCCCAGTTAACAAACATTTATTCTCCATGTTTGCGCAGAGCCAGAGATCACACAGCTACTTTGCTCTGGGGTCTGTCCCAGCTTGCAGCATGCCTTTATTTTTCTTACTCATTTCCATCTTTCTAACGTGGGACCTGTACGACCTCTGGGCGCATTTACAGTTTTGAAAATAATGTCGTGTTGCAAAAATAACAAACCAAAGTGAATCTAAAAAAGCAATAACAATTTAAAAAGTGCTTTGTAGAACATCATCTGAGTCAAGCCTGTGCCAGCTCCATCTATGGGCTGGTGGTTGCACAGCAGTGCTCTGCCTCTGGAGCTGTGGTACCAGCTACAGCTCCCCTGGAAGAGCCGCATTAAAAGATTTGTATTTTTAGGTAAATTAGCCATAAAAACGTAAATTTCAGAGGGTGTTTTATCACAGAATGGACAGTCCTTGTATCGCTTGCATGGACCCAAAATACATGGGAGCACATCCCATGGAGAGGCGCTGTTGTGGAGGCACAGTTGTGTGTCTGTCACCCTGATTTCCTTGGGACCCCCTGTCTGAATGGGGTTGACTGCGTCCGTGTGCTTATCCATCGGTGCCAGGTGAAGCCACCTCCTGTGGCACGTGATCGGGTCATGCCTGTGCTCCCCTTCCTTTGGGCTGGAGTTCGTGTCATGCGCCGATGAAGGCAGCTTGCTGGCGTCCATTTGACAGCATGCCTTTGTTACCAGAGTTGGTAGGATTTGGGGCAGTTTCCTCTGAGGGGGTTTTTTGGTTTGGTTTGGGTTTTTTTGTTGTGGCTTTTTTCAGTCTGGTGAGTAGAGTTGTTTCTGTCCTGAGCGTGTTACGTGAGACAAGTTTGAGTTGGGATTTGGCAAAGTAGGGCTTTATGAGTCCTTTTTGAAGTAGAGGTTCTTGAGTCTAGTTATGCTTGTAGGCAACCATCGCTAATGTAAGTCAGTGCAAGTTAGATAAAAATGGGTCCAAGTCCCAGATGAAGGAAAAGCAATTAACCGTATCTTCCCGCCTTTCCCAGTTTCCCAACTTGGCTACACGGGGTCTGCATTTCCCAGATTTTCAAGCGAACGCCATGTCATGGATGCAAAGCACTACAAGCTGAGAGCGATCTCGGCTCATCTCGGCTTCGTGCTCATTTCATGCAGGAAAGAGTGAGAATTAACCACTGATTTGTTTAATAGGCTGCTTCTATTAGCCAAAGAATAACAAAAATTAAATAATTACAAAAGAGCAAAAGGATGATTAAGACAACTACATGAGAATGTGTTCCTTTCAAATTAGGACTTGAAAATTATACCCACCACTCCACATGTGCACATCATTCAGTGCAGGTTTGATCGATTTTGGGGGGCGCAGAGGGTGATGAATAGATGCACCGGGATTTAGACCAAAGCAAAAAGGGAGGAAGCATTTGTAACCAAAGGGAAATATTAAAACGTCTGTTCCTGCCGTAAATCTGCCTGGAATGATGGGGCAGATTGTTGTGAAGTGCATTCTGTAGCGAAACAATGATGAGACGAGGGAGAGCACATTACTTATCTGCGCTACCTGGCTGGTGTATAAGTGGCAAACGTCTAATTGAAAAAATATCCTGATGGGAGAATTTCTAATAAATTCGTTTGCACCCTCATAGCCTGGAGGAGAGGGAAGAAAATCCAATCAGCAGTGGGGAAGTTCCAAAGTTTCCTTTGCATTTCGAGTCTTGATTTTCAGGCTCGCTGCTCAGGCTGGCAATCAGAGGCACAGTAATTTTGAAGGCAGGATTCATTACAGTTGTTATGAAGGCATCAAGGGCAGAAAGAAGTGTGGAGCAGAGGTAGGGGAATAGTAGAAAGCCATAAAAAAAATACATTCTGACAAACAGAATGATATAGAGAAAGGAGAGTGCTTGTCCTGCCCTGGACCTCCCCAGTGAAAGATACTTCTTGTTTTATGAACGTAGATTTCCAGATGACTTCTTTTTTCTGTAGAAGAGCTGTTTCAAACAGGTCTTAGTCTAGATCTGCAAAATACTGTGCTGGAGGAGGACAAAAGTGAGGTGTGTGTTTGCAAGGAAGAGGGGTGGATGGATGTGCATCATCTGCATATTTAGATCTGTCAGAGGGGCAAAGCTTTTACTTAGGAAAGAGCTCTTCTTTTCCTGATGTGGAAGTAAATATTTCTGCAGTGCAAATTCCTGACTGGTTCCAAGGATGGACAGAACTGTCTCCTCACTGAAATGTTTTATCTCTCATCAGGGCTGCTTGCTGTGAAGCTCTTGTGCAGCTCCCCCGCAGCGTCCCGGCGTACAGTCTCAAGCTGCAGTAGCTTTTAAGTGTCCCGCAGTGCCCGGCAGTGTGTCTCCAGCTGACCTGACGCCAAGCTCTGGGTCTGCAGATCGGACCACTGGAAAGGGCCTCACATCCATGCGGCCCTACGCCCAGTTTTGGGGTGTCTGCTCAGCCCCCAGGATCCACCTTATGGTGTTTTGGAGGGGTGGTCCCAAAAAGAGCATTGGAGTGGGACCTCAGGACTGTGATTTTACCAGTCCCAAAAAGATTGACTCCCCGAAACATGCCGCTGCCCATGCCAAGTCAGAGACCGGCTCCTCCCGCAGAGCCTGGGTCCTGCTGCCACAGGGCTGAGCACCTCCACCAGACTGTGCCACCTCTTCTGCAAGTTCAGCCTTCTCTGCTGGGCTTGGTTGGGTTGGCAGAGCTGACTGAGTCTCAGGGCCTGGAAGCAGGGCAGCTCCAGCTGGAACCGTGTCACCGGGAGCTGCCTGTGCCCACGATCATTTTACAGGTGCAGGGAAATTGAGCTTAAAGTGGCTAGCACCCAGCTGGCTTCTGGGAGAGCTGCTTGTCCCAGCAAGCCTGTCGGGCCGCTGATGGTTGCTGCACCCAACTGCCTCACTGACGGGTTGAACAAAATCCTGCGTTTGCGCAGGGATCCGCCCCGCTGTGGCTGCTATCAGTATTAGTTAAGGAGTGTCACAATACCCGCTCTAATTTTGCTGCTTTTAATTGGTTTGCTTTGCTATCCCAGAGGATGGTTTGGCAATTAGAGGGTGTCTGACGCTGAGCAGAGCTGTGTTACCCCCACTTGGCTTTACTAACTCTGCTGACCTTAATAGCTAATCCTGTAGCACTCTGAGAAATGGAAGTGTAATTAATCGTCTATACAGAAGATCTCCACCTGCTTTGATTTAGATTTCTCTTTTATTGTTCTTAATATGGCCCATTTCTGCGAAGCCATAACTGGTATCAGCATCATATCAGAGAGCGAGAGGACACGCAAGGGGTGAACAGTCTTCAGTTCATCATCTGGCTTGTAAGGGCAAGAGGGTCAGCTCTTCCCCTTCTTAAGTATACAGTGTCATTGACAGCTGGTACCATCATCCTTGCCTCAGGAGTGTTTTATGGTGTAGCGCATTTTATTGCCATAATTAATTTGTGAACTTAGCCTTGAGAACTGCCCCAGCCATACTTCGAGACGGAGACAGTCCTGGAGGGCTTTTTTCATTCATTTGGAATCGCAGCAAGTGAAAAGCTCCCGTTGTAGCTAATTAATGGGAAGAGTTTTGCAGTTCTCCATGGGGGTTTTGTAGCTTAATAAGTGGATTAGCAGCTCAGAATCAGGTGAAGGGGGTAGGCACGTTTGCAGGAGCCACGGGGGCACAGGGAAATGCACTGTGCTTGGGCTGCCCTGCCTGTTGCCCAGCCACGGAGGCAAAGTCCTGGCAGAGCAGGCAGGGGAAGAGCAGATGGGGAGAAATGTGCCTTCTTGCAGCCAGAGCTTGCAAACCACAGCAAAATGTGAGGAGGGGGAATCAGCCTTTGCATAGAGACCCCCCGTGTATGGTCCAGAGTGGCTTTCTGCACTGCTGCTGTAGGTTTGCTTTGGTGGTTTAGGAGTACGTAGGTGTGTGGAATGGGACCTGCCTGTCTTGGAAATTTCCGTCGATTGAAGTTGGCTTTTTAAAGCTGATTGATGATCTAGTAGGAATTTTAGCAGGAACTTCATTTGGGTGATCTTTGCTGCTGGGTACATCTGTGGTTTTGCACACGTTTGGCTTATTTGTTGAAGTGATTCATTGATTATTTCACTGAGAAAATAACATAAGCATGCTATGTTAACCACGTCCCATTGCAGTAACCATGATGTACATGTGTGCATACACGCTCAAAAGTTTTCAAGGAGCAGCTCAGTATTTTCTTCTGGGAATTTTGGCTTTTTATGTGAAGAGCCAGGAAAGTATTTGGGATGCACATGACCCTGCTGTGCAGATGGTACTTCACTAACTCTGACTTCCTTTTGTCTTTCCAGTTTGATGGGGAGAACATGTACGTGGGAATGAACGACAACGCCCAGGAGTTTCTATCGGCAAATCAGGTAAGCGTTGATTTACTCGGGTGGGCAGAGTGGTGAGATTTTCTAGGGGACTTTGGCTATGCCCAAGCACAAATTCTAGGAGCTTTCTGTGAATCTGCACTCCTGGGACATCAGGAGGGTCCACAGAGGAGGTCAGACCTGTCAACCCCAACTGCTGCTGCGCAGCAGCGGTGGATGTGCTCAGTACGGGGAGAGGTGCTGCTGCGTATCGCCAGAGCCTGCCTTAGCCATGGCTCTCCAACAAGGCTGAAAAGCTTTGCCTCAGCACCCTTCACTCAAAATGAAGGTGCAATTGCTGTTTCTGGATGCGGTGAGGTTTCCAAGTATTGTGTGTAGTTCAGGTGTCTCCTTTCCTGTAGCTAAATAGATTAACAGTTAGCTGACTTGGGGAGAAAAAGGAATCAAAGATTTCCTGTTTTGGAGCTATAAACCTACACGTGGAGGACCAGAATAGAAGGTGCTCATGTCTCACAGGTGCCTGAGCCTTCAGGGCTCTCTCTGGGCTTGGATACACATGAAAAAGACATGTCCATTCAGTGGAGCCCTAAACATATATAAAGTTAAGCCCATGCTTAGGTCCTGCTCAGAGGTGAGGACTTCAGCACAGGCTTACCTGTCCTCCTGACGAGATGAGAGATGGTCCCATCTGCGTCCCCCTGTGGTGGCCCAGCATGACTAGAGTGTACTGGGGACTTGGTGCGTCTTTGAGGTGCCTGATGCTGCACTCTCGGGGCAAAGCATCTCATCACATCCAGCTGCCTTGTGGTGGAAAGTGCAAGTTGGTTACTAATAGTTTTCAGCATCCCATTTTTGGTCTGTGTTGGGCCATGTGGGCTTTGTGGGGCCCTGTTGACCACAGACGTGTGCATCATGGGCTCTGCACGGTTATGTCCTGTGAAGGTGATGCATTGCAAAATTGCAAAGGCAGGCGTGTGATGATTTCCAGCCAGCCCAAGATGCTGACAGCTTCCTATTGCCTTGGGCAAAGTGTGCGTGGCCTGGGGATGAGGTTACAGGGTGCGTCTGCTGCTGGGGTTTGGTACTTGTGGCAGCATCACTGTGAATTACAAGGCTGGTGAGTTCATTCATGGTGTATCTCAGATACCAGCGGTGATTAGAACATATGCATATTAAACTGAAAACAGGATCAAAACCTGTTGTTTGCCACCTTAGAGTGTGGCAGTATGTTGGCTCATTGCTCAGGAGAGTTGTTCCTGCTCTGGCTTTTGAAGACGGCATGCAGAGCCTCTGCTGCCGAGGCACAGGGAGAGGGCTGTTTGTGCACGAGAAGGATTTCCAGAGGGTGGGGAAGGAACCACAAACTTTGTGCTCTCGAGTGATTCAGCAGAAAGAAATACGTAGTCGATCAACAGCAGCATGTGATTGATCATTAGAACCAGGAATTGCCAGAGATTGAGTAAACGCAGAAAGGAGCGGGGTGACCCCAAGCTGCCCCGGCTGGGTGCCAGCCCTGACAACCCCCCCCCGTGCTGCCCAGGGCTGTGCAGAGCCTATGAGCAAGTGGTGGATCCTAACAGGGGCAGCTGTCTTTGATACTCTGCCTTTAAAAACTCCCGAGGGACGGCTATTTCACAGCCTCATCGGGAAGGGCTGGTAGCGCTGGCTTAGCAGTCAGCCGTGTTCCCTGGCCACGATGCGCCTGTGGGATCAGATCGGACTGGACTGGGACTGAACCATGGCCAACGTGAAGCATTTGTGTTTCCTCCTCAGCATTGACAGAAATCGCCTCGCCGCCCCTGTCACATCCCGCTGCCCCCGCGGGTGGGCAGCTGGAGGGAAATGGGCAGTGATGCTGCAGGGTGGGGAATGGTTTGCTGCACCACGACCGAGGAGGAGGAGGGCTGACTTTTGAATAAAAGTAGAGGCTATCATGTGGTGGAGGATTCATGTACTGCTTGAACCTGGGAGAAGGATAAACCAAACCCACTTAGATCCCTGTAACCTGGGAAATAGAAGTTTACTTTTCATTTGTTCTGTATTTACTTGGAGACTTTTATTTCCTATTTTGAAATAGCAGTTAAGGATGAAAAGGGAGGAAATGTTTTTCTCTTGGCAGAGGGTGGGCAGGGAGCAGGTACCCCTCGTTACAGGGTTGGGTTTGGGGGGGGGGGTCACACTGCTGCTTTATCTCCTGAGACAAATGTCCCCATCTATTTTCCATGTCAGTCCCCACTCCCCATAGAGCTTTTATTTCTTTTTGCCTCCAGTTCCCTTCCTTGTGCTGGTATGCTTGGGACAGTTGGAGAGGAGCTGGGTGCGGGACCAAGGGATGCAAGGGTGCGGGGTGGCACCGGGGCTCTGCTGAGATGGGTGCCTCGTGGGATGCTGCAGTGACCCCCCCGTAACCTCACCCAGGGCAGCAGGAGGGGAGCAGGCAGGGAGGGCAAGGATCCCAATTCATGCCCTGTGAGGACATTTGTGGTGGTTCACACCCAGCATGAGCTTTGGCTGGGGTGGACAGGGAGCAGCCTTCCTCCCTCACCC
Organism: Leptosomus discolor; assembly: GCF_034619465.1. NCBI lineage: Eukaryota > Metazoa > Chordata > Aves > Leptosomiformes > Leptosomidae > Leptosomus > Leptosomus discolor. Next base: position 4,076,550 of record NC_141407.1, on the reverse strand, counting down.
TCATTAGTTCATTGTCTCCCTTTATTTACCTGCACATCAGTGCTTGTTTACCAGAGAGCGTTTTACAGCACCAGTCATGACTTTATTACTAATAACACAACTCTTCCATTTAAATGGGTGTTCCAGATGGTTTTTTTATTGTTTGCTAAACCTGTTGTACCCTGAATGAGTGCATTAAACAGCAGGAGTGTGGTTTCACAATCTCGCTTGAGAGGCTGCTGAATCACCGGCCCCAAGATGCCTGTGCAGCACACACAGGCCTTGGGGTCCTTGAGGGCAATGACAAATCGTACACACTAATTACTGAGGTCATCACACTGTAATAGATGGACCTGGTGGGATGGAGTTGTTTTCCTCATTTTTGTCTTAAACTGGTTGCACTGGGCACCATTAGGCACCTGCAGCTCTCCGCAGCAGACACAGCTTCGCGTTGAGCTCAGCTCAGGTACACGGACTGGGAGATCTAGCATTAATGGTGGGAAGTCTTAGCTTCACGACTCCTGGTTTAGGGCACACTTGCTTATTTACCCTAGTTTAGTGCTACACAGTGAGCTTCCCTGGTACCGGGATGCTTGTGATCGCCAGGGTGAGACTGTCGTGATGAAATCCCACGGATCTGTGCGAGGGCTTCCAGCGCCTCCGTGCATCAGGGTGGGTGGGAAGAGCTGGGAGAGCAAGAAATTCATCTCTTTGTGTGGCCTCATTTCAGCTGGAAAATTTTTAGGAGGCCACAGATGGGAGAAGTTCAGTAGCCTTTGTTATAGGAAGTTCTGTATTGCCTTGCAATTTTTCTTTCAAAATACCTAGAATGAGTTAGGTGGAAAGCAGAATTCAGTTTATCACCTCTACTCCTGCCCTGGTATAAACCCGTCAGTGCAATGCTTTACACTTTCTACCCAGAGATCCAGCAACTGCTTAAGCTCTTTAGCCTTCCTTTTCCATCACATAGATAAGATTATTCGCCTTTTACAACTGGAGCTGTAGAGACAGTGTGGTTGGGGCATCTCCTGTGCTGAGCAGTTCTTGGATAGCGTCTTGATCCTTCAGCACCCTGACATCAGCCTTATCTCATCCCCTTGTACCGTTTTGGATCCTAAGGAGCTTCTGCAGTATCTCATGGGAAGAGTGTGGTAATGCCAGGGCTAGGGGCCACTTCCCTCTCCGTCATCATTCCCTACCCTGCGGAGCTGCTAACCTGGGGGGAAGAAGAAAAAAACCAAACCCCTCAAAAAACCACAAACAGAACACTGTCCGAAACATCTGAAAGCCAGCTCATCTGCTCCTTCCCCTCATCTTATTCGATGGGATTGCCTGTGTGCTATCAGCTGCATTTCTTGTCATCCCAAAAGGGGTTGGTTTCAGCTGAGAACGAAAGGCAGGAATACAGGAGCCTAAAACATAATGAGGGCGCTGACAGATCCAGACTCACGCCAGCATAGCCTGCTTGGGGAAAATAATTCCTCTTGTTCCATCAAATAGGAGGGACATTTGACCCCAGAAGTGAGTCAAATGTGAAATGTAATTCAACCCCCAACAGAGGCCAGAGTATAAATGCAACTTGACATCTGATCAAACCATCACAGACATTTGACCCCTGAGATGAGTGAGGTATCTGTTGTGTCTCATGAAGTTGGCAGAGCATCATTCCTCACCCCTGTCAATTTTCTTTCTTTCTCTGCCCCCCCCCAACAAAGACAAGGAATTAAGTAATGCAAAAATCCCGAGGAATGGACAGGTTACCTACCAGATGATGTACTCTGAAAGATGAGTAAAAATGCAATGGTGCTGTTAAAATAAACACACCCACAAAATCAGTAAGAAAATGCATTTATTAGAGTCTTTGTGGTAGGGAGGGTAACCCCAAGAAAGGCAAAGGTTGGGAAATTCCTCATATAGCTGAGCAGGAATGGGGTCCGTTTTGTTCAGCGTCAAGACTTCTGCACTTGCAGGAAGAGTCCACAGGTGCTTCACAAACATGAATTAACTACCTCTGGGAATACCCTGCAAGAAGGTATCGTTATCCCATGTTACGGGTGAATAAACACAGGAAATACCTTGCTGGAGAGTGGGGATGATGTGATGCAGGGTCTGGGATCAGCTGGGCCCTGGCACGGGTTTGGGAACAATTGTCCGGCAGCTTCTTGGGAGCAGGGATGTGATTCTGTGCCTGGCCCATGGAGGGACATTATGGAAAGCCTTAGGGGAGCATTTGCCACTTTTCTCCTCTTTCCGTGGCATGTCTTTCGCTGCTGGCAGGGCAATGGGCAGCTTCGAAGGAGGAAAGAGCTCGTTACTCACCGCTGGGCATTTCTGACCCTGCGCTCTGCCTGATCCCAGGAGCTTTCAGTGCACGGCTTATTCCAGCTGAGCACCATGCCTGTTCCTGAACCAACAAGGTAATTTGTGTGACTCCCTGTGCAAATGCTGTTATACATCCGTGTAGTTTATTCAGGCCAGGGAGATGCATCGGCATAAGCAATTCTTTGCTTTTGTATTTGAGAGCACTGTTAGGACCCCACTGCTTTAACTGTCCGTGTTGAAAATAGGAGTTAAATTGACAGAAAGTTATTTGCACAGCATTTCCTGCTCCTAATGCTATTCTTATATGATGCTCCTGCTGGCACACTCGTGCTGCCCATCTGTGCATCAAAACTGTCAGGTCTTGGCTGCCAGGAACCACATCTGTCCCGTGGACATGCACGGGGGCTGCAGGTTTGCACAGCAGCGTGGGAAAAAAACATGATTTCACGCAACCCTGGTGATACACTTGATGTCGATGACCCTGCAGAGCGGCAAAGAGGGCTTTAGTTTGGGCTGTGTGTGTTAGGACGAGACAGGGTAACTCATGGATGCAGCTGCTTGCATTTATACTGCTGAGAAAGTAGATCCATGGGCACAGGCGTGTTTGTACATGGCAGCATGTGCCAGTAGGTGGGTTTTTCTCTGGCTGTGTGCAAACCGTCAGGAGCTCAGCTGAGTGCTGGGGTTTCACCAGTGCATCAAGGGAAAAGGAGATAAAAGAGATGATATTTGTCATGTGCACACACACATACACAGCATCTGTCTTCAGATGTGTCCGTATATAAATGTTAGTGTGGGGTTATACATGCCTGCCCCTTTCCGCATGCATGAAATCTGCGTATGCATCCGTGTGCTTGGATGTGTATAAATCAACGTTTATCCACTGTATCTATTGCCCTTTATCTGTTTATCTCCATACATCTTCAGGCTCGGGTCTGTATTAGCCATAATAGATACAGTAAGTCGCTGATCTGATGGGTCAAATGGTCAGGGCTCTTTGATCAGCCGTCAGGATACATTACCACCAAGGCCTCCGGTGGGGCTTGAATTACAACTTACGTTTGACTCATTTCTGGGGTCAAAACGTCCCTCTTATTTGATCGAATGACAGAAATTGTATAATTTGTATATATCCCTGAGCCATATGTGCTCTGAGTGCCACTCTAATGTGTTTTATAAAGGCACAGCTGTCTTGGTGACTTATTTAAAATGGGATTTTGAAGTAGTGTTCTTGCCATTTAATGTCCTCATTCAGGGTTACACAAGGTTTATCAAATAATAAATAACATTTAGAACATTCATTTTAGCATAACAATGGGTTTGCTAGTTATAAGGAACTGGACAGTACAATGAAGCTGTGTTTGGTAAATAAGCAATAATGTAGAAAGCAAGCGATAGCGTAATTAGAAATTAATGACGGTGCGGGAAGCTACGGATACCTTCCTTGCATTCTGCTGGCGCACCAGACTAGACAGAGCTCGTCTTGGCAGCCTCTGCTATAAAATATGCCATCAAAACTTGTCATAATACTGGCAGAGATGTTGTCCTCCCACCTCCTGGGCCTCCCACTAATCTCGACTGAATTGCAGCAAAATGTCGACAGTTGATAAAATAAACCTGGGTCTGGGGCAGATCCACACCGTGGGCCTGCAGGGGGTCCACTTCCCCGCTAGGGACCGTGGAGCCGCAACGCAACGACTGCAGTCCTGAAATGGCTGTGGAGCCCTGGGCAGCGTGAGGGCAATTTGGCGATGCTAATGAAGACACCGATCATCCTCCCCTCCTTCTTGCTCCTTCCTCCCTAGTAGGAAGCTGTAAAATAGAACCAATATGGACTTTGGTTTTTCCTCTATCGGTGGCTTTGGTAGAGATTCTCTGTTGCAGGCAGGGAAGCGACAGCGTGCAATTGCTTGGGCGTAACAAGTTCGTCCCTGCCCTGCCAGGATGTGTGAATTTGAAGGAGTTTCCAGCGTTTGTTTGTCCCTGAAGCTCATAAGGTGCAGGAGGTTGCTCATGGACACCACAGCCACAGTCTTAGACCTGGGTTTGCTTCAGAAGAAAGGCTGGAAGAATCCAGGAGACCATACCTTAGGGTGATCCTTCTCTGGAGTCTTGTCATAGCAAAGACTGCATAGCAGAATGGTGGAGGAGAAACGAGAGCCCAGCATGAGGTTATTCTTCGTGCAGTTTTCACTCGAGTCTCTAATGAACTTTTGTGTTTCCAAGGAGTCTGATCAGTCTTTGCATATGAAGAAACTAGTGTTTGTTTTAACTTTGAGGAGACATGTCTCAGTGTCTTCATAATCTATTGATTTTGGCTATTGACTGGCTTGATCTATTGATTACAGGAACAGATGATAGTCAGAGGCTGGACAGTGTTAGAGAAAACACTGATATAAGTAGAAGGGTTTAAAAAAGGGGCATGGAGAGCTCTGATGCTCCTGAATTTCCAGTAGTCTTGTGCTCCTTGGGCTTCACTCTTGCCTCTGTAGAGCATCCTGGTCTCTTCCAATCTGCAAATAGTCTGTATTTTTGAAGTCTAGAGTCAACCACAACAGGGACAGAGTACGCCTTAAAGTAAAAAACTGATGACTGCCCAATCCCTTTGCAATGATAGATTGCAAATATTGCTAGATCGTATGTATATGTGATATATATAGAAGGCCCCTAGTGAAGAGAAGTGAGAGCTTTATATGGACTCAAAGTTGAAAGAGAAGATTAAACAGAGTTTGACAGTGCAGTGGAAGCTGGGAGTGCGTGCTGCAGCAGGCACGTGTGCTAAGATACGGATTTTGCTCTTTCCCTGCTGTTCTTGGAGTAATACTGTATAATTTCATATGTTGTGCTAGAGAATAAAAAACAGAGGGAAGACATTGATAGATATTAAAAGCCTTTCTCAGCAGACGATTCAGGAAGAATCTCATGTGCTATTTTAGAATGAACAGTAGAGTGTTCCATGTCATTTATTATAATCAGAAGCTAATGGAAACCCTTCCAGGCGGGGTTTTGGAGGTGAGCACAACTACAGTTGATGATCCAGGCTTGTGAATTTTGCATGAACTCCTATGTGACAGTGAAATTTTTGAAAGGTGCAGTCAGGAAGCGATTCCTGTAACTTAGTCATAGGAAGAGAAGCTTCTATTGCTGGAGGAGGGTCAGCTGTAGTGCTTAAATAAAATAATAAAAAAAAAATCCCTTGGTATTTCAAGCAGAACGAACATCGTCTTCAACCCTTGGTCTCAAAGGACTCCTAAGTTGTTAACAATAGGGTGTTTGAAAAACAGCCACCAAGCATCACAGAGTGAAAAGCTGATGTAACTGAGCAGATCCTAGACCAAAAAGGATAGTTTCTGTTTCTATTGCATTTACTCTAGGGGAAAAAAAAGAAATAGCATCTTGTACAGTTGAAGATACCTGTCAGGTGACACAGAGCGCTGTGCAGGGACAGAAAACTCTGAAGTTGTCATGGTGGTTGAATTTCATGTGTAGACATTTCACCAAGGAACTGAGGTTCCTGAGTAGATTTAGGTTTAGGGGCGAAGGCAGGAGGGAGGGGATCCTCGGGTGCATCACAGCAGTGGTTGGAAAGCAGGGGCATAGCACGTGCTGTGGCTGCCAGCCTGAGGGCTGCGCACGGCGTCTGCCAGTCCTCCAGGGTCTTCCAGGTGACCGCAGCCAGCTATGTCCTTGGGTCGGTCTGAGCAGAGAACTTTCCTTCACTTTCCCAAGTCTTTCCCAGGTTTTCTGAGATCTGAATGAGCTCGGAGATTGTTTTTCACCCAATAGTAAAAAGCACCTGGATTAAGTGGCACGCCTGGCTTGTAGTGGTCAGTCTGCGAGGTGTCTGATCAAAATGTGCCCGAGGAGCACCAAACAGAGCTATGGCTTCTTTTGCAGTGAAGAAGTCCGTAAGCAGTGAAGCATCTAGAAAATAATAATAGAAACCCGATCAATGCAGGAGAGTGGTCCAGGGCTGGAGGCAGCACAGCTCCAGCCCCTGGTCCAGCTGCCCAGGGGCTGGGGGGGTGGTGGGTTCCCAGGGGCTGGCAGAGAGAGGACAGCAGCAGGACAGTGTGCATCCCGCTGAGAAACAGCATTTGCTGCTGCTGCATCTTGATCCGAAGTTTTACATATACAAAACATTGATACCAAGACGAGTTCTGATAAGAGGGTTGGACGTGGATATTTCTTGGTGCTGAAATACACACATCCTCACACAGTGAGGATGAAGGAAACGTGGACCTGAGATTCTACAAATGCTTTCTGTGTGCTGGAGGGTGAAGGAGATGGAGTAACTGCGACTGCTTCGGACAGCTGTGAGGCACAGCTGAGGTCCAGTCAGACTAAGTAATACTGAAGGGGATCTGCTGGTGTGCATGGTGACTCCTGTGGCATGAGGACACATGGGGTGGCTGTCCGGCAATGCTGATGAGCTCATAAAGCCAACGGCTCATAAAATAGCAAGAAAATATAGAGGGAAGTGGTGTGCAGTATCCTGTAGCCAACAAAGTGTCACTTTATCAAAGATTTCCCACTATGCTCAATGCTGCTGTAAAGGGACTGCACGTGGTTTATGCAGAGCTGCTGCCTTTGATGGTCAGCATGACCCAGGGCAAGGTGGAGACCTACACATGGGGCAACCTGGGGCAGCTCTGGAGGGAGCAGGTCACCTTTGAATCGTAGGTATCATGTTAATATGTGCTTAACTGTGCCCTTCTAGTCAGCTAGCGCTGCTCCTGGGAGGGTGCTGGGTTGTCCTTGAGTGCTGGATGCCACTTCAGGCAAAGGCAATCCCAGGCTTTTATGCACAAGCTGTTTCTGCCTTCAGATCCTCCAGCTCCTCGCACTGTGCTAATTCCTCGCTGCTTGTGTCCTGAATAGCCCACTGTGACACAGTGTGATTGGGAGCCAGGTCTTTACACGCTAACGATTGATGCTGAGCTCTGATAATGTGATAACATTGCTATCGGTTAGCTGCGATGAGCAAGGTTTTCTACTGCATCCTGTTGGGGGGTTTGGTTTTGGCTCCTGCAGAGGTTGGTGTTCTTCTGTAATGGACCTCTGGAGGGTGGCTTTGGAAAATTGTGTTTATTTCTGGAAATGTAGCAGCATGGGCTGCAGGAATATGAAAAAAAAAAAAAAATCCCCAGCCTGTTGCTCTTGGGATTTCCTTTCCCAAGATTGATTACTATTTCTCTTCTCATTGAAGCCCCAGCCCAAGCTGGTGTTTGGGTCTGCTGTCGCAACAGAGTGATTAACTGGGGACCCACTTACCTCCAGCAGGAAAGCCTTACTTTCCACTTCAGAGTTTGGATAAAGGCCTGTGCAGAAAGGAAGACCCTTCCGTAGCCGCGGCCAGCTGCAGAGTGAGCGCTTTGCTTCATGTCAGCTCTGGGGCTGCCCTGGGCGTGTGTGGGGTTGGGATTCAGTCCAGCCCCACAATGGCCTGACCTGCTCAGCAGAGCATCTCAGGGATCTGAAGGTACTGGAGGATGATGAGGGTTCTGTGTCCTGAGTGCAGCTATCCAGCTCCTTGTGCTCGGCATCAGGCGTTCACTCCAACGCTGCTCGCTTGTGCGGTTGGGCAGAGCAGTGGACCCAAACTGGTGTCCAGCAGTGCTCTGGCAGCTTGCCTGCGAGCGTGAGATGGTACCCAACCCCTCACTGCTCCAGCAAAGTGGTGGGACCTCATGGGGAGCCAATCCATGAGAACGGGCTGGCTTGGTGCCTGCATACAGCAGGTCGGTTGCGTTAGCTGGTCTGCTGCTGCTCCGGGATTTGTTGGGCAGGGACCCTGGGCATCCACCTGCTTGAAGCCCGAGCGGCTCGGAGTGGATGCAGCTGGCAGGTACCCGGGCAGGGGAGCGTGTGTGGTGGGTACCCAGGAGGGGAGCATGCACCATGGGTGCCTGGGAGAGAGGAGTGTGCTGATGCAGGCACCCCACACCAGGGAGAAGGCAAGTGTGCAATGTGGGTACCACGGGTGGGGAGCGTGCATTGCAGTTACCCGGGGAGGGAGCATGCGTGCCACCAGTCCTGTGTGGTTCTGCTCCTTTGCAGAAGGCTTAGATCTTTCCCTTGTCAGGGGATGCACCAGGCCAGGCTGGTCCTGGCTGTGATGGGGACCCACAACCAGAGTCAGGGATGGGCTGGTCTTTCAGAGGGAGGTATGCTCTGGCACTGGACCCAGCTGAAGGACCGCTATCACAGCAGTCTTAGCTCCTGCTGGCGGGGTGAAAGGCGGCAAAGCTGACCTAGAGGTCTGTGTTTGGCCCATGCAGCCATCACCAGTATCATGTTCTGCCAAGGAACATGCTGGGTCTCGCTTGTTGGTGACACCGCTTTCATGATCAGCAGCCTCTGAGCAAGCCTGAATTAAATTTATCTCAGACTAGGAAATCCATCAGCAGCCATCAAAAGTGTCTGAGCTGGTGCTGTATAGCTCAGGTCTATACATCTGTGTGCACTGTAAAGGGCAAAATATGACTTGGCTTTTATTACTTTAATTAAAACATGAGTGAAGAGTATGAGATTCATATTAAATTGTATTTTCCTGGCTGCTGTGTGAAGGAGCTAACTGATCTGATTACCATGAAGATTACAAACTATCAAAGTGAAAAAGAGCTTTTTGCAAGTATTTCATATTAAACCTTCAAACATAACACTTTAAGAATAATTATAGTTGTATTACTGGAAAATGATTCATGAGTTCTGAATAAATATGAGACCCTTAAAGGGAAATGTTCCAAGACCACAGTTGTCGTTCCAATCTGATGAAATTTAGTATCATTTTGCAGCTGTAGAATAAAAAGAAAAAAAAATATATACATAGACTGTATTGAGTATATGTCAGACTAAACTAATGAGATTTTTTTCATCAACTCTAAGCACGCACACAGACAAATGGAATAGCCATTCTCATTTTCTGTAATAGAAAGCACTGTAAGAGAAGGCAGAAAGGATCTTACTGCTCACAAGTCTTTATTCTACCCTTGATTGTTAAATAATATATTTTAAGTTCTCATATCTCGACTGCAGAATGTTTGAACTGACATTAATGGGTATATAAGAGAAAGGAGTGAGCTTAAAAAGAAAAAAGTGAGGAAGGGCTAGGATTGGGAATTTTATTAGTATTCCCAGTGGGCTGTAATAAAGATACTTTTCACACAATACAGTGAATGTTTACAGCAGACAATTTAGTTTCCTTCCAACAATTATGAGAGAAATTGAATCTCAGGAAATGTTAGTTTTCTCTAAAATTAGACATAACAATAAAGATACCCCTGAAAGTTTATTAAGGAGGGAAGGGGGTTGGGGGGGGGAAGCCATCAGTCTCTGGAAGACAATTTAGCAAATTTATTTTAAGAATTCCACATAACTTCCAAACAAAACCAGACACCTGTGTGGCGCTGAGGGCTCGTGCTCCCTATGCCAGGCTCGAAGCCGGGGGCTGCTTTTTTTTTCCTCAAGGAGCTTTTCTTTTCCCAGGCTTCAGCAGTTCCTAATGTATTTTGGAGGCAGATACCCAGAAGGTGCTTGTTTCCACCCCAGACCTGGCTGGAGAAGGATGCCTGTCACTTCTGCAAGCAGATGGGGCGCAATATAATAGCAGGTCGTGCTCTTCTGCGTGTAGGTCAGGGTGCTACAAGCCTGGAAGCCTGCACCAGTATCAAAAGGAATATGTGTGGTCTTCACCTGCCCACCCCTCATCCCAGGGCAGGTTTCCCACATGAAAGGGAAACATCATTATTTACATCAACAGTAGCAAAGCTGTAGGAGCCTCATTTCATAAAATCAGTAGGGTGTTTGCTCACCCGAGTGTTAGAAAGTTGAAAGCTGTGTATTTTTGCATGAATATTTGCATGTCCTCTTGCAGGTGCAGTTAATGGTGATGCTTGTGCAAATGCGGTGTTTCATCCAGCCCCTTGCACAAGCGCAGAGCTCTGCGTGCAGTCGCATGTAGGTTTGCATGCACAAAGGACTAGTTAGCAAAACACTGTGCGCTCAGGCCTTCAAGTTTTTCCCAAGAAAATTGGTCATGAAATGTCAAAAGAGGAGCTGCAGAGAAAGGCTGGAAATTACTGGGCACTTGAATGCAGCTTCAAGAATGAATTTATCATGCTCACACAGAGATGCTGGGTATCAAAAAAGGGAAGCCGCTCTGTAAAACGCAGAAAACTCTGAATGTCTTTGAGCAGCTCATGCTATGGTGTTTAATTTTTGAAACACTGTGGTTTGAGCATGCACTATAGTTGTAGTTGTCCTGATTTCCAGACTTCTGCATCCATGTTAGAGGCACCTACTCTCTTTTACTTGTGTGGTTTTTCTTTTGTCTGTGCAATCCTTGATTGCCGACTTCTGCCTCGCTCTGTTCCAGTCTAGAAAGAGATTCTTATTATTTGATGTGAAGAATAGGGATGCGAGGAGAAATGGCAAAAGCCAACGCCGCTTAGCTTGCAGCCAGGCTTCTCTAGTAATCTTCCTGGAAACAGTCTATCCCATTTTGATCATATTTGGGATGATGCTTTTTGGTAACACCAGGTAGGACTCTTGAGGTACTGGGGTTGGTACCAGTATTGGCGAAAGAAGCACTTGACTCTGAGTCATCACAGGTTTGTGGAAATATCTAGGCCTTGTGTGGGCTGGAATTTGAAAGATGGCAGCTGAAGCCCTTGAAGCACTGGGCAAATGTGAATTTTTACCACAGGGTCAATGTTTTGGCTTTGTTACTTGCAGCCTTGCTGTGCTCAGAGCCTCCCCTGCCTCTCCGTTAGCATCTCTCTCATTTTAGCTCTTCCACTCCTGCCCGTTTCCCTTGGAACAATTCAGGTCCTACCTGGCATGTTGTAAACTGGTAAAAATAATAGAAAAACCTCTTCAGCTGCTTAATGAATGAAGTGTTTCAGTTGGTTTGGCCTCCAGGTAGCTGGGGCTGGTTTTCTTTGGATGCAGCTGCTAATGGAGTGCCTCATGCCTTGTGTGTCAGGTTGGGTCCCTCATGATCATGCAACAAAGGTTGTGCTGCTGTTGATGTGAGCCCTCTTGAACCTTCATCTCCTCTGCAAAGCTCTTCCCTGTGTCAACAAATGCCGTCCATTGCCTCTAGAGCTGCCAGTGCCTACAACGGTCCTCTCTCACCTCCAGCGTTGGAGGTGAGTGCTGCTACAGGCTCCTGACTGTGACCAGCAGATTGGTGTCTCAGCTGTCTAGATGGAGAGTTGTCATTACTTTAGGGAAACATTGCTGTTTTGATTGTTAATTTGATGGTTTTCCTTTTTGCCTTCCTCCTGAAAGGATGGTACCCATTCTAGCTATTCATTTTGCCCAGTTTGCTTAATGCTTTAGAAGGTTGATGAGTATCTGTGATTTAGGACTTTGATGAGCCCCTCGTAGCAATGTGTGTGTTCCTGCCTTTTTTTAGATACCATACATAAGCCTGGTTTTATTAAAGGAAAAAAAAAATTGTTAAAGATAAAATCTGTTTGTTTCCCAAAATTCACATATTGGAGGCTTAAGGCTGAGATTTTCACACCTACGCTGGGGATTTGGATACTTGGCCATGCATCATGTTGCACTTCTCACAATTTTGTCATGAGTCTCTTGGTGCTTCATGCTTTCCCTAACAGCCCAGCACCTTTGTGCTCTTGTGGCATAACAGCTTCTGCTTTGGATAAGTGAGTAAAAGAATAAAATTCTTGCACTTGTGGAGGAAGGATTGTGATTGTGGTGCTCAGAAGCTCAGTAAATGCAAAGGAGGTAGAGATCAATCCCGGGTGATTGTCTTAACATCTCATGGACAGGGAGGACTGGCACGTTGATGAGTTTTACATATTTAGGGTCTGCAGGGAGTGAGGCACCCTGATCCCTTAGGTAGTCTGTAGTATCTCCTTTGACCAGCCAAACCCATGTGATTCTTAGCTGCAGACAGGCATTGCCTGCCCTGGCTTTGAAGGCAGCGCCCACCCAACCCCAGTCATTGAGATGGAATTTGGGTAGGTGCTCTTGCCATCTCAGGGTTTACTTTGGCAAAGCTGACTCAGAGGTATCTGGCTTTGGCACTTCTCCCGTGGGCCAGAGCCAGAATCTGGGGCTGAGGGTCTTTCAGATAATGTGGGAGGCTGATTTATTGCGCTGGTGATTTCAGTTAATTTCCTTTTCCCATTTCGGCAACTTCCTGGCAGTCTGAAATGTTTTGCAGTGGATGGACGGGTAAAGGATTTCAAGCTCCTCTTGGAAATAAAGAGGAGAGAGGGAAGGGAAGAAGGTGGCATTTTACAGAGCAGTGATACGTTCTTAATTTTAATAAAATAATAAAAAAAGAAGGTAAGCAGCACCTTAGCTGCTAAGGCGACAGGCACTTAAGAAGCACTGAATAAATACATAAAACATATTTGCTGAAGGCATTTGTCGTTGGAAGTTTAAACATTAAACATGCCTGCTTCGTCTGATACCGTAATAAAGCAGGGATGTTCAAAGAGCCATTAGTGGTGCTCTTGACTACAGCTTTACATCTTCACTATATGTACCAAGGAAGCTGCATTATATCAGCAATGCCTCAGTGAGTTTTGCCCCCAGAAGGGAAAGTAAGTGAATTCTGGGAGGCATTTCAACGTGGGCTTAGGCTTTTTTGTAGTGCATTTCCCCTTTCATATCGACCAACATGGATGTTTTTGTATTGTTCCCTTGTAAAGTGCTGGGGCAGGTCCATGGGAGGCAGCAGCTCTGCCATTGTCCCGGTATCCCCAGGCTTAATAAAAGCTGGCTCGGGGCCTGATGAGACAAATAAACAGGTTTGTGTATTTAGTTTTGTAAATTACAGGATAAGGAGGAACACAGATACTCGATCCATTAAGAAATAACTAGGTGGGTGATTCACTACCATTTGTGTAAATGGCACTAACTCTGGTCTGCCTGCACAATTTATTAATACTTCACGGGAGGAAAAAAAATTATTTTAATCTCATAATGGATGATGAGCTGTGAAATTGCTTCTGCAGCAGCTGGGCACCCTGGGGGAGGTGCTAGATTGCACCACATTATGCAAGCTCTCCCCCCATCTCTGCCTTCCTCGTGCTAATCAGACACGTCAAATCTGGGCAATGGGGAGGGGGAGGTTGGGTTTCATTACCTTTCTTATTTAATATGTGTAGTTTTCTTGTCAATTTGCTTGGGGTCCCAGGTCTGACTTTGGAAGCGTGTGGGCTCAAATCTGAGTGCGTTTGTGGTGAGCGCTGCTTTGGGCTTCAAAGGTCCTGGCCTGTTCCCTGCTGCCGCTGGCCACGCTGGCCTGGCTCACGACATTAAATAACTAGAAATTTAGCACGCGTATTAGGGCTGACCCAGTTTGTGATTTCGTCTGGCTGATACCCTCGCTTTGTAGGTGAGAATACGAAGAGCAGTTACTGTTGAACCGCCGCTTTGCTTTGCCTTCATAGGTTTGGGCTGCGGTACGGACCCTCCCAGTGCTGTGAGGTTTCGTTTGTGTTCTGAAAGGGCAGCCTGGGCTTAAGTACTTGGGTTGCACGTGGGAAGACGGAGCATACGTATAGTGACGAGAGCAAACCAGGTGTAGGAAAGGGCCACTTACGAAAAAACGGCGGATTGCCCCCTTAGCTCCAGCCAGGGATCTGCAGCGTTTGCTGCTGCGAGCGTGCTGGTGGCGTACTCCCGGTTGTACGTGCGCGTGTCTCATGCCTCGCAAACACCAGTCCTGGTGGCTGCAGGTGTGCCCTGGTGTGCGAGGACCACACAGGGCTTCGTTTGAAAATTTGTCTTTGCTGATGAGAGAAAAAAAAAACAGAAAATACTGGGACACATCTGGGAGAACAAAGACTTGGTTCAGGGTGGGCTGTGTTGCCGTTATGGCTTTGCTGGAGGGTCTCGCAGCGCAGAATACGGCTATGCTGGCTGCGTGCAGTGGGCTGGGGCGTATCCTTTGAGATAAAAGTGAAAAACTTGCTACAAAGCATCCATGCAAAGTGTGGCACAAAGGCTTTTTTTTAATCCCTTAACCCCACACCTAGAGTTTTAGGCATAAGGGAAATACTAAGACAAAACCTGAAAGGGGACAAGTGTGGTACAGAATATGGTTTTCATCCTGCTCTGGGTCCTTCTGGCTCGACTGAAGCCAGGTTGAGTTAATTTCTTAGAGTGCTTTTTACTAATTCCTCCTTGCATGCACTCCATTGCTGTTTTCAAGCCACCTTATCTCTTGACCTGCTTACAGTGCGTCATACATCAGTATAGAGTGTACCCTTGGCTCAGCACAAAATGCCAAATACATACAGTCCAACAATGAATTTCTGTGAAGTGAACGGATCTTATGCAAGTTCAGTATGCTATGAGGAAAAAAAAGGCAATTATGTAAAATCTGTACTCCTCGAATAATGTCCAGAAATGCATGATATTCTTGAGTAGAATATTATCATATTCCTTGTATTCGTTTTGAGGCGAGATACTAGGAAAGAAAAGAAGAAGGTTTATATTTGTCTGTCCCTGTCAGTCAAATTATAGATCCTCATTGGCTCCTATCTCGCTGGATATACAGTCCCTTCAATACATGTTAAAAACAGGCAAAAATCATTATAAACAATTTTAAGGAGGCTGATTGTGAGATAGATGACAGAGGCTACACTTTGCCGACACGAAGCGGAGCTTGCATGTCTCCTCGCTTTCCCTGGAGCGCTGCCACATTGGCTTTGAAAGACTAGGGAAGCATAGACACAAAAACACACAGTGAAGTGAAACAGTTCTCTTGTCAGTGTGGGTAGGTAACTGAAACACAGGTGAAGCTAGATATTACTACAGGTGATCCAGGAGTAACTGTGCATCAAACATGCCTTACAGTCCTGGCCCTGCTTACGAGGATGGAACAAAGGGAGCTCTGGTTATTGCCTATGTTTGCATAAGCCAATATTGAATCCCTCTGAAAACACTGTCAGCAGACTTCGAGCCTTAATATCCCGTCTGCTGATTTGGAAGTTGAAGGTCTTTGCTATAGGGATGTGGTGTGGCCATACAGGGTGCAGCCTCCAGAGCTGGAGGCGCAGATGTAGCACCTCCATGCATGCCATGATGTGAATACCCCAGCGTGGATCAGGACAGCATGGGGCAGAGGAAGGTGATGCCTGGACATGCTCAGTCTCCTGAAAATGGCATTTCAGAGAAACAGCAACAGCAAATCTGCAAAGGAGTAGTTTGGGGCATGTTTTGTAAGGAACCTGAGGAACTCCCTGCCGCTAGATGTTGATGTCAAGAGCTTAATAGAGATGCAAGGAGTGGGAAGGGCAATAAAACCAGGTGAGACAGGTGAAGGGGAGAGATGAATTGTTCTGTTCTCTGAGGAGCTTCCATAATTGTTCATTAGGGCTTATTGTATCTCCCCCAAAGTGCTGGCTAGTATTGGGCAGTTTTTAGGTCAGCATGTTGACAAACTGCTGGTCTGATTGCTTAAGTGGGTCTTGGGTTCCTGAGAGGACAATATGTGGTCGTGGGTTTGCATTCCTTCCTGCAAGTGGTTTTGAGAGCTGTTCTCTCCAGGATGTACTTGGTGGCATGAGAAGTGGATCTGGAGGGACAGTTGTCCCATCAGGTTCCAGTGGAGCTCTCTTTTGGGACATGCTGTGGCTCTGACAGGGTCCTTGCCTGCGCTATCCTACAAGGCAATTGCTGCCTTGCAATGAAAGGAGGAAAGGCTGAGATATCTGAGGTGGATTACATTTTTCTTCCTCTTTATTCCTGGGGGTAACTACTTTCAAAACTCATTTTTGTCTGTGTCACAGGGGAATTAGAGGTCTGTCTCTCTGTCTTCCCTCAGAAGGATAAACACAGCATTACTAATCCTTTATATACCATTGCATGCTGCACTGCTGCCTCCATGCATGTATATCTGCCTTTATGGTAACTGTAACCTTTTCTTGAACCAGAGATTTTCCTGAACAAGAGCCCTTTGGGATCTGTGTGGGCTTTCCTGGATACATTTTTAATAAACACAATAATTTGACTGCAAGCCCATTACCTATCCCCTGTTTGTTCTATGGGATAGTCATTTCCATGCCTGAAAAAAACACTAACTCATAGGGCAATGAAAGGAAGAATGACAACCAGGACAAAATTGGTATGTGTTGTGATAAACCAGTCCATCTTCAGCATCATGCACTGTAGTTTTGTATATTGCCTGTAAATAGTGGCCTCAAAAAGATATTAAATCTTTAGAAAAAAGTCGAGCCTAATTGTAACTATATTTTTGTTTTCCATTTTGGTTTATGTACAGTATATGACTTTTGCAGAGACATTTTTATTCCAGGAAAATGACAGGCCAACAAGAAGCCATAATTGCACTGATTTTTAGAAGTGCCTGCATTACTACAGATCTGATGTACTGCAAGACATGAATCAGAAAAATTCTATTAAAAAATCTCTTGAATGGCTGACACAGGAGTATTATCCACGATGATTAATTTGACTTGGTCATTATGAACACAGACAAGTCTGACAAAATTGCATTTCATTCCCCACTGAATTCATAAAATCACTATACACATAATAAGAAGTTATAGTTCTCTGCTATCCACTATTCTTGACAGGATTCCAGTTCTGGATAAGATACTGATTAAAATAAAAAAAAAGTGAAGGGAGAGAGGGAGTTGGGAGCCTTTTTAAAAGCCTACAATAGGGCTGATTTCTTTTGCTATAAATTGTTCATAAAAGTCCATTATTTTTGGCTTTTTTTGGTGAAGTGGAGATGCAGGTCAACCACAGCTTGGACTGTATAAAAACCGACTGTAAGCTTTTGTTTACATCAAAAGGGATGCAGCGTTACCTCACGCATATGTTTCATGTCATGAATCCCAGGAAGCCCTGGTGGGCTGTACCTGAGGGCAGCGGGCAGGGACCGTCACTGCTGTTGCCTCTGTTCCGCCACAGCCACAAGCGAGTCCTTACCCAGATTGAACCTCAAGGGTTGTCCGTCATACAGATAATTATTGGTAGCTGGTACCCTGGCCTTCATTTCACATAAATGAGGTGCCAATGGACAGGTTGAGGCCAGAGAGTCCCAAGAATGTTGTTTCTGGCTTCGGTAGTGTGTAAAATAACAAAAAAAAAAAATCTTCTCTAGTGAGTAGCAGAATTGGGTGCATGCCTCCCAAAACTTTAACCTTCTGAGTAAACAGAGATTTTCTGTTCCCTCTGAATATTGCTGGCTGGTTCACAGTCCCGATCCTGCTGGGCACCATGGCACCACATCGCAGCTGTCCCTTTGCCGCTGTAGGAACTGGTCAAGGAGATCAAAGATTATTAAGGCAAACAAAAATGTTTAGGACCCTGGTATCTCCCTTCCGTGCACTTGTGGTTTTATGAAACTTGTAGAAAAGAGACCTTTTTTGTGCTGTCAAATTTGGTTGAAACCATCCATCAGGCTCAGCTTTTGGAAGACCCATGGCTCTGTGACTGCATGGGATTTGTGTCTATAGGAGATGGGACAAAGTCAACTCCTGTAAAGTTAAAAGGTAAACATCCAGCTCAGTTCAAAGGCGAGGCCGTCCGTGGCGGTTGAGCTGGAGGCTGGCTTTCTGCTGCGGGTTGTCGCAGCATGCAGAGCCTGCATCAGAGCAGTGCCTGCACGATAGGAGGAAACGGTGAGAAATGGGGAATGTGGAGGTGTGTGCTTGCTCTTTGGGTAAACTAACGTTTGCTTGGGTTTTAAAAACCCACTACTACAGGTGTGGAAGAGGAGCACAGGGGTAGGCAGAGCCCAGCTTTTCCACAGGTTGCCTGCTGCTCTGTTGTGCTCCCGGCCTCCCCAGTGTGGCTGCCTGTTATTGAATATTGTGCAGATGCTTCCAGTGCACGTTTATGTTCATGCAAGGACTCATTTTTCCCTTTTCAAGCGCATTCCCATAGTCAAAAACCTGAGCATGTGAAAATTAATGTAGCAGGGGCTGGGAACACTTCAAAGACAATTTGTAGATTGTATGTGACTGACTGTTAATAAATACTTCTTTACAGTATTTATCCAGCTCTACCCAAGTAATTCATTGGCCCTGCTATTCACACGCTGGATCTCCGTGTGCGAAGATGAGGCAAATCAATTTCCATTCCTAAGACCCAGAGCTGCTGATGCAGAAAATCAGTGCTGCTTCACTTCTTGGCACGGGGCTTTGGGAATCACAGGTGTGAGCACAGCCCTTCGGCATATCCCCCTGGAGAAGCGGTGCCGAAGGAGCCCGCAGCCCTGCCCGCGCCCCCTGCCCAGGGTCACCCCTCAGCCAGCACTGGGCCATTTCCCTTGCTGGGCCCAGAGCATTCCTCTGGAGTTCGCAACATCCAGGTGACTTCCACCTTCTCCTGACACCTGAACTACTGTTTCTGTCCCTGTGGCTTCGGTGCTTTGTGCCGAGCAGAAAACCTCTGTGGTTCATGTGCGGGACAAATGGATCAAAATCCCCTCCATGCAAATACGATCGTGCCTGTGCTGAGTAATGTGTGTGGTGGGAGAGCAGTTCAGAGGCTTTTAAGGAAATGTGGGGTAGCTTGCCTTCATTAAGCTTTGATTTTCACTTTTTGATTGTGTTTGGACGCTTTTCCTCTTTATATGGCCCAAGATCTTTTCTTAACCTGGCGTGCTCTGCAGCTTGTGTGAACACTGGCACAGGGTGAATCCTTTTATATGTGTGTAAGAGAAACAGGGAAGGTCTCTGTATGACAAAGCAATGTGCTTGTCTGGCTTCTGACCTGATCTAATGCATCATCCAGCTTTGGTACAATCGAGATACCCCACAAACCACCTCGTTGTTGTTCTGCAGCCCCTTCCCCAAGCTGCGCTGGTAGAGCTTGCGGTGCCCGTGGGAGAAGTGTGCTCTCCCTGGGGACATAGCCCTCGGGACCCAGGTCCTGCTGCCATCCTCCTGTCCAGCTGGGCTCAGGTGGGAGGGAGGGGTTGCCATTGCTGGTCGTGGGGCAGCGTGGGCACCCCATAACCTCCGTGTCCTCCCTGCTCTTTATGCCCACTGGGAGCTGAAGGTGTAGCGCTTGGTCGTACCTCTCCGCCTCACAAATGGCAATGTTTTCCTCACTTTGCAGACTTGCCAGGCTAGTTTTGGTCTGCTTAGACCCATCTAATCTCTGAAGTGTCTAGGGGGTCACATTCTATGGCAGTAAGCTCTTGAGTTAGCTGCAGGAAAACCTAGTTAGTAGATGAGGGATGGTACAGAGTACATGTTGTTTCGTGTCGTCTGGATGATTAGGGTGGGATGGGATGTATTTCCTTGTACCTTACCAAGAATAAATGTTCTCTCTTAGGCTCATATTTACTGTTGAATGTTATTTGACAGGGCAAATATTTACCTGCAATAATACGGCAAATCTCTATCCTTCTCACTGTGAATAATATTTCTCTGAATCAATGCTTGGCTGCAACTCCTGGATCCTCGCAGATAATCACACAGAACATGACTCAGTGGAGAATTGAGGTCACTGGACATTTGCCATGCTGCTGAGGAGAACGGTTTCTCAGGTCCTTGGTCAAGTCACGTCCTCTATGATTAATACCAACGTGCAGTGGAGAGGGGGTGCTGGCTGGCTGTGGAGTGTTTTGTAAAGAAGGACAGCGCTTTCCTCCACTTCCAAGAGGGGCAAGGCAGGAGAAAGCTAAAGGCTTAATTTGTAAATACGCTCAACACTTCTAGCTCCCCTCTGAGTCACCTGCACTGCGAATTCATAGTGTCTTTTAAAACATGGCTGTGGTCATGGCTGTGGCTGAATCACAGCTGGTTCCTCAAGAGCTGCACTGCATTAAGATATCTGGACGTGGTGTGGCCTGGCTTTCTCAAAGCAGAGAAGAAGGCTTTGTGGCTGAAGCCCTCACTACCAGCCCCGCTGCCTGCTCCCAGGGCAGCCCCCGTGAGCCACCTACATGTCCAGCCCGCACAGCTGCAAGGCAGCTCTGTCTCCAGCACCACTTGCCTGACCTTCCCCAGCACTGCCTGGTGCAGCCCGCTGGTAAGAGCAGAAGAAAAGTGGGATTGTTCCACTCCCACCCTGGAGCAGCAGCAGAAGCATGTTCCTTTGCTGTGGGTGTTTGCGCTGTGTTACAGCAGTGGTGGATACTTGCTGTGGAAATGCTCGGTGCTATTTCCAGCTTCCTCATTGCTGGATGCTGACAGTCCAGAGTGAGAGCTCCTTGCTTCTCTCCTTGACCCACAGTAACTTTCAGATGCATCTTAAGGGCATGTAGAGAAGATGTCCACAACATGATGAGCTTGTAATTCAGGTGCTTATGCAGCCATGTGAAAGAAAATCCAGATTTACTGTTGAAACTCAGGCTTCCTGTGCCTGGGACACTGGAGACAGACAGAGGGACCAGCTCATTCTCCTGTAAAGCTCTTGTTCTCCAACCACTCTTTTGATTCAGCTCCATGTCTGTATCGGGCATCCTGTAAGTGCAACTCTTGCTTCTTCTGCGCCCACAAACATGCACCGCAGAACCTCCTGGGCCCTGGTCGGTACAGCTTTGCTCAGGGTGTGCACAGCACTGTTCCTTGAGCAAACATACAAGAGGCAGGGACCTGAGTCCTCCCTCTTCACCTTCAAATAGCTCTGCTCCCCCTGGTTGGCTAGGGCCTTCCTGCAGGGCTCTGCTGTGTCACCCTCTGTTCTGGCTCATTTTGCCCCCAGGGACTTGCTCCTGACAGCTCCTTAACCCTTTTCCAGCCACGCCGCTTCCCTGTCCTCCCTCTCAACCTTCTCCTGCCTGCTGCACGAGCTGTTGCGTCCTCCCCACTAGCCTCACGTGGGTCACTTGCAGATCCTGAGGGGTTGGGGTGCCTCCTATCCACCTCCGTCTCCCTCTCCTGAAAAGCATCAGGGAGTACAGGAAGCCTGGGAGATCTTAGCACATCATCCTCATGACAGGGAGCAGCACTGGCAGGAGGCCATGTTGGGGTGTCTCCAAGACCTGTGGTTTGGGAGCACACGTTGCACCTGCTCGCGCCTCTGCAGCTCTGCCAGTGGGACCTCGCTGTGCATGTTACCTGTGCTCTTGCAAGGGGTTCAGCAGTTCCAACTTTCCTCTCAAACAAATGTAAATAGCATGTCCCCAGCCCTGTGCTTGTGAGCCGGGAGGGTGCAGCTGATAACGTGGTTACCTGTTCTGACTCCTCTCAGTCCTGGATGTGGCCTGGGCATCACCTTGCTGGGAACCAGAGCCTTTCTCCCCATTACAGACCCCTCCACATTTCCCCATGCCGAAGGCACAGATCTAGGGAGCTGTGGTCCAGCAAGGCATGATGAAAGGGTGGTAGGGAAGCCGTGTGGCATGAGCACAGCAAGATGGATGCATCTCTTCCTGTCCCCGCATCACCTCCCATCCACCCTACTGTCCTCTGACCCTGAATCTGCAGGTGGACAGAGATGGTCCAGGGACCCCTGTTCAAACTTGGATTTCAAGACGAAAAACTGTTTTTGATTACGATTTTGCTGCTGTTGAAGATTGGTTGTACCTGCTGCAATGCCATCCTGGGGCATCACTGTGCAAGCTTAGGACATAGCCCCAGTGCTGTACTCAGGGAAGTTTGGTCCATGCCTGGTGCCTGCTCTGCCCCTGTAGTGGAGGCACAGAGATGCACGGGGGTCTGAGGGCAAGGGGGGAGTCAGAGGAGAGGCACTATCCCCTCTCTGAGACTGCTTGGCTCGATCCTGTTGCTCCATCCCGCTGCAGGCAGAAGCAGGGGTTTGCCACTCCAAGCAGCACCCATCTGCCCTGCAGTGTGAGCCGAGAGAGGGTTTGCAAGAAGAGGTTTGTTGTTTCAGCTGATTTCAGTGTTTTAATTTGAAGAGGAATAATGTGTAATCACAACTACTGTCATCTGTTTGACAGTGGAAAATCCTAGATCTTCCGTGCTTTTTTGTGTACCGTAACGGGCAGCCTTTTAGCAGAGCGAGCTTCTCTGCACTTACATTGGGAATCCTGGTGGGATGAATGAGTTCAGACCAGCTCACTAATCTAATTTGTAATGTATCCTTATAACGTATAATTGGCTGTTTAATTTAATTCAAATTAACATAAGAATAGAAAATATAATCTGCAGCGTCGCCCACATGGTGGTAGAAAGGAGTGTTGGGTGTTACTGCAAAGGGTTTGAGACGGCGGCTTTTGTGCTCGTGGTGTGAGACCACCCTTCATGGGGACAGAGATGTCACCTCGGACCTGTCAATAGGCACCATGTGTGACAATAAATCACCCCCTTTCCCACCCTTCTGAGTGTCTATCTGTCTCATCTCCCTTCCTTACCTTTCTAGCTATCTATTTAAAACATATATAGAATAAACATGGTTTGCTTTGGAAAATTGTTCGTAGTGATAGGGTGTAAAAGCTGGCAGGCGCCAAGTCTGATTATGTTGATTGGATATTGTCTAATCTGATTTTGCTTGTGTACAGCTTTGATTGTAATTTTGATATGTCTGCACAATACTGTAGCTATTCGGAAAGCTTTGTGATTTAAACGGGTCTTTTTTCTTTTTTTTTTTTCTTTTTTTTTTTTTTCCCCTGGGCAGAATAGAACAGAGGCAGAAACGTGCAGGGGGTGAGCAGGGCGACGGGGCTTTCGCGCTCCTTACAAAACCACCTCAAAGCCCTTCGGTGAGCTGCTCTGCAGCAACACAAGGAACTTGTAGTTTTGAAGAGAGCTTTAGGAAACTTTGAGTGGGTTTTACATAATTTAGTTAAGTACAGCAAAGCCACTTGCTTATATACCTGATACCAAAATAAACCAGTTGGAGGAACAAGTTTGCTGTGCAATGATTTATTTAAATCCCTTTCCATAAAGCATGGAGTGAAATCCTCTTAAATAACTGGGAAAGAATCGGTGTACCTCGAGGAGCACAGCCCAAACGGAAACCTAACGACTAGACGTATTAAATAGGATCTATCTGTCTGCCGTTGTGTACATCCTCTCAGCCCCCTGCCTTCCCCACATAATAGCACTGCTAGACAGCAGCTGACTGGAAAAATAGCTGGGCTTGAATTTCCCCCAAACAATGACTGTTGGTACAGAGCTATCTCAGCCCGGGCTCCGTCTTGTAATTCTTGCATACTCGTATTTCCCCAAGGCCAGTGGGAATCGCAGGCGAACGTGACGGGTCGGGTGGGACGTGCAGTAACCGCTCTTTTCTCTGTCTCTTTTTGCAACGGGACAAGGGGAGGCAAGAGGTGGGGGTTCAGCTTCACAGAGGATGAGCCTCTTCCAGCCCCCGTTTTGGGGTGAGGCAGGAGTGACCCGCTGCTCCGACACCCTGCAGGGACGCATCTCTCCCAGGCGGTGCCGGAGCGCTCCCATTGGGAGCCCTCCCACCTCTCCACAGACACCTCCTCGCTCCCCACTGCTGCTCCCACTGACTTCTGTATTCCAGTTAAATACAGGGGTTATTTTATTTTATTAAGGGTTTTCTCCCTGCAGTCTGGGGTGATGAAGAGCATGAATCCGAGTGTGAGCTCTGGGGCAATGGATTAATAAAGCCTACAGTGCTTAACTGGTTTTACACACATCTGGGGTTTTGCTCTTAAATCAAGTATTAAGTCAAAATCCAACCATGAAACTAGGTGATCTGGGAAATTTAGCTTAAAATCCATGTGTATAATACTATGGCTAATCAGAATTTCATATGCTGTAATAATATGTGAAACAGTAGATGTTTAGAATAAGCCTTCTCTGCCAGAGACTCATTATATTCTGCATTGATAATTATTAATTTTGGATAGATCCACACTTACATTATGAAGCAAATATGTTTTTGTCTGAAAAGAAAATGATTGCACAGGTGCAATAACATACTCTTTCTCCATATAAATTGGAACACTTAAAAGTAAACAAGCACCAGAAAACACAGGCAGCACAACAAGTACCAGCATCTCTGCATGTTTGTGGTCACCTCAAGGGAGCATTGGTAAGGAGGTGAGGGAACGCTTGTCCAAATGAAATTTGGATGAGGATATAAGGAAGGACAAATCTCCATGTGTGGTGGTGAAGTCATGCAGGCTTTACTTAAGGGATTTTTTAAAAAGTGACAACTGTGTTTCCAAATCTCCCTCCCTGGTTGTAGCTTCTGTGCTGGAGTTTGTCAGGAATCAACGGGAATTTTGTTCCCAAGTACTAGATATTTCTGCGGAGCTAATTCTCATAAAAACTCTTGAAAATACAAACTGTAGATACTCTAAGAGCTGAGCTGAGTGCCCAGAGAGGGACTTTGACTTACAAATGCAGCAGCTGGTTGGGAAACGGCCGTGCTCTTCCATTGCCATGGGCTCTGCGAGCATAGCTCACCTGGCTGTGATCCAGGCGTGGAGGTTCGTGTGGAGGTTTTGGCAAGCTGAAGATGTGCTGGAGGGATGCGACATGGGAGAGGGGGCAGTGGGAATGCCCCAGGCGGATCTGAGGTGTGCAAGGACCCGTGGTGTCCCTGACAGATGGTGCACGCTGCCACACTTGCTGCGTGGCTCCTACCTAGTTACAACCTGCTGGTGTCTGGGACCAGGGATGTCTTTTGTATTAAAACAAAACCATTTTCACTGGCATGTGCTTTTGTATTTCTTACACAAATAATCACTTTTCTTTGCTGAAGCAACAAGGCAGTGATGCGTTGCAAAATGTCTTTTTCATGTTTTAGACGTATAATGGTCAGAATGAGAATAATGAAGACTATGAGATCCCTCCCATAACGCCTCCTAATCTTCCTGACCCTTCCCTCCTGCACTTGGTGGACCATGAGACTGGATATCACTCCCTGTGCCACAGCCTTCCTCCGAACAGCCTGATACCAGCGTACCCCTACCAGAACATGGACCTGCCGGCCATCATGGTCTCCAACATGTTGAGTCAGGATGGACATCTTCTCTCCAGCCAGCTACCCACGGTCAGTGACTTTCCCCTCTTACTATCTTTCGTTAAAGCCACTCTGTATTGCGAGTTATGAGTCAATTGAACGTAGAAGTTTGTTAACGATGAGAAGTTTGCACTGCGGGTTGGGAAGAGCTGGTGACACAGCCCAGCCTCGCTGCGCTGCTGCCCACCAAGGTCGGGGTGTGATGGCCGACACTGCAGTCACCTGCGTGCCCGTGGTGGTAATTTTGTGCTTCCAGTTTGGTGTCTTCCTGAGCCTTATTAACCACTCAAGAGCAGGTGGGAAGGTGGTTTTCCTCCCTGTACATAATAACATAATCACTGAACCGAGCAAAGTGCATTTGCTCCATCCCCCATATGAAGGTGACCAGCCAAACCCCTGTGCCCCATGTCCTTTCTCCTGCTGGGAAAAGCCCCCAGCCCATCACCCCTGTGTCCTGCTGTCAGAGTGGCCCCAGAAGGATCAGCAGGAGGAGCACGGATGCTCCATGAATGGAAAGCTGTCCTCTGGATTTCGAGGGGAACAAGATCCCTCCTTGCACTTGCTAACTCAAATTGCCTCTTGGCTCACGCCGCAGGAAGGGGATACCTTGCGAAGTTTCGAATTACTCTTCTGTAAGAATAAATAAGGCAGGGATAATGAAGTCAAATGCAGCTCTGGGAAGAAACTTCAGGGCTAATTAGACCTTACGACACTTCTGTATCAGCAGCACCGAGGAAAGGTTGTGACTTGATTTTGACAGTGGATTGAATTAATACTGTTGCTGTTTAATAATATTTTCCTCTTTAGCAGATTTAGCCCTATGGTTAGCTTTCTACATTGTTTCTCTCTAAGATCATCGATTTTCACGGGTGCCGTTGGACAGCATCAATATCAAACAGAGTTAATTTTACTTAAATAGCATGCCTGCAAGTCTGCTACTGCGCTAGCTGGAGAACGTTTGGTGTTGATTGCTTGAATAGATAATGGTCTGAAAGGTAGTGATATTTAAATATTTAAATGGGATATTATCTCTTAGTCTAGGAAAATCCCAAGGCTTTCTAAAGTCTTGGTGCGTCTCCAAGTTTCATTGTTAGTGTGTTTAAGAAAAATATCATGTTCTGCCCATCAATATTGAACACAGGCCTGTTTCTATGGAATTAAATATTACTTAGGCCTCTGTGTTAGCTGTTAGGTTCTTAGGTGATTAAAACATTCATTTCTGAGACAAAAAGAGTCAATTTCAGATGAAATATTTTTCCCTGGTTTAATTTAAAGCATAGCCCCTTTGCCTGACCCCTATTTTCATAACACGATAATTTTATCCTGTGTTGATTGTCTCATTTTTGAGAGGTGATATTGCACTTATAAATCACTTTTTAAAATACCTAAAGAAACAAGAATAGAGGGATTTATTAAGCAGCTTCTGTACATCTGAAATAATTTATTTTGGAGTAGTCCTTGGGAAGTGTTCTCTTTCTTACTTTATGGTACTGTTTTACAAATGCAGCATCGTGACAATAAATCAGGACTGAGCCAGAGAAGATAAGAAGGGGGCTTAGTGGGCTGTAAACATAGAGTAGAAAGATCAAGATTTGTTTACCCCTTACCACGAAAATAAAAAATCTAGTGAACCCTGAATTTTCCAGCCAACAGTGAATTGAAACTGTTTGGTTTTGAGTGGAAACCCTTGGAGCTGTGATACATCTTCAGAGGTCCCAGATCAGGGAGTGAACTGTGTTGAATTTTGGGTTAAAAGTAAATCCTGCCTTACCCTCCTGTCAAAGCCTTTTTTCCTGTGCCGTCAGACTTCTCCCACTGAAAGGTCACACTTTCTAGCCCCTTATTTTTTTCAGATGCCCAAATTGAGTCTCTGCTAACTCCAGCACCAGCCCACGACAGCAGCGTTCGTCCCATGGCACACACGCAACTCCTGTTACCGATAACGGGAGCAGCACGTGCACATGAGAACGCAGCAAAATCCCAGGGGCAGAGCAGGTTTTTAGACTTGTATGGTTAATACCTCCTGCCCACGTGCCTGTCGAGCCGTAGCTCACTAGGCGGTGGCCCCGTGAAGCCAGCCCTGCTTCAGGCATCGCTGCGTGACGGCGCAGGGCGCACGACGTGCTACAGCCCTGCCCGAAAGTCACCCACCTGCGGGTGGGTGTTGGCAGCAGGAAGCCTGCAGATCAAGCAAGGGGCTTGTTTGCTAACACCTCCAAAAAGAGAGGATTTATTGCCGCACGGGTAGTGACGGGAAGCCTGTCTGGGAGCGAGCCTCGCCTGAGCGCTGCGGAGGAGGCGTGCGGAGGTTTCGTCTTTGTTCCAGGACCGACGTTGCTCATGCAAATGCTGGAGCCGGGAGCCTCTTTCCTTGCTGCTGCTCTTTGCTGTAGTTCGTACAGGTTTTTGCATACGCAGCTATTTCCTGCCTTGGCTGCCATGTCTTTTGGTCTGAACACAGTGACAAATGACAAGCAGTTCAGGGTAAAATGTTTAGACATTGGTCGGACTTTTCCTCTAAAAAAGTTGCTTGAGCCTTGGGGTTTTTTTAAGGCATCCTCAGGAAAAAATCTCGAGCTGCTGAAAAGATGTGAGCTAGGACTCACTGAGAGCGATGGGGTTTGGTATTTTCCTCTGCAGCTCGGAAGCAAATAAGGAAAATACAGGTGCAGGTTACTGTCCCATTCGGTGGGTCTCTTGTCCTGGGATGTCCCAACGTAATCCTTCAATTGAATTAAGCCTCCCAGTGCCTCTGCAAGGGAGGAGGCTGCTGCTCCCGTTATGCAGATGAATACCAAGTCAGAGCGAATTTCAATCAGCACAGAAATTCCCGTGGCAGGATGAGAGCTGGAGAGTGAAGGCGGATTTGCTGCGTGCCAGGCCCCGCTCCTGGCTCCAGCCCACTCATGGGGTGTCAGGAGCTGGACCCCCTTTTTCGAGCAAAGCATCTGTACCCTGATGGGGAAAACCCAAAGCCACCATCACCTCTGTGTTTCCTTATCCCTTTGGCGTCGTCATCCAGAGCACCCTCCACGCCACCGGCCTCTGCACGCTTTGCTCTGCCCCATGGACCAGGTCTACATTTACATAACATGGTTCTTCACTGCTGTTTCTGTCACTTTATTTCC
Organism: Leptosomus discolor; assembly: GCF_034619465.1. Taxonomy (NCBI): domain Eukaryota; kingdom Metazoa; phylum Chordata; class Aves; order Leptosomiformes; family Leptosomidae; genus Leptosomus; species Leptosomus discolor. Next base: position 4,048,243 of record NC_141407.1, on the reverse strand, counting down.
TTTTTTTTTCCATCAGTTTTTAGAAGTTAAGAGAGTTTTCAGACACTGAAGGTGCGGTGCAGGGAGCTGGAGAAGAGAGAAGCAGGGATGGGTGGACAAGAGTAGGCAAAGAGATGGCAGAAGGCATTAGGAGGACCAGTGGAGCAGGGTGCAGGGAGGCTAGGGAGGAGCCAGGGCTGACTGGTTTGGGGAAGGCATGTTATTTTTTGTGTTGGTGACAAGAAACAAACAGAAAATTCTTAATACAGATTTTCTTTTTTTCTATTGCCCCCTCTTTTGCTATGGGAAAAGAGGAGGGGAAGAGGAGAAACTGAAGGAGGGAAAGAAAATAGGAGAGATGTGATTAATTGAGAAATGGGAATATTTAGGAAAAAATAATTAAAGAGGAAAAAAGATGTTTTCCTTGGAAAGAGAATGACTTTGCCCACTGTGAACATCCCCGCAGTGTTACAGTGTGGACGGGCAGCTGCTGAGCCCTCCGGGGATCCACAGGGAGACCTGCTGGGCTGGGGCCACACCGGGGCTGGGACCTGGGGGATGTCGGGGACAGCAGGGGGAGAAGGCAGAGGAACGCCGTGAATCGGCGGTGAGGTGGGGTGCCCGCTGGGTTACGGAGCTGCTGTGAATAAATGAGATTTCAGAAGGGATTTGGCAGAACATATTTGACAGAAACAAAGGGCGATCAAGGTCAGAGCCCAAGAATCTCCAATGCAGCACAAACGTATTTCCATAAATATTAGATAGCGGCTGAGCAGGCTGGGGGTATCTCTGCTTATCAGGTGGGACAGTGCCTGGTACCTGGGTGCTGCGCCAGGGTCAGGGGGACCAGAAATCCCTGGTCAGGGAACAGTGCTGCCTGGAGCCCACCACCACCGCTCGGACACCCCAAATTTTTGTGCTTCTCCAAGCCTGGTCAAAGGATGTTGCCACACTGGGGCATGCCGAAAAATCAGCCCGTTTTCCCATGGCACACGTTGTGGGGCTGCAGCCACCCCGCTCCTATCCCGCTTTGCTGCAGCTGGCTGCAGTTAGGGCAGAGCCATGTATTTTTGCTTGGGGGAAGCATCGTTTTGGACATGTGGCAGCTGTTAGGAGCAGACATTGGCTTAGTAGCAGGTATATTCAGTTTGATTGGAGAGACTGGCAGCTATCTCTGTGTCTGCACCTTCCTGGTGCTTCTCATGATGAGAAATCTTTGTGACTATTTTAAAGGCACTAACATTTCCTTGAGCTCAGTGGGATGACTTTTTTCTGCTCACAGCAAGCTGGTACAAGTGAAAAAAGGGCTGCAGCCATAGCCTGGAAATTCTTTGTTTCAGCTTGTTGAGCGGAAACGTTATTTGAAAAATATTAAAAATCTTCAGTGGTGAAAAGCACAGTCATGATGTAAAAATGTCAAATTTCCAGTTACCTGTGGAACCTGTTTCTGTAGAGGGGAGAAGGTGGCAGGTAAATGGGGGTGAATTGTAGCAGCGAGGGTGAGTGCAACCCTTAAATTCCTGAAGAGTTAGTCAGTTGGCTTTGCAACCTGAATAGCTGTTTCCCAACGCAATGGAGCTTTGCTGTGGAACAGAGAGGAAAACAGTAAAACAACTCAGCAGTAACCCACCTGCCTGTCCCCCACGTGAGAAATAGAAAGGAAAAGTAGCCCTTTCCCAGAGCTGGGGTGTGCATAGGGCTCCAAGGAGAAGCATCCTCTCTGGCACCCACTAGGAGACCTCAAGCGAGGCCGTCCTGCAGGCAGGTTGCAGGACCAGCCGCCTGGCCGGATGTCTTAGCTCCACAGGTCTCTTCCCAGCTCCCATCCTTCCCGAGACCAGTGCTCCCCGTCACACACAGCAGCGTTTCTTGTTTACAGCCGGAGTCGCAGCAGTCTTCGCTGGATAGCCCTGGGTACAGCCCTGGGAAGGCGGTCAGGGTGCTCGGTGGTAGGCAACACAGGTGGATGTGGCTGCACAGAGCCAGTGACCATGGAAAGTTTTCCAACAGAGGATATGAGAAAGAAACGAGTGTTGACACAAAAGCCCAGTCAGATGTGCCAGTCTTTTATCTAAGTCATTGGAAATACACGATCCCAGTAGGCAACACAACTTATATGTTGTTGGTAAATACTTCCAATACATAAATATTTCAATAATTTTGAATCGCTGCCTGTTAAAATAAGTTATTTAAAATAACCTGTATCCCAGTGCAACGTACAGGCAGCAGTGCCCTTTAGAGCAAGTTCATGCACGTCGAAAGAGCCTCAATAAATAAACAAACAAGCAAGAGTAGCGGGTGGGCAATGCTCAGCCGGCTCCAGCAAACCGCAGGCTGGCAGTGTGTCACCGGTAGCAAAAACTGAGCAGAGTCCCCCATGTTTCAGTCCTGGCTAAGTTTGCACTGGCAATTTTGTGTTGCGTGCTTTAGGTTTTGACTAATTTGGCTTTTTGCTTATTAATGGTTTAGTGTTTAAAAACTAAAGTCCCAAACATGAGCCCTTGGTGGAAAATAGTGATAATACAACCATACATGAAGGGTTCTTTGTATTAAACAGAGTCCCGTTTGCAATTCCCTGCTAGTGTTTTTCTCAGAGGCAATAAATGAAAGAAATATGTCTTTTTAAATTTTATAAAACTCAGAAAAATGGTTTTAAACAGCTTTTCTTCACCTCCTATAATTATTTATTTTCAAACAGTCCTTCAGGGTAATGTTCCGTTTTCTTATTTCACACTCCTTTTTCTCATAAATGAACCATCACTTCAATAAATCATTATGAAAACAGAGACTAACACAAACCCTGAAAGGTTGAAAGATTTATGTAACACATTTATGTTTTCCATTTTCTCATTCTGGTACTCCACTGCTAAAGCTAAGCTAATAAAAGCTGCTATTAATATTTCTTGTTGCCTAGCAACCGCAGAGAGGGAGTAATAGCTTTAGCTAGAAAAATAGATGACCGATAAGGAAAAATTCAATTCTTTTATTATCTCAAGGGAAAATGGGCTTTTACTGGAACATTATGATGTACGAGTGTGAAGTTGAATACAAAGGATATTTTTTCAGTTGTTTTTCTATTTTTAATGAACATTATTTTACCTTCACAAAACTCGTTTAAGGCATTTGCCCCACCTACTTGTGAGCTTAATTTAGCAACACCCACACATGCTTCTGGCTTTAAGTATCTGTTGGCATTTTCATTTGAAAGCCCCCTTCCCTCCGCACCTCCCCCCAAGCTTTATCGCTTGGTCATAAAATTTCATTCCAGGTCAGAACCTGGGAGACAAGATTCCAAATCAAAGAGTAAATTGTTCTTGTGTGTGTTTAAAAACATGCTTTCTCAGAGGAAGGGGCGCATATGGATAGTTACTTTCTGAAGTTTTAGCCGTCGTGGCTGAGCTGTCTGTGTTGGGGCAGGGGGGAGCAGGAATGCTGCTGCTCCTGCCCGTGCTCTCAGAGCGACTGATGACACTGGAGATGCAGGTGCAGAAGTGCGGGTCCCTGTGGGAATTCAGGCCCTCTTCTTCTGTGGGAGAGGTCCTCCCTGAGCTTCCCAGTCATCCTGAACACGGGTACGAGCTCCCTGCAGAGCAGCAGCCCCTCTTTTTGCATAGCTGATGCAGATGCTTTTGAGTGGTCCCTGCCAAGTGCTGCTGGGAGAGAATCGGGGTGATGGGAGTCACACTCAGGTCTCAGCTCTGTGAGTGCTCAGACAGCAGCAAAGCTTATGAGGGCTGGGCTGTGCATGAGAAAAGGGAACCTGAGAGACCAAGCTCCTGCCAGCATGCTTGCGTGGTTGGTCCTTGGGTTCACCCGTGGGATCCCGTTTCTGAGATACAAGAAAGTAAGGTGTCATGATAACACTGTTCACACAGGTGAACTGTTGAGGAGCAAAGCAGATAAGGGTTTTGCTCAGTAATGCCAGATTTTCTACCTGAACAAGGGAAAGGAAGAAGGCAAGGTGTCACCTTGGCCTGCCAGATCTGGGAGAGGGTGAACTTCACCTGCTGGGGTGGGGATCTTGCATGGGAACATGCATCTTTTCCTGAAAGCCTCCCAGAGCGACTCAGCTGGGCACAACGGGAGGCTGCCAGGCCTCCGGTGACCCCCAGCGAGGTGAGACCCCAGAGTAGCTTCTCCAAAAAGCAGATGCAGTCCCAGCTCGCCTTTTGCACTCGTCCATCCCCTACAGCTCTGGTCAGCCCCCACAGACCAACAGCACTTAACAGCCAAGTTGCTTTTTCCAGTAGTTTAAAATCCTGGTTTTGCCTCGAGCTGTGAAGTCCCCTTAGCTCAGCATGCCTCCTGCCTGTGTCTGCCAGGCGCTGTGCAGGGAGGAGGGCCAGGGAGGAGGAGAGGCAATGGAGAGCCACGCTGCCACTGCGAAAGCGTGTTGCATTCGTAGGGAAATGGCCAGCAGGTTTTAGAGACGTGATTTTCCAAAAGGCAGGTAGGTACCTAACCTGGGGAGGAGGACACTGCTCCTGCTCATGTCTTTGCATATCTCCTCCTTGTGCTTTTTAAAGTGGGTTTTCCCTCTGCAGACAGTCACCTCCTAACAGCCTGGAACCTCTGAGAAAACAGGCTTGCTTGCAGCCTCCAAGTTTTATGGATGGCTGAAGGGTCTGGCTGATGGTCAGCACCTCCCAGGCCGTTTCCCTTTGGCATATCTGCATGGAGGTGGACTCTGTGACCTGCTATACACACAAAGTACCTGGTGTTTCCTGGGAAGTAGAAAAGGTCTTCCAGAGCTTTGCAGGCTTCCACCAGCCGGTGCCGGATTCTTGCCTAGGGGAACCCTGCCTCGATGTGACAAATTCCACCTGACGCCTCTCAAAGGATGAGTCTCATGTGATTGCTGTGTCCTCTAGGAGGTCTCACCCTTAGGAGATTTTCCATTATATCCACCTATAAATTACTTTTGCTGTTTATTATTGCATCACTATTATTATTATTATTGTTGTTGTTATTATCATCATCGTCATTATCATTATTGCTGTTGTTCTTTTTATTATTATTGTTATTATTACAGTTACATGCTGTTACAATTGTAATGTCATGTATGTTATACGTACCTGGGCCAGAGTTACAGGTGCTTGACGTGGTACAAAACCTACAGGGAGGAGATACCCCTACCTTGGAGAACTTACTGCCTACAGAGGGAAAACAGAAAAATCATATATAGGTGCAGAGTAATAGCCAGAGGTGCACTCACATGCCCTGTTCATCGTACCCTTATCTAGATTTCTTCTTCCCCATCCGTCCTTCTTCGTGCTGCAGCCACTGCTACATGCTCGTGTCCACCCTTTTCTTTCTATCCCATAACAAGGGGATGTAAGAAAGCATTAAAAAGTGCTCTTACCTACAGCACCACATCGTACCATGCTGGAAGGGTCTTGCATAGTGTGTGTGTAGTAGAAGTGTCTCTCTTGTCTGTGTCTCTTTTGATTTTGTGCTGCAAACTCGGTCCTCGTCTTCCCCCTTATCGCTTGGCCAGAAAGACAGCAGGTCCCATCCCGAGGTGGTATAACTGCTGCTTTTAATTAATCAGCATCTCTGCACCGCATGGCAATCCGGTTGTGTTGCAACTTTTGACTATTCCATAGAAATTCATCCTCCTAATCTTTCCTTTCCTCTCCTTGAGTTGGTCACTATCTTTCTGATAAGCAGTGCCTCCAGGGCAGCCCCACTAGTTGAAGAGTCGCCTTATCAACCCTAAAATAACCGTGCCGTAGCCACGGGGAGGGCGCATGTGTTATCCCCAGAACATATGTCAAGTGAGACGATCCCTCTTGTTTGCACTGTGCTGTGAGTTGCCTGCCGTTAACAATTTGGTTTGCTTTTATGGCAATTTAAAATATTACAAATAGTATTTAAGTTTGCATTTAAGCAAACTTCTTTGAAACAATAATCAGCACTATAAATACACAGTTTGTGTAACGCCAACGAGGAGGCTCATTGTGAACAGCATGTATGTATTAGCAGTGTAATTAAAATATCAATTACACCGTGTTGACAGTTTGCCAAATAACTGGCTTTTGTGCACAGTAAACTTAATCACTCCAAAGTCTGCTTACAAGACCTGATGCAATCTTGATGCCAAACTAGTACAACATAAAACCAGCCTTTGCTAAAGCACGGCTTCAATATTACTTCGCGTAATGGTGCTGCACTCCATAGCTGGTATGTTCTGAAAATTATCTTTTAATGTACAATTTGTATTGCTGAGAAATGTCACTTACTTTGCAGAACGTCTCGCCAGCATAAAACCTAAGATTTATTCCTGTCATTTTTTGTCTCCTATGCCGTGTTGATAATAAGAAGTCTACTCTATGTGTGTAATGCTTATGTCAGTTTTGAAATTTGGGGGTTCTTAGAAGACAGTAGTATAAATAAAACATGATATAAATTAAAAATACAGTGGAAAATAAAATCTGTGAATTACAGTAGCAGATAAGATGACTGTCATGAAGGAAGTTTTCAGGACAATATCACATGACTGGAGTAAATATGTTGAAGGTATGGGACGGATCTTTTTTCAGAACTGATTCTGGTCTTAAAATGTGTTTGTCTCTAGTACACAGACAGGCAGATGGATGCCTGTTACTTAGCCTAGTTTTAACCCTTTAGGTTCAGGTTGTGTACTTCTACAGGATGACGTTTTTTCCGCTTCTTAGGAAACAATCCCACTTCAGCGGTTTTTCTGGGCGAAGGTAAAAATGCATTTTACCCACATCAAAAGAATTCTGCAGATGAGAACATGCTTTAAAATGAACTAGAGATTTGGAAGAGAGTTTCTTTGGAGTCTGGGATGTGGCTTTGCAGAAAGAGTGCCCCAGCATGACCAGTTCCCCAGCTCCTCGTGGAAGATTTGTCACCTTGGCCCCAGGAGCCAGGAGATGGTTGGTGCCTCTATGGGCTTTCCCCAGCTGCTTGGGCTCTGGCCATCTCTGCCACCTTCTTCCCTCCTATCACAATTTGTAAAAATGTAGGGAATTATGTCAAAAGTTAGCATTAGGAAAGATAAAAAGTTTAAACATCAGACAGATAATGGTCAGAAAGTGTTGGAATTACCCTTGCCCATGCAAACTTATTTGGGGTCTTGCAAAACATCTTGCCTTTCATCACAACATGAGATAAACCATGTCAGACTGTCTTTGCTTAAAGGTTGGTCATCTTTGGCGCAGTGGTTCTAGGTCCTGTTCGGACCTCAGAGCCCCCAGCCCCTGTGGGAACAGCAAGTAAAGTTAACACTAACGTGTTTCCAGGGACTCTCTGCTAACCAAGACTTGTGCTTCACCAGCAGCCTGGGCTGTATCTATGGATCAGCACTGCAAAGAGTTCATGTGAGAGCTGCAGCATCTTACTTCTTCCCTCACCTCTTACTGAATGTGCTCAACCATCTTGCAGCTGATCAACCAGAACCTGCTTCCACCCTCCCCAAAATGCTGTCTTTGTGCCTTATTTTGTGCATGTGAGTCAATGGTGCAGGTTATCTGAGGACTTTTGTTTGGGTGACTCACAGGAAAACAAAGTAATTTCCAGGCAGCAATAATCCCCAAGGCACGTGTCTCTGCGCCTTCTCCTACATCCCATTCCTGCTCACTGCCTGTCACTTCTGTGGGCATTGGGGTGCAAAACAAAGCTGAGCTTTCCTTGCCACCTGTCTGGATGAACAGTAATAGTCTAATGTGGGGAGGGTGGTTTTGCCAAAGAGATGGAGCTCCCTCCATCCCACTGGGTGCTTACACCATATATTCCCCTCGTGTGCTCTCCTTTCTTGTCCCGTGCAACACTCCTTTCTGCGATGTCTGCTCATTCCCCTGGGAATAACAAGGAGATGTGGTGGCTGTGGATCTGTGCCATGCAGAAGAGCCTCCAAAAGAGAAGTGAAGGTTTTTCAATTTGCATCATAACCTCTACCACACTGTCAAGTCTTCATGCTCCCATATGTGTCTACACCCCACATTGTAATGCAACATGAGGTCTTCTTTGAAGTGCATCAGGCAGCTATAGATACAATAATTTTTGCCAGTTTTAACCAGCAGCACCTTTGATGCTGGAAAAACCGTGTGCTGTCAATTATCCCACCAAACCAGCATATCTGGCAACTCTTTGCCATCCATCTTACACATTTTGATCAATGTTGCAGCCCATCTTTAATTGCCCTTATCCCTTAGATCAATCATATTTATCTCTTAGCTGTCATTTGTCTTCTCTCTGCATGTTACCGGTTTGCATTAACCTGCTCCAGCAATTACTCATTGCTCTTGCTGACAAGGAGGGTCCCTGCAACTTTGAGGCTCGTTTCCAATCAACACACGTGCTGCATTACATGGCTTGCTTTCGGTTGCCTTTGCAGAAGTTTCATGCCCAAATGGCCCTGTGGTGGCTGGTTTTGGAGGCAGAGTTGGTGCCGTCCCCCACCTCGGCTGCCACCAGCACATGCTCGGGGCAGGAGAGCACAAAAGCATGGAAATTTCCACGGCTTTTGTTTCAGCTGTAAAAGTTATGATGACTGTTCACTGCTGTAGGTGTGTGCACGTTGAGTAAGTCTTTTTTTATTATTTAAATGGGAGCCGTTTTTAGAGGCAAATAACAGAAGTGCTTACAATAAAAATAATAGGCTGTAACAGGCTTTGTTATGCGGTGAGGAGATCAAAGAGCTACATCAGACACTCGGCTGATCACTCGGAGTGAAGGGAGAAATGGTTTCTAATTGGTAGGTAAGATTTCCTCAGCTGGTAAATATAAGTGGCAATCCTAGCCTTTTCAGAGAGGTTTTCTCCTGCCTGTGGACTCGGTGGGGTTTGCTGTTAGCATGAATGATGGTGGAGAGCAAGGGAGAACACAAACATGAATCTTGAGTCAGATTTCCCTTTCTTCAACAAACACCCCGAATCTCTGCCTCCATTTTATCGGTAGGGTGGGTGTGAATGTGGGTCGGTCCAGCTGTCAAATTCAGACCCCCCCAGAAGACCAAAAGTGTTGAACCTGTGAAGCACACCTGGAAAAATACGGCTCCCGGCAGTCCTCCCTTCTGCCTTAGTGGTACAGGCTGAAACACTTTACATCCCTATAGCCCAGAAAAATCGAAGTTACCATTTAAATGAAGAATGCTACTTGAGTCCTGCCTCTGTGAAGAGGTGTGGGTTGCAATGTCAAGAGAAATTATAATGATTGCTACAGATGCAGCTTGTCACAGAAAGAGAAAAATGTTTCTCCATCTGATGCATGGCAGCGAGCCAGTTGGTAATGTTATATGTCCGAGTGTTTTACTTCGGCTCTGCTGGCTGGAAAGCATTCCTTAATGCTCTGTGTGGCTGTTATATTTGTCTCCCAGCTCTGCAGAATCCCATTAGGAACCTTCCGTTTACACCATGGAAATTGTTTGGTCTCTCTGAACGGCCACGCAAGGGAGAGAGAAGCGTATTGCTGTAATTCTTCAACATCCATAGAAATTGCCAGCGTTATACTTCTCACTTAGCTGTCTTGTGGGCATTTCTCATTATGGATCGAGATGTCCTGTAACCTGCAGTAGGCAGTTGTTAGACACCATGGTGCTGTTAGAGGGAGCAGGATCTGCTCCCTTCCCCTCCAGCCACTGGCACAGGCACCCAGCAGAGAGGCACTGATGTTATTTTGTCTGCAGCCTGCTGCTTTTGTGTTGGTTATTTGGATATATTATATTGGAGTTGGAGTCCAAAGGCTCCACATAGTGGCCAACATGGGCAACCCCATGATGGCCATTGTGCCTGTGCTGCTCAGGGCTGCGTTGGACACGGTTCCCCCCAGCTGACCAATACCCCTCCCGTCTGGTTTCTGCAGAAATTGGTAGCAGAGCAAGTGGAGATCATGGGGTGACTGGCAAGCTGGGAAGAACATGGCTTCTCCTTGCAGTGACAGAGGCAGAGGTGGATGAACTTAGGGCGATTTGAGGTGTTGCAGCAAGAAAATGGAATAGCAAAGAGCAAGGTCAATCAGGGAGTGGCTGTACTGGCCCAGGACATTTTCTGTAAAAGAGAAGCACTTTTTGCCAATCTTTTCCATTCTTTATTATGTCATTTGGCTAACGTTAGAAAAAGCAGTGATTAAAGACCCATGCACATCATGATTTGTGGGGTTCTCGCAAGGCTTTGTTGTTGCTCTGGATGCTATGTTGTTTATGCTTTTTTATTAACGATGCTGGATGTAGGCAGTGAGGAGTGAACTTTGGGGGTGACACAAGGAAATTGGACATAGTTGGGACAGGAGAAAGGGAATCCCGAGGTTTAAACATAGGAGGGAAATGGACTTCAAGACAGCTAAGACAGTTTGTTCAGTGTTGATAAATGTTGAATTAATGATTGTTGAGGAGAAAAATTTTCACTACTCATAAAGCTTGCAATGCTCTGAATTAACTGCCAGAAAGCACATGGGCTACTCCACAAAAAAAAACCCTGCGCAGGGACAAGGTGTTGTGGACAGGAGAAATTCATAGGGAGGGATTGAATAGTTGCATACTGAGTACTGTGCTGGTCAGCCCATCTCAGGCAAGAAGAAAAAGGGAAAAAAAGAGGCTCAAAGAATAGAAACAGAAATTATCGTGGGCCTGAAAAACTCCTTTACGATGGTAGATGTTAAGTTAAAGAAGGAGGCGAATAAAATTATTGAAGTTATAACAGTGCATAGAACAAACAAGTGAGAACAGCTAGATCAGGAATGTCCCTTAAGAGGGAAATTTCATGGAAATTCAGATTTGGAAGTTCAGTGCAATAAAAGGGAATTCTTTTTTCCACACAGGCCAAGATAATCTCTGGGACTCACTAAGAATGAGGGTGAAAAAGAAAACACCAAAAAGTTGTTTTTAAAATGCTTAAGGATATAACGAAAATGCGGGGAGTTGCTGTAGTAGATGTTAAAATGCATGCTGGTGGAGAGGAGGAGGTAGTTGTTACATGTAATAAATCCAAAGCTGATTTCTGACTGGAATTAATCTGAAGCTGGGGAGCACCAGGTCCCATCTCATCATGTCTCGTTAAGGGGAAGGTCTGGTGGAATTGGGCCATGTTTGCTCTGGGCTCCTGGTAACACTTTACACCTACTGATTTTTCTGTAGACTGTTGTTAAAAAACAATGACTGAATCCATACTGACTCTTCTGTCCTTGCCATGTAGCCACACGACCCAGATCTGTGTGGTTTCCCTCGGTGTCCAAAGCCTGGATGCTCTTTACCTTGACACGGTGGGGATGGAGATTTGAGCACATTCCCAAATTAAACCTTGTAGCATTAATAACTTCTCATTGATTGAGACATTTTTCATGTATCTCATCAAGATTGTTTTCTCTAATGCAAAGAGAAGGTCTGTCCCATTGCTCTTTTCCAGTTTGTACTCGTGCCAGCCTGTTCGGATAGACCAGCCTTTGCGAGCCGCCTCTTTGAAGGTGCGTTTTTCATGTGCGCCTGGTTTGCACATGCAGAAATGGTCTCTGGAAGAGCCGAGCTCCAGTTGTTAACAGAGTGCAGGCTTCACGTTCTTAGTGCAAAGCATCCATCTGCCATTGCCAATCCACCTGCTTTATCACAGGAGGTTCCTGCCCAGTGCTGGAGACAATCCTGCACGCAGCTCCAGGCTTCTCGCTAGCTGGGCTTTTTCATGGCCTGTTTCCAGTTCTATATAAATTTTCTGTGTCTGTCCTAGACTCTCTGATTATTTCAGCCTGTGTTTTTTAGCAGCAGTCTACAGACAGTTGGCCATCTGGTTAGCATTAATCTGAAGGAGGAGGCGGCATCCTTACCTGCAGTAAAATCACTTTCCTTTCAAGGCAAGTCCTGTTAACTTTGAGCTGAGCTGAACTGAGAATATCCAGTTCTGGCAAGAGGGGAAAACAGGTGAAAATGTATGGCTAGGACACATTCCATTCCCAGCTGTCCCCCACAAACCCCAAAGCTGATATCGGCCACTGAAGCTGAGTTTCTGCTTTGATTTCTATGTCTTGGCAGGCACGATGAGGTGGAAAGTACCTGCCTTCTCACCCAGCATGATGAGGCAGGCCACTGCTCAGCCTCCACATCCAGCTGGTTTTGTTTTGGTTGGTAGTATTGGCTAAGTTCTCTCTTTTGGGAAATCCATTCCCTTTTAAGCTTATGTTTCATGATAGGATTTGTGGGTACCACAGCCTAGCTCCCCTTGCAACTGTCCCATAAGAACATACATTTGTGTTCATTTTTCCTATAACAGAACTGAGGGTACAATCAGGCCTCTCTGAGGGATGTAGGAAGTCTACAGGTCCATGAGAAATGTCCAGAAATGAACCACACCGTGGAGCTCAGAGATGGTCTGGGCATTGAACAGATATTTGCCAGAGGCAGAATTGTCTTCATGGCCATGAAAGTGACTACAGGGCTCTCATTGGGGTGTCTTAGATGCCAGGCATGTATAACTGAAAAAGCAGCTTAATTTTAATGCATCTGCACTGCAGATTGAAGGAGAGAAACATCTGTACTTATGAGTCCTCCTATTGCCTCCATCCCATCAGCTTGCTGAAAGGACCAAGCACTTCTTGCTCTGCTTTGTCCTGCTTTGGGGGGATGTCATTGCTTCTCCAGCAGCTGCCTGTTGCCAGCAGAAAGTCAGCCCCACCATGGTGGCCAGTAGATGCTCTAAAGCATCTACAGAGCATCTAAGTAAGGGTTGCCCTAAGAATTAAATCCAAATGGTAGAGGCCAAGACAGAAGGAAAAATGTTTTTTAGTCCTTCCACGAAAGCACAGACTGAACTGGTGGAGTCCTGGTTGTGCTAGGGACCCATACAAACTGTGTCAGGGAATTTGCAGGCAGATCCCTGTCCCACCCAGGGTACAGCTGATTTTGAACATCCTCCTTTTATAATTCAGCATCTGTGGCTCTGCCGTGCCGGTTTACAAGGCAGAAATCCAATTCCTGAAGGGATGGAAGCCAAAGTTCAGCACAGAGTATTATGCCCTGATGAGGGTATTGTATTAATGCCAAGTGGGAGAGCAATACCACTGCAGATTTATGGGATGTGGGCATGTGTGGCTAAGCAGCATGGATCTGTAAACATTTCCTCTGCTAACCCAATGGGTATTTGTTTTGCAGTGATTATCTGTAACATCAAGCTGGTTGTGGAAGGGACTCTCGTGTGGAATAGTACAAGGTCCAGCAAGTGGGACTTTTAAACGTAGTTTTTCTTTGGCTTCTCACGGTCGTAGAGCATTGATGAAATGTGACCTGATAGAGCTTCCCTGATGTGAATTTCCGAGGAATTTGAGGGGGAAAAGCCTGAATCTGCAGATTCAGAGCTGCATTTCCAAGCTCCTTGCACAAGCAAGGAATTGTTTGCGTGTGCGTGTCTGGCCACACTGCTGTTGTGCACTAACTTCATGTCTGCACAGGAAAACTTTGGTCTGTGACAATCCTGCCTTTTGATTTGATGCTTTGGGTCTTATGCCTCAAAAATCCAGGACTAAATTGAGGCCCCTTTGAAAATTTGGATTTCCTGATCCATAATGGTTGATTGGAGCTGGAATTCTCCTGAGTGACAGTTTGCTTCATTCCCTTTTGCTTTGCTTTCTCACTGAAGTAGAAAAGTCATATACAGTACAATGAATTTAGTGCAGTCAGCAACAATTCAGCCATGCTGATTTATTTGAGGCATTCGCCGAGAAGTACTGCACTTCTCTGGAAGTGCTAGTGCCCGTGAATTTCATGTTGATTTTTACTGTTGCCCATGAACGGTCAAAGGTTTTAGTTACTACAACCAGACTTTTTTGCTCATGTGTGCTCTGGGTGATGCTGAACTCCATTATTCATCTGTCCTTGGAGGGTGTGAGTGGAAGTGGAGCTGGCTCTCCAGCCGGAGGTTGCTGTGAGGAGTTGGGAGTGGGGTTCTTGCAAAAATTTTAGATCATGTTCCATTGTATTTACATTACTGCAGTGTTTGTGTTGTGTGGGAAGCTGGCCGTATGATTACAATGAATAGGCATGAGGAAGTGGCCAGTAACATTTTTAACACCCAGTCAATCACTTGGCACACTCTTATGCCATGTACACCATGAGTAGTAATAACTGGACTTCAGTTGTAGCTTACATTGAAGGTTCACTGGGGGAGAGTTAGACGAATAACTACAATTATGGCTGTAGCAAGATGGCTCCTTTGTAGTACATAATCTACAGTAATTTGAAAAACATGGATCATTAAAATCAATACATGTTGCAGCCAGACTTTATGAGCTTGATTCTCCCTCACACAAAGACGTGTCAGTCTTGTTAAGTGCTGAGAGCCAAAGTTACAGAAAACAGCATTAGCTCAAGGAATGCTGGGCTTACTATTTCCTCCAATAAACCTTTTCCTAGTTCACTTCTTCCCTGTATTTATCACTGAATAGAAATGCAAGAATTTAACACAAGCAGAGTGGACTTCTAAGGCACTTTGAATTCAGCATGAAATTAGTGTAGTCAACAGTGCCGCTAAGTAGCCAAGGCTTGAACATGCACCTGGTTTATGGGACTGTAAGGCTTGGTGCCATGAGCCCTTTCCTTTGGGGTCAGTGCTGTGAAGTTGCCTGTTTTGGGAGGACTGGGAAGCTGGTCCTGCAGGATAGTGCTTTTATCAGCAAAGAAACATTATGTGATATCAGGAGTCCAGGACACCTGATAGGGGCACTATGGAGCAGCAAAAGTGTTCTTGAGATCGCCAGAGTTGGCTTTATTGAGAAAGGACATTGTCTTTGAGGTGACTGCTGTGAGCCTACGTACTGCAACATCTAAATAGTCCACCATGGGGAAAACTGAGGGCACCTGGTCATAGTACAAATAGACATTTAGATGATTTCTTCAAAGCCAAAAAGACTAAGAACATGGAGATAGAGGAAAGGAGAAATCCGCTGCCCTGATGGAGACTGGCACTGAGTACAGACAGTACTCTTGCTGGAGGGTCTGACAAGGGAGTTATAAATAGTATTTAAGAGGTAGTGGCTTACAGAGTCTTTAGAAAAAAAAAATCTGTTTATGAAAAAACAGGTTTTCCAGCCAAAGCCGAGAATAAGATTGCCAAGTGCAGGGCAGTGTCAGTGTTGGGTCAGGAGTATGAAAAACACTCAGCATTGAGCCTGGCCATTTCATTAAAAACATTGCGAAGGTGGAAAATGCCTACGTTAATAAGCGAACTTTGTGGAGTGATACCTGAGATGGGAGTCACTCACGAAGCCTGAATTAGTCACCCAGGTTTCTTTGACAGTGAAGAGGCTTTTCTGCAGTGTGATTCATTGGACCTGTCTGAAATACCTTCCTTGGCATAAAGCAAATGTCTCTGTAGGGATTCGAGGAGGACTAGACACCCAGCTCAGATTCATTAGTCCACATTTTAGGTGCCTGTGTTTGCACAGATGTTAATTTTTTCCAGCTATTCAGTGGGAAGGAACAGTTGCGTGTTGAAAGTGAAGGTTAATAAAAAAAATTCACATTCTGTCTTTGCAACACGCTGAAGAGACATGAGTAGACATGTACATGACAAGGAGCAGCTGAAGTTAGGAGTGAGATTGTGTTGTGGACAGCCAATCTTGGTCCTCAGTGGACAGGCACTGATGGTGCGGTGGCTGAAATGCAGGAGGGAAGGGGCTAGAGGGATAGGGGATAGCTGTGGTTTGCAACCTCTTCACCCAATACTCGAGAAGGGAACATGACAGCATTCCTGCTGGTATCGCAGGAGGGGATATTCCTTGGTGCATCATCCCCCTGACACGTTGACTGCAAAGGCAAAGCAGCAGGACAAGACCCTGCAGCTGTGCATCAAGGGAGGTTTCTTGTCTTTGGCTTGAGTTTCTGAAGTGTCGAGGCAGCCGAGTGCCTAGTCTGTACCACGGTGCTGCAGCTCAGCCCTGGGTGGGTTAGCCACATAGAACTGTGTGTTCACGGGGTGAGGGTAACCTCTGGTGACATACAAGCATAAGCTATGATATACACAGCGTTTATCCTGCCCTCTGGCATGGTCGGCGTAATCAAGGAACTTAGAAGAGTGGCAGAACATCCTAGCAGATGGCATCACCAATGTGAGTAGGTCCATTCGTGTGCAGCCGTGGAGGAAATAAGGTGCATCTTGAACTTTGCATTGATCCCGTGCAGTTGAGGGAGAATTTTAAAAGGAAACATTGGCACTTGCCCACAAGACCTGGTGTTTGCTAAAATGGCGAGGACCAAATTCTTCCATAGATCAGGACTTCCCACTTTCTCCCGTATCTACAATCTGCCAAATTTTACTCTTTCAGTGGACTGTCCAGCCTGCCTCTGCAGATTCAGCTTCTCGGGTGGAGGCAGCCCTGGAAGCCGTCAGTCTCACAGGATCCACAAGGCAGGGAGGTACTGCAGGAGCAAAAGGGGACACCAGTAATGATCCATCCTATTTAGGATGCTGGATACCAGGATCTACCCACTGCGGTTCCTCAGGGCTTTGGAAGAAGACACTTCAAGCTGAACAGAATAAAGTACCGGTTTCCAGTTTATGTGAATGCAAATTGCAGGGCTGGGTGAATTATGGCAGAGTTTGTAGGAGCTCAGCCAACTCCCTCCTTCTTAGAGAAGCAGAACAGGCCCTGGATCTGAGAGCATAAAGGAAAGTGTCTGAATCATGCATTGACATCACCGGGAGCACTGCAGCTCTCCGACTCACGTCAGAGCTGAATTGATATGGTTACAGGAGACTGTGTGGCTTTTAGTATTCTGGGAGAGCTGCTACAGTGGCAGAGAAAATTATTCATGGATCAAAAAAAGAAAGGCATTAGCAGTACAAAGTGTCATGATTGTCTCTGTTCTACCGCAAGGTTGAAACGAGATGCCAGCTGCAGTACATGAGAAATAGCTTGAAGAAACACCAACAAAAATGCACTGATTATTCTTGAAAGACCCTTGCAATTCAAGCCAAGGTATCACTTACTAATTTAGGGGGAAGTACAACGGGTGCACAACCCTCCGCTGACTCACAGGCTGATCTGGAACAAGAGGCATCACAACAGAAGAGCATAACAGTCATATGCTTTATGTCACTGGAAATAAAGGTTGAGGTGAATGGAGGAACTGCCAGTGATAAAGCCATAATTAAGAGATGCCAAACGGGCTTTTTGTCCTAGAGGGGGGGAAAAAAGTACAAAGTTCACAGAGGAGATGGTGGTTCTTGCCATGTGCACAGGGGAATAGAGGAGGGACTAATCTTCCCCATGAGGAATTAAATTCAGATACCAACAAATAAAAGCCACACTGAATGTTGAGTCCTGTGGTGAAAGTTTATCGTTAAAAAAGGAGCAGATACAAAATTACCTTAATGCCTAAAATCTTTCACCAGGACCTCTTCAATGTTGAGTGTTAAGCTTGGCAAGATATTGCCAGTAAAGCCATGGGTGGTTAGCAATAGTCCACTGTCCCCATTGGTAGGAGAAAGTAAAAATTTGTATAAAATACTGGTAGGTGTCTGCTGGAGGTACTGGGAATGCCTTTTGGGGTTATGAAAAATCTGAGTAGATTGCTATAGCAAAAGCACGTATGGAAGTTACTTTCCTTGAAACTGGGTCTAAAATCCTTCAAGTGACCCCAAGCCAACTAAAATAAGTCAGCATAGTAATAACTTTATAATAATATTGTTTTGTTAAACTTCTGCATTTTTGAAGTTGTTCGCGCAGCTGATCCCTTTGTAATTAGCGTTTAAACACTTCATGAATATTCATTAGCTTTGCCACCCCTCCTTGCTGAGGGAAATTGCTCTTGGTACCCAGGAGGGGCCGAGGGGTCAAGGCACTTGCCAGGGGCATCTCAGGAGCAAGCTGTGAGCTGATGGGGACCCTCAGCCCAGCTCTCCCTGCGGTGTTACACTCACCTCGGGACACGAGAGCCTTGGAGCGGCTCATGGCCACATCAGCAATCAGCAAAATCTCCTGCTGGGTTAAAGTGCTTGGCCTTTGGTCTTTTCATTCATCCACTTGCTAATAAGATTACCCCATACAACAGAGGGACAGCGATACTATCCCCTAAGCAAGCAGGCGAGCTTTGTCGTGTACGTGAGGATGTCCTGGCTGGGTGTTTGCTCCAAAAAAAAAAAAAGAATATCCTTATTTTTCTGGAAATAAAGCAATGGCTGCAAAAGCTGTTATTTCTCACCCGGCAGCTCCAATCTGTGCAGGTGAAAGTCAGTGCACATGGGGGTGCGTTTGAGTACGAGGGATTTCCCTGAGTCTTACCACGTTGCTGGGAATACTTCAGAGCCCAGTGTGACGCTGAATCTCTGCTATTGAGTGTCTGATACTTTCGGTCTCACGTCGCCAACTCTGTTTGCAAGGACGGCATTGGGAGGGAAATATTGTCATTTTTAAACTAAACCAATGTTATGTGGTGCTGCTGAAAAGCCACAGATGCAAAGTCCCACAATGTCGTTTTTACAGTCTCTTGTCAGAGTGGGACCTTGCTTTTAAATGAAGAAGTTCAGTCTTAAAATAGAAAACCACACTGAATTATACAGCCACTTGATAATTATTTTTTAGTGCTGCTGCTAAAAATGCCCCATTAAAAGACAGTAACTCACTGCAGAGTGCTATCAGGCTACCACACACAGGGATTTTATTTCCAGATGCGTTTTATTTCCTAATTTGGGTGGGCCAAATTCTTGAGAGCAGAGAGTAAATATTTACATCTCTATCTACCTCTATATTTCTGTCTTCTGCATAGTGGGAGCGGAGCGTGGCACGGGTGGCGGACCAGGATGCCAGCTTGGCGAGAGTCCCCGCGGGCTGGGGGTGCCAGGTGGAGCATCACTCAGGGGCACCCCACAGGTGTCACCCCGGAGTTTGGCCAGGGCAGTTTGGAGAGCTGCGGCGCCAAAGCCGCAGCGTGGATAGACATGCCAGGCTTTGAAAGCGTGCCAGTCCGCATGTTCAGAGGCAAACAGGAGGGAAAGGATGTGCGCCCGATATTAATTATGAGTTTTGAAGCTTCGCTTAATTACATTGTCTCTCTTAAGACAACGACACAAATATTTATGAGTGGGACTTTTTATTCTCATTGTAATCAGTGACATAAATAGGTAACACCTTTATAAAGAGTTAATAAAAATGTGTCAACACAAGCTCGAGCACAAACTATCGAGCAGTGTGCAGTAAAACATTCCAGTGTTTATTGTATTAATTGAATATTCATGAAATGCCAATTTAAATTACAGTTCACAACTGTTGCTGTGTCTAATGAATAATTTAAACAAGTGTGGCCAAAGAGATTTCAACGCTGCATTAGCAAACTGCAAGGGATTAAGCAACAGAGAATTTATAATTAGCTTTGTATATCCTATAATAAATTCATTGGAAAGATGGTTTTAATTATCCCACATGTTAATTCAGAATTCAATGCATTAATTTTCGATTGAAAAGTAACCCTTTCTTCCCAGATAATATATTTGTCTCTTCTTCATCTTTTTGCATCTCAGGAACAGGTAATTGCAAGTGTGAAACAGCCCAATCTTTGCAAATCTCATCCATCGTGACACAGCGTTTGTATCTGCCTGTCTCAGGTCTGGAATAATTGCTTTTTTTTTCATTTCCAGCTGGGGAAGCTGAGACAAGTGAGATCAAATCCCTTCCTACAAGTCAGGATCCCAGAATCCTGCTGTAGCTTTGCCCTAGTCTTATCTGCTGTGGTGCATCCTCTTTGATACACTTATGGCTACTTGGGAAATATTGTCTGTTCCTGGAAAACAGTCTGTGAAAGTGATAAAAGTTTTTGGCAGTCATCTCCTATAAGCAGCTTTAAGGTTTTGTTTAAAAAACGAGGATGCGCGTAAATAACAGCCTAAACCCCAAAGTTTGAGCTGAGATTGCTGCATTTTTTTAGAGCAGGACAGACATCGTTTTTTCTCTATTTGGCATGTTTATGAATGCTTTTCTGTGCGAGATGGGCCGCTTTGCTTATAGCAAGAGGGGCTGCACAGGCCCCACTGAGGAGGGCAGCAAGCCCCATGCCACGCTGGCAACAGGGGCCAGGGGCTGTGCTGTCAGCATGGCTTTACCCCCTGCGGCTGCCGGTGGTAAAAAGGGGATAGCAATGGCCTCAGCAGCTGGGAGAGCTGAGCTCCTCATCCCTGTGGAGGTGCGAAGCCCTTGAGAGGGGTGTTATTGTTTGTGCTTTCCCCTCCACCTGCTTCCCCTCACCTACCGTCTTCGCTGTGCTGTTGGGCTGTAAAGCCCGTTCGTACGTATAGAGACAGCCGTAGCTCTTGAGGAACCTGAGCACTTGTGCTGAAACTCGCTGGACAGAAAAAACTCGGGAAGTATGCCAGGGAACGCAGATCCTTACACCTACGTGAAGCCGCCCATGCTCAAAGCTTGGCTGGGAAACTCCGAAGGTGTCTTTTGGTGCGCGTTGGGGAGGAAAGCGCTTCCTTTCCAGGTGGTTTTGTTTAATTCCAGGTCAGCAGGTTAATGAGATCTCTGGGATATGCGATTTGATCTGGAATGTAAACATTCGCTTGGCATGTGTCCTTGATGTCTGATCAGATGGAAATGCAAATGCGGCACCGAGCATGGCACGCCATCCAAAATGTTTTGGTGACACGATGTGTAAGACAAAATAGTGATCACTTTTTTAAAGAGCCTAATTGAAATGTTTTCCATTGCCTTTGAGTCCTGCCATATCTATCAAATCAACAGCTTGGCACAGGGGGTAATGTGCCTGATACTGAGGTGGAAGCTCTTTTGGCTACCTTGGGAGCACCGAAAACCTAGGGCTGTCCCGGGAGCCACGGCAGAAGCACCGTTCAGACTTCCCCTAAGACCTTAATTGCTGGTTTAGTGCCTCTGTCTTTTGGGTGACTGGAGTTATTTAAGTTGATAAATGGATAGCATCGCTGTGATGCAGTATGTTGTCGTTGACACTTATTGATTGAACCTCAAGACTCAATTGATCAAGCTCCCCAACGCCAGCATGTAATCCCAGTGGAAAAAATCAAGCCTTTAATGGGGTTATGCGTTACTTTTGGTTTTCCACTTGGGGTTATACGTTTGGGGAGGGAAGGAAGTGATTTTGATGGTCTGAATCCCTGCTGTTACCTGGATTAAATAAAGACTGGCAGTAGGAACACTTGTTATTGTGGCAATCCAGTCTTGGGCAGACCCGAGCCTCATTTAATATGGCATATTTCACCTCCAGGAACTGAGTGTCTTGATGTTAGAAGGAAATAAATGAATCTCTGAGGTGTTTTTTATCCATCATGAGGAAGCCCAAGAGGACAGAGATGCTGCTGGACTGAATATTCTTTCAGCGGTCCTCTGTAATGCACTGCAGCTAATCTAATAAACTGTATTGCACAATGCAAGCAGTGCAGAAGCTCAGGTTAGTGTTGCTGTTGGAACCTAAGTAAGCGCTTCCTAAAGTTGTTTGGGTTTAATTCTGCATTTGTGTAGGCTTTTGCATGTCTGTAATTTGTGTTGGAATAACATCTGCAGTTATATTGGCTAGTTAAGAAATGAGAAGGGTTTGTCGTTGTCGGGAGTCAGAACAGAAGTTACAGCATCTGGCTTTTGTGGCTCGAGTTTCTCTTCTGTGTTCCCTCCTGCAATTAGTTGTGTACATACAGTCATTTGAGCTTTTTGCACCTATTTTTAAAGTGTTCAGCATTTGCTATAATTAAAGATGAGAAGATAAACTGTGCTTTCTGTTAACAGTTTACGTGATGCAGCAAGGTCGTCGCATACCTTGCAGGTCTCAGAGATTCCCCTGTGCAGAGCAGGTAAATGCCGTGGTCATAATTTTGCTGGCAGGATACCAGTGTGCAGGAGATTCGGTTCCCTGTCTCAGGTTGCTCTGGCAGAGCTGGGTTTTGAAACTCAGATAGTTTCCCAATGAATATTCGGCCACAGAGCCATCTTTCTTCCCTGGATGCCTTTGTTCCTGGTAATAGGAGACTCTTATGAAACCACAAACTAACACAATAATCCCAGCAATATCTGGCCGCAGAGGGATACTGAGATGGGGGACAAAAAGGGGGCAGCACATGTGCAGATGTGTTATCAACACTGGGGAACTAAACTCTTTCTAATACTGCAGGCATTTCTTGTGGTACATGAAGAGTGGGCTGTTAAACTTTGCAATCAAAAAAAAAAGCTTTTAAAATTCATTCACAGAGTTTAATCCCACAGGGATGATTCTTCTATGTAGTCTTCCCATTTTCCTGTTGTGTTCTAAAATTAATTCCTTTTTCCTCCTTCTTCTTTTTTAATGCTCCATGCAATAAAACTTGGAGGTCTGTCATTACTTTTGAGTCTATTGCTTTATGTGAATGCAATATCTAAAATGTCTGAGAAGAGCCAGGAGAGACATAAACCAAAGTGAACCGGACTGTGCAGAAAGGCTTCAATAAGCTGCAGGAGCTCACAGGGAGAGGCCAGTAAATACTGTGGGAGATGATGGGGCCAATGTGGCTGCAGGTCCAGCCTGTGGGAGGGAGGGTGGTGTACAGTGGTAGGTGAGCTGGTTGTGGGAAGTCCCGTAGGAGCTGGAGGTGCTCTTGCCAAAGTTAATTTTTATCTCCCAACTACCCTGAGAAGCAAACACCAGGACTTACACAGTTCCCACATTGCCCAACATCTTCTCCATCCAAAGTGAAGCTTCTTGCCCCTCTTTCCAGGCTGGGGACAGGCTCAGTTCCACGTGCTGTCGCTGAGCAATGCAGCGCCATGTAGCTGGGGGGTCCCCCAGAGTGCTCTCCCTTGTCAGCAGGATGGGGAAGGGCTCAGTGTGATCCTGCCTTGGCAAGGACACACGACAGAGCACGCTTCAGCTCTGTCCACATTGTTGTCCCATTGGGCAGGCAAGATAACAAAAATGAAATTACCCGTCTCCAGTCCTCTAGCAGCTTTTTGTCGTATCCACCAAGAGCCCTCAGCTATCCTGAGCCCCATCAGGGGCTGCAAAGCAGCAGAGCTTGCAAGGGACAGCAGCTTCTGTAGGGCCTTGGCTGGGACAGATGCGATGCAGAAGCTCTCCGTCCTTCCCCCAAACCAGGCAGACCTGAGTTTTCATCCTTCCAGCCTCCCCCAGTGCTTCCCACCAGGGTGCTGGCTTCCGACTGTAGAATGCCTCCCTCTGTTACTCATTTTCCTTGGTTTTTTCATTTTGCTCATTTTTTCGTTTTTGGGTTTTGGCATTGTCCTCTGTGGCGTAGGGAATGGAAGTAGATGTCAAATCTGTTGCACTTTCTGGTAAATTGAATTCCTGCTTTCTGGTGGGCCCTGCTGGCTTGTTGGGAGTGCTGGGAGTGACAAAGTGTTTGCAGGAGCACAGCCCATGGAGGAGGACTTCTGTCCATCCCAGCGGTTCAGAACCCTGTGAAAAGGAGGCTGAACTGTAACTCAAGATGTTAAACATGTAATAATGTCAAGGACCTGGTAAACCCATAGGAAAAGCAAACTCCCCCAAGGAATCTCTGTGGAGCTGGAGATGTGAAGTGAAAAACTTTCCATCTCTAGTATTTTCCAGCTTTCCCTTTTTTTTATCCCTAGGATTATTTGCATGAAACCAGATCACTGCTTTTCAGGAATCTATTTGCGTGTCTCAAATCCTGTCTTTGACCTATGGGATGGCTTTACTGGGCAGGTGATGGTCCCCTGGAGTGCACAGCTTAGGAGCGGATCCACGTTCAGAGGGGACCTCGGAAGTGTGGCCAGGGACCACCTGTAGCACCACATAGCATGTGGTCTCTCATCCCAGCCCTGGGAAGCATGCAGCCAGTCCCACTATAGAGACACTTATTTTCGTAGAGAGTTTTAACACCAGCTTCTGAATCCATCTCCTCACCAGTATCTTTGGGATTTAAAAGTGAAAGCCAAAATAAAGAAAATCTGATCCATAAACAGGTCTGATGATGAAAAGATTTTTCCCGTTGCTTCCCATGGGGACAGCTTTGCCTCACCATTAGACCCATATAATGCAACAAAAATACTCCCCAAGACAGTTTATCTGCTCCTCCATTCGTCTCAAGCATGGAGACAGAAATCTGGAGTAGAAAATCATTCTGGGTGGACTTCAGGGCCAGTGTGGACTCTTCCCCGCTCCCAGGACCATCTCTGCCCCCTTGGTCCCTACACCTGCACACCTGCAAGTTTTCTCATTTACCCCCTTTGCTTCTTTTCCCCTATGTAGCTGGTTGTCACCAGCTTTCCTCCTCTTGCCAGCACATGCAAAGAGGATGTGACAATTTTATTGAGTTTTATACCCTTCATGGCTTGGCGGGGGGTCTCAAGGTCTGGTGCTATTTAATTACCTCCCACTGTCCGTTACAGGGGAATTCTGTCCCCAGCTCTTGGGACGTGATGGTGTTATGCCTGGGTGAGCAGCAATTGCCTTCATCTACAAATGGTTTTTACAAAATCACTAAATAATGTATTCAGAAAACATGCTGGAAATTAATGGAATAGATTATTTGCAAACATGTTCACTGAATTATCAGGCTTGTTCTTTATCTGTAAAATAATGTACTTTAAAAAAAAATGAAGTTTATTGAATAAGTTATTTATAGACTCTTCTCCAGCTGAGAGTTGCAGGAACACTGAGAGCGCACACACGACCTGGCTGCTTCCCAGTGGCTGGGGGCAGTCGCTCCTCCTCCAGACAGATGCACGGGCCAGGATTTTTCTTGCATTTTGCTGGACCATTTTGCTCATCCCTGACCTTGGGAGAGTGAGTTTGGAGAGGAACACATACTGGCCCTCCCCTGCTCCCAATGGGAATAGTCAGAACAGTTGCTTTGGTTCGTGCATTGCCCTCTTCTAAGACTCAATGCTGCTCCTGGTGAAGAGGCAAAATCACTGTAAAAAAGTCAGTGGAGGGGAATTAAGCTGTTTTGTGTAGCGTTGTCACATCGTGGTGCCTGGCTCTAGCAAGCAGCGAGGGATCATTTGGGGGTGGATGGTTTAGACCTGCTGCCTGGTGAGTGCCCACGGCAGCACATCGCCCTGCAGTGAAGGGAGCAGGACGGGTGGGAACCCACCTTGGAGGAACCGTGGCTTATGGGAGGAGAGAAGTCTGAGCTCCTTGTGCCTGGGAGCAGTCCTGCCACCAGTCTCGCTTGCTTCTGCAGTTCTTGTGCCATGTCCATCCCATCGAGTTTTTCCAAAGCACCTCCAATGCAAGCAGCAGGGTTTATCCCTCCCTCAAGTCAGAGGGACACTGTGTGACACTGGTGTGCGGGGCGGTGTCACCTGTCCACTGGTGATGAGGCAGCTCAGGAGCATGAAGGAAGCCAAGGTCAGCCCTGGGGTCTCCACAGTGCAGGTGTCGCAGATGCGTGATTCAGATCACCTAAAGAACCACTGTCAAAGGTATTAGCAAAAGTGATTTTAATAGGAATTTGTAAAAGCGTGACTTAACAAAGTCTGATGGCAAGGTTCACTCTATTACTTACTACACGGAAGAAACATGCAAAGGAAAATCAAGTTAGAATCGAGCTGAAATGATTTATGCAGAGACTGGAGACACAAAAGAGTAAGGGAGACCCTCCCATTGTGTCATGAGGTTCAGAGTGGATCCACTTGCTTTCTAAACTCCTGATGGAGCTTAGGTGCGGGTAGGTCCAAACTTAGTCTCAGACTTGGACAACGGTTTATGCCTAATGGAAGAAACACAAAGAGTAAGGAACATCTCCCATTGAATCGCAAGGTTCAGAGTGGACCCCCTTGCTTTCTAAACTCCTTCTCAGAGAGGAGTCTCGGTGCAGCTAGATCCGGACTTAGTCCCAGACTTGGTCAACAGTTTTCTGTCTAATGGATTAACTACATGGATTTCGTTAGTATTAATTGAGCGTGCTATCAGTCCCTTACTGAGGATGAGGTCTCTCTGCCATGGGTAAAGAAGGATCTCTTAGCTTCATGTGAGGAATCTCAAGCCTTGAGAGGCATCCTTGCTCAAGGGGAGAGTCGCCTGGCATGCCGTCCAGTTGCAATTTAGAGAGAACTCGGATTAGGATCATCCAAAGATCTGTCATTAGTAAAAGGTCTCTTTGCCTCGAGGAGGAACCTTGAGAAGCATCCCAGCTCAAGGGGAGATCACCACCATGCAGCCACACTGCCTAGCAGGGAGAGCTCGGAGGCAGCTCACTTAGACTGTCATATTTATGGGATAAAGTGGTCGGCTCATAGTCAAATTGCACACAGGGGGAAAGGTATGCACAAGACTCCTTGTACCCACAATTTTCTTTGTTCCTTGGTGAATGAGTCTTGGAAAAACCACCCGCTGTTCGTGTGTTAATTGCGTGATCGGTGGTGCAAGCTCATATGCATCGATGTTCACTGGGTCACTCTGTTTCTTTGTGGGTTTCCAAGAGGAGTTCTTGGCCCAGCTACAGCTCATGCCTTCACCTCCTTTGGAGCCTGCACCAAACTACTGCAAGGTTGGTTAAGGGGGTCGAGTGCCTCCATCACAGCAGGCGAGGCAGGGCTGCGGGGCTGCAGGAGGTCAGCTGTAGGAAACGGCCCATGTGCAGTCCAGGTCCCCTTCTCAGCTGTGTTGTTTCTCCATCATCACACAGCTGGTGGGATTCAGGACTCAGGAAGGGCCAAGACGTTACAATACTTTGGTCTTCTCCTTAAGAAGCAACATCCCAGCTAAGGGTGCAGGTCTGCAGCTGTGCTGAGATGGAGGACAGGTCTGGAGGTCCAGCTAGCTTGTCTTTTAACATCTCGAGATGCTCTAAAACCATAACTTTTTGCAATCTGTGTAATAACTCCAATAACTCGAGAGAGGGAAGCACAATTGAAGCAGGACTCCTACCTGCTCAGCACTCCCTGAGGGTGCTAGTTACTGGATTTGGGACCCTTGTGGACATCTCTGCTGTACAAGTCCACAATAATGATCTTAATGTCAGATGACCATGGTGCGGGGTTGTATCATAGGAAAGTAACAAGATTCAGTTCATGCCGTACCGAGTTGGACTGTTCCTTTTGGCCGTGCCCTTCCAGCGCCTGGAGCAATGAGAATATTAGTGAGAAATATTTCCTGTTTGCCAAGCAGGCTCTATCCTGTTTCACACTGCCGTTCTCACCCAGAAGTTACAGTGCTTTATCTTCGTGATGAAGTGTTAATTGTGTTTGGAGGATCCTTTCCCCCATAATAGCAGGATATCATAACACAAGATCACAGCCTGTCAAAAGTGCTGAATTCAGCTTGTCAGGCAGGTGCTTTCCGAAACCTCGGTCCTGCCTTCCGCTGCCTGCCAGGCGCCCGGGGGCTGCAAGCTGCAGGGAACTTCTCTTCGAGGGGAAAAAACATGCAGAGGTGGTCAAGGCTGGAAAAGACATGGAGCAATTTATGTAGTAACAGAAGCACATCAAAAAAAAAACTCCCCAAGTGAGGAGACAGGGATAAACACAACTGGGAGAAGCCCTGGGAGCCCTGTCTGGGGTCAGCTGTATGGCTTTATGGTGAAGCTTCATGTTTGAAAACATTGCATTTGAAACTGCCAATATCAATTAGGAAGGTCGGGATTTCAAATTACGCAGCGTTTAAAGCAGACTGTAAAACTTTCTTTTCTCATATATGTCTGCTCAAATCCTGTTTTAAGTCGTCAGGCTGAGCTAGCTTGTCTGCACATGGCTTGAAATAACTGACTGAGGAGCTCTCGGTACTGCTAATGTATTTAGTAATTCTTGGAATATTGGGGAGGCTCTGGAGGACTAGAAAAGAGCTAATGTGCAAATATTTAAAAAGGGAAACAGAACAGCCCAGGTAATTACAGACCTGTCAGTCTGTCATCAATCCTCAGCAAAATAATGGAGTGGCAGATCCAGGCCTCAATTAATAAAGAATTAAGGGAAGGTAATATAATTAATGCCAATCAACATAGGCTGATGGAAAACAAATCTTGTCAAACTAACTTGATATCTTTTTTGATGAGATTACAGGTTTGGGTGATAAGGGTAACAGTGTTAACATAATACACTTAGACATCTGCAAGACATTTGACTTGGAAGCACAAAGGATATTGAGAAAGTTGAACAATACAAAATCAGTGTTACACAAGTTTGGTGGATCCGCTTGTCACTCTGTCTTCCTGGGGTTTGTCATATTTTTACCAAAGAAAGCATTAAATAATTGCCAATGAAGTTTGTAGGTGATGCAGGGAGCAGGGAAGTGGCAGAAGATAGAGATGCAGAGCTTCTAGCATGGCCTGGTAAACCGATGACCAATAATAAATACCTGTTTGGAGAACCAATACTGTCCTACCCGCAGGAGCAAAAAAAATCTTTGAAGACTCTTCTCCTTAGAGATGGTGGCTCTGAAAAAGGGACGTGAGATGCGGGGAACAGCTATGCTTTGGGGTGGGTAGACACTTGGGGCAAAGAACATGGCATTGAGTGGGTATATCACATCCCCTGTCATGCACCAGCCTCCAGGAAAGTTGAGTGATACAATGGGTTGCTAAAAACTACACTGAGAGCAATGGGGGCGGAACTTTCAAAAACTGGGAAACACCTTTAGCAAAAGCTGCCTTGTTAGTCTAGTTAGAGGATCTGCCAGTCAAGCTGGCCCTGCCCAGTCGGAACTTCTGTGTGCTATAGATGGGGATAAAGTCCCTGTAGTGCACATGAAAAATACGCTGGGGAAGACAGTCTGGGCTATTCCTGCCTTGGGTAAAGGTAAACCTATTCGTGAGATTGCTTTTGCTCAAGGACCTGGGTGCGCTTGGTGGGTAATGCAGAAGGATGGGGAAGTTCAATGTGTACTTCAAGGGGATTTGATTTTGGGTGAAAACAGCTGATGAACTGAATTGTATGCTGTTAATTGCTAAATAACTCTGTCATTGTATGTCACCATCGCGATGGTTGCTACATATTGTACTAATGGCATCGTGTTAAGAATCACGCAGGTTAATGGAAAATAAACTTTGATGGAGCCAGGACTGGTTTCAACAGCTGATGGAGAAATCCAAAAAGCAATGAGTAACCATGAGCAGGGTGGGAAACTTGGAGAGAGCAGAGAGGACCTCTCTGCGTCTTTGGCCAAAGCAGGAGGGGTCTGATTCTGATCCTCAAGTGCTTTGGTGAAGGACTATCTGGTGAGAGCCCTCCAGTCTGGCAAGCGATGGGATTCAGAGCTCCGGGGGCTGGCAGCAGAGGCTGGCCACGCAGGCTGCACACAGGGCTTGCTGCAGGGATCACCCGTTGGGCGATTTAGCAAGTGAATCCATCCTGACGGGCAGCTTTTGAAGCACACCTGGCAGGGAGGGTTTGGGGCAGGAGGCAGCGCCTGCCCTCCTCCGCTGCCTCCTTGCAGCCACCCCTTCTCTGTCCCGCTCTGACCCCTCCACCTGCAGTTCCCGTGCCGTGCCCAGCGGGCTCACAGCCGTGTTGTAGACCCCCTGTGTCACAACCACCGGGACAAAAGCAAGAAGGGTCATGAAACCAAGGGCCTGGGAAAGCTGCGCCTTCAAATCTGCCCTAGGGCACGTCTGTCTCAGAAATACTCTTTAAATTGTGAGTGAGGATTCTTTCTCTCTGCTGCCTGGCTCTGAAGTCAGAGATGCTCATTTGGATCATGTTTGCAAACTTGAGTCTGTAAAACCTTTTTTTCACTCCGTTTGATGAAGAAAACCTGCAATTTCAGTATAGTTCCAAAAAATTTCCATGTGCCCAAACCCCCTAAGCTGGCACCACCCATTCCCATGGGCTCCTGTGCTGCTGCTGCGGTGCCAGTAAAGCCACCCCATGGCAGCCTGGAGGGGGTTACGGATCCCCAGGAGCTGGCAGGGGGGTGCTTGGTCCCCCTGGGGACCAGGAGCATCTGGGCAGGAGGCTTGTCCCAGGGAGTGACAACCATGGCTGGGAACCCCACTGCATATAGAAAGCCTCTGCCATATGATAAATGGTCCCCACCCCTACAAAAATAAATTGCTTCCTTTTTAAATCCTTTCCTACTGTTCCCCTCATATTCGTAATAGGATGATCAGTGGAACCAAAGATGTGGCTGTTACTTTAAAGGATAAATTAGTTTGACTCTTAACTCAATAATTAAAACTGTTATGGCTATGAGCCTGCAGGGATAATGTACTATTATTATAGTCATTTGTTTCAATTAAATGCTTACTGATTTTACAATAGCAGCTGGGCACCTGTGTGAGATAGCTATTACTCTGAACAAGACATCTCAAATTCCAGCAGAAATTTGTCACTGCACTAAAGCATTTTACATAGACCATGAAAGTTTATTAGGAGCAGTTACAAATTGGGAAGAGGAGGGGTGGTAATTGGGGATATATTTTCTTATCAGCTTTTCTCTCTCCTGCTCTCGCTCTCTTTTTAAGTAAATCATCTTTAAGCATTTCAGCTATGGTGATGCGTTTACATTTAAACTTCAATACAGAAAAAGCCTGCTGGGAAAACTTCGCTTCAAAGCTGTTCAGCCAATAATTTCTCTCCCTGGTTGATTGTGATTGTAATGGCTTGTTCTCAGGAACAAACCTAAGGAGAGGTAAAGCTGTGCCACCGATGAGCCTTGTGGCCTCCGCTGGAATAGCTCTTCCTCTCACCTGGGGAGGAAGACCCCGGCTGGGGAAGGCTCCAGCAGCTCTGCTGAGCCACCCGTGTGAACTCGCCCCATGAAAGGTGACATTCATAGGATCACAGAATGGTTTGAGTTGGAAGGGACCTCTAGAGGTCATTTAGTCCAACCCCCTGCAGTGAGCAGGGACAGCTTCAGCCAGATCAGGTTGCTCAGAGCCCCGTCCAACCTGACCTTGAATGTTTCCAGGGATGGGGCATCTACCATCTCTCGGGGCAGCCTGGGCTGGTGTTTCACCACCCTCATCGTAAAAAAATTTTTTCTTGTAGCTAGTCTAAATCTGCCCTCCTTTAGTTTGAAACCATTACCCCTTGTCCTATCGCAACAGGCCCTGCTAGAAAGATTGCCCCCACCTTTCCTGCAGCCCCCTTTCAGCACTGGCAGGCCTCTGTAAGGTCTCCCCAAAGCCTTCTCCAGGCTGAACAACCCCAGCTCTCTCAGCCTGTCCTCACAGGGGAGGTGCTTCAGCCCCCTGAGCATCTTCATGACCCTCCTCTGGACTCACTCCAGGACAGGTCCATGTCCTTCTTATGCTGGGGACCCCAGAGCTGGACGCTGCACTGCAGGTGGGGTCTCACCAGAGTGGAGTAGAGGGGCAGAATCACCTCCCTGGACCTGCTGGCCACGCTGCTTTTGATGAAGCCCAGGATGCGATTGGCTTTCTGGGCTGCGAGCGCACATTGCCGGCGTATGTCCAGCTTTTCATCCACCAGCACTCCCAAGTCCTTCTCCACAGGGAAGCCTGGTGGTCCCCACATGCTGATCTCCCCAGCATGTGGGGCAATGCTTCTGGTCTTGGCTATCGTCTTTTGCACGTCCCACTTTGCATGGCTCCACTTTAGCTCAGGGAGCTGCGGTGTAGCGGGGGTCAGCCAAAGCTGTATGGCAAGCTCCAGCCAAATTTCTTCCTTTCCTGCTGGGTAACATCTGCAAGCGCTTCGGCACAGATCCCGCCTGGGATCACAGCCCAGCCGGCGGCTGGCGGGGCTGGAGAAGCTTGGAGCATCACTGCTCCACATATGCAGCAAGGGCAAAACATGCCATGGGGGAATAACACAGAACCTCTGAATTTGTACTTCGGCCACCAAAACATGGTGACATCTTCAAGGCGTGGCTGAGACAAAGGAAAGTGGGAGGAGGAGGAGGAGGAGAAAAATCCCATGCGAAGCAAAGGCAGAAGGTGGTTATGGGGGTGGGACCTGCCTCAAGGCTTCGGTTGGGAATGAGGATTTTGCAGGACAGTATGTTCAATGGCAGCAACTGTCGTGCCTGAGCCTGGGACCTGAGCCCCACGCCTGCTGGCTAGTGCTGTAGCCCTTATTGCTGGAAAGAACTGCCTTCTACACATGAATTTCGGGGGTCAGTTAAGTTGAAACTCAGCTTGATAGATTTCAAAATATTATCTTTGCTAGCAGAGTGCCCAGGTCCCCAGCCAGGCTGTTGCTCACGGTGTTTTGTCACTTATGCTGGATTACCCTTCTCCCCAGAAACAAGGAGCGCAGAGCATGTGCCGTTTGTCAGCCTGTTTTTCTCTCCTCCTTAGGATTAGCTGGAGTGTTTATAGGCCTGATATGCATATTCATTAAAAAATTTTGAAATATTGTGAAAAAAAAGAAGCTGTCTTTGAGTTAGCACAGCCTTTGGGAATCTGCTAAGTAAGATGCACTTAATTACTTTAGCTATGACTACATCACATTTCACTCATGTTTCCTCTGAGATGCAGAGCATCTTTTCGGCGGAGGCTGCAGACACGTCCCGAGCCTTTTGCAGCACCTTGCGGTGAGCTTGCTGTGCGGAATGCCTGGGACAGAGGCAGGATCTCACCTGGCTCTCGGAGCCACTCCTCGTGGTGACGGAGCTAATCACGTTTGCAGGGCGGTTATTTAATTACGTGCGTGCTTCCGTCAGGCTCTGCGGGGATACTGAATGCTTTGTGGAGGGGAAGGGCACAGGTGCAGCCCCAGTGAGGGGTTGCAACCCACAGGACCAGTGTGCTGGGGTGGTTTGCTTTCACAGAGGGAACGTTGCATTTGTTACCTTCTTTCACTTTGTTTTGCCATCATCACAATTTCATTCATCATTTACGTGCCTAATTAGGCCATTTGCTGCAGCATTGGAGCATCTCTGAGTCCTGCTCCTGGGTCTCTCTTTCCTTGGGTCTTTCTTGGAGGGGATATCATCTGCTTTGGGTGGACGACTGAGGCCCCTGATGTAGCTCAGTGTCTGCAGGGTCTCGCAGAGGAAAGCAGGACTAACACTTTGCCCAGCTTAAGCGAAGGCCCTCATCGCCCACAGAAGCAGCGCTGGGGCTGCACGTGAGCCACTTGCCTTCATTTTCACCCCAAACATTTTACATCTGGAGAATACAAATGGCTCTTCCACCACTCAGCATCTCCAGTCCTGAGGACTTTGGGAGCCATGGGCAGGGGCTATGGGGATGTGGCAGCCTGGCGTATTGCTTCCAAAACTGCTTTTTTTAAAAAAAAAAAAAAAAAAAAAGAAAGTGGAGAGAAATTTAGTGAGAGGCAAATGGTGGGGCCAGATCCTGCCCCTCCAGATGACAGTCAGCAGGCTGCGTGCGAGGAGCGTAGTTGTACATGTCCTTCTGCAAAACCTCCTGGCCAGGGGAAGAAGCGGTGGAGATGTGGGAGACTGGGAGATGGGATCAGAACCAGCAATATTCAGCAAAGGTATTAAGTGAAACCACCAGTTTTTAATGACGTAAAGAAATAGGCATCTGCCTGGGAGGAGGCCTCTGGGCTAAGATATCCTGGGGAGGGGGATGTCCCAGGAAGAATGCAGTGTCTCCACTTTTTAAGAGAGGGCTGTGGTTGGGTTGCTGTCGGCAGGAGGCTTGTGCATGGATTCTCTGAGCCAGGGCTCAGGTTTCTGTTTTTTCCTGCAAATTTTCATAAGCATTTGCAGCACGTGTCCCATATCCATAATTGCACTCCTGGACTTGTTCTGCTCTGATGCATAAATAACATGCACTGTAAAGAAAAAGTGTATGATTACATATTTAATGGATAAACGGAGCTGTTGTGGTCTATTGGCCACATAATAAAAGTTTCAAAAAGATTGTCTTAATACAGTATTTACCCAGGAGACTGCCATGGCTGTAAATGTGAATGAGCTACTTTAAATTTTAAAAATTTTTAAGCCACGTTTCATAGCCTTCCCCATTTCTAGAACACCCATCTTCTAAACTTTTTCTTCATTTAAATTTAAAATAAGGACAATAAATTATTCTTTTCCTTAGCAGCTGGCAGATCTTCTCCAACATGAAAGGTCTGGATTAAACTGACAAAATCCAGACAAATGTACCTTTTTCACTGCCGCTCGTGCAGCAGATGGGTGCTGACCTGTCCCCCCACCTTGCAGGCTCCCCGTCACTGCCTGTCTCACCCCTGACCGTTCCCATCATGTTTTCAAATTCAACTGCAAATGCAAAAATTGCCCCCGGGATGCCTCCTGTGCTGCCCAAGCCCATTGTCCATCCCCATCTTGCTTGGCTGCAGCATGCACATCCTCAGTGTCTTTTTGGCCAGGATTTCCCATGCAGCAGCCCATGGCAAGGAGGGGCCAGACCTCTGCAATAAGGCAGGGTTTAAGGGCACACAAAACTTGCCTTAGTTCAAGCAGCAGTGAGTTTCCTCGGCTTCGCAACACAGCAAAGCCAGCCCTGCTGCCTCTGTAAGCTGGTGTTCCCTTGCAACCACCAAAGCTGAGGACAGCAATTCTGTGTGGCCCCTAAGTCAGCCTCGGTCAGCCTCCTCACGCTGTTGAAATGCAAGACGCTATTTTCTTCTTGCGAGTTCAATCCCTGCACTTCATAATTAATACAGAAAAAGGGCAGATCTAGGAAAATCTGTTCCCCTGACACACACTCCTCTACTGATGGAGAATCTGAAAGAGAGCAGAACATGCTGTCGGGTGTTGTGTAAAGCTCTTGATTCCTGACCTGCAACAGTAAATCTGGGTTTGCGTTTGGATTTATTTCCTCGGAAGCCTACTGAGCCCTTGCAGGTCTTCCCTGGGTTTCTTTCTGTATGTGCTGCTAATGGAGTTGGCAAGCCTCCCCTGGTAATGAGAGATTGCACCTCAGCGGGCTTATCGGAAATGAAGGTTGTTAATAAATAAAGCCTGAGTCTTTAAACTCATGTTAACATTAATCAGATTAATATAAAAGGGAAAAGGTCTGGACAACGTTTCAGGCAGGGTTTGCTCTCCCTCCTGCTGGCTTCCTTCATGGCTGGATGAGGCTGTGGGGCAGGGGGCAGCTTGACTCTGCCTGCGGGGACCTGCTGCTGGGGGGGGTGGCCGGGCAGGGGTGGGTCCTGGGGTGAAAGTGGGGTTTTCGGGGAAAATGGTGCAAACTGGAAATGGGATCTTGGCTCAGCAGACAGCAGGGCAGCCCCAAAACCTTCCATGCATCTACAACGTGGCTGGGTTTGTCCCCATCTCCTCTCATCTTCCCTCCTTGGCCAGGACAGGGGGTTGTAGCTGCTCCCACCTGACCCAACTGCTTGAACTTTGGTTTATGCCATGACACGGGGGGCTATACGCTCCGCAAGATACTTTTATTTTGTCTAATGTAGCATTCGACATCTTTTATTAGCCATATATATATGTTCCATTTTTCTCTCAAATCTTTCAAGAGCATGAGGCTCAGCAGCCTCAGGAGGCAGCACTTGAGCCAGCGGCCTGTGCCACGTCCGTGTGTCCCTGCAGCCAGGTGTGATTAGTCGCCTTTCAGTCCCATCAGATGTCCCCTAGCTCTCACGTTATGAGAACAGATAAACAGGTATTAGG
This sequence comes from Leptosomus discolor, assembly GCF_034619465.1. Taxonomy (NCBI): domain Eukaryota; kingdom Metazoa; phylum Chordata; class Aves; order Leptosomiformes; family Leptosomidae; genus Leptosomus; species Leptosomus discolor. Next base: position 4,012,872 of record NC_141407.1, on the reverse strand, counting down.
AAACTCTTTGTTTGTGGGGACAACTCTATTACGTAGCCTCCTCCTTCATCTCTTATCTACCCGTGTGCACGCACATACATCAGTTCTAGTTCCTTTTCTTTGCCATTGTCTGGAACCTTTTTTCCCACTACATTCGTTTTGAGTGGGACTGGAACCGATTGCAATATTTAAAATTGGAAGAATCATCTCCAGGAGAAGTTGTAGTGAGATGGTGGCCACCAGCAGAGCTTGCTCCCCTGAGTTGGGGTCCATCTCAGGGCATGTTGTGGTACTCAGGGCTTCTGGGGCTTGGAGACTACAAACCTCTGGCTTGATGGTCGTGTCACAGCTTTGGGCAGACTGACATGGTGGGAGTGGGGACCTGGGGCTTCCTTGTGCTTACTACCTCTCGGTTTAACCCCAGGAGCCCTAGCAGCCCAACAGCTGTACAGAGGATGCAGGAGGGTTCGTTGTGGGACCTTCATAAACTCAGAGCAGCAGATGCTTTTTCACCTGTGCAGTTACTAGATGCCAACACCAAGTATTGCTCAGAAAGAGTGTGTTTGAGATCCACAGCCTGTAACCCTGCATCACTGATGTCCCAGGGCTGGACTGTCACCCATGGGCCCCAAATACCCTGGCACAGCACATGCCGGTGCTCAGTGATGGCTTCATGTGCGCAGCAGCAAGGCTTGCCGCCAGAAGTGCCCAGGACATTGCAACACCCTCCCTTCTCCCCGTGATTTGGCCAAAAATCGGTCATTTCAGAACTTTTCTTTCAGACCCCTGGTAGGTGCCAGACACCACTGGTCCCTGAGGCAGGCAGGGGCACCTCCTGGACATGCAGACCTATGTACAAAGACGATTTAGCACCTCTGTGTAGTCCCCATGGGCAGGGCGATGGCAGGAGCAGAGCCCTGGGTGCACAGTACTCAAGTTCTTGCTCTTGGCTTCTTTGGAAGGGGGCACGAGGAAGACTTTACCATCTGTGTAGAATAATTTTAAATCGGTCAATAAGCGTTTGTCTTAAAGTGATTTGACAGTATAAGAAATAAATGAATACATTTTTTAATTACAAAGTGATATTCTCCTAACTCAGATCCAGGAGATGGTCCACTCAGATGCCACGTCCTATGAGTCCAACCGTCAAGTGCCCCTGATCAATCGCCCCGGGATGTTAGCCGGCCCCATGAGCGCTCTCAGCCAGTCACAGCTGATTTCTCAGATGGGGATGCGGAGCGGTGTTACCCACGGTTCCCCATCACCCCCGGGAAGTAAGTCTGCTACACCATCTCCCTCCAGTTCTACTCAGGAAGAGGAGACAGAGTCACATTATAAGGTACGTGCAGTCACACCTGTTTCAACAGACAGCAAGAAAACAGCAGATAATGTTTTCCAGTGAGGGATAAATTGCACTAGATAAGAGCACAGACTTTTGGTCTTTCTTTTTTTTTTTTAATATGTATATATAGTGGGAGACTTTCCCAAGGCTGGGGAGTTTGTTTCCAACCTAGGGCGAGGTACAGCACGGCAGGCTAGCACACATGCTTAGGTTGTGCATGCAGCAAGTTTGGCAATGAGAGTTGGGCTTTTCTCTCCATGGTTTACCAGGTCCATCAAGCTGCAGAGTTTTCCTGATGAGGGCTTTAATGAGCAAAGCAGGTTCAGGGCTAAGGTTCTGCAAATGCTTGGGTGCAAAATTAGCTTTCTGGTGGCAAATAGAGGAGACTAAAACAGGGAAGGAAAATAACACAGGGTGAGATTTAACTGAGCTCACCAGACATGGCTTGCTAAGATAAAAAAAAAAAAAAAACAACAAACAAACAGAAATTAAAAGAGGAAGAGTCTTCTGCCTTTTATTTCACCTGGACAGTATTTTAGGTAGTCATCAATATTTTAATGGCACAGAGTCTGCCTCTACAGCCAACAGAACTGCAGCTGAGCATGGCATCAGGAAACCCAAGGATTTCCTAGGACTTGGGGGACAGCTTGGTTGTTGCCCGTCTTTCTCAAAATGCACCAGCAAAACAAACAACACAAGCTGCGTTCCATGACTCTTCCATCTGTTATTTACTGAGGGCGAATTGCAGCAATCACAAGGTTGCTGCCTCAACACCCGCTGGGTCTCCGTGCCTGCAGGTCAATCACTGGGCTCTGTGGAGGACTTTGATTAAAGCCTTTTGTGGAAAACCTTCTCCTGGAAGGTGCTGATCCAAGGATGACACCAGGAGCACTGGTATTGTAACCTTGTCCTGCAAAAACAGGCCGTTGTGACAGGATTTGAATGTATAACCAGAGCAGCAAATAGTGCAGAGACTGGAAAATTAGGAAAATGCTAGGACTGAGAAAAAACCTTTCCCTTTCGCTGGAAATCCAGGCAAATGTATTCCCATCAGTCCTGTAGTTTTTCATCCGTTGGCAGCTTTCACTTGAGATCAGGACATTTCAGAGTGCACACGTGGATGTGAAAACACCTTCAGTGGAATAGAACTGTGAAAAGAAGGGATACACGTGATTGAAAATAGATGGAATTTCTCAAACTCTGCAATTCCATGTTTGGGGGACGTTATGGGATAGGTTGTGCCACTGGACCCCATAGTCTGGCACCTCCCAGAGCCCGTGTCACACAGCTCCAGGCAATTACCTGGGAGCTGAAATCTTTCATGTCAGTGGAAAATGAGTTTCAGCTTAGTTACACACCAGGTTCTCTCTCTCTGCCTCTTTCGGCATCATCCATCTTTCTTCCCAGCCATCCGGGGCCACAGAAGTCACTGGGGAGGACACGGCTTTGGGTTGGATCTTCTGTTCTCATTGAGCCAGTGATGCCTATGGGGGTAGGAAGAATTTGGAGATGTCCAAATTATGACAACTTGCAGAGATTTGAATTTTTCCTAATCCTAAAGGCATGCACCTTCATTTTTCTGCCCTGTAAACTACCCATCAAGACAGGTGGAACAGGAGTGATGTATTTGATGGAGGAAGGAGACCACAAGTGTAAAGAAAGCAGCAGAACCGCATTGTGGCCTGCAGGTTTCTGTTTGCTTTCTCTATCTGCACAGCTGCTGTGTTCACCCATCGGTCATTTTTCGTATGGCCATTAAGGGCCTTTCTGCAACAAGTCATCAAAGCAACGTCTGACAAACAGAAATTAATCTTGTGACCCAGAAGGTCACACATTAAAGAAATGGGTCCGATGCCAGCAGGTAGTTCAAGTCCAGCGGGTCCTCTGAGCCAGGGAGCTTGTGATTTGAGGAGGTCTCCCAGCCTCACTGATGCCTTTACCTGCTTCATTGCTTTGGGGGGGTGTACACATGCGTAGTTAGATTCCAGTTGGATTAGCGATCTCTCTCCATAGTTGTCAATAATCACCGTGTCTATGAGGTCCCTGCTCTTCATGTGTTCCACGTCTATGAAGGCACCAAGTCACCAGTTTATGGGATCGCATCTGTCACCAGTGAATTGCCCCAGTCCACACTGGGTGTTAAACATACCTTCTGCTGCCTCTCCGGAGCAGGTCCATGCAGGGGCCGGTGGCCATGCGCTTCATCCTGCTGCACGAGCCTTCACTGTTGCTTTGACCGTGGCTCACCCTTTGGGGATGCAGTTGCTGTGGGGCACCGAGGTGCTGGCTCACTGGGGCTTGCCTTTACCCGTGAACATGGCTTAGGTTGTTCAAGCAGCTTCTGCAGTCCAGGGCTGGGCTGTTGTCTCCTGTCGTGCTGCATCACACCTGGTAAACCCCAGGAAAACCAGGCAAGGTCCTGATCCGCTCCGCTCCCTCCTGGGAAGTGACAGCTCCAGGCAGCCTTGCAGGCAGCATCTGTTTTCCATAAATACCGTTTGCTCCTTGGTGCTGCCTGAGCAGGACCGATCGTAAAACCGTCGTCGTGGCTGTGGTTGCATTGCGCCGGTTCCCGGCTCCTTCGCTTGGCCAACGGCTGTGAGGAGAGCAGGTCCCCGCGCAGCACTTAAGTGAATCAAACAGGATTACAGTTAGTTAAAATGCCATCTCACTTGCTAATGGGCTGAAGCCCTGTCATGCATTTTTTTTGTCCTAATAAGCTGGCCTTTCACCTCCAGGCCTCCCATTCAAGCCCAATTGGGCAATTTTAAATTAAATGCTTTTTTTTTTGGTCCATCTGCTCATTCACTAATGGTCACTGTCTGTTTGACAAATGTCACTGCGCCAATACTGAACTTAATGACCAGTCAAGAGCTGCTAAGCGGAGAACAGAAGCGCTGCTGCCCTTTCCTACCCATGCCTGGCCTGTGCCAGCTGAAGTGGAGCCTCTTAAATCCCGGCACTTCCAAGCACGCGATCGAATCAGCAAATCCATCGGGAGAAAAGGCCTTTTGCCCCCAGCGCTCACCGGGAGGCACAGTTTTCACAACGGCTTCGTGTTTAGAACTGTGTCAATTGATTTTTTTTTTTCTATTATTATTTTTTAGACCTCAGAGTGACAGACGGGGCAACTTTCTGAGTAATATAATTACCCCGTGCACCTGGTAGAGCAGGGACTGCCAAAGTCTGGCAGTGGCTGAGTGCTTGGTACTTGAGCACAGTGGGTCTGCAGGCTGAGGTGCTGGCACCCTGTTTGCCCTCGAGGATGCAGAGATCCAGACTGCAGCAGCCAACTGGCAGCAAACAGTTTTCTTCTCTGCCGTGTTTAACCTGTGATGTATTTAGCTATAAAATAAGGATAATGGTGCTTCCCTGTAGTGAGAGCTTTCACTGACCACAGTTAATGCATTGAGAGCTTTGATGTACGTCCAAGTGCGTTCCAGGGGTCTTTTCCTTTGAGCACTGTCACGCAGAGGCTTCTGCGGTCCCTTATATTCAACACGCTGCCCAGGGCATCCCAGCGGAGGCTCGGCCGTGGGATCTTCTTTCTGTGCTCCCTTCACTGGAAGCATCGCTGTTTCCAGCCTCGCTGTTTTACCTCCCAGCCTGGTGGCAGAGTCTCGTGCTGAGCAGCCACAAAGCCCGACTACCTTTGCCAGTGTGCTGCTTCCTTTGGTTCAGCCACCCACTGGGCACCGCGTGTGGGTGCAGCCAGGCCCAGTCATCTGGCTGTGCCCGGACTGGTTGTAAAAGGCCAGCAGTGCCTACAAAGAATTTCATACATAAGATTAAAATAGTTCAATTCCTGGATATTTTTCCTGGATAGGGCAACATACCTGTTAGCAAGGTGAAACAAATTTCATCTGGCCCCAGTGTGATGGCTGCTGGATGCTGGTGCTGCTTGGTTGGTGCTCCCGCCTAGGGCGTGGGGAGGCTGAGCTGCCGGCACGTGCGTGGGCAAGGAAAGTCAGAAGCAGCTTGCAAATAGGGATTATTGGGCTGGAAGTGAGAAAGCGTGTGGAAGCTGAGTTTGGAAAAATTCATGGACTGCTAAAGGGACCTGGCTGGGAAGCAAGGCATTTGGAGAGGTCCCAGAAGAAGATCAAGATGTGAGTGAGCTTGTGATGCCGGGGAGGAGGAAGGGGAAGGGGAGTGACTGAGGATGAGTGTCTGGAAAGCCCCAGCTTTGGAGCAGGGACCACTGGAGCAGCAAGGGATGAACCCAAGCTGTGAACTGGGCTGTGAGGAGGCACCCAAGCCAGACTCAGGCACACACCAGCAGTTTGGGTAATGATCCTAGAGGCTCCTGGGGGACAGAGAAACCCCCAGGGCTGCTGACCTCCCTGCCATGCTGGGAACCCTCCTCTGCCCATGCCTTCTCTTCGTCCCTTTTGCTAATAAGCTGTAGCAGGGACTCGTATCAGACTACTCCCAGCTGACTGCTAACGTTCACCTCTTGGTTTTGCAGGTTACTGGAGAGAAAAGACCATCAACAGACCTAGGCAAAAAGCCCAAAAGCCAAAAGAAGAAGAAAAAGAAGGATCCCAATGAGCCCCAGAAGCCCGTGTCAGCCTACGCCCTGTTTTTCAGAGACACGCAAGCAGCCATCAAAGGGCAAAACCCCAATGCTACCTTCGGAGACGTATCAAAAATTGTTGCATCAATGTGGGACAGTTTGGGAGAAGAACAAAAACAGGTGAGTTACTGTACTCTTTTTTTTTTTTCTTTTAACTGTTGAAACATGTTTTTCCGTGGTACAGAGCATCAGAGTTTCCCCAAGCACATTAGGAGCGTGGCCAGGGGCTTAAACAGGCTGCAGTGTATGCACAGAAACGGAGGCTATTTTCAGGAGCGGTGCTGAAGTGTCGGCTGCCACTCAAAGTGGTGCTCGAGTGGTTTGCATGCCATGCTCCCAGCCCCAGACTGGTGTGGCAGTGATGTGACCTGGCCCTTGGACCCCTCCTTGGGGTGCCCTGCACCCAGGTCTTTGCCATCCACATGCCCCGAGGAGGGAGGGTCTGAGCCAGGGCAGGGCAGGGCTGAGATGGGGCTACAGAAGGATGCACTACGTTTGTTTTGCCTCTGCACCTTTTTTAGAAAAATCTCTGTGGTTACATGGGGAAGAGCAAATTTTTATGACAACTAATCGTTCTTGATAAGATCATACTTTGCAAAAACATCAGTGGCTTTTCCCTGGCATCGGGTTTTTGCAGCCTTAGATGGGAGATGGGTTTGTATGTGCTTATTTACTTACAAGGAGTGATGGCAAAACAGCTAAAAACTATTAACTCTCTACATCACTGGCCTCAAATCTAACATTAAGGCTTTAAAAGCTTAGGAAGGAGATGTCTGAAGTGGCCATTCAGAGGAAACCTTCCTGCCCCAAAGCTGTCAACCACTTTCAGTCTGCTTCACACAGAGACTTCTAGGTCCTGCTTTGACTGTTTTGTTGATGCTGAGTCAGTTACGAAAGCCTGTAATTGCTTGTTGCCTATTGAGAAAACTCCAGGGAACACTTTCTCTAGCAAGTTATGTCTTTTTATCAGGCAGAGCAAGATCTGACACTGTGTGTGATGTGTCTGAACCCAAACATGCTTTAACTGACAGTCCCCCCCCCATGAGCGGTGAGCCCTTCTCCTAGAGCCTGGCTGCCAACTTTGCGCTGGCTCCATCTCCCGTTGGGTGTCCATGGCCAGCATTTCAAGCAGCTACATTTGGGGAGGGAGCAGCAGGAAGGAAAAAGTCGTTTAAACAGAAGCTACGAAATAGCCTTGCTTTCCACCCTGCACCAAGTTAGGAATAAGAACGAGGCATCTTCTGGGATGAAAGCCCTTTTGCTGCTCCATTTGGAGTCTCCATACTGTGCAAAGTGTTGCTTTGATGTTTTCATGATCCTCCCTTTTCTCCTCTTTGGACGTATCGCTGGGGGATCGTGCGGGAACTTCTCGTGCTGAGGAAAGGAGGAAGATCTCCTTGTGCAGCAGGTTGACCCCAGCCCTGCCGCCTGGGAAGCTGAAGAGCAGGGGCTGGGTTTGGGCTATTGGTGCAAGGCGTGGGAGATTCAGGAGCATGGAAAAGCTTTTATGTCACCTCTTTCTCCATCCCTCCCAACATCTCAGTCTGCCTCTCCCTTACTCCATCTGGTTACGAGTATCTCTGTAGACTGGGCACTGAGCTCAGCTGCAAGTGTGGTTTATATAATAGAAGTGCTGGTGCGACCCTGACTCAGCGCAGTGCAAATGCTCAGCTCTTAATTAACAGCAGGGATTAAACCAGTCCGTTTATCTTCCCTGCTAACTCTCCCTTCTTCTCTTTTATGAGATAGTAGCAGCCTTGCCGTCTCTTTACACACGCTTTCTAAGTGGCTCCATTTCTCCCTCTGTAATTGATTTAATTAAGTCATTTGTTCCTTGTCTGAATGCTTAAATATTAACTTCCTGGCTTTGTCTCCAGCTGTATACTTTTCTCCCACGACAGCTACCTCCCTCCCTGGGACTCTGGCTGGAGGGACACTATTTATCTTTGGCTCTGGGACTGTATTGCTGGTTTGTGCTATGTGGCACGTTCACTCTTGAAGTGTTTGGCTGGAAGAGAGTTTATTTAGTCCCTGTTTGCTTTCCTCTGCTAGCATCCCCAGTCAGGTTTGTTTAGATTCATAGGCAATGCAATGGAAAAGAAAAAAGGAAAAGCAAAAAAAAAGTATTAGCAAAATGTCTTTAATATGTGAAAACAAGTGCCTATGCCATGCTGCAGATCCTTTCTCCCGAGGACTGCAGGACATGATGTATGCATTCATGATGAAGGCAAGCAGCCCATGCCAAGTCCTTTCTTGGCACGTCTTGGGAGGGGATGGTGACCACACAGGACAGCTATGCCTCACTGGCCAAAATGCTGCTAGGACCTGAGAGTCCAGACTGCATGGCTGCAGTGGACTGTGGTTCGACCCATCGCTGGGCAGGAGCATCATGCTCTGGAGAGGGGTGGGAAGGTGGAAAAGGGAAGTATTTCACCCAGTGCGCTGCTCCTAGCTCTACTGACAACAGTGTTTTTCAGTATCGTCGTATCCTCACTGCAGAAAGCAGTGAAGAAAACAACCTGGGGAAAAGCCAACACTGTGCTGGCAAAGTAGGCAAGCAGGAGCCAAATCTGGTCGTTCTTGCTCAATTATGACCAAGATTTTAGTTAAAGAAAACTTCCCATCTTCCTGGCATAAGAAGAAAGGGTGGATTTGAGGCTGTAGGATCTGATTTGGGACTGGGCTGTGGTCCCAGATTTGGATCTCTCACTGACCCCAAGATATTCAAGGTGGGACTGGGGCATCACATCTCGAGCCAATTTGCAGACCCCAGCCCTACCATGCAGTTATTTAGCAGTCATTTACAACACTGTAGTTTCTGCTTCAGATGAGGTTTACAAACCTTATTTTCCACCTTCCAATGGGCACAGTGTTTCCCCAGGCCTGGGTATGTTTTGGTTCCTGTCTTGTGGGAGCACAGCAGGCAGAACAGGCAGGGAGCAACCAGGGAGGGGGTTCAAAGCAAGCTGGCCAATAAACCCAACCTCAGCCAGGGCTTTTTGAAGTTGTGATCTGCCCCCCGTATGTCCACAGCCCCCGGCGCGTGCCCCGCTGTGCCTGCAGACGTGTCCATCCACCCCTCCCAGCTCCGTCACGCACAGAGGAGTTATGCGGAGCGTGGGGTGGCCGCCATGCCAGTGCCAGAGGGGTGAGGAAAGCCCGGTGCCCGTGGCTTGTAGCCAGTGCAACACAGACAGCACGTCGGGCTAGGAAGGGTGGTCCTGTGCCACTGCCCAGGCAGGCAGAGTCTCAGCCCGACTCCAGCTGCGCTCGCCCCACAGTGGAGCATTTCTGCAGGCAGGAACGAGGCGCCACCTCTTTGCCAGGTAGCTCCGGCTGGCATGCGGAGGGTTAATCCCCTGCCATTTGTGCTGCTAATGATTATATGCACTGTAATATCAAAGCTGTAGCTATTTATTTGCCATTGAGCAGGTGCTGCTGCTCCCACAAAGCAAATTTGCTTTCTCCTCCTGATGAAACAAGCAAAATAAAGGTTGCTCACGTCCCATTTCAGATATGGTTTTTTCCCTGTGCACTAGCTGAAAGACAAACACCGACCGGGAACCAGAATGCATATTATGCAAGAAACCATATAATCTAGGAGCATCTTTGATTTGGCTGCTGCTGTCACAGACATGTATTTCACAGAGAGGCTTTTCTTACACCCCCCCCTTCTTTTGTTCTTACTGGTTTATCATTTGTGCCTTTGTCATTTTGTTCCTTCTTCTCTTCTCAGCCTCTTCACAATGAATCTTCATTTTCCCTCTGACACACTTGTATCTAAATTTCCTTATTTCCTGCCTTTTTTTATTTATATCTGTTGCCTGGTGATTTGATCATGCTGTGGAATACAGGATTAGCAATCTCCGTGTCCTTGGGTACTGCTCAAGGACACCTGTTCGGCAAAGCACCGTTTTCTTCCCCATTTTAACCCCTTCCAGTGTGGCCGTGCCTGCGTAACAGTAACAAATAACAATACCTTTAAATATCTCCAGCGCTGCATTAGCAGGACGTTGTAATCTTCATTCTTCAACAGCTGGCGTGGCCCTTTCTAAGAAGCTTACATGGGAATCTGAAGAATGTCTCGGGGAAAAAGAAAATATTAATACGTACTCTTTGAACTTTGCAAATAGTTTAGCAGCTGTTCCTGCAGAGATAGCTTAGACTTTGGTGGAGAGTGAAATGCTAATTCAGCCATTATCATCAAATGGGGTACCTGTCGTAGTAATCCGCCTGCAGCTCCAGGTCCCTGCTCGAGGCTCACCGAATCCCGTGCCTCGCTGTTATTTTTTTTCATTAGCAGGTATAGACGAGTGTTTGCAGCGTTATCCAGCGAGATTTAAAAGGGTTGCCTGATTTGACAGAAATCAGAAGAATTTGAGCACGAGATTGGAGCAAACTCTGCTAATACACTAGGAAGGATTTTTCCCTGGCACGGGCATAGTGCTCACAGCCCGGTCCCAGCTCGTGCCACCCAACAGGGCTGCAGCCCCCTTCCCCTCCTTCCACGAGGCCACCAACCAGCCATGCCACGGGCCATCTCTGCTCAAGAGCAGGTGACGCCCAGCCCTGGGTGGCTGTCCTCCCTCAGGCAGTTTCCAGCCTGGAAACTCTCTGGAGCATGTTGAGAAGTGACCGGTGGGATTAGCTCTTCTCTGCCATGTTCTCTTACTCCCTCTCTGAGCACCTTCCCATTGTCCACTGTATTTTGGGGGAAAAGGAGGTTGGTTTGGAGCCTGGTGATGATGGAGCAGGGGGAACACTGCCAAACTGGCGGTTGCAGATGTCTCTGGAACAAATCCAAAGCATTGGGTCGGTGTTTCCCTAGACCCTGGAAACTCAGAGCAGAGGCAACAAGAAGTTCCTGAGCAATCTGCTGAGTGAACTTCAGGCTGAACCAGGGCTTCCCATCCTAAGTGAGCAGAAGCAAAGTTGGACAAAATCGGTTGAGTTTATGAGTCTGGAGATTCACTGAGGACACAAAGGTACAGGAGATGAGTTTTTGCTCATGATAGCCCTGCTTCACTAGGACCAGTTCAGTAATGGTGACTCCATGGCCAAACGCATGTGTGTTGTTCCCATACAAATGCACAGCCTGGAGCATAACATGGCGTTCACACTCCAGGGATAAACTACCCAGCAGAAAAATTACTCGCTCAGCAGAAATAATAGATCACCCATCTAATCAGATCCATCTGCTCATTGAACCTAACACATCACCTGGTGACAGGACACTGGATATATCTGCAGTGGGACAGAGGCATCTCTGGCCAGCTGTAAAGCTGTGTTATGGCAGAGCCAGCACAGGGGAGAGATCCCATGGGAACCATGGGCAGCAAGTCCTGCCTGGCAGCCTGGCCATCAAACTGCACACTTCCAGCATTGTACAGAGCTGTCGGCTGTGGAGCCACCACTGGTTGCACTTCCCTGCTGCTGCCCCAAAGCCCTGGCAGTGAGGGCTGGAAGGATCCAACCAGTTGCCCTGGCCTGGAAGGAGGTTTCAGCATCTTCTGAGTGTCAGGAAAGCCATGTACTGGAGAAGGATGAAAGCACCAATCCCAAACAAGGTTTCAAGAGAGGTCTGGTGGAGACCAGGATAATGACAGGGAAGATGTGAAGGGTCAGAACTGCTCTTAAAGGTGGCTTCAAGAGTGTGACTTCCTTCCTGGAGAGCAAGATCAGACGTGTGGAAGGTGAATGTTGTGTTCTTTTCACTGGAGGTTAGGGGTTGGGTTTGTCACCCTCCTCCTCTGTTTCATTTGGAGTCTTATGTGGGTTGTCCTAGGAACACACTTGTGCCCTCACGTGGAGTGATAGATGACTTACACCCAGGTGGCACCGTGAAGTCAAGGTAGAGAAAAGCAGAAATCTTTCAGGATGCTTTGATCAGTGGTAATTACTACTTGATTATGGGTTTCTCCATTCATTCCCCAAAGGACTGCTTCACAACACTGTATCTCCACCTGGGTAAAGGAGGAGCTCTCCTCCTTTTATGTAGGTGACCTCAGGGATGTCAGATGCTCAACAGCTCCTGTGCCATAGCTGGGTGAGCCTGGGGTCATTGGAGCACTGCTTAACTAGCAACTTCATGATGGGTGTAATTGACAGGTGCCTCCCATGTCCAAGCTTGTTGACCTGAGGATTTAGCAATCCAGACTATAGGTATTAGTCCAAAGGAGATGTGCTGAGATTTCCACAGTAAACATAGCTTGGGTTAATGGGCGGAGGGACAGAAGAAGTCTTCCACAAGAAGGGGGCAGGAGGGATACAGAGGAGGGTGTGAGAAGGTGAGGAAGAGCTGGGAAGGAATAAGGATGACTTGGCCATGTTTGCTATATGAATTTCCGATGGCTGTGTGGAGACCATATGCAAAGAGAAGGGTGGTGTGGCAGACACTGCTGTGCAGGGAGGAAGTATTTTCAAGTCTTCTTATGAATAAGCCGTAAGTTATGATGTCCCAAGAGGTATCTTGCAGGGAAGTGTATAACAGTTACAAGAAAAACCCTCCAGATTTACAAGCAGAATAAAATCCAAATTTATACATTTTGGGGGAAAAGAACCCAGTCATGGAATCATAGAAAGGAGGGCAGGGAGAGACTTAAGAGGTCAACCAGACCATACTGCTGCCTGAAGTCAGGATCATCTCTACTTAAGCCATTCTTGATGGATGTGTGCCTAATCTGTTCTTAAACCCTCAGTGGTGGAGATTACACATCTCCCCAGGCAATCTCTTCCCGTGCTTAATTATCCTCAGTTAGGAACGCTTTCCTCTTGCTTAGCCAACGTTTCCCCTGTTACAATTTAAGCCTATTGCCTCTTTTCCTGTCCTCAGTAGATGCAGAGGATCGTTCGGTGCCTCCTTTGCTGCATCGCATTTGGAGGCTACGGCTCCTCTTGGTCTTCTCTCCTGGCTAAACAAACTGAGTCCTTCAGCTCTCCTCCTGGAGACCTTTGCTGTGCTTATCATCTCTTCTCTCCTGATGGTCTGTCTCTTTTTTTGAAGCAAAATTCCCCAAACTCCATATAGGATTGCAGCAAAGACCTATTCACTTGGGATCAGTGGACCCCTTGATTTTTTGGGGAAGCATTTGCATTCTTTTCATCATTCCCCAGGCTTGGGAAGCAGCGTTTCTACTAAAGCAGGCGGGCCAGGATGCAGAGGTTACCGATAACAGCTCTGGCTGTCATTCAGTGCCTGCGTGACACGGAGCCGTTCGTGGGCGTCAGCGGGGTTTGGAATAATTGTCTTCTCTAATTAACTGGTTATCAAACAAGAACATTTCATTACGGTACAATTACTAGCTGCTTTGCTGAGACACAGAGGTGTCAGGATTACGATCCCAACATATGCTTCTTACAGCTCTGATTTTTTGTTTTCATAATCACTAACCATTTTTGCTCCCCCCCCCCAATCCACCCACTCACTTAATGACTAATGAATCCTCCTGCTAACAAATAAGGAAAATAAATCAGCGGGCATGGCAGGTTAGAAAGAAAAACATGCAAAATGTTTTGAGGATCCTTAAATCTGATAAATTACTTTGAAATTAAAATCCCTGGGAGAAAATAGGATTTAATTAGAAAATAACATGGTTTTGTCAATGTTTAAATTAAAATTTTAAAGGTTGTAAATACTGCACTAGAGCTGCCTTTACACAGCGGATTCATGAGAAGTTTTGTTCGGATCCGCTCTTCCCACGTCAGCGCGGCGTTTCCCAGCGGCAGGCTGCACTGCTCAGTGACCTCGGCGGAGCACCGTGGGTGCAGAAAGCCCCCCGTGTGCCAGGGCAGGGCTGCAGAAGTCCTGGCAGGAGACCCTTAGGGATGGTTTTTTTACCATGAGGGCTGTGAGGCACTGGCACAGAGCGGCTGTGGCTGCCCCCTCCCTGGCAGTGCTCAAGGCCAGGCTGGATGGGGCTGGGAGCAACCTGGTCTGGTGGGAGGTGTCCCTGCCCAGGGCAGGGGGGTTGGACTGGATGGGCTTTGAAGGTCCCTTCCAACCCAGACCACTCTGTGAGTGTGCAGTCACAAACCAGATGATCCACCAAGAACCTTCCAGAGCAGGAGCGCCTCAGAGGAGCGCCAGAGGAAACACTGCCTGGGCTCGCCCTCTTACCCTTCCGTGCAGCGCCGCTCGTGGCCAGGGCTGGAGCCGGGGCTGGCCCGAGCAGCACAGAGGCTCCTTCTCTCCCTTCGGGAGCACGCGCTGCTCGGCCGCCCCTTCCCGGTCTTGCTGCATCAGACACACCTGGCAGCGCTTTCCAAACACGAGTGAGGCGCAGCGCTATCTAAAAAAGACAAGAACAGAGACGGAGTGGGAAAAAAAGGCAAGAAAAAACAAGTGATGGCGATGAAGATAGGCACAGAATTTATTGGTTATTCATTTATTTGCATTTAGGTTAAGAAGTCTGATTTACCTGCCCTCTCACTGTCCATAAATTGCAGGTTTTTCTCCAGACAAGTCTTCCTAATAATTGAATTTGTCTCTGCGTAGCTGAGAATACTTTGATTTCCCACCGTCCCAGATTTAAAAAAAAGTCAAAAATGCTCTTGGTATTTTGCTGTTAGAGAGGAAAAAAAAATATTTTTTTTCAATACCTCAGCACCCAGCTATGGCCACTGTTATACTGGCCTGAGACACAGGAATTCGTATTTCGTTGCTGTGCAGGCATCAGGTACCACATTTAAGAGCATCTGTTAGCAGCAGAGCTGGTGGACGCCACACAGTCCTGCCCTACAGTAAATGCTGCGGCGGTAGCAGCGGTGTCGCTGCGATGGGCTGTGGACGTCAGGGAGGGGAGGACCGTGGAGACAGGTAATATCTTTTATTAGGGGAACTGGTACAGTTCGAAGAAACAGTTGCTTTTCACAGGCAAACTCTTCTTCAGGCTGACATTTTGAAGTGTAATTTTGTTCTGAATGGAGCAAATATAATACTTCCTAAATGCCATAAAGCCAAAGACAAACTTAGGAAAACGCTCCATTTCAGAAAATTGCCATCTGAGACTTCCAGTGTGTCAAGTCAAAACATTTCACTACAGGAGTCTCTCTGATTTAGCAATAAAAATAAGAGCTTTGATCCATTTTTAATAGAATTTATCCATGCTGAATCTAAACTGAAATTCAAGTAACTGAATGTTTTAACTGTGCGAAGGTTATTTTCCCTTTGGAGGTCACTGTTAGGTCGGAGTCTGGGGTGCTGCCGTGGCCGTGAAAATTTGCAGCGGAAAGGAGCTAAATATCCCCACTGGGCTTTGGTGTCTTGATTGTTGAAAGCTGTTGTTGTTTTTAAAGCAGAATTAAATGTATGCAAATCTGTTGTAATTGAAATCAATTTTCGGTGTGCTGCCTGAGGAGGGCTTTGAGTTTCCAGCGGAGGAGAGGGCTGGTGGGTATTTTTCTTAGGAGTTTCTGCCTTTTTGCTGAAATTTTTATTCTGTTTTGCAATATTCTTCTCAGTTGCTTAATTTAATGTGTTTAACCCCATGGGGACTGATGCTGCTTGAGACAGGCTGGATGGCACCATTGTTTTTACATGGAGGACCAGACTCTGGGCAGAAAGGGGACCAGCACTATGAAATGATCATGAGGCATGTCTCATTACAGGGGAGAGATGGAAGAATAAACAATAATTCACTCTTACAAAGCATTATTTCTTTTTTCTTAGGGTAGCAAACCCTCCTGATACTTGCTGTTTCCCTTCAAGCCCCAGCTCCCCTAGTCGTAAGACTAGGTAAAAATCTCAGCTTTTATATGATGAGAAAGCACTTCCCAGTTGCCAGGACTGCAGAGAAGAGCTGGAGTTTTGAGCCTTAAAGGTTTAATAACAGGAAAGCCAAGAAAATTAATTAGTCGTTTAGGATTTCTGAATGTCTCACCATTTTTGAAGCTAGTCCTGTCATTTGGGTGTCTTGGCCCTCGTCTTGCTCTTCCAAGAGCCTGGATCGCGCTTTCCCCTGGTTCCTGTTGGGATGTGATTTCACTGAAGTCACCCTATAAAATCAAGCTGTGTCTCTTACAGCAGACACGCATAACTACCTGCCTAGGCACGCAGACTGCTCCCAGCGTGATCCAATCCAGGGGCTTTATTTGCTTGATTTGAGGTAAATTCCTCTCCATCAGAAATGAGTTTTTCATGCACACGTACATGCAGGCATGGCCTCAGCAGCACCCTATTCTACTATATTAACTATTACCCATTGTTCGGTCCTTTCAGGCGTACAAGAGGAAAACAGAAGCCGCAAAGAAGGAGTACCTGAAGGCCCTGGCAGCGTACCGGGCCAGCCTCGTCTCCAAGGTACAAGCCCGCACTTGCACGGTCGCTGGATGCAGCAATGCTGAGTTAGTTGCAACTCACAGGACTCTCCGGGGAGGAGCAAGTTTATAGGAAATACAGTGTAATCGTGCCGTCAGAACCGATGGCAGTGTTAGCCACCGTCCCGAGGAGCTAAAGGAAGTGCTCTGCAGCACGGTTAGGGCGGGCGCCAGGCTGCCTTCTATCCTTGGCACCCTGGAACGAGACCCCGCTTTGGGTTGTCTTCATCAGCAGGTGCCACAGGAGGGGAGGGGTGTCCCTGCTCGGGGACAGAGGGGTCCCTGGTGCCTGTCCCTACCACTAGTGGCCGTTCCTCGCCCAGCTCTCGGGACATGAGTGCAGCAAACAAGGGAGCACCAGTGAGGGCAGGAGGACAAGGCTCACCATGGGTGACACCGAGGACTGGCCCAGGGGCAGGTGACACCCCAGCCCTGAGCTCACCAGCCAGTGCCGAGCAGCAGCCAGGCGCCAGCATCCTGCCTGCACCCTGGTCCAGGCACTTGGGTTGTTCTGGCTGCTCAGGACCTTGGGTCCTGCTTCTCCCAGGCACACTCAGCCGAGAGCAGGGTTTTAGGGAGTAAGACCCGTAACTGCGGGTTGATGAACAGCTGAGCACATACGTGCTGAACGCACTGCTGTCAGGCAAAACCCAGAGAGCCCATTAATAGTGAACTTTCAGGGGATTTCAGCTTCATACGGGAACTCCTGGTGCTGCAAGGCTGCACCTGGGGCGGCGATGATGGGCCAAGTGCCTGCCCATCCCAATCCTCCAAACAAGGATGCCCATCCCAGCGGACCTCGCACCTTGCCCTCCTCCATGCCTTCAGAGAGGGGACACAGGCATTTGCTGCCTGTGAATTTGGGGTGGCTCCTGTGGAGCTTATAGGCTTGCTGGCCCAGGGGGATGTGCTGCCCTTGGGTGGTGAGTGTATCAGGTTGTTTTCCCTTCAAAGCTTCTCCTTGGTACTATACTGCACCCCCAGTACTTAATCATTGCATTCAGCTGACATGGGAAATAATGTGATGTCCCAAATCCACGTCTGCAGGATCCATGTGATATTGTGGTGGTGGGCTGGAAGGGCTCAAAGCCCCTGTACCACCATGAGCACTGTTAGCTGTCCTAACTTAGAAACAGAACAGCAGCATGGACGGAAAAAGGGAATGGAAAGGACTGTTTGGGGATTTAAAAGCGCTTCTTGGTCCCACTGGAAACCCCTGAGGGTCTTGCCTTGAATGTGCCTAGCAGCAGTGTGGGGCAGGTAGGATGGAATTCATGGAGTCACCACGCTCCATGGTTTCATTTTTTTCCAGTTTCTCCAGTCATCAGTTCTTTGCAGAAGAGCAACTTCATTTTGAGTAAAACAGCACAGTGTGATCCTGGCTGCTGGGTGAGAAAGCATCTGGAGTATCATTACAGAGCCCATTGCAGGACAAAAACCTCATTGTCCAAGCCAGAAAATGTCCTGTTGTTCTTCCCTTTTTCCTGCAGAAATGAGGCCACCATTGTCCTGTGCATTATAGACCCCACCAGGGCTGCAGGAATGCACAAGATTAGGGAAGCGGAGTTTTTACAATGCCATTAATTCTCTATTGGAAGCAAAAGTGATTTTGTCACCCACTTATGTGGACCTAAGGAGTGAGCTGCAGGTGGGCGGTTTGCCTCCGTGACGGTTAATGCCCCTCCAGTGCTCCAGGCTCTGCCAAAGGCACGGTTGAGTACTGGACTTTAATTACCCAGATGTGGATACTGCACCCAGCCTGCGGTCACCCAGCGAGCCACAGGGCTAGAAGTGCATGTACTGGCTGGTGGGAGAGGAGCAGGAGCCGCGGGGAGTCCGGGTAGCTCGGTTGGACAGTCGGACGTCTCGGGACACATAACGATGTTTCCTCCCTCCCTTCCTTCCTCATCACCCTCCATTCTCTTTTCCCACAGAGCTCTGCTGACCAGGGGGAGACAAAAAGTGCCCAGAGCAATCCACCTTCCAAAATGATCCCTCCCAAGCAGCCCATGTATCCAATGCCGCCGCAGGCTTCCTCGCCCTACCCTGGCCTGGGCTCGTTCCTGTCCCCGTCGGACCTGCAGAACTACCGTGGCCACCCCCACCCCGGCCTTTCCCGGACCCTCACCTCCAAACCCATGCTGCCCAGCATCAGTGCCTCCCCGCCGCCCTCCTTCCAGATCAGCCCCCCCCTCCACCAGCAGCTCTCCTTGCACCACCCGCAGAGCTCCCTCCTCAGCCAGCCCCTCAGCATGCAGCAGGTCCCCCAGCAGCCCCTCCTGTCCCCCCCCATGGCACTACAGGTACAGCCCCCCATGAACGCCTCGCCTCCCGGGCAGCAGGTAGGTGCTCAGAGGGAGAAGGGTTTGAGCACGAACCGCGCCATTTCTCCCCCTTCCCATTGGGTCTGTGGTTTCTGCGTGGTTTGGGGATGTTGGGTGTCAGTGTTGTCCCCAGGGGAGTCTTCTCCTGGCTCCACCAGCTTGCAGATCTTGGAGTTTGGGGGTGACGTTCTCAAGAGTGTTGAGCTGGGAGCACGAGCGCCCCAACAAATGGGGCCGAGTTGTGCAACCGGAGCAATGAAGGCTCTTTCAGTGGGGGAAACTGCAGGAATCGGGGATGCTCCTGGTAAAAGCTCCTTGTGCCCATGGTCCCCCAGGCTTGTCTGGGGTGGGGTTTGCTGATGGTCACCTGAAACAGTGGGTTGGATAGTCAGTGAGAAACCCCTCTCATGACATTGCTAAAGAACAGGGTGCTGGAAGGGCATGGGATAATAGCAGGGATCCAGGGGGGTTGCCAGGAGGAGGAGAAAAGGATAGAGGGGATGTCAGAAACAAAATGTAAAATCATTATTTTTCCAAAACCTGCCTGGCAATAGGAGAAAATCACTTTTGTGGCAGAGAGCCGAGAGCATGCAATGTGTGCTTGCATGTATGCTTACACTGACAGCATAGCAGCAGAGCGAATCCTATAGCTCGGTGCTATGAATGTGTAAAACCTGCTGCAGCAAACCGTCCTTAGCCATGCCCAGCTCAGCCCAGCAGCCCACGCTCAGGGAGCCAGCCTGTGGGCTCAAAGTCTCTCTTTAAACATGCTATTAAGCAAACTTATCTGGGGAAAAAATGGGCTCTAGCAAAAAACGTTTCCTATACCTTGTAGAGAACTTGCCAGTATACAAAGGAGGAGACGAGTGGTTTCCAGAGTTTCTCCATCTGGAATATGACCTGGACAAACAATTCACACTGGAGGACATACTCTCTGAATTCACAGCTGCTGCCATTTACTTGATGATACTTTTAACTGCAGTATTCACCCAGCTGGCTGAATAATTTGTTTCACATGTGGACTAGCTATATATCACAAAATTCATACAGTACCTTAGCAATGAACAAAGCTTTCTTTCCCATAATGTGGCCTCATCAGTTTGGGGATGACTTTGAGGAAACAGAAATTGTTAATTTAGCAACAGATACTGCAGTGGAAGAAAACCAAAGGAGAGCAGGGATGTGGAAGCACAGTTATACCTCACCATAATAAAAAGACAGCACAGGTGGGAAGATCAGATCCATAATCAGATTTTAATTTCCAACCTGCTCAGGGCATCGCACGTGCCTTCTGCAGCACGGTGGTGGGACTTTGGCTCTGCATAAGCAAAAGTGGCTTCCGTAATTTGGTGACAGTCCAGAAATGAGCAGAAAAGGGGATCTCCATAATCACTTTAATTGGGGTAGTTGCTGTTGCTGAGGGCAACATTTTGTGAACCTTCATTCCACGTATGTTTGCTCATAAAAAATTAAATCGGGGGGCAGGGGGGAAACCAACTTCCCTAATCTGATGTTTTGGAAAAAATCATGTTCTTGGTCAGGTGACTACCATGACTCTTGTTTATATACATTGCCTAATGTTACCTAATTAAGCCAGCCCCAAAGAATTGGGAAAGCTAATGAGTTTTCGGATAAAACAGTCCCATAACGTCCTTGTTAAATTGCCAGCTGATGGAGAGAGCGTTGCTTGTGTGGATGTCCCTTGCCTTGTTACTGTACATCACGATGGGCTAACGCGTTACTGCGTTAGAGGTGGAAAAATGGTTTTGGTTGCCAGGCTGCTGCTGCAAAGGCTTTCATGGCTGCATGTCTTCCGCAGCCATTCGCCACCCCCCGAGGAGGGAGGTCCTGAAAAACAAGAGGGGGGAGGAGGGAGATAAAACAGATGTTGCTGCGTTGGCACCCGCTTGCAACAACTCGCGTTCTGCAAGGTCCCACCGCGGTGGTTTCAGCTCCTGGACTTGGACCCGCTGCTGTCCCCGCAGCTCCCCCTGCGCTCTGCACTGCTGTGTTTTTGGGGCAATGCATGTAAATGTGTTTATGCAATATGATTAGATCTGCTGTTTCTCCTGCTGTGTATGCTCCTGTAACCCTTCCTTTCCTTTCCACCCTGTAGGACTTCTCACATATTTCGTCTGAGTTTCAAAACAGTGTTGGACCCCGTTCGCCTGGTGCATCAAACCCTCCAGGAAGCACTGAGTGGGACAACGACTACCCCAGCAGAGAGTGTGGGATTAACCACTGCAGGCCAGTAGACAGAATAACACATTGCTAATGGACTTTCTATTATCTGAACTGTGACAGTGTACAACAGCTGAGAATCTGACCTAAAATGTACAGCAAACTGGTAGGCTAATTATGGTCAATGGTGTTCGACGTTTTCTCTATAGGCTCACTGAAGTGAGGCTATGGAAGCAGGTAGCTTAAAAGTCACAAATTCCTCACAGATAAATTCTTCACTGGGCATAAAGAGGTTTCCTTTTTTTGTGTTTCCATCTCATTAGCAATGGAGGAGCTGGACACGTTTCCTTCTAGAGCAGGCCAGGGAAGCCCAGTCGCCCCAGCAGAGTCCCTAGAGGCTTGAAGGTGGCCATGTCCTTAAGCAGTGTCATTCTGTTCCTAAAGTGATTGCTCTTACCACTGAGGCCACAACCTCGCACAGTTGTCTCTAGCGATGGGTGCCTTATCGGTCCTGGGGTTTCACCTGGGGTGTACAAAGCCTCATCCTCCCAAGAGCTACACGATGCTCTGGTCCCCTGCATCTTGCAGGAAAAGGCCACAGATGTCTGCACAGATCCCCTTATGCCCTACAAGCTCTGGCATGAATGTGCCAGCATGAAGGTCCCTTCAGTGCTGCTTGAATTCCCCAATAAATAAAAACATCAGGATAGTCTCAAAGCTGGGGAACATGGAGAGTGTGAAAGCCATTTCCAACCTCTGCCTAATCCACCGCTCTTGGCTCAGCAATAATAGTTTGGAGACTGCTATTGTGCTCTGTAAAACAGGCACGTGGTTTGCTGGGCAAGCAGGTAGGGAAGGAGGCTTGGTAGCTTCTGAGTATTGTTTGATTTACTTGAAGTACTGGAACATAGTGCTTTCACTGGAGATAATAGCAAGCTCCCAGCCTTTTCAAAGCACAGCTCCCGTCTGTGCCAGCAGTGCACTTACAATTGCTGGGCTGGGCACAGACTGTACAGACATTTATTTCTTTCAGGGAAATAAATAACTTGCTGAGCCATTAGAATATGGCTGCTGTCTGCCTGCCTGAGGGGGCTCACCTACGTGGGTTGGTCTGGGCTCTGCCAGCAACCTTTGCCTGGTCCTTCCTGAAGTCTCTGCAGACAACCCTAAAGAAAGAACCTCTTTGGGACTTGATGATAAAATCCCCTTTAGAGGCTGTGGGCATTCCTAAAGATGCTTGGAGGGTTATGGTGCATGGATCCCTATTTCCAGAGGTGCTGAGCAGAGTCAGCTCCCACAGAAATTAGCCCCGCTAGAAATAAGCATCACTTCATAGGGAATCAGCTGGGAGAACAATTGATTCCCTCTGCAAATCCCGCTGCCCACGCCCCATGCAGAAAACTCAGGGCACTCTCAAAACGAGTGAAATGCTCCCGTAGTAGTCAGGATTGAGTTTTGTGTTGCTAAAACAAGCTCTGTGACATCTGGCTGGAGTGCCGTGTTGTAAGCAGAGGGCCCATGCAATTCATGATCAAAGCTCATGCATTTCATGCCTTTGTCACAGCAGAAATATCGAATTTCATGGGTTTATCGCAGCTTCCTGGAAAAAAAAATCATTCTAAAACCAGACAGATTATGCAGAGACGTACAGATGATTATGAGAGTAGATTATAGCAATGAACTCCAACGGATATAGATCAGTACTGCAGAGAGTGCTTAGCGCACCGAAAAATGGCATAGTCTCTGTTAAGGAAGGAGCCCATCTCCTGTGACTAGAGACACACGAGCTGCTGGCAGCCCAGCTCCCAAAGCTGGCTGGTTCTCATTCTGTTGCAAAGCCGGGTGCGTCAGCAGTGCCGTCACCTCCCGCTCCTGCCAGCCCCTGGCGTTTGCTGCCTAAGCGCACGCTCTGCATTGCTTGTAGCGTCCACCCCCATTTGTAGGACTGCGGCCCCGATGCGTCTCAAGGTTACAGTCATGTTGAGAAAAGAGATTA
The DNA here is from genome assembly GCF_034619465.1 of Leptosomus discolor. Lineage (NCBI taxonomy): Eukaryota > Metazoa > Chordata > Aves > Leptosomiformes > Leptosomidae > Leptosomus > Leptosomus discolor. The sequence goes on along the minus strand of NC_141407.1, from coordinate 3,990,160 downwards.
TTTGGTTCTCATCATCTTCCTGCCTGTGCTGCTTTCTCCAAGGTGCTTTGCACTAATTTGCAAAGTTACGCTTGGGCTCCTCCGTGGCGCCTTGCCCTGCGCTGGGCGTGAGGGTGCAGGGCGAGCTGTGTGCCTGAACGGCCCCGGCAGTCAGCAGGACTTAGGCAAAGCAGTGATAAAGGGAAGGCAGATCTTGTTGGGTTTGATTCATCAGTGCAGTTTTAGGTATAATCGGGAAGTCTCTGGATCATGTAATTGCCCATTTCAACCTCAAAACTGCATTCAGCTTAATTGCAATTAAAGCAGCACTCTGAGGAGCAAAATCAGCAACTGTCTGGAAAGAAAAAGGATTGTTTTCTGTTGTGATGTGGCTCAGCTGTAGAGTCGCAGATTCCTGAAAGAGAGGTTCTTACCAGCCTCCCCACCACACAGGCGGTGCTGCCTTACTCTCTGGGTTAGGATTTTTATTTCATGTCTGACCTTGCTATTTCTTTGGCTTCCAGCATGTGTTGACGCTGGGTTGGCTGGGGTAAAACCTCCCAATCCTACAGTTTCTTTTTTTGTTTGTTATCCGGACAGCTTCTGAAAAACTAACCAGGTTGTCTTTTCTCTCTGTCCTTCTCCGTCTAATAAGGGAACTGCTGTAGGTTTTGGTTTTTTCCCCAGCCTATCAGTGCTAGTTAAAATGCCATTAAATGACACTTCTTTCTTCCCTTATGCCCCTCAAATTCTAGGATCCCGTGAGCAAACACTCCTTAACTCATGAATCAGCCATGTTAGAGAGAGAGAGAGCTCTAAATGTTTCTTAGCTCATGCTCTCCCCATTCTTAATGATTTTGTGCTTACTGACTTCCATCCAATTTTCCTAGCTCTTTCTGGGCTTAAGCCCAAGCTGTCCTAGATTGCCAGCAAAGACACGGGTACATTTCTCAGTTCCTGCTTAGTATATGACTATCACTTCCCACAAGCAACTGCAGCATACAATTTTATTGCTTTTTGCCTTAGTATCACAAACTACTTATGTAGTCCCCTGTCTCCCTCACCTGACAGCCTTGTTCTTGCACTTGCTCTTTCCCAGGCACCCACTGAATAGCTCTGTTCTGCAGTGACTTTCTCCGAGGGACCTATCTCACCTGTACCACGGGTGCAGCTTGGTTTCCAATCACTTGTAAATCTTCCTTAACTCCTCAAGGCACTTCACTTGTTTTTTCTGCCCTGTCTTCTGATTACAGCTCTTTCCGTACCACAGCTGTCTTCAGCATTTGTTTACATTTGTCTCCTAGCATTTAGGTATTTTGGTGGTAACACTGAACTGGGTTCATCTTTCTGTGTCTCATTTGCAAGGCATGGATTAGGTTCTTTTGGGGTACCATCATTTAGCAACTTTTCTCCCTTCTTCCCACTCTCCTTTGGGCTAAAAGAAGGGATGCTCTCAGTTGTGCCTTGTCCTGACGCACAAAACCATGTACAGCCACTTCATCCGCACACTTACAACCTCACTAATTCCAGCTAACAATGAAGTGATCCTCTCCAAATGGAGAAATTTTCCAAATGAGAAACTAAATGAGCAAACACTGTAAAAAGGCAAGGATAAACCATCACAAATGCACTTAGTTTGGATTCAATTATTTACGGTAATACTTTGTAATGAACTGGGAAATGTTCTGTAGCATATTTTGTAAAATTAATGAAGTTTTAGTACTGGAATACCTCTCTGCTGCTCAGTGGCATTAAATCTTTGCTGAGTGCAGGAGGGGAGACTCTGCATTTTAAATGCAGATTATAAAATGTGAAGATTAACAAAATGCGGACTCTTCTGCACTGTACCAGAAGACAGCTCTATCAACAGCAGCATTACCGTGCTCTCTGCTATTTCCGTATTATTCTACTCATAAGCACACCCACACCGGAACCTCCCAAAGCTTTATAATGTTCTTCACCACCTTTTAAGGGCAGGATAGCTTTATGGAGCCAATGATGTTTCCATCAGGTCTGTGTGGATGATAAAGCTCATTAAAATGCCTGGATTTCAGAGCAAAACCCACATAGGACGTCAGCCAGGGGAGAGGGACTTCAGCCACTCCTCTCTCTGCTGTGTCCTGAAAAAAAGAGCGTCTTGGCTCCCTCACAGGACACTGCTGATGGCAAGTTAAAAGTGTCAGCCAGCCCACACGGAGGGTTGAAGCACTGGCTACTACGGGCAGGGAAGGGAGCGGTGGTACCTGTCTGCACACCTGGCGGTAGAGCCGTCCGCACCTGGGGTGTCGCAGTGGTGTAAGCTGGTTTCCCTCTCCAGGACACACCTGGATCTCTTGAAATCAAAGTCGTTGCTTCAGTAATGTGATCAGCCCAAGATCTGGTGGGCCAGGGATGTGCAGAGCACACAGCCTGGCTGCTGTCCCACCAGTCCTCCGTAGCCTCCTGCGAGTAAGGCAGCACCACGGTCTTCTTTGGGTTCCTTGTACCTCCTGCTGTCTTCATCAGACCCACAGGAAAGACCAACTAATCCTGATGTCTCAAGTATTTTTTTCCCGTCACTTCCTGATTATTCATTTTTCTAGTTGTACTTATTTTTGGAGAGGAGGAGAGAAGCATCAAGCAGATGATGTCTCCTGCTCCCATCCTGTTCAGCCATGAAACTTATGTAAGTCCTCCTGGACACTTGCAAGCATCTTCAGCCATAAGCCCCTCAACCATACTTTTCAAGCCCCCCACACACACACTACTTATGTGGTGTCAGAATGACATACTTTATCCAAAAGCAACAGCACACTTTCTAAATCTCCATGGCTTAACCCAAGGACAGTGTGTGTGATGAAGAAGGGGGCCGGGGGCCAAGGGGCTGATTCCAGGCACAGTGCTCCACAGCACAATGGTGGAGCTGGCACCAGCATCATGCTGGTGTGCTCTGCAGGGAAATCCAGAGTTGGCCCTCCCCTGCACCCCCAGCAAGAGCAAAAATTAAGCCACAAGAAGGAATTTATGTCTTAGCCCTGATCATTAAAATTCAGGAAGAACTAAAATTGCCCCAGGCTGTTACTCTTAAGTGCCTTCTGCTTGGTTCATCTCTGCAAACCTGTCCCTCGGTGCCGACCGCTTTGGTTTTTGCGTTATGGAGCGTCATAAAAACCACAGCTCAGCTGAAAACAGGCGCACGACCGAGTGTGCAAACACTAATTTCAGCTCCCCCAGGCGTTTCCGTGCCCATCTCACCTTCTGCCTCTCGTCTCTCTTACAGCATGCTGCCAAGGGACAAGGCACTCTACCTCACCTAAAACTCAACATCTCTTCTTGAGGAGGCTCAGATGAAGGACACTTGAGAGGGTCTATCTTACAGACTACCCAGAGAGGCACGAGCAAGTCGTACGGACGAGAGAGCTACCACTGCACCTCGTCGCTGGCTTCGTTTCCAGGCTCTAAGAGCAGTTTTCTTTTATTATGTTTGAACTCTAAAGTCTACTTTCTGTAGAAGCCCAAAACCTCATAAATCATGAAGAACAAAAAACAAAAATAATAAAAAAATAAAATAAATAAACACAAAACCAACAAAAAAAATAAACTAAGGACACCATTTTTCTGCTTGCCATCAGCTTAGCTACAGACTATTTTCCTAGTGAACTGCTTTTAGACGCAGCGTAGGCCCAGGTCTGGTGTCCGACAGCATTAGGCCAGCTCAGTAGGAGGATGCACTCTTTTGACTTGCTAACAGCACTAAACTTTGTGCAAGAAAATGTGAAGTTTGTGTGAATATTGTACATGCAAAGGCCTTGGATGTCTGGCAAAAAAAATACAAAAAATAAATAAAAACTATTGCTAGGTAGGTGGGGGAGAGAGCAGAAGGCAAAATACGAGAGGAAAAAAATGTGAAAAAGATCATGAAAATATAATTTGTTGGATAGTTGTAAGTAGTTTACTAAGTGTTTTAGAGCTGTGCTAAAGACATCTTTAAGATTTTTTTGTGAAAAAAATTAGTAGTTTACTTTATAGTAAAAGCATTTTATATTAATTGTAGCACATTTTTTAGTTATACATAGAAGGGAGATGTGTATAAAAAAACAACAAAAAAAGCCTGCCAAACTTGTTTCTATTATTTGTACAGCAAGAAATGGACAATTTATATCCATGTTGTATGGCATTATTATATTTTTTCTGCCATATGTCCATCTATTTAAAAATTGCTGACAATGATTTTTGTCTATTTATGAAAAATTAGAGAGCATAATTACAGTTTCTCATAAGGTGCATTTTTGGGTTTTTTTATTTTTTATTTTGTTTGACGGTGCTGCTTTCGCAGCGCCTGGCACATTCGGTTCACAATGCTTATCTTACCTTTCTTTATAATAAAACATATGAAAAGTAGAACTGAACCAGTCTTTCCTTATTCTGGGGGCTCACCCTGGAAATGTCCTGGCCAGCAAGGTCCCTGCCTTGTCCTTGTCCTCCTCTGCTGTCCCATCCCTCGCTCCTCTCCCATCACATTCTCACTTGCTGTCTCTTTCTCCCCCTTTGCTCTGGGCCAACACGACTTAATTACATGTAACTGGGCCACCCCCAGCAATGAAAGCTGTCGCTGGGCAATGGCAGCCAGACAAGCATTTTTTCTTTCATTTTCTTGGAAAATGCCAGCTTTACACTCAGCAGAGGGTACTTCCCTGTCCCAAGCAATAGCTTGAGCCCTATGCATTTGCTTACAACGCTGTCCCGGCCCTGTCAACCATCCTCCCTTCTGCCAGCCCTTGAACAGACAGAAAATGTCCTCACCAGCAAGAGGGTCACCGAGCTGCCTGGTGGCCACCAGAAGATGCCCACAGGAGCCCCATTTCCAACTTTTCCTAGGAAGCATGGATGACAAGGACACGAAAAGGATAGAAAATTCGAATGACGTAAAAACACCATGCAACATTTCACACCCTGGGCCACCTGCCTGGAGGAAGCCTGTTAATTAACGTACCATTTTAAGCCCATTAGTAGACGCAGCTTGCCCGTAGGAGTCTCACCGCATTGCGTCACTAGCACACAAGTTGCTGTCATCTAGATGAGGCCCAGTTTCTTCCCCTGTGCATTTAAATGGAAGCACGTGAAGCTGGGCCATGGCTGTGTTTCTCCTGCCATTTGGGGTGTCGGGTCTCATTCAGGTCCAAATGCCACAGCTAAGATCCTATTTTTCCCCAGTTCTACTCATCTACAATGAAAGTGGCCTTAACATTTATGTTCTGCAACGATTTGAAATAACTTCTTTAAGCTTTCAGACCATTTTAATAAACCAGGGAAGAGCTCACCCTTCAAAGCCAAGGGTTTTTTTGATGAGGTAAGTGGTCGTTTTCATCACCTAATGGTTTTACATATGCTACAAAAACTTGCTGCCGTGCCCTGTGCCTATTGCAGTAAGTCCCCATGAGAATACCAAGGCCCAGCTCTTGCTGGCCCACAGGTCACGGACAGGGCAAGGAACATGTGGTGGGAGTTGTCCTGCTGTGTCTTCTGGTAGATACCTGCTGTAGCATCATCCCACACACCCTGCTGGCACATCACACAAGACCCACCCCAAAATCCCACCCAGAAGCTGCTTGCTCTGGATGGGGCAATGAGGAAGACCTTCTGAGATGGAGGAGTGGTTTGGGGCATGGACCAAGCAGGCCCCAGCAGACCACCCTGGATGCCGGGTGAAGTGGAGATAATGGCACCGTGGCAAGGGACGGCAAGTGTCTGGGGCTGCAGGACCCCACAGAGGCTTGCAGAAATGCAGGCAGGTCACAGACTCCTGCAATCAGCCTGACGTAAAATCTATGTTGTCCTCCACTTCTGAAGCCATCACAGCGTTATTGCAAGGCGATTGAGTGTCGGTCCTCTCTGCTTGAGAACATTTGCTTTTTCCGTGTGAGAGAGAGAGATGTGAAATCAAGATGTAGCTGTGAACCAGCTTCATTAGAGCAGTTACACTTTTAACCCCAAGCTTCCTGCTCTCTGCAAGTATACAAAGCGCCCGTTCCTTGTCCCATTGACCATGGTGAGTCTGTATTTTAGTCTAGTATAAGCACAGCAAAATCTCACCAACACAGCCCAGGAGCTGTGGAGATGAGCAAGCAAGGGAAGCTGCTGGATAAAGCTAAAAATGTGGGACTCTTCCTCGCTGGTGGCCAGCTAAGGCCATGAAGCTCCCCTTTTATCTCTGTAATCTTGAGCCATTTGAAAATAAAATGGGGAGCATAATAAAACTACCTGAGGAGCAGCACGAGCAAGAACATCTCAGCCCAGCTTGTCTAGCTAGTGGTGAGCAGATAATTACCCTGCAATATCAGAGCCATGAGATTTCTTCCAAATATGCAATTATTAAAATACTGGCAGGGGGGGAAATAGGACATTAAGATGAAAATCTACCTTATCACAGCAAGGAGATAGGACTTATTCCAGGGAGAGTTTCTGAAACGTTAATTTTTTGTGTGTATAGCAGGTAAGTGGCCTTGAGACTCTGAAATCACAGTGAAGCTGTTTCCAGCCCTGGGAGGTGATCTGGAAGAGGTCTTCACTGGAAGCATCACATTACCCCAGGTCCCTGCGCTTTGCCTTTGCTGAAGGAAGGTGTCCATCCAAAATGCCCAGCAGCCCCGTGGACCTGCACCCCAGCAGGCAGCCCCCGGCTGCATCATCTCTGTGTTGCTGTGGCGGTGATTTTGAAGCCGTTCAAAAGCCTCCACCGAGAAGGTCTCCTTGGTAGCAAGGTGACCTTGCCAACGCAGGACTGACCGTGCAAAGCAATACCCATGCTTTTAATGACTTTCTAGCCAGCCTACCAGTGTTACTGTAGGCTGCCTCTGCTTGGCTGAGGGCAGGCGATGGCAAAGGGCTGGTGGCTGCCACGGAGCAGCCATGCAGGGCAAAACAATCCATCTCCAGCTGCGGCAAGGCAGGAGCCACCTCAGGGATGCAGGGCAGTTGGCTGTTATAGAGTGTGGGGCTTTAATGAGAAATAGTGAGATGTTCCAGATCACTTTAATCCCTACTAATCTCTAAGTTTGCGTGATGGCAGCTGCGCTTAAATGGTATTCCAGCTGTTGGCTATTTGTGGTGGACCTGGAATTGCTCCAGTGAAGCAACTGGGTGCCAGGCCTCCTATCCACCATCATGGCTGGCTCACAAAAATCTCCGCTAGCGGGTTCAGCTCCAGCCCTGTGGGCAGGCAATGGCGAGCACCTGGGGGCAATGGGCCAGGCAGCGATGGCGTGGCTGGGTGAGCCTCTCCTTGGTCTGAACCCTTGGTCTGTTATTAATGTTGATAGAAAGTGTGATCGCTGGGTCTTAAGAAGCCATCTGATCACCCCTTGCACCTCAGGGCAGGGTCAGCTCTTCCTAAACGCCCCCTGTGTGCCTAAACTCCCTTTAAAAACTTTTACATTCCAGGCAGATAACCTAAATCTATCTCCCTACAAAGCAAATCCTTTGCTTTTGAGCACAGGGAAGCATTTATTGCTTTCCTTGTTGCAGTAATTTTTTCCATATTTGAAGAAGGTTATTGGCTCCCCCCCACCTCCCCTCCTCCCACCTGAGCGGTTGCATTTGCAGAGGTCGTGCTCCTGGGCAGGACGAGCGGCGGCACTTCTCCTTTTAGTCAAGAAACACTAGCTAGATCCTCAAAAGGCTCCGAAACAGCGCTGGGGCAGGGGACTTGCAGGGCAGATGCTGCGCAGGGCCAGCAGGACCCAGGCAGGTGTTCCCAGGCATCGGGCTGGTGATGGAGAGGGAAGTTAAGAGGCAGAGGCAGGGAACGACCCAGCTGATTGACTTTGGTTTATGAAGACGTAATTAGCAGCGCTGTAGGATTTAATGGGGAGTTTAACAAATCTCATCAGCGGGATCTTGGCGTTGTTAACCCTTTGAGCACAGGGCCTCAGCACTCTGGGCTAGCCCACGCAGCCCTGGTTGGGATAGGATGGGGTGCCTCCAGACGGTGATGCCCAGCTTGCACAGAAACGGGGATACCCACCAGCATCCCATCACCCCACCGGAACACAGCCTCCCACATGCCCGGGGTGTCTCATGGGCCAGTGTTATGCAGAAAGGTCCTGGTCTTTGCCTGTGGTTTTGCCTTAGGCACCACCCCAAGCTGTGCCCATGGAACGAGGCCATGGCCATAAATGCTTCAGCAGCACTGGGAGGACAGTTTGTTACATCTGGGTTGTTATTATTATTAAGATGACGGAATGGAAAGGAAAACAGTCCTGACAAGCAATACTGGAAACTTTTTGCAAGAAGGATCATAGCAAAGGACTTCATTTGACAAATCCCAGGATCCTGACCACAGCAGCACATTCTAGGAGCAGAAGTCTTGTGCCAGCCCCAGTGAGGTCCTGGTCCTCCACTGAGGGCAGCTTTGCACCTCGGCCAGTGTCCCCCTTCCCCAAAGGTCCCATCAGGGTTAGGGCTGCCAGTGTGGTGCCAGTGGTGAGAGCAGCGGTCCTCGCTGTGCTCCGGCTGGAAGCAGAGTGGCCAGACCTACAGCAAGTCCGAGGTGAAGGAAACATGCAACAGTGCTGGGACACAGCTCCTGGGACGACCCCCACGGACAGCACTGGGACCCCCCAGCTCAGGCTCAGCAGTGCCGTGCCACCAGGCAGGGACATTAGATGTCAGCCCCAGCCCCTCCAGCTCATCACCCCAGACATACCTCTCCTTCACAAAGGTGGTGGCCACCGTCAAATACTTCCACCTGCGTCATGACCCTGCCCATTGGCACAGGCATGGGGTCGATGGGGTCCTTGCACAATGCAAGTGGCCAAGGTAGTTGGGATATGATCCTCGTCAGCAGGACGTGCTGTGCTTTGCCTGCCCTCCGCTGTCACCAGCTGATGGAAAGGCTTTGCCTGTCAAGCACACATGACATGGTGCAGCTTTGCCATCATTCTGAGGACAGAAGGGCCCAAAAGAGAGGCTGTGTCTGGCAGTGATGAACCACAATCATTTTGCTTCCATTTTGTATGCTCCACCTTGAACTGGGAGGTTTGTGAGGCCCAGTCCAAAATACTCATCATCACCTTAGCAGCTAATCACACAGTGCAGAGTGCAGGCAAAGTACTTACTCCAGTGCACAAGGAGTGCAAAATTATCGGTTTGAACAATGATTTTTGAAGAAGAGAGATGAGAGGAATAACAATTCTTCTGGATGAAATACTGTTCTGGCCAGAAGGGTAATTTAGAGTCGGATTTGAGGTCAGATGTTTTATCACTGTATCCTCAACTCTTCTTGACTTTCAACTGCAATTTGATAAATCAGCATAATACCTGGCACAGTAATTGCTGTAGATTTTATTCTTAGTGGGGTTACTTTATTACACTGCAAGCACATTAGAGAGCTTTCTGGTGCTCTGCCATTATTATTTGTGGGGACAGAAGGTCAGATAATGCAGAACATACTAGGTGGGTATTTTTGCAGATGATACTGGTGAGCTCATTCGCAGTATTTCTGCAGCTGAATCACTTGTTGCTCAGCAGTGCCCGGCCTCTCCATCCCAGCACCTCCACAGCTCCTCCCAACACACTGTTTTGCTTTTCTGCCTGTGTTTATGCTCCTACCACGGCTCCAGGGCAGCAAAAGTCTGGGAACCCACCAGGGAGTCTCCACCCAGGGTTTTAATTCCCCTTAGGTAGTGCATTACCTATTGCTCCTTGTTTGCCTGATCATCTGAGATGATCAGATTTCCTAGAGCAAAAGGAGATGCTGTGGGCCTCTGTGCTCTTCTGCCTCCTCCAGCCAGGACCCTGTGGGAGGTGGGCAGACACTGCTCACTATCCCATATCCCCTGGTGCGGAAAGCCTTGGGTCTCCTCTCCTTGCCAAGGTCCTCAGGGTCTTCATGCTCTGCCAGAGCGGATTCCTCCCACTTCCCTCCTGCCCTGAATCCCTCACCATATCATGACTTCGAGCTCCGATTCCCACAGCTCCTGGCCCAGAGGTCCCCCCAGCCCACTCTACCATCCAGCCACCAGCACCACGCTTCTGCCACAATGGCTGGAGACACCTAGACTAGCTTTAGAAGGTAATGCAAGGAAAGACCAAGCCCTCGCTGATTTGCATCATGGCCTGATGTTTTACGGGCTGTGAGAGCATCTCTGTTGCCCTCTGACCCATCCATCACTCCAGCATCGGCTGCAAACTCACCCACAGAGAAGGATCACAGGGGACAAATACGTCTCATGGTGGGACCCTGAACATCGCCCAAGTCATTTGGCGCATCCCCATCCCTCATCTCACAGGAGCCTCACCTAGAGACAGGAGCGAGGAGATGCTGCAGGGCTGTCCCTCCCCATCACCTCACTTTTAAGGTCAGCCAGGTTGGGCACCTGCAGCTGCCTTAAGTCACTGACGGCATTTAGTCACGGTGGTAGAATGCAATTCCTCAGCCTGTAATCACATTAAAATTTCATTAAGAATGAAGCCTCTTGCACTGCAAGTCTGTGGGAAAGACTAGCACTTTTACTGCTCTTCAATATGTAATTAATGTACATTTCATTGCTTTCCAGATGAATTTTTGGTCATGGGAGGTAGTTATGACCATAAAATGATAGTTACTTTTGACAGGATAAAGGCTATAGGTCCGTGTCTTCTGCAAAGCCGAGAGAGGCCACGCGTGTGTGCCCTGTGCCACCCGTCTCCCACGGGGCTGGTGTTTGCGAAGGGAAGTCAGAGAGCGCAGCCCCCCCAGGTCTGGCATGTTGATCCGCAGGCAAGGCAGCAATACCCCACTAACAGAAATCCTGAGGTTTGAAGTGGATGAGAGGATTAGCCTGGAGGAAATGAGCAGAAGCAGCCCACCTGCTAGAGGCACCACCAGTCTGGTGACAATTTAACAGTAGAAAAATAACCAGACTACAGAGCCTGTGATGCGTCTGTCCTAGAGGGTCTTCTGGAGTTTGACATGTCCTCGTCCTCTTCTTACACTCATCCACCCCGCAGCTGAACATCCCTGCCCCGTGGCACCCATGCCACTGCGACACTGTTCAGCTGGGCAGCTGCTCCACTACTGGGATTGTTTTGCTCCTCAACCCCTCCTGGGGCTCCTGACAAAGGGGGGGGGGAAATTGCCACCTATTAGTGATAAAGAGCAAAAAATCCATAAGGCCTGATGGTCTCTGAGAAATATCTAGGCAGAAATGGCAATTATTTCCCTCTAGATTCCCATGGGCTGGTTGTGTCCCACCATAGTCATGTCTGGGGGATACAGCTCCCTTCACCCCTGCTTCAAACCTGCCCTTCAGTCCCACGGGGAACACCAGGACCACCTATATCTGATGGGAGCAAGAGTAAGCAGGGAGGGTTGGCTGGAGAGAGCCACGTGGGCTTTTAGACTCATCTCTGCTGCAGTCAGGTTCGTGCAATATCCCCTCATGCTCCATGCAGCACCGGCAGCAGGACCCTGGTAGCTGGATGTCAAAAGTCAGACTGCCTCTCTCCATCCTGTCGGGGCACACATTTAACACGCAATCATTTCTGTTTCCTGACTAGGAGTTTGTAACGCCCACAATATTGAGGAGGGCTGGAAAAAGTCCCAGGGATTTGGGATTTCTCCAGGAGACAGAACGGCTTGGGGGAAGTTAGCAGAGAAACAGGATAAAGGCATTTCAGAACATATTGAACCTTTTTTCTTTTTCTGGAATGCACAGACATTCGCTAGATACCGTCTCCGGAAGCACTACACTGCAAGTAGATTTATTGGCTTGAAGCACAGTTTATACTAAATTTTTTCTCTAGCAATTTACACAAAATATTTCTGTAGTTATGCAGCGAGTTTTTATAATTAGAGTCTTATTTGACTGCTTTAATTGTGGCTGGTCTTTTGTCAGAGGGCTTGAGTAGTACTACCCTTTAGAGGGCTCATGCTCTCTCCCACTCACCTGAATGACTGGGGGATACAGAGAAAAAAAAGACCACAAGCACTCCCCCAGTTTCCCTGCCAACACTCTGGAAATGTCACATGGAGACATTCTTTCAGCTTCTAAAATTACCAAAGGAAAAAGGTGGGACAGGATAGACTTGAGGGCCTTTTCCACCCTCAAAACACATCTCCAGGGGGTTTCTCGTGTCATCTCGGTAGGCGAGCGAGCATTATGAAGGACCAAAGCTTTGCTGCCCTCTCTAGGGAGAGCCAGCCTGTAAAGTGAGACTGAATTAATAAGTCCCACAGCAAGTCACGCTCAATTGCCCTGACAATGGATAAAATGAGCTTCAGCCCACGAACAGTCCCACTCGCCGCTGTTGCCCAGGTGGGCAAGTCCCAGCTTCCCCGTGGGAGCTTCAGCAGTGCTCACAGGGGGGCTGGCTACTTCCCAGGGCTGCCCCCTTCCCTGGCACCAAAGTGTTGGCTCAAATCAGTTAGAAAAAAACACCACCCACAAAAACTCGCCGGATTCTTGGAGGTGTTTCTGCCAAAACACCATGGACGCTCAGGGCCTTTCTCAGCAGTCAGTAATTCCACTGGAAACATTCACAGATCAAAGCCTACACCAGGCCTGGGGCTCCAAATACCAAGAGAAGAAATAGCTAAATACCTTATTTTGAACACTTGAAAAGCAATCTAAACTCATGTTGCAAAAGAAATGCTTGGTTCTCACTTTACAGATTAGAAAAATCTCAATTTCTTAAGCTCCCTTAGCGATTCAAGACTCTCAATCAAAAGTTTCATGTTTCTAGTCTGTTTTATTTTCTTTGACCCCTTCATAACACTGAATGCATTAAAGCAAGAAGTGCCCAAGAATTGATTTCTTTTCTTTTCTCTGTACTGAAATGTCTCAACACTTCACTTTTTCCGTTTCAAGTTGCCATTTTTATACAGTTACAGGCATTATTTAAAGCTATAGAGTCGAAAACACTCAAAAACTTGGAGAGAATAAGTCTCCTCTTCCCCATAAACATTCGCCATCCATCCCTTTGTGTTCTCATTTTTGGCACAGAGGGAGAAAAAGAAAGAAACAAGAGACAGAGAGAAGGGAGGAACTGGAGACATGACTAACTTCTTCTTTCTCAAAACACAAAATGAAAAGTGAATACAGAATGAGACATAAACTTTAATTTTTTTTCTTTTATCTAGAAATTTCCCATGAAAAGATAATAATGCACCTCCATGTCCTTCCCTTCCTCTGACACTCAAATCCTTCCCCCGACAGCCCATGCAGGAAGGCAGGGGACCACAGAGCCTCCCAGGGGAGCGACTGAAAACCCTTGGGGCATCTCTTGTTCCAGATTTGCATAGACATCAGCACCCTGGAGATACAGTCTCTGCAGGATGCTCCAGGTAGGGCAGCCACGCAAATATTCAGTTCAGCTCTTTAAGACCAGAGTGAGCACAAAATGGATCGTTTCTTCCATGCTTGGATAGTCTCCTTGGGGAAAGTGTTGTTTCACTAGAGTGAGCTGTAGTATTGCCTTTTGTAGGTGGAAATAGCCGTATTCTGCTTGACCAGAATGTCAGACCAGAAAGATGGCTTTCTGTGGGACATTACACAGCAGAGCCTCAACCCACCTGCAAGTTCAGCTCCTACGCCCCTCACCAGGTTCAGTAACAGCAGCCAGCCCGCTGATGTTCCTGCGTGGTTAAGCATAGATAAAAGCAGGTGAGGGTCTTAGCTGGTGTGAAATGTAACTACAGCACTGGTTTTGGCAGACCCATGCAGGAGCCATCATCAGGTGCTGTCCAGACTCCACAAGCCTCCTTACTCCAGAGCTAGTCCCACTGATTCTTTGAGCTGCTCCCCAAAACCCAAAAGTTCATGCCTAAGGGTAAAATAACCCAGCCTGAGCACTACAGGCTTGATTCAAAATGCACTGCAAGGAACAGATGATCCTTCAGTGCTTTTGGAGGGTTTTAGATCAAGTCAGCTTTAAGCTGTGCATTGTAAGTTCTGAGCACCTCGGTTTTCAAACCACCAGCTTTGCACCAAGCCAAACCACGACAAAAGTGCGGAGAGCCCCCAGCACTGGTGGGCACAGACCACAAAGTTCAGGTTTATTCACACGATAAGGCAGTAGGTCAACCCACGGTCAACCCACCAAAATGCGCTGGTGATTACAGCAGTGCCTCTGCTGCAGGATATGTTCTGGGTCCTTGCGCCAGGCACCACTCCACATCGGCTCATCTCGGTGCACAAGGCCCACCACGGGCATCGGATGCCATATGGCCTCGGTACTGAGAAAGGTGGAGCGCACATAGCTGAGCTCCTGAAACCCCTGTGCACTTCTGCACAATGTTTTAAGAAAAACAGTTGATTTGGGGAACAGTGTGAGTTTGCCTTTGCAAACTGGCATCTGGGCTGGCAGCTCCATTCATTTCTGTGTCCCCAGGACCTACCATGAAGGGGGCTGGAGTGGTGATAGTACCATGAGGTACCATCAGGTAGTATTAGGTACCATTATGTACCACCAGGGTTAAAAAAGGCTTAGAGACATTCATGGACAGCAGCCCCATAAGTGGAGACTGAGACAAATGGAGACATTCCCACGTCCGCGCTCAGTGCTGCAGCTGCAGGTGCTGGTGGAGTGCATGGGGAACGGACTGCAGGATACGGCCAGGCCCGTGTGCTCTTCCAAAATACCATCACCAAGCACTGCTTCTGGAGACACAGACCATCTCTCTGACCCTGTACAGCGTGGGATATCAGTTGCAGAGAAGTACAGCAGTACTCTGAGCTCCCCTGAAGCCCTGCCTTGTCTTATCAGGACACAAGTATTTGCCCTAGGATAACCTCCAAGTATATCAAGAACAAAATCCCATTAAATGCTGCCTGTCTGGGAACTGGCTTGACCTCCCCAGGTGCCTCCAACTCAGAAGGTGCAAGGGAACTGTTCGGCTGTGACAAACCAACCTGAGCGAAGTTTTTCCTCGAAGCCTGATGACACGGTGCGTGCCTGAACTGCCGGTGCTCAGCTGGCAGTTCCTGGAGAGTCACGGGAGCCTTCTGTTCATGCAGCTTTTCACTATTCTTCCTAATTATCATGTTTTAGGCATGAAATATGCTCTGGGGTTTCAAGCAGCAGTGAGTATAATCTACTGCCAGCATGACTGAATGCACGCAGGGCTCAGCGGGGCAGGGCTGTCACCCCACCTCGCAGGCAGCTTTGGGGCACACAGCCTGCACGGTCATCGTATGTTTTATCCCCACATCTCTTGGTGGGGGAGAGGTACATTTCAGAGCCCTGTTACTGGATGTGTAAAGACCTCACAGCAGCATGGTTTGTTGTGTGTTTCTGGTGTCCTCTTCCTCAAAGCCAAGTTTGTCTCAGTGGTCCTCTTGACCCTCACCACCCTGCGTATAAGGAGCACTTACAGGTGCCTTGCAAACTCCTGAGGGTTTTCACAAAGACAAGACCAAAAAAAATGAGCTAAATGCATCTCCCAGGCTTCAACCATACGTGACTGTCTGCAGCCGCGCTTTGCACAGAAGCGGTTCAGCAGTGCTGCTCGTGCTCTGCTCTCCCAGCCCCCAAACCACGAGTTATTGTGGCCCAGAGTCACCAGGCAGTTCTACTCATTTTTTGTACTGGATTTACATCTGGGTGAAAACAAAATTTTGTCTTCTCCTGCAGCAGTCCTGGTCCTGTGGCAGTCCCTGTCCTGCAGTCGCCCTTATCCTGCAGTGGTCCCATGTCCCTGTCTTGCAGGAGCCAGGGCTCCAGGCAGGCATTGTCACACTGTGCAGGGCAAGGTGCACCCTTCTCCCAGGGCCATGCTCAGCACCCAGCCCGGGGGGGGGGGGGCCTGAAGCATGCCCACCTCTCCTGCTTTCGTTGCCTTTCCTTTCCCCCCTTGTAAGCCTGTAATTTTATAAATCCAACCCCAAAGCCACACTGTCATGAGGCTGTCGGGTGCTACAGCAGGGGACCGGCTCAGCTGGCCATCCCAGAGTTGCCGGGCATAGACACAGACACCCAGGGGTTCATTTTTGAGACATCTCAAGGGGCAGCAAGATGGAGAGGCCCCAGTTTATTCCTTTCTCAGGGAGCAGACTGCACTCAGTAGTCAGGCTCCCAAACCCACCAGACAGCAGGTGTGATGGCAGGACAAGGGTCGCTCTGCCCACAGACCAGCACTCAAGCCAGGGGGACCTCGGCTGCCTCAGGAAGGCATTCCTGATTTTTCCCTGGATTTTCCCATCAGCACCAAAGCACTGTATTGTGTCTGCCTGGAGGCACCACGCAGCCCTGCCTCCTGTGTGGGTGCCGGCAGCCTCGGCACTCTCCTCCAGCATCACTGCTGCTCTTGCTCACTTTAGCACCCTTAGTCCAAAATCCCCAAGGCAGAGCAGGACCTGGGTGCTACCTGGAGCACCCTCCTCCCAGCCTTGCCACCCCAGCATGGGGGATCCAGCCCCTCTCCCCTGGCAAACACACAGCTGGGATGGAGATGGCCCAACAACAGTTAAGGGAAGGAGAAGAGCCATTCAAAAACTTGAGAAAAAGCCCTTTGCTAAAATAGTTGCTGGTGAGAAGCCAGCGAGGAGCTCCCAGAAGCAAAAGAGCCCCATGCCACAAGCCTTGGGCTGCTGGGGCTGCAGGAGAGGTGGCAAGGGACGTGATGATCAAAAAAGGCTGGAGAAGATCAGGCGCTCGACTGAGCGCCACTGTTTTGAGGTGAGCACCCCAACACCCCAACCCCGTTTATGCAAGCGGCAGGCCCGAGGTTTCCGGTGGTATTTGCAGGGGGAGGTGGAGCCCCCAAGGTGCTGAGGTCCACCTCCCCCCCGCAGACCTTTCCACTCACCGTTTGACGGCGTTTGCTTCTCAGTTTATTATCTTGCGGTTTGAAACAATACAGGAAGGACGTAGGTGTTTGCAAGAAGAAAGAGAAAGAGGAGGGGGAAGGGAGGAGGGCTCACCAGCTGCTGCTGGGCTCCTCGGCGGGCGTCACTTGCTGGAAACTGCTCGCCCACGCGCATTATTAGAGGTGGTGGAATTAATTTGGGGGAGAACAGAGCAAAAAAGGGTCATGTTCCCACCAGAGCTGGACTGAGAGGGGCAAAGAATCTTTCTTGAGCACCCTCACCTATGGGTGATGGGTATCCTCCATTGGCAGCCCAGGCTGTTTGCTCTTAAAAATCAAAAGGAGTCTGCTCGTGGGGATGAGCTGGGAATACAGCAGAGACAGGATGAAACCACGGAATTAGACTAGCCGGGAGCAGGATGAGGTGTAGGCAGCCCCCAGCCAACAACCGAAGGGCTAGAGGGGGCCCAGCAGCACGCAGCAAGTGCTGCCAGGAGCCCAGGTGCTGCAGGTCAGCCCCCGTGGATTTGCCATGAAGCACTTGATGGCCAAAGGGCTGGAGCTTGCTAGTGCAGCCTACGTAGGTCCCAGAGAATTATGGCTGCCACACACTGAGCACTCAGGAAGGAGTGAAAGAGTGAGGAACCACCAGAGGTGAGCCCTGCATCTCACCTGGGAAGAGGGAACATCGCAGGAACAGCAGCAAATGGGTCTGAGTCAGGAGCACTCTGGTCAAACCCCATATTTCCACAGCGCAGTATCATTCTGACATTTCTCCTAAAGCAGAATAAATTTGTGTAAAATTCCCCATATTGTATATAATAAGAGACCCCCCACCTGACCAGCATTATTGTGAAAACTTCACTTTGGAAAAATGTTAAATGGCATTTTGGAAAGAAATCCTCATCTTTTATGTATGTATTTTATTGCATTGGTATTTTGTTACTGTCTCAGCTGAAGTTGGGCTTATAGCAAGACACCAACAAATGATCAAACTAGTATTTTTGTTTTTTTTTCTAAGAGAAACCCCTCTGGGCTGCTCAGACCACTGCAGCTGATCTCCAAAGTGTCATGCACCCCATACAGACAACCTTCCATCTCCTGTGCCTGGACTGCCTGGCAAGCCTGGGACCCGATGTGGTGTCCGCAGTAAGGTTTTGCCCCAGATCCACAGCAGGACCATGGCACCACAGCGGGGCGGTGGCGAACAGCAGTGCCTCGGTCCAACCACACAGCCCTTGGGACCACACGGCAGCTTGGCTCTGAGTCAGGGTCCCCGGGCACTGATGCCCAGGTGCGTGGTGTGACCTCCATCCCCACAGGAGGGACCCTGGTGCTGGGAAGGGAGCTGGCAGCTCCCCAGGGTGGGATTTGAAAGGTGTATCTCTGCTTTGGTGACAGGAAAGCTGTTCTCTTGAGCGGCGTTATCTCATCTATTTTGCAAATACAAATGTGATAGAAATCTGCAAAATAAGGAATATGCATTAACTTCTGAAAAGTTTTGACTACATATCATTATCTGTAATTTCACTGCTTTGATTTGCATATTCATAAAAGAAACATACAGCACGGATGTGTCAAAGGCTTTCAGATGAACACGAACAAAACCGGCAGACTTGCAAGCTCAGTTCTGAAGTAATTGCCAAGACGCCTTCACTTTCCCTGATGTCAGTGTAATATTTTGTCCCTGAGCTTGCAAAGCATTTCCTAGGTCCTGCTTGGGTTGGCTCAGCTCTGAAGGTGTGAGCTAGTACTTTGGCTGGGCGATGCACCTCTATGTGCAGGAAGAGGAACCCAGTTGGATGACACACATGGTCCACAAGCACGAACAAGACAGCTTGGTGGGTTTCCAGCCCGGATGCTGCTATTCGGGCTATCCCAGCTCCAGTAGCACTGAGCATCCACCGGCAGGTGAGGTGACGTGATCAAAGATGCCGAGTGGGTGGGCTGCACCCTGAAGAGCTTTAGGTGCTCAGCTTGTACGTGCCCGTCCCACCCTTGTGAGTGAGCCCTTTTGGAGATGCTGTCAGCCCTTATTTTTCAGCCGTGCGACACAAACAGGCAAACCTGAGGCTGCCGTCCCTGCAGGCAGCCGGGAAGGTGGCAGCGCCTGCAGCACAGCTGATAGCAAGGTGATAAAAGTGCGAGTGACTTGGCTTTTAACTTATTTCCATGCTTTTAAGCTGTTGAGTGGGTGAAGCAACTGCAACTGCCACTGCACTGGGGTGCTGTCACTCTCAGTATCATGGTGCTGTTACTCCAGTAGTTTGGGGGCACTTGTGATTCATACCTGAGTCTCTACATCGTGATAATACACCTGCACCAAATTCTTCCCTTCCTTTTCCTTACCTCCTCCCTTTACAGAGGAAGAGCTCATCAGAGATGGGTCCCACACTTTTGCCCATGCCCCTGGGGAGAAGCAGCACCCCACCATGTTTGGGTGTCCCTGTGCTCTGTGGGTGCCAAGATCCCCCCCAACCCCTTGCACCCAGCTCCAGCAGCACCCGCCGGCACAGCGCTTGTCAAGATGCTTGGAGAAATGCCAGTTGCTGTTGAAGGAAAGCAGGTGTGGCAGCAAGAAAAGGGGAAAATGTTATTTTTCAATTTCCCTCTGACATTTTTCAG
Source organism: Leptosomus discolor (assembly GCF_034619465.1). Classification (NCBI taxonomy): domain Eukaryota; kingdom Metazoa; phylum Chordata; class Aves; order Leptosomiformes; family Leptosomidae; genus Leptosomus; species Leptosomus discolor. The sequence goes on along the minus strand of NC_141407.1, from coordinate 3,970,791 downwards.
GCGGGGAGCAGCAGGGTTTTTTAACAACAGAGAGCAAAGCAGAGCTGACAGGCTCAAATATACCCTGGTCTTCAATGTTTTGGGTGGAGAGTGTGAATTTTTGGTTACTAAAATAAAATGCTCTGGTTTTGAAAGCTTAACCCTTCCCCTCCCTGCTCCCAGCTATCAGAAATTTAACCATTTTGGCAAATTTTTACAGAAATTTTTGGCATTTGGTTGAAGTCACTCTCTTGCTGAAAAGGCACCTGTGCTGTTGGCTGGCTGTTGGATGTGACGTGCTGGGACAGAAAGGTTCTTCCCCATGTCACTCCCATGCTTGTGGCCATGTCTCGTGCTCCTCTTAGATGTGAGCCAAGGGGAAATCTGAGTTCCTTGGGGATTTTGAGACCACCGAGCATGGCCAAGCTCAGGCTTCTCCACACATGGCCAGCACCGACCCTGGCTACCATCTCACCCCAGGGACAGGACATCCATGGACCAGCACCACCACACCACCTCTCCAGCCACGCTCCCCAGAGCATCCTTCTGCTGTGGGTACATTAGCAATTTCTCTTAATTGCGACAAGCAATTTTTTTTCTGTTACCAAACAGCTTCTATGACAGGTCATAAATAATTTTGCCTCTTTAGGGAGCAAACGTAAACTCAATAAGCAAAGACACATGATCAGGAGAATACATCATGTCCACAAACAATGCCATGGGCTTGCTGCACTGATGGTGCTGGGCTGGGAGCAGACGTGGGAAGGAGCTTGTGCATGGTGGGACTGTCCAATGGGACGTCCAGTTCTCCTCAGAAATGCCCCCAAAATATCCCACAGGCACCTGAGACTGGGGGTAGGTGAACGTGAGAGAGAAGGGGAGATGGATTAGCCCCAGGCTACCAGGATGAGACATAGTCAGTCCCACTTTTCTTACCCCACAGAGCAAGAGGAATGGTTTGACTGGAAGGGTTTCACAATCCTTTCTCTCCCTGTACGAGTTCACATCCAGTTTCATAGCGACTGAGTTTTTTGATGGTCATTATGGTGCCCAGCTGCACGGAGGACAGAATTTATATTTTGTAGGACACCTTCTGAGATTTTGAACTGGAGAAAAGCCCTAAAAGGGGAAATTCCAAACAGATGTGTTTGTGGTGGACCAAAGGGTTTTACTATGAGATTGACTTCTTCACTATTAGCAACAGAGAATTTACAAAACCTCTTTTTTTTTTTTTTTAAGGCCATTCAAAATGAGAAAACGAGATACTTATTTCTGCAGCTGCTGATTTGAGATACACCGATATTGCCAGTTATTCCCTTTCAAAGGGAAACAGTGGGAGAACTCCCTGTTTTCCATCTCTGCTCCTGCCAGCTCACTCCCTCCAACCCTGTGCCATACCACAGGGCAGCCATTGGAGCACAGGGCAGTACTACCAGCCAAAAGCTCCCCGTAATCTGTCACCCTGTCCCCTCCTGCCACAGAGAGCAAATGTCCTCAAAAGAGCGAGGCAGCAAGGAGCATGCCCTCCATGGCACACCGTTCTCTGTTTTCTTTTCCAGCCCTTACAGTCCTTTCCCCTGGCTGGTTGCTGGATGGGGACAGAAACAAGGGAAATGCTTTGATCCAAGGAAATCTTCAGCTGGCATGTGCAAATGCTGATGATGCACAAGTAGTTGCTGGTTTAACTGGCATGGGGTATAGTAAGGTGAGGGGAATCAGCCCATCTCCTGGAGAAGTGTTTGGTGCCCTGATTTCTCCCATTTCAACCCAGTGTAGCTAAATTCCCCCTTTTTACCATTCGGATCAGAGCTGAATCCCATCGGTAGGATTTGTTTTCTCAGAGCCTTTTCATGGAAGGGAGAGACAGAGTGGAAATAAGCATTAGTGCTTGAGCATTGGCCTTGAGTTTGGAGCTGAATCCCTCTGGCACCAAAGCATCTTCTGTCCCAAAGGCATCCCAGGCATGGAGGGCAGGTCCAGAGCAGACTCTGGCATCACTTCACTGAAGTCCACCTGCCACCACTGCAGCCTCCCCTGCAAGGGGACAGTTTCACATCGCAGCTGGGGAATCCAGTCAGCAGCCCAGGGAGCAGCCTGCACCCCTAACCTGCAGCACATGGAGGGAAAAAGATCCCCCCCCCCCCCAGCTCTGCAGCCAGCAGGGCTGGAGGTGATGGAGGCTGCAGAGCACAGCCCTGCAAGGGAAGAAGGCTGAGCTGGACCTGCCATGCTCCCGCCGCCAAGGCTGAGGCTAAACCCCTCCCTAAACACAGGGCTGCTGGTCCCTCGGTGTTACAGGGCTTGGGTGTTTTCTTTTTTCATGCAGCTGCAAAGCCCCTCCTCTGGCTAGTGTCCAGTTTCTTACGTGAAAGTGAAAAAAATCAGCTCACTTTTTGGTTTTAAAGAGAAGCCTGAAAATGGAAACGCTGCATGCTCAGAAACTGAATACCCAGAGCTCAAAATGCATGATTTTTAAAAGAGATTTTTCTAGTCATCCACCCAAGGGGTGCCCCTAATGGAGATTGTTAAACATTCAGCATCAGCTCCAGGTTACCAGGCTCTACCTGCAACTACCTGGGGCTGGGGGGTAGCGTAGGTCACCAGAGCAGTAGGAACCCCAACCCGGGCATGTGCCCGACGTGGTGGGGCTGCTGCCCTCACAGCCTCGCAGAGGCAGCTCCTGCCCCCTCGCACTGCTCCGGCGCTCTGGCCAAATAAGCAGAAGCAGGGACGTGCTGTGCTGCTCAGAAAGCTCACCTGGGACTTTCCCTTTTCTCGCAGCAAGAAGCAGCCTGGGAAGGTCTGGGGCAGGCTCTGGGCTTTGCAGCAATGTGGTGGGCTGCACCCAGGGTCCCTGGGGTGGCAGGGCTGGAGCAGGCACTACGCGCCACAGGGTTCAGGTCTCCAGCTCAAATCCCTGCGTGCAGCCAAGCGCCTCCTCCCCAGGGAAAGCAGCCGTTCCTGTGGGGGCCTTGCCAGGTTCTTCCTGCTGGGAACAGCTCGACTTCAGCCCACAACCCTTCCTAAAGCGCACCCACCCCTGCTCCCCTCCACACCCAGTCCCCAGGGTCCCTCCAGCTCCTATTTCCTACTTTCTCTCCTGTTTGCGGTCGCTCATCCTCCTACCTGCGACCTGCTGATGGACATGACGAGGCCAAGTATGCACCAAGTGCTCACCCACCTCGTTGCTGCCTTGTGAGGACACTGGGAAAAGAACATTTACAACCACCCTCTTGGAGGTGTTTTGGTTGGGCTTCCTCGAGCACCCAGCCACAGTTGGGGTTTGCAGCCAGGGCCGTGCAGCTTTCCCCTGTGAACTCTGGGTGACGAGCAGTCTCCAGGGAATCATACAGATCTGTGTGTCTCCCTTCCCACGGGCAAAGCACCAATGCTCCTCTCTATCTGTTATCCCTTTCCCACTTGCGCTGTGGGACCTCTTTCCTACTCAATAGGACAGGCTGCTGAGGTCATATTTCTCAATCCCAGCTGGTTTTGTCCCCCTTTTCCCATGTTCATTCCTCCTTGATACACCTTGATCTTTTCACCTCCTTTGGCTCTTCCCCTAAACTTCCCGTAAGTCCTGGACAACCCTCAGGTTCTCCTGGTCCCAACCTCCCACCCTAACAGACTCCATAAGAAGCACCCTTCACTCCCTCTTTTCTTGGCACGGGTACCTGGTGAGCGGTTCCTCCATGGGATCCCACAGCGACAGGGACAGTGAGTTTCTTGCCACCCCTAGTAGCTCAAGAGGACAAGGCTGGCCAGGTGCAACATCCAGCATTGCTGTCTGAGTCTGGTCACTGCATCTACTTTAGCTAAACCAGCCATTAGCCTGTTTTCCTTACAAATAATCGCACCTCACGTTTTGGGCCAAAATTGCAAAGAAAAAGAACTCAAATCCAATCTTTTGTTAAAATGAATCAATTCTTTCAAACGAAAGAATGGCGTTTTCATTTAACTTCTCAGCAGCAGAGGAAAAAAGCATGTTCAAAATTTTTTGAAACTAGGGAAGTTTGTATTAAAAAAGCAAACTGGCCAGAATTATCTCATTCTTTTTGTAGTTTCACATTAAAAGCTCCACAGTGCTGACAAGGAGTCACAGACATTTTCTAACCACCAAATTCCTGTCCTGGAGCACTGTGTCCAGATCTACTTTGACATGACACTGCAGTGGCAAGCATGACAGTCGTGGTGCTGCTCCATGGGTGGGACCAGCCCAGCGTGTGACCACCAGTACCAGGGATTGGAACGTGGCATCAGGCTGACCACCAACCTCCTCCCCATGGGCCCATCCTCAAGGACTATCAAGGCACAGGTAAGTAGTTTGTGTCTCTGTATCCACCCCTGCGAGCCATGGGCTTGGACAACCAGTGCTCCTCAGTCCTCCCTGAAACCAGTATTAATGTGTGCACTTCTCAACTATTTCTGTTGGGTTTTGTGTTTTTCGAAGCTACTTGACCCAGTGTTCTGACTCAGTATTCCTGGCTAGGGCTGCAGTTCCTGCAGCAGAAGGAACTGGTCCAGCTGGCAGCGGGAACAATCAAAATTGTCATTTTAAAAATAATTTTCAATTTATTCCCTTCTCTGTGCAACTCAGATGGGAGTTAAATTGATTTTTTTACACTGCCTTCACTTAATGTACACAGCTCTTTCACTCTTTCTGCATCACTGGAAGAAACCTATGAAAATCAGTTAAATAAACACATCTGTGCTCAGAGCCCTGGAAATACAGAGTGGTCATCTCACTGGGGAAACCACCATGGTTTGCAGAGTTCAGAAACAGACCTCCCATCTACGTGGGGCTCAAGAATATCATACCTAGAGGAAGCCGTATAGATCAGGGCCCCAGTTTGAGGCATGAACTGGGTATGAGCCAAGGGCATTGTAGCAACGTGCAGAGTCTGGTCTTCTGCTTCAGATGGTGCTTGGTGCCCAGAGCACGACGCGCAGGAAGGACGGTGCCAGCACAGCCACCCAGTATCAGCATGGATAAGTGTCACAGAGCATCCTGCGTGGTCTTCCCTACCCCACCTTTCAGCCACTGGAGGCTGTGTTGCAACTGCCATTGCCCTCACCATCAGCATCACCCCGTGGTCCTTCTGCTGAGCTGCTCTGGGAGCAGACAGGGAGAGTTAGGTGACAGACCCAACCACCAGCACTGCGTAGTGGCACTGTAGTTCCATTAGTCCCTGCAGAAGCAAGGAGATGGGAAACGGGTGCTACTGGGCAGGGGTGTGGACATGGAAGAGGCCAGGATTTCCCAAAAATGACCCTTTTGGTGACAGCTTTCGCCCCAGAAGAATCAAATTGCATGGAAAGCCTTGTTGGGAGCGTACTGCTGAGCAAGTCTGAAAGCCCAGGCCACACATGGGCTGGGGGAAGGCTGCAGCAGGCACACAGTGTACCTTCATCATCTCACTTACATGGTCTTAGAGGTTCCTGAAGATGTGTCCTTACCCTCCCTGGTACCACCAATTCTTGCAGGAACAGGGGTCCTGGCTTTGCATCCAGGCTCTACTGGTGTAACACACCACCACCCCCAAGAGAAGACCTCCTAGCCTCCCCTAAGCCGCAGCGGCCTGTCCTCCCCACCCTAGTCTATAGCATGAACTAAATCTGAAACCAGAGTCAACCCAAAATTCAGACTCATTTCTTCCTACAGGATCTCTGGTCCCACATCCAATTCAGCATGTTGCTGCATAATTTCAAGCCCTGACTTGAAATATGGACATTCATTCCCTCCTTAGCAAGAATGTTCAAACACTCCTGGACTCTCACTTGAATTAGGTGCTCCAGGCTGCATCTCTACAGCACGTGCTGCCTTCCCCACCTGCTGTTGTGTGATGGGAAACATGACCTTGCACATACTCCCAGGCCTCCTGCTCCTTACTTTACTGGGCAGCCTTCCCTCAGAGTGGGAACTGCCACTTGTTCCAGGACAGCTGCAAAGGGCACATTAGGCCAGACTCACTCCAGCTCCTGCCCTTCATGGGACCTGGTCTCTGCCCTCCAAATATCTCCAATGCTATCTCCCAGCATGAACAGAAGATACTCTCTTTGATCTACAAGGAAAGCGAAACAGCTCGTCTTTGACATCACGCTAAAGCCATCCTAAATGAATTACTGGCTCCAATGGAAGGTGCGGCACAAGCCAGAGGCAGAAAGTGTCTTGGCTAATTGTAACAGCTCCTGGTAAAAACAGTCCTGGAGTAGCCAGGTGGGGTGGGAGGTTTTGGGTGCCTGCACAGTTCCTGGCTCACCAGCTGGCCCCATACGGGCAGTCAGGGCCCAGGGTAGAGGCTGGTGCTGGCACCTTCACCTGGCCCTACCTGCACAAGAGACTCCAGCCCTTGCCTCCACATCCATGCGTCACCACCAGGTGACCCAGTCTGACCGCACCTCTGCTGGCAGTACTGCCCTTGACCCCCATGGGTGGTCAGCAGGAGCAGGTCTCCACAGGGAACCTGCAATCTCAGGATAGGAACAGGCAATGGGGAAGCTGTTACTCTTGAGGCCTCCATGCAAAGCCTCAAGTCCCCACATCACTGTGAGGGAGCAGCAAGAGCAGGGCTGCTCCTTGAGGAACAGGGAGCAGAGCAGACCTTGAGACCGCATCCAGGTCCAACCAAGAGCCCAGCCCACAAGACAACGTCATGGTGATGAAGCAGGTCCAAGGTCAATTCTGGGAGTCAGCCCTCAAGTGAGATGTAGGACCAAATTCAGCAACTACCAAACCAGCACTCCTCCAACACAGCTTATGACTGAAGGCCAACTACTGAGCTTAAATAGAGCTCCTGGGCCGGGGGAGGGGGGGGGGTGGGGGTGGGGAATGTGGGTGGAGGCTCCAGATGAGGCCACTCTCCCAGGCGCCAGCCTCATGCCCACTGTGCAAAGCACACGTAACGGGGGCAGTAGCTCTGTGCCTCAGGAGCAAGCATCTCCTGTGCATGGAGGGGGGGAAGGAAGGAGAGGGACGATCTGGGTGGTTACGGCGATACATGATATGAAAGAAGGCACATCAGCTCCGGCTCCAGGGCTGGGGCTGCCCAGGGACCGTGCAAGCCCTGGGGGAGCTGGGGGCACAGGATTACCTCCCTGAGGTGGAACCCCCCTCTGGATTTGCCCACCTGGACATCCAGGAGTCATGCATGCAATGACAGATGTTTTGAAGGGCATTTGGAAGAACACAAAACTTCTTCTTTGGGGCCTGTTTTCTGTACTGACTATAATTGTTTGTTGGATGAGGAACACGCTCCCAGAGGTATGTACCTAATGGATCTCAAGGAGCCACCATCTCTTTGCTGATGGTTTATAAAGAAGCTCAACTATTCACCTATCAGAAAAACGTGAATAGAGACTTAATAAAGGCATATTTCCAATATACAAAAAATTAATGAATTTGTATGGTATCCTGCCCACAAGATGCATTAATTTAGACAGACAGCACTCAAGGCTTTAAGAGCTAGTGCTGCAGAAGGTGGACAGAATGAAAGCAAAGGAGAGTAAACAGAGGAGAGATTTCTAAGTGCCCATGACATTTGTTCGAATACTTTATTTCAATCAGCTTAAAAGGGAAACATAAAGCTGAGGTGGCTCCTAGGAAAAGAAATGAAATTGAAAACCAAGTAATGCACTAAGAACAATTCAAAGGGAGCTGAGAAGCAGCCATCTGCTGCAGACAGGGCACGAACAGCCCCACCAACCACGGCCTTTTGCTCTTCCAGTGACATTTTTGTTTCCAAATACAATTTCACATTGTCTTGTCTGTGGAAGAGAAGCCACTCCAAAAAAAATCAGTGCCGAACGACACTGGAAGAGTTTCACCTGCACAGACTAAGTAATTTCACATTTCTTTTGCCAAATGCTTGGGGTGGGAGTCCAGACCAGACAGAGGGACCTGCCCCTCAGGAAAGCATCCGGTGTTTAAATCTCATGTTCAATTTGGTTTAGAAACAGAAAGAACTATTGCAGGGGGCGGGGGGGGAACAACACACCAAACTGAAATACCATCTCAGAAAAGGTGTGAAATTCAACTTCAGTGCTAAAAATTCCTCACTGCAATTCTCCAGCCTCTTTCATGCGAGCTGGGAGCGTGCCGAGGGGAGGAGCGGTGTGCGATGTCCTATCCGGGTGTACCTTCCCGGGCAAAACCGTCTGGTGCCGCTCTAAAGAAAGACGTGGTGAAAGCTGCTCCAATCTCCAACACAAATCCACCATGCCCCGCTGCGATGTTGGGCCATCCTAGTGCCTCCACGGCATCAAGCAGAAACACCAAGGGGGCTATTTAGGTGGAAAAGTGGATTTGGGGAAAAGTGATACTTATGGCTCGGTTCCCAAGGAAAGTTGTCATATTTTTTTGTTTGAAAAGTAGGAAATCAGCAAGCTGAAGAAGAAGAAGGGCTGTTTATAACCACCTTCACTATGGTAGACTGGGGTAAAAAATGTGTTTGTTCAGCAATGCAATTTGCTTCTAGCAATAGAAGGAAAAGGTGAGGCTATTGATTTATCACTATTTTATATTTGTTTTCTTCTTTTTTACATTCATTAGCTCACAGGGTTTCTTTTATCTGTGAGCTGTCTCTGATAATACTCAATACATTTAGCATTTCTATAAATATGTAAATATAAGATCTGTATGTGTAAACACACATGCATAAATAAAATGCTAATATGTGTATATCTGTATTTGTGTATACATAAAAGCTAAATTATCTCCAATTTATCCAATATCCTTTATGTCTCCTATATGCATCCCAAGCCAGCATTATTTTCCTAAGTACATATAGTCTTCCATTTATGTGAAAATGGCACCTGCGAGGAATACAGATAAAAGACTGAAAAGTGTTTCCGATGGATAAGTAGCTCCTAATTCCTTAATTTCTTTTTTTACTTGTTCCCCAGAGCAAGCAGTGGGAGATACATAACTAAGTCTGCACACATTTCTTTAACCTCCTTGTTTAGCCGCTTTTCATGTGGTTTGCATCCGAGATACCTGAGCTGATAGCGAGAGGAGTGAGCGATTCGCCCAGGAGCTCCTCTGCTGCTGGTGCCTTGGTCCTGATCCAGAGCAAAGTCTGGAATTACGAGTAGGGAAAATAAGGTTGCACCAGACAAGGTAAAGGCTGAGAGGAAGGAAAATCTTGAGCCGAGTTTTTCTTGAAAGCTGGGCAAACGGGAGGCTTACGTCTCTCAACTGTGCGCAAAGCGCTGGGGGTGCCTGGGGCGGCATGGAGTCCTCTGCTGGCCCCAACCCTGCTGCAGCATCCTGAGGACCTTCCCCTTTCCCCGTGCACACAGCTAACGCTGAAACTTCTCTGGCTGTTTGAAAAGAAAATCAGGTGAGAAAATTCTCCGTCCCTGTTAAAAGTCACGAGGTTGCCCAGCAGTACCCCAAGATCCAGACTGTCTCCCAAAGCATGATGCCTTTGAGTCCCCACGATCTCTGCTGCCACCTCCACCCTCTGCCCATCCCCCCGGAAGTTTTTCCTGAGGCAAGGAGGAAAGGTCCTCCCGTAAGGGCTGGCCCATGGCCTGGGGTATTTTGTAAGCACCAGCAAAATAGAGCTCAAAGGGCCAAATAGAGCTCAAAGGGCCAACTGCAGCTGACAGAAATGGGCACAGGAACCAGGAAAATCAAAGGGATTGTTGCATGATGATGATGCATGAGCAGAACGAGCCCCAGAATTGCTGCTCTTTCTGACCTATTTTGGGATAAAGCAGTGCTGCAGCCAGGCTAAAGCTCTGGGAGCACCCGCTCTCCCAGCCCAGGCGGTGCAGGAGCACCCTTGGGGAAGGGGCTTGCTCCAGCTGTAGGGGCAGAAAGTGTTGGCCTCGAAGGCAGCTCCGGGGGGGTGTGTATGTGTACGCGACTGGGAGCCCAACTCCCGGGCGAACGCCCTTTCTCTGCCGTCAGCTGCTATTTACTGCACGGACTGACTGTCCCAGGCTGCAGAGGGGATCAGCAGGAGGGAGGCGTCACCGTCCCCAATTTCTCCTTAGTTAGTTTGCAAGATAGGAAACTTCGACTCGTTTGCAAGAGAGTTTCCCCCTGAGGAGGAGGAGGAGAACGAGGAGGAGGAGGAGGATGGAGGAGGAGGAGGAGGAGGAGGAGGAGGGAGAAGGAGGGAGGAGGAGGAGGAGGAGGAGGAGAAGGGAGAAGGAGGGAGGAGGAGGAGGAGGAGGGAGGAGGAGGAGGAGGAGGGAGGAGGAGGAGGAGGAAGAGGATGGAGGAGGATGGAGGAGGAGGATGGAGGAGGAGGAGGAGGGAGGAGGAGGAGAAGGAAGAGGATGGAGGAGGATGGAGGAGGAGGATGGAGGAGGAGGAGGAGGAGGAGGAGGAGGAGGAGGAGGAGGAGGAGGAGGAGGAGGAGGAGGAGGAGGGGGGGGAGGAGGAGGAGGAGGAGGAGGAGGAGGAGGAGGGGGAGGAGGAGGATGGAGGAGGAGGAGGAGGAGGAGGAGGAGGAGGAGGAGGAGGAGGAGGAGGAGGAGGAGGAGGATGGAGGAGGAGGAGGAGGAGGAGGAGGAGGAGGATGGAGGAGGAGGAGGAGGAGGAGGAGGAGGAGGAGGAGGAGGAGGACGGAGGAGGAGGAGGAAGGCTGCGGGGGAAGGTGCGGGGCCGGGGCTGCCGCACGGCGCGAGCTCCCCCTGCAGCGCCCGGGGGGAGCAGCGGGGCCCGGCCCGCCCCCCGCCCGCCCGCCGGGAGGTTCAGCCCAAAGCGGCTGGTTCGGCCGGGGGGAGCGGCAGGACGCCGCCTCCTCCCGCTGCCGCCCGCCCCCGGCACCCGGCTCCCATCTTTCCGCTCTGGGCACGTTTCAGGAACCTTTTCCCAAGGCGTTTCCTTTGCAGGCTGGGCCCGTGGGTCTAAGGGAAGGCAAAAAGCCGCTGGTATTTTGGGAGGCCCGAAGGAGCCGTCTGCTGAGGGCCGGTGCCCTGGGGTCACACCGGTTAGCGCCGCGCTCCGTCCCGCTGCTGGTGCCTTAGGGTGCAGTTTGGGATCGGGTCTCTGAGGTACTGGCAGCTCTGGTGGGTTGTGCCGGGCACTAGCGCTGTCCTGGAGCCAAGAACCTCCATTCCTGCTTTGGGGCTAGAGTACCACGGGGATCAGTGCCACCTCACGAGGGAAAAGGGGAGGCTGAGGGTGCTGAAACACACGCCTGGTGGGAACCAGAGGAAATCCCCATTTGGCTGCGGGATCCGGAGGTGGGGGCTCGAGCCCAGGTCTATGGGTTGTACAGGGCTGGGCTTCACCAGCTCCCTGGCCCCGGCATTTCGGTGAGAACAGGAGCAAAGCCCGGCAAAGCCCCACCAGCACAGGGGAGGCTGTGCTTGCCGCTGGCCAGAGCGGCATTGCCAGGGGCTCCACAGGAAACTTGCGCTGCTCTTGCTTCCCTCTGAGATGGGAAGAGTGGGGGAATTACCAGCCACTCATCTCTCACTCCCCCGAGCTGAAATAGCATCCTTGGGACGAGGACGTGCTGTGGGATAGTGGAGCTGAGATGTAGTGCCCGCAACCTGCATTTATCTACGGGTCTCAGGAGCCCCCGCTTCCTCCAAAATGTCTGCAGGGATGACTCCTCCCTACTGCAAGGACACCTACGTAGGGTTTTCTCCAGGCAGCAGCTTACACAAGCCCCAGGTCTATGCTCTTATTAAAGACCCTGGAGAGGGACCTCTGCCAGGGGCACCGAGCGCCGGGAGCATCCAGGGATGTCATCTCCCTTTCCTCAGCACCCAGAAGGATCCAGAAATATTTCCAAGTATTTTACCAGAAGCAATTTCCTGGGACAAGTGCCACAAATCTGCCCTGGGTGGGTGTGAGCATGGAAGAGGACTTCATGGTTCACCACAGTCGGTGTGCAGAAGGAGGAGGAAGAAATAACGGTTAAAGCTCAGCTTTTGCTGGCACCTCGGCAGCCAGAGAGGTTACAGCAGGGATGGTGCAGCCTTACGACCCTTCCAGCCCACGGGGGCTTTGCATGTCTTGCCCAGGGAGAAGGTGAAGTTATCTCCATCATCAATTGCTAATGATGCTGCGGAAACCTGAAACAGGGGGACCAGTGGGAAACACAAAGTGTTAGTGGTTTTTCTACCAGTAGGGTTATGGTCATGGATGTAACCACAATGGGGAGACAACAGCTGGTGAGGAGGGGGACAGTGAGCTGAGAGTAATAGGATCATGGAATGGTTTGGGCTGGAAGGGACATTTACAGGCCATCTAGTCCAACCCCCCTGCAGGGAGCAGGGACATCTCCCACAGATCAGGTTGCTCAGAGCCCCATCCAACCTGACCTTGAATGTTCCCAGGGATGGGGCTTCCACCACCTCTCTGGACAGCCTGTGACAGTGTTTCGCCACCATCATTGTAAAAAAATATCTTCCTTATATCTAGTCTAAATCTGCCCTCTTTTAGTTTAAAACCATTACTCCTTGTCCTATCGCAACAGGTCCTGATAAAAAGTCTGTCCCCACCTTGCCTGTAGCCCCCTTTCAGCACGGGAAGGCCGCTGTAAGGTCTCCCCAGAGCCTTCTCTTCTCCAGGCTGAACAACCCCAGCTCTCAGTCTCTCTTCATAGGAGAGGTGATCCATCCTTTGATCATTTCTGTGGCCCTCCTCTGGACTCACTCCAACAAGTCCATGTCTTTCCCGTGCTGAGGACCCCAGAGCTGAAGGCAGTGCTCCAGGTGGGGCCTCACGAGAATGGAGTAGAGGGGCAGAATCACCTCCCTGGACCTGCTGGCCACACTTCTGTTGATGCAGCCCAGGATGCGATTGGCTTTCTGGGCTGCGAGTGCACATTGCCGGCTCATGCCCAGCTTTTCATCCACCAGTACCCCCAAGTCCTTCTTGGCAGGGCTGCTCTCAATCCCTGTATCCCCCAGCCTGTATTGATACCAGGGGTTGCCCAGACCCAGATGCAGGACCTTGCGATTGGCCTTGTTGAACCTCCTGAGTCTGCATGTGTCCTTCTGCTCCAGAGCCCTGGCTGCCCAGCTTCACTGGGGACTCACAAAAAGTGTGTATTTTGACTCCATGCCTTCCTGGGCCCATCTGAGCAGCTCCCTGACCCGCGGCAGGAGTGATGCCGGGCCAAAACGCCAGCTTTGTCAGGGCAGGGTTGAGGAAGAGATGCTGGAAAAGAGGCGAGAGACCCGATTAGCGCATCGAAGACGGGAAGGACCAAAAGCAGGAGTATCCCTCACCAGCTGCCGTCACCCGCCCAGGCACAGCATGTGCCAAGCCCCCAGCCCCCTGCTTTCCCCCAGACTGGAGGGAGCTCACTTGCAGAGAGACCGTTTCCCTCCAGATTTTTGGGAAGCAGCACAACCCATGAGCCACCCTGGGGCTCCCGCTGGGCTGCGAAGGGGGGACAGCAGCAGGTGGGACAAGAGCAATTAGCCCCCGAGCCCCCTGCCATGCAGTACTGCCGGGGCAGAGCCTCTTTGCCTCTAGATTTTTTCCCTTTTTCTCTCCATTCCTGGGCTGGCTCCCCCTCTCCGTGCTGCAGGGAGCACCCAAAGGAAGGGTTCAGGCCTGAGTGCCCCACGGGGAGGTTTTTACCCCACACCTCAGTGCTGCCAGCAGGCAGGACCCAAAGATGCACCAGATTAAAAACCCCAAAACCCAAAGAGCCATGAAATAGCCCCAAACCACTGAGCAGTCTCCAGCGCTCATAGGCTCCTGTGGCTGCCAGGGCATCACTCCCTCCCTCCCTCCCCTTTGCTGCAGGATCTGCTCCTCCACGGATGGTCCTGCAGCCATGGGGACACAAGCCAGGAGATGTCCCTTGCATGGGAGTGCCAGGGCCCCAGGCACAGGGGACATCGAGGTCTAGCTGGGCGCTCCACACCTGGAGCAGCGCGGTTGCCACAGGGGATCCCAGCGCTGCATCCCACCCTGGGTGGGGTGTGGAGCGGTGCCCGCTGAGGTGTGAATGGCTGGAATTTTCCACTGAGCTGCTCGCCCTCCACTTCTTGCTGGGTAGAAAATCCCGGGTATCCTGTGGGGGAAGATACAGGCTTTTTTTCCTCCCCCTTTTTTCAAAGTTCTGCAAACCTCAACACATCCTTTTTTTTTTTTACCATTGGTGAAATGCTGACTTGCCAGCACCAGTTTTTAGCTTATTTATAAAATTCAAGCCCAGGAAAAGTTCAGCTAATATGCTGGTTTTCCACAATTTTCTCTTTGCCAAAAACTCAAAGCCTTCCCAAAAAGCTGCTGCAGCTCCACGGCTCGCAGCTGCCTGGCACACGTTGCCCGCAGTCAGGAGCACACGGCGGGCCGCGACACCATGAGGATGCTCGGTGCCTACCGATGCCGGGGCTTTGGCCGCTACCACCAGACCTCAGCGGGGCTCCCCTGCACCCCACGCCACCCTGCACCTCCACAGCCCCATGATTTCCAACCTTTGCCACCAGATTTGCATCACTCCGTGCATACCCGTTGGGGTGGACCTCCTCCGCGGGGATCTCCGCGCCATACGTACGGGAGTGCGGAGGAGACGAAGGCAGCCAAGCCCTGGATGTGGCCATGGGATGCTTCCCTGTCCTCCTGCCGGGTCTGCATCCCCCCTCCCTACCTGCAGCGGGCTGCAGAGCTGCCGGGATCGCTTTCCGGAATCCTCTGGCTCATTCTTCACTCTGCTGGCCCATATTCCATCATCCCCCTCAGAGAAATGTATATTTCCCTTTTAAGAGCTCTCCTAGAATAATATATTTTTTTATTATCGTGACAGCGAGGGCTCCTGTTGCCATGACTACGTGCCCTTTGCTAGAGCAGGAGCTTTCTGGGTGTTGGAAATTCTGCTGTTTTTCCTGATCTACAGGGTTTGATGTTTTTTTTAATTTAGTATTTATTCCCATTACCATCATCTGAAACAACAGGTCATTTATATTGCATATGGATATGTCACCAGTACAGTAAAGCCTCCAGAAACAACCTTCTGATTTTAGAAGGAATTTTTTTAGGGGAAAAAAATTCTACCATGCAGCATTGATAATATATAGTATAACAAAAACATGGAAACTCTGAAAAGGTGTCATCTGTATCTTGCCACATTATACATTAAATCCCATTTCTGGCTTCAGGACTCCTGAGTGAGTGTTATAAAACCAAGTCCAATTTTACGTGGTTCTCACACTGTTGCTGTAAAACAAACCTGTATCTTCTGGTTGTCAATTCAGCCGTCCTCCAGTCCTGAGCCTCTTGAAACCTAATCCACTTGGGAACACACAGAGGGAAATTAAATGGATATATTAAATGGAGAGAGAGAGAGAGAGAATTCAGCTTTTTACTCCAGCATTTCCTTACAGGTGAGTGCAGTAACACTTACATTTGCAAAGGTATCACACATACACAGAAGAGACAGAAGAGACATTACAGGAACTTTTCCAGAGCACTTCATCCCTCAGGGTAGTTAGGGGTGCAGGAGTGTCCTCTGCTTCTGCTGCTCACGGCTGGCAATGTGCTCTGGGAGGCAGAGGGAATATGCCCCTTTTACAGAAAGGGAAACTGAGGCAAGGAGCCAGCCCATACCTGCCCCCAAAACAGTGAGTGGCAGAAATGGGGTGAAACCATCTGGCTTTCCCTGGCTTTCTGCTGAATTTTTCTGCAGTGTTTTCAGCACCAGCATCCATACTGGCTGCCTCCTTGCTTTGTGGTGAGGAGGACCATCGAGATGTCACCTGCGGGCTTGTTTCCCTCTGTCTCATCAGGACCAGAGATGCTGTGTGAGACCCATTTGCTTCCCTCTGCTTGCACTCTCGGCATTTTTTTGTTATTTTTTTTAAACTGAAAATAGTAGAAATTAGTCAAAGCAGACTAACGTCACATAAAAAATCCCAAAAGATCAAAAACCTCCAGAAAAGGTCCAAGATTTGCCTACAATAAGGCAAAAGGCTTGCTGCTGAAGTTTTAAAAGGGAAGCTGAAGTGAGATGCCGAGTGGATTTAACAGTCTATACAGACTTGCGTTGAGCAGACGCTGATACTTGCAGGGTTCAGAGATTATAGCTGGGTGAGAGATGGTTTGGATGGTTTCCCCAAGCCCCGGTAAAGCCCTTTGCCCTGACTGAGGTGCAGCCAGGAGCTGTGCAAGGTGCCTGTGTGCCCAGGCTGGGCAGCTCTTCGTGCATCACCACCTGCACCTCTGCAGCATCCACAGCCCCCAGGTTCAGCAAAGAGATGGGGGAGGATGAAAACGTGGGTGTACATCGCAGTGTTTCACCCTGGAGGGCTCAGGAGGATGCTGGAGGAGTCTCTGCCGCAGTGGCCGGAACCCGGGACTACCCCGGGTGATGCCAGAGGGGAGGGAAAGGCTGCTCAGAGCCCCTTCGCCTGCGGCTGGAGCACACGGGAGGGCCCTGGGAAGGGATGTGGAGCTCCTGGGGAGTGTGGGATGGCAGGGGAGCAGCAGCTGGGAAAGGGAAATAGGGCCCAGCCCCATGCAGAAATGAGGCTGTCCTTGCCTGGTGGCAGGAAACCAGTTAAAAGGTGTTTATCTCCCCACCCAAGCCTTGCAGAGACACCAGCACTGCCAGACATGGAGGCAGGGAGAGGTGACGGGATGCCCCAGCCGGGCCCAAAGAGATGGAGGAAAAGCTCCAGCTGAACTAGGGGGTCCCACCTGGGCACAGCACTTCCCTGCCCGCACCAACCAGCTCTGCCACCTCCCGACAAGCAGATTTCCACCCGAGGACATGGCCGAAAACCTCCGCCATCGGCTGCCCCGCAGCGTTTCAGGGGAGAGTCTCCTTGAGAGCGTCAGGCGTTAAAACATACCACATCGCCATGTGCTTCACCTCCAATACAGAGGGAAGAGAAGGGTTATCCATGACTCACGGCTCCTGCGAACTTCGCATCACGCTCTGTTGCCATGGAGATGTCACACGTGCGGGCTGGAAGGGGACCGGCACCCTGGCAGGCAGGACCAGCACCCAGCACCAGGCAGGCAAGGAGGGAACAAGTATTTTCCATGAAGAATGAAAAGAGGAGGAACACGGGGGGAAAGCAGCAGCCCAGCAGGCACAAGGCATAATATTAATCGCCAGGGTGCGGAGCTGAGGTCCCTGAAGGTCGGGGACACATTCCAGCTGGTGCTGGGCACAGCTTCCAGCAGCACCCGTGGAGCAGGACTGGGTGTTCGGGTGCCCCATGCCAGCATCCCAGCGCCAGGGCCAGCTGCAGTTAGCGAACGCCCTGCAGTTTTCTAGAGATATGCACATTTGAGAGCTGACCGCGCTTAAAGTGCAATTGTTTAGGTGCTTTTTGGTAAAAGTGAGCAATTAAGACTTTTTTTTAAAAAAAAACCCACTGCTTTTTCTGTGTTTCTCATTTCTTCGTGAAGCTGCCAGGCTGTTGCACAGAGGGTGCAACACCTGAGCAGAGCTGAACACCGCGCAGGCAGCGCTCTCGTTCCTCCGCGCAAAACATTTCCGTGTCTGGCTACTTCGGGAAACGCTGTTTGATGCAAAGCGGCTGCAGACACACATGCTGATCCCGGTTCTCGTGCAAAATCCTAATGGGATGGCCCCGCACAGGAGGACGCCGCTACTTCAGAAAAGCAGCACATGGAGCAACGCTGGGAAAACACGGCAGTAACAAGTGGTTTGGGCAGCGCTTGTTCTGTTTTCTGTAATTTAAACAAATATATTTCTTCAAGCCTATTATCAAAGGAAGAGAAAAGTCACAATTGAGCCAGGTGGGGCAGGGTATTTTGGACCTTTTAAGCTTATTCAAGGGATGAGGATGTTCCCGGGCAGGGTGGAGGGTGAGCTGTGTTGCCCCAGTTTGCAGCCTGACTGCTTTTGCTGCTGTTTGAAGGAGGCAGCAGGAGCACTGCAGGTCATGAGGAGCAGCATGGGAAACCTTGTCCAGACGTTTTTTTAATGGCTTTAACTTAATGAAGTGGCTCAGGTGGGAAGTTACCACACGGGAGGAGAAGACACAGCCACCACCACGTGAGGACAAGCCAGGAGAGCCATGGTGGGACGGATGCAGGACCTGGGGCCTCCCAGCACACCCTGACGTCCCGCCAGCCTTATATCCTCAGCAGGCAAACACCACTAAGTGCTCCGGGCTTGGTTCCCCAGAGACGGGCCTGGAAAAGCCCATCCCTGCCGTGGGACGTGCACGGGGACAGCACAGCCCAGCAGCCGTGCGGGGGGCTGCAGAGCCACAGCGAGGGACGCACCAAGGGATGCGCTGAGCGCTCACTCTTCAGGCAAGGATACAGCCGAGGCTGAATGAGAGAAAACATCCTCATTACTGCCTTGGATCCTTAACATTTAACGTAGCTTCCCCGCTCCCGCAGGGCTCCCGCTCGGGTGAGATCACTCCTGTTTACGTTCATCAAATGCCAAATACAGTTTCCCCTCACCCCGAACGGGAGATGTCTGTGGGATCGCCGGCACCGGCGTGCCGCACTAACTCCAGATGAATATTGACTTTTTAATGACAAGCGCTCCAGTACAAATACCAACTGATGCGATGTGGGCCGGGGCAGACAGCTGAAGAGGGCCTGGCACGCCTGTTATTCAGCAAATGAATTATTTGATTCCCCTTCCCTGCAGCATGCTGTCTGCTAGGAAATTTTCATTTGGTCTCTCTAACTCGAGAACCAATTGTAAATGTCAGCGCTAAACGCTCAGATTTAAGTGTTAGGTTGTCTTGTTTGATTACGGCACTAAAAGGTCAGAGCCGACTAATGGAAAGTACAAGCAGTATCGGGAGGGAAACAGTGTTCTGCCGTGGGTGAGCAAACATCTGGGGACAACCTAATCACTCTTCCCGCAGCATCTCTCTCTTCCCTCTGCGGCTCCTTCATTCAGGGTTGTTTTCCAGGTCTTACAACCTGGAAAAGCCATTTCTGGGGAAAATTCCCACTTGTGACGTTGCTGCCGGGGATGCTGACAGCGCTGGGTTTCCCCACAGAGGAAACAGAGAGCTCACCTCGCCATGGCCTGCCCGGATTTGCTCCCAAAGGGCAAGGGATGGCATGAGAGCTGGGCTGCTGCCAACCCCACGGCCATCACCCACTTCTCTCCACATGGGGCTCAGGCTGGCATCAAAGTGGTTTGGATGCCAATGTCTCTGCACCTCCATTTCCATCCCCATTTTGCCCCCGCTCTGGCAACCACCATCCCAAGAGCTCCACGAAGAGACCAAAATAGGACTTTTTTCCTCCTCCTTTCCCATTGCCATCCATTTCCTGACACTCACAGAACCTTTAAAATCCCCCTTCCCTGAGCTGTTTCAGTCATAGTGGCCAAATAAAACTACAGTTGCCTCGCACTGACACAGCTGAGGAAATCTGCTTTTTATCTGAGCCCATTACCACCATTCCAGTTCTATAAACCAAGTTCATTATATTTATTTTAAAGCTGCTTTCAAAAATATTAGTCCTTCTGCTATAAAAGTGCCTGGCAGAATAAAACCCCAATGAGCTGTTATTCCTCCCTGCGGAATAGCGTGGTGTGGTCCCAAGCATGAGCACTCATCACTCCATACAGATGCCATCCTGCACTGGGAACCAGTTCCCACTGCCAACCCCGAAACTTCCCCTGGGCAGAGACATTCAGTGCCAGTTCTGGATGTCTGAAAGTTTCTGGACATTTACATCAATGAGAATTGGGAATTTTAGGAAAACTTGGAGTTTTAGGAAATAATTGCCATGTTTTTTCCCCAAGACCTTGGGGTCTCTGAGAAGCACCGGCCTCGATCCTTTGATACCAGCCTGGAAAACAACCACCATCACCAGGATGCTCATACCACCTCTCCAGACATCTTCCCTGGAATCAAAGATGCTGCTGGGCTTAGGGAGCGATCTCCAGCTGCCATGGGCTCCTCTTCTATCCTCTTTGTCTGGATGGTTTGTGTTACAAGGTCCCACGTCACTCAGAGAAATAAGAGGCCCCTTTGCAAGAGCATCATTGGGGAAAGGGTCCCATTAAGCAGAGGATGGTGCCAGAAGGGTGAAGAGGCTGAGAAACCACCATAAAATAGATGAGGGGGAAAAAATCCTCACCCCATCACCAATATCAAATGCAAAGGAATCAAAGATAAACATCCATTTCCAAACTGAGCCACTTCTTTCACAGCCCAGGCACGGAGCGGGCCGGTCTGCCTGAGCCGCGCTGGCAAAGTCAAGGCAGTCTGTGGTCTGTAAGATTAATAGGAAATCTGCTCTGGATTGGGAGTGATTCCCTCTTTTATTGGAATGAACCCCAAAGAGTAATGGCTGTAGGGCAGGAAGAGGAAGGTAAATTGCAGTAATAATGTGTTTCCTTGTGCAGACATGCTTTTGATCATCGAAAAATACACCATCTGTTCCTAAATTACTTGTTGTATCGATTTAACAGTTAGTAATGTGGGGTTTTTTTCTTGTTTTTTTTTCTTTTGCAAATCCATTTTGCAATGTCTCCTGGAAATCTGACAGTTACGTGCAATAAAAAGTACGAGCTTGTTCATCATAAAAGATCACTGCTACCAGCCATGGGGCTCTGTGTGGGGAGGAACGGGCCATACCCGCATAGGCTCCTCGAGCCCCCTCCTCTCCAGCACCCTGTCCCACCAAGAGCTGAGCAGCTGAGCGCTTGTACACCCCACAGGAACTGTTTCTTTACACCAAATAAGCTGTCCCCGTGCTTTCTTCCTGCTCAAACCACAGGCACCTCACTGCCCTTTGCATTTTTATTGCCTGCCTTCCATTTTTTGCATCTTGTGCCCACCTTCTCCCCCTGCACCCCAAAGGCTGTAACAGCATCAGGGTCCCTGCACCTGGGAGCAGTTCTGCACATGGCAAACCATGTGTGTGTGTGTGTGTCCCCAAGACACACACCGTCACAGGGGCAGCAAGGGCCGCCTCCCCCCAGCCCCAGTAACTGCTCCCACCCTTGTCTGCCAGGGACCGGCTCACCTTCATTAGGCAAACTGAGATTCGCTCTAACCAGAGCAGAAGCCCCACCGCTCGCAGCCTCCTCGCCTGCAAGTGCCGCTCCCTCTACGCAAGCACCCAAGGGGCAGCACCTCACCCGCAGCCGAGCCAGGGAAACGGGGATTCCCTCTCCGCAACGGGGCTCCGAAGGGAACGCCCGCTGCAGCCCGGCCAGCAAGGCTGCCGACGCGCCCCACCGCTCCGATCAGTGCCGCGCTGGGCACAGCTCCGTGCAGCGCAACAGGAGGCATGACTTATTAAAAATGGTATTATTTCGCTGCTAATTAGTTGCCATTATTCAGCCTGCAGCCTGAGCGTTAGCCTTCTCCCCGGCTAACAGCTTTCTGGGGAGACTCCGGGCTCCCCCATGCGCAGCGCCAGGACAAAAGGAGAAGCTTAACCCAGAATTTGGCACTGCCCAGCGATGCCAACACAGCCCTTTCCCACCCCAGTGTCCCCACGCGGGTGCAGACGCTGTGCCAAGAGCTCTGCCGCTGAGCCGGGGTGCCGGGCGGGCACAGCTGGCAGCCCGGTAGGAACGCGCCGGCAAATCACACCTCTCCTGAAACCACCCCAGCGGGTGCCGGCACCGGCGCAGCACGTTCCCCGAGGAGCCGGGGGGAGCGTTGGGTGGCCGACAGCTCTCGCCAAGCTCCTGCAGACCCCTCAAGGAGCAGGGCCCGCACGCAGCCTCGGGGCTTCGCGTTGGGCGTCTGCGAGGCCGGGCTGCGTCACCGGAGCACCGAGAGCCATCGGCTCCGGGGGTTTGCTCAGGGAGCTTGGCCGCTTCTGGGCATCCGCTGCAGCTCAGCCACGGCAGCTGCCACCGCAGCACGGCCCCTCACTTTTCAGGAGAGAAAAGGCTTTTTGGTGCCAAGCCACACGCTAACAGGGGTGCAGCTGGGGGAGCGGTGCTCGAGACCAGTCTGGGAAGCACTTGGTGAACGCGTGCTGGGAGCCCACAGGCACCACACCCCCACCACGAGGGCTGCATTCGCCGCCTGACTTTTCCAGCAAGGGCGGCACGTGAAGGGAACAACATTCTCTCTTGCTGCTGCTCCTCAGCCAGGCATCTGCTTTTACTGGAAAAAGGAAAATATAAAAAGCAAGACACGCAACTTTTTTGAGCTTGGAAACGACGCCCGCCCTCCGCTGAGCACCCTGAAGCAGGAAGCGCAGGGTGTCCAAACCCAGCTGGTATCGCCAAAGCTGGCACAGGCGTCAGCGTGTCCCCCTCTGCCGCGCGCAGCGCAGCGTTGGGCACCTCAAAAGACTACTTGTCCCCACCTCACCCCCCAACCCAGGATCCCCAGCACCCCCAGACCAACACTACCAGCTCACAGCAACATCCCACAGCCTCCAAGCAAAAACCCTTCCTTCCCCTGGTAGAAAACACCCTGAGGCACAGCCCAGGTATCAGCCACAAACAGATTTTCTACTTCTCCAAGCAAAACCAGGAGACAGATCTTGGCTCCTGCTGGCTGTGATCTGCAATGTTTATTTGACCCCAAAAAAGTGTTTTCATGCAGAATCTTTTGGTTCATAAAAGAAGTTATTTCCCAGCAGCCACCTGACAACCCTCCCCCCTAAACCAAGAAATAAAGTGACCCAGGAGTTAGCAAAATAAAACGAACCGTCCAACTCTGACAAAGAAAAGTGGTTCCTATCGTTCAGTACAATATGGAAAAATTTGGCAAATAGAGCTGATCTGCAGTTCTCATCTCTCAAGCACTACAGAGCTGGCTTTGGTCTCCAGCTCTCGGGTTGTCTGTCTGGGGGTCAGACACACGTCCTTGTGCTGCAGGACCTGGGGACTCTCCAGGGGGTCCAAGCCAGGCAGGCAAAACCTGCCACATCAGCATCTTTAACTGGGCGATATAAATATAAAACATCGATACAAACGGGTTCTTCGTACAGAAAATATCATCTCACAAGGCACTGGGGTGACGACTGCGTGGCTGCTCGCAGCGGGCTCCGATCGGGTTCTCCAGCCGCCGCCGAGCATCGGGGTGGAGGAAGGAGGGAAAGAAGGGACCAGAGAAGTCCCGGTGCTGCCATCCAAGAGGGATTTCACCCCACTGCTGCCCCAAAGTGCCCCAGGAGTGGTTTTTCCCAGCTGGATGGTGCTTTTCCTTGGGGGTGATGTGACCCCGCGGGGGCTCCAGTCTCCTTGGGATGGCCTGGGGCTGGGTTTGGCCTGGAGGAAGGTGCATAGATCGGCCAGGGGCTGGGGCTGCTCTGCCCGTGTTCTGCTCCCTCTTCATGCCAGCAGTCCCAGCCGGGTCACCTTGGCCGAGAGGAAGGAGTGGATGATGAAGACAATGGTTTTGGGGCAAGAGTGAAGGTCCAATTGCTGCAAGAAAGGAATAGAGGAATATTTGCAACAGGGAAGGCTGTTCCTGGAGCAACCAGCTTTCTGCTTGTGGTGGGGAGGGCAGGGCCACCCAAAGCCCACCAGCACTTTACTGGGGCCCTGGGAAGGGCTGTGCACTGTGGGGGCTGTATGTGGCCAGGGGTGGGTGTGGGGGCCATGCTGCACCGGTATGTGCCATGCAGGACGGGTGCTGTGGGCAGGGTGGGTGCTCTGCACCCCCTCTGCCCCCCAGGGCTGGTGAGAGCATGGGTGGGGGGCAGTGAGAGTAAAGCCAACTCACAATCTCTCCCTCCGGGCCACCAAAGTCCAGGTAAAGCATCTTGGTGCCATCATCAGAGGACATCTGCAGCTTCTCGAAGGGCTGCTGGAGCAGGATGGTCTTGCTGAGCCCGGGCTCGGTGGTGGAGATGGTGAAGCCCTTGTCGATGTGGATGGACAGGGTGCAATCCTGCCCCTTCCACGTGCAGGCTGGGGACGGGGACAGGGGTGAGATGGTGGCCACCCCCACCCTGCAGCCTGCCCCCCGCCCGCCGGCCCCCCGCTGACCTGCCGAGACCTCCTGGACCAGCTCGGCGGCTCCGTGGGTGCCGTCCACCAGCAAGCGGGTCCACAGCGCCAGGTCGCGGGGGCTCTCCAGGCTGAAGAGGTGGGTCTGCACGCCCAGCCGGCTGCCGGTGCGCAGCGCGAACGACAGCTCCGCCTCGTACAGCGCCGAGCCCTTGGCCGGCCCGGAGTGCACCAGCCTGCGGCACCGAGCCGCGCCTCAGCACCGCCCCGCACCGCCCCGCCCCGCGGCCCCGCAGCCCCGCGGCCCCGCAGCCCCGCGGCCCCGCAGCCCCGCGGCCCCGCAGCCCCGCGGCCCCGCAGCCCCGCGGCCCCGCAGCCCCGCGGCCCCGCAGCTCCGCTCCGCTCCGCGGCGGTGGCTGCGCGGCGGGGCCGGCAGGGGGCGCTGCAGCCCCGCGGATGCGGAATCCCCCCCCCCCCCCCCCTCCCCGCGGGCAGCGCCTCCGGAGGTGCCGCCCCCACGCCTTGGACCGCACCCCCCCCCCCCCCCCCCCCGGGCTCTGACACCAGCCCTGGGCACCGCCACAGCCCCCCAGGGCGCTGCCACTACCCCTGGGGCTCTGCCCTGACCCCCAGACCCTGACACCCCCCCCCCAAGTCACTGCCAACACCCTGGGGCTCTGCCTGGGACCCCAGCCCCTGACACCCTCTCAGAGTCACTGCCACCCCCCTGGGGCTCTGCCCTGACCCCCAGTCACTGCCAACACCCTGGGGCTCTGCCCGGGCCCCCTGCCCTTGACACCCCCGCCCCCCCAAATCACTGCCACCCCCCTGGGGCTCTGCCCTGACCCCCAGCCCCTGACACCACCCTGGGGCTCTGCCCTGACCCCTAGCCCCCAACACCACCCGAGCCACTGCCACCACCCTGGGGCTCTGCCATCAGCCCTGGGGCTCTGCTCCAACCCCCAGCTCCTGCCACTGCTCCCAGATGCTGCCACTGGCCTGTCCCCCGTGCAGGGCAGGATGGTGCTGGGCTGACAGCCCCTACCTGGTGGCGATGAGGGGGTAGCTGTGCGCGGGCTTGCTGAGGGCATCACGGCTCTGCGGCAGGCTGCCGTACAGCAGCAGCTCCTTCTCGGTGAGGACGGCCAAGAGGTTCCTGGTGCCGGCGCTGGGAAGCTGTAAGGGGATGGGGTCAGGGCCACCAGCAGCGCGGTGGCATGGGGTGGCAGGGGGCACGGGGATACCTGCTCGGTCAGCCAGCCCACATGCTTGATGTCCCGTCCAGCCACCGTGCTGGCACCCGCCAGCTGGGCTCGCAGCTCCTCCTTCACCCGCGGCAGCAGCACGCCCGCGTTGGCCTGGATGGCACCGAGCCACGACTGCGCCGTGGCCTCATCCTTCGCCCGCAGGAAGAGGGCAACGCGCCCGTCCGCCGAGCACACCTCCAGGTACCTGCAGGGACATGGCCCCGCTGGGTCCCCACCGGCCCTCGGCACCCCGGTGGCATCGCCACCCCCCGGCACCATGCCCTGACCTGTGCTCCGGGTCAGTGGGGAGGCACTTGCGGGACACGTAGCACATCTTCAGAGGCACAGTTCTGCCCTCCCGGAGCTCCCGAGGGGGTAGGAGGGGGGATGACCGCTTCTGCAGGGTGGCGGGAGATGGGTCCCAGCTGACCGTCGCCCCCGTGGAGGAGTTCTTGAAGTAGGGCGAGATCTCCTTCATGTACTTCACTGGAAGAGAGGCAGCACCCAGTTGAGGGCATGGCATGGGCCAGAGCAGCCTCATCCTGCACGCCAGCACCCATCCGCCCCACGGAAACCCTTCGCACCCTCCCTGCATCGCAGCCCGTGCCGCCTCCATTACCTCCCCAGAGCGGCCACCCATGGGTGCTGCGGGTCCCCTGCCCTGCACCCCTGTGGGTGCAGGGAGGGGATGGCAGTGGTGAGCACGGTCGTACCAGAGGGTGACACTACACTTAGGATCCTCCTGGTGCCTCTGCCCCACTATCCCAGCTTGGGGTGAGCCCCCCAGGAGGGATAAAAATGGCCTTTTCCTTCTTTTTCCTTCCCTTTAACCCAGATCAGTTCACAGACGCAAGGCTGATCAGGTCCCCAGGGCAGCACATGGGAGGCAGGGGGTGGGGAACGGGCAGGAGTCCCAGGCCAAAATTACACAGTCCAAACCGTGCTGGTACAGCCGGTCCCGCCGCCAACTGGGAGCAACAAATACCATGGTTTGGCCCCAGGAAAAGCCTCGAACTGTGCGCTCGTGGCTCGCAACGGCCTGCCCCCTGAGTTATAAACCAGGGAGGGACAAGAAATCAGCTTTCAGTCCCCAGTGAGCCTGGCTCCAGAGCCAGAGCCCTCAGAGCCACGCTGGGACGGCTCCCAAGGTTTAGGGGAAGGGGGAGATGAAAGTCACCGTGAATTGATGGGGCCCCACAGCTACAGCTCAAAAATTAGGTTGGCAGCACCAGCCAAAAAGCTTCGGCTGAGACGGGGCGGGGGGGGGGGGGGGGATGCCAGCCATGGTCCTGCCCTGGGGGCAGCGTGGGACCAGCTGGTGGCTCCAGGGAAGGGCTTCCCTTTGGTGGCCCTTGGGGAAAACACCATGGGACAGGAACGTGCCTGCTGCCATGTGTCCCCAGCCGGCACCGCTGGTTTCACTCCACGTCCAAGTCAGGGGTGCGGGTGGCAGGAGTGGGGACACAAGCTTGGCTCTACAGCCGACTCTTGTAGGCGGCTGGTTGGTGGAGCAGCTCCACCGCTGCAACAAAGCCACAGCAGCCTGATTTTATGCCAGAAAAAAAAAGCCCTTTTCCCACCAGGAGAGCATCTGCCCGCACAGCCTCCTACCCCCACCCTTCACCTACCCACCACCACCCATCTTCCCCTTCGTTCTTAACCCAGCGAGCTCCCCAAAACCTCTAAACCCCGAAATCCCAGCGCGAGCTGCAGGGAGGCACGGCGGGGAGGCAGAGCCCCGCGGGACGCCCCGCTCTGCCCGGCCCCAGCGGGACGCAGCTATACATGGCTGCGACGCTGCCACGCCACGTGGGCCAAGTCACCCCGCGGTGGCCCCGGGGCCAAGGAGGCGGCGTGGGGCCACCAGCCTCGTGCCCTGCGCCTCCCGTTATAAATAGCCGCCGCGTTCCTGCAGGCATTTGAGCCGTGTTGGATTTTACCCCGAGTCATTAATCTTGGCAGCGGGGACCTGCCATTATCCCGGTGCCTGGGAACTAATTGGAGTTCAGAAAGAGATCCTCCAGCCGCTGAAACCCGAGCAGCGTCCCCGCGCCAGCCGGCGGCTCCCTGGGCATGCGGAGAACGTCACCAGCGTGAGCTGTGCGGTGGCGGGGTCACGTCCCGACAGAGCCGGGGAGGACAGCAGCAGCGCCCAGCCCAGGATGGGACACGGAGAACGAGGCGATGGCCAGCATGTCCCTCTGACACACGGCTTGAAGGAGGGCTTAAGGCTGGTCACAAAGCACCGACGGGTTCCCGCAGTACCGGGCGGTCCCGCGCCAGCACGGGGAGCTGGGGTGTGTTGAGGCTGCGGTGCCCCCCGGGGGGCTGCGCACCAGGGCCAGGCCACCGTCCCATGGGAGCTGCTGTCTCCTCCGGTGACCCCAGCACGGGCTTTATAGCAGGCTGACTTTCACTTCTGCCAGTCCCTTCACTGCAGTGGAATTGCCTGGTATCAAATTAATTCATTAATTACCTCCACCTCATTAAAGCAAACAACTCAGACCATATCATGCACCATCTCTGCTACTGGTAACTGAAATTCTTGATTTTTTTTTTTTTTTTTTTCCTAATTAACATCTTGCAGTGCTGGGGCTCCCAGGCTGTCTGCCCTCTCCTTGTTAGCCAGCATCGTCCCCCAATCACTCGGCAGAAACACTGCCTCACTGCTGTTGACTTAAAGCCACCTTCAGCAGGCAAATAACCCCCTCGGTGGCCGCTGGGCTAATCCACACGGCCCCGAATCCATGTGGGCTCTCTGCTCCCCCAGGGAAGACAGCCCATCCCAGTGATCTTTTCCAGGATGGAGAAGAGAGGACAAATAGGACCTTTAACTGCTCAGGGCTTTGCACAGCGTAACACTTTATTTTAGATTTTGGGGGAACAGAAAAAGTCTCCAGGGAGGCCACGTGTGAGCAGCTGCTTGTGGCCACCCATGCCTGGGTGGTCCCTCTGCAGAGGGGTTACGGCACAGGGGCTCCCAAGCCCACAGCATCACTGGAGCATTGTGTGTGCCTTGGATCCTGCAGTGAGATGCACTTTGCACACGTTTAACCAAAGGCCCTAGGTCTGCCCTGCTCTTCTACGTTGGGTTTTTTCTCCTCAGCACTCCAGAAAGGGGCAAACCCCATCAAAATTCCTTGGTTTGACTTCTTGGGTAACAGATCCTCCACCAGCCCATCCCTCCTAAGGATGGAGAACAAGCCCAAAACAAACACTCCTGTGTCCTCGATCCCGAGTCATCACGACCTGCCCCACACACATGCCCATGGCTCAGCACCACCCAAAGCCAAGCTCCTGCCCCCGGAGAGCTTTGCTGAGGAGCCACAAACCTTCCTCCAGCCAGGAAAGCAGCTCCAGCCACATGGACACCCAGCAGCAGGTTCAAGAGCACCCACCAGCTGCTTGGGCCACCAGCCCAGTGCTGGCACACTCTGCCTCAGCCCGGAGATCACGGCGTGGATTCAACACAGAGAGGTTTCAGGCTGCATTGCCGGTCAGGGGTAGGACGGGTCCCGCTGTTTCCCCTGCCAAGAGCTTTCCAGTAGCATCTACACAGCACAGCGAGTCAAAAAGGTCTGACTGTACTGGTGGCCATCACATCAGGAAAGCTTCCAAAGAGGTCCTGGAGATCCCGCGCTGGCCCTAAGGAGACACTAAGCCCATCTCCAGCTGGTCCCTCTCTGCCTCAGGACTAACAATGCAAAATTATCACATTAAATCAACCCAAAGAGACACCCTGAAACTACCTGTAAACTTCAAGCTGACACCATGATGTGCTTCCAAAAAGCCCAACGCAAGTGTTACCACAGCCACCCCTCCAGCATCCCACCTGGGGTCACCCCCCTGCCCCCAGCTCCCAGTAAGAACAAGGCAGCAGCTGCTGGTCCCAGCCACCTCAACTCAAGTCCTTCTACCCCAGGGAGCAAGACACCATGAGACGCTGCAGGGTGGCGGTGCCACTGCTGTCCCTCCTGCCCCAGCACCCTGTGCCCCAGCTCTTTGATAAATATTCACCCATGGCCAGCGGTGATCCACGGGCCGAGTGATCCCAAGGAGATCACGGGACAACTCGCCGTGTTTCCACGGGAGGAGAAATGTCCCCAGGGACAGCAAAGCGTCAGGGCAGCGAGGTGTGGAGGAGGTAGGAGGATGTGGACCCTCACCATCTCTCTGCATCATCCCCAGGGCAGCTCCAAAGCCTCTGTTTCTGCTTGGGTTTGTTACCACGTCTAAACCGCCAGAATCCACACAGCATCGCTGAGACCAAAGCCCAGCTGCGCAGACCCCAAGGACCGTCCCATCTGCCACAAAGGGCTGGAGGCCACCTCAGGGCTTCCTCTCCTGAAGCCCTTCTGAGACCCACCCGCCTGCCACCACCCACCTAAACTCAAAGCCCGGTTCCACTCTGCACAGTGTGTTATTTACCCCAGGGTCACCTAAATTTTGTGGGTTTTCCCATTTCACACCACGCACATCTCCACCCTCTGTGATTGCCTGGGCTTCCCACAGTTAGGGCAATCTGCCCGCTGGAACCGGCCATCCCCAGCGCCACGTTCTCCTGACACCCCTTAGCTTTTCTGAATTTCAAGCTTCCGAGCTATTACTTGGCTGAGCTTGGAAAGCTGCGACAGCCCCCGGAGCTCCCCTGCAGCCAACAAGCCCTGGGCTGCCCCAGAGGTGAGATGTCCACAGCTGCCCCAGCTCCTCCTCCCCATTACTCCCAGTTCTCTCCCCATGCCAATACGGCAAAGGGACCTTGCTGGGAAAACCACTCCTGGCACCGAAGCCCTTCACAGGGCAGCTGGAAGGATGTTTATCTGCCTTTCCCCTGCTGTGGAGAGTCGCTGGATACCAAGCAATACAAAAAAAAAAAAAAAAAAAAAAGGAAAAATAAGGTAAGGGAGAGCAACTCTCCACAAAATAACAACATAATATAAATATAGTCAAACTCCTCCTGTAAATATCAAGAGAGTAATTTGGCACATCCAAAAAAAAATCTTGGCAGGACATGCCAAGAGGTATCTGCGTGTCCTCATGCCTGGCCAGCAACGACACCCAGGAGCCAGAAGCCAAGCTGAGCAGCCTGGGGCAAGATCAGGCACGTGGAACCACTGCTGATACTCAAATTAAAACGCATCACCTCCCAGCTCCGACACTTTGGAGAGTGTCTCCGCAGCTCACTCTCCTGTGAGGAGGTGCAAGCTCTCACAATTTTGTTACCTGCTGTGATGCTGCTTGCAAAGTACCCTAAACACTCCTGAAACCAGGAGGAGCAAGGTGGCAAACAGACACCGGTTGTGCCAAATTACTCAGTTTTGGTACTTACAGCAACCGTAAGGGAAGTCAGAGTCACACCTGGCAGCACGTGGAGACCAGAAAGCACCTAAGTGATGTTAAGGTGCTTTTCTCCAAGCTCTGGAGCGAGCCCAAGCAGAAGGGAGCAGGGAAGCCCCCACTTTTAACAGCCTTCAGGCACCCTGAGGCCACCCTCTGCCCTCTAGCCCTGCCATCCCTCCCCAGGGCAAGGCGCTTGGCCAGCCAGCTGCTGGCGAGCCATCAGGGTGGCAGGTATAAGGCAGGGGACACCCTGTCCAGAGGCAGGGACACCCTGTCCAGAGGCAGGGACACCCTGTCCACAGGGCTGTCACAGCCTGATGAGGACCCCACTGCCACGCCAGCCCTGCCATCCTCCATGGGCAGGGTTGTACTGCGCTGGCAAACCCAAAACAAGGAGGAGATGGAGATGCACCATGTTTGTACCCGATGTCCGTGATTAGACGAGCAGCAGAGACCCCTGTCCCGCTCCGGCTGTTGCCTGCGGCACCCCTGAGCAACACCGCACCGCAGGAGCCCAACGGCATCAGCCACAAACGACTCACAAAGCCCCCAGAGCATCGTGGTGGGAGCCAGCCCAGCCCTGCTCTCCTCCTCAGGGTACCTGCTGGGAGTTTTAATTAACTAAGTAGCCCAGCAGGTGATACCTGAGCTCAGCAAGCTCCAGTAAAGGCCCTGCCTGCAGCTGCCGCCTGGGAGGGCAACCGGGCAGCACCCAGCTCCCCAGGGGAACGGAGGAGGAGAAGGTGGTCCAGGGAGAGAAGTTGCTTTCTACAGAAAGGGCAGCTCACCTCCACCTCCCGCAGGACCTCTAACAGAAAGGAAACCCACGCCAAAGCAAAGGTTGAAAAGAAAATAACAGAGAGAGGGTGGTCCGAGAACAGCAGCTACAGGGAGGAATTTCGCAGACTCCCAAAGAAAGAAGCTCTTGTATTTCTCTTTGGTGAAAAAAAAAAAAAAAAACAACAAACCCACCCCACCAACAGCCCTATCTGCTCCCAGCAGCTGTGCAGAGCAGCACATTCCTCCGGCTGAACCGTGGTCCTGCGGCTCCCAGGAGAGGAGGAACCCACAGCAGAAAGGGCTGAGCGAAGCTAAAAATGAAAATCTGGAGCGGAGACAATCTGGGGAAGGCACAGGAAAGCAAGAGCCACGGTGGTCGCTGGCAGCAGAAGACACAGAGCTCTTTTTTGTCCAGCAAAGCCCAAAGAGTGCTGCCCCCAAATAAAACCTCCCTTTGGGATCAGCAGCGCTACAACCGCACCGGGAAGGCTCTCTGCTGCCAAGACCCTTTCGGTTAGCCAGGGCGACCCAGGGGGCTGGCTGGCAGCAAAGGGAGGGGAAGGGTCCTGTCCTGAGGGACAAAGCCTGGGTGCTCAACCCTGCCCGGCCGAGCTGGCAGAGGGTGGGCAAGTGCAGACAGACCCAGTGTGAAGGTTAATGGGAGAAAAGCACCGTCACCCCTCTGCCAGTCTCAACTCACCAGCCCTCCCTCACTGCCCAAGCGGGGTTCGGGGGGCTCCTGCAGTGTGCCAGCAGGGCTGGGAAACACCAGGGACCAGCCACCCGGTACCAAGAGGGAGCCCGTTCCCCGGGGACCACCTCCAGTCTCCCCTGGGACGGTGCGGGCTACATCCCTGCGATGTTTGTAGGCTCAGCTGCCAGATCTGCGGGGGACTGCAGTTGGGGTTCAGCTGTGGGGATCCCCTGGGGAGGCAGCTCCTGCGGCCACGCTCCTGAGCTGGTCCTGTCTGCACCGGCACCCTGCCCCTCCTGCCTGCCCAAAATCCCCCCCAGCAAACCAAAAGGTGCTCAGCAAGGAGCAGGGTGCCAGCGTACCCCCTCCCCGCTGGCCTAAGCCTGGGGAGCAGCTCCAGCCACGGATGCGGGTTTAAATGAAAACCATGGGAAAAGCAGAAAATCTTTTCTGTTGCCCCAGGAACTGCAGACCTCAGGGTGATGCCGTAAACAGAAGAGTCGCAAACCCAATAAACCCAATCCCACACCTCCCATCGCTGCCTGCCCGTGGTCCCACAGCAGGGAGATGGAGCTGCTGGGCATCCAGCAGTGGCGCTCACATGTCTCTCCCTGTCTGGAGGGAGATAGGGAGATCCCAACAGTTACTTCCAGCTCTCTCAATGAGCAGAAAAACCAGTCTGCACATGTTGTTTTCCATTTGAAATAGTATGTAAACGCATATGCAGATGATGTGCCATCCCCTTGCTCCCAGTATGTCACTGGGAAAACCAGGGATCAGCCCCCTGGAGGCAGGAGGACCCTCATCCCTTCTTGCACCATCGTCTCCTACCTTCCAAGACGACCTCTTTGCCCGTCTTCTTCAACGCCTGCACTGCCTCATCGTGTGTCGCCTCGGAAAGGTCGGTCCCATTGACGGAGAGGATGGCGTCCCCCACGTACAGCGCCTCGGTCTGATCCGCTGCCAGCCCTTTAAATATCTTGGAGATCAAGATGGGCATTTTGTTCTCTCGGCCACCTTGAAACAGAAGAGAAACAAAGTGGTTGTGGCCTCTGGAGCACACGGAGGAGCGGAGGGTGGGGAAGGGGATGCTCAGGTATCAGCTGGCTCAGGGAGGCTGAGCCCTTCTCCCAGCGCTCGGCCGTGCCGTGCCAGGACAGCCTGCTGCCCCATTTCCTCGGATGCCCACGGCATGCCTGTAACAACCACAGTAGCCAAAATACCATGAGGCTTTACAGCAGACGAAGATGATTGCTCCAAAACCACTCCGAACGGTCGCAGTTTTCCTCACAGAGCGAACACGTCACCTGGCCATCTCCCCATCAATTTTGGCAGGACAGCACGTCTTTATTTGCATTATTAATCGTGTGTGCTGAGCGACCATCCCTGCTCCAAGGACTTCATGATCTAAACAGATAAGACGGCTGAGCGTTTGCGGAGAGGCAAAAGGGCCAGGGAGAAGTGAACCAACCTGGCTGTTTACTCCTCCCCGCACAGCAGCCCTATTTACCCGCTGCTCCCCATTCTCCAGTCTAAAAGGAGGGTATTCAAACCTCCCGGCGGCTTCAGGAGATCAATTCACACGTTAACTTTTGAACCCACATGGAGATCCGATGTCAGGGAGCAGGGGTGCAGCAGCGACTGCCAAGCCCCAGCCCAAGCAGAAGCAGCCGGGGACTGACAGCCCCTGACGTGCCCCTATGCCCCAGGACGGCCTGTCCCGAGGAGCCTCCAAGAGATGATCTCTCATCCCGGAGGGAGATGTTGAGCCCAGCCTGTTGTCACCACCCGCCCCGGGGCTGCTCCCAGCCAGTGCCACAGGCATTTCCTCGCTCAGACGCCTGCCAAGCCCCTCGGAGGGCTCCGGTTATCAGCTGTCAGAGGCCTCCGCGGGGGCTGCTCGGAGCTGCCGAGCCCGTTCGTACAGCAGTGGCTCCTCGCCCGGGCTGCCTGCACCGGGAGCCCCTGCCAGGGCCGGGAGCCTCCGCCAGCTCGGCTCTTGCACGGCTCCCTGCTGTCCTGCCAGCCAGGGGAAGGGCAGCCCAGCAGCTACGGCGCCCATCCCCTCGCCACGTCCCAAGGCAGGGCACCTCGCCCGCACCCCGGGTTGCGGTGAAGGTTTGCGGCGAAGCGTCCCCGGGTAAAACGGGGCTGGCACACGTTTGAACAGGGACGTGTCAAGACCCCGGGTGAGGAGGAGCAGTGCCCTCCCCCAGCCACGGCGGTGGCATTGGCAGGGCTGCCCCACCACCCGTAACAGCTCCTAGCTCCCATTTTAGATGACAACTACTTGGTTTCCACATACGTCACTGCAAAAATAAAGTTTTAACTGAATCAAGTGATGTTTCTCCTTTCCTGGGAGAGCCACAGAGCTAGCAATAACTTGGCAGCCAAGAGGTTATTAGGAAGGGGGCTTTATGCTTCCCAAAAGGAAGGGCTGGCAGGCTCAGGCACCCCACCGACACGGCCAGCGGCACCGTTTCAATCCAGTCCCGTCATCGGACTTCCACATTGCAAAACCTCCCCGCTTCCACAGGGAGCCCGAGGCTGTGGCCGAGTCCCCTCCGAGCTGGGAGGAGAAGCCACGAGCTGGGAGGAGAAGCCACGTCAGGAGGCGAGAGCCACCCCACTGCTGCCCCCGGGGCTGCGAGCCCGCTGCCTGCCCGGCCCCACACCGAGTTACGAGCCCTCTCGCCCACGCAGCGTGACAGCCCTTTGCCTGCCCGTTTCGTCCTCTGTTCACAGAGCTGCAACACGCTCGGAGCCGCGTGAAAGGCAGAGGCAGGCAGAAACGCCATCCCTGCCCCAAGAAGTTTCCAGCCTGAAGTTCAGGCGAGTCCCGGAGGAGCGGGGCAGCTCAGGAGGGAAAACAGGGATTATAGCACGCAGGCTTCCCGCTGCTCAGCTCGCCCGGAGCAGACACCTCCAAGCCTGCGCGTGTTGATTTAACATCCCAGCTCTCCACGCCTGGAGATCTCCAAGAGCTTTACAATCGCTTCCTTCGTCTCGCTGACAGTTTGAAAGGGCATTTCGCAGCACAGGGGCACGGAAGGGACAAGGACACGCTGGCAGAGCCCTCCCTTCGGCTGCAAAAGGGCAGCTTTTGCGTAGGCGGGTACCCTGTGCGTCCCACCTGCCTCACGAGACAGCACCCCACCCTTGCGTGCAAAGGGGCTGTGGGAGCCACCTCCAGCTCCCAAACACCGGGGATCCCCACTCCGGCCGAGGCACAGCGGGCAGTGGCTGGCCGGTCACCGCTGCACCCCAAAAACACTGCTTTTTCCATGGGCTGGCGATGTTTCGGGTCCCGTCATTGCCACGTGTCCCCTTCCTCGTCCTGCACAAGGGCAGCGCCATGGGGTGAAAGACCCCAGCCCCAACCCCAACCTCAGCCCCGCTCCCCCCGCGGGCTCTTCTGCCACACGTGGGTGCGAGCTGCTGCAAAGGCGGCAGCAACAGGTCCCGGTGCCCGGTGCCTCCGCCCCGCCCCGGCCCGGCCCGGCCCGGCCGGGCTCTCACCCACCTTTGATGCTGATGCCGAGCCCCCCCACGTCCTGCTTGACGACGCGCACGGTGCGCCTGATGTTGGCGAGCGCCTCGGGCACGGCGGAGCCCGGCTCCCCGCCGTTCAGCTGCGCCGCCGGGGCCTCGCCGGGGCCGGCAGCGGGGCCGGGGCCGTCGGCCGGGCTCACCCCCAGCACGTCCTCGGCCAGGGTGAGGAGGACGCGGAGCCACTGCCCGCCGGGGCCGCGCAGCTCCAGCAGCCCGGTGCGCGGGGCGCGCCTGCCCGCCGCCATCTTCCGCGCCTGCCGCGCCGCCCCCGCCGCTCCGCGCCCCTCCGCGCCCCGCGCACCGCCCCGCGCCCCGCCCCGCCGGGACGGCGCCAACCGGGTGCTCCGCGCTCCGGCCCGGGACCGGGCACCGGGGGGACTTGGTGCTCCCCCAGTGCTCCCCGTACCGGTCCGCAATGGGGCACTGGGGGGGACACGGCTCCCCAGTGCTCCCCGTACCGGTCCGCAATGGGGCACTGGGGGGACACGGCTCCCCAGTGCTCCCGTACCGGTCCGGAATGGAGGGGACCTGGTGATCCCCAGTGCTCCCAATGATCCCCGTACCGGTCCGGAATGGGGCACCGGGGAGGACACGTCTACCCAGTCCTCCCCACCCCGTCCTGGGACGGGGCACCGGGAGGGCCTGGTGCTCCCCAGTGCTCCAAATTCTCCCCGTATCGGTCCGCAATGGGGCACTGGGGGGGACACGGCTCCCCAGTGCTCCCGTACTGGTCCGGAATGGGGGGACACGGTGGACCGGAAGGGGGCACCGGGAGGACCCAGTGCTCCCCAGGGGTCCCGTACCGGTCCGGAATGGAGGGGACCTGGTACTCCCCAGTGCTCCCAATGATGCCCGTACCGGTCCAGAATGGGGCACTGGGGAAGACCCAGCTCGCCAGTGCTCCCACTGCTCCCCGTACCAGTCCAGAATGGGGCACCGGGCAAGAAATAGCTCCCCCGTGCTCCCCAGTGCTCTCAGGTGCCCCATTCTCAGTCCAGAATGGGGCACCAGGAGGACCTGGTGCTCCCCAGTGCCTCCCATACCGGCCCAGAATGGGGCACCAGGCAGGACACAGCTCCGCTGTGCTCCCCACTCCCTCCTGGTCCCCCGTCCCAGGAGGGACCCCAGACCCCTGTGCTCCATTGCTTGTCCCGGGTCTGGCTCGGGACTTGCTGGGCGTCTCCGTGCTGGGCTGTGTCGCAGGAGGAGCAGGGCACAGGGCAGCTGGCTCAGCCCTTCATGCGCCCCTCAAGAGCCACAGCCCCCCGGCAGCCCCAGCCCCCTCGCCTGCAGCCCCCGGCTGCGATGGGGTGCCCAGCAGCAGCAGGACCTGCCTGCTCAGCAAGAGCTCCAAGCTGAAGGTCTGGGGTGTAGATCTGTGGACCCCCAAGAGTGCTGGGCAGGATGCTCGGGGAGCCCAGGGAGCACCCCGCTCCCACACCCCTGCCCAGCCAGCCCCTGCAGGGTGGGTGCTGTGTTACAGGGGTTTCTACGCAATGCACCAGCTTCCCAAACCCCTTTTGGCTCCTTTACAGGGCCCAGCAGTGGCACAGGGGCAGGCAGTGGCTCAGGAGGCCCCACGGAGCAGGGCAGGGCAGGGACTGCCTGCACCCAGCCCTGGACCAAGGACTTTCTCGGTAGCCAGTTTCTTCGCAGTGACCCCGGGGCACACACCCCCTAACAGCCCCACGGGTGTTAAACAGGAGCGAGGCAGGGGGACGTGATATTTGCAGACATTCAGAAGAGTCTGTGTGGCTTTCCCCTTGCTTATCCTGGATCTCGAAAACAGGAACAATATTTTGTTTCCTTTGGCAGACCCACATTTTTTTTCTGCAGCCGAGAGGCAGCAATTAGGAGTAGAAAATACCTCTAGGAGTAGCAAATACCTCTTGGCACATCCCCTGTGCCCTTTGTGCTCCTAGCACTACAGGCAGCTCCAGGGGCCTCTGAGATGGGGCTACAGAGGTCCCAGCCCCTCTGCAAAACACAAGGATTTATAAGAATTCAATAACATTTACTGCAGGCTGGGAAGGGGACAGAGCGAGGGGCTCTGGCCGCCCGAGGCAGGGGGGCTGCAGTGTGAGCTGCTCAGCACAGCCCTTCCCTGGCCGGGGGCCACCGCCAGCCCTGAGCATCGGCCACGCACAGAGGGGAAAAATGCTTCCCGGGCTCCCTCCCACGCAGCAGCAGCTGTGGAATTTCTTGAGGTTCCAGCAGAGGAAACCCTGAAGGTTATTTCTTTACAAAACAGACGGTTCACATATTCCTGATTTTCTTTTTGCTAAAAAATCCAGGGTTTGGCTTAAGTGACTCCTCGCCTTTGCGATACGGTGCTGCTCACTGTAGCAAGCACTTCTACACCACTCCATCACCCAGCCAAAGGTATTTCCCTACGATTCTATCCCCTCCACACCCCACAGGGCCGTCCAAGGTTGGTTGCCACTTGGCTCGTGTACAGCAGAGGGGAATTTGGTCCTTTGGTCCTCAAGAGGAGACAGGGCTCATTTTCCCTGTGCCACCCATTCTGGGAGCACTCACATTATTTGCCAGCCAGGCAGCTGCAACGAGCAGTTTGTCTGGGGTTTTTTTCCTTCCCAGCACGGCTTTTGATATTTCCAGCCTTTAAGACCACGTTCCCATCTGAAGCAGCGGTGAGAACTCTAAATCCTACTTTTAGTGCAGCAGAACGGCACGGTTTGGGTTTTTTTCCTTTCATTTCTCAGCTCTGTGCCCAGCAGCACAGATGCTGAGAAGCGTGGCCTGGATGCACGGAAGCCATCCTGATGGTGTCAATGCCAGGCAGAGGGAGAAGCACGGCCTTTCCCTGTCCTGCTGCTGGGATGGAGGAAACACCACGGTGTCCGCAGCCAGGGCAGGGCACGCCGAGGCTGACGGTAGGAATCCCATCCCACGGCCACCGCTTCTTCACAGCGGTGGGACCGCCTGCTCTCCCCTTCTGCAGCAATTGATATTCTTTTGGCACTTGCATCAATTACTTCTGTGGGGTGGAGAGCCAAGGCAGCTGTTACAGTTGTTGGATTCTTCTACTTCAACTTGGGAGTCCAAGGTGCCCTTAAGACCCTGGTCCCAAATTGGGAGGCTCAGCTTGAGCAGGGGGTACATCAGGAGGGGTGCAATAGGGCTTGGCAGACTGGTGCAGCACTGGGGCACTTGGCTCCAGGCTTTCATCAAAGACAAAAATCATTTGCTGGCTCCTCTGCACAGCTGGGTCAGGCAAGAGCTGTGCCCTGGGGAGATTGGGCACTCCAAGATGTTCTTGGGGGTCCTGGTGCCCCCCAAGCAGAGGTGCTGCTGCGTTTGGGACTTTCCCACAGGCCTGGCTCCCCCAGCCAGGCTCTCAAGCCTGCTTTTGCTCAGGCTCCTTCATTCCTTACGCCCCGCTTCATGTCCCAGGACACACGGTGAGTGCTGGGAACCCAACGCATGGGGTGGTCCTGGCTCGATTTGACCCTCTGAAAGATACCGTGAGCGTAATTCCTGTGCCAGTGCTGCTGCAGGACGGACTGCAGGATGGGAGGGAGGAGGACGAAAGCTCTGGCCAGGGCTGGCACGAGGGAGTGAGTCGCAGCTTCCAGGCATGCCAGTGGCGTTCGTCAGGGCTCCTGCTGAAGGGAAGAAGGCGGGGGTGTGGGGGGGAGTTGCTTGAAAAATTGCTATTCACAGAAATAGAACCTT
Organism: Leptosomus discolor; assembly: GCF_034619465.1. Taxonomy (NCBI): domain Eukaryota; kingdom Metazoa; phylum Chordata; class Aves; order Leptosomiformes; family Leptosomidae; genus Leptosomus; species Leptosomus discolor. The sequence goes on along the minus strand of NC_141407.1, from coordinate 3,931,693 downwards.
CCTGCAGAAACACGCTTGTGTGACAAAAGCCCAGCTGGGAATTTCTCCCTGGCAGCAGAAGTGGTGGGAAGGGAAGGAGCAGGGTAGTGTGGGAGGCTGCAGTGCAAGACCAAGGGTGCTGCCAGGGCCCTGACCCCGGCCCTGGCTGAAATCGCTGCTTTTTAGCTGGAAAGAGCATCGCTCGCCTCCAGCCACCCTCCAAACATCTCCAGCCGTCCTCCAAACGTCCCCGGGAGGAGAACCTGGCAGTGTGGGCAGCGATGGGCACCGTGCCCCCCACGCCAAGCCGGCCCCTCCAGTGGCGCTTTCGCAGTGACCTGTTCAGATGGTGCTTCCCCAGCTGGTCACCACCGCAGGGTTGAGCCCGTCTTGGTCCTGGCATTTTCTCTGCATAGTCTCTCCAGCCCCCTGAACTTCAGCAGCTATTATTAGACCCATTTCTTGGCATAGCCAGGAGCTGTGTCAGAGCCCACCAGTCTATTTATAGAGTGCCGTGAGATGTTTTGTTACTTGTGTTAATTAAATTAATCCCCTCTGAAGCAAAATAAAAGACCTTAAGAGCTCACGTTCAGTCCCTGGGACAATGTTCCCAAACTGCAGGGATCCAGGTAGCATCTCAGGCTGACAGCAGTGCTCAGGATGCTCCGACAGTCCTTAGCCCTGGGCACCAGGGAAGTGCTGCTTTGCTCAGTGTCCCCTGGGAACTCATGGGGGGGCACTGCACCCACCCTGCCCTGCAGGACTGAGCCCTGTGAAAAAACTGCAAGGGGTGGAAGGGAAATAAAGTAGCTTTTATATGGATAGATATTCATATAGACAGATTTTAATATAGATAGATTTTAATGTAGATATTAATCGATTTAGATAAGCAGTATGTATTTAACAGATGGGTTCATCCTTTCTTACGCAGTAAATGCAGCAAAATGGCATTGTCTGGCTTTAAAATCACTGGAATCTCTGAGTCCTTTAACTTGAGAGCACTTTCTGTTTGCTTTGGGGCACAATTAGTCCCTCCAACATTTCTTCCACCTCAGTCCAGGCTCTTCTCTTACTGGATCCCTGTAAGATAGCCACAATCCGCTGGGTTCTCATGGTGTGAAAATACTTTTGCTACCACGTGGCAGAACTTATGTGATCAGGGCAGGAATATTTCTATCAAAGAACAGGAGACTTGATGGGTAAAAGCAGCATCTGGGAGCTGAAATAGCTTTGGGAAAGGTGAAAGTTGTCACATATTAAAGCCCAGTATTCACTGCCTGCTGCAGCTTCTGGCTCTCAGGTGCTCTAAGACAAGTGGCATCAGTGGTAGGGACTTCAATCAGTCCCTACGGTAATGTAACAATGAACAAATTAATCATAAAGGTCAGCACATGAACTGCAAATTGTAAATTCTACCGCCACGTTTGCAGTTTCCATTGGGCTGATTCGCCCCACTGGCCTCTTCCGTAGGGAACGGGGCAAACACCTCATGTTAATTTGCAGCTTGCAAATGAAAATGCCCCTGCCAGGCATCGGGGAAGAGGCACCTGTCGGACTGCAGAGCTGGTGGGATACACCGCTGGAGATACCACCCACGATTCTGTATGTTCCCTGGCACTGTGGCAGCAGTATCCGTGGCACTGGAACCACATGGGGAAACTGAGGCACGGAGCAAGGGCAGGCATCTCCTTGCTCAAACCAGGCCTGCAAGGAGCGCTGGGCGCACTGCTGCTGTGTTTCCCATCCGCACGGGCAATGCATGGGGGCTCGGGGATGTCTGCTGGCCAACACTGGTGACGTGGCCTCTCCCACGGGCACAGGCAGCACCTTCCCTCCAGGCAGCACGTGCCCAGGCAGCGCTGCCTGCTGGGGCGTTTGACCTCCAGGTGCTTTATTTAGCGACACCAAACCCTTCCCTATTCCCCAGCTGCTCCATCCCGGCTTTAGCTGCATCTCACATGTTTGCTAGGGGGGTTGCTAAAGTCCTGGGACAGGCTATGAGTTCAGGGGCGTGATGGACAGACGGACAAACATCCCTTCGAGCCAAACCCTCCTCCCTGACAAATGCAGTCCCACGCATGAAGAGGGCTTCTGGATGAGGCCGTGCAGACAGGGACCCCCACGCACCACTCCCGGTGCCTCTGTGCCCACGCAAACGCCGATGTGCCCCAGCAAAGCCACGGGCTGCAAGCCCCGTCCCTCCTGGCTCCTCCATCGCACTGCCAGCGATGGTGGGCAATGCCAGCTCCCCCAGCACAGGGACCTGGCAGCGTCCCGGCACTTGCAGCTCCCCTGGGCTTTTTTTAACTCGACAAATAAGGCTGTGATAAACGTCACTTCTTTCCCCTGCCGTTGATTCTCTCCAATGGCCCTCAACACGACAACACCAAGGTTGTCCGGAGCAGGAGATCTTGATGGATGTTGTTGCATTCCCTGGCTGCAGGAAGAGCCTCCTGTCCCAAGCACAGCACAGAGGCGCAGGAGGGATGGGAAGAATCTTGTGTCCCGGACAAAAGCTGCTGATGAGCCCAGAGGGATGTTCCCCCAGGTCTGGCTGAAAAGCCACCTTTAGCATTAGGTTTTTGAGTTCAGCTCATCCTTCTAGTGGGGGTTCACCTCGCAAGGACCTGCGGATGCTGCGGGTGGGTGCTGGACCCATCCTCCCAGGGACCGCTCCTCCTCCTTCCCACGAGTGGGGCGAGGAACAGCTCCGGGCCGCGTTTCAGCATCGCTCCGTGGAAAGAGGCAGCTGCAGGAGTTCAAGCTGACAGCAGATGCCAGCAAAGAGCCGCTCTGCAGCCAGCCGGGGCCTGTTGGGGGCGGGGAGGGGGCTGGCCGGAGCCCCCTCACCGTGGGCACTGGGGGTACCTTCTGCCCAAAGCCACCCATCTGGCTGGGTGCTGCCTGCTGGGAGACAAACCCTTGCTGGGACTCGGAGGAGCATAGGCGGTGCTTTGCAGCCAGCTGAGAACGTACAAGCTCAGCTCACAAACTGTAGCATCTGCCCTGACCCCTCTTCCAGTCTGGGGAAGCGAGTGGGTGCCACGGCTGCTGCAGAACTGGTGGCACTGATGAGAGAAATGGGAGACTTTGCTCTCTGTGGCTCATCCCGCCAGACATGACTTTGCGCCCCAGAACCCCAGACCAGCACCCATGGGGGACAGAGGACATGATTTCCCTGGGCCAGCCACTGCCTGCTCAGCCTGTTGGTTATCAGAGAGTCACAGAGTGGCTTGGGTTGGAATGGACCTTCAAAGCCCATCCAGTCCAACCCCCTGCCATGGGCAGGGACACCTTCCACAAGATCAGGTTGCTCTAAGCCCCATCCAACCTGGCCTTGATTTCCCAACAATGGGGCATTCACAGCTTCTCTGGGCAACCTGGTCTGGTGTCTCACCACCCTCATCGTGAAAAAATTCCTTCCTTATCTGGGCTAAGGGGGCACTGGAGAGGGATTCTCACCTCTTCTCACTGCCCAGTTAGTCTGGGCTCTGATGTAGCCCCAGCCTGCAGTTTTTTGGGGTGATGGCCAGCAAAGTCCCCCTGTATCTCCTGGCTTTCTCCTCAGCACTATGGCCCCAAAACCCATCCTGCCCTTTCTTACCAAATTCCTTCATAAGGACTTGGGAGGCACCTCTCTCTCCCTCCCTGCTTGGCAGGCACCCGTGACTCCTGCTCCGCAACAGCTATTTTTACCCCTTAGCTGCACACACACTCCGCCAGCTCAGCCTCCTGCCCTCCCCGTGCCCAGCACCATCCCCAGTTCCTGGGTGGGACCCCGCTTCAGCTGGGGCCAGGCTCTGCTTGTGTCCCCAGGGACCCTGCAGCTGCAGGGGGATGCAGCAGGGGCCCCTTCCCTTCATCTGTGGGTGTCATTTCTGCAGGCCCCATCCACTGTCCCATACAAAACTCCTTTTTCAGCCTGACAAGTAGGATATATATATATATATATACATGTGTGTGTGTGTGTGTGTGGCCCCTGCTATTTTTCCCTTCCCAAGGGTCCTTTCAGGTCCCTCAAGTGAGCTCAGGGCTCCCCAGGGAATCAGTGCTGGGAGCTTTGCCAGGTCTTTCTGATGGTCAGGGAAGGGTGTTGGACCTGGAAAAGCTCCAGCTCCTTGGGTTTGGGGGCCAGATAGGGTCTGTGAGTACTCCCTGTCCTTCCCCAGCCTCCTGGACCCTGTGTGCCTCAAGGGGACCTGCCACAGCCCCAAGCCCTGGGCTGCTGCAGCCACAGGACATGCACTGCCCATCTCAGCGCTGCTTTTAAGGGCTCTCTGAACCAAGCCTCAGGGTGGCAGCTTGAACGCACACCGCTGGGGGAAGGCTGGGCAGGGGATCCATCTGCATTCCAGGGTGGATGTTCTGGGCACAAGCCCTGAGGGGGCTTGTGCAGGGGCTGCAGCAAAGGGATAGGGACATCACCCCTGCTGTGAGCTCCCCATCCAGCCCAGGGCATCTTCAAAGGAGGCCCCCAGCACGAGAGGGGACCCAGGGACAGCAGTAGTGGCCTCCTGGGGAAGGACACCCTGAACATCACCCACTGTCCAAGGCCGGCCCCCTCTCACTTCTGATACAGCCCTTTGCTCCTTTACAAAGAGAGGTTTTAATTTACCCTCTTGGCTGGCGAAATCCTATCCCAAGCAATTCCCCAGCCGTTCCTCCAAATCACAGTAATTACCTCATTACTTTGATATTAATAGAATTCACATGGCCTGGAGAAGATAATTGCAATTAGCCCCGCACTGCTGACAAGGGGGAGCCAAGGGGGGCAGTGGGGGCCTGAGCCAGGTGAGGGGCACAGGGCTGTGCCCCAGCCAGATCCTGGCACCCAAAGTGGATCCTGGGGCCACTGGTGGCCCCAGGGCTGAATTATTGCCTGGAGTTTGCCCAACGGTACCAGAAGGGAGCAGGCAGGATGGATGTCCATCCCAGTCCCTGTCAGGCTCCTGCGAGTCAGCACAGGAGGATGCTGCCAGACCCTGCCCTGGCTATTGAGCCTCTCACCCCCTTGTTGTCCCTTGCCTTGTCCCCTGCTCTGAGCTGGGGCATCCAGGGCTCCTGCCATGGGCCTATTCCCGATCTTTTGGGGGAAAAAAACAACAAAAAAAAATTCATTATCTGGAAGAGTGACAAAGGCAGCACGGTGCTGAATAGCTCTCGCAGGCGATACCGTGCCCCACAGCCAGCCGCTGCCTGGCAGGGCCACGATGGAGCCGTCCCACCGCCCCTCCAGCCCCAGGCATGGGCGGCTCCTGCCCCACCTGCTCCCCGTCAGATGGGAGGTGACCCCCGACAAAGGCTGGGGCCGCGTCTGCCACCCTTGGGCTTTGCCCCGACACGTGTCTCCTTAACCTCTTCCTTGGGACCAGCTGCTACCAGGGGACACTCCTTTGTGGCCCCGGCGAGCGGCAGACAAGTCTCCCCATCTGGCCGGCGAGGCCTCGTCTGTTGGAGACCCCCTGCCCCGGCTTATAACGGCGTTAACCTCCCCCGCTGCGCCCTGCTCTGCCTCCCCGTCAACTGTCACTGAGAGCCCCCGATCCCCACGGGGCCGTCGGGTTGGGGACAGCCTGGATCCTGGGCTTATCGCACCGCTCACCCACTGCCCAGCTGGCACCCTGCAGGCATGGGCATCCCTGCCCGCCCCTCTGAGACTAACCCATGCATGGAGCGGGGCTGGAAATCGGCGCTCTTCTCCCCTCCAAACATCACGGTGACAAGACTGCATGTGAACGTTGCGTGTAAATGCTATGTGTAAATGCTGCAGGTCACATGCAAACGCTGCACAACACAAATGCAGCACACAAATGCTGCTTACTGGTGCTGCATGCAGAAATGCAGAGTCTTGGAACCATCGGGGCCCAGGAAGCAGGGGGCAGCCGAAGGGAGCGCCAGGGCTTGCAGCAGCCGTGTGCTGCACCCAGCCGGGACGTCAGGCGGGCAGACCTTGTTGGCTCACCCCTTGGGAGGGTGCAGGAGATGGGTGTCAGGACCGGTGCCGGGACAGGGACCGGGCTGGACAAGGCAGGAGGGGAATTTGCTTCCAGGGGCTTGAAAAGTTTCTGCACTCCTATGGCTGCAGGTGGGGCGAGTCCAGCCTTGACTCCCACAGTGCTCGGGCTCAGGACCAGGACTCTCACCACAGGGGCTCCAAGTCAACCCCACTGCCACCAAGCTACATGCCCTTGCCCCTTGCTTGGTCCGGCACTGAGTTCCCCGGGGAGCTGGGGGGATGCTGGGGCACCCCAGGGTGCCTCACAGGCAGGGGACCCTCAGCGATGGAGCAGCAGTGTGCAGGGTCAGGCCTCTGGAGCCCATTGGGAAAAGGAGCCAAGGCAGAGGCTGGCATCCCCCAGCCAGTGGAGTCCCAAGCCAGGGACAAGAAGAGGTGAGTCTCCGCCACCGCCGCCTCCATCACCAGACATCCATCCCTGAGGAGGCCTTATCTGCCGCTAATGCGGCGCAGCAGCCTCCCCAAAGCTTGTGGGCTTGGCAAGAGGCTCCAAGACTGCATTTGCTCCAAATGGATTTTATCAGGGGGAGAACAAAGCACTGGAGAGTTTTCAAAGCAAAGTTGCGATCACAGCCCGCGGGAAAGCCAGCCGGTCCCCTCCGGCAGCACCTCGCTGGGGACTCAGCAGGGCCTGGGCTCAGCCCCAAAACCCACCGTGCAGCGGGCTGGTGCCCCTCGGCTTTCCCCTCCCAGCCCCAGCTCTACCATCCCACAGTGGTGGCTGGGCAGGAGCCGTTCAACAGATGCTGTCCAGAAGACAACAGCTCCGTTTTCACCAAAAAAATGTCCCGCTGCGAAATCCAGCCTTGCTCCAGCTGCAGATGAAAAAATAAGGTTGGGGTTTTTGGTTTTTGTTTTTTTTCCTGCTCCAAAGTTTCTTGGAAAGCTGGTGTGGACCAAAATCTGGAGCAAACGCTGACCTCGGCATCATGCCATGGGGCTGAGGGTGTTGTGAGGGTGCATGGGTTCTTGCCTGCTTTGCTCCCCATGCCTGATGCAGGCAGTCCCAGGCAGCAGCCCTCCAGGGCAGAGCAGCCAGCAGAGTGGACTTTTTTTCCTCCAACACCCTCAAGGTCCTGAGGAAAAAAAAGGGTAAAATTCCCCCCTCTATTGATCTTAGCATAAATTGCAATTGCAGCATCAGGAGGGGTGCTAACGTGGAGGCTTCCCCTGCCTGGTCTGTGCTCCAGCAGAGAAGGCCGTGGGCAGTGCCAGGACTCACCCAGAGCGCAACAGCCACGTGTTGCACAAAGCAAGGTGTGCCCCGTGCTCATGGCGAGGTGTCCCAGAGGAAGCAATGGCATGTGGGGAACAGTGCTTGTCAGGAAGGACTGGAGAAGAAGAAGGAACCATGTAGGCAGAGGAAGGAATAAGACCAGAAAGTCTCGTTGGCTTGGCTTCCCCTCCGATACGCAGAGAAGATGGTGTCAGCAGTGAGTCAGCTCCAGGAGGTATGTGAAATCATAACTGAAGAATGCTGAGAAAACAGCAAAATCCCACAAAAAAAGAATTGTGGGGGGAAAAAAAAAAAAAAAAAACCACCCTTAAGGAAAAGCAACAGCGATGATGCAGATCCCGGAGCCTTGGTGCTGGGCAGAGACATGAAAGAGGACTGGTTTAGCAACTGGACGTTCTTCAGGGTGCAATGGGATAACTGCAAAATTGCATCAGGGCCGGGGAAAAAAAGGAAAACAAACCCAAAAGCAGTGGCTTTCTGCTGCAGGACAGGCAGCATGACATGCAGGACATGCCACATAGCCCTGCAGCATCTGGCCCTGTGGTGGTGGGCTGGGAGGACCCACGTGAGATCCCGGAGACTCTCCCAAAGCATTCCCAGCCCACAAGAAATGTCGTGGCCACGAGGGCTTCTTTGAACAAGTGTCATCGAGAATCTGGGGAAACAATAGAGCTGCACAACGCCAGGATCTGAAAAATGCCTGACTCACGGCACTATCGCATCTTGAACGACAAACTTGTTTGTGGCAGATTAGTGAGAGGGAGAGGCGCAGGGGCTGCTCCGTGGTGGCTCAGACGTCCCCATGCCCAGAGCAAGAGAGATGCAGAGCAAGCGAGCAGCCTCCTGCGGAAGGTGTGGGGTGGTTCCCTGAGAGCCAGAGGGGGAAAGACACAGGAAAATCAAGCAAAATGTCACAAATTCAGAAACTCAAAGAAAAAGGTGTAACCAGCAGGCAAAGGGAGGTCTGCATGCCCTGCGGGGAGAGGCTGTGAGTGGAAGAGCTTTGCTGGGGGTTGTCGGCAGCACGGGGGAACAGCACTGGATGGTGGTGGGGTGGGGAGAGGGCAGGGGTCCTGCCCATCACTGCTGGGGACTGCACTCAACCCCGGCCCTCCAGCCCTCCTGGAAAGCACCAGACACCCAGCCAAGGAGGGGAGCAGGGACTCCACGGACGGGGTGTTGCACCGACCTGGTGCGAATGCAGAGCAAAGCAGGGAAAATATCAGTGCTAAACCCAGAGCAGCAGCAAAGTGGCAGGGAAGCGAGCTCCAGCTGGTGTCCGTGCTGAGCAGGGCTGTGAAACCTTCATCTGTGCACCAGAGAGGGCCAGAGGGGTAGGGGAAAGCCAGATGAAAATTCAGCAGTGGCATAAGTCCAGCCCGTTCTCCACAGGCAGGGCTTCAGGCTGCTGCCCCAACACGGCAGCACCACCACGACGAGCTATGGCAGGTGAGATCGGGTCACACATGGCACCCAGCTTAGGAGAGGAACTCACTCGTGGGGACACAAGCCACCCTCGCCCACCAGGACAGCAACCATGCCCTGCAGCATCCCCACGGGTGTGCGAGCTAAGTGCCAAACCATGGCTGCAGGGTCTCAGGCAACAACCCAACCAGGGCTCAACAGTGGGAGCCAAACAAGTGTGAAACAGCAACAGAAGGTGGTCTTTTGATATCATACCCAGAAATAAAACAAATGATCCACCCAGTTCAATGTACCCTTCAAAGCATGTCCATCGGTTGAGACAAAAACGTTGGCAGTAAGGAATAACTGCCTGAAAGGGGCTCCCAGCCCATGCCAGGGAGCCAGTGTAGGTAGAAGTGCCATAAACTGCACTTTTCGTGGGTGTAGGCTTCTGCAGCGAGGAATATTGCACACTAGCAAATGCCCATTGTTGAAGAGATGCTGCTGGAGCTGGCTGACATATTCTCCACGCTTCCCTTCAGAGGTGAGCATTGGCCACCACTCCAGGGTGAGCAAAGCCCCTGGAAGGCCTGGGCTAGGCTGTAGCTTGGTGCTGGACCCTCAGTGGGCTCCCCACGGCTGGAACCTGCCTCCAAAGAGCTCAAAGCAATGTGGGAAATGCCTGTAGGGACTGCAGGACAGGCAGGTAGGGGAGGTCCTCCTCCGGTGGCCAGAGCCCTGGTGTCACCATCTGTATGGTTACAGATTCCCCACCCACCCCCCAAAACTGTCCCAGCCCTGCAGAGCTCTTTGCCCTCGTTGAGGAGGATGAACAAAGAGGTTTTACATAATCCCATGGGATCTGCGTAATGCACGGCCCCCGAAACGTGCTGCTCTCCCCTGCCACGTCGCACAGAGCTCCTGGATGTTCCTCTCTCTTCTCAGCCTGCTTCCTAGTTCCCTGGCCATGTATTGCAGCGGGGAGTGAAACCACGTGCCGAGCAGCTCTGCCAGCCCTGCAGGCATGGGTACCTGCAGCCCGGCGCTTTTGGGGGTGCTGCTGGAGGCACCCGTAGCCTGACAGGCAGCTTTTGCTCCAGCGTGGAAGCACCACATGGTTGACTGAGGAGAGACTAAACGTGAAAGCGTGTTGAGACATTTTCACAGGGACACTTCGAGGGTGCCACGCTGCTGATGGCTCATCCTGAAAGGTCCCCTTCTCCGCTCCACCCATCACCTCTATCCCACCGCCGGGGAAGGAAACTCCTGCTGGACCTTGGGTGCTGAGCCTTAGCCAAGGACGAGCATTTCAGAAGCACAAAATCCAGCCCCCTTGAGCCAAGAAAAGAAACTGTCCCTTGGTGATGGCTGGTTTTGCTTTACAATGCAAGAGCAAAGCAAAACATAAACTCTACTAGTCCCTGCAGCTGGCTGCTGTGAATGCAGAAGATGCAACGCACGGTCACTACAACCTGATGTGTTTGCAAGGCTGGAAGTGGCCACATCCAGCGCCGGCACCCATGCTAGACACAACCCTTGGCCTTACTACTGGCTGCAACAGCACAGCAACGGACACCCAGCGCAGCCAGCTGCCACATGGAAGTGGCCCAGCACAAAAGTGGCTCTTTCCCCATAAATCACCCCAAAGAGAGGGTCCATCCGACAACAGCAGCGCAGACCCCGTTGGGCAGCAGCTGAGGATGCACCTGGGTGCCTGCTCACCACAGGACAGGCATGGGCAGGGCCAGCAACATCTCAGCATCTGCAACCGTCTCCAGTAAATACCACCCAGAGGCTCCAAAATGTTGGGGAAAAAACAACTATAGCTCAAAGGAGACTAAGAGATCGAAGGGAAATGGCCATTAGCAACCCTCCATCTGCAGTAAAAAAGCCAGCCATGTCCGGCACTCCGGATCTAATGGGTTTTTAATATTCTCGTGGCACGCACTGTGGTATATATGGTAAGAGACACTTGGAGGTCTTGCATGAGCACCATTACTCGGGGGGCTGCTCACGGAGTTCAGGCTCTTCCTTTCCCTGCCAGCTGCCTTGTAGATGTAGATGTTTCAATTATTCTGTCAAGCTGCATATTCCAAATTAAGGCCAGAGAAGTGTCTCTGTCTTATATAGAAAGAAAAAAAATATATCCCTAAAAGGAAAAGAAATGAACTCAGAAATTAATAAGGCTGATTGACAATGCTGCTTTGGAAACTCTGGTACCATATGGCATCCTTGAATGGCTGCGGTGCTGTTAGGATGGAGCTGACCAGCTGGAGAGTTACTGTGGGTTGTTTGTAATTGTAATAATGGATATCAGATGGCTGGTGTGGAGCAGTTTATAAATGAGAACAGACAATGAGCCGCACTGTTTGTCAGGAAATCATTGCTGATAGGGGCTTTGCGCTACCCACCGTTCCCCATTTGAGCTGGCTGCTCCCAGGGCACCCTGTGCTACTGGTTGGTCCAGCTCCGGCCGGGAGAGGCGTGATCCCGGGGTAGATACCGCATCAGTGACCGGGATGGGTGGTCCAGCCGTGAGCAAAACTGCCAAAAAAACCCTCTCGCCCTCCTGGTACTTTGGGCAGAGCCGCAGATGCCACTTGGAGATGCCGGCGAGGCCGATATGCTCATGCAAAAAACGTGATGTGCAGCCGGGGCCTCTCTAAGGAAGCCAAAGCAAACGGGGATCCGGCTGGGGATTCGGCAAAGCCTCAGAAGCCGGCCAGGCTCGCAGGGCTGATGGGGGCTTGGATACTGACACTTCCAGATTGGTTTTTGTGCTGAACAGCCGGAAAAATCATGACATTTCACAATTTTCCATGTAATGGATTTTTATTTTTTTTTAAGTCAGTAACAGCGAAATTCATTATTTCAATTTTTGCTATCTCCAGCTCTACAGCTTATCACATAAAACGAAGACTGAGTTTGGAACGAAAATGTCACACTCTTGTTCCTTCGTTTTTCCCAAAACAAAATTCCATCCAAATTAACAGAGGGCATTGCCCAGCTGAAACGTCCTCTCTGCTCCGGCAGAAGCCACCCTGTGCCACATCGCCTGGCAGCCCAGGGCAGCGAGCCCCAGTCCAGGGGGAGGAGATGGCTGGGAGAGAAGGCTGCATTCAAGACTTAGATGTTACACCTATTTTTAATTCCCTAGCATTCCTGGATTATTTTTTTTTTCCCCAAAACTTATAAAAAAAATCCATAGCCAAACTGGATTAAGCACTCTCCCACCAACACCCAGAGCCCCTTTGCTGAGGGACCCACCAAGAGCTGGCAGCAGCGGCCAAGCAGAGCCAGGCGATGTGGCAGGGTAGGAGGAGCACACCCATGTGTCGTTTCACACACACACACACACACACACAAACCCAAACACAGCTGGTTGCTCTGGAAGGTCTTACTTTGGGCTTGACAGCCCCAGCACAGGGATGGAAGGAGTCCCAGCACTGCTGGGTTGTCTCCCTGCTCGGCTTCAGGCTGATGGCGCCTCTGTTATCAGGGCCGGGAAGCAGTCGGTGCTCCGGGACCGGCTGGCCAGCAGCAGGGAGAGCTTTCTAGGAAAGCAATCTCTGCAGGAAGGTGGCCAGGACCAGAGCTGGGGCCACAGCATGTGCCAAGCACCGGGCAGAGCATCCACAAGCTGACAAGCACCTCTGAGCCCCTCTGCAGGGCATCTCCATGGCTGTGAAATGCTCCTACCTTGCTGTATATAATATAATTAAATATTTCTTATATAAATGTTATATATATTTTACGTAGTTATATTCGTATGTTTTATATATTTTATTATATAAATAGCTCTTTTGTATTATTCTTCTACATTATTTAAATATTTCTTAGAAACCCCAGGGCATACAAATCCTCAGACAAAACCCTTTGTTAAGCTGGAAATGGTGAGGGCAGAGCGATTAAAGTCCATGATCACAACCAGCAGGCAGGAAAACTTGCTCTAAACCATCACCCCTTACTGAGCTTTGTGGTTATTTCCCTGAAGAAAGACCAGCTCCTGCTCCCAGCTCTGAAAACATGCCCATTTATACTGGGGCATGGCTCTTCCTAAAACTCCTGTATTTCTTTTTTTCCAGTTCAGAGGATTATTTGAGTCTGGTTATTCGGAGCCTCGGTTTCTAGGCTTTCACATAAACGCATTCATTTTAATAGCAGAGATTCAGGGTTTGTCTTATTTATATCAACCACTATTTAGGGAAAATCAGCATTCGATTACCACGTACCAAACATCGTAACCAATTGGTTTTAAGTAGTAAGGGGAGGCTGAGAGGCGATGCAGACACAAGACACGAGCACATTTTGGCCACCCCCTCCAGAGCTGGACCTGGCCCAGGAAGCAGGAGGGCTGACAGCATCCCCTAGACCCGGCCGTCGCGTCCCCATCCCCACGTCCCCACAGACCTCCAGGTGACCTGACCGCTTCCTCCTGGCTTTAGCCTGAAGTTGTCACTCGATAGGAAAACTCCCCAACTTTCTCCAGCTCAACTTTGGCTGACCTCATCAGCAAACTGAATTAGTTGAAGGAAGCGAAGTCGGAAAATCGCCCAACGGCCCTTCCTGACGAGGCGATCGCTGTCAAAGCTTGTTCGCTGCATCACCCACGCCCAGTCCCCTGCAACGAGCGGCAGGTTCCCCGTTTGACTTTGGCACCGCAGACACATTGCTTACCGCTTGCTATCACGTTTTAAATCACCGTAACTGCAAGCCCTGACATACATTGTCAGTAGTTTAAATGCAAAGACGTTCAGATTTCAAAAGAAAGAGGTATTCAACATGAATCTTTACTCAAATACACTATTTTTTCCAGCACAGGCACTCTGGAAATGCTGAGGCCAGGTGCAGCCCTTCACTGGCGCCCGAGCATCCTATAGCTCATGCGGTTTGGTGCACTCAGCTTGACATCACTTTTGGGGTGCCATCTGTTTAACCGGTCCCCATCAGCCGCCCACTGCCCATGGCGGGGCCCCACTCGCAGCCGTGCTGGCGTCGTTGTTGGTTTTTATTTTACAGGGGTAATAGCGCCTACCCACATCCTCCCGGCCCTGGCTCGCCCCGGCTCCCACCCACGTGCTGCTGGCATTAATGGGTTTACTTTGCCTGGCAGGTAACGGCCTCCGAAAGTGGGTGTCAGTTTGTCATCCCAAGCCAGCAGCTGCGCGGCGGGCAAGGAGCAGGTGGCAGCCCCACGTCCCCTCGCGCGGGGTGCAACGCTCGTGTGTCCTGGAGGGCCGGATTCGGGATCCCCGGCTCCACTCCCGAGCCCTGATGCATCCCCTGCCCCACCAGCTCCCTGTGCCCCTTCTCTCCCCTTCCAAGGGAAGTTGAAAAATGCACCAAGAATCTGCTGGGGGGAATTGAAAATCCAAGGTAGGAGCCAGCTGAGCACCAGGATGGGCATGTGGTAGCTGTGAGCGTGACCCCCGCACAGCCACGCCAGCCCCAAACCCTTGGTGAGCTCCCGGGTGGGACGAGTGCACCCAGAGCCAGACCCAGGATGCAGGAGGGGATGAGCACCACAGCTGACTGGGAGGAGCCATCCCCAGCTGGGAGGAAGAGGATGAAAGCACAGTGCCAGGGATGAAGCCAAGGAGCTGTGTTAGGAGCAGAGGGGTGAAATAAAATCAAACAGGGGGTGGAGGCAGAAGTGGTGAGCTGCAAGACCCACATGAAGTTCCTTCTGCTTCAGCCACCTGCAAAAAACATCCTATTGAAACTGAAATGGGGCTCCTACCTCTGCTCATCCCCTATTTACTGACATCTGAACACCTCCAGGGTGGCAGCTGACTTTTGCTTTGTATCTGTGTTGGGCACACATGTCCTGCTGCTGGAAAACGATTTTGAAAGTGATAAAAACACCACAGCAAACCCCAGAAAAGTGCTGGGTGCTCACATGAGGATGGGGATGGCCACAAGATCTCTTCATGGAGGAGCAGAAGACAGGGGCACTCCAGGGGTGTGCAGTGAGCCCCATGCCCGAGCCTGGCTGTGCTCTGATAGGGCCTTTGGTTGCAATTTGCAAAACGATTACCCCTTAGAAAAATGATGGGATTTACCCCACAGGTGTAGGTCTGGCTGGAAATGGAGCACAGCAGCCAGGCTGGAGGCGAAGCTGCCACCCAAGTGGCATTTCCCACCAGGGAACAGCCCTTCTGCCTCTCCAGAGCCCCCCTGGACAAGCGTCTGCTCCGAGCATCCCCAAACCCTTCATCCTCCAGCCCATCTGCCGCTCAAATCCCACTCCCCGGCTGCGACGTTGGGGCAGCTCCCGCTCCTCATTAGAGGTCACAGCCCCTGAGCAAAGATTAATCTGGTGCTTGTGCGAATTTATCTGCTTGAAAAGAGAGGGAATGGCTCTGACCTCGCAGTCTGGAGACTGGTGGGGAGTTTACTGTCCCCTGAGCTGTCAAGCCAATTCCCTGCAGTACCAAGCTGTTGTTCTTGGCATCTGCTAGGCAGAAAGACTACGAAACACCCCAAATATCTGTTTGCTTTAAAAGGTAAATATTAATTTCAGGATGCTGTTTACATAACCAGACTCTTCGAGCTTGAACTCGTTGCCTTTTGCTAGTTGTCACATGGTATTAGTGTGTATTTAACATTTATTTAACTCTACTTGGTCCTGCTTGTGCCAGATGGCAGGCAGCCTGCATGGCCAGGCATGGGCTTAGCTGAGTGCTGCTCTGAGGTGAGAAAAGGGGGTGGTTTGAGACTGAAAAGGTAGAAGTTTGAGCAGATTTGCGGCTGCAGGTCCCCGAACGGCATGGATGCACACTGCGGCTCCGGTGTCCCCAAGGCTGGGTGGTGTCCCTGCCCCCAGAGCATGGCAGAAGCCAAAAGCAAGACAACCTGGGAAGCATCATCCCCTGACAAGTCCAAACCAGTGCAGGGACCGGGCTTTCCTCAGCTCTTGCTCTGCATCAGAGCCAGGGCAGGATCTGGCAACTTGCCTTTGACTTGTTCGTGCTGCATCACCTTGGCCTGATCCTGCCGGGCACTGAGCTCTCTCACGGCATACGGGGAGCGGGTCTGTGGACCCCGGCAGAGAGCCATCCCTGCAGAAGCCGTCACGGTTTGCATGCACCCGGTGGGAAGGCCAGAGCTGAGACCCTGAGCTGCAGAAGGGTGTGGATGCCCGGCCAGCCAGTGACCTGGAGGAGCAGATGACAGGGAGAGGACCTGCTTGCTGTCTTCTGAGACCCTGAACGGTGCGTTTCTGCATCTCAGTGAGGAGCGGAGAGATCTCGCAAAGTGATGCACATCCCTGACACACAGCCCTGACTATTGAATGCTCACGTGTCTCTTTTCTGCCCTTCCAGTCGTTTACTCTCAACACAGGGCAGTTGGGGGGTAATACAGCACTGCTGGTGTCACTGCTTTCCCAAACAATAAAGAAATGCAGCCAGGTGGCCTCTGGAAAACAAATATGATATTCAAGATGATATCACCATCTTTATGGCTGCAGCAGGCACCTATCAGCTTGAATATACAAACAAGGGAGATGGTTTCAGTGACAGAATTACAGGTTTTAAGCTGAACTGGACACTCTCAGGTTCAACCATTTGTGTTTGAAGAAAGGGACCTGCATGATAAATAATGTCCCCAGATTCTATCACAGAATTATTGCTTATTTGGGCTGGACAGCCACTGTGTGCTCTGCCTCCCACCTGGTGAACAGGTCTCATCCCACCCCTCCTCTCATCCAGAGCTTCTTGCTTGATAAGATCCTATTCTCCTCCCACCGGGCACGCCCGCCTCTCCAGGCAATGCTGATCTGTCTTCATGCACTCGCATTGTGCCAGGAGAAACACTGACTGGACACACCAGGACTGACCTTGGGAAACTCCACTAAGCTCCAGACCTCCCCTTCTGGCACCATCTGCCCTGCTCTCCTTTCACTCAGTTCTCGCCTGTGTTAATGATGCTTGTACTAAACTTTCCATTTTGCCTTGTTTTGAAAGCCAGTTCCCAGCAAAGGAAGCAGGCAGGTTACTCTGCCATGACCTGCCCCGTGAGATAAACCCTTTATCTCATTTCCCACTCATTTTTATGACAGTAATTACCCTTTCTTCAGCATTTTTAGAGCTACACGTGCCTGTGAGATGAGAGATTTCCAAATAACGTTCCTTCTTGCTCTTGTGTTCGCTGTTCTTTGATCAGACCTCTTAATCCTTGCCACCAGATTTGCCTCCCCGGTGGGGGAAATGGGAGGACTGAGCTGGTGTGGGACCTGGGAAGCAAAGGGGTGAGGAAGAGGCAGGACAAGGCTGAAGGAGCTGAGCTGTGGGGAGCAAGAATGAGCATACATCTTTGCCCAAGAGAAATTCTTCCAGCCGAGGGCCATGGTCACCATCTGAGACCTTCCCCCACCTGGGAGCCCTCCCACTCAGCATCCCACTCCCTCCTTTTAACGTAGGTCTGCAGAGAGAAAACCCTTCAGCTGCTCCCAGCTACCTCGCCAGCTGCAGGGACAGAGTCCGGGAGAGACACCTAAGCACCTCAGACCTGCTGGTGACCCACCTCGCTCCATACCCTGCTGTACAGAGCCTCCCTTGAGGGGGATGCTCACACAACCCCACACTTTGGAAGAACAGGAGCAAGGTGGCAAAGCCCTACTCCCAGAAACTGAGCTTCCCACCTGCAGCCACCTCTGCCATGTTGGTGCACAGGCTTTATTCAGAGGGGGACTCAAGGCCATGCAATAAAGGAAGTTTCCTTTGGTAGGACCTTCACAGGAGCTGGAGCAGAAGCTGGAAGAAGCACGGTGAGTGAAAGAGGATCAAACCCAGAAGGGTGCTTTCCATCAGTGCTCGGGTATGGGTGAGGATGTGGTGGAACAGCAAACAGAATGGAAAAAGCCCATCTTCAGAGCTCAGCGTGGCACGAGCTGTGGTGTGGGATGCCAGCAAACAAGCAGACACCAAGCACCTCCTCATACAGCAAGCACCGTTCCCCCATGCTCCAAATAGAGAAGTACACCATGGAAAACCACAGCCCATGACTTGACTGTTTGTCTGATATGCAATTAAATGCGTTCAAGATGATGGGAGCATTATTTGACTTGTGGAGTGCATGTATGAATATTTCAGGGGGGGTTGTGCTTTACTGGACATAGATATATGTACAGTGGCTGTGCATTTACAGATCTAAAAACGCTGTTTGCAAAACCGCGGATGCTCAGTCGAATGTGATATATGTATTTAGACATACATATCTACCTCTCTAGTACGTGTGTGCCCGCATACTGCACTGGGCTGAGGAGTCTTCTTTTTCTTGTCCCGAATGCATCGTGTTTAAATGATAAAAAGAAAAGGGTACCAAATAAAGTCTATGTGCCCACAGAGCTTCTTCTCCAATACTCAAGCTTATTTCAAGGACACATAGAAACATCAGCTAAGTGAACAGGTGTTGCTCGGTTGGACACAGAACATAAATCCATACTCATAAAGGCTGGGTGTTTTTTTTTTTCTCTTAAAGCAAATAAACCCTGCTCCATGTACCAATGTATCAACAGAGCAAAAATTGCAACTGACCCCTTCGTTTGATGGCTGTTGATGTTTCCCAACTTCTTCCCCAGCTCCAGAGAGCACGAGATAAACTCAACTCACTATATGGCTTAAAATCTGTGGGGCTGGAGGTGGGGAGGGGTGCTCCCCGCATGGCAGGCTACAGCAGTGTGTGTCTCAGGGTGACATGGTCCCCCTGCTCGCAGACCACCAGGATCCAGAGTTCATCCTCCCTACATGCCCACGCCCCAGGTCTCACCCAGAGCACTGGTGCCACTCGTCTCGGATCTCCTGAGAAAATGCACGGAGAGCCTGTTCCCTGCTCACACCTCTCCATCTCTGTAGAAGACACTGCTGGAGAAGCGGCAGGATGGCCACATTTAATACACGAGCTTGCTGCTGTGGGGAAGTCGCATATAACCATGGAAATGTCCCCAAAGCTGCTGTCCTGAGCTCCCACATCTTTCATTGGCATTGAGGTCTGCAAGATCAAGCCCTGTGTGTACCCTATCCTGGTACCTTGCAGGTATTATGAGTGTTATTTAGCACAGTTCTCTCCTCTTTGGGGTTTCCCTCTGCAGCTGTTTCATTTTTAGAAACAAAGCAGCAATGCAGACCCTGTAATGGAGCTGCTCTGTGCCCACCACGGCTTTACCTTGGAAAACATCAAAGCTGTTGAACAGAAAGGAAGATGAAGCGGTGTCCCTCAGGGCTCAGTATTGGACTGGTCTTGTTTAATATCTTTATGGATGATCTGGATGAGGGGATTGAGTGCTCCCCCAGTAAGTCTGCAGATGACACTAAATTGGGTGGGAGTGTTGATCTGGTGGAGGGTGGGAAGGCTCTGCAGAGGGACCTGGACAGGCTGGATCGATGGGCTGAGGCCAATGCTATAGGGTTTAACAAGGCCAAGTGCTGGGTCCTGCACTTGGGTCACACCAACCCCAGCAGCGCTGCAGGCTGGGGAGGAGTAGCTGGAAAGGTGCCCGTCGGGAAAGGACCTGGGGGTGCTGGTTGACAGCCGGCTGGATGTGAGCCGGCAGTGTGCCCAGGTGGCCAAGGAGGCCAACAGCATCCTGGCCTGTGTCAGCAATGGTGTGGCCAGCAGGGAGGGGATCGTGCCCCTGTACTGGGCACTGGTGAGGCCGCACCTCGAATGCTGGGTGCAGTTTTGGGCCCCTCACTGCAAGACAGACACTGAGGTGCTGGAGCGTGTCCAGAGAAGGTCAACGAAGCTGGTGAAGGGTCTGGAGAACACGTCTGGTGAGGAGCAGCTGAGGGAGCTGGGATTGTTCAGCCTGGAGAAGAGGAGGCTGAGGGGACACCTTATGGCTCTGTACAGCTACCTGAAAGGAGGGTGCAGTGAGGTGGGGGTCGGTCTCTTCTCTCAAGTAACAAGTGATAGGATGAGAGGAAATGGCCTCAAGTTGTGCCAGGGAAGGTTTAGATTGGACATTAGGAAGAATTTCTTTACCAAGTGATCAAACATTGGAACAGGCTGCCCAGGGAAGTGATGGAGTCACCATCCCTCAAGGCGTTCAAAAAACATGCAGATGTGGCACTTCGGGACATGGTTTAGTGGGCATGGTGGTGTTAGGTCAACGGTTGGACCTGATGATCTGAGAGGCCTATTCCAACCCAACGATTCTATGAAAATACATTAGCTCCTCCTTCAGAGCTTTCCCCAGCACACCTCAGTGCTCTGCTTTGCGGTCCCAGCCCTCCTCACCTCCTCCCCATTCTGAGCTGTGACACTTCACACCAGGGTACGTCCCCCCAAGGTCATGGTGCCCAGGAGGGACAGGACACAGAGCAGGGCAGCAATGGCCCCACGCCACCAGCACAGCAGTTCCCATCTCCTCCTCCATGCTCAAGCACATGGAAGGCTCCAGCGTGGACGAGCCTTGGGGAGATGCCAGGCTGCAGCTGGGGAGCATGGCCAGGCGGCCTGGGGAGCTGCTCCTATGAAGCTTCTGATGGAGCCCAGCCTGCTGCTCTCCTAGGGGCTTCACAGGCTTTGGAGACCAGTTAATTAAAACAAAGCCCTTATCAGCACCCCACACAACAGCCCTTTCTGCTTCACCAGTGTAAATTTGGCCACAGCGAGGCTGTAGATGACACTGAAATGAAGTGGTGGTAAACAGAGGCCAGAGTCGAGCTGCTGCCAGCGTGGCAGGAGATAAGAGTCGCACGGGGGATGCAGGCTCTGGCAGACAGGCTGGTCCAGGGAAGCGCTGGTGCCTCACAAGGGGAGGAGGCAAAGCCACACAGCTCAGATGACAACAATGGGACTACATGGACGCTTCTGTCAATTTAGCACAAATTTGGATCTGCTCCATCATGGGACTTCTAGGCCCAAGACATGCCTGTTCCTGGCCAGCAAAATGAGCCCATGGCTCCCTGAGCATCTAGAGCTACCCGCTGCCAAGCTGCAGTGCACCACAGCTCACCTGTAGCTGGGCTTTCAACAGGCTGCTGGCCAGCATCCACCAGCCCAGAACTGGGGGAATTCAAACCCAGTTTGTTGGGAGCATGGTCCTACTGGGAAACAGCAGCCCTGATCTGGGTGCCCTGTTTTCCCAAGAGCCAAATAGGGCTCAGAGCTCTTCCTGCCTTGATTATACAGGCAGCGACTTCAGGGGATGGACAGTGCCTTGGGCTCCATCCCAAGAGCTCTCCTTCACCGGCGATAAGCTCTGCCAAGGCTGAGCCAAGAGATGGCAGGGCATCAAGAGCCACACTGGTACCAGCATGACTTGCTCACTGGTGGTGAGGACATCTACCTAGCACAGGAGACTGGGTCCTGGCCCTGCTTCCAGAATCATGTATATATTTTATTGCTGGGAACGTAAACCCTGGCTACAACCCAATTTGCAGACACCTGATCTTTCTCCTACAGCTACTTTCAAGTCTTTCGGGAAGTGCTTGACCCAGCTGGCCTACCTGTGTCTCCCTAGAGAATATCTATCATGGCAAATCCCTCCAGGATCGGAGCAAGGTTGTGCTTAGTCTTCAGATGCCAATTGGACTTTATCACGAGGCTGAGGCCTCGACAAACCCTGGGCAGGACTCTCAGGCTCTCAGTGAAGCCCTCATGATCACAAAGTCCAGCATTTCTGGGCTTTGAGGTACCTACCAGAGGTAAACGGCACTCAAGCTTTGGACCTTGCAGGAGTCAAAACACTCATATCTCAGCTCTGACATGGATATTGGACTTAACTTCCGGGGTTTTTTCCATGCAAATCTAAATGTGTTTTCTGTGGCCAGACTCCCAGGAGTATTTGTGGAAAGGCAGCAGCCCATGGGAGATCTCCTGACACACAAACCTCCCTGGCCAGCAAAGTCACACCTAACCATGAGAGCTTATAGCAAGGCTTTTCAGGTCCCTCCCTTTCCACAGAAGAAGGACCATGGAGTTGACTGGTCCTTGGGAAGAACCCCATTCTTCCTTATTGCAGCCTTTCAACAGATAAAGGCTTTTAAGAAAGATGGAGACTTTTTACCAAGGCTTGTAGTGACAGAACAAGGGGCAGCTGTTTTAAACAGAAAGAGGGTCAGTTTAGATTGGATATAAGGAAGGAAGTTTTTATGATGAAGGTGGTGAGACATCTGTTGCCCAGATAAGTTGTGGATACCCCATTACTGGGGCATGAGGGGTTGAGCAACCTCATCCAGTGCAAGATGTCCCTGGAATCGGACTAGATGATCTCCAAAGGTCTCTTCCAACCCTAACCACTCCATGATTCTTCATCCCACTTGTCTTGCCACTCAAAACATCATCTCCAGGACCTCGTGTCCCTCTGGGCTAACCTGGCCACCTAATGGAAATCACCCCCTCAAAGCATGGGGCTGCAGTTGGGCTGTGGGAAGCGCCAGGAGGCAGCTCAGACACTTTGGATACCACACCTGAGGCCCCGGTGCTGCAGCCTCAGGTATTGTAACCCCTCTGGGTTAGTGGGGAGGCCTCACCGCAGAGGGGGGAAGAAGGCGAGATGGTTTTGGGGAGGCCATAAGCCACAATTAGACTACAATTCATAATTAAATTAATCTATAAAGCGTCGCCTCCGGTCAAACGGCAGCTTCCTGCTCCGCTCACCGTCAGCAGGCCGGGCCTCCCGCGGCCTTGCCGGGGCGGGCCGGGTAGGCCGCGCCCCCGGTAGCGTCACGGCGAAGGGCCGGGCCGGGCCGGTGGGGCCGCGGCGGGGAGTGGGAGGAGGCGCCGAGGAGCCGGGCGATGGTGGGGATCCCGGGCGGCTGCCAGTGTAAGAGCCGCGGCGCGGGGGGGGGAGGCGCCGACCCGCTCGGCGCCGCTCGGACGGGGGCGAAGGGCCTAGCGGGGCCGGGGCCTGGGCCGGGCGGCGGCGGCAGGGAGGACGCCTCGGCCTGGCTTGGGCCTGGGGCGGCGAGGGGCGGTGCGGCCGGAGGCGGGGAGCGGGGGGCAGTGCTGGTGCCGGCCCCGCCGCCCGGCTCAGCCCCCCCCCCCCCCCGGGCCTGCCCTGTCCGGCCGCGGGGTGCCGGCAGGGGTGCTGCGCCCCGCTCGGCTCTTTCAGCTGCACACGTTTATGCATAAAAATGTATAATATACGTGTTCGGTCAGTGGCTATTTCTCAGCATGCGGTTCGTTGCCCTCAAAGTGTCGGGCAGCCGGGCTGGCAGCTGCCTTGGGGACCCCCACCTGCAAAACCAGCCCAGCCGCAGCCCCGCGGGATGGCCCGCTGGGTTTATTTTTAATTTCCAGGCAGGAGGGGGTTCCGTGACCCAGCGCCAGCGCGGGGCAGGGCGGGCAGCGCAGGGCTGCTCGCTGCAGCCCCCTGGGTCACCCCGCCGCTTGGCCAGGAGCAGGCTGAGGGCTTCGGCAGTGGCCAGACCTAAACGTGCACTGAGATAGGCAGGGACCGGGGGCATGTGAGTGTACGTGAAGGCTGTCGCAGCATCCTCTGCTGCTTGGGGTTGGGGCGGTGAATAACTGGAGCTCCGTTTTCCTTGATTTCTTAAAACAGGAGGTTTGTTTCCAGAAGAGTTGCACTCTCTCTGAAAGCGATGTGGTTGTCAGGAGAGCAGGAAAGCGCATTGCTGCTGCCAAGGAGCTGGCTGGATGGTTGGCCTGTTCCTCTCACCATATTAACCTCCTGATCGTTTGTCTTGTCTATACTTGTGTGCATAGCATTTGTTTATCCACAGTTGGGAATGGACTGTGAGCTCTCTGGGGCTGAGGAGTGAGGTGCTGGATGGAGCCGTGATGTCCGTGGGTAACGGATGCCCAGGCTGACAGCCTGGATGGGCCGTTTATGCATAGGCTGGATTGCGGCCTCGAGGTGACTCTGTTGATAAGTCATAGTTCAGTGAAGGGAGAAAAGCAGTTAAAAGCATATCCCAAAGCTCAGAGGAAATGAGGGAATTTTAAAATGAAGTGTGATTGCTCATAGGGAAGCAGTGTAAAGATAGATGCTGACACTAATGTGGAAACCACCCGAAAAGCTGCATTCCCGCTACAGAGACGGAATTACCAAGTGACAGAAATTGCAGAGGGTGGGTGAATACTTTATCATACTGCTTGGTGAAAAACGTGTGGAGATGTTCTGAGTGAGGTTGTTATCCCTTAAGGCAGTTACAAATTTTAGTGTGTCAGATCATGCGGACTTGAAACAGCTGGTGGTCCAGGCAGCTGCGGCGGGAGGAGGGCACGGCGGAGAGCCAGCTATGTGAACATCCATGTGGGTTTGCAGAACCCTGGTACCTGGTTGATGGGCCCCTAACCTCTCTGCCAGCAGGGCTCTTCGTTTTGTCTGCCCTGAAGAAAAGGCCCCATAGAAGGAGCTCGGGTGAGATCATCTGCTTTAACCTCGCTGTCCAAAAGTCAGCCCTCTGCGCCTGATCTCCGTTCTCCAAGCTCCCTTTGCAGTCGCAGCAGAGAAAGTGGTGCTTCTGAGGGTGATTCATCTCACCAGTCTTGGACACCTCTCTCTGGTGAGACGAATTACACGCTGGAGGTGCCTGGGCTTTCTCATGGACTGCAAGCGGAGTCCAGGATAGCTGGCTTAGGCTTTGACAACGAGGAGTTAGATGAAACAAATCCCACATGATATGACTGCTCATGGTGCAGCTTGATGGTGTATGCAGAGACTGGTCAGGTTCCCTGTTCCTCTTAGACTGAGCACTGGGAGGAGAGACAGACCTTTGAAATACTGCTTAAAGATAATTGAAGCTAAGGGAGAGAGCAATCTTTTGCCTAAAGCCATAGCTTCAGGGTGGGTGCGTGAAACCAGTTTCTCTCTCGGCTGTGACGCTTTCTGCGATCTTGGGCAAGTTGTCTGAATGTTTTTCTGGATCGTGGCAGGAACGTATAAATGTAGCTGCTCAGTTTTGCAGTATTAAACCTCGTGTCTGAGATTAGGATTTTTCATCTGGATCCCGTTGACAGAACTGAGACAGGAAGCAATTGCACTGACCTTATGCCAGCACACTGACCGTAGCCCCTGGCAAGAGAGGGTGACAAGCACCTGGGATGCTTCAGATGACTTGGTGGCAACTAAAGCATCATTTCTTATGCACCTTTAATAGCCAGTGGCTCAGCATCCATTGATGAAGAGCTAACGATAATCCTGGTGAGCCATACAGCTGTTTTATAAGGCTAAGCACCTAAATGTGTGTTACAGCCTTTGGCAGCTTTATAGATAGAACAGGTAACAATGTCCTGTTAGTGCCAGTTATTGAACAGGCTGAACGCTGGCACAAGACATCACTTAGTTCTTGGGCCTAGTGTCAGCCCAAGAACACTGTTGGATTTTATTTTTGCTCTCGAGAAAGTGAATGATCAGCTGTAGACTCATAATTTTTATAAGCACAAATTATATGCATTGCCTTGGTTATTGGCCCAGTGATTTCTGCGGTATTATAGGTACAGCTATAATGTCAGGAGGCTGCTTGTTTTCTTTGGGTATGTATTACAGAGAAGTGGTGCCGTGCTCAGTGTGAAACTAATGACCCAGCAAAGAAAGAAGAAACGTGTGACTGCTTTGAAACTTTGGGATGTTCCGTGTTAGTTAAGGCACATACTGACTCTCGTGAACGTGCTTTTCTTATATGGGTATTTCCAATGGGCAGAAATTAAAATGGATCTATCAGGGACTTAGTCTTGATTTTCACGTGCTGTAAAATAAAAGACGTAAGGTGTTACTCTTTCCTTGCACCAGTGTTCAGCAGAGTGAAATAAACTGACTTTTTAAAGCAGTCAGAGAAAAGAAAAAGAGTTTTTTGATTTGCAGCTACTCTGAGGATAGAAAAGAGCAGGTACTTCAGGTAGAGCTCATGTAGTTGACTCTCTTAAAAGCAGACCTGGAGTGGAATAATGAGCTGAGTACGGTTTCCATTGGCCTGAGCTGCTAAGGCTTCACAGCTACCTTGAGATGTTGCCATAAACCACTGGAGAGGAGATGAGAACTGCTTGGGTTTCCCTTTTGCTGGCAAGAATTAGAGGTAAACTCTTTGCCTTCAGAAGAAGGAGGTGGCTGTAAAACTCACAAAGGCGGGAAGTGAATCTGTCTTTCACCATCTGATGTAGAAAGTCCCGGAGGCTTCCACCCAGACAGGCGATTACCTGGAACTCTTCCAGACCTTCCTGAAGGCATTTGTCCAACCAGTGTCTGTGGCAGAAAACTTCTCCTGTGTCCCTGTCACATTCCCATACCGCCCTGCCGCATCCCACGTGTGTGCACACCCATGTTTGATTCAGCTATGTAGGTGTCATGGACAGGGTTTTGACTGTATTTGTGCACTCCAGATTAATCAAGCCTGACCGCAGAGCTCAGCTAAAATCTTCTTTACTCCATTTCATGTTCTTCTAGAGACAGGAGCACTAATTTCTACAAGTAGTAACTTATCTGGCAGTTGGACTTTGAGATCAAAATCTGTACCTACATTTTCCTCGAAGACGTGCTTTGCAGTCTTGGTTTAATTTAAAGGATCAGACTATTCAGGCTGGGATTTTCTCCAGTGTAGATGTATGTTGGTATTTAAGATAGTAGTGGATAATAGCCCTCAACCTTGGGCTGCAAGGATATTTTCACAAGATAAATGGCATGCTGTTGTCTTGACTTTAGGTCTATAGGTGACACTTTGAAGCTTTCTGAAATATTACAGAATTCTCTCATTACCGGTATGGTTTTGAATGGAAGGTGTAGCATTGACCGTTTTTTTCTGTGGGTGTCGTAAAATAGTTGGATGAATACTTAGTGAATGCTTGCAGAATTACTGCTGCTTTTCTCCAAGTGGACTCGATAGACACACCAGTTTGTTAGCATCAATACCAGCTTCTGCCTCAACTAAATACATCCGTATTTGTTTAATCCTCATCATCTCTTGGGATTTGATCTGTCACTTCCTAATAGTGCACCTAGTTGCTGTGGCAGCAAGTTCCTCCAAATACATTATCTGGGACTCTCCCACCTGGCTTTTGTATGCATTTTATTGCGCCATTTCTGACAGGAGGCAACAGGAGGAGGAGAAGGAGGTATAAAATCCTAAAGGAAAGGGAACCGGGAGGCTGTACATGGTTGGTGTACGTGGGAGTAGGCTGGTCTGGCCAGGGACTGGTGAGGAATGGTTGGGTCGAGCAGTCGCCGGCACTGGTGGGACTGGGCTGCTGGCAGACAGCAGCTTGGCAGCACTGGGGAGCTGATCCAGGGGCCACCCTGACGCCTGCCTGGCCAGCAAAGACTCTTCAGAGGCCTCATCAGGAGTGGTGAGCACACAAACGCTCAGCCTAATAACTCGTTACATCCAGACTATCTTTTGTGTCTGTTAGCCAACAAATATTTGCTTTATTCTTCTAAGTTGTTGTGCATCCTGCCTGTGGAGTCTTTTTGCAGCTGGGTGGAGGTGCTTGAACAAACGGAGGTGGAAGAGGGGCTGTAGCGTGGGGTACATCTGTATGGTCGCACGTGGTCCTGGGCAGGCGGACGCTCGTGGTTGCCTGCTTGGAGCACCGTCAGCTTTCTTTTTGTACTTTGAGTGTTGTGGGATACAATATTTTGTGGCTATATTCTTGGAAGCAAACGTTTCAGTGGGTCTTGGTTAAGCAGAAACTTAATTTAACACTTTTTTTAAAGCATGGGGATATCTCAGCCTGCGGCATTTCCAGGTGCAGATGAGATTAATTTGCTTATCTTAGGTGATGGCAGGTAACTGCATGTTCAGGGGAGGTACTGTAATCAAGAATGTTAAAACACAAAGAAGTCAAATGGCTCCCATGTTCCTACCCCCGCTGTGCAAGCTCTTTTGTATTAAAACACCCGTCTAGCGGATCTGCAGGCAGGAATCTTCCTTCCTCCTCCTCCCTAATTAGGTTTGGTGGGGGCCAAGAAGCCACTGATGAATTGTGACTCTAAAGCACTGAACTTTGAGGGGAGATGAAAAAAAACCTTCGAAACGTTTGCCGCCTTGGCAGCAGTGTACGTGGGTCAGTAATGGGGTTTATCTTCTGACATCATTAGGATCTCTGACATTGCTAGCTTAGAAACAATAACTTGCCTTATCCGTCGTCATGTTTTTCTAATTAAAGACAAAGCTTGGTAAATATTTTTTAAATGATTGAATTTCCCAAGTATGGAAAACACATGTTGGGAGTCAGGCTGGCTGCGTCCAATGCGCCTTTTCCCAGAGCGTCCCTTGGAGCACGCGAGTGCAAATACAGATTTAGAGCTGTGGGTGACAGGTTTATCTGGGATGATTGGCAAGGATTTATAAACCAGGAGGGGATTTACTTCGTTCTCCCTCCCTCCTCTTCCCCCTCCTCTCCCCCCCCCCCCCCAGCCCCCCGACCCCCATCTCAGAAATAGGAAATTGGGATCACATTAAACCCTAATTGGTTTGGCTCCAGCGCTAGTTCGGTGGCTGCCAAATAGTTAATTTATTGCGTGAGAGTTTGGCCATGTGTTGAGAGGCAAATTTGCTTGAAGCAAGGGATCTTTGTAAACTGTACGTCATTCCTGTGCCAGGTCCTGTTTACAGCGGCACCGGAGCGGGGTGCAGGAGGTGCTTTCCGTACCCATCGAGGGACCCAACCGAGGCAGGGGCTGCTGCTCTGCCTTCCTCGCTCCCCAGCCAAAACACTTGCAGGAATAGTTGCCTAAAAGAGCTTAAAGTGGTTTTAGCTGGACTTGGCAATTGATGTTTGGAAACTGCCAGCTAGATAAGACGTGGGAGGCTCTCAAGAGAATAAATGCATCTGTTTGGGAGATAACAGCAGGCCTGGGCTGTCACCGCAGAGCAGGGCCAGGTGGGGAGTCCTCAGGGGTGGCAAGATGGCTTTTCCTGGATAGTGTGAGGAGGGGCAAATGGGAAGCAGGCGTATTTGGCTGGCTTCCTGTGGTCCTGCAGAAGCCCTCCTTGTTCCTGCCCTTCTCCGTGAGGTCAGTGGCTCTCGGACATCCAAGATTGTTGGTGCTTGCTGTTGGATCCCAGGCATCTAGTTGCCTTTGGCTCCTGTGAAGGTTTCTGGAGTTTGGGCTCCAGCAGAAGGGCTTGCAAGGGCTTGAAGGACAAGCAGCCCTCACTTAGGCCATTACCATCACTGCATTCACTGGCACATGAAAGGGAGTTATTTGGATTAAAGAGGGCACTGCACCCTGAGTTAAAGGCTCTCGCTGCAAGCATGACTCTGGTTTTGGAGTATCGTTTGAAAGAGGCTGAGGAATAAATCCATGGCTGTGGCATTTTCTTTCATTTCTTGCTGAGTTAAATAACAAACTTTGTGTTAGGGAGCTGCTTCCAGCTCTGAGGCAACAGAATTATTACTGCCATGCTCAGCGGTGCCTTTTCTGTGTCAGCTGCCATTTCCATTGTGAACTTGATACCTGAAGGCTCAATATTGTGACCCTTTAATTTTCAGTTGCTAAACCGTACCGTGAGAGCTGGCTAAAAGGGAAGAGCTCAGAGGGGAATAGTTATGCTGTGGGAGCAGTGTGTTTCTTTGGGTATTTCTTAAATGCTGAGTGTTTAGGAGAAATTGATAGGTAGGAGCAATGCACTCTTAGCAATACTTTTCCTTCTGTAGTTCTTGCTTCCTGGGATGTAATAAAATCCATTAAGTTCTATTTGTGATCTAAGGCCCAATATAGTAATAGTTTTATTTGGATAATTGTGGCTGTTCTACCGATAATCAGAATACTGAACGCTTCCAGGTGTACTGCAAAACCCAGGCTGTGTATTTAAGAGGGTACAGTGTTGGCACGGCCAAATGTCAGCCAGTTTTTCTGAGGAGTCAGACAGACATCAGTTCAACAACCAAAAAAAAAAGCCTGGATCAAGCCGAGCATCTTTGTAGGAAGGCGGTTCCCACCTGCGGCTGCCATGCTGGGGTCGTGCTGCCCTGGATTTGCCAGCCATAGCATGGAGGTGCTAGCGGGGTTAGGCAGGCAAAAGGGAGACAGATTGGACAGGTATTGGAAGCAAAGAGCGATAGTTTGTTTTGGAGAGCATCTTCTCATCCCGAGGTCTGAAAGCAGGTTAGATGTTCATCAGGGAGCCACTCCCCACTTGTGCATCTTCTGCTTAGTTTGAAATGCGGCCATTTCTGGGATGAGCTCCTGTAATTACTTTAAAGTACATCATACTTCCGCCACTTTTGGCAGGAAGGAAGGAGGAATACCGTGCTCCATCGCCAGACAAAATAGAAATCAACAATTGGGATTTTTCTCAACGAGCGGATCTATCTTCTCTGCCATTAAATCCAAGTTGGATGGAAGCCTTGTGCCCATTTTGCTTTCACGATGTGAGCCTGGCGTTCTGCAGCACGCAGCCCATGTTCACACAAAGATTTAAAGCAGCAAATTCTAGCCAGAAATTCTCTCTAGCACTTTGCTTTCCTTCTGCTGTTTGCTTCTCTTTTCGCACTACAGATGCTAATGGATCACCTTCCCGTGGTGAGTAACGATACAAGCCGTACTTTACGTTGTGCTGAGAAACTGTGTCGTCTTCAGGAGTGTTCTGTCAGAGATGAGTTCCCACTCCTAAACGATTGCAGATCAGGCAGCGCTGAAAAACCTTCAAGCCTAGCTTGAGATCACTTGTGTCAGCCTAAACACCTACCTCCTGTTTGAGCCTGGGTGCATACTTGAGGCTAGGCTATGGCAGACTTGTGCCATGGCTGGGTGCATGTACAAGCTGATGCATCCAGGTTTCTAGCTTTCTGTGCTGTGAAATTTCTCTTCTTCCTCCCTTTTCGTAGCTGGAAGTTGTGTTAAACTTGAAGTCCTCATCGCAGAGCTGTTTCTTAGGACCAAATGGTTTTGCCAGGAGATCGTTTAGAGGTGGAAAGAAAAGGCATCAATCTGGAGGATGGTTGCCAGAAAAAAAAAAAAAAAAAACCAGCAAATTTGTGGCAAGCACAAAGCAATCTAGTTTAGCGGATCTGGGAGAGCGCCCCAGGGACCTTCGCGGAGATGAAACCATACAGGGCACAGAGGCAGGAACAGATCCTTAGCTTGGTCTCTGCTGACATCTGTCCGTCCATTTCTCCAGCCAAGCCACCCCTCGGCTATAAAGGTGTATGCAGAAAGGAGGGGTGAGAGCTTAGGCGCAGGCAGTGGTTTGTTCATAGAGCTTGTAAATCTGACCGTGGGGTAACAGGGACCGCAAGTCAGCATCATGCAACGTTGACTTTTTGGTGACTATCTGCATCCATACTGTCCATGTACTCCTCTGCTGCAGAAGCTCTGGCTCCAGATTACGGCTTTTCGTCCCCAAGAGTCTCCACCTTTCAAAGTATACTGGTCGGTATCTTTTTTTCCCCCAGGGGATGATTTTTTCTGTGAAAGTGTGGTCTGCACTCTGTGTCTGGGTGTGCTGAGCACCTAAAAGTTAATTTGATGGAATCTTCTTAGGAAGATTCTCTCTTCCTCTTTTGGAAAGCCTGTGGTTGAGGACCTTGCAAAGGGAGCAGCGGAGGCAACCTGTGCCCACTTTGATTTTAGCATTGCCATCCCTGCTGCCTGTGTCTAACAGCACCCGCTTGGCCTTGCAAGTTTTGCACTGCGGTGCTCCAAAAATGTTCACAGGCACTTGTCCATCCTTTTTCTTATTGAATATACTTGTGTCGTTGAACAAACCTTCCCCCCCCCCCCCCCTACTGTGTAGTATTGATTTTAGCAAGAGGAAAAATAAAACCTCTTTGTGTGTGTAAGTGAGTAAACAGCTGTCAGATCACACAAATTGTTGGGCAGGTAATTTTCAGATGTTTCTTGATTTGCCTGCTACTAGTTTTATTTAAATGTTAAGTCATCAGTCACTGCAACTACCATGTTCATCAGGTTTTATTTCCCATTTAATAATTACAGCAGTTTCCCTTGAGCCCTGTACCTCTAATTAAGAAAGCTAAGTTTGATATAAAGTTAATGGAATGAAAGTTGTTATATTTTTATGGTAAAATGTCCTTGCAAAAACAACACTTGTAGACTCGGTCACTACTCCTGAACGTTGTTTACCACATCTCCTGTTTTCCTTGACCCTCTGTCAGTGCTGATGACTTTTCTGATGGTCAGAGACGAGGGTCTGGTCCGTGCAGAAGTTCTTGCCTTTTGTCTCACAGATGCTGTGCACAATAGTTTGGTTCGCGTAGGGTCTCTGCTCTCCCTTCTGCGCGTGTCAGCTTCCACCAGCACTGCACTCTTAATGTCCTGCTGGTGCTTTTGGTGGTGTAAGGTGGCCCAGGAAGCCCTGGAGAACCTGGCAGTGCCTCACGGAGCTAGTCCTGCTTCAGGGGGCCTCTGAGCAGACGTGGCCCAGCCACCATCCAGGCTCTGGAAGCCCCATTTGGTGAAAGCTCAATGTTATTTCAGGAATATTTCCTATGACCTGTGAGTGAGCTCTGTTGGGAACAGCCGCTGGAGGGGCACCTCCCTGTGCTGTGCCACGGGGCTGCAGCGGTACCCAGGTGCCTCCCTCCCCAAACACACCAACTGCCCTGCTCTCCCTTGGCACAAGGCCTCCCTTGGCACAGGTTTGCAGCAAGTTGCTTTCTCCGCTCCTTTTTGCAGGCTTTGGCAGTGTTAGGTTAATGGCTGGACTTGATGATCTTAAAGGTCTTTTCCAACCTGAATGATTCTGTGATTTCTACAGCCGTTGCTTGTCCTCCCAGTCTGAAGGCCAGGGTTCTCTGGATAGCCCCAAAGAAAAGCAAATAACCCAGATGGGAGAAGCGGTGGCATGCGTGGGCTTGTTCAGGTGACCACATGCAGTAGCCTCCTCTCTGCTGGTTCTGCTTCTCCAGCATGGGGTGGGTCTGTAGATCAGCAGGAACAACTGAGGTGAGGATGAGCCAACAGACGGATCTGCCTGCGCACACACAGCACGCCAGGAATTTAAATCTGTCGCTGATGGTACTGTCCAAATGGCTGTGCTTGTCCAAGCGACAGCTCCGTCAATGGAGACGCACCTCGTCACACCTGTTTTATAACACAGAAGCAAAATATTTGGGGCATCCAAATAGTTTATACTCCAACAAACAAATTCTGGCAGTGGGAGCATGAGTTTCCATCTCATTAAGCTGTTGGCAAAGCTCTGGTAATTCCAGTCACTGATACAGCGCAGGAATTATCCCTTGACATGACTGGTTGTGTCAGGTCAGAGCATCACTGTTTTTTCTCAGCAGTTGCATGTTTATACTTGAGGGTAAAAGAAAGTGTTGAAATGTCAACTCATTGGGTTCTTCTCTGGTGCCGGAGCACAATAGGAGCAAGGTCTCATGAAGTCAGAAAACAAGTGTCTGAGGATTTCTGTACAATGAGCGTAAAGTAGTTTTCTACACCTAAGTTGTAATGAGAAATTGTTTTAAAATCTAATAGGTTTTTTTTAAAGCAAAACCTAGCACCAGTTCTGAGTTTTGCAGAGGCTTGAAGGTTCAGCTTGGAGGTGAGCACCTCAACTGCAGCCCCGGTGGGCTTTGGCAGAGTTCATGCTGTCTCACAGCTGTCTGATGGTCTATGAAACCAGCTGGTGTGTTGGTCCACATTCTTGGGGACAGGTCAGCTCTACCACAGTTGGTCACATTTTTGGCATGCAGGAGGTGTGCCATGAGTTGCAGAGATGGAGATTGTGGTATGTTCTGGCTCCTCCAGCAGGGATTTGAGACATTTTGCTGAATGGGCGGCACACAGATGTCAACAGGCATGGGAAATTTGCCTCCAGTGCTGTTACAGATTTTATGGTGTCTTGCAAACAAGAAAGAGCAGTCTGCTCTCTCTGCCTCATGCTACATTACACAGCTTGAGACAGGCGCATACAAAACTCATTTTAGAGATCCTTCATCCAGTCCCAGAGACTAAGGAATGTTTTAGCAGAGCTTTTCTAAAACTTATATGCTTTATCAAAGGTCCCATTGTTTCCTCATTAAAGCAGGATTATCCCTCTGGGATTAGCTGTTCTGAATGGGTCAAGAGGACAGCCACACTCCATTTTCATAGTAAACTTCTTCTGCCTGCAGAGATGTACCATGAAACAGCCGAGGCAAGTGGGAGGCTGAGTACCCAGGAGACACAGGGATGCAGGTGCTTGGAAACAGGGCGCAAGTGGAGCTTTTACAAATGTCGGTTTGATTGGACTTGACTCTTGGAACACATGGAAGAATTTTAGTGGCCTGCACCTCCAGAGCTTCTTACGATTCAAACATCCCATCTCTGAGACTCCTTCTGGTGTTAAACAGCCTCTGTCATTGGTGCGAACCTTAGGGGGTGAATTGGCAGCTTTTCCATATGCTTAAACAAGCAGGCAGGAAGACCTTTTAATTTGCACAAGGACCTTCTATAGTTGATACAAGTTGACCCTGCAGGCTTTCTTGAACTAATTCCTGTTCAGTTTGGCTTTGCAAGATCTAATTTTTGCTGTCAAATTATCGCCTTTCTTCCAAAAGTTTTGTTACATCTTATGGATTTTTTTTTTCCCCTGTATGACTATAATTCTAAATTAGGTTTAAGTCATCTAAAAATCACTGCGAAGCCTCTTTTACTGATGCTGTAGTGTCCAGATGTTTGGAGCCTATTGGGAAATGGTTTTGTTTGGGTTTTTTTTTAAGTGCACTGTCTGTCTCTACGGTTTGCGTTCTCGTAGTTGCATATTCTTGTGTTCTGAATATAAATATTGTCATCACTGAACAAGGACTTGTAGGAAAATGGTGAAAAGAAATGCTGAAGCAGCACTGCTAATCAGGTAGATGTATTACATTGCTGTTCAGTTGTAAGACGTCTCCAAGAGGAATGAACTCTTGGACTAGAAGCTTGCTCAGACTGCAGTATTAACTTGAAGAGAGGTGTTATTTAAAATGGCTGGTGTAAAAATCCCTCAGAAAACGGTTTTAGTACTTCTCTTGCTCTGCTCATAGTGACATTCCCTAGAGGACACGTATTTGTCATCTATTTTTCTAGATATGCAGAGAAGTAAAATTCAGAGTACACACACTGTAGCTTGGAGCATCAGGTCAAACGTGACAAGCTAACAGCACACGTGGTCTGCCTTCCCCTCCACCGAGCAGAGCACCCTGTGAGCCTGGCTGCCAGGAGCGCAGCGTGGTAGCTGGGCTTAGCTGCAGCGATGCTGGAGAAGCTGCAACAATGCCATGCTCACGCCTGCCCCAAGCTGGGCCGAGTCCCACCAGCAGCCCTGGCTGGGTTGGTGGGTTGGGGCAACCCAAAGCTGTTGTGCAAGGGGTGTAACTGGTTCTAAGCGTGCAATTTTGGGCCATTCGATGGTGGTCTACAGCCATGAGTAGGACTGGTGATGTATGTGTCACTCATTTCTTCTACCCCACTTCAGGTTTTTTTTGGTGGCTGGGGAGTGGAAGGCTGACCAAACCCCTCCTCTGGGCCGCACTGCAGTGTCAGGAGCAGCCAGCATTGTGGTCGTGTCTTGGCTACGAAGGCAGCGAGTGTGGACAGCTGGTGTTTTCTTGTCCTGGTTATGGTGCAGTGAGCTGGGATGATTAGACACTCCCTAACCGTACCCGAAACTTCTGCTGCCTCAGAGCAAGTTAGGATGATTGGGTGGGTGCTCCCTAACTGTAGCTGAAACTCCTGTTGACTGGGAAGCTGCTGCTGCCCGGATCATAGCCTGCTCTGGAAGGAGCCAGAAATACCTGACAAAATCATGGCCAAATATAGAAAGAACAATGACCAAAGTCAATCGTCTTACAATCCTAAAAATAAAGATCCTTACCAAGTGATACAGGTGTGCTCGAGCCCTTGACCAGACTGGCGGTGGTTTGGTGCAGGGTCTGGAGCAGGTGAAGGCCTGAGCCGTGGCTGGGCCAAGAGCTCCCCTCGTTCCAGTCTGTTCTGAACACCCACAGTGGAGCAGAGCCCCACAATAAACATCAACACAGGTGAGTTTGGAACATCCATAGCAGGTGGCTCTTCCAAACTAATTTATCAAGGAACAAAGAAGGTTGTGGGTACGAGCAGCCTCGTGCCTACCCTTCCATCGCCTGTGATCTGACTACGAGCCAACCACTTTATCCCGTAAATACGACAGCCAAATGGAGCCCTCGCTGAGCTCCCGGGGATCGCAGCAGGCTGCGGCCTGGGGTCCCCCGCCCAGAGCTGGGATGCCTCTCTGGGTGGATTTTCCAGAGACACCAACAATTGTCCACTTGCAAGTGTCGGAGGAAAGCAAGTAACTCACTATAACTTACTGCAGGTGCAGTAGGAGAATAACTTACTGCAAGCGTGGTAGGAGAAAAGTCTTGATCCTAGGTTAATCTCTGTATCTGTATGCATGTTTGTGTGGGTCTGCGTGTACAATTTAACCTGTGTATTTGTGTGTATATGTGTTTGTGTATACAATTTAATCTCTGTATCTATCTGTGTGTATGTATTTGCATGTACAATTTAATTTAGTAAACTCTTATCATATATCTTGTGTGAATCTTGCCATTCTCCAATCTTTAACCAAGTTGCTATGCTGATCATGGTAAACTTTATTAATAATAATCATCACTGTGATAATTGACTGGTGATTAAGTATTGTTAAAAATCATGTAACCTAAACTTGTGATTTACTGTAATAGTGCTAATAAATCTTAAATTGCTGCTATCCCAAAGTTGTGTAGGATCCATAATCAGTCATTCCCCGACAAATTGGCATAGTCCTTTATATGTTTCTTCCATGAAGTAAGTAATTGAGCCTTGCCATCAGACGTTAAGTTGCACTTTTACAAATTCACATTGAAATCACTTTTGGTAATACCTTTGGTGATATAAGCGATTTAAAACACTCATCTGTGTCACTGTGGTCATTAACTGTACATAAACGAGTCAGGCTGAACTCAAACCTCATCCTGCAGCATTGCAGGCTAACCTGCAGCCAGGTTATTAACCATGAACGCCACGTTTATAATCCAAATACCGATACGGCCTTAAGCAGGGCAGGAGCTGCTCTAACTCCGGTCTCCCCCTGCAATGCAGGGCAGGTGTTTGCTGTAACCGCAGCTGCTCCATCTGCAGAAGCAGGTGGAGACGTTCAGGACCATCAGCAAAACACAGCTGGGAAAAGTTAAGAGCAGCCCCACACCGTGCTACTTCACCTGGGCAGAGCATGGCCCAGAGCAGAACCACCGGCGATAAACACGGTTTCACCTCAGCCATAGCTCTGGGCAGGATTAATGAAATGAAGAGGAAGTAAAAGTAGGCTTGAGCTGGTTTATTTTTTTTTTTTTCTTAGTAGCAGCACAATCAAATCAGCTGTTTCCAGAATGCTGTCTTTTAACTGCCTGTGCCATCAAATCCAGCTCCACTTTGGAGAAGCTTTGCTGATGAGCATCTCTTTTTCATCTCATACTCCAGGTTTTGATGATTGCTTTTTAAATTAAGAGTTTTCTTTCTTACTGTTTTCCCTGAGGCTTTTTTTTTCTTTCCCCCAAGACCTTGTGGTGTAGAAAATCAAGATTTTGACAGCTGTTGAAGTTTCAAGTTTAGTATGTCTGAGTTGTAGATTGAAGGTAATTTTTGGCCTCTTCCTCTTTCCCTCATATGCATGTTCGTTAACTTCAGCATACAGACATTTGACGACTTCTGGCTTTTGACAGTTGTCCGAGTGCGTATGTCTGGTGCGTGGGGTGCTCTCACCAAAAGCTCCTTTTAGGCTATTAAAAAAAATCTCTTTGTACCACCTCAGGGGTGTTTCAGCGTGTTACTTACTAGGTTTGTGGGAGCAGGCAGAGGCAGGGGGTGCTGGGCACGAAGCAGAGTGGGGTACTGAGTGCTTGCTCTGTTCGCTCCACTGCCGCCGGGAGCTTGCCAGGAGGAGCACAAAGCACGAGCAGGTCCCTCTTTCTGCTACGTAGAAACGATAAGGGATCTGATGGCTCCTGTTCCCTTGCATAGGGATGGTGTCACTTGAATGTAAAATGCTCAGATCCAGGGCAGGCAGCTCCTCGGTAACGGTTTGTTTCCTCCTAAGCACTTAAGATGGGAAAATGAGTTTTGGGAACTTTGCATGACTTTTCCCTCCCTGTCTCTCCGAGTCCATTGGGAATTTTGTTGTTAATGCTGCTGGGTTGATACAGAAAGAGCTCAAATGCGCAGGGAGTGAGTGAGTGGAAATGTGCACCTCTGGCTGAGGTGGGTCACCCTAAATCTGTGCTGGGGGTAGCTGTGGCTGCAAGTGTTGGGTACAGATGTGGTGGTGTTGAAGGGAGCTGATGCCTCCAGCAGTTACGGGGTTCCTCTTTACATGGGTTGGTCTTGAGCTTCTGCATGTTATATCCTGAAAGTTTTTAAGGGTGGGTGGGTTGTGTGCTTTGTCAGCCTGGTTTTCTTCAGCGGTTTCTCTAGGGAGAAACTAGCTGTAGTTTTTTTGAGACTTGATTTTCTCTACCTATTGTTGCTGAATGAATTTGTTTCAGAAGAATCTTCCGATTGAATCATTCTTCTGTTGGAAAACGTCCATTTATCAAGACAGAAACTTTCCCTGGGACAAATACGCGCTCAGGAGATCAGAAACTACCCTAGGCGCTCTGTAATTGTATTTACTAAACTGTACAACATGGCCTAAATATTTACTGATTTGAATATGGTTCTTTGGCATCCTGGTAGCTCGCTGGCTGCTTGACCTTTGGCTGTCCTGATGTCTCCTTATTTTGTGTAATTTTTGAAAGAGGGTTTTGTTTGGCTTTTTTTTTTTTTTAATAACCATATGGAAGATGAAGATTTTAAGTCCAGGTTTCACAGGATGGGGCTGTTTCTGCCCAAGCCTCCTGCTTGCTGAAGGCAATAAATGGTGTCCTCAGCTCGAGGTTTAGCATTTGAAGTTTTACTTTGACATTGTGGCTTTTCTGCACGGGGAAGTTGCTGCGAAATTCGGGTGTGAACTTTCAGCATCCCAGCTGCTGCACTGTCTGCAGAGATGCGCAGGGTGCTGGAGCGCCTTTGCACAAACCAGCTTTCGGCGCTGCTGTTTCGGGGAGGCTTCGAGGTGGCACTGCTGCCGGGGAGCTGCTCTGCCGCTGGCACGGCCCTGCTTCGGGATTAACACGAGCTGCTGCTGCCTACGCTTTCTGGTTATGGGCTGCGGTTTCACCATCGCTCAAACCTCTCTGGTTGCTGGTGGCTGCAGAGAAGAGGGGTTTTGATCCAGGGTTGAGCTCTCAGGGTGGGGGAGGATGAATCCTGTGGATCCTGGCAGGTCCTGGTGGATCCAGCAGCACCACCAGACACTATCACGGTCCTATGTGTGCGCTTGTTGGGAAGGGGCCACCCTGGTGTGACCATGGGCCGAGTTTGGCGGCTGACCGTTGGAGGAACAGCGTAATGGGCATCACAAGGGATTTGGACCAGAGGAGAAAAATTCATGTTAGCGCCTGAATAGAGTTTTTCATTCTCTTAACATTCTTCTGTTTCTTTGAAGTGTGAATCCCAGATGCTACAAAAGTATTTTTCCAGACATGGCTATGCTGTCTTGCTGTGTATTTTCCACCAAATTGCTGAATTACTGTTTTCCTTCTGGCCTTCAATTTTTTTCATAGTTTTATCTTGTTGTCTGGATGTTTTACATGGCTAAAACTCATT
Organism: Leptosomus discolor; assembly: GCF_034619465.1. NCBI lineage: Eukaryota > Metazoa > Chordata > Aves > Leptosomiformes > Leptosomidae > Leptosomus > Leptosomus discolor. The sequence goes on along the minus strand of NC_141407.1, from coordinate 3,892,495 downwards.
CCTGTCTAGCATACCAATCTGAGAACTCCCACGTGAGACTGCATCCCCACCGAGCTATCACATAGGACAGGAATGCTGGCTTTTTTTCCTGGAAACTTGTAAACATGAACTTCCTATTGACACGAGCTGTGAATCTGCAAATAGGCTCTGCTTCCGACAGAAGATGAAGGTAATAAAATTTCAGGTTCTTGTTCACTGCACCTCGTCCTTCTTGAGCTGCATCCAAGCACCCCAGAGGCAGTGGAAACACAGAGGCACAGAAGGGAACCTGCTGATTGCTCTGCACCTCTGGAAATTAGTCTTTCCCTTTATTTTTCCCCTTTTACTTCCCCAAATATGGATGCAATCCTAATAGAAGCCAGTTGGAGAACGTCAAAACCTTAATGACTCTAAACTGATGCTTCATTGCTTGTTTTCTCCTTTAATTTCTCCCCTGCCTCTCCCACCACAGAACTAATCTTCAGTTTTCAGAAGTTAACTCTATCCTACATCCAAAAAAGGCAGTTTTGGACGACAAGCTGGCCAAATCCAGGCAGCTATTAGAAGACTTTGCATGTTACCACCCATGTCACTTAATCTTGTTGTTCTTTTTACCTCCAGGAGGAGGTCTGGTGGGACACATAACCCGCACTAGTTGTTGGGTTTCCCCTTTTATGCTTAACACTTTGCTCTTCTGCATTTCATGCAGCAGCAGCTCCCAAGCCTTGTCCTGTGTGGGGCTGGGGGCTCCGGCAGCAGCCTGCTGCTCTCTCTGCCTTTCGACATGAAGCTGCAGCTAGCAAGCCGTACGCTTGACCTTCCTTCTCCTGATGCCAAGACAAGCATGCCCGCAGCTCGCTGGGGGAAGAGGCAGCAGCGCCCAGAGAATACCTGCCTGGTTCCCTGCGCTAGGTGTTTTTTGGAGGCTGGTGCATGCTTTATTTCTGGGTAGGTAGCAGGCACCCAGGCAGGTGATTGAGCTTGGCAGATGCTGTGGGCTTATAATGGTTGGGCATGACCATGGTGATCTTCAGATCGACTGTTGGCGCTTCTTTGGGAAGATGGTTGAAGCAGAGTGGAGAAGGGAAACAGAAATAAGGTAAAAAAAAGACTGTTAAAAGCACGGTAGTGGAAAGGGAAAAAGGATACAAAAAAGGAGGCGAGGTTACAGGACAGGGAAATGAGGAGCAACAGGCAGGATAAAAGGAAGATCTGGATGAAGGCTGAACTCTTTTAATAAGCATCCCATTAATTAATACTTCCTCATGTGGCAGCACCGGGGTGTGGATGAAATCCAGCCCTTCTCAGCCTGACCTCCACGCTCTCCTCGCTCGCCGCCGTGCTGGTTTCTCCTTGGCTTCCCGCCCGAAGCGAAACCACAACCTTTCCGACTTCTCCGGGCAGAATGAAAGGCACATGGCAGCGGTGTAAGAGGAGCCGCTCGCAGCCGTCTGCGCTTGGGTGGGCGTGCTGGTTCTTTCGTAAAGTAATAGCTCCCAGCAGTGCTACTAAATCAGACTTGGTGGAGCCGGGAGCGGAGAGTTGGAATGCTGGGCCAGGCGCAAAGGGCTGCGCTGAGTTGTTTCGTTTTTTTGGTTTTGTTGGGTGTTTTTTTTTTTTCTTTCCCCAGACCCACCATTTGTTAGGTCCAAAGGGCCAGCTGACAGCGGGAGAGGGAGCTGGCAAGGATGGGCTTTGCAGAGAAAAATGTTTTAAAAATAGCACCCCCACCCCCCAAACCCCATATTATTTTGTTGTTGTTCGATGAGGCTGGAAAGGAGGGAACACTGTTCAGTGCTAAACCTGCAAAGGCAACTAACTGGGATGCTACTGGACAGCCCTGCCTAAAATACTGACTGGTGGTTTTACTGGGTAAAATGAACAAAACAACTGAGGATTTTTTTTTTTAAGTGTCTTAAAGGGAGGCTGTGGTTTGGGTGAGAAATTTGAGTATTTTTAATCAAGGTTACCAGGTTAGTTACAACTAATTAACGAGAAAATGAACCTCCTTCAGTGGCTGTTGCATGCCAGGACATGAGATGGGGAGGTGCCGCCTCCTCTGAAGGGCCAGGGAAGGACCAGAGCCCCAGCAGCACTCACAGATGGGGCAGTCCCAGGGACTGGATGGGAAGGAAGCTCAGGATGAAGTAGGGAAAAAAGCCTCTATTGAAAGTGCCCAAGATACAGAAGGAAAAGCCACAGCCTGCAGGAGGGAAGTCACCGGTGGAGGGAGGTGCAGGAGGCGAGCTGGGGTGTAATGACCCTGCTGTAGGGAAGGGGCTTGGGATCCATGACGTGCATTTTATTGCTCATATTTTTGATTGTAAGTGCTGTCCTTTCTGGGATGAGATGAAGAACACAAGTTCTGACAAGTCCTGCTTTGATAAGCTTTAACGTGCGCTTTCTTAATTGTTAAGTATCTTCCACAGGGGAGGGGGGGGGGGGTGGGTACTGGGAGCCCAGAGTAGGGCGTCTGATCCAGGACACAGCTCTCAAAGCGCATCATCTCACCTGCAAAAGGGAGGATTTCTGCTTCCAAAGCTTGTGTGCACCATAAATACATGCTAAAGGGCATGGCCCTGTAAGGACTTGGGCAAAAATGTCAGTTCTGGGCAGGTAACTGCATTTTCTAAACTAGCAGGGAGCTGCAGCAGCACAGCTTCCAAAGCCAGAAAGGCTCCAGATCCCCTACCTGGGGTGCTGGGCAGTTAAAGACAAGCATCACCAAAATCACAATTGGAGAGGAATGAATGTATGTATTTTAACAAATCTCTGTAATTGAACAGTGTTGCTATTGATCTGGAAAATATTGTCAAGCTGCAGAGCTGTTGGACTAGACTTAATCCTCTGCAGGCTGGGTTTTACTCTCTCCAAATAGGATTACTCATTTTTTCCGTATTTCTGTGTTTGGTTTAAATACCCGTGACAGCTATAGAGGCTTGGATTTCTAATCAGAGCAAGGATGTTAGATTTAGGAATTGGTGTGTTGTTTTGGGGGGGGTATTTTTTGGATAGGACATCAGTTCCTGGGTGTTTTTTCCTTACATATGTGGCCACATAGCAGGAAGAAGGTAGCTTTTGCTTAGATGTCCGTGTCCCCCCAGCCCAAAATTGGTGGCCAGAAGTAAAGTTTCAGTAACTTCTTTAGGTTGTGTTTAATTCCTTGTTACACCTTTGCTCCCACTGTTTTTTTTTTTGCAGTGTCTGATCACAGTTGTTCTGGGTTTAAACTCCAGCTGCTCAGTTAAGGCCAGCTTTTAATACTTTTTTTCCTTCTCTCTGGGCAGTATTGAAATGGCACAAAAGCCAAACACTACTCACATTTGCTCCTGAAGGAGGCAATATGATTAGATTTACTTGACAAATTAAGCTTGTTAACATAATCTGCCATGTGCTAATTTAAATAATGGATGTATTGAAAAGAGGATGTTTGTTAAATGTGATGAATTTGCTAGGAACAGAGAGGTCTAATCTCCATTTGGGGGGGGGGCATGCCTCTGCTGAGCTTGAACTCAAGTCAGCAAGCCTCCCTTGCAACCCCACCAGCATCGCTTCAAAGGGAGCAGTCCCTTCTTGGCTCGGCTGACTTGTAAGTAAGGCATAAAGAAGGCAATAAAATGTTTGACTTTCCTGCCAGACCTGGGCCTGGAAGAGTAGGAGGAGGATCCCAATTGTTTTCCATCAGATTCCAGTTAGCATGAATTTACGGTTTCCACTTAGCCTGATTAATAGCTTTGGCTGTCTCGGTGCATTTGGATTTATTTTTTCTGTGCGATGGAAAGTGGTCAGCTTGAAAAGGCAAAGGCTTTCCAGGGTTGCCGTGAATACGAGTGAAGCTGCTTTCCAAGGTAAGAACGCAGCAGGCAAAAAAATAAAACCTCGGCACGTCATGAAATATGGGTGGAATAGAAGAGAAATCAGAAGTAGTTCGGGTCTCTTGTGCTTGCTGTGGCGATGGGCTGCGATAGGCATAAAAATTCCACTGGAAACTGGAAAAATTCTTCAGATTTCCTCGCTTTCCTCAGAAACCACACTTAGCAGCAGGTATCAATAGCTCCCAGTGTTCAAACTTTGTTTGCATCGTTCTTTCCATGGAACATTCCCAGCAGAAGCAGATTAACGTGGCGAGCTGGGGAAAGCAGTTTCCCCTGTGCTGCCTGCAGCCTCCTTCCTTCCACTGTAGTGGTGATGTCTGGGTCACAAAAGCTATTTTAATGCCTATTTGGGGAGCAGGCTAGTCTCTTGGTTACGTAGAGGTGCTGCTCGAGGTCAGCAGATGGCATATCTCAATGTCTTCTGGTAGTGCGTTGCCTCTGCTCCCCCCCGCTCCATCGCAAAGGCAGCGGCGAGCAGGGCATGGCGTGGGGGATGCTTTCTCCTGGCTCACTTTGCTGTAACGGGAGCTGCTGCATTGGTGCTGCTGGAGAGACTGGCTGGTGGCCGCAGGGTTGCCTGCGGCTCCATGGGCCTGCCTCTGCCAGTGGTGAGCTTGGGGACGCGTGGCGCTTTGCATGAGCTTAGGCACGTGGGTCATGTTTAAGATACCATCCATGAAGGAGGCTTTGCTCCTACTCAGGGTGCCCGGGTGTCCCCACCTTTAGTTTTTATGCCTTGAGAGCCCAAAACCACATGTACATCTTCCTTACTCTGAGGCTGAGCCGTGAGGTCTGGCATATTCCTGCCTCTAGCCAGAAGTGGGGATGTCTTTCCTGAGAATGTTGGGTTTTTGGTAGAAGTTGGCCTGTGGACACCATGGCAAAGAGTGCGTACGTATTCATAAAGGTTTATAAAGTCAAATCATTGTATCGGTACTTAAAATGCTTGAAGTGGCCTGAGTTTTTGATGTTTCAAACTGCTTTAGGCTGTGAAAACAGGGAAAAGATTTATTTGACCATGGGTTGACAAATGGTAGTTACAACCCAGTTGTCATAGTTGGGGACAGCTTTTGTTTATGTAAAGTGAAACATTGACAAGCTGTTGAGGTCCTAAAGTTAAAATATGGTTAAAAAAAGAATGTGAGGGAACATCCAGTGCTAGTTACCTATTTCAAATAAGCCCCCCAAACCCCAGACCATCCCATGTACCCTATAAGAGGGCTTTCTCTGATGAGACTGACCCAGAGACCAGGCAGCTCCCAGGCAGCATCTCTTGAGCACCTTCTCTTTGTCATACAGCATCCCCCTCCTCTCTTGTGCTCAGACCAAGGTCAGCTTTTGAATTCACTGGCTGGTTGCAGGCTGGTTTGGTGATGTCTGGACAGGGAACAGGGGTGTCTGATGGTAAATGCTTGATGCCTTAAGCATAGGACTGAGTCCATCTGCCTGGTACCATCTCCGCTGGGAGACAAGCTGCAACATGAGCTTGCCTCTTATAAGACATCAGAGAATCCACATGAGAGCCATGGCTGTCGGCACGGCCCCAGCCAGGGACGGCTCCTGTTGGGGACCTCACAGCACGAGGCGCCTGTGGGAGCAAATCACGAGATGCAAGTCCATAGGAAAATAACTTAATTCTGGTGCTCATGGAGCTGCTTGGGTTTTGTCTCCCTTCATTGTCTGTATAATTTAGAGATGATTTTTCCATCTCGGCTTATGAAATATCGAGAGCTTCAGTATTTTGCGCAACCTTCATCAGAAATGTCAGAAGCCCCAGTGAGCTGAACCTTCTGAAATTAAATGTTGATGTGCCTTGCCAGCAACCCTGCCAGTGGGGACTGGGGTGCAGAAAGAAGTGGGTGCTGGGAGGTGCTGGTGGATCTGCCTGCAGCACCTGCCTGTTCCCAACCTGCTTTGCTGCCCGAGCATTGCTTTGCAGGGTGCTCCAGGTAGCTGTGCGCTGAGACTTGATTGTGAGTCACTTTTTGGTTTTTTTTCTTTAACTGAAGCATGTGAAATTGCTGCTCTTGGTTGAGGTTTGGAGGTGGGAGGGTCGCTGTACATTCTGTGCCCCTCTGCCTGCAGCCAGGCTGCCCTTCTCGGAGCAATGTGCTCGCCCAGCCGAGGCTGCAGCAGCTTCATGTGCTCCTACAATAGCTTGAAGCCTCCTGCCCAAATGCCTCCCCCCAGTTACCATCCAGCATCCGGCCTATGCTGGGGGGCCTGTCCTCTGCGGGAGGAGATTGTGGCCTGTGCCTTCATGAATGCATGCCGTGCCTGCTTGCAGAGTGCTTTTTAATACTTCCTTTAAAGCACTTTTTTCCCCTCCCTTTACAGCCTTTTCCCCTCCCCAAGGGAAGTACAGGTACCTTAAACTAATTAGGAGAAGCCGGGGGTAAAGGATTAGGTGGGATGCCGGGGGGGTGGTACTTTTAGGAGGTTTATGGACATGGCTTGGCTGTTAGCAGCAGCCTACCGAAGCACTGGAAATTTCATAAAAAGAAGCATTTTGCTGCCTGTGAGTGAGTAAATATCCCAACACACTTGTACTACCTGTGGAGAATTCAGCTCATGTGATTTCTGGGCTTTTAAAAAACCAGCATCCCTCAGCTTGGGCAATGGCAGGCTTTTAGTTTGCCATCGGCACGGTATGTAGGTCTCCGGTTCTCAAAAAAGTAGCTGGAGGGAGAGTTAGTGTTGCCTGCAAAGATTTAGAAAGGATTTTATCGAGACCTGAAGCCCCTCAGCTCAGAGGAGTATGGCCTGGCATGGTGAATCCCTCCTGAGATCTTAAAATGTGCCTGTGCACGGTCTGCAAGCAAAACGCAAATGTTGCTTCTCATCCTTGGGTGGTTTTCTGGGAGCTGGGAGGGGGATGGCATGGAGGAGGATGGTTCAAGCAGTAGCTGGAGGGGTGGTTGCCTCTACGCTGGGGCAGCACTGCGGGCAGCCAGGGACGCCCGTCTGTGTGGTGAGGAATGCTGTGTTTCCCTCGCGCCCGGCTTGGCGGTGAATGGTGCTGGGCTGATGGGATTAGTCAGGGGCCTCCAGTTAATATCTGTTGTTCACCCTGCACGTCGGGGAGCGGCTATTCAAAACTACCAGGAGGTTTGTAGGTGGCAGAGCTGCTGCGTTTGTGTATTCAGGGGGCGGAGAGAAAAAATGGGTCAAACGTAGTTGTGTCCAGTGGGTTTCTGTTAGGAACCTCCCTTGCTGCTGTGAGATCCCTGGTGGAGTTTACTCCCCATATAAAACATTTCAGATTTACATTTTCCTTTAACACTTCCCCTTCGATTCGAGTAATGTGTAACACATTTAATTGTTCTTCCTTTGAATTTTTCGGTCGTCGCTTGGTACCCTTGCAACATCAGTATCTTGTTATCTTGTTGTTGCTTCTAATTGCTAACACATGCCAGCTTTCCAGCGCCGCAAACTCTGGCGCTGAGGCTTGGAGGGGAGTTTGTAGGGAAAATTTACGTGCATGAGGAAACCTTCAGAAAATTAAGTCGCTAGCTTACCCAACAGCTTATCCAGATTTCAAAACTGAGAGCGAAGACGAAGGCTGATTTATAGCTCTGCATAAGGCAGAGCCAATTTCGGAAGGGTCGCTCTGGTGGAAACGACCCGCAGCGCCCGTGTCGGCAAAGCCCTCCTTTCCTCTCGCCGCCGTCTCGCTGTTATTGCCGGCCATAAACAAATTACGTGTATTTAACAAGTTAATGTCAGCCGGGCTGCGAGGCGCTGGTAGGTGTGTGCTTGGTGACATCAGCTGGCGAGCAGCCTGGCAGCAGCGCGGCGCAGGCAGGGAGCAGGCAGGGAGCCGAGGGTGTGTGCCTCTAAGCTGGGTATTCTGGCAAGGTGGAGAGCTGGTCTGTTTGGCAGGACCTTCCCATCTGGGATCCATCTGTGTTTCCCTGGAATCGGACAGGCGGCTCCAGGCAGTGAGAAATCGCAGATGTGCGGGACCTGACACATGTCCAGCTAATGAAAGGAGAAGGCAGGCTGGGCTCCGGCTGCGCTCGAAGATCACGAGCGGAGGAGGAGGAAGAGCGCTTTTATTTATATTTCAAAGAAACTAGGTGTATTCAACAGCAGCTGGATCGTTGCAACCTTGCTGTTTAGGGTAAGCAATAGACGGGTCTATTTTTAAACGGGACTGGGTAGGGCGCAGCATATCTAGGGGCAGTGGGGGATGCTGGGGGGGGGGATGCTTAGCCACCGTACCACCAAGTAGGTTTGAAGAGCGGCGTGGATTTTGCCGGAGGTCTGAGGAGAGCCTCAACCTTGAGTGCAGGTAGAGGGAGAGGGTGGGAGCAGCGCGGTCCGCAGCGCTTTGCCACCCAGCCTGCCTCCGGCCGACTGCAGTGGCTGTGCTGGGGGAAAACTTCAATAGAGGAGCCGGCTGCATGCGTGGATGCTGCAGCTGAAAAAATACTGAACTCTCTCTGAGGAGAGCTGCGTTAGAGCGCTCTCGATGTTGCTATGGAATGGTTTATTATTATTTTTTCTTATTTTCATTCCCCCCCCCCCCCATGAGCAGAAGGCTGGGATTCAGCATTTTCTGGGGAAATGGAAAAGCAGGAAGGGTTTTGTGTATTTTAGCAGAATGTGGTTTTTCCACTGTGCCTAGCCTTACTCTCATTTCTGCATGCTGATATTGAAGCTGGGGGGTAAATCTGCAGAGGTGGATTTCTTCCATCAGCTCCCAAATTTCCTTAATTTTCTCTGTGTTTTCAGTGCTTCTCTGCATTGTGGCAGAGGCTGCTCCCTTTTTGTCTTGGTGCTACTCGAGCAGCAACTGATGCTACCAGCATCTAAATCTCTGGGATCAATTTTGTGATACCAGAATGGACCTCCCTGCCCTATATATTTTCACTGTCAGGCTGCAGACTGCTGTACTTTCTTTTATTCCATTGTAATCTTCCGATCCTGCATGTGTTTTTTTTTTTTTTTTTCTTAAACCTGCGCACACACATACACACACACACACCCCGCCACATATTTTTCGGAAGGTTCAGTAGTTTAAATTGCTTTTCCAACCCTCCAGAGTAGCTTGTTGTAAAGATCCCTCTGTTGCACATTTGCTGAGCTTCTGCCCCAGGTGTGCGCTCTGCAAAATATTACTGGCTTTTTTCCCCCCTAACCCCGTCACACTCAGCTCCTGCATAACGGTACTCACAGTCCTTTTTATGTGCTGGAGAAATCCTGCCCAGCCGCGGGAGATGCACCAAAATCAGCACTCAAAGTTTGGGGAGCTCAAATGTGGCTGAGGATCGCTTGCTATCGAGCTGGAGAAGGAGATGGGAGTATCTGCGAGGCTGTCTGGTGCAGAATGATTCCCTTTGGGGCACTTCGCTGCTGCTTTGTCCGGGTTTAGTTTTAAGCGTGCCAAAGGACGGGGTTTCCCTGGGGAGAGCGCGGTGCAGCGTGGCCGGGCTCCCTGGCAGGGTGCCGCGCTGCTGCATGGGCTGGAGCTCTGCGCTCACCCGGTTCGGCCACTGCGTGTGCCACCTTAAGGTTTCCCTTCTCTTGCAGCATGCAAGCATTTGGGTGTAGGCTTTTAAAAAATACGTCTTGTAAGTCTGCTTCTACAGACACGCCGAACACCTATGTGCCCCTCGCTGTCCCCGGAGAGGAGGCAGGAGGAGCACATGCTGCCTGATGCTCTGCGGCTTCCACGTCTCAAAGTGCACCAGGACAAAGGAGGGATGGAGACCAAAATATCTCCAGCAAAGCTGCGCAGAGTGCGCCAATGTCTAAAAGCAGAGCTGTGCTCCTCTGCCGCGGCTCGCCCAGAGACTTCCCGAGTTTGTGAACGCAGCGCAGCGTGTTGGAGCATCTGCTCCTGTGGTCTCTTTGCAGGTCAGGCTCTGATTAAGCAAACGGAAGTTTTGCCGGCGTCAGGGCGGCATGATTTGGCCATTAAACAACTAATTTGCTGGTGTCTTGCTCGAGCCCTGTGGGGAAACTTTCTTTTCTTCTCAGGCTCCTTTATTTTTGGAAAGGAGCTGGGGTGCCTGATGAGCTGAGTGCTTATGAGAGAGGTGGTTGTATTTTGGGAAAGGGGGTGGCTTGAAACCTGATGGCCAGTTGGATGTGCTACCCCATTCCTACAAAATTATTCTAAGTGAAGACTTGATTTTTCAGAATTGTCTGCCAGATAATGTGATTTCCACTATTAATATGGAGAAGATGTTTCGTCCTGTTTTGGGGACTACCTAGGCTTCACCTAAATAAATGACTGTGGGTCCTCCCCAGCCAGGTACCTCACACCAGCACATCCACCAGTTAGAGAAACCTGCAAATAATGCAAAGTTAAGAGACCCCAGTGTAAGAATCAAGGTAAAAGGAGTAAAGGAGAGGCAGTTTGAGCAAATACTGCCAACAGGAAAGTGCAGTAAGCCAAGTAGAGGATTTGAAGGGTTTGAGGAAGGAGCAGAATTGCTAAAGGCAAGGAGAATAAATCGTTAATCTGAGAAGTCTATTACACAGGGAATGCCCCGAGGAAAAGCGCAGAAACTCCATTTAATAGTGAAAAGGCCAAAACAGTGCTGCCAAGTCGGGTTCTGCTCTGCCCGGGGACTGGAGCCATGGCCCCTGCTTACTTCCAAGATGCTATTTTTGCAAGTTGCATCTGCTGGTTTTTGTAGAGGCTTGTTTAAACCCACTGAAGCCAAAAGCAAAAGAAGCTTTTCTCACATGAACTGTGGGTCAGGCTCTTGGGGTTGTTTTTTCTTCTGTTTTATTCCTCTTAGTCTTACAGGGCCAGTGCGCCCGATAGTAGGGTTTCACTTCTTAATGCTGCCTTGTCTGTTGGATGGAGTGGAAGTCCCAAATTTTTTTACTGCTGCTTTACAGGGCTTTGTCACGCATTGCTCGCGGTAGATTTTTGTCTCATAGAGGTTATCGTTGGGGGACAGTAGGCAAGAGAGAGAGAGCGTGGTTTGGCTTCTGGAGCGGACTTTTCAAGGCAACCAGCTCTTTGGTCCCCAAATTGACCCATAATCACAGTAACCAGCAGCAGCATTTTGCAGGAGGCAGTGCTCTCCCACGGTTATGTGCTGGGATGGGCGAGCCAGGTGGCCTCTTGTTTTTTCCAGCTCTGTTTTTTTAGGGTTTGGACAAAACCCAAGATTTGTTTGACATGTATATGTGATGTGTATAGTATGGCTGGATAGCTGAATAAAGTCATTTGAGGACTTGGGCATATGTAGCAGATTTAAGGCATCACTGGCTAGTTCTTCAGTCTGAACAGGAGATGGTCGTAATCTGTTGCCTATTGGGGTTTTTTTCCCCATAAGAGCTGGTTTATCTATACTTATTCTGGCCTAGATTGTAAGCTTGCCTTTATCCTAGCATCTAGTGACTGTTTCCATATCCGATAGCTTGTTAGAAGCTAGGTATGAAATGTGTTTCGACAGACACTCCAGAGCCATCCCTGGGGGCAGCGTCACTGCAGGTCTCTGGGAGCCTGTTCAACTTTTATTTTTATGATGGAGACTGTCTTCATGCAGTGTTCAGGGAACGGCTGGGAAAACCTTTGTTTAGAGCGAGAGCAGAAGCTGGGAAGAGCTGGCGAGCAATGATCCCACAGTCGAAGCAGAGCACTAGAGGCTTGGGTTCAGTTCCTGGGTCTACAAGGAATTTTCTGAGGCAAGACCTTGACCTTGATGCCGCTTGTGTGTCAGTGCCTTACGTCCAAAAGGACAAGAGCAATTTCAGAGGTTTCAAGGCATTTTAAAGTGTAACTATCATGCCTTTTATTGGGCTGGGCAGTGGCATTTTATAAGCCAAGCTTAAGGCTTTAGAATAACGTATATTGAATTTCCTTGGTGCGCTCCAGGCTGCAGGACTCCTGCCTTTTGTGTCCGTGTGGGGACTTGCACTATTGAGGGAGGACAGTCGCAGGTGGCCAGAAGACCATTGAGAAGAACCAGGACTGGTGCAGATGCGCTGCTCAGTTACTCTCCAGTCCTATGGAAACTACAAAGCCAAGAGTCAGGTTTCCTTCCAGCAACAGGATGCCACAACCTGACAGCGGGATGCTGTGTACCCATCCTTTTCAAAGGCATCTCTTTCACCAAAAAAACCCAAGAAAGCCCTAAAAATATTGATAACCATCATGGAGCTCGCCCCAAACAAGGGGAGGAGGAACGCGCTGCAGCCCCAAAACAGCTCAAACCTGTTGCTCCGTGGCAAGCTGTCAATGTTTAAAGACCCGGTGTTACTTGGGATGCTGGCGGAGCGTCGGGGGGAGCGGGTTATTGTGCGGGGAACAGATGTGCCGTGCGCTGTTGCCGCGTGCCGGCTCTGTGCCGCTGCTCCCAGCGCCAGGTGCAGCCATTGTTCTGGCTGGTCCCTATTCATCCGCCCTCGGCTGCCGCTCCGCGCCCGCTCCCTCATTGTTTCTCCAGGAAATTAGCATTAAAAACCCATCCGAAACCCCCACGTCCCTCAACTGCAGGTGACTGTTATTGGCCCCAGCTGCCACCCTTGTGCTTGATTACTTCCATATGGGGTTGTGGCAAGAAGTAGGATCCACTTATTGATTTTTTTTTTGTATTTTTTCCCCTTTTTTTTTTTTATTCCCCCCACCCCACACCGACACTTCAACACTCACAAGGAACAAAACCCTGAAATCTATTAAGCCCCTGATAGGCTCCAGTTGCTATTACAACTGGGATGAACATTTTACAAGCAAAGCTAATTACACCCTCTCCCTGCTTTCTTCCTTTCTTCAGCGCCCACCCCATAAATGTAAAATAACCAGAGGGCAATTGGTAGTAAATTAAATCTTTGCAGTGTCCTGAGAGGAGGTTTTCTTGCTAGCAGGAAGAAGGCTGCTGGGCTTTAGATGTTTGGTTATTTGGGTGGTTTGGTTTGGTTTTTTTTTTTACTAGAAAATGGGAAACTCTGGCATATTGCTGTGGCACACCTATTAAAGGGACACACAGATCCCAACCTGCGTCTGGATAGAAAAGGAAAAAACAATTGAACAAGAGGGTTGTTAATTTGTGAGTGTAGTCAACTGTTGAGAGGAGCCAAAGAGAAACTACATGCCAGTTGAGGTTACGAAATTCTAGGAACAACATGCTTTTCTCCTGGTACAATTCAGCTGCAGGGCAGCAGGTTGCATGAAATCCCAAAACACCTCCATCCCCCCTAAAATCTCTTCTGGGTTTCCTGCTGGCAGAGTGGCATGGAGCAGCCTGGGTTTGCCTCAGGGCGAGATGTGCTGCAGTTAGTAACAGGAGAGGGGGGGGGTGGGGGGGCACATCTCTTGCTGCCCTACCTAGGACTTGAAAATAAACCTGTTTTGCAGAGGCATGAAGCATCTCCAGCAGTACAGGTGGGTCGTGTGCCAGGGGACCAGCCCACGCAGCCCTGACCTACTTTGTGCCAGGCAGGAACGGAGGAGCGTGGCAGCTCATCTCCACACTGGAGGCATCAGGCATAGCTTTCCTCTGTCCTTCTGTGCATACAACTCGGGGGACAAAGACCTGTCTGAGTCTAGAGGTCGGTTGGTCAGCATACATACCCCTGTGGGTTTCCCTTACGACACACCAGGCCTCCCAAAAGGAGTTTTGTCGTGCTGCAGCATTGCAGCTGATGAGGTTTGTGCTGGTGGCTCCTGACAGAGCAGCTTGCTGGGGGATGATGGTCCTCAAAGCACCACGAGCGAGGTGTTGCATGCTACTGCCTGGGCCTGAGCAGGCTGCTTGAAGACGAAAGCCCATCAAAGGCTCGTAAGCCTCAGCCATTATGGCTTGCAAGGCTGTTTCATAGATAATCAGTAGGTTTTGTGTCTTTGCATTCTTGGTGGTGCTGCAGCAGCCACTTCCATGGGATCTGTCTTGTTCCCTGCTGGGGATGCGCTGGGCAGCCCCGGGCAGCTCATGCTGCGACCTGGCAGGTTGCTCCGGCATGACAGTGGTGCTGCAGTCTCCTGTTGCAGTACAGATACATGTGTGCAAACCTCTACCTAGAAAAGATCCTAAATTTGATCCTCTCTCCTCAGACCAAGACATGTTCAAAACAGGGAATGACTTTTTATTCAGATAACACAGTTCCTTGGGGCAAAGAGTCCCTTTTGCTAGTCTGGAGGTAGATGCGGTGGGTCTTTGCTCAGATGCAGAAGTCTTTGGGAATGGTTGGGCTTGGTTGGTGGACCTCAAGATTACAGACGCAAACTTGCTTACAGATGAGGAAGGGACTTGTCCTGAAACTTGGTGTCTCAGCATTGGTTCTTTACCATTTGTCAGACTGACCTCCCACCTTGAGGTCCAACCTGCCTTGATAGGTGAGAGACATCAGTGTAGTTTGTGAGGAGGATTTAAAATTAAAATTCTGGTTGGCCTCCGAGAAGGGGGTTAGCTGACGTACTCGGGTTATTTACTGCATGTACCACCTTCCTGATACAGACCTGTCCTGGCTTGGCTACCCAGTGTGGACAAGCCCAGTCTTCCTGGGAAGCAGCCATGCAGGTGCAATGGTGTAGGCTGTGCATATCTGGTAGTGGACTTCTAAAAAAAAAAAACCAATCAGCCCCTTAGAGGGGCTGTGTGGCGTGGAGAGAGCCACCAGGTACATCAGGTCAGAAGGATGGATCAAGCGAGCAAGACAACATAATAGCATATGCTGAGCGATTTTCCTCATATTTGTTTTAAACTCTTCAAAGTCAAATCTCAAACTTAGGGGGTTTCTTCTCCCTAATTAAATTAACAGACCATATGGTGTTTACTGTGAGCGCTTGCAATATGGAAGGAGCTACCTCCTGGATCACTTTCTTCTTTCAAAAGAAGCTGCTTTACCTGATGTCGCTGTTCTGAAATGTTCTTTTCAGTAGCGGGTGCGAGGGGTTATTTCAGCCACCTCACCGCTGTTGGTGTCACCTTCTGATCCCGGGGATGAGTTATATCACAACCTTTCCTGTTTCTGCAACCACCTTTGTCTTCTCCTGGTTTTTGCAATGCTGTTTTGCTGCTTGGTGGGAGTGTGTACAGGTCAGGGAGTTTTCATGCTTTTTCACGTGCAGGTAGTGATTCTTGTTCTTGGAGCTCAGGAGCACAGAAAACAACTCAGGGTGGTGGGTTTTTTCAGGATGTTGGTGTTATTTTTAACAACTACTACTAATTTTTTTTTTTGTTGAGGGTAACATTACCATCTCAGGAATGTGTGAAACTGAAAGTTTTGTAGAGTTTTGTTCTTTATTGATAGGCTGGTTTAAAAGAAAGAAGTTACTTTGCATGTGCTGCTTTTATCTTTATGTGAAATCTGGAGGAGGAAATGAAGACTTTGAGGAAGAAAACCATTGGTTTCTTATCAAACGCTTGCATTTAGATAAACAGGAAGGTAGAGTAAGAATCTCTAAACCTGTAGGAGAAATGAAGGAATGAAAAGCCTTAAATTTTGCTGTTTTCAGCTACTTTAACTCATGTAGTAGGGTTTTTTGATAAGCGTAATCCTTGTGTGCGAGTGGATTTTGCTGTGAGCTCATCCTGCATCTCTCCTGTGGTGCATGTTAACCTTTCTCTGCAATCTTAACTTGTTGATGCATCTTTTCTGTAGGGGCTTGGTGTTAAAAAGGGGAGCTGGATGACCCTTCATCTTCAGCCAGGCTCAGCTTGTTCTGGGGTATCTGAGCTCCCAGAAAGACATTTGTGTCCGCTGAAAACACCCTGCCACATTAGCATATTCCCTGTAACGTATGCTCAAAGGGTGTTTCTTTGCAGAGAAGCCTCTCTAAAGATAGCATCGTGAAGTTCTGTGTTGTCAACCAGGGACACTTGATCTAAAAAACAACATTTGATACACAGACAAGGTTTGCAAGTGCCATCTGGATTCTGGGAGATGAGTTAGGTTGTCTCTGTTTTGCATACACTTACCAGGAAAAAAAAGTACGTGCAGGCAGATTAATTCTTCAGGATCACCTGAACAGAACAGTAGAGTCCACACGAACGTCCTCAGTGACATGGGACACCAGTGTAATCCCATACACTGGGTAGCATGTGCCAGTGCACCTTCTTAGGGTGCTGGAAATAGTGCTGTAGTTTAGTGGTATGTTTATTGAAGCCCAGGTGGAACCAATTTAAATTCTCTGGGGCCAGTAATATTTTAATCTACTATCAAGCATACTGCAAGGCAGAATCTGCAAATGATGCAAAGCCCTGCAGAAATGGGCATATTTTTAGGGAGTTGGGGATGCAGGGTACGCAGATGTCTTTGTCTGGCTTTGGTTCTGCGTGGTGGAGAGAGTGTCCTCAAAATCACGCCAGCACGAAGAGCAGCAACCTGAAGACCATGAACATCTAACATAGCCCTGGCTTCAATAGCAAACTTGCTGTCCACGTCTTCCCAGGGACATGTAGGTTATAAAATGTATTTTACTTCAGGGCCTATTTCTTGACTTTCTAGTTATCCTCTCGTATGCAAATCTAATTTGCCTAATGGGCTGGTGAGTGTAATTGAAAGGCAGCCTGCACTTACACGATAGTGAAAAGTCTCACCTGTGCCCAAGCACAGATGGGTTTCTGCCTCACTGCTGCATCATTAGAGGAAATTTATAGGCACTGTGTCACAGGCTTTGCTGTGGCTGGGGGAGGAAAATAGCAGTTTAAAACAAAATTAGGGGTTTGCTTTTTGGTTGTTTGTTTGGTTGGGTTTTTTTTGTGGAGTGGGCTCTCTGTTTCCTTGTCTTGCAATTCTGGTGGTTGCGCTTCTTGGTTAATGTAGTTTTTGTCTTTCCCTTGTGTTCCAGTTGATGGTGAGCAGGCTGATGCAGGTTACTAGTAACTAGTTTAGGACAATCCTAAGAATGATAAGTTGGAAAGTCTTTTCTGTGCTTTGGCATGGTGCTTTGAAAGCAAGTGCATCAGGAGCTGAGGCAGCACCATCACTCTGTGGTCCCTGTGCATCACTATATCTCGAGAGGTTGTTATCCATGGAAGATCTCCACCTCTGCTATGCATGAGAGAGAGGGGAAGGAGGCACAGCAGAGACAGTTACTACTGTGCATCCATCTCTCCTGGGGTCATTCCCTGAAGAGACCAAGAAGTAGTGAGCTTTAATGGCTCTCCTGCCTGCTCCCATCTCTCTGTGTCTGGTCTCTGCAGGAGGTGCTGGGTCGTGGTGCTCCAGCACCACACCAGTGGCCCCGCTCCTAAAGGTGTGTGGGTGCCCATCTACGTCTACGTTTAGGCTCCTAAACACCTCGAAACCCCATCCCTAAACACATTGTTCCTGTGCTTCCAGCTCTGTGGGACAGTGGAAAGCTTTCCACGTGCTGATTGGGTTTGGGGCAAAGGGGAAGAGCAATTTGTGTAGTGATGTGAGGAGTGTTTTTAAGAGGCAGAATTGTCATCTTGGCAGGGCTCCTATAGAATCATTAGGTTGGAATAGACCTCTGAGATCAAGTCCAACTATTGCATGGTCATTGATCAGGAGTGAGTATTAGCTGGGCAGCAGTTAATGTACTTAGCGCCCAAGTGAATGAAGCATCTCTCTAAGGAGAGCCAGCATGAGTTATGGTGGGATTAGCAAGTCTTGGCTACGTTAGGGACATCGACAGGGTAGCAAGATGGGCATTAGTGCGTGCAGCAGTGCCAGCGTCAGTGCAAAGGCTGCACTAGTGAAGCCGCAGTGGGCTGTGGAGTGAGGGATGCTTGTGGTCCTTGGGTTGGACTTTGGCCCTTGTTGGAAGTTGTGAGTAAGGGGGATGAAATGGACTTCCCAAACCTTTTCCAAGCTCCTCCTTGATTTCTTGGACAACTTGTGCTGTTTTGGATAAAGTTTGGTGGAAGTTTAGCCCTGGAGCTGGCTGGCAGTGGGTGAGCTGCTGTTCCTCAGCTTCCATCCAGAGAAGGGAGACTGCCTATTTGGGGTCTGCTTTACGTTTGGAAAAGAGAGCAAACGGTATGACTTCAGGGACCCAAGGGGGATTGTTTTTCTGTGTCCTTCCTTGATTACTTCATTTGGGGTTTGTGGTAGAACTTGGATAGTGATTTGCTTTAGGTTGGATTTTTTGTTTTGTTTTGTTTTTGTAAAAATAACCATTGTTTTCATCTAAACTAGCCCTTCTGACTGTGAGCTTCTGGACTGCTTCCTTCTCCAGATGGTCAGGACTTGTACCTGTTCTGTGCTTAACAAACAGTTTTGCTTTTTTTCTAGTTTAATTTATGCTTTTGGTAATAGCTTTGGGTGTCCTTGGTATTATTTGTGCCTCTCTCTGGTGAAACTGATTGTTAGGGATTAAATGTGGTGTTCTGCCTTGGGATCTTCTCGCTTCTTTAAGAAATGGCCTTGCTTTTCTTTAGGTGGCATTATTTACCAGTTATTGGTAGTGATGCTTGGGCTGCTGGCGCAGGTACTTTGGGCCTGTCTTGTATGCACAGACTTTTTAATCTCAGTTCCTGTATTACTCAGTTTGAGTATTTTTCTGCTCATCAGATACCCTCACCCCTTAGATGCCAGATCTGCTGTACCAGTTCTCATTAGCTTCAGATCCCTGCATGCTCTGTGGTTTTCGTGATGCTATAAGAAATCCAGATTTGCTCAGTACTGGCTATTTTTTGAGGTCACTGGTGGGGTTTTAGGTTGATTGACAGTGGTAGGAACCAAATCGTCAAGCAGCAGGGCTTGGAAGATGGAGCACTGAGAGAAGCATGTATTCTTAAATTGTTTTAAGCTTCTGATTTAAGCCTCCTCCTGTACGTCTTCAGTAACCAGGTGTAAAGTTCTTAAATCTTCAATTACTGGATGATTTTAAGGGGAATTTGTGGTGGGTTTGAACACATCCTCTTATTTTAAATTAGACTATTTAATCCTATAATGATTTCAGGCTGTTCCCCTTTTAGCTCGTGTTGTACGAACTTCCGAGGTGCTCCAGGGTGGCTCTGCCCTACCTAGGCTGTATGTTTCTGTGAGGTGTGTCTGCACTCACCTCTCTGGTCAGGCTGGCTAGTGCAGGACTGAGAACTTGTCCAAGTTGTGGACAATGCTCCTGTTTGTTGTATCCAGCGAGGCAGGATCGCTGTGAAGGTGCAATCTAATCTCGGGGATGCTCAGGTAAAAAGATGAGCTCATATAGACAGGGACTGTCTGTCCCGAAGGAGGTTTGTGTTTTCCTCTCACTGCAGTGGTTGAAGCATTTCTGGGTTCTCTGACGACACAAAACTCGAGTAAACCTGTCAGCAGCTTTCTGCCAGCCCAGGCAATGCCATGGTTTGTCATCCATGGGTGCTCTTCCCGCTGCCCTGCAGGGTGCTGCTGGGGCTGCCTGGGCAGCAGAGCCCCCGCCAGCTCTGGCCACTGCGGGAGTTGCTCCTGGTGTTTCTCGATGCCCCTCTTGGTTCATGTGGGCTCTGAAGGGCGGCAGAAAGGATGCAATTTTGATCCCCAGAGCTTTGTGGTTATGAGCTACTTGGGAGCTCCCCCATGGCATGCTGGAGAGCAGATGGGTGTTGAACTGACTGCCTGCAGCCAGGAGCCTCAGGTCTGGGGCATGGAGATTTTATTTTATTTTTTTTTACCTGAGACCTCTTGGTCCGAAAGAGCCCCCTAACAATTTGTAGGAGCTTCTGTACAAACAAAACAGCCTGTACACATCCCAGTAGGAACTGGTGCTGTGTGTGACCAGACTGGTTCCCAGCAGCTAACAGGGAGCAGAGGTGCAGCGGTGAGCAGGACTCGAAGCCCCAGGAGCTGTGGCGTTGGGATCCAAGCTCCCCCGACGCTGTGGCATGGGGCTTCACACCATCACTGAACTGCTTGGAAGCAGGGGTTAAAAATGCAGCAGGAAGTGAAACGGCCCCTGCTTGATGTGGTGCTTTTCTCAAAGGAAACTCCCGAAATGATTGTGCCCAGAACAGGCAAGGATTCATCCCGCAGTGAGCAGAGAGAGACGGCTGGTGGGAAGCCTTAATGCAAAGGGGCTTGCTGTGCTGACCCAGAAAACAGCATCCTTCTCGACATCTGCCAAATTTCTTAGGGATTTGGCTAGAAAATTACCGCCTCTTCCACAACTTTATTTTTCCTCCTGAAAGTAATTGCTGGGATATAAAACACTAGGCAGTGGAAAAGAAGGGTCGCCAGCCGGGTATGGCAGAATAAACCATCACTTCTCCCCCCGCCCCCAGCTTCCAGGCACGAACCAGACTCACAGCATGGAAGCTGCAGGACCCAGCAGAACTCCCCCAGGAAGGGGCTCGGGTTGGAAACACGGCTCCCCTGGGGAAGCCATGGGAATGCTGGACCCACCGCGCTAGTCCAGGTTTTTTGCAGCAGCTCAGCAGGGAGAAGGGGGCTGCGTCCACCGGCGAGCGCGGCTGCAGGGCCGTAGCTGTGGCCTTGCTGGGCGTGCAGCACCGGCGGCTCTTCGGCTCAGCCGGCCGTGAGCAGGACGGCGCCGCACAATCACAGCGCTGCTGCTGCCGAAATGCTTTTTGCAGATTCCCCTTTTCTGAGCTGTTTTGTTGAAGAATAAAGTAGGGCAGGCGAGGCGGCCTGGGGTCCCAGGCTTTCACGTGGAGTTTGCTGAGCGGTGGTGAGATGACTTTGTGGCTGAAATCTCTTCTGTTGATGTCTTGCTGATGGATTCGGAGCAGCGAGCACTGCTGATGTTGTGCCTGCTTGGACACCTCTAATCGCAGTGTCCGTGCGAGAGGCTCTTGTGCAGGACGTGCTGCGGAGAAGCTGCGTAGCAGCCAGAACCCTCTGGAAAGAGTTTGCCTGGGGGAGACAACCCGACAGCCTCCCCGAGGCTCCTCCAGACCCGTACCTGTGACCAGAGAAGCCCAGTGGGGGCTGCAGTGGCGGTGGCCCTGTGCTAGCTCCAGGGAGAGCGGTGGTGGCCTGGGTTCCCCTGGCTGCAGTGGGATCCTTCCTAGGAGTTAGCTCCAGCATCTCTGCTGCTGCAAAGCCAGTTAAATCAGTGGATGCCTTTCTGTTGACCATTATGAGCTGTGGAGAGCCCCTTGGAGCTAATAAGTAATAAGAGGATGCCAATTAAACATTGCTCCCTGGGCTCTGCTGCCACTTCTCTGATGCTGCTGGGTTGGAGGGGAAGGTAACAAAATAGTGCCTAGTGTGCATGTGTTTCATCTGGAGAGCAGGAGAAGGGTGGAGCTGCTTGTTAAATGGCCAGCAATCCAAGTTTTAAAAGGATTTATGAGTGCTAGATAAAATCATATCCTAAAGGCTGTCTCGAAGCCCCTGTTAAGGTGGAAAACACTTTCAGAAGTTAGAGCTTGTTTCATTGTGTTTTCCCCCTTTTGGGTCTACCAAAATCTTACAGGTACAAAAGTTGCAGCTTATTTACTCTATGGCCTTTAGCCTAAGCAGGAAGAAAAAAAAAGATTTCCATTCCCAAAATTACAGTGCTAAGTTGTTCTTCTGTATAACCTGTGGAATTTTTGGTAATAAATTATTTTCTTTATACCTCAGCAGAGTTTAGCACAACTTTGGTTTAAAACCAGTACTTGCAGAAGTCTAAATTTTTAAAGGTGGCTCATCCGTTTGGAAGTTTTCTTTTTTCGACACTTGGGTCCTGTTTCAGAATTATCTGCGTTTAATGTTGTTACCCTGTACAACAGGTTGGTGCTCTTCTAGAGAGAGCTTACGCCAGCTCAAGCTGTTGGGCATTGAACAGACGTCAAGAACTAGGCTGCTAATTAGAAAAAAGGAGAGTTTAGGAGTTGCTGTAATGGGTACCTCTAGAAACGAAAAGTGCTGCTGAGGAACATGAAAGATGAGGAGGAAAGCCCAGTGCTGTGCATGGAGGGGTGGCAGAGCTGGTGGTGTTGGCATGCAGCGGAGAGGTTGCACATCCCGCACGTCTTGCACGTTCGCTGTGCTGCTGAACCGTGGCAGAAGTGAGCGTTAGCGTCCAACGCTTCGCTTTGGGCTGCCTGGTGTGTGCACGGGGGGCTGGAGCGATGGAGCCTGCGCGAAACGCCTGCCTACCTTCGTAAATGCAGGCCCTAAACTGCGGCAGAGTTTAAAGAATACTGGTAAGAGGAACGGACTTTTGGTGCTAGCGTGGCCGGGGGAGGCTGGGTTAGCGTGGCCTTCAGCCGTGAGTTCCCCATGTGTTGGGTCACTTTTAACTCTCTGGAATAAACTTGCTCTTTACTCTGTGGACCCCAGGGGGGCAAATCACCCCGTCCATG
Organism: Leptosomus discolor; assembly: GCF_034619465.1. Classification (NCBI taxonomy): domain Eukaryota; kingdom Metazoa; phylum Chordata; class Aves; order Leptosomiformes; family Leptosomidae; genus Leptosomus; species Leptosomus discolor. Next base: position 3,870,477 of record NC_141407.1, on the reverse strand, counting down.
GCCTTGCTGCTCTGAGCAGGGAGAAATTTCAGACCTTTTGGGGTAACCCCTTAAGGCAAACTTTTTGAATGACTTCTCCTATCTAAAAAGTAGCTGAGATGGTGAAAGTGCCATATATCGTTCACATAAGCGTGGTTAACTCACGTCTTGCTTTCACTGTACATAGCATTTACTATAAGTGAAACTCAAGCTCTTTTTCTCCTGACCTAACATTTCTCTACATGTAGAAGCCTCACAAAATAATAATTTAAAAAAAAATAAATCTTTGATACCAAGCTGTTGCTCCAAGTCTTTCTAAACGGTATCCCTTTTGTACGTGTTGTGTCTGGGCTCCACCGGAGTTGGGAGCCGTTAATCTTCCTGGTGTTTTCTTCCCTGCGGCAAATGAGAGACAGATGTTCCCATCTGGAAAGTTTGCTCCAGCCACTGTTGTTTCACTCGCAGTCAGAGGATTTGGAGAGCAGTGCAGCAGACTGAGACTTCTAAGAACTAATTTTTCCATGATTGTGATAATTGCCTGTTTGATATCTGTAACTGCTTTCATTTTTCATTCAGAGTGCTTTAGCTTAATAGGTAAATAGTGCGGAGGAGTAAATATTTCTTAATATCGTAATAGGAGTCGATTTAAAAAAAAAAAAAAAAAAAAAAAAAAAAAAAAACAACAAACCACTCTAACTTTAAGTGGAACAATGAACTAATCAAAAATTACCAAAAAAACTTTAGCAGTTTTTAATGAAATTAATTAGTGAGCATCTCTGGCTTTGCTTAAACACAGCCCCTGCCCATGTCCCAGGTTCTAACCCAGCCAAAGAGGTCTGAGCAACCAGAGGGGTGGTTTTGGGGAGGGAGGAGCACTCCCTCCACTCCCCAAAGCACTTCCCAACCTAAAACTGAAACTATGGCTGCTCTGTAGGCTCTGGTCTCTAGGAATATATTCTGCTGGGATATATTCCAGGAGTATATCCCTGCCTTTGGGGTGGCTGTCTCTGACGGGGCAGAGCAAGTGGTGGGCGAGGATGGGGAGGGTTCCCCGCCCTGGGGCATTGCGGGCTCCCCAGTGGGGCTCGCTGCCTCCCTCTGAGACAACCGATGAGCAAAAGCTGTTGGCAGGGACGTCAAGAGATGAACTTGGGTCACCAAAGCTTATTTGCGTGGGCACTGGCAGCGTGGGCAGGGAATTGCTATGGTGTGTTGGTAAGAGCAGCAGCAGCTCCCAGGTGGGTGCCGCGCCGTGTGTGAATGGTTTTTAGGGCAGCTTTCATGGTCTGAGTAACTATTGCCTTGCTCCTTCGTGGAAGAGAGAGCAGGAGAGTGGGGGGTACTACACCCAAGTGGTTTGTGATCTTGTAGAGGCAAGACAACTAGAAATGGGGGGGTTGCTTGATGTGTACCCCACTCTGGGGGCTGTTGGATGTGATAGTTTGTGGGATGGATTCTGCAGCCATGGGTTTGCACCGCTGGCCCTGGTACGAGTCTGTGGACCAAGAGATAACCAGAGCTAAGGAGGGGGGGATGCCGTGTGGGTGGGTTTGTGCTGGTGGGTCTGACGTGGCAAAGGTGAGGGCAGAGCCGGAGCTGCAACCGTCTTGTCTGGCTGGGAGCACAGCAGAAGAGAACTGTTGTGAAGTCCAACCTGTGCTACCAATGAGTTTGTAGAGCCAGGCACATTAATAGGTTTTTATAAAAATCACTGAAGGGCAAGACAGATAAAGATCTGCCGTCTGCCTTCAGGAATAAATTATTAATCTTATTTCCCTTATTAACTGCTTTCTGGACTGGTTGCGAATGATAACATACTTTGCTCTTTCAAGTTCTTCTATCTGAGTTTCACATTGAATTGAGATTTAAAGTGAAACAGCTGTGTGTGGGAGAGGAATAGATGGCAATGGAGATACACGCGTTTATTTTTGATTTATAAAATGCATGTCCCAGGCTCAGCAGCTCCCTCCTGTGTGATGCAAGGCTCTCCTGCGAGGTGCCGAATCCTCTCCACTCCTACAGCATCTTACAGCTCAGGAGCCTGGATGTGCTATAAAACCAAGCTAAACAGGGTAAAAATAGGCTGATTGCATTTAGTGGAGGAAGTATCCGTACAGTAACATAAGTTACCCGCTGCAACAGATGCTATAGTATCTTCTTAGCCAACTCCGTGCTTTGGCGTGGAGGGAGGAGGATGGAGAAGGACCTCAGTTGACCAACATTTGCTGCTGACCTGTTTGTGACACACTCTTGTCTCACAGTTCTGGTTGTAAATGATCATTTATTGATTCCAGCAAAGGGACACCTCTGGAAACCACCCTACATGCAAATAAATGTCAATATTTGTATAGAAATGTAATCTTGACTGCAAACCTCTTAACGTCTCCCTCCCCACCGAACTGGGACTAACCCAATCATCCTTTTTTTTCCTAAGGCTGCTGTATTGGCTGCCTCGTTTCTGATGCTTATCTTCAGTCTTCCCCCTCCATTGCTTTTTGATGCAGTGATAAGATAAAATATTAGCTCTTTCCTCAAGGCTGTGATTTCAGTTTGATCTTGGGGAAGGCTGGCTGGAAGCGGGTGATGGAGGGATTGCAGTGGAGTAGCAGTAAATGGCGTCTTCTGGAAGCCTGACTAATGATACTCTTGCTTTGCATGTAGATAACCTCTCATCTGCACACCTTGGAGAGCTGCAAAGGTGCTCTACAGATAGCTTAGAGCCATCAAGGGGAGGGAGAGGCAACCTTAGAGTGGAGGAGAGATGTTAATAAAATTTAAATGTAATTCTTCCCATTTCTCAGTTCCTAAATGTGAAAAATATTAGCTTGGTGGAGACTGAAAACAGATGGTGAGCAGTTGGAGCAGATAAGCATGTTATTCAAAATAAACATTCGCCAAAGCTGGGGAGGTGGCGAACCATATTTCATTTCACCCTATTTACGTTATCAGGTCAGGTTACACTGATGCTGCCTCGCGTTTGCATTCAGACTATCAACAGGGAACCCTGCGACGCAAGCCAACTGCAGCGTGTCCTTTTCATCATAGACATGTTTGGGCTGGAATGGATGGGTTTGGGCCATTTCCCTGGCTTTTTCTCCAGGACAATATATTGAGCTAGTTATCTTAAAACAGCTCTCCCTAGGCTGTGGACAGGGTGCTGCCAGCCACTGGAGAGGGCACAGAGCTGTGTCCTTCCTTTGGTTCCCTCTCAGATGGTCTCTTTAACCATTTAGACAAGCTTTGCCTTGTTTTATCTTAAATCAGAGGCTCTTAACCATGTGAACGGTGGGGAAATGAGCCTCTGGTTGAAAGGACTGCTTCTAGGAAGGGTTTGTTTTGCTCACTTGCAGGCGATCTATAATTCATGCCTCTAGTCCAAGTGGTCATTGGAGGTGGTAGGGCCAGTGGAAAGAGAGGTGAGTCTGGAGTGTGGCTTACCTCCCTTGCTTTGATGAATGTTTTGGGATGGGCTGAATCACCTTTAAGGGGGTCTGTCTGTCCATTGCCTCCAGAATGGACCCAGCTCCTGGGTGAACAAACAATTTTTCCTGCCAGACTTAACCTTGGCTGCTGCTACTGGGACAATACTGCAGTCCCTTGCTTTCAAGAGGCAGGTATGAATTTTGGGCTCTTAACTTTTTGAGGTGAGGAATGGCTTTTTAGGTTATGAGCATATTCTGCCTGGTCTAGATGAAAGTGGAAAACATCTGCTCTGATTAAACCTCTTCTTTCTGTATGAAACCATGATGTGCTTTCATTCCTGAGACTGAACCACTGGGCAAACCCTTGTACAGTCTTTTGTACAAAAGACATCAACTAAATGTACAAAAGACATCAACTAAAACCAAAACTTTGTTAATTTAGAGACTTTCAGGCCTTGTTGACAAAGTCTTGATTTTTTGAGCCTCCTCTCCCTGTCCTGCAAACTGGAACAGGCAAAAGCAAACCCTTACCTGTGCATACCTGCTGGTTATGCGGCGCTGTCTCATGTTCAACGTGATTTTTCTCTTATTTATTCCAATATGTTTCATGTTTTGACTTCTACAGAAAGCTGGAGTGCTCAAGTCTGGCAAACAGGTTTGTAAGAAGTTTCAACTCTGTGCAGCTTATTTATAAATGGGATCTACAAAATCGCTCCCAGGCTGGGCAGGTTCTTCCTTCCTTCTTAACTCGCAGGAGTGAATCAAGGGGAATCCTACACCTGCATCAAGAATGGCTGGAAGATACCGATGTTCATACTGTACGTGCCCTCCAAACACCCAGCCACAGACTTTAAATCCATTTCCCAGGAGGGAGGAGGAGAGGCTTTACTGTCTCAGGCTGATAGCAGGGTTTAAGAGTCTGCACATACTCCATGTGCCCACTCATAGAGGTTGCTGGGTTGTGTTAAATTGCGCCCATGCAGATGCTGCGGTGTAAACTTGTATAAAGTATCCATGTTTTCTGCACCCTAGCAGTGGCTCTTTCTCTCTTCCCTTGCTCTCAGCGAGCTGGTGGCTCCACCATCGCAACTAGATCAAGGCTTTCTCTTGAGCAGCACCCTGTAGAGGGGAGTACCACCAGCCTCCGGCACTTGCAGCTGCCCATCCACGCTTTGAAATGTGACTGTGCGTATGGGAAACACAACCCAGGAGTTGTGGCCCAAGCAAGGATGTGAGACAGATTCATGATCTGCTTTTTATTAATAAGTATAAATCTCCCATCCTGACACTATTCTTCTGTCTGTTGGAAGTATATTTTGAACTTTGGGAAGCGGACAGGGAGGAGACCATTCGTGTCTGTCCGCCCCCTCCCCAGAGGCTATTCCTGGTGCTCTTCTCCGGTTCCTTATCTTGCTTTTTGGGGGAAGGTAACATCCGATTTTCCTCATGCCGTGTTTTTATTCCTTTTTCATCGCATAGTTTATTCTCTAATTGCCAAAGGCATTTTAAGGATTAATATAAATTCCAGTGTACTTGAGATACTCCCTAACTTGTCATTATTTTTTTTTCTTGTGCCTTTTCCCTTCTCGCAAACTCACAGGCGTGAAGAGGTTAATAAAGCAGCTTTTTTACACAGTTTACAACAGAGTCATTCTTCAGAGGTTACCTATCACAGCACCGCTCTCCTTGTCCTGAACACCATAAGTGGAAGACTTCTTTAAAGAAAATAAATATGATGACGTCTGTCTGAAGTGGGTGTCGAAACTGCCCCCTCTAAAATGTGCTGCTGAGAACTGGAGCCTCGGTCCTCCAGGAGCGCAGGAGTGGGACTTCACTGTGGACCAGTCGAGACCCCAGGTTTTCTCCTGGCGTGCTGTCCTCTTGTCTCATTTAGCTCTTGCTCCTCTCCAGAAAGGAAAATCGTCAGCTGCGCTTAATCTTGACATATGCTCCTTTTTAATTTGTTATGCTGGGATGAGAACTGGAGCAGCAAAGGAAGTACGGTGCATACCGACAGCGCGGAGAGTCAGAGAAAACCAGGGCCTTTCAGTGTGTCACTGGAGAGCAGAGGGATGGAGGGTTTCAGGTGTGTTCAAAGCTCTGGGGCTTTCTAGTCTCTTGCACACCTGGGCTGCTTAAATGGGACACGCGGATATATAGGGCACGCAGCATAAACTGGTATGTGCCTACAGCTGTCCTTACCCAGACAGCAGCTTTGCAGCATCTGAAATCTGTAACTCCAGTCGCTGTGAAATCTGGTCTTCAGGCTTCATCAGCTTTTGGAGAAGATGGAATTCTTGCATGAAGCCAAGACTAAAACAGCATCTCTGTGATCGGGGTTTCATTTTACTCCAAGTGAATCATCTTCCCATGTGAAACTCCAGCGCGTTCAAGGCTGGGAAGGCAGCTCTTGCATTGGCCCGGTGGCCACGTGGCTGACGCCTCTTTCCCTGGATAACCTTTGCAGGTCCTGGGTGCAAAGCTGAGCATGTGTCACTGCAAAGTTTTGCCGTTTGGCAGCTTGATGGCAAAAGTGTTGTGCCATAAACATGTTCAATCTGTGTCCTGCAGGCCCTGCTTGAAAAATAACAAAACAACATTTGTAAATGTTTCTGAGTCCAGGTTGGGTCTGGAAGGAGGAGGTTTTGAAGGAAAACAGCCTGATGTTTCAAGTTTAGGCAGGTGTCCTGCTCTGGCACTTGGAATAGTCAGTCATTGACAGGAATTCCTCTTCTTAGAGCATCATCCAAAAATCTATTAAGGCATTTGACTCTTTTTCAGCTGACTGATACGGTGGAGTGACTTGCAGGCAGTTTGAGGAGCATCTCAGCATCCTCTCTGTGCACCTGGAGGCAGCACCAAAATGTTGTCATTGGGGAGCCAGTAAATATTTCTGAACAGTGAAATGTGGAAGAAAGAGACCGGGAAGGCATTGTTTCTGCAGGGACCATCTCACTGGCTCGTTTTTAGCCCCAGGTCGCCTCGAGGCTGACTCAAGTCCTCGTTTGCAGTCTGGCTTGCTCACGTGATTCTCATTAAATGCATCTGTTTAGGCTAAAAATGAGGAGTTTTGGAAAGATGTGTTTTATCTGCATTTATAGATGCCCCGGGTCGTTAGCAGGAAGCTTTTAAATTTAACAGTCCTGTTTGCTTCTTGTCTGTTGGAGTGAGCTCGGAAAAGAAGGTGTTGGCTTCGCGTGGGCTTTGGTTTTGGTGTCTCACGTAGTAGCCCAGCAGTAGCTGGTTTCGTTTTGAGGTTATGAATTCCATGTGACTTCCCCACCCCCTGTAATTTAACCAAATTAGCTCTGCTTTCTTAATGTGCCCTAGGAGCATTTTAGAAGGAAAGAGAAGAAACCTTAAGGATTGGTTTCACACTCTGTTTCTCTACAGAGCATGGCGATACCAGGTTGGCCGTAACGCCTGGGGAAGAGGGTTTGATAGCAAGGGGGTGAAGAAGGTCAAACGAGGCGGGCGGGTGGCAGTGCCTTGGTGGCTGGGGTCGGCGGTGAGAAGGGGCTCGCAGCAGGCAGGCAGCGATGCGGTGCGATGCGGTGCTCTCCGTGGCCTGCCTGCAGCCGGGCAGGCGTAGAGGTGGGCAGGGAGCTTGCAGAGACGAGCGTGAACCCCATCTCGTGTCTCTGGCCGCGGACGATGTGCAAACAGGTCGTGGCTCTTGGGCATTAGCTCACGGTTTTGCAATTATTCCCGTATTCTGCGCAAACATGTTTCCGTCCCCTGATGGCCATCGAGCAGCTGGCACCGCGTGGTGGATAGGCATAATTAGTGCTGTTTTGATTGAACAGTTTGGGTCGTTTAGCAACACTTCCCTTCCCCGCCTGGGTGAGTAAACGCAGACTTTTTGTGCTATAAGCGCCCCTACCTTCGTGCACAAACACTGCTCTTTGGCTGTTTTGCTGCATTTATTTGGAGTGGGAGGAAAGGCAGGGCTTTATTGTCTCCTGCTCTTGCCAATAAATTCACCTGCTGAAACAGGTACTTATGTGCACGAATGATGTCCTGTTCCTACATCAATGTATTGTTATTCATACGAGTGTGTATTCATGTGTGGCTATGAGAGAGAGAGTCTGCACATCAGTATGAAATCATAGGAAAGTTGGACGTAATGTATGCAGATTGTAGTTCACAATATGATATTAATATGGTTATTTTATGTTAAAATTAATACTTGGTGCGTCCCCACTTTGTTCACGAAAGCAAAGCCTAGAATTTTTTTTTTTTAACATGGGTTTAAATAAACACACAAACTTTCTGCTATGGAAGCATCATGGACACAGGTTTTATAGTGATTCCAGCCCGACCACCTCAGGTGTTCCAGCTGCACTGAAGTGGCAGGAAAACATGGGGTTTCAGCATGTATTCATCTCTGCTCCCCCTTCCTCAAATCTTCCCGCAGAGAGCAAAAAAAAAATAATAAAAAAAAAAAATGCTAGGAATAATACACTTCTGTGGTTACTTTGCTGGCGTTAATGATGACTTGCCATAAGGAAAGTGAATGAGCCAGCTCATGCCTGGTGTGTGGTGGCAGAGCAGGTGCTGGTGGCCCACGGAGCAGATTCCAGGCCAGTGGCACAAAGGGCTTGGGTGCCAGTTTGTGTCTCCTTTGCTCTCGAAAGCAGCATTTTTGTCGTCGGGAGTAGCGAAGTAGCAGGTTTTGTGGTTGTATTTCAGTGCAAAACTTTGCCATCCATTCCGTGCTTCACTGCTTTATGGGAATTTGTTTGCTTTGCCAGAACTTGAGAGCTGAATTTTTTTTACAGTTGATAGATATTTGTAAAAAACTGTGGATTACAAATGAGATTCTAATCTAATTTCATTAGATTACAGCATGCAATCTAACACCTTTCCTCAGTGGCTTAAAGCATCAGGACTGATCCCGGGCGGCACAGAGCCCCGTACACGTGTCGTTTTTTCAGACATACCCCCTTCAAGGGGGGTGCACTGGGAGCCCCTTTCAGCCGCCTTGCTGAGCAGCAACGCTCGCTTGTGTGCCAGCTCCTGCCTCCGAAGCGGCGCGCTTGGCTGCTGCCCTGAACCTCCAGCAGGCTTTTCTCCTCGCCAAAAGCCAACAACTGCCTGAGAAAATTCACTAGTCCAAAGCTCAGCTCGCTTGCACCGGAGAGAGGTGAAAGATGAGCATCTGCACCTCCCTCGCCCCCAAGCCGGGGTGCTGGTGGGCGCGCTGGGAACCTGTTGGCGTTCCTGCATGGGGACCTGCTGGAGCGCGGTCACAACTTGTTAGCGAGGTAGTCGAGTGAGGCGAGCAGCGGCTTGAGGAGCACGGAGTGGTGGCCACGGTCTTGGAGGGGCGGTTTGCCTCACGTCACCTCGTCCGAGGTCGTGAGCTCTGCAGCCAGGCAGGCGCCGGAGCCGGCATGGAGCACCCCAGGGGGGTTGTGTTGGCTCCCATGGGAGCTGCGCTTTTGGAGATGCTTAGGCTTTGTTTGCTGAGCTGTCTGATTTTAAAAAACCAAAACCCAAAACCAAACCCCTGAAAAAAGTTGGAAAAAAACCCTAAGGCTTGCATAAGCACATATTTCCTCCTTTTCGCTCGTTTCCCCCCCAAGGATGCCTTTTGAGGCTGATTTCAGCTGCCAGGAGCATGGCCACACCATTTGGCTGAGCTAGGATGTCCCACCAGAGCTTGAGTCCTCAGGAGGGACCCTCAGAGGCTGAAAAAGAAGCTGCGGTGTGAGCTGGTGCTGCCTTAGACACTAGAGACTCCATGCAGGAGAGAGGGTGTGAACAGCTGATGTCGGCTCATTTTTGCAGCGCTGTGACCAGTTTGGTCACTTACCGGCACAGCTGCTGCCAACACTGCACCGGTGCTCCCTGCACAGCGGGCCAGCACCCACCCAAAAACCAGGTTCCCTGTTGCAGGGTTCTGAGCTGGCAGCTCCTCTGGAGAAGCTGTCTCGGGGCCAGGCAGCACGGCCGTGGGGCGCCTGCGAGGCTGCATGTGTGCAGCCGTGGGGAGGCTGTGCTGGGCGGCAGGGACCACGCTGGTGCAAGGGAGAGAAGGGGCAGGAACGCTTAATTTGTGAGGCTGTTTTTAAAAAGCAAACATGCAAAGCTGGTCAGAGAGGTGTTTTGCCGAAGTGGTTGCTTCAGAGTGTGTTTTTGCTGGTTGGGGATGGGGCTGGAGGTGAAACCTCGGCACCCCTTGACAGTGCCAACCTGTGCGCGCTGGCAAGGGGTGTGTGGGCACGCCTGGGGAGCACTGAGAGGGTCTTAAGCAGGCGGGCAAAAGCAAAGCAAACAGGCAGAAATACTTTGAGGAAGCATCTTTGGGCACGAGGGGTGAGAAGATGCAGTTGAGAGACTGGGATGGCAAACGTGGACATCCTGAGCCTGCCCAGCAGCATCTCGGGACACCCGCTGCACCCCGAGTGTCCGCCTGCCTGCTCGGGGCCGTACCCTGCCGCTTTGCCCTGGTGGCTCGGGACGGTGCAGGGCAGAGTGGGAGCCTCGTGTCTTTTCCCCCCACCTTCACCCTAGCAACTGTGCTTCGTGTGCTGGACGGGGAAGTGCTTGTTGGTGACTGACATTAAGCGTTACCACCTTCTCTTTCTACAGTTGCTGGTGAGAAGAGGGTGCCAGTGATGCCCGGATCGCCCGTGGAAGTGAAAATACAGTCCAGGTCCTCTCCTCCCAACATGCCGCCACTGCCCCCCGTGAACCCCGGCGGCCCCCGGCCGGTGTCCTTCACCCCAACTGCACGTAAGACCCCAGTAATGCTGCTTTTCCCTGGGATCAGCTCTAGCCAGGAGGAAAGGTTCTGCTTGTAGAAGTCACCAGAGATGTCTCAGCTGTCAGCCAGGGCTGCTTGCCAGCATGGCAAGCGTTAGCCGTGCTGCAGAGCTGTGAGGAAGGGGGGACTGGGGCTTTCCTGCTGTTCTGCTACATATGCAGGGTGTGTAACAGGGTCTGTAATCCCCCCTACCCGGCTGCCTGCTCCTGCCTTACTCCTGGTGCTACCTCACTCCTTACAGGTGCAGCCTGGATTTCCACCATAAACTCCTTAAGAAAATGAAGTCTTTTATCAGGTCAGCTTCAAACAAGCCAAGAGCCAGGCTTTTCACTGTATCTTTTGGAGAAGCTAATTCCCACTCTGCTGTATCTCGCTTTACAGACAGCATTTCTGCAGCTGAGATTAGAAAATTTTCCTTTTTTTTTTAATTTCCCAGCCTCAGAAATTCCTTGCTGTCCATCCAGCTTCTCTTTTCTCCATCTTCACTTCATAATCCTTGCTATTAAGCCGCAGCAGACCCTGGCCCTGCCCAGCTGTAGCTCAGCCTCGCACCCACTTCTTCTGGCAAGGTGCTGCGCAGAGGTGACTGCGGACAGGATGGACATACAGCCTTTTCTCACAGCCTAGAAAGAGCACAGACTTTCTCTTCTGCCTTAGCCAACATTTAAGCCATTTAGTGTCTTTTAAAAAGCATAATTTTGGAGCAAAGCTGCTTTACTTTGAGCATGGGGTTATCTGACCCCCCACGTGTGGCATGTATGTATTTTCCAGGCTCTCCTCACCTCTCTTTCCCCTGTGCTGAGTGTCTCCCTAGCTGGTTCTGCATTGCTTTGCTGTCCACCGTGGTGTCTGGGATATCTCACAGTTTCACGCTGGCAGTGGATTTCAGAGATTTGCAGTCCAGCCCCTTTCAGGACATGCTAATGTGTTGTGTGATGCTGGCAATAGCCCTAGTTGCTGGGTTATCCCGCCAGACACATTGTCCCCATCTTTATGCGCTGAGGGATTTTTAATGGCTCTCCTTTTGCTCAGGCAGAAAAAGACCATTAGCAAAGTGACAGAAATTAATTTTTCCAGTGAGGTTGCTTGGCACACTGCTAAGGGCCAAGGAGCCTGAATCTGCTGATTGCAGATGACTTAATTGCTCTTTCCAAGAGAGATGAGAGATGCAACCTGTGGTGAAGTTTATTCTTGCTCTTTACTTCCCAGTTGCACCAGAGGGTCTTTGTCAGAGTCAGCGGGTGTGTGCCCTGCCCTGTAAAGCCCACAGCTTGGGCAGGCAAGGAGGAGCATGATGGAGGAAGGCCATGCCTGCCTGCAGATCAGTAACGAGGGTTGGAGAAACAGGGAAAGCCTTCAAGTACTGAGGACCTAAGGCAGAATTTAACAGAGCAGCCCTAGATGATGACGTTTGTTCCCAGGAATTTAGCATCCTCATCTCCCCACGGCTATAATCCCACCAGCCTTGGTACGCCACCTCACTTGCTTCACCGCTGCCATCTCACCTGGAAATAGAGGTCCCAGCCTGGCTCTGTGGTCTGTGGTGGAGCAGATCCTGGTGATGCGCAGGATCAGATAACTGCCAGCCGCCCTGCGGTGACACCGTTTGCAGGAGGGTCAGGCAGGGAAAGCCTAAAAACGTAGAGAGCGGTTACGGGGGCTGCGTCTAACGGCAGCCCCGAGCCAACTCGCAGGCACTCGAGTCCATCAGCCTCTGCCACTTTCATCCTTGACAGCCTCCCCCGAGGGTCCCCCAGAGCCCCCTGGCCCCAGGGTGGCTCACAAAGCCCCTACTTCTCCTGGGGTATAAATAGAGCTTGTTGCTCTCCCCAGGCTTTCATTTGAAAGAATAAGAGGAAACGAAATAGAGAAGGGGATAAAACACCTTGGTTGCAGCCGCCGGAGAGCACGGAGCTGTGCAGTCCTCCTCTGTTTGAGAGGAGCTTCTCTCGGTGGCTTTTGTCCCTATTTATAACAGTTTTATCATAAAATAAATGCTTTTCAGGAGTAATTGCCAGAAGCCTTGCCTTTCACATAGCTCTGTGTTTCCTTGTGGTACTTCACAGTGGTTAACCCTGCGAGGACATGTTGTCTGTGCAGGACATCTCTATTCCTTCACTGCTTTGGGGAAGCCAGTGTGGACAGGAGTTTTTCAGGTTGCATTGCTCTGTAACAGAAAGCATGAGCTTGGTTTGCCTTTGCACCTCTGTCCTCTCAATCCTGGCCTTTGCCTTCATTTCATCATCTCTGTGTCTATGAAAGGACACGTCTCTGTTATGCCCCAGAAGAGCCCCTCACCCCCTGGTTAGCAGGAACCACCTTTGATGGTCTCTTTAGCCTTATCTTTCCCTTGCATCTTAACTGACTCTGGTTAATCTTCTCTGGTTCCCTCCTGTGCTCAGTCCAGGTGTGTGGAGCCTTTCCAGCCTCCGACCCTGGTGTGCCCCAGAGCAGTTTAACTGTTCAAATGCCTCCTGCTGCCTTCTCTGAAAAACCCTCCGTGGGGTCGTGAGGATTTGGTATGATCCTTACGAAGCTGCAGCAGAAATTTTAGCATCTGTTTTTTGCAAGCTGCGGCTCCGTTACGGCACGCACCTTCCCCTGCCCCACATGCAAGGGGCAGCTCTGCCGGTGGCTTCAGTGCTTCTGCTCTGAACGCTGTCGTTTGAAATGGGTTTTGTAGCTTGTGGCCTTCTCTTCAGTGCTTGCGTTTGTAAGGGCTTCAGGGCTGGGCCTTTAAGGATAACCCAGTGGATCAGCTAAAACTATATTTACGATGATGTACTTTTCACCTCTAAAATTCTGGGTTTATACTGAGTTGGGGCCCCAGGCGCACAGCTGCTCTTCAGACAGGGCTCTAGATTGCACAACTGCGGCGCGGGGATGTCAACAATTTATTCTAATCCCTTGCCGAGTTCCCAAACTTCCAGCCCTTCAGTCTGTTTCCACATGTTCGTCGCTTACAGGAGGTGAAGTTGCAGATGGGACCAGGTTGGGAAAAACAACCGTGTTTGCGAAACTCCCTGTAAACCCCCTGGGAGGGACTGCGGGTGGGCACCGGGGGCAGGGGCAGGGTGCTGTCGGCCATCCTCAGGGCAAGGTGGAGGCACCTGAGCTGCAGTATCTGCTAGTGGGACCCTGGCTGTGATGAGCACTGAGGACTTTCTGTAAACGATGGGGCTGGGAAGGATCCTTGGATCATCTGCTGCGGTTTTCTCGCTGACATAGGCCAGAAAACGCTGATGGGTAATTCTTGCCAAGGGCTGTAAACTTTGAGCTGAAGCATGTTTAACTCCTCGGGCTGAGCGTACGGCACAACTCCGCCTGCCGCAGCGGCAGCGTTATGCAGCCTCACCCCGTGTCCCCCTGGGCTGCCTCACACGCCAACGGAGATGTGCCCGCTCTGCTGAGCCCTATTGCTGTTGGCCTTTGATGGCCCTGGATGTGAAGGTCACTGATGGAGGAGAGCAATGCCGAGGAGGTCACTGGCTGTGATGTAAACCCCACCTGAGCAGTCCCATAAGGAAAACTCGGGTGGATGCCGTGGCTGGGCGCGTGGTTCTCACGTGCCGGGGGCTGCAGGCCGTCCCCATGAGCTCGGGGGAGGTTGAGGAGAAGGCACGCGTGTTGCCGGCGACCAGCTCCGTTGCTGGGTGCCCTCCAGCGCGGCGTGCGCGCTCTGCCCTGCCCTCGGCCCCTTTTCTGGTTCCTGCCCTGTTTGCCGGCAGCCGCAGGCTCTTGGGTGGAAGATGGATCCTCCTCACCACCGGACTGCCAGGACATGCCTGTCTGATGCTGAGTATTGCTTCTGTCTCCCGCTTGCAGTGCCCAACGGAATAAATCATTCCCCCCCGACACTGAACGGGGCACCGTCCCCACCCCAGAGATTTAGCAACGGTCCTTCCTCCTCCTCCTCCTCCTCGCTGACGAACCAGCAGCTCCCAGCCACGTGCGGTGCCCGGCAGCTGAGCAAGCTGAAGCGCTTCCTCACTACCCTGCAGCAGTTTGGTAACGATATTTCGCCAGAGATCGGGGAGAAGGTCCGGACCCTCGTCCTGGCGTTAGTGGTAAGCCCCGCACACCGGCCCGGGAAGCTTTGCTTTTGTTGGACCACTTTGGCGGTGGGATCCTGGCAGCCAGCGCATGCCCACGTTGCACAATATGACCTGGTTTGTGCCTTTACAAGCAGAGCTGTTCGCTGAGCAAGACTCTGTTGGGGTTGTGCTTTCTGGTAAACTTGCTGACGTCGCTTTTTCTTGTCTTTGGTGGGTTTCAAAAAGCTGTTTGTTCAGTGACCTTGATGGGAGGTGGTGTGCACCTAAACTTAAGGAAACCTGGAAGGATTTGGACAAAACTTTTCTGTAAAGGCCACTGGTCTGGTGCTGTGGGCTTGCTGTAAGCAACGGGCTATGCTGGGCTTCTCCATTTCCTCTTGGAAATGAAACTTTTCACACACTTCAGAGGAGCCTGTAGTTTTGTACTAGGGAAGTGTTTTCTTCCTTGTGCAGACTTACGATTGCCTGACCTTGGCCATGGATCAGTTTACTTCTGACCTGTTGCATACAAAGAAATGCCAGTTCCAGCCACAGCTTCGTTAGCGCTACCCTGACTTCAGTGTGCTCAAACTCACCGCTGCTTTGCTCGGCCAGGCAGCCAGGTGTCATGGAAAAAGTGGGGGTGCTGGTCGGGAACCAGGTCCTGGCGCTAGCAGGGACTTGCTTCGGAAAGCTGGTAGTGCTTCTCTGCCCTTGAGTGCATGGAGAGTATCATGACACTTCGAAGATTTCATTTATGATACACAATGATGTATTTAATGGGTTTTTTTCCTCTTTATGGGCTGCTCCTGCACAGCAAGGTTGACTGCTGCAAAGTAGGAGGTCAGGGCTTCTGGTGTGCTGCTGCTTTGCTGATTGCGTATTTGCCCGCGTTGCCAAAGGCATTGATTCTTTGCTTGTGACAGCCTGAGGGTGCAGCTACAAGAAAAGGCCCGGTAAATAACTTGTGTGTATCTTCTGCCCTTCTTCTGCACTCCCACCCTTGGATCCGCGAGAGCCGGGGTTGGTGGCAGTGCGTGCAGGTATAAGCAGTGCGTGTGCGCTCTCCTGCCCTTTTGCAGCTATGGACAGCTGGAAACACCCTTCAAAAAATCAAGTGACCGGGCCTTGCTGAGGAATCGTGGCTAGCGCTTGCAGGTGTACAAACTGGCTGATGGAAATGCTGCGCAAGCCCGTACCCTGGAGCACAGCACCGCCCCGCCTGCCTGGCTGCAGCACCCAGCGCTGCTCCCAAGCTGATCTCGGCTTTTTGGCAGGTTCCTTTTGAGGCTGAGCAGGCAGCAAAGGTAGCTAGACTGCAGGCAGCCTGGAGTAGTTCTGCTTCCAAGGTTGGTGTGGGCAGAGCAGAGATGGGTCTGTCTGTGGCCTCGGGGGCTTTCACAGTGCTTGAGCACTGGATGCGAAATGCTGCTGCTGCTGAAGAAGGAAGGTGTGTTTGTTTCCATGGGTGTAGGGTGGTACCTTACTGACCCTTTTGGACAGGGAGTGGTAAGCTGTCCAGGTTCCTCTGACTGCCGTTCTCACCACCAATTGCAGTAGTTGCTGCAGGGATGAGCTTTGTACGTGCAGGTTATCAAATGCTGCTTGACCCAAGGAGCACCCAGTCTGAACGGCCACGGGGATGCAGGGTTGGGCCAGGGGAGGACCGTGCTAGTGGGGTGAGCAGCGGGCTAGCGGTGACTTCGTGGCTGGTGGGTGGATTAGATGAGACGAGTGAAAGGGAGGAAGGAGGAGAGGAAGATGTGCAGCTCTGAGCAGCTGCCATTGCTGTCTGGCTCCCCGCAGCCTGCCCTGGACCGCCTGGCCAGGGCGCAGGAGATGCCAGCTCGGTCCTGCTGCCTCCCCAGAGCCAGGAGGGTGCTGGACCAGGCAGCACCTGGCTGTGTGCAGCATTCACCCCCCACCCTAGTGCAGCATTTCTGCTCCATTGGCCTGAGTCTCTTTGGCTGTGTTAGGCAGGGTCTGATGCAAACATTGTCAGTCCTGTAGCGGCAGATGAGGTCTCCCTTCCAGTTCTGTTCATTTGGAGCCGTTTCCTGTGTGTCTAAAAATAAGAACACATTGTCATTTCCTTTCGTGATTTCTTTTCTCAGAACTCAACGGTGACAATCGAGGAATTTCACTGCAAGCTGCAAGAGGCAACCAACTTCCCCCTCCGGCCATTTGTGATCCCCTTTCTGAAGGTGACAGGGAGCTGGTGGGGCTTGCCAACACTCCTGTGCCGGTCTGTGCCCTTTGGCAGCGTGTCGTTGCTGGGAAAGCTCTCGTTTCGAGCACCATGGCAATTTTGTTTAAGTCCAGGACAGACTGCACAGACCATAGCGGTGGCCACTTGGGACTGGCTTGCAGAAAGTTAACGTTATAACAAGTGCCACGTGTGTCTGCTTGTGTGTTAGGGATAAAGGAGACAAACCAAGCTCTATTCAGCAGCTTCTGATCATGTGATCTTGTTTGTGAATGTTTGGATCCAGGATATTTATAAGTGTCATAAGTGTATGTAAGTGTTGGCGTGCAGAGCATGTCTGGGTGGTTGGGTGCTGGAAGCACAAAGGGCTTCCCGTGGCAGTTGTTTTTGGGGTGCATTGACATCAGGCCATCCTCGGCTCCTGAGAAAGTACGGGTGAATCTGACAGTGCAGACAGCAGGAGCTGCAGGACCCTGAGCGGGGGCTGCAGGCTCTAGGTGTCACTGCGCTGAGGGCTTCGGCGTGCAGAGCCGACCTTCTGCCGCCGGCTGGAAACCCTGCCCGCAGCCTGCCTAAACCAGACCGTCCTTGTTCCCCAGGCCAACCTCCCGCTGCTGCAGAGAGAGCTGCTGCACTGCGCCCGCGCTGCCAAGCAGACACCCTCCCAGTACCTGGCGCAGCACGAGCACATCCTGCTGAACACAAACACCACCTCCCCCCCTGACTCCTCCGAGCTGCTGATCGAGGTCAACGGGAATGGGAAGAGGCACAGTCCGGACAGGTAAAACCGGCTTTCGTTGCTCTGCCCAGTTCTTGAAGTCGTGACTTTTGTTTCAGCTTTGCCGCTGTCAGAGCTCCAAGCGGCATCCAGGGCTAAACAGCAGGGTCTTATCATCCCAACAACTATCCTGGCTGTTAACGAGACGCCGGTAATTGCTCCTCCTGCACTGTGAATTCAGGCTGGGAATCTCTTTCAGGCAGGTTCTGTCCCCGAGGGACTTGTTGGGTGGCTCTGAAAAGCCTGAGCTGGAGCGCTGAGCCGGTTCTCCTCCTCCCCAGGCAATGAGCAGAGGCGCTGTCAGGGCTGGGAAGGACGTGGTTCGTTTTCACCACTTTTTATTCCAAGTTAAAGTTGTTATGTAATTGTGTGGAGCGTGCCTCAAACTTATAAAAACTGTGAAATTTTAATTTGGTCATGCTCAGAAAGATGAATCACAACACTTGGGCATCTTGAACTTTTTCTTCAACAGGGTCACTTTGTGGATTTGTTCAGAAGTTGAGCGTGTTTCTTTTAGCTCCCTGCCTTTGCCCCCTGGTAAAATCATCGCTGCCCAAGCTCTGCTGATTCACAATCTGCATCTTTCCCTTTCCGAGTACGTTTACGCGGTGCTAACGAATCCCCCTCTCTGCCGGTGTGGTTGCAGAAGGGAAGACGGCAGCTTCGAGAGGGAGCCGCTGCCCACGGAGCCTCCGGCCAAGAGGGTGTGCACCATCAGCCCCGCGCCCCGGCACAGCCCTGCCCTGACCATCCCCCTCATGAACCCCGGCGGGCAGTTCCACCCCACCCCACCGCCGCTCCAGCACTACACCTTGGAAGATATCGCGACTTCCCACCTCTACAGGGACCCCAGCAAGATGCTGGAGCACAGAGAGATTCGGGACAGGCACGGCAGTCTCGGTGAGAAAGCCTGGGGGCCTTTTAGTCGCAGGAGCTGTGAGGTCCGGCAGTTGAGCTTTGGCATCGGTCCTGGCTTGGCCATTCACACCCAAAGCTGTGTAACGCTGGGCATGTCCTCAGCAGAGTTTTTGTAGAAAATTCAGAGAAAACAACTGACCATGGGAAGTTAAAAATGGGAAGATTGAGAGTTTGTATTTCCCCATGTGCATGTAAAGGCTTAGAGCCACCGAGGATGAGGAGGAAGGACTCAGTGGGCGAGTTGAGTACAGCCAACCCAGCAGGCAGGAATCAAGGGCAGGGAAATGGAAATGAACTTTTCCAAGATCACTGAAGCAGGAGAGCAGAACCTGACCCTCTGACCCATTTCTCCCCAGGGGTGTGTGGGAGGTGCATGCCGTGTTTCCAGCGGGGCAGGCTGGATCACACACTCTGAGCTCCCGTGGGTTTATAATAAGGGAGCCAGCTCCCCAGGCAGGTCAGATCCAGACCCATGAGTGGGTTGCAGCGCTTCCGAGACAGCGACACAGACAAGGGTAAAGGCACCAGTGTGGAATTGCCCCTGTAGAGCCACCTCCTTGAGATGTGTTTTAAAATCCCAGCTAGATGTGGCTGGAAGTGCAGCTCTTTATTATTATTTTGGGGCTACCTTCCCTCTCTGGCACTGGAAGCTCTGGGTCCATCTAATCACTCTGCTGGCGGTGGTTTGTTGTAGGTCTGAATGGAGGATACCAGGACGAGCTGGTGGACCACCGCTTAACAGAGAGGGAGTGGGCTGACGAGTGGAAGCATCTCGATCACGTAAGGAATGGCAGGAGGGGTGGGAAGCTCTGTGGGACGCAGCAACCCAGTGTTCCACCTGCTCCAGTTTAGGATTTTCTTGGTGTTGATCCTATACCCAGGCTTTCCTGGTGGCATGTCGGGGAACAAGCCACCACAAGAAGGTGGATGACGGGCAGGGCAGATAAGAGCAGTAACGCTTTCCTGGCAGGTTTTCTGTGCCCGTGGTCAGCGTAGGCCAAAATCACTCTGGACAAAGAGTCTGGAGCTGGGGAGCTCCTCCTGCAGAGCACGGCCCAGTGCTGCCCTGGCTGAGCCACCAAACCCAGCCTTGTCCCCACGCGGGTCGCTTCTGTCCCAGCACTGGACTGACAAGCGTGCAGATGTGCGATGTGCAGTAAGGAGATGGAGCTTACAAAATAAATAAACCTACCTTTATTTTTTTTAAGTCTTTTTTTCCTGCCGTGCCAGCCTTTTATGGGCCTCGGCTGGGTACCCACAGTAAGACTTGGTACTTGTGTTGGGCTTTCTGCAGTCAGCTTTTTCCCTCTGAGCAAGGCTGCTCATCCAAGCACTTCAATGGGGTGTTTCCCCAGTGAGATGGGGTTGAAATTCAGCTTTGATCATACCTGCAGAGAGACCGCATGCTTGCTGATGCTTTAAAGCTGATGGGCTTTTATGGTTTGGGGGGGACACATGGGGCAGGTAGAGGCTCTGTAGCTGAATACTTGTGAGTTGGGATGTGGCTACGGCGAGCTGGCACCGGGATCGCAGCCACCCTGTGCATGGGCGCCCCGTTCCCATCGGGAAGCGGTGGGTTTTTTCCCCCTCCACCTTTAGGAGCACGGGCTGAAGGCGTTTCGCCACCTCCTGTGGTGACCAAGGCCTCATGGTGCAGGTGTGACCCCCTCCTTCCCACGTGGCGCTGCGTCGCTGCTCACATGTGGGTGCGGGGCCGTGTCACCCGCCCGTTTGGATACTCCGTCGCCCAAATACCGCGCTCCGTTCCTGCTCAACGACCTTACGTTTCGTCTTCCTGGGACGGTCCCTCTGTGGTGCCTCCGACGAGAAATTCAGGAGACGACCCTGTGAGCCAGCCTGAGCACGCGTTCCCCCCTGCAGGCGCTGAACTGCATCATGGAGATGGTGGAGAAAACGCGGCGCTCGATGGCCGTGCTGCGGCGCTGCCAGGAGGCCGACCGGGAAGAGCTCAACTACTGGAAGAGGCGGTGCAGCGAGACGGCCGAGGCGCGGAAGGCGGGCAGCGAGCTCCTCTCCCGGCAGCACAGCCCCAGCAGCTCCGACTCCATCGGCAGCGGTAAGCGAGGGGCGGGGGTGCTGCGCCGGCACCTCTTTAACTAGGTGTCTAATTAGGGCAAGGCTATATTAGGCGTAAAGTGATGATAATATATTCAAATGATAATATAGATGAAGTACTTAAGCAGTGTATAACTGTTCTCGAAGCTTTGAAGAGAGACAAGTCATCAGACACATGGGAGCTCCTGGGTGAGCTCCTGGAAGCAGCGTTGGCTGATGTCTGAAGGCACCTTTGGGCACCGGCAGCAGCCTCCGCTGAGAAGAGCATCTTCCTCGGCTCGGTTTGGTCAGCAAGTGCAGCTCGGCGACAAGTTCAGCCAACGCTGAGGAGCTGAGGGGTGACAAGGCAGGAGAGGTGGTTGGTTCCACCCCTCCTACCCTTCCAGTCTGTCTTGCCTAAAGGATTTTAAATGTCAAGGTCTACTAATTCTAAAAATACCAAAGACTGCTGTAAGAGCTGCTACCTGTAGTTCCAGTTATTAATTCTATTTTTGTATCCTGAGTCAACTTAACTTTATTAAAGCTGACTGGTTTTCCCCTCCAATACGCTGGGAGGTTGACCCTTTACGAAAACCAAGTCTAAAATGCTGATTCTATTTGTTTGGCCGTAATTCTAATTTCCATCCAAACAAATTTGCTGTAAATCAAATGATGAAAAAAAAATCCCAACCACCTGATCATTCAATAATGAAGACGGATCTTGTCTAACAATAATAATGAAAGTTAAACTAAACCTCTCAATTTTATGTACGTTCAACTTGTTTGAATACAAAGTAAAGAGCGAATCCTCCTTTGTGTCAGAAAGAACCGTCTGAATCAGAGCCCAGGCCAGATTTAGCTGCTATTGAACAAGTTTCGGTAGTTCCCAGGCAGCCAGAGCGGGTATTTCCTAGGAAAACAATACCAAGGACACAAACAGAAGGAACTAAAATAGAATATATTCATATGAGTTTCTCAGAAACCAAGCGCCAGTGGCTCCAGCCGTAACTGCAGAGCGGCGTGCGGCGAGCCCGCGGGGTGGCCAGCACGGCGTGACGGCCTGATGAGCGCAGCTGGGTTTTAGCCCTTCTGTATTTAAGTATATCGTGACTGACAGACTTTCTCCCCTCGTGGGACCTAGGGCTGATTTTCAAGCCCCGTTGCTGTTGCAGGAAGGTGCAGTTAAACCTCAAGACGCCTCCCCAGGTGTGCTGCAGGCTGAGAGACCCTCACAGCCTTCCTGGAGTGCTTTGGTGCTCCCACCAGGCTTTGGCACAAGCGAGTTTTTGTTTTGACCCTTCAGAAAGTTACTTTGAAGCCTTAAAAAAAAAACAAAAGGGATGCAGATATACATGGGATAAGGCTTCTGAAAAGCTTCCCTGGGTGACTCCAGTCTGTGTTTAGGTCCTTGCGTGACCGTCCCCATCTGTCACACAGGCTCTTCCCAGGCGTATGGGTTCACCTCTTGCTGTAAGAGGCCTTGCAGGACAGTTTGTACGTCGGTTCGAGCCTTTGAATTACCCCCAGGAGTGGAAAGTGCTGCGTTTAATGGAAGCTGCTGGTCGTATAGATTGAGGCTGCAAGTTGCTGAGCAGTGCAGATGTTTGGTGGTGTATGTTTATAAGCATTGCCTGTTGTTACAGAGTACCGGGAGATGGAAATGGGTTATACAGTGTCATAAATTATGCAAGGCACTAATTAAACGTTGTAATTTATCATCTGAGTGTTTGATGAATGGCTTTAACTGGAGGCATCTTCTGCTTTGAGTTTTAGCAGGTTAATTTTACCCTGCCCCACGATGTACCGAGGTACCGCTGGGCACTTCAGCGGCAGTGGGGCGAGACGAGGCTTTGCCAACCTTTCCCTGTGTCCCTTCGTCCAACAGATTCCCTGCGGGAGTTCAGCAGCAGGTCGGGAACGGGCTACGTCACTGAAGAGATATGGAAAAAAGCTGGTAAGTGTTTGCTGGCGACCTCGGCGAGGGACGCTGCCGGCTCGGTTGGCAGAGAAGCTGCAGAGCCGCTCTGCAGGAGGAGCAGCCCAGCTGCAGGAACGCCCCCGGCTGCGCACATCTGGCTGCCCACCCCCCCGGCCTGGCCTTTCCAGAGAGCTCCGCTCCTCCTGGGCGATGCCAGCGGGGATCCCCTGGGGCTGAGCCCGGCCCGGTCCTGCTGCTGGCGCTGCTGGTGACCCACAGACGTCCCAGGCGCAGGGGACACGCTGCTGCGTCTCCGCGTCTCTCGAAGGGTCGCCCCGCGCCATGGGCAGGGGGGTGAAGCTGCTCTTTTCTTCCAGAAGAAGCCGTGAACGAGGTGAAGCGCCAGGCCATGTCAGAGGTGCAGAAAGCGGTGGCGGAGGCCGAGCAGAAGGCGTTTGAGATGATCGCCTCCGAGAGGGCTCGGATGGAGCAGACCATCGCGGACGCCAAGCGCCAGGCCACCGAGGATGCTTTCCTGGTGATAAACGAACAGGAGGAGTCCACGGAGGTAAGGTGCCAGAGGACATCCTAGGAAGGGGCTTTCAAAGACTTGGGTCTTTGTGACTCACAACCTGCGGCTCCCTCATCCCTTTTCCTTTTAGAAGTCTCTCTCCAGTCAGTAGCTAAAGGGATGCCGTGATACCATGAAAAAAAAACCCTTTTGCTTTTGATTTCGCTGGCAGGGGAATCGGCCTAAACAGTGTCTGCGGCACCCGTGTGTGCGTAACAGCCACGTGAAGGCACCACTGGGCACCGTGAGCTGGACCCAGTGTAACGACCAGTTTCTTAGGACTGAGGGAGGTGCGGAAGCAAAGGGAGAGGGCTGCTGGTGGCTGCAGCGCTGCGTTTAGCTCAGAAATCTGCTGTTGTGGGGCACTTGGTCTGTGCCCAAAAGGAATTGCTGTTTGTGGGCTCTGACATAGCGCAGGGTAGAAACTGGGCTGCAGGTGAAGGTGCCTGGACCTGATGGCCTGTACCAACCCTGCGTCTTCTGGCCCTGTGTGGGCAGTGAGTCTGTTTCCCTCCTCCCGGGGGGTTTCTGCCCACCCTGCAGATGGGGCTTGGGGAGGTTTGGTGCGGGGGTCCCTGTGCACGGCAGGAACCAGGTCGGTGTTGGGTGGTGTTCCGGAGAAGTACGTCTGTTTGCTGCTTAAACCACTGAAGGACAAATGGACCCGTCGGTAAACACGTGATGGGAGTGGGTGGAAGTGCTCGGGAAGCCGTGGAAGGAATGAGACCAGTAACGATTCCTGCACAGGGGAATTCCAGAGGAGTGGCCGCCTCCTCCAGCTGTCCTGGGGAGCAGTGCGGGACCTCGGGAGCAGCCGAGCATCCCCCCGCTAGCGCAAGCCCCGTCTCCCCGTCACCCAGAGCTCTTCTCTAAAGGCTGGGTTGAAAAGCTGCCAGGTGTCCTGGCACACCGTGTCACCTCTGAAATACGGGTTAAAGACACCCGCTGAAGTGTCAACACCTGTAACGCCGTGACCCAGTTTTCCAAGAGTTACCACAGGCTTCGGCGGGGTTTTTTTTTTTTTTGATCGCGAGTCCTGCTGCTCTCGGGAGACCGCGGAGCCGCGGGGACACGCTGGCTCTGGAGCAGCTCGCGCCCGACCAGCTCGCTTTGGCACTTCGCTGCCAGCCTGTAATCTGTCACCGGGAGCTGGCAGCTCTGGCGCAGACCCCAGGAGGGGGGAAATCTCCCTGCCCTTCCCCACAACAGGGCTGTCCGATGCGGGCCAGCGTCCCCCGCCACCCCGCTTTCCTGCTTCGACAGCTTTTCGCGTGCGGTGGCCAGCGCCAGGTGCCCCGTTGGGCAGGGCGAGCTGCCGGCCGGCTGCGGCGGGGGCTGCTTTTCCGCAGCTGAACTTGCCCTCCCCAGCGTGCGGTTGCTAACGCGGGAGTCCAGCTGCAGGAAAAGCTGATCCGCCCGCTCCCCTCCTCGGAGCAGCTGCGGCCGCAGCTCCCGGCGCTGGCCCCGTGCCCCCGTGCTCGCAGGGAAGCGGTGGCAGGCCCTAAGCCCACCAGCTGACACCTCTCCCAGCGGCCAGAGGGGCTTTGCTCCGCTTCCAGCTTGCGGCTCGGGCTCTGGCAGTGCTTCCACCTGGCTGGGAGGCTTTCAAATGAGCTTTTTCTTTTCCAAATTAGCCTGCTCCGACCTCTTGTGCAGCTAGGCAGGGTGCAAGGCAAATGGTGCCTGCGCAGCCCGCTGTAATCCCTGCAGAGAGCACTTGGCTGGGAGCGATACCAAAATAGAGCTGCTTAAAACAGGAAATAAAAAGACCGAATAGCAGCATCTGCAGTGTGTTTTTTAGGCCTTGCCTGCTGTTTCCTCTCTGCATTTGGGTGGATCGAGGGGAGAGGTTGCAACTGTTGCAGTCTGGCAGGCGGGTTTGGGCAGGGCAGAGGAGTAGGGGTTAGCACCCTCGGCAGAGGGCTATGGAGCAGCAGGAGTTAATGGATTGCGTATTCCAGTATTACCGAATCTAGGCCAGAGGGGGACAACGGGTCCCCTCCAGAGCTGTTGAGTCAGCACCCTCCTGCAGCTCTTGGAAGCTAAACCTGTTCTAAACTGTGGCGTCTTTGGTCTCGCAGAGTTGCTGGAACTGCGGTCGCAAAGCCAGCGAGACGTGCAGCGGCTGCAACATCGCCCGGTACTGCGGCTCCTTCTGCCAGCACAAGGACTGGGAGAGGCACCACCGCATCTGCGGCCAAGGCCTGCACGGCCAGAGCAAACCGCTGGCTCTGCCCCTCGGCCGAGCGGCAGCCGCCGCCCCCAAGAGCCTCGACGGCGTGCCCAGCCCGGCCCTCGAGAAGACTTCGGCGACCACCTCCCGGTCCTCCACCCCGGCATCTGTGACAGCCATAGACACGAACGGACTCTAAAGGGCAAGTTTCAGTTCAGTCCACTTGATTAGTTTCCCTGGGTTTTTTTAAGCTGATACCCCCCCCCCCCAGCAACTTGTATCACTCGACATGTTTGACGCATCGCGCCGCCTCCCCAGAGCGCCGACACTCGGGCTTTGCCGTCTCATTCTGCCTTTTTTCTTTTGTGGCTTGTGAAGAACCGGTGCCGGCCTTGCCCGCGGGGCCTCCCTGCCCTTCTCTCCGCGGGGGGACACCAGAGCATCAGTGGGGCCCGGAGGAGGCCGGGCGCTCGCTCAGAGGGGACCTGGGCTCGGTGAGAGCACCGCCAGCGCACGCAGGAGATGCTGAGCCCTGTCCTCACGGGTCAGCCGTGCTCAGGCTCCTTTCCTGAGGCGTCTGAGCCGCCGCCTCCTCCAGCCACCTTTCTTCCATAGTACACATCTATTTTTTTTTTTTTTTTCCCTTGTGCCCAGGCAGCGCTGTCTCAGACGGCCGTGCTGGCTGGTTGTTGCTGTGAACAGACCAGAGCTAATTTCCCAGCAGGAATATCTTGTCCTCTAATGCAGCGGCAAAAGCCGAGCCCTCTTCCCTTCTCCTGCCTGCAGGTTGGCAGCTGATGATTGCAGAGAGGGAGGAGAGGATGCGACTGCTCTAAACCAAGTGTCAGTGCCAGGGAAGTACGGCTGGTCACTTCTGGACAGCCTCGTTTTAATCCCGTCCTGCGACGGGACAGGCAGTTGCATGTCACCCTGGGTGGCACCTTGGTGGGGGGAAGGCTCAGAGCAAATCTGGAGGGGTTGCGGGCGGGTATCGCCCTTTCCTCTTGGGTACCGTTACTTTGTGATGCAGAAAGTGGGTTTTTTTTCTCTGCGTGGAGGTTGCTGGTTTGAGAGTTACTGCCGTTGTGCTTTGAGCACGGAGTTCCCCACGGGCTGGCGATGGATTATTTATGGTCCGTTCTCTCCACACGCGTTGGCCAAACTTAAAATAAAGGCAGGACTTGGCCGGTTCTCACCCCCAGCCCCAGGGCGCTCCTGCGGTGCTGCTCTGGTGCTGGAGCTGCCCAGGAATGTGCAGCCACCGCCGCCTTGTCCAGCCTTTGGAGACCACCCCAGGTGCAGAGAGCGGGGTCCTGCGGGGCTGCTGCGGTCAGCCTGGGGGCATCCATCACTCGGAGAGTCCCTGCTGTGGGGTTGGAGGAGAGGCTCAGGGCAGCGCAAACCCTGTAGCCAACAGCGCCCCGCAGGAGGGCTGTTTGGGGGCGCAGTGGGGCTCGTCGGGGATGCTGTGTGGAGGTGACCAGAGGCACAGCCCGGGGGAGGGACGGGCAGGTGCCCTCGGGGGAGCCGCTCCGCTTTCCCACGCTGCACACAAACAGGCGCTGGAAAACCATCTATTCAGCAAAACCGTGTTTCCGTGACTGTTTTTGTACAATTGCTGGGCTGGAGCCCAATGAGGCGAGTAATTCCCAGATTATTTTTGATCACTTTTTCAATTGGAGGCAAATAACAGCGACGTAATGAATCGCCATTGGGCTTTGCAGCGCCGTAGCCGGCTGCCCGGGGATAAAGGAGCGACCTGCGGAGCCGGCTTTGTCCCTACAGGAAAGCTGTCGCGGAAGCTGCCGTCCTGGGACAGAGCGGGTCGCTCCTGTGTCTGCAAGGTTTTATTATGCAAAAAAGCCACAAAGTCGCCTGGGGTTCAAGACAGCTCCTGAGTGGCAGTTGGGAGCATCTCCCCTGTGTCCCCCAGGACTTGGGAGCAGGGGTCCCGGCTGCGGCAGAGCCCGGGGCAGGGCCAAGCGCAGGTGGGTGCGGTGCTAGGGGGACTAAGGCAGCCCCCCGCGGGGGTGGCACCCGAGCCGCCCTGACCTGCAGCAGCGAGGCCACAGCAGGCTGGGGAGGGTGTCGCCCAGCCTGGGGGTGTTCACCCCAGGAGCGATGGGGGCTGCAGGGTGAGCCCCAAACTGCAGCAGCCCCGCGCTGCCCTGCCTGCTGCGCCCCTCGCCCAGGTCCCGGGTGGCGGCTCTGGCCGTGCCGCTGCGGCGAAGCTTCAAAAGTTCGGCCGTGCCCAAGGCTGTAGCACGGAGGAGGAGGAGGAGGAGGAGGAGGAGGAGGAGGAGGAGGAGGCCATGTCCAGCAGGGAGGAGCAGCACATGCTCTGGGCTTGCGAGAGCACCGGCGTGGGGGCTGCCCCTGTACCCCCCGCCCTCTCCCGGGGGCTGCGGGGCTTTCCCTGCCGTAAGGGCACACGGTGCAAATTCGGAGCAGCCTCAGGTGAATAACGTCTGGGTGCGACGTCCCGAGCGGGGGCCGCGGGTCAGGGGTGGGCGACTGCCGCGAGGTCGGGTGCGGAAAGAGGAGCAGGGCAGGGCCGGGAGAACTTGCTTGTAAATAGATTGTCTTCCATAATTCTCATGCAACTTCGATGGCCGTGTATTAAAGTTAACACCAGTGTAAATGAATGAAATACTAACAGTCATGATTAGAATGATTGCGCTTTTTTTTTTTTTTTTTTTTTTTAACATGGAATGATAAATGTGAAATTTGGACATGGGAAGACATGGGGTTGAGGTTTCTATTTTTTTTGACATTTAATTCTGTAATAGAAATTTGTTACTTCATTCCTGTGCATAACTTATTTAATGTACTGTATAAAGGAACCCAAACTGTTACAGATGTATTTAGTTTGTTCTACTCCAAAGTAGTCAATAAAAAGACTATATTCATCCTACAGCTCCCCCTTCCTCTCTCGGAAGGAGCAGAGGTTTGCTGCGGTGCTCAGGCTCACGGGGGTCCTGTGGGAAGGGGGCCGGAGCCTGGGCCAGGGGAGCTGCAGGGATGAAAACTGCCCCCCCTGCTGTGGCGGTGGTGCTGGGGGGAGCCCTGAGCAGAACCTGGGAGCAAGTGCAGGCAGAGCTGGCTTTCAGCCCCATACTTGGTAATTCTGGATTTCTTTTCGTGTTTAAAAATGGGGGTTTGTAGGTTGTTTTTTTGTTGTGCTATATTTTTTTTTAATTTGAGCACAGAACAGCCCCCCAGGCGCTGTCACAGCTGCCTTGCAGCGCCAGCCCTGTCCCCCCACGGGGCCCACCTTTGCCTGCCCTGAGGCCTTCGGGCGCAGGGCTGCTGCAGACACTAACCCAGTGGTTAAGACAGCCAAAACTGGGGGTCACACCCCACGCTGCTCCCGTCCCCTGCAGCCAGCCCCAAGGGCAATCCTGAAGCCCGAAGCCGGGGCCTGCTGCAGCTCTGCCCCGTGCGGCTGCGCTGGGTGCCCGTCCCTGACCCACCCCGGCTGCGCCCCGAGGGCCCCCGGCGCTGCCCCCGGCCCCTCCTGGGTGGCTCCCACGGGGGGACGCAGCCCTTGGCCTGGCAGAGCCGGGGTCCCGCAGCTGCCCCAGCAGTGGGCTGGAGCTGCAAGTGATGGCTTTGGCCAGGGAAACGAGCAGTTATCAGTGATTAGGTACGTAACAGGGCGCTGGGAGGGTGGGTCCCACATGGAACCGGCTCAGGTTTGTGCTCCCCCCGTCCCCAGGAGGGGGCATTCGCTGTTGGGGTGCTGGAGCCGGCCATGGGACTGGGTCTGATGGTGCCCACTGGCACTGGTGGCAGTGGCTGTTCTTCCCCCTCCCCAAATGAGGAGTTTTCCTGATCCCAGCTCTGCAGGTTGCTCCTGGCATCAGCCAGGTTACCCTCCCTGCACCCCAAATCCAGCCCCCCCAGTACCAAGGCTGGTGGGGTGACGTTACGCCAGACAGGCCCAGCACAGCTTGTGGGCCGTGTCCCCGGGCTGGTGCTGTACCCACTGCCCCTTCAGCCACAGATGGGCTGCATTTTAATTACTGCACCCGGGGATTGGGGAAGAAACAGTCAAATTAATGTTTCTGGGGTGCTGTTGGGGAGCAGCACCCACAGGGAGTGGGAAAAGAGGTTGGGGAGGGTTGTAGGTACCCAGGTAAGTGAGGGTTGGGGGCGCAGGCACCCGTGGTGAGCCAGGTGCCCCACGGCGGGTGTCGGGGACAGGCAGGAGGGTGGTACTTGCCGTGCCAGGAGGCGTTTGCCCATGGGCATGCGCTGCCCTGCCCAGCCCCGCTTGCCCTTGGGCACCACTTGCTCCTCGCTGCGTTTCACAGCAGCTGGGCGGAGGCTCTGCCGCTGCAGCACCACCAAACCCCGAGCCTGCGCCCCACGGCCCAGGTGGGCTTTGCTCCGCGGCCGCCAAGGGGGCTGCCCCCCCACCCCCCCCAGCCCCTGTCCCCCCACCACTGACCTCCGTCACCGTCACTCCAGCTACAGCCGCTCGCCGGCAGCGCCGGGGCTGGTGCCAACGCCGGCTTCTGTTAACGGAGCCACAGAGCTGCTGGCCTCGCTCGCCTTCCCCGGGAGGGGTGCAGTGGTTTATTGGGGGGACGTGCACAGCCATGGGCAGAGCTGGAGGAGCACCAGTCCAGTCTCACAACCATTGCGATGGCCGCACAGGCTCCCAGCACAGCCAGGGCTGGATCTGGCATGCCTCACCAGAAACAAAGGACTATTTTTATATTTTTTTTTTCCCCTATAAAACACTATTCACAATCCCTCCCATGCAGCCTGGCTCCCTGGGCAGAGCCCCTGCTGGCCCAGGGGGGCTCTGGTGGGTTGGGTGCAGGGATGCTACAGCCATGTCCTCCACCCTGCCCCAGCACCCTGTGGAGCCTCAGCCTGACTTCAGAGCCAGGAGGAAGAAGAGTATGGGGAGGAAGAGGAGCCGGTGTGCAAGAGGGGCTGAGGGGGGGCAGGGATACAGCAACCAGACTGGTGCCCCCCCCCCCCCCCCCCCGCCAGGGCCAAGCTCCGGACCCCGGCTCCCCCGAGGGCTGCTGGGATGGCCCTGCTCCCCCCGGGCAGCAGGGAGACCGTCTTGGTGGGAGCCATAAATAAATTAACATGAAAAGAGCAAATGGGTAAGACGGGGCCAGGGCCACTGGGCAGCAGCCCCCACGAGGGGACAAGGGACAGGGAGGTGACGAAGGCGGGGGCGAGGCGACGGCTGTGCCAAGGGCTCCGCATCCTTCCACATGCTGACAGCGTCCTGGCGGCGGCTGCCCAGGGTCAGTTGTTGTTCATGATCCACCAGGAAGCTGGGGAGAGAGGGGAAGGGGTCAGGGCTGCAAAGGCAGCGGGGAAGAGGGGAGGGGGATTAGAGGTGCCCCCTGCTTGGGGGCAGCTGAGGCTTTTCTGCAGGTCCCTGGCACCTGGCTTAAAAGCCCCAACCACCCTGGGGTGGGGAGCACGGCCTGGAGATGGGTGATGTGCAGTGACTGCTGCAGGGGAGCACTGGGATGTGCGGGACCGGCCGGTCAGGAAGAGCCGCGCCAGCGTGGGATTCAGCCCACATTAATCCATGTTCCATGTTCTTTTACACAAGATCCGAAAGTGTTAGGAAACTGGGGCTTAAACCGGTCTTGGCTGTCACTAACCTCTCCCAGTTCCTCCCATCTTGGGTCAGATTTCCATTGGGACCACAGGGAACGTGCACTTTCCCTGACCTGGTCTCTCCCTGCCTCAGCACCACTGAGCTGTAAACCTGGATGCAGCCCCTGGGCCTGACCCGGGAGGGCCCGTGCTTGGCAGAGCAGGGTCAGGGCTCAGATGAACAAAAATTAAATAACGAGGCATCAGGCGGATTCAAGACAGGGCTCGGCTTATCTGCGACCCGGGAAGTGCCCCCAGCTGCCTGGCTGGCCCAGGGGGGGAGCAGCCCCCCGCCGAGGAGAGGCCCCGCAGCGCCTCCAGCACACGCAGCCGAACCCACCAGGGGAAACGGGTCTCGCTCTGGTTGAAAAAAACACAATTTAGGTCACCCGCCCCCCAAGCCAGCCTTCTGCTCTGCAGGGAGCCAAGGCGCCTGTTCCCTGCCCTGCTCCTGCCCACTGCAAACACCCAGAGCAGGAGCGTGGGCCTGTGGGGGTCCCCGCAGCCCCCCAGGCCAGCCCCACGGCCACCCTCACCTGGGAAGAGCATGGTGGTCAGCAGCTCGGGGGACTCCAGCAAGCTGATGATGGCCCGCTGGAAAGTCTTGCTGCAGCTGGACTGCAAGTGGCTGTGGAAGAGCGCGGAGGGTCAGGAGGGCGCAGGGCTGGGCAGGCCTCTCGGCTGTGCGCCGGGGTCCCTGCCCACGCACGGGGGGACAGGGCGGCTTTTGCACCACCCGGAGCAGGACACCCACTCCTGCCCTGCTCCCCAAATCCTTTCGCAGGGTGTTCACACCCCACCGCTGCACAGGGCCCCAGGGGCGCACTGGGCTGAGCTGGCGGCAGCAGAACAGGGTGCGCAGGGAAGGGGAGCAGTGGGGTCCTGGTGGAGCCCCAAGAGGAACCCATCCCCTTCCATCCCCCCCACCCCCCCCGCCCCCGAGCATCCCGACCCAGCCCCGTGCAAGGAAAACCTCGAACCTTCTCCACGAAGTCACGTCCTGCCAGAACTCGTAAAGGATGAAGCAGGCCTCGTCCGTCAGCTTGCAGGCAGACACGCTGCGGGGACAGGAGCAACCCTGAGCCGGGGCCCGGCCAGCTGGCACGGTGCGGCCCTGCCAGGCCCGGGGGCGAGGGGCACAGGTCTGCCCCTGCGCCTCAGCACCAGGATCTCCACGAGCCGTTCAGGTGGAGCCGCAATTTGTGGCTGCCGGGGCCGGCACACGGCTCCAGGGGGTCCCAAACACAAACCCTTCCTGCAGCCAGGCAGCAGAGGAGCTGTACAGCACCAAAACCGGCCCTGGCAGCTACGCAGGAACCAGCGTGTGCTTGGTCAGGTACTTCCCAGCACGGCCCTAGCGCCACAGCACAGCCTGAGGAAGACGCTCATCCTTCCAGCCCTTTGGAGTAGGTATGCCTCATCCCATGCTCCTCCCACGGAGAGAAACTGAGGCACAAGTGCAAGGACCTGAGATCACAGCATAAAACCACAGCTCGCTGCCCCCCAGAGCGATGCTGTTTCGCCAGGAGATGCTTCCCACACTCCCTCCCGCCAGAGGAACAGGCTGGGGCTTTCTCCGGTCCATGGGAAGCCGGAGGGGGAAGCAGCAGGGAGGCTCAGGGTGCAGGGGCTGGGGAACCATCTGCACTCAGTTATTCCAGCCGAGGATGAACGTTTCCTCCAGCTGCTGCCAAGGGCTGCAGGAAGGGATCAGGCCCTGGGGGGAAGAGCAAAGCAAGTCACCCGGCAGCCAAGAGGCTGCGCTCCCTGCGCGGGGGCCGCAACGCACTTTGCAGTTCCCCAGTGGGAACCAGGAGAGCGGAGTCTCCCCGGGCTTCGCTCCAGCTTTCCACTCATGTGCCCATGCCACGCTACCCAGTTGTCTGCACTAATAGACTTTACGACAGAAAAGCCCATCAATTCCAAAGGAAAAAAAATACCATCCTCTCTGCCACATGTGTCAAAACAAGTATCTTGCTTTTGTTTGGACTGAAAACGCAATTCTGTGCTGTTGGAACTGAAGAGCTGAAAAACGACACTTTAAATGGGAACAGCACGAACATTTCCCACTGAAAGTGGCTTAAAATCTCCCGTGGGAGAACGCAAGCGCCTCTCTAAGAGCAGCCTCCAGGGACATGCTGGCAGTGGCGCGTCACAGAAGTCAGACCTGGGCTCCAGCCTCAGCTCTGTCTGGAGCTCCAGAGTGGTGCTGGGGGGCAGAGCCCTGGTCTCACGCAGGGGTGAGCTTCAGGTGTTGGCAGCTGCTTCCCACCAGCACTACCCACACTGCATACAGCCATGCTCTGACACCGGCTCGCCCCTGGGCTCTTCCCCCGTTACTCTCAAGCCCTCCAGCGCTGGAGGAATGTGTGCATTTGCTCACAGGCTCCTGCCACAGCCCCTCCTGCTGGCGTAAAACCCACCCCGCTCCTTGCCAGACGCTGACAAGTGGTTCTTGCTGAGAGTACCTGCAGCAGGAGGTGGGACCATACTGCAGGCAGAGAGGCTGCTGCAGCCGTCACACCGTCTCGTCCTCTCTGCAGGGTCAAACCTCCGCACGCCAAGCCCAACCCTTGCTCTGTCGAGCACACAAAACTCTCCACAAAACCCCCTTTTGTCCCCCACGGGTGTCGTGTGAAAAGCCCCTGTTCCTGGGCGAGCCGCTCCACCAGCACCGCCGCCGCCCGCCCCACTTACTGCAGGCAGCTGCTCTGCCCGGCCGTGACCTCCGTGTAGGACCTGAACGCCTGGCGGAACTCCTCGATGCCGCTCGTGGCCACCGAGATCTGCCTCTTCGCCACCAGGATGTGCTGCGAAGGGATAGCGGACAAGCGGCATCAGGGACTGATCTGTCCCCTTCGTCCCACCCTGCTCCCACCCTGCTGTGGGACAAGGCAGCGCTGAGCAAGCACAGGACCACGGGGGAAGCCACAAGAAGGGGCTGGCACCACAATGCTGGGGACAAAGCCACGATCGAGTAGCTTCTTCCCAGCTGGGCACGTTGCCTTGACAATGAGGCCTGCACCAACTGAAGATTCTCCATCCCCTGGCGTGGGGTCCTCTTTTGGGGCTGCTGCAGTTCCCTGTGCCATTCCCCCAGCAGAAAGGGACCTTGGGACACCTCCACTGGGGCTCTGCGTGGTCTGTGGGTGCTCGGAGCAAAGCTGGGGGATTTGGGCACTCGCAAGCGGAGCGTTTCCTTCCTCCGGGCTGGCCGTGGGCACCGCCCAGGGCTTTCACGGACCTGGTGGGGCTGCGTTTGTCCCGTGGATGGTCCCACACCCAGCTCACAGCGCTGACTCCCACCCTGCCATGTCACCCGGCAGCAGACCCCGCCCCAGACCGCAGCCAGCAGCTCACCCAGCTGGCTCCAGTCTCGGGGCACAGAGGCTGCGCCAGCACACGTCTGTGTGAGAGAGGGGATGTCTGCACACCGCGGGGTTACCGGCACACAACAGGCAGCAGGACGGGGACTTACTGCATCTCTTCCTTTGCCCATCGCTTCCTCCTTCAGCGGCTCCAGGCGCGGGCTCTGCATTTAACCCCACAGGAAAATTCGTGGTTACTGGGAGAACTTTGCAACAACATCAAACATGGCAGTAACCCACAGCCCGGCCCAGCCCAGCGTGACAGAGAGGTACCACGCTGGGGACATTCCCTTGGGTACCTGTGGGAGAACAGGGATGTGCCCTGCACACCCGCGGGGCTCGGTGGGTCCAGACTGACTTGTCAGGTCAGCGTGGACCATGGAGAAGCCAGGGGAGGGTCAGCAGAGCTGAGGGGAAAGGGGGGCTTTGGAAACAGCAAGGGATGAGCAGCTTTGCAAGTCCGGTCTGGTGAACGGGTGCAGCTCTGTCACGATGCCGGGAGCAAACACCAGGGCCGCTGGCACGGGACGAGGTCCCAGCACCGGCCTGGCCGTCCCCAAGGTGCAGGACAGGCCCCTGCCCTCCTCCCCTCGGCCACACACCTTGCACTCTAGTTTCTCGATGAGCTGCTGGAGCCTATTGATCTGCGCCATCCACTGGCTGTTGTCTTCGACACACACCCCTGTAAGGGGAAGGGCAGAGAGATGTCACTGAAAAAGCTTGCTCAAGACTCAGAAAAAACACAAAAGCTCCTAAACCTCCGATTTGTTTTTCTCCTGAAACTTTTTCCACTGCTTAAGACATACAACAACCCACAGAAGCTCCAGCTGGCATCTGGGTGCAACGGTCCAGGCTCTGTTCTGGACAAGCTCCCCCCATCCTGTGCTCTTGCCCCCACACCCACTCCAGGCTCCGGTGGGGCAGAGACACCAACCCGAGGGACGGCCAGGCTGCAGGTACCTGTCGTTAGCATCCCGGAGTAGGGGTCCGTGGGAGACAGACAGACGTTCTTCTGTCCCCTGCGCCCACATCGCCTCCCTGATCTCAGGCCAACCGAGGTCTCAGATTTCTTTATGTCCTTTCTGAAAGAATAAAATGCAGAAGGAGGGGTTGAAGTCATTCCCTATATGGGGCAGCTTCACAGCAGGCTTGGAAAGGGCAGATCCTGCTCCCAGATGTCCCTCCCAGGGGCACCTGCAAGTCCTGCCCCATGCTGCAACCCCCATGAGCAGGGGTGGGGAGAGGGGGAGGACGGGCATGTCCCATCCCATTACCTCTCCCGTCCTGCCTGCTCCTCCACGGTGTCCACGGCACACTCGAGCGAGGCCTGCAGGGACTGCAGCTGGTGCATGGTTTCCCGCAGCAGGAAACGGGTCAGGAACTGCTCCATCTTCGAGGAGGTCTCGTACCTCTGCGGGGAAGGGGAGAGGACCTGTCAGACGCCTTTGGGTCTGCGCGGAGGGAGCGGTGCTGCATCTGGAGGGGGCTGGCCCTTAAATAAACCCCATGGGGTGGATCCCAATCAAGTTTTTAGTTATTGTAGGAAACGGTAACACATTGCAGGACAAAAGCGGCCTCTGGGTGCATGCCTGTGAGGTCACAGCAGGGAACGCACAGCATGACACCACCCCCATCCCAGCCCCAGCCCCCACAGCAGACGTGGAGCACCGCAGATGGATGCTCCCAAGCCGCCAGGTAAAGGCCGCTTGCAGAAATAGCCCCCAGCTCCAGGGAGGGCTCCGGGGCAGGCAGAGCAGCCCTTGCTGCGCCCAACAGTTCACACACGGCTCTGCTTGCACCGAGGCTCTTGGGACAAGGCTGGTGGGGCTGAGAGCCTGCAGCGGCCCCCCCCGGCACAGGCAGCCCCTTCCAGGGAGCACGCCACCACCGGCAGGGCAGGCGGGCTGGTTTCATGCCCTCTCTCCCCAGGAAGCTGCTCCGATGGGAAGAGATCCCTGCTGAATTCGCAACGTGCACTTGCACTCGGGGCCACCCCACAGCCCGTCCCCACGTCACCTGCCGAGCGCGAGTGACAGCTCCTGCGACCCACCACTCTCCTCCTCGGTCTGACATGCAAGGTGCCGACCACGGGCGTCAGTGCTGGGTGCTCATAAAGGCGGGTCCGGGGGGGCACACAGGAGAATGAAGAGGTCCCTGTGCATCCTGGTAAGCAGGCAAGTTAGCCCAGAGGGTGCCCAAACAGTGGGTCAGGGTGCACACTACGCCCCAGAAGCGTGTCTGAGAAGCACAGAGAGCTGGGGAAGCGCCTGGACATACACATCGGCACCCCAACCCCCTTCCTTCCTTTGCCAGGTGTGACCACAGATCCTCTGGGGCAAAAACAATGAACAGCCGGAGCCTGGAGCGTGGCTCCTTTCCACGGGCCATGGGTTCTGCTGGCAGCACCATTCCCTGCAGCCTGGTCCAACCACTCTACTTTCCTGTCCAGTTTTCACTTGCTTCCTTAAAACTGCCTGAAGTTTTGTCCTTGCTCTGTTAAGACAACCCAAGGGCCTGGGGAAAATCTCCAGGCCCCCAGGGATGGAGACGAGGTACCCAGGGAGGGATGCTCAGCAAGGCAGGGAGCAAGGAGACAGGAGGAAAGGCTGAGGCATGTACCCAGAGACAGACACTTCTAAAGCAGGCACAGCTGTCCTCCACCGGGGCTGAGCCACAGGCCCCCTTGCAGAGCAGGTCCCTGTGCCTGATGTGCCCCCACAAGACTCCTCTTGTTCCACTGCAGGGTGAGGCTCTTCCTCCCTCCTCAGCGTCCCTCAGGAGCGCCAGTCATGCCAAAGCCCGCGGTCGTCATAGACAATGGCAGCAGCTTCACCCGGGCAGGCTTTGCAGGCCAGAAGAAGCCCAAGTTCGTGCTAAGGACCGCGTGGCTGCATCCCTGCAGCGCAGGCACAACATGGGAGACCCAGCGGCATCCCACTGCTGCTGAAAGCACGGCAGGCTGCACCGTAGCGCCCAGAACTTACCCACTCAAGCACGGCATCATTGAGGACTGGGACAGCATGGAAAACCTGTGGAGTCACCTCTTCTTCTGTGGCCTGAAAGCTCTCCCAGAGGAACAGCCGGTGCTCATGGCCAACTCCCCATCTTGCCCCTCCACCAACAGGGAGAAGGTAGCAGAGGTGCTTTTCGAGAGCTTCGGGGTGCCAGCCCTGCACATGGCCAACACCGGCTTCCTCTCCCTCTGCGCCTACGGCAGAGTCACCGGTCTGGCTGTGGAAGCTGGGGCAGGAGTGTCCCATGTCACCCCCGTCTGCCAGGGCCAGACCTGGAGGGAGGCCACTTACCGCCTTGAGGTGGCCGGTGGCTTCCTCTCCAGCTACCTGCACAGCCTGCTGATGGAGAGCCCCAACGACCCCTCAGCGCTGCAGGCCTTGAAGAAGCCAACAGTGATCCAGCTGAAGAAGCAATGCTGCTATGTCTCCATGGACTACAAAGGAGACCTCCGTGACCAAGGTTACCATCATCCAGCCAGATTTCAGGTCCCCGACGGGCACTGGATAACCCTGGACAAGGAACGGTTCTGCTGCCCAGAGCCGCTCTTCCAACCGAAGCTACTCCACCAAAGCTCCCCAGGGCTCCCCGACTTGGTGTGGCAGAGCCTCCAGAAGGTACCTGACCACGCCAGGAGGGACACGGTGGGTAACATCGTGCTCTCAGGGGGCTCCTCGATGTTTCCTGGCTTTCCCGAGAGGATGTGCTTAGAGTTGAACACCCTGTTCCGCAGCACGGACTGCCAGATTCAGGTCCTGGCAAGCCCAGAGAGGGGCACAGCAGCCTGGGTGGGGGGCTCGATGGCAGCATCGCTCTCGTCCTTCCAGCAGGCGTGGACAACAAAGGGCGAGTACCAGGAGCACGGTGCCCACTACGTGCACAGGGTATCCCAGTAGGGAGACGATGGCCATGCGCTCGAAGCGTCCCACTGGCAGGCACTGCCTTGCTCCGGGCAGAGCTGCAGCGGCGGTGGTGACCGAGGGCCAGCTCCTGCGCTGCTGCAGGAGTGCCAAGTCGATTCAAATGCTCCAAAAGAAGTAAACTGCTTTTCAGTTACACTCCCAGTTATTTCTGTGCCTATCCACCATCACTCCAGTAAGCACGTGTCCGGTCAGGCTGGCAACACCACCGCGGCTCGTGCTGCGGCTTGAGGCCGTGCCGACTGGGTACAGCCCGTCGACAGCCGAGCCCCGGCGCTGCCGGCTGGAGGCCGCGCACACCCAGAGCACCACAGCACAGCTGTCCTTTGGGACACACCGCCCGCAGCCGCCGGCACAGGGAAGGGGCTGCTCCAGCAGGCAGGAAAGCTCCTCCAGCAGTCAGGGCAGCAGGACCTGCAGGTCTGCGGGGAGCCACAGGGGTGGGAGGAACGAGCTGAGGGGGAGAAGGTCCACACGGCACCTGCACCGCAGCAGCTTTACGACGGGAGGCGATTTCTCATCTTGGCACTGAAGCGGCTCAGCACGGAGTACAGAGGATGAGCTGGTGAAAACCAAGGAGCTCAATTCCCTCTCTAATTTTGTTATAAAGCTCATTTGGTGCTTCAGGGAGCTGATTCAGTTCACTGAGCAGGCACAAAAGCACTCACCTGGCTTTGCTGCTGCTTTAGTGAACCGACTCAGCTTAGTGGATGATTAGAAAAGGACCAGAGCTCGCACGGGGGAAGCAGCTGGGAAGCACTACCCAGCTGTCACAGCAGCCTCCTCTCCCCAAGGCCAGCCCCGTGCCCGCTTCCTCAAGGGACACAGAAACCACACGACATCACTGTGAGCATGACCAGAGACAGGACTGGCAGGGGGAGGTCAAGGAAGGAGTCTCCACATGACATAGGAGGGCTGGTTCCTTCACAGAGGCATCAACCAGGAGATGTCAACCCCTTTTCTTGACAAGACGAGGAGACAGACTGGAGCAGAGTCACCTCTGCCTTCCCCATGGTGTCCTTATGTGACCCCCAGGGTGCAGCCCAGACCAGGAGCCAGGCTGCCTTCACCCTCCTCGAGTACCACAAACTCCCTCTTTCAGGTCCAAAATAGAGTCCAGCACTGTTACCCCATTACTCAGGTCAAATATTTCCAATTCCTACTGTATTTCTCTCCAACACACAGGAGAACTGAGGATCTCGGATTCCAGCAGCTCTGCACAAGAGCACACGGATGTAACCCTTGCAACACTGGCATCAAAAACCTGTTGAGAAGTGGGGGCAGCAGGGAGGGTCTCGAGCCTCACATGGTCTTCTGGTTCCTCTGCGCCACAGCCAAGCCACCAGCCCAGTGCCGGAACTGTGTCCGCCTGGGGCTGCTGGCACAGCTGCAGCTGGCCAGGAGGGGAAGGCAAGCGCAGAGGACGCTCATCCGCCGAGCACTGCCCTGGGCTGGTGCTGGAGCAGGCGAAGGATGGCCACAGCCACTCCCCACAGCCCGCCAGCGGGGCGAGCAGAGCCCTCCGCCCAGCGGCCCTGCTGCCGGGGGGTTTCCAGCCGTGCTGGAAAATGAATCTCATTTTTCTGCCAGGAGGAGGATGGCAGCGAAGCCGACCAGATGTGACCATGGGAAGCTGAACTCCTGCTCTGCATCTCCAGGCTTTTCCCAGCCAAGCATCCCACCTGCTCCCACAAGCCTTCCTTCCCCACAGCCCCACAAGATGGAGAGCACGGGGCTGGGGACGCCAGGCAGTGACCCTGCGGCTCCCCCCGCCCACTCCTTCACCTCCTCACTCCCAAGGGGTGCAGGCACCGAAATCCCCACCAGCACCACTCCTCTGTGCGTGCTCAGTTCCCGCCAGCCCAGACACGCACCCCCTGCTCACAGGGAGCAACCAACACTCAAACCTCCCCAGGACAAGCCTGAGAAAGAAAGGTGACGACTACAAATTCCCCCCCGGGGTGCAGCGGAAAGGCATCCACGGCACGGCCAGGCGCAGTCTATTTCATTTTGGGAGCTGATCCACATCCAAAGGCTGTCACCCCTCCTTCCACACAGAGGGCACGTCCCACAGCAAGCAGCCTCCGCAGCCGTGAGGACCCACTTAACAAGGTGCACCCCCACCTCCGATGCCTCCTCTCCAAGCCCCGCTGGGGCCAGCTGGGGCCCCCACAGCCTTGGCAGATGGACGCTTCCCCTTGCACAGGGGCCAGATGCTTCTCCCCAACCTCCTCGCTCCCCTTCAAAGGGCCAGGTGCTGGGAGAAGCCCCGGTGTCAAACCAGCCTCCCAATACTCCCCATCCTCTCAACTTTCATCCTGAGGACGGCCTAAATCCTGATGTCCTCTGCGGATGACATCGGGGGATGCAGTTTTACGGCCGCAGCAGGCAGCTGCTCCCACCAACTCCGTGTCACGGCTGCGGGGGGCGCATTCAGTCTGCCCAGAGTCCCGCAGCTCACCCCAGCACCGTCCTTACCCCCCAAACACGCAGGCACAGGCACCAGCCTGGGGTGCCACCTGCCAAAACCCAACTACCAGCCCAGGAACATGCCGTGCTTGGAAGGGCCTCAGCTCTGAAGCTCGCCATGCAGAGGGCTCCCCATCCTCCCGGTCCCAGCACACCCCAGCCCACCCTGCAAGGGCAAAGCAGGATCCCACGCGGACACGTGAGTATTTCGGGTGAGCGCTGCACACGATGAGCCAGCTGCCTCCTGTCTCTCGCCTCGTCAAACACAGCAGGCTCAGGGGAATGTGCCAGAGAGAAGGATGGAAATAACCATCTCTCCTGAGAACCCCAAATGCTGTTTCACCCTTCTGCATTGACTTGGAAAATGTCACACGCCAGGGGAGGGAATCCATTGAAAAACGCACCTTCCCTTCAGTTCAGCTGCCCGGCCCACTTTGGGGCAAACAAGCAAAACCCTCTTGTCAGGTGTTGCACCACGCAGTTCAAACCCCTCGGTAACTAGAAGCTCAACAAAAACATGCTCTGTCTCACCGAGCACAGCATTTTCTGCTCATAGCAACGACTCATGGAAAGGAGTCACGGAAGAAATAACTCAGCAAGCACAAGACAAGGCTTTTGGGTCGTGGATTGCTATTTCAGCTCTGTTGACCCAGATGAAAACCCCAAAGTCGCCAAGAGCTGCTATAATTCTGCTTTTGAGAGGTTTTATTAGTTTCTTATGATGATAGTTAATCTTGGGACAGAGTGGAATAAGTGATCATGTAATTCCTGCCAAAGGAGAAATAAAAGCACCTGACTTGGAAAGGTATTTATGGGCTAGTTTGCGGTGTCTGCAAACCGGAGAATAGAAAGATTTTAGCATACAGGTCCCCTGCGAGAAATATCAGACTGTTTTCCAAGGTATTTCCACATCTTACTCTGATGCTATTACACCGCAAATGCAAAGTCTGGACACAAGATAAGCTTTCATCAGTATACTGCACCATAGCTATCAAGTTGTATTTTACAAATGGATGCGGGAATAACAGAATTTGGAGAAAAACCCTCTTTTCTTGAAGAAACACCTTTTCTTTACAATGCTTCTCTCAACCCAGTGAGGAAGGATGGAAGCACACGAAGACCTAATGATTTGGTTTCTTCCTGCCAACCTGTGGATCCATGATAAAGACCACGAGCAGGTTTGCTGCCCACACACACACTATTTCCTACAGTGACTGCAGGCACTTACACAGCGAGAAGGACGGAGGCAGCCGGCGCTCCCCATGCTCCATCGCAGTGTTTATCCTGCCGTCAACCTGCACGGCAGGCAGAGCTCGAGGAGTCTGCCAGCGAGGAGACGGCCGCTGAGACGTGCCACGGATCCACGCCGGGTACCCTGGCCCACCGCGCCCACGAAGGCATGTGTGGAGGTGGGAACCCTTGAGACCAAAAAGGCTTTCGGTGGCACTACCTCAAACCACGGCTCCCAAACACAGAGCTGTGGCAAAGTCCCTCCAAGCTTTGGTTTCCTTATTTCCCTCTCTCCTCGCTGTAGACCAGGACGATGAGCTGAGCAAGGCGGCCCCAGCTCCCAGGCTCTGCTGTTGCTGCGCTGTCGAACAGCCCAGGCTCTCCGCCTGTCTTCCTGCTGGTGAAGTGGGCTCGTACTGACACGGGCCTGTGCCCAGCTGTGGGTGAGTACCTGGAGGGTGCAGGGGTGAGCAATCCCGCGGCAGCAGAAGTAAGGAACTACCAGAGGTGGACCATGCCCTAACCAAGCGATGCTGTGGTTCGACTGGTGAGACCCAGCTCAAGTCAGAGATCGCTGTCTCCTAGCTAGCCTGGGAGTCACCACCTCCCCGGGAGTCATGTGAAACTTTCTTAAATACAGCCTGGGAAAAACAGGCAGGGAAAACAGATCCTTCAACATCTGTTGACTCCACAGCCCTGCTCGGGAAGCAGAGGTTTACGGTGAGGGCCGTTGAAGCAGGCAGGTCTCCTCCCATCTGCTCAGCACACAGCATGGCTGCACTTCCAGCAAAAGCAGCTCCCTGGGATGAATTTTCATCCGGCTCTTCCAGGAGGCTGGTCTCTCTGCCAAACTGGGGCTCTCAGTTCTCAGCCATGGTGGCATTGGAGGTGTTTGAATTGATGGAAATGAGGGATGGACGTGTAATATGGGAAATCTCTGTTCTCTGCCCCCTCCCCTGGCTGAGAGCTGTGAGCTTTGGCTAAAATCCAACCTAATAAACCCACTAATCCCGTAATAACCCCAGATCGAGTCCCATTCTGGAAATATAAACGTGGGAATATATTCAGGGCACAACAGGTAAGAATGCAGCATTTATCACCTCTGCCAGCCTCTAGCAGCGGCAGATTTCCTACACCTCTGCAAGAGCCCTGACCACAGGGTTGGAGCATTGCCCTCTCCTCCCTTCTCCCCAGCTCAGAGCCCCATGGACCAGGGGAGCGCAGGGAAATGTTTCCCAGGAGGGTCAGTATCTGCAGCAGGGCACCCAGGAGCTCAGGGCTGGGATCAGAGCACCCGATCAGCACCGACGTCACCCGGTGAGAGCAGAGCTGTGAACATCGGGCTGCCCTGGCCCCCTGGCTCCGGGCAGATCCAAACAGGAGTGGAAAAGAGTCTAGAAAAATCTGTTTCAACAGGGAAAAGGTGCTTCTCTTTCCCAGGGAACACCTGTGGCATCAGAAACAACGAAGTGAATGAACGCATCGTGCCAATACCGTGACACACAGTAACTGCGCTGCCCCTTCCAACCCCTAACAGCCTGTGGTTCTGTGTGTCCTTTGGAGAAATACATGAATATACAAATTAATTACCAAAACAAAAAACCAACCAGAAAAGAACTGAAATAAAGCATAGCGCTCTGAAGAGGCTTCATTCTCTCCCTCTGCACTTGCATTTGATAACTGTGAAGGGGGCCAGACAGCTGAACCAAAGAGAAAATGCAGTTTCAAGTGATTCCTTCTCCTGGCATGAAATTTCCCAACGTACCGGGAGGCGCGGTCAAGGCTGGATCTGGCCGGAGGAAGACTCAAAGAGAGGGCAAGAGCGTGACTGACACTACAGGGGCACAAACACCACTTTGATGACTGCAGAGTGACAGCAGGACCGGTCCCCCTTCGCTTCTCCGTCCCATCAACAGGTCAGTGGACAGCGCACACCTGGATGATGCCCTTCACCTGCTTCCCACCAAGCACCAAACCACCACATTTAAGGGAAGAAAGGGCCGGCCCTTGCCACGGCTGTAAACAGCATCAGCCCCAAGCACACGGCTAAACCACTGAACGCATTTCAGACGTAAAGGGGACTCC
Organism: Leptosomus discolor; assembly: GCF_034619465.1. Taxonomy (NCBI): domain Eukaryota; kingdom Metazoa; phylum Chordata; class Aves; order Leptosomiformes; family Leptosomidae; genus Leptosomus; species Leptosomus discolor. The sequence continues at coordinate 3,826,930 of NC_141407.1, read as the reverse complement.
TGGTCCCCAAGGAGGGTCCCTTCCAGTAGTGGCCACTGCTTTTTCCACAGCTGTATTTAGCCCACAAGGCTGCGCACAGCAGACCTCTGCTCTCTAACGCAGAGGCCGGGGAGCTCACAAAGCAGGAGGCTGCTTGCCCTAATTAGCAGCCTCCAATTCGCCTCCCATCAGCACAAGCTGCAGGGAGAGGCAGAGCATTCACCGCAGGGATGAACTCGGCACAAGGCTGGGAGTCAATGAATTTCACCAATTCCTACCTTCTCCCAAGCGCCTCGCTGCTCCCCACAGCGGCCCTCCTGCCGCAGGGACCTGCCCCCTCTCCAGCAGCACATTTTTGCTCCTGTGAGCACAGGCTGTGCTGAGCACAAGCTGTTGGGGTCAGGCCAGAGCGGGCTCAACCCTGAAGCCCCCATTTCGTGCCACACAGCATTGTAGAAAAGACCTCGCTTTGGCTCAGAGACACAACACAGAGATTACCAGCGATGCCCCCAGAAACAGTGTCCCCAGGCAGGACCCTGCAAGTGGTCTGCAAGGAGTTGGTGAAACGACCGTGGCCGGAGCCCTACGAGGAAGAGAATGTCTCCAGAGCACAAAAGCACTGTCTCTACCCTTCTTCACCTCCTCCTCCTCCAGCACAGCTCCCCCTCCTCCAGGCGTGCTGCAGGCTGTGCTGCTGCAGCACTCATCGCACATGGAGACAACCCAAGCGTGTACAGGCAGCCCCGCTGATCTGGGAGGCACCACATCTGCTGCCTCAGACAAGGTTAACGCTAAGCAAGCAGCCAAGATCACCACGGCTCCTGTTAGGCACCCGTCTGCCCCACCACCCTCCCGCAGTCCCATCCTTACCAGCTTGGTTTTGTCCATGGCTGCCAGGACCGCAGAGTTGAGGGCTTCCAGGGCAGAAAGCACGTTCCTGTATTCTCCCAGATACGCTGAGAAATAATCTGAAGCAGGAGAAGACCATCGTGAGCTTTCTGGGCACCTCCACCTCCACCTGCCCTACACCTCTTGCTTCCTGCACGCAGCCCAGCACTGCAGGGTGGCATCTGTGTCCCTCTCCAGAGCAACACTCCCACCTGGACTGAAATGAAGAGTCCTTTCCTATCCCCTGGGACAAAACATCCCATCCCCTTGGGAAAAGCATGGATGCTCTCTGTGCTGCGACTGTCAATGCCAGTTGACTGCCCAATCCTGCCCAGGTCAGATGTGCACAAAGCCCCACCACAGACCCTTAAGAGAGCAAACCCTCCAAGGCAGGAATATCACCCTACTTACCACACAACTTCTCTGTGTCCACGTTACTGCAAGAAACAGAAAAACAAGCTCTTGTGAGATAGTGGGGCTGGTTCAGGAGAAACAGTTGTGGTGAGCAGGGTCTTGAGGGCTTGTCTGGGGCCCTCAGTGGATTCACTGCTCCTCCCACGTATTTTCAAAAGCTGTGTTAGAAAAATAAAAAGCTGCACAAGTTTAGAGCCAGCAGCTCAGAAGCTGTGCCCAGCACTTACAGCACCCAGGCAGGGCTGCAGAGCATCACCTCTGCTTCAGGTGCTGAAGGAGCAAGCAAGGCTGCTCCACCACCATCTCCCAGAGCTGGAGTGTACTGGGAAAGCATCTGTGAGAGCAGGATGGGGCCAGGATGCAGGTCAGGGGAGCCAAGCAGTGCCCCACATCCCTGGGCTGCCCAGCTGGGTCGGCAGCCCCATTTTTGAGCCCTGGAGCAAAGCTTTCAGCCAGGGCTCCCTCCTCATACGTCACTTGACCTCAGCCCAGGTTCTCCCTTGTGGCTGCCCCATGGCACCAGGCTCCCTCCTCTCCCATCTGCCCCACAGATGCCCCCAGCTGCTCCTCCCCTGCCTCCGGAGCCCAGGTGATGTGGGGCTGCCTTCAGGCTCCCAGGGCAGAGGGCTAGATGGCTTCATGGCCCACAAGAGCGGTTGTTCCTGCCATGAAGACCATTAAAGCAGGGACTTCGGTCCAAAAACCTGGAGGTGGGAGCCGGCCCCCTGCCCCTTTTCAGTAACTGAGAGTACAGCACTGGAGAACCAATGCTGTCATCCCTGCAGGGCTTGGACAGGTCCCTCCTGTTGCTAATAAAGGTGCTGCCAGGGTGGAGCAGGAGGAAGAAACATCCAGAAACAGCCACATGTTTTTGGGATGGGATGTCAAGCAGAACCATGGGTTCGCATGAAGCTGTTGGACCCACTCAGGTGGCCAAAGCCACGGAGGCAGAGCTGCTTGCGGTGCCTGGCATCACCTGCAGAGCCTGCAGGGAAACGCCCTAGGATATACTTTATTCAAATCAGCCTCCGCTCAAGAAATTCTGCTGTCTCAAAATCCCCTAAATGATTACAACCATTTTTAATCCTGATTGGGAATGTGCAAGAGAGCACAAAAGAGAGTTTAAGTGCTGTCACACCCAGAGGAACCAGTGATACCTGGGGTTTGCTGGGCTCCAAGCACAAGGACAGCTGCTGTGATACTGGCCAGAGGAAGTCAAATCACGGCCACGGTCACCCTGTCTCCCCTCTGACATTGCTCACATGGCAAAGGGGCAAAAATGCCCCGAGGTAAACTGAGGGAGAATGTGCAAAGTGTCCACAATGCCATGCTGGGAACAGGTATAATAATTTAAGCAAAATCTTCCTACAGGTTTTCCCCCCAAAATCAAACACTGGTTTCTGTGTCTCTCTTTCTGCTGGGCTTCCACTTAGTGTACTTTAACAACAGGCAGTGCTTTAAATCGTGAAAATATGTTGGTGTGAGGTCTCATCACAGACCTGCAGCAGTGGGACTGCAGACCCCTTTGTTTCGGGAACCGCATCAGGCACCTTCTCAGGCAACGGAGACGGGCAGTTTCAGGATGTGATTTGGCTCATCTATTTTAAACACCCTCCGCAGGAGCTGATTAAGGCAGGGCTCTGGCACATTGTCCTGGCACTGAAGACAGTTTTTAAAGTGGATAAAAAAATCCAGTGTTTCCCATGAGACACAATACAGATAACCAGCAAAACCACAGCCCCTTCTTCTGCTGACTCTGCTCCATCAAACTTTGCTGATCCCACCTCTGAGTAGCTCCACGCATCTGACCACAGCTCTGCTAAATAGAGCAACCGGGGTTTGAATTTAAATGGGAAAAATGCCTTGCTCCTTCATTTTTCCACTTATTTCTGAAAGCTGCCTGGAGACTGCAGAGCCACCGCTGCTGCCCAGCCACAAGAGACCTGGCACCACAGCATCCGTGGCACTGCTTGTTAGACCTGTGTCCCAGGGTCACAACTGCAGCCACTGGGGCCCATCCAAGAGATGGGCAAAAATCACAAGAGGGGGGATATGGACATGAGGTAACAACATACACAGTGAGACACCTAATGCACAATGGCCACTTCTTCCCACGTTCTGCAGCCTGCAGCGGCCCCCAGGGCACAGTTATGGGCAGGACAGAGCACAGCAAGCAAACCATAGGACCAATGGTGCCGTTTTCACGCTACCAGAAGCTACTTCATACCAGAAGGCAGGAGGAGCGCCTGTTAAGAACCTGCACATCAAATCCCAACCCATTTTGCAAGGCTGCAATGGGGCAGCAGGCTTTGCTCCACTCCTCTCTCTGCCATCCCCTCTCCCACTCCAAGAGAAGAGCCATCCTCTGCCTCCAAAGCACTCATCCTGACACTCTCCACATTTCTACATAGCTGTATTTTGACTGTGCTCAACCCACTGATTAACTGTAATTAGGCTTGAACTGATGATGAAGGATCTTGTCATCATTATGCTGTTGGGATTTTGTCAGAATGTGCCTGGAATTTATGCAAGAAAACAGCAATCAGCTTCAGCAAAGCAGATGGAATTTTTTTTATTTTTATCATTTATCATGTTGGAAACCTCTGCTGCCATCACAGGTCTGGTTTCCAAACCTTTCCAGTGTGACCCAGAGTGTTTCCGTCACTCTCCATCATTCAGAGACTGGCAGATGCTGTGGCTCTGAGTCTCTGACTAAAGAGAGGGGAGGAAAGTTCACACAAGTCCCTTCTTCCACAGAACCAGAGGCTTGAGGTTATTTCCACTGAGAGTTTTTAAAAACCACCAGGTCAGTGCTCCCACCCCTTTCACTTGTGGCTCCAGGTCAGACACAGGCTCTAGGCAGTCTGTACCCAATTCCTGCCACCACCACCTGACCACTCTCAGGCAAAGGAGGATTTGCCAGACCTTATTTATCTAAATTATCCCGACACATGCAGGACAGAAAGACCCGCAAGGTCCACACAACACTTCCCTGGGCAGGTTTCACAGTGCCCTGCAAAGAGCAGGAGGCAGGCAACCTGTGCAAGGTGACAACGCTCCGTCCAAAGCCCTTTGTAACTGACTCTCCATTAAGTCGTCCCCGTGAGACCCCGGGATGGGCGGCCACCCCCCCTGGCCGGGCTGCAGGCGGACGCGGGGCTGCTCAGAGAACAAACCGCACGGCGCGTCTCCCTCGATGCTTCTGCAGCAACGGAGCTTTTCCATCCCTTCAAAAACATTTGCCTCTTCTCACCCAGGCATTTCAGTGGATGAAGATGCACTCTTCCAGGAAGACATATCTTTCTGTTCTGCGCCAGTGCCAGAGCTGGTGTGGAGCTTCCTGACAAGCTGAACAAAACAGTGGACCTAGCTCCTGTACCAAATTGCAATAAAGAACTGAATCTGGTTTCAACATAGTTTTTTAAATGCCAAAGAACTAGAGCAAGGAGATATTTAAACGCCAAAGTGGAACAATTTTCAGAAATGCAGAACAAAAAAGGCCTTATGGGGAAACATAAAATCTGAAGCGAACACAACAGAGGTGCCTGGCACACAGGCCACAGCATCCCACCTGAGTACCGGCTGGATGGGAGGTGAAGATCGGATGGGAAGGACAGGGAGAAGAGGAGAGTGTGCTGCCATGGGCTCTCTGGAAGGAGAACAAGTAACATATGAGACCTCTGAAATACTCATCTTCCCAGATGTCAGCTTTGGGAGCCAGGGCAGCAGCTGCAGGTCTGCAGTGATGGGTGAGGGTCAGGACATGTCTGGGCAGTGCTCCATTACCCGGGTGTGGAGAGTGCCTGGGTGTAAATGTCTCTGTTAGTGTCTCTCCTTGGGTCAGGCTGGCACTGACAAAGAAACACAACTTTCAGCCTAGACCTGATGAACACAGCACCCTTGTGGTCAAATCCACCCCCCCGGACTAAGGGTGAAACTTTCCCATCATCAGAAAAGCCACACGACACAGAAGCAGCGCACCAGGTATGTCTGTAGAGCTTGTAGTTGCTTTCCAGCTTTGTAATACTTTGAGTATCACCTCGGGTAAGAGCTCTTGAATCTGGCAGCAAATATTTTTGAGAGCTGGCTGAAGTGAAGCCCCTGCAGTGCAAGGCAAGCAGGCAGCCCAGAGGAGAGAGGCTGTCCAACCCCTGCATTGAGGGGACAGCAGGGCACCAGCACAGCCCTTTAAAAGACACCAGAGGTTGTACAAAGGAGCAAGTCCCCCTGCACACCCCAAAACCGAACACTAGAAAGTCCAGCTCGACACACAGAGCCACAGAGATCTCTACAAGGCCCAGCATGCGGAACACTGCTTGATTTCCATTACCTGCCACTGTGCAGTGGGCAAGCAGTCCCTGGGGACAGGCCTGTCTCTCCAAGTCCCTCACCCCAGCAGGTACACGGCACTGGGTCAGGATCAGAGCACTCTGGCAGACCCGGTGCTGCCCCATGTTGTTTGCACAGGGCAGGATGCCTCTTACCAGACAATAAGTTGAGCACCAGGCTCCACTCCGGGAGGTCCTACCTCCTCCTCATCTACGAGCTGGGGATGAACCTGAAGAAATCAGGTACAGCTCCCTGCTGCCACCTCCCACTTCCCATCCTGTTCCCACCTGCTCACACTGAAGCTGTCCCATGCACTGACCCTGCACACGCGTGCATGGCCATGTCCTAACAGGGACAGAAACAAAACGACACCTGCAAGGGCCTCAGGGCTGACTTTCCCTTCTGCTCTTGCAGAAACAAGGGCATCCTCACAGGGCTGGAGGGACGGCGTCTTCTACGCTCGCTCGAAGTCACTGAACGCAGGCATTTGGAGACCAGCTCTGTCCACAGGGACCCTTCTGCTCTTCATGGCAGAAAGAGATCAAAGACCCCATGGTCATGCCCTGCTAATAGATGTCACCAGCTCAACGCTGCAACAGCCACGTTGTCATAGCTACCGCACCGTCATTACGGGTAACGAGCTGGAAAGCACGGCTGCAGCCAGGGCCGCGCACGGCTCCCAGAGACAGCCTGCCTGCACACGGGGCCTGTCAGTCAGTCCTGTTTATCTGCTCTGGACAGACGGACAAAGCCCGACGTGAAAGTGATGGTAAACAGGAAATCTTCACCATTCAGTTAAGGCCACAGTCAAAACTCTTTGTTTTACTGCAGTATTGTACGGGGGCATGACTCCAAGGTCACCCCAAAATGAAGCAAGAGGAAAGGAGCACTGGCAGAGGAAAGGGAACGGCTCACTGCTAACTCCCTGGGATCACAGCCCCGAGACTATTTTCAGGAGACCCCTCCTGCTGCCCACGTCCAACAGTCCCAACTAGCAGGACAGGCAGCAACAGGCAGCCAGGTTTGAAAGAAAGCAGCACCAGCGGCTGCACACTTCAGCCCACACCTCTGCCCCATCACTGAAGTGGAAGCATCAACTAAACCCACCACCACGGCACTCAGCGGGAGACAACCAGCCCCACTCCCCCAGCCCTGCGTGGATGATGTGGGGACTGGCAGCCAGAGCCTGCTGGGTACCCCCTGTCAGTGGCTCAGTGGCTGCTGGCATCTCAGCACAGAACAGGCGCTCCGCGCTGCTGCCCTGGCTCCCTGCAAAGCCCTGGGACCAGCATGGGCAGCTGAGGCTGCTCCCAGTTACCTCTCCCTGGCGGGGACCTGCTCAGACACCACCCTGCCCACCATCAGAGAGGTGCAGGAGATCCTTCCTGGGGTACCAGGGAAGCGGCACCGGCCAGAGCTGAGCCTGCTGCCCCAGACCAGGGGGAAGCTGCAGCCACCTTCTCACCCAGCAGCACCCCTCCGTTTGAACAGGCAGGCCCCAGACGTGCAATTTATCAACATCCAGTTCCTCCCAGTGCCAAAACACGCTCGTTCACAGCAGCCAGTAGGGCAGAGAGACCCCAGCAAGGCCACGCTGACATCCAAAAGACTGGGATGAGAAACCCAGCCGAGCCCAACAGTCTCCTCTAGATAGCACCAGTCAAAAGGAGACCAGGGCTAAGTGCAATTACTTCTCCTGTTCTTTGGGGGTTTCTTTTTTTAAAAGTAGCTGGCCTAAATTCACAGTTACACTCATAAGGCCCATTTCTGGTGGAAGGCAGCTCTTATGTAAGTGAAAAGCGGTTCCCTGTGTCAGCAGTGGCAAAGCCTGCGACTTTGCACAGTCTGTGCATCATCCTCACACCACCACACGCTCCTCGTGCAGACACACAACCTGCTCTATAGAGCTGTATATTTCTGGAATACATTTTTCAAACTAATGCAATTTAATTTTAAATGGATGCTTGCTTTTACGGAACTACAGTAAATCCGGTAACAACTGTTCCCAAAATGTCTGGCTTCTCTCACCACCAGTGCCCAGAGCTGGTGTCCAATGGGTTTTAACATCTGTGTGTTACAAGAGGTAGGTTTATCTCACCCTGACTATTTATCACACCCGCCTCCAAATGTCCTCCATCTACAGTCAAGCAGTTTTATATTCTCCTTCGTCTCCTCTCCTCTGTGCCACCACGGTACTTACTCTGAATGACGCCTGTCAATGCCACTGAACAACTCCCACAGCTCCTCCGAGCTGAGGATCCCATCAGCGAAATAGTTCTTGAACTCCTCAAATGACAGCTTCCCATCATCTGCATTTAAATAAAAGGGAAGAATAATTATAGATCTGCAGAAAGAAGCACACAGGCCCCGCGATCCTCCCAGCAGCGTGGGACGGTTGGGCGTGTTGTGCATAATAACAAGAGCAGATATCTCATTGGAAGCATGTCCCACCAGACCCCATCAAAAACCCAGGAGCACTGGCAAGCAGGGCCACTGCTGCTGGAATTTCAGGTGGGAATTTCATCCCCTTCCAACCAAAAGACCCCGCTGCAACATTTTCAGAAACGCCATGCAGACACTCTGTACTTCGATGACTGTCCAAGCTGATTGTGCAAGTACAGAGTCGGTTACAAACAGCACAGTGAGAAGGTTTTTATGGAAAGAAAATCTCTGCATTGACTCAAGAGCTTTTTCCTTCCTCTCTGTGGAAGACTTCAGCTCCTGGGCTGCATTTTGATCTGCAACAAAAGCAGCTCCTGGAGCCTGCAAGCTACTGTGAAGGAGAATAGACCAAGAGGGGGTGGGAAAGCTCACAGAAACGACTTTTGATTTTGGACTTCTTGGTTTATAGGTGCCAGATTAAAAACCAGGTAGCAGAGCCTTACTCTCAAATGCCAGGGGCTCCAGCGGGCATCGAGGAACAGAGGCACCTGTAAAGCCCCAGACTGAGCGCAGAGCCTGAATCAATCCTGCAAGGGATGGAGCAGAAGCCTGACGGCCCCTGGGCTGCGTGCTGCACAGCTTGTTTTGCCTCCCCTTCTCGCTGCTAGCAGCTCAGAGGAGAGATTGTGTGCAGGCAGGCAAGAGAGGGGCTTGGAAGGGACTCTGTCCTGCGTGGCACGTGGATGGTGACTTGGGGGAGCCCACTGCCCCAGCCCCTGGTCAGGCCCTTTGCTCCAGGGCCCGTTCCTCCAGGCAAAGCAGAAAAGCATTTTCCTCGCAGCCAGGGAGCTGCTTGCCCTCGTCCGCCTTCACTCTTTCAGCCAAACCTCCCAGCGGGGACAGGCAGCGGCAGGAACAAAGCACTCACCGTTCTTGTCGGCTCGCCGGAAAATCTGCAAGAGAAAATACGACAGGGTTTAGCGAGGCAGGAGGGAGAGCAGCACGGCTGAACGGCGAGCCAGGCAGCCCCCGGCGCTGCCACTGGGGGAAGAAAGCCTCCTGGGGCCCGGGGAGCAGCCCCCCACTGCCAGGGCTGCGCAGGCCAGCGCTGCACAGGCTGCTCTGGGGAAATTCCCCTTTGCAAACCATTCAAACCCTTCCTCCTCTCCAACGTGCAAAGCTCTCGGCACAGCCACCGACCCCCAGCGAGCCCCGCACTCACACTGAGCATCTTTTAGAGAACACAGAGGGAGATGAAGCAGAAAGGGCTTCGCTACACTTGTGATGAAAAGTGTTTAATTTTTCAGACCCTTTAAATGAAAAAACATTAAGCATAAAACCACTCCATAACGGGAGCACTTTGTGCATCAGCGCTGACACTTCAACTGTCTGCACCGAGGAGCAGCTCTTGTCCTGCACTTTGTAATCACCCTTCACAACAATCCTTCCTCCACCACCTCGACACACACACACTGTAATTATTAATTAATGAATTAATTAATCTGTAACTCATTCTGCCACACAGCACAGCTGGAGAGCTGCTCTAATTCAGGGTCTCAACCCAGGTTCCCAACCACAAGGTGCGTGCCCGCAGCTCAGGAGAAAGCTGGGACTGGCTCCTCTTTCACCAATAATTTTTGGAAGGTCTGGGGCTGACTCCGGTGAGGAACAGCATCATTTCCGAAGCCTGGGAACATCTCGCCAGACTGAACAGTACAGAGGTTTCGGCCAGCACGTTCTAATGGAGCCAGCGACAGAAGGTTGTGTGTGCAGCAACTTTCTTCTTTTTAATCATCCTTTTTAACCATCCTGATTGACAGAAAAATCTGAAGGTCTGAAGAAAGATCAGGAATGAAAAAGGGCAGGAAAAGGGGAAAGCAGACTTTGTTATATTCTTTTCCACACACCTGCAAAGCAGAGACCGCTGATAAAAACGCCCCCGGACGAGCTCTGCTCCTTGCCGCAGGAAGACGCATCGCTGCCAGCTGCCCCCTCCGCCCCCAGCTGCCTTCTGCGCCGCTCACTGACAGCTTTGCTGCGCGTTTTGAGGGCACAAGCTCGTATCTACCCACTGAAATGTCCCTGAAAAATCACTCTGAGGTAAAGAAACAGCTGCCCAGAGAAACTTCCGCTGCTTACTCCCGAGGAAGCCACTGGCTTGCAACTGCGCAGAGGCTTTTCTGACGCTGGTCCCAGCAGGGAGCTCCCTGGTTCTTCCCCGTGACCAAAACCAGGAGCAGGGACACCTCCTCAGAGTATGCTCTTCCGAGCAAGGCAAGCTTCTCCTGCCCTGAGCTGCTGCAGGGAACAGAGGCTGCCCTGAGCAAACCAGTGTTAGGTAACGGTCCCTCTGGAACGCAGGAAAGGAGGGCAGGCGCTCCCTGAACTCACTGGATGCGCTCTGGAGCTTTACCACCACCAGCTGAGAAAGGAACCCGCAGCTCCCACACGCTGGGGATTTCTCTGGATTTTAAAGCAGAACTTTTCCAGGCTAAAGGGCTCGCTTGCGTAGCAGGGGTCTCACGGCTGCAGGGTTACACATGCTAGGGCTCCTTGGCTGCAGGGGCTGCTCGGCCTGCAGGCAGGGTGGCACCAGATACCCGCGCCACCCAGCCGCCTCCCTGCCTCGGCACACCACTTCCCATCAAGGCAAAAGCTTCATCCTGCAGAGCTCTTTCATTAGAGGGACGTGTGGCTCATGCACCGACATCTCTATGACTCCAAATGCCACTGAGGCCAGCCAGCTCATCCCAAAGACAGTCAAGCGTCACCCAGACACTTAGCATATGCAGATCCAAGCGAGGCCAAACATCTCCCACTCACAGGCTGGCCTTGCTCAGCAGGGGCTGTCTGCAGGCTACAAGGGAGAGCACGACTTCAGGGGGGATCCCATGGGGCTGAGAAGGTCTCTAACCCAGGGTGAGCCCATCCTGGATTCAACATGAATCTCAGCTCAGAGCTGACGCTTCTCCCTCGGACACGGGATGCTCTGCTCCAGCGGTGCGTTACAAAAGCACCGCCAGTGCGCACCTGGCAGCTGCCTGAAGCTCAAAACAAATCAATGTGGTGCAAGCAGCAGAGCTGCAAGAGCCCTGTGAGGCAAGGCCACGGCTGCTCCCCGTCCCCCAGGGATGGTGGGGCTCCTCGCTGTCTCCAGCGAGCCTGTCCTTGGCCCACCCCAGCTGCAGAGGGGTGCCTCGGTGAGCCCTGCACACACCAGAAAACACCAATGGCTCCTGCGTACGCAGCAGGATCCAACTCCAGCCAAGCAAAAATAGTGCAGAGCTGCTCCCGAGCATCTCGGGGTGACTCCCACCCCCGCCAGGTCACAGGCACAGGCACGGCAACGGAGGTAAATGCCGCTCCTGGTGCAAGAGCCCGGTGCAGACAGCAGCCCTGGGACAAAGCCAGGGAAAAGTGGTGCAAAGCCAAGCTGGGAATGGGATCAGGTCTGCGTCGGCTGCTGGAGAGGCCCTACAAGCAATCCCTCGCTTGCACTCAGAGGGGCTGGCAGTCTCAGAAACACAAGGACACTGCCTCAAGCCCGAGAGATGTCCCTTAGCCCCCAGCTCCTGGTCTTGGGTCCGAGCAGCCGCAGCCCCGCTCAGTGCCTGCAGCAGCGGACACACTGGGACCGATGGAAGCAGCAATGAACTGGCATTTATTTGGGGATAAACCCACACACACCCCGGGAAGGAGGGACAGGGCTTCTCCTTGCCTGCAGGGCTGGAAGCAACCGCAGCTGCTGGACACACAGGCAGGGACAGGCCGGCTGTTGGGGAGGGGACAGCCACCCTGGGGACACCGTGCTCACTGACCCACCGCAGGCTAACGCAGGCTGCGGCCAGGCGCCGGCGACAAGCAGCAGGCTGTCCGAGTCTTGTCTGAACCTCTTGTGCACCACGAGGGGAGTAAGCAAGCCCTGAGCACCAGCCTGGGGGACGAATCTCCCAGAGTCTTGAGATGTCTGCACAGAGAAACAACTGCGATGGCAGCACTGCAGCTCATACCACGCCTGCAGCGAAGCATCTCAGGCAAAGCCCTCCTCCTCCTCACCTCTCCTGAAGGCAGGCGATCTGCTGGCAGGGAGACAGCAGCTCTGCTCCCAGGGGAAGCTCCGGCTACCACCCAGGATCTGTCATGGGCAGCCTTCCCGCTGCCCAAGGGGCAGGCTGGGATCCTGCCCCACTGCAGCAGGGGGCAGTTCGCCCCGGCAAGTCTTGGGGGACAGCTAGAGACCAGCCAACTGCCCAGACCCAAAAGCGGAGATATTAAACTCACCCTGCCAAGCTCCGGAGCTGAGGCAGGAGCAAGAGGAGCCACGGGAAGAGGAAGGGAAGCCGCCAGAACCCGGAAAGCAGCTGCTAGCACTGTTAACGCTTCCCATTTTAATTGCCTTAATGACGCCCTGAGGGATAGACGTGGGACTCAGTGAGTGCCCCGAGGAGCTGAGCTGGAACACAGCTGTCACCACCAACCCCCCTCCAGCCCATCCTCCATCAGCCAAGTAATTAGTGCAGTTAATAACGCTGGCTGAAGAGCCTGGGGTCTGAAATCCCCCCAAGACAGGAGAGAGACCCTGATCCCCAGCTGGAAGCTGCGAGCACCACCCCAGCCGAGGCAGCCATGCTTTCCAGCTGCTCCCTCGTGATGCCAGGAGGTCCTCCCCAGGCAGAGGACCGGACCAGGCATGGCATTCACCTTCCCAAAGTGCTGCCTGAGATCTCCTGCTTCCCTCCTCTGGGATGAACTGGGGCACGGTGGGGTGGCACCACTCAGACCAGCACAGGACAGAGATGACAGCCAGCACTATCCTGGGCTGTCCAGGTGCTGGGGCATGACACCAACCCTCACCCTTAACCCTGTCTTGCTTTCTCCTCCCCAGTCCCTGCAGCAGGGCAGGGGCAGCACCTCTGCTCACACTGTCTCCTTGGCTCCACAGGGTGACTTTGACCTCAGTGGTGCCGGACACAGAGGAATGCAAGGGCTGGTGGCTCACCAGGGAAATTCAGGTGCTGCCCACCTGACCCAGGCACGCTGCAGCTCACAAAAGATGCCCAGGGGCAGCGGGGTTGAGCACCTCTGATGTGCTCCAACAGCGGAGGTGGGCTCTGACCCTGGCTGTGCCACTTGCCCTGGGAGATGGCCAGGCATGCAGCCACCTGCCCACCCTACTGGGTCCCCCAGGGGAAGAGATGCTGCCTCCCCCAGAGCCCTGACCCCAGGGTGCGCAGCTCCCTCTAGACAGGAGCACCCTCACCGTAGGGCTTGAGAGGATGCGGTGTGACGGGAGGCAATGTGCCAGGACCTGTCCTGTGAAAACGAAGACAGCCACCATCCACATCTTCAACTCCCCCAAGCCACCCACAGCCACTGGGATGCCCGGCTGACCTCCAACCTGCACAAAGAGCATCTTCCTCCACAACTCCTGGTGTGTTAGGAGTGGGCAGGGACGGGGGCTGCAGCGAGCAACAGACACGCTCTGCCTGTGGGATCCCACAGCTTTTAACAGCTACACGGTACCCTCTGCAGCTTTCCTGCCAGACACACACAGCTCCAAGAGTCACGACAGCCAGCTCTTGATAAAGGAGCGGGCTATTTCTAGCCACAGAGAGGCCCATAATTCAGAAAAACGACACAACAGTGACTATTATTTAAGACATCACGACCCACGCCTTGATTCACAGCTTCAGGCCTAGAGCAGCAGCAGGGCCCACTCGCTTGTCCCTTGCGTTTGGTCCCTCAGCCGGGGCAGGCGGGAAAGGGCCTCCCCCTGACGCGTACCCGTGCGGCCCCACCACGGCTCCCTGTGAGGGGGCACGGCAGCCCGCCCGGCCCGCGCTCGCCCCGGGGCTGCGACAGGGGCTCGCCCCGCGCTACTCACGTCGTGGAAGATGGGGAGCGGCTGGCGGCGGGCGGCGGGGCCGCGGTCGGCTGACAGCAGGCACACGGCCAGCAGCTCGGCGCACGCCATCATGGCCCCGCCGGGCGCGGGCGCTGCGGTGCCGTAGGGAGCGGTGCCGTAGGACACGCTGCGGTGCCGTAGGGCGCGATGTCCCGCGCTGCGGTGCCGTAGGGAGAGGTGCGGTGCCGTAGGGAGCGGTGCCGTAGGGCACGCTACGGTGCCGTAGGGCGCGATGTCCCGCGCTGCGGTGCCGTAGGGAGCGGTGCCGTAGGACACGCTGCGGTGCCGTAGGGCGCGATGTCCCGCGCTGCGGTGCCGTAGGGAGCGGTGCCGTAGGGAGCGGTGCCGTAGGACCCGCTGCGGTGCCGTAGGGCGCAGTACGACGCCGCAAGAAGCGCCGCGCGGAGCTGGACGCACCCGAGCGGCTCCCGCAGCCGCCAGGCAACTTTGCCTCCGCTGAGAGCCCGCCCCCGCGGCGATCCGATTGGTCCCGGGCGGTGATTGGCACCTCAGGGCCGTGCCTCTCGTTGGCGGAGGGGAGAGGGGCGGGGCGACGCTGTGAGGGGCGCGGGGGTGGCGGCGGGGGCGCGGGGGTGGCGGCGGGGACCGGCGTCGCGTTCCCGGGGCTCAGTCGGCCGCGGGGTTAACACCGGGCTGGTGCCAGCTGGATCCGGTGCACCCCACTGTGCTCCCAGTGCAGCCCACGGTGGTCCCACTGTGACTGGTTGCCCCGCTTGGTCACGGTTTGGCCGCGGGTGGTGCCGGTGTGGTCCTTGTTGGCCCCACGGTAGCCCTGGTTGCCCCAGGTGGTCTCAGTGTGGCCATGGGTGGCCTCAGCATGGTGGTGGTTGGCCCCAGGGCAGCCCTGGTTGTCCCAGTTGGTGCTGGGGTGGCCCCTGTTTGGCCATGGGTGGTCCCACTGTGGTTGCAGCTGGCCCTGGGCTGGTCCCTCTGCCATCCAGGAGACCTTCTGGTGGTGCCAGCTCCTCCGTGCCCATGGTGTCTGGTTCCCTCCAGTGCGGCATGCCGGGCATCAGGGGGTCATACCAATGGCGCTGGGTCCCAGTACCTCCAGCAGATGTAAAACCCCCTTCCCATCCCAAGCGCGGGCTGCAGGAGTGGGGGCAGCCTGACTGGGGAGGAGGTGCCTTCATCCCTGTCTGGCACAGGCACTTGGAGGCCTGTGCATGCGGAGAGGAACAGGACAGACATCCATGTCCATACCCCAGCCTGTCCTCAAAGATTTCACAAACAAGAAACAGATAATTCAATTAATAAACTAGATAAAGCCGCGTCTGGGCAGAGCTTCACATCGCTCCCAGGGTACATGATGTGTGGTGACTTTTTTGGGGGGTGGGCTTCTTCCCATCCCTCTTGGAGTATCCCAGGATTTTACTTACAGAAAGGGGCGTGCACCAGTTTTGCTTGGATGCAAAATCCCAGCCAGGCTTGCCTCCATCTGCACCACCTCTCCCTTCACATGGACCTCTTGAGGCCAATCTGTTTTGCTGAGCTTGGCTTCTCTTACTTAACCCAGGTCTCAAAACCAAGATGCTTCCATAGCCCAACGTGACCGAGCTGCAGCACATGTAGTTCGCTCGCCCTCCTCCTCCCCCAGGGACAACCGGCTGCAAGCTGAGCCCAGAGCAGTTGCAAGGACGCATCACAGCTATTTTTACCATCTCCCAGCTACTCTGGGTGTGTGCAAGGGAAAAGAGGCGGAAAAAGTGCACCTGGGGCCTGGTGGGGGTATCTGAGGGCTCCAGGGAGCACGTGCACCCAGTCCGCACGGCACAGGGCTGTCCCCTGCCCCTGGGGAGGCAGAAAGATGTCCAAGAGCTGGAGCTGTCAAGCATGATCATCACCAAATCAAATTAAAATGGAGGCAGGTATTAGAGAAACAGGCAGGGGAGGCCCTATGGCAGTGGGGATGGAGGATCACCTTGCCAGGGAGCGTGGTAAGGGGCTTGGGTGATGGTGGGGCTCTGCCGTGGACCAAAGCAAAGCCATGGAGGGGCCTTTCCGCACTCCCATGTTGCTAAAATCCATGCTCGGTCCTTATCAGGACACCCTGGGGTCAGCATGAGTTTTAACGTGGGAAGGAGCAGCTGGAAAGTTTTGAGGGTGAAGTCCAGGGCAGAACTTCTGTCAGTGACAGGAGGAGGCGGTTGCCCCCAGCTCCTTCCATGGGCGCTTCTGAAGTGCACCCCGAAAGCCACCAGCAGGGAAGGGGGACACGACCTCGGCCCAGCTGTGGGGAGGACCCCAGGGCTCTGCTCTGCTCCCCGGGTCGAGGGGGCACAGGACCACAACACAGCAGGAACGAAACGAATTGGCTTCTTGTGAATAAACAATGCTGCGCTTCACCTCCCTGAGGTACTTCCTTGCGGAAGAAACGCGAGTGGTTTTCGGAAGTGGAAGCATTGAAGTGTGGGGCAGGATCCAGGAGCAAGGCAGGGAGCAGGCAGTGCTGGCAGGGGCACGGCACCCCGGGCCAGATGTACCATAGGGGCCTACAGAGACCCCAAAACATGCCTGAACCCTCCAAGAGGGATTAGATTAAAGGTACAATAAATTCTAGAAAAATTTATGCTGTGTCAGCATCTAATGCTGCCCCCCCCCCTGCCCCAGCCACTGCCAGCCTGTCCCAGAGCTCATCCCACGGTTGGGCTCTCCTGACTCCTCCGAGTCCAAACCTTGCAGCCCCGGGACAGGAGACCCCCCGACTGCCTGAGCTCAGCACCGCGTTCGATTCCGGCACAACTCAGCCTGCGGTTGCCCGCCCGCCTGCCGCGGCGTTTGCCGGTGCCAGTGGAGCCGCCACTGCAGCCCAACGGCACCGGGCGCTCCCGGAGCTGGATGGGCACAGTCTCTGCAGGGTTACTGCCAGGGAATGAGAGATGGGAGCAAAGAGGAGCCGAGGACCACAGGGCACGCAGGATGCGTGCAGGGCTTGCCCAATGAAGAAAAGCAGATAGCTCATAAAACCAGGCAGTGCCCGGGGCCGCTTGCCAAAGCTGCCATGTGCCCTTCGGAAACGAGAGCCCCGACACGAGCTATCATCAGCATTTTTCTCCAGCGATTCGAAATAGCAGGAGGGAAGCCCTTCAGCTGCATCATGAATCATCTCTGGGAGGCAGAGCGGTTATTTTTGCGGTGCTCGGGCTCATGTGGAGCCACCAACGCGTTCCCCCAGAGCTGGGCTGCGCTGCCGCAGCGGGGGACGCAGTCCTGTCCCTGCCAGGGGGCCTGCTTTCGTGGGGACCAGGAATCCCAAGGGCTCATCACCCCGTGGAGTTCCCTGCTAGGGGAATGTGATGGTGAATGCCATCAGAGGTTTGCCTTTGCTCAGGGGAAAAGGGAAAAGCTGTGCTGCGACCGGGGGTTAGCTCGCTCGTGGGAACAGCCCTGCAGAGCACGGGACGTTGGTGTGAGTCCTCTGCTCTCTCCCTGTGCCCGCTGGCTCCCGTGAAAGCCAACGGCCACTTCCCCCTCGCTGGGGTCTCACCCCTTTGGGCAGCATTGCAGATCACCATTATGCCCCAGGAAAATGAAACCAAGAGGGGAAAGAGGAGGAGGGGGGCCGGATCCTCCTAAGCATAGGGTTGAAAATGCAATGGCATATGGCTGGGCTGGGCTCTCTGCAGTAAATCATAGCTGCAGCACCTCCGTCACCTCAGGTGACAAACATCGACCTTGTAAAGAAGGATGCAGCACACTGGGGACCATGCCCACCCACCCTGGTCTCCACATCCTCCTGCCCCACGGACCAGGAGAGCTCTTTCAGTTTAATTGCCTGAAAAAGCCCCATTTCATGGGGCAACAGCGGGACAGCAAGCCACCAGCTGATCCCACCCCAACACAGGGGACAGATGGGCTGTGCATGCCATTGCCCTCCTGGCTGCTGGGGTTTGGGATGGCACGGCATGCTCCCCTCCTTGAGGGGTGGCTGGCCCCGCTCCTGAGACGTGGCCAGTCCCAGGGGGCTGTGGGGAGGAAGGCTGGGAGCGGGGACCGCCTGCCACCATGGATGGGGCAGAGCCACGGGGTTTGCCACCCTACGCTGGCACACTGCTATCCACGCGTGTCCTGCAGTGACAACAATCCTGTGGCAGCACAACGAGCAGGGGGCTGTGCCTGGGTGTGGGGATGGAGGCACGAGGAGGGAGGTGGGAGGCGAGGCAGCGGCGATGGGCTCGCTGTGCCACCCCAGCACCCGCCGGCAGCCCAGCCATCACCCAGGCTTCTATTTCCTGCAAGAGGTGACGCAGGAGCGGGGTGAGCTTATGCAACGTGGTCCAGAGTAAAATATTTATCAGGCTGTTTAAAGGAGAAACAGGCAGGAGGCCGGGCAGAAAGAGGAGGGGAGCAAGCGCACAAAGACGGGAAGGAAGTGGCACGTCCCTGCCTGCCACTGTGGTGGGGGCCATGGCCCCCCTGGGCTGGCTCCAGACCGCCAGGGGGTCCATGGAGTCTCCAAGTATCCCTCCTCGGGGTGTCCCCAATATCCCTTGCTCCCCAGCAAGGGGACAGAGGGCTTGCAGAGAGGGTTGGGGCACTCAGGGTCAGGGCTGCAGCCAGCTCATCCCCAGTGAGCAGGGACATGGGGACTTTGAACTTTGGGCTGTGAACGATGCTGGCAGCTGCCTTCAGGAAGGACCAAGAGGTGCTGCGGCGAACAGGGGAGCCGGGAAGTCACTGGGAGCCTGCTGGTGCAGTGGATGCACAAACTGGTTTCACATCAGCCCCATGCTGCCTTCCTTCTCCCCGCACAGGAGCTGCGGCCGCAGGCACCCCTGTGCAAACGCTGCCCCAAAACCAGTGGAACGGGAAGGGGGGAGGCAGGAGATGAGCTGAGTGGGGAACAGGGGCTGCCAAAAGAAGCGATCCTCATCCAGACCCACTGCCCCATCCCCCTGGGGCACAGCCTCTTTGGAGGAGCAGAGGATGGCACGATCAGCCCCAGCTCCTAACCTACACTGGAAGTGCGTGGAGTTGCAGGGAAGGGAAAAAAAAACCCCAGGACCTATAACCTCAGGCAGTGACATCCCTGCTCGTGCATTTCAAGTTCAAAATAAAAACAAAGAACCCAAAAAATAACCCCAAACACCTTGGTTTCTCAGCTTGAGGTCCCAACCGCCCCTAATGCCCCCAGCAGCCCTGCACCGAAGGCCACAGTCAGTAGAAACCTTTATTAAACACAAAGCTCAGAGGAACACAAGCTTGTTAAAAGGCAGTAAAAGTGAAAGTGCGTCTCCAGCCCAGCCCTGTGGGGCCCCGGGACCCCCCCCTTTCCTCCCCTCCACCTCTCCCAGCACCCGTGGGCCAGAGATGGGGAGACAGAGCCGGAAGGCTGAACGGCTGCATGGGGAGGGGAAGAAAAGCCTGGAGACAGCGTTGGGTCCTCGCTCGCAGAGATGCGCCCCCGCCCGGGTCACCCCTGTGTCCCCCCGAGGAGACACACACATGGTCTCGGGGCCATCAGCCCCATCCAGCCCCGTCCCCGCTCCCGCAGCCACCTGCCACTGCGGTGACCTTGCCAGCAGCCCTGTTTTGGCTGCAAGCAAAGCCAGGACGTGCTGGTGAGCCCCCAGCCGGACCCTCCATGTCCCCCACCACCACCAGCAGCGTCCCCCTGTTCCTTCCCGCCCCCCCCGTGTCCTGGGAGAGCTCCCACACGCCATAAATAATAAATAAATACCCCACACTCAGCCAGGCTGCAAGCAGCCCCCCACGCAGAGAGGGACAGCCCCAACCCAGCGTCCCCCCGCATCTCCGCCACCCCCTTCCCAGCACGACGAAACCTCTCAGCACCCCCACTCTGCTGCACGGCCCCCCCCCCCCAGCCCCCCTGGGAAACTAAACGCTGTCCCCAGGGGACAATAATAAATTAATCAAATCTATACACAGGACTGCTTAAAGCTCTGTAACGGGCACCCGAGGGGGGCAGCGGCTCTGCCCTGGGCAGCCCCCCCATAATCAGGGCCCTGTGGGGTGTCCCCTGAGATGGGACCCCCACCCTGGCATCCCCCTTGCGGGGCTGGAGCCGGGGACGCTACTGGCCCCCAACAGGCCAGGGAGGCTGGAGGGGTAGGAAGAAAATATTGCAAAAAGGGACAGGGGAGAGGAGCTACGGGCGCTGCAGCCAGAGGGGCTGCCTGCCCTGCCCGCCCGGCCCGCGAGGGCAGGAGCCCAGGGGTGCCCCCCTGCCCCTCCCGGCAGCTCCCCTGCGAGCAGCCGGGCAGAACCTCAGAAGTCCAAGGGTGTGAAGTCCCCAAAGTCACAGTCGAAGAGCTCGCTGATGCCCTCGCCCTCCTCCAGGCCGAAGTGGTAGTCCTGCGCCTGCGGCGGCGACAGGTTGATGAACTCGTCCGCCAAGAAACCCGAAAAATCGTCCCTGCTCTGCTCCAGGAGGGCGTCCATGGAGGCCAGCGGCGAGAGGCTCACCTCCTCCGCTGGGCACTTGCCGGGCAGCGCGCTCGTCCCTGGCAGCAGTGTTTCTGTGGGGATGGGAAGCAGTCGTAAACCCCACAATCCTTACCAAAAAACCCAAAAAAAGCCGTTTTTGACTACATAGAACCTGCCTTCCCACCTCCCTGCCTCGCTGAGGTGCCCAAGCATCACCCCAGCTCCTTGCTTGTGCCAACAGCAGAGGCCACAGCTGCAAACACAGCAAGAGCCCCCAGCTAGAGCCACCATGCCAGCATCCCTGTGTCCCCAACGCCAGCCGCCCACCTTGCTCTCCAGGCAGCAGAGACATATTCACGTCCTGGGCGGGATGCAGGAGCGGGGAGGATCTGGGCTGCGAATGGCTGGGGGACGACTCCTCTGCGGGGGCTTTGAAGGGGCTCTTGACGGGGCTACAGACCCCCGAGCTGTCCTCGGGGCAGAGGAAGACGTCGATGGGGCCCTGAGTGCTTCGCACGGAGACCTGGAAAGCCTGGGGAAAGGGGAGAGGAGTAAGACAAGGAGGCACAAGGATGCCCAGGGAGCCTGGGCTGGGCTTTGCAGACATGGGGAGGAGAGGGTGGCTCCAGCTCACCTCCGCTGGGTCCGAGACCTGCAGCTGGGTCTCCGGGGGGGCTTTGATAACCATCACCATTTGCTCCGATGGGTCCACAACGCTGCGGAGATCCTGGCAGGTCACGTAGGCTGCGGTGTGGCGGGTCAAGGAGCAGACACAGGGATGCTTTCACGTGGGAGCGGGGTGGGCTGTGAAATGCTCTGACTGCACCACAGCCGAGCTCATCTCGGGGCTCAATCGCATCCCCCCCACCCAGCCAGCCCCGTCCTGGCCCCGCACCAAAGGATATTGCTGGTTGGCGGGGTCCTCGGTGAGCAGGCGCAGCTGCACCGTGCATGTCTGGATGAGGTCGTCCAGCTGCCGCTCGGCCGCTTGCAGCTCCCGCAGCTCCTTCTCCAGCAGCCGGTGCTGGCCGGGGGCCCCCACAGTGGCCTGGCTGCCCCTGGGGAGCACCGCGGCCATCAGGAGCCAAACTCCACAGCGTGACTGTCCCCAGGCACTGTCCCCACCTGGGCCAGGCTAAATCCCACCCCATACCCAGGGAATCAGCCTTGCGGGAGTTTCCGAGCAGGGCACAGCCCTGGGATCCCTTCCCTGAGCCTGGACACAGCCCCCCACTCCTCAGGCTGGCTTGAGGAGCCCGAGCGGGACTCGTAGCAGGCCCAGGAATACCGATGTGCGTGGGAGCCACCCGCAATTCAGCATCAGCCCTTGCCCGGGGCCGCGGACCATGTGAAGGGGGAACCACCACTCAACCCCCGAGCAGATGCTCTAGTGACACTGCTCTGAGCTTCTCCATCCCAGCAAGACCCTACTCCACCCCAAGTTTGGCCCAGGCAGCTCCCCCATCCCAGGGGACAGCCAGGCACAGCCCCAGGAGTCCAACCCAAGGACGTACAGCCACTGGATGTTGTTCTTGGATTTCTTGGTGATGAGCTGGATGCCCTCCAGGACATTGGTGATGTCGTAGATGCGCCTCTTCTGCACCTTCAGGACCTCGGCCGCCCAGTTGAGATCCACCACACCATCAGGCGACTGGCTCAGCAGCTCCAGGAAGCGCTTAGTGGTGAGGTTCAGCGAGGTCTCATAGCGGGACTTCTCCCCGGGAGACTTTGCCCCTGCCAGCCACCGAGGACAAGCGTGATTTAGCCACAAGGGAAACCCAGTGCTGGAACTGAGAGGCCGCAAAACAGCCCCCCATGCTCACAGGTGGCTCGTGGACCAGGGACCAGGACCAGCACCCCAAACCCCATTTGCTTTCTGAGGGCAATGGGGTGAGCTCCCCACATCCTCCATGGGAAGGATGCTGTGGGACCTGGCACAGGCTCTGACACCCGTGCTCAGTCACGATGGCAAGCTCGGTTGTGACACCAAGGCGCCAGGCAGGGCTCGGGGTGGGGGAGGGGGAGAAGACGATGAAGGGTCCGTTTGGGACGCTGCACCAGCACCATGCCAGCAGCTACAGCTCTTTCCCCCAGGGAGGGATGGCGCCGGTGGGGTGACCAGCAGACGCGCAGGACACCCGCGCCACCAGCCCAGGGGACAGCAGCATGGGCTGGAGAAAGCAGCTAGAAACCGCCTGGCCCCAGGAACAGCTTCTCCACGCTGACACGAAGGGCTGGGGAGAAACTGCCAGGGACCAGCCTGGAGGCACAGATCAGCCTGTGGGCAGCTGAGCGGGGTGGCCGGACCCCCTGCTCCGGGCTGGGCTGGCGGGGGGGGGGGCAGGGGGAGCAAGACTGGTACCTTTAGCGGGGTTCCTGGCCTTGCCCCGGCCCACCGGCAGGCTCTCTGCTATGTACTGGTGATCGGTCTCCAAGTTCAACTTCCTCTTCACCTGCAAGGGACGGGGCTCACCAGAGGGACGGCGACAACCCCCGCCACGGCCCCGCTGTCCCCCACAGCGTTGACGACGGAGGGCGGCCCCGAGGGACACCACCACCCCCCCCATTCCAGGGGTACAGCGCCGCCGAGCTTGGAAGCTCCCACTCCCGGCAGGATGGCGCTGGAGGGAGCGGCTGCTCGGCTGCCACGCACGGCAGCGGGGATGGGGGGCTGCCCCCGCCGGGGGGGGGGGGGGCCGCCAGGCTGCGGGGGAGCGCCCCAAAGCAGGCG
The DNA here is from genome assembly GCF_034619465.1 of Leptosomus discolor. Classification (NCBI taxonomy): domain Eukaryota; kingdom Metazoa; phylum Chordata; class Aves; order Leptosomiformes; family Leptosomidae; genus Leptosomus; species Leptosomus discolor. Next base: position 3,803,894 of record NC_141407.1, on the reverse strand, counting down.
CGGGAGGCAAAGCACGGCCCAGCGCGCCCGGGCGTGGGCTTCCGCAGCGGCAGCCGGAGAAGGGCCGAGCTCGGCAGGTGTGCTGCGTGGCACGGCACGGCACGGCACGGCGCAGCGCGGCTGGGACAGCACGGCCCAGCCGGGCAGGGTACAGCAGGGCACGGCCCGGCCCAGCAGGGTGCAGAGCAGGGGGCAGGACAGCACGGCGTGGCACGGCCCGGCCCGGTATACGGCCCGGCCCCGCACGGCCCGATATAGAGCACGGCCCCGCCAGAGCCCGCAGGGTCGCGGGCTCCGCAGCCCCCACGCCGCCCCCTCCCCGTCTCGGTCCCGGTGGTTACCGGCGGGCGGCCCAGCGCGGGCCGTCTCGGCGCGGCGCCGGGGCGGGCGGGCTGCGGCGTGGCGAAGAGCAGGAGGTCGGCGTCGGGGTGAGCGACGCCCGCGGGCTCCTCAGCGGCGGAGACGATGAGGAGGTGCGGGGAGGCGCTGCCCAGCAGCGCCGCCAGCCCCGCCGCGCCGCCCGCCGCCGCCGCCATGGCTCACATGGCCGCCGGGGCGGCGGGCGGCGCGGCGGGCAGGGCGCGGGCTGGGGCGCGGCCCATGCCGGGCGCGGGGCCGCTCCGCTCCGCTCGGCTCCGCGCCCGCCGCCGTATTGTTCGGCGCGCCGGCCACCGCGCGCCTTTGCGCGCCAAATCCTTTTTGCCGCGAAAGCGGCGCGAGCCTCCCCGCCGCCCGCCCATTGGCTGCGCCCTCCACCGGGCGCCGAGGCGGGGGCGGAGTGGTGCCGTCTCATTGGACACCGCAGCCGAAGCGACGGGCGGTGCCGCTCGCCTATTGGGCGCGGGTGGCGGCGCCGGACGAGCTGACAGGCGGCCAATCGGCGGCGCCGCGCCGAGGCAGGGGCCAATCGGGGGGCGGCTCGGGGACGCGGCGGGGGCGCCGCGTGGGTGCGGACCAGGGCCGGGCCGGGGCGGCGGTGGAGGGCGGGGGGGGGGGGAGGGGGGGGCCTCTGCCGTCCCCCCCCGCTCCGCCACCCCGCCGCCCCCCAGGATTCCCGCTCTGAAGCATCCCCGGCCCGTGCTTTGCCCACCTGTGGGGTTTTTTTGGCGTTTGGGAGTTTTTTTTAGAGCCTCGGGAAAAGCTGATCACACAACACCGGCGGGCACGGAGGGTTCTCTGTGCCCCGGACGGGTGCTCCAGGTCCTGCCCCATCGGGGGTGACGGGTTTCCGGCTGCGGGCGCAGTTGCCTTCCGGATGGCGGAGGAGGGCACTGGCAAACACCCACCAGCAAAGTTCCTGTCGCCCCCCCCCGGCCGTGAACTGTGCCCACCCGTGGGGCCCAGATGGGACACAGAGGGTGGGTTTGGGCTTTATGGGGTGTCCCCGCACGTGGCCTTTCCCTGGGGGGGGGTGATGGCCGAGGACCTCGGGGGGCCCAGCCGTGCTGGGGTGCAGCCTTCGAGCAGGGGGTCTGCTGTACCGTGGGGCACCGTTCTTTGGGGGGTGTTGGGACTCCTGTACCGTGTCTGTACAACCAACGGAGGAACGAAGGGATGAGTGGCTCGTGTCCTCTCTCCCTCACTGCAAAGCTGCCTCGAGACTTGTGGACAAGGCTGTTGGGCAAGTCTTGAGGCTTTGGGCTCTGACACTGCTCGAGAGTTCCAGCTCGCACGGAATGCCCGGGATGCTGCAATCTGCTCCATCCATTTGCCGGATGATTCACGGCATTCTGTGTTTCCAAACAGCTGTGGATCTCGGCAGCTTCTTCAGCGCTGGCTGATAACCCCTTGCAGGGCAGCATGGAGAAAAAGCTCTGCTGGAAGCAAAATTTGCACTTGACTGTGCTGGCAGCTATCTCTGAGGGTGGGACTGTGCAGCCAGGGGTGAGGCAGGGGGGATGGCAGCCAGAGCCGGGAGTGGCCCTGCCACGCCAAGAGATGACAGTCCGCCCACGAGACATGGCACAGGCAGCTCCCACCATCAGCGTCTCCCATGTGCAGGGTGCTGATAACCCTCCTGCTGCATGAGAAGACAAAATTAAAAAGGAAAAAAACATATACATCCTTCTAATGATCCCCCCTGCATTTAAAGACGAGGCCTTTGCCCGGGCAGAGAGATGCTGAGGCTCATGGCCGAAGTGTGGGTCTCAGCCAGGCACCCAAAACCCCTCTGTGCCCCCCAAGACCTGCCCCACACATCCCCAGGAGGCCCGTGGTGGAGCACAGTGGCCCCCAGCCCCTTGCTGCCTCTGGGCAGGGCTGTGGGCCAGCGCTGGCTCCTGTCCCGGCCCCGCTGCCAAGCCCGACCTGCCTGGGACGCAGGAGACAGGGTGGTTTTTCCAGCAGTGCGTGGGGTGCAGGAGGCATTCACAGCGATGAGTTGACTCCTCGGCTGTGGTGCAGATCCTGACACGCAGTGCCCCTGTGCTGGCCGAACAGGTTTCAGGCTTTAAAGGATTTTATACTGGATACTTGGGCAGCGGCTGTAATTGCCCTGCAGGACAGCCAGCGCGGAGCAGCGCCGTGATTTCCCAGGATCCCTACATCCTTAAATATGCCAGTAACACATTGCATGTCCGTGACCAATCATATCACCTCTCCATGCCTCATTTCTTCATCAGCCAAGAGCAAATAGAAATGCTGCCTTGCTTAAAGGAAATTAATACAGTTAATTAACACTTGGCCCTTCTAATATTCAAGGGCCCATTCTCCGGAGCCCTCGCACTGCAATATCATTACCGTGAAGCATAAGCAACAGTTAGACCAGATGTTTGCACACAGTTAATGTTTCTTCCATCTGGGGAGGGGCGAAAAAGGCAACCCCAACAGCCGGGCAGGAGCGAATGGCTGGCGGTGCTCTCCCCATCCCTGGGGAGCCTCGGCCAGGCGCTTCCTGGGGTGATGCACGGTTTGGGACACAGCTGCTGCACCAGCTGCTCCCGCTCTGCTCACAAAAGCTGGTTTTTTTTTTCCCCCTAATTCATGCGGGAGCTTATTTGGGGAGAGCAGGCTGTGCTCTGCCCCCCTCTCCCCCGGAGCTGCCACGCTGCCTGGCTGCAGCGCAAGTTCTCCGAGGGTTTAGGGCTGGTGGCACTGAAAAAGGGCAGTTGTGAAGACAAACGAAAGGCAACTGCTTGTGGTGGAAGGAAGGGCAGGGGCTTTTCTTGCATGCATATGAGGGAAAGCAGATGAATCCCGTCTCCTGCACAGCTGCAGCCTCCTCCCAGCCTCGCCAGCCCTGCAAAGGACAGGAGACCTGCTCCCAAGATTAGCTGTCTGGTGGGTGCTGCACAGAGATAAAGCCCTGTCTCTGCAGCTCCACTTGGTCACGGAGGGGATCAGGAAGGCTATTCATACGCTTGGTACCCCAGTCCGATTCACCCCAGCAGTCACTGGGTTCGGGTGAGTTTTGGCTGCCTTGTACATCAGGACACACTCAGGCCAAGGGGTGTCTGCTGGTCCCTGTGCTGAGGAAAAGGTGCAGATCGGGGCTGAAGACAGAGATGGAGCTGCAAAATCACCTCGAGGGAGCAGGCAGAAGGAGAGCTGGCAGGATGCAAACCTGCATCCCTGTGCTCGGTTAACCTCAGCGTGTAGGTGTCCCAGAAGCACGTTTACTGCCTTTGTCTCCCGCAGTGTGGTCCTGCTCTCAGCAGTTCCCCAATGGTCTGCGCTGAGCCGTCGCACTGGAACGACTGTGTCGTGTGAAGGGAAGCACAACTTCCCCCCGGGGTCTCCTGCCAGTACTCCGGTCCCCAGCACCTCGGTTCAGATGACAGCAAGCCAACAGTGTGGCATGCTCCCGCTGCAAGAGGACATGTGGTGGGGACAGGCAGCTGGGGAAAGCCCCAAGCCTCCATCGCGCCGCTGTCCTGACCTTACTGCCCTCCACCTCAGTCACCGCAGCCACGGCTTTTCTATGGGAATCAAAGCCATTTCCTGATAGCACACATAGAATAATTAAAGCTTGCCTGCGGCAGGAACGCATCAGTGGTTTAGGTGTCTTCTCTGAGATCCTGGTCCCAAAAGCTAGGAACTGCCTCTTCCCTTGCATCTTGTTACAGAAGAATACACCAGCAGTTCTCCTCCCAAGCCATCAGGTCAGCTACTCTCTTGGATGCCGGCCACAACAGATTCGGCAGCATTATTTCCTTCTTTTGTATGATGGCATCTGCTATTAAAACTCACATCAATCCATAGAGTCTTTTAGTAGAAGCTCACCCCCCCCTCTGCTCTTCACACCCAAACAGCGCAATCTTGTTCCATCTTCTGTAAGACAGAGCAGTACAAGCGCCTGCTTCCCACACCAGTTGCTAAAAACCAGTCCGACCAGGCTCTTCAATTTCCTTCAGTCAAGGCCTGCGGAGGAATGCAGAGGCTGAAGTGTTTCTCTCCTTGCACAGTGGTACGTTATGCAAAGAGCTTGGGAGTCATCAAGGAGTACATTTAGGAACAAGCCCCTTGATGTTGCCTTCTGTGCTTTAGCTTTTACCTGGACTTAGTAACTCTAGCCAGTCCAAGTTCACTTCCCAGCAGGTTCAGAGCACGGCCATCGGCACTGTGCACCCAAAAGGGAGGTAAAATGTCAGAGCAAAACCTGTAGCTCACTCAGAGCTTCACTTGGAACAGAAGGGGAGCTCAGGTAAAGTATGATGCTTTGAGAGGGGAAAAAAATGTTTTGAGATAGAACTGATACCAGTTTGGAAGTGTTAATTTGGCTTCTCATGGGCCTGGGCTGGACATTCCAGTATTACAGCAGCTACGAAGCAGGAGGTTTTGTCTTACAGATGTTCAGCGCTGCCCTCACAGAGGAACCTTCTTCTGCCTGGGATCAGGACCCCAGTCACCTGCCTGTGCCATAGGGAGCTCCTCACACCGCGACTGCTGTATGCCCACCACCACAGCTGTTACCTCTGCAGCTCTTAGCTTGGAACAAGCAGCAAAGTCATCTATACGCACTCATATTTTGGCTAACTATTTGTGGATGTTCTTACTTGGTTGAGCTAATGGGTGAAGCAGGTTCAGACTTGTGTCTGGTGCCTTCTACCTGTGCCCTGCTCCGGCAGATGGTCCTGCCGCAAGCTGTCTGCCCGAAAGAAGAGTAATTTGGGCAAGGACCAGCCCTACAGACTGAAGCCAGGACTCCACACAGGAGCCGGGCAGTGACCGACAGAGCTTCCTCCAGCTGACTTCTCTCTGAACAGCTGTATGCTCTCTGCAACCACTTGTGGGTGCTCCTGGCAGGCTGCGAGGCACCAAGGAGCGGACTGCCCTGTGACCAGGTCACCCCAGGAACACCCGACGGGACAGACGGCCTCTGCGCTAGCTGCGCAGCAAGAGCCGGTCACGCTCTGTCCCATTTAAACTGCGATTGAGTACGTCCAGTTGGTATGTGCTGCGACCCCCCAGCGGGGCTCACTTTGCCTGCAGGTACGGCCACGCTCAGTGATACAAACAGCTACGGCATAGGAAAGGTCATGCTTCAAAAAACCCACCCAGGATGACAGCCACCCCCGTTTGTCTTTGCAGCGAGGATCCTTACCGAGCGAGCCAGTGCTGCAGTAGCTAAATACGACGGTGTGGTCAAAGCACACTGGCTATTGCCTCCGAGCCGGTAACACAAGGGCACAAACGATGCAAAATGCGCTCCGTGAATGACTGCTCTACATATAGGACTAGCAACATGCAATGATTAAGCATCACTTCATATATTTTAGCTTAGTAATAACGACAGTAAAAAAAAGACAAAAAATAGGTTTTTATTATTGTTATAGAAAGCACAGTTTTGTAATATTCAAAGAGTGATTATACAGAAATAATCTGCAGATGAGTTTGGCAGAAAGGCTTGGATTGATGTACGACACCGACTGCACAAGAAGTCAATTCATAGTGGACAGAGCAACTTCAACCCACTGCCCCCTCCTTCACGCGTTTTAAAACCAAAACAGATATCCCTACAAGCAGTCTGATCAGCATAATTACAAGTTACCTGAGTTTATGTTCTTAACTTTATTCTATGCTGTCAGAAAACCAGGGCCTGGATTACATAGCAATTATGAACGCAAAATACATACCAAAAGCAGAAGTAACAATACTTGTATTATACAGCATTTAATTTGTTTTTCCTCCTCCTCATCACCAGTCTCACAGGAAATGAGACAGATGAAACTTCTTCTAAGTAAAGAAAAGAAGTTACCTCCTCCAACAATCTGGCATGAACACACAGGTTGAAAATTCAAGATTAGCACCCCTAAAATATTAACAGTGGCAGACAGACATTATGCTGGCTAACATTATGCCTAATTTTCTCTCCTCCCTTATCTGCTGGATTTCAAAACCAGCCTCAGCAAACTGAACGCATTCTGCTCAGGTTGGCACGATCCAGGAAGACAAACACAACCTGACAAATAGGAAACAGCACGAGGCTGGGGGCGGGGGGGGTGTGATCCAAAGGCCGTATTTGTGCTGATGCAGTGAAACTGAGTTTTGAGTCACAGCAGTTTCTCCTGTGTGAGGGTATCTGCACCGGGTCCTGGCTACTCCACTGCCACCAGCCACCCACGATGGCTCCCAACCGGCTGCAGAGCTTGGTGTGCACAGGGGACCCTCTGCAGTCACAGGGGGTCCCCACGGGTGCCCGGTTTCAGTCCATTTCAGCCAGAGATCACCCCCACACTTCTACCCCCCCCTGCAGCTCAGTTTAAAGCCGAGCTTGAACTACTCTACCCGGGCAAGAAAGTCTCACAGCACCAACATCAAAGCTGCTCTGCAGCCTCTCCCCTCTACCTGAACAGGGGTGGTCACTCCCAGGCACAGGGATGGTGGCCAGGACAAAGCGCGCCGTCACGCTGCGAACACACCTTCACACCTTCCAGCAGCCGCACCCTCCAGGAGCACTTCTCTGTGGCATTAATTGGACCAGCACAGGTTTTTCTTTCAGAAATATCCTCCCCTTAACTGAAAGGATCAAATGCCATAGAGAAAACCTTAGCTAAACCAAATGTCACGCACCCATTTAATTCTCACCTTTGTTAAATAATGTAATTGTCCCGGAAACGGTTCCTCAGCGATCCTGACAGCCAGCACTAGCCTACAAGCTGTCCTCCAAAGAGAGGGGAAGCGCAGTGGGTATGCCAGGGCAGCATGCAGCGGCAGTAAATAACCCTGAGCTTGCTTTGTTCCTTCATAAAATAAATGATTAATAGGTCAGTATAGTCAGTCTGGTATTCAAGGCTTGCTGAAAACTTTTGATCAGTTTGATTCATTAACCTTTAAAACTGCCCCTAGAAGAGGCTGAAAATCTGAAGGAGAAGCGTCATTTTAAAACGAACACTTCAATTTTATCCAGGAATCCTAATTTTTGACAAACTGAGCTAAGCATGGAGACACTGTTCCTCTTTAGAGGCACTCAGCACCTCACGGTCAGGTGTCAAGAAAGAAATAACATGGGAAAATAAAGCTGATGTAGACAAACAAACCCATGTTCATCTTAAAATTCAAACCCAATCAGGGCTGGGGGGAGAAAATGGCACTTCTTTGTGATTCTTAAGCATTTGGCCGATTCACAGGTGGCTTCCCAACTGTCTCTCTCTTATTTCTTTTGGTTTTAATGCTAATAAAAAAGGAACACAAACAGGGGACTCAGTTCCCCACACAATGCACTGGGGGAGGGCAGGGATTGTAACTTATGTATCCGAAAAGTCTGACTCAGACAAATTACTTCTAGTTCACTTCCTTACTACACGCCCGCATTGTTCCAACACCTTGGTAGCAGAAGGGGTTCATCCCCAGCTATCTGCTCACAGACCAGCACGGCGGACTAACGCCGTTCAGGGACTGTTCCAATTACTGCCCTGGGGAAAGCAGTGACTTGCAGCTTAACGTCCTGCCCCGACGCGGCAGGAAAACCAACCGTCCGCGACCGCCAGCGAACGGCTGCTGCTGCGCGGGGCCCGCTCCCGGGACGAGCCGCAGTTCGTCTTCCAGGGATGGCAGCTGGCTCCTGGATCAGAAGTACAGATGGTTGGAGGCTCGAGCACAATTTGCTTTGAAAGTGAGGTGGGTGATAGATTCCCAAGAGAAAAAAGGCGTTTCGAACCGAGGATGACTGCTGGCCACTGCTGACACTAGAAACGGGCTATTGCCTTGGTTCTGCCATCTAGAGAGGACAGAGATACTACGGTCGTGTGACAGGACAGGTCGCTTGTCCTTCCCGGGGCCAGAGAAGGGCTTCACAAGCAGCCACGTGGTTGCAGTGGCAGAACTACTAGCAGCAGAAAATGATTTTGCCTCTAAGGGAATCACAAGCGTTTCTCAGAGAACGGAACGCCAGCTATAAATTAAAAAGGTTAAAAACTGCTTATAGACACACAGCTCACACAACCAGCCTGCACCATCTTTTTCTACAATAATTATACACGGTCAAGGATTTGTGAGTCTAATACTTTTAGGGAGATATTCTCAAGCCATAGCTGTCAGATTGTGGAAGGGTTTTCTGAAATCCCATCAAAGCTCGTAGGAATTCAGCAATATTTGCAGAATATGACATTCCTATCAGAACAATACTGAGGCTTTTGACATAAAAATCGAGTGCCGCACTTGTGCTGCTTCAGATATCCCACAGTGGTGCAGATCCCATGATTTATAATTAAGAAAATCAGACCTCACCTGTAGCCTCAGTATTTTTTCTGCACTGAAACCTTTAAGCTTATCTCCACCAAGCAAAATATTTAATTACAAATAAACAAACCCAATTCCTAACTTCTACCTGAGCCACTCAGGATGCAATTCAATCCCAAACACCACAGCACCAGACAGCCTACAGGGAGGGGAACATTTCACTCTCCCTCCTGCTGCCACAGACAGCGGAAAAATAAAGAGCAAAGCACCTCTCAGAATATGTCTAATAGGAATAAAAGAGCTTAGAAGGACAAAGAAAAATGACTTAAGAAGAAATTGAGAATTTTTTCCCACTCAGAAGCTACCTGAATTTAAATGTACTGTTTCAGTCACACCATTGAATACGAGGAATTGCTAAAGCCTGGGGTGTAAAGAGGCTGCAAAGGACGATGGGCAGCATCAGCGGGATTACGAAATGACGTGGTCAGGTCAGCACGAAGAGTGGATGGGTACAAGGAAGGCAAACAACAAAGTCCCAGCTGAGCCAAAAGGGAATGGTCAGCAGAGGGATCTTAATGACTCTCTTGCAAATATCACCACATAAAACCAGTGCGTCAGGAATTATTTTAATGCACGTCATTACGTGAATGGCATAGTGTTGTATGGCAGGATAAGTGCTTTGCACTATTAACAGTTTGAATTTATGAATTTTAAACCAGTTCTTGTTCTTCCTCAGCTATCTAGTCAAGTTCTGTTACAGCCCCGAGCGTGCTGCACTCTCCCTGGGCCGCAGCAGTGTTATTTCTAAGTGGAAGATTCACTTGAATATTCACCCGTGGGCTCAACCCGGCTCAGCAACAAACCCGCACAAACTACACGTACATTCAAGCTCAATTACAGCTAACACAGACCACTGCTGGGCAGGGTTGATTCTGGACCTAAGAGAAACCCATGTGCTTATCTTCCACCCAAATAAAAGCGCTTCTTGAAAGTGTTGCTCGCTTCTGCATATAAAGTACCCAGCGTGATATCTGAGGGCGTGCAACGCGCCTCAGCCTGTTTTCAAAGGAGTCTAAGTTGCGTAACTGTTTTTGGTATTTAGTTCAAGCAGCTTTTAAAAAGTTTACAAGTAAGTTTAAAATAAATACAGGGTATTAATTAGTGCACTCTGCAGAGGGACAGATTCAGCCCAAGTGCATGAAAGAAACTGAGCAAAAATAGTCCTTCCAGGCCTGATTTACCAGCCTTGTACCAGACAATCCTAACAGTTTTATTCTCAAACATCTTACGGTCTCCCTGAGGGAAAACTGCAGTGAAACTCTCTTCAGGAGCACACAGCTGTCCTTGTAACAGTTTAAACAAGACTTCCAGTTGTCCACAGAAATGAAGAAATGACGTCCCTGCTTTCAGACCCGAGCAGGTCCCCGCTCCCAGCACACTACGGGGAGCACAGCAGCACAGAAAAACGCTCCTGTCTTGTGAACTCTCAGACAGTCCCTAGAACATTTTTCATGATTAGACATACTCTCCACTTACTGTCAGGCTGTCATTTTATAAGTATATTTAGTTTCTTAAAAAAAACACCAAAAAACAAACCCAAAAGCCATACTTGTAGGGAAAATAAGGCCTCTTTTAAAAGAGACTGCAACAAGTTTCTGTGGGGTATTTACTCACTTTAAACAGAGCCAAGAGAAAACTGATCAGAACATTTTGGCCAGGACACCAGAGGCAACTCTGCTTGACAGATGTTAATTTAAAAAAATCACCAGTCAAGAGTTACAGAACAACCCTTTCCCTTAGCTGCTGGAAGGTACCGTCACAGTCAAAGGTGTTTTACAATGAACCACCTACTTGCTGTCTGTCCTTTTGTTATAAATGAGGAAGTCAGAGATGTCATGCCATACATCACTATCATCGTACAGGTAGGTCATGGAGGACTGCAGAGAAGGCTGCAGAGTTTGCCGGTGGTATTCAAAGAGCCAGAGAACTGTCCCCCATATCAGAGCAGCGACAAGGGGAAAGGGATCCTGCTTTGGCTGGGGGACATAGCCCTTTTCCACCGCCAGCCGCGACAAGCCGAACAGGATACGAGACAGCAGGTACATAATGATCTGCATGAAGAGAAAACCCATAGAACATTCCATAAATAACCTGACCAATGTGCAAGCCAGGCCGAGCGATTCAGAAGCAATAAGCCAGGCAAGAGGGGCAGAAAGAATTTGCCCAACTTAAAAGCAAACGGGTTGTAGGTTCACATATCAAGCAGTCTTTATAACTGGAGATGTTTGTGTCTTCCCTATGACCTCAGAGTTCTACGACTCTGCTGGTGCTCTAATTTAGTAACCAACAAGTTAGGCGTAATGCAACACACCTTTGCAGTTGCACAACTTCTGCCTCTGCTCAATTAATGCTCCTCAGATGCTGCTGCTGATAGAAGAGTCACAGAGCAGCGCTGCTAACCCGCCAGCAGACAGGAACAGGACGATTTAGCAGGGCTGCTGCGCGACTCTTCTGTCAGCACAGCACAAAACCAGACGGAAGGTGTGCTCTTGCAGGGCATTGCACAAGTCGAACACTTTTGATTAATCTGTGTGTTTTACTGATTCATCTATGACTGTGTTGACAACCAGCTTTAAACCAAACATCCCCTGAGCAGCTTTTGTCGGTTTAACCAGTTTAGTTAAGCGTAACTCAGTAACCGACTGTGCTCTACACTTGCAACACTCAAGCTGTAGGGTCTGACCCTGGGAGCAGGCAGACTAGGGGCACGTGCAGTCAGTTACCACAGCTCAGAAGACAGATGGGGCAATCCAACAGCTCTGGATTCCGTGCCTGCCTGCCTTCCTAGCTATAGAAGTGCAGCTCTGGAGGTAAACCTGGGCTTTTAGCACTCACACCATTCACAAAGGCACACAACTACCTCCAGGATTTGAGTGCAGAGCAGCCAAACCAAGAACTTGAGCAAAGGGGAACACAGTAAAAAAGTAATGCTACATGGTAAGAACCACAAGAAACATACCAGGCTAAACCAACTGCTCCCTGGCACATGATCCCTCTTCTTTTTTTGTTTATTAATCAAGGAAACTTTCAATGAACACATTTACCTGGCTGTTGATGGGATTGTTCTCACCGAACACTAGCCAACCCCCAATGCAGGCTGCAAAGAAAGAATGAAATGGAATTTTTTTCCTCTGTAGTTGGGACTGCAACGCCATAAGCCCCTTGTAGGTGAACACAAAATAAGCCAAGTTCCGGGAATGAGTGTACGTAGCCTGAGCAATCGATTTCAATTTCTCTCTTAAACTGAAGAAAAGAAACAGACAATTAGGAGAGCAAAAAGGCAGGACCACTGCAGTCACTCAGCCTGGACACTACACCCCTCTGGCCTGCCCATCTAGACTGATAGCTTGGGCACCCCGCAGAACATCTTGTGAGGGAGGAGAAATCCCTTCACCCCTGGCTCACTCAGCAGAACACAGCTCTACTTAGGCTGCGGACTGTGCTTCTGCCTAATCCGGTGACTAGTCAAGCAGCCTTTTTTTTTTTTATTATTATTTATTTGCATAAGTGCACGTCTGGCATAAGCAGGGAAAGCCACAACATGCACTGCTGTAGTTTGGCTTCCCTTATTTGAAAGGCCAGCAGAGTGCTGCTAATTTCTTCTCTGCCTGCTGGTTCTCATCAACCATTCTGAGTTGGTCACCCCCCCCAACTACAGATATTTGTGCGTGCATATGAGTTGTCCTGCTTAGCTATCAGAACAACAAGCTATGAACATGGCTCATGTATCTTTCTGCTTTTTAAGCTCTCTAGAAACACGAAAAATTGAATGCTTAAATGAAAGCATTCTAAGCAGTAACACAGAAATACAGAACTAGGGTTTGTACCTTCCGCTCTTGAACAGGAAAGTCATCACCAGGGCATGCGGGGCACGAATTTTTGCTCCATAACTGCAAAAGTGAAGAGATACTTCAGAGGTTTTGTATTAGAGTATGAAGTGCCTATATTTCTATTCATCTGGCCGAAAGATGCTACTTGAGCAACTCCACCTCACTTTGAAGCCAGCCCAGCCGCAGCAGCGCGCCAAGCCAGAGGGAGCCCAGGCCACGGGCTTAAAAGAACGTGCACCCAATAAGCCAGTCCCAAAGGGGCCCCCAAAACCAGTTAAAACCCCGCCTATCGCTGAGGGAGACGGAAATGCCTCTCCCGAACCTCCACCACGACAGCGACTGGGCCCCCGCCCACCCGCACCGGGCCCGGCGCCCCCTCCCGCCCCTCAGCCGCCCCCGCCGCACTCACACGGCCCCGTTGCGGAAGCCCTTGAGGACGGCGAGCGCGGCGTGGTAGCGGCGCTGCTGCAGGAGGGCATTGGCGGCGCGGAGCAGGGCGCGGAGCGCGTCCCGGCCGCCGGCCATGGCGCACCTCCCGCCGGGACCGGCCTGCGCCGCCGACAAGGCGCACGCTTCCGGGGGCGGGGCCCCGCCCGCCGCTCATAGGCTCTCCCCGCTGACCATCGGCGCTCTTGGCCAATAGGTGGCGCACCGTTACCGCTCATTGGTGGGAAGCGTCTGTCTTGCGACCAATGGGGGACGCGCGGAGCGTCCCGCCCAAACCTCCCGCTGAGGCAGGCGGCGGGGCAGCGCTCGCCGGTGTCGGCCCCGCGGGGCGGCCCGGCCCGGCCTGGCCCATGGGGCCGGGGACGCGGCCCTCCCGCGGCAGAGACGCGGGGCGGGGGATCCACGGGCCCTCGCAGGCGCCGCGCCAGGAACCCGAGCGGGGCATGTGCGGCCGCCGGGCTGTTGCCGCCTCTTTCGGCGGGGCCCGGCCTCTGCGGACTCCCCAGGCGCTGCTAGAGGTGCCGCTCCGCCGCAGCCCAAGTTAAACGCGAGACCCCCGCCAGGCCCGGCGGCACACGCCCGGGGTGTCGCTGCCCAGAGCAGCGGGACAGCCCCCGGGCCACCTTCCCCCGCCCTCCCCGGGGCCCGTCGCGGGCGGAAGGCGCCCCCTGGCGGCGGGCGGCGGCGCTGCTCCCGGTGCCCGCTCCGGCTGGCGGGTCGCGGCCGCCCCGGCTCCAAGATGGCGCAGGCGATCTTCGAGGCGCTGGAAGGTAACGGGGCCGCCGCGCCGGGCCCAGCCGGGTCGCGCCGGGCCAACGGCGGGGCCGCGCCTCTCCTCGTTCCCCCCGCCCAGCGCCGCCGCTCCGCGCTGCCGCCGCCGCCGCGGGGAACGAGGGGCCGCGGCGGGGCCGCCCCGCGAGGCCTGGCCCGGCGCGGCGCGGGGGGCTCCCGGCAGCGCGGGGCCGCGCCCCTCTCCCCCGCTCCCCCTCCCCCCCCCCCCCTCCCCCGGCGGCGGCGCGCACCGGCGCGGCCCCGGGGCAGGCGGGCGGCGCGAGCGGCCCCGCGCGGCGGGGGCGGGGCGGGACCGCAGCGGGCTGGCCGCGCCGTCCCCGGGGCATCCCTGTCACCTCTCGGCCCGGTGCCACCCCCTGCCTCGGCCTCGGGGTGTCCCCGCACCGCCCATCCCAATGCCCTGTGCTCCGGGCAGCCCCCGTTAGCCCTGTGCCCGGTTCCCCGGGGCACCCCATCATCTCCCTGCCCCTGTGCCCGGTGCCCCGGGGCACCCCATCACCTCCCTGCCCCTGTGTCTGGAGCACCCCATTGCCTCCCTGCCCCTGTGCCCGGTGCCCCGGGGCACCCCATCACCTCTCTGCCCCTGTGCCCGGTTCCCCAGGGCACCCCATTGCCTCCCTGCCCCTGTGCCCGGTGCCCCAGGGCACCCCGTCACCTCCCTGCCCCTGTGCCCAGTGCCCCAGTGCCCCCCATCACCACCCTGCCCCTGTGTCTGGTGCCCCGAGGCACCCCATCACCTCCCTGCCCCTGTGCCCGGTTCGGTTCCCCGGGGCACCCCATCAACTCCCTGCCCCTGTGTCTGGAGCACCCCATCACCACCCTGCCCCTGTGCCCGGTGCTCCAGGGCACCCCATCACTTCCCTGCCCCTGTGCCCTGCACATTGGGGTGCTCCCATCATCCCTGTCTCTGTGCCCAGAAAAGGGGATCACCAGTCCCCAGGGCACCCCCATCACTCATGTGCCCCTTGCCCTCCCACTGCTCCCCGTCCCTGTGCCCAGCGCGCTGGGACAGCACCGTGCAGCTGGGCACCCTCATGCCCCGCGTGCTGGGGTCCCCCCATCCTCCCCACACCCCGGGGCTCACGCTGCCGGCCCCACCAACGTGCCACCTCCCTGCCTGCCCTGGGGATGGTCCCCGGGTGGGTGCTGGCCCCTGCGTGTGTGTGTTAGTGGGGAGGTCCGTGCTCTCCGGCACAGCCAGGGCAGCGCCTGGCTCCTGTCCAGTGTGCGGGCGAACGGCTCGCGCTCGCCTTCGTCCCAGTGTGGCATTGTGGCCTGTTATAGGCAGGTGCCATCCGAGGGGGACTCTGGGATGTGCTGAGCTGTGGCAGCCTGACACTGAGCTCAGGGTCAGCCCCGATGGAGAAAAACTATTTCACAAGGCATTTATTTCCTAAATTGGATTACATGTGTATTTTCGTTTACGTGGGGGGATGCCACTGACTGGAAGGCCTTGCATTGGGATCTTCGCCCTGTGCTTTGCAAACAGCACCTGCGATCGCAGCAGCAGAAAGAGGAGCAAAGGAGAAATATTTCTCTCTATTTTGTCAGGTTACTCGGTGCATTTGACAGCACTCTCTGTATAATCAGGTTCCCTATTTCCTTTTTGCAATCACCTCTCACTGTGTGGGTTTCCTCACAGAATCCAGGAGATCAAAACGTTTTAGCAAATTGAAGAAAAAGCGTGTTTGGTGTTTTTTTTAAGCCCACAACAATTGGCAGCTTTTAGGAGCTGAGCTTATTTGTTTTGTCCTGTTGATTCGATTACAAGTCGATGGTGGCTTGGCAGTTGTGTACGGTGCTGAGAGCAGCCGTGTTCTCAGTGGGTGCTGTGGGGCAGAGGTGCATTTTTGCCTGTCACTTCAGGCACCTGATGCTCGTGTCGGCAGAAAAAAGCCTCCGTGCAGGAAATTCGGGGCATGAGGGAAAAGTAGCAGCTGGGTGAAATGGACAGTCTTGTTTCATCTCTGACTGAGAGAAAATGTAAAGGGAAGAAAAGAGCACAAATCAGTAGTCTTGTGCTTTTATCCTGGCTTCCCCAAATCACCTCGTTTTTGTCAGGCTCTGGGGAAAGCCCGCTGCTGCCAGGAGAGAAGAGATGGCTTTTTTTTTTTTTTTAGGTTTTGTGGCTGTGAAGAAAATCCTGCAGACTGGTGCTAACAGTAATCAGTGCAGGATTGATCCAGAGCTTTCTCCTGGAGTCCCTGGATGGCCATGAACGCATCGGTGTAACCAAGTAACTCAGGCTGCTTGTCCTCGTGGGTGACTGAACCCTGAACTTGGCGATTTCCCTCAGTGTTAAGTGTGGTGTTGTGCATTTACCCTGTGAAACTCCAGGGACTCTGTGGGCATTTGTGCAAATTGCCAAATGAATGAAGAGCAACGTGTTTCTGCTGTCCTGGGTCGCTTTTCTCCGGCAGAAGGCTGAATGCAACACTGATGGTGTTGCTGCATCGTTGTGGCCTGCCTTCAGGCCTTGGCTTCTCCTCAAACTTCTGCTAGTGGGATTGAGGCAATCATCTGGCTTTTTTACTTGGAAGATCTGGCTATGTGCCGGAAGGAAACCCAGTTGTCCAGTGCCGTGCACATCAAGGGTGGCATTCTTGCTGTGAACTGTTCTTAATTGTCCCTCTAATATACTTAACCGGTATTTTTGATCCCCCTTTTTCTTTTGTATCCTGCTAGCTTCCTTCTGCTGAAGAAGGGCTGCTCCGTTTCACTCTCTGGTTTGGATTGCCAGCAAGAGCCTGCAGTGCTGCCTTTGCAGTTGGCCAGGGGGTTGTTGTGTACAAGGAGGTGTATTTTAAAGCAGGGCTTCGGCCGATGTGAGGAGGTCCGCCCAGGAATGCTCCAGCGGTGTTCTGCTGTCAGGGCTGTCCTGCAGGGCTGGTTGCAGCTCTCTGTGCAGGCGAAGGCTTGCAGAACTGGACCTGCAGCTTTGCTGTGCCTCCCTGTGATTTGTGTGAAAGGGTTCCCATGGGCACGGTGGTAATTTTACGGTAGCGTGTGAAGGAGTGTGCTCTGCTGCTTGCCGGTAGCTGTTTGTGCCCTCTGCTCCCCGGCAGCTGGAGAGCGGTGCTCTCCTCTCTCCCAGGGGCACGTGCAGCGTTTGCGACCTCTTCTTGGTGAAATGATGGAAAAGGTGTTCGCAGAGTCTTCGCGTTACCGGCTTCACACTGCAGATGCAGGAGAAATGAGTATTTAGAGTATCTTTAAAGTACTGTGGGTTATATGGCTACTGCCCATCAGGGAGGTAACGTCGCGGTTGTCCAGGAGAAATTTTACAATTGCAAGAGGCACTTACAACGGTGGCTGCTTCTGCTGCGCTGTTCCTTTATGCTGTGATCTGTTACGGCCTTTCACTCTCCTTCCTGCTGCTGTTTGCTGCACGACCTCTTGTCCGGAGCTGTCCTCACCTCACTGCTTGGAAGTGATCAGACCGATAGATTTGCTTCTTACTGTGGCACGTAATTCTGAGTTCAGAGTTTTACAGTTTTGTTTTGCAAAGATCTTGAAGAAAAGTGAAAAACAACTGAAGAAACACACCCCCCCCCACCACTTCTTTCCTCCCTCAATCCATGCCAGGTAGAACATCCAACCCTGGCATGCCATTTGTTTTATTCGTGGGTTCCTTGCCATAAAGGAATGGTAGGGAGGAGTGGTGCATAAAAATCACCCCTTTTCCCTATTTTTTTTCCGTAATCAGGTTGTTCTATGTATCTTTACATCTGATTTCTAAAAAGAAAGTGTGTGTTGCGCTTAATCTACTGGTCACATGCTGCTGGCCAGGTTGTCTCCCTAGATGAGCAGTCCCCATCTCCTGTATTTATCTGGAATAGTTTAGAACATTTTAGCTGTAGTGAAAAATATTTGTGCCAAAGCAAGAGAGATGATTCTGACAACAAATCTGGCTGGGTGTCTGTGCTCTCGTGGAGTCCCGAGGGACATGGAAATGAGAGGGTGACCGGCAGCTCGCGCTTGAGAGGAGCCCGTGGAGGAGCATCGTCCTGGGGGTGGGGGGAGCCACAGTCCTGCTCTCCCGCGGGTCCCAGAACCGGGATGGCAGCTGGCGGCTGAATGAGTCCTCCCCAAAGCGTCTCTCCCAGGAATCCACGCTTAATATTTCCTTCTTAAAGCTGTATCTAAGTCCTCCTGCAGTTCCTAGCCCTGTGCCTAATCAGATCTGGGAACACTGGTCTTGAAAACAGGGAGGCATTTCTAACACTGCTGCTGAGACAGAGTTGCTGCACACCGAGGATTTTGCCTTCACCGAGCTTGGGGCTTGTCTGTGCTGGATCACACTGTGTCCCCAGGCAGATCGGCCCAGGCTGCCATGCCGTCTGGCCCGGGACATCCCAAATACCTACTTCTTAGCTCTTTTCCTACCCACTGTTTGTAAGCATCTTTCCTCTGCAGCAAATGCCTGAAACCAAGCCTTGTTTTGACTTTCTTTGCCCTTCTTCCCTTTTCTTGTATCAAAGGAGTGTACAGAGGCAGGTGGGAGTGTTGCTTTGGTACTAGTTAATGCTGTGGAGTCGAGGGGGATGGGAAGGTTAGAGTGGCTCTGTGGGAGAAGGCAGCAGCAGCCAGCGAGCAGCTTCCCTCCACAACTCGTGAGCGAGCTGGCTGTGCCCGAGCGCTCCATGTTCAGGCCGTGCTTGATTTGCCATCCATGCTTGTGTCTCCTTTCAGGAATGGATAATCAGACGGTGCTGGCTGTGCAGTCCTTACTGGATGGTCAAGGAGGTGTGACGGATCCGTCTGCTCAAAATGTCAACTCCTCCACCGCCATTCAGTCGATGGGTGAGTCCTGGTAGCACCAGGAGACAGCGAAGAGGGGCGGGAGGGCTGCAGATCTCTTCCTACAGCGTGCACTGTTGCAACAGCTGGCAAACAGCTGTACGTGTAGGGCGCTGCTACGAATGTTGTGGGTCCTCGGCAGGACTAGGCAGAGCAGGAGGAAGGGGGCAGGTGCCCAAGCGAGCAGAGATGCTTTTGGAGATGGTCATGACAATAGACTTGACCATGCATTTCCAATAAAGGCATGAAGGGAGGGAGCAGCCGCTCTCCCTGCCATTAGTGCTTGTTGCTGTTCACATTTTTTATTTAATGAGCCATTCCTCATCCTCTAGGGGCGTGCAGCTACTCCAGTCATTGAGTACCCATCTGTGTGAATGCATACGGGAACTGGTCATTTATGTGCTCATGAACACTCGTAGTCCTTGACTAGGACTCGCTGGGTGGATACCAAGTTGTCCCCTGGAGGAGTTATAGTCTGTGTCCCCAGAAATGTTCTGCTTCAGGCTATGAATCAGGAGGTACAGCCTTGTGAGTCTGACCGGATCAGGTGCAAAATGGTGTGTGCTTGTGCGGTTTGCTAACGCTGCAGATTTCATCTAGGACACGGTAACCAGGTTGTCTTTTTTTCTGCTTCTAACATCAAGCAGAGGCACCAAAGACCAGCGGTCTTGGGAGGGGACAGCTTTTGTACACAAGCTGCCATTGCCTCCGTGCCCTGATCCAAGTCACTTCTCTTCCTTTGTGCAACCTGAGTAATAAAATCTGCCTCAGCCGGCCTAACGCATGTGCTTTGGAAGAAGCTGCTTTGACTAAAAGCAGAGGGTGCTACAGGAGCAAGGCTGGGTGGATTCATGTCTTTGGGCTGAGAAGACACAACGGGATCCAGGCTGTCACAGGGAGATGGCAGGTTTCAGATATGGCAGCAGGGCTGAGATGGGCTCAGTGGCATTAGTTGGCTCTCCCTAAAGGGAGAGTTTGGGATTGGGGAGGAGGGACAGTGTGGTCCTTGCAGCTGATCTCTCCTGGTGGTGATCCCCTTGAGGTGCTAAGGTCCGAAAGGTGTCTGTTCTCCTACAGCTGTGGGTGTTAGGGGTAGCACTGGGGGATGCAGAAGAAAGCCTGGAGCAGTGATCTGGTCCTCTTACTTGCAGATGACGAAGACGTGTTCCTCTGTGGGAAGTGTAAGAAGCAGTTCAACTCACTGCCTGCTTTCATGACCCACAAGAGAGAGCAGTGCCAGGGAAATGCCCCTTCCCTCTCCACAGTCTCGCTGGCCACCAACAGTGTGTACACCCCCTCCATCACATCGGTGCAGCAGGCTCCGAGCGCCAGCCGGCAGGTACCGTGCTGCAGGCAGAGGCTCTACTCCTCTGTTGCCGTGGTCTTGGGAGTGGGGGGACCTCTGGGTGATGCTTTTAGATCCAGTGATACCTCGTGACTGACCTCTTTTCTAGGAGGCTCAGCTGTGGTGCTGTTGGCTTTTGACCTCATGGTTAAAGCTGCCTGGTCCTCCGCAGTGAGGTGTCCTCCAGCACGAGTGTCTGGTAGCCCTTTCTTTAGGACAGGAGGCGTTTCTTATTGTGCCTGTGCTACAGCCAGACTTTGATTCTGCTGAAGAGCCCAGCGTCACAGCCTGCCAGGTTGGCCAGGTGCATGGGTGCATGCTGTGCAGTGCTCGGGGTGGAATGGCTCTTGCTGTCCCCTGGGCGGTGGTCTGGCTTGTGGGCGGAAGAGGAGGCGATGTCTGGCAGCTTCATCCCTGCATCTGTCCTCTGCTTCTTGCAAATAAGCCCACATAATGTGGTGTGACGAGTGTTAAAGGAATATCCCCTCTGGAGTAACTCTCCTTCCCAACAGACTTCTCAGGAGCGAGTCCCTTGTGCGTGACACGTACTGTGTCTGCAATCGTGGTGGTTTCCAAAGTGCTTTCAAACCAACTTTTTCAAGTTAACGTAGTGCCAGTGGATGGTGCTGTCCCAGGGCTGCAAACATGGGTTGTTTCCACTCAGAAAATGGAACAGCCTCCCTCCCCTCCTATCATCTGACTCCAGTCTGAAGAGATGAGCCTCACGTTCACCATCTGCAGCCAGAGCAGCCTCCCTCAGTTCCCCACCTTCCCTAGCTGGGGGAAGCACCCAGGAAAGGCCTGAACTTCTCTGTGACCAGTTTGTCCTGCAGATCTTGTTTAATAACCCCTAGTCTGAATTGTAGCCAGTGTCAGCTTTCCGGAGCCACTGTGATATTTTTTACCTCCCTTTCTGAAGAACGTTTCTGGAGCTGCCTTATTGTTACAGCTAGAAACTACTGTGAGCTCAGCAGGAAGCTGTAGATAATTACTGTGGCTCACCTGCTGATCAGACTGTGAAAGGAGAGACTCTGAGGTTCAGTAAAAATCAGTGTCATAGAATCGTAGAATGGTTTGGGTTGGAAGGGACCTTAAAGGCCGTCTAGTTCCAACTGCTGTGCCATGGGCAGGGACACCTCCCACCAGACCAGGTTGCTCCCAGCCCCATCCAGCCTGGCCTTGAGCACTGCCAGGGAGGGGGCAGCCACAGCCTCTCTGGGCAGCCTGTGCCAGTGTCTCACCACCCTCACAGTCAAGAATTTCTTCCTTATATCTAATCTAAATCTCTTTCAGTTTGAAACCGTTACCCCTCATTCTATCACTACATGCCCTTGTAAAAAGTCCCTCTCAAGCTTTCCTGTAGCCCCCCTTTCAGTACTGGAAGGCCACTATAAGGTTGTCCCAGAGCCTTCTCTTCTCCAGGCCGAACAACCCCAGCTCTCTCAGCCTGTCCTCACAGGGGAGCTGCTCCAGCCCCACGATCATCGTCGTGTCATCATTTTTTGTTTATTGTTTTGTCCCATTGCTGGTCAACAATGCATCATTTTTCTTTCAGCAAATTTCTACGTACATCACTGTTCCCCCGTCACCTTTGATTCAGACCCTGGTGCAGGGGAACATCTTAGTCAGTGATGAGGTGCTGATGTCGGCCATGTCTGCTTTTACATCCTTGGACCAGCCCATGCCTGCGGTGCCGCCCCCGGCGCAGGTAAGGGGCACATGTGGGCCTGGGGAGTCCTGCTGCCTGGGGCCATGCTTGCACAGCAGGAGAGTCCTGTCGGTTGATCAGACTCTAGAGTGCTGAATCCTGGGCACCTTCCCAACCCGACAGTCAGGCTCGGGAAGGAGCAATGGATAAATGGCAGGATAGCTCCAGGGCCTGCTGTCTCCTGGCGTCCTTGTTGCTGGATGCTCAGATCTTTGTAACGTGGTCTCTCCAGCTTGTTGTCGAGCCCCCCGCTGGCTTCCAGAGCCCTTGTCAGTTTGTTCCATGGATCCCTCTCCTCCTGGGATGATTGTTTTGGGCTCTCCACAGGGCTGGCCAGGCTGTATGCATTCTCCATGCTCTGAAAATGTTCTTTGTAACCAGAAGGATTAAAAGCAAAAAAAAAAAATGCAGTGGGGCTTGAGCACTTGGGTTTTGGAGGAGACAATGTCTACTGACAGGTCATGCCAAGCCTCTGCAAGCCAGCACAGTCTGGTCCAACCTGGCAGTTGGACAGTGCTGCGTTGTGTCAAGACATCGTCGCGGTTCCTGCAGGTGCTGTTTTGAATTGGGATTTGGAACGTGTGTGAGGGAGCAGCCCCTCCAACACTTCTCTGATGCGTTTTCAACATCTTGACTGTCTCTCCCTGTTCTGGTTTTAGAGCAGCTTGAGTATGCACACTGGAGCTGGCTACCTCTCCCAGCCACCCCCGCCTCCACCTCCCCCACCGCCACCCCCTCCTCAGCCTCCGCCGCCTCCCCCACCGAGCATGGGGGCTCCGGGGCAGCCCAGCGCCGGCGGCAGCGGGGTGGTCGAAGTGTACAGTGCGCCTGCTCCTATGGCAGCAAACAGCACGGTGGAAATCCAAACGCTGGGGATGCAGCCCTATCCGCCCATGGAGGTAAGGCCGGGGGCTGGCCGCAGGGGCTCTGTCCTCCTGGGCCTCTCGTAACAGACGAGGCTGCTCGGGAGTCGCCTGGACTAGAAATGTGGAGGTAGAGTCTGGGGAGGTGTGTTGGGTTATTTGACAATGATTATTTCCTCTGGGAGAAGGTGCTGAACAGAAGGATGTCGGCAAGTTGATGGGGATTCTGAGAACAAGAGAGACAGTTAAGAGGGACGGAGGGCTTGGCTGGCACAGGCTTAGGAGGCCTGAATGTCTGCTGTGGTCAAGGGATACCTGCAGGTGTTGGGAGTGCGAGGGAGCTGAGGTGAGGTGCCCACCTCCCAGGGAGGTGCAGAGCACTGCGCCGCACACTGCAGGCTTAAGTGGAGAGAAAAATCCAGTCTAAATATCAACGACCTTGACAAGGCAGCTCTTCCTCAAGAGAGGCACAGGCAGGGGTGGATCTACCGGTGGGTCAGCTGTTCGCAGCCTCCGCGTTGGCGTTGCCGTTGCCTTTTGCAACAAAAACTACTGGGTGTGACAGAGGTTTTTTGGCCTTATCTTTGTAGCTGGCATCTGATCTGGAAGTGCCAGTGGTCAGAAATGGAGGGGGATGTTGGATATGTAGTGGTGTGTGTTAATTTATCAGGGTGGGCAACAGAAACGCCCTCAAACCGTATCACCCTCTGCTAATGCCTCTGTCTTTTTCTCTAAGCGTCTTTTTCTAATCTTGTTGCTGATGTAAACAGCTGTCCTTTGCCACCGGGAGTTTTCTTGTACTTCCCTTCTGCGGTCCTGCTAGGGCAGGCAGCAGTGCCTGGAGACCCCTGCCTTCAGGGCTGGTGTAAACCCACAGAGTCAGCAGTGATTGTTCTGGTAACCTGCTCTGGAGGGATAAGAAGCTCTTGTAGGCATAAGGTGTAGGTGGGGGACTAGACAGCCCCTTCAGAGTGTTTCTTTGCTGTCCTGTTCCTGCTGCAATAACTGCTGCATACTTTGTGACGTTCAACAGGAGAGTTTCACACTGTGCAGGGTGTTAGTTTTAGTCAGGATGCATTGTCGGAGTGGTGAACCAGGAATTTCATCCAGTTTGGCAGGAGGCAGAAAACTCAGCCAGACTAATAGCCTGGTGTGGCAGTGTTGCTGGAGATCAGGGCACAGTATAACTGTGCGGGAAACCTGTTTCCACTGATAGATTGCACTCCTGCAGGTACCGAGCCAGTGTGTGGAAAGTCCTGTGTACCCTTCTCCTCCTGTGTACAGCCCTGGGAAGCAGGGGTTCAAGTCCAAGAGCACCAGCACTCCCACACCCTTGACCAGCGCAGGAGGAGGCAGTGTGGTTGGTTTTGATTCCACCTCTGCTGCCAAAAGTCGGCGCTGCAAAAACGAGAGCGGGCTACAGGAAGGTAAGTGACCTTACAGCATTTGGCCTGCACTAACCTGCAGGCCACCATGCTTGTCCTGTAGTGAACTGTTGAGCCACGGGCTCTCCAGGCCCTGTGGGGTGGCACTGGTTGTGCATGCAGCTCTAGAGGAGGAACACGATGCCCTGCATGAAGCTATCATGCCGGTCAAAGTGTGGATGTGCTTCTTGTCTGTCACCTCTGACCGCACGTGAACGGACTGTCACTGTGCTGCTGCATGGGCAGTCTTGTGCTAAATCTCTGCAGCCACATGCTTAGTGGATCACGCCTGAAATGGGGAGATCCTGCAGAGGAAAGTGTTAGAGCTTGGTCAGGTTTAACCCAAGGAAGACTGCCGCAAGGCCGCTGGGCTAGATGTGGCCTGGCCCTGAAGACTCTTCCCAAGGGCTCAGCAGACCCGTCCTGCCATGTGTTTTAGTGCCTGTGAGGAAAACGCTCCTGTCCCCAGGTGAGGCAGGACAGGGCTGTGCCCGTTGTCGCGTTCAGAGTAAGGGCGTGCCGTTTGCCGGTCAGAGCCCCCCCAGGGACTGTCACTGAAACAGGTTCGCAAAGTTGCAAACACAGGTCATTGATTGAGGCGACAGATACAACAGGTACGGAACTGCTGTTGATAAAGGCCCTTAGTGCAGTGGCGCCAGTCTCCTGTAATAATGCTGGCCACGTTTTCCCAGGAATTCTTCGCCAGGGACAAAGGCGCAGTTCTTACCGAGAAGGTGTCCCTGTCTCGGGTGGAGGAAGAGGAGCACAGCCCGTCGACCGTCTCTTCTAGATCTTCAGTTCCTTTCTCCCAGTTTTTACCCCTTATTCTCTTTTTATTCTCTAATGCTTTGTTTCCTGTCCCACAGGTTATGTATAGCATGAGTTAGGTGGAGAGTTGAGTGACACAGACATACGTGTATAGCATGATCTGTATAATGCTCATTAACCTAAGCAGGGGTGTTAACTGTGATATTAATTTTCTAGATAATTAAGCAGAAGTTTCACTCCAGGGCATCGTAGCCTTCAGAGTTTTGTGCTGAAACTGTTTTTCTGCGTGGTTCCTCACTCTTTAGCGAAAACAGAGCCGTCTCGCTGCAGCAAGGCTCCCTCTTTCAGCTGTTGTCTCCCCTCACAAGGTCTGTAGAAGGGAGAGCAGATGCCAGCAATCTTAACCTTTCACTGGTTTTTGCCAGATGAGGAAGTTGCTCAGCTCTCGCCCTTGCTCTATCCACGCCACGATAAACACGTTGCTTTACTTTGCTTCAGTGGCACCTTACGAGCCTGGCGTTTCTCCACACCCCGTTACAGGATGGAGGAGTCGCATCCTCCGCTGGCTGAGCCTGCCCAGTGCTGGCGTGCTGGAAGCACACCTAGTTGAGTGACAGGGGAGGTCCCAGGCGTGAGGAGGAGGAAAGCCCTGTGGCCTGCCTCCCAGGAAAGCTGGGCCTCTGGATTTACAACCGTACAGAGGCAAGGCTTTAGCGTTATTTGCAGAGGTGTGAATGATCATGCAGGCTGCAGCTCTCAGTCCAGAATTTCCTAGAGCAGCCCATGGTTCTGCTGTTTTCCCTTGTTTTATACCTCATTATAGCAGATAAATAGATGATCTTCTGGATGGGAGAAATACAAATGTGCTCTGGCTGATGGCTGACCTTGGGGGGTTCATAGGAGACAGACAGAACTGGGGCCCTTCCTCTCTCTAATCCTGTGTCTTTTCCCAATGCCCAATGTGCCTTTAAAGTAAGTGCTTTGTAGCACAACTGGAAGGGTCCCTGGAGTGGTTAATGCCTGAAGGGGATGCCCTGCCCTCCCCTACTGCTCTCCTCAGTACTTCTAGAGGTAGCTCAGGCTACATTAAATATATGTTTGTGCCCATAACCTCTCCCCAGCCTGGCCAGGCAGATTTTATCCTCTCATAAGCCCTTTATTCTTGGTCCTGAATAGACATGTCTTGGGGTGAGGGCCCTGTGGCGCAGGGGGGACAGGGCTGTGCCGTGTGATCTCATTCCTGTGTGCACTCTTTCAGGCAAACCCAAGTCCCCCAAGCTGAAATGCACTTACTGTGACAAGGCCTTTACCAAGAACTTCGACCTGCAGCAGCACATCAGAAGGTAACGGTGCTGCCAACCTGGGCACAGCAGAGTGGCTGGGGTGGAGGTGGGCACAGCTCTGCTCCGGCAGACCTTGCGTTTCTCATGTCCCAGAATCTGTGCTGCGCTGGGAGGTGATCCTTCATCCCCCTCTCCGGGACACCTTCTTCCCAGTGGCTGGGGTGAAGGCTGGATGTACATGGATGTGATCTTGCTGATTATGGGCTGGCACTGGAGACTTGTTTTCCTCACTGGTGAGACTTTGAAAGCCAAACCTGTTGTCACCTGGTCACTGGAGCAGCAGCACCTCCACTGCTTGCCTCTGCCCTTTTGTCTACTCTCCCTCCCTAGCAAGCTGCAGCCTTTGCGTTTGCTGCTCTTAGCAAACTATAAGCCAAGCTCAGTGTCTGTACAGGGAGCTCTCATAAGAGAGCTTTTCTCTGGCAGGAGGCAGTTGAAATCTTCAGAGTTTTCCCCAGTGGAGTCTGCTGGACTTGGGACAGATGAGAAGGAACAAGTGGAGGTTTCGCTCACCTTCCCAGCCTGGACTCTTCCCACGATGTATTCCCTGTGTTAGAGTCCGCTCCTTCTCCTGAAGCCAAAGGGCAGGGTAGAAAGGCCTTTATGCTGTGGACTGGGGAGAGCAAATTCAGGGAGATCAGGGACTGCAAGCTAGAAGAGACATGTGTGCAGGGGAGGGAGGGGTGACAGAGAAGAAAAGGGTTGTACCCCTGAGAAAGTGATGGGCTCCCCAAAGTCCGTGCAGAGACCTTGACAGTGAATGCCCCGATGGTGATTGCTGCAGAGCTGTCTTCCTCTCCCACTTCTTTCTTTGATCACTTGTCGTCCCCAGACCACGAGTGTTTTGTCTGTGCACCAGGCTTGTTTCCCCAGGCCTCTCACAATCCCCTTACTGCGGTTAGTCAGGTCTCAAAGCCCTTGTTTGGCTGGGCCAGGTGCTGATCTGCCAAGCAAAGTGCCTAGCGCAGTCCTGCAGCAGCCACCCCACCATGGCCCGTGCCTGGAGGCTGCCTCCTCTTCTGCCGGCTGCTGATACGGTGCCTTCTGCCTTCAGTCACACAGGTGAGAAGCCCTTCCAGTGCATCGTGTGTGGCCGAGCCTTTGCCCAGAAGTCCAATGTGAAGAAGCACATGCAGACCCATAAAGTGTGGCCTCCAGGGCTGGGGTGCACTATCTCCCGCAACTCCATCACAGTGCAGGTCATGGCCTTGAATCCCAACCAGCCGGAGGACGAGGACAACACAGGTTTGCTGCCCTGGGATGGCATGTGCATGGGGCAGAGCAGTGGTGGGAGGAGTCTGCACATCCCTGCACCTCCACACGGAGGGAGGGGAGACAGGAGCTGTGTGTGCTGTTTGCCTTCCTCCTGCAGGTTTTAGCAGCCCGCACTAGAGAAGTAAATCACAAGCTGGCAGGTGCATCCTCTCGTACCCCCAGCCACAGTGGATTCAGGTGCTGGTGGAGACAGTGGCTCCGAACTCCGTGCCACTGTGTGCCTGCAGGCAGGGTGAGGTGTCTTCCTCCTTCTCACTCCCTGGCAGGTGCAACTTTGGCAGTGCATGAACCGCACCTGACAGCTCCGGTCTAGTGGCCAGACAAGCCGGTGGTTTGGCACAGCCCAGTGCTCTGGCTTGTTTGCAATGTGCAAGTCATGCCCGGGCTGGGTCTGGCCCCAGCAGCCAACTGAAAATACTTGAGGCAGAGAAGAGGTCCTTGCTGGCAGACGGTGTCTGGATACCCTTTCTGCTGGTGGCCTCAGTCCTGGTAGGAGGGGAGGGAACGCAGTGACAATGTCATGTCTAGGACAAGGCTCCGCTGGAACTGCTCTCTGCAGACTGGACACTGAGCTACTGGCTGGATCTTACCTCCCATCCCCTGCCAGAGGTGGGAGTAAATCTGGCTCTGGTTCACTGCAGAGGCCTGTTCTGCATGCTGCTCCACAGAGCACAGTTATGTCCCTGGAAAAAGAGAATGGCTTAAGGAGAGGAAGACGGAGTAGTCAGATCCCTTAATAATCTGCGGACAAATTTAAAACCACCCTGTTAGAGACTGAGATTTGTCTGTTGTAAAGAATCTGTCTTTGAACAGAAGGAAGAGCCTGGACCCAGAGCCAGGCCTGGTGTGTGTCAGCAGCATGGTGCTTGCGGAGCAGCTCTCAGAGCTGTCTCACAGCAGGCTGTCACTGTCTCTCTCCAGGTTTGACTCAGCCCTCAAGGAACCCTGCACCACCGCCCCAAGACATGAGCCCCTTGGACGAGAGCGAGGGAGGCAAACTGGAAGCCAAGCAGGTGGTCTTGATCGATAGTTCTTACCAGTGCCAGTTCTGCCCCAGCAAATTCAACACCTATTTCCAGCTCAAATCGCACATGACACAGCACAAGAATGAGCAGGTAAGGACAGAGGGTGCCTTGTGTTGGTGGTGAGATTGGGATGGTCTTCATACAGTGCCCAGGGTCTGTCCTGGGCCTCTTGCTCTGTGAAACTGCCAGCACCTCCCCTGCAGCTCGGCTCTCTGCATGTCTGGGTTGCAGCTGTGTGGTCTGGCTTTGAAAAACTCCGCTGCTGCCCCTCTGCTGAGTGAGAAGTCAGCTGAGCAGGTTTGGGTGCTAGAGAAGCAGCAAAGAAGCAAAGTCCAAAGTTTCCAGTGTAGGTGGCAGCTCTCAGGTCGTGGGACAGTCACCGCTGCAGTGTAGTGGTCTCACCCACTAGAGCAGTTTCAGGTGTTCACACCAACAGCCCTTTCTCCCACCTTGCTTTCTCAGGGGACTGCCCTGACAATCTGTGTTTGTAGAACCTTCAACTCCCAGCAGGTTCTGCTGTTTCTGCCGTTGTCTTCATCTGGAGCTGTCAGCCACATTTTGATGCTGAGCTGCTCTGCACCATTCTTTAAAGACTCTTCTTCTGAGAAAGGCAGCAGACAAAGGGGATGTTTTACCACCTCGTTGTGTCCTGCTGCAGTGCGGGGCAGGGTTTCGCTGCTGTGCCCTGACTGAGCTGTGGGCGTGGTGGGATGCTCTGGGAACCACAGTGCTGCTTGGTTCATAACATCAGCTCAGCTGGTCTCCAGCACAGTGGGTCAAGGGGCATTGGTCCCTTTCTGTAAATGAACCAGTGGCAATGGTTTCCAAAAAGGAAGGCCACTCGGTGGGCAGAGGATTTTCCCTGTTTGTTTCCATGGTGTGCCACTCCGGGCGCTCTCCCTTCTCCCAGGTGTACAAATGTGTGGTGAAGACCTGCGCTCAGACCTTCCAGAAGCTGGAGTCCTTCCTTGAGCACATCAAGAGCCACCAGGAGGAGCTGAGTTATCGCTGCCACCTCTGCAGCAAGGACTTCCCCTCCCTGTACGAGCTGGGTGTCCACCAGTACTCCCACAGCCTGCTGCCCCAGCACAGCCCCAAGAAGGACGTGGCCGTGTACAAGTACAGTAGCAATCAGTGCTCACAAGGCTTGTAGGAGTGAGTGGGTGCAGAGTGTGTTTGGCTGAGAGCAGAAGGGACATCAGAGGGAAGAGGGGGCCACGTGTTCAGTGGCTGCGGTTCTTTTGGGCACGCGGGTGGCAAATGGGGGGCCCCTCCACCAGCTGCTAGGGCCAAGCACTTTGAATGCAAGGAACCTTTCAGAAAGAGAGTGAAAGGCCGAGATCCCATTACTGCAAGTCCTCTTACCACCAGTCAAAAGTCAGATGGGCACAGCTGATCCTGCACTGAGCTGGGCCGGAGACCCAGCAGCCCTCTCCCAGCCTGTTTTCTGTGATTTTTAAACACGTGCAGCAAAGGAAGTGTGGGTTGTAGAAGCTGTGCCTGGAAGAAATCTCCTGTCCCTTTGCTGTGAAAGGGTTTGTGTAAAGGTCTGGGAAAGCCTTTCTACTGGTGTAGACAGAAAGAGTGAGGAGATCCATGAAGAGCTTTGTGGAGCTTTTAAAATGCCTGTAGAGACATGCAGGAAGAGTAGGAAGCCCAGAAGATACTGAAGTCACCTAGGAGCTTCATGGAATAAATACCTGCTACTTCTTGCGTAGCCCATGATTTCTGGTTATCCTTGCACTGCAGAGCTTCATCCTACAGCTTGCTAGCGGGGATCTTTAAAGTCAGAGCCCTGCTTATGTTTGAGGAGGTTTTAGTCTGATCTCAGGAAAAAGGGTTTCACAGCAGA
This sequence comes from Leptosomus discolor, assembly GCF_034619465.1. Taxonomy (NCBI): domain Eukaryota; kingdom Metazoa; phylum Chordata; class Aves; order Leptosomiformes; family Leptosomidae; genus Leptosomus; species Leptosomus discolor. The sequence goes on along the minus strand of NC_141407.1, from coordinate 3,773,743 downwards.
TACGTGGTGTGACTGCCTCTGTATTCATTGTTGATGATACATGTCCCCATTGCCCATTCTCAGTCAGCTTTGGCAGAGGTCTCTGGCAGAAATACTGCCAGGGTCTGTGAGAACAGGTGGTTGGGTGGAAAGGGCCAAGGTGGTTTCAGAGAGGTGGTGACATGAGCTGAAGACACCGGAGACCCCACATGGAAGCGTGTCATCTTGTGGCTGCCCCAGCCATGGGTAACACTGTTGTTATGCTGTGACCCCACTCTCAGCTGCTGGCTTCATGCAATGAAGATGGAAGGAGGCGTTTTAAGTAAGGTGAAGTCATTACTTAGGGCTTCTCTTCATAGCAAAGCAGTGTGGAATATGTGTTTGGGTCTGGGTGTTCCCGTGGGAGTCTGTGTGGAAGAGCACTAGCCATTTAAAGGCTTCTCCACCCAGTTTTCCAGCATCTCCCCCTCGTGATGGATGCTAAGTGTGAGTGTGATCTGGCTGTGTGGGTTGCTGAGGTTTCAGAGCACCTGGGGGGTGGTGGTATTGTCTGTTCCGAACTGACCCTACCAACACTCAACCTGGAAGGTGGCTGGTGAGTGGGCTGGGCAGTCCTGCCTGGGGTCTGCCTGCCGTGGGGGGGGTTTGCTGGCGGGGGCCTTGTTCACAGGCTCTGTCCTTCCTCTCCCCATTCAGGTGTGTGAAGTGTGTCAATAAGTACTCCACCCCGGAAGCCCTGGAGCACCATCTGCAGACGGCAACGCACAACTTCCCCTGCCCTCACTGCCAGAAGGTGGGTGGGTGACGGCTGCCTGAGCCGCCCTGGACATGTAGCTAAGGCTCTGAGGGGGATGGGAACCCTCGGCTCCCTTTCCTCTCCCTTCCTACCTCAGTACGGACTGGCAGGCTCACCAGGTGCTTTTCAGAGACAGAGGGGGTTGCACCCCTGGCCTCCAGCTCTCTGGCCTCACGCAGAGTACGTTCCTCCCCGCAGTGCTGGCTTTTCTCCTGTTTGCAGAGCAGAATTTGTCAGGGGAGCTCCCTTATTCCCACGACAACAAAGGCTGCTGTTCTTCTTTCTTAAAAGCAAGTGTACCAGGAGGAGCGAGGCTGGTTTTGGGAAGTCTTAAGAGTGGCAGCAGTGCCTTTGACCCACCATGCCTGGCTACCTATGGCTGGAAGGGTTGGGCATGGAAAGCCCTGGGTCCTGTGGGAGCTCGTACACCTCTACTGCTGTCCTCATTCTCCTCTTGGAACAGAAGTCTCTGGGTTCCCCCTCGTTCCTCTCTTTTGAATGAGTGTTCTGTGTCCTTGGCAAAGAGAAACTTGTCCGAGTGATGTGACTGGGACTGGAAGGATGCCCGGGTAGGTTTTGTCTGGAAATACTCTCTTCAGCACGGCCCCTGAGGGGGTTTGAGGGGCAGAATTTTGTGGGGTTTGAAACCTAATAAATTATTTTTTGAAATCCAGACTAAAATTTGGACCCTTGCTCCTCTGTTTATAGCAAAGGAAATGAAAATCCTGCAGTGGGGGCAGGGACAATCTCAAAGGAGTGACCAATCTGTACTGAGGTAGCTCAGGAAGGGGAAACACACTCCTGCCATGGTTAGTAACCCTTTCTTTACCTGTCTTCTCTCCACTTCCCTCACCAGGTGACAGATGCCCTTCTGAGCCTGGGTGGGATTTTGAACATACAGCATAGGGGCTTGAAAGCCCGTATCCGCAGCAGTAATTTTTACTTCTGTTTGTATTCTTACTAATATTGCTGTTTTCTGGAGATGTGAGAGCACAGTCCTGGGTACCAGAACTTCTGGCCCTCCTGTGCTCCCCTCAGATGTGTGCTTGCAGCGTCCTCATTAGGAATTCACTTAGCTTGGCTACTTCCAGTATCCCCATTAGCCAAAGGAACCATTGATACTGACTTTATAAAGACCATAAATGGGAGCCTTTGGTAACAGATGATTGGGAAGCACAGACTGAAGTTAACACTGTGGGAAGGGAGTAACTACTGGGGGTCCTTGCCCAGCCCATCCTACTGCTGGTTCTGGTGGGGGACTGGGCATCCATCTGGGGTGCTGGTCCTCAGCAGAATGGTGTTATAAAACTCAGCAGCAAGCATTCAGCTTATGTGTTTCTTAAGGATAAGAAAGTTTAGGGGTTTTTGGATGTTTGTTGTTGTTGTTGTTGTTTGGGTTGGTTTTTTCCTTTGTTTGTTTTTTAAAGCTCGAGCTGTATTTTCCTTCACAAAACTGCAGGTTTTCTCAGTGCAGCCTTTCCTAGAAAGCAGTCACCAGGAGGTTCTGATACTTTCTATACAGGCCACACCTCCCACGCCCGTGCAGGCTCAGTGATGTCCCACGTGTGCTGCTGGCTCTTAGCCTTGTTTTTGTGTGTTAACAGGTGTTCCCCTGCGAGAGGTACCTGCGCCGCCACATCCCCACACATGGCGGGGGCAGCAAGTTCAAGTGCCAGATCTGCAAGAAGTTCTTCCGCCGGGAGCACTACCTCAAGCTGCACGCCCACATCCACTCAGGTACGGGCTCCCCCTCACTGTCACCGTCCTTGCTGCCCCCTGCAACGTCCCAGCTATTTTCCTGATAACCAGAGTTGTGGTAACGTGGGTTCAGGAGGTGTATGGTTTTGGTTCAGCCTCGTGCCCAGTCCTGCACCGGTTAGAAGTGGGACATAGAGGTGGCTTCCCCACTGCCCGCGGTTGCAGAAGTGAAGGAGACTGTCGCTGGAGAGCAGGAGCAGCACACAGGGTGGATTGTATCCATCCATTTACCCATCAGGCAGGGCAGGGAAGCTTGGGGAGGTTTATAAAGCAGCAGAGTGGCACAGCTGCCATAGGGAATCCCGTACGTGACTAGAGCAGCCCTGTACGACTGGACTCTCTCTGACTCTTGGTCTCTTTTTTTATCCAGGTGAAAAGCCCTTTAAGTGCTCGGTGTGTGATGCAGCTTTCAATCGGAAAGACAAGCTCAAGCGACACATGCTGATCCATGAGCCTTTTAAGAAATACAAATGTCCCTTCTCGTACGTAGTGTGTCGGCAGCGTGGCGGCATGTCTCAATGGGGTTGGGATGGAACAAATGTCTCCTGCAGGTACCCTAGGTCATGTGTGTGGCATCTGCCTGCCAATCCACTGCTTCTTGGGGAGGCAGGAATGCTGTGTGCTGTTGAACTGGGAACCCCGAAGTCCCAGTTCTTTGTCATTGACTTCCTGTGGGGCCACATCGTTTCATCTCAGTTCATCAAGCCCTGTAAAATAATGCCTGCCTGCGTGGGAAGCTTGGGGGTTGCACCTGGGGAGCACTGGGGAAGAGAAAGAGTATTATTTGACCACAAAGCTCTCTGCCCGACTGCCATGTCTCGAAAAGCACTTGGCAATGTAGGAGTTAATGTACGAGCCAGAGAAACCCAGGTTTGTAAGGTGCATTCCATGGGCCTTTTGAGATAGCCAAGACTGACTGGCTTCTCCCTGCTCCAACCTTCCTTCCAAAGGTTGTAGCTCCTTCCAAAGTGTTTCTGTCTCCAGCCGGGATCTTGAACCTGCTGCTTTTAGGAGCATTCATAGTGACACAGACCACGCATGGTCTAGCAGAAGCCACATGTCCCTGTAGCAGCCAGTTTATTTCTTGCCCCTCTCCAGAAGGGCTGAATTAGTGGAGCTCCTACTGTGACTGCACCCAGGGATCTGTCTGGGTGCTGCTAGGGAGAAGGGCTGTGGTTCTCTTTATGGTCTAGGATTTGTTTATACATTGATCCTCAGCTGATTCATGCTGCTCACCAGCATTTGTTGTTCTCACAGAAGCCACACGGGCTGCAATAAAGAGTTCAACAGGCCTGACAAGCTGAAGGCTCACATACTGTCCCATTCGGGTAAGTGCAGCCGTGCCCATGCTGCCGGTGGGTGGGAACGAAGGGCTGGGATTCGCTGTGGTGCTACAGGAGCATGTTACAGGAGTAAGTCCGAGAATCCAGAGATAGCAAACTGTGAAAGTGCTTCTGCTTTATAGCCCCAGAAGCGCAGGGTGTTCGTCACCGGTACTTTTCCTGCGGTGCCCTCCACCCGCCGCTAAGCTAACACAGCTACTGTTGGTTTCCTGTGGGAGGATTTTCCACTGCATGAGGTACAGCGTTTCCCAGATACAGGCCTAAATTCTTAATATTGTTTATTAGCTTTAGATTTTTTCTTATCTCTGTTGCTGCAGGCCTGTGTAAGTGAGCTGTGTCTGAGCTTTGGGCGGTTCTCTAAGCTAATGTAAATCCGTAGGCAGGGCCTGCTGGCGAGACACACAGCAGAGCTGGAGTACTCGGTGCATTTTGTATCAAATGACTCTAGAGTGCTCTGTCCACTCCTCCCCAATACCATCCATCATTCAAAAGGAGATCTCTTGGGGTTTGATTCCTTTCTGCCTGTGTTCCAAACCCGATGCTCCCACGCCTAATAAAGACAAATGATTTATTCCCATGCCTAGGGGATGTTCTGACTTTTGTCTCGGGGTAAAACTCATAGTCTTTTCTCATGCCTGTCATGTCTAAAGCCCTGCAGAGGCCGATCAGATGGGACTGTGCAGACAGTGCAGATGGATGGTTTGTTTCAGACTGTACATCCCCATACTCGGGCAGGAAAAAAAAAAAGTGAAACTTTTTTTACTTACCAAATACACTTGCAAAAAAATCAGAGTTTAGCACTGTTTTGCATTTTCATCACAATTACCCGACATTTTTTGCTGGTGATATTTTAATCCTCTTATTTGAGGCAAGAACTATTGCTTTAGTCCTTCCAAAACACAGACATTCCAGGTGTAGTTGCTCACCCTTTTCTTGCAGATTTGCCTGACACAACATCTCCTTAGGCCATGGGGGTTTTGGTTTGTTTTAATGAGCATGCTGAAAAACAACGGGGCTTCTTGGGTGAGGAGGTGGCTGTTTCATGCTGTTACCAGGGAACATCTCCTTGGAAGGGGAGATGAAGCGGTCATGTGCTCCAGGTTTTCCTGCAGTAGGATGCAGGGTCTCTCACTGAGCTCTCTCTCTCCTCCGGTGCTCTGTGCAGGGATGAAGATCCACAAGTGCCAGTACTGTAACAAGTCCTTCAGCCGACGAGCCCACATGATAGAGCATCAGCGCTCGCACACCGGCAACTACAAATACCGCTGCCCCACCTGCAGCAAAGGCTTCACGCGCCACAAGTACATGAAGGACCACAAGTGCCGGCTGGGCTCACCCAAGGACAAAGACCTGCAGCTCAGGAAGCCCCAGAAGAAGCGGGTGGCGCGGGGGCGCAAGGCGGGCCTTTCCCTCCCCAACCAGCTGGATCTGGCAGAGCTGAAGGACGGTGCCGGTGGGGAAAGCGCCCCCGAAGGTGGCCCTAACAAAGAACCGTTCCAGGAGTCGGACGCAGTCCTGTCCATCGTGGTCGGTGGGTCAGGAGCTGCTGACTCGGACCTTGTCGTTCCTGGGCAGCCCAACAGCATCGCATCCGATTTGGCCCTGGCAGAACTGCAGACTGCCTCGGACGGCCCCTGCACCATGCTGGCTGTCCCTGTTTACATCCAGACGACGGAGTGATAATGCGTAGAGCCACTGTGTGGCTGAGGGCTGCTGCTGGGGCTGTCAGACTCGGTGCTGAAATTTATTCCAGTGAAAAAGACCAAAGCTCTTGTGGGGAGGTAGATGGATATGGGAGAGAATGGCTTTCATCTCCACTTGTTCTTCCCATGCTTGGGCAGAGGACTGCTTGGAAGCCACCGATGGCTACAAGGCACTGACGTGAATGGCTCCATTATTTCTTGTCCCTCTGCATCACTGGTCAGCCTAGGACAAGAAAGACTAAGATCCCTGAATCAGGGTAAGAAGGAGCATGCAAACTTGCAAAAAACAGAGCTGCTGAAATCAGGCGGCTTTGCAAATCACAGCTTTTTTTTTTTTCCAGCCTAAAAGCTGTATTGCCCAGTATTTGGGTGGCCTTTCCAAGAGCAAACAATTGATCCTTCCTAGTGGAAGCAAGTTCATCCTGAGATCCTTTGGGAACACTGTTCAGAAATATCCTGATAGACTTATCTCTGGTATCTTTCTCCTCTTTGTCTCTGTCAGTAGAAAGATCACCTTGTCTGTACTACATGTGTTATAAACACCGTGGACCTCATGTGCTGTGTGGAGTCGGCGGGTGGGAGCACGCGCATGTATTGGCTCTTCTCTCTGGTTCATATTCTCTCCACAGTGTTTGTTCTTTTCATGGTTTTTCTCCATATCCAAGGATCTCCAAGTGCCTTAGACATCGATGAGTCAGTCCTTGTGACAGTTAAACGTGACACCTTCTGTGTACAGCGGGGGAGACTGAGGCCTGGGTGAAGTGACCTGTCCAGGGTCACAGGGGAAACCTGTGATGCATCCACGAGCCATTTTCTAGCATCAGCTCTGGACTAGGTGCTGCAAGGTACTTCTGTGCACTCCTCTGTCAGCTGCTTCCCAGCCTGTGCATTCCCTTAGCTCAGTTCCAGGCGCTGTTAGTAATTTCAGTGGGTCTCTGGCAGGCGGGGAGTTGACGTGGTTAGGTAGCAAGAAAGTCTGGTGTGACTGGGACAGTTTCTCTTGTCCACTTGGCTTCTGTCTGATTACCCAAGTAGGAGTCCCAAAGCCAGCACGGGAACACCAAACCCAGGAACTGAAAATTACTATTGTGCAATATTGGTAAAGGAGGTTGTTCTGCTCTCCTGTGGGTTCTTCCTGCTCCGTGTGTAGGCCAGCCAGGCTGAGCTTTCCCTGGTAAATTTGTGTGATGAGCTGCTAAGTTGTCTGTAGACGCAAAATGCTGCATTTCCAGCCCATTGCTCCGGGGGTGGTGCACAGCAGAGTGCGGGTTCAGTTAGTCCTGGGTGCCAAAACTCTGGCTGCGGAGTCCCCCACCTTGCCGCCTGGGAAATGGTGGGTGTTTCTGGCCGCTGGAGCAGGTCTGACCGGCCTGACCCTGATGCCTGCCTGCAGCCTGCCTGAGCTCCAGCCCATCGCTTGACCTCAAGGCGCTCTTCCTATCTCCTTGCAGTGTATTTTGCTCAGATCTTAAAAATAGCAGCTTGCAGAGACAGCGTGCTGGTGCCATGCCCTTCGTGGTATCTCCTGGTGGCACGTGCTTCTAGGCTGCGCCCCATCTAACGATAGCTTACACTGTCACCTCTGGAAGATTGTCACATGGTTCCTGTCGGGATTGGTCCCACCAGCAGTTGGCTTTGCTCACTCACTTTCCTAACTCACTTTTTACCCATTTCACTATTTTGTGATGCTTTTGTACCTCCTGCCGTCGGTGGGTGTTAGGCAATGGAGCACAGGGCTTACAAGGGGAGGCTGGGAGAAGGCTCTGGAAGAGGTTAAGGAGAGGTCTTGCTGTTGCCTACAGCTGCTGAACAGGCAAGGGTGGAGAAGGTGGAGCCAGGCTCCTCAGAGGTGCACGGGGATGGGAGGAGAGGCAGCAGGGACATGCTGGAACATGGCAACTTCCGACTCCCTATAAAGAAAAGAAACTTCAACCAAGAGGGTGGTCCAAGGAAGGAGGCTGCAGACGGGCTGTGAGATCTGATCTGGTACCTGGTGATACTCCACATTCTCAGAGCATCCTGCTCTGAGTGGGCATGCTTGGGAGGAGACCTCCAGATGACCCTTCCTACTTGGGTCTTTCTGTGCTTCTGTGAAATGTCTTGTGTGCTTTGAAGGACAGAGTTTATTTGCCCACAATGTTTGTTTTAAATACTTAGCTCTCACAGGAGGGGAACAGTATCAGGAAACAGTTTGCTAAATATACCTTTCCCATTTTCCTCCCCTCTGTACCCACACCATACGGTGTCATTATGTGGTCTCTGCTGCTTGCTGTGGCGCTGCAGTCAGGTCTATTTTGAGACGGTGATGTGTGGGTGCAGCCTTCCTTCAGCTCGGAGGCACCATCTGGAGGCCTGACCCTTCCTTTCTGGCCTCTGCTTTCCACCAGCCCTGCACACAGGCCAGCTGGTCTGAATGAGGTGCTGGAAGCTGGTTTGCACTGGCTACGCTGAGTGTCATTCAAGGAGTGGAAGCAGGGCCACAAAACGGCCTCGTATGTCACCGTGGGACACGGGGGCCGAAAGGTGCTGTGCTGTTTGCTTGATATATGTTTGCATGTGTGGCAGTGTTGAACCGAAACAAGTTTTATCTTGGGCATAATGCTTGTCCTCTTAGAGTAAACCTCGGAGCGATTCCGTGTAAGATAAGGGAGGTCCCTGATCAGGAGAAAAGCTGGGCGGGCTGATTGTGCTGCTCTTGCGTTCAGAAGCTCTGTGGACGTGAGTCCGACGTGTGTCTGACGGGTGCTGCCGCCCCGAGGGACTGGCAGAGGAAAGGATGGGCAACTGCCTGCAAGTGTGGTGGCTGCTGGCCCCCGCTTCCCAGCTGGGCTGGCTGCACAGGAGCAACAGCGGGTCCTGGCAGCCCCTGCAGCGCTGGGTAGGTGCTCCTGGAGCCTCACTGCCCTTTCGGCGGAAAGAAAAAAAATGCAATTATTTAAAACAACAGGAACCCCCCCCTCCTCTGTAGCCATAATTTTGACATGGAAGGAAAAGCCATGGGAAGGAGTGTTTAATTAGAAGACTAAATGCTCTCACTGAGACATCGTGAGTTACCTGCAGTCCTCAGTACTGTTCAGCTGTGCAGGGAAGGTGCCTCATCACAGCAGGCCACGAACTTCAGAGGCCCTTTCCTCCTCCCTGCCCTACTCTTGTCCAGCTACCTGAACTCCTCTGCAAACCTGTATTCAGTTGTGTACAAGCTCTTCTCTTTCCTCTTGGCCAAAGGGGTAGAATTCTACCCATAATTTTACCCAATTTCTGCTTCTCTAGTGGGGCCCTGCCCCATGCTCAGCTGGAGCGTGGGCTGAGGCAGATGTAAGCTGCTCAGGGCACCGACTTTGTCCCAGAACCTTTCCACAGGTCTGGTTCCATCCTGCATCCTTGGTACAACAGTTTCTTTACAAAACCATGTCAGAAGCAATTTTCTGGAAGCTTCCTGGAGTAGCCCGGGGCCAGAGCCATCCCCTGGGAGAACTGGAGCTGAGACTGGATCAGAACAAAAGGTCTGTAGTGCTCAGCCTGCACTTCTGACAGCAGATGCTTATATGAGAGTAAGAAAAGGGCAGGTAAAACCTCTGCCTCCCCTTGGACTCTTCTAGCCTCGGATGTTGTCAGCTGGGGGTGGGGGGTCTTTCCTGCCCTGGGAGTGGTTTCTGTAAGCCTCCATGGATTTTTCTGCTGTATTTTTTGCCTTTCTTCTGTATCTGCCATTACAATGTCAGCAAGGTAGAACGAGGCAGGATCTGTTGCACAGCTTTGTGCTGAAGGAGGATGTCTTACGTTAGCCAGCGCAATGCCTTTTCCCACTTACTGAGGGCATGAAGAGGCTCTCCTGCCTTACAGTCGCTTTGTTCATTTTTCCTCTTTTCCATTTAGTGTGCATATCCCAGCCTGTTTTACAGAGCACTAACTAGTCCAACCCTGCTCAAAAAGCAATGATTAATTTTCTTGCGTGATTTCCAATGGTAAACACTACTGTTGTCCAAGTCTGTTATTAACTTGTTTTCACAACACCACTGTGAGTGGAGAGGGACGTGTTTATTACTTTTACAGATATTAGAGGCCAAGCACAAAGAAAGAAAAGCCAAAACCGGCCAGTAAAGGTTGGTACCTTTACCTGAAGCACTATAGGCTGGACTTCTTTGGACTCTGTACGTAGGTACCGTGGTCACATAGTCCGTACTGCCTCCGTGAGTCAGCACGTGTGACTCAAGTGTCCAGGAAATACGGAGCTCACAACTACTCGCCGCCAACCGAGCAACCATGACTCCGGATTTAAATACTTAATTTTGTAACGTTGGCAGGTTGAGAAAGGAAAGCTTTAAAAAAGAAATTTCACTTCGTGTAATCCCGACACCTCAGTGGACTGCGCGCAAGCGGCAGAGCTTGAGGGACACCCTGGGGCTGCAGCCGACGGCAGCGTGCCGGTACCTGCCGTGGGCCAGCGCTAGAGGCGGCGGCGCCTTTCCGAGGCTCGCCGCCGGGCCCAGGAGGCTCCGTTCCCAGCTCTGGCGGCGCGACGGCTGGCGAGGGCAGCCGCACGGCCCCCTGCGCCCCGTTCCTGCCGAGCCACCCGCCTAAGCCTGGTCCCAGCCCGCGATCGCGGCTGCAGCTCCGCCGTCCTCATCTAGTCACGCCCCGCCCGCGGTTCCCCGGCAGCCCGAAGCCTCCGAGGGCCGGGGCCCCGCCCCGGGCGGAACCCTGGGGAGGCCCGTGGCGAAGGCAGAGGCGGCGGCCTCCCCCGCCCGGGGCCCGGTGGGCCGCGGCTCCTCCCCCCAGTCCAGGGCGGCCCTCCTGCGGGGCTGCGGCCCGGCCCGGCCCGGCCCTCTGCAGCGCCCGCTTGCGCGCCGCTCGGGCCGGAGGGAGCCCAGCCCGCGGCCGGGCCTGCCATGACGCCAGCTCCTCCTTCCGCCACAGCCACCGTCCCGCCGACGTCACCGGGCCCCTGACGTCAGCTCGCCTCCCCGCCCTTCCCGGCGTGCCCCGCGCCTCTCTCCGGCCGCGACTACATCTCCCAGCAGTCCTCGCGGGTCGCTACCGCCTGCCAGCGCGGAGCGGCGCCGCGGGGCACGCCGGGAGCTGTATGCGCGCGGGGGCGGTGAGCGGCGCGGCGGGGCGGGGCGGCGGCCCGGGCTGAGGCGGGCGGGGAGTCCTGCGGGCGGACGAGCGAGCGGCGGCCCGGGCTCTGCTGGTGGGCTGACCGGCGGAGGGTCGGTCTGCGAGGAGGGGCACGGAGTGAGGGGAGCGGGTACCGGTGTTCCACGGCCGTCCTCGCCGCCCCCGCCTCGCACCGCGGCCTCGGCGGCCCGGCCCGGCGCGGCGCAGCCATGTCGGGGCTCTTGGGGAAGCTGTTCGGGACGGGCGCCGGCGGGAAGGGCGCCGGGAAGGGCCCGTCCCCGCAGGAGGCGATCCAGCGGCTCCGCGACACGGAGGAGATGCTCAGCAAGAAGCAGGAGTTCCTGGAGAAGAAGATCGAGCAGGAGCTGGCGGCCGCCCGCAAGCACGGCACCAAGAACAAGCGCGGTGAGCGGCCGGGCCGGGGCAGGCCGGGCTGGGCCGCCCCTTCCCCTGGCAACAGGTCGGCCGGGCCCGGCTGCCCGGGGGCGGGGAGGGCCGGGGCGGCCTGTCGGGCCGCTGGCTGTGCTCTGGCGTGTGCCTGTAGCCGTATTCGACGGCTCAGTGCCTTTATTTCCTAGGGTGCTGCCTGGCGGCCCTTCCTCCGGCGCCTGCTGCCCGTCCCCGGCGAGGGTTACGCCGGAGCAGGCTCTCCCCCGCTCGGGAGGGGCAGCCTTTATCTCGGGGAGCTGTCTAACGTGGGTGCCGCGTCACTCCCGCGTGATAACGATGTCACGGTGCTGCTCGGCTTTTCTGTGCGAGGTTCGCTTTCTGTTCCGCGTGCACCTCGGTTTGGGGAGAGTTTTGGAAAATACTGCGGAGCAGAAGCTGGGGTGTTGCTGGGTGCGTACGGGAGTGGCTGGGGAATAAGGCCTTGCTTTACCATGTTGTTGTTTTTCTTCTAACTCTTTACTGCTCAAACTGAGGCTTGGCTAAATATATTTTTATTGCCATTAGGGTATCCTGAAGCTATAGGTGGCTTATAAATGGATATTAGAAATTGGTGTTCACCAGGTGGAACTGTGCCTTGCGGGGAAGGTCTAGCTGTGAGTTTGCAGGCAGTGCATGGTAGGCATTATTGCCCTGTCAGCCTGAAGATAAGAGGTGGGTTGTCAGCTTATGTATTTCGGTGCTTTGATGAGCTTCTTGCTTGTTTTACAGTGGTCATTAAATGCGGCGTTTTCAGGAAAGTGTATTTAGATTTTTTGTGTTGGCGTTGCCCGTTTTGCACTGGTCACAGCAGAGCGGCGGGGTCTGGAGCAGGCGCTGCGGCTCCGCCTGTGGCACCAAGAGCTGCTGACATACAGCCGTGGCCAAGCAGCAAGGGTGAATTTGCAGTAAGTACCGATAACAGTTTCTGCTTCGCATCACAACTTCAGTCAGCATTTCAAGCCTCGACTCAAACTTCAGAACAGTGTGCTGCATCAGGGCGTCTCGCTTCTGCTGTGTGGGAGCAGTAGTGCACATGGGGCGAGCTCACCAGCGCTTGCTGGGTTTGCCGGCAGAGGCCTTGCTTTTGCTGCCCCAGGCGTCTTCTGAAGGACCTTAACAGAGCCTGCCTTCAGACTTCACCGAGTTAGTTTCTACATCAGATTTACTGCAACAGTTTTAGTAAGTCTGAGTTTCTTGTGCAGTTTTTGGCCTAGCTTGGTAATGGTCTTAGAAGGAGAACGCAAATACATCTCTCCCTGGCCTTCCTCTTCTACAGTGTCTGCATCCTCTGTCTCACGCTGGTCCTGTTTAACTTCTCCTGGACTTCTCTTTCTGCTGGTGGTTGTTCAGGTGTTTATCTTGCTCTGCTGTAAGTCATCTCTTTCTGTGCATGCTGCCCGTCAGTGTGCTCTGGAGCACTTTGGGTACTGGAGGGATTAAATTTCTTCGGAGGTGGAGGAAGGAGAAAAACCTGCCCATTCACTAGCGGGATTCTGGGTCAGACTAATGGAGGTCTTGCAGGACAGGATCCTGATGAGTAATTAAGGAGCTGTGAAAAGGAGAAGGGGTAGGGATGGCTTTCTGGTGGAAAACAAAACCTCTTTTTTTCCAGAGGACTTCTGAAATGAGGAGGCCAACTTTGTTATTGGTCTACTAGGAAAGACAGCTGGTTATCTGCCTGCTTGCTGGGAAGTGAGCACCCCTCAGAACAGACTAAGGGAGTGCTCGTTTATTCTGGGTTCAAGATGTCAGTTGTCAGTTGAGCTGTAACAAATTGCATTTTTTTAATATGCAGTTGTTTGGATTTTTTTCCCCTCTCTGACTTCAGTCAGTTTTATAATACAGAAATTATGTAATTTTGATGCAAAGTCACTTAAATCCATAATTTAAATGAAAATAAAAATATGTTGGTTTTGTGTGTGAAAGTCTGTCTTTTTAATGGAAATACTTTGATATAGTTGAAATGTTTTAAGTAAAACCAAACAAAAGATAATTAGCTAGAGATTTATTTTTTGAAAGTGTTAGATCAACTTTTAAAAAATACAACTTGAAGAATCCTTAAGCTTTCTTAGTTCTCCAAGACTTCAGCATTTTACTCTGGAGATTTCTGTATATCCCTGCTGTTCATAGAGAAGCAAACTGTGGATGGTGTGCTTGTGCAACGCTCGACTGCACAGTTGTGCTGACGTTAATAGCAGCTGCTGTGGTAAAGCCTGCAGAACATGCGGGGCAGGGGGCTCACCTGAAGGCTTAAAGCCACCTTGGAAAACCTGGAATGATACTTCTGTTTTCTCAGTGGGTGTCTGGCACACTCAGGGTGACAAAAGGAAACGTTCTCTGCTCTCCAGCACACTGTGCGATTGTTCGGGTGCCAAGTGAGCGGGGTTTCTACAGGCTCATTGACTTAATTCCTGCAGCACTTGGGGAGTTTTAACGGAGCACAGAAACTTATAGGCCTTCTGGTTCCTGTGCCTGCCCCAAGCACGTGCTGGTTTTTATTCATTAATGAACTTATTATATGTGTGCATTTTTCATAGTCTTCATTGAGGATATCCAGGATGTATAACCAGACAACTCCTCATGAAATTCTGACGTTAAAATAAGTATCTGGTATAAGTTCCCTTAGTCTGTGTTGTTTCTTGGCATGGGAGGTTTTCATTAAAAGTTCCTTTTTTCAGGGTCTTTTTGTTCTTTTCTGGCTGCACAGAAGTGGCAATTTTATGACCAATATGCCTTCTGAAGGAATTCAAGTAATTTTAATAAGCAGTAATTAAAATTTTTTTTTGCTTCCACTACCAATTCCTTCTCATTAGTCCACAATATCAAAATAGCTCCTGGGGGAGGGAGAGGGTGACAGTCTTCAAGCGTTAGGCTGGTGTGAAGGCATCTGTGCTGCTTCTGGAGCCTGTTAGGGAGACCAGCAGTTACGGCTTTAACGTGCGTGTTGGTTTTGTGTCCACGGGATGAAAAACTGCCGAGGAGAAGACTGACCATCTTTAGAAGGGATTCTTGAAAAGATGCAAGTTAATATTCTCGCTTCTGGGAAGAACTTGGAGTATGCTTGTGTTTTGTTTTGTGCTCTCATGGAAATGTTCAGCCTATTCTTTCAATGTGTGTCCTGGTGTTTTATCTTTTTTATTTTTTTTTTCTCAAGAGGCTATTCAACACTTTCGCTGTAGCTCATGAGTAATGGACTTACTCCTCTCAGTAAAGTTAATGGAAGTAACAGTAGCACGGTGTAGTCTGAACACCAGTCACCCAGGATCTTACTGGATTTTAAATCTGTCCTGAAAATAAATTTTGCTTTAACAAAAGAAGTGCACAGCTGTGAGCTTGGCGGTTTGGAAGTACTGTGCTGCTGCTGCATCCTTTTATTCCGCTCCAGTTTGCCAATATGTCGTTGATTCGCCAAATGTGGGATATTCTATCAGGCATTCAAACCTCATGAAACAAACCGAACTGCTCGGTCTTGCTGAGGGTTGTGGAGTTCTGAGGCTCAGTGTTTGGTTTCAGGGTAGCTCAAGTTGATCTTGGTCACTGCTGCTGCAGTTTGACTCCTTTCCTTGTGCCTGTTGCCTGGTTGCCCAAAGCCAAGCTGCCAGAGAAATAGCACGCACACACACAGAAACAACAGGTTAATTCCTTGACCTCTGACTACGGGTATAATGATTCCAGAATCTGTTTCTCATGGAAACCCAAAGCTCAAGTTCTGCCCCGGTGTGAAGGTGACAGTAGGGAGAGAAACCTGACTTCTAGAAGTAGTCCACTCCTAGAAAGTAGATCCAGAGTGAATCAGTGCAGTTAGTTCCTGTCTGCCACTAGATTTTACCTTTTTGTTAATGAACAGTGGGTCCACAAACACTGGGCTGGATGAAAAGCTAATATCGTGCCAATATGCAGTAAATATATTCAGCTTTAGCAGGAGACTGACGTTTAAGGGATTTCCTGTCCACTCTGATTTCTGTTAGCTAGTAGTCTTTCTGATGTCGAAGTTTCTTTTTCACTGGAAATAAATATAACGCTGTTTCTTTCAGCGCTGGTGACTTAAGTGCCCAAAATGGACGCAAAACCACTGCTAGATTCCTGCTGTATAATTCTGGCTTTTCCTGGAAAGAGAACACTCGTGTTCTCCACCCTGCACCAAAAACAAGCAAGAAAGTTGGATGTAGGCTGAAGCCAAAAGTCATGATTCTATGCCCAATGGCAGCTCGCAATAGATCACGGTGCTGCCACAGGTAAGTCAGTTCAGCTGGCTGATCTGGTGGAAAATCAACTGTTTACCGTCCCCCTACCTTTTTTTAATCTGTCCTATCAGTCTGCTGATATGATTTGCCTATTGCTGGAGGGCTACTGTGCCTGGAAACAGAGTGGAGAGGAGACAGAGCTGCCCCTTTCAGCAGCAGCTTCCTTAACCTGCTGAAGCGTACAGCTGGCACCAGCCGACCGCAGGTGGTGTGGCTGCCAGAAGCGGTAGTGCCTTGTCCTGCCCGGTTCTCTTGTGCTGCTGTTAGCAGTTGTGTGGGCAGTCGGTGAGTTGGATAGGTTGCTGATCCAGCCAAAACCTAGCTCTTAAAGAAAAAAAAAAAAAGGTGGTTTTCCCCACTTAACAGCACAAATGCTGGAGCTGGCAGGAGAGGGAGTCAGGGATGTGACTGGAAGGAGGAGGGCAATTCTCTCTCTCCTGGCAACAGTCCCCTGCTTGGTCAACTTAGAGGTCCCAATTGTGATAAAATCTGAGGGTGCTGTGCAATCTCCCAACCAAGGGGGCCAGCTGATCATTAATTAAAAAATGAAAGCATGCCTGCATGATGACATGGACATTTTTGTTTAGAAGTTTGAGTGGTTCAAAGTGTTGCAACAATCTGGAATTCAAGGAGGAGAAAGCTGCAGTCTGAGGCCTGGGTATGGGCAAAGACTCACATGACCTGTGACGGTGTATGTAAGGTTTTAGGCATTAATACATTGCTTGCAAATGTGTTTTGAAGGTCTTGCTTGACATTTGGCAAGAGAAGTGATCTCTGCTCCCAGAATTGAATAACGTGAACCTGGTTTTGTTTCCATGAATCGTAAGATGCTGATGTAGAGGAAGCAGGAGTCCTACAACAAACACTATTCAGCCCTTCTTGTAGTACCTCAGTCTGCCTTTTTCGTGTTTGAAGTACAGTCTGATGTAAAATGCATCTTTGAGTTCCAGGTGCTTAACTGTAAACTATGGCTTCAGTGCAAGATCACTGGTAGCAGTGCTGGCCCGAGTCCTTCGTCTCCCCTGAGATTAATGAGTTGAGCATTAACCACCTGGCTTGGGGAAAGTGTGATAGTTACTCTTTTCAAATAGGTGTTTAAAAACAAGAGAAAACTTCTAGTTTGTAGTTCTACTCTACCAATGTTCAACGGAGCCTTTTGGAGACAGATTGCTGTAGTATAGAACAGTTTGGGAGGAATGGGGAGGTTCAAAAACACCTTTTAAAACCGCTTTAAAAAGTGGCATAAATAAAAACAAACCCCCTGTGGTTCTGCCAGATGTGTTTTGGTAACTGTATTTGATGCAATACATCCTTCCTCTCTGTTCCTGTTCTCTGTCAGGCCCTCTCAGAAAGGAAACCTGGCATGTTTGCAGCCACTGACTTAGTTTTTATTATTTTTTTCTCTCCAGATGTATTAGATATTGGATTCTAGTATCTCGTTAAGCTCCAGGCCTAGTTACCAAATCCTGCGTAGGGTTTCCTAGTGCTGGTTCAAAACTAATTTGCAGGTGATGCAAATTGTTAATTTGGTTTAACCCCCTTTTACTTAGATTTGTGCAGAAAACTGTCGGGTTGTTTCTTGGTGGCAGAATTCGTGCCAAGTTGTGCAGTGTTTATCTGAACTGGGATGTTGTTGGGCTTTGCACTTGTATCATTCAGGCCTCTCTGATCCCTTCTTGCTTGTTCTGACTGGATTCTGGTAAGAACCATGTGCTCGTACTTGAACATCATCTGGGCCGTGCAGCAGGATCCCAGCTGGCCCTCCTGGGATGCTGGGGATGGCCCGGCGCTGTGCACTCCAGTACGCTCCGTGGTGCAATCTGCAGTGCTGCTTGGCAGGCAGGTCAGTGTAGGAAAGGTGCTGTTTTGGGGCTTGGAAAGGTGCTGTTTTGGGGCTTGGAAAGGTGCTGTTTTGGGGCTTGGAATAAGAGCAGTCGCTACTCCTTACCTGGGACGTCTTGGTGCTTCCGGGCCTGAAGTGGTGGTGAAGGACGTGTCCATGCTTCATTGCTGAGCAGGGGATTAATTTAACATGGAGAAGGGAGGGATGGTGTCACATCAAGAAGAGTCTGCGACCAGTGCTGTCCAGGAAAAGGATTTTTTTGTTGTTGCCCAAACTGTTTTGCTGTTGCTCTTTGGCATTCAGGAATGAACTACCTTAGGAGGTACCAGTACCTCTAAGCTCTTGTAGGGCTCGTGCAGACTATGTTGCCTGTACTACTGGACTGAGTGGACACCCTTGCAAGAAGTCTTCTGCAACTCTGCCTGTCCATGTGCCTCTATGTCGTCTCTTCTGGTAGCCCACCCTCTCCTGCCTGCGCATTATGCTCTGCATTGCTCCTGGGTGCTTGTACGGGCTGGGGGATGCACTGCTGGCACTTGCTCAGTTTAGCTGGGAAAAGACCACTGTGAGGATTTTTGGGGATTTTGGCAGCATTTTGCTCTCCCTTGTGAAATCCCCATCTATTTTGGAAAGAAATGAAGTTGTTAACATTGCACGTCGGGTTTTTTTGAGCATTATATGCCGTTTATTCCAGAGACTTTGCATGGGATGTGGTGTGAGCAGGAGGGATGTGGCCTGACTTTCTGCAGCCAGAAAGGCTCTGAAAGAGTGTGTGTGTGTGTGTAAAGTAAAATCTTGCTGTTTACTCACACCGCTTAAAAATGCCTCATTTTTGCAAAACTGAAAGTTGGAGCAGCTCTCGTGCATTCATGTGCTTTCCATGAAGTTCGCAGCCAGGTGTCCAGCAAACTGGAACTCCTGGCACGAAGTGGCTGAAACAAAAAGGATGCAGTTGGAGAATCCTGAATGGGCCGTGCATCAGATGTTGTAGACCTTTGCCTTTCCCTCAGACAACCCAAGGCCACAGCGCGTAGCTGATAAGGAGGTTAGTTCTGCTCGTAATCGTCGTGGTTGAGTCTTTGAGCAGAAGCGGTGTGTGGTTGCTGAAGATGTTGACAGATGCAGGCAGGTCTGCTTGCAAGGGTGTGGCCAGGTTGCAGGTGAGCAACCTTCCTTGTGGCCGGTACTGAGGGCAGTGAAGTGGCCACCTTGACCTCCTGCTGGTGGGGACACAGGAGAGCAGAAGCTTCCCCTTGGTGAAGCTCAGTGCCTGGCTGCAGCAAAGGCAGTAAGGGTTCTGCCCATAATGCCCTTGCAGTGGGAAGCCCAGTTGGAAAAGGTCTGCTATGGCTTCCTCCAGTTTGTTGTTTGACTGGAGCCTTGCCAATAATGTTTTTATAGAGGCTGGTACGAGTATAGGGTAATTATACAGACAGCCGGTATCTTGCAGCGCTCTACTGATTGATAGCCAATGATGGAAGCTCGGGGTTGTCCAGATAACCAGGATAACCATCTCTCTTGCATACACTGGGACATGCGTGTTGATCCTTGTGTGCAGCAAGTGAGGGCTGAGCTCAGTGCAGACTTCCCTGCTCCCTTCCCCGTTCTGAGCTGCTGCACCAGCCTGTGCTCCTGCAGTCACCTGTTGCCCCAGCTCCTTACCCTCCCCCAGATAAGGGCAGCCAAGTCAGAAAGTGTATGGGTACATACATAGCCCATGCTGGACTGCTCTTCCCGCTTGCAGGATCATATCTGGAGCAATAACCAGGTAGTACCACCTTCCACTGCAGCTCCTTTCCAGACAGCAGTTGCTTCAAAACAGAACACAAGATGAACAGGTCTCTGTCCCTCAGCCCCTCATCCAGTAGGTCTGACGTGTTGAACTTGAGAGTTGGTTTAGGCACAAGAGGAACCAAGAGGCTTGGTAATGTGGTCACCGTCCTACTGGCCCCAACCCCCTGAGGTTCACCTGCTAGTGACTGTTTGTGAGTTGGGCATGTAGCTGCATCGCACGCTTGTTTGGATCCGTGCTGCCAGGTTACTCCACACCTGCGAAGATGTGCAGTGTCTTTCACTGCACTTTCTGATAAGGCTGTGATCAGCTCTGCGGACTGTTCCACTAATGTGGGCGTGTGTTGGTACCAAACATCCCTATCGTTTGTGCTCTTCATGGCTTGGCAGGAGCTTGTTTGGGTTTAAGGATGTCATGTTTACTTCCAGGTGACCGCACAGAGGTTGCTCGGGTGTAGTGGAACTGAAAAGAAACATAAATGCCAGGGTGACAGGGACATCAACTGATGATATTCAGAAACTTGCAGGTGTTTTTTGTTAGTTATGAAATAAAACAAGTTGATATAAAGCAGGCTTCGTAACGACCTCACTAGGAACAGCCATTGCATCTCCCCTGAAGGTGGTACCTTAACAAAATGTCTCGACAGCATCCCCGTGGTGGGCTCAGCCTGTGCAATGCCCTGAAACTGAGCTGTAGAAAGCCTCTTCGGGTAAGTGCTTCTCGGTAGCACCATCAACTTGTCATGTGAGGGCTTCAGTGTTAATGCTTGTTGCTAAACCTGGCTCCTGGAGCTGCTCACTGCCTAAGAGTACGGGATTGCCATCAAAAAATGCAATTCAGCTCTGGTCTTGAGAGGCGTACTGCAGTGTTGCCAGTTAAGTGGATGAAGGCTGATTCAAGAAGTACACTTAAAAAATAGTATATTTTATATACTTAAATTTATATATATGTATATAAATAGTATATATTTATACTTAAAAAAGGTATATTTAAAAAATAATACGGTTTGTCTTATTTGCTTTATAACTTTTGGGTTTCTAACGGTTTGTGTTTTCAACTTCTTCCCCTTTGTCGTTAGTGTTGGGATGTGAGCCATTCATGAAAAAAGTCATTTTTCATATCTCAAAATAGCACACCTTCGCCAGATGAGATGCTAAGAGAAATGCTAAGTATTATGACAGCCTGAACGAAATTGTTAGACTTGGTAACGCTCTAATAATAATTGCCCAAAGCTGGAAAGTTCATGATGGACTACCTAGGAAGCCCCTTGTTTCATTCCCCAGGAAGAGAAGGTTCTCGAAATGGGCCACTTAAGGGTAGGATCTTCTGAGTTTTGTGACTTAACCACAAAAATATTGTTAAGCCTAGGGAATTTGTTGTTTGCGTTTTTTCCTACCATGAGAAAAGAACTTAAGAAGAGCTGCTTCTGTTCTTGTGAAGCCGAACCTCTACCTGTTGTGTTTCTGGCAGGGATTCAGAAGAAGACTATAGTTCTTCACTGGAATTCTCTTTAAGAAGGTATCTTCAGCAATCAACAAAATGAAGAAGAGAACCCATAAAGAGTATTTGCAGGCTGTGAGAATCCTAAGGAGTCCTTAAGAAACATACTTTTCTCATCCTACAAGTTAAAACTTTTGTTGAATTCTGAATAATTGTCTCCTTTTATATACATATAAAATTCTGCTGTGAAATAAGGAATAAGCTGCAGATTTTTAACAGCAAAGTTACTGGGCAGTTTAAAAGGGTGAGGGAGGATAATTTACCCCATGAGCCTTGGAAAATACGTAGTTTTATTTGGAAAGAAGAAATGCGTTTTGAGTAAATCAGTTTTGGAGATGCCTTGGAGTCTCCTGCCATCACCCAGTGACACACAGGACTGCAAGAAGGGAAACACTAAAAATTGGGAAATACAGTGTATGCTTTGCTTCCAGAGGGTGGATCAGATTTAATGTAACTGTTTGAAGCGTTAGGCCTAGATGATCTTGGCTGGTCTGGTGTTTCTTAGGCTCGTTCCAGCTCCTGGGTGGAACAAACCTCTTGGCTGCCTCTCTGTAACTGGGATCTCTCTTTACTGGTTTTCTCATTTGGGCTTCAAATCTCACTGTAGTTGACGGTTTTTTTCGCTTTCTTATGGACAAAACTGCCCCAGACTTACCCAGAGATTCCTTTACAGGGTTTTATTGACCAGAGGATCATTGCCTTGATGTTCAAGGGGCAGAGGAATCTGCTTCCAAGGCTGAAGCCTTGCTTGCTTTCTGATCTGTCCACTCTGTTGCGTGAAGAAGGCCGGGCCGGGAGGAGGTTACTCAGCTTGCCAGTTCTGCATCCCCAAGTGCAATACATTTCCATCTGTAACTTCCAGCCCGAGCGAATTACTTGCTGTTTCAGGAATAAGTAGCACTGGAATGATGGCTTCTGACCTTCGGAAATGCTCCTGCTGCTCTCCACGTGCAAACGGCTGCTTGTGACTAATTTGTAGTACGCGAGCGTGACAAGGCCGTGCGTTACGCTTCAAGTGTAGCTGCCTTGCGGCTCGGCTGTGGGATGTGGAACAACATCAGCAACTGCTGGTGCAGAGGGCGAGTCGATGCTGATCGGAGCACTGAGCCGTGCCGCCGTTGGTGGCGGGTACTGTTTTGTTTGGGAATTGCGTGTATCAACGCTCTGATTGCTGTTGTACAGGACGCTTTTTTCTTTATCTTTTGTTTTGTTTTGTTTTTATTTATTTATAGATTTTTAGACTAGGAGTGCTTATTGTTTAGTTTAATCTCTTGCACAATAGACTAAATGTTCCGGTGCTGCTTTGCTCAATCTCGTGTTTTAAATACCCATAGGACAGGAACCTGCTTGTATTCTCTGCCTGGGTTTGGGTGCTCTATCGGGGTAGCTTTAATCAGTCACTTCATCCATCTCTGAGCTGGGAATAGTTGCCTTCCTTTGAGGATACGTTTAGGATCTTTATTAGATGTTTAGTAGACAGACACAGAAGGTGGAGGACCAAGACTGAACTCTGCTCATGATTCCCTGCTAAAAACACAGCATCTGCTAAAAGAAAGGCACAGGAGGCTGCTGTAAGCACTTGTGAGCCGCTCTCTGGGAGCTGTGCTGGAGCCATTAGGCCCTGGCATCGGTGGGAAATGTGTGATAATGACTTCAGACATTCAGCATAAAGTGACTTTTAGACCTGCATGTGTCTTCTAGACACCATAGGCCTCAGTAGGTGATCCTCATGGGAAAGGAAATCAAACTGCTTTGCACTGTCTTAGCCTTGGATTTGATGTGAATTTATTTTTAACCGTGCTTCGGTACCTCTGTCTCCCAACCACTTTCGCACCATGATACTTAAAATCAAACCTGACTTCTTGGACCTCTGGCATTTTGTGCTGTGCCATCAGCTTGGCTCGCTGTAACTGGGTGTTTAATGGAAACCCAGTTAGAAATACGCTTATGTATCAGCTTAGCGGCTGTGCTTGCTTTCTTCACCTTCAGTCCCTTGTACGAGGCCTGTATGTTACTGTCTCTGAAAGGCTTTACGTTTCTTCTCATGAAGTGAAATCTCACTAACGAGCAGGATGTGAGCAAGCCTCTGCTGGAGCACAGGAGGGGGAGGAAGTATCTCCAGAACTGGAAACAGCACCAAAAAAATGCTCAGACAGAAGCTTGCAGGCCAAGGGTGCTCTCTAGCTGTTATACCTGGAGTAGTTACATAGTTTTGGAAATACTTGAAAGATTTTGGAAGCACCCTGAAAAGTTCTGACCTCTAGGACCCTGAACAGCGAATTAAGAGTCACCAGCTTCTGCGTCTTGTAAGACTCATCTGGTCTGGGATGAGCATTCCTTGTACTGCAAATCTGTTGGGGCGAGGTATTGCCTGGTGCTTTTATACTGGGTTTGGTTTGAACCAACACGAACATTCTTTAGCTGGCTAACAATTTCCTGAGCTAGCAGATCCCTGCAGAAAGATGCTTATTCAAAGCTGAACTCACTGGTGCGAAAGGAGTTTGATAAGACTGTAGTGGGATTTATATCTACCTTTTTATCTGCTTGTAGCATTGGAGGATATTTTGTGAATTGTTTTAAATTACCTTTTTGCTGCTTAGGAATTTTTTTGAGATACTGTAGGCAGTTTGCTGATTCTCAGTAGAATGAGAGATGAGCAGTTGCTGCCGAAGATTAAGCTACTCTACTGCAGGCAAGGCAGCCAATTACTCCTTACGCCTACTGGTGCTTCCTGTTTATCCCATTTCAAGGATGGCGAAGATGTTAGTGGTTAAATTTGCTGCTGAGGGAAGTGCCAGGAAGATGGAATGGTATTTTCAGAAGCAGCAAAAATAATGACACTTCTTTCTGTTGTGCAAATTATAGATGGATACCCAATTCAGTGTGCAAGACCGTTACCCAGTATTGAGTTGATTATCTCAGTCGTCTCTAGTGCCTGGGCTTTCTGCTAGAGGGGCTGAGACCCCCACTTGGGAAGCTCCTCTGCAGCTGCCTTGCACTCTTTGTTTTGGCGTGGCTGACGTTTGGGGTACATAATTTTTGAGGCTGTTGTGGAACTTTTTCATCCCATATTGCTAGAGTTGGTGTCCTTTCACAGTGGTATCTCTGCTGCTGCCATTTCTTCTCTCATTTGCCAGAGAGAATATAGGAATTGGATGTGAGATTAAGAGTTTTTTTTTGTTTTGTTTTGTTTTTTTTTTCCCCTCAATTGGAGTAATTTGAGCTATTAACCTATGTGTCTTCCTCTGGATGCAAAGCTTTTCTGTTTTAGGTATTGGTGTGATTTTTAGCAGATCTTTGCAGAGGCAGGAGCTGGATAGGCAGGAAACAGCACGCTGTGAACCTCCAGTTGGGACAAATTCCCTGGGCGTACAGACGCGTGGACCTTGGTACAGGTGTGTTTTTGAATTCAGTGAAATGCTTGAATTATATTCCCAGTTGTTCCTGGTGCTCTTTGAAGTCCTCCTCTTCCTCTCAAGTTGAGATGTGTTCCTGCTAGCAAAATTTGGAGTTGCAAGTATGTAGAAAAAGAAGTCTTAAGTTCTTCCTTGTGTTTTATCTACTGATCTATACTTTTCTACTAATGACATTTAAAAGCATTAATTCAATAGAATTGCTGTATGCATAAATATCCCATTGACACTACTTGTCCTTCGAGTAATAAACAGTACTTATTTACAGGAGGGATGTTGATTTTTAACAAAACAGCTGACATGTTCATAGTCAATTTTTTCCTTTGTGGTGTTTTGTATTTTTATTTATATTTTTGTATTTATAAAGTGAAACTGTATTTTTATTATCCTGCTAACTTATCACAGTGAACATTTTTCTTATTTCACTAACAAACTACTGCAAGTATTGCAAGGAAAATCTTAAGACAACAGCTCTGTTGATAATAATTTGCTTATATACAGGTTGAACTACTTTAAAAATATGTAAAATTAAATTCTTAACAGATAGCCTTTCTTGAGAACAAAGTGAGATTATTTGGGTGAGCAGTCATGCCTTTCAGACTGTGACTGCTGACAGAGGAGGATAGTCTGGCTACATGACTCTGCTCTTTCACTTTGAGTGTTCAGTAGTCAGGAGCAGTAGTGACTGAGAACCGTAACACGAGTTCCTGCTTATCAGTTGTGTTGGAGGGCTGGGTGCTGCTGCCGCAGGCATAATAATGAAACCCTTGGCTGCTTGTTATTCACTGTGGTGGAATGGTGAGTGTAAAACTTCTGCTGCAATTTGGGGGGGGGGGGCTATCACAGAAATTCAAACAAATAGGAAATTAAAAGTGGTGTTTTGCAGTTCATGAATTGAAGACTGTAAATAAATAAAAACCCCACAACAGTAGTACCACATCTCCCCCCAAAAAACCCAAACAAAACTAGAGGAAGGAATAGCTTTTTATGTATTAAAAACTTTGAGTTCTTAAAAAGGCTGTAAAATGTTCTTCATGTTTTTACATTCAGGTAATTGAATCGGTCAGTCCAGATCTGACTGCTTGTGACTAAGCTGGTGTTTTACTGGACTTGCCCTCCTCTCTGGAAGCTGATGTTTTCTTTGTGAGAGTTTCTGTGTAAAAAGGAACTGCAGAGATCAGAGGCTGATGCTCATTAACACAGAGACATTTTATATTACTTTGCCAATGGAAAAGAGGTCATAAACTATTTATATAAATTTTTACTGGTTGGAGCTCTGTGGTGAAATCATTATGAATAAAAATTGGCTCCAACGTCCCAGTCATAGCTGGTAATAAAGAAAATGAATATATCAAAATGTCATATGGAGAAGATAATTTTGAGACTGCTCACCTTCTCTTAATGGATGGCAGGAGTGACCCACTCAGTTTTAAATGTTTTACCTTTAGTTTAATTGTAATAATATATATAACTGCTTTTTCCCCACTGCATACTTCTTTATGTATTCTCCTGAAAACTTTACTGAAATTCAAATAAAGTTTTGCTGTCTGTTTTTTTTAGAGGATATTTTAAGTGCGTGCAATTCATGCTCACATTGGACTTAGAAGCTAAAACACACGCTGTGCCTGTTAAGGGTAAGGTATGGGTTGTAAAGGTTGTCTAAAATACCAAGTGTTTATTGGCAGGTTCTTGCGGTCATCTTGTGGAAACTTAACTTCCCATGTAATGATAAAATATTCTTGCCGTCTTTGGGTCTGCATTGGTTCATTGAGTGAAGGTTATCTTAAATATGAAACTTTTTTTTTTAATAGTGATTTCTAAGTCTACCAGCAGTTTTCTCGCATCAATTTGTCTAATCCATGGCTGTTTAGCAGGTTGGAAGGGTAATCTGTCAGTCTGTTGTTGTAAAATGGTTCAGCAACTACTGTCTTTTCCTCATGTGCAACGTGTGGGAGGTTTGAGCTAAAAAAAAAAAAAAGGGAAAAATAAAAAAACAGGCGGGGGCGGGGGGGGGAATCTGCTCCTAGACCAGCCAGTGCTTTGAACTGATGCAACTGTTTCTTGTATGTAATAGGGATGTTTCAGGGGTAAGTTAACCCCCACCCAAAGGCAGGATGCTCTGGGAGCAGAAGCCTGTGGAGTTACTGAGAGACTTCACTGGAGTATCGCTCCTCACGGAGGGAAGGCTGCTCATGGGACAGTGCGTGCTGAGCCGGGCACCGCCTGTCACTGTTCTGTACCTGCCCCTGTCCCGTCCCAGGAGCTGGGGAGGTTTTTGTACAGAGCGGTTTCCTTCAGCTCTGCGGTGCCGTGCCGAGTGAGAGCTGCGCCTTGCCCCCTACGCACTGACTGCCACACGCCAGACTTGCCAGCGGTGCTTAGGTCGTTAGTAACATGTCGAGGTTGTAATCGGGATCTTTCTGTGCTTTATTCGGTATCAAGGCAGATCTTTCTGTAAGAAGTACCCAGCCACAACACGGGGCGAGCAAGCGTCAGTCCGTGTTTTGAGCCTCTGAGTATCAGGCATGTTGCAGAAGTTACTCTGAGAGTCTGGTCCAGTGATCTAGTAATGTTGTGTAGCTTTTTACTGTAAGATAAGGAAATTGTCTCACTGTTGGAGAACTTGGATCAGCTGTTTCTAGAAAAATGTGCTGGTGATCTCTAGCAACAGGTCATGAGAGCGCTCTGTCTGACTAGGATAGAGAATAAACGCTTTAAACCTCCTACATGGGTACAGGTCCTGCTGAAGCAGTTCCACAGCAATTAAAGCTGGTATTAAATTATGTTGCCTGCCTACGTAATTACTGTGTTGGAAGCAGTAAAAGCATAATTAGGGGTGTGGGTCCTGAGGACTGCCTCTTCGACGGCTGCCTGATGTGGTAGCAGTGGTAGCAGTCTTCATGGAGAGCAGAGATGGGCCCTGTTACACTTGGACTTCAAATGCCCATCCGTTTCTTGCATGTGTATAGTGCTGGAGGACGTGTTTGTAGCCTGCTGTCCCTGTCTTGTATTTATTTTAAATTCGAGAAAATGTTTTTTTTTTTTACTATTTTTTGAGAAAAAGAGCCAATGTCATTCCCTTCAGATTAAGTATTTTTAGCTTTGACTTGAATGAAAACTTAATAAAAATGTATTGCTCTGGCAGTAGGTAAGATTTCAGTAGGTAGATGGTAAAGACTTTTACAGGAAAAAAGCAGCACAACTATTTATCAGTTTTCAGAAATCGATGCCTGAAGAGGAGAGATAAAGTAGCTGTAGATCAGAACAGAATCAGCCCCTCTGTACCTTCGTCAGCTATAACCTCTGTGTAAAGCATGTCAGGTATGATAGCAGTTTATGGAGAATCTGCAGCCCTGGTATTTGTGCTTGCATGGACTGTTGCTGGCCCTGCATTTCAGGCAGGGGTTTGGGGCACTTGCCCTTGCCTGTGCCCGGCTGGGCAGGCCCCTTGGCCCCTGTGCAGAGTCGGCATGGCTCCCGGTTTTGCCTCCAGAGGGACCCTAACTCTAGAAACTCCTTGTGGGCTTTGAGCTGTGGGTGTTGATGCAGCATGCTCATCCAAAAGTACCTGAAAACTGGGAGATCAGTCCTGAGAGATGGAAAACCAACTTAACTGTAGTGGTCTTAAACAAACATGATTTTAAGTATTTCTCTGAAAGAAAATGCGTTTTTATTAACTTTTTAATAACATTATACGCAGAGAAATGATCCTTAGTGTTCTGTTTTCTAGCCGAGACAAACGCCCGCTAGGGAGGTCTGGCCCACGTCCCAGCAGTCTCCAGCACCCGGCGCAGAGGGTGGGAATGCAGGAACGCGGCACAGAGCGTCGGTCTCTGAGTTGCGCTTGTGGCCGGACGCGGGCACCTGGGAGCTCCCCTGAAAAGGCTGTGCCATTAGCTGCGAGGAGGAGAATCGTGAATGGAAAGTGCAAGTCCTCTGCTGGGGGGGGCGGGGGGGGGGAATATAGGAAATGAATTGCCAAAACGTGCAGGATGAAATGAATGTGAGTAACTTAAATGAACTTATTTTCTTAACTTCTCGGCGTAATAAAATCTTTTATTTATAAACAAGGACTTTACATTAAAAGGTAGTTAAGCAAGGAAACACAGATGAAAATAAATTGCAGGATGTTATGATCATCTGATTTGAGGCATGGAATACCTTGTTCTACATTCCTTAGTGCTTGTAGGTGCAAAAAATTGCAGCCTCTTGTGTGAGATTTTCTTCATTGCAGAAACTTATTTATCACTTTGATGTTGATAAACCTGGGCTAAATATTTATACTGAACTGTCCAGGCACAGAAGCTTTATGCGTGGCCCTGTGTTTATTGCAGGGGCTGCACATCAGTCCTTACTCCTCTTAGGCTGCTGAAACAGGTATTCTACCAGTTGGCCTTCAGGTAGGTACAGGTGGGCACTGTGGCCGTGGGAAACTTTGTCCTTGCATTGGCCTTACAGAGGAGAGTGGAAAATATAAGTGTCTTCCTTGGGGCATGCTTGGTCTGAAAGAGTTGGAAACGTTCCTAGAAAATACCACAAATCCATTTTAAGTTTTCACTTGAAACAAGGCAGGTTTTAAAACGAGCATGTTTATATTCCTGGTCCTAGGCAGGGCTGTGCGTGGCACGTTTTTGGCTGTAGCAGATCCGAGCGTGGTCGGTGCGTGGCTGAGAGACCCGCAGGAACTCGAGGAGGTTCAGCAGGAACTCGGCAGGTAGCAGTGCTGCAGCCTGCACCCAGGGGCGAGATGTGTGCTGTCTTCCAGGTCTTGTGGGGGGGATTCCTGCTCGGTTCTGCAAACTAGAACACTGTGTGTCATGCCTTTGTCAAAGCAGGAGCCTTGATCTGTGTATACGTGTGAGAAATTAATCACAGAAAGGATTTATAAAAGAGTGAAGGGTGGAGAGTGCAGTTCTGCTACACTGAACTGGTGTGTGTGGGAGCAGGAGGGATAGGGTTACCCAACAGTCCTGATAAAAACTCCTGATCACAAGCTCTCTTACAGTGGTGCTTGCAGTGTTTGGTGACCGAGCAGCTTGTTTTAAAAGTAGGTAAGCATGAAATGTACATAAACTGCAGCTATTCTCAGAGGACACTGTAGTCGGGAACTGTGTGTAAATTGTACTTTACTTGGGTTTCTGTAATGGTGATAAAATCTCTGGTTTTGCCAGTGATTCTCCATGATGCACAAAATCCTCAATAAAGGATGTCTGACACTTTCACAGCATCTGTCACTATATAAACACAGCCTATTAACAGTTTTATCTTTCTGAGTAAGAAAACTTTATATATCCTTAATTAAACCATTAGCGCAAAATTACTGGTATATTTAGTTTGGTTAATGTGTTGCTCGTCACTTTATGATCTGGCATAAAGCTGGAATGTTGCAGATGATATTTGTGTTGTGCTTGATTCTGTAGAGCAAACGTCGTCCTTTGTGTTACATGAAAACACAGTCCTGTTCTTGTTCCTGTGAAACGAGAATGTTGGACTGGCCCCAGAATAGTGGGAGATTTACTGGGTGTTGGAGTGAAAGTCAGTGGAGGGGCTTGTTTTGGGTCTTTGGCTTCTGTTGGAACAGTTGAGGTGACCTGTGTGCTTTTGTGGTTTTGATCACTTCTACTAAATCAGCCTGTGCTACTCTGTGTGCTTGGCAACCTTAGCTGTACCCTCACAAAGTACTTTTTTATTCTGTAATATGTTGGTGTCCTTTGAAAGGAATCAAATACAGCGTAGTCATAACAGATTGTAGAACTGAAGATATCTGTAGGGCTTCTGGAGACCAGGACGTTATCTTGAAGGACCGTCAAACTTCTCAGCATGGCATCTGACAAAATACACAGGGTGCCTGCAGGCTTAATCTGCTTTTAGGAGAGGAGCTCCTTTACGTGCGTTGCAGGAACATACTCATCATGTCACAAAGTTATCACTGCTCTAGTACGGGAGATAAGGGAAGCTGCCTGCTGTTGGGATTTCCTACTCCTTATTTTCTACTCCCATCCAGAAAGTCTGCAAAGGTTTGAAATAACTTCTTTTAGAGATTTAAAGCCCTTATTTGCCACCATTCCTGGTGCATGGGATTGAGCTGTTGGGAGGTCCAGGATGTTGATTTTGAGCAGGGCTCATCCTGTATCACATGAACTGTTTTCTGCTGCGAGTCTCCCAGAGATCAGAGCACTGAAGAAACGAAGTGTGCGTGTGACTGAGTTCAGAAACGGAGAGTAAGGCTGCCAGGACAGCAGCTTTGTCCAAGCTGAGGTTTTAAAGTGCGCGGGTGTATTAATGACCAAGGCTGTGACGCAGCGGACAAGCCTGTTCATATCAGGAGGGGAAGCAGAAATGCCATGAAGGGAAGCTGGACTCATGTCTTACTCCGTGTGATGGTCACCCGGCAGTGCTCAGTGCTTGCTTGGTCTTGCCCACACTGCAGCTCCTCCTAAAACTTTTAGCCCCGTACAGGCAAGGTTACATGTAAATGTCGGTTGTGCTCACTGTCGGTGTTTCAGGAACGGACGAGTACCCGTGGTCTGTCTGGGTGTCTTGGGGAGAGCTACCTGTTGACTGGTGCTGCCCGTTGGACGCCTACCCGTCCGGGTTGGGTGGAGCTGAGCGTTACAGGAGCTGGAGGAGCCGAGCTGTGCAGCCAGTTGGACCGGTCCTCCCGCACTGTTTGATCCCCGTGGGTGTGGAGCTCTGTGGTGGTGCTGTCATGGGTGGGCTACTCTTGCAAGAGCAGGCATTATACAAGTGCTTGCGGGCAGCAAGTTGCTCAAACCAGTTTAAATGGTGGCATCTCCTCATGTCTACCAGTAGAGACTGTTGCATGAACAGTACCTTGTAGGAGGAGTGATATGAAATGTGCACAAAGCTTATTTATATAGAAATATTTCTATATAGGCATGAATGTGTGTATTTCACAGCATTAAGTAGCAAAGCTGCTTTGTATTTGGATGAGCCGCTTCTCCCAGCAGCAGCACAGGAGTTGAGGTGGCTGGTAGGGTGCTGCCGCAGCGCTGCAGCCTCATCTGGCAGGACCTACACCAACATCTGCGCCTTGATGTGCTGGGGATGATGGTGAACAAAGATGTTTTTGAGTGGGTCAGCTTGCATATTGAAGCCTGCTGTTTGCTGTAGCGTAGTCCTGGAGTACCAGTCCTTGAGTCGTTCCTTGGCTTGCATCCTTCGTGTGACAGGCGGTGGGCAGTAGGCATCTGGCCACCTTTAAACAGTTTTGTTGAAGGTGGCAAACACAAGGGTTAGGCAACTTAGTTTGTGTAGAAGGAAAGGGGGACAACAACTAATAGGATGTGCTAAATATTTCTCTGTACTGAGTGGCATTTGGTACAAAATGCGAACAGCTGTTTTGGGCATAAGTCTCACAAATCCTACCCTTTTCTTTATTGTTCAGCTGCTCTCCAGGCCCTGAAGCGTAAGAAGAGGTACGAGAAGCAGCTTGCACAGATAGATGGCACGTTATCGACAATTGAATTTCAGAGGGAAGCCCTTGAGAATGCCAACACGAACACTGAAGTGCTTAAGAATATGGGTTTTGCTGCTAAAGCGATGAAAGCTGCTCATGACAACATGTGAGTTATTCCCTTATGCATCTCTCTGTAGGACCTTTAGTTTGCAATTTTTTTGATCTGCTAAATGCCAGGTGTTTCATAACCAAAGGTGGAGCTAGAGTACCAAAATACTCTCTTAAAAGGCTCTAGCTAATTAAACTAAAATACTAGATACACTTTCATATTGAACAAAATATGCAAGTATTGATGCTTTCTCAGTGTGCCACCATTTTATACGGCACGCAGCCGCTGCCTTTGTCCAAAGGACGGCTGGCACCAGTGTAGTCTAAAGCATGTGAGAGGGTGCACTGGTAACAGATCTACCTAATAGCAGCAAGAATTTTAAGCCTCAAGGGGAGGCTTAAAACTTATTTCTGTGCAGTGGAGTTTGTGTATGTAGCAATAATTAAAGGTAAATTGCATTATGGGAATGTTGTACTTGCTCCAAAAGCAAATATTGTAGATGTAATGTAATAATGCTGGATCAGGGAACAGAGCAAATTATTATTAATACCAGTAATGCAGAATGAAACCTCTTCATATGAAGTCTCTGTATATAACTGCTGTGAGCTAAGCTTTTAGGGAAGAGTAAAAAATACATGCATAATTTTGTTGAGACCAGGGGGATAAAATTCAGACTTGCATGCGAAGAATATTTTTGGAAAAGGACCTTGTAAGTGTCACATGGTGTGGCATTTCTATAAGAACCAAGAAATACAATCTTAATTGTTAATTGCTGATTACATTGAACTCGTTCCCTTCTTTTACAGGGATATTGATAAAGTAGATGAATTAATGCAGGACATTGCAGAACAGCAAGAGCTGGCAGATGAGATTTCAACAGCCATCTCAAAGCCAGTAGGATTTGGGGAAGAATTTGATGAGGTATGCTTTAAATCCGCCTCTATTTATATCAGAGAATCATAGAACCGTTTAGGTTGGAAAAGAGCCTGGGTCCTGTTAACCGAACAGTAGCAAGTCCACGACTAAACCATGTCCTTAAGCACTACATCTACGTGTCTTTCAAATATCTCCAGGGATGCTGACTCAGACAAGATCTTTCTTTTAAGATCTGCGTATTGCATGTGTCTAGGTGTAGTTACTAGGGTATAAAATCTCTCCTAGAACTTGTTGCTGGCTCTTCCTTCCGGTGCCTATAGCAGCTGTGACCCTGGCCTGATCTGCGACTGTTTGGACTTGGATTTCTTCTTCTCTTCACTGCTTTCCCCA
Source organism: Leptosomus discolor (assembly GCF_034619465.1). NCBI lineage: Eukaryota > Metazoa > Chordata > Aves > Leptosomiformes > Leptosomidae > Leptosomus > Leptosomus discolor. The sequence continues at coordinate 3,741,030 of NC_141407.1, read as the reverse complement.
CCCTCCTCACCCTCCCAAGAGATTTATGTGCAGGAATTCAGATGAAGAATGAGACTCCTCGTCTCCTCAGTTTGCTCTAATCCTGTGCATTTAAGCTATTTTCTTTAATAATTCTTGTTCCTCCTTTAAAAACCTAGGATGAACTCATGGCAGAACTAGAGGAACTAGAACAAGAAGAACTAGACAAAAACTTGCTGGAAATAAGTGGTCCCGAGACAGTACCACTACCAAATGTGCCCTCAATATCAATACCGTCAAAGCCAGGTATGTATGGACCTTTACTGGAAACATCTCGAGATGGTTAAAAAGAATGCTTATTTAACTGCCAGCTCCTCGGATCGGAGAGATCTCGCTGCAGGCAACGCTGATGTCTTGCTTGAAATTGCTTCGTGAATCACAAATTACATCTAGTGCCGTTTCTCCGTGGGGGTAACCGGCCTTTCATAAGAACCACAGAAATCAATAGCTGTCACAGGAGCAGTTGTTATCTGCTCTAGCACTACCAGTTTATCTGCAGCATGGATGATGCTCAGGGTGGAGCAGAGATAGGGAGAAAGGAAACCTTCTACCAGTTGCTGTGGGCCCAACAGGGAGGTTACCTTGACAAAAATACCAGGACTATAAAAGGGAGGGAAGAGAAAATTAACTCTTGGATTCCCCACTGAACTGTGCTTCGTTGCTGCTGCTGCTTAGTTTTTTAATTCGATCCCTGCTTTTCTGGCTTTTGGGAGGAACTAACCTCAGAGGCCCCTCTTTGGGGACAGCTGTGGCCTCCTCTGAGGTTTGCACATACTCAAGCCAGGCAGAACCAAACTTAGGGTCATCCCAGAACACATCTGTCTAGGAAATTGTAGTTCGTGTGGTGATGTTATGTGGAGAATCGGAAAGAAATGTTTGTATTTACATGGACAGTTCAAAGCTGCTGTTAAATCTGAGCTGATCACTGTTCTATGAACTAGAAGTGATACCTCATGAAGTACAGTTGAGTTGGAATACCTCTGGCCTGCATTAATGGGATATGAAGCTTTACTAGCCTAACTTGAATTGAATTGAATCTGAATCTGCCTTAGTGTATTATGAATAAGTTGTAGACTTTGCAGCTTTATTTCACACGCTTACTTAGGAAAAATGGTCCAAAAAACTAGTGGATGAAAATAGTTCCAGTTGGTCAGTGTATCTATAATTATCTTGCTGCCTTTCCAGGCTCAAAAGGACCTGGGAAGCCGCAGACACTGCCAAACAGCAGGTTCTGCTTTAGGTGGCGGGCTGTGAAGGTTGCTCCTTGTGCGTTATAGTTCTTTTATTTTGGCATAATTGATTCTGTGTTGTTTCTAGTTCTGTTTTGCTAGGCAGAGTTGCTGATGAGTGTGGATGAGAGGGGAATGAGTTATATCAAAATATCTTAACTCTGAGACTTGGTTGAGATTCAGATGCAGCAGCAGGAGAAATAGATTAAATAAACATGTGCCTTACCTTTTCATTTCCTAGCTGGTTTAATGAGGTTTGTTCTCTAAATGTTCTTTGGGTAGGGACGTGAAAACATACTGACTTGAACCCAAATATACTTTTTGCATGATATTAGGTAGTAGTGACCTTGCACTAGTAAGAGGCACTATAATTGTGCCCCTATTTAAGTAACTATACAGTGTGAGACTTAGGTGGATGTAGCACTTCCTAAAATCATAAAAATTAGGAATGTTACTGTAGTAAAAACTGTAAGTATAAAACTCAGTCTTTTATAGGATTTATATTAATCTGCTTTTGGATGGAAATTAGAATGCCATTAATGTATTGAAATGGCGTGCTGTTTTTCATGTAAATAAAACTGCTTCTAAGACCGCCATTTGGGAAACCTTGGGATTCTGGGGTGGTGGTGGGTGGGGATTTTGTCTAGTGCCTTTTTTTTTTTTTTTAAAAAACTGAATTGTTTTTCACTTAAAATTGGCTTAATATACACTGGGATTAAAAGTTTACTTCTGGTCATCATGGGTCAGACTTCAAAGGGCCTGCTTTGCCTGACAGCGCAGGTACGTGCTTGATGTGTCTTTTGGAAATAAGTAATGTGTCTTCTGCGGTAGACCTGACTGTATTACCTCCTTTTTATTCATTGAATGGAAAATGATCGTGAGCTTTCCTGCTTTTCCGGTTCTCAGGAGCTGTCTGGATTTTGACTTAGTCACTCTGAGTAAGAAGTTCTTTGCTGTTGCCTGTCAGCTAAGTTGATGACAGAAGAAATTCAGGCAAAAGTTGTTTTTTTGTTTAACGGAGCCTGGAAGAAGCTTAATATAGAAAAACAGATTCCAAACTTGTACAAATGATAGGTCTTGAGTTTGACTTAAAGCTGGTTCAGTTCTTTCTCACGTAAATGTTTCATTTGGAATGACACAAACCATTTTGACTATGAATGATTTGATTCTTTTTCCCCCCTTTGAAGCAAAAACACTGCCTGAGGAAATGACAGCTTTTTTTTGGTATATTCCAAATTATTGCAGCTATTTGTGGGTTAAAACCTTTTTGCTGAGTTAATGGTTTTCATCTCCAGAAAGTGGACTTGTCATGTTATGACAAATAGCAGCAATTGCTTCCCTGGAAGGACCAAAAATGATAACGAGGCAGCGTGTAGCCTGCTGCTTAACATCCGCTTCCAACCAGCTACTAGTGAGCGCGGCAGGAGGAGGGGAGTAGCGTGTCCCAGGGCTGGTTAGCTCTTCAGCCCCTCGAAGAGCTTGAACTGACACAAGAGTCTGAGGACTCCAAATTGTGTGCCTGGCTAGACCGAAACACAGCAGCCTCATTTGTTGCACTTTGAGGATTTAAGATGCAACATGGAATTGATTTTTCGTGGAAGAGAGAGTGCAATACTGAGATGTCAGATGAATTTCCGTAAGAAACTGTATCCCTCCGAGAGGGGCTCAGAAGCTGAAGGCTTGGGGTCTTCTGCTTGGAGGCTTGGTGATCATGCTGGTGTACACATCTTAGCCTTCATGCACTTTTGCATTCTTCCCATGTGAGCTGTTGTCTTTTTCCACTTAAAGTGGTAATATCAGAAAGTTTAGCCCATGCTGGCTTTTTCAGAAGGCACCTTTACCTTCAATTCAAAAAGGTCTTCTCTTTTCCTCTGCTGGCATTTGGTGCTTCATTTATCAGTTAGGTCAGCGGCACAGAGGCTTCTCTCCTACAAAGAATCGAGACAGGCTTCTGTCAACGTTCCCACTCATGGGTGGTTTTTTTTTTTTTTTCATGTTTTGCAGCCAAGAAGAAAGAGGAAGAGGAGGATGATGACATGAAAGAGCTGGAAGCTTGGGCAGGAACCATGTAACCACAGCAGTAACGTGCTGGAAAAAAGACTTTGATTACCTATTCTGGGTGCAAATGTGTTGTGTTGAGGAGAAAGCATAAGGAAAATGTCTTTATCTTTAATTTTAACCCAAAGCAGTGGGAACTGCATTGCTGTTTTCTGCATAGCATGGTCTGCACAAAGGAAAGAAAGGGGAGCAGGGGGAATTGCCTGCAGTTTATACGGTTGAATTTCTGTAAAAAAGTTATTCGCAAAATCAAACATTCAGCTTTTGGACTGTGCTACTGCCACTGCTGGATCTTCATCTTCAAAAGTTTGGGCCATATTGAATTGAAATAAGCTGAAAAACACTCTGTAATTTTAAGTCAGTTTTAGTGTGTCTAGAAGTCTTGTAAAGCATTTAAAAACCAGGAGAAGTTGTAAGCCACCATCGGCTTCTTATTGTGTTTAGGTGCAAGAATACTTTAGGTTTTTAGTTCTTTGCAAGTTCTATTTATATCCCTCGACTGATGTGTGGCCAGCCTTGTGTTTGTCACGGCAACAATGTAGTCACTGTTCCCATTTTAATTGGTGATAACGATTTGCAGTTGAGGAATGCTATCTTGGAAGTAGGGAGGATTTAAATTTCAGTTGTACATTTTTCTACATAGCACTACAATGTTTATTGCTTTTTTGTGATAATCAATAACCCATTCAGATACCTGCACACAATTATTTTAATTAAGAAACTACTATGGATTGCACTGTATTAAATATCTTGATTAATTTTCATCTGCGGCTACCGTTGTCAATTCTTTGTGATGTTTAAGTGGCTAGAACTTAGGTGCGGTTTGGCCTCTTCCCTCATCGCTGACACACGCTCTTCGAAGCTAGCTGAGCTCTGCCTGTGTGACTGCGGCTTAGCTGTATGAATCTACAGTCTTAGCTGAGCAGAATCGCTGGAGGGCTACTGTAGCTGTTTTCTTGTGATAATGTTCGGGTCCACCATATCAAAATCCCCACAGTAAGGAGAAATCAAAGCTGAGTGAATAGTAGAAGCAACAGGTTTAGAGACAGAGCTGGGAGCCTTGGCTTTGTATTTGTTGTCATAGAAGCGATAGCTGTGGTGCACTGTGCTGGCAAATGTGTTTTAAAGCAGTAGCGTTATAGGAGTTACAGGTGAGCATCTCGAGGGCAGTGAAGTGTCTTCATAGAAGTGTTCAGGTATAGCTGGGAGAGGAAAAAGGAATCCCATAAGCACTGTTAATGCTTTTAAGGTTACTGCTGTAGAAGCTCAGAAACTGTCAGCGGCAGAGGCACCACCTGGCAGCCCAGCTGTTTCCTGGGTTACGCTTGCTTTCCTGTTCATTTAGCCAATTGCTTTAACTGAAGGAAGAACCTGGTCTGCACAGCAGGAAGAAAATGCAATAATGCGTGTGTGTGTGTCATGATTCCTGTTTACTTTTAGCCAGACAGCCAGGACAACCTTATTTCTTACGACCTATTTTTACTTGATTGTTTTACTAAATGATGAGGTGGTGCCTTAGGATGTCTGAGGACCAGTCACCTTTCTGCTTTGAATATCACTGAATTCCTTGATACTTTGCAGCCTATCAGTGAATAGCTAAAATGCTTGGAGTGAAACACTTTTCTGCCTCGCTTGGGCTTGTTCTGTGGGCAGAACTTGACCGTCAGGAGCACCAAGATGCAGTGTGAAAGGAAGCAGCTCTCAACTGCCAGCTGGCTTTCTGTAGCTGTACGCTCTCTGCCCAGGCTTTCCCTGTCCTAGGAAAGGCAGTCTAGTTCCTACTAGGAAACTATTCTTAATGAACTTGCCCTCATTGAGCAGCTTAATTTGCAGCTGCACCAGTGTTTCCTTGTAGAGCTGCTGTTCCATGTTGAAGGAGGCAAGCAGAAATCCCCACCAGGTATTTTCAGTTTGTGGTTAACTCTTGTTTTTTCCTGTAGGGAAGGTGGAAAGCATCGTCGGTGTTGCATATGCGTGTATGAGCCTGACACCACATTTAACACAGGGCAAAAATCCCTCCGGACTGATGGACCTCACGACTGCTTTCCCCTTGGAACGCTTTCGGCCTTTCACAGAGGGATGGCCCTTATCTCTGCTGGGCAGGTGGAGAAACCAGGCCGTTGCATCACTTTGACCCTCGGGAGGCACAGCGCAGGAGTGGCAGGGAAGCGTTTTGGGTTTATGCTGCGCGTTTGGGTCGGGGGAGTCAGGAGAGAGATCGCTGCGTGGTGGCTGCTCCAAGGCTCAGGGTTTTACTCGCACCAAGTACCTGCTTTTGTACCTTTACAACAGGGCGAACACGCAAAGATAGCTCGCAAAAGCTGGGCCAGAGGGTGGCTGAGGTGGCTTTGCTTTCAGTGCTGCCGACTATAAACCTCAGGAGACGTCCTCCCCCCGGGGGCTGGAGGGCACTTGTGTTGTACAGCAGGGGGGTGGCTGCTCTCTCCCAGGAATAATGGAAATCCATAGCTCTGCCCAATACATCTTTCTGTGAAATTGATCTTTACTGTTGGATCTTTACCTTTCCAGATGTATAAATGGCTTTTCCGTGTGCCTTTCCTGGTCTTCAACAGATGCTCTTTCTGGGACTCTTTTAAGATACATTTAACTGCAAGAACGTTCCGTGTAGTGTTAAATAGGCAGGAAATAAGAGGGGCTCCATTAGCCACTGGTGTGGCAAATCACTCTCCAGTTGCTTAAGTGGTGAGTTACAAGCAAATTTGCTTGTTAGTTAGTGCATGTTCGTAATGGGCTGTCATCGCTTCGAGGGACGTCCCTGGTGCGAGCGCTGAGAGCTCGCTGGAGAGTGTTTCGCCTCACACAGGGGTCCGGGTGCAGTGGGGGCAAAGCAGTGTGTCCTGTGGGGGCGCTTGGGTGCGCAGCCCACCGGGAACCGTCTGGGGTTGCAGTGGGGGGCAATGTGCTCACTAAAATGTATAACCTACTTTTTGGTACTTGAAGTGTTTGAGGGGAAAGTGTGACTTCTCCAGAAAAAGTCATCGGACCCTTGTCTTTGCCTGCAGGGCAGTGCTCCCCAGGAGTGAGTGCTGTACCCCAGCTGCCTGTCCCTAACAGACCTGCTGTGGGCCAAAGGCTGCTGGACGTGCCACAACTGCTCGTGTGTTCACAGGTCTGCCCTCACTGCTCGAGGCTAAACGGCCTGCTTTGTGTCAGTGAGGAGAACAGCTCCAGTGCTGAGGGAAGGAAGAGCTGTTTGTCTTCTCCACCTGCTTCGGTTCGAGCATTTCACGTCCAGCACGCACGAAGCGCTGCGTATCGACCAGCAGCGCTGCGCCTGGGGAAGTCCCCTGCTGCCCACGGCCACCGGCCGTACCGCCAGGCTCAGACGTGGCTTCGACACCAGCCGCAGTGACAGAAAAGTGGCTTCACGGCTCTGGGGAGAGGAAGTTTGGGAGCTGGTTCGTGCAGGTGTGCCAGAGCCTGGCTCTGCCCGCGCTCGGCAGCAGGCGGAGGGGAGCAGTCAAGTGCCTGCAGGCGGCTGTGGTTAGTTCACTTCCACAGCGTGGGCAAGGCTGAACCTGCTCGGGGCGTTCTTGGGGTGGCAGTTCGTTAGCATGGTTGCGTTGGGGGTGCATGGAGATGTGGCTGCTCTCCACAGGCATGGAGAACCAGTGTCCTCACCTTGGGAAGGTGAATATGGAAGTGGTGGGAGGCAGGAGGCCTTTTTCAAAGGGGCCGAGGTGCTGTCTCAGCCGTGTTTGTCAGTGCTGTGATGGGAGGGAGCAGGAATGCTTTCCCAGCTCTTCAGGAGCTGCTGCACCCCTGCACGCACAGGGCATGGCATTCAGTTTAGGAGTTCATGGCTGTCACTCGGTGGTGTAAATCAGCCGCCACGCTTGCCCTGGGGACTGCCTTTGCCCTGTCTGAAATGCTGACTGCCGCCCCAGCACTGTCACACTCCCCCTTCCTGTGGCATCTGACCTAATGCCATAGAGCTGGATTCCCCCCTTGGGACCCAGTCCTGACCTGGGGGACAGCTGTCCTTGCTTCACTGCCACATAAGCCCCGCTTCCTGCGCCCCCAGGAACGCATTACAGCTCCCTGGCTCTATCTTTGCCCCCACGTTGTCTGAGGGGAGTTATTGCCCAGTGGCTTCCACCCCCGATTTTCCCGATGCTAAACTGCCCCTCGTGCTCTGGACCCCTGCGCCTGTCTCGCTGCTGGGCTTTCCTGCGGGACAGGGGCGTGCCACCAGGCTGGGCCCCTTGGGAGCAGCCGATGCGGGTGCTGCGGGGTGCGAGTTGGGAGCCCTGCCTCCCTTGCTCTGGAGGGAGGTTGGGGCTGCGACCGTGTGTTTTGGCGCTGAGAAACTGCTGTCCTCTGGCCAGCCTGGCCCTGGAGGTCACAGCCTGGGCTAAGCTGCTTGTGCTTCTCCTTTCTTTGCCCTCTGCTTTGTCTTGGACCTGCCCTACCTGCGTCCTCTGTTAAACCCCAGCACAAAACCCATGAGGTGCTCCTGTGCTGCTGCAGCTCCTCCGTTCTGGGGCACAACCCCTGTGGCACGTCGCCACCTGGACTCCCAAGGCCACCTCTGTCATCCTGCGCGTCGCTGGTGCCAGGTGAGTGTTTTCACAGCACGGGGCGTCCAAAAAGCAGAGCGGGCTGGAGAGCCCTCGGCCGCACCGGGGCAGCGGCACTGCCTGGCCACGGGGTCCCTCCCCAGGCAGCCCCGATGCTGGCGCCCCAGGGATCGCGGTGGGCTTCTCCACACCTCGGCGGGTACCCGCAGCGTGTGACAGCCTCTTGGGATGCTATGGTGATGTGGCTTCATCCCCGGAGATGTCGTCACCAGCTGCAACACTCTCTAATCCCTCTGCAGACATATATTTAAATCTCAACCCTTTCATTAAAACCTATCAGCTTACTGAAGCCTCTGAATGCAGCTTTTTTATGAAATTACCCTGCCTGTAAGAATGAGTTTCTCACTCAAGAGGTGTAATACTGCTAATCGATATAATAGGTTAAACCCTTCTATTATGGCTCTGCTGAGAGGATCTGGAGTTTGACATTTGTATGCCGTGCTCAACGCTCCGTTTCTCCCCTGCTAGTTATTTTTATCATTATTTTGGTTCTTATGACAAAATTGCACTCTGCTCATCTGGAAAGCTCCCCCCCCCACCTAAATCCTGCTCGCGTTCGGCCTACGTGGCAAATAAAAGAGCTCTCTTGACTTAATTTTCAAACATCAAGGTCCATTAAATCAAAATGATGCTTTCCAGATCTTGTGTCTCTCAGCAGCTCATCCCCATCCCTCCCTCTCCGAAGTGTTTCAGCTTTGCTGGGTGTCTCCTGAGCTGGTCAGCTGGCAGGATTTTGAGGCTGTGTTTTAGGGCATTTTTGGAGGTTTCCACTTGTCCTGCCTACGTTACGGGAAGCTGGTGACATCCTGCTGTGTGTCATCTCGGAGCTGTGGCTGAGAGCATCCCTTGTCTGTCCCATGGGTGCGAAGGAGGGATGGCTGGCCGCATCCAGCTGGGTCTGGCGCCAGGTTGTGCTGCCCTTCTGGCCAGCTCCTGTCACCCGCCTGCTGTTTGTAGGTTTCCTGCCCTTGGCTGGTGCTTGGCTATTTGCCTGCACTTGTGCTCCTGGTGTCGTTGCCTTGCTATGCCAATGGAGGGAGCTTCCCCGTCCTCCTCGGTGACCACCTCCATGTGAGGAGGTTTTGTAGAGGGATCTGGCGATGCACAGCAGGGTGGAGGGACACGACACTCACAGCCAAACAGCTCAAACGGATCTTCCCCATCCACAGTGGGTTCTCTAAGATCAGCCACTTTCGCAGCGCTTGTCCCTGGCTGGGGGTGGCCAGTCCCAGGGACTCACCTATGGATGGGCACGAGGGAGAAGATGACTCTGGAGTTAGGTGGAACTGAGACTTCCAGGGCTTTTTGGGGTCCTGGGTAGGCAGCGCCCTATCTTGAGGATCCCCGATGCCCCAGGCACCAGTGGGGTTTAGACTGTGCTATCAACCACAAAGGCACAACCAAAAGGCTTATCCCACCCTCTCTGCTGTGCTTACGACATGTCTGTGCACACCCACGTGCGTGCACACATGTCCCCCTGCTCCGTGTCGATTCAGCAAGCTGCGGAGACCACGCAGGCACCATTTGTAAGCTGTGCTGTGGTGTGCAGGAGGAAGGCTGGGAGCGTTGGGGTTGTTCAGCCTGGAGCAGAGAAGGATCCAGGGTGACCTTACAGTGGCCGCCAGTGCTGAAAGGGGCTGCAGGAGAGGTGAGGAGGGACCCGTGATCAGGGGGTGTAGTGATAGGATGAGGGGAAACGCTTTCAAACTGAAAGAGGGGAGATTTAGGTTAGAGATGAGGAAGAGATTTTTTTACAATGAGGGTGGTGAGACACAGGCACAGGCTGCCCAGAGCGGTGGTAGAGCCCCCATCCCTGGGAACACTCAAGGTCAGGCTGGACAGGGCTCTGAGCAGCCTGAGGTAGCGGGAGATGTCCCTGCTCATTGCAGAGGGGATGGACTAGATGGCCTGTAAAGGTCCCTTCCAGTCCAAACCATTCCGTGGCTCTATGAGAGCAGCTCAGGCCGGCTGTGCAATATTGTGCTTGAACACTTGGAGGCAAAACTGCATTTCTGGACAGCCGAGCTGCCATGCGATGCGCCCGCGGCTTGGGCCAGGGCTGCGGGCACCGCTGGCCTCCTGCTGCCCTCCCTGGCTCTTCCCTTGGAATTCGGGGGGGCACTAACCGAGTGCTGGGTGCTGCCTGAGAGCAGGGTACCGGGTCGCGGTGGGGACGCAAAGCTGCCTGCCCTGGGCAGCGTGGTGCTCTGCCAGCGCCCGGCTGCCGGGAGGGGATGGGGTGCTGGTGAGGTTGCTGAGGGCACCCTGCCAGGGTCACTCTGGACCCAAAAGCATCCCCCTGCTCTGAAAAGCATCTCCCACCGTGGTTTGCAACCATAAAATAACTTCTGTGTCTCTCCCCTGAACTGCATTAAACTTCTGTGCATCAGGGACTAATACTCTAATGCTGTGACAGGGTCGCTGGCTGCCAACCGTTAATGAAACCCATTTTTTCCCCACTTTAATTTTCAGGTCCCTCTTTCCCCAGGGGTGAAGCCCAGCCCATAAAAGGCTCCAGTCCCCTCTTCCCGTTGCTCGGCTGCATTCCTGAGTACACAGTGGCCTGCTGGAGCCTGCAGCCAAGCCTTGGAGGAAGGTCTTTGTCACCCGGTCCCTCCATCTGAGACCAGTGGTGCCGCTGGGATTTGGCCCTGAGGATGCTGTGGGTGCCCCCATGAGCAGCCAGAGGCAGTGGTGTTGGTCCTCGGGGTATTTTGGGGAAAGGTTTATTGGGAGGGACTGCCAGCAGAGGGCAATGCCGTGATGGATTTCCATCTCTGTGCCGTTCTGTAGGTGTTAATCCAGAGCTGGCCCAGCCTGGGAGGGGGAGGGAGACACTGGCACCGCAGTTCCCTGGCCCTTTCGAACCACCTCAGCCCTGCCACGTTTCCCTCTGCAGGCAGGAGGGCTCCTTCTTGCCAGGGCAGGTGGCTCACAACTGCCCCGCACCTCCCAGTCCCACCAGTGAGGGGTGGTGGTGATGGCTGGGAGCTGCCTCCCTGCCTGCGCGGTGCCGTTGTGGGCAGCTCTGGGGCAGTGGCCGTGGGATCGGGGTATCCCAAATCAGGGTGGGCCAAATCCTGGATGATGCTGAGTGTTTTCTCTAAAGATCAAGGCTTAGGCTTTGCTGCTGGCTCATTCTCCTGAGGACAAGGCAGAGCATTCAGGAGGCAAGAGGATGAAGTGCTCACACTGCCCTTCAAACCCTCAGCAGAACAGGGAGGAACGTTGTCTTTGGCTTTGCGAGGCTGCAAGCGTCCCGACTGGGTTTGTGTGGGTTTGTGCCCCTGGATCATCAGCAGGGACAAGAGCATCCTTCCAGCAGACAACTGGCGTGCCGATGCCGTGCGAGGAGGCGAGGAGTGCTCGTGCTCACACAGGCGCGATGCACGTGGGGCTGGTGGGAACTTGGGCTCTTGTGAACGGGGTAGGGGAAGGGGCAAGTCCGATGACAAGTGGCAAATCGTAGTGGGGTTACACCGAACACGCGTGGGGCCGAGCACAGAAAAGCACACGCTTCTGCACGGAAGACCCTAACAAGCAGCGGCTGCATGTAATAGGCTGGAAGTTGGTGTCCTGGTTTCAGCTGGGATAAAGTTAATTGTCTTCCCAGTAGCTGGTACAGTGCTGTGGTTTGGATTTAGTATGAGAATAATGTTGATAACACGCTGCTGTTTAAGTTGTTGCTGAGCAGTGTTTAGAATAAGTCAAGGATTTTTCAGCTTCCCCTGCCCTGCGAGCCAGAAGGCTGGAGGGGCACAAGAAGTTGGGAGGGGACACAGCCAGGACAGCTGACCCCAAACTGGCCAAAGGAACATTCCATACCATATGACAACATGCCTGGTGTATAAACTGGGGGGAGTTGGCCAGGAGGGGCCGATCACTCCTCGGGGACTGTCTGGGCATCAGTGGTGAGCAATTGTGCTGTGCATCATTGGTTTTTTATGTTCTAATAATAAAAAATAAAAGAATTATGGGCAGTAATGGCAGTTTGGCCATGCAGGGATGCATTGGATCCTGCAGAAAATTTAAATGCTCTATTTCAAGTAACTGCACCCACAGCTCGCTGACTGCCCTTTGCTCTCCGTGAGTCCCAGTGTGCTCTGCAGCACCAGTGATCCTCGTCTCTCCCACCAAGGTGTACTGGAAAAGCAACTTGCATTTTCCTGCTCTGGCCACGGAGGTCACATCCAGTGACAGCAGCATCGGGTTCGGGGAGCACAGATTCCTTCCTCTCCTGGACCGGTAACCTTTTGGCAGCACAACCACCAGCATCCCTGTGTGGGGCCGGCTGCACCTCCTGGGCGCTGGGGTCCGTCCTCCTGCCCCGCAGCACGTGGGCACCCAGCCAGAGGAGCAGCACCTTCCCAGGGCCCCCGGTGCTTTGGTGTCCCTGCTTTGCCTTGCTCTGTTGTTTGACGAAGCAGCAGCTCACCGTGGTCGCTTCAGTCTCTGTTAACAGAACAAGAGCCGGGGAAAATCTGTAGCCAGCTGAAGTGCTGAGCAGAGAAGGAGGTGACCCGTGCCTGCAGCCAGAGAGCGATGCTGCTCCGGGCACCGCAGAGGCACTCGTCATCCCGCGGCCATTCCCCGCAGGATCAGCTCAGCGGATCAGCTCTCTACACTTCTGTCTTTTATTGAACCCTCCAGAAAAGCTGCTGCTCCTAAGGCTGCCATAAGCACAGCCCTGTCCCCAAACCCAGGGGACCCTGGCTGGGTCACACACTGCATTTTCCAAGGTCACCCTTGCCTCATTCTTCCAAAAAAAGATCAGAACAAGGAGGCCGGTTTTGTCATGAATAAAATATACCTCATCTTCATTATTAAGTGTACGTCTGCTCTGGCATCGATTATGGAGGAAGAGTGATACTGGCCCTGGTGTTTGGGGCTGGAGTCAGAAGACTGCTCGCTGGTAAGGAACTAGCTGGTGTGATAGCTCAGCTGTTTGGGAGCAAAGCAGGTCCCCACCGCCGTGCTCAGCCCAGACGCTGAATGGACAAGGAAGAGCAGCTGCAGGTGGGAGATGTCACCACTTACTTATGACTCCTGTTTTGAATAGGGGTGCTAGAATGAACTAGGCTGATGGCCACATGGCCACTGCTCTGAAGTCTCTGCTGTCTCATCTCGGACCAGGGCCAGTGCCTTTTGGGGCACTTGGCCGAGGGTGTCCATGTTCCTCCTCCTGTCTTTCCCCCGTTGGCTTTATCACCTCCAAGGTGCAAGAGCTGCTTGTGAAGCTCTGAGCAATGATATTCCTCCTTTGCAGAGCCATCCTCAGGCCACCGTGTCTGAACCCCAGCCTGAGCAGCTCTTTTTTCCCTCCCCAGCCTGTTGGGGTACAGCCCTAGGGTGACACTGGGGGGTCTCTGGGGTTAGCACAGTCTTTCCGAGCTCTTGTGCTCACCTATGCCAGGGAGGTTCAGGTCTCAGCTTTACCTGACCAGCAATGACATGGAGATAAAATGTAAAACACACTTATTTATTGCAGGAAGCCACAGTCCAAGGCTTTTCTCTCCCACGCTGGTGATGGCAGTACAATTTATGCCCCCCTGAAGGCAGGAGGACTTAAATAGGGGCTGTGGTGCCAGCAGTCCCATAGTGCAAACTCTGGTCTGAGGAGTAAATCCTGGTCAGGTTCGTTATGAGCTGGATGGGTTCAGCTGCAGTTTGGGGATGCAGGGAGCCTCCCCCGTCCCTCCTTGCCCTTGTGAGTCGGAGGCTTCAGAAAGCTGGGCTGTGCCCTGCCCCAGGGTGCTTTACATGTCTGCCCAGCTTTCACCTCGGGTGGGCTTGGGGCTGGGTTGTGGCTCTCACACTTCTGGAAAGAAACCCATCAGCTAATGTTTGATGGCACGGGGGGAATCGGGCTTGTCAGCACAAGTGGTTGAACTGGCTTCTAAGTGGGGAAACTGAGGCACAGAGCAGCAGCACTGCCACACGGGCCAGGCTCTGGGGAAGCACAGCCACGCTCTCGTACCCATGGCATTGCTGTTGCTCAGTTAATGCTCCTTTACCTCTGCTGGAAGGTGAGAAAGTGGAAGTTTCCATATGGTGTCTTGATGGCACGTTGCTGTAAGTGGAGCTGTGGCAGATGCAAATGAAGAATTTTAAGCAGTGAATGTGAAACCCAACGGCAACGGGACGCTCCTCACCTCTGTGATGATTTTACCTCGGCAGAGGCTTGGCAGCCACGTGCCCCATGTGATGGGTCTGGCACGAGACTGAGCTCTGGGTGGCGGTGGGATGGGGCCTGGAGGCATCACTGGAACAGAAGACTGTGCTTTGCCTGAGGAGGGACAGGTCACCTTGTGCTGGCTCAGGTGGAGCATTGGAGGCAGTAAATGCTGTGCTGAGCATCCCCAAAAATGGGGGCCCCTGGGAGGGGGGTCCCTGAGGACCTGTTGCAGTGATGGAGCCTTTCCCTCTGGGCATCTTGAAGGTGTCCCAGCTCTGGGACTCTTGTCTGCAACAGGGGAGAAGGAAGGATTGCGGGGCTGGTGGTTGTGGCTGTGCTGGGGCTTTCTGCAGCCCCACGAGACTTGTAACCACTTTTTCTGTCTGTTTTCCCAAACAGCTTTGAGAGTCCCACGAGCAGCAGCAGCAGCAGCACGTGTCCATCCTCGTCCTTGCCTGAGTCTGCTCCTCCCTGGCTGCAAAGGTGCAGAAGAGCAACACTTGGTATGACTTTCATAGGGGCCTTCTGGCATTGTTGGGCATGAGGACGAACCAGGAACCTCCCAGTTGCAGGTCAGACGTGCATGGAGGCAGGGTTTCATGCCCGTAACCCTGTGTGCAAGGAAAGCAGGAGCATCCAGGATGTGTTTTTTCAGCCTCTGCAGTGACAGCCTGCTGCCCGCAGGCACGAGCCGGGGAGCAAGTGCTAAAGCTCTGCGATGGGACACATGTTCCCAGCAGAAAATGCTGACACGTGTCCCGCAGACCGAGGAGGAGCTTGTAGGAGAATGTGTGGCGTGGGGAGGGGGGGCAGAGCCATCTGTCACTGCTTTCTAATTAACGCTGGGTTTGATATGATAATGAAATCTGACTTTTGCATTAATTTTTTGATAATTCTTTGCAAAAATGTTTTGGGTAAGCGTCATCATGTTGTGGAAAAACAATATCCAGTGGCCAGCTGGCGGGCAGCGAGCTTGAGTGTGATGATGGGCTCATCAGTGCGCTTGGCCGTGGGGCCGAAGCTGCCGGGGAGCAGGTGGCCCCAGGCCCCCAGGGCCACCATATCAGCGGGGGGGCTTTTTGGGAAGCTCCACATCCCTCAGTGCTTGGATGGTGGGTGTTGGGGCCGGCTCTGGGGTTTGGCAGTGGCTCTCCTGCACCCCAGATGTCCTGGTGCCGTGTGCTGGCATGTGCAGGGCTGGAGCAAGGAGGAAGGACCCGCGGGTCATCCAAGCCTCTGGCGAGGGTGCGGGAGGGGTCTGGGGGTGCATCCTGGGGCTGCCGCCGGCACTGCAGGGGCTGGAGGCATGGGGGGGGGGCAGCAGCACAGCTGCAGCTCTGCTGGAGTCTAGTGAACGATGAAATATTCGGCATCCGTCGCTGAGCCCAAGGGGCTGCTCCCACCAAAATTTCATGGCTTCGACGGCGTCAGTGGGAGCTCTAGAGACTCTCCCCCTTGGGAAGTCAAACCGGTGACCATGTTTGGTGTCGCCACCGGGTGCTGTGGCCAGGTTGCTGGTGCAGGTGGCCCTGAGGGCCACAGGGACAGCTGTGCTTGGGGGAAGCTGCTCAGGGATGCTCTGCCCGTAGCAGGTCCCAGACCCAGAGGGAAAAGCAACCCCAAGGCAGCAGCCTTGTGGGTCGGGTGGAGAACAGTGCTGGAAATCAGGGGGTTCGTGCAATGCAAGCTGCCCCGGAGGAGCTGTGTTCTGGGCACCCCGGCCTTCGCAGCCCGCCCGTGCCTCGTCCTCGGGGCGCTCTGGAGCAGCTGTGCCAAGTGCTGCCGAAATGTCAGCTGCAAAGGAGCTTCCTGGCCTTTCGAAGCACTGGTGGCTGAACGAGCTGCAAGGACCAGAGCCCGTGTCAGCGGGGGAGCCGTGGGGAGGCTGGGGAGCCTGTGGGATGGAGGAGGCAGCCAAGGGATGCGGGTGGATGCTCCGGCACTCCCGTGCAGTAGAAAGGGACTGTTGGGAACTGTGATAGTGTGGTTGGGGTCTCTGAAACCTTCTTGGTGTTACACCCAAACTGCTCGGTACAGGTTCAACCATGGGACTCCATCCACCGTGAGCAGCTGAGGGGGCTGGGGTGTCTGGGGGCTGTAAATGCCAGCCTGCCTCTGTGCAGAGGCTCCATTTTCCCCTTTATCATGGAAACTGTTTTTTTTTTGGTGAGACCTCTCTGGTCTCACTCTGCTGCTCCTGCTCCCTGTGTCCCCAAACCTCATCCTCTTGTGTGCTGTCACTGCAGGGATCAATGTCAGCAAAGCCCAGTCCCGCTGTGACATCCTCAGAGCACTGTGCTGAGGATGTCTTTCCCCAAGAAGGACCTGAACTGGTTCAGCCTCACCTTGCTGCGGAGGGAAGCACTGCAGGAGGCTGCCGGCTGCCCAGCAGCTCTACGGAAGGATGTGCCACCACTTATTTTATTTTTACTGGCATCTGCATTGAGATTTTTCGGGCAGCCTCAACAGGGAACAGCTTGGCGTTGCACGTAAGGCTGCGGTGGGCACCACGGTCTCCCAGCCCTGCTGGAGCATCGGTGCCTTCCCAGTACTTCCCATCCTCATGTGTTTCACTGGCTCCACCAGCCCTTGCGTGGTATGAAGGGTCTGACTTTGCTCTCCCTGGTAAGGCTTTGGAGAGTGAGGGCTGGATCCGTGCAGGGCCAGCCGTGCTGCCGGTGCCTCCATGAGCCTTGGCGCTGCCAGCTCTCATCCCTTGCACGAAGGGAGCGGGAACATCTCAAAACCAGCAGTTAACAGCTGTGCAGAGCAGCTGTGGCAGGTGTTTTAAGTAAGTTTTCCTCCACCGAGGGCAAATTTGGGTAAGAAATGTTTAAGCTTTAAATCTGTGGTTCTCACTTGCTGCTTGCGTGGCTCATCTGACTCTTTCCATGCTGCTTGAGAGGCAGATTATGGAGCTGGGCAAAACTGAGCTGCAGAGATTGGTGCTGAGGAGCAGGGAGCTGCCCTGAGGTGAGCAGGGCTCCACACCCAGCTTTTGGGGTGCAGGACGGGGTGCAGGAGCTGCAGCCTGTGGCACCCTCAGTTCAGGCTGTTGCTTTTCCCTTTGTTAGTATGAAGTACGTGTGCAGATTAGCTCACCCTGCTGAGCATATTATAGGTTGCTGTTTTCTGCACTGGTCGGCTCTGTGGCTGTACAATGTGTAGTTCACAATCAGTTTACCTAAAGTTAAAATACAAAGGAGGGGGAGAAGAAGAAAAAGAGCCTTTTCAGTTTAACAGCTGGTAATGCCTGAATAGCCGCCACCACGGGCTATCAACGACACTTCACAATCCAATATCTGACATTATTTCTTAGCCTCACTCAGTTCAGTTTCACCTCAATCCTGAGCAAATATTGACAGATCTCATCTAATCCTGCCCGTACAGTACCAGAGAACTTTATTTTGTTTGCGGCGTGCTTGGTACTATCTATATCCCCTGGACAGGAGCCAAGGGACACAAGCACAAAGTTAAATTGGAAGAGCAAAAGGACGGGAGAGCAACAAAGCTGTGTGTGCATGTGTTTTGCTGGGAGTCTTTTTTGGGGATTGGGGCTGCTCCTTCCCACATGCTTGCCCAGCCCGGGGCTGTCGGGGCCGGCTGTCTGTGGGCACATCCCTTCGTGGGCATCCCCCTGCACCCAGGGTCTCTGGTCCCTCTGCAAAACCCTCCAATGCACGTCCAAGAGGAAAACTTCTCTCTGTAACTTTTCCAGGGCCACAGGTATGATGCTGACTACAGGGGATCAGGCAGAGACCTGGCACACAGGGACGAGCTGCAGCTCACCGACCCCAGAAGGGACACTTTTGGGCTGGTGCCGTGTCCCACCCTGGAGGCTGGCCGGGGCTGAGCGGTGCTGCGGCGCAGCACAATGGGGGAAGCATCGCTCAGGCAGGCAAGGGGGAGAGTTTTGCTTTGATATTCCTACTGGGACAGTTTCCAGTGTTCGCTATCGGGGAGCGTGACAAATCTTCCCGCACCCACCGCTTTCATCACTCACCTGCGCTTTATTCTCCCCTACCAAAATATCTCTCAGCGAGGCCGGGAGGTGCTAAATCAGCTCCTTCTCAGCGCCACGGCTCGTGTTATTGCTGGGAAGGTTTGGGGCGCTTTTGTTTTACCAATCCGTCAAAAACCAATTCTGGGTCAGGGAGAGTGATGGGTGCGTCGGGATAAAGACCCATCGAGTGCTGCAGTTTCTCCTGGACATGTGCTGTCGGTGTGGCCAGCAAGGAGCTGGGGACAGTCCTTGCTGCAGCGCTGGGGCTTGGTGAGCAGAGTGATGTCATGGGCGTGAAGTGGCTCAGGTCTGTTGCCTTGAACTTGAGCCAGAGGTTTTGGCGGAGATGAGGGGAAGATCTCTCTCTTCTGCTTATCCCCACAGAGATGCAATAGGCGCTCAGTGTTCATGCTGAGCTGACGTCTGGTTCAGCAAAGCTTATGGCAAAACAGTGTTCAGACTGTGCTACTTGTCCCTGGGGCACAGGGGGTGCCGTGAATGGCTGAGTCCTTTTTGGTGATCGGTCTCCACCCCAACAAGCTACACCCGATGGGCAGAACTAGGCCTGTGCTTGAACCTTGGATGTTAAAATCCCAGCACTTGAATGGGAAAGACCTTCTCCAGCTCTGCTCATAGGAAATCTGGAGTCTGCTGAGTGCCATGGTGGAGCTGGGGTCCCCGGGGTCCCATGGCAAAGCTGGTCCTCAGGGCACCACAGCAAAGCTACAAGAAAAGGGACCTTCTTTCCCAGGGTGGCTGCTGTGGTGTCACCCACAGCCTCACTGCCTGGTGCAGGTGAGTATTTGCAACCCCCCTATTCTGGGTGCCATCTCCCATCCCACGCTGCTGTCGCTCTGGGCCAGCACGTCCCATCGCAGCCAACGGCGACTGCACCGTGGCTGGAGCAGCCTTTGCAGCCACGTGGCTCTGCGGGGGCTGCAGCGGGGCAGGACCTGTGCCCAAATGTCCCTGTCCCCGCTTTGGGACCTCAGCTGTGGTTTTGTCGCCTGGGCTGTTAATTCTCTGATCAGCTTGTCGTACCCTGCCCAGCACAGAAGCTCCTCTGTCCCTGGGCTGGATGGGGCTGGGATTTGTGGCCGGTGCTGGGCTAGCCCGCGGAGGGGCAGTGCTGCTGGTGCCATCACAGAAGTGAAGCAGTGCTGGGGCAGGAAAAGCCCGTTGCAGCAGGATGAGCCCATAGTAGGATGACCCATGAGGGGAGCAGCAAGTTTTGGGGGACTGCAGTGCCCCAGCCTGAACCCCACCAGACCCCAGCCGGTGCTTTTCATTTGTCAGCATCACGAATGCTGAAGTTGCCCATCTCCATCAAAAAATATGCTTTTTATGCAGCCAGGCAACCAAATTTCTCACCTAGATCATCCACAGCATCTTCACCCTACCCAAATCCTGCTGCAGCACGGACCCAAGGGAATGGCACCGGGACACCGAGATGGATGTGTGGATCCGGGAGTGATGGATGGATGGGTGCCTGGCAGGAGTGTGGCAGTGGAAGAGAAAGCTGATTTCCATCGACTGGTTAATGACTTCATAAAGTCAGTGACTTGTTGGCAGCGCCTGGCAGTTCATTTTTAACAGCAGAACTCCAGTGCTCAGCCCCAAAGCCAGCTGCCTTGGAAATTCAAAACTCAATAAGCAGCTCTGGGGCTGAAAATAAGCTCAGTTTGAATCAGATTGTGCTCTTCCCTGAACCCCATCCGTGCTCTGCATGCTGCATCCTTGCCTTCCCTCCGCGATGGAGGAGTCCTGCTCTTCCATGCGGTATTAATCATAACCCTGGACCTAGATTAACCTGCTTGACATCCAAAAGAGCTGGGGACAAATGGCATCTGCGGTTTCACCTGGACGCAGCATTCGTTTTCGTTCTGGGTTTGTGTGCCTTTACACCCTGCTCACCCGCAGCATGGGGCGGATCAGGCCCCGCAGCGGGAGGCAGCGGCGGGGGCCGTCTCACCCTCAGTTACTCCCTCCCCAGCCTCGTGTCCTGTCCCCCAGATTAAGACGGATCGTTTCTCTCATTGCTTATCTACGACATGTGTCTTGAAACACTCATAATATAATGTAATCTTTTTCAAGTCCCACAGCATTGCTTGGTGAAATGCTGGGTATTGCCACTAATCTTTCTGATCTCTGCCCATTTAATTATCTTACTCCACACTTCACCCCCGCCCTCTCCCACCCCTGTCTCTCCAGCCCCTGACCCCCAATCCAGGGTGTCTTCTCAGCATGGACAGGAAAGCTGACCCTGCAGCTGGGGCTTCATCTCCAGCTGTACACTCTGACTTTAAGGTCTTGTTTGAAACCTTCACCTTAAATACCTTTAAAGGCTCCCTTCAACCTGCCCATGACCCACTCTCCACCTTTCTGGGTGTCCCTCCCTGTGACACCCGCCTGCCCCTGCACCCCACAAAACATTGCAGCTTCTCCTGCAGGTGAGGCTCCAGAAAACCAGGATAAAACAGTAAGAGAAGCATCCTGCTTTGCACCGACTTTGTAACTTATTTATGGGCACATGTGCAAAAAGCATTTCTGTATTTAATCACCTCGCTGCCAGCAGCCCAGCGGCAATAGGTGGTGTTATTTCAGCAGCTTGGACTCACGGTTGTGGAAACGTGGGGTTACAGCCGTGGTGAGGCGCTGGCCGCAGAAGAAAAGCCTCTTCAGCACGGCAGCGTGTGGTAATACATACTAATTAAGACAAATGTAATTACCCAGGCTGCAACTCATGCTTAACAAATTAGAACCAAAACATGGCAAACATGAAGAGAGAGGAAAAACAGGCTCACGGCTCTGAAAAGCGCAGAGCCCAGGTGGGAGCTCAGGCATTGTTTCAAGTCAGCGACTCTCCTAGAGTTCATCCAGGGCACATGGGATGGCTTTGCATCTTCCTCCACTGTCAGGAAGTCACTGATGCAAATTAAAAGGGCAAAACTGAAAAGAAAAAATGTTAAAGGGGCAAAGAAAAAGAAAAAAATATGTTTATGTGTGTATCAAGAACTTGGGGTGAAAAAATGAACCAGAGGTCCCTGGGTTCTTTGCAAGGACAAGGACAACAAATCCATGTTCTTCTTAGCTGTGAAACCCTTGTGTTTCCTCAGAGGCCACCGCTGGGGACAGCCAGCCGCCCGGGCTGGGGACACCAGCACCGCAGGCTCCCTGAGGCGGCCGTGCTGCTTGGGGCAGGCTGGAGGAGCGCTGCCACGGCTGCTGCAGCACCGCGGGGCTCTCTCTTACGCGCTTCTCGCCTCCTGCTCGTTTTCTTGCCGGCAGCTGGACGGCCTCCATGGCACCGCTGCACTCCTGGGCAAGTTGTTGAAGGAGTTTAATGCAGGATGCATTGAAAATACTCATCGCCTTTATGCACAGCCATAAATAATCAAGGAAAGCTGAGCCCTTTGTAAAAAACCTGAGCTGAATCACTTTAGACTTCAGGCTTTCTTTTTTATCAGATCATCTGATTTTTAGCAGATAAATCAGGCTTTAATTTTTCTCAGAAGGAGCTGCTGGTGAAAGCTTAATGCATGGATCATGGGCGAACACTAGTGACGATGGTGGGACTGAGCTGCTGAGGTTTCCCACAGGGACGTTTCCATGGCCGAGGTGCTGCGTGGCGATGGGCGGGTGCTCCTGCACTGGCACAGCCAAGCTCCCTGCCCTGCCTGGGCATCTGCGAACTGAGCGTGGGTCCCTGGTGGGTGTCTCGCTTCCTTGGCTTGGAGAAGCTGCTGTTGATGTATAGCTTGGTCTGGTGCAAGTGTCCTCAACCAGAAGCCTGCTGCCAGGAGAAGCGTTTTTGGGAAAAGAAGTTTCCATGAAACCTTTCCACGCTTGGTATAAACATTGAGACTGGCTACTGAGTATTTCTTGCTCTGGAAGTGCCAAAAGTGTCTTTCAAGGATGGAGCTGAGGATGAGCAAACTGGCTGGAGAAGTGGATGTTGCCCAGAAGTGGACATTGCCCATTGAGGCAGGGCAGGACCATGCACTCCTGCCCTCGCACGGTGCCTGTGCTGACCCTCCATGAGGGCTTGACGGGGGTTCTCTGGGGCTGCTCTGCCCGGAGAGCATTTGCCATCTTGTGGTTTCCACTCACAGAGGGTTGTTTGCGAGGGGGTGCTAGAAAGCAGATTAATGAGCAAGACATTAAGAATTAAACCAATGAAAATCTGCACAGTAAGTAAAGCTGCTGTCAAATGGTGTTCTCGAGGGAGATAATATCCCTTCCTCCTTAATTTCTTAGTAAATCCATTATGATTAATGCTATTACAGAGGAAACGCTATTATTACAGATACATTGATAATGGCAGAGCTGCAGAATTAATAACGCTGGGTATCATTTAACTAATTAGCTGCTCTTTTCAGCAGGACTGTTATCCAGATGTGCTAAACTGAACCTTACACTGCATTGTCCTCTGGGCTGTCTTTGCTGCAAGGAGATGAAGTGAGGTGCGTCTCCTTTTCAGCCAAAAGCAATCTCCCCATGGCACTGTCATTCACGTGAGCTGCCCACTGATTGATGGCACCTCTGGAAGCTCCGGGAAGCTGATGGTGGAGCATCTTGTGGTGTCAGAGACCAGCAGCAATGGAGGAAAGGGAGTGGGACCAGGACCTGGTATCTCCAGGTGGTCCTCAGCCCTCCAGAGCTGTCCATGCAGGGGACCCAAGAGGCCCCTGCAGCCCACGGGGACGTGGGCCAGCTTGGGAATGTGCTTATACCTTCTTGCAGCTTCATGGCTTCAGGGCTCCTCTGAATGATTTTCCAATACCTTTTTTTTTTTGCTTCTTTTCCCACCTTCTGCAGAAATGCAATTAATAGGAGATGTCCTGAGCCAGGGGTTTGCTTTACCCTTTGCTGGTTGACACTTCCATACTGGGAAATCCTGATAGCTGGCTGCATATTTGGCTTCACCAGAAGAGTGGTACCAGCTTAGTGGACCAACTGGGTTTGAACAGGAGCTGAAGGGAGACAGGTGGGTTGAAAGTGTGTGACACATTGATGCTGTGCTGGTCACCAGGACCTCGGGGACCCTTTTCTCAGCTTGGGAAAACCATCTCCTGTTGTCAGGCAGACCTGGGAGCTGGGGACAGCCTTAATATTAGTCAGCGCATCCCGCTTCAAATTGGAGCAAAGACCAGGTAGGGACGAGGAGCTGCAGCAGGAAGGGTCTCACCGTGCCACTGTCACATCAACGGTCCATGGTCTCACCATGCCACTGTCACATCAACGGTCATGTCCTGCTCAGCATCACCAGGCGCTTTCTTGGCAGTCGCTGCGTTGCGGTAGTTTGTCTGAGAGAGGTCTGCTGGGGGCTGAAAGGCAGGTAAGCCCCACAGTGCTACACGAGGAGGTTGGACAGATGGTTCAGGGGCTGCATTTAGCCTGGAGAGGATCGCTCCCACCTTGCCGAGGGTCTGGAGCTGGGCTGGCACTGCTGTACTACCTCTGCCAGCACTGCCCCTGCTCCCCAGGGACAGGGTCCCTCCTCTGCATGGGCATTGCTGCCCCTGGGTGATGGAGTGGGCTCTTCCCCTCCTCCATCCCCCATCCCCATCCCGTGTTCCTCCCAGCACAAACAGATCCTGACACTGCCGGAGGGCTCCTTTCAGTGCCTTCCAATTAACACCTACTTAAAATTCAATTGCAAATAAATTTTTAATTTTCCTAATTAAAATTATTTCCTCGTTAGATCAGAAAAATGGGAGTTGAACAGCAGAAGTGACGGGATGTGCCTGGCCATGTTGGAGGGGAGTGAGGTGCAAGCGAGCAGAGCGAGAGCTTAGGAGTGGTGGCACCATGCCTGACGTGTTTGGGGAGCCAGAGCCAGCTGGAGCTCAGCACCCCTCACACCTCCAGTAAGTAAAATTCACTCAAGTGGCACCTTAAGATGGTATCACAGCAGCCCTTGGTTCTGCAGAGTTTGAAGGTGAGGGATTGCTGCCGCAGCCTCCCCTACAGCCCAAAGCAAGGTCCAAAGGGTTGGAGATGCTAAGGGGACTGATCCCCTCTCACTTGCACCGTGGAGGACTGTGGGAGCCAGGGCCTGGGGTGCTGAGCCGTGGGTCAGTGTGGAGTAAGGTCGTTCCTGGACTGAGCTGCTGCAGCCCAAAGGTGGATGGGGTGAGCAGCAGCAGAGCTCCCAGTGTGCTGCTCTGCCCCGAAATGCCTCTGCCCCAAAATAACTCTGGTTTTCTGGTTTGCTGGCTGGTTTTCTCATGTTGGCTGTTGTGTTGGTGAGATGCAGGAGGCCCATGTATCGGGACTCTGTTGTACATGTGACTGTGAAAAAAAAGGAAATATATGATGATGATATAAACCACATGAAATAAATGATATAAAAAATGAAATAATCAGCTCTTGCTGCCCATACACTCCCCAGCGCCCGGACTCATGGATAGGAGGTGCTGCAGTGAAGAGACAGATTAGATGTGCTCTGCTCTCATTTGATCTGACTGAAAAACCAGTGAAAGCATAGGTGTTTGGACTCCTGAGTCTCTGAAACTTCCCTGCTGCTCTGTCTGCGGGTCTTCTCTCTGCTCCCAGTATCTCCCTGGCATTGTACTGTCTTTGGAAGCTTTTAATGTATTTATTTAAATTAATAATAATTTGCCCATTAAAATGCTGCAGATCAGTGAGTTATTCTTGAACAAGGTGAAGAGCCCCACATGTACTGCTTCAGAGAATTTATTAGCTCGTGTATTTGCACCTCTTGCAGCATGCTTGTTCGATGCTGTACACGAAATGATTTACACAGATCACTGCCACTTGTACCAATCCAGCCTAGAATAATTCAAAAGCAATTGCATAAATCATTTATTAATTATTACTGAAATATTTATGCAGCAAAGGGGTGTGTTCATTTGAATAGTCGGCCTTTTTTTACCAGCATTTGGTGCATTGACAACAAATTTTTGAGTGTCTGATGGATGCTGCTAACAGGACGAGTTGGCTGCAGGAGTGGCCAAATTGTTGCAGCCCCTCTCTGCCTGGCTGAGGTTTGGACACACAGCCTCTCACTGCAGCCCCTGACCCGACCACGGCGTGTCTACACGCTCCCTCAAATAACGAGCAGGTATCCTAATTAATCCTCATTTCCAGCGGGAGCCAAAATGAGCTCCACGATGAGCACAATGCCATTTGATGCAGATGAACTGTGCTTTGGTGGGAATTCAATTACACAATTTTTCCTCACTGAACATAATGCATTTTGACTATACAGTAGTTTCAGTGCTAATGAGATGCATTTTAACTGCTGTGAAGACTGTATTTCTCCCTGCTCTTACTACACAGGATCCACTTTAATTACAGTTTCAGTGGAGAAAAACCCACAGAGTTACTACCTACATTTTACTCCTGGTAATAGCAGTTTCCTTGCATTGCCAGGAACATTATGGATTCACTTTCAAGCCACATTTTATACCAAACATCTCGATTGTGATAGCAGGGAGAAAACAACTCTGCTTTCCTTCGGTTGCTCAGTCTGTGTTATAAAAGGGTCATTTATAGCAGGGGGATGAATCAGAGGCATTTGAGTCAGAACATCCTTGGAATAAAAGCGTTTATGGAAGTTGTTTTAAGAGGTTTTTGTAAGACATACAGGACTCAAGGCCAAATTAAAACAGCAGCTCATGGGCCCACACAAAGATGCACGCACCCTTCTCCCCTGGGATGGGGGACCGTGGCCGGCTGGAGCACATCGCTGCGAGGCAGCACCCGGCCCTGGAGCCAGCATGAAGAATCACAATTGTTTTATTCTGAGGAAGAAGCATGTTTGCTCTTTGATTTATTTTTGAGAGTTTTCAAACTCTCAAGCCTGGCAGCATGGAATTTCCCCAGTATTTCTCCCGCAGGAGTTGTGAACCATGGGAGGTCCCACTGCTTAAGCCATTAAGCCATGGCAAAACCCCCACATTTTGGCCACAGGTTTTGACTCCTAGTTAAACCACGCTGTTTGCCAGCACCTCTGGAGCACGGTCCTGGTGCGGCAGAGCAGGCAGCAGCTCCTGCGGGGAGGGAGAGGCTGACTGTTGGGGTGCAGCAGCTTCGAGGAGCCATTGGGCTGCGTCCAGCTGGGGAGCGCAGAGCAGCCTTGGGGCTGCTCGAATGCCCTGAAGCACTGGCCTTGGGGGGTTGTAACCTACTTCTTTACAGCCATTTCCCTTTCTCCACCCAGCGGTTCGGGCTGAGAGACCGAAGCAGACAGCTCGGAAAAGCCGAGCAGTTGTAAGCTGCGTGAAGCACGTGCTTGATGAGGAGCTAGCAGTCGAAAGTACTGCAGAGATACTTTACACAAGATTGATCAAATGTGTTGTAGCGTGTTGTATAAATCACTCTGCGACCTTCATTTAATGCCGACACCTCATCTGTTAATAGCTGGAAATCATCTGTAGCCTTCTATAATGCATCTCGGCAATTGTTGCGGAAAAACAAAACCAATTATTTCTGTTAATCATTCGCGTCTTTATTTAAGTATTTGTACATCTCCCTTCGTTTAAAGCTCCCCTCCCTCTCAGCGCAGGGGAGAGCCCGCGCCCACCCGCGCCGCCGAACTGCAGAGCGCTGCAGCCGGGCTGTGAACCGGCACCAAGGCAGGTGACAAACCAGCGAGTCGCCCGTCAGCCCAGCGAGGCGATGGGGCCTCTCGCGGCTGTGGCTGGGGGAAATGGCTGAACGGACTAAGATGTATTTGCTGTTGAAACTCTTTGAATATTGGGTGTGGTTAAAAATGTAATGTCATGCACAAAGTCTTACTTGCCTTCCCTGAGGAGCAGCTGCTCAGGAGGAGGGGGGGGATGCTGGGGTCCATGGCTGGTGTGGTGGGCATGGGCAGCAGAAGGTCCCTTGAAAATGGGTCTCTGTGGAGTACTGGGGTGAGAGATACTTGGTCGGTGTGCCAAGGGGAGCCCATTTTGGGAAAAAGCAGCAAGAAGCACTTTTTCTTTCACTTCTTCTGAAATTAATGCTGCCCTTTTTCCAAAAAGGCTTTTTGGTTTGGTTTTTTTTTTTTTTTCCCACTTTTGATACTGATGGTTAAAGCAAAACCAGGAGCTCACAGCTCTGTTGTGCTCGTGGTGCAGACTCCCTGTTTGCTGACAGCTCACAGCAAGAGGTTGTTTAAGGGGAAACCATCTTTTTCTGGAGTCCTCAGCACCTCTGGCGTGGTGGGTGCTTTGAAGACAATTGAGCAGGTGCAGAGACCTTGAAAATCCGAATCCTTTTGAAAAATCAGAGCTGTGTTTCAGGCAGCTGTGCCCTGATGCCTGGCTCTGCTCTGCACTTACAGAGGCGAAGGTCGCAGCGCCGGTGAGCAGCGCAAGCTTTTGCAGCGTGGGCAGCCCCAAGTACTTTCAAGTGGAAAACCAATGAGAGGATTTGAAAAAATAGAGGCTCACTGTCCCTTTACTTTCTCTGGTTGTAAATGCACCTGAATTCTGTTTTTTATGGTGTCGTCTGCAGCAACAAGAGCTGAAAACATACTGGTTTTGAGAACTGTAAATCATGAGACTCTAGGAATCCCGGGACTCCAGGACCTAGGGCTTCCCAAATGCAGAGGCAGGAATAACACCGGGGTGCTGGCCATGCCACGGGTGCAGTGCACTAAATGGAGCTACAGGATAGCTGGCTGCCCTTGGCTGCCCGCCTGCCTGCTCGCAACCCGGCAGTGGAGGGTGGCTGGACATAGGGAGCTGACATAGATGACCTGCACGGGAACATTGGTGGCCACCCTGTCCACTCCAGGACAGCCCCCAAGACGCCCTAGGCGGATCTCATTTGATGCTTGCTTACAGGTTTTGCTCCCTGCAAAGAAAAACCTCAAAAACGTGGAGCTGATTTTGCAGCTGCTCTAAGGCAAATGCCTTTTCTTTCGCTTCAGCAAGAATCAGCAGAGGATGAGAAGACATTTAACTCATCTGGATTTATCTGCCCTCTGAGCCTACTTTTCTGGCCAAATACGACCATTCCCACTTGGCCAGCTGGGACTCAGCAAGGTCAGCGTCAGCTCTTTGCACTCGCAGCGGGTGAGGCTGTCCAGTGCCTTTGCTGCAGGACCGCACGCTGCCACCTCCATTAACTGCTCCTATCTTATCCCACTATCTCAGTGAAACGTTGCTGGATGAGTCAAGGACCATTTTCTGGGCCCGAAATGCTATCTAAAATACCAGCTTCCCCTTCCCTTTTCCACCAAGAGCCATCTCTTTGGTCAACCCCACGTCAGAGGCAGGAGCATGCCGTCCTCCTCGGTCTCGGGACAGTGAGGTACTGGTAGATCTTGCCCTCAGCTCACCTGCTGCTGGCATCATCTGTGTCTGCAAAGGGGACGCCTGTCTGTCCAAGCAAAATGGGCATGGGGGCGGTCATGGCTGCTGGAGAGGTTTTGCAGATCACAGCTTGAAACTGAATGGAGGGGAGCTCACTTCAGATGTGAGAATATGGAAATAGTGAGAAGTAGTGAGGAAAAAGTGGTAAAAAGTGAATCTGGAGGAATTTACTTGAGCATAGAGATTTCCCTGTTTCTTTAAATAAAACTTACTGG
Organism: Leptosomus discolor; assembly: GCF_034619465.1. Taxonomy (NCBI): domain Eukaryota; kingdom Metazoa; phylum Chordata; class Aves; order Leptosomiformes; family Leptosomidae; genus Leptosomus; species Leptosomus discolor. The sequence continues at coordinate 3,712,397 of NC_141407.1, read as the reverse complement.
CAGGTTCAGGTGATTCAAATTCTCCTTGAATCTCTGGCTTGGTAGGCACCTGTGAAGGTTTAATGGTAGCTAATAGGAAGTACTGGGCCTGGTAATTGAGAGGAAAGGAGTGAAAAATGCATCAGGTGAGTGGTCATGGTGGAGCTTTTCTACATTTCTGAAGTAAGTACTTACTGAGATCCTGCTTTCCAGGCAGCCATGTTCACAGGAAAAATTTTACTTAAAAATCTATTTATAAATGATGCTGGACCGTCTGGAAAGACTTCAAAAAAGAGACTGGTTCTCCTTGAACAGGGAAAATGGCTCTGCTGGTGAGGCTCTGGCTGGCTCCTGGTGCTTGTGTGGCTGAACCTGTGGGTTGATGCACTAAGCTTAATTGTAGAGCTATGCTTGTGCAGCCCTCACTTGTGTCTCAGCCTAGGCTCTGCTTCCAGGTGAGGCTTGATGTCAGAAATATCCAACTATTGGTTATTTTTTTGAACGAAATGTTTCTAATTTTGTGAGTGTTGTTGTGGTCCACTGAAAAATTTAATGGAAGTGTGTCAGCTGTAAAACCTTCTGTTGCCCAGCTCTGAGCAGGGCTGGGGGCAGTCCCGCTGTGTGGTCTCCCTTTGGGTGCTGGTGAGTAGGAGCCAGCAGGGTTTTTTTAGTTTGGGCAAACAGCCAGTTGCCTGTGGCTGGGTTGGGAGTTTGGTCGAGGTCCTGCTGCTCAGATCGTGTCCTGCTGCAGGTGGAGATAAGAGCGAAGAGCAGTTTCTCACCTAGGAACACTTCTGCTTTTAGTGACTGTTGAGCTTTTGTAGGGAAGTGGATGTGAAGGTCTGTGAGGTCAAGTCCAACCCTGCATCCTAAGTCATTCCAGGTTGCTCTACTCCCTTCTGCCTTTCTTCCCCCAAAGATAAGTCTACTTCAGGGTCTTTGTTGCAAAGAAACAGCAGCCATCTGTTCAGCATGCATGAACTTTTATGTTAATTCTCATTTCCCTGTCTTCTGCAATAACTGTCTCAGCTGGGAAGAGAGTACCTTGCAAATGCCATATGCCCAGAGTTGTTCCACTGTGGTTTCCCAGAAGCACTAAAAATCTCATAAGCAACCTGGTTTAACACGATTACCAGCCCAGTTTCATTCACCAAAGGGGAATGGATAGTCTGCATCTATTTCAGAGAAGCAGCCATGATTTTGATACTTCTTGTGAGATTAATTGAACTGTGACAAGTTTTCTGGTTCACCAGCTCCAGAGGTTTGGCTGTAGAAATTCTTCCCCTTCTACTACTTGAAAGCAGATGGCAAATTATTCTATAGTCCTGTTGGAATAATGTGTGTTTCTGTGCCTCTGTATATGGATGGTCAATAGGGAGCAGTCCATCTTTATGTAATTTTAAATATCTTGGAGGATCCAAATGCACAACCCTGCACTTGGGGACTTCATGTAGATTTGTGACCCTCCTTAGAGGAGCTGGGGTCATAAAATAATGACTGGAATTGAGGGGGACATAAATTTCATATTTTCATCTGTGGCAACTATAAACTTGCTTAACTGTTGTTCATGTTATTCAGAAGGAATATGGACCCATTTGGCTTATTTAATCAATCTGAAAGTTGCAAGACGGGATGGAGGAAGTAGTTCTGATAACGGAATAAACTGCACAAGGTTTGGCAAGGCAGTTGAATGTACTCTGACAGAAAAAAATACATTATTTTTGGGCCTTTCTGGTGGTTTATTTATGGAGAGGTGGGTGCTCCTGCAGTCTTTGGAACAGAGCAGGGCTGGTGGGAAGAGCATCTCTTTGCCTTCATCAGAAAGTGGCATGCCACATTTTAATGATTTTTAAAGGGATGAGCTGGAAGCCCCTCTGAAGCATCAGGGAGCAATGGTCAGCACAGACAGGAGAGTAACTATGGTGCTTGGAAGGTCTCTAAGCTGAAGAGCAGATCTGGAGAACCTCAGCTGTGCTGCCAACTGATAAGTTGCCCAGTGCACGGTCTTGGCAAGGACGTTTGGGGACTACAGTCTCATGCTGGGCCTCCAAGCATGGCCATATGGTACGTGAAAGACCAATTCTGGGGTTGTCTTGTGACTGAAGGTCCTGTTTTCCGCAGTCCAGAGCTACCCCAGAGATGGTAGGTATGAGGTAGGCCTAAGATAGGCCTGACACTAACGCTTCTTCTCCCTCTCTGAGGTCAGTTCTCTATTTTGGGTTTTTAGGGAGTCAAATCTTGTATATGAATAACTTATTGTACAAAGTTTTCAACTGTCAACAGACTGATTTGTGAATAAATGTTTTCATTACTTGGCTGGCTCTATGGATGGATGAATAATATCCATCAAATAAATTATTCATATTTTTCTCTCCTTGCCATCATCAGATAAATTCTTTGTGATTTATATTTGTTCATTATTCATCTGGCTATGAGAAACAGACATATTAGAGATGGGTTAAGAGCTAAATCTCCTTTATTGAAACCAGCAGCTAAGTTCTGGTTGATGTTGGAGGCTGTACCAATACAAATCTCATCCCATGTAGTCCAGGTGCCCTCTGAGCAGAGGCTCCACAGATGGTGAGAGTACTCAGGTGATGTGCTGAGGTCTAAGCCCCATTCTCCTGCTCTGATATCTGATCCCCAACTTCTAAACTTCCTCTGATCTGTTGGGGCTGCCTTGGGCTACTTCTTGCCAGAAACTATGGGTTAGGGATGCCACCCTGGATGGCTGATGAGTTTGTCCTTTGGTCAGGTCATAGCTACAGCAAATAGACGTGTGTGCTCTTAGAGGGTTCAATTCCTCAAAGTCATCTGGTGTACTGGAGTCCACGGACAGTGGAGAGGGGGGGATTATCAGTCTTTACAGCAGTTTTTGCAGTATTAAACGTAACACAGGGGTCTGAGACTGCAGTCCTTCCTTTCCCAGGCTCCCACTTTGCAGGTTCCTCAGGCTGCTTTTGCCTCTGACAAAGCCATGCCAGCAGGCTGGCCAGTCTCCTCTTCACTCCAGCAACAGGGATATGGGAAGACTTTCCAGCAATGCCAGAAGAGGAAGGGAGGGGAAAGGACTTCATTTGGCCTCTCTACAAAAAGAAGAAAAGGAAACCGTCGCACAGCAAGTGGCTGAAGGGAGAGACATAGGGAGATATCTGCTGCTCCTGCTCAGAAGTGACCTGATTTGTTTGTCTGATTTGCAAGTGTTATGTTGTTCCACAGCCTGGTGACTGAATCAGTTTCAAGTTTTGAACTTTTGCTGTTTTGCTTTGTTCCAGTTCTGAAAAGTGTGTCTATGTTTATTTTCTTTTTAAACCACTGGGAAAAGCATCTTTCAATTGCTCTCCCACGACTCAAAAAAAAAATGACAAAATGTTCTTCAAACCCTTTTCTCTCTTAGAAAGTTCAGGCAGACAGAAAATACAGAAAGTTTCACCTTTAAATAGTGAATAGCTGGGAAAGTTACCTGTATGCGAAAAATGGAGGTAATAACGGAGCTTGTTTTGTAACCTGAGCTTGTAATAACTGGTTGATCTACGTGAGGTGTTTGCAGACAGCCCTGGAACACCAGAAAAGCTTTGATTTTTCATTCACGGCATGATACTCTCGGCTGAGTGATCAAATACCGACATAAGCGTCGAGATTCAGCTGGAGAGAAGGAATGACAACTGAAGGAACCTCCACCTGAGTGGATGAGAGGAACCGCATCCTCTGCAGGCAGGGAGGAGGCAGGTGGCGTGGGCAGTAATTCACTTAGTGCTTCCCAGCCTACCTCGGTCTGGTGCTGGTGTGCTCCTGAGCTCAGCCAGACCCTGTCGGAGGGGCTGCAGGACCTGCTCTGTGATTCAGGGTACATGAGCCCACGGCTCCCGTCCCTGCCAGCGATGCCCTACACGGGCTTCATGACTGTCATGGGAAGGATCCTCTTAAATGCGCACTCAGCTGGTGCAATCTGTGTGTCCCCTAAAGAAAGCAAATACGGCAGCAAGCTGGGGACCTTCATGCCTGAAGGACGTCTTGGAGTATAATTTGTGGAATGATTGATTTTTTTTGTCTGTTTGTTTGTTTTGATGATTTTTTTTTTTTCCTCTCTTGCCAGCTGTCTGGTCCAGGGGACACATCAATCTTTGAGCCCTTTTGAACTCAGAAAAGTATCTCAGCAGGAATCCTTTGTCTTGCCCACCTGGGTGGGTGTGGGAAGGGAAGGGATCAGGGGTTTGCTCTGCGGGGTAGCACTGGAGGGAGGCATCTTCTGCCTGGTTTCTGTTTGCCTTTGGCCTTGGCACCTGGGGTACTGGCTGCTCTCCTGGGTGTGCAAGATCTCTCCCAGCCCAACAGCCAATCCATTTAGAGCTGGTGCTGTGGAGGCTGTGAGAGCCTTTTGCACAAAATTAAACCTATTTCAGTCTCACTTTCAAAGCTCGACAGGTCTTGGGAGCAATCATGGGGGACAAGGGTGTCCTGAGCCTCAGCCGGGGAGCTCATCTCTTGCTTGGGCTTCCTCAGGTTGGCTTTTCTGATGTGGACGAGAAAACTCTGTTGGTTTTTTTTGTTGTGGGTTATTTTTTTAATTTTTTTTTCCCCTTCCCTGCTTTTCCTTCCTCCAGCAATGTCAAGGAAAGATCTTTGACACCAAGAATTTGGCATTATGTGTAGGATTGAGGGGGTGAAGGGTATCAGGCAGGCTGGTGTGTGTCCAGGAGTGACCATCTCACCAGCTGGAGCTAAGGCAGACCTGGGTGCGAGTGGCTGGACTTTGGAGTCCGTTTAGGCTGCTTCTGTGGTGCCGAAGATCCATGTACCATCTGTGATTTGCTGAAGGTTAGACACATGCCTGATCTTCCTTGAGGCCTACAGAGACAAGAAGTATATTGGGAGGGATGGAGCAAGCTGATGAAACCAGCTCTAGGTGGGGTCTGAGGTACCCAATGCAAGAGGAGGCTGACTGCAGCCTAGTAAAGGGCTGTAGCCTCCTTGGGAGCATCTCTGCCAGGGGAGGTGCTGGGCAGGACGGTGGTACACCCCTTCTGCTGTCCTGCTCTGCACTGTTGCTGGTGAGCCTGCTCTGACAGACTCGGGCAGAAGTAAGTATGTGTGTTGGCTTAAACTGCCCTGCTGAGTTTCCCTTCAGCACTTGCATTGGGCAAAGGATGAAAACTTGTGCAGGGGAGCAGAGCTGCGGTACCTGCTGAGCTGCAAAGGCGGTGTTGCCTCATGGCTTTGTACTCCCGGCGTGCTGGGTTTCATCACATCCCGGTTGGCTCCTGTGAGAGGTAGCTGTTAGCTGGGGGCAATGGGATCAGCACACAGACCAGGAGCTGCTGCGAGCCTGAATCCTACTAAATCAATGGGACAAAGAGAAGATGATGAGACGTTTCCCAGACCTCTATAACCAAGGAGCCTTTTCCTTCAGGTCAGGCTACCAGCACCTCAGGAGAAGACAAGCTTATGATGGTCGGGGCCTGCCTGTGCACAGGAACACGTGTGAATAGCTGCCATCTGTGTAATAAACCGAACTTGTTCTGCAGAGCTAGTTTGGTGGGTTTTTTTGGGGGGAGGGTGGGAGGGAGATACTGAGTTCTCACAGTTTCTGTTCTTTGCTAACAGCAAACACATGGAAAATTGCAACCTCCCGTGAAGCTGGGAGAGAGCAGCGCTCATCTGACTGGCCCAATATAGCTTTGAGCTGTCCTGAATTTTAGCGTGAGATTGTCTCTGTGGCCAGCGTTGGGAACTGCATCTTGAAGACGTTCCCTGCACTGAGCATGTTCATTGGGTTACTTGGCCTCTTGGGACATAGAGGTGATATTGAAAAGTTTTGGGCTAGGAAATTCACCATCTGCTCATCCTGCTCAAGGTTCCCTGCAGTCTCAATCTATTACTGGAATTTGCTGGGATATTCTTTTGATGAAAATCCCGTTAGTCACCTCACGTTAACCAGCAGAGTTGCACTGCTCTATTATTAGCAGCTGTGTATCCTGCAAATGTTGGAAATAAGTACCACAAATGCAGGGTGGCTCGGGAAGATGAAGACTGGTAGGCCAACTGGTGTGTATGTTCCTGCTGATGCAGATTTGCGGACCTTTGTCTACCAGAGAGCTGTGAGAGGTGCAGATAAATTCTTGAGAGATGTACTCACACTCACGTTGGGACTGGTGTTCAACAAGATGGTGTCTGTGGAAAAGCAGTAGCGGCCAGAAGTGGATGCTTTTTGCTTTCAGAGCCCTTTCATCTGAGAGTCCTTTGTGGAAGTGTCACCTACTCAACGTCAGAATAAAGGAGATGGTTCATGTATTCTCCACAGCTGAGAGGACAACTGGTGTCTGGATGGACTATATGGCTTTGTAAAGGTGACCTGGCAAACTGCTGAGGGAAGGTACCCAGACCCTCAGCTACAACTGCTGGGCCATGCTTCATGAATCACCTTTGCATGACTCTGTGTGTGTATATGTGGAGGTCTTTGAATCAACAGGTTAGAAAACTGTATTGCTCCATCAGTCCTGTCCCCTGTGTCACCAGCTCCTACCCATTCCTTGGTGCCCTCCTGGGGAGGAAATTCCCCCCTGGGTCAGTGTGATTTCGAGTGTCTGGGGCAGCGCTGGGGTTGGGATTGGCACCTTTCTGCTGTTCGGCCCAAGTGGTGGGTTGGCAGCCTGTGGAGATGCTTCTCACGAAGCTTTGCAAAGCACAGGGCAGGGGCCTCTCTGCAAGGGCTGCTGGAGCCAACCTGCCCCAGACACCTTGAAGGCTGCTTGCTCTGTCTCTGGAGTGGATTAGGAGATCTTTTTTTTAGACTTCTTTTTTTTTAGCTGCAGAGCAAGTGGCACAGGCTGGGCATGCTGTTGTACTTGGGGATGTGGAGAGGCAGCTTTCCCGCAGGGCTGCTCACGAAAAAACATCATCTCCTTTCGGCTACAAAGAAACCTTTCCACACAGCCCCCATGGGTGCGGGGGCAGTTTTCCCAGGGATGCTTTTTCACTTATTTTTTTTTTTTTTTTTTTTTTGGTAACAGGAACTCCAGGAGGCTTCTGCCAAGACTCCCCACCTTGTGTGCAGCCCAGGTGTCTCCAGCTCAGCTACTGGAGCTTCCAGCTTACTGGTAACAGTTTTTCTAACATTCTTACTTTACCCAGAATATTCTGTAGCTCACTTCAAATTAAAAATGTAAGAGTTGGGTAAAATTAATTGTATTTAACATCAACTTAAATAGCCCAATGATACTGCACAGATGGTATTCTGGATTGTCATATTTTATTAAATAAACCATTTGGTTTGTGATAATATATCTGAAACTGCAGCAGAATTTAGCAGCTTTGACTCAGCATTTAGGCCAAGCCTGCTGCAGAGCTGAGAGGGCCTGGAGTGTGCTCTCTGTTTATTTGGTGGGGCGAATTCTGATTTTAGGTGGGCAATAATAAATAAGGAGATGCACAGCTGGACTCACAGGTAGAAATAAAGTTGATTGATGGAAGACAGCCTGATAGAGACCAGATGATAAGCAGCCTTATAAAGGGGAAAGGTGAAAAGCCCCATTTTCTGGAAACCAAGCAGGAACTCTTGCAGTTTCTGTAGGCAGGGCAAGTGGTTGGCCCAGCAGATACATTCCTCTTCAGCCATGGTTATTGCCAGCACTGCTTTTAAGTGGAGACCAAGAGGACTGATTTCCTGAGCTCACCCCCTTTTCTTCTCCGTGAAATGATGTCCCTAAAAAGTGGTGCCTTGGAGGCTCCCAGTGGCCCTGAGCTCCAAGAGGAGACCCTGTCTACCTTGGCTCTGGGCACATGTGATGAGCCTCAGCCTTAGCCCTGCCTCTCGGTTGCTCTCTGTTTTCTGAGCCTCCCTCCCTGTGAGCATCCCTGAAGATTTACAAATAAGGGGCAATTTTACTTCAGAGCCCAAGCTAAGCCTCCTGCAAGCGTCACGGCCAAATCACACAGTGTGCAATTACCAAATCCACCGCTTTAGTCTGCGGTTGGTGTTGAGATGCAGAGGAGCCGTGTGGCTGGGCCGGACCGTGTCCCAGCTCCCCATCCCAACTTCACTGTGCACTGCTAGGTTTCCTGCCTTGGTGCATTCAGCTGCCCCTTAATGGGGTGACCCTGCTCTGCTGCTGGCCTTGCCAGTCATCCCAGCTCCAGGGACAATGACGGACTCTTTCAAAATCTTTTTGCTTTATTGAGCCAGCACCACCTTGATTCCAAAGCTGGGAAGGGGTGTTGCAGTGACCTGAACTGATCTCCACATGCCCAGGAAATCCTTTCCTGTGGCTTCTGCCTCCAGTTCAGTGTTTTGTCTTTGCAAGATCTCTGGACGCTGTTCAGCCTTGATCCAAAGATCCTGGATGAAGGAGGTCTCCATACCCACAGGGGTGGTTTTCTGGTGCCAATTTCTGATGTTGGCTGCCAACCATTTCTCTGCAACATCAGAGAGTGCTTCTGTTTTGGACAGGAAGAGGTAAGTTGCAACTTGATGTGGGCAAAGTCATAGGTTGATTTGGGTCCAGAACAGGTAATGTTTGGACCGTCCCACATGAGCAGGTAAAGCTGCCTCCTGTCCATGGCTGACAGTATCCCCAGCGCCAGGGAAGGAGTCTCCTAACAGCTTGTCTCCTGCAGGGCAGGAGAGCTGTTGGGTGGTGAGCCTTCAAGCCACGTTGGCCAGGAGATGTGGGAAGACATGATGCTGCTGGACAGGATGTGCTCCAGAAAGAGCCCTTCAGCTGAAGGGATCAGTGAGAGATAGCCCAGGAGTCTGGATAGAAAAGCAGACTTCACTGCTCCCTCACATAAAGCACTTCACACATGGCTAGGGGGTCTTGGGAAAGACAAGACAGGCTGCTCAGGTGGGTTTGGGCAGACTGAGGTTGGTGTCTCCTGCTGCTACATCTTGCCCACAGCTGGGAAGCAGTGCTTTGACTTCCCTGATTTGCAGACAGAGCCTGATGCTCCCTCCTCCTTTCAGCCACTCTGAGTGGCGGAGAAAGGTCTGACAGAGGCCCTGGAGCCATCTCTGCCATCGGAGGAGCAACCGAGTTGAGTCTCTTTTTCTATTGCCTTCCTCAGTGTGTTGATCCATGAGCTACGCAGTGTACGTAGGGGCAAGATTTGGATGTAATCCTTATGTAACCCCCAGCAATACTAACAGTGGGTTTCTTCTTGTTGAGGGATTTGTTGACGCTAGTGTCTTTGACGTAGCTTGTCAAACTGAGGTTGTATCCTGTCCGTGCCCACTACCAGCTCGTTCCAAGCTGCAGACTTAACTGGGAATCTTTGCCTTGGACTTGGCCCCTCGTTGCCCTCGGCTAATGAATCCCTCTGATGTAGGCTGGCTTCAGCTCACCACTATCAGCTGTTTGAAGCTGAGGCATCTCATTAAAGCAATTGTTTAATTTATTTTTTTTAACTTTTGGCCAAGGCAGTGTAGAGAGGTGATCACCCTAGAGGGAAGCTGATCTGATTTGGAGATGGGTATCTAAAGATAGCTAGGCTGGGTGGCTCTTGGGGGACACTGCCTCCACAGACCCTAGAAGATCATGATGACTGGTGAGATTGGACACAGAGGAGAGATCTGCATCATCCAACTTTATACCTCTCCAGGGCAAACAGCTGTGTCTGAGTTATACAGGCTTCCCTTGGAGCTGAGAGAGAGGAATACATTTTTCTGACATGTCATTCACCTCCCAGGATTTAGGTGTGTGAAACGAGTGAGAATACATGTCCTGGAGAAGTGTGGGTGGGTTTTTTTTTGTGTGGGTGTTTTATGTTTGTGTTTTTTTTTTTTTTTTTTTTAACATGAAACCTGCAAAAGGAGTCTGAGTGTCTAGCTTGGATGGAGACATCTGAGTGGTTAATATCTAAATTTGGACAAATTTGTTTCTTCCCTAATTTTAACTCAACTTCCACCCTCTAGCAGTAAGTCAGCTACATCCACCTAGCTAAAGCAGACCCAAGTTCTCTGCTCTTTCTATCCTCTCCCTCTCACCCCAACATGGTGTGAAACACTATTTTAAAATAATGTTTTACTCTGTAAAACAACATATTGCACTGTTCTACATTCACTTTCAATTTTATGCAACTTTCTTCACCAGAATAGGCTCAATGATCTCAGGAAATAATTGGTGATCTTGTTAGACTAATGGGATTTTTATTTCCAAGGCTATAGATCAAACAAGTATGCCTGAAAATTCATTATACATGCAGTGTGCACTAAATAATTATTCCTGCCCATGAAAGTGCTGGAGGAGAGACTATGATAAGGTATAACTTTAAAAAAAGCTGCTTGATTTATCATTTATAAAGCAAAGTTCATATTAGATGCACTAGTTAAACATTCAGTGAATAGTAAGTCACTTGACTAGCCAGGATGCAGGAGGAAAGCCTGGCAAGAATGGTGCCTTTTCTTATTTGACTTTATTTTTGGTCTGGTTCTGAATGAGGTGCCTCTCCCTGAGTTCACCTCCACCTTGTTAGCAGAGATAGCCCTTGATGTTGCTGGAAACAGAATAATTTTGTGTGGCTTCCATGTGGTGAAAGGGGATGGTCTCCTACTTCCCTCTTCTCCAGGGCTTTGATCTTCATCCTTCTTCCCCTCTGCTTTCACTTACACCCGGGAAAGCAAGAGCAAACCTCAGTGTGCAGCCAGGAGGGAAGCGTTTTGTCCAACCCTGCATGTGGACATGTGGCAAATGGGACATCAGCAGTGGAGAGCCTGTCCCATAATAAAATGATGAATATTATTGACTATGAGATGTTGGCTTTGCAGGGGTCTTACTCAGCCTTGCCATCCTGACTATTTTGTATCGGAATTGCAGTATCTAGGGTTGTTCTGGCCAAGGCTGCTGGGAGGGTGTTGAACTGAGATCTTGCCTATGAGCTGAGCTTGAGCAACTCCATGTGTTGTGCCCTATGTGGAACTAGATGGAGATGCATCATGCTCTGGGACAGCTACCCTGGCTCATTTGAGAATGTCACTTCCAGTTTGTTTCATTCACCTGGTATTTGCTTTCTGGATCACCCATTGTGTGCCTTGGTGGGATCAGTTTCTGAACAGACAGGAGGAGGAATTTATTTTCCCTTCGTCAGAGACTGGTCTAGATGCCCTGGCTCTTTCTGGGTGAGCAGCTCCTGACCCCAACGGTGTTGCGCACACAAGTGCAGAGGAAGGACTTGAACTTGGGTTTTCTAAGCCTAGGGACTGAACCATTGAACCATTTTCCACCTGTGTTATTAATTTAATAAATGATTTCATCACTATTCAGCCCTTGATAGGAAAAACAGTGCTTTCAAGAGCTGTGTCAGTGGCCACCTGGAAGCAGTCCATGCCCAGCCTGGGTGCTCTGCTTGGAGCAGGGAGGGTTGCAGACCATTATGCTGATGCTCCTTGTGGTGAAATGACCCTTGGTGGCACTGTCTCCTGGCTGAACCGTGGTGAAGGCAGTGTCATCGTGAACATCCCAGGCTAGGACGAATCTCCCAGCTGATTAATCTAGCATTCAGGTTACTGCAGTTCATCAGTCATGTTAACCACGGGTTTGCTGAGAGAGGGAAAGGGAGTGGGGTTGAATGATGAGTTGCACATCATGGTCCACATAGTAAGTGGATAACTAATAGATCAGCTGCACAGTTTTGGCTGCAGTGTGCCTGCTGGGGTGAGGGGAGTGGCTGCATCCATTCATTCAGGAAACGCACTCAGCATCTCATGACGGCGGCCTTCAGCCACACGCTTCTGCTAAATGTTTGCAAATAGCTTGCTGGGCAAATCATCCAGGGCAGATTTTCAAAAGACCAGAGCAGCACCTTTTAGAAATCCACCCCACAGGGCACAGGATTTAACAAGATGCACACATTACTCTGCATGCATATGAGAAACAAGCAACCAAGCATGTTAACCAGCAACATCAATTACTGGCCATTTTCCTCTTAACTTCTGGTCACAGCTGCAAAACCAGTTCCCGTTGTGCAACAATTGCATTTAGAGGCCCAGAACATCGTGGTCCTTTCATTTACTGTGTAAAAGTAGGATGATAATATGTAGCTCCACAGGGAGATTGTAAAGCTTAACTAATTAATCTGCAAGCGACTGTGAAATTCTTAGCTGCAATGTGCGTGCGAGTGTGAAGTGCTGCTTATAATGCTTTAAGATGGGTGTTGGTTTTATACACGGTGCTTCAAAAAGGAGTCTGGTCTCGCATAGCTCCCTCTGAACGTCCAGTAATGAAAAGCATCTCTGTAGCAATAGTTGCTGAATTTCAACACTGGAAGCCACAAACAAAACCCAGAAGAAATGGAGCTCCTAGTCAAGCTGGCCAGGAGGAATGTTTCCTCTCCCGCTGCTGATTATTGGGCAAGTGTTACAGTGCAACAAGTTAGTGGAATTAAATACCTATTTGAGCTTGGCTTCTCATGTACTTATGGGTGACAAATTAATTTTAATATTATTTATTCTGGGACTTTCAATAATTCATTGGGATGTGTTCATACCAGTAATTAGAACATGTAAAGTAAGAAACACAGCTCACATAAATTATTCCATGGCATTCATTATTTATTTGACCATTTATAGCTGTGCAGAATTTACTTAGAAATTAATTAATTAACATGTACATTATGATTCCATTAGTCCTACTATACTTTTTCAACAAGTAAAGATACTTAGCTTTGGGTGTGTGAACAGCTAGAAAGGTCTTGCTTGTGTCTCTTAAATTATTTAAATTTAACAAAGAGGTCTGTGATTGGGATCCAGGAAGAGCTGCTTGTGGAACGCCTTTCTGCTGTGATGGCAAAGTTCCTTTGTGAAAAGCTGCTAACATTCCTGAGCCAAACTAAGAGACAGCTGTTTGGTTGTGCTGTACAATTACTGATGTTTGAGCTAGAGCAATGAACAAGAGAAAATCCATTACTTAAGACCCTCTGCTTTAATTTCCTGTATTTGAGGAGACTATAGGGGAATGCAGTTGACATGGAAGTACCATTGTATTTGCCTGGATAATGCATGGCTGGTGGGTGAGGCCCAGGACAAGGTCCTGGAGAAGACTGTCAGGGGCGTCTTGGGAGCATCACTGACTCTATTTATCAGCCCCACAGACCTCACCTGGTGCTGCTGTGAAATGACTCCAGTTCCAACAACATGTCTCTGAAAAAAGTCATGTGCATCAGCACTGATATACGGCTCAAACGCTGAGGAATTTTTTTATGCCCAGTGGATTAAAACAACGGAAACAAACAACTTTTGTAGTCTGGAAGGGAAGAGAAACGTTTTTAATCAATGTCGTAAAACTGACGCCCGCTCACCTTTTTTTTCACATCGCTAATGAGTCCACTGGAGGATGCACCAGGAAATTTCCACATGAGTGAACTCCACCCAGTGTAAAAAGGTTTAGATCCACCTCTGTAATTTAATGGTTCAGCTCACATATGAAAGCTGTTATTTGGGGTTTTAATTATTAAGCGCAAATTGAATTTCATCTTTTGGAGCAAAGAGCTCCCTCCCTCTGCAGATTCCAGATGAGGGCTTCCTCTCTGGGGAATGCCGAAGTGGATTTTGGTATGTCCACCTCACATAACAGCCATAGAGATGCATGTCCCATGGGAACTTCATGGCTAGGAGTAAGTTCAGAAAGCACGGTGTCTTGGATAGAGATAATGGACTATTCATGAGGCATAATTCATCTCAGGAATCCCAGGTGTGTGCTTTTCTGGTTATGAATTACTAACAAAACTCATGATGAAAGCTGGCTATTAACTTCCTCACGGGTGAATGCTGGACAAGAAGCCTGTGGAGTTCCTGGTCAATGAGTAGCTTGTTGTGGGCTGGTATTAAAGCAATACTCCATGGTTGTGGTGATTCTTCTTCCCCTGGCAGGAGCTCTGGCTGGCTGTGACTTGTAATGGGAAATGGTGGTGTTGCTGTGTGGAGAAGACTCGTCCAGCTTGGTCACCAGCAGGCAGATGAAGAAAGGCTTGTGAGAATAAAGACCCTTCCAAAACTTGCTCTATCTTTCCAACCAAAGACAACCGCACTAAATACATGTGTGTGCTTTCCTAGTTCTTGTATTAACAACTACAAACTGCTTTGAGGCATTTTGGGTCTGGCTAGTTGTGCACTTAGAGGGTGGAGCACGTGAGGGGAGACCAAAGTTTTTTGGGAAGCAGAGTAGGAGAAACCAACCATCTGCTTCCTGGAAGGTCTGCAGTGTGAATGTCTTCAGAGAAAAGCTGCCTGATCTCCTCCTGCCTCTCAGAGAGGCTGGCTGAGAGCCATGGGGCTCTAGGGTACCCTTCCCTGGACTGCCTGGGGTTGGGAACTCCATGGCTCTGTCCTATAGGGAGGCAAAAACCAGAACCCTTATAGCCTTCCTCAGGCACCTGTATTCAGGGGTCTTAAGAGCTTATCTCGCAACAAAGACCACAGCAGGGCTGCATTTCGGGGGTTTGTTTGTTTTGTTTTTACAGCTCAGCTGCCAAAACGCAAAAAAAAATTGGTTTGGATCAACACAAAATACATTTCTTCTCACTGCAGTGAAACTGAAAAAATTCCCATTTGGCTCAACCATCTGTTCTCCTGCAAGCGTCTGATACTAAATGAAGCCAAAGGTGAGAATCACAAGGCTGCCAGGAAGGGGCTCTCTTCTTCCTCCTTCTCCTCTTCATCATCATCCTCTCAGGTAACTTGGAGGTTAGGGCACTTCACTAGGGGGGAGAAACCCAGGCTTGCTTCTGCCTGCTTTCATAGCCAGATGCTGGGGCTGGGCATTATCCTCCTGTGGCAGGCTGTCATTTATAAATGCTTCAAGGGTGCAGTGTCTCACTTTGTCTCAGCTACTGAATTAGAAAACGGGCCACTCCCCACTTCTCTTACATACTAGTGATGATAACCTTGCAGAGAGTTGCATCCTGGAGGAGCCTGTTGCTTCAGGGGAGTGGAAGTACTCTCAAGGAAAGGAGTGGAGAAACCGAATCTGTCTTGCCAGTGTCTTCAGAGAAAAACTTTGGACAACATTATTCTGTGTATTCTGAAATTCATGTCCAGAGTTGAGGCTGGTTTTGAAAAATGTGTATTTAGTTCTTCTACAGAGGAACGTTTATTTTTCACAGCAGAAGGATTCTCTTGAGTACCATGCTTGAGACAGAGTTTGAAAAATATGGTGCCTTGTCTTTTGAAAACGTTCTGAGGAGGTTTCGGATGAGGGCCATGATTATGTTCTGGAGGTTGTCATGGGGAAGGATGCTGCTCAGTCTTTCTCTCTTCTTTTTACTGGAGCTGGCATGAAAATGGATTATTCTAAACCATCTCTCTGTCTTGCTGTCCCATTTGTCAGGTTACTGCAGTCACATTCCCTGCTTGATGTTTTCATAAACTGTGCTCTTTTTCCTTGAGTTCCAGTGATTAATTGTAACGACAAGTGGAAATAATCCAAAATAAATCTACTTTCACCACCCTCTGCGAAGTCCACTCTGAGAACCCCCTGCAGATTTAACAATTTGGGAAGAGGTGGGAAAGCACAAGATTTACATCAGAGCAGCTGTCCCATGGTGTCCCTTAATCCTGCAGTTGTTTTGGTAGGGACTGTATTTTCCCCTAAGGGGCAAATAATTACCATTCAGCCCAGGAAACCAAAGGAAAATAGGCAGAAGTCCTGCTTCTCAGGGGTTCCACGGTCACAAAGAAGCCAGCAACAGCTCCAAAGCTGGGCACAGATAGAGCACAGATGAGGCCGAATCCAGAACTTCTTGGGGTGGTTGTTTGCAATCATTTCCCACATTCATGTTTTCCTTTCCAAAATATTTCCAGTTCAAAGACTGCACTTTTGTCTGGAAATATGCCTTTCCAGTCCTGAAACTGCCTCTCCACCGAAGACAGTCCCATTGTGCAGACCATCCCTTTGCCATCAGTAGTGCCTTTCTTGCACATCGTGGATGCTGGACGGACTGTTCTGGTTTGGGCTAAATCAGAACTAATTCTGTTTTAGTGCTTTTAACTTTTCAGTTAAGTCTCCTCTAACAAACAGCATTTTCTGAAAGAGCAGCATGTTTTTCCAGACAGTGACTGCTCCCAGCAGTGATAAGGCCTGATGTTTATAGCTCGTACCAAGGAATGGGATGCAGAGAGGCCCTGGCTTAGACTTGTTCTTATGGCGACCAAGGTCACTGCTAAATCTTGTACTCCGTGTTGGGGTGCCAGGAGTGAAAAGAGTCGCACCTACAGGGAGGAGTGAACTGAACAGGTGACCCAAACCTGACCAACAGAGTATTTCATCCCATAGACGTCATATTCAGTATAAAGCTGAGAGATCACAAGGGTCTTGCGCCTTCGCTCTTCTTCGATGGCCGACATCTGAGGAGGACTGATCCGTGCATCCCTGAATCCAGGGCCTGAGTCCAGCTCCTGCATCCCGTCCCTGTCTGCTGCTGAGTCCAGCCTGGGACTGCCCCTGTGCCAGCCCTGCGGTGTGGTGGTGACGTATTGTCACCAGGGTGGGGGGGAGTTGGGTTCGGTATTGGTTTTGTATATATTTGTACATACTGTATATATTTCATTTTTTCCTTATTCTTATTATTATATTTTCTTTTATCGTTATTGTTCCATTAAAGCTGTTTGAGTTTTCTTTTCCAAACCGTAAAGTCTCTCTCCCTTGTTCTCTCTCCTTTTCCCTTTTGGGAGGGCAGAGGGGTTAGTAGAGAGCGTCTGTCATTCATCAGTGGCCGGCCCAGCCTCAAACTGTGACATGGACAAAGACCCTTGGTTTGGGATTCTGCAGCTCAGTCACCATCCAAGAGAAGCACCTGCTCTGCCCACATCCTTGCACGCTCTGGGGATCTTAAGAGTCTTTCCCAATCTAAATGATCCTGTGGTCCCAGAGGAGCATGAAACCCAGCTCCTGACAAGGATGATCTGCAGACAAGTTCATCTCCACTGGCTTGGCATAGGTGGGATGTTTGGCAGAGGGGCTTGTGACAGTAGTGAAGCACAAATAATGCCCTGGTGATGCGCTGGGGCTTTCCCCAGGAGGCTAAGCAGGGAGATTAGTTCCCACCGCAGCAATCAGCCCCAAGTGGTTTTGATTTTGCTCTGCAGCCTGGTCTGCACGGAGCAGAGCAAAAGATGAAAATGATGAAAATGAAAAAGATGAAAGGTCTAATATGACCACTTTTTCCTGCAGGAAGATACAGATGGGCAGGTCCTTCTGTTGAGATGCCCTTCAGCCTGGCACCTGAGACGCTGCCGCTGAGCTGGGATGATTTTTATTTTCTCTCTTCAAGTAAAAGAAAGAAACTAAGATGAAACAACAAAGAGGGAGTGACTAGATTTGAACTGATATAAAACCCAAGAACTGGCATGCAGCCCAGTAAATATTGGAATGACATTACCTGAGCTTAAAAAAAAAAAAATTGACAAATTGTTAGGCTTAATTTATATCTGTAGTGGAACTGGGGAGCAAACACCATGGAAATATCATTATTTCTTTTAATCATTTTCTTTGGTAACAGAATCAGAAGGAAAAAATCTCTGGAGAGACTCTTATTATGTTTTACCTCCCTCTGCCTTTTCTTTCTGATTCCCTCTACTGTTCCCAGCTCTGTCAAGATTGTGACAAACTTAATTACCAGCAAACAGCAGGAAATCCAGATGACATATCACTTTTTTTTTTCCTTTCTTCTGACTTCATAAAAGATTTCTAGTCTTTAATCTAGAGCGAATAAGAACAGGGGCCAGATGGTGCTGGTGTTCAATATCAGCAGCATCTCAGCCCTTATCTCCTTGAGATCTTCAGTGTCAAAAAGCCAAAGATGAGGATAATAAAACCTCCAGGGGCAGCGCATTTCAGGGTTGGAGTTTCAGAAAATGGCGTTGTGCATGGCCAGGGCCAGATTTGCAATATCCCCACTCCCATTTGTGAGAGTGTTGCCTGTCAACCTGCTCTTGAAAATCTGGACTAAATGCATTGATTGCAGGAGTGCTCACAGCAGTGACTGCAGAGCGCAGGGTTCTTGTGCCATGCTCCTGGCACATTTGTGGCTCCTGCATCAGCAAAGCCTGATGCTTGTTTGACTCTAAGACAAGAGCTGGGTGAAACGTTCTTATGAACAGCGTGTTTGCCCCAAAACGATATTTCTGGGGGTGTGAAACAAATCAGGGTGAGGTTCGGTGAGTAAGTTTTGAATGAGATAAAAGAATTAAAAGAAAAATGCCACAAAATACTTCGACAATTTTTAAGTGAGGTTTTTTCCTTTGAGATTTTCAAAGGCAGTTTTTCTGTCTTGCTGTCTCAAAGATAATTTTGGCTTTAACATTGTGTCCAACTCAAAAAAAAAAAAAAAAGTGAAAGGGAAATTAAAAATGGAAAAGGGTTAAAAAGGGACCAAAAGTGCCAAATGACTAGAAATGGGCGATGTTTTTTGCAGTCCTGATGACTAGAAACTTTATTTACTTCCTTTTAACGAATTCCAGGGGAGCTGGGACACAGCAAGTGCCGTGATGCTGTGGTGAGATCCAGCTATCATATCAGCTGACGTTTGTGCTCCTGTTTAAACTGTTTTCTCCCCATTTTCAAGCTGCTCCTTGCCAGGAAAGCGATCTTGTAAATGAAGTGATGCACGTCCATGCCAATGCATGGCATTATTATTATTATTTTAATAATACAGCCTAGGCAATCCATTGCTGTACAGGCAATGCCAAGATTTGCCATACAGACACCTCTTTCCCCCTCAGGGGAGATGGTCAGCGGTCATGAGGCAGAGCTGTCCAGCTCTCTGCAGGTGGCTACAACCGCTTGAACTGTGCCGTGAGCCACTCTACCAATGCAGGGGCTTTGCAAACATATACCGAGCACTGCAGGTTTTGTAGAAAAAAACCAATGCCTGCCCCGTCCCAAACCCTCTGAGCAACTGCACCCCCTCCTGCACTATTTTCCCCAAGCTGAATATCTCCATGACTCCAGACTTGCAGAGCAGCTCCTGCTTTAAAGCTTATGGGCCAGTTCTTTTTTCTCCTCCAGGAAATATATTTTCTTCCAGTATTTGTTTTTCTGGGCATTGCCAAAGCTCAGAGCATGGCTGGGGCCTCATGCCAGTGTGCTTCAGTAAATCATTACGCTGAGCATGATGTGGCAAAGAGTTAGGACAAGGAGACCATGGACAATTTTGGCTTTGGGCTGTTAATCTCAGAAGACTCTCAACTGAACCCGAACCATTAAAATCAGTTCAGTTGAAATCTTGGACTCCTGGATGGTGAAGAGTCTCACCTGAGGGTGAGCACTCAGTGGGACCTAGGATGTGTTTCACTGCCCGTTAGTTTGGGCACTGGAACATCTGGCAAAAAGTACAGATAGTGTAGAAGTTTGGCACTGCTGGGGTATGTGCCACACCTCCAGGCTTCATGAAATAAACCACATTGTGTTACTTATAATTAATGAAAGGCATCAGATGTCCAAAAGAAGAACCTAAATAAAAAAATATCTCCTAAGCAAACAAGTTACATCATCTTATGATTTTATAAAATCCTTTTTTTTTTTTTTTTTAATCTCACCAGATTCCACCCTGCCTAGTTACCTATTCACCTCCCTCCCTCTGTGTCCTACCCAGGCACCACTGAGAATGAGGCTGGAAGGTTTCCAGCCCCCTGCTCCGGGGCATGATCATCTATATGATGTTGTATCTGACAGATAACTTCTATCTTGTGCTTCAGGGTCTCACAGGCAGAGTCTATGCCTTCCTCCATGCTTCACTCTCCCGTTATCTGTGGTTTCTTCTACAACCTGCCTTGCTCCTCAGTCGCCTTGAGCTGAGCTCATTCGTTTTTGCTCTAGCCTTTGCGCAGGAATCTGTTATTCCTGTGAAAGCGGCAGCCACATCTGTTGTTGATCTTCTCTCCTCTGAACTAAGCAGCCTTCAAAGCCCTGCTGGTAGGCCACGCTCCTGAGGACTCTTGCTGCTGCATGCTGGATTTCTACAGAGCTGCTGTCTTTCGTGAGAGGTGTTGGGGTTTGTTTTCAGAACAAGACACACCACTTCTCCCCATCTATTAACCCCGAAGAACTGGAACCAGTCTGTCCTCTGGGGTGCTTACAGGTGGCCTGGGAAAAGGAGAGATGCTCCCAGCACTGCCAGCAGCAACTGCATGTGACAGTACAGTCCCTGAGCAGGTTGCCCTGACCTGGGATGTCAGGCAGGGCTGGCAGACGTTTTTACTGGGGTGGGTTGAATGCTTTGAGGAGGCTGGGGGAGATGGTGCCTGCAGGGGACTCCAGGAGCTGGGGGGCAGTAGGAACTTGATTTCCAGCAAGTTTGGACAGACAGGGCCAGCAAGCCTTAACAATACACGTGAAATTTAAACATGGCAGGCTTGGGAGCATGCTGGTGGATGTGTCTTTGCCAGTATAATAACTTCTATGTTAGTTTAGCTCTGTACGGAGAGAATATATTATGAGTGGCTTCACCTGTATTAAAAGCTCTGTGACTCTAGCAGTCGTTTCAGCACATACAGGCAGATGGACCCTTCTCCCTTGTATCCCCAGCACATTTAAAGAGAATGGGAAGGTTGCAGGAGGAGGTGGTGAAAATCTGTATTCCTCTGGACTCGTCGAGTTTATTCTTGCTTTTGGGTATGACCTCAGGGAGGGCCAGGCCAGGCTTGCCGAGGTACCTGGCCTGAGAGAAGAGACCATTTGCAAGTGGCATATTTGAGCAGAATTTCCGTGTGTTACACATTCCTGTGATTTCCTCCTTTGTTCCATCCTCAACAGCTGAGTTGTAAGGTTTTTAAAACAGGCTCATAAATGAGAAAGCAAGAAATGGAGGCTGTGCCAGATCAATAACAAGTGTTACCTGGTGGCAGTGATTCTTGGAAACTTGGAGGAAAGGCTTCATGATGTTCCTGCTCTTTGGGGAACAATTTCTCCATGGCTAGTTTGGTTTTCTTACACAGAAAACATATTCCTTTTAAAAGGTTGTATTGCTACTCAGTTTTTCCTTTTGGGCTCATGGGGCTTTCCACTTACTACAGACAGAGGTGGGAATCATTTAAAATGAGCAGCTTGTGAGCCAGGGTGGCTCTGGAGAGGTGGTGGTGAGGGATGGCTTTGCTAATACTTTCTGAGGGAAAGTTCAGCATTTTGGAAAAAAAGAAAAATGTTGCATGTCTTTCCTGGCTCTAATTACTGTAATGAGAGCAGCTTTTTTTTTGGCTTTGCTACTCAAGAATCTGCATATGCAAACCACCCTGAATTCATATCCTTCCAGGGCATTTCCCAGGCTGTCACCTTCACTGTCAGCTCACCCTGCACCTCTCGCAGCTCACTGGTGGGATGTGATGCTGTCCCCAGCTTGACACCTCATCTTGGCTGGGAAGTTGCAAAGCCCCTTGCTATGCACTGGCAATTCTGACTAGTTTTATTAGGAATATCTCATGGTTTTCTGACATTTCTCCCATTTGCTACCCCTACCTGCCCTCTCTGGAAAGTTTCTGGATGAGTCTTATTCTTGCTTTGGATTGTGTGTGAGCATGGCACACCATGGCGTTACCAATGCCATAAATACAGATTTCGTGAATTAAATAGTACAGCAGAAATGGCTTATGAGAGCTCCTCTGTGAGTCCTTGGCTGCTCTCTCCATCCCCAGCACAGCTGAAACCTAGCTGGGCTGTACAGCATCATCAAGAAAATACGCAGCCAAAACAAAGAGGGTTGTAAGAAATTGAAGAAACATGCAGAGCATGAGAAATGTAAGTAGCAGCAGCTGAGTACGATTCATTCCAGCATCCTCAGTAGCTGGGTAGGTTTTTCTAAACTGCTAGTTAATTCTTCAGGTCACTGTTCAGTGACTCTGCTATCGTACTTGGATTTTCACCCCAGTGTCTGAAAAAAATTATATTTCTGAATTCTTGTGGAAACGTGATGGAGACATCCATCTCTACCCAGACCTGAATATACCATATATCACCTTCCACCAACAGCCAGAATCTGGTGGAAGTTGCTCCATTTCTTCTCCTAAAGGAGATCCACTTTATGAAGCCACTAATTTATGTTCCCGTGCTGGCTTGGCTGGATCTTGGTGCCACTTTCCTTTGGAAGTCGCTCCTGTTTGTCAGACATGTTATCTTTCCATTACGAGAAACCTATAAGGTTTATAGAGTTGCTTTCCCCCTTTCAATGTTTCTATATGTTATTAGACTGTCAATCCACTACAAATATAACGTTTCTTCTATTTTTCTTCCATGTCAACAGTACTTGGAGAAAGTACATCAATTGGAAATTAAAGGAATTTAGTTAGAAAACTTGTAGGAAAGAACCAACAGGAAAGATCAAATAAAGCAGAGAACAAAGATGCCAGAAATAAAATTGTCTGACAAATATTAGAATCAATATTAAAAGGAGAGACAGGAAGTACAAAAGCCTCAAAAAACCCCACAGAAACTGTAAAAAGCAATGCCCGTCTTCAGAAATGAAAAATGCAAGGAACATAACAAATGATTTCAGATCTGATCCTATCAGAAAGAAAACTGATTTCAAAAGAAAGAAAGAAAGAAAGAAAGAAAGAAAGAAAGAAGCAGCTGTGGAGACAATTTTATAAAAGGATGTACAATAAAACATTTGAAAATTGTGTCCTCAAAACTACTTTAAAGAATGGCAAAAGAAAGGGATACATATTAAAATACACTAATGCTGCAACATCTAATACAAAACGTTCTGTCATTAAAAAAAGGTATTTTGACAGGTGCATCAAGATTTACCACCAATCTTGGTGACCCTGTCAAAAAAAAAAACCTCTGAAAGAACCATTTAAAAATAGCTATAACAACTGACTAGGAAGATCGTGGAAGCAAACAGCTCACAATTATCTCTGTGGTTGGAACGAGATCAAACCTTATTTCTGTGCTATTTTTACAAGAGACAAAGTAGGACAGTCATATCACACTGCTCCAGATAATAATGCAAACAAAGGCTACTTGGGAGCACACAGCTGAATAAAACACCAGCAAGTCGTGAGTTATGAAGAGAGCCGCAGCATGTTTCCCTGAAATGTAGAGGTTTCTGGAAAAGTCTGTCATGGAAACAGCAATCCCGTGGAAGCAGGGAGAGGAGCTTCTGGCTACGGCTCACCAGGACCATCACTGGAGCTATGAGTGTCCGCAGACAGCTCAGAAAGGAGATTTACAGCAGGAGGAGGAAAATGCACCTTCTCCTCCCGGAGGCAGAGCTGAGCCAGACATCCTCGAGGCTGCTGGTGCAGGGATGGACCAGAAGCCAGGGCAGCACGGACATCGGCTCTGATACGGGGCGGCTGGATGATGCACTGTTCTTGATAGTTGAGGGCATCAGTTTAAAGGTACGCGACCCTGCAGTGTAGACACATATGTTTCTCCTGTAATATCTTTACAATTAACTTCTGCAATCAAAAAAACCAACCAAACAAAGCAGTAAAAAAGCTGTTGGCAGATGGGGAAAATGATACGCGAATGTTACAGTCAAGTTACCCTTGATTACATCAGTGTTATCACATAATATTTCTACATTTATAGGCAATCTTGATTTCCTGGCATCATGTAGCCACATAAGATTGGATGTTTATTTGCAAAACCAAGCATTTAAACTATTTTGCCCCTCAGGCCACCAGTTCTGAAATTCAAATGCAAAACAATCGGGACAGTCCACAGGCTGCTGTTTGCATATCAGTGATACTTCTAAAACGTTTGTGAAATTCAGCGAATAATACCCGGCGCAGTAGTTAAAGCTGGAAGCCAGATGAAACGGCTGTCATCCATTCCGACCCTGATGCCATTAAACTGCAAACTGAACCACAGTGAAATTAATCTACCAACTGCGCTTAAACGGTGCTAACACTTCGCGAGTACGCTGTGGAAGTCCAAAGCCTCGGAGTCCGTGTTTGGCAGCTAGAATTCAACTGACCGTGGAGAGCCTTCATGCAGACCCATCTACACATCTAATAACACCTGCCCCGCGGCCTCCCTGCCAAGAAGTATACCAGACCTCGAGGACTATACAGAACATCATCATTCTCCCATGAAAAACGTAAGCCATGCTATGTGAAAAAAGGACGTCCATTTGGGATCAGCCAATGATACAGCAGGAAGGCAATTTGAAGAAGGACACAAAAGGTCAGGTGCTTTCCAAAAAGGACAATATATGGGAAGATTCATAACGCCAAATTGCACCAGCTAGTCAATCTTCTCAATCTCAGCCTGCAATTACTGGGAGTCTCTTCTACCAGAAAGAAAAAGCTGACACTATCCATGGCCTATGATGGCTCGACGTGAGGGACAGGCAGCTCCTCACCATCCACTGAGACTATGGCTGTGTGTGAAAGGAACAGGGACTTTATGGGGGTTTATCATGACTCGTGCCAGAGGAATAGGCGAGATAGGGCCTAAAGCTTGGACACAGAGCAGAGCAGTGGAAACAACACAGGTGGAAGATGAAGATGTCCTGAAGAAGATCATTACACTTGACTTGCCCACTAACCTCTATGGCAAAGCCCAGGAGTTCAGGTACACCTTTAACAATTAAGAGATTAAATAGCCACACACAAAAATTTAACTTTAGTTAATCACATGCTTTCTGGTTTCTGACCTTTTGTTTCTTGTTTGAATTTCATTTTTTACTCTGTAGACACGCTGAACAGCTTGTGAGCTGAGGCTGCTGCTCTGCCTGGCGTGGGGTCCCTGGCAGCTCTTGAGAGGCAACATCTACCAGGTGGTGCCAGGTACTTCAAGCAGTTCAAAGAAAAAGGATTGTAATAAATTTCTTAAAATTACATGAGTTAACATATAGGGAAAAAGTGCTGCGGATAAATTAAACTCAAATGGATTATATATTATTTCACATTGCAGTGTAACTATCTCCTTTGGGTTTTTTGAATTGACCCTACACTGTCATTTCTGAATCCGTTGGCTAAATTTCAAACGGATCTTACAAAGCAGGGGAGAGGTTTCAAAGGTAATTAAATTCTTAGAAAATGTGAAAAAATAGGCAAATGAATAAGAAAAAAGGTAGTGTAAGTATCCTAACTGATGGAAAGACCATTGTGTGAGCTCAGAGTCCAACAGACACCAGAGAGTCGGATGGAGAGTGTACAAATTCCAGATAAAGCTCTGCCAGGATCTGCAACTAGTCATGAGACGTAAATCTGCTTCATCAGCTCTTGTGTTTGGGGACCGCATGTGGTCAAAGGACACACATGCTCTTGTTTCTCCTTATGCAGCCTTGGGGGAGTCCTCTCTCATCCTCCAGCACAGACGGAACAGCTCTACCCCAGCCCAAAACAGCACGTGCAACGAGCTGAACTGAACGGGAGGGAGCACCTGCAAGGGAGGAGGAGTAGAGGAGGAGGCTGTCACCCCACTCAAGTGCTCTGCAGGCGGCTGGAGGCCCAAACCTTGATGCTGGAGAGTGGTTGGCCTTAGCCTACTTTCTGCAAGAGTCTGGGGTGATGTTTATTGTTATTCAGAATAAAAAGATTAGATGAATACAATCAACATAGGAAGATTGATCTAGCAATGAGAGTTATTTATTCGTGGTCTGTAACCACACTGAGCACTGAAGATGCATTATCCTCTGCTCTTTGCACTGCATCTTTTTTTTTTAAACAGTCATTTCTGGGATGCTTCCCCCATCACCCACAGTGAAAATTCAACACGGAATTTCAAAATACTCCTGGAAATGTGATTTTTTTATGGGCTGTTTCTGGGCATTTCAAATAACTCTAGCCTGGGTTGCAATTATTTTGCTAGAAATTAACTAACCATTTCAAGTTTGCCCCTTCCCTTGCGTGATATTCCATCTTTAAAATCAAAGAAGAAAATCTCTCACTGGTGTGTTGTTGAGTAGAAGGCGCAAAGGCACTCGTGTCCTTTCTGCCCTGCTTCCTCTCTGCTGAACCCAAGGATGTCGCTAGCAGGAAGGCTTTTCCTGGTGGATTGACACAATCATTCAGGTGTGGTTATGCCCACAAGGACAATTGTCCTGAGCACTGGAGTATTTGCAGGGACCTTACTTGTTCCCAGAGTTCACTGGTTAAAACCCTCCCCCAACACATCAGACGTGCAAATCCCTTCTCTGCTTGAAGGGATCTCTACTGTGCCATAGCTTCCACTGCCAGGGTGACTATCTCACCACCCCTGCCCCGGGGGAGCTTGGATGTTCACCACCTCTCTCGGGGACACCAGTCCACTTTGCAGACCAGTGAAACATGCAGGTATGTGCCTATTCTCTTATTATGCTTCTCCATGCTTAATACTAATACTTCCTCCTGGGATCCCTGAGAGCACTCAGCCCTGCTAATGAGAAGGTATCACAGCTCAGCAAGTGCCTGACTTGCTAAGGCAAACAAAATATTGGCTGGAACTAATGCAGAAAAAGATGGCCCTGGTGTCCTATCTGTTTTTTGTTTTTCGTTTTTTTTTTTTGCCAGACAAGCTGTCTGTACTATGGGTTTTGGATTCCTTCAGCTGCATAGAAGGGCATGTGATTTATTGAAATTGGAAAGCTTGAAGACAAAAAAGGCTGTGAAAATATTTTGTATCTGACACAATCATTAGCAGTATTATTTCTTCTGGAGCTGGGAAGGACACTTATAAAACATCTAACAAGCTGCTAAGGAGATTGCCTAAAGCACTGGTTTTCAAAATGGGCTGCTAGAGCCTATTCTTTCATGCTCTGTACGTATTTCAAGCTCCAATTTCTTTTTATGGAAGGGACTTCAAAAGGATATTTCTAAGGGGTTTCTCTGACAGTTTAGTGGGCACTCTCATTGAATATTTGGCCTAGGTTACCTGCTGATTGCATGATATAGAGATGATTGAAAGAGGCCAGTACAATCTAAGCAAGTGTGCTGTAGAGCAGAGGGGCATCCAGACCTCCCATTTTACTCTGTTGAAGAGCAATAACCCCCTCCATGCACATGCATCATGCAAATCCTCCAGATCCACAGTCCGCAGTGAAACCAAGTGCAGTTAGCCAGGCATGAGTCTCTGAGCTAAGGATGCTCTTGGACGGGTTTGGATGGTCTCCTATGGGTAACCCACTATTGCCTGCTTCTGCTAGGAGTTGCCCAGTGGTCCTGGTCCGGCTAAAAGGGATACTGGTGCAAGGCAGCTGTTGGCACCTTCTCAGGGGACAGGCACTATTCTGTACAGTTGCTGTACATAGTTTGCCCACGCCTCAGGAGAAGGAGCAAGATGTAATGGGCAGCGGGGCCCAGCTTGTCCTCCTGACAGCTCTGCTTCTTACATGCTCGAGTTGAGCTCCTGCATAAGCGCATTGCCACATCAGAGACTGAATAGCCTCCTCCTTCTGGAGGGAAGCAAATCCGAGGACTTGGAAACACGTGCTGGCCAGATCTGCAGAGAGAAACTGTTTCTGTGGTTAAGGGGACCGCATCTTGACTTGAGCTGAAACAGCCTTTCTAATGGCAAGTGTGGAGTTTATTAACGGTAATCCCTAGCTCTCGTATGGAACTTTTCATCAGCAGATCACAAAGCATATTGCGGAAAAAGGTCAAAATCATGATCGCCATTTTAAAGACGGAGAAGCTGAGACACAGAGCTCAACAGACTCAGAGAAAGTCGCCCTGCAGGCAGCTGGCAGAACCGAGGACAGTGCCCACAGCCCCCAAATCCAGCCTAGTGCTCCAGCTCCCTGTTCCCATCATTAGCACTAGGGAGACTACCTCTAATTGGTGTCGAATGATTGAAAGTGGAAGGAGCTGTCGTCATGGATACAGCATCCACAGGCTCTCCTCTGCCTTGGTTGGAGCCCTGCTCTTCCACAATAGCTCTGTGGTCTTCAAACATCAGTGCAATAATGAGCACAGAAAGAGCCTTCGTTTGCAACCAGTGCAAATGCTTGCCATGTAATACAAAGACAGAATAAACTGTTAGCTGTGACCCTCTTAGATTAATTGAGTTGGTAGATTCACCGATTTCTCCAGCACCAACTGGAGCAGACTGGCAGGACCTGTTGGATCAGTTACCTCCTGCAAGTTCTGTATGGGATTTACACTCAACTTGTGCCCTTCACAGCACAGCAGCACCTATATTCTCCCTCTGCCCACCTTGGCTAACGTCTTTCCTTCACAATAGGTGGCCTCAGTAGTGAATAGGAAGAAAGACACCCCCCAGCCACACACACACACATGCATCCCTCAAGAAGGTTTTAGCTGCAGAGAGGCACAGATGAGCACCCACCTGCAGTGCTGAGATCTTGGCTGCCAAACCTCAGACAAACCCTGACCTGCCATGCCTGCCTGTGCACTGGAGCTCACTGGAGCACCACACTATCTCCTTCTCAGAGGTGTTGGCTTTCCCAGCTGAGCTCGGGACAGCTCTCAGGTCACTCCCAACCCACTTGTCCTTCCGGCAAGAGGCTTTGCCATACTTTCAGAGCCAATAGCCAGAGTAACCGTGACAGCACACTTGAGGACAGGCATATTTTGCTTACGTTGTGCAGGAAGGGGCTCTTATGAAGTGCTTCACAAAAGCCTCTTATCCACTCTGCCCTCTAATCCGTGAGTAGAAACATTACCAGGCACAGGCCCACCTGGTGCAGAGTTTGGCCAGGTGTGAAGAACAGGGCCAGACTGATCCAACAGCATTTGATAGATGCTCATTTCTAGCTTAGCTGTTGTAATGCAGTGTGGTTTTCTTCCTTGTCTAGTGCGGTTAAGATCAGTTTCACCAGGAAAAGGAAGTGTGGTCTGGATGATTACGTAGTGAGGTGGATTGTGAACTGGTTGAAGGAAAGAAGTCTGAGAGTTGTGGTCAATGGGACAGAGTCTAGTTGGAGGCCTGTATCTAGTGGAGCCCTTCAAGGGTCAGTACTGGGACCAGTACTGTTCAATATATTCATCAATGACCTGGACGAGGGAACAGAGTGCACTGTCAGCAAGTTTGCTGATGACACAATACTGGGAGGAGTGGCTGACACCCCAGCAGGCTGTGCTGCCATTCAGAGAGACCTGGGCAGGCTGGAGAGCTGGCGGGGGGAGACACTTAGTGAACTACAACAAGGGCCAGTGTCGAGTCTTGCATCTGGGAAAGAACAACCCCCTGTCCCAGTCTAGGCTGGGGACCAAGCTGTTAGAGAGCAGCGTAGGGGAAAGGGACCTGGGGGTCCTGGTGGGCAGCAGGATGACCATGAGCTAGAAATGTGCCCTCATGGCCAGAGGGGGCAATGGCACCCTGGGGTGTATTAGAAGGGGGTGGTCAGTAGGTTGAGAGAGGTTCTTCTCCCTCTCTACTCTGCCCTGATGAGACCCCATCTGGAATAGTGTGTCCAACTCAAGAAGGATGGGGAACTGCTGGAAAGAGTCCAGCGCAGAGCCACAAAGGTGATTCAGGGGGTGGAACATCTGCCTCACGAAGAAAGGCTGAGGGAGCTGGGTCTCTTGAGCTTGGAGAAGAGGAGGCTGAGGGGTGACCTCGTCAATGTTTATAAATACATAAAGGGCGAGTGTCAGGAGGATGGAGCCGGGCTCTTCTCAGTGATGTCCAATGACAGGACAAGGGGCAATGGGTGCAAGCTGCAGCACAGGAGGTTCCACATTAACGTAAGGAAAAACTTTTTCACTGTGAGGGTGACAGAGCACTGGAACAGGCTGCCCAGAGAGGTTGTGGAGTCTCCTTCTCTGGAGATATTCAAAACCTGCCTGGATGTGTTGCTCTGTGATCTACTCTAGGTGATCCTGCTCTGGCAGGGGGGTTGGACTAGATGATCTCCAGAGGTCCCTTCCAACCTCTAACATTCTGTGCTTCAGTGATCTTTCACACCTTGGAAAAGTTGAAATGGCCAGGCAGCCAGCCCATGCAAGGCTCAGCTCTCTGTCCTCCTACTAGTGTCTATGAAATTGTAGCTATAGGGATTTACCAACACTTGCAACACACTCAGCAGGTCCAAAGTAAAGCAGATGAGAAGATGGTGTATATTTTTTGGATCTCTGTTGTATTAATGTTGCTGTGTTGATCTACCCCAGTCACTTCTGAAGACCAAATATTGCTCAACCAGTTACTGCAGTTGGCCAACACCATCCATGCTGTCATTAAATAAATGCCAATCTCCTCCTGAGAGCAGGATGCTTGGTGTTGTCCAGTCCTTCAGAGTTGGTCTACCTCCAGGGCAGCCATTCTCAAGTCTGCTGAGTATTTTAGCAGCCTGCCACTGAGCTGGATGCAGTCTCTGTAGCACTGACTCCCGCTCAAGGGATTGGCACAGGTTTTCCCATTGACCATCAGTGATCAAGCAGCAAAGGGTTCTGTGCTTCAATTCACCACCATCAGCTTCCCCAGTCTCTGCATTAATTGTGTGAGAAAAAAAGGTACAGCCAATGCCCATTCTGGCTACCTCTTCCCGTCCCCTTTTACTTCCCCTTTCCTTCACCCCTGCTAAAAGAGGGGAAAATGTTGCCTGCTAAACCACTATAGGTTTGGCATGGGTGATCGCATGGATCAGAAACTCTCCGCTTTGATTTTCCCAGTGTCTTCCTTTGTTTTTGACTGTTCGTCTTCGTCTTCCTTGCAAACACAGGTGCTATGCCGCTTTGGCCAAAGCAGCGGGGGTAGTTATCACCATAACTACCCAGCTGTTGAAACCTGGCTGTACAGCAGTTATGCTAAGCTCCACAGCAGGCTGACAGCTATCACACTCCTTACATCTTCCTGAGACAGAAAGGCTCAGTCAATACCACAAAGGATCTGAACACCAGTTTCCAGGTAGAGAGTCTCTGTTCCCCCTGTGACACAAAGCACTGGGACATGCCTTTTGGTGACTAACAGCAGCAGACCCATAACACGAAATTGCTCGCTCTTTTCTACCTCTGTGCGAGATTTTTTCTGCCAAGGAGGCTTAGGCAAACATTCTGCTTTCAAAACCAGCTGTGAAAAGCGAGCGGTAAAGAGAGGATGCAAGAGAGGATAGGAGCAGTTCCTTGGAAGTCAGCATGTTTTTGAAAGGTTTTCCACAAGAGGTGCTGTCAGGCCAATGCATCTGTCTAACTGGTAATTCTTTCCTCTGGTGGCAACTAAAGGGAGATAAGAGGGCCATCTGACTGCTTGACTTTCTACAGCACGGCAGCTCAAACCCAACACAGGAACAGAAACATCAATGTCTCTTGATTTTCTGGGAAACCTGCAGGGTTTCGGCATTGATGCTTCACTGCCTTGGTGTACCTGATGGGTTTGGGACAGCACGAGTGGCCCTCCTGAAAGAGTCTGGGGTCCTCTGAAGGCTTGTGCTGTACTGATGAGCCAGATGAAGCTCGTCTTCTGTAAGATGGTTAGAAGCAGTGGTAGCTCCCATTTCCGCAGGTTCAAAATTCAATTTCTCGTGTAAACATCCTCAGGAGACTCACTTCAGGCAGAGGAGACTGCATGAGCAGCTCAAGACACCAAGGGCCTTTCTGTCCCCATACGAGGTGACAAACCATCATGAGTCTGATCATCCAAAGCCTTATCAGGAGCTCTGTCAAGTGGAAGACTTACTCACCCTAATTCCACTACTCAACACCGTAAGACCCACTGCTTCAAGGCTTGTCTGGAGGAGAGTTCATACTTGGAGGATTTTTTTTTCCTCTTTTCCAGAAAAGACACAAGGGAGCATACAGACGGATTTAGACTCTGATTGGTCTCGTGATCTCTATTATGGTGATAGCAAGCTCTAACGAGGGACGACATGTCAGAATCTTGAGATTTAGTGGATTAACCTCCAGCATCACTCTTGCCAGCAGTTTCATGGCCAATAGAACAGGCTTATTTTGCAGGCTCACAACCACCCAACCTCATCATCTGGAAAACTGAATGACAGTGTTATATTTGTGCAGCCAGGGCCATTCAAAAGTGCTTTTTTTCCTTTTCCTAACACTGAGTTTACCATTAAATGTGCCTAAGGCACCACAGCTAATGCATTATATTTACTGTAAAAATTAGGATCTTTGATCCTTAGTGTCTATCAGCAGAGCAACTGAATTACTCGTAATGTTAGAATCCAGGGACATAAGGAGATCTGTAGGTAACTGGTACAGAGACACACAGAACCTGGTCTGTGAAGGACTGTGGCACCTCAGACAAACTTAGAAATGAAGTTCTCCTTAAATAATTCAAAATCTTATTGCTCGTCAATAATGTTATCTAGGAACATGAAACTGCTTTTACATATCTATTTACAAATACCTCTAGCTATTGCTGTCGAAACAGAAGCAACCAAGTCTAGTTTTGGGCACCACGGTGTAGGAAAGACATTGAGGTCCTGGAATGTGTCCAGAGAAGGGCAATGAAGTTGATGAGGGGTCTGGAAAACATGTCTTATAAGGAGCGGCTGAGGGAACTGGGATTGTTTAACCTAGTGAAGAGGAGGCTGAGAGGAGACCTTATCGCTCCCTACGACTACCTAAAAGGAGGTTGTAGTGAGGCTGGTGTTAGTCTTTTCTCCCAAATAACTAATGACAGGACAAGAGGTAATGGCCTCAAGCTGCACCAGGGGAGATTTAGATTGGATATTAGGAAAAATTTCTTTACTGAAAGAGTGGCCAAACATTGGAACAGGCTGCCCAGGGAGGTGGTGGAGTCACCATCCCTGGAGGTGTTCAAAAGACATATAGATGTGGTGCTGAGAGACGTGGTTTAGCAGTGGGCTTGGTAGTGTTGGGATAATGGTTGGACTTGATGATCTTAAAGGTCTTTTCCAACCAAAATGATTCTATGATTCTACGATTCTAAGTTTGGGATCATCCGGACAAACATTTTTTTTCTAGATATCTTTAAAGTTTTGTTTAGTGGATATTCAGCACATATTTATTCCTCTCCAAACCCAGTAGCTTTGCTACCCTCGTGCAAAAATACAAGTGTACTATATACATGCCGATGCTAAAGAATTAATCCAGTTTATAGGAGAGCTGGATTCAAAGCCTTCTGCAGGCCAAGGGGGTCTGCACCTGCCAGGCAAAGAGTGAAGTGGGGGCCATTGCTTGCCCCTGCTGCGCCCAGAGCTGCCCCCTGTGCCCCTGTGGTTAAGACATCCCGCACCTGTATACAACCCCTGCACCCCATGTCCTGTCTCGGCCACTGCGCTGTGCCTTAGCAGTGCGAGTGGCCTCAGGACAAGCTAAGGACTGCCTGGGTTCCCTTTCAGGCTTTATAGTCGAAGGAGAAAGGATATAGAAATCTCAATTTTATTTTCAATCATCTCATTAGGGAGGATTTTAATTTGTCTCTGTTATGTGTGACGTGTTTGGATTTATCAGGGTAGCTGTTTTGTGTGTGTAAAGGACTGGCTAAAGTCTGTTTTCCTCCCTGGTTTAGCTCTTCCTGCCCCGCAGTGTTCTGCTGTGTAAAGATCTGCCATCTTCTTTATCTGGCTCCAGCAGCCGGAGTCCTGCTCGGCATTCTGCCAAGGACAGGGCTGAAAGGAACTGCGTTTGTGACTGGCTGTGTAAGCACTGTTTCCAGCAACGCTTGCTGCTCCACACCACATTAGTCTGGTTTCCATCAACTTAGTGTTCAATGGCAGAAACTGCCGCCACTGTGGGTGAACACGTCTGCTGCGACCTTTCCCACAGCACTCAGATCACCAAAGTTGGCTCCTAGTTCCAGGACTAGCTCTAGGAGGGACCTAATGCAACTGTTAGACACTGGTTGAAGCCCATGAAGCCCTGGCTGAGATCCGAGGCTCTTCGCAGTGTGCCACACAGCTGCTTGCCACAGGTTGCCCGTAACACCCATGGCAGGTGGCTGTGATCCACTGATACCCACTGCTGTGGTATCCTGATGGATGCTGGATGGGACAAAGCTCATGGATACTAGAAAGGGAGGAAGGTAATTTAGTTCACGTCATGTATGTGTGGGTGCCAGCCCTGTCTGCTCTGCCACTGGGATCCAGATTCCTCTGGCAGATAACGGCAGAGCAGATCCAAGTGGATGTCGGTGCCACCTACTCATTGTTTTTTCTTCTGATTTTCTTTTTAAATGAAGGAATGACAGACACTGTATTCAAGGAGCTGGGGCTTTAGATGCAGGCTGTAACACAAAAGTTACGTGTTCTGCAAGCAAAGCAAAACCACATCAATCCTCATCCTGCAAGCTTCAGTGTTGAACTCCCGCTCAACAACAGGCTTGCGGAAATATTGGCTAATGCATGCAAAGAAATAAAGCAGTGACCCTTAACAGGGCCAGGGTACTAAGACGGTACCTGAAACACCCCACTCCCACTCAAAGCCTTTTAACAAGACTGCAGGTAACTGCCTGAATCATTGACTATATGGACAGTGCTGTTTTCTCAGACTGGCTGCCTGCCCTGGGAGTCTACAGCGAGTTTCACTTTTTCCTTTTTGCAAGATCTCATCAAATTGTGATGACATGAAAACCAGTCCATGTGTTTGGGAGAGCTAGCGTTGCTCTTTTGTAACAGTCCTTTCCACCACTGTCAAATGAAAGTCAGTGATTTGTCCTTGATCAGAAGCTGTGTCCCCATCACTGCGCCCTTATTTGTCCCTGGTGTGTCAGAGCGCCATATTCTGCGTGCATTTGTGTGACTATCGATTTTCCCTTCCCCCATATAATGCATGAACAGCTCAGTTGATTTCATGTTTAACAGAACATCAAAGGCCTCAAGATCCTAATAAAATCAGGCAAAGGGGAGACCCAGGAGGAGAAGAGTCCACTGCAATGCCTCCTCTGGAGAGAAGCACACAGTGTGATTCGCTCTTCATTAATCATCAGAGCAGCCAGAGAAAAGCATCCCCAAGACACAGATCCATAGGAAACCCCCTGCTCCTGGAATGGCTTGCTCAGTATAATTGCTCCTCTGTAAATTAAACAAGAGCCGTTCACAAGACTTCCGTATTTTAAAGTCACTAGAATGCACACAGGGAGAGTCCTTGCAGGACCCAGACACTGCTGCCTTCCCTCTTCCCACGAACGGTGCCCACCGCCACGAGGGAGATGTCTGCACGATCTGAGACCCACTGAATCAGAAGGGTCTTTCTACAATGAGGTGAAGCTCTGCCAAGGGGGAAGGACCACAGCTGCCCCTCCCCTAGGCTGCTGGGTGTCCAAATTCCACCCCCAGTATGGGAAAGATTGGATGCAAACATCAGTGGGCTGTTGTGCAATTGTGTTTGGAGGGAAGTGGATTGTCTAAGGGGCATGGCACAAGGCAGATCAGCCCTGAAAGTACACACTGAACCCAAGCAGAAGGGGTCTAACCTGGCTACTAATCAGTCTTATACACTGGCTGTTCACCATTACGGCCATTGGGGAAGATGTAGAGACCCGGCTTTCTGGGACTTCAGGATGAGAAACTTGAGTTCCAGTGCTTCTAAGATTAGGCAGCAGCTGAGCATCTACTTCTACGATTAAACATTAAGCACTGGCAGGTAAAAGTAATAGAAATTCCACATGAAGTGTGAAGTTCTTCTCTGGATTTGTTTTACTGTCTTTGCTTCTTTTTTTCTGGTTATTGCTTCTATCAAAAAGAGAAACACTAATTGCTATTTCCAGATGGTGTGTGGTCTGAGGCAGGATCATAGAGGGTGCACGGTCCATGCAATACCTCTCATTTTGCAGGAGCACTGGCCTCCAAAGGGAGCTCCTCTACACAGGGCTAGGTGTACCTGCCTAATTACAGATTAATTAGCGAGCTACAGCAGGGCCCATGTCTGCCCCATTCCACCTCTAATTGGTCAGGAGAGAGACTGCTCCTTTCTGCTGCTTCCCAGAGCTGTCAGTCACTGAGAGTCCCTCCTTAGCCCACTTCCCCAGCCAGTATAAAAAGGCAGAGTGGGGATGATGGAGCATGGTGTGGCGTTTGGTTCTTCCTTGCTGATCATCTGCTCGCCTCCCACAGGGCAAAAAGGTACAGTTCTCAACTTTTCAGGGGAGATTTTCAGGTGTTAAGGCTGTAGTTGTTCTATGAACTCCTGATTCATGTTTAGATGTATCTTACCTGGCTTAACGATGGGATGGAATTAGTTTGAGTTAACACAAAGTTACTTGTGGTCGTGCCTGAAAGATTAACTATGGCCTAAGCTGGTTTTGAGTGAAAATCTGGTTCTGGTTGGTGGGTGCTTACAGCAGCAGGGCAGCTTCTTGAGCTGCCTCCCCCCCCCCCCCCTTGTTCTTCTGTTAATATCTCTAATGCAAGATTTCCTGGAAGCCTTGGTGGGGAGGAAGGAGGTACCCAGTGCCTCCTCTAAATACACTTATAATAAACACTATGATCTCTCTTGCAAGAGCTCTCCTGGGTAAGGAAAGACTTCGTTCTCCTCATTCCGCTGATTATCATAAACCACGTGAACCTTAAATACTAAGTAGCTTTGCAAGTAGCACAGATCCCCTCCTTCTGTAGTGGGAGGAGGCCCATGTTGAGTGTCTTCCTTTAATGGGTACTAAAGGAACTCCCTTTTAATAAGGTCAGAGGGGAGTGTTCCCTGGAAGGGGAACCCCTCTGGAAGCTCACCAGCTGCTTAGTCTTTTCCTTTTCCTAAAACCATGGTGCTGATTGCATTTCAGCTGCGATGGCCTCTGCTGTGCCTGACAAAGAGCAAGCTGCCAAGAGCTCCCTGGAGGTGAAGGAGGAGGAGCAGCAGGTAGGTGCTCCACATGAGATGTAAGGAGTGGCAGCTCCGGGGTGCAGGTGTGAAGAGGTGGCCCTGCTGTGACTGGGGGAGCTGAGCCTATGCACAAAGGGAGGAGTGTTTCCTCTGCTTGGGCTGTGCCTTCCAGCATTTCTGGACAGCACAGCCAAAACAGTAGGCCTGAAGACCCTGTAAGTAACCTCCTAGGCTAAGCAAAATAGCCTGGTTCATGGCTAGGAAAGATATTTCCCTAACTCAGTAGTCAAGATTCTGGCTTGCTGCAGGCAATGCTTCTGTGGAAAGCCTCCCATGTTTCAGCAGCCCTGTAAAACTGCTGCATTTGCTTTACTTCTACGACCAGCAGCATACTTCTTGCAGACTAGTGTAAAGTCTGTCAACTTAAAACCAATCTGAT
Source organism: Leptosomus discolor (assembly GCF_034619465.1). Lineage (NCBI taxonomy): Eukaryota > Metazoa > Chordata > Aves > Leptosomiformes > Leptosomidae > Leptosomus > Leptosomus discolor. Next base: position 3,675,432 of record NC_141407.1, on the reverse strand, counting down.
CCTGTTTGATGAAGCTTTTCCTATGGTGTTAGCTTGTTAAATAGCTATGCAAACTGAATTAGAGCTGGGTATGGGTACAGAAGTATTGAGATTGCTATCCAAGGGACGGCTGAATTTGTGGGCATTGTGCTAGGGGAAGACCTTTCTAGAATGGATCAACCATAAATGTCAATACTCCACAGCTTGTTTCACAACTGGGTTGTATATTTTTAAAGCAAGTGTCCGAGCAAGGCAAGCCTTGCTTCCTCAACCAGACCAGGTGACTTGAACAAAAATTTTTGAGGCAAAACTGTAGAGGAAGCTCAGCAGCATGTTTGCAAGCTTCATGGCTTTTTTTTTTTTTGACTCTTCTAGGATGCAGTAAATCAGGTGGCTAACCTGACCTTGGTCAGCTCTGCCTGTGACATGGTTTCTACAGCTTATGCCTCTACTAAGGAGAGCCACCCCTACATCAGATCTGTGTGCGATACAGCAGAGAAAGGAGTGAAGAGTGTGACTGAAGCCACAGCCAGCTGTGTGCAGCCTGTTCTGACTACACTGGAGCCTCACGGTAATCCCCTGTGGAAGGGCAGGTTTGAACCTGCCTGTGAGGCACTCTGGCTCCTCCCAGCTCTGGAAGGAGTCTTAGGATGTGGAAACACACCTCTCCATCACTATACTAAAAGGATAACTCCTGGCTTACAAGTAGCACTAAAAAGCTGAGTCCTAGTCCAAGTAGTGTGATGGAGGGTTGCTCCCTGGAGGACCAGGACATGACTCCAATGTTGACTTCCTAACACTGATCTTGCAAGGTCCACAGTACCAGGTGGCAGCTGCTTATAGTCAGGTTCTTAGAAGCTCATGGTGGCTACAGGAAAAAAGCCTCTTCTTGGAGGACTGTTATATCAAAGTCCTGTTTTCCATGGCCCTTAAAGAACATGATTGTGGCATCTGAGAAGCAGCTCTAAACTCCTGGGGAGACACAGGGGCTATTCCTAATGACAAATGTGACAGGCCTGAGTTCACTGTAAGCCCAGAGTGGGCATCCCCCTTCTGTCAGTTACTATGTGATCCTGGATCCTTAGGATGTGGAGGCTGGGGCAGAGATGAGGGTTACTTAGTCAGGAGCTCAAGAAGCTGCAGGAGGGGATTGCATGTAGGCGGCTGCGTCTCTACAAGTGGAAATTGGCTGCTGTCACGGTGAACAGATTGATGAGGAGACCAAGACAAGCTGCTCTACAAATTCACCTTGCAATATACCTGGCATGGTGATCTGAATGGAGTCTTTCATCTAGGCTCCCTGCAGAGCAACGTGCTCAGGAAGGTAGAAGTTGACATGGAATTGAAGAAAAACTAGTTTTCACACTTGTGTTTTTTTTTTTTTCAGTTGCTGCAGCAAGCGAGTATGCCTATGAGGGTTTGGATAAACTAGGGGAAAAGCTCCCACTCCTTCAAAAGCCAGTGGAACAGGTAAGAATCAAAGGCTGTGTGGTCTCTGGCTGGCAGGGGGGCCTGGTCCTTGCAGGATTTGTAACCTTGGGAGTGAAGTGGGGCCTTGTATGAGGAACAAATTGCCTCTAGGTGCATAGTGCAAACTCCTACCAGAGTATTTAGCAGACACTGTGCTAATTGTCCTCTTAGGGCAATTCAGAGTAGTCATGTACTATGTGACCCAATCCATTATATGATGTAATTCTACTCTTCCACAGATTATTTCTGACACAAAAGAGCTGGTATCATCTAGAGTGGCTGAAGCAAAGGATGCTGTGAGGAGCAAAGTGACGGAGGTGATAGATGTAACTAAGGAGACTCTTCAGAGTGGCATGGAGGTTGCCAGATCTGCAGTGACCAGCAGTGTGGGGATTGTTGTGGACTCCAGAGTGGGCAAGACAGCTGTAAGTGGACCAGAAGCTGTGCTAGGGAGAGCAGAAGACAACATTCTCCCTATTGGAAATGAGGAACTGGGTAAGGAAACTGTATATGTGACTATTTGTAGTGGGAACCATCAAACTGGGGATGGTCAGACCCATTCCTCATCCCACTACTCTGGAATGGGGCTAATGAGAAATGCTGGAGGCTACCTGGCTCCTGATACTTGTTTACTCTGTGTGGTAAGCATCTCTGGTCAGCCCCTTATGGATACTGTCTCTTTCCTTAGCCAAGCTGGCAGCATCTGAGGAGGGTGCAGACCTAACGTCTGTGGAGCAGCAGCGAGAGAAGAGGAGGTACTTTGTGCGGTTGGGGTCTCTCTCTGATGAACTTCGCCTGTTTGCCTATCTGCACTCAACAGACAAGATGAAGCAGGTCTGGCAGGGCATGCAAGAGGCCCTTGTACAGCTTCACTGCATCATTGAACTGGTAGGTAGATCCCAGTCTCCTGGAAGCAGGTGACCAAACTGTTAGCTTGGTTTCAACTTTGTTGCTGTGCTGTTCACCAGCAGATCTGTCTTGAAACTCTGCTCTTTCCATGTCACAGATGGAAGTGTTTAAGCAAGGATTTAATCAAAAGCTTCAGGAAGGGCAGAAGAAACTACATGAGATTTGGCTGGATTGGAGTAGGAAGTCTTCCAAAGAGAGTGGAGATGAAAGCTCTGCAGAACCAGAGGTACCTCCCTGGGGAGGGAAGCAAAAGGCCCTGGGCAGCTCCTTGACTTTCAAATTTAAGTAACTTGGCTCTCTGATCTTGTCCTTCCTGCTTCCTCCCAGGAGATGGAGTCTCTGGCCCTGCTCATGGCGCGCAGTATCACAGAGCAGCTGCGAATAACCTGCTGTAAAATAGTGTCTGCAATCCAAGGCCTTCCCTCAAGCCTTCAGGATAAGGTGAAACAATCTCTTAGTACTATAGAGGAGCTTCATGCTTCTTTCTCAGCAGCAGACTCCCTCCAGGACTTGTCCAGCAGTGTCTTGAGCCAGAGCCAGAGGAAGCTGGCTGTGATCCAGGAGTACATGGAGGAGCTGCTGGACTACCTGAAGAACAACACACCTCTGTCCTGGCTGGTGGGACCCTTCTTCCCCAGGAAGGAGGAGGAAACATCACAGGAGGATGAAACTCTGCAGGAGAAGGAGACAGAGACAGCAGGAGCAGGGTATCATGAAGCCTCCACCACCCTTATATAGAGGATAAGGCCAGGAGCACAGGCCTGCCTGGCAGGACTCTGGTGAGAGCTTGGTCTTAGCTTTACATAACCCTACTCACCAGCTGAGGGTGGAGCTGCTGCATCTTGGATGATTATTTGGTACTGATGAATAAATCCTTAGGAGCTTCTAAGGAAGGTGGTGGAAGTAGTAGGGCCACGCTTAAGTGGTCGTAGGTGCCTTCAGGAATGCTGGCTGAGCTCTAGGCCAGGAGAACGGAGCTGAAGCTCTGCAATGCTCTCACCTCCCTAGCAAGCTGCCTACAGTATGTCCTTCATCAGTGTATCCAGGGACTGCCTATGCAAGGATTGCTCTTGGTCTTAAACCCTCAGCTAATATACAGCGTAAAGAATTGTCTTCCTAAAAGCTGCTTGTGCTAGGTCATAACTGCTTAAAATAAAACTACTGCATGCAAAAACACTTACTGTCTCTAGTCTCTCTTGGAGAAAGACTGGAAAAGTGAGCGTTGCTCAAGAGATGTGAACTGTACTCTTCCAACCTGATCTCTGATGTTGGGACAGTGCAGTTAAGAAGGCAAGAACTGGTGAGCAGTCAGTGATACAGTCAGGATTACAGCTGGTAAGACCTGCCACTGTCCTGGGAAGTATGAAGTTGTAATTCCTTCTCACCTCCAGGCCTGGAGGTATGTATGTGCCCTCCTAGCACTTTCCCATGCTTGGAGAAGCTGTGGGATGCTGCCGGGATCCTGGCATCCCTTGTCCTTAGTCCTCCTAGGTCTAATTCTCCTTCTGTAGTTGCCTGTTGCTACCTGGTGAAGACTTCACAGTCTGTGATGGAAGTGTCTGCTGGGGAGATGTGGACTCATCGAAGAGAGTCATTAGGATGTAGGTGGCAGACACTGTCAGCACTGACCTCTCCTGGCCAGATGTTTTGGTTGAGCTAAGAGCGCTACAGCTGCCATGTCTGACTCTTCTGAGGAGGTTGGACAGCCCAATGCTTTCAGACTTGCCAGACAATGATGTAGCTAAGGCTGATGGACCACTGAACTTGATGAGCAGAGCTTTTTAATTAGAAGTTCAGTCATTGCTTCTCATCCTCCTGTCTTCAAAGAGAGAAGTGGAATCTGCTCCCAATGTGACTACTGCTGCTTCTACACAATTTTTTTAAAGGTGGTTAAAGGTCTTGTTTCATGGAGGTCAGAAATTAGGACTGGGGAGAGCAAATACACCCTTAAAGAGGTGGAACATCCTTTTCTTTTAAATAGAAGTAAGTACTGTTCCAACAATACTCCTCATCCTACATTACTGTGTGTGGTGGCTTTGTGCTCTACTGTGGTAGGACAGTACCTTGGGTTTTGGCATTAGTTATTCCATTGATGTTACATCACCCCCTGATATAAGATTCAGGTCTAACTTCACTGAGCTCAGCATGTCAGAGAGGCTATTGTCTGACCTGTGTTCCTCATGTAGCAACTACTTTGTTGAAGACAAAACGTTAAGGCAATTTAAGTTGCCAGGCCTAGCTATTGTTGAGATCTGAGAGATAAATTGCAGGGGTCATCTCTCCACTACATGCTCCCTGATTACTGCTGAGCAATTTCTGTCTGGAAAAGAGCTCAGAGAGGCAAAACCAGTCTGCCTGATGTAATTACAGTTGAACTTGTAGGGTGGGAAGTAGGGCATTAACTGCAAGCAGCATTGGAGCTAGTCCTGCTGCTTGGTGGGAAATATACTATATGTTGTCTTCTCAAAAGCAAAGCTGCACCTTACTTCCTAGGAATGCCTGTGGGTTTTTTTTTTTAAATTTCCCATGTTAAAAGTTCTTTTCAAGAAATAGTTAGACATTCCTGTGCTTGATATTGATTTGTCAATGCAGCATATCTGATCTATATTAATATAGTGCTTAGCCTAGCACATCATCCTGCTTATGGATCATTGGGACATTCTTTCTTGTTGATTAAGTCTATTTCCTGTAAACACCACTGGCTGCTCTTACCTTGGGAGTCTGGTGCACAACTTGTGGGCTCTTCTGTAGTTGCAGCTGAGAACTTAAATGTTGCATGAGACTGGGGCCTCCCTGGCTGCCTGTGCTGGAGCTGGTGCAGGACAGCCCAGCACCTGTAAGGCTTTTCTGGGTCTTCTGCTGCTACAGTCCTTGTCACCTAAAACAGGCTAAAATGTTTATGTTATCATGGCAGATCCTAAAGCTCTGCTTGAGAAGAGGAGGCTGAGTGGAAACCTCTGCCTGTGTTTTAACTCTTGTTTAACCTCCAAAGATTCAGGGAACCATGGAGATGTGCTGCACCAAGCAAGAAGGGCAAAATTCTCACCAAGACTAGCCACAGATAAGGAATAGTTTGACTTTCTTCTTATTTGCTCTTTCTCTTCTAGTCTTATCCATGCTGCAGAGACAACAAGGGGATAAAGGTGGAAAGAAACTGGGAAAGACGAATGGACTGGCTTTCTGCAATGTTTGAGATGGAAACTCATCTGAGCTCTGGGAAAGTATCTGGATTGTTTCGCCACTTTATCCAAGCTTGTGTGACTATCCACACTTCTTTTTTGAGTCACTTTGGATAGAAATAAGAAATGCATTGGTAACATGTCAGCCCTAGATAAACCCCTCAGCAGGGAAGACATGCTTTGAGGTGTCTCTTCTGGCTCTCAGTAGCCCTTGGGAATGATGTAGTGTTCCTTGATTCTGATAATTATAGCCCAAGTGATTATATCTTACCCTCCCCTACTGCTGTGCCTCCCAGCTTATGCTGTGGTCACATGTGATAGCATAGTTATAGGCTGATTTGAATTTTAAATGCAATCACAGGGGTACTTGCTCCTTGTTTCCCTCTTGGTAGATGCCACCATCTCCCTCTGCCAGTTTGCTTAACATTTTAATTATTTAATTCTCATGTTCATGTACTTCTGCATTTCTTTATTCAGTCCCTGCTGTTCATTGTTCAAATGCCTGACTTCTAGGTCAGCAAATGTGCTGGGATTGGGTGAAAGCTACCTTGGGCATCACTCCAAAAGCCTGTCTGTCATTTTTCACAAGTTGAGTTAGGAGGTATTAGCCAACATGTTACTATGACCTCTAATTGGCAAAGGTAACCGCTTAAGGAAGGTTTCCCAAGCAGCTTTGTCATGAAGGCAATAGATTGGGAAACTGAAGTTCTCAGCAAGTCCTGAAAGGCAAAAGCTCTCTAGTTGCAAGGAGCTTAATTTCCCTTCTTCCCTTCCATGTTTCTTGACACACTTCAACATTGTCATCTCTTCTGCACTATTGCCTGCTGTAAAATAACCATGTTTAAAAAAGTTTTGACCTCCCTGAAGGGCAGCTGCTTGAGTAGCTGGGGCCTTGTTCAGGCACGACCAATCTGGGACTTAAGGTCATGCAAAAATTGAAACCCTGTGCTTGGGGAACTTCAAGACCTTCAAAGCCTATTGGAATTAATTTGCAATGGAAACAGCATGAAGTTGCTGCCCTCAGTGCTGGAAGACGAAGGTGCTGTGACTGCCAGCGTGGAAGCAAAATCAGATTGTAGGGCCTACTCTGCTAGGTATTCCCTGTGCTGCCGTCTGATGTGGGCAGGCAGGAATTTTATTTTGCTGGTTAGTACTTGGCCCTTTACAGTGCTTTCCTACCGTAACCCTCCCCATCTCCTCCCTTTTCTACTGCACCTCCTTTCCTTGTATTAGAGGAGGAAACCTAGTGTCTTGGAACACGGGAGAGAAACCTGGAGGGACTTCCCTGTGCTCTGAGCTGGATTGTGCCAACATGAAATGGTCACGTGAGACCAGTGTGGGTTTAGGAACCCCTGAGAATACACATTTGTTTGCTGGAGAGGTACATAGGTGCTTTTAGTAGCATCATTTTGCAGTGACCTGTACTCCCCATGGAAGCACACCAGTGCTTTTCCAACTAAAAATCTTTGCTGGTGTGAGGATTCAACTCTTCCTTCTTCCAGAGGCTGCTGCCAGGGACTGCTCCTAGCAGGTCCTGGCAAGACTTTGAGCTGGACAGCTTTCCTTCCCTCTTTACCCTGTGGATGACAAGGGAGGGAAGGGGGTCAATAAATCTGCTTCAAATTGCCTTACAAACCAAGCGTGAACTTGTGACAATTCCAATATGGTCTTTGCATGGCTTGTTAAAACCCCTGGTGCTTCCAGGAGTGACAGGCGTCTGACCTGATCGATAGCTCAGCTGCCCTTTACTGCTGCAAACAAGGCAAAGTACCTTCTGTGAATACAGAGCACTGCCAGCAAATAATTACCCTTGTTGTGGTGCTTTCTGGACATTGGCGTCTGCCCCTGTGGTAATGAAAATCCATTTGTAGAAGCAGTTAGTTTGCAGTATTGACTTCCCGGTTTCCCTCTGATTCTCATATTTATTTAGATTCAGCAATGGCTAGGGATTCTCCAGCAGTGAATTTGGAAGGGAGGTGATCCGGATGATAATGAACAAGCTGAATGCTGACACGGGTGGATTTTATGCCATCCTCAGTACTGATACTTTCTTTTTGTCTCTTTGTGTTAAGCTTGCTTCATAAACTCTGATGGGAGCTTAGAGCAGGAGGCAGGCTGGCAGACAGGCGGACTCCTGCCCATTTCTCACCATGTGCTCACCCGACGTGTCCAGGAAGGCAAGGTGGCATGGGAGCTGTTGAAGGGGATTATCTGGGAAAGTTAAGCAAGGGCAAGAAATTGTGAGGAAGGGAAAGGCATTGAGGAGCTTGAGGCTAAGGAGAGGTGGAATGGGAAAATGTGGCAGAGCTGAAGGAGGAAACAGCAGGAGGGCTGGGGACAACTAGAGAGCAGGTGAGAGGCTAGATGGAAAAATGGTGGATTTGGATTAAAGGTGAGAATTCAATGATATGGGAGAGGAGGGTTAAACTGAGTATCTGGAAGACTGGAACATAAAAACAGGAGAAAAGCAGGGGAGTGCTGTACAGAGAGAGGTTCACTTGGGGCAGGACTTGGGCAAAATGGAGAAGACTGGAGGACGGGAGAGGAACAAGATGGCAGGGAGCTAGAGGCTCCATTTTTTTTTTTTTAAGGGCACTCTGTGTGTGTACCTTATCAAGTTGTCTCATGGGGTGTCCCAGTGCAAGGCAAAATAGTATCTCTGCCCTTTGATAAGTAAATGTTGGAGAAAAACATTCCTTTGCAAAAGGGACATTGGGAGATGTATGCTGCATGTAGCCACTCCTGTGTGGACCATCCTGCAGGGTGGTATCATCCTATACCTTGGTTTTGCAGGAGCTGTTACTTCCTAGGATGAAAGGCGACTTGAGCCCTCCCATTTGAGGAAATACCAACTACCTGCATCTTACAGTGGCCCTTCCCCTAGCAGAGAAATCAAATGTTTTGGTTTTGTGCATGTTGTCTTCACTAAAATACCACTCTGCCTGAACTGGCTGATCTTGGAGGAACATCTGGCTGGCATGTTCACAGGCACCTCTCACCTGGGAAATAGTGTGCTGCCTCCCCTCCGTGCTCCACCTCTCCTCTGGGATGGTTACTGCAGCTGTAAGCTGAAGGTCACTTTAAATGTCATCTTCATTTAGCTGCCTTGATGGGGTAATTATAGCTGAAAATATGAAGTTTACCAAGCAAATTACAAACCAAATGCAGTGTTTACCTGGTAAGAAACTGATTTGAAACACCTGCCATCTTGTGGAACAGAGAAAAGCAATTTTAGGGTTTTGAAATATTTTTGCTTGTGTGTCTCCTGTTGCATGTGTCTTGCTCTGTCCTCTCCCACTGATCCTCAGCAGATCGGGGCATGACACACAGTTTGCCTGATGCTATGTCTGCCTGTTCCCCACTGGTGTGCCCTGGTCTGCAGCCTCTCATTCTCCCAGTGAGGATGAACCATGACACCAAGGAGGCCAAATGAGCCTCAGCTGCAGATGACATGAAGGCTTTTATGCTTCATTGATGGTTCAGACACAGGAGGAGCAGTTGTAAAGCAGGGAATGATCGCATCTTAGGTAGCCCTGAGCATTTCCGAACGCTCTTGGCTGCCATCCTCCAGGGATGGCTCAGGGTGGTGCCGGGCAGAGCTGGGTTAAGGAGCAGAGGATCTCTTGGTCTTTGTCTGGGGCAGAGTACTTCAACTCATACAACCTGATGAGCACAGGTGAAAACACAGTAAAATGCACAAGTACAGTAGCTGTCAGAGTGGCTCCTGGATGAAAGGCAGTGGCAGTATGAGCAGGCGAACAAGCTTCTGTGCAGCAGATGAATTGGAAGTTCAAGCTTCTCTGTGGAAATGGGAGGATAAGAAGTTATTCAGGAGCTGAGGGGCTGCAAATGCATGTTCCCCATGCTGATGTCCTCATGTAGGTATTCCTTGCACTGTGCTGGGGTAGAGTTGTGTCTCCTCCAGGGACTGCCCTGGTTCATAAATGACAAAAACCTTACTTTCTGCACAGCAGATCTGTATCAGCATTAAAGTGATACTGGAGCAGATGTGAGGCTTATCTCATGCTTACTGAGTACTACTTACTTGCTTCAGGTCCAGGCTGTGGAAGTAAGGGCCTTTATTTTTGTGTCATTGGTAAATTAAATCCAGAAACAAGAATAAGTAATGGGGTCCATCAAAAAAAAAAAAAAAAGTTGACTTTCAATGTGATATTTAACCTCCACGCTTTCTGTTTTACTTTCTTCAAATTCCTATGTGAGGCTGAACAAATTTTTATATTGTGAAACTCGGGATTTCAGGGGTTTTCCTTATTCTGGTTCTGATTTACAGTTATAACTGGAGAATTTTCACCACAGGTAAGGAAATGTGGTGTGCTTCTCCATCTCAGGTTTTAAAGCTGTTCTGAAACAACACAGAAAAAGGAGAGCCCTTCCAGGCTTTCAACTCTGGTGCTTCTGCAGATCCTGGCTCAGGGTTCTCCAAGCTTCATGTTGTCAATATTGCTGTGAAAGGTTTGGCTCAAAAGAAACTGTAGCAAACCCTATAAAATAAAGGAGGTAAAGGACAGAGGCCCCAAGAGTGTGGTTTCATTCCCCTGTGGTTGAGCTGGCGGTTCTCATTTTCTCCCAAGGACCTCATTCACCAGAACATCTATGCAAAACAACCCCCAACAAACAAAAACCCCAAAACAAACAAACCAACAACCCCCCCCCCCCCCCCAACCCCCAAAATAAAACAGAGCAGAGAAAACAAATTCCAAGGTATGATTTAAGTGGGTTTTTGATTGATTGCCAGACTGTAGTATCAACATGCCTTGTGACTGTCCATGAGGTATTGCTACTGGCAAGTGCCCGCTGTTTGGCCAGCTCCTGGACGTTAAAATGCCAATTTGGGGAAAGAAATAAATCCACGAAACTCATTTATAAGTGGCCAACTACCGCAGCCCCGTGGGAGACTGCTCCTTTTGGAAGATACCATTGCTAATTGTTTTGTCCTTTGAACAAACCCTCTAGATTTAAATCTTAAAACGCTTTCCTCAGAAGGTGGAGGAGCTGAATGGCCTTTGATCCTGTGTGCCAGACCTCACAGAGCACATAGCCCCTGCGTGGTGTGGGGAGGAAAGCGGGTATGTTATCCCCCTCCCGTAATCCCCGTGCAAAACACTCCTTATTTAACCTGGTGGCTTGTTCAAAACTTTGCCTTGTTGACAGGTTGTTTTTATATAAAAGTGAGGGTCTTAAAGGTTTAGGTGGTTTTAGGTGCAGGAAACAGCAGTATCTGATTGATTTCTGTAATGGCATCCCTTCTTGTGCCCTTCCCTGAAGCTTCAGCAAACCACGGCCCCATGTCGATATTAGCATCCCTGGGCAGTTTGAGTGCTGCCTGCAGGTAAGAGACATGAAATTTGGAAAACCAATGGCTGAAACTTCTCTGATGTTGCTTTTGAGCACTCTGCTCCCCTTTGAAATTCTTTGTTTCACCGCCTTTGGGGCGATGGTGGGGCTTTGAAGACAGTTGCAGTTATTAACATCAAAAGCTAGAGAGCAATTGTGTCACATTGGCTGCTTTTCCTGCAGAGAAAACCCCCAAACAAAAAAGCATGTATTTCAAGTGCTGCAGGAAGATCTCTGCTGCTGATAAGAGTTGGGTGACTCAGCTCTGACTCCTGTGAGATGGTCTGGGAAAATCAGCAGGTACAAAGCCTGGTGCAGCTCAGAAAACTCCCTATGTGCAGAGCCTGTAAGCAGTGATGTTGCTTCCAGCTGCACTTTCTCCTGTTGACTGCTACTGCTGCCTGGTGGAGTGGGTGGGTCTGGGACACAGGGTGCTGGCAAAGTCACCAGGCTGGGGATTCTGCCCATCAGCTAGTCTTGCTTTGCCGTGCCCTTTTTTCTCTTGGGTTGGGGTACTCTGGCAGGCAGACCTTCCAGCCATGCACCAGCAAGAAGCCTGTGGTACTGAATGATGAGCACACATGAACAGCTTGCAGCCCAGAGACATCCCAGTCTAGATAACTATAGTTGCAGCTTTGTTCTGTATGACATTTCTGCTTTTGGACCCAGTTTTATTCTCTGCCTGCTTGATATTTTTCTTAATTGGATATATTTGCCTTTTTATCTAGTGCAATGCACGTGCCCTGGGTCAGAGGTTAGTACTTTGACAAGAAGCAGTCTTATTTCAGGCAGACTCAAAATGTGGATGCAGTAACCTGTTACATCCTTTGGCTGGAGTCCTAGTGGGGAGTTGCAGGTCTCCGGATGTGCCTCTCGGATCAGAGCAATTCAAAAAGTGAGTTACTACTGCAGGTGGATGACCCTATTGTGCTTTTCCTAAGACAAGGGATATAAGGGCTGATATCTCAGCTAAATTATTCCCATCTTCCTTTTTGCACATGCTGGATGTTGAATGGATTACCCCTCTTATTGTAGACACACCAGCAACTTCAAGGGTTGCAAGGTCTTGCTGCAAAGCCTAATAGCACTTGTAACCTAAATAAGAGCTCAGTGGCAGCCCTGCACCCCTCCCAGGAAGGAGCGTGACTGCTGCCTGTGGCAGAGCCCACAGCTCTTTCACCCGGTGTGAACACTGCTCTTGCAGCTGCAGCTCCAGGGGACCCTGAAGCAAAGAGTTTGATATTTAAAAAAAAAATATTAAAAAATTTCTTTCCTACTCATACATAAACAGGCCTAGAGAAAACCTTCTGCTGGGTAATCTGTAATGCAGTGTTTGAACACAGCAGGATCAGCCCCTGAAATGATACTCTCCTGTGGGATTGGCAAGGCTTTGAAGGATGAGCAATATATAACAACCTGAAGTTTACCGGGGGGTCTCCAGGCATGGTTGGTTAGGACAGAGCGTTGAAGCCCTGACTAGAGTTGAGTAAATATGAATTTGGAGGGAGAGGACAGGACCCAGCAGGTGACCGCTACCCCTCATGTCTTGGTGTCTGGGTTTACCCAGGTCCCTGCTGCTCCTGTCACACGGAGATGATGTGTCCCTTGTGCCTGACAAAGTGGTGGCAGAGGAAGCCTGGCAGGACCAGGGGATGGCTTCCCCTCTGTGTCCTTGCAGCAGGCCAGCCTGAGCCCTTCTCATCCTGTTTGTCCAGGGAGCCTTGCTGTCTGCTTTATCAAAGGCACACGTGCAGTACAGAAACTTCTGGTGTGACCTCACCGGAACACGCTTCAGTTTGGACAGAAACCACAAAGGTGCTTTGTTTTCTTTTTTGACCTCCCTCTGTTTGGATGTTTCGGGGAGGGAGGCAGGAGATACCTGAGCAGGAAAATGGAACTACCGATTTTGGTAATGACTGCTGGCTTTGCAGGGGGATTGATTGCTGCAATTTCTCAGCCATTTCAGGAGGTGCTAGGTAGCCATTACGGGACATCTCCTAGTTTGTTTCCTCGCCCTAATTAGGGGTTAAGCTCCAGGAGCCTGCTGGCAGATAATGATTAGGAGGAACTGGCATGAGTTAAGGAGCTCAGAAAACAGAGCTACTTACAGGTGGAGGGAAATGCAAAAGGCAGAGATACCGTGGACTGGCTGGAGGCTGGGACACCCTACTCCCTGGGAGATGCTGGAGCCTCCTGGATGAGGGGACCTTCCCCTGGACAGAAGGACTTGCCACCACCTCCTTGTGGTGCTTCTCCTGCTCCTGGGGAATGGGGGTGGCAGGGCAGCTGCCACTGTTGCAGAAAGCACCAGATTTAGGATTTTAGGATAGTGCTTAGAACCCCCCCTACTTTTCCCATCTTGATTTAAATATCAAGAATTCTAATTAGTGAATATTAATAGGAGAAACTAATGGTTGTTTTGGGAAAATAAGTCTCAAACGAAATAAATGATCAAATATAAAAAAAAATCTGTATTGCCAATGCTGCTAACATACTCCTGTAAAATTCCAGACCTAAGGTATTCATCAACCAATAATCTCTTAGTGGTTACAAACAAGGACAGTATGCTGTAGTCCAAGATGTCTGCAAGACAGGATTTATTATGGTACCTATTGTGTATAATCTTTGAATCATGACTGAAGTAGGTACAAGCCAAGAGCCTGCGAGCCAAGGACATGTTCCTTGACCAAACATGGTCAATTCGAGGAGTGGTCGAGACCTCCGACTCACGGACCACCTACCCAAATTATACCCCCTACTCACAAGGGAACAATAGAAGACCACGACAGAGGCTGCGCGCTAATTTATATCAGAAGCGAGAGAAGAAGGACCAATCATCAAGAGGATGAAATTGTATATGCATTGTATAGACTAAATATGTATGAATTTAATACATAAATATCTGTTGATTGCAATGTGCAGGGGACATCTTTGGGAAGGATCCCATGTCCCTGGTGTGCGTTGTTAATAAAGGACGTCTGTACTTATCTAACTTTGTGTAGGTAAGTTTTTCTTCCCACTGCGGATTTGCAACACCACGACCCCCATAAAGGATGGCATCCGAGGTGCTGGAGTGCTCATCCACACTGGGGCCTGCAGGGCTGCTGGAGGGGGCTGAGAATCACATGCACCAGTAAACCTGATGGGAGCGGGCTGGTGTGCACGGTGCAGGTGTGGTCTATCTCTTTCCCTCTACTTCTTGTTTCGGGTACAATACACTGCTTACAAGATACTGCTTGGTGCTGAATGTCCGAACTGCTGTTGTCTGGTCCTACATATGGTTTCTCTTTTTGATGGATAGGGGCAGGCGCTGCATCGTCCCACCTTGCCCCCAGCACGGCTGAGAGGTGGAGGGGTTCAGCCTTTCCCGTAATGCCTCTGGTTATCCCTCCCCGTATAGCTGGATCTCTCTGAGCTCCTTTCCTTGGGAAACTCTTACAACATTCAGAGGTCAGTATTCATGTAAAAAACCCCAGTTCTAACCCTTTTGTTTTTTTTTTTTTCTATCCTGCTTTCTCTGAAGTTTTTAAAGAATGCTGCTGGAAATGTGTTTTGGTGAAGTTTGGAAAAGCCGTGTTTCTCTTTGCTCTTTCTCATTTGATTGCAGACTCTTTGATTTGGGAAGTTTCTCTGCTAGAAGCAGGAAGGAAATTCTCACTCAGGTTGCTTCTCTGCTTGAATCAGACCGGAGGCTCCCTTTCTAGTTAGGTGCCCACAGCAGTCTCATTTGTGGGGAAAATAAATTCAAGGGGAGACTCCAGGGCTATGAACGTCTTCCTGAAAGGATGCACCTAAAGTGTTCAGCCACTAATGTGGTCCCTCAGGCCACAGCTGTGATGAGGATAAGTGATTTCTCAGCATCCTGCTTTTAATTAAGGGAGAGCTTGCAAAAGGGCAACCTGGATAGTTGTCATTTGTCATCCGTGTTCCCAGAACTGGTGCAGATGGATGAGGCTTCAGTGTTTCCCAGAGGTTACAGCAAAGTTCTCTGGCTTGTGGAAAAGCTCCACTTCTGGACAGAAGTTGGAGGTCTGGTCTTCAAGTTGTTCTATTCTCATTTCTGTCTCTGCAGCATCTGCAAGGATGGCCTCAGCATGGCCATATCTGGAATGTGCTGCATTCATGTGCCTCCACTCCCAGGTGACCTCCAGGCAAGATGCCTTTCAGCATGGAGGTGGAGAATTGTCTAAACCCTGAAAGAATAAGACCTGCCCTGATGTATTGAGAATCATGATAATGTTTTCTTAGGTCCAACCTGCCTCTTAACACTTTCAAGCATCATTTCTATAGTTATTTTGAAATAAAGTCAATGAGTTACTCTTCTTTGTCCAGGCTGTGATTGCCTTACTTTCTACCCTAGTTTTCCACAGACTTTTCCTTCCCTGTTGAAAAGTGTGCCGGCAGTGCTGACTGCAGCCCCAGCTCTGCCTTGCCACGTATGACAAATGGATGAGCTCAGAGGAAGATGATTTCTGAAATGAGAATGGATTTTTCAAATTGAAAAATCTTTGCCATGAGTCCATTGGTCATTGTTAGGGAGGCACTGGGGAAACAGTGGCTTAAACAACAGTGAGATGATGCCTTACGGGCTCATTTGTGCTTCCAGTGCTGGATGCAGAAGGATGAATCAACCATCCTCCTTGCTCCTGGAGCAACCGCTCCTGGAGTTAGCTCAGCCCTAGGAAATGAGCCCTCCTGAAAGGGGTCGTGTGAGCTGTGCTGGCAGGTCTGCAGCGGAGTCAGTGCCTGTCTGTGCATTCGTCAGGATCTTGGTAGAGGGTGGTCGTGGAGCACCAAGAGCAAGGCATGGTCCTACACTTGGCAACTTCCAGGTCATACGGCGGGGGCGTTGCTACATAAACACGTGCAGCAGCACATGGGTGGCTTGGTGAACTTCCTCACTCAAACAATTTCTGAGGTCCTTTTCCTGTTTCCACTGACTTTGTCGTGCAACTCCACACCATGTGCATGAGGGAGTACTTCACTTGCAGTGGTTGTTTCTCTGTTTTAAGATGGGAAGAAAATCATTTTCACCTGCTCCCTGGCATGAAGGTAAAGGCTCAGTGATGCCTGTGAAGTCCCTTGGAAGGTATCAGAGACATGGGAAACGCGGCAGCCCTGTAAGCTCCAGCATAAGTTCGAGTTACTCAGCTGCACCTGGACGCGGTGCCACTCCTGGGACTCATGAGGCTGCTGAATGGTTTCTCTGTAGGAGCAGGGAAGAGAGACTGGAGGTCATTCTGGTGGTGGTAGCTCCTGGAGAAGTGTGGTACAGACATCTGTCACAGGTGAGAAGGGTCATCCACGACTTTGAGGGATTTGCCAAGTCGATGTTACAGCACTGATGCAATTTGTGACCGACTCCTTCCATGCAACCCAGTAAATACCACTCCCACTAACCTGAAGGAGGTGCAGAAGAGCATCAATACTTTTGGAATAAAGTGAGGATCCTTACTGCTTCTCCTGAGGTCTTTCTGGTGGTCTGAATAGCTCTTTCAATCATTCTACAACTCTTTGAGAGATTTGTGTGCTTATATGAGTAGATTTTAGTGTTTCTCTGAAAATCCACAGTAGTAATTTAGTAAATAGAGTATAATCAGGACCTGAAGTATTCTGGACCCAGCCAGCTGTAATTTGCTATGGGTAATCACTATTCTGCTGCTTCTCTCTGCTAGGTCTGAAAGCGCTGTGAATTTAGAGTAGGAATCAATTAAACAGCAAATAGGTTTCTTTGTCAAAATCAATTAAGTCTTCCTCCCAGCCAGTGCAATGGTCTCCCTGGAATTTCATATTCTGCTTGGCTGCCATTTGTTCAGCAGCTTTTGCTGGATAATGTTGAAGTTTTATAGCTTGATTTAAATCATATGGATCAATGCATATGCATACCTTATTTGGATTTTCAATTACAGCCATATATTTAGCCTAAATGAATTATCTAGCTTATAGTTGCAGCTACACAGAGAATTTTTCATAATGCCCAATTCAATTTTTGCTTTCTCCGTAAGCATAAATGATTTCTTTGGAGAGTAGGATCATTACGGTTGTTTTGCCCTTCTTGCTGTAATATTAGTCTTCCAAATGGGTTGGACCAGAAGTTTTCAAATGTCTTCAACCTGTGGATTCTGCTTTGGATAGAGATGCAAATGTTTGTGTGCTTTCCCCTACCCACAGCTCTCGGATCACAGGTTGAAATCTCTGATCTGTGTCTGTACTCTTTCGGACCTATTGCACTCGGGTTAAAAAAGATCCTTTTCCCTGACTACAATGCATCTGACTAACCTGAGTCTATCTGCATCACCAAATCCCAAAATACCTTTGAGAATCTGGCCCTTGGCATGCCTAAGTTTCGGTGTCGCTGCTGAAAGCAGGACTTAGGCTCCTAAATCTCCAGTGTCTTTGTTTTCCATATGGTTCTCCAGAGATAATATATCCCCAGTTCCTGTCTGGGAGAGTGAAACAGTTCTGAATTTTAAGCCAAGCTGTCAATTGCCTTTAAATCAGAAGATATAAGGCTAAGATTTATTTATTTTCTTGGGTGTGCTCTATTCAACGCGGTAAAAAGTTTTCTTTGATAGTCTGTGATAAGCTCCAGCTCAGCTGTTCTCACTGTCAAGTAGCAGATTCCTGTTCCTACAAAGAAGTGTTCCCTTGTGCATTTCAAATATATCTGAATTCTTATTGTTACCTGTGTGAAATACTTCTGAAAGTTAACCTTTCTTTCCAGGCTGCTTTTGAGATGTTTGATGACCATTAGACTGTGGGTACAAAACCTATCAACCACTCATTGCCTATTTAATTCTTAAAAATAGAAGATTAATGTAGGTAAATGACATGTTCCCTGTTGTCATCCAGGGAGCTCTGTGTGCAAATCAGACCTCGCCAGCAGTAGAAAAAAAGTTGCAAAAATGGGAGATTTCACTTATATTTTATAGTGCTGGAAACCATTAGATACTAAGACCAGAATAATGAAACAGCTATTTTGGATTTGCTTTAACTCCAGGGTTCCCATTTTGATAAATTGTATCTGAAAAGGGGGTAATTGCTAAAATGGTATGAATGATTGATTTGTTTTTCCATGTGACAGCCAAACCAAAACTTTTTCAAAAAACTGTCGAGCTTTGGAGAGCTGAAGCAACGCTACACTCTCCATCTTCCACAAAATGCAAATCTTAAACACTTCATGTGATTCGATGCACAGTTTTATGTTTAATGCAAAGCTTTTCATGCTGAAAATGGAGGCCTGGGGTTACAAGCTACTCAAGAAGTTGGTGTCATCTGAATTTTCTTTCTGCTTGAGGGGATTTAAGGGATCAGTTATCTGCCCAGGAAAGTGCTCTGGCCACTGGCAGTCCAAGGAGACAGCCTGGATGCCTGTATGGTAAATCTCACTTTTTCAACACTATGAAGCTTTGTATAAACAACTAACTGTTCCCTGAAGCAAGCCTACTTCCCAGGCGACTCTTCTTACCTCCAGGCTAATGAGCCTTTCTCAAGCTCTTGCTCTCGAATTTAATAACGACCTAAAAAATCCTTGCAGCTGAGAAAAATGCCAGCAGCAAGGAGCGAAGAGCCTCCTTCCTGGAGGGGACAGGGCTCAGCTGAGGGTCAAAATCGTACTGAATCTCTTCCATGTCCAGAGCAGGGACAGGGACTGTGTCACGCTTGTCATAGGGCTCTTCCAACCACCCCTTCCCAGGAGGTTTTAACCCACCTACTCTCATCAGGGATACTGTGCTCTGTAGCAGATTCCAAAAGCCAAATGGAGGATGCGATGGCTCACCAGCATTACAATCTCTGCTTCCGTGGAATTTAATCCCTTAAGCAAGGGGAACAGCACAAGGAAGAAAGACACAAAGCGCTCACTTCTACACTGGTGCTCTGGAGCAGTTTGTTGTGGAGGTCCAGACTGTCACCCAAACAGGAGGTGCAGAATGTGACTGGGATCCTTCCAGGACAGGAGGGAGGTGGACCTGGGCTTTCCTGGGTCTCAGGTGAGCATTCCCAGCCTCTGAGATCGTGAGCAAAGAGGCAGTATATTATCGTATTTTGTGAGTTAGCCTTCTTTATCTTTTTCCTCTAGCAGATTTGCTGCTAGTTGGGGAATAAGGAAAATCACCTTTTGGGGACCAATTTACTATTAACTGGGGGAGTGGGGGAAATACACGGATTTTTCATCACAATGTGAGTTACTCTGTTATTGCTACTGCGAGATCTAGATCAGTTTCGTCCCCTCAATTCCCATGCGCCAGTGATTGAGTGGGGTATTCAGATTTGTGCCTGCATTATCATATGACTTTCCCTTTATCACTTGCATGCTGCTAGGATCCATTTTCAGGGCTCTGAGAAGTATCTGCAGTCTGTTAATTTAATAATTGCTTAATGTTGTAACACACACATACTTTAATTGAGCCATTTCCCAGTTCCCATCATAGAATCGATTTAATCTGTCAATATTTCTTTATAATGCCTATTTTTTTCAGGTTCTTTTAAAAACAGTGGCATGATTACAATAACTTCAGTTAAGCCTGGCCCTTCATCAGGCTGGCTTCTGAGGTGCTGCACAGTAAATATTACAAATCCCCATACATCTGAAACAATTTTAGTGGTTTTAAAATATTAAGATAGTACATCCTCATTCTTACAAAGTAGTAAGATTGATAGTGCAATTATCTAGCCTACTAATTATCTGGCCTGCTTAGAACTATTCTTCAAATGGTATGAACTGATGCAAATATAAATTAAGAAGGGTCAGGTTTATTGTATGTCCACTGCAACTTTGGAAAAAAACAAAACAATCCAAAAAAAACCCCAACCCAAAACACTAGACCAGGATGCCAAATGTGAGGGATGTTAGATGGAAAATGGATTTATTTCAGCACAATGCTGTCTGTGCTGATGCTGCTCTTCCTGGTCTGCATACTTACATGAAGTTCATTTTAGAGGAAAAGATAAATAAAAACACGACTCCTTCTTGTTCCCTACAGATGTGCAGAATATATTTGTCATTTGGGGAGTACATGTCTCAATTTGACTTCAGAATCTCAGCTTTATTTACATTTTTAATAAAATCTCTCCCAGCTATAGGTTGCATTGGCCAGGAAAGGCCAGTATCAACACTGACAATCTTGTTAAAGCCTCTTACAGTACGTCATTCCTATTTCCTTGTGAAGGTTCTGCCTTTGGATAACTCTGGAGCTTTGCAAAGTGATGACATAAAATTTCTCTCAAATACACCAAGAGCCATTAATGAATGACTGAGCCATGTTTTCGGCCATCAGCGTCACTGAACCATAGTTCATACTTGGCTGTCATCCTTCTGCATCCTTCCTACATGGCTCCCTAGCAGGTGCCTACATCCTCCTGAAAATGTTCACGGCTCATTATCATCACTGTTGTTACTGTTGGCACCACCACTTGCCTTCTACTACTAACAACAAAAATGCCCATAGCTCTGAATCCACTGCTGGGACTTCCATGGCATCTTGGGGAGGAGTCCTGTGGCTTTACATTGTGAAGAGTTGCAAGTCTAAATCTTCACTCTTAAGTTCCCTTAAAGTCCATGGAGAGAAGTAAACCCCCTCCATTGGCAATGGGACATCCGTGCCAATTTAGGCATGCAAATAGAACTGATCCTCTCCTCTGGCATCCCAACTGTTTCATCAAAGGGTTTCAGCCAGGGTGACCAGCTGAATCAGCATCTGACTTTAAGAAGGGTAAGTCATGGCAGTTGTGTCTCATCCTAAAAGCTGATCTTGGTGTAAATGGACTTCTACTTTGTTTTGCACCTTCTCACCCCTGCCAGTCATTGCAGTGTCTCTCCTCCCACTACCTTGCACAAGGAGCATGCATTTTTGCTCATTGTGTAGCAGCGGTTTGAAGGCTTGTGAAAGCTTGTGCTGGAAGGCTGTGTTGAAAGAGGGAATCAAATGCAGATTTCCCGAGCAAAAGGCAAGTGGGCATTGGGCCATGCGTCCTCTTTAGAGATGCAAGTTCAGGATTTGTAAAGTGCTTTGAAATCCCCCGGGATGAAAGCTAATGTAAAATGTGACAGCTATTATTATAAACTCTCTCAGCAAACTTGAACTTGCCCAAATGTCTATTCATAAGCTTATAAGAAATCAATTCCAAATAATTGCATTATGCCCTTTGTATTAGTGGATTTTCTACAGTAATTGACTTTATAGAAAAAGACATCTCTCAGCTTAGCAAGGAGTTTACACCCAGCCCACTACTAGGAAAATTACAGGACCCTGTGTGTGAAAACTTCCCTAACAGGATGATTTTAGATGAAAAGCAGCCCTAACAATACTGCAATTATGAGCACCCCCTCAGGCTAATCCAGGTTACAAAGATGAATGAATTATCATCTAGGATTCAGATGCATCCTGGAGGAGACTGAGAAGAAATTTGAAGTGAAGATGTGTGCGTTTCTTTAGAGTTAGATTGGTGAAGTTGTGCAGGTACTTGTCTGTTATTCTATGTTGAAATACTAGATTGTCACCTGCCCCAATCTGGAGGTGCAAATATCCAGGAAATACCACCATGTATCTCACTAAAATCCCTAAATTTTTCTTGCTAGACTTTATTATGGCAGGATTGGATGGCTGCAGCCTGTAACCCCACAAGATGGTTCATAGTGCGGCATCCCATCCAGAAGAAGTCTGCCTTGGAGGAATAGGGTATTTGTCAGCTCCCCACTCCCCAGCTGGGACCCCAACTAGGGGTTTGACTGGTAGAGGGAAATGCCAAAGAGAAAAAAGACTGAATTAATGGAATGGACTTTTCTTTTAAGTTAGAAAAAAAAAATTTCAAAGATCATAAAAAAGACAGGAAAATTCCTGTCAACAGTCTGAAAAGTAGACTGAGCCATTATCTGAAGAAAAGCTTGGATTGTGTTTCTGGTATATTAGCATCAGATTTCTCCATTTAGCTATTGAAGCTTTTTCCCCTGATCTGAAAATCTTACAGTAAAATTTTAGATGATTTTGAAATGCTACTTTTAAAATTTTGAGTCAGGAGATTCCCAAAGATCAGCCCTTTCACAGAAAGATAAGCAATAATGTGCAAATAAAATCATATTTCCTTTGAATGGAAATGTTCTGAAACTTCTGCTTCTTTGCTGAGATTGCATTTCCAGTGCTTTATTGTCAGTAAAAAAAAAAAAAAAGGATCAGAGGAGAAACTGGTTACAGAAATGCAAAATTTGTACTGTAGGGCCATATGAGAATTACAGGATATCCAAGAGAGATGTCTGGCCTTTGTCCCGTGTCTATGCACATTTACTAT
Organism: Leptosomus discolor; assembly: GCF_034619465.1. Taxonomy (NCBI): domain Eukaryota; kingdom Metazoa; phylum Chordata; class Aves; order Leptosomiformes; family Leptosomidae; genus Leptosomus; species Leptosomus discolor. The sequence continues at coordinate 3,653,254 of NC_141407.1, read as the reverse complement.
TCTTGTACTGCTGGATTGGGAAGGCTCATCCGGGATCTTTCCAGAAAGCTCATTGAGTAAGCAACTGAATTTAATTTACTTCCTTTAAACATTTTGATTCAAGCTGTATTCAAACATGTTGTTCCAGGCACTGTGGGAAGCTGATATTTAAACCACTAAGTGAACACCTCTAGGGAAAAGCCTGCTCCAACTTCATCTATACTGTTTTTTAGCAAACAAGGAAATGGTGAAGTTGTGCTGAACATAAACACATTGAAACCCAAAAAATCAATTTCTTTGGTAGTTATGCAGAATCTTTCCCGCATTCATAACAAAGCCAAGATTAATTGGAGAACATTGCTCATTAAGAAAAAAGAAAACAAGCCTTTTCATGGTTTCCATAATAATTAACATTCTGTCTCAGCAAATCAATAACTCTAAGCAGCTTAACAAGGAAGTGTTTGCTGTAGGACCAGCTTAGCACCTGGAACAGACCAGCTGTGCAAGAGACTGTCCCAATAGCCTCTGGGCGATTTCCGTGTCTTCATCTGGAACAGCATGAGCACTACTACAGTTTCTAGTGCTTTTTGCATCTTGAGGATTTGAAATATTGCAATAGCACAGTGCCAGCCCCTGTTTTTTTCCCATTCTACAGGGCAGAACAGGGCATGTAAAAGGGACTTCAATTAGACCGAGGTGTAAGATTTAGCTGTAGATATTAAATGCTTCAGTTCTCTCAAAGGTTCCCAGTCTGGAGTTTCTTCTTTAGGTTCAAGACCAGTGCAGTTTTAACACAGAGAGACAAATATGTTGTCTAAACAATAAAGCTGGCTCTGTTTTTGAGCATATTTAAGGCACCGGTACATTTTACCCACATCTGCTCATTCCTGTAAGCGTATTGAAGGTATGATACACTGAAACGAGGATACAAACAGTGTCAAAATATAGACAAACCTCCAAAACCCCAGGGATCTGATATGAGATGAAAATACGGAGGAAGTAATAATAAATGTGAAATAACTTTGCTTGCAGTCTTATATTTATAATTTCATCTCAAGTTTTTGCAAATATGTAATTTGAGAAGTACCGTCTTTGTAAAATCAGAGCATCTCAACATTTTAATGCATTGAAATGGCTCCTCTGAGACCTCACCTGCATCCTTTTCAAATTCTTCCACATGCTTCTCTCAGCAGAAAATACAATTAAGAAAAAGCTGTGAGTGTGAAAAGGTGTCGCAATAAAATAAAAAAAGACCTCAGGAAGGCTTTAGAAGCTTGATAGTAATCAAATCTACTGCAGAAAAGAAAATCAATGTTGCTATCTTTATATATCAACATAAACATTTTTATTTCATTACACCAACGAGAAGGACAAACTGTAATGAATCAAGAGGGATTTCAGGAGTGGAATGAAGACGAAAAAGCCCAGCTTGTCAATGTTTCCATTTCATGAAGGATAACCCTGTCTCTCCAAAACACTGTAAATCTTTCACCCTGAGAGCCTTCGCAGCCTGAAGCAGGAAGAAGATCAGATCTCAAGCAACAACTCAGGGCCAAATTACTTCCACTTCAGTAGCTCTCTAATGGGGAATATTGATTGGGATGTCTTTAGTGAGGTGGACTGGGCTGCAGGTGTGCAGATCTCTGGCACCTGGGTGCTCCTTGTTGCCAGAGGTGGGATCCAGCTGTTCTTTGGGAGAGACTGGGGGGCTGCCATGCTTCCCCTGGGGGTACCAGGAAGGCAGATCTATAGAGATCTCAGAGGACCCTTCAAGGCCTCCAGTCCTGTCCTGCCAACGCTCCCTGCATGCAGGCGCGAGGATAACAAGGGCTCAGGTAAAGCTTGGGAGCTCCTGAGGACTCAGCCCTGCCTGGCAGTGGCATGGGATGTGTTTGTGTCAGGGTGGGACCGAGCTCAGCATGTTTCAGTGATACCCTGAACAAAATAGCTGCAGTTCTGCATCACCCCCCCTGCCCCTTCCCTCTCTAAGGTGTCCCTTAGACACACCTCTAAGATTCCCTAGAATACCTACGCGCATAATTTGAGAGCTTTTCCAAGCAGATACAATGCAAACTCCACCTGAACAATGAACGTGCTCATGAATGTATGTTCCCAATTGATAGGGGGTTTTGGGCAGTTCTGCAGAGCCCTCTTCTTAGCCCTTGGCCGTGGTCGTTAAGGGGAATTCAGGATGCACACTTCCACCAGCCTTAGGGAAACACACTCTTCCTCATCCCAGAGCAAAAGTAAATAAGGGTATTTGTGTGGAAACTAGGATTTCCTGAACTGGAAGCAGACCTGACTACTTATTATTCAATATTCTGTAGCTATTTCGTATCTGCATTTGTGATTCACTAATCCTTCATTTATAAAGATTTGGGTGGTGGGAACAATACTTTGAGACTCAAATGACCTCCCCACCAGAGATAACGTTTTGCAAACAAAGCAAAATGTTCCCAAATACTCTATACAGACTGAATGTCCTTCACATAACAAGTCAACAAACATGAGGAAGCAATGAATACATTTGCAGAAAATGGGTTTGGATCATGGACGGAAGGACTAAATCACTGAATAATGTATTAATTCTACCAGCTCTAATATGAATGAGGAAAGAGAGATTTAGCTATATGAGCAGGTCAGGCATCAGAAATTTTAGTTTGTGCAGAGTTTGTAGCACAAAATGTAGACTCCATTCCATTTCAATTAAAAATAATCTTATTAATTTGTATTTTAAATTGCATGGAAACATACCAAGGTTCTTGTAGCTATTGCAGAATAAAACTGCTCTCCTTGACAGCACAGACTTTGGAGTGCCTTCTCCATAATTTGGGGGGAATGGTTGGTACGCTGGGGGACAGAGCTGCCATCTACAGGGACCCTGGCAGGCTGTTGGGAACCTTACAAAGTTCAACAGAGGCAAAAGCAAAATCCTGTCTTGGGAGAGAACAACCCAACAGCACTGGATACACCAGCAGCTTTGCAGAAAAAGGTCCTGGGGCTGCTGTGGGCAAGTCAAGCATGAATGTATGTGCCCCTGAAAAAGCTTCATTAGCAAGACTGCAGTCAGTATGGCAGGGGAGGGGATCCTTGCACTTTTTCTGCTCTGATGAGACCCCCGTCAGCAGTGCTGGGCTGTTTTGGCTCCCAGTGCAAGTCCAGTGAGTCCAGCAGAGGTCACCAAACCGATCTGGGATGGAGAACAAGACATATAAGGAGAGGCTGAGTGAACTGGCGCTGTTCAGCTCGAAGAAGAGAAGGTGAAGTTGAGACATCATCACCATCTGCAACAGCCCGATAGGAGGGTGCTGAGAAGGCTCTTCTGAGAGGTATCCGGTGGAAGGGTGAGAGTCAACAAATTGGAATAAGGGAAATCCTCATTAGATAGAAGGGAAAAAAAAAAAACCACCCCGAGGGAGTTCAAATGCTGAACCAGGGCTGCACAGAGACTGTGAGACATTCGAAACTCAACTGGGCAAAGCTTGGAATAGGTTGCTCTGACTGGCTGTGTTTGAGCAGGAGGTTAGGCTACGGACCTCAGGCATATATGATGGTGTGATTCAGCTCCAACCATCAGTACATCAAGTACAGATTTGAGTCAAAAGGACAGTGACTAAGTTCTTGAATAATCCTTTTGAGACTTTGACCATGCTATGAAAGGTGCAGCACTTTGTCATATAAAATCACACATGTCTGCAGGGCAGAGCATGAATCCTTTCCTCTGCACTGAGGGGAATATTCATGGCAGCTCCCAGGAGCATAAGTGTTTATGAAAACTTGCCAATTGCAGATGACTAACCGGCCCTCTTTCTCTGTGATATATGGAAAGTCTGTTTTCTCAATGTGTTAAGGAAATAATTTTCATAGCCTAGAGCATTGTTATCTCAGTGCTTTTCCACACAAGCTGGCTCACAGGCACCTTTTAGGCACTTGGTGACAGGGTGACTTTCCTTCACCTCCTTCAGGCTGCTCCCTCCTGCCCATCTCATGCCCGCTGACCAACGTATTTACTCTCCATTACACTCTATGGCTCTGCAAGCATCACAGCCCTCTGCACTCCGTGTTAGCTGGGCTGAAAGTTTCTCTTCCACAGTTGCCTGGAACAAAGCAGGAGGGTCTTTTGGGACAGAACCTGTGTCGGCTGTAAGTGATAGGTTGGTAACTGCTGTTCTAGCTCTTGCTCTATATTTGCATCAACAATAGCTCCAAGGCTTTCAAACCACTGCCACCATGCACAGCTCCTCCATCAATGTTATCAGAGTTGTTTCAGAAAAACTCAAGTTTTGACAACACCGGCACTTATCTTCCAGGATCTGCCTGACAGTGCTTCAAGGCCCTTCCAAGAGTGCCTTCTATTTCACTGTCCCCTCTCTCTTTTTAAATAAACATGACATCCTTTTTGCTCCTCCGGGCTAGAAACTTTCTTTTCTCTCCGGGTAGCTTCTTTTACTCCAAGGTCTCAGGAGGCTTTGGGAATAAAGAGTCCAACAAATTAGATTGGTTTCACCTAGTGGATGAGCCTGCAGCTGGGATATTGGGTTTTTGTATGCTGCAGTTTAATTTCTTTCTCATCCTGTAAGCTGTACAATCTTTTCCCAGTTTTTATCCCTGAGAGCAATGTCAGAATGCTTTCTTCTTCTCTGACATTGTTAAGTTCTCTAAGTCTGAAGGGGAAGGAAAATATAAAAAAGGTTGCCAACTTTGGACTCTTCGTAGCCCAACAGCTTGTGTTGATTTTCTCTTTGGAGGATTTGCAAAGCAGTCTGACTGGGGAGCCAATTCTGAGGTTTTGTGAAATCCGAGTTTCTTCTTTGTAGCAAATCAACAGATGTAACACCAGTGGGAGGTAATTTCCTACCTCCAGAACAAACATCCTTTGACCCTGTTTATCTTGAGTGAAGGTGGTCCAAACTGCACAGAGGTGACCCTTCCTCTTCCTCCAAACCACTCTCAGATCTCAGTTAAGAGCAGATGGAGGCTGAGCATGCTCAGCAGTAAATCCATCCAGAAGCCCCTTCCAGCATAATTTTAATTATCTCAAATGTAAGTACTGAAAATATAAACAATTCAGAAGACACTTGTTTCTTTTTAAAGCCAGGTTTCTGAAGGCGTTGACATGTACACAGTGCACCCCACAGCTCCAGCACTGCGCCCCCAGGCGTAACTGCAGAAGCTTGGAAAAAGGCTGCGGAAGAGTCCAGAGCTGAGCTAGGTTTTCACCAGCCCAGCAGGGTCAGCCCCATCTCGCCCCACAGATGCTGGTCCAGCCATTTCTTAAAGACTCTGATGAAGGAAACACTGCATTTGCACCAGACAATCTACCCCAGTCCTCTACCACTGTCATGATCTGATATAATGGTGGAAGAATTTGGCAGAAGATAAGCCCCCTTGCTTTCTAACCGACCTCAGGTAATTCGGGGTGGCTGGGGGCGGCTAAGTTTAACTCCTGGGCGATGTGTTAGACGTTTTATCATGACTCGGATTTGCGATTCTCAGAAACAGAATAAAGACTCAAAATGGAGTCAAGTGCCAGCTCAATTTGTTTAACCAACTATGTTCACGTGGAGAGAGAGAGAGAGAGAAGGGGAAAGGAGAGAGAAAGAGACAGTTGCAAGATAGCTACCACGGATCTTTGGCGCCCCATTGATCCAAGGAGACCTCAAGGTTTTGTGTCTTTGATGTCCAGTGCTCCCCCAATGAAGGGAGGGGTCTGTCCACAGCAAAAGGTGAGCCAGCCCCAGTTCTTCTCAGCTTCTGCCTTTTATAGTGATGTCTCGCTACATATTTTGAATTATTTTGCATGTCCACGCTTCCCACCTGCTGGTGGGGAGCATGCCCAGTGCTGTCTCTAGAAGGTCCTGGAACATTCCAGAGGGTCTGAGCCTCCTCAAAAGTTGTTCTTTTGCTGACCCTGGGCCCAGGTGCATGCTTAGTGGCTTGTGGACTGCGCGCTCTGCGTCAGGCATGGTGTCTGTCTTTTGTCTTCTGTCTTTCTTGGGGCGGGGAGAGGCCTGTTGCTGTGGTAGTGAGGTCTTGCAGTTAGAAGGTGCTCTCACCAGTTTTGAGGCATACATACATATATATGAGTTGATTTTTCCTTTTGGTCTCTTACAACCACCTACAAAATTTTTTAAAAATTTCCTAATGAGCAAAGTGCGTATTTCACACTTCATTTTAAGTGCATGATTTCCCACCTTCCACAGACACGGAAAACAATCAGTTTCTCTTTGCAGCAGCCTTTTCCATCTTTAAAGAATGCTACTGCATCCTTCCCTTCCTCCGTCTCCCCTGTTTTATGCTGAAAAGCTGCAGTTTGTTCATCTTCCTTCATAGGTCCTGTTATCTAAACTGTTGAATGACATGCACGTATTAGCAGTGCATTCAGCAGCCTTGGTCCTGCAGACAATGAAACTTGTGTATAATAGGTATTTGCCTTCACAGTATTGCTGCACAGTTAGCTGAGCTTCAGTGAAAATTACTGCGTGTAGGCGCAAGGGTTATCAGCAGCATGGGCTAAACCTAACTACCTTTCTTCAGCTATAGTGTATGAACTTCATTCCACTACAGTCTAACTAGAGAAAAAGGTTTCAAAGATTGAGTTATTCTGCTTCTGAATTTCATGAGTACAAAAATGTTGCACGTTGCAAAATGTGTTAAAGGATCCACCTGTAACTAGTTTTGCACTGCAAAGCTCTGTGCAGAAATATCGAATGATGCACATGCTATTCTTCACAGGATTAAGAAAGTCAGTCCAAGGGAAAAGCTCATCATGGAGCCTCAGGCTTAGTTTCTGTCAAAGTATCTTGCAGAGTGTCTACTAATGAGGGACTCCTCTTGTTTTTACTGAGGTCCTTTGCTGAGGAGCTGAGCAACAAGAGGGCTGGAATGGACCCCGGATACAAAAGAAAGTCTTGAAATATCCTGGAAATAATCAGCTTGGAGATTGTTTTGGATCCATAATCCTAGAGACAAATATATACAGCTCAGACCAAATGCCTTGCTAAGGAGCAAATTGCAAACAATATATTTTTAGAGTTAAAAAATTATTCTAATTTAATGATATCTGTTCAGTGTGTGTTTGGAAGTAAATCAGTGTGTAAGTAGTAAAACAATAATGTACTTTAAACTAAATTATTAGTAAACAAATCAGTCTGGTAGGCAATGAATGCATGATACATTATTCATTTCTATTATCCAAAACACTTCACTAGCTCTCAGAATCTGACGATAAAGTATTCAGAATACAGTATCCACCATCCCAGAAAACAGTCTCTAATGTGATATTAAAGTTAAAAGAGAAGTGAAGTATATTCCCCCAAAGCAAGGTATTTGAGTAATCCTGGAATGAATCCATCTCATGCTTCTTTTTAAAGCTGGGTTTATTTTTTTTCAACTAGAGCACTTTCATTACATCCCGAATGACACATGTTCCCTGCTCGGGTCCCTTACCAGCCCGTGAATTTCTCCCAAGACGCCTCAGTAATGGAGGAGTGGATGCAGCGCCAGCTCGGCCCCGCTGCCTCCCTCCATCCCACTGGGGGAGCCGGGAAGGGCTGAGTCAGGCCCCAGGTCCCTTCCCACCAGGGCTGTGTCCAGCCTTTTCAGAAGAAAAAAGCCAAGGGATGATGCAACATGACCATCCATGGCCAGTTTTTGCCCTCATTCCTGTTGCCACCTAGGCTATGTTGGGATGGGCAGGGACGGGAGAAGGATGAAAGCTGTGGGGGATGAAGAGGGACAGGCAGCAATGGAGGGGTTTGCTGCCCACAGCCAGGAGACTGTGCGGTGCATTTTGAAGCCTCAGGATGCTCTGCCCTGCAAGGTGGAGGGATGACACAGCCCAGGTCATGGGTAGTTTCCTGGCAGACCCTGCACAGAGGTTGTCACAGGGTTTTGAGCAGTGGAAGAGAACTCGCTGTGGATGAAACCCCGTCAGCCAGCAGCTATTTCTCTGCAGCGATCCTGGGGCAAGCGCTTCCCTTTCAAACCCTGCAGGTCCGGTCTGAAGGAGGTGATCACCACGGTAATTTATTGCTCTTCTCCTGCAGCCTGTTTTATAGCAGGACGTAAAAAGGTGTCAACTCCTGATGATGATTTCATCTGCCCTGTGCTGTAAACGGCATTGTTTCCCAGCAAGGAAGCCAGAACAACCAGAAATAGTGATGCCGGTCAGAAACCTTCATTGCAAATGCAAGTGGTTGCTCAGGTCCAGGGTCAGAGGGGATCTCAGTAGATCTTTGTGATAAGGAAACAGAGGACTACTGAGGCCAGCACTGGTAAGGACAGCAGTGACTGGTACAGAAAGACTGTCTCAGTTTTGGGGTGGGCACGCTGGTTACACCCCTGCAACCTCATTCTGTCAGTGGAGTAACCAGTGTGCACCAGCCCAGCAGCTTTGTTTAGAAGTGCACTGTGTGTGATATTCTGGAACACCGTTTCTTTATGAAACACCTGTTTCCATTTGGTAAAATTAATTGGTTTTATACTGAAGAACATGGAGACTGAGTGAGTACACCCTTGATACTGAGAGGTTAATTCAGCATGATCTCTGCTCCATCGGTGAGGGCATCAGGGATTTTTCCCTTTGGGTTTTTCTAACTCTCTGCAGAGGAGGAGGCTGGTGGGATTTCAGGAGTAGATCAGTCCTTCGCCAGCTGGGGCTGCTGCTGTGTCTCAGGTTCTTAATCCTCTGTGAAGGTTTGTCAGCCAGTTTAGGTCTGCCAGGAGCTAAGCAGACTTAATGGGAAAACATGGGTGATGAAAGCACAGCAGGACTCTCAACTTCAGAGAATACACAACATGATGTGATAATTCATGATGCACGAACCTGCCTGACTCTTCCCCCAAACTAGGATATCCTGAAAGCTTCTAAAACCACGTATTTCTCTCATGCTTCACTCTCAACAAAACACAACCCCCAGAGAACCCATACACCCCTCCCCTGCCTTATCTTACCTGCCTCCAGGCACCCAGGGATGAGGCTGGCATGTGGCTGTGGGTGGTACTGTCCCCTTGGTTTTGTGGTGAGAAGGAAACTCATGAACACCAAGTGGGAGAACAGTGATTATTGTGGCATCTCAGGAAAGAAAAGGGCTGTTTTTAAGTAGATGGATGAGTGGCTGAGTTGCCACTTCAGATTCTCTGCAAATGCATCCTGCTGCCTGTCAGTGTTGGGACTGTAAGACCCCGAGAGTGTGTACTTGCCAGGAAACAACAGGGCATCCAACCTAGCTAAAAAGAGATCATCTGAAATAGCACTTGACATAAAGCACCCTCAGAAACGAGACATTCTTGCCATGTACGCTCTTCAGTAGAGACATTAACTTCCAAGTACATTAAAATATATGATGGCTGATTTCTGTTATGACATTTACCTTCATGAGTTTAGGAACAGAGGCAGAAGTCATAACTGGACATACGCGTCACAAAAAATTAGTCATCAAATATTTTATCTGTGCAGTGAATGGAGTATGTATCTTTTTTCTTCCATAGCTAATCTTTGGAGAATAAAATCACTTTCCATGGTGGCTGTGAAACATTAAGATACTGAAAAGATGAGGCCGACTGCTCTCTTTAGGGATTGAAATGTGTGTGCAGCATCTGGTTTGCAGGGTCTCAGCAAGTTTGCGCAAGTTTGCACAGGTTTGCAGCTTCTGCAAGGGTCTCGTTGCAGACGTGTGCTGACCGCATCATCAATGATCTGGGCAAACATGTGCTCTGGGTACATGTGCAAGATGCCCAAACATAATCAGGCCATGCCAATGATGAGTGGGATTGAATGGAGCGGAGCAAAGGCAAGGGCTCCAGGTTCTGCTCTTTCCTTGACAAGCTCCCCAAGAAGAGCAGTTCCCCTCCAGCAGCCACAGCCCTTTTACTCCCACTGGGATACTCAGCCTTCACCTCCATAAAGCTCTTCAGAAAGAACAAAAAAGAGAAATCATGGATCAACATGAAGTCAGGAGAATATAAAAGCATCTTCAGAAAAATAGAAGTAATATCCAGATAAGAAATTGAGAAGACAATGCAAACATTGACTGGTTACATGCAAAATCACAAAAGACAGCCATGCCTGCCACCCCCTCAAGGTGAAAATGTGGCAGGAGCAGCTTACAAACCCCCTAACACCATAAAACAGGGTTATTCAACCCTCAGGAGCTGGAAAATTGCTTGAAAACCCATAGGGCCTCTGACAACCCAGGTGTAAAAGGAGTGCTCAGAGAAGGGAAAGCCATAGCAGGAAAACATAGGGCTTGTTTTGCATCTGTGCCCACCAAGGCTCTGGGAGGTCTGTGCCTCAGAGCCTCTCTTTACAGGACACTTGTTATGATTTGAGGCATGGATAGAGGATATCACAGGAAAAAATAACAAGATGAACAGCAGCAGATTGCCAGGGCCAGGTGGTATCATCTGCATGCTTTCAAGATCAAGAATGAAGTAACGGATTTGTTCACTGTAGGGTGTAATCTTTTGCTCTAGACTGCCCCAATACCAGACTGAAAAGTGACAGATAGGATGCTATTTTTTAAAAAGGATTGGAAAGGTCCAGGGAGTTACATGTGATAGTCTGCCATCTGCAGCAGGCAACTTGGTGGAAGCTATTCCAAAGGCCGTAATGAGCAGACACATGGTTAAATATGGTCTGATAGGAATTACTTTTTTTTGAGAAAACTCAGGCCTCAAAAATCTGCAAAGGGCTGTAAAATCCTGATTGATATGTAGAGGGTGAATAGGGAACAAATTTCACTGTCTCTTCCAGGGCAGTATATCCTGCCACCTGATGAAATCTGCAGGTGACAGTCTCAAGACCAAGCAAAGGCAGCTCCTCTTGCCTCAGTGTGCAGTTAAGCTGCGGAAACCCTTGCTGCAGAAGCTGCAGATGCAGAAAGTTTTTCTTGGTTCAAAAATTAAGCAAATTCATGGAGAGAAGAATCCATGGAGGGCTGTTAAATATAAAAACACCACCTCTTTCTCAAAGCTGCAGATCTCGGGAGGGTTGAAAATTATATCAAGGAAATACCTAAATTTGCTGTTCTTGTACTCTCTCTTAGATGTTTGGCACTGGTTGCTGTCAGACCAAGGATGGTGGGCTACATGAACCTTAGGTCTAAACCATCTGGACTGTTCTTACACCAGTTCAGAACATTGCCTGCCATCCCAGTGTCCCCCTGGTCCCCTGAGGAGCCAGCTGCCTGAGCTTACGCTCCTCTTAACCAGAGGCAGATATTTGGAATGACGGTGGGAGGAAAAGGCCAGCAAGCCTCTTGCTGTCTGGGCAGAAGGGATTGCAGAGGTGGGGCTGAGGGTGCCACATCCCTGTCTACCCAAGGCTGGTCCTTTTTCCACACTGAGCAGCCCATGCACAGCCTGGCAGCCAAAGAAAGCACATCCTTGTGCTGCCGTTGCCCTGCACTCACTTGTGATTGACCGGATTTTCTGAGTGACAAGACTGGATATGATCAGACCAAACCTGTCCTCATGTCCCTTGGCTCTGGGACACACGTGTTCACCTCCCATTTTGTGTAGCCCTGAGAGTAGGTGGAGTGTCATACACTTAAATCGAGGCATTAGCCTTCTCCCCCAGGGGCAGGAAAAATCCTCAGTAACATTGGTGCTACTCTGGTGCTGTTACACTGAATTTGTATAAGCATGTTTGAGAGCAAAATATAGATCTTAACATCTTGGTGGGAAGGAAATGGTGGGGGGTGAGGACAAAAGATTGATAAGGATTAGCTTGCTTGCTCTCCATCACTTTTCCTCTGGCAAACTATTTGAGAAGAAACTGTGGCTTGTTTCAAACACATTCATTAAGGACAGAGATGAACGAGATATTTAACATAGTTTATGAAATAAATAGGACATAAGTGCAGTAATAATAATTAGAATATTTTGTCAATTGAGCTCAATGAATGGTTATTGATCCTTGGCTTATTTTTAAGTAGTTAGTTGTGAGTGTTTGTTATTAGACTGTTGTATTAAGTTTATCGTTGTAATTATACAACACAATCCTATATTTACAGATGACTTCCCCTAGTTGACTGCTCATGGGATGTTTACATTCTTTCACCTGTTTTTGACAGATATTTATAATTCAGCCTTATCTGTGTCTACATATATGTTGTTCCATAATCTTTAATAGAGCTGAGGGGGGAATAAAATGTAATGTATAATTTATTTAATTATTTTGGCTACTTCTCCTGCTCATAAATTGTTTGCCAGTAGTTTATGAATGTCTCATGTTTATTTGTTATTCAAAAAGTACTTCTTGGGTGACTGTTAATGTTCCTTCCTGCTCTGTGAACTGTTTGTGAGCAGTTTGTTCCAAGCGCTTGGGAGGAAGATCTGAGCTGGGATGTTGGCTTTAATTAGCCACGAGAGTCACAGGCTTCTGCACCACACCAGGGAGCAAGACCCCTGAGGCATCGCAGAGTGGCTGAGGTGGGACAGGACCTCTGGTCTAGTCCATCCCCCTGCCCAAAGTAGGGTCAGGCAGAGCAGCCTGCCCACAGCTGTGTCTAGCTGGGTTTTAAGTACCTCCAGAAACAGAGACCCGCAGGCTCTCTGGCAACGTGTTTGTCTGCCATCAGAGGGAAAACATTTTTTTCTTACCTTTGACTAGTTTCAGATTGTCCTGTCCCAGGCACCACTGAGAAAGGCCCAGCTCTGACTTCTGTACTCCCTCCTTTAGGTGTTTATGCAGATCCCCCTGAGCCTTGTCCAGGCTGAACATCCCATGTCTCTCAGCCTCTCCTCGTCCACCCGACTCTCCAAGCCTTTAATCACCTCTGTGGCCCTTTGCTGGTCTTGCTCCTGTATGTCCATGTCTGTACTGTACTGGGGACCTCAGAACTGGCTTTCCAAAATGGATCGGTTGGTGTGGTGGGTGTAGTCTACTTGAATTTTAGAAATATTCCCATTTTTTCAGCAATTTTGTCCTCCACGTTGAGCACGCATGTGAGCAGGCCTTTCTCCAGAGATGGTGGCCCCTGGACTGCAGCTGCCTTTGGGAGTGTCGAGGGGTTCTGGCACACGGGGCTTGAGCTGGGTTTTGGTGCTGCTTTTCCTCCTCCCAACCCTTGAGGACTTGCTCGCTATAATGCAACTTCCACTGCTCTCTAAAGAAAAGTGGGGGGAAAAAAAGATAGAGGGTAGAGGAAGCATACAGCATGGAAAAGGTCAGTGGGGCCATGTGTCCAACCAGCACCTTCTAGAAGCTGACGACTGCCTTGGGACTTGGTGCGGGGACATGATCAAGTGGGCTGTGTCCCTGGGAATACAAATTGACAGGATGGAAGCACACTCACAAAGACAAATGAAAACCATCAACATAATAGCTCACTGTCCTCTTTCACAAAGTCTTGCTGTAATACCTGATGTGATTTACTTCTTATGAGTTTGTTCCAACCTATACACTCTAAGGCTGGGGTAAATGAAAGTGCTTGTGCTCAGAAGGGTTAGAATGAAAGAATTTCTGTCCATGCTCAATTTATGATATTGTGGGTCTATAATATTATTTTTCTGCTTGTATTAGATTTGACATGGATTTCTAAAACAAACAAAAAAAGGAAGGAACACTAGTTTTATAGCATCTGACTGCTACAAAAATATATTATTAAATTCAAGAGCAAGGGCATAATAAAGGTGTAAAATTAAGTAAAAATCTTGACACAAAGCTCACTGAAGCCTTAGGGCCCTTGGGCGCTGTGCTGATGCGAGAGCTCAGCAGCAGATGGCTGGCTGTGCAGAAAACTTGTGTGCCTGCCCAAACTTTGCTGGCTGGTGGCTTTCTCGTGGCTGTTATCCTCTGTTGCAGTGCTGTTCGATGCCTGTCTGCTCTCATGCTGTGGGACAGGCTAAGCCAGGGGTATGGGAGAAATGGGTGCTGGCCAGGCCTTGAAGAAGTCCTTCAGGGAGAGAGAAAGTACAGCCAGAGGTGAAGGAGTTGGGGTATGCTCCCAGGCTGGGTTTTGTGGTTTGTTGGCAGGGTTTGCTCCTTGTTTGAACGTTTGTCTTTATTACCGTCCATTTATCACATGAAAAATCAGCTAGAGTATGTTGCTCTGCTAATGTTGCTGGCTTATGCAGGGCGTTGCTGGGTGGTTCAACAGCTGTGAGCAGGTGAATGCAGTAGGTAGCTTTCCAAGTGAATCATTTTTCATCAGAAATCATGACACAGCAAGAGCAACATTTTCCATCCTCCACCCAGGCTTTTGGCATTAGGTCTATGAGGAGGTTTGGGTCGCGTTCCGTTTCTGAATGGAGATTTAAAAATGCATCCAAAGTAGACCTTAATTTATCTTGTGAAGAGCCGTGCTCCTGCTCAGTCGTGGCAGGGGTCAGGCAGGTGGGATGGGGCTGCTCTGGTATCTCCCGGGGTGGACAGTGTCCAATGTCTTGTTACAGATGTATAGGCAGAGCTTTCTAAACCCTTTCACACATGTAGCTTCGACACGGGTCTGCTGTTGACTTAAAAAGAGACACGTGGTCCCTTAGGAGCTCTGGGAAGTTCCTCCTGCAAAGCTGGTGGAGTGGGAGTCCCTGGAGAAAAGGGAAGCCAAAGAATCCATCCCCAAATAGCAGACAGCTCATGTGCTCATCCCTTGGACGGGAGAGACCAGGTGGAAGATGGTTGGGCTAGCGGGGGGCCCTGGGGACAAAAGGACAGTGTTATCATGAGGTTTCTTTCTCACTGCTTCTGTAGCTACAGCAGTCCCTAATTAGGGTCTCTGAACATACCCTGCTTCCAGACTTGCTTGTGGATAAAATTGGCATTTAAAATAGTGAACTGAGGTATACCCAAGGGCCTGGACACCTCCAGAACGGGACAGCAGGTGAACATTAATCTGAGAGACACAATTTTTTTATTCTACAGCTTAAAAATTCTCATTGTCCACATGATTTACTTTTTTGCCTCTCTGGACTTGTTCTCATACCCAACAGAAGCATTCTGAGCGTAATGTTGCAGTGATGGAGGCCAGACAGGCATCTTGCCATTCATGTCTCCACGTTTGTGGATGGCTGTGCCCTGGATGGGTTCTGAGAGATCTAGTGTCTGGCTGCCACGTCCCCTTCCACCATCATCTGCCTCCCTGTGTTCTCCTGGATTCCCTGTGAAATGGTGATAGTGATGCCGGATTTCCTTATTAAACCTCAATATGACAACCTCAGTTACATGAGAAAAATGAAGCTTCCACAATTTGCAATGCCATGACTCCAGGACCAGAGGCTTTTATGAATACATTGCCAGGACTCCTTGTTCTGGGTGAGAAAATCAACCGGGAGGAGGAACGTGGGATGCACCACTGTCTCATCAGCACCTCCATTCATTCCTATGGACAAATTCCTTCTCTTCACCACAGTGCAAAAAATCACCTGAAAATAAGTGGAAATGGCAGAGTACCATCCTGCACCAGTGCCCATGCGTGACCTGGGGCTGGCTGTTCAGCACAGGCAGGTACAGGTCCTGCAAACCGAGCTCATCGGTGTGTACAGCGTGCCAGAGTGCAGGGCAGAGCCAGGCGCATCTCTGAATCCAGGCATCAGTCACAGGGGTGGGGAATAGCGTGAGAGCCCTCCAGCAAACTGCAATTGTTTTATGCCATTCTGCAGTAAATCATCACCTTTTTAATAGAGCTGCTGCGGGAACAGAGATGGAGACATAAAAGGAAAAAAAAAATCAGTGTGTTGCATTTTGCTGTAATGAAAGACTGCTAATTGTTTGTGTCCAATGTGCGCTCTGTTTATGTTACTATTTTGTTACACAGCCCTAAATTAAGTTGGCTGTAAAACAAACCCTCCTACAGCAGCCCTGCGTGGCTTCCTTGGGTGGCTGTGTCTCGGTGGCTGGTTTGGCACACACGTGTCTCCCGTTCCCTGCATGCAGGCACTATTGATTAGCACTTAATCATCAAACACGTGTTTGTTCTGAGGACAAGAAGGATGTTCAATGGGAAGCCTCTAGGGAAAGAGGCTTGGATGAGACTGAGGTGGGACTGTTCCGTCAAAGGGGGACCTGTTTCTGTTAATTTGCAGAACCCAGGATGGTTCCTGGAAAGATGGAGGGAGGGGGTGCCTTGTCCACCCATGCCTGCCCCATGACTCCCCTTCTCTCAGCCTGATGCTGGGCTTCCCAGCCCAGGGCTACTGCTGGGGTGGGTTATGCAAGGAGGGATCCTTCCAGCTCTTTGTCCATCCCTGTCTGCCCTGGCTGGCTCTGTAGCTTTCTCTGGCTGGTGCTTCTGCGTGTATGCCCTCTTCCAAGCCATGGATGCACGGGCAGCAGTTGTGCCCTGACCCTTTCAGGAGCTGATTAGTTGTTAACACCACCTCTCCTGTGCAAAACAGTTGCTGTTCTTCCCCTTCTCTGTTTTCACCTTTGCAAAATGAAATTCTGCCTTGTGTGCCAGTCCTTTCCCTTGCTCTCCTCTTAGCCAGGGATCTGCCTTCGGATGGTTCAACTTTTGTATCTCAATATCAAGGAGACATGATTAAGGAAAGTGCTTTCTGCTTTATGTTGAGACCAGAAAAGTACATTAAAGAATAAAATAAAATAAAAAGAGGCACCTGTGTCAAAGACCAGAAGGTGTCTTCTCACAGCTTGCACAATGCTGAAAGCAGAGCTGGGGTCTGCCAGCAGCTCAGGACTTTGGGGCAGATAGTCACCGTGCTCACTGCTTTATAGCACAGGTCGGGACTTCCCAGGGCAGTGGAGGAGAACTGAACCCCCTCATCAGCAAGTGCCACACAGCAGTGGGGTACAAACTCACGACACTGGGTGAGGGGATCTGTGTCATTGTGAGATCCTAACTATGCCCACGCCAAAATCAGAAGATGACAATTTCTGTGTGAATGGATTTGGCAGTTGCACTGAGAAACGCCCATGGGGCAGCTGCAGTGCCTGGGCAAACTGGGCCACCGTGGGTGCTGCTGAATGTGCCATGGCTGCTGGCCATCCCCAGCACCCAGCTCAGCCACCCACCAGCCTGTGTGCAGTCTTTGCTTGGCCTTGCTTTGTAAACCAGTTGCTCCCATTTTCCTCTGAAAAGGAATAGCACTTTCAGCTGCCTGATCAGATTGAAGAGGCGCTGCTAAACACTTTCAAGGGAGATATTTAGTTCCACTCAATGTAAATATAAGCCCATCTGACAAATAACTCCAGATCTGTGGAAAACTACTACTCTTCTGTGAAGTGCTGGGAAGGCTGGTGTGGAGCTTTCTTGTTTTCTTACATCACACTAATACCGCTCTGATCTGCAGAGCTTGTGACATACTCAGGATTTCCACTGCTTTTTCTTTGCCAGTGGGGCAATGAGAGGCCTGTCTATGACATATGTAAGGCTTTAGTAAAGGGCGAGCAAGGTCTTGTGCTGTTCCCTTCATGGGAAAGGTTTTTGCTAAGAGGCAATCCAGGCTGTGTCAGGTGGAGAAAAAGAAATAGTTTAGCTGTGCTCTGTGAGTCTTACAACCTTTGGAGTTTGAAAAGCTCGTAGATGGACACTTCTGACCTTTATGTAGATTTCAGATATCCTTGTAATCACCTTGGATGGAAGGGAGAAATAAAAGCAATAAACACCGACCAGGGCAATGGACAGCTCCTGAGGGAGTGACTTTCCTGTTGCAGGTTTGCATTGTTCCCTGGGAAAGCTGGGATATGGATCTGCAGTCTTCCAAGAGTTGTCACTAAATACAAGGGTGGTAGACCCAGGACATTTCTGGAGGTGTCCTGCGGGCTCAGGGAAGGGGCTGCACTGGCAAAAAGGAGCCTCGGGCTGTCGAAACCAGCAGTGGGCAGGCTCAGACCCTCAGGCGATCAGGCAGAAGCATTGCTCGTTCCGCCCCACCAGCTCACCCTGCTCCGAAACGGGGGTGGGAGGGTTTTTCACCAATCTATCTGCAGGATTGAAACAGCTCCTGACACGGGAGCTCCTTGCTGCTGCTGGACTGATGCTCATTAATGCATTTCCCACTGGCTACGAAATAGCCATCCTATCATTAAAGCATAGCTGGCCAGGTAATGGGGGAAGCCTGTTTCATACCATTAACCCCATAAACCCCTTCCCCTTGGCCCTGGTATGATATTGTGAGTGCCAGAGCCATGACCTGTTGTGTTGGGGCCCGATTCAGCCACTGAGCAAGGGGAAGAGCTCATCGCTCCCTCCACTGCCTGCTTCTTACAGAAGCTGCTAGGGCTTTGGGCAAAATGTGGTGTAACCTAGGCACTGGGGGACGTGGCTTGCCACCATATGCTTTTGAGCAGTATAATCAAAGCAGAAGTTCATGGTAATACTGCAGTGGAGAAATGCTGCATTAAAGCAGGGAATATCCAACGTGCATTGCAAATGAAGAGGTTTTCATTTGTGTTCTAAAGGAGGAAAAATACCGCCAAGCCTAGTTAATAACACAGGAAAGCTCTCGTGGCTATCAGGGATCTTCAGCTCTAATCCCTTCTGATAACAGTAAATTGAACCAGCTCCTCTGCTGAGGTTTTTCTGTAGCTGGATCATACCCATATAATAAAAGATATGGGCACTGCCTCTCCTATTTACCATTTCTTCATTTAAATAAGTTTTTAAACTGCACTTTTCTTCCTTCAGAGACATCTGATTTACTGCATTTTAAATGGAAACCACTCCTGCAACAATACCTTTTTCTATCAAGATTTGTAATCAGGCTGTTTCTGTTGAACTGTTGTTGTTCAAGTTATTAATTTGTCATTTTGCACAGAATATGATCACAGAAAGAGATGAGCAAAAGGGTCTATTCACCTGCAGGCAGAGCAGGATGGATTTAATCAGAGCAAAGAAAGCTGCAGGTTTTATTTTGTGTATGTGGTGGTTGTGGTTTTTTCCCTCAGCCCAGCATTTTAAAAGCTTACACAGCAATCTGCATAAATTACTATGCACATTTTTTTAATTTAGATTCTTACACCTAATTTGATTAATGATAATGACTTTGACAGGGTCACAGCAAACGTTGTGTGAGGGAACAAGATGTATCAGGTTTGGTGCTATTCTCTCTAGAGAGAGAGAGCAAACACTGGAAATTGGCCTTTAACATTGATTTGAAGATATTTTCCTTGCTCTTGGGGCGGAGGCAGAAGGCACATGCTGGCGTCTGTGGAAGCTGGGAGGTGGAAGCTTTGCATGGGACGTGATGTTTGTGTTCTGAACGTAGCCATCTGTGCTGCCTTACCTGGACCAGGGTGAAAAGTAGGGTTTCTTCTGATGGAAATTTTCTGGGGCAGATGTTAGTGTCCCACCCAGTAATTCAAGTTTGAACGGTGATTCAGACTTCTTGAAAGAGCCAGCCACTTCAAACACCTTAACTCTGCTTGCTGGCTGATGCAATAAAGCGTTGGTTTCTGTCCATCGTTTCTGCATGTGGCTTGAGCCAGCAGCTGTACCCTGATCAGGTGCAAGCTGGTGTTTGCACCAGGGAAGAGTAGAAGTATTAATTAAAAGATGCTGACGTTTTTATCCTCGTTTCTTTCCCGCAGGGAGCAGTGCCACATTTTCCCCTGTATTTCTTCACTGGCAGGATAGTGCAGCACTGGAACAAATCCCAGAGAGGCCATGGGATCCCTGTCCTTGGAGGTTTTCAAGACTCAGCTGGGTAAAGTCGTGGCTGACCTGCTCTAGCATTGGTGCTAGTCCTACTTTGACAAGGACCTCCAGAGACCCCCTGCACCGGACTTTTCTATGATTCTTCTGGTTCTGCACAACGTCAGCACCAGTTTTGTCTGCCTGGAGGAGCCTCTGTAGGAGAGACTTTGGGTGAAAGAAGACGAAGTTAAGATTATGACCCCACTCTCTTTACATGAATTAAAAAAAGGAATTTTGCAGTAAGAAAAGCCCTATTTTTATTGATGCTGCACAGAGGCAAGTGATTTTGCGTCTAGTTTTAGGAGAGCAATATAACTGGCTTTGACAGCCTGGTCTAATAATAATAAAAAGGCCCAGCTTCTTGTAGTGCCACCTGATAGCAAAGCTGGAGTGTGAATTTATCCCATAAAAATTCATCTACCATGGCTAAAGCCCTGTAAATTGAATTCTGTATTTTGGTTGTTAAATAAAAAAAAAAAACACAACAGCATAATGATAGAAACATTGCTTAGCTCTTGCAATTGTATCTTGTTAAAACATCACTTAGAGTAATTTACAGGGTTTGATTAAAACATATATTTAAATGAACTATCATTTTGTGTCTCTCCCCTTTCCCTCCTCCCTCCTTGCCCCTCCAAGGATGTAGAACATTACACTGAGGCTAGATTCCTTCAAACAGAAATGATGAGCCTATTACCCTGCACAATAAAACCCTGCCACACTTTGGTGCTGACTATATACCGCATTGTCACCAGCCACGAGCTTTAGTTAGCACTCACAGGGTCGAAGGATGTGCAAGATGCTTCCTGTGGTGACTGGAGACGTGTCTAGGAAGCAGGAGAGATGCTGCCCCATGCTCAGAGCTCTGCCTCCACCTCACCCCGACAACCTTCACCCCTAGCATCCAGCTGGGCTTATGCCCAAATAGACTGCCCAGAGTGCAAGATGGCATGCTTGCAAGCATAAAACCTGAGTAAAAGGAGATAAATTTGTATTAAAGTGCTTTTAGACATCAGAGAGTGTGTTCCTTGACTGCGTTCAGTTAAAGTCAACTGTATTAGACTGGAGCAAAAATCCACCAAGCTCAGTACCTGCCTTTGACAGCAAGCAAGAGGGAGCAAATATAATGATACCTCCTTTGATCACTGTCCCAAGAACCAGGAACATGCAGCTCATGCACTCCCTGAGCCAGAGGCTTGGGTTTTTGTTGAATTTAAAGGCCTTCAGCGGATTATTCTTCTATGAACTTGCCCAGCTGCTTTTTGAACCCATCTAAAATTTCATATCTGCAGGCTCCTGCAGTGAGAAGTTCCACAGCTGAGCTATGTGATGTGTGAAAAGTGCCTCCTTTTGCCTGTTTTGAACATTTCAATTACTGGTTTCACTTAACGATCCCAAATTCTTGCATCAGAATAAACCAAAAAGAGTAATTTTCTACCTACTGTCTTTGTGCCGCAATTCCATCTTCTGTCCTCTCTATTCTGATTTTCTGTTTCCCGTCCTGAAAGGTCCTAATCTGTTTAGCTGTTTCTCATTTGGAAGCTGTTTCATACCTTTGCTGACTTTTGCTGCTTTCCCCTGGACTTTTTTCATTTCCACTTTATTCTTTTCAAAACAGAAAGACCAGACTGTGCCCAGCTTTCAAGATGCAGGTAAGCCATGAATTTATGCAGCAGCATAAAGCACCAAAATAGATGTTCTTGATTTCGTTTTCTAATAATTCCTACTGTCTCATTTGCTTCTTTGGCCATTTCTGAGTTTTCACAGAACAGTTTGTTGTAGCCTCGAGATCCTCATCCTGCATACTCAGAGCCTGATACTTGAAATACAGAATTGCTTATTAGCCCATGTGCATCATTTTACATTTATCCATATTAGACTTAATCCATCATTTGGTTGCCTGGTCACCCAGTCTCTCAGGTCTTTCTGCAGTTCTTTGCAGCCAGCTCCTTTCTTTACTGCTCTGAGTAACTTGGTGTTACTAGCAAATGTGGTTGAAGCAGAAGAAGCACCCAGAGGCATGTATGCAGCTGTGTGTACAAGAGCATGCAGTTGTAAATGCATATGCACACCCAAAGCTGCACTGCTCGGGATCACCCGTCAGTGAAGTGCTGACGGTCTTTATTTCTGTGTGCAATATTCACCGGATTTGGGATCATGGAAGACTTTCCCCCTGGGGCATGCTGCAAGAAATTGAGAATCTAGAGGAAGGTTTGGACTGATGGAGGACTTCCTTCACTTCAGGTTATCATTGCCATTTCTATTGCAATGTCCTCAAACCAGGTTGGCCCCATGACATTAAATGCAGTTCATAATTATTTGAATCCAGTTGCATTTGACAGGCTTTGACAGATCCCAATCCATCTTCTACTTCGAAGACCATTGTTAGAAGCCCTGATTATTCCATAACTTTAATTCTGTTTGTATGTTGCCACCGCATTCTTGTGATGTGCATTCCCAGGAGATGTGAATTTTGTAATAAAACACATAAATCTACAAGAAATCTCTCCAGAAGTAATATTCTGTGAATTTTCTGTTAGCTGCCAGCAATCTGCAGCAGTGCTATCAGTAGCAGCAGCAGTAAATGAACTACCCTTTTCACAGATGCATTGCACTGGAACCAACAAAACATTTCTGTATCAGCCCACAAATAAGACTGAGCAATGGCTCTGCAAGAGAACAGGAACATGGACAGGCATAATAACAAAGTTCTTCCACTTCAACTCTATTTCACGTTCGCAAAATAATGATGCAAGCCTTGCCTCATACATGTGGTGGTTTTGATCGGCACTTCCCCCAAAACTCCAGAAGAACTGCTTTCCCCATACTTTATAGGACATTTAATGGTCCCTCTGAAGCACTACCTGAGGTCGTTTCTCTCCACTCGGGCTGTCTGTCACGAGCGAATGCACATGGCTGGCTCAGAGCACTTGCAGGACAAAATGATGGAGTTGGAGGGATTGAAAGATCAGGCAGGTCAAGTGTCTGGGATCTGGGGGAAAAAACCAACCAACTGAAATCTTAGCTAAGCAGTCCTGCACTCTGAAAGGCCTCCTGTCCTCCAAGAACTTGAAGTGCCTCTGCATTGGGAGAAACAAACTGAAGTAGCTACTTGAGGTGGTGGTGACAAGCTGGGTGCAATCCTGGGTGGCAGCCACTGTGAGTAACATGCAGAAGGTGCAGAGGTGAGGAAGACCCTGTACCGCTGACTGCTTGAACCTAGGACTGGCTTCAGATGTAGCTACCATCTCAAAGCTGGGTAACTAGTCCTAGCTAGTCATCGCAGCTCCCATTGGAGTCAAAGAGAGATTCTGGCATCACTAGAGGACATTTTCATCTTCACCACCGCTGGTACTGCTTGGACTAGGCTGTTCCCCTCCTGAGCCCTGCAATGGAAGCAGTGAGATGAGCCTTTCTCCAAATCCACTGAAGCCAAACCTAAACATCAACCTGCAGCACCAGCTTGGTACAAATCTGTTGCCAGCATCTGACCACCTTTCTGCAGAGTTGGAAGATAAACCCATCCCTTGTGCTGGCTCTCTGGTGGCACTAGGACAGTGACCACACCGATGTGAGAGTGATGCAGACGACTGACTGATCTGCAGTAAGGTCAGTACAAATCTAACGTGTGTGGGTCTTCAAGCAAAGTTGACCCAGTGAGGAAAGCCTGTAGTATCTTTCATCATGCAGCTATGGCATCTTTCTTCTGGCAGTAGATCCTCAAAATTAATCTCTTACCACCAGTCCAATGTGGACTTCGAACTCCATGCTCTCAGAGAAGGGAAAACAAGGGGAAACCAGACCATGTGCCCCCCAGGTTTGCTCCACCCAGGAGCACCCTTCAGGTGAGTGACCACGTTCCTCATGTGTTGGAGGCAGGTGGGGACCTGGGCTATTTTGGCATCCAGTGAGCAGGGGTGCTCTCTGCTCCAAGCTGGAGCCAGCAAGCTCCCCAGCAGCTGAAAACACTCTAAAAGTCTGAGCTTTACCCAGGACCGGCTTTTTTTTCTCTCCGTTTTTGACAGCAGCAGCAGGGACCTTTGGGTGCTTCAAAGACTGGTTTTAATCACTTACCTGATTGAAGTGATTGCCTCCTTTGACTTTGATATTTCTTGTCATTAGCCTACTGACCTCCAGGATTAAGGTATTCATCTTCAAAAGCCGAACTGGCTTTGTTTATGCTGGGGCTGGGGCTGCTCCTGCTTTTCCCAGCATGGGATTAATTTCTCAACACTAGTCAACAGGGGTCACGCTCTGCCTTGGAAAACAGGAGGGGCTGTGAGAGGCTGTATCTCCCCCAGCCTTTGTCCCTCACTTTATTTGCTATGGAGATATTTAATTCCACAGGTATTAGTGTGAGATTAAAGAGGAGGACATGTCTCCTTCTCTTGCCAGCTTTAGAGATGACTTTTTTTTCACATATTTACCAGGTACTTGTGTGCAATCCTTGCTGTTTTATATTTCAGAAGAGCTGGGTTTTGCACTGCAGTTGTGCTCTCTGTAATTCAGGTCTTGATTTTCTGGTTGCAGTTACACCTGGAAATCCAGAGGATTTAGGGCAGCCCACACACAACTCATGCTGGGTGCTCTGCAGGTGGCAAGTTGGACCCAAACAGCTTGAAGGTCTGAGAAAAACCAGAGCAGATGGATTGATCAGATGGCCCCTGAAGTGAACCAGCTGACGGGATGGTTACTAGAAAGCACAGGCTTGCACCACTGCAAACCAGTCCTGCTATGGTCAGTTACTGGGTGGGGCTGAGCATGAATGAGAGCTTCTTCTCCTCACCAAAGTGGCAGGTGGGTCACGACTTTTTCCCCACCAGCCACTTGTTGTGGCCCGCCTAGAGCGCCCTTTCCACTATGTGACTCCAGGCTGTATACGGCCATGGGGCAGCCATAATTTCTGGTTTCTCTCTTTAGAGGGAGACCATCTAACTTACTATTTGGGCTTTTATGTTTCAGAAGATGTCAGGCAAGTAGGCAATAGTCTTGGCTAGGAACAAATCTGGACCAGAAGACCTCCAGCTTTATTGCACTTAAGAACTGGGGGTGGTATCTCTACCTGAATCTGTATCTAGAAGGGTAAAATCCTCTGGGCTGATTTGATAGGACACCATTGCTGCAAGCACTCAAGCCCCCGGGATCTAAACCCAAGGCCTACACCTTTCTGGGTGTAAGACCCATTTTCTCTGATCATTTCCCATCCATGCCAAAAGCTGAATTAATATGTTGAGAGAGGTTCTCCTCCCCCTCTACTCTGCCCTAGTCAGACCCCATCTGGAATAGTGTGTCCAGTTCTGGGCCCCTCAGTTCAAGAAGGAAGGGGAACGGCTTGAAAGAGTCCAGTGCAGAGCCACAAAGGTGATTCAGGGTGTGGAACATCTCCCTCATGATGAAAGACTTAGGGAGCTGGGTCTCTTGAGCTTGGAGAAGAGGAGGCTGAGGGGTGACCTCATCAATGGTTATAAATACATAAAGGGCAAGTGTCAGGAGGATGGAGCTGGGCTCTTCTCAGTGATGTCCAATGACAGGACAAGGGGCAACGGGTGCAAGCTGGAGCACAGGAGGTTCCACGTTAATGTAAGGGAAAACTTTTTCACTGTGAGGGTGACAAAGCTCTGGAACAGACTGCCCAGAGATGTTGTGGAGTCTCCTTCTCTGGAGACGTTCAAAACCTGGCTGGACACGTTCCTGTGTGACTTACTCCTGTGTGGTCCTGCTCTGGCAGGGGGGGTTGGACTAGATGATCTTTCGAGGTCCCTTCCAACCCCTAACGTTCTGTGATTCTGTGATTCTGTGCAAATGGGAAAATCCCCTTGCTGCTCTCCCCAAGGGACAGTTCCCTCTTTGAGCTGAAGGAACAACCAGGCAGGTCTCTGCCCCTTGCGTCAGGGCCATAGTACCAGAGCAGGATGGAGAGAGCGCAGTGAGTGGCTCTGAAACAGAGATGTCAGTCTGGCCTGATTTTCTCAGTCTTGAGATCCTCCAAACTACAAATTTTCTGAACATTTGTTTCTCACAGCAGGAGCTATTGTTTCTGACATATTTATCCAGCTCAGTGCTACCTTGAGATATTGCTTTTGACAGATAACCTTCTTAAATTAAACATACAAATGTGTTGTACTGAGAGGGAAGATGTGAGCACTAATGGTTCTGAGGATGATGGAAGAACCTGCCCATTAGCTCCTCCTGAGCTGCTAAATTTTCTCCTTTATTAGGAAAAGAAATAGCGGGCCAGCATGATCAAAGGGGTAATGGGGAGAGAGATCACAGGTTTGGGATTTAAGATGAAATGCTGTTCAAATCGAGGGGTGGGAGAGGCCAGGGGAAAGAAGTCTGGTCTCTGCTGTACAAAAAACTGATGCCAAGTTACATAGAAAGGGGCTGGAATCCAGGTGATGAACAACGATGAGGAAGCTCAGCCGCTCCAGGACCTGGTTTGTAAGGATTTCCTAACACCTTTCCTTGTGCTTTCCCAGCCGCCTGCCGGTGGCACTCTGGGTCCTGCAGATGCTCTGGTAGGCACCAGCTGCTCTGCCTGTGCCCAGGCCACGGCCCCAGCAGAGTTCAGAGATGAGAAAAAGGAGGTCCCCTGGGTACCTCCAAGGCTACTGGCCTCAATTAATGTTAGTTCCTTGAATTTTTTCCCCAGAACCAAGTCCAGATGCCTGATGCATCTGGGGACCCTCTCCTTAGGGTAACACGACTGCAAAGGATGGACCCGCAGCTGGGTCATCGCAAAGAGAAGTGCTGCAAGTGAGTGCCTGTTTTTTCTCTTTTAGCTTTGAAACCCTCCACCAGTCCTCAGCACAGCTGTGACAGAGGAGTGCTGGAATGCTCGCAAGCTCCTCTGTCCCCAGTGGGAGGCAAATGGCTCCCTCAGATGCCAATGCCATGCTATTAAACACACTGCCCTGTGGAGACGTCATCGCACTGATGCAAGTCCCTTGATGTCTCTTTCCCTTCCCTTCTCGCTTGTGTTGTGTCTAACCTGTCCTACAGATATAAATGGTTTGGAGCAGGGTCAGCCTTCATTATCTCTCTGTGTGGCACCTGGTTAGGCCTTTAAATTTGATCAGGGGCTGTGCCTTTTGTATCAGTTATATAATTAAGTAAAGAAAAAGGGATACTGCGATGTGACAGCTTCCCACTCAGGTGTCAGTGAGATCTGTGGGAAGATCAACACTGCTCTTCAGCTCTTAAAAAGAGGGTGAAGGAGGTGAAACGTACTGTATTTAACTTCTGATATGAAATTGTCACAGCAAGCTGGCTGTTATTTGTTTGTCAGCACAGGTATGTGCCATACAACATTCTGGGCTTTGTCCGAGATTGCTCAGAGGGAAAGGAAGGACTCAGTGGCTGTCCTGGCTGCTATATCCTGTCCCCCTGTTCCTGCCCAACCTACCCCTCCCTGGGGGTCCCGAGCCCCTCACCGGGGATGCAGGAGGCAGCCTGTGTCTGTACCCCTGCCACCACCCATGGATCCTCTCTTGCATCCTAAACTGCCTGGGAAGGTGGGCTTTCACTGAGATGCCAAAATACAACTGCCCTAAGTTGTGGCACAAGTGTAGAACTCTCACGCTTGCCTGGAGCGCTGGCAGCCCCAGGCCAGAAATGAGTGTGGGGATGTCTGAGCTCAGCCCCTGCTCCCACCTCCAAGTGTTCACCCAGGACCATGGCAGTGCTGCCCCTCCGAAAGTCCAGGCCAGAGGTCACCACAGGGGCTGGTTTTCCCTAAATGGGACATGAGTTTTTGTCAAAGGCTGAACAAAACCTTTCCTTCTCTGAAGTTTATAAGATGTATTTAATTTATAAAATTTATTTTAAAATTTATTTACAAGTTATTCTAAAAGTGAGTCAGTTCACATAATTTCCACTGAATTGCTGCCACCCGTTACCCACTACCTCCTCCCTGCCCCTTTCATGGAAGATTTCAATCTGATCTTTTTCTCCTAGCTTCTCTCGGCCTCCAAGTTCCTACTATTTTTCTTCTCTTTGTCCCATTTTTCTCCCCTCATTGATGAAAACACTTTGACTGATTCCTCACCTCCCTCCCCCAGATGAAATGCCCAGTTCCCTGACACACTGAAATTGCTAATAGTTCTTGCCGCTTCTTTTCCTAAATGGAGTATTTTTGAAGAATTACTTAGCTCAGCGCTCCATCAGCTCCTTGCCTATGCTGGGCAGACACACACGCAGTAGCTGTGCAGCACTAACATCAGCGCTGTGATACTGTGCCGCTGTGTGTCTATAATTAAGCCTGAGGTTTATGATTCAGTGTCTAGGCTTTGTTTTTTCTTAGTGAACTGTGAGGAACTCTCTGGAGGAAGCGTTTTTGCTGTTTGCTCGATTGCAGTTATATATATTCCTCCTGAATTCTCTCCCCACATAATGTCAAGAGCACTCTTTTGAAAAATGGATAATCTATATGGTGAATTTTACAGCCAGGTTCCATTTTTAAAAGTCAAAGATAAAACCCAAGCAGCAAGAAGGAAGAAAATGAAAAGAAAAAGGAGAAGAAAAAGAGTAGAAGAACGAAAGGAGGCAGAGAAGCGGCCGTAAAAAGACATGGGGGAAGAAGCAGGAGTTGGAGCTGCATTGCTGGAGCATTGCCTCATATGGCAATAAGCTGCAGAAATGAGGGGCAGGGAGGTGAAGGGTTGTTTTGGGAGTCTGGAGATAATGGTCATGTCCAAATCCCAGTCCACCTCAGAAAGGTGCTTTTGCATGGCTCACCCTGTCCCTCCTCCGCCAGCCAGCCCTTGTTCCCTTTTGCAGGATGAAATCTCCACCAGCGGGACAGCCTGCCCCTCTGCAGGGCTGCTTGTCCACTGGTTTCCAATCTTTTCCCATTTCTAGGTCTGTAAGAATTTTCCAGCTGAGGTCTGGATCTCACTGGGGCTTTCCTCTTCTTGGATCACCATACAGAGTACGGCCACTTTTTGTGTCATTTTTCAGAGTGATGAAGACAGCTTCTGCATAGTCACCTCTGCAATGCCAAGGTACCCCTCGGATCTCTCTCTGCCCCTTCCAGCTCCTTATCTCCTTCCAAATCCCTGATGACCAGGGGCTGCTGCCATATGCTATTATTGTGCTGTTCCGTGCCACGTACAGGCTTAAAATTCACTTCAGAGGAAAAAGAGTAAATAACAGCAAGTATTCAAGAATACCTTGAAACAGCAATGGCAATTTCAGCTAGAAAAGGGTAGGGAGGATTAAAAAAAATAAATTGAAAAATGTAATCTGGGAATTTCCCAGATGAAATGCTTTGGAAACAGCAGCACGTTTCATTAGCTGGCTTTCATAGCAAAGCCTTTTGTGTCTAAAGTGTTTGGGTTCTTTTTAAATTTCCAGAGAGTTTTTAAATTTAAGAACTGGCTTAACTGGAGGAAAAGATGTTAAAGGACTAAATGGACTCCAAGAAATAGATTGTATTAAACGGAAAGGTTTACTTTTTCTAACCCTGAGAGAGAGGCTAGTTTGGGGGGACAGTGGCACTGGAGAAGTGTCCAGTTTCCCAGTTTATTCATCAAAGAAAAAAGTACATTATTTGCCCATAGTCCAAAGTGCAGATAGGGAGGGTGGGGTAAGATCGCCATGGTTTGCTGGAAGAATATCAGAAATCGAGAAAATTGGGAATTCAGCAATGCTGCAGGGCACAGCATGAGCATGATGCCGTGCCCCCCATGAAAGGCCAGGCAGCACCTTAGCCCCTGCAGACGTGTGGAACCAGCCCCTGGCAGCTTTCTGTGAGAGCTGTAAATACATCTTTTATATGACAGCCATGTAACTGGAGTCCGTGATGGGGATGGGGAAACCTACACCTTGGGTTTTGGATGTAGGTCTCTACCTAAACCATGACCAGTAGGGAAACATGCTTTGTGGTTATGCCTATGCACACAGCTATTTTTCACATGCCTTAAATAATTCGGTTTCAGGCTCTTAGTAAAACATTGCAAGCCAAATTCCAAGTGCTTCTAATTTTCTGCGACCACTTCCCTGCCCACTTACAATGGTTCTCATAATTGCAGGGGCTAGGAATATCAGCCAGTCATGTTTCTGCCAGAATCCACAAGTGGTTCTTCAGAAAAGACAAATGAAGAATGGGGGGAAAGCAATTTTTGCAATTCATCCCCCACAACAGGTTACAATAGTGGCACGTTAATTGTGGATGAGCAATGCTGGTATCACTCTTGCTGCAATGGAAGAAAACACATACAAGAGGTAATGGGAGACTTCAGGGAGGGGAAGGAGAATGAGTACCAGCAGCATAGCAGCAATAATTAAAAATCCTCTTGGGAAATTTAGGGCACTCCCCAGCCACCGCCTTGCAATGTGAAACAATTAACTCTACTAAAGCTAAGAGCTGTTTAGACTAATTGGACACCTTGCCAGTGAGCTAGAAAGACTAGCAAATGAGTGTTAAGCAAACCCCTGGTGTGGCTCATGAATTGTAAAAATGTTGTAGCTAATAGGATTCTGGCTGGATTGAAAGGGAAGAGACTTGTATGTTCAATATGTGAACTCGGCAAAGGGCTCGGAGGAGAAGCGGCGGTTGTGTTGGGCATCCTTCAAACAAGCACAAGTGACTCTGTGGCTGAGCTGAGTAAGAGCTTCATGTTCTGAAGGGGAGAAACACTTGAATATTGACATTTTCTCTAGGCAATTCTTATTTAGGAAGACTTGGGAGTTAAAATTCAGACAAGAAGTAAACACAAGCGGCAGTGAAGCTTGCTTGGAAACCTGACAGCAGTTGGGAGCTGAGGGAGCGCAAGGCAGAGCCTCTGAAATCACACAAGGAAATGTGGAGAGGAGGGAGCAGTGAGGATGAGCTTTGCTCATCTTCAGCCCCAAAGGAGCTGCCTTTGGCCTCTCCATGCCATGCTGCTGACGCCAGCCCCCCCAAGCCTGTCCTTGTCCCTCTGGCCACGGGGGACCCTGCTCTTTGGCTGCACACCTGAGTCTGAGCAAGGCAGATAACACCTGGAAAACAGTTATTCGTTGTGTTTCTTTGTGTTTTGAACTGAAAACACTGAAGAAGAAAATTGATTCATGCAGTGTGGCAACAGGCTCTTGCTGGGGAGCCTCACTTTGTTGTTGCTTGTTTGTTTGTTGCTTTGCTTATTCTCACAGGAAAGACAGAATAGAAATACGTTCAAGCTAAAATGAAACATTTTGTCTTTTCAAGCAATTTTTTTAAAAATGGAGAGTTTTGTTTGCTTTGGCTTTTCCCCTTTGTTTCCTTTTGCTCTTAATGGCTATTTCCAAAGAAAAGTTGATTTCATAAGATATACACAGAAAAAGTTTGAAAGCCATCAAAGGAGGCTTTCAGGATGCCTGTGGTCCCTGAGAGGTGCTAGGCTCAGGATGGGGTGGTGGGAAAGTCTGGGGTGCAGAGGGACAGAGCACGGGACGGACACTGTGCTCCGCCAGCCAGTGGGCAGGTTTGCTCTGGCATCAGACCCTCTGCTGCTGCCTCCAGCACTGCTGCGTGCTGGTCTGCAGCTGTGCCTGATCCTTTCAGCCCTCCCTATCTGGTGTGTGTATCCTGTCTGATGCTGGGGGCACTTCATGCCCATCCGTGTCAGGGTGCAGATCGCACTGGGAAACACAGCGGGTACCTCCTCTTGTCCTTTGACTTGCCCCATTGTCTGGGCATCCCGAGGGCTGGAGGCACAGGGATTGTAATAGAGACTTCTTGTCGCATGTGCTGTCATACTGACATGGAGCCATCCTGCATAGACAGCCTGCCTTCTAAACAGAAATGATTTTCCAGTGGAAATATCACCCAGCAATTAGGAGATGATCTGCCCCAGGACACAGGATATTTCCAATCATTTCCACGGAAACCCAGATTGAGGCAGATACAAGGTGTCCTAGTGAAGCACATTTCGTGTTTTCCCCTGGCCATGAGTTTATCTTCTCATCCGATGGCTGGGACTTGTCAAGGCTCTCAAAGGAGCCCCCTGCAGAGCCAGGAACCCAGGAGCTCTGAGTTCAGTGTGATAATCCACCAGCCATGAGGGGGATGCTGCCCTGAGCCAGGCGATCTGCCCAAGGAGGAGGAGGAGGAATGCCACCCACAGCCAAGGATGCTGAGTCACACCCAGAAAAGCATCACGTTGGTAGCAGCTCAGCTCAGGCAGTGATGGCCCCTGAAGGCAGAGA
This sequence comes from Leptosomus discolor, assembly GCF_034619465.1. Taxonomy (NCBI): domain Eukaryota; kingdom Metazoa; phylum Chordata; class Aves; order Leptosomiformes; family Leptosomidae; genus Leptosomus; species Leptosomus discolor. The sequence continues at coordinate 3,621,509 of NC_141407.1, read as the reverse complement.
ACAGACAAAAACTGCTCCGCCACCTCAAGCCTTTGGTCTTGTACAGGTCCTTTTGGGACCATGTAGGGTATAACTTGTCACAGAAATGCCTTTTCTTTCCCGGGACAAATTTCAAACAAAAATTCTTTTTTTTTACCCGTTTCTCCTGCTACAGAAATTCCAGAGTGTCCAGTAAGAAATGTTATTTTAGTAGAGAGCCCACCCCAAAATCCAACGGCATGTTGCATCCCATAAGCAACACAGATGGCCTGAAATATTGCCATTTTGGGGTATCTGGTTTTCCAGATGCCTCACAGAAAGCGGGGACTTTCTTGAGAGAAGAAGAAAGACAAACCACCAAATCTGGAGCTGTGTTTGACTCACGCCCGTGGTTGCAGGCGGCAGTGCCGGAGTGGCCGCCCCAAGGAGCACAGGCTGCACCAGGGAAATCACAGGGGAATCTGCTCCTTTCCCACTAGCTCTGCAGCCTCTGGCTCTTCCTAAACGAGAGCCCTGCTGCAGCCCACATCTACTGCGGGTCAGTCCTTTTGGGGGTAACGGTCCCTCGAGGAGCTCACACGTCACGCGTGCTGAGTCAGCAAAGAGAACACATCTGCAGGAACAAGCTGGAGCATCACGGCTGGTCGCAAGGAGGTGGATGCAGGGGTGTACAGAGGAGGAGCAGCATGGCAGCATGGCTCAGCGCAGCCACAGTCACAGCTGGACCACGGACATGTGCTGCCATGTATTTCCCTGGGTCATCTCTGTTTGGACAGGAGAGCACCTTGGTAAAAAAACGGTACCTGGGCTAGTACACTCCTTTGTCAACAACTCATTCAGGCATGGAGAGATTTCTCTTAACAGACTTCGTTAGCATGTGGATCAGTAATTCCTCACTTCCAGGAAGGAGAATAAACCTAAAAAAATAAAAGGCACAAGCTCTCTCAGTCCAGTCTCCCACGGGATTGCGAAACCCAGTATTCATTCAACCCTTTGCTTTCAGAATTGGTTCCTAATGGGGAATGTGAGACCTCACCTTTACCAGGGAAAATGAGATCCAGGCTTGGAGAGCTTTACTGTTCCTGCGACTGACCTGCCTAAATCCTTGGCTCCTCCAAGTTCTTCCTGGGCAAGCAATGACTTTCTCCTCATATAGGCAAAGGCTGAGTGACGGTATAATCACTTTCAGTCCTGCTTTTTTTCTGAGTTCTTTGAGACTGATTTAGCAGCTTGACGTTGGCTCTGCAGTTCACAGCACAGAAATACTTTTCATTCTGGATTTCCACCAGTTAGGAAGCTGGCTTTCTCAGCAGTTCAAACCAGGGCAAGACAGAAGAACATTCCCCTTCCTAACTTTGAGCAGTTACTCCAGCCAGAGCTGGTGTGCAACTGCAGGAATCCAAAATATGATCCCTATAATAACATAATTTGATGAGAGCAATATATGTCGATCTGCGTCTGGACCATGAAATAAGCTAGAATGAAAATATGACCTCTTACAGGCTTTATTTGCATTGCCTTTAGCAAGTCTAAGCTGAAAGCTGGTCTCTGGAGTTTCATGCAGAGCTCAGCTACTGGACTACTCACATATGGGTCGTGCTGTCTTGGGTGACATACATTAGCCACCCACCCTGCCTTGAGATCATGACACGGTGGACATTTGTGAGAAATGTGAAGGAATTTGGACATCACCTTGTGCCCACAGAGCCTGCCAGGTGGGCGTCCTGGACTCTGGCGGCATGGTGGGATGAAATGAGGGTTACTGGGTGGGCAGAAAGGGCTTGGGGTTGAGCTTCTGACACTGGAAGTACCATGCTTGTTATGCAAAGCAACTGAGAGCCTGAAATGATCCTAGATCTCATTATGTCGCCTACAGGGGATGCAGCCATTTTTCACATGCCCTTTGAATAAATAGAGGTTTTCATGGCAGCCTCCAGGAACCTTAATTTTTCACCCATCCTAATAACCATAAAACAGAGACAGGCAAGTAATAAAATGTCAAAATCTATGTGTTTTAAAATCTGAGAGGATTCTCAAATGTCACTGAAATGTGGAATGAGAAAAGGAGGTGGGAGAACCTGTAGCTGGGCTGCTGATTTAAGGGCTCATGTTTGCGGTGGCGGCTGGGCAGTCATCCTTCCATGACTCTTCTCTTTTGGCCAGGCTTTGTGGGACCATTTGAAAATGGTGATGGAGGTGGGAGATGAGGTGGTTTGGTGCTGAAGGGGTAGTTCCCTTTCTGGGGGAAATTCGGTGAAGTGAGGCTGCATTTCCTTTGCTCTAGCAATCCCAGTTTAATCCAGTCTCCACGGGAGCTCCTGATGGACATAGGTGCTGTGTGAGTATCTTGTCCCCCTGCTCTGTGGGCTTCCTCACGAGCTTTGTGTATTGCATTGGCCCAGGAAAATGTGGCTGTCCTAATAATCCTGATGCTTCGAGGGTTTTAACGCAGTGTGTCAGTTGATAGCTGCACAGAACATGCAAGTTAACACAGAAGGTCTTGGACTTCTCTCCACCCCCTTCTCCCATCAAAATCTAATCTAAAAATACCCATCACAGTGATAACTGGAGCATAAATGGGAAATAAAAGGGTAAAAATCCTTTGTATTTCAAAAAAGAAAAAAAAAGGATCCCCATGTCAATTTAGGATGAAAAGTCAAGATCTCTGCCTTTCTTCTTTTTTTTTTTTTCCCTATTTTGACAAGTATGTATTTTTCTGAAAACCATGGATTTTTGCACTGCAAAGTACAGTTATGGGCTGTTATAAGTCCCATATTTACAAACTCCAGATAAATACGATATTTGACTTTTCTTCTACTTTCTTTGCCTGCTGGTTAGTCCAAGATAATCAGGTTTTGAAACTAAAGCCTTTCTCAACTCAGAGAAAAAATGCCTGAAAATCTAAATGGAAAATTTTGACAATGCCTGAAGTTTTCTCCAAAATTATTTTTCCTGTTTTTTTTTTTTTTTTTTTGAGTGTCATCAGAACTAATCTTCCTTTACAATGGTTTGTTTGATCTGAACCTGTAGCTCTGAAAAATTCATTACAGATTCTAGTGACACTCACGGGGCACAGAAAGCAACCCTCACTGCATCCAGACATATAAGAACACCCCATCACCTTTACTGGTGAAAAGTCTATGTTTAAAGCACAGGCCTTGGGCAACCATTAAAAAAATTAGTTCAGTATCACACACCTTGCACATGAGTTTTCAAACTCTAGCTCTCTTGACAAGCTAAGGGCACCCAGATTCATGGCTGGGTGCATACTTCAGTCTTTAAGCTGAAGAGCCCCTCAGAGCTCTCCCAGAGATCCAAGAGGATGGGACAAAGTCTCTGCTCGATATTTCATGCCTCCTGCTGTGACCCATTGGCTGAGGTCTGGTGTAGCAAATCAGCCCCTCTCTGTTTTAGTGATGCAGACGAGGGTGATGGAGACTCCTGTTTAATACTGGAGAAGACGGAACAGTGACACGGGGCTCTGCAGGGGTTTGCATCCTGCTCCCAGGTAGGGGATTCAGCAACTCTGTCCCTGTACGTTCCCCTGTGCGGTGCCAGATTTACCTACACTCTCAGGAAGTCGGATGCACGTCTGGTGCTGAGACGTGGGAGAGAGCGATGAGCCCTGGAGTCTGCCCTGACCTCCTTCGCAGTCCTGGCCTTGCAGGGACCAGCCGGGACCACAGTGCCTGAACGTCTCCAAAGACATAAGGGGGAAGAAATTGTTTTAATGACTTTAGTGGCGATGCTAAGGTGAAAACTGAGTGAGGCAAAGCTACCCCTTAGAGAAATAAAACAAAATAAACCTGTCAGAAGGACATAGTTGTTGTGTGCAAAGCCCTCTGGTTTTACTGCTCAGGGAAGCCCTCTTCTATAAATACCCAATAAATGAGTTAAAGGCTAAATAAAACACCCCATATACTGTAGAGCTGAGCCCAACAACTATCAGGACTCCTAAATGAGTAAACGTTTTCAAAGGGATAAATCTGTTTGGTGTCAATTTATGTTAATGTTTTACATGATTGAATCTATTAGAGCAAATAGCCGGTAATAAGAATGCAGATAAACCATGAACTAATTGCATTAGAAGGTTATGTGTCTAACAGGGCTCTGTCTCAGCATTTGCCACTGCTGAACTCCTTGGTATGGAGCCAGCACCCCATGGAAGATCCCATCCCAGTTTGGTGGTTAGGGATCAAGGCTCAGCACCAGAGCTGGAGGATGCTCAGTGTCTCCTGCTTCATTTTGCACGTCTGTGCTCTTTTTGTTTCCAGTGGGTGGTAGGGATGGGGAGAGGGGGGGTGTCTGGCTGACCCTGGAGAAAGCTTGGTAAAGCATGGAGAGGCAGGATGGGTTCTCCTCTGGGGGGACAGTGCAAAGTGCTCAGGTGACAACCTCTGGTCAAAATGCGGTGGTGAGGACTGACTACACAACTGGACAGAGGGACAAGCCAACCCGAGTGTGGTCCTGATTCTGCCCTTGCTGTGTGCAGGTGGCAGAGACAGCCAGGAGTAAAACTGGGGCTCAGGAGGACCCAGCTGCAAAAGCCACCAGGGAGCCTGGGTGAGCTACGGAAGACACAGACTCACTCATCTTCTCATCTGCATAGTTTGGGCTGTCATTGCTTTAGGATAGTGCCCTCTTTCTGATATACTGGAACCCTTCAGTGGGAAAGAGATCCTGGGAGACTGCAAGAGCACTCTAGTGTTGGGCTACAGCTGGCTTCTCCCCCAGATGTCAATGCCTGCAGGGTCAAGGTATCTCAGAGCCATCAAGGGGCTTACCCCACAGCCATCCCCAGGAGCCAGAGAACCAGCTGTCCCATTTTGGAGATGTGAAGCAGAGGTGCTGTGACTGGTGACTGCAGCAGCAGCATCACCACCCACTGCCAAGCTGCATCCTCGCTCCCAGCACCGGCTTCATCCCCGGCTGCATCTTCCTGGCAGTGTTCAAGGTCCCACCAGTCTATGGGGTCAGGGCTAACGAGCGACAGGAGCTTAACAGCAACACATATTCTCATGCAGCCTTGATCACAGTCTGACTCGTATTATGTACAAGATTTCACAGGTGACATTCCTGTGACACTCCTCTTCTTGTGAGCCCAGACAGATGGACCACTGCAGGAATAGTGCTTACTCAGTCCAGAGATGTTCCCGTGTCACTTTTTGACTTAGCAATGCACATAAACATATTTTACATGTAAACTGGGCAATTAAGAAGGCAAATGTTTTAAAATACGAGGATTTATTGGCATAAAATTTGCCATCTATCAACACTGCATAAATAGTTTTACATAAAAAGCCATCTGGAAACAGGTTGTTTATCATATTTATTCAGTTACAACTTGCTGGTTTAGAGTCTGTGCCTAGCTCATTAACTGTCAAGACAGTTGACGTTGCTGATGAGAGGTGGATGTATCTGAAATTCTGCACGATGCATGAATATTAACTTGGGCTTTTAGGCAACTGCACTATTTCAGACAGCTTGGACATGCTCTGGAATTCCTCTGTGAGAAGAAAGCAGTCTGCAAAGCTGCACTTTGCTTTAGACTGGGTTTGGCTGGAAACCTTGGGGTCAGATCTAGAAATGTGTTTGACCCTCCCAGCTTGAGTAGAAGGGCCTGGGTGTGGGAATGACAGTGGTAGCAGGTTTATCCTTCAGTCAACAACATTCACAGTCTTACGTTGTTGCTGTTTTCAGACAACATTGGAAAAAGAAGCACATGTTGCATCCTCTGAAGAGGTGCTAGGGTTGTTCTCCTGGGCTGTGTGCTCCACAGGAAAAAACATGGGCTGCAGATTACTCCTCTGCCTGCTGCAGACCACAGGCAGCAGTTTAGGAGTCACAGTATCAATCCAACAGCCACTGGCTTTTCCTGACATTTGCTGTCTCCCTTGGTTTCAGTAATTAGATCCCCTGTTTTTAAATGTCAGATCTCACGAGGTGATGCTATTGTATTTAGCACTGTGCCCTTCTACTGATTCCAAAACACTTTGCAGAATTACTATAAATAATCCAATAACAAGAGCCAAATAAGCAGTTACAGTAGAAGAGGGGAGGAAGTTAATGCACCTCAGCCTTGCTTGGAAATGAGGGGAGAGCTTCAGAAAGAAGCCAGAGCAGAGCTGCAGGGGAGACTACTGTCCCTTCCACCCAGTGGGGTGAGGGGGGGAGAAGGGAGGGTCAGCTGCTGAAGGGGGCAGAGTACGGCGACATCTGCTCTGTGGCCCAGGCAGGTCTGTAAAAGGGCAGGGTGGTTCAGCTACAAGCTGGCATGGCAGCAATGGTAGGTGCTCGTGTCCTTGGCCAAGACCTTCAATCTCTCTTAGTCTAGATTCCTCTGTAAAATGGGGCAATAGTGATATCTTCTGCCAACCCTTTGTTTAATTCCGATGTTGGTTTCATGCTCCAGCCTAGAACTAGTTGAGCTTTACCTCAGGCAGCTGCCTGGTCTCTGTCTATGGTGACTGGGACAACCAACTGAGTCTGCTCCTCTTGTCCTAACACAGGTATCACTTCCTAAATCGTAACGAGACAAATCCTGTAAGCAGAGGCTGCCTCTAACCTTCAAAATTCACATCCCAAATTATTTATACCTCAGGGCACTGCCAGCTGCCAACATTTCCCTGGGCCACAATGTCCCTGTGTCACCTGGCTTGTCACAGAGAGCATCATACAGGTGTGATGAGCCTGTGCACCAGCTGCAGGCCACTTCCGAGAGCCTCCTGGACCACCAGCGCTCTGCAGAGCACAGCTGGGGAACCACAGGCATGCACAGTTGTGGACAACACTTTATGAGACAGCAGAAAAAGTCACGTAGAAAAGTGCTCCATCCTGTGTTTGGGTTGTGTGTTCCTCTGGCAGCGAGGCTCTGCTTACTTTGTAGAGCCCAGAACCAATGATTTGAATTTTGGTGCTTGTGGGAAGGTGTCAGCAACAGGACCCAGTCTTTCAGCTAGCAAAGGTGTAGCGTTTTGAGCTGGGGAAGTGCATTTACCACTATCACTCTACTCCATGAGAAATGCTGGACCGTGCAGCTGCTCCGGCAGATGCAGGTGCCCACCACCTCCCAGCACTGATGCTTTCTGCTCTCCCGCCTCAAGTTGGAATCGAGTGAGACTTCTACCTTTGCAAACTGGTTTGAATCATGAGCCATGAAATGAGAGGTATCGTAGGTCCCTATTCCCTGAGCAGGCTTCTCAGGAAGAGCTTCAGGGTGTTATTTGGTTGTTTTGATTCACCCTTCCATAGCGGCAGAATAACTTTTGTCACTTCAGCACCAACCTGCTGACTGCTTGACAACAGGTCAGGATTTACTGGAGAACTATCACTGATGTGCTTTGTTGTTCTTTCTTTGAAGGGAGGTAAAAACGAATACTAAAATACGGGATCGTATTTCAAAAGAGAGATGCTATTTACATGCATCACGCTGATGAAAGAACAGTTTCTCTTTTTTCAATAGGGCAAATTACACCAGCGTACTTCACACAGTCTTCTACATTTGAATCCCTTACAATGAGGAAGGATAATTGCTATGATTGACACTGCCTTCCCTGGTGGCAACTGCCCCGGCTCTGCTTGAGACTGGCTCCCAGGGAGGACAAAACTCCAGCAAGAGTCTGGGGGAGGCGCTCAGTGAGACAGGCCATTTAGCAGCAGCCTCCAGTACCGGGCTGCGGTCATGCACACTAATTAGCAATAACACCCTTGTTCAGTTCATTCAAGCTCTACAGCAGTAAGTCCCAGAACAGATCCCAGGTAAAGGAAATGGCTTTATCTATTAAGCTGCTCCTGTTGTTATTAATCATGTAACAACTCTATCTAGGAATTTTACGGCTGTCACTGCATCACATCGCACAGCGATGGCTGGGCTTGAATACAAATCTATTTCCATGGCACAGCCCAGCCCCTGGAAAAAGGGGAGCTGGTCCATCAGGCAGGAGGATGAGATGTGACTCTGCTGTACAAACAAGTGCTTGTGGTGCTGACGGGCAGAAGGCCACTGGGGTACAAACATCCCGCAAATATTAACTACTGCTTCCTCACAGGCAGCACTGAGAAGGGCTGCATAAGTGGGGCTTTTGCTTGGACAGATTCCCAAATCCCTGAAAACTTTAGGAATTTTGCTCTGGTTTTTTGCTGCTTGTGTTAAAACAGTGCAGCAGTTCCAGGTTGGTGGCCTGTAAAACACAATGGTTACAGCTACCAGGTTACAGAGAAGGCTGGAGAAAGGCTGCAGGGCTTTGGCTGTCTTCCTAGGTGCCTGGAGTCTAAATTCTTCTGGTTTCAGAGGAGAAATAAACTTCTAACAATATAACATTGGGAAGTGATTCAGTAATCCCCCACCAAGAACACCCGAGTCATGTATACCACGGCAGTAGCAGTGCTGTGGTTACCAGTCCGAGGATATAAGACATGCTGGTCTAAGGACATAAACAAACCTGTCAAAGAAGGGCTGTTGCTGAGGACTTCCTTAAATACCCTCGCTGGGTGAAAAAACATGAGTATCCCTAACTTCACTTCCACATAGAGAAGCAGAGGCAAAGTTAGAAGTGACTGTGGTTTTTTAGCATCCCCATCAACTTTCCTGGAAGTATCTGATCTCCCTGTGCAGAAGCCAGATAACAGAGTAAATGGATCGTGAACTGGTTCAGTGCCTAGATCTCAACCATTAAGTAGTTTGCAGGAGCTTTAATTACTGATGGTGTGAGCCTTCCCTTTAAATACTTTTTGCTGGTGCCTCCTGCAGAGCAGACCTCCCCAGTTCCCCACATCTCACCTCCCCAGGTTGCTTTTGTTGCTTATACATGTTCAGCAACACAGAAAACAGCCTATGGCGTTTGTACAGAGACAACGAAGGGCTCAGCAGGCTACCTCTGTTACAGCCACATATCTCCCTTAGACTTGGGTCAGTCAACTCTTGTCTCCCTGGGGCACTGTGATGTGTAGAAGCTGCACACTTCTCTAATGTGATGCAAAATCACCAAACCTACCTTCTCGTACCAAGCCCCTATAGCTAATAAGGGGCAAGGAGGCAAAAGCACATGTATTAATGCAGCAGGCTGACAAACACAGCTGCTGACAGAAATGGAATAGAAGAAATCATCAAGGGAGCAGAATAGTAACCTATCCAGGAGATAATAATAAAAGCCGGACAGCATTCACACAGCTCTATATAACGTATTCGTTACTGGCCTTCTTCCTCCCTGGGCTTTGGTAATAGGGGACAAATGGCACGCTGATTTCTGAAGAGTGTGTTGCTGTATAAACCATGGGGGGCTGGCCACTGAGGGAGTAATATCTCATCCACTTTCTTCAGCGCAGCCCTCTGGCCACCGTAAGCTGGTGATACGTAAAGCACAGCATGCAATGGGGGTACTGGGACCTTATCCCAGACAGTTCAGCGCCACCATGAATCTTTGCCCAGAATTTGGTGCAAACATCAGACACTGCAGAGATCCAGAACACCCGGGAAACCTCTGTCTTTTCTGTGTCTTTAGGCACCATTACTCAGACTTTCCATGGCGACAGAGGCTCTGGAAGCCGCCTGAGGTGGTGTCTCTGCAGCGCGCCCCGAGCTGTAAGCACAGTAAATCTCAAGGAAGCACAGATTCTAACACAAGTTTTCTTGGGCAGGGATTTTAAGTGCTTCAGCTAAGTAAATACCCCAACTTTGAGGTCCTTAATCAGACTGATGCTCAGAGCAGCCCCCAATTAAACTTTTCCCTATGGTTATACCAGCAGGACATGGCAGGAGCGACAAAGCAGACCAGGGAGAGGCAGACACCACAGCGCTTTAACCACTCAGAGCAAATTTATAATTCAATACCAGAATTAATAACATATATCACATTTAAAGTTCCTAATGTGTGTGGCTAGGTGTATTAGCAGATGAATATGAAATTGGTGCCATAGCAGCAGGCACAAATTATTCAGAGACTGTCCTTCCCTGCAACAAGCAGCAGAGCAACACGCTTTTGGTTGGCTTAGGGTAGGAATATGGAGCACCTGCAAATCTGTAGCCAGCCCATGTCCAGCACAAAGCAACTGAGTCCTAACGGGCTGAACAGGAATAACAAATATCAGAGCTTAGAATCTAGAGTTTTGTGGTTTTCAGGCACTGTAGAGAGCCCTGTGAAACCCAGACCTTCCAACAGCAGATCCCACGGAGGCGGTCACCACATTCCACCCAGAAAGAAACTCAGCAATAGAGGGAGCCCATGGCTTTTTCCGGGCTCGTCAGAACTAGCGTCCAGACAATGAGTTTGAGGGCATGGATCCCCAGGGAGTCCCCAGCCCCAGTGCTAGGTGCTGTATAAATCCAGAAGACGCGTGTGCCAGGATGAGTAACTAGCTCATTCAACAACACCCTCTGGCAGCTTAACCAAAAGGGTGGTGACTTCTGAACTTACAGAATCGGGTCGGTTCCTTGCTGAGGGGGGAGCCAGGAAATTCCAGGGTCATACTGCACTGCTACATGTCTGCTGCTGCCTGATCCCAGGAAGCTCCTTCAGTAATCATATACTTAAATGAACCTCCCAAATGAAAGACCTCACCTGGAGATAACTCAAGGATTTCTAGTATGAAAGCACACCCTGAAACACACATGTCCTTCCTCCACCACTTTACCTGTCTGCTGTTCCTTTTACGCATCCAACAGTTCAGGCTGCCCCAGCAGCAGTGCAACCACACAGCCTCTCCATCGAGCTTTGGGACGTCAGGCTGGCACAGGCTTGGCCCAAGTGCTAGCTCATGCCCTGGGGCAAGGCAGGAGGGAGAATTTTCCTCCTGAACAGCTTGCAGAGTCAGAAGCATTTTGCACATTGAATTTGATGTTAGAGCATGTCTCATACTCTTGGCTTTTTTCAGCACTGCACTTAATTCCTAGAAGAAAAATGCAAGACAGCTCTGAGAGCAAAGTGCAAAAAGAATTTGAAAAGATCGAAAACTGCCAGCTCAGTCCCCTGTGGCACTTCTCCTCACCTGTCTGCAGGAGGGGAGGTGTGTCAGATCATGTTTCTAAGGTTAATGCATCCCTGCCTGGCTGCTGGGCAGGGGCACACACCTTTTGTAAAGGCAGAGGGCCCCATGTTCAGAGCTTCTGCTGATTGCAGCCACATCAGTATTGCACAGGCACGGAGAGCAGCTCAGCTCATCAGGCACCAAAGCATTTGGGCCACTCTCTCATAAAGCTGCATGCAGGGGGGCTGCTGGGACCTCCCCTGCCACTAGTACTGCTGCAGGTCATGGGTGTAATGAGCTGCAAGGCTCAACATCACTTCTGAGCATGCAGCTGTGGGGCACTGGTTGTCAGAGATCTTGGAGCCCCATAGCAAGTGCAGGAACCCAATGTTGGTGTGGCAGAGACCAGCCCACCACAGCTTGTTTCCAGCGGAAGGCCAGCAAATAGCAGCTGGAAAGCTCAGCCGGAAAGCTCGGGTACACCTGCAGCATCCATCCACCTGTGAGGGAGCTACAGGGAGGAGCTGTAAGATTACTCAGCAGACCTGGCAATGTAGCAATGGTGGCAGGCTTGTAAACCTGTTTTCTCACTCCAGCAAACCTTTATTTTTGCTCCAGTCACTAGAGAGGATAAAGGACATTTGGTTAAACTATTATACACACAGTAGTAAACAGCAGACACAGTATGTCAGCAATACTCTGCTGGAGTGTAAGAATGACTCTGTGTGTCTGCCTAATGATGGCTCGTAGATAGTTAGGGACAGACTAAAAGAAACCAGGGAAGCATAGAGTGATCTTTCTTCTCAAGACCCTGCCTCACTTTTGGCAGTCTGCAAAACAGCTGTCAGAGGCTGTGCCTGGACTACCAGGTTTGATAGGCACCAATGGCTTCCCTGCTTCCCATCACTCCCAGAACTTGTTTATGCCTGTGATGAGGAGTTTAATTAGGCACTGCAAGAAAAAGTATTTCTGTAACACTGGACTCCACACCTTAGACTGTTGTGAGATGCTTTTGCAAACATGGGGTGTAATCAAAGACTCCGAACTTCAGCCATATAATCACTTCTGAAACTCATAAAATTAAATGACAGTTCACAGAGAAAGATCAGAAATAAAAAAGAATCGCCAAGAGAAAACATCTGTTTCTACATGAACCTGAGGAAGATGCAATTAGGCACTGACATGACATAAGCCATTGTCACTCACTTTGTCAGTGACCCTAATTCCTCTTATGCATCCTGAGACCAAACTAGGTTAAATATCACATAGATTAGTTCCCTACCTTGGAATAACCACTATGTGAATCTGCACCTCTGCTGTACATAAAACCTTGCATAGACTGACAGCAAGATCGGGCTGTGCATTTGAGAGGTGAAATGTTTGCAAGTGCGGGTGCAAGTGCAAGGGCGAGCAGCAAAGCCTGGTGCTGATGAAGGGAAATGGCTGTGTAAAGCACTCTAGCAGCACTCCTGATTAACAGCTGTCCTGAGGCTGAAATGTTGAACATCAGAGTTCAGCAGGTCATCTGTTATTGCAGGGCTAAAAAGCACTGAAACAATGTGGAATAAAAAGGATTCTTTTTTTTTTAATTTTTATTTTTTATTTTTTTTTAACATCTGGTTATCTACTTCCACTCTGGAGGAAAGGAGATGAATGCAGGAGCTGGGCAGGTTCTGGTGATCCCAGGGGCACTAGACATGGACAATGTCCCTGAAAAGCACATGAGAACAAAGGCACAAAGGAAAGGAGTCACCAGTAAAAATACAGGACTTCATCCTTCTTTCCTAACGCCCACTCAAATGGATCTCTGCTGCTTTAATAATATCACATGAAATCCAGAGCTGTCTGTGCTTAACATTAAGAGCAATCTACTCATCTCCCCATCTCCCCTCATCAAGGGCTTCACCACATGCTTTCATTCCTGCTACGTCTTCTAATGGTTCCCACGAACAAATTCAGCCCCTACAGATCTTCACAAAATGCTGCCTTTGCTTGTAGCAGGAATTCAGCATTTGGGCTGCACAACTGGCTACAGAAGAAGCTGCCTTCACTGCAGAACTGAACAAGGGACAGCCACAGATTTAGCAATTTTTTTTATTTTTTTTTTTTAATTACCAGAACCTGTGTGATTTTATCCACGTCAGATGGCAATGCTGCCACTAGGCAGTAAGAGAGAACTGGGTCCCTGTTAGCTTAGCCTGTGTACAGATGAGATAAATCAGAATATAATCCTGGTGCGTCACAGCCCTACCCTGATGAAGTTTAACATCCCAAAGGGACATTGGGGTCATCTAGTCTGACCTCCACACCATAGACTTCCCTGTGTTCACATTTGAACTAGGGGTGTACCCATAATAAAAAAAAATCCAGCTATTATTTTTCAATTTATGTGATGGAGAATCCTTCATCTATTGTTTTAATAAGGTTGCCCCTTGTTAAAAAAACCAAACCTTATTTGTAGTCTGAATACATTTGTCCTGTGTTTTAGATCTTACTGTACCTCTAGTACTAAATTTCTTTACCTTATTTGGTCACTTTGGGATCGCTCATCCTTAACCTTCTCTTGGCTAAGTTTATCTGATCGAATTTCTGGAGTTATTCACCAACCTGGCTTTATCTCATTATCAAATCTTTCCTCTGGTGCATCTCTAAATGTCTGCTCCAATTTAGGAGAAACCTTCTAAAATTGTGGCTATTATTGAGCACTGTACTTCTGGCTGGCACATTGCTGCAGACCTTCACAGTGAGTGCTGATCACCCTCACGTCTGCCATGTCTCGCTGCTTCCCAGCACTGTCGTGTCTCCGCTATGGCTGCAGTCTTTGCTCCAGCGGGAACGACTTCATGTCCATCCCTATTACAACGCATATCGTTTGCTTACGCCCAGTTTCCCAAATAAGCCAGGCTACTTTATAACAGCCTTAAGACCTCTCTATCATCTCCTGTCACCTGAAGATTTATCCGTGACCATTTTATATTTCTTCCTGGATCATCAGTACCAATATTAAATAGGACAGAGCCCACGTACCAGTCCTTGTAGGACCTTGGTACAACACCCTTCTGAACACGGACATGGACTTCCAGCTCGCAAGAGATATGTCGAGTTTCATCTCCTGAAAAGTTTTCCATCTATTTAACATGTGCCATGTTGAACCCATAACACTGTAATTCCTTAACTGCAGTTAATCTTGTAATATCAAGGAAAACATTATCCTCACTGTCATCATGGTGCTTACAACGACAGACAAGCAACATGCAACCCCTTCGCAAAGCACATGCATACAATTACCGAAAGCATTAAACTTATAATTAATAGAGAAGCACTGAAGCAACCAGAGGAAAATTTTTGATAATAGCTGAGATGCACCTTGCCAGTTCAAAGCCCTTGAAGGAGTAACTGTCAAAGCTACTTGTCAACTGAGGCATCCTTCCACTCAAGCTAGAATTGGTTCATCTGATTTGATATCACTACTGGAGACTAATAAAATAGTATTTTATTCTGCAAGTATCCCAGGAGGCAGCCAATGTTGCCCAGCAGGGCAAGTCTACCTTGGCAAGCCTGTACCTTCCTTCCTTCTCATTTTCTGGTTTCCTGCCCAGAAATTGCTAAAAACTTTTTCTTCTCAAATGTCTTCCTGGAATAACCTCCTCTCCCTCTCTCCCTCTGAAGGAATAAGAGCATCTGATTTGGTGCGGCCTCAAGTCCATAATATGATCTTCCACCCCTTCTGCAAGAAAAGGAAAGCGCTAGGAGAGCTGGAAGCAAACATCCACTGCAAAATTTTCAGAAGAGGGAGGAATTTTCTAGGGGAGAGAATCAGCAAAATGAATGTCAGTCTTTAAAAAAACAGGTTGCTACTTTTCAGCTTTCTCTGCAGAGAGGTAGCACAGAACTAGGGAGCTGTAGGCACTGGATTTGAAGTCTGAATGACAGTAGACTAGAGATGATGGAATAATAGGGAGGCATCTTGAATGATCAACAAGATCTGAAAATCACAGGAAGTCAGAGGAAAAGGAGTGAAAGCATAAACAAAAAAAGGCACGGAGGAGCAGCTGGTTGATAATCTACTCCCTTGTGACTGTTCAACAAGAGGGCAGATTTCAGGAGTGTATTAAGAAGGTATTGAGACTTATGAACATGGGGATGATTTTTTGTTGGGTTTTTTTTTTTTTTTTAGAGCCTCACTGACCTTGTCTTGATGCTCCAGATCCTGACGCCTTGATGGAAAGTCAGGGCAGGTAGAGTATCTGTGAGCCACACCTTCTGCCAGAATAATTCAACTTATTAGCAGGATACTCAGCAGCATCGCTTTGCACCTGTGCCAACGTCAGAGTGAGACAACAACTACATTGATTTCAATTATCCTTTGCAGGAGTGAGGCTTAATGCTTAGATTCATCTCTCACTTGCAATGTTCAAAACAGGCTCACACAGCGCAGCTTTAGCATAAATGTATTTCAATAAAGGTAACGAAAAAGGAATCTTTATTTTTTCTAGTGGTTGAATAAACTCCATTCTTGGGCAATATCCCAGTGGGCAGGCAAGACCATATATCAGCCTTCTGGGCTCACCACACAGCTGGAGGAAATGAGTTTTAGTTCCCCCCACTGGCGTGTTAAGTGTATTTTGGGGGCTCTTGAAGCAGGCGTAAGAGCATCAGTGTCAAAAACTGTGAAATGAATTCATGAAAAAGAAATCTATCCTGATTGAGGAGGTCCCTGAGGTGAAATCACCTGAGACTGGGGGAGAACGTCCTGAGGAATATCTTGCTCTATATGTATTCATCTTCCTGTACCTTGAGTCAGCATCCATCACTGACCTCTGTCTGAGACTGTATCCAAGCTAGGTGGAGCTCAATCTGGTCCAGTATGGCCGTCCATAGGTTCCCTTGTGTCACTGTCTTCATATAAAGAGATGCATGACATGCCCCAGCCAGGGAGTGTGACTGGTGGTGAAGAAATACAATGCAAAGGGTCAGTGAGTGGAGCTGTCTTGCTCCAAAGACGTGCTTCACCACTGTCCTATGCTTGCAAAGTGTGTTTTGAATCTGCCCCTGGCTAAAATGTCCCAGCCTCCATCCCCCTGAACATGCATTAGGCTCCTGCCTTTGCCTCCATGGGACCTCATTTTCTGTGATACTACTTACAATCTATCGTGTCCATCGGCTTCAGAACAAAAACCAGCCAATAGATATTAGTCAGCCACCCCTTTGGAAAGCACAAAACAGGACCATTAGTCCATCAAAGACAAACATCTGCACTCCTGTAACTAGGAACCATCCCTTCAAAACTCTCCCAGCAGCACTGAGGTTATGCTTTTCCTGTGGTCAGATGGGGGAGACACGGCTGCCCTCACGGGTGTGCTGAATTGCTGAGCAGAGGATCTGGAGAAAAGTGTGGAGAGAAGAAGAAACACGAGAACAATGTACATCCAGCAAAATGTCATATTTACCCACTTCAGCCGGATCTCTGCACCAGCACAGAGGACCCCAATAGACCTGACTGGAACAGTACCTAGTTGTGACTTGAAACAACCCCCTTCCAGCTGCAGAGAAAGATGGACTCAGCACAGGTATCTGAGGGCAGAGAGGGCCAGGAGCCAACCTACGTTTGGACCTGCAGCTGTACAAACACACAGAGGTGGGGAGGTGAGCTTGGGCTCTCCCATCCTCCCCTCGGTTGCCTGCAAAATGACATGACTGTCATCTGGGTAGCTGATGCTGCTCTTGGTGCTCCCAGCCCATGGCACTTCTCTGGTCTCGGCTGCCAAAGTACTCGGGGCTGTGCAGTCCACACAGGTAAATTGGTTCTGACAGAGGAGGAGCAAAGTGCTGATGCGGGCAGAGCACTCCCCAAGCAAGCCCAGCTTGCCTTTCTGTCAGCACATTCACGTTTGGAAAGAGCCAGAGGATGAGAGCATCCCTCATGCATATGTATGTTCTCTGTGGTGAGAAAGCACTTTGCTCTGCTGTGTGTCCTGGACTGCAGACTGAAATTGGCCCAATCTATTTCAAGTTCAGGCCTAGGCTGGCTTTCTCTCATTTTCCCCTTGTGAAACAGTACTTGTATGTTCTCTATGAGCAACGCTACTATTTGCATCTGATTGAGATGCAGTTAGCAGAACCTTCCCCAAGTATTTCCTTTGTAAATACATTTGAAAATTTAAAATAAATTATATTCACTGAAGCTACATGACTAACAAAATGGGGGGCACACCTGCCTTGCTATAGCTATCCTTAACATCATCCTTAACACAGCATGCTGAATCACCTCACCAGCAGGCACAGACCCAGGGCAAGAGCTCAGCTGTTAACCAGAGTCTGGCTGGGACCCCACTGCAGACTGAACCTGCTCCAGCTTCCTCTGACTGCAGAGCGGCTACAAATGTCTTGGGCACATGGCTGCTTGTGACAGATCCCTGAGCTTGCGCCAGCCTCCTGGGCTCCCCCATCACTCCAGGACTTGGTGCCAGCACCTCCGAGTGCAGGGGACCATTAGGGTCTTGGTGACACTTGGTGATGCCTTCATCATCTCTTTCAGCTGTCCCCTATCCTAGCTGAGGTCTCTCCCCCCAGCCCCAGTGTGCAGTGCTGTATACCCCTCACAGAGACATGTTGGTTTCCTGGCAATAACTTCTGAGTCATAGTGACTGAAGAATTATATAACATCCACCTCAATTTCCTCAGTGGAAGCCTAATTTATTGAATAAAAAGAGGTTTAAGGCATGAGAAACATCAGATAGCTTGTTCCCAGGCTGCTCTCTCCTCTCCGCACTGCAATGATGCTCAGCGCTGCCCGCAGAGCAATCCTCACTGGCATCCAGGTGCAGGATCACACTGACAGGTTTGCTTTTCCAGATGACCCCAGGCACTTCTCATTATCATGGCATGAGGCAGGATCCCTCGGAGCAGGGGCGCGCGCGTGCCAAAACTCATTAACCTGCTGCATGCTGCCTTCAAAGAACCTGTTACAGAGATTGCAAACAGCCGCTTCAGTATGTATTTTCCCATTCGTTACTTCCCCCATCTCTTCTCTTCGGAAGTGAACGCCAGCATCAAGCGGTCTGATGCAGCTTTCTAGGTGGGAAAAGAAGGTGGTTACTTCCCAGGGCAGGTTTGCCAAGGGAGGTAGGGGTGATGGGAGATGCAAAGCTCTCCCTGTTAGCATTTCTTAGTGGCTGAGACCGGCTGCATTGTCCAAAGAGGGGTCAGTTCCTGAGTGTGGAGGCGACTCCTGCATCGTTGGTGGACCTGGGTGCTTGGTCAGTGTGAATTGGGTGCCCCAGACAATGAAGCGCGGTAGAAAAGCAGTGAGAGTTAAAATAGCAGCATCAGCAATCCTGTCTCAGTGCTCAGGTTTGTCTCCCTGCTTTCTGCTTTCTGAAGCTTTGGGGTGCCTCAGGTCATTGTTTTCAAGCTTTCCTTTCCAGTCTGGAGTCTCATTTGCAAAGCAGTAGCTGGAGTTCAAAGTGATGCCTGGGAGCCAGGGGTGCCAGAGAATTATTGAAAAAAAAAAAAAAAAAATCAGGAATCAGAGGACTGGTGAGGAAGTTGGCAACTTGTTACAAACCTATGCTAAATTCAGGCCATTGAGCCTGAGGTGTAAACATCCATATCTGATTGCTGCATCTTCATTTTCTTTTTTGATCTTACCTTATTTATTTCAAGCAAGATAACAGGGAATGTGCCATACTGAAATGAGAAAGGCACATACTAAGAGCAAACTGCTGTCACAGCCCTTTGTGAAACCAGAAAACCACGAGTGCAATAGAAAAGGGGTGCTCCTCTTGTTTAACATTGGTCCAATTTGCAGTTTGAAAGGTGTAAACAAGATACAACAAATTGGTATTATTAGTAGTCCAATTACAATGCTAGTCAGACTCACAATCTAGGTTGTCTACTTAATAAAACCCAAATTTCATTAATAAATTTCAGTTAAATGTTAGTTTTTGCTAGTATCTCCTCCACCTTTTCAGGAGCTTTGTTCATCCTTCCCTGCTCCATGGAGCTGAGGGTCAAAAGTCTTGGAACTCTCAGCACCCTTTGCTGGGAGGAGTGTGGTGGTAGTGATGGGCTTTCTTCCTCCTCTTTGCCAGAAATGTGAGATTCATGTTGGCTTCTGTCTTTTTTTCTTGGTCCGCTTGCATTTGCTTTTATACATTTTTCTAGACGTCTTTTGTACATTTTCTTCTTTCCACTGATTTCTGTTATTCAGTTTTTCAGTTCCTTCTACTTTTTTCTAAAGCTGTTTTTTCCTGAACAATACAAAGCTACTCTCCTGAAGTAACAACTGACCAAACATCATGGTGTGTGATTACAGTCTGGGACAGCAGATCCCATCCTGTTTCTGCACTCTGCCACCCACGTTTTATTCTAGAGTCAAAGACAGCTCAGTCCACATAAAATAGCTACTTGTTCTTGCCAAAAACTACAGCAAACCTAAAACAGATTTAGGCAATTATCTAAACAATTACTTCACAGCTAATATGAACTAATATCAGCTCAGAGCATGGCAAGCTCAGGTGGTTCCTGAGACCTTGCCTTGCCAGATCAATACAAACACTATGGCCTTCAGCAGTAATAGTAAAATCCTGGTTTTTGGGATACAAAGGGAGACAACATCCATTCCATGGGGCCAGGCTGCTGTCTTTACATCCACAGAGTAAAGCTGGGGAGATGTTGGGCAAAAAAGGTTCATACAGAGTGGCCTGTATAGCCTTCTTTCCTTGCTCACATCAGACTCTTTGCAAAGACGGGAAAAAGGGTCTAGCAGGGAGAAAAAAGTCAGCTGTGAATCTTGAACAGAAATACTGCTGTTGAACAAAAAGAAATTTCCTTTTCTCTCATTCCTCAGCTTGACTTTTCAACTCTGTGAACCTCTCCCACATCACTACAAGTGCTGGCAGACTCTGCTGGTACCAGGATCCCCATTGTTGCTTCCAAGCTTGTTAGTCACTTTGCAGAAGCCTTCCCCCACAGAGGCGTGGGCTGTTTGTTATAGCTGCTCTGCTGGAGATTATGACTCCAAGTGTGGAGCCAACCATGGAAATAAGAGTGCTCTTCCACCTCTGCAGCGCCCCGTGAGCTTGTTTAACTCCAGTGACTGATAAAATTGGCTGTAGTTAACCACGAAGACCTTGTGTGGCAGTCAATGAGGAGCACAGAGACAGTCCCTTCCAGTGCCTATGTCTTGGGACTGACACCTTCCCTGGATGAGCATGGTGCTGCCACCGGGTCTGGCCAGATTGGGCAGGAGAGGGTCACAAGTGCTTGTATGACACATCTTATTACTACTGAAATAAATGAAAATAGAGATAAAGCTGAGTAAATACTGAAGAACAACTCCATAAAATCTCCTCAAGCACAGCACTTGTACTTCTTGTGATCAGTTTAGCCACTCTTTGCAAGTGTTCAGCCAGCCATCAGTTATCTGTCAAAGCTTTCACAAATCCCATGATGCTTATCACAAGTGGATTGGCACCTGAGGACTCATGCAGCGAACAGTTATTTTTAGCTTCTACACATTGTTCTCTAGATTGTGAAGTGTCACTCACCAAGCTGGGAGCCAGGAGGATTTGAGGTGCTGTTCAGCACCAGCCAGGCAAAGGCATATCGTGAGAAGCTCTCTGCCCCCCTATAGGATCATGCCCATGGATCATCCTGGCACCATGACAACGACAAATAATATGGTTAAAGGAAAACAGGATATTCCCAGTGATACTGTGATTGACTTGGTTAAATCTAGAAGGAGTTGCTAGAAAAAAATTATCTTTGAACCAAAGCTGTGAATGGATTATTGGTTTGTTTCTAGCCAATTTATTTCTAGCCTTGGGCTTTCTAAATTTCATCCTGAATAAGGATTTTAACCAAAGAAGACAGTCCCAGGTTTCCTGAGCAATAAATTGTTCCCAGAGTTGAGGTCCAATGTTACTACCTCTTGCAGAAGGGTGCACTGCTCACATTTCATAAAAGCAGGACCTTGCTGTAACCTTTCAACTGTCTTCAGATCTCCCAGGCAAAAATACCTTTTCTCAGGATAGTCATCACCTCTGTAGCTGAGTGTTCTGGATAATAACCTCATGCTTGTCGGACATGGGCTGATTTTAACTAGCAAAGCATATGAGATGTGGTCATCAAAACTTCATCTTTGCTTGGCTGATTTAAACAAGTCACAGAGGGGCAGAAGCCCTAATGTCTATGTTAGGCTGAGCTGGCCTTTGTAAAGTGTAAAGGATTGTTTGCGTGCCTAGAAATGCAGTGTATATGGGATTGTGTTTACGTTCAAGTAGGGTAGATATATAAACATAGGTGGCAGAGAGAACAAAGCACTTAAACTGATTTAGAGCAGGAAAAACACAAGATGGCACAAGTAGCATTTCAAGGATGCTCTGTGAAGTTGGGAAATGAGTAATTCATGCACTGCCTTAAAGCCACAACCCCCTAACTGGAGAATACTAAACAGTACAATTGCACTATAAATCGCTGTGCTTCCCCATGCAGTAGCTTATCTCTGTGTCAGTCAGCCATAGGAAGCATCCTAAACCTGTCTGTGCAGATCGTGTTATTTTATGGACCTCCAGAAGCCTCAAATAAGCTATTTGCTGTCAGGAGATACTGTCATGAGTGGCTTTCTGACCTGGGACTGCTTTGCAGTTCTCTAGGGACCTGCACTCACATGTTACAATAAACAGAGAATCTCCTGAACACATGGACATAGGACTTGTATCAAGATTCACAATGTGCACTGAATAGTGCCTGCTGCCTGGTTTCATTGTGAAATTTCTACAGGGTGGCATAGGGAGGCAAATGCTTGTGGATGTGTGTGGGGTGGATACCACAAAGCTGGGACTGCAGTAAATATCACCTCATTGTGTTAAGTCACCTTCTGGCAAATGCTGAGCATGCTGGATCCCTACCAAAGTCAGCAGAAGCTGAGATTTGGTGTTGCTCAGAATCAAAAGCTTTGTTTAACCCAAGAGCTGTGGCTGCAGTGCTGAGCTATCTGATGCCATGCCTGGCCGTGTCCCCACGGGAGTCTGCCTTGTTGCCTGCTGTGCCCCTGGGACCCTAGCCTCGAGCTTTCTCGCAAATCTGTCCTGAATGTGCAGCCACAGAGTCCCAGCCAAACTCTGGGTCTAGTCCCTTGGGGGTCTCAGGCAGTTCAGTTCTCGAGGAGGAATTTGTAGCTCTGACTTCTCTTTACAACTTGCAGTCTTGGGATTGATCATAGGAGAGCAGTCATCAAGAACAGCCTTCCTGAGTCATGCTGACACATCAGCTCCTGTCTCTTCACCAGACCATGCTCTCCTACCTTTCTAGTGTCCCATGGACCTGATATTTTGATTTCTTCATTGCAAAAGACATGCTGTTGCTGTTGATGTTAACAGCAGCTTTGACACTTCAGCTTGGCCAAAATGTTATCCTGCCTGCCTTCCTTTATATCAAAATTTTGCTTCAGATAAACTGCACATTTCCCATTGCTTTGTGTTATTTGGTTGCTAAATTTAATGAGAAGAGTTTTCCAATTGCTTGTGTTGGGGCACCAAACCGAATCCCCATCCCTACTACTATGGCTCTTCATTGTATTTCTTGCACCCTACCACAAGCCCCACCAAGCCTTGATTTAAGATGCTCCTGCCTCCTCAGCTGGCCATCTCACCTCCTTTGCTGGATCTTCTGGACCCCATGTGAGGCTGGCACATGGCAACGTGGGGCTGTGCCTCAGCTTCTGCCAGGTAAACCGTGTAAAGGAAGGTCTCCTAGTGCTCTGGTCATTGCCCTGCTGCTCAGTCACCTGTTTTTGCAGTATTATACCTTTGTATGAATTTAAGGGGTTTGCCATTTTTATAGAGCAGTTACTGAGGTCTACATTTTAGTTGTGCCTACCTGTCCAAGGTGAAGGGGGTTATATGAAGGAGTTTCCATTCCAGCATGTGAACAAGTGGCTCATGATGCCACAGAGCTCCCAGTCCCATGTGCCACGTACTCACAGCAGGGACCAGGCTACCACATTCCCCCAACTTGCCCTCAGCAGCCGCACCAAAGGGTGCCTCAATGCTCAGCCTGGATCCAGACAAAGGTGGTAAATACATTTCTGCCTAGCAGATGCACGCAAGCTTTCAACATTTACTCAGACACTATACAGAAAAGACATCACTGACTTAATTGCAAGATACTTTGACTTACAGAAACACTCACAGCAGCATTCAGCGTTACAGGTACTGGAAGGTATCTCTTTGTAATTAGCTTGTCTTCCAACTACGCACTGCCTTTGTGGCTCTGTTTTCCCCTAACATTGCTCTGAAGCTTCCCTAATTGCCTCTTCAGAGTGCTGTGCAGTGCATGCAGTGCCAGTGGAGCAGAGCTGAAGCAGATGCTTTCCGAAAGCCCAAGCTCAGCAATGCCTAGGTGTGTGGGGTGCTAATTAGGTTGAGAGCCCAGTCACAAAGACACTGGATAATAATCAGTTTCTTCAGCAAGGGCTACCAGCACATTGCCAGTTTCTGTCAGCTCCTGGTGTGACAGGCCAGCATCCCGCTTAGCAAATCCTCCCCCAAAAGGGCAGCCCTGGACCCCCCAGGTCTGCATTAGAGATTATCAAGGGGGCAGCATTTGCAGGGAGACATGTGAAAATGTCAGCACAGATGGAGATTAAGCTGTCCTCACCTAACGTCAAAACTGCCATCTGCTTCTCTCCTGCACAGCTTTAATCAGATTTTCTCAACAAAAACGTAAGCGAGAGGGATGGGGAGGGCTCTGAGCACGTAGGCATCCGTGGCCTTTCTGTGCTCATATGCAGAAGCCTGGGGAGCTGAAAAGGGTTTGTCTCGACATTTTGCATGGAAAGTCTCTGTATGGCTTCCTCTGCCTCTGGAAAGGCAGGACTTGCCAGGAGCAAGCAGCGAGGGCTGCCGTCCCACTGTATGAGTGGGGATAAGAGAAATCTATTGTTAAAGTGAACATTGTCCTCATATGACTGGTTTTGTTTGTTTAAGCAACAACCAGGAAAGTAAAGCTTTTAGCTGATGAGATTTTAACTGGGAGCCTGCTTGATTGCCCAGGTTAATTCCTTGCACTCTCAAGAGCAATGTCTTCAGAAGACAAGCGGATAGCAAAAGAAAACTAATGGGACAGTGGGGTAGTTTGATCCAGAGTCACACCAGAATTTCAATCTTGCCTTGCCTTGCCTTGCCTTACCTTCCCAAGCCCAACATGTTCAAAGCTAAATTGTCACTGCTAACTTGAGGATAAATCATTTTAAGGGATACTGTGGTTTATGTAGGGACAATTTGACTGGCTGAACATTAACCTTGTGTGTCCAAAGCCTAAAAGATAAGCTACATGGAAAAGTTTCTTGACATGGCTCACAGATTACAGTTAAGTGTGTGGAGTGGGAGTTGCCTTCTCCCAACAGTGATGTAGTTGACACTTGCTGAGTACCTGATCCACAATAATCTCAGAGGCTTTAATTCAGATCTTCTCATCAGCCAGTTGTTCCTCATCTTGAATTCATATAGCTGACTATTCCTTTCCAGATGTACTTATACCTACAAAGTAACATCTATTTTTTTCAGATCATCTCCAACTCAGCTATGAATTTATGGAGTTCATTTGTAAGTCTAGTCATCCAAAATACTGGCAGTCCTTTCCAAGCAGTGGTGTCAGCCAGCTTGAAAAGTGTTTTCTCTGTTCCATCGTCAAGACCATTAATGAAAGTGCTGAAAGCTTAGTCCATACAGTAAGCTTCCTATTTTGACAGTAATCTGTCAATGATTGCTCCGTCTATAATTTTCTAACCAGTTTTGCAACTACCCAATAATATATTCACCTAGATGATATTTTTCTAGCTCATGAAAATGTCATGGGAGGCAGTGTCAAAAGCCTTCCTAAAATCAAGATCTATGACATCGTCTGTTTCTTCTCTGTCCGCAAGGCTTTTTGCACTGTCATAAATGAAAATTAGATTGGTTTGACATATTTGTTCTTGACAAATCCATATAGACTGTTACTCATCTCTTTATACTCTTCTGCGAGCTCACAGATAGTCTATTTGATTATCCGGTTCAGTGTTTTCTGAAAATTGAAGTTATATAGGTTTGTAAGGGAAGCTCCTAACTTTCTGTCGTCTTTGTTAACATTTCAAAGAACAACATTTAAAGATACCTACTGTCTTTCAAGTTTTACAGTACATTACATACTCTCAGTGAATCCTTAAAACTAATGGCCAATGCTTCCAAGATTTCACTAGCTTGTGCTGTACGTTCCATACAGCGAAGTTCACTAAGACGTAGCCAAATAAAAACATCTACATTTTTTTGGGCACCTCTTGAACTGCGTTTTTCTCAGTGTTCTCTGTTAGGCATTGAAGCTTAGGGAAGCAAACAGACTGCTGTGATGACCCCATCACAAGTTCATGTGCAGTCAGGACGTAGGACTCTGGGTTCTTCGTACACTTCCAAAATCACTAAAGGTTATTGTTTCCCAGACAGAGCCATAGCAACCCCAATCCAGGTTCCCCTCAAATAACTTCATCCTCCTTTACCATACATGAAGTTGGAATCTGAGGTCATCCTCATGTATCCTGAGTATATAACACCCACATTTATTGGTATTGTCCTGTGCACAAAAGATATTCCTACTAAGCTCCTTATTTCTAAAGTGCACAGTAAAATGTATCCCAGATTCCTTTGGAAAGCTTTGCTCTGAGTGCATCTATGGACTGTCTTTGCTACAGGCTTGTATCCACTCACCAGCACAAGGTTGGATGCAACAGGACTAGCAGTGAGATGGAGGGAGCTGCAGGATCACTGTAGAGAACTTCTTGTGCTTGAAAACGGCATGCCCAGATGTGCCCCAGTCCCATGGCAGAGAGGCATGGAGATGGCGTGCAAATGGGGAAGAGCTGGTCTTATTACTGGGAAAACTGAAGTTGCCTGGAGGCAGGTCAAGAATTTTGCAGGAGGTGACCTTAAGATCAATCATACTGATGAGGATAGACAAGCCCTGACTTACCAGCCCAGGAAAGATGTCTCATAAGCCTATGGAGCTCTTAAATCACCCTTATATTTACAATCCATGGAACATACATATGACTTGTCTTTCAGGATAAATGTAGCCCTAGAGTTGTAGAGAAGTTAAGGGCCATATGCAACACAGCTGACTTCTTATGGGTCCAAATGCACTAGCTCCTTCATTACTGCAGCAGCTATACCTGTGTACCCATTTTACTTTACAAACAATCCTCACCTGCAAGTTTAAAAGCATTCCCAAGAGACTTGGTCTTCAGTTCAGAGCTTGGATGTCATTATGCCATGACCTACCTGAATGAACAAAGTATGTTCTGCTGTCCATAAAACAGGCCTATGTTCCTGGGAGAGAATATAAAGTATAATGTCTCCCAGGAGAGACAAAAGGACCTGCTGGCACTTTGCTTGACTTCTCTTCTTGCTCAAGTGCTGGCAGTGAGATATTTGAGAGCAGAAGTTCCTTCTTTATGTTTTCTACAGGGGCAGCTCAGTGAAAGTTGTGATGTCTCTGAGCAGCTGGTCCTAAATTTGCTACACACTGAGCCATAGGATGTTGTGAGGTTTTTTGACTGGCTGGACCTCATCATATAAAGAACCCATTATAAAGTCTAAACTTCCACTGCTACCTCTAATGCCTGTGCTGCTAGTCTGAGATCCATTTCACCTATGTGCAGAACTGTCAAATGTCATTAATTTGTCAGAGATAATCATATTTCCCTTCCGTTTCGTGGAAGATCAATGAGGTTTAAATATCTTTTATTTCATAAACTAAGCAGCATGTCTCTGTCTATAAATTCTCTGTAGCTTGCACTTGTACTTTGATGTTTGTGTGCACAGGAAAAAAGGATTGTGCAGCATTTCTGGAATAAAAAAATATTCCTTGGATGATGTTGAAGTCCTTTGCCCATCATTTCCTCCTGATCAAGCGAAGATCATTTTAATCAGGATCACTCATAGAGTCGTCTTAAGCCTAGGCAATATTCACAAAGCTTATCCCTCCTTTACAAACTATTTCAGTAAGAAAAGTGCCTTAACAAGACATAGTTCTTATGTATGTCATTAAAGGTTCAACTAGGAGATGGAAGAAATTATTTCACTAATAAGAAAGAAAGAAAAGATTTAATTTTGCAGGGACAGCATCCCCCCCCCCCCCCCCCCCCCAAAAAAAAAAAAACCCAACAAACAACCAAACCCCAAACCCACAACCAAACCCACCTTAATAGCAATAATGAGGGAAAGAGTATTTACAAATGATAAAAAGTATATGTAAATAGAAAGTCCTGCTATTTTTAAGGGTCCCTTGAAATTACCTGCATTGACCTGTATCTAAAGCCATTGACAAAGATAAGCAGGGACAGTCAGTAGTCACTTCAGATTCAGTTCTAATAGTTTGAATTAGATGGACCAAATGAGCTGGAATTATCCATTAAATCAGCAAAATCTTCTTGTCCTTCGCCTTAATGCTTGATTAATACTGACAACCAAAGTACGTAAAGCCGTCCCTTTCTCTGGCCATGCAGCAGGGCAGCAGGCTGGGAATGTGTCCGTCCACAGCGCAGAGACCCCGTGCCGTTGCCATCTGTTGAGAAACTGGGATGGGATTTCAGTACCATCAGTTTTGTCTCAGAGCAGAGGGCTGCCATGGGAGCGTTCGTGCGCAAGGGATTTGCAGGCTTACCCTTTCTGCAGCTAATAGTAAAAAGCCCGGTGAATGCAAAATATTGTTTCACCAAATGCTTGAACAGTGCCCTTGTAATTATGATTCAGGTTGTTCTATTTTTTACCTAAAATTTTCATAGACAAGCCAGAGACCTCCAGAAAAGCAGATCACCAATCCAGATATCAAAGAGCTGTTAATTTAGAGGTTCCAGATATTAAGGTTTGGTCATTAGAAATAAAAGCTAGACCCACAGTTTTAGTGGTTAAAGACCATCAAGGCTGACTGTAGAACATCTTCCTCTATGCCTCTTGCAATGACCCCAAGCCTTGAATCAACTGCACTTCCACTGCTCTGTTCCAGAAGAAAAATTAGTTTTCTTGGGACATGTTAAATACAAGTGATAAAATATTGCTTTCCTGAGCTTGCCAGTAAAACTACACTGCTTTGGATCCTAGAGATCTGTCAAACTAGGCTCCAAAGCAAAGCTGAAGATATGAAATTGTGCTGAAAGCAATGACAAATTATATGCTTCTGAAATATTAACTCCTTTTATTTCCTGCTTTTCCCTTTCCTTCTTGCTAATCTACACAGCTAAATGCAGGCAGACCTTAAATGCCTGTCCTACCCAAACACTGGCTAGCTTGTGGCTGTCATTGCTGTTGTCCTGCTCTCAGTCTCAGATTCGTGCTGGACTAATGGGCAGGTGGGAAACCAAAGCTAAAATTCACACCTCTTGCCCCCTCCACTGTTGCTTCCCAGCTAGACCAAGTTCTGGATTCGACAGGCAATAACTCAGGAAAATGATGCGTTTTTTTGACAGTATGGAGAGCAGCACCTCAGGATGGGTCGGCAAGGTTTGTGAGTCCTTCACATTCGCTAGCCCTTGTTCTCTCACTTCCCAGATGTCTGCTGGAAATACAATACCCCAGAAACAGTCCAGGAAGTTCCAGCAAGTCCAAAATAGCTCCTTTTGGCTGACCTCACCTGCTGACCCCTTCCTCCTCCCTCTCCTCTCTCGCTCCAGTGCTGCTGCTCCTGAGGATGGCCAGCAGCACCCTGGCAGCCCCTGCACTACCATCTCAACAGCCATGAGACACAACACTGCTGCCTCTCCCAATGACCTGCTCACCAGCTTTCTTTACTTTGTTCTCTCTCTTCACACCATCAAAGAGCAGGCAGCATTCCTCAGGTTAAGCATCTTCATGGGGAAAAAGATGGAATTTGGACAGAGATAAATGGGAGAGAGATCTGAGACAGCTTGAGACAGAGTCAGAACATGAGCAGAGATGCCCAGGGTGCCACATTTTTTCTTACACCCTGTCCTGACCTCTCAGATCACAAGCAGACGTCTGCAATGCCTCTTTCCTTCACGGGCAGTGCCTGTGTAGGGTGCATTCAGCAGCTGCTGCCTTCCACCTTGGGAACGTTTGGAAGCAACGGGATTGTAGACAATAAAAAACGTTTCTATAAATACATAGGCATGAAAAGAAGGCTAAGGAGAATCTCCATCCTTTATTGGATAGGGGGGAAAACACGATGGCAAAGACTGAGGTACTTAATGCCTTCTTTGCCTCAGTCTTTAACAGTAAGACCAGTTGTTCTCTGGCTACCCAGCCCCCTGAGCTGGAAAACAGGGACAGGGAGCAGAATGAAGCCCCCGTAATCCAAGAGGAAATGGTTAGTGACCTGCTGCACCACTTGGACACACACAAGTCCATGGGGCTGGATGGCATCACCCAAGGGTACTGAGGGAGCTGGTGGGAGTGCTCACCAAGACACTTCGTGCCACTTATCAGCAGTCCTGGCTAACCGAGGAGGTCCCAGCTGACTGGAGGTTAGCAAATGTGATGCCCATCTACAAGAAGGGCTGGAAGGAGGATTGAGGCAACTACAGGCTTGTCAGCCTGACCTCAGTGCCCGAGAAGGTTCTGGAGCAGATCATCCTCAGTGCCATCAGGCGGCGCGTACAGGACAACCAGGCCCAGTCAGCAGGGGTTGATGAAAGGCAGGTCAGGCTTGACTGACCTGGTCTCCTTCTATGAGAAGGTGACTTGCTTAGCGGGTGAGGGAAAGGCTGTGCCTGTTGTTTACCTGGGCTTCAGCAAAGCCTTTGACACCATTTCCCACAACATTCTCCTGGAGAAACTGGCTGCTCGCGGCTTAAACGGGTGTACTCTTCGCTGGGTAAAACCCGGCTGGATGGCCGGGCCCAAAGAGTGGTGGTGAATGGAGTTCAAACCAGTTGGTGACCGGTCACAAGTGGTGTTTGTCAGGGCTCAGGATTGGGGCCCGTTCTGTTTAATATCTTTACCCACGATCTGGACGAGGGGTTTGAGTGCACTCTCAGTAAATTTGCAGACGACGCCAAGTTGGGTGGGGGTGTTGATCTGGTGGAGGGTAGGAAGGCTGATCTGGACAGGCTGGATCAATGGGCTGAGACGAGTTGTGTGAGGTTCACCAAGGCCAAGTGCCAGGTCCTGCCCTTGGGTCACAACAACCCCATGCAGCGCTGCAGGCTTGGGGAGGAGTGGCTGGAGAGATGCCAGTCAGAAAAAGGAGCTGGGGGTGTTTATTGACAGTTGGCTGAACATGAGCCAGCAGTGTGCCCTTGTGGCCAAGGAGGCCAATAGCTTCCTGGCCTGTATCAGCAATGGTGTGGCCAGCAGGAGGAGGGAGGTGATCGTGCCCCTCTACTGGGCACTGGTGAGGCCACACCTTGAATGCTTGGTTCAGTTTTGGGCCTCTCACTACAGGAAAGATATTGAGGTTCTGGAGTGTGTCCAGAGAAGGGCAACGAAGCTGGTGAAGGGTCTGGAGCACAGGTCTGGTGAGGACCAGCTGAGGGAAGTGTGGTTGTTTAGTCTGGAGAAGAGGAGGCTGAGGGGAGACCTCATTGCACTCTACAACCACCTGAAAGGAGGTTGTAGCGAGGTGGGGGTCGGTCTCTTCTCCCAAGTAACAAGTAATAGGATGAGAGGAAATGGCCTGAAGTTGCGCCAGAGGAGGTTTAGTTTGGATATTAGGAAGAATTTCCTCACCGAAAGTGTTGTCAACCATTGGAAAAGGCTGCCCAGGGAAGTGGTAGAGTCACAACCCCTGGAGGTATTTGACAGACATGTAGATGTGGCACTTAGGGACATGGTGGTGGACTTGGCAGTGCTGGGTTAATGGTTGGACTTGATGATCTGAGAGGTCTTTTCCAACCTAAATGATTCTATGATTCCGTGATTCCTTACAGCTGGAGCAATACCTTGTGGTATAATCTGTCCGCAGACACAACACGTCTTCTCCCAGAACTAGAAGAATAGCTCAAGCATGAAATAAAAAAATTGCGTCTGAGAGGGAATTTGAGTTAAACAAAGATTGTGCACAACAGGTGACAGAATGGAAACCTTTCTAAAATTGCCCTTTAACACTGACTTTAAATGCTTTGAAGTGAAGGGTTCAGATTTCCCTGAATGTTTGGTTTGGCTTTGCATTTTTCAAAGCCTCTTTTCCTCTGTGATGCCCCTCGCTATGCATTAAGCTTGCTTCTGCATGCCCCAGGCCACAAATGATTCAAATTGTAGTACTTCGCTTTCTGCTTGAATGGCCACCCTGTCTCTCTGCTGTTCACTCTGATCACAGTGTCTAACCCACTCTTCCTAGTGGTATGGTAGGCACATTTAAGTGGGTGGAAACGGTTCTTCCTCTGGCTACATGCTGTTCTTTTGGTACAGGAACGGGATGTCAGTCCCTATGCTGGATGAGTAATTGTGCTGTGTCTCAGTTTCCAGACCTGAACGAAAAGAATTATGGTGCCATTTTGCTCCTAAATATCTCTCGGATGTACTGGTGGGGCTGCACGATGATGAAATGGTTGCTGTTGTTGAGAAAAAGCACACCTCATTTCCCATCCATGCCCACATGAATGAGCAGCCAACATGATCTAGCTGCAGATCAGACTATGCTTCATCCTCACTCAAATTTTCCAGAAGCCCGTTTCTGAAAGAAAGGACTCTGATCTTGTTCCTGCTGGAACAAGACTAAGTTGATAGTATGGACAAGCTGATTAATCAAATTATTTTTACAACCAATTCTAAGATAATTTCTAGGTTTCCTGGTCTTGGAGGTGAAATACAATGTCCCTAACTCCCTGGCCTGGTCCTCCTCTGGTAGAAAGGGCTGCCCTAGCAATGCTGGTGGATTTGTCTACTTATATGAG
This sequence comes from Leptosomus discolor, assembly GCF_034619465.1. Classification (NCBI taxonomy): domain Eukaryota; kingdom Metazoa; phylum Chordata; class Aves; order Leptosomiformes; family Leptosomidae; genus Leptosomus; species Leptosomus discolor. The sequence continues at coordinate 3,589,681 of NC_141407.1, read as the reverse complement.
AGCATAGGCCAGGCTCTAGAAATTTGAAATAGCTGTGGCATACTCCAGTCCTCTTGTTTCCCATGAAGATACTCTCTCCCGCATGCAGATGCTCAGGCTAGGGCAGCTTTGAAGCCTGCGAGGTGACGATGGTTCTTGTGACCTGCCTGCCAGGGGAGGTCTGTGTTTCTTTAGGGTTGCCCCTTTCTCCCACATGACACTGGACTACTCTGTGCATGACCTCAGGACTGGTTTTCCACAGCTACTAAGTTCTTCACCCCGTGTTGCTGCATATCACCACAGCATGTAGAGGACATCCTGAGCACATTGGCACCATGTTGAGGCAGCATCAGTACTCAGAGCACGATGCTGAGGTTAACAGGAGTCAATGCAGCCACTTAATCCCACCAGTGACCACCCTATTGTGGTTGTATACCTCTCCCCAGGCACATAACTGTAATGAAATGCAGTGGGGAAAGATGAGGCAGCCAAGGGTTGGATCTGGGACCCCTCTGGGCTCTCTGCCCTGCCACTTCCCTGCCTTCCTGCAGTGCTGATGATCATGGGGAGGGCTGGAGCAGAGTCTGGGAAAGGAGAGATCAGCAAAGGAAGGGAACAAGGTTTTAAGGAGAGATGCTATACTTCTCAAAATAAGGCAGCAGGAGGTAATGCGTCCCCTCCCCAGCACCTCCTCCCAGGTTGAGGCCAGCAGCATTCCTAGTCTAGGATATTGGAGAACTTAAAATATTTTTGAACATCAGAAATAAACTTCTTGTTGGATAGTTTCGCTTAAGGTGACGGGAGGAAATCACGACAAAGAATGATTGAAATATTTTGCCAGAGAAACATTATAAAAATATTGCTTAAACTTACTGGGCCAAAAAATTTATTTGATTGCTGGGCTACTCTGGACATAAGTTGTCTTCCAGTTCAAAAGAAAAGTTTTTATAATCATTTGAAATGGAAAATCTGAGAACAGAATGTTGAAAAAGATTTGTTTCTCCTCTTAACAATAACAAAAATAAACCTTGAATTAAAAAAAAAAAAAAGAAATAATTTCAAACAGGGAAAAGTGTCACTTAGAAAATGCCAGAGTGGAATGTTGTGAATAATTCAAATGAAGATTTCAACACTGAGATGAAAAAATATCTGTCTTGCCAGATATGTGTTCTGCCCTAAAAACAGCATGAAAAAGTTCGCTGTTTCTAATGAAATACTTGAGTACAGTGATTGTACCTACAATATTGGTGTCTGAGCTGGGATCCAAACCCGGGCACCCACCCCTCCTGTGCTCAACAGTGACCTGCCCCTGTGTGGCATGGGGATGAGCATGGAGTAGACAGGGAGGCTGGGACAGAGGCAGGACCAGCTCTGTGGGCACAAGTGAAATAATTAGAAGATATTTCTCGCGCAGTTTGCTACGAGGCTACAACTCCTGGGGTTTTCCAAAGGGGTCAGGAAAATGACAGAAAATGGAGTTTCAGTGCAAAACAAACATGTGATTTTTGTTTTTCTTTGGAGTCTTCACAAACTTCCATTCTTGCCAGAGCCTGAAACTGAGTTTTGCTTGGGGAAGGCAGCCCATCAGGTCATCTGAAGCACTGTCAGAGGCACCAATGTGAAATCAGCTCTTGAGAATGAGCCTGCATGAGGCAGCATGGTGCTTGCGGAGTTGTGGAGTACTTCATGGATAATGATGGTGATGGGGAAAATGTGAATCATAGAGCAAAGAAGAAAGGAAGCCATAATTAAATATTCCAAAGTACAACATTGTAATTATAGTGGACTAAGAAGTAAGCAAATGACACACAGTAAGAAAGCAGCTGATCAGACGGATTCTGAGCTGATTATCATAATGTAAATGCCAACAGCAATTTACTCAAATCAGAGAGGTTTATTTGCAGAGTGGAAACTAGGTTTAGTCCTAATCAAAATAAAATCAATGTATATTTCAAAACAGATTAGTGCTGTGAAACAAAGCAGCCATGATTGTTATTCATTATCTTCATCAGCACCAAGAGGGAATAATTTATGTTACTGCTTAATTACATAGATGTTAACAATTAATTAAGTCAACGTGGTGATAGCCAGTGATTTGGGAAATCGAGAGAAGGTTGTCCTGCATTAATGTGCTTTTGTTGTCTCAGCCCAGCTCAGACCATAATGCTGGTGACACTCTTGTGTGGTGACAGCTCACGGAAAGAGAGGCACAGACGGGCTGCTCAAATCATACCTCCCTATCCCCCATTTCACAGGCCCTTGTTTCTGGAGACTCCCCAAGGTCACCTTCTAAGCGTTTGCTGTCAGGTTTTCAGTCTCTTTTGTCTTAGCTGGCAAGGTTTGTATCTGTGCTCTTCCTAGGAAGTTATTACAGATTCTGGACTAAAAATCTCTTTTCTGTGAGCAAAGGGAGCTAGAAATAGCTGGGTTGGGATTCAAGGGGAACAAGGCAGAGCATGCCATGCCCAGGACAGCAGGACATCTGGAGCCACTGGTGAATACAGTGAAGCACCTGGTTTCACTTATGGCACCCCACTCCATAAACAGCCCAAATTACTGTCTGGTGGTAAAGTGGAGCGATGAAGCACTGAAGAACTGAATTTCTTTCATCCAGATATGTCACTTCTCATTGACACAGGAGGTGCTCAGCTTTGAGAGGCTGGGTCAGGATGCTGATCTAGACCTGTTTCATCATGTTCGACTGCCCAGAAAGGCTCCAGGCTGCACTGCCGTCAGCTGCTCCTTTTTACATCTGAAGGAAGAGCTTATGTTCTTGGAGAAAAAGAGGTTTGAACAAGAGTTTAGTCATTCAGTCCAAATGTTAAGTCTGATCCTGAGTCACGTTTCCCTGAGGGTCTCTCCCAGATTGAAAGGCTGGCCCTGACACCCAAGATGCCAAAAATGAAGAGCCCAAACTTCTTCCCTGCGTGTGAAATAACCAGCACCAAGGGCTGAACTCCACAGCTTGGTTCAGGCTGCAGAGAGCAGACGGCCCATTAATTTTAACGCCATTGGTCCTTCCAAAGGCATAAATAGTGCTACTGGGACTTGGGTAAGCAATTTTGATCGCAACATTGCCTAAAGATCCTCTTTAGCTCTCGACTGCAAAATTGGTGGCCCTTCCCTGCATACCAGGAGCTCTGCTTGTTTGGGTTCAATAGGTCCTCGGTGCTGGGTTTACTGCCAAAGCCTCTAAGAAACTGGTTTTAACAGTATTTTCCTTCCACTCTGCTCAAGGAAAAGTGGGCCATTTATATTCATTGTACCTTATAAATGTTTCTACCATAACAATCACTCCTGATTATAGTGGATTTTGTTTTCTGCTGAATTTAATAGCAAGAGAAAAATGACACATGACACAAATTTAAATAACATTTTGCTCCCCTCCTTTCTGTTTTCTTTCTGAAGCGTAATCCACAGTTTATGTTGAAGAATGATATTGTTTCCAGATCTCTGGAATTAATTTTTTCATTTTTGGAAGGGGTAGAAAAGTGCATTAATGAGTTTGATTTTCCATAGTGCTGAACAACTGAGTTTTTCCTTGGGTTTTCAGATACTTGACAGCTCAAAAAGTTGGGCCCAAATAATTCGTAGAATAAGTTTGGCTTTCAGGGGCAGAAAACTGTCTGATTGTCAAATATGCATTAGAGATTTTATTTGATAAAGCCATATCCAAGCTGTAATAATGGTTTTCAGTATATATTTCTCATCTAATTTCTTGAAGGAAGGCTGCCTAGGAGGCTGGGCCTCATAGGCTGTATTAGGCATAACATAGTCCTTTTTTGATTGTTAGCAATTTAACAGTTAAAGAGAAACATGGGGATGAAAGCATTGAGCATGATCCCTGCTAGTCTCTTCTTACCTAACAAACTGGAGTTTTGCCATTGACTTTACTGAGTGCAAAAATAGGCCACACTGAGCACATCTGAAAGTCACTTCCTTCAGCTAGCTAATGTACTTTATCATTATGAGCATCATGCAAATGTGTTCTCTGGATATGAGACGGATACAACTATCACCTTCTGTTACATCTCCCTCACTAGCCAGGGCTGCAGGAAGCCTGTACAACAGAGGCTACTGCCAGGAGTCCCACTCTTTACACACGTTTGGGCAAGACCTATATATCTCTCTAGAGGTGTCTGGTTGAACCTAATATTGTCACAGGTAATATTTAACACATTACAAGCAAAATACATTCGTGTTTTCCTGCAATGTGCCACTCATCCCAGGTTTTGAACGTGGGTCTAGTGGCTTTCTGCCTGCCTATCATCTGTGTGCTTATAGCCTGCATTACATTTAAACTCCTGTTCGTGTGTGTAAATAATTGATTCTCTTCTGGATGATAAGTGCTCAGCCCCAGCACCTGTAAGTGTTTAGCACGTGACGCACATTTATTAGGCTCTCTCTGTAACTCGTTATGCATTAACAAGCAGCCCTCATTTGTTCCAGCAGTGGGTTCCCATAGAGCCCGATGCACAGATAAATGCAGGTCCCAGCTCCAGCCTTCCAACACTCCCATCAGCCACCCAAGTCGTCAATAGTCACCTTGTGGTCTGAACTCTCAGGACCCAGAATCACACTCAAAACGCTGGAAGATCTGCTTCAGTGCTTCTCTGTGTTTCACGGGCACTCTGCTCATCTCCCAGGTGCCTTTCTAATTGCAGTTGCCAATTCGTGCTCCATCTGCAGAAGTGGTCCAAAAAGCCCGGGAGGTCTGTGTTTCAGAAAAAAGCACTGTTGTGTACAAATGCTCATCCTGGGTTGTGTCATTAATGACTTTAACTGTCTTGAGACCAGTTGTAGCTTTGGTCTGGCACTCTCACAGCTAGCGTCTCTTGCCTTCCTGCCTTGGGGCTTGTACAAACTTTCAGTTTCCTCTTTTATGGCCTTTCAGGATCTAATAAAACACATTCAGGTCCCATTAACTGTCAGTCAGTGCTGATTCTCCCAAAGCAATCAGCACAGGATGCAGAGATGCTAAAAGCAGCAGACAGCCGTACAGGAGGTGGCTGAGCCGCTCTCTGTCTGTTCAGCCTGCATGGGTCAATCCATTGTGCCCGTGCTGCTCTAATTCTCCCCCAGCTGCCCATACTGCCTTTGAACGCAGGCTTTTTGCTGCCCAGCAAGTCCAAAATGGCTCCTTTTGGCTGACCTCACCTGCTGACCCCTTCCTCCTCCCTCGCCTGTCTGTGTCTCCTCCTCTCTCGCTCCAGTGCTGCTGATCCTGAGGATGGCCAGCAGCACCCTGGCAGCCCCTGCACTACCATCTCAACAGCCATGAGACACAACACTGCTGCCTCTCCCAATGACCTGCTCACCAGCTTTCTTTACTTTGTTCTCTCTCTTCACACCATCAAAGAGCAGGCAGCATTCCTCAGGTTAAGCAACTTCATGGGGAAAAAGATGGAATTTGGACAGAGATAAATGGGAGAGAGATCTGAGACAGCTTGAGACAGAGTCAGAACATGAGCAGAGATGCCCAGAGTGACACATTTTTTCTTACACCCTGTCCTGACCTCTCAGATCACAAGCAGACGTCTGCAATGCCTCTTTCCTTCACGGGCAGTGCCTGTGTAGGGTGCATTCAGCAGCTGCTGCCTTCCACCTTGGGAACGTTTGGAAGCAACGGGATTGTAGACAATAAAAAACGTTTCTATAAATACATAGGCATGAAAAGAAGGCTAAGGAGAATCTCCATCCTTTATTGGATAGGGGGGAAAACACGATGGCAAAGACTGAGGTACTTAATGCCTTCTTTGCCTCAGTCTTTAACAGTAAGACCAGTTGTTCTCTGGCTACCCAGCCCCCTGAGCTGGAAAACAGGGACAGGGAGCAGAATGAAGCCTCCATAATCCAAGAGGAAATGGTTAGTGACCTGCTGCACCACTTGGACACACACAAGTCCATGGGGCTGGATGGCATCACCCAAGGGTACTGAGGGAGCTGGTGGGAGCTCACCAAGACACTTCGTGTCACTTATCAGCAGTCCTGGCTAACCGGGGAGGTCCCAGCTGACTGGAGGTTAGCAAATGTGATGCCCATCTACAAGAAGGGCTGGAAGGAGGATTGAGGCAACTACAGGCTTGTCAGCCTGACCTCAGTGCCCGAGAAGGTTCTGGAGCAGATCATCCTCAGTGCCATCAGGCGGCGCGTACAGGACAACCAGGTGACCAGGCCCAGTCAGCAGGGGTTGATGAAAGGCAGGTCAGGCTTGACTGACCTGGTCTCCTTCTATGAGAAGGTGACTTGCTTAGCGGGTGAGGGAAAGGCTGTGCCTGTTGTTTACCTGGGCTTCAGCAAAGCCTTTGACACCATTTCCCACAACATTCTCCTGGAGAAACTGGCTGCTCGCGGCTTAAACGGGTGTACTCTTTGCTGGGTAAAACCCGGCTGGATGGCCGGGCCCAAAGAGTGGTGGTGAATGGAGTTCAAACCAGTTGGTGACCGGTCACAAGTGGTGTTTGTCAGGGCTCAGGATTGGGGCCCGTTCTGTTTAATATCTTTACCCACGATCTGGACGAGGGGTTTGAGTGCACTCTCAGTAAATTTGCAGACGACGCCAAGTTGGGTGGGGGTGTTGATCTGGTGGAGGGTAGGAAGGCTGATCTGGACAGGCTGGATCAATGGGCTGAGACGAGTTGTGTGAGGTTCACCAAGGCCAAGTGCCAGGTCCTGCCCTTGGGTCACAACAACCCCTTGCAGCGCTGCAGGCTTGGGGAGGAGTGGCTGGAGAGATGCCAGTCAGAAAAAGGAGCTGGGGGTGTTTATTGACAGTTGGCTGAACATGAGCCAGCAGTGTGCCCTTGTGGCCAAGGAGGCCAACAGCTTCCTGGCCTGTATCAGCAATGGTGTGGCCAGCAGGAGGAGGGACGTGATCGTGCCCCTGTACTGGGCACTGGTGAGGCCACACCTTGAATGCTGGGTGCAGTTTTGGGCCTCTCACTACAGGAAAGATATTGAGGTTCTGGAGTGTGTCCAGAGAAGGGCAACGAAGCTGGTGAAGGGTCTGGAGAACAGGAGCGGCTGAGGGAACTGGGATTGTTCAGCCTGGAGAAGAGGAGGCTGAGGGGAGACCTCATTGCACTCTACAACTACCTGAAAGGAGGTTGTAGCGAGGTGGGGGTCGGTCTCTTCTCCCAAGTAACAAGTAATAGGATGAGAGGAAATGGCCTGAAGTTGTGCCAGAGGAGGTTTAGTTTGGATATTAGGAAGAATTTCCTCACCGAAAGTGTTGTCAACCATTGGAACAGGCTGCCCAGGGAAGTGGTAGAGTCACTACCCCTGGAGGTATTTGAGAGATGTGTAGATGTGTCTTAGGGGCCACGGTTTAGTGGTGGACTTGGCAGTGCTGGGTTAATGGTTGGACTTGATGATCTGAGAGGTCTTTTCCAACCTAAACGATTCTACAATTCTATGAGGTCAAACCTTGTACATGCTCAAGGCTGACACAGAGGACTGCATCCATGCTTGGCCCTCAGGGGCTGCTAGGCAAGGCTTTTGCTATCCTGTCTGTGCTGGATGCTCCTGACATGAGCATCTCAACCTACGCGTACAGTATCTGCCCATGCTTGGGTCACTCACGGTATTTTGGGAATCCGATGATACCTCATGTCAGGGTTAATCATGGGAAGTAAAATGTTACCAGCAAAGTGCAAGGCTTCATGGTTTCCACTGGCTTCATGGAGAAACTCAGGGCTAATGTTCAGGATCACCTTAGGAAAGTTATGGCATGACTGAGTATTTCTCAGCTATTTGAAACATTAAATCTGCTGTGCTGAGCAGGCAAGAGTTCTGTTTGACCTATTTAATTTAATTTTCTCCCCTTACTTATACATAATCTTTTTATATCTCTACTTACTTCTACTTGTGCTGACCAGCTTTGGAGACCACAGGAGTTTTGCTGCACAAACTCCCCTGGCAGAGCTGAGTCCCTCAGTCCTGTCACACAGAGCCCAGCAGTCTGGCTGATAGCAACGTCTCTACCAGACAGGGTGAGATGGACACAGCCGAGGATTTTGCAGCAGAGACATGAAGCTACTCAGGACTTTTCTGTTCCCTTCCATAGTCTGGAGGGCAGTTTCAAAAGTGACCAGTTACATACCCAACGCTTTCCCTCCCAAACCTCCTGCTCCTCCCAACCACCCCTGCCCAGAGCTCCTGCCCTTCCCCCAGCCTTTGCCAGTGAAACACTCCCGCTCTCCCCTGGGCACACGCACATCTCTGTGCTGTAAGGAGGTTCCTCTTGCTCCTCCTGTCTGCCTGTGCAGCAGCAGGGAGCTTTGACAGCGCCGGATGATGCCTGCTGAGGATGTGCTGTGAAAGTGCTAACAAGGAGCACTGTCCCTGCAAACGAACCCAAACCAAACACGTTATCCCCTTATGGCATGTGCTGTGGAGAACAGAGGAGAACAGCTGTAATTTCTAGTCATGGCTTCTGCTCTTTCAAATTAAAATAATCCAATCTACGAAAAATTCTAAGCAAGGGTGACACTGGTTGTTTGCTTCAGTGCATCCACAGCCTCATGGGGTGGCTGGTTGGGGGACCTCCAGGAGGAGTTTCCTAGGCTGTCTGCGCACGCCCGGGGTGAACCCTGTCTGGCCATGGCTGTAAGGCAAAGTAAAACTGAGCTGGGCATATGTGTCCAGAAAGCTCTTTTCTTCTGCACTGAAGCTGTGACAGCAGCTACAAACCGGTGTTTAAAAGCACCACCACATGGAAGTTGGTGCAGATTAGAGGTTTTCATGGGCAGAGCCATTTTAGGTGGAGAGAAAGCACATCTGGACATTATGTGCCCTAAGCTCTGCAATTGTCTCCTGCCACTTCATTGAGCTTATAGTGCTCCTGAATGATTTTCTACAGTAAACTCAATACCTGAGGCATTACTGTAGTTCAGAGGATGAAAGACAGAGAGGGGACAGTGCCTGCAGTGCCAGTCTGACTGGCAGAGGTCCTGCCCTTTGACACTGCAGTGACGAGTATTTAACAACTCCCACAACGTCTCACTTCAGAGCAGAACCCAAGAAGGCACCACGAGCACAAAGTGAAGAAATGTCCACAGGTGCCCAAACACAGCAATGACTGCTTGCAGCCAAAACAGAAAACATGACATATAACCTGTCTGAAGCTTTGCTCCCTTTCTCAGGCACCCTGTTATAGCAAAATGTCACTGTGTACCTGGGAGGGGCCATCTGAACTTGTGGTCCCTCCCACTGTAGCACCCATGCATTATATCTGAGATTTCCCTTTCCTTCCCATCTGCCTCCGTTCCTTTTAGCTTAACTTGTTTTAATCTTGCTAGGTGATTCCCTGTGAAATCTTACCAGATGTGATGCAAACATTGAGAAAATCCTTCCTTGGCAGAGCATCTTCCAGCAAGGAACGTTTTCAAAAAGAAATGCAGCTTGATGCCTTCAAAACAATGCTGGCATTCACAGTGTGCTGGTAACCTGCTGCCCAAGGCACCGGCTCCTCACGCGTCTCTCCCTCCATCCCTTCCTCCTCCTGCAGCGCTTCGCTGTGTCTGTCTGGGAAAGGCAGAAAACAGACTTGAAAAAGTTCAGGGCTATTGCCCAGCTAATTGTATTTACTTTGGAGTTACAACTCCTGGCTGTGCTAGGGTAGAGTGTAAAATCAGTCTTCAGTGGGGTGGTCAGTGACTATCACCGTGCGAATTTATCAGCAACTATGAAGTGACACTTTGTGCTGTTACCTACTGTGTGTTTCAACCTTTTAAATTATTCTGAAAACAGGATACATTTTGCAGCCAAATACTAATGGGTTAATTCCTTCTCCCACCATTTTCCCATCTCCTCATGCAGGTTTATAATTACAGACGGGATTTTGACAAGTCAGATTCCCAGTAATGGCAAATTTAAACTCCCTGATGTGAATCAGAGGAAGCTAAGATGATTTTGCAATGCGTATTTATTAAGGATAGTGGTGGCTGAAGTCACTCACAAGAGCTATATTCTGGCATTTATCTTCTCAGAAGCTTTATCTTTAATGAAAAAAAGAATTTAACCCCCTCACACACATACAAAGCAGCATAAACCCCATTGCTGTCGATACAGCAATACTCATCTCCTTCTAATGCAGAAGACACAATGCAGAACCCGAGAGTGCCACGTTAGTGTGGTATCAGATACAAAACTGAGCAAGAGGAGCAGCGGTGATGAACTGTATTTTTGGCTTCTCTTAACTGAAGAAAGGAAACCATATTAGGATGAACTAGCCTCCTAGAACTTCTTGTCCTCTCCATCCTCATAGCCACACCCCTATACCTCTGTTTTAGCATCTCTGCAGATGCACATATCTGGAAATCCCGAGACCCCTGCCTGTATGAGTCTTCCATGGCTTAACAAAAGCCAGCAGCAAACTTTTGTCCTGGACAGTGTGTTTCCTAGTTAACAAGCTTAACTAGATCTGGACATCTCTCTTCAAAGTTTCTTAGGCTCAAATCTCTGCCATGGTGCCTGCAATACATTGAGTCCTTCTGCTTCTCAGATCGTAAGGCTTTGAAGGGCAGGTATTTGAAGAGACTCAAGTGATAAAGCCCTCTACCTCAGTCCTTAGACCAATGTCAGAGGGAAAAATAAGAATTTCTGACTAAATTCAGAAAAATAAATGAATCTGTAGCTTTCAACTTGTCCCTCCACCCTGACAATTCCTGCCTAGGAGCAATCATGGGCAAGAATGCCCTGTGAGCTGAATTTCTTATGAAAATATTGATAAAGATCATTTTCCTTCCATAATGTTCACTAGGTTGCATGCAGTACAGCCCGATTATGACAAAAAGCTAAAATTCATACATTTGAAACACTGTGTTCTGTTTCTTGTAATGGCATTTTTATCTGTGTTTTATTCAACTTAATGAAAATGGAAATGAGCTCACTGTCTCACCCAGTAATAGCCCTTTTCCAGCAGTAGAGGCAGCTGGACCAGTGTCCCATTTCCACACTCCCATCAAGGGAAGCTGTCTGTTTGCTTGTTAGTTGCATTTAGGATATTTTCAGAGACAAATTAATATTTCAGCAAAGCTTTCCTGACACTTGCTAGTACTGCTCTGAAAGAGAAATCCCACTCTTTCAAACACAGACCTCATGGCAACAAGCAGCTTGCATGTGACAGCCCGGGGTACTGGACCATGTGCTGGGACGAGGCACTGGTGAGGGGTGAGTATCCACTCTTCCTTACCACCATTTGCTCCAAAAGTAATGTTTTGCTGATAACAGTGAAGGAAAAAGTAAACCAGGGAGGCATCAGGAGCCACAGAAGATTTCTCTGGCAAATGCCTCCCAGCATTATGCCTGAACTATGCATTTACCCCTCTCCTTGCTCCTGGCCATGCTCGCAGGCTCCATCTCAGCCCCAGGAATCATTTATGAGAAATGAATATATATATATATATATATATATATTAATTCTACATCCTCTGCAGTATTTTTTCTAGGATAAGGACATGACAACAATTACGCACAAGAGTGACAATAAATGGTCTCTCTCCAGTCAGAGGAAGGATTTTGCAGAAAGGCAGCTATAACACCTGCAAGGGACTGTGGTTTAGCACCCCTGGGATCCAACACTCTTCACTATTAACTGGCTTCAGACTTCTAGCAGTTCACCTCCGACCACGCTGCATACAAACAGCCGCTGTATCCTGTGTGCACACGAGATCCAAATGATGGGTTTAAATTGCTTTTGAGATGTTAGACCTAGTAAGGTCATGTCACTGTAGTACTCATGGTGCTGCTACCCTGCAACTGGGAAAGATGCTACAGGAAGTGCGAGTATTTAATGATATCATCACTAAGGCGGGAAAATAAAAACAAAAAATCAGTATTTTAGAAATCAAGGCTTAAAAACTTGCATGAGCTCCAAAATATATAGACAAACTTATTTCTCTCTCACTCTCAACTTTGGTTTTGGTGAGCCTGTCCCAAGCTTTCTCCAGCAACACGCAAACTCAAGTTTACATATCATCACAAAGAACCGTAAAAAACCCCACAGTAAATATTGCAGGACTCATAGCAAAATCAAAGAAGATTATGTTTTAAATACTTGATTTGGTAGATGGGCAAAGAGAAGGTAGTGGCCTTTTTTACACATACGTTCCTCATTTTGAACAATTAAGTCTATTTTGATTATTTTACTTGTAGACTGCAGGGTTGATGTTTGCAGGGTAACCAAGAACAAATAGGAAAAGGGCCTCAATTTTGGGCTATCTATCTGCTTGAAAGCCTTTAATATCACCTGGTCATTGCTCTGAAAATCAGGCCCTTTAAGACGTCTTGAGTTAACACCTGAAAACGAGACCCTCTACCCCATCGGGTAACTTAAAAATCCTTGCCTGGGATTTTAACGAGAGGTGAGAGAACGGTGCTGCAGGAGCCTGTCGCTCTGCAGACGCTTTTGCTCTGCTCCCTGTTTGCCTCTTTAGCTTAGCTCTGAATGCAGCTTTTCTTGTGAGCTTTGCTTTCCTGCCCTCTGAAGTCAGCAGTTGCCTGTCTGCTCAGGGCTTTGAGGGTTGCCACTGGAGCAAAATCATCACTGTCCTCGTCTGCAGTCAGCCCTTTGCTTCCTGACAAACGAGGAGCAATGCTTTGCCAAGTGTGGTTTTTGTTTCAGGTTCCTCTCAGTTTGTAAATCTCTCAGAGGATTTCGTGCTGTTCTTTAGGATTTGTAAATCCATTCCAGGGGACAAATATGTATATATACTTCTGGACTTACAAAGGAGTCAGATGTTATGGTGAAATCCCATGATTAACACGAGCAGCTTCTCAGTCCAGACTCTGATGTTACCAGAAGATTTTACAAGTCAGATGTGAGATGCAGAACAAGACCTCCAGCAACGCGGTTTTCTGCATCTAAACCACAGCCTAACCACAACAGTCAAGATGATTGACCTATCTTGTTTCGTTTTTTTTTCTCCTACAAATGGTACTGCAACTTCACATTCTTAGCCTGCTTATTCAAGAGCTGCTCTAGAAAACAGCAAGCACCATGTCTGCCCCATCCCTGCTGTCAATGCCCAGGTGCAATCCTAACATGGCCTCCTCAGTCCCCCAGTTTGGCTCTGCACTGGGAGGGAACCAGCTATGCTGGGTCATTCTTTTGCAGCCTTCCAAAGCAATCGCATTAACACGCCGGACCCCAGCAGGCCAAACCATCACATTATTTGCAGCCTGTTTCTCGTTTTAGCAGTGGGAGTGCACCCAGAGCCCGGCTTTGCAGCAGGGTTTGGCCAGAGCATCAGGAAGCCACACTGGATCTGGGCTGATGAGAGCGCTGAGGGATGCAGTGCAGTGACGTGGGCTTCTCCTGGTGGCACCCACAAGCGTTTGGTCCTGCATGTGCACAGCTCCAGGGAGAATGGGGCTGGGGCACCGGAGGGGATCCCAAGAGCTGCCAAAATGCAGAGAGCAATGCCGTTGTGGTCTGGGGAGTAAACTCCCTCCCTTCAGCTGGCTGCTGTCCCTGGGCAAACCGAAGCCCCAGCTGGACCTGCCCCTCTCTGACCAGGGCACCGGGCAGCCAAGGGAGAAGGTGGCGTAAACACAAGGAACAAGATTCATCCATCAATCAAAAGCTGAAACTTCTTTTTGGGGGGCGTGAAGGGATGCACGCAGCTTAAGGGTAAAACATAATCCTGGCCCTCCAGATCGCAACTAGTGATTTTAGGACTCTTCCCCTTTTATGTCCCCCCAAGATGCCTTATGTCACTGCTTTCCTGAACAGCAGTTCAAAATTCTGGCAAAGCTCTCTCTAAAAACGGGTCTTCAAAGAACGGACATGGAGCTGGGAGTAAGATACAAAGTGCACCAGAATGTGTAAATGTTGCTTCACAGGTCTGCAGGCTGTAGTGTGGAATTTTCTGAGGAAGGAAAAAGAAAATTAATCTGAGATTGGCATTGGAGAGAGATATGTGAGAAAGGCACACACACTGAGAAGGGAGCACAGAGAGGGGGGGAAAAGTCCCCAAAAGAGCCCAGAGTACATTTGTGAAAGGCATCTCCATGCTAAATACATTAAAATTGGGAATTTCTACTATGTTGTGCATCCACTCAGCTCAGTCTGACAGCAAGGCGTGCAGCATACTGTTTCAGTTCAGCCTTCATAAAATCTTAAAACAAAGGGAATATTTCCATTTCATTGTGGATCTACCTATTTGCCTGCTTTCAGGCATGTAGTACGTGTGATAAGGGTTTGGGTGTCTGGGATGGAAGCCAGGACCAGCCCCAGGCCCCGGACAGCTGGGAGCAGAGAGCAGGGACCTCAGGCAGCCCTGGACATCCATGCAGCTACGGGAGTAACCTCATGTTTGCTGGCTGTCAGTTCAGAGGGGCTGGACACACATCAGCTGGCTGCTGGGCAGAGGGAAAACTGCTGTCCAGACTTGGGGGAGTGGAATGGCTCCATCTAAGTCTGTTTTTCAAAGATGCATTATTGTAATTGAGCTTAGACCCAGGCAATTGAGTGGTGTGGTACACACTTCTGAATGGGTGAATCCTGAAATGGGTGAATGCAGGACAAAGTGTCAGCCCCAGGGTCACATTTACATTCAGAGTGAGGAAAGCAATCAAGCTGTGACCCATGGGCTCACCTATAGAAAACACTCTGCCAGATTAGCAAGATCATGCTCTCAAGTGCACCTTGGAGACAATGCAGGGCTTCCCATGCAGCTGCCCAACCCTCAGCAGCACCAGCCAGAAAGATACCTACTGGTGACCATCCCCAAGAAGTATAAAACCGGGGTAAAAATTGGGCTGTGAGGGGCAAAGTTCCGTTTCCAGCAGATACAAGCTCCACTTGCTCCTCCCTTTCCACCATGCCTTGGGCAGCAGCACAGACGCGGCCAGGGACAACAGCTCTGAGGAGGTTCCCAAACATTTTCTTGGACATTAGGCTACGAGCCTTTCTGACACCCCATTTCATATAGTACAAACATGCCCCTCGAGAAGAAAAGCCTGCCAGCTGCACCAGATTTTTCCTGCCAAGTCTCCCCCAGCTTGCATTAAGATCCAGGTTCAATGTGCTTAAGTGGCTGCTAAGATATTACAATTAGCTATTTCTAGAGCTTAATGGCAGTTGTTTCCTATCAAGACTATAGGTAAAATTTATCTCATTCTGCATTAATGTGAAATCTGCTGTGTTGGGAAAGAAAATCAAGAGCTGTACTAAAAATAAAAAGGATGATGGACAGTTGTATGGCTGTCACAATAGAAACAGAAACCCACTGATCAGTTGTGGACCCTTCGTGTCACTCAGAACAGAGCTATTACTGGCAATGACAATTTGGCTCTCCCATGTTCCCATTTAGGAACTTTATTTTAAATCAAGCTGAGGAAAAATTGGAATTTCTGCAGAAGCGTTGACATATTCCAGGAAATAAAGAGTTTTGAAAGCTGCCAGTTCAGAATTACATTTCAGTGTGCTGATAGAGAGAGCTCAGTAGGGATTGTTGTACCAGGCTGGAAAGTCCAATTCCCAGTGGCAAGAAGTTCAGACATTGCTGCCATTGAGCCCAGGCCCAGATTAAACACTTGATCATAAAATCAAGCATTTCTAATGTTTTCTTTTGCATGCTAACAACAGCTGCTCCTCAGAGCTTCCCAGAGACACTCCAGGGAAATCACCTGGCTGAGTCTCGCTAGTGCACGTGGTGTAGCACTGCAGCTGAACCAAGCAGGGCACTCTCGGGACCAGAGCATCTGCACTGGTGCTTACGTTGCAGCAGCCACAGCGTACATCCTCTCCATTCTGTACAGAAGTCCAGTTCTCCAGATCTGTTCATCATACCACAGATAGACTGAGAGACAGACGACTAAAAGTGGACTCCTATACTGCTGTGCATGCGATTTTTGAGTGCTCAACAATGAGTTGTACCGCTCATCTTGTGATGGGAGCATGCCCGTGACATCCACAGAAAACAGTCAGAAGAATACCAAATGCTTTTGGGAAAAAAACATGCTGCAAGCGTTATTCCAGCTCACACAGCATGGAGGTGCAAAGTCTTCCAGGCTTTCCAGAATCTGGGGAGAAGGATTTCTCCTTTAACACAGAAACAACATTTTGTTCTTTGTGCCTTTTTTATTTTAGAACCCTGCTTGATAAATTATTAGAGGGCCTCATTAACTGCAAAGATTTGTCAGTTTTCCCAAAGCAATCAGGGTGTTAGTTAGACCGAAGGAGCAAATGGAAAACTGAGATGGAAGCCAAGCACAGCCCTATTAATCCTCTGTTATGGATCGACGTTTGTCAACTCTATTGAAGTTTGGTGTACTGAACAGAGCCCAAGAGACCACTCAATTACTTTATCTCTGAGCAATTAGGATCCTGCTCTTTCGGGTCAATCTGTTAGCACAGAGAAAAAAGTTTGGATACAAGATTAACAGTGGAAAATCATCTGCCTTATGTTTTAGGGTCTTTTAGAGGAACACCCCCCCCCCCGCCCCCCCCCCCCCCCCCCCCCCCCCCGATTTTTCTTTTCAAATCCTGTGTTTGTGGAAGTGAGAGTTTATTGAAGTCAGCACCAGCAAGGGGCTCCCCAACACGGTCATGTTCCTCAACGTGTCCCCTTCTCCATCTCTTACCCAAGCATCAAGTTTGCCAGATGATGCAGAAGGATCAATCCATTCTTGCAGACCAAAATAACCCAGGTATGGTTGCAAGGGGGTACACTGAGAGATGTCCGTTAAAGAAGGATTGAAGGACTGGTGACAGTCGTGCCACATAAGCAAAGCACTGTTAAGGTTTAGGTTAGGAAGACCATGAGCCACTTTTAGGTCTTTCTTAGCAATGTGAGAGTGAAGGATATTCAGCAGAAGAAAGGGCATTTTTTTGTTGCATGTACATTTTTCTGTAGCTCACAATTCATCTGCAGAAGGCACATACATCAGACGTCAGTAGATGCACAAATTTGGAAGAGTTTTTAAAAGGATACAGAAAGGTATAGGATGGGAGAATAACTGAGTTATAAATTTCCCATATTCAGGGACACTTAGATTTAACTTGAAACTTGCAGCTTCTTCTTCTGACCTTAAAAAAGGCATGTAAGTCTGGAAGTGTGTCCTTTTAAGCAAGAATATCTGTTGTCATAATAAAAAATACTGCCTCTCCCTGAAACCTTTACTTTCATGTCCTCATGACCAGAATGATATTAACACTTGGGAAAACCAAAGCCAAGCCTACACCGTGCCCCACAGAGACATCACCACCTTGTAGCGCACTCTCCTGAACGGGGTGTCACCTAGCTGATTTGAGCCCAGGTAGGAGGACTGCTGCGGCACCATGGGCTTCAGCCACCAATTATCAGCTCTTGTGATGATATATTGAGCCTACACTGAAATCTGCATTGTCACAACTTGACTGCTGTCACTGTTTAAGGAGGACTGATGAAAGCCAGGTTACACAGCTAGGGCAACTGCAAACACAAGTCTCGATTGCCTATACAAAAGACCCTCCCCTAACTTCGGTCTGATTTGGTTATTCCATGATTGCCCATCGAAGGATTATTTTTTTCATGTGAAGCAGATGGTACTGGAAAATGGAAATGGGAAACACTTTTATCTGGGGTTGCTTGCTAGAACTCCTGCAATAATTAAAATACTGGTCTACAAAAAAATGGCAGTGAATGAGGAATGGGAAAAAGAATTACCAAATTATGACCTTCAGGTTCCGGATCCTGTTTGACCCACTGAAGACTAAAGAGAGGGAAAGAGGTTTCTAAAAAAAAACCCAAACAAGCCAAAAATTGTATGATAAATTATTTTCAATTAGTGATTCCACCAATTTGCACAGCTTTTCTTCCCTGTTGGAGAAGATTGAAATTGTATGTTGGGATTAATTTATCCAGTGAGTCATGTTTGGTGACTTAAATCACTAGCTTCCCCCCTTCTCCTACCATTTCAGCAAACAATTCTTTTTTCTATTCATGAATCATTCCTGATTTCTGAAATTTCATCCCTCATGCTTAGCTATGGAATGAACAGACTGAATGAATGCTTTTTCTCCTCTGGACTGTTGACTCACTGCTCTTTTTTTATAATGGCAGTCTGACCTTCCGGGCTGCATGGTACTACTGCCTTATTCCTTGATCTAATGACTGGCATGTTTTAAAGAGGAGAAAACCAAGTACAGTTAAAATTAGTATGTCCATCTAGGTCATTCAGACCTATCTACAGCTAATGATGCACAGGCCGTGTGCCTTCTATTATATGTCCAGATATTTCATCAGAGTAACACCCGAGAATCTCATCGGTGTTAGTGCAATGCTTCCATCTATTAATGACACTCTAATGGAGAGACTGGCTATAATTTTTTTTTTATTTTCCTCTTTACAGCTAGGGAACTAAGACCTAGAAAGCATTTCTCACACACAAGAGGGCTGTGGCAAACCCATGTATCATAGGCAGGTTTTTTGAGCACTAATTGAGCCCGCTGTCCTGCCCCCTTTGCCTGGGAACAACTGAGCAACGTGTGTGCCTGACCCCACCAACAGCTTTGCACAAATGCAGCACAGGTACTTGTGTAAGGAAGGGCTGAGATCAGGACAGAAACACAAAGACACCTCTGCTTATGTTCAGAAGGAGGGCTGGGACTACTTTTCACAGGTCTTTAACTACCATGTCCCCATGCCCAGCATCCTCTGAAGCGCTTTCACACAGCACCAGGAGGGCTGCACTGGATGGCTACACAAATACACAGAGATATTTGTTGCCTCAGGGGAGCCCAAGAAAGCCAGATACTGCTCCTGTTTGCTGAGACACCTGCCTGTGGGCTCTGTCTAAAATGGAAACACTTCCCTGCTATTGGGAAGTTGCTTTAGTCTGCTGGTAATGCGCATATCGTGACATGAGGCACTCTTTGTACCACTGCAATGACCATTTCCAAAATTAACACAAAGATCATACATGTATATTATTGATACAAAAGCCTATCTCCAGTGTGGGTGTAGGTATCTTCTGCCAATGTGTAGACCCCCTGTCTCCGAACATGTCAGTCAGGCACTCTTCTTTTCATCCCTGAAACACTGAGGCTTTTAGCATCAGAGGGGGGAATTGTGTTCATCCACCCCTGACGCATATTTTCCAACCCTGGTATGAAAAGCACTGTAAGAACACAGCTCTGTCGCTATACGAGAGGTTCATGTAAAGCCCCAGACACTGGATTCCTGAGATTAGTCAATTAGAGTAGCCTTAATATTTAATGAAGAGTTACTAGTTGGCCTTCTTATTGCAGAGATAAGTTGAAAAATGTAAGTTTTATGTACTGAAAAGGCCCAGAAAGCTGGAGGCAAATACATAGATTATTTTTATTTTAAACTTCATGATTTTTTAAAATCCATCTCCATGATGTCTGTGTATGCCAATATCATGAACACAACAGATTAGTGGTCCAATTCATCACTGCATCACTCCACAGTCGTGTCGGGATAACTCTGCTGAAGTCCACAGACCTGCACAGGTATAAATGCAGCATTTCTGACTGCCCAGTAAACATGTTGCCGCTTATTCTCAGGCTTGGTCTGCTTTGCCCAGCTGCTGAGAAGCCCTAGCAATACTCGTATGCAGACTCTCAAATATCCCATAAAATAACCTCTTCAAAAGAAGTATCCCTCTAGACCACTATCTGGGTCTCACTTTATGCAATTTCAGATAGTCGGAGAGCTTTACATGCTACATTGCTCTCAGAAATAGAATTCTCCTAAAACACAGCTTTAAGCAGCACGTACTTCAGTGTCTAGAATTATGCTAACCACTGCTCATCTAAATTATTATATTAACTGGAAAGCGGGAGCACACACAATTTAACAGGGGAGAAAGAGCAACAAATCTAAGAAGAAAAATCGGTATTTTACAGAGAGAAGAAAGCCAGGAATCTAGTGACTGTAAAAGCTTTGCTGAAATTAAAGAACCTTTTATTGTGTGAATTTAAAAGCTTTTTCTTTTCAGGGTACACACTACGGAAGGCAACACAGGGATCTGCTAGGGACAAGCATGTTGGTAGGTGCCTAGACACAAGGGCAGCTGTCAGTAAAAACTGCCAGTGATGAAAGGCGGTTTTGGTAGAACTCAAAACTGTGCTGTACACCACCAATGCAGTTACTGGCTCCATCCTGCCTGGGGAAAAGGCACCACTACCAAAAAGAAGTATCTGCTGCATCAGAGACTTCTCCTTCCCCCATCTACATCAGGCTGGCCACAATTAATGATTCTGACCCGAGTACACTGTTACCCTCTGAGGCTGCTCTTCAGCAGAGATCAAAGCTGCCAACACAGCTCTGCTGCCAGTGGTGCTAACGTAAGGGAAGTCTCACTTAAATTTCCCCAGTCGAGGGACAGAAATTACATTAAAAATGTTTACCTGCAAAGAGTTAATGATTCCTGTGGTTGCTAATTCAGCAGAGGAGAGTTTTTCTGTGATCAAAGCAAAGCAAAAGGGAATCAGAAATCCTGGGTCTGGCTCTCCCCTTAGATCACTCTCTTGCACTGGAAAATGGTATTTAGCCATCTTTCTCATCTGGAAACGGAAAGATAGTGTGTATATATACACAAATGTGAGTGTGTATGTGTGTGAGTGTGTGCATGCCTGTATGTACAGCATATTTATATTTTACAGTGTTGTGTATTTTACAGAGTGTTGTGAGTCAAATAATGCACACTTTTAAAGTGTTTTCAGTTCTTTTGCTGACAGCAGCTGAAGCAATGCAAAGCATTATTAGCCATTTCAGAGCTCCTTTTGCAGTGCATGCAAGGAACTGTTCTATAAACTGGGTGAAATACAGTAACACATTGTACTTTACATTTCTTTGGGAGTGAGAAAACTTTATTTACTTGATGGTTTTGCTTTGAATATAAAAAATACTAGTAAAGAAAATGTTTTCTTATTACCGTAGAGCATGTTGGCTGAGATCTTGGCAGCAGTGGAAGGTATATTTATCAGGTAACAGCAGTAGGAATAGCTAATCCATACAGCAACCTCCTTTAGACCCAAAGCAAACTTAAGAAAAGAGACTGCATCCCTGCAAAGACTATGAGAAGACAATACTACCTCATAAAGTTCTTAAACGTACCCAATGCCTACGTGCATGTGTTGGTTTCTTATTGTATTGATTATATTGCAGTGATAAAATATAAATTTGGTATACTCAGCAATGACAGCTTTACTGCCTTATTGCGCTGATCATTACAGAGAGCATAAATTGGGTCATAATTCTGAAGACTCATCAGAAAACCTTGTGCAACTCAAAGTTATTCATTTGAAATGGTGCTTATGAGATCTTCAGGAGAAGATCAATATATAAGTGCGTGTATATTGGTGCATGTGGAGGGCTCTGATACACACAGAGACACACACACACACTCGGATTCTCTCCTTTGCACACCTGTACAGTTGTGTTCCACACAGACCGATGGCCAAGTCACGCGTCTGATCTTCCCTGCTCCCATGAGCGGCTGTTTATCCAGGCTACAGGTGCAAGAGAAGCTCTGTAGATTTATGATTTGTTGCTTTCTGTCCCTTGCTCCCCACTCTCCCCCCGCCCTTGTGTGTGTGCGAGGTCTGTGCAGCTTCTGCCCACCCACAGAGGCTGCACTTGATGGAGGAACGTTGTTAAGCAATCCAAGGGCAGGAGCACAATTCTCTTTAAAGTGATGGGTCATCACAATAATAGATATTTTATTCCCCTCACTTTTGATGTAACATCAGAATTTGACAAAAATGTGACTTATGTGCTAAAGAGACTGTGGAGAACACAGGACCAAAACATGCCAAAGAGCACTGTCAGCTTATGCACACCAGCAGCTACGTCCAGAAATGACCCTTGGGCATGTGCCCCTGGAGTCCCCCTGGATCCCACATAAGAAATCCATGCTGGAAAGGGAAAGCCATCCCAATGTGAGCAAGGCTGAGCACATATAACCCTCTCACTCTCAGGAGCAGCCCTGCAGACTGAATTTTGGCCAGCTTCTCTTAGTGCTCAGTGAACACCAGCCCATCTCCTCAATGGGGCTGGTTTCGCAGGGGACACGGGCGTTCCTGTGAAAAAGTGGCTCTGCTTTTCAAGACTCTGGTCCCAGCTCCGGTCCTAGCCAGCGCAGGGCTCTTCTTTGCGGCTCTTGCTGTCTGATCAGCTGAGAGGCTCTGCCATAAGGACGATCTACAAACATGCCACAGCTTGGCCCAACCTGTTTGGGTTTTTTCCAGAAATCAGTGTTGGTTTTCAGAGCACAACAGCCCTAGGAACAAATTCCAGTCCTCATTGCAGACTCATCATCAGATTCGAACACAGAAACTTCAACACCAGCTCACAGACCTTGCTTGTAAGAATCAGAGGAGCCGTGGCTGTCGCTGGTGTTAGCAGCAGGCTGCCATCTCCCAGCAGCCGTCCACAGGGCAAAGCCGAACAGGCTGTTGGTACTCAATATCCCTTGTGAAGTTTGATTGCAATGAATAATTTGATCACTTCAAGCCTCAGAATGAATTTGACGGTCTCCAACTGCAAATGCTGTAAATCTGGTAGAGTTAAAGCTACCAAAAAATCAGATAAGAGCTTCTCAATTTTAAACGGAATATGTGGTCTTCTCTTCCATTGTATTTTATCAATTAACCTTTGGCAAGCACAAAGGTTTCCCTAGATCTGGTGCTCCTGCTGACATCTGGAGAGAAAGATACAAATTGTACAGATATCTTTTTTAAGGAGAATACTTTTAATAACCAAAATATTTCTGCACTTGGAATAATGAGAGTGACTTTTCTCTTTCAAATGCTAAATTATTTCAAGCTGAGCTGTTGGAAACCATTAATAATTCAAGGAACTCTGCTTTGGGTAAGAACAACATCTGTTGGAAGGTGTTAAAGCACAGGGATAACCTGACTTTCAAAGTTATTTTACCATTTTTTCATTCTCTTTGTGAGAAAAAAGGATGCATTGGTAAATTATAGGAAGGAACTGTTAATATGCCACTTGCAAAACAAGGAGGGCTGAATGACTGCAGTCCCAAGGGTACTAGCTCTTGTCTACTTTGCCCTCCTTCCCCAGAACATCAAATGCTTAGAGATGTGTATTTCAATCTCTTCGGATCTGCAGACACCTAAAAACGCTGCCAGGGCGAGTTCAGACCCCACATGGCTATTTTAATCAGGCTATTGACAATAGGCTGGCATTTCCCAGCTCCTTTTCCCTATCTCTGTAGAAGTTGTTTGTGGGTCATCAGCAGATCATAGTAATGAAGTTCCCCAGTTCTTCTAGTCAATGAAGAATGAGAGAGATGTAAAGCATGCACCTCTGGAGGGCAACTCATCTCTCAAACGTAGGATCCCATGGATCGCACTTGGGAGGTGCTAGCCTCTCTTCACTGAAGCTAGGGAGAAGTTAGATGATGGAAGGAGACACAAAACCTAATTTTTAAGAGGTAAAGCTGAGAAACATTCTGTCCTCCTTCCAGAAATGAGTTAAATAAACCAATGCACTTAAAAGATTAGCAAAATTTAGAAGATGAATCCACATGCAGTGTGGTATTTCAAGATCTCCATGTGTTTAGAGATGGAAATTTGAGTCAGCTTATTGACAAAGCTGCTTTTCCAATATTCAGTCCACATACGGGTTTAGAATTACGTCTCTCTGCAAAGTTCAGCTGTGGAATTATGCATGGTGCTTACGTCAAAGCAGAACCCTCCTCATCCTCCTGCAAAATTAAGCTGGCAACTCAGTTGATGTGGAAGCAGTCCTATTAACTATACTCCTGCATCATTTTCAGATCGGTTACACAGAGATGCTGCAACCTAGGTATCACTGTCTGCCAGAATAGTGCTGTGATGCTAAATCCATTCTCACTCTCTCATCAAATATTCCTTCCAATTTTCATGGCTTTCTGCACAATGTATTTCTTGAATTTTCAGTTCTTGGAAAAAGTCCATATCAGAGGGATATTTGTTTTTTCACTGTTACAAAAGTGAATTAAGACAATCCAGAATAAAAGAGAAAGTTTTCGTTAGACAGTCTATCACCATGCAGATGGGAAGACATCCTTGAGCCATGGTCCTGCCCAGCACCCTAGAGAAGCTATCCTCTATCGGCCTGTACAGATGCAATCTTGATATAAAACTTTAGTAGTAGCACTGAATCTATAGGTGTCATTGGTATCACATAAACAAAGAAAATAACTTCACATAGAAATGAAAAATTCAGGTTTTTCACATGTGTATCAATGAATCTGCAGGAAATGAACATTTACATGTTGAGCAACTGGCTGTTCCACACCAAGTCTGACACCAATATTAATCAAAGCCCCCGTTTCCAAAGAATTTGGTCTATTTCCAGGAAAATCCATCACAAATTTCTGAAAATCATAGTTGTTTTAATGTAAACAAATGGGCCAGCTTTGTATACTATTTGGATTTGACACCCAACTAAACTCGGTGTCAAAAATGGTGGTACTTGTCAAGGCAAAGTGAGTTTAAAGGCTAAGCAAAGTTTTTGGATCTGACTGCTGAATAAAGGCTTGCACTATTTCTTGTGATTTGACAACATTTTTACACAGCTCCTGTTAATCATTGAACTGTATCAATTTAAGCTTAAAATATAAGAAGCAGCTGAAAGGAGAGTTATAGAGGTCATTCATATGTTAAACTTGTCAATGTAAAGGCCTCCTGTGAGATGAGATCTGATGAATTTATTAAAGAAGAACTTCGAGCGAGCAGAATATGGCACACATCTTCATGCTGGGCTTTTTCCTTTTTCATTTCTGTGCAACCCTCAGTTGTGATAAATACCGATAACATTGTGAACAGATCTTATGCGTGTTGTGAATAGATCTAATGTGTTTTATAATACGTAATTCAGATGCTGTTGGAGTTGCTAATTAAGAAGTTTGCTCATTGGTTGTGACACTTGGAGGGAGAAGACTTGGCTGTTTTGTCATGGGGATGATTTGGGATACTTGTTACATATTATGTGTCTGCCCACCTATTCAGGAAGAAACCAAGAAAAGTACCTTAGAAAAAAATACTCCTGGAAAGAAATTAAGGTTTCGGTCAGCTCAAAAAATGGAATTTCTGGTGGATGAGAGGCTGCAAAAACATAACCTTTAAAAGAAACAACAGATGACAGACTTATTCCTCACTATGGGGCAGGTGAAGGAGGAAACTTTCCTTCCATCATGGACTACATTGATGTATAAAGTCGTGGTGCAGCCTTGGGAGATCAGTTTCGAACAGGCTGAGATGTGCACCCTGTTTGTGGTATAAGCACCCTTAGAGCAGTTTTGGGTCATCATGGGACCAGGGAGAGAAATCCCAATCCCCTGCAGTGACATTAAAGCAATATAAAGGTCGTCCCTCGCGGATTGAAGGAGATTCGGAGGAGAGCCAAGGCTGCCATTCTGCAGGGATGGCCAAAGGATGGAAGAGACTCCGGCTCCTTGGTCCTGCCCACCACAAATGTGGAAGGGCAGAGAGGACTTAAAGTGCTGAAGGATTAATTCTACCCCGTGTGCTTCTGCAGAAACCTGGCCTGGCACATGGAGCCTGTCTGCAAGCTGCACAGCCAGAGCAATCCTTGAGAGCCGAGGGCGATGGCAGGGTCCCATCACTGCAAACTGATGAGCATTGCAGTGCAAGTCCTACCTATGTATGCAGAAAGGGAAGATCTACATCTAAGCCACTAAGCACCGTGCCCACTGACCTAATGCTGATGCTGAATGGACCAGAGGTTTTGGGTCCTGATGACCTACATGTCAGCAAGAGGCTTTTGGAAACTGACCTTCTACAGCACAACCTGGAAGGATGAAGGATTTGCTTTTGTTTAACAAAACATATTTGTGCAACAAAACATGTTAAGAGCAGATACTTTCCATGTCCTTCCTCCTATTTTACTGTGTCTAGACTTCATCTTCTCATTTTATAATCTCCTACATTTAATGCCTGTTCTAAATCTGCAAGTTTTGTGTTGGACTTAAGAATCAGCTTGTTTATCATCCACTGCACTTCCTTATTTCCCTTCTTTTCCTCTCTCCTTTTGTAGGACTCTGGAACAATAGCTAAGCCAAGAAGAAAGTTATCCAATAAAAACAATACTATCTAGGGGATGAACATTGATTTTCCTGACACAATTTGGAGCTCGTTAGCATTTTCTGTTGCAGTATTATATCACACCTTCTATCATGTGAGCTGCCTTGCACCAAAATTTAAGAGGTTCTGTCCTGAGAGCACACGGACTGTGCGGTGATTTCCAATGTAAAATTCTGGAGGAAAACTCAGCAGTGATTTTTACAACTGACGGACATTAAAGGCACGCTGATGAGCTGCAGTCAGGATCAGCCCTGCTTGTTGCTCTGCAGATGAGATGAAAGTTGCTGAGGGACGTGTCTTCTCCCCATGCTTGTACAATATCAGCACTAAGGCTGTCCTGGACCAAGTCCCAGTCTCCACCACCACCAGTAATCCTAGCAGAGACAGCCCTTGGCCGTGGGCCTGTGCCTTTCCACCACCCTCGTTACAGCCACAGTCTCCCGTCATGCTGCAAGCCCACGTGTCAGGCCGGGTGTGCAGACATGACAGCATGGGTTTAGTGCTGAGCACCGTGATAGAAGGAGGTCTCAGGGAGAGTGTGACACAGCCAGGCAGTGCTTTTGGGGCTGTCAGCTACCAGGGCACATGTCACCCTGTGTTCCCCACGGCCCTGGGAGGGCTGGGCAGGGTCAGCCTTGCTGGTGGGGAAAGGAGCATTCGGAAGTAGCAGGCAAACCAGTTTTACCTGCGGCATTGGAGTCATGTTTTCATTTTACAGGATTCAGTGGCTGAGAAAGAGGGGAATTATCTCCTTTCATTATCCTGGCTTAGACATAGCGAGAAGGTAAAGATTAATGCCATTAAAACATAACCAATTGGTGCTTAAATGTAACATGACAGATTTACTCTGAGCACATTCTAAACTGTGGAGTTTTAACAGTGATAATAAAGCATTAAGAGAGACATTGAAGCTTGAAGTAACAGCAGAGAAACAGTTGTGTGTGGTGGGAACAGAAATGAATCCCATTCGGTTTTCAGCCTGTATGGAAATGGCCTACGTGCTTAATGTGAGAAGCAGTCATTTATTCCCTGGGCTAGTTCTTATAACTACTCCAACTGCTGAGCAATTTAAAACCTATGCATTTTTATAAGTGTCCATTTTTTACATTTGATGAAAATAACCCTTTGGCATTTGTTAAATTATAAATAGAAAAAACAGGGGTGATGCATTGCCAGCATACCAAGAGAACAGCTGTAAGGCACCAGCAACACTCAACTTTGTAATATGTATCAGTTCACCCTATGAGTTAGAATGATCACGAATACAGCCACGTAAAGGTGATTTCATAAGAAAAGTTTCAAACGAACAGTTCTGGAGTTGTACAGCCCTGTGGTAAAACCGGGCAAGCCTGCGAGGCACGGCGATGCGGAGCAGGCTCTGCACGCGGGAGGGTGGGGGACTTGCAGGAGCAGGAGGGCACATCACTGAGTTAAGCTGTGAGCACAGGCTGGGTATGGACAGAAGCCAGTGGTTTCTTACGGCTGATATTGGCTCAGTGTGACTGCACTAATTATGTGTGATCGTGATGCCTTTCTCCCCTGCCTGCTTAGTGCAATCAAAAGAAATACATTAATACGAAAAGCACACACCGCTAACAATTTACACACTGTGGTTACAATGCAGATTTGATCACCTCTTCCCGGCTTCCTCATCCACCTCCCAGTAATTCATTCCAGCGTTCAAAACCTTTCACGGCTCTGCTGCTAACAGCTCAGCTCCCCTCATGCTTGCATAGGCTTTAGATTGCACTGCTGCACACATATGGATGCGCATGCACCCATATACGCTGTGCAACCTCAATTCACCCCCTTGAATGCATGCATCATGATACAGCATCTGCCTGCACGGTCACCCAGAGAATTGACGGCAGCTCATTCAGCCGTTCACAAGCTGCAGAGCAAGATGCCAGCAGTCATGTTGCTGCATCAACTCGGACTGCTCTGGGGGCTCTGACAGTGCATAGGACGATCCGCAGACACCCCCGATGTTGGTGTCAGAGCTGGGAGGCTTAAAGAGAGCACAGACACATCCTTGGCTCACATGTGAAACACACTTTTCCACGATTTTAAAGATATTCTCTGGGTGTGAGAAATCGTATGCATGTGAGAGACGACATAAACATGCTTGAAGCTGAAAATTCAGCTCAGATTTCGCTGTTAAGTATTAGGTGGACAGATATCTTCCACGGAGGTATGCACAGTAAAGGCAGAATTTAACCCAATTTTATGAGCCAAAAAATGACAAGAGAAAATTCAGATACTTCAAAAAATTTCAGCAAGTAACACTGAGAAAGCAAGATAAGTACCTTTGAATAAGCCCTCTCATGATATCATATTTGCACTTACCATGGGTGGTGAGCAGTCCTGGAACATATTAAACCTCAGATTTCTTATACACACATTACAGTGAGTATGACTTTCAACCTTGAATTTTAATTTTTGATAACGTCCAAAAAGATGAACTCAGAGTGGCTCAATAACTTCACAGAGTATATGGTGTAAGAATTGACAAATACATAGCAAAATAAAGATTTTTTCATCTTTTAAGGCTTTTCCATAAATCTGCTAAATTATGAACAAGCTGTCAGTGCTAACTTCGTGTGGTCTAACCCTGGGCACTCGATCATTTGTCCCCAGGGCAATCCTGCTGCCCTTCTCAGGGGTCCTCTGCCACCCCAGTGACCACTTGGATTCAGGAGCGGGGTAGGCTGTGACTACAAGGACTGCTTTGGTTACGCTAACAGCCCACTTCCAGCTAGCCAGCTAGCTAGTCCCATTTGGGTGGGTGACTTTTGCTGGGGTCACTTGGGGCCAGTAGCAAAGGCAGTGGGGCACCCTGGGCTTCCCTGCCTGCTGCAAAGCCGTCAGCCAGAGCAGTGAGCAAATGCTTTCCGAAGGGTGAGAGGGGGAGTAAGGAGATGTTCCTGTGCCGGGCATGTTCCTCCATTTGCTTGTGGTGACACAAGAAGTCAAGGTGCCCCACCATGCTCACAGGGGGACATTCCTGTTGTGCTTTGGATCAGCCCAAGCAGAGATGTGACAGCATTTTGTGTTTTCTGCTCCACCTCTGAAGTGAGATGCTGCTGCTCCACAGCCTTGTCCAAGAGCAAAGAGCAGCTCCTGTTCCTGGAAATGCATTGCCAGCCTGTGTGATGAGATCGCGTCGATCATGAGCCTCCAAGGGTGCATTTGCTTTAATTTAGGTTCTGTGTGTGCTCTTCTACGTTATTTGTTAGCACCCAAAGAGTTGTTACTTTCATTACTCCGATTCATAAACGTAAAATAATGTCAGACAAACTGCACAAAGGCCACTGCTGGCATCAACCTGACTGATAAGGATTTTTTTTTAATTTACTAACTTCTTTCCATTTTGGCCAGTTAAGCTCGTTGAAGTTTACTCTCTATCCACGTTGTGTGTACACACTGCTCCTCCTCGCCCCCTCCACCCCGGCCTGGTGGATTACCCTGGATCCCTGTCTGGCAGCTGTCTTTTTTCTCTTAATATTCTCTCCTGTCTTGTTTTCCTCCTGACTGAGGCCTTTTGTTTCTCCTGCTTTTAATGTAAATAGGTGGCCCAGCCAAGAGGTGCAGGGAAGGAAAAGGGGCTCCAATCAACAGGAACCTGATGCAAGAGACCCGCCTCTGTTTCCCAGGTAGGGCTCCTGCACAGCCGGGAATGAATCCGCAGGACATGGCCAGTGACACTGCCCTGCCCAAAGCTGCTGTTCCCAGTGAGCCTGAGCCTCTCCTCACTGTGTATCTGCTGGGCATCACTGCACAATCCTCCGTCGGGCAGCAGCACCTTCTCAGCTGCTTGTATGGTTATCCCCTCCCTTGTTTTAATCTCTTGCAAGGTGGACTTGCAAAAAACGGCTGCTGCTAAAGCTGTACCCACAGCCACAGGGGCCTAGGCTGGTTCTCTGATGTTTATTCCTTGCTCCCATAGTTAAGGTTGCGCCTTCAAAACCTTCTCAGAGAGCAGGTGCACTTTTCCAGAGAGATGCTCAATGGGGCAGAACAGAAACGGAAGCACCCGACACCTCGGGATGCTGAAGCCTCCTCATAAGCTTTTGTCTAGACTGTCTTTACACCTCGGTCTTCTGTCTGCTGCCACCACCGAGCAGCACCCCTCATGCAGCTTCCACTTGTCCATCCCATCTTCTGCTCTTCCTTTTGTTTTCCCATCTATTTTTCATGCTATCCTTTCCCTCTCCCACTGCCAGTGTGTCCCTTCAGAGCCGTGACTGTCTCTTGCCATGGGCACTCGCAGTTGCGAGCACTGTAGAGCCTGATTTGAATCAAGATGCATAAAAATAACAGCATAAACTGAAATGCATAATAATCATAATTAAACATTTTATCAAGAAGTACAAATATGGCTGTGTTCTGTGAAAGTCAAGGCCTCACTGCAGTAATACAGGTAGCTAAATGCACATCTCATGTAACTCTGCTGAAGACAAGGGTGGTTTCTCCTTTGGTTCGTTTGGCCCCATGTGTCTGGCTTCCCTGGGGAATTTCGGTAAGCAGTCAGAAAGGACACAGAAAGGGCAAGAGCTGGAGAAAAAAAGAGGTTTTATACAGGTCTGGAAAGTGGGAAAAGCAAATTGTGCTTGATTTTAGCCATCAGAAATTAATTTCTCATTTGTCCTGTGAAACCTGGGGGAAACAGTTGTAGATGCAAGGGAAAGATACAGGAAGGAAAAGCAACTTAATGGGAGGTATGACTGACTGCATTTTAAAATTCCTTCGCATCCTTTGTATGTTGTGCCAGCCTCAGGGCTGTGCAGAGGATGGGAGACCAGACTCACAGGGGATTTCATCATCCTCAAACTTGGCTTCATTCCGAATCAGCGCTGAACAAGAAGTCTTTGAAATTATCTGCTGTGACAAGGGCACATCCTCGCTGTTTGTTCACATTTTGCTCTGTAGGCGTTGTGCTCTTCTGCTAGAAAGGGTGCAAGATTGCCTGTGTGCCTTGTCCTGGCTGCTGAATGCTGGGCCAGGGGCACCTTGCTGGGAGAAGGGTGAGAAGGACGGGGGCTGGAGGGGAAGGGAGAGAAAGAGATGTGGCGAGCCTGGAGGGCGCAACACCGAGGACTCTTGCAAAGAGCAGCAGGCTTGCCTTGTTCAGGGAGCAGAGGTGCATCCCAGGTGTGACATTCCTGTAGGATTGCTACAACCCAGTGAGCAC
Source organism: Leptosomus discolor (assembly GCF_034619465.1). NCBI lineage: Eukaryota > Metazoa > Chordata > Aves > Leptosomiformes > Leptosomidae > Leptosomus > Leptosomus discolor. Next base: position 3,558,443 of record NC_141407.1, on the reverse strand, counting down.
TGAAAGTTGCTGGTATGGGTGAAACCTCCGCCCTAAGGGCACACTGCTTAGGGAAGGAGAAGGAAGATAGGCTGTTGGCTTTTAAAATCTGAAGAGTGCCTTCCTTGAATATCTATTTTAAGCTGCAAAATGCATGCATTTCATGTTGAAATGAGACATTTTGACACCACTGCAGTTGAAATACGTTCCCCTGAATTAAGGCAAGCACAAAAGGCTCTGGAAGCAGCCGGGGGGGCTGCGTAGCTGTGCAGCGCCTGCAAACATGGCTCTGACAGGTCTGCGCTGGGGAGGTCCTTATGCTGGGTCCTGGAGTCCCAGAGGAAGTAAGTTATGTTGTGGTTTGTCCTGGGTTTTACAAAGTACTCGCAATCTTTTTGTGTGGGCTCAGATACGAATTTAGCTCCCAAATACGACAGGGTCCCCAGAGCTCGCATCCCTTTCCTTTATAGTGCCTGCAGGCAAAACTGAGGATGCTCCCCAGAGCTCACAAGCACTTTTCTCTGCAGCACTCAGGTGAAGGGTTTTGTTACTTGGGCTGGTTACAGCACAAACAGCCTGGGATTTGCTTTGAAGAATGGACAGCAATGAGCAGCTGAAGACTTTGAACTTTATTTTCACCTACATCCTGCAGTTTCTCTGAGGGCTTTGGGAGGTTCAAGAGGATCCAAGTCAGTCTCTCCAACAGAATTTTGAACAACTTTTTCCAGCCCAGAGTTTCTTAGGTCTCCTGGTTTGGACAGATGAGAGATGTAGCTGTTCATCTGGGGAGGAAAGCAGCTTCTCTCACAAGCTCCTTTAAGGGACTGAGGTAACAAAACAAAACAAAACAAAAAGATTCAGGTTTCAAGCCAGTCTTTTAGGAAGAAAGTGTCTTTTCAATGCTTTACCACCCCAAGAAGAAATCCCAGATGGTGAGGTTCCCCATCTTTAATGGCAAGTATTCATCATCTACACCTTTCACCAGAGCATCAAAAATCTCACTGACCATCACCACCTTCTAATGTGGTAAAAAGCTTAATTTCTCAAGTGAGAAACTGAGACATAAGGGATTACCCAGCAACCTAACTCCCCCTGTCTAGACTGGTCATGAGCTAGTGTGTTGCTTATTTTTTCCTAGGGATGTGTTACCTTCTGTCTTGCAGGTAACCTCCTACCTTTACCCACAAAATGAGAAGATGTCTCAGTGGATGTGAAGCAGACAGGTGGAAGCCCCACAGAGCAGGGAAGGCGGGACACTTGGGGCACACACGCTGGCATGCTGATGAATCCTGTGTTTCTCATGCTGCCCATGGAAGCCAAGTCGTCACTGAACCAAGGGGTGCAACAAATGCAGCTTTTGATATTTAATCCAGGACAGCTACTTCCTGGATCTAGGATTTAAAACACAGAATTTTTAGTGCCTTTAAATATTTTACAGAAATATGTAATATTTGCCATTAAAGACATTCTTATGTGATACAGTGTCACTTGCATTGCTTAATTAACCTATTATGCAAGATACAATACAGCACTAAAACACATCTTTGTTGACATACGTGGAGTTGTACTGGAGACAATTTCTGTGTTAATCATGAAAGGATTTCGGCAAAATTCTTAGCTGTATTTTTTAAAGCTAGTTATTGAGTCTTGTTAGAGTATCATCATTAAATAATCATGATGAAAGTCTCAGCTGTAATAAAATAGAAAATATTTATTATTATAGTAAGATGCAAAAAGCAACTCTTTAGGCACCTAAATCATCCTTCTCTAGGGACTTTCACTCCTCTTTTTAATTACTGGAGGGTGCAACGTTCTTTCGTTCTTTTAATTTTGTGTTTGTCATGATTCAGAGCTGAAAATACATTCAATGTCTCACTGCATGTGTTTGGGAACCCACCTGTGATCATTTCTCTGTGGGGGGTCTAAGCTACAGAAAACAGAATTTCAGACTAGCTTATTTTGAAAGTTAGAAGAGCTTTCTGACGTAGCACGAGGACTTGTGCATTCATACATACATCCAGCACCTCAGATAACCTGCGCCTTTGCAGAAGCACTCACACCTGGGCAGTAATGTCATCGGATAACCCACGCTCAGATAATCCCCTGCACTAACCAAGGAAGAGGAAAGGTTAGATCAGAAGAGCAGGAGCTTTGGGGGCAAGAGGGAGCCCCAATATTGGAATCGGCTTGTGTGAGGCTACGGGAAGAGACGGGATCGCTGGGTTCTTCTGCATAGCTTGCACTGGTGGGAAGGATGCACTGCTCCTCCAGGTATGCAGCAGGAATGGAATGCATTGCTGGACCAAGATGCCACAACAGCGATCCCATCAGTGCAATGAAGGTACTGGCCTGCAGAAGAGTAAGAGAAACTGAGGACACTGTAAAATTAAAACAGGCTTCCTAGGGGTTATTTTCTAACATTTGCAAGTCATTTAGTATTGGTAGGTGTGGACTGAGATCAACAACAGGGGTTTTGCGGTCATGGAAGGAAAGGGATGCAATGGGAGGAAGATGCCAAAGGTATTCAGGTGCATAAATGTCTGGCAGTAAGCAGAGAAATGCCTTCAAAACCATTGCCCTGGAAAACCTGGCTGACAGTCACATATCCCCCTCATTTCCCAGAGAGATGCAAGGGGCCATTTTTTCCAGAAGAGGGTCTGGCAATCCTAGCTCTCCTCTTCCTCCCCAGACAGGCTCCCTGTGGTACACTACACATTATTTTCGACGCAGAGCTATTAACATGTTACTGAAGAATTTCCTGGACCTACTCTTTTTTTCATGTCTCTGTCACTCTTTGAGTTTGAATCAAAAGCGGAATGTACAGTCCTTTGTTTCTTCTTCCCCTGAGACCGAGGGATGGTAATTATCCTTCAAACACAGTAGAAACTTTCTGAAAAATCTGGGGGAAACTGGCTAATGAATCCAACTTCAGCAGCATCACAGAACTCAAACACAACTCTTCTTCAGATTAGATCATGTCAGCTCTGAACGTATGCAAGCTGGCCATTTTGCTGAATCCCCTCTGGGACAGGAATTAAACGAGTGAAAACAGATGCTCCAAAGTTATTCTGAAACTGGAAGGTGTCAAGTGCCTTGTTATTCTCTCACTGAAACCACATGAATTTAATACTGTGAACATGAAATCTTTCCTAGTGGTGAGTGTCCTTCTAGGGAAATTCAGTGTAACGAAATTCAGTGTGTGATCTTATGGAAATATTTGGTTACAAAATCTCTCAGCAAGTTGATTTTGTGCACCCATGCACTCACACTCACATGCTTAGAAGCACCAAGACATATATATCCAAGTAATTGGACCAAGATGACACGTATGTGACACAGACAGGTAGCTCTGGTTGTCAATATGTCTCCAGAATCCCTCTTGACTGGTAACAAAAAACTTGTACACAATTTCTGTCACCCTGACAGGTTAGGGCTCTCCAAAATCCCCTATAGTGCAAATTTCAGTGTATATAGAGGAGAAGTCCAGAGGCATTTTCTGGCTGACCCCTCTGTGCCTCAGGCACCAAAGCCAGATTCAACAGATACATCAGCATGGAAGCAGAGATCTGGTCAGCAGGTCCTGAGGGCTGCACTCATATGGGGATTTTGGCATTGGGAGGATAAGTGGCAAATTCCTAACCATTTTGACAGCCTGCTCAGCCCATGTACTTGGCACACCATGTTGCTTCCAGTCCCAGACAGTCCACGGACACATCAGGCACTGAAGGATTTGGGGCAAATGTTTCCATGGAGCTGCTAAATGAAGCTGGAGTGAACAGTTAACAGAGATGGACCAGGGGAAAAGAGAGAAATTTTGATTTTCAGCTGCTGCTCCTAACTGACCAGACCATGAGCAACATTTCCCTCTGCCCACCACCCTTATCCATAAGCCCCAAACACAGTCTCTGTGTGCCCTCATGGCCAGATGTTCTCCCATCCCCTGCTCATGTTCAATGCAGCTTGAAGACCCTGTGTCAAGCATGAGCCATCAAACATCTGTGGGCATCATGTACTGACTACTCAATAAGGTGCAGCCAGTTAGGAGAAAACCAGACTTCTCCAGGAAAAACACCATCCCACCTCCTGGAAAGCAACAGAAGCATCTGCAAGACTGTGTTAGGAGCAAGGGCTTCCTGAGCCCCAGTGGTGCTGGTACCAAATAGCCCATCACTGGTCCTTATCCAGCTCTCCAGATGGCTCTGGCAGGTGTCATGGGATGGCAGTGCTAAGTATGTGATGATCACCAGGCTATCCTGGCAGGAATAGGGGATCCATCTGCTACAGCTAAAATTTGGGCTGATCGGAAAGCATGGCTCCTGGGAAATCAGTGAGTGCTGTGTTCACACAGGTGCTGAGAAACCTGGGCTAGCTTTCAACAGGTCCCTGAAGCAGCTCAGCTGCAGCACCAGCCACGTCTGCAGGAACACAGCAAGCTGTTGGTACAAAACCCACCCAAAACGGTCAGCTCCCCATGCTGCATGGAGCCTCCTCTGCAGGCACTGCACAGTTGAGGCCCTGTCTCCTGTTCATGGCGTAGAGGCTGATGAGCCAGGCACTGCCAGCGCAGGAGGTGGTTTTGATGTTATGGACAGTCGGCCACAAGGGAACTGGTCTGAAACCAGCTCCTCATTTCACACAGACCATTGAACAGCCATCAGCCAGTAATGACTTCCCATCTCTACTGACCTGGACAAGATTGGAGCCTGGCAATGAAACACTCCATAGCCATGGCCAACCCTGTTTCCCATCTCCTCTCTTTATTGCATGAGGTTCACCATAAAGTCCCAAATAGCTCTCATCCGCAGCCCTGTAAGCTGTGATGAACTTTGTCTTCAAACTAAAGGAACTGGTGAGACATGTTGCTGTCTCTTCAAAGCCAAAATACTTTCATGTTCTGGAACACATTAGTGATTTCTGAAAGGCATTTAAATATTTACAGCATTTAGCAACCTCTATGACAATTTGTGTTGCCTCTCTGTGACCTTTTGCAGATCTTGCAGAAGAAAACTTAAGTTTTCTGCATTTCATGTCAATCCAATTACACTCACCTTGCTCCTCACTTATTATGATAATTTTGCTTTGAGAAACTTATTAAAATTACTACCTTGTAGTTGCTTGCTGCCTTAAAATGTAGGTGTTCACTCATGTTTCTGTCATTGAAACCACAAGCAAAGAACAGACAAACTGGCAATAAAAATGGGGCTTGTCATTCGTGTTGTGTTAAAGCCTAATTGAAGACTATGAGGACCCTTCTCTATTAGGCACTACATGACGGCCTGTTGAGAGCTAGGCTGTGCCCTGAAGCACTTAGTCTACAATGGATAAATGCTGCCTTATTAATACCATTTTGCAGAGGTATAAAGGAGACAAGAGATTAATTATGCTTTTGCCAATCCTGAGCATCCTAAAATCATGAATCAGTTCATTCTCTCCTTCAAATTATGAGTGAATTAAAAATTACAGTATGCTTTTGGTTCTTAGCATACATTTGCAGTTATTCTTTTATTTGCCTACTATCCTCCTAACCTCCATTTATAGTTACATTTCAAGTATTTTGTGCAATGACAGAGACTAAAATATTACAAAAATGAAAGCTGAGACGTTCACTTGATTCCAGATGATGGGACTTCAAACAAAGCAATAAACATACAAAGACTCAGCAGCATAATGAATAACTTGCCTGTGATTATGAAAAGAGCTAGGAGTTAAACCAATATCTTCAGTTACAATGCCAGTTTGGTGTCTCTTTATTCAAAGCCCAAAACTTTCATAGCAAAGAAAATTCAGAAAAAAATCTTTTTTTCCTCTCATATTTTTTTATCCCCTGCCTTAAGCGTAGGTATAACTTGTATCATCAGGGTCTAACACAAGACAGCAAAATCTCTCCCACTGTTCAGAGCTGAATCTGTCTCTCCAAAAGGAGACTGGTCCTCAGATAAACATAGTGACACTATTTGTGATTCCTCACCGTAAGCCGTCGGGCACCACGTTGCGCCGATTTTGGTAAAGCTGAAGGAACACCATAGCTGAAGTTGGCTCCTCAGCTTGCAACTGAGAGACCTCTTCACTTCAAATTCAGAACGAAGCAGGAAATTATTATTTCCTTCTATTTTTGATTAAGGCTCCTTAATGCCACATGGCATTTGGCTACATCAAAGACGCTTTTCTGCTACTTTTTGTGTCAACAATAGCCACAAACACTCTTCTAGAAGCTGGTCTTCGGAGCAGGCACAAAAAAGAGCTTCCTACTTGCACAGCTTCCCCTGCAGCATGACCATTACCTCCCCATCGCTGTTAATAATGACCCATTTTGCTGCAGCTCGTTAGTATGGAACAGCAGCACTGTCCGTTGGGGGGTTGCAGTTACACAGCTTCCTTCATTACAGGCTTCTTGATTGAAGTTTAGTGCAGAATATCAACATCAAAACTATCGAAGGTGCCAATACACGCAGTGATATTAGTACAGCACAGCCTGGATACTCCTCAGCATGATTTAGTAGTGGACCATGGACCATGGCACTGAGAAGAACTCAATGAGTTTTTAGGAACAGGAGCCTTCGTCCAAACATAGTCTCCGCTCGTTAAAATGGCTGCATCTTCTTCTTCCTCTTACATCCAGCAAATTAGAATAAAGTTTCTCCCTGCCTGTTAATGTTTTCCAGTTCTTCAAAGATCTGATATGTTTGAAGATAAAAGTCCTATTGAGATGAAAGACCCATTGCATGACAAGTGGTATCTCCAGGAGACAAAAGCAAGAAGTGAGGTTTTGGGGGTTCTGCTAACAGCCTAAAGAGAGAGTTTGCACTGACTTCAAAGCACCAGTCTTTCTTATTCATTATTATTTATACTGGTTCCTCACCCAAGAAGTCTCCACCACAGGTCAGGACTTCCCTGTGTGGCTGCTGTGCAAATAAACAAATGTGGACTCAGGCACAATACCTGGACTGTCATTTTGGGATGGTTGCAGTCAGACTGACAGATCAATGTAGGAACAGTCTGTCAATAACAGCCCACAGACTCTCTCATGTATACTGAAGCTAAGCAATAACCTGGTTTCACTTTTTTATTATACATCTCCCTCTCTGCCACTAACATGACTACTGTTATTAAAAAATTGAATTAAAAAAGCTTTTTGCTTTTCAGTTCTGAACTGTTCTAGCCCACAAATAAAATTATTTTGGCTCTGAAAAGTCACTGTGATATCTCTTGGGAGCTTCTGTTTTCCCTTCACAGTCACCCTTTGCTCTGGCATTTGTTACCATGGGATGTCTGGAGGAAAGGCTCGCTTTGAGCTTAAGATGTTGACTGCGCTCAGGTCCCCAAGTACAACAGCCAGGTCTGCAGCCTCTTCCCCACTGTTGGTGCTTTGACTGCCTGGGCCCAAGGACAGCTTTGATACGGTGCCGCTGTAACCTGGGATCAGACTGCTGGGAAGCAGGTAAGTGGGTACCAGTCTGTCTCATCACAAGATTTACAAGAAGAAAATCAGGCCTCCACAAGTGGGAAGCTTGGAACCTCCTCTGTTTCTGGCTGTAAGACCTGAACCACTTTCTCCTCTAATCAATGCAAGAATATTCACCATTTAAGGTATCTGGAATCTCTTTCGAAACAAATTGCTTCAATCTAAGATCAAGTCCAAACGAAACTGTGTTGGCAAAATTACATCTGATTCTTAAATCAGCTCTGGCATGATCAGCACCCCATTGCTCTGTTCCCTTTCTAAGCTATTGAGGCTCATCTCGGTGGCCATTTCTATCTTTGTCGAGGCCACTCAGGCTCAGATGTAGTAGCCGTTGCCTCACACGACCAGAACTATTAAAGTTCGTGTGGCACTACTTGCTGGTGCTCAAAATGCCAAGGGTAGAATCAAACCCATCAGGATATAAGCCCCACTGGAGAACAGCTCACAACAAACCAGACTCCCTCACCAGCCTGCACAGAGCCCTCACCTTGGTGTCTACTTTGGCACTGTGTACGTGTGCCAGCATGGAAGCTCAACCACACCATGCCCATATGATGGACAGAGAGGTGTCAAGCCCGTGAGGAATGACCAGGCATTCCTCGCTGCTTCTCTTTCACTAGCTGAAATACAAAAGCACAGGACAGCTGATTGCCTCAGACTATCTGAGATCATCAAAAGTACTGAACTGGAAGCCCACCAGGCTATCACCAAGGATGAGGAGTCCAGCTTAGTTACTCTCGCCAGCTTTCACAGGTTGGGTCTACTCACAGCAAAGGCCTCTGGTGACAACTTTTCCACTCCACTTTTTCTTCCAGCAGCACCAAGGATTGTAGCATCCTTCCCGCAGCCACAGCACCTCTTTCTGCCCATCCTGCTCACTGCTGTGCTTCCTCTCCAGGGAGTCCCACTGATCCAAGTGCTGCATGTAGAAATATTGTTATTATTTCTCCTAACGTAGTTTTCTGTCATACACAGGAACTGACGCCAGGTGATGTTAAACTGTCCCTTCTGGCCTCCCAGGACAGGCGTCTGGCTAGAACCAACCCTTCTCCCTGGGAGAATGACACTGGAAATCTTTCTTCTTTCCTTTGACCACATTTCTGTAGAGCATCTCTTGACAGCGGGTATTATGGATGCAATGGAGACGTAAAGCAGTTTGCATTGCCTGACAGTCAGTGGCAGTAAACACGGGTTCCCCCTGCTCACAGACTCATCCTCAGTTATTGAACCACTGGTGCCACTGCTCATACATCAGCAGTACAGTCTGATGGAGCCGGAGACAAATGCATTTCCTGAACTTACCATGCTGGGAGGGATGTGCGTGAAATCGTGTGCTACAATGAAACAAAGAAGAGATCAAGATAAAGGGAGGACCCCCCAGGGAGAGTCTCCAAATTGATCGGCTTTTCAATGTGAGGACAATTAAGTAAGTGTCAGAGCCCCAGAGGCCTCTGTATCGCATCATCTCACTCCTGCAATTGGTGGAAGAAACAAGCTTGTAGAGAAGCTGCTATTTCTTTGAAAGGTTCAGCTGTTGCTTGGAAAGTACTTAAAATTTAAGGGCTGCACACTTAAAGGCCAATGAGTGTACAGTCAACTTAAAATTCTTCTTTTTGCTTCTGACAGTCAAATTAACTGGACTAACAACTAACTAAAAAGCAGAGCCCCTTGCACCCTGTGTATCGCTGCTGGCCAAGGGCTTGTCCAGAGGCGAGGTGGCAGCACGCTGCCAAGGCTGACAGCCATGGAGGATGCTGACAGAGGCCGTTGCAGACAGCTTCTTGGGTTTAGATATATCCTAAGCTCTAAATATTTAGAAATTTCTAATTATTTGTTCACTCAAATGGTGCACAAACATGCACTGGGGACTCTCTGAGTCCTCTGCAGAAGGGGAATATTTTAACATCTAAACAGTTGCCTTTCCACTGTTTAGTCAGACAATTGAACTCCGTGAAATCGAGCAGAAACAGAATGTTTCTCAGTGCCCTGCAATGGGGAGGTCATCCCAGACCTTCTTCTCCAGGCACCCTCTGCTCACAGGGAGCCCCAGGGTGTCAGCGCCCTGAGCTGCAGTCGCAGAGGTTGTCACTGCCTTTCCCTGCCTCAGTCATCCTTGCCTGTGCCATGCAGATGATTGCACGAGGGAGAAAGCATGTCCTGAGGGTCTTCATGTGCTGCTAAGTCTAAATACAGCCTCAATATGACTGTAATTTGCCAAGTTAGGACTCAGAGTGGCCCATACATGTGATGAAGGTGATAGGCATAGGAACCTCACGTTTTCAGATCAGGATGCTCATCATCAAAGTCTCCAGTCACTATAATATGAAGACTGGTAAAATCAAAGTATATACTGTACGAAATTATTTTTAGTTTGTTACAGCAGCCCCTGAGCAGCTATGTCACTTTCTTTTGAACATGAATTAACTACACTGTTAATTAAAAAATGCAGTAACCCTGGAAATACGAACTTCGAGCCATGCTCTCCTCCACTGTGAAGCTTACACTTGCAGAGAAGGACTCTGGGCTAAGACACTCGAGAAATATTTAGCTCAAGAATCTGTTTTTTTCAGCCACTTAAGATTCTATGAATTGTTAATAAGCAGTTAAATGCAACAATAAAGGATGTACATACACCATTACAGAAAAAAAATCTTAGGCACTGCAAAACTGGTTGCCAGGAAATAGTTCAGGGCCTGGTTATTTTGTGGGCAAATAAATGATTTCAGATATAAGCTGAAAAGAGCAATTTCAAAGTGAGTAAGAGAAATATACAGCAGATCGTGTACAGTAACTGTGGCATCAAGATTACAACCATAAATAAGAGACAAAAAGGAATAGCCTGGTGAGGCAGATGGATGAAACTAGGAAGATATCTCTGCAAATCATATTTTCTTGTGCATATGGAAAGTATTAAAGTTTCTGATGAGCTCTCCACCTCCACAGATTGGCACGGTGTTCCTGTGATCCCATTAAAGTGTCTAAATAGGTTTTCAATAGATATTCTATCAATTAGAAAATATCGTGTCTGTCTTTTGTGCTGACTGAAGTGTTGTGGTGTTAAATTTCTGGCAGGGTGGGCGGGAGAATGATACCACACTTCAAGATTTTATTAATAAAGTGCAGCATTGCTTTTGCTCTGGGGGGCGTGACCTTTTTGTTTATGTGGGGTCTTTACTTCCCACAACAGCTGGTGTCAGGCAGCGCCAAGGGTCTGAAGGTTAACATCGTACTAAAGTGGTTTTTAATAAGTATAAAGCAAACACCACAATTGCTTGATGTTAACTGGTATTTTTATCTGCTCTGAAATGAGAAGATTACACAGTAAATGGTTTAGCTGAGAGTGAGAAGTGCCATCTGCAAAGAGAGGACAGTGAGAGACCCAGCAATTAGAGCTGGTGCTGGGAAAGGCGAGAGCCATGCTCTCCTGCTGGCCCTGCTCGGCAGGGCAGGGGCAGGTCATGGGCAGATGCAGACAGGCATCATTTAAGCCTCTGGAAACACAGTGGCTCTTCAGAGATATCACATCGCAGGGTATCACCCCCTTCCTGGGTTCCACACCGAGTGATGCCAATGTCTTCTGATAACGTGTGCTGTGAAAGGTCTGTCCTCATGGCCCCAAGCTATGGTTTGGGGTTGGATGTGTCCACGGGAGCTTCCCATGAATCCCTCCTGGACAACTGGCCCTCCCACTCACATGCACATAGACAACAGGATTTTGGCAGTGGCAGCTGTACTTGCCAGCTCCCAGATGGGAGGTGGGCACTGGTATGCACTGGTGGCTATACTGGCTCAACCCCAGCCCTGCAGCTGAGACTGCCTTGGCAAGAAGACCAGAGAAGAGCTTTGTTCAACATAGTTAGAATCATAGAATCATAGAAAGCATTGGGCTGGAAAGGACCCCCAAAGGTCATCTACTTCAACTCCCCTGCAGTGAGCAGGGACATCTTTAGCCGGATCAGATTGCCCAGAGCCCCATCAAGCCTGATCTTGAATGCCTCCAGCGATGGGGCTTCCACCACCTCTCTGGGCAGCCTGTTCTGGTACTTTACCACCCTTATGGTAAAGAACTTCTTCCTAATATCCTGTCTAAATCTACCCATTTCTAGTTTAAAACCATTGTCCCTCGTCCTATCACTATGTGACCTTGTAAACAGTCCCTTCCCACCTTTCCTGCAGCCCCCTTTAAGCACTGGAAGGCCACTATAAGGTCTCCCCGGAGCTTTCTCTTCTCCAGGCTGAACAACCCCAACTCTCTCAGCCTGTCCTCATAGGGGAGATGCTCCAACCCCCTGGTCATTTTCGTGGCCTCCTCTGGACCCGCTCCAACAGGTCCATGTCCTTCTCGTATTGAGGGCTCCAGGCCACTCTTGATGTACGCTCCCAGAAAAATGTGACGCCAGGCAGAGGGATCTGTGGCAGCTCATACACCAGAATAGCCCAGCTGGGGCAACTGGGACACCCACTTTCATCCAGCATGGTGCTGGTGAGGGTACAGCTGCTCCCAGCAGCCACTCTAGCTGTTTCAGGCATGTCTTCATGGCCCTGTAATTGTGAGCAATACCAAGGTGGTGAGAACATGTGCCTGTTTTGAGTGCAAGAGACAAAAAGAGTGCTTTCTGAAGCCAGAAACTCTCTTCTGCTGCCGTCATGGGCTTTATGGCAGCACCAGCACAGGTCAGTGCTAACGCTCAGCCCCATGGTGGGGTCCTGTCAGTCACACACAAGACTGCAGCCATACAGACCTTTCCCTGCAACATCATAAACCTCTGTGTTCAGAAACGTGGGGAGCTATTGTTTATTACAGGAGCACAGGCTGCCAGGAGATCAGCAGAGAGGGCTCAGAAAAAGCATCCTTTGGGTGCATTTAACAGTCATGTGGTGGATTTGCATGGCTAATGAGAACAAGAAGGGGCTAAATTAACTTCTGGGCCATTGTCCATCTCCACAAATGCTCATGAAATAGTGCCGGACAGCTCCTGAAATGTGAGGGCTCATTTTTATTGATTATTTCTCATATTCAAGATTTCACGGAAATAGCTGGTATCTCGGTATTTCCCTGTTTCTGGACTGTGGAAACCAGTAGGTATGGATATGTATCAAATAGCTAAAAAGGGAAAATGATTCAAAAGGAAGCTTTTAGGGAACTTCAAGTTTAGGGGTTTTCCACACAGATTTTATTGATAGATCTAACAACAAAAAAAAAAGTCTTTCCTCGCCCCTGCTTGCTAGCCTGCTGAAGTGCATAGCAGACTATGTCAATGCATCATGATTTTGTCTTCTAGGAGGCTCCCGACATCCAAACTGTCTGCTTTGTTTCATTCAATCTTAGCTTGCCAACGCACCACAGGTACCCAAGACTCAGATTTTCAGAGAACTGCTTCAGAGGCCCCCCTGAGCCTCTGATATCCACCAGCATATCAGATCATGGAACTGCCAAACTTCAGGAAATACTGTCCTCATTCACCTGACCGCAGAAAAGTTTAGGTATTTATGCAAACATCAGCTCATTCAGTCTCCTTTCATATAGGAGGCTGTGATAATAGTTCACTTTCCCAAATGATGGCAGGGGGATATCAGCTGGATGACACACATTGACTTTTGTGGGAGCCAGATGGGAGCTCCCACCTGTGACACTTCATACTGGGAACAGTCATTTCTCTTTAGAGAAGACAAGCACTTTCATAAACCATGCAAAGTAAATACCTCTCACCCTTTGAATAACAGCATTTCTGACTATCCCAGGTACTTCTTCCATACCCCTGCCTGTGCTACCTTTGAACCAGGTACTCAGTAGCACATCTGGGGACGACCAGGCATGCAAAAGCAATATATGTTTTCTAAACTGCCCAACTCCCCACATTCTGTGTAAACTGCATATAATGTGCTGAACAGCCTGGGCTGAAACATTTGCATGCAGGCATCCACTTCAACAGGGATGTTTTTAGGAACAATTTCAGCAAAACACGGACATTGTAAAAGAAATATAGTGGTGACGTTTTGCAAGCCTTTCAAAGTCATCAGTTTTCATATGCTCAGTGTAGATGTTAGTTCTCTGAAGCTTTGCTGTGCATTGACTGTGGGTCCCTGACACTGAGAGAAACAAGAGCCTAAACAGGTTGCACTGACCAGGGTTATAAGCAGTGAAACCAAGGGTTTTATTAGGGAGCAAGCAGGAATACCATAATTAAATCATTTTATGACATATTATATACATTGATTATTATAAAACCATCAAATTTCAGCTTGGGAGGTGCAGAGCTGACAGTAGGGAAAATATTTTCACCAGGAGAATGGGGCAGTTTCAGATCAAGTCAGCACAGAAGAAATCTCCATCCTTGGAGGGTTGCAAGATATAGCTAAATAAAATCATAACCTATCTAGCATTGGCCGGGTCTTCTTAGGAGACGTCATGATTGAAATCTCGCAGAAATGTTTTCTTTTGGATGGTTTTAGAAATGCAGGAGTTCTTGCACTCCTTTGAGGTGGCTGAATTATCCTGTTGAGATGCTACCCAGAGAGCAGACCCCAGACAAGATTCACTCAAGGTTTATTCCTCCCATTTGTCAGCCACATCTCACTCCTCTTCTTTAAACGTGAAAGCTGGAAACTGTACAACATAATCAGTGATCTTTAGCCTATCATCAGCAAACAAGGACTCTGAAATCCTCGGGAAGTGTCTTTTGAAAGCCATGATTACGCTCTGACCTCCGCATTTACTGCAGGTGCCCTAATTCATTGCAGTTTCTACAAGATTGTCGGAAAATCGATAATCATTTGCATTGAGAAACTCTTTCTCACAGCAAAAGTACACAGTGGGTGTTGCCTGAGCTGTATTTACGCCTGACCCTATTGCTTGCACGGATCTTAGAATGCTGCACCATCCTGGCATGTTTAGTAGGCATCTTCACTGATGTGGCAATTTCTAGTGCATGCTTTAGGGTCAAGTCAGCCTCTGTAAATAGCCATTTTTAGATTGCCTCATTCTACAGCGTATGTACCTACAAAGCGCAACCCCCCTGTGCCTCTAATTTCTCTTCAAATTGGCAATGCTCCACTAATTCAGGCACATATGGGGAAATAGCTTTTCCTGGTTTTATTCTGTTGATTAATCAAAAACTCTGAAGCCACTCAGGCTTTGGGCATTGGTCATTCTGCAACATATTCAGATTGCATGCAAACATTTAGTCTTGTTGGTTTAATAGTGGTATTAAACTGCACAAAGAGTTATAGGTTCTACTCTTTATTATAGCGAAGAAAATATTTTTTTCCCTGTCAAGCCCACCATTTGAACACATTGTTCCAGTTTCTCTGCACTAGTGGCCAGATTATTAACATGTTACCGCATTTCCCCCAGGTTTACCCAATTTTCTAGAAGAAAAAAAAAGGCGCTGCATGAGACTGCGCTATACCTCTGCCTCTGTCTATTCCTGCGCCTTCCAGTGGCTTTTGAATTCCTTGGCTGTTTATAGTAAAATACGAAAGAGGCTGAGTGTGGAGTGGAAGGAGGCAGCAGGTACAAAGACCAGTGATCCTTAGGAAAACAGCACATTTTCAAGAGATTGTCTCCAAGTGGAAGCTCCCCCAGCAGCTTCCTCAGAAGCTCCTGCTTGTTTGGTCTCTATTAGAAGAGGAATCATGACTTGCTAGCAAGGGTCTTTTTTCTTCATCATCTGACAGCCGTCACACACATCTGATTATATAAAACGAGAGAAAACCTACAGCTACATAGCACTACTTTGCCTGGTTAGCCTGTGAGTGCTTCAAAGGAGCTCCTAGACTACCTAAAAGCTCCCATCCATTCTGCTCCTGCATAGTTTACCAAGTTATCTTCTGTGGAAGATTTCATATATATGTCCTAACAAAGCAAAAAAATTCCTGCTATGACACCCTACTGCAAAAAAAGCATGTTTTTCTGGGACTCTTCCATTGTTCCTGTGTTGTCTGGGAGGAGAGGCAGCGACAGCATACACAACTTGGACTGAAGTGGTTATTTTTATGAGGTCAATGCCTAGCCTTTGAGGTTTTTTAAGCAGGAATCTATCTATCAATAGTATCCTGCAACAAGCGGGTTCCACAGGTTGTCAGAGTGATCCCCCTGCATACTGATTTTAAGACTGGAGGGTGTCCGGTGTTTTTTGAAAGCAAATAATTCCTCAGACTCCGTTCTTTTACCTGCTTCCAGTTTTGCAGTCCCAAGCCTTCTCTAGCCCATAAAGAGGTTGCAAAGGTATCCTCATGGAGATAAAGTTTGTAGTCTCAAACCATCAGTTTGAAACTACCAGAGTACATTCCACTCCCTGACATCATTAACATTCTTCTCGCGTAAATTTGTGATCAGGTTCATGAATTTGTTATCACACATCTACTGGATTAGTGAAATTATCGTCTCTTTTTGAATTCACCACTTCACTTTCCTGTGTCTTCTGGATTAATGAAATGGACAGTATTTTATCAGATAAATTACCAGATCTAACAATCTGGGAGGAAAGAGGGAGAGAAAAATAAAAGATTAGTCAGTGATTGATATTGGGGAAGGCAAATATTGAACTGAGCAATTTTCTATTTATTACAAATATAGGGTAACAAGTCAATAAGAGAGAAAGCAGAATGTGGGTAATAGCAATCACACTGCTGAGATGAATTGTCTTCTATGCATTGCATATATTTGTTAGCACTATAATGAGCTGTACTGGAAAACTCTGAAAAAAGTCTTGTGCACTTTAAATATTAGTAGTTAGCGGTACTTTTGTTTTGCCTCTGTAGCTACCAGAACTAGTTTGTTCATTAGCTTGCACAGTACTTGCTCCTTCTCTTCCCTAAAGTGCAGGCTTGCACCTCCAAGAGTCACGAGCCCAAAACGCAAGCTGGGTTTCCGGAAGACACTTTTTAGGGACAACTCTTTTGTGCACTGCACCTGGGCATCCATCCTGCCATCTGGGGCCAGAATCTGAGAGTTCAGTCCCCAGCTGTGAAAGAGGTATGAGGATTTCTGCAAAAGACATCTGGTCTTTTGCAGGGAGGAGTGTAAAAAGGCATTATTTTACTGCACAGTACTGGAGAATACAGGTTGATGCGTCTTCATTACAATTCTTCCTCTGAATTTAAGGCAGAGGAGAAGATAGATTTGGTAGCATTTGAACTCTTCTCTGTTTCTAAGCACTCCAGGCACCAATGGGACTTAATTACCTTCTAAACAATTTTAGTAAAAAAAATAAACCAACTAAACCTAATAAAAATTTTAATAACAGGGTTTTACTTATAGGCTGGAACTGACCTTTTGTTGACATCAGCTAACGTCTCATTGATATTGAAATAACAGGTAAGTCTTGTCCCTTTGAAGTAAAGAGTTGACAGAGCTGTCTTGTGGGTGTGATGCCAGCCAGAGCAGAGCAATGAGCTGAGACACTTCCTAACCTCTAATTATAAGATCTGCCATTGGCAAAAGGCTGTCTGAAATGTTCCTGACACATTATGAAACACATTCTAGTTTCATGGGACATGCTGAAACTTTGATCTATTTGCAGGTGGTCATTTGCATGAGAAATGTCCATGATGAATTTTGCTCCTTTCTCATCCCTTCTCTCCCATGCACTCCTCTCTTATCCGGCTAACAGCAGTACTGACAAGTCCAAGCACTTGAAAATCATGGTTCAGGTCTAAAAAGCATGAGGAGAGTGGTTTGAAAATCATGGTACTTCTAATAATAGGACAACAGTGCAGTTGTTGAAATTTGCTGTCTGAGGCCCAGCAGGATTAAGGTGACTAATGTGCACTCATTTGCATTAAGAGGCACAGACCTCTTTTTTTAATCGCTATAACCTTGTTGGCTAGCAGCTTGCTTTTCTGAGAAATTCATGCATCCTGACAGGCGTTGTGCATGACCATGAAACTTCTGATCACAGAATTGGCACTTGTGTAAGACACGGCCCAGCTTCTCACTGTCATCCGGCTCATGAGCAACACGGCTTCTACTTCTGTATTGTTGCCTGGCCATCAACAGGCCTGCACCAGTGCTACAGTTGCTGGAAAACCCAGAATGAAGCAGCAGAGGTGGCTTATATGACAAAAATGGGTTTCTAGAGAGACCAGCCCTGCACCCTGCTCAATATCTGGCCAATCCTGCTCCACTGTGGGGCCCTAAGGTCCCTGCAAGATGTTGTCACCTGGGGGTGTGAACCAGTGTCGTGGTTTGAGCCCACCCAGCTGGCAACAAAAGCCCCCCCCTGCAGCCTCTCCCTCACCCCTACCCCGTCCCCTGAGGGATGGGGAGGAGAAAATACAAACGAAAAGACTTGAGGGTCGAGACACAGGACAGGGAGGGCTCACTCACCAGTTATGGTCATGGGCAAAAGACAAACTCAACTTGGGGATAACGACATCAATTTAATACAAACAATCACCACCATCAAGGATAACAAGAGACACAACCCGGTCTGAAATACCACACACCTTCCCCCATCACCACCCCTCTGCTCTCCCCGGGCTCAGCTCTGCTCCCTCTGCCCCCCCAGCAGCGCAGGGGCAGCAATGGGGGTCCCAGCCCGGCCGGCACAAGGGGTCTCCGCTGCTCCTTCCCCCGCAGGCAGAGGGGCCCTCGCCCCCTCCCCTGCCCCCCCTGGGGGCCCTCTCCCAGCACACAGCCCTCCAGGAACCGCCCCAACGCGAGTCCTTCCCGCGGGGCCGCAGCTCCCCAGCCCGCCCCAGCGCGGGGCCCTCCCGGCGCTGCCGCCCTCCCACCGACCGGCGGCTCCAGCGCGGCCGCAGTCGCGGCTGCTCCGGGCCCGGGCCCTGCTCCTCCGGCCCGGGGCCCTCCGCGGGCTGCAGGGCGACCTCTGGGCCGCCGCTGGGCTCCGGGGGCTGCAGGGGCTCAGCCGCCACCCCCCCGCGGGCCGCAGGGGAACCCCTGCTCCGGCACAGCCCCCCTCTGCTGCCTCCCTGACCGGGGTGTCCGCAGCGCTGGCTCTCTCCCATCCCCCTTCGCTCACCCGCTCACCAACACAGACAAACACAAAACTCAAATCAACAGGTTCTTTCACTCTTAAATAGGTATTTGCAGAGGCACCATTGCCCTGGCCTTGGCCAGAGGTGGGTCTGAAATAGGAGCTGGGGGAGCTTCTCAAAGCCTCTTACAGGAGCCACTTCTGTAGCCCTCTGCCCCGCTACCAAAACCCCGCCAGACACCAAATGACCACAACCAGGCACAGACACCCACTTCCCTTTGGCCCTCTGAGAAAGATGACATGCATCTTGTGGCTCTCACGCATATAAAGCTCTTGATATGCAGCTCATAGGGCCAGGAAGATCAACCAGCTATGTAGGACTGTTGCTCCTAGCATCCTGCATGTTGGTCCAAGCTTAAATTGGACTGATTAAATGTCACCTGACATTTAGTTGCCCTCAACAGGGTCTTGGAGATGTACACCAGAGTCCTGAGTCACTCCAACTCACTTTGTGCAAGCCAGAAAAGGACTGAAGGTAACGGTCTTGGTCACTACCAAGCCAGGTCAGCTCAGGGTCAAAGATATGTATGCCAAATTTATATGTTGATCTTAGATTATTAGTCTATATACCTGCTTTGCTGGACCCCTTAAGAAGGTCCAATCTATGTCACAGTGCCAGCTTTTACTTAAGTGTTCTTGCCAGGATAGCCAAAATCAATGCAAGTTAACCAGTTTTTGTGCAGCTGGTAATTCCTGTGTCTCTCCAGAAGGGCAGCAGGTCACAGAAATACTTCCTTCACTCTTCCTAGACTGACTGAATGGTAGAAGGGCTTCTATCACATCCTTGATTTCCACACTTCTAGGGCAACGAAGTACATAAGGCAGGCAGCAAGGTGCCAGCTGGTGTATCTAACCTGTGTTTCAAACCCATGTCTACCTAAGTGCAAGCCCACGTTGTGACTGGGAAAGCTCACGGCCCCAGTCTTTCAAATGGGAACAGAGCAATGCTGTGCCAACAGCTTGAACATGCAGAAAACCTGACTTAACTCAGAAGAGCAACTGCTTCCTCCCCTTTGTCTGAGGCACCACCTCCAACATCAGCAGCATTAACTGTTCACTTGCTGATCATTTCAACCATGCAGAATGAAGGAGGGACTGCAGTGAAGCCCTTGGAAAGGGCACAAGTCACACATTGCTTTGGGGTAGGATGTCAGTTGGCAAAGAGAAATGAAAAAAAAACAAACAGAAAAGCCACACAGCAAGGATGAAAAAGCAGCAAGGACAGAAACAGTACTGGCCTGCAGTATTCTCTCTGAGCAGAGAGACTTGCACAAAGTTTTGACTTTCCACTGAAAGCAGAAAAATCTTTAAAAGGGAACTTTGGTTTCAACAAGTAGAAAACGAAATCACTTGAAAAAAGTGGTCTGGGAGAGGAAGAAAACAGCTGAGGAATGGTGTTTCTATGGGAGAGAAAAATACTACCAAGGAAAACATATTTTTTAAAAACTAGGGGAGAGGTCTGCTGGGGCCTGTCCTCTCCTGGTGGGCAGGAGGAAGAGAGGCTCTTCCAGGCCCCAGGCGTAGCAGCTTCCAAGCATCAGCTTATCACGCAGTTTGCTGCTGGCTACCTAGACCCAGGTCCTACCAGTGTGCATGGGCAGGAGCACCACTGAACACGGTCGAGGTTTTATGGGGAATTGTATGAATGGACTCATTAACCTGCAGCAAAACTTTAGGCAGAAAAAAAGAGAAGAGCAGTTTCAGAGCAGGGAGAACCTTTCAGCTGTGAACCGCCCCAGGGTGGAAAAGGTGAGCTGAGCCAAGAGGACTCTGAGTTCAGGAGAGAAACTGTGAAGGGCAGAAGCAGATCCCAGGCTACCCTGAAAGAACCTGGTGTCAGCACACGAAACACTCCACAGTACTTGAAAAAAACAACTTCAAAAAACCCCAAAACAGACAAAGAAACCATGCTGCACTTCTTGTGTGACATGAACCAGGTGCTTTGTAAGCTGCTAACTGAAAGGGCAACTCCGTGGGTGTGTGTTGCCTGTGCTTGCTGGCAGGCATCCCAGGGGAATGGGGCAGTAGGTACATAGTTGATGTGTTAAGAAAGGGTAAGCTTTGACTAGGTGAGAACATTGCTGCCAGAGAAGTGCACATTGCACCTCCCAGCAGGGAGGAGTCTGACAAAATTTGAAGCCGAGAGTACACAGAGACCCAGGGCTGGGCAGTGTCAGGCCCTGTCCTTATCTCAAGGGCTGGAAGTGCTGTGGTGCAGGAGCCACGCAGGAATCTAATCTGGGACAGAGCTAGGGGTTATGCCATGGGTTATTCTTGCCATGGCAGTGGATACAGTTTACCAAGTTCATAGAGTTGTAGCACAGAAAAAAGATGTGGCACAAATTGTCCACAAATATCCTCTGTGCTGCAAAATCTAAAGTAGTGGCTGAGAACAAATCTTTGATGTGCTCAGGGGCAAGACATTAAATACAGAGGTCACAGGTGAACGCCAGCAGTGCTACTGTGGCTTTTCTATCATCTGTAAGTGTGCTGAGGCCAACACAGACACAAGCAAGCTCTCTAAAAGTTCTCAAACAGCTGTCAGAGGTGAAGAAACACAGCCAACTGACAGGCTGGCTACAACAATTTTGCAAGCTAAATCAACTTTTGGCTGAACAGAACACCTGGAAGACTATTTTTTAAAGGTTTTTCTAGGACAAGTAGAAAAGCATGAAAGGCAGTGCTAGTACAGCCTCAGGACTGCAGTTCCCAAGCAAGTCAGGTATAGCTTCTTGCATCCTAAGGCTGTTCTACATGCGTGGTACCCAGGCTGTGCTAATGCAGGTGTTCTTCAGTAATTTCAATGCCTACTACAGTAAAAGTAGCTGAGGTAAAGCTTTTGGGGTGCCCTGAAGCCTAGCTGTGCACCCATCCCACCTCACAGAAGAGCAACTGTACTTCTGGAGAGCTGCTGTCAGACTCTACCTATGACCATTCCCATACCATCTCTTTGGAAGGTGGGATGGATCCTCTGACAATCCAGAAACTTGTAGACAGATCAGCACTGATCTAAATAGCGTGTAGGTAATAAGACCTGAAATAGCAAACAAACAAGAAAATCAAACAAAAACAAGGAAATTAAAACAAATATTGGTTGTGCCGCTTCAAAAGAACATTGTCTGGGGGGAAATGTGCAATGTTATAATTAGATTTTATCATAATGCATCTAAAGAAGGAAGATGAAATGTGGTCACAAAGAAGCATTTAACTCTGGCACAAAATTTCACCTTCGAGTCTGGTTTTCCATCTTCAGTAGAATTGGCCTCATATGGGTTCCTTGTACATGTTTTCATTTTTCTTAAGCTTTTAAGATCTGTAAAACAGACACTTCGTCTTGTGCCATCATCGTTGATCTTAGGGCTCATTAATGGAGCAGGGCTGGTTGGATTCGTTACCTGGGTAGCTGCCATGGGAGCTCTGAAGACAATAACCAATAGCAATACCAGGTTTTTAAGCCCTCTCTGTGGGGCAGCTCTGAAGATCAACCAGTCCTAGGATGCAGCTCTCTGATTCAGTCTCTCTGACCTAGTCTGCCTCTCTGCCATGCTGTGAATCTGGCTTTTGTAGCTTACGGAACAACTTAGGTTAAAATGAACCTTTGGAGATCTCTAGCCCAAAACTGAGCTGAAAGGGGACTAGGTAGCTCAGGTTTTTGAATGTCTTATTTTTAAGTCTCTCCAAGGGTGGATATTCAATATTAAGCCCCTGCTTTAATATTTGATTAATTTTAATGGAAAAGACTTCTAGTGGTTTAGATGTTGCTGAAGAGCAACTGATGTATGAAATCAGATACAGGATCTGCCTGGTGTGTTGCACTGGTATGTAGAGGGGTCCGGTACAGCTTTAATGGTCACTATTAATCTCCCACCCTGCTCACTGCAATCGCTGAGGATGTGTGCAGGAGGAGCCACTAGCAGCAGCAGGGAGGCAGATTCCTCCTGCCTGGTAAACAAATAGCCACCAGCAGGCCAGCTCTTCAAAGCTAGAGTTGGGCCAGCTTTGTGTGAACAGAGGATGGGCTCCAGGGTCTGGAGATACTCTCATCACCAGAGACACCAGGGTAGCTGCTTAGCAGTAAGTTTTACAGCCATGCCTGTACTGCATTTATCCTTTGCAAGCACAGAAAGACAAAAGCCTCACCCTGGCCTGGCTCATCTTCTCATCCTTTTTACCTTTCATTCCCCTTGAGCTGCTTTCTGTCCCTCTGCTGTGCCATCAGGTATCTGCCCTAGCCTGGCACTGGGAGGGCAAACCTGAGATGGGTTGAAGAGGCTGCAGGGTAAATCCCAGGCGGCTGGGGGGAGGTGGTGCATCTACCCCTGCTCACTCTGCTTGGGGGCGCCTAAAAGGCTGTCATGCTGGCAGTGCCTCAGCACCTGCAGTCACAGCTTGTTCTCTCCATCCTTCCCCCACCAGCAAACAAGCCCGAGCCAAGTATTTCTTCCCAGTACGTTTTGTGGGGTGTTCGCTGCAGCCAGCTAGCAACGCTTTCAGAGTCAGTCTAGTGGAATAACAAAGCACGGTAACAATTCCTGAGCTGTTTTTTATTGATTGGCTCCTCGTGGGGCTGAGGGGTGAGATTGCCAACTGCCTGGCAGGAGGGCTGTGAGCTCAAGCTATGTACTGTTCATGCAGCGTAGCAGAGGGACCAAACACTGTGCTGGGTCAGAAGTGTCCCTCTATATGTTACCCAGACCTGATCTGGAACTGCAGATCTTAAAGAAGTATGAGATACTGCTCAATGTCTCATCTGATAAAACATCTGCCATGTACCTTCCTACAACTTTCACTTAAAGTTATCTGTAATACAAGGTTATGTTCCCTGAGATTCTGGAAGCAGAACATCCATCCTTCATTATTACTCTGCACAGATTTTCTTGATGGTTTGGTAAGTGAATTATGTAGGAGACATTACACTATGAAGAGCTGACCTTGTCCTTAACCTCAGCACATTCTTCAATTAGTGCCCTGCAAGATAAATTAATTCTATTAATCCATAGAGGCCTCTGAGCAATGGAACTGGGATTTCTGCAATTCTCACTAAGCCCACTTCTTCCTTCCCCTTCTTAATGAACCTTTGCTTATAATCAATAGTTAAAGGTTTGGCAGTATTTGAAAGCAAAAATAAGCAGACTTGTACTTGCTGCCTGAAACCCTGCTGTGAAGGAGCAAGGATTCCGAGAAGCTGACATATATTTTTCTGGCCCAAACAGGCTCTGCAGCTTTTCTTCACACGATTGGTACTAGAGAAGCCAAATGGAACCTTTGCATGAGCAAGAGTCACTCCCACATCAGCCCAAATTTGCTTACTCTGCCTGTAACTTTAAGCAGCACGCTCTGCTGTTAGACATGAGTGCAAATGAATAGGATGGTTCTGTAATGATTTTGGGGTGGAAAAGGCAAAGGTCCATGTCTTGGGGATTTCCCAGTGAGTTTCTGCCAGGGTGTGTTCCTTGTGATATAATCCCCAGCCAATGCAAAAGGCTCGCCAAGCACTGCTCTGTCTGTGTGGCTTCTCAGGAGAATATGGAGACAGTAACACGTTTGGGATCTTGTCCAAAAGATCAGGGTAGGAGGGTGTCCTGGAGGGTCTTGGAGAGTCTGAGGGGGCCAAGCTGGAGGTGGAAACGTTTCAGTGCGCCTCAGACAGTGGAAAAGAGACTACAGTAACTTTTTGTTATGCCAACAACAAGCTGCCTTGTGAAAGCCTCCCTACGCCTGCCACCTCCTGACTCTCCAATGCTTCTGAAGACCATCCTGGTGTCTTGCTAGACCATGCCTGCAGGTACAGGCAGTTCTGAGAGCACTGCTGCTCTCTGGCTTGCTGCTGGCACATGAATAGTCAGGCAGTGCAGTCAGCTAGGGAACAGAAATGAACAACTTTGGGTGCACCCCAGATCGAGTCTGATTCTTGCAAACGATCAGAGGGAACATAAACTTCACCTGGGGCCCTTTGCCCACTGGTTTGTATGGCAAGCTAGTCCCTGCACTGTGTTTTGGCTCCTAAATCATCCTTGAGACAGGTAACCCTCTCCACTAGCAGGGCACAGACCTTGGAGAAAATGAGGCTGCCTGAACGCAGGGCAGGTGCCCAGCTGGGATCTTCTGGCTCCACTTCTCAAGCGCAAATGCAATGTTCAAGGTACTGGCTTAAGTAAAAGGACCTTGCAAAGACTTTAACGTTGCTTGAGTATCACTCCCAGTAACAGGCTGAGCACTTGTCCATTGAGTAACCTCAGTGTTTTGGTTTCTTTTATTATATTTTATGGGTTAGACATGGCAGCTGTGAGTACTGGCAGTATCTAGGATATGTCAGTGATAATGAGGGAGACCATTTCTTATGGCATAACAACGATGATTAAGGATGGGATTTTTCAAAACCAATCAGGGAAGTCAATGAGAGTCAATAAGAAGTGGGCGCCTCATTTCCTTAAGGTGCTTTTGAAAATCCTAGCCTAAAACATTGATATTTCATGCGGACACATTTAAGTCTGTGTGGGAGAAGTCTCAAATCCTTTTTGAAAAGTGATATGCATATTGTAATTGGAATAGATTAAATATGAATACCTGCAGTAGCTTAACCTTTTATCCTCCTTATTTAAAAAAACACTGGGTATTTTACTCATAAGCAACTGTATCTTGCAGTTAATAATGGTCCAAATCCAGACATGTCAGCTGGCACGGCTTCCCTGACTTGAGCGGAGCGATTCTGATCTACCCCAGCCAGGGATCAGAGGCTAAGTATGAGAAATAACCAGAGCAATATTATCAAGTTGCAAATATATTCAGAGAAGTGTGTGTTATCCAGTGCTCAGCATACATAATGTCTCTGTAGGCAACCAACATCCAGACTGGAAATAGGGCACACATTTCTAACAGTGAGGGTAATTAACTGTTGGAGCAACCTAACCTGGGAAGGCAAGATATTCTCCATTGTATGAAATTCCCAGTCAAGGATGGAAAACCATTTAAAAGAAACACTTTAGAGCAAACAAACAGGGTGCTAAGTGCAGTGATCATGAGGGGAAACCAGGTTGTGGGTAAAAGAAGAGTTTAGACTTGATTGCCATAGCGTGCTGGCCTCTGTGCTGGATGTACGTGATATCTTGCTGCTACTGAACAGTCAACCCAGCAGCCCAGCTTCTCAGGGCGCAAGTGAATTTTTCTTTTTCTCTGCAATCACGTGTGCTCACTGATCACATGTGTCTCATTTCGTTTCATGTCTGATGAAATGCAAGGCCTCAATAGGAAGCCTCGTGGAGAAAAGCTGCATTTCACCTGGTGTCACAGCAGAGCTATTACAACCAGCTGGTTTCATTGGCTTGCTGTTTAAGCTCATCAAATGGCTCGGGAGTGTTCACAACTGGCTGTCTGCATCCACTTCATTAGAACGCTCGGCTTGCAACAAAACCTCACCCCAAATGACTTTCCTATAAATGTATGTGTGGTTTTTGACTCTTTCACACCACTCTGACAGTGGAGACAGTGAAGACAAGAAACTTGCCACATGATACATCAGTAATGAGGAGGAGGGAAGAGACAAAGAAGGAGGAGGTATTTGGGCTGATTAATGAATGCTCTGTGACAATGAATTTACCTTTGAATGCTGACAGACTTACAGCTGCTGACAACTACAACCTATGCATTTCAGAGGGCAGTGTTTCATCAAATGCTTCTCAGGTACACTGGAGTGGATTTATGCAGCAGGCAGTAATACAGCACAAAATGTAAGGTAAACAGGGTGGAAAGTAAACTATGAACTTTCCCTGAGTGAATAAAAACTCTTCATGTTATGGCTGACACATGCAAATGGAGAGGACAGTGGCGTGCATGGTGATGGCTCGCCCCTGGAGCTGAGGGGCTGTGTCAGGAGCAGAGCTGGGTGACCCTATGGACAGTGTGGGAGGGAGGGATGGCATCAAGAGTCCCTGCAGAGACCTCTGGCATCGCTGCACAGCTCCCTGAGGGTTTTGAGCCCCTTGTAAGGATGGTGGGAGAGTGGCCAAGGGTAAAAGATGCTGTCCTTTGTGGGAGAGACTGGGCTGAGTCACACTGGAGGTGTACTGAGCCCACTGTCCTGTCTCTGCTAGTGGCTTCTGCTCAGGGAAGCCCTCCAGAACAGGGCAAGTATATAGAGGTGCTATGCCAATGCACATGGCAATGCTGCAGCTCATCCTGCAGCAGGATGAAGTCCTCCTGGGGGGGGGGGGGTGGGGGGGCGGTGTTACTCATTCATGTGCTTCAGGAAAAGTAAACTGCTCCCATCACCTTTGTGTTCAGCTGAGCATGCCCTGAGGCACTGAAAACCTGCACCACCTTGGAGCTGAACCCACTGGTGATCCTGGTCTGGAACAGCTTTCCCCCTCTCTTTGGTGTGTTGGCCTGGACTGTCCTGCACAGTCAAGCTCCCTGAAACCCTACTGTGTCCAAAGACCCTCTGTATCAAACCTGCCTACTGCAACTCCCCTCTCACACCAAGCCTTCCTCCTCCCCATGTGCCACCAAATTCCCCACACCTCCTTTGAAACAACTGCCCTGCCCTGGATCCCTTACAGGGTCCCATCTATCTCCTCTCCCTCCTCCAGATGTAGTCTTTCATGGCATCCCACACACTGTAAGTTGGGCTACAGCCTCATGACAGGCTCCTGCTGTCATCAGCCCCATGTTAAAGCCACCAGGACCCTGGGGACACGTCTGTGCTAACTCCTATGGGACACCACCCATGCATTCTCCCTGCTTTGCCATTCCTCTGCAGCACAGCAGACACAGCACGTACTTGCAGCATGCAACTGCAGGAGAAAAAGCCTTAACAGCAAATACTGAGAAGAAATCAGTTAAAACTCAAGTCCTGGATTGTAAACAGGCCAGAGACTGAATCTGTTGATGAGCTCACCCCATGCAAGCACCATGAAAGGCAGCAGACAATCAAGTATGAGCCCATTTAAGTAGCAGTGATCTTGCAGGAAACATGAGACAGATCCTTCCTCTGCTTTTACACCAGGCTCATGATTTACTCCAGCATGAGTAAGAACAGAGCCAGGCTAGTAGCTTCATTTCTGCCTCGCTGTCTTTTTCTGCTTTTGTCATTATTTGAAATATTTTGGGGGCTGTGAGAACATTTCCCATTATATGTGTATCACTAGCTTTTTCTCTTTGTATTTATGATTTAATAATTTCTGAATCTATCACAGTCAGTGTTGAAAAGAGCATAGCTGGGTATAATGGAATAATTTGAAAAGAAATGCTAAAGCGCAGGAACAGTCTGCGTTCTTTTCAGCAGATGCAAAGTGAATAATATTTAGGAATGTGTTTGTAAGTCAGTACACCCTTTAATTAAGCAAAACATTTTGCTAAGAAAGAATTAATTAGCAATTCATGGCACAAGGCCTGGCCTATTATCAAAGAGCTTGTACACGATAAAGCACAATTGCTTGTGTGTCTTTAGAGCTAATTATCAGTAACTTGTTTTATTTTTATTTCAAAGCTCCTTGTGAAGAGACAAGATAAAGATCTACATGAGGAGCAGTGGGCTGGTGGTTTGCTTTTCCCTTGACACTCTTTCAAGTTTATATTAATTGCCGTGAGCGGAAAGCAGCCCGTGGCTGGTGTGGAGTCTGGAGACTGAGGGGTAAGGTAGGGAGGGTCACTCTCGTCCAACAAGAGGCAAAGCTGGGATCAGCCCTTTGCTGATACAGACTCATCTGGTAACTTCACACAAGTCATTTTAATGTCTCACTTTCCCATGTGTAAAGCGAGGACAACAGTGCTGCTGGTCTGGTGGAGGTTTGCTGAGGATGAACGTGCGAGGCTGTGAGATGTTTGATACTGGGGATGAAGAGGAGAAGGACCATGAGCAGTGATGGAGAGTATGGGGGGTTCCAGCGTGGCTCCCCAGCATGCAGAGCCCATGGCACAGGCGAGGGCCTACCTTGGGCTGCCAGAAGTGGGAAAGCTACCTGCTCCATAAGGAATCCAAGAGAAGTGGTGAAAGGGGCCTCAGATCCTGTGACCAGGGCGGAGGGGGGGACACGACGTTGCTGTAAAACCTACAAATTTTTGTGTCTCTTGGGCACATGCCAACACGAGAGCTTAAACATGCTGTACTGGCACAAGTGACAGGATTATGAGCAGTTTCAATCTGATGCAGATGGTCTTCCCATTTGCTTCCTTGTTTAAACAGCAATTTGGCAAGTTTGTCATTCATAAAGCTTTTATAGTGCTCCATACGCTTCTCCCCTGTGGCCCACTAGGAGCTGCCTGGATGTTTGTCGATGCCTGGAAACATGCATTAGTCTTTAATGAGGTTGTATTCATATTGTTTCCTTTGGTCAGAGGAGCCTTGGGAATTCCACACTATAGAACGTATTTCCATTTAAAAACTGCAACTACTCACCAAAGTGTCGCTCTGATGCTCAGCTAACAGCATTGCCAACCTATAGCTGTCACAACCGGCGTACAGCGGTTACAGGGAAGAAAGAAGTGCTTTGAGACCTGCCATGCACTGAGAAAAAGCCACATGGAGCCGCAGGTGTTCCTCAAAGAAGGGGATTTGGAGATGGGCAGAGACAGGGGCCAGGAGGCTGCTTTGCAATGGGTGACTCCCACCCTTCAGGGATGGAGCAGGTAGAAGGTATCACCCTTCATGGCGCGGGGAGAGGCTGAGAAACCAGATCAGGGGATGATGTGGTCCAGCTTCACATACCTTGAATAAGTTGTCCTTTAATTCAGGAATTAAGGGACTGTTGGAATACTTTGTTTGCCCATAGCTAGTGGGGCAAAAGCAAAGCACAATGGAAGTCTAATCGATTAATAGCTTTTATGTAGTTTTGCTGAGTGTAAAATTACAAGGCATCATGGCTTGCATTGGCACAAGTGGCTTAGATCTTAAGGCAAGTAAATATTTAGCCAATAATTCTGATTTTTTTGGCAACAAAATGCATCTTTGTTCTTTATCTGCTTACTTGTGTTTTTAATTGCAGGAATAAGAAACACTAGGATATCAGACTTTAACTCAACCTCTTCTGCAGTGGAACATCCAGTAGCCCTGCAGGAGCTCAGGAGAAAGCCTTTGGCTTCAAGATTTCTGCACAGTAGATTAATCAGTCTGTAGCTGTCGCCTCTAGAGCCGCCTGTCCTCATGTATACCTGTAGTCCCTATTGCTGTAAGTAGGACCTGCTGCCATGAGTAAGGTTTGTGGACAAGGACTCCTGGTTTATTTTTCAGTCCCCTCAGAGGAACCCCACCCTGTTCCATTATAGATCAGTGTTATCTATATGCTTCAGTCTACAACAGACACAGTAAAATTAACCTTTTTCGTATCTGGATGTACTTACTTGAAAAGAGTTTTTAATGGTACTTGAAAACAAAGAAGCAGGGAGGGGAGGCAGCTGGAGGTCAGGCAGCTGGAGCCAGGTACCCATAGACTAAACTTGCTGTGGGACCTCAGACAATTCATTTAACTCTTCTGATCCTGTTTGCTCAGCATGTTGTGAAAAGATAAAACTGTCCAGCCAGCCAGGAGTAGGGTAGGAGCCCTAAGAAGCAATTACCTAATGAGTATAGCGTGACACCCAGATGATGGAGGATTGAGTTTCACTGAGTGACATTGGTGTTGACAGTTTATCCAGGTTCATGGCAGGGTGAATCGGAGTGATGCTTTGCCTCTGGAATCCAAATCAGACCATTTTGGAAGGTAGCAACAGGCAAGCACTGGGTAGGCTTTGCAAGGAGATAAGAACAGTTGTACTAGTAAGAGTGGCCAAAGGTTCATGTTGTATCCTGGCTCACTGGATACCATGGCCATGACCAGAAGGACATGAGGAAAAGGGTGGAATATATTGTACTTCCAACCAGTTTAATTTCAGGCTCTGTGTGAGCTGCAGCTGGGTAAACTCCTTGGTCAGCTGTACATAAGGGAGAGAGAATCCACTTTCAATCAAACTTAATAGCTGGGACAATCCTGTTTTAGGGGGCAGATGTCCAAGGCACCAGGGTACAGTTCTGTGGTGTAGCCCTGGGGGTTGGGGACAGTTTGGCACAATTACTGATCATAACTCAAGGGTAGCAGTTCTGCTGTGGGTGGTTTCTACTGTGTCTGCTCAGTCCTCTGTTCTGTGCACTGAGAGGGGCTGGGAGGGTAAAAAGAATTGTGGAAAGCAACTTTTTCACACTGACATACAAAGCTGCTCGCAAATTCATGTCGTGGCTCTGGGGTGTCTGCTGCCATACAAATGACTCTCTTTCTCTGCCTTGTCTTTGTACAGCTCACAGGGAATGTATTATCAGGAGGATGAATTGTGGCATTTTTGCAATACTATCCTCTGTACCATATTCCAGAGCATCTCCCTGACAATGGATTTCCTTCATGTGCAGCTCCTGTTATTAGTGCACTGTCCCCTTCCCAGAGAGGCATTCTTAGGAGTGATGGGTTTGAAAAGCAGTGACACATGCAAGTTATAAAGCGGCACAAGAGGTTATGCAGTAGTTTTAACGGGTTTCAGTGAAGACAGGGTTGAAAGCACCACAAGTCTCCATTACTGGGAAAACATAGAATTCATGCTTAGTCTGTGCACCTTCTTTTTTCACATGCTATTTCTTCTCATTGCTGTCATTTACACTGAAAGCAAATTTGGTTACAAGGAAGAATCAGGCAGGATCTTTCTGTTTGTCTGTATTTCGTGTTTGTTTTTCTTCCAAATAAGATGAAATAATACAGATGTTAAATTTCATTTTTGAAAGGATCATAGAAAAGCCATGCACGCACAAACTCTGCAAGGAAAGCTGATACAAACTCCTTGATTGTACGTAGAAATGTAAAGTTGATAGGGAACCTTAGAACAGAAAATATCTTCGCTTCTGTGCATCTCTGGTCAGTTCTCCCATAAGAACTTCTTTTGGCTTGGGACACTGTCGTGAGTTTGTGAACAAGCGTGAGCATCAGAATGTGTTTTTACATTAAACATCAGTGGAAAAACAGTGGATCATTAAGTCCGCTGTGGCTGAGAACATGCAGTCCCATTTGGTTGGAGTTCATCCACAAGACGAAGACAGAAGAGGACTATTTTGTTTTGGTCCCAGCATCTTTGTCCCTGTTTTGAAGAGTTAGATTGAACAGTGCCTGTATTTGGAGCCACCCACCTCTACAAGGGTGCATATAAATGCTGGGTTCAAGCTTTGCAAGTGATTGTCAGTACTTGCAAAAGCATTAGAGCTTGTCAGTTGTAGACTTGCCAAAGCCAAACACTGAACAAACTAGCTCCAAACTTTTTAGGGCTGCTGAAAAACCATGCTATTTATCTCATTCTTGAAGTGTTTTTCTATTTGAATCTTTTTATTGTGAATCTTAAAATAAGAACTGCAAAGAGCACAGCCTGAAAAACTGTTCACTAGCCTTGTAATCAGCCAGACAAAGCATGTTGTTAGGCCTCCAAGTAGCACACGCTGCCTGCTGCCCAACCCACAGGTAAACAAGGAATTAGGTGATTCTGGAAAAGCAATGATTATTGACTGAGGCAAGTGAAGAGACATGAAAGAGTTTCTTGGGATAATGCAAAGGGAAGATGGTACACATTGCCGAGTGGGATCAGAGGGAACATGAGACAAGAGACACTCTCTTTCAGCATGTAACCTTGCTGCATTTTCTCTACAACCCAGCCACAAGCACATCATTGCTAAGTAGAATCTAAGATGCAAGGAGGGGAAGAAAAAAAAACAATAAAAACCCACCAAAAAACACATGTCAAAGAGCTGAGAATTCTAAAAGTCACCAACTAACAAAAACCAAAGCAAATCTTTCATAGGATGTGGGAGGGGAATAATCTCCAGTGCTCTTCAGAAAAGCCAGGTACCATGACCTGCCCCATTTCAGTGTTGCCAGACACCTAATTGTGCTCAGTGTCGCATGTTTGTACAATGTCAATGATAATGACTGGGTAAAGAGATGAGGTATTTTGTCATGTTGGAATTCAGTTTCCTTCGCATTGCCATGGCAATGCAAGAAAAATTTTGATCACTAGCTGAGACACTTCAGTGTATCGTAATACAGGTTTTGCCAAGGAGAGAGCTGAATGACAGCTGTGTTTGTAAGTCTGATTTGAACCTTCTGCTTTTTATGGTGTATCAAAAGCCATGCACCCAGAGAAAGTTGAAGGGAAAAAAATAGATCTTACTTACGGCAACTTAAGAGAAATGCCTGAAGTTGAGAGAATGCATTTAATTCTTATTAAATTGGAATCAACATCTTTAGCTGACTGCAAGGCAAGAAAATCCAAACTCCCTTGAGGTGGCAAGTTCTAAAATAACCTTCTACTCCAGCACTTTGCTGTCAGAAGTTCTAACTCGTGTTTCTAATCATCTGTCTCCGTACCGTCTTCTTGCTCACTAGGTCTGCCTTATTTGTATAAGGTATGACATAATAAGAACACTAGACCCATGTCTGAGGCCCCTCAGGTCAAGAACAGTACTAACAGTCCCAATTTGTACTTGTAATGGATTTAATTTTCCCTATTCCTACTGTTCTGTAACTACAAGAATGTTCATTATGTCCCTAACAAATGTTTTGGGTCTGAGTAGAGAATGCAGGTGCTCATGTCAGCAGCCAGTTATGGAAGAAAGTGGAGTGTGGCAGGAAACCAGGTGAAGTGGGTCCTCTAAGCACTACACTCGTAAAACAAAGGGTCACAAACCTGCTCCCTGCATGCCCAAACCCAGTCTACATTTCCCCCCTTGTTACTAAGGAAAGAGGACATGCCAGGAGTGGTTTCCTATTCCCAATTCCCACCCACTTAGAAGCTGGCCGAGTGGCATGTGTTGTCCCAGAGTCTATATGTATGTTTGCCCATGATGACTGTGAGTCAGTGGGGATAAGAGGCAGCATCCACTAGGGCTGATAAGCACCGCAAGCAGCAAGGAGCTCAAACGGTCTCAGCAACCTGAGCTTGAGCAGAACAGTGCTGAGGAAACCACAATGCAGAATTTCGCTGCCCCAATTATTCTAGAATACTTGAGGTTGGCTCAACCACTGGAGGCAGAACTCGTCTGATGGTAAGATAATGGCACTCCAAAGCTTTGGAAAGGTCCAGAGTATGGAAATCAAACAATGCATGTTGACAACAGTGTAGGATGCAATGTTCATACCCACAGAGCCCTTTGGTCATAACAGTCAGGTCTAACATGGCAGCTGTGATAGAGTTTTTGCCAACAAAAGCCTCTAAATGTTTTGAATTGGAGCCATTTGAATAAGTGCCTACCGTGAAGATGTGCCCCTTGTTCTCTGTCAGATTAGATAGCTCACCGCCCCATTTCTTGCTGACATCTTTGGGTTCTCCAGGCAGAGTCCCTAATGGCTAACATGCCAGGATCTGCAATCCAGTCTGTCCAGCCCATAACTTAGCATCTGTGACAGTGCTTGAAAGCCAGACTGACATCTCTCTAACTCAGATACACATTCATGTCAGCTCTTGTAAAGTTTGCACACTGGGGATCTTTCTTTACGCAGATGTTTCCTATGGGCACATAGACTTTTGCCTGCAGACTCCTGCTAGGCCAAAAAAAAAATGCATTTTGCTCTCCAGATATCATTTCTTTCTTTTTCCCTACTTAGCACTTTATTGCAACAAGGAATATACCATAAGACCACCAGCCTAATTAAAAAGATAGTATCTAGATGTTGTTCTGAAATATGTGCATTCAGAGGTAACTGTACGTGCAAAACAGAAATATATGTATGTCTACAACCATTTTCCTACTTTTGTCTGAGTGAGAATATTTTCTGGGATCAAGTTAAATTCTGACTTCTGATTAGTGTGCAGGACTAATATTATCCAAGGGAATTTAGTTGTGAAAAATGGATGTTTAACTGCATGTTCAGTTTGCAAGTATACTCTCTGCACTGACATGTACTGATCAGGAACTGTGGGGAAAAAAAAGTCTTTGTCCATTTGCCTTAGCAGTTTTTTTGATTTACCAGCACAACCATTCATGCAGATAGACACTTGTCTGAATTTAGATTTTGTGCATGCATGTGCATAGCTAAGTCCCTTGAAAAATCTAGGTCAAACACTGTAGACAACATTTGGGCTGACTTCTGTATCCACACGCTCTTCGCTTTGTAAGAAATTGATTCTAAGCACTTTAGAGAAGGGAACTGGCAAGAGGAAGTTCTGATCAAACAAAATGGATTTGAGTTACCCAGTCTCCCCAAAACACAGCTATTGAGACTTTCTTAAGAGAATCGCTTCCCATTTTGTTCAGCTCTGTTAAAACGGAATCAAGCAGTGCCACCACTCTAGCACAGTAACACAGCCCTGCAGTTTGATGTGCATCCTGCTGTTTCTTTTAGAGGTTCAAACTTGAGGCTGAGCCTGCTTGGGGATTGATCTAGTTTTCCAGCCTTGCTTTTCTAAAGAAGTGCCTGGGTACTTATGCTCTTAATTAAGACTTGTTCTTATCCTTTATTGTCTAGAAAGTTCTTCAGATTTACTTGGTGGGAAAACAAATAGACACTGACAGGCAGTACCTGATGGCAGCTGAAGCCATCACCCCGTCCTCAAGCATTAACTGAGTCCTTATGTCAAAGCTCATCTTGAACAGGTTTAGTGGGAAAAAAATTCTTTCTCTTTTTTCATGTGCCCATCGAAGTTTGAGGTCTTTGATAAAATGACACCTCAAACCATCTCATTTTGCTCAGCCCATCAAACATGTCAGCATCATCACAGCAATTTGTAAAGCTAATTGATTGATGAGTATAAAGGAAGCCCTTGTTTGAAACATGTAGATGGTTCATAGACATCTTTGGCTTAGTCCAATTTGGTAGTGTCTAGTAGACAAACAATGTTCTCTAACCTTGATGTTTATTTGACAGTGATCGCTGCCAATCAGTTAAAATGACTTAAGCTTTTCCATTACAAGACCCTGCTTGTCACTGCATTTAGCTCTGAATAATGAAAATAAAGTAGAGAGGCACAAACATAAAGACTAAGCCAATGGATACAGAGATTGACAAGTTTGGAAAGAGCCACCAGGGTCACCTGGTACAGCAATTCATGGTGTTGGTCTCTACTTCCACCAGATCCAGAGGTCTTCCCCTCCATACATTCCCACCACTCTATGGAACATCTTCCAGGAAATTCAGAAGTCCCACTAAAAAGGTCAGTCACAGTATTCCCTGAAACAAAGGGTGCTGAGTGTGTCTTACCCTGTTGAAAGACACAGGGAGAGCTTCTCGCTTTCTCTATTTCTTGTATAAACATGTCACACAGTCATTGCAAAATGTCAGGAATAAGTAGGTAACTATAGTGCTCAGGATGCATTTGACTAATCATTATTTCTGACGGCATATGAGACATTAGCTAGCTGAAAGAAGGAACTCTGCCAGTGAGAAAGGGGCTGTTGAATACATAACAGAAGTGATAAACACTGACCCTGGTTTTCTTGGACCATATTTCTATGAAAGCACAGGTGTCAGGAGAAACATGGCTGTCCAAAGTGAAAAGCAATTAGAAATGGTACATTTCAATAGTAAGTAGCTCCTGCTTGACAGACCTGAAAGTGTCCCTACTTCATTTTTGCTAGTGCAAAGCTGTTGCATGAAGTCACTGAGCACAACAGGAGAACGAAGACCCACAGGAGCCACCAGTGATAAGGAGGGACCAAGGAGAAGAGCTGGTTCTGTAGCAGAGAAGGGCTTTTCTCACAGAAATGCCAGCTGTGAAATGTCCTGGATGGACACACCGAGAGATAGCTGAGATCTGAGCTAAATTACAATTAGATGTTAATAAGAAGTTTGAGGTATTAGACCTCATATTTTGCAAAAAGAACCTTGCTTCTTCCTTCACAGTCTAATCCAGTCAGGAGGAATTTAAGGCCTGCATGCAGCCAACACAGCTATGATCTCACTGAGATCAGAGAGACATGGTGGGATAGCTCACATGACTAGAGTGCTGCCATGGATGGACACGGGCTGTTTAGGAAGGACAGCCTGGGAAGACAAGGAGAGTGAGGGAGAGCATAACAGCACCCTGGGATGGGCTGGTGCTGGCAGAGGATCAGCCTGGCCTCCAAGTTCAAGTCACAAAGGTTTAGTGTGCCAAGGAAGAAAAGAGAAATCCCTGCAGTCACACTGAAATTCTCACGTGAAAATAATCTACAAACTCAAACATGCAGTTTGTCCTCAACAAAATGTTATGAATATAATGTGTGTGTGTGCATGAGTATGCAAGGAGTCCATTGGTCACATCATCCTTACATTGTCTACCATTCAAAGAGCACCACCACTGAAGCAACTCATAGTCACCCTGTCCAACAGGCATCTCAAAGAGGCCAGGATGAAATGAGCATGGAGGTTGCAAACCCAATATTTACCTGAAGGCTGGTTCTTCCCTTCTCCCATCCCTAGGTCCAGCTGGGGTGTATAGCAGCAGGCAGGACAGGGATAAATAGCAGACCTTTGGCTACAGGTCTTTCATTCCAGCAATAAAGCCCCACATTTGAGTGACAAGCAAACGTGTCAATAGATCCTGCCAAGTCATTTTAAACTGCACTTGTTGGTTTTTTTCTGTAACATTTTGATGTATATATTTGGCCCATTAGAAAAATAACTTCATTTTCAACCATAGTTTCTGTAATGGAACAACTCCATACTCTGCTGCAGGTCTCTCTAGGTAGCCTGACTAAAAAACTCACGATGCTTGGCTCAGGTTAGAGGTGTAAACAAGCCGGCATTGTGGAGAAGTCCATTTCTCAGGAGCCTGGCAAGACAGTTCAGCCTCCTCTGAAGGGCAGCAGCAGTTATGAGGGCCAGTAAGTGGAGACAGCAAATGCAGCACCATCATCTAGACCTGGCCTACTGGAGCATGGATACAGGTTTCTGTGAAAAGAGCCAGGCCAGGCACTCGGAGCAGCAGGATGCAGCATGTTGTAACATGTGTGCATCCTGCGTTGGGGTTGTACCAGCAAACAAGCACCCCTCTGGAAGCAGACTTGCTGTGAGATTCATGGATAAGCAATGCCCACCCTTCTGAAGTTCTCTTCACTCACAGCATCTGCAAGCGTTGCCCTCTTCCCAGCTCTGTGGGCCAAAACCAGACCTTGAGCTCCGTGATGCCCATTTGCGTAGGGGCTACAGCCTCCTGTCTGACTCACAGTCACCCTGGCATGACCTGATGCAGGTGAAGCCAACATGGGATGCCCATCTGGAGAGATGCCAGCACCACTGAGTCCAGGATCCTTCCTACCCACCTCATAATAACACCGCAGAGATAGAAGTAGGAGTAGCACCATAAAATTCAGAGGCAAAACTGAACTTAAAGACAAGGACTGAGAGCATGAATTATCCAGAAAGTCATCCCAGGCACAGCCACTGTGGCTGGGAGCCCCTTCAGCAGAATGCAATCTCTCCTCTTCCCTCCCAGACTCTCTAGCATGGCCTTGGGAGAGGCTGCTTAACATTTTTCAAGCCCAGGACAAGGCAAAGAATCATTTGGTTGAAAAATGGCCTTTAGTAGAACATGAAAGATTTTATGAAAAACTATTGGCTTTTTAGAAGTGTTTCCCCTTTTTTTATTTTTTTGATGACATCCTCTATCAGTCTTTTTTACTGCAGCATGCAATGTAAACCAGCCTTTGGTTTCTCTTCCGGAACTATTCTTATGTTAAGATAGTTTTTCAATAAAAAACCTATCAAAATAGTTCATCTACAGAAAATCTGCTTTTGGGAAGCTGAAGTTTGCATTTTCTGGAGGCAGACACATGCAGCACAGTCATTCAATTCTGTTTATTTCAGTATGCAACAGAGGTACAAGACAGACTGCTCCCCAGCCTGCCCCATCCAAGCTCTGCACAGTCCTACCCAGACCCTTTTTTCCTGCTATCAGGTGCCAAGTTACCCCACTGCAAGCTGATCCTCTCATTTCACCAGCCAAATTCCTTGTTCTTTCTCTGCTTATGAATTTCTAATGCAGCCTGTGCAGAAGCAACAGCCTGCTTTCCTACAAGTTTCCAAGCCACGTGCGCTGCTCTCCAATTGCTCCCCCTGCCTCAAATCTCCCCAGGGCTTTGGGCAAAGCAAAGTTCTGTGCAGCATCTCCAGCCAGCCTGCAGAGGCAAAAGGGGCCAGCTAGTTATACCACAAAAGGCCTCTGTGCTAATTTCATCAAACGCTGCGCAGCTGATATTTTAGGAGCAATATCTGAGAAGAGATTTGAAGAACTGCTTATGTGATGGTTTTGTTAACAGCGGTGAGAACATGCACAGGGAAGCTTATTGATTCCCTTTATTGGGCAAAATTTTCTTCCTAGAATTCAGAGTTAGAGACGGGCCGCGACTGCAATACCAAATTACCATGAGCTGCGTGCATGGAGGAACCGTCCAGAGCGTACCGCTGGCCTGAACAAGCTGCTTGAATAGCTGCTTAAGCACACCAGGCTGCGGCTCTGACCCACTCAAAATGAGAGACAGGAGAGGAAGGAGGGAGGAAGAGAAAACAAAATGAGAGCAATAGAAGATGGAAGGTTTGTGGAAGTGTCTGTGGCATTCTCTGTATGGAAAGACACACCCTGCCCCCTGACCCTGGGAAAACTGCTGCCATTTGACATGTTTCACCAATGGATCTGCAGTGGTTCATGGAGGTGTGAGACAAGTGGAGTATGTAGGGCCATAGCAAGACATTTTCG
Organism: Leptosomus discolor; assembly: GCF_034619465.1. Taxonomy (NCBI): domain Eukaryota; kingdom Metazoa; phylum Chordata; class Aves; order Leptosomiformes; family Leptosomidae; genus Leptosomus; species Leptosomus discolor. The sequence goes on along the minus strand of NC_141407.1, from coordinate 3,519,332 downwards.
GGTGTGGGGGAGTGTCATCAAACCAGTATGCATCTCATTCCCACTCTAAACCCTCTTTATCAACTTAGATCAGGTGAATAATCCCTGAGGTCTGGCTTCTAGATATGAAATATTAAGCATCCCAGTTACACTGGCTCTCCAGCTCCACTGCCCTTGGGTGGAGCTAATTACCTTGTCCTACAACACAAGGGCTCAGCACTCAGCCTGCTCAGGCGTTCCTGTGCCTGAATACAAACCAGGGGGTTGTGGTGGCTTGTGTAATTACAGAGACAACAAGGGAAACGGTGTGTGTGAGAGGAAAAGGAGAAGAACCAGCAAGATTTCTGGAGCAGGGTAGACAGCAAGTGCTGGAGAGAAGGCAAGGAGGACAACCACAGTCAGCCCTCAGAGTCATTCACAGAAACCACATAACTCTTAATCCTCATTCATTCATGACTAACACACACCCCACCCCCCCACCCCCTCCAAATTCTAGTGTTTTCTCATCCTGCAGACCAACCTCATAAATCACTGACAGTCTGCAGTTTAGGAGTATCTGCTCTAGACCCCCTGCCCCACTCACCCAAGCAGCATAGAACATGGGTTACATGTTGGTATCCTACAGAAACCGGCCAGGCAAAACTCATCTGCATACACATAGATGATCCCCCTGTTGTGTGCTTTAAGGTTGATTTTTCCCCTACTCTGCAGCTTCTACCCTGTCACAGAAGAGGGTTGCAAGTGCCTCAATGTGCAGAAGGATCAGGACGAGCCCCCAGGGTCCCTGTTTCTGCTGGCTCCAAACCACATTTGTGCACTGTTCAGCCCCAGGCTACACCACACTCTGCTCCACGCTGCATCTCAACAGATGTAGTCCACATCTTGCCGCCCCTTCCCAGCAGCTCATTCCTGCTCCCTCACTACTCTCCTATCCACATGTCCCATCCAATCCCTCATGGAAATGTTCCTCCACTCTGCGGCCAAGGATAAGCTGATTTAGGAGAAAGCATATGGATGTCCTCTCCCAAGTTATCACATGCCTCCTGGAGACACAGCTGCAATTTCTGAGAATTTACAAGTCTATCTGTTAGCTCCTTAATAAGCATCCTGTGTTAACATGGTTGGGGACCTGAAGGAAACTGAGAACTTGATAACAGCCTCTCAATGGTGCTGACTCTTCAGCTGTCCTGCATGTGAAACCTCACCAGTGCCTTATAATTAATTCAGTTGGGGTTTTTCCTTTGTTTCTAGCATTAGTAATATTTTTTAGTATTACCTTTATCCCTAGAATGATCTGCATTTGGTGAAAGCTGATAAGCAATAAGCCATATCTCCTGTCAGGAGCCATCGTGTTGATGGGGAGCAGCTGAGCTGGGGAGGGGGAACTGATCTTGTCAAGGGGTGACCCCAGCCCCTCTCAGCACCTGAAGCAGTGGTAACCGTTTTGAGAGAGGATATTTGATTGCCATATTTTCTCTGTAAAGATGAACGTTCAGCATATTTCAAAAAACTGCCCAGTGGACCAAAGCTATTCAACAGGAAAAGCTCAACAGGGAAATGTGTGTTTGCGTGTTTGTGTACAATAGCTGGTTTGTTTGTTCTACCTTCTCTCTATTCATCCGCAGCAGAGTAAACAGCTAGAGAATGCTCTTGAAGCAAAATTAGAAAAAAAAAGAAAAAGGTCAATTTAATAAGAAATGAAATTAATTTAAGAACACAACACATCCCATCATATTATTATAGGCATGCGCTAGCTTTACATTTCCTGCACAGTACTTATATTTTAATCCTTTCAACGTTAGTTACAACTGTGATAATTTTGAACTGAGTCATTTCAAGGCAATAATGATTTCTGAGCTGTTGTAAGCATTCCCCAGGCTAGCAGTGGAAGGCCAGGAACCACAAAACCAGGAATGAAAACTGAACATGTGGATCTCTTCTTCACTACATTCACAGTGGTGGTATCTCTGCCCACCTACCACCCAAGAGTATATTAGTGTGTCCTGGTTTGGGCTGAACCAGAACTAATTCTGGTTTAGTGCTTTCACTTTTCAGTCAAGCCTCCTCTAACTAACGGCACTTTCTGAAACAGCAGCATGTTTTTCCGGACAGTGACTGCTCCCAGCAGTGACAGCCCCTGATGGTCACACTCAGTACCAAGGAATGGGATGCAGAGGGGCCCTGGCTTAGACTTGTTCTTACAGCGACCAAGGTCACTGCTGAGTCTTGTACCCCGTGTTGGGGTGGGGGAGTGAAAAGGGTCACAAGCACGAAAAAGGCCGCCCCTGCAGGGAGGAGCGAACCGGACAGGTGACCCAAACCTGACCCACAGAGTGTTCCATCCCATAGACGTCATGGTCAGTGTAAAGCTGAGGGATCACGAGGGTCAATCTCTCTTCTGTGATGGTGACATCTGAAGAGGACTCTGTCTGTCCTTCTGTCGTCAATCCCGATCCGTGCGTCCCTGAATCCAGGGCCTGAGTCCAGCTCCTGCATCCCATCTCTGTCTGCTGCCGAGTCCAGCCTGGGACTGCCCCAGTGCCAGCCCTGCAGCCCCAGTGGTGACGTATCGTCATCAGGGGGTAGTTGGGTTTGATGTTGGGTTTGTATATACTTGTACATATTGTATACATTTCATTATTTGCTTATTCTTAGCTTTTCTTTTATTGATACTGTTTCATTAAAGCTGTTTCAGTTTTCTTTTCCAAACTGTAAAGTCTCTCTCCCTTGTTCTCTCTTCCCATTCCCTTTTGGGAGGGGAGAGGGGTTAATAGAGAGAGTCTGTCATTTGTTAGTGGCCGGCCCAGCCTCAACCCGTGACATAGTGAAACGTGAAAACAGAAACAAAACTAACTATGGCTTCTTTAAAACTCTCTCAGTTCAGTCTGTAGGAATAAATATCACCGTCATGTAATCAAAATTGTGTGCCCCAGTACAGGGAACTTATTTAGGAACTACAGCCCTTAATAATCTGGATGTGATGTATTTTCCTATTTTCCTTACACTTAACTCCTGGGTTTCTAATGCTTGTTTGTGTAGTAACCGCAGCACTCTATGACATGCTTTAACTTTAGTTACAGATATGTGCTATCATCCTTAACTTTTCTGTGGTGTTTATGCAGAAACAAACGTTATTTTTGGCCCAGCACTGTCCTCAGTCTGCCAGTTTCTTTCCACAGATGCTCTCCATTTCTGTTCTGCAGTATCACTCTGCTATTTCATGCACTGTGTGCACAGCAGTCACGGCCAAATGCTTTCCAGCTGTGGGTAACATCTTTCAAGGAGAAAATGTCTTGGGGAAAAAAAACAACTTACCACCTTTCCTGGTCCAAGTTGGAGTCACACCAACTTTCCTCTGTAGTTGCATGTCCTCATGCGCAGGCTAGGAGCCCACCCCTCTCACTCCTTCTGATGCTGAGGCAGTTTCAGCGTCAGCATGTTAAAAAAAAAATTGTCATTAACCATTTCCCAGCTGTCACTATGATGCTGTCACAAGGGAGGCCCAGCAGCTTAATGTTATCTCAGCTGGGATTGGGCCTAACTCCAGCGCAGTTTCAGCAGCTTTGTTTTATTATGTTGAACATCTGGACAAAGGCCTTTAAAGCACATGTACGGTTGCCCCAAATATTGAGCTGCATCAGCTTCATATCTAAAAAATGCTGCTGTCACCATACACATCACCTACTTTAGTCTGATTTCACAGGCTACATTCTTAATGTAATTGCAGATAATCTGAAGTGTCCTCAGACCTATCTGCAACAGCAGTAAAAAGCATGTTTGATTCTAGTACTATTTCATTATTACGCCTTAGAGACCCCAGTTTGTGTTGTGTCTGGGCCATGCCAGGCACTGAGCCACAGTAGATGGCCCTTTCTACTGCGCCAGCAAACACTGTGAAAGAAAATGCCAGCAGCTGCCAGGCATTGCAGCATTAGATGTCACCAGAATTTTTCTGCTATGTTGCAAACCTGAGTCTTTCCATCAGATCCACCTCCAGAGCGTACAGGTCATCCTTCGTGGTCATCCTCTGCCACCTACAACTGTAATGCAGCAATTACCATTGGAGATATGGTATTAAATATATGCTGCTCTGGATAACAGTACAACCGAAGCCCCGTGAAGAAGGTTCAGGTCTGTAAAGTGACCAGTGCAGGGTTGTCAGCTTGGCTGCGTGTCAACCAAAATAAGAAATTATCTCTGAGTTAGTTTTCCTCCAGATGTGCTCCTCAGGGTAGTTGTATTTTTATGCCTTTTAATCAAACAGTAACTAATAAGATTCCTCCAGTGAAACCAAACATAGATACCATGGTAATGTGATGCAGCCCCTAGAATAAGTACAGTGTCAGTGGAATGGGCAGAAGGGGCTGCGTTAGTCCCGCTGGTGCACAGGAGTGTCTTACTCAAGTTGTCTGTCCTTCCAGCCACGCTCGGCTCCGTCAGGCAGGCTGTACTCCATGGGCATTGCACTGCTGGATGCACCTGAGTCCTAGGTGCTCACAAAGTCACAACAGCCTTTGAAAGCTTTAGGGATACAGAAGAAAGCACCGAGCAACACATGCCCCTACGCAGACACCTTGTAGGAGCAGCTTAAAATAATTCTCTTCTTTCAAGCTTGAACCCTCTGCTCTTGGGTGTTTGCCTTTGTCAAGCAGTGTCAGCAAAAGTTTGCTGAGCATTTGCATACCCTTCAAGAAATAAAAAACAGTAAATAATAACTGCCTTTGTGTGTGTCTCTCTCATTCTCCCTTCACTTGGAGGGAATCTGTCGATTCCCAGGCAGATGCTGATTACGCCAGTATTTAACCTTCAATATCTCCATTTAACCATTCATTTTGCTCTGTGTGAGGTGACACATAGCTTCCCAAATGATGCTTGGCACTGTGCTCTTCGCACACCTGCAACAGACCTATTTTGAGCTGCAAAGATGGGCCATGCCACGCTGTGCATGGGACGGGCGCAGGTGGAGAGCTCAGCCATTGCAAGAGCGAGGGTTGGACAGAAGCTCAGCAGAGCATCACAGCCGAAAACACAGCCCGGAGTGCCAGTGAGGAGGGAATAGGGACAAAACTGCAGCTGTGAACATCAGGACAGACAGGAGCTGCGGGAGCAGATAAAGCCCGCCACAGGGTAATCGCTACGGGCTGCAAAGCTGCAAAGTGTGGTGCGATCCTGGCAAACCCTGCACGTCCATTCGCGCATGGCTGCTGGCACGTCGCAGCTGCAGCAAGGTCACAAGCTTTTTGTAGCAGCCAAGGCAAACTTGTGTTTCCTGTAAACACTCCTTGTGTTCTTTTCCTTTCCTCTGGGCCTGTTGTTCCTTATTGTTAAAGGCCAGGCTCATATTACTTCATTTTCATGGAATTATTTGAATTTTCTTTTTAAAATCAAACTTTTTGTGGTATATTTTCCCCTGACAAAACTGAAAAATTGAAAACCTGTCTTCTCCTCCTTCCACTTTTCAGGCTTTGAAATCTTTATTTTGTGGGTAAAGAGAGTTCCATCTTACTGTAAATATTTATGGCATTTCAAAACCAATACTTGAACATTTTGCTAAAAAAAAACAAAAGAATTTTTCCCTGTTCATTTTTTTTCTGAAGGAGAAAACAAGACACTTTCAGACACATGGAAAATATTCTCATTTGGGTCAGACTGCTATTTTGAGTACAGGGCTGATAATCATCTGCAATTATCATCCGCAGACAATTGGATGAATGTTCCCTTGCAGCCAGAAAGGGCAGGTCACTCACAGCATATCTTACTCATTAAAAGTAAAGAATAACATGACGCTATGTCACTGATACCTTCAGCTGGATTGGCATGCTGAGCCCTCCCGCCACACTGGGGCTGTGTAGGTGGTGACTTCTGTCAAAGAAGAGCCCTAGAAGAGGTATAATTAACAATCACATCTTCATCCCATAAATAATGGGATTCCAGGATGACGGATGAAGAACCTGAAGCTGCAATACGTCTTCACACTAAGCATCACTGTGCTCTAGCTCTGCTGCTCCTTGCTGACTTCATTAGAGCGTCGGTGAGTTTGCTGAATTCAGCCTAATATTTCTGAAGATTTAGGTAGGCATGGCTTTGCTCTGAAAGCCATGCCCCTGTGAGAGGTCTGGTGGAGGAGGTGGGTGGGAGGACATCTTGGAGCAGTTCCCGACTCTCTTACTGACTTTTGGGCTGCCTAGATGAAGACATTTGATTTGCTTGAGTTTACCTGCCAGTTCAATACACCAGGCATTTTCAATATTTGCAGTCACCCATTTGCACATGAAACCCAAAAAGACTGTATTTTCCCAAACTGCCCCATTGCCTGGCTAATTACATGATCCGTATACTGAGGTCCTTCTTTAGGCAGATGCGGTCAAAGGGACACTGCCAACGTGACAGATGGGCAACACCAAGAAAGGACTGACCAAGATGTGTGCCTTGGGAGCGCACAGAAGGGCCTTCATGCTCATAAATACAGAAATGATGGTGCTCGGTCTGTATCTTGCAAAGTCTGCAAATGTCTTAAGAGAGGCCCCTTGAAAATGTGTCCCAGGTGGATAAACTCAGGGAGATGGAAATTTCTCTCTGCTTTCCACGTCTTAGAGGGATGCTGCTGTGAACTTCTCTGGCTACGTCATTCCATCGACGTCCTGAGACTCATGGCGTATGCACCCACATAGATACATAAACAAATAGATAAATATCTACTTGCACACACCTACATGCACGTGCACACCTCATATATACATATATCTATATTTATTTATCCTGCAATTTAGAAATTATTGTCAACCTCTTCATAATACATTATTATTCCATTAGGATGACTTCAGCTAACAAACATTCAAGGTACAACTGCCCCGAGGTCTCCTGGCATGATGTTCATTAAAGTTTAATGCTGTATTGATGTGTGCATTGTGTTCCATATGAGCCAAGCTGTTCCATTAACTATGCGCAAAGGGCTATGAAGTTATAACATTTATCTCTATGGACGCTCCAGATTACTTTTTCCTGTTGCATGCCTCCAAGGCTAAACATCTAGTCCTCAATTTACGTAGAGCTGTTAAAATTTTTAAACCTTTGTAAATGATGAACAGTTTATCAATGTAACTGCATTTTTGTCAGCCTTGGCTGGGGAGGATAAAGAAATATTGGCAATTTTCCAATGGTCATTTATTTTATTTTATTTTTTCCATTTAAAGCACGAGTTGAGTAGAAACAGTATCCATTATTAATAGATAAATGTTTTATTAAAGATATAAAGACCACAAAGATTTGTAACTTTAATAATCTAGTTTCTTATTTTAAATTCTGTAACATTATTATTTATTGAACAACTGGGGATATTTCTTACAGGATCACAGTTAGGCAGAACCACAGCAAAATGGATAACTCTGCGCTATCTGGGGGAAAATACTGCAGCTGACTTAAGAGCTTCCTGACAGGATTTTTTTTTTAATAATTTTTAAAATAAATTTGTCACTGGCTGTTTACAATAAGGCCTATAAAGTTTCAAAGGGAAGTCTTTTTTTGTTAACTTCACTTCTGCTGCTGCACATGCTGGAGTCTCCTTACAACCCTGCTCACATATTCTGCAAATTATTCTGGTTTCTGTGTTAAGTCAATTTTTTTTTTAGCCTTTGCTGTGCTACAGCAGAGTGATAACTGCATTTTCTTCTCCCTGCAGGGTGATCTGTTGCTCAGGTGACTGAGTGAACTGAAAGGGGAAAAGGAATCAGAGTAATTTTTGAACTTTATTTTGCTCTCCCTCCTCGGATTTCACTTCGTGGGCTTTTTTTCTTATGCTCTTCTTGTAGCTTATTAGACATCGCAAGAGCTGTGTGAATAACTGATTTCCTAAGAGTTAGGTCTGGCAGTTCAGAAAATGCAAAATATGAAACAAAGTAATTTGGAGCAAATGGAATTATTTTATTTTTTAAATGAAATCAGAATAAAAAATTAGTGCTTATGTTTGAGCACTTTAAAATGGTGGAAGGGTTTTTCAAATAAATGAGTTGAAAGAAGAAAAATAGTTAATAGCAATAGCCATGCTCAGCTGTAGCTGACAATAAATAGTTTTGCTACAAAAATCTCAAAACTTGCACACCCTATCTCCAGTAGAATTTGTGGGGCTCTTCCAAAAACCAAAGTTTCTGATTTCTAAAAAGAAACTTTCTGGGTTTATCTAACTCCTTTTAAGGCTAGGCAAAACCAAAACAAACCCTCATCCTGGAGCAGTCGGTGTTCAGCTGGTGACCAAACATCATTAAACACCCAAAACTTAAAAGATCCAAACTCTGTTGCTCAATTCAGCCCCAATCCCTAAATATGAAATTCCTACATTCCCACATTAAAGCTCTTAAGACAAAACACTTCGCAATTTCAGGCTACTCGTCCCTGCATGCTCATGTCTGACACTGTACTATGTCAGCAAAACATTTTTTTTTGCTTACTTGTTTAATTTTGGGAATGAAATATTCCTGAGCAGATGAGCAGCCTTATCATATAATATTCTATATTCTGACATCTGTACGTATATACACAGTTACACTTCTCAATCTGTATACAGGCTATATTCAAAACTCAAATCACGGAGAATTTATTGTAAAAAAAAGTTTTGTTTGTCACTTTCTCGTAGAGATCTGATTGGATCCGTGTGAGGGTTTTCCATTAAATCTTTTCCACTGAGTAAATACCAGTTACTGAAATCAAAACTGTTCAAGGGAGAGGGACATTTTCAATTAAAGCTAATTCAATCACATTTACCGCAATATAGTGTGAAATTATAAAAATATTGTATTTCAATATTTTCTAAGCAAAAATATCTGCTTTTACTTTTTGAACATGATGAATTTTAAGAGGCTGCAATTATGAAGAATGATTCAAAACCATTTATTTAACCATCTATTTAACCATTTAACCACCTATTTAGTCTACTATTTAAAAACATTTCAACAGACCTGAGTGAAGAGGTCTTTCTCAAGCTTCAACTTGCAGGAAAACTGATGATTTTGGGTGTTATTCATGATTCAGAAAGAGCCATTTGGTGTTTTTGAAACTGCAGAAAGTCCCATGGGACAATATGTCCCAGAGAGCTCTGGCAGTTACTGGTAAGGAACTCTAGATCTTGCAAAAATCATTAGAGATTTCATGTTCCCCCTTTCACTCCAGTGAGTAAAACCAAGCACTGTGCAGATGGGGCTCATAGCTGATGCTTTCATAATCCCAACTATTCCCTGACTCTGAATGAACATTACTTACATTTTACTTAACCCACCAGGAAATTAGCTGAGGTAGTGCATCAGACTTGTTTCACACGTTGCTTTTGGCCAAATACCACCCAAAAAATTGCCTTTGGGCACCAACTGCTGTTGAGAACAGACGCTCTGGTGCACGGGCACAGGGGTTTGTGCACAGCTGGCGTGAGGCAGGGCAAGCAACCCCGCTCAGCAGGGACCTGGGCCATGCTTTTGTCACACCCCATACATTAAAGGACAAGCAGTGTCTGTGGCTGGCAGCATCTGCCACTTGCTTATATTCTGCATTGAATATGAAACTGGGCATCCTGGACAAGTTTCAAAGCTCCCCCGGACACAAAATTGTAGGTCATCCTCAACCTATTTTGCTGACCCATGAGACAAATTGCGTTTCTATTAAATCAAGCCTTCAAGGAACATCTTCCCTGACTTGACAGTGACTAGTTAGTCTGGCTTGCAGCAAATAATTGTGGAGCAACAGGCATCTGACAGCGATTTCTCAATGCCTGGGCTGCAGTTTTCTCTTCCTTTCCTTGGAAGGTTGCAGAGCAGCAGCAGGATATTGGTGTGTGCTTCAGGTAAGGTATTTCTGATTTCACTCCTAGCCTTTCCTAGGAAAACATTTCTCCATAGCAGAGCTGCAAGGTGTGGAAAGAAATAGACCTTGGCTGTAAGGAGACAGAGCTGCCTGCTCTGCACAGCATAAGAACAAGATTTGATTAGATGATAATATTAGGAAATGGTATTTTACAAAATATGAGTGAAGATATGCTTGAGAAATTAATACATTCAGTAGGTGAGCTTAAAACCTCAGTGGAAGGTGAGGATTCTCCAAGTTTTCATTGGTGGCTCTGTGACTCCAGACCACATTAAAAGCAAATGAACCAACAAGGAAACAGGCTGATGCTTTGACGGAAAAGTGCTGCGTCGAAGCCAGTAATAAAAGTTACGTTAGTTCTGCCTCTTGACCCCTGCTCAAGAACACCTGCAATTTTCCATAATAATTTCTAAGATGGCAATATAAGCAAAAGTAATGTTAATTAGGCCCTCTCTACTGTTGGACTAATCCAATGTTGATGGTCTCTGTCTACTACCATTGCTAACACCAAATTTTGGAACATGCTGCTGATAAGTCTGCTGATGCTAATAAATGTTGGTTCAAGTGGGAATGCCTTGGGCTGGGGAGCTGGAGGATCCCACACCACAGTCAGTGATTTCACTCTGAGGTTCCCAATGGTCTCTCAAAACATTGGGAAAGGTGGTCAAGGAAACCCTGTGCCTCGAAGGTAAAAAGCACTGAGGTCGTCTGCTCGACAATGCTGCGGGGTTGTGCAGAGTAACCTGGTATCTGACCACAGTGAGTTATTTCATAATCTACATAGGTCTTTGCAGATATAGAAGGATTTAACTTTATTTACAATTAAGAAGCCTTTCAAAAGCTCAAGAGATGCTCTTAGCAATCTTAGTAAGGTTCAAGTACTGGGATATCTCAAACAACTAGTTCATAAGCTAAGCCAGCAGACAAAGGAATGCGAAAACCAGAAAGCCAGTAGGAAACAAAGGTGAGGTCAGGGAAGCCCTGGAGCTTGTTTCTGGAGAGGGAGAGCTGGGACTGCTGTAAATGAGCAGCAAGGCTGCAGCAGGTGAAATAATCCCCTCCACTGCCAGCCCTGCCTGTTGCTGGGGTCCTGTCACAGGCAGGATCAGGGAGGTGGAAATCACGGAACCTCTGCTATCACTGGAGGTTTCCCATCTAAGTGAGCCCCGAGTACAAGAGAAGTCCCAGTTTATTGCATTGTCTGCAGGGGAAAGATTGAGAAACAAACAAACAAATAAAGGATGGAGCTGGTAAAGCTTGCTTAAGTATCGTGAAACAGAAGTGATGAAAGAGCCATGATGGTAACAGGCCAGTGCTCGGTTGTGTGATTCCTCCCTCCCTCCACACCGCTGCTGGATGCTCCAGTTCCCATGTGCTGAAAGCGCAGGCACCGCTGCCACCCATTGCATCTCCTCAGGGAAAGCTGTCCCTCCTCGTCAGCTCCAATGCAAAGCCCTTGCTGGGGGCACAGGGATGAAGAGCAGAGACTTTGCAAAACCTGCTGTCAATTGAGACCTGACCAGGGGTCCTGAAGAAGGCAGCTCTACCAAAAAACACCCTCCCCCCAACCCCTTAAGATCTTAACCTTACCTAAGGAATTCAACAGCAGTGGTGCCGGCTCACCTGCAAACATGAGGCCGGAGGACCCACCATACCATGGATGGCATGAGAATGCACCAAGTTTGGACTGCCTGTCATCCAGACCTGACAGACATTGCCCCCTCCAGTGGCACCTCTCTTAGGTAACCTTTACCCCTTGTGTTCACAGTATTGGCAAGCCCGATTATTCGAAATCTCTTCACCTGGATGTCACTCAGCTTTGCTGTCCCTCAGATGCTTCAGTTTAGTTACCTTCTTGCTTATCCCATCAGTAATGACTCCAAGCCATTGCAACATAGCTCTGAGTGCAGATGTTCTCCCCATGCGCCACGTGCCTGAAATGAAGACAGATGAACCTGTTAATGGCCGATCTTCAAGAACTCTTTCACATCTTCCTCCCCTCTCTGGGTCACCAGACCCACCATCTGTGCTTGCTTTCAAGGCCAGATGCTATAGGAAACATGGTACCATAGGAGACAGGAGAACTTCAGGGTAACCCATTGGGGTTTTCAGCTGCTGACATGGTTAGGAGTCTTCCTGGTGTTTCTGTAAGTTTATGACGCTGGTAGCACTAGCCAGAAATTTCCTCTTGAGGGGGTGAAGTATTGACAGATGCTTTGCATCCTGGGTGTACAAAAAGAGTTAACATCCCCTCATCCTGGCATGAGCTGTAGCTCCAATTCCCTTTTCCGCTAAGATCAGTAGGGTGTAGTTCCAGCTAGCAACATCTGCAGAGGACAGAGCAGGAACTTAGTATTTCAAGCTGAAACCTTAGAAAAAAAATGGTCCGCCCTTAAGGCATGCTCTTGATTGTTACCAGATTAATTTCCATTTCAGTTCAAAACAGAACTGCTTAGACCCGAATCTTCACAATACCTGGATCTATGGACCAACAGGGACTGGGAACAAGTAGTGCTTATGCTGGAACTGCATAACACACCAGAGACTTGCCTTGTGGCCATAGTCCAGGATGGAGCCATCAACGCTTCATCCACAACAATCCCAACAGTATGATTGGGCTGACTAGTACAGCCCCCACGGGGAAGAGGCAATAAAGCCACCACTGAAAGAGGATAAAGAGGATTTGTCATGCTGAGCAAGTGCTATAAAGGTTTTTATTGCCACTTGTTGGGGAAGTGCCTCACTCTTGACAGTGATGGAGTCCTTCTGAGCTGAAGATATTTATCTGCAGGGATAAATCAGGACTTATTTTACTGAAGAGCTGGGTCCTGATCTCAGGGCACAAAGCAACCGAGTGCTCCCAGGGTTCCTCTCATGTCAGCTCAAAACCATCTCAGCACCCAGCAAAGGGGCTCTGCAGGGGAAACAGCAACACAGTGAGGGGGCTCCTCCTGCTTGCAAGGCTCCAGGGGCAGGACCGCTGCCTTCAGGCCAGAATGGGGCAAAGACTGAAGCACTTCAGTTCAGGTCACACCAGCTGCTTGCACTTCGCTTGCTCTTTATTTACTGATAATGCAAAGCACCCAGGAGCCTCCACCCCGGCCAAGAGGAACAGCTGCTCCCTTGCACCCAGAACTCAGGAAGAGGTGCCAGGCTGGTCCCATCAAGCCTGGTCGGTCCCACTGAGGCAGACTGGTCCCAAGCAAACACACTGTCATCTGTGCTCTTTTAGCTGCTGACATGGTTAGGAGTCTTCCTGGTGTTTCTGTAAGTTTATGACGCTGGTAGCACTAGCCAGAAATTTCCTCTTGTGGGGGCGAAGTATTGACTGTCATCTGTGCTCTTTTAGACAAGGCTGGAGCAAGATGAGAAATCAGGGACCAGAGCTGCTGTGGACTCTGAGGCTGCTTTAGCTTGAGGGTACTGGTAAAAAGTTACTCATTGTACATCTTAACAATGCAGGTGAGGCCAGGATCAGGCCCAGAGGAGTTTCATCCTCCTCCTCCCTCCCTTCCCTTGCCCCATTTTGGTGCCAATACCAAACTTGCTGAAAGGCAGCAAGTGGCAAATGCAGAAGTGCTGAATTGCAGCTTGAAAAACGACAGAGAGTGATTATCGCTGTCCAGGAGAGAAGGATTAATACATCAGCCCAGTGTGAGACTCATATTTTGGGCAAAGTATTTTCATACAGACGAGAATCTACATCAATTTTCTCAGCGACTTGATTCACAGAAAAACATTGCTGAAGAAACAAGGGGAAAAAAGGAAAATAAAGGCTCAGAGGATACTTCATCAGTTATTATATTAGCGTGCAGCAAGGTACCAGTGGCAAGAAGAAGCTGATTCTCAGGGCATGTTAATAAAAACATCGAGCTGATGCAGAGGATCTGTTGCTTATTTTCTGCTTTCTAAACTGCCTCTCCCTAGACTGTCAGGAAAGGTGAGGGATCCAGTCCAGCACTTTGCCTAATAGGAAGAGGGAAGAAAAGGTCTGTTAAAGCTTGGATGGTGTGCTGCTACTCAGGCAGAGTGAGTGTGATGGATGGGGTGGTTGCTCAGCGTCAGGCAGGGTGCAAAAGGGCCTCAGTAACATCTATTAAAGCAATCCATTTTCCCAGGCTCATCTGGCACTCACTCTTTGTCACCACACTTGTTACCTTTTCCTGATGGTAAATGCTGGGGAACTTCAAGGTATTTGAACAGTCAGAGACGACAAATCCCTACTAAGAAGAAAGTGTAAAACAGCAGGAGAAACATGTTGGCTTCATCCTGAGTGAACATTAAATACACTTCACATTTGTCTAAGGAGACAGTTAATGGGAAAACAGGCTCTTTAATTGAACAGGCTGAGAGTTTCACACAGCTGCATATAACAAACGCGCAGGAGAAAACCATTTTTCTATGCAGGGATCCCAGCCTGGGTGAGGCAGGAGCAAGCATTTCTTCCAGAGACTTAACAGCAAATGCAAGTGGCTGGTGAGGACAACCCAACATGATGCTTTTCCCGATGCAGCTCTATTTAAAGGAACAGAAAGGGGCCTCGGATCAGGCATTCAGCCCAAAACTGGCCTAAGGCAACATAAAAGCAGCGGGTTATTTTTGTGGTGTTTTACAGTCGTCTTGAAGCCCGGGGCATGCCAACCGGTATATTCAACTCGTCTAGGTCATCGGAGCCCTCTGCAGAGTGGGATTTTTCTCGCCAAGTGACTCAGTGGCAGCATTACTCACCAGGAAGCTGATGTATCTCTGCAACATGCACTTGTGTCAGTGGCACCTTCTGCCAGTCCCAACGTGCTTGGAAAGAAGCAATTGTTTTGATTTCATGTTCCCTCTAACAGAAATCTTATATTACAGGGCACTGCACTAGCCCCTCCATAGCTGCATCTGGCCTCTCAGCCTCTAAAGCGCAAGATACCGACAACCGTTGCAATAAGGCACCAGCCATAGTAGCCCAGAAAATACTCAAAAACTGTGTATGAGTTTTATAAAATGTGTTTTCCCTAACACATCATGCATGCTTCACATGTCCATCTGCAGTTACATCAATCTTCCCATCTCTGCTTGAGTCGTCCCTCCTCGTGCACAATCCTTCAACCTTGCTTTCCCGCAGCACAACCACTTCACAGTATAAAGATCATCTAAGATCCTGGGATTAATGTGAATATTATCCTCCTTTACTTACCAGAAATGTTGTTCAGACATGGAATTCAGATGTGGAAATCTATTATCTCGCCAGGGTGTACAGCAGAGGGTGGCGGGGCCAGCAACAGAGCCACAGCAGTGCAGCTGCTTTTATTGTTATCATGATAATTAATAACATGATAATTAAATGAAGAAAGCCCATTACTGGAGTATCAAGGGGAGGGGCAGAGGTAGGAATGTAGTAAGAGTTGGATTAAAGGAGTCTCCTCTGTTGTCAAGTCCCCTTCCCTCTGTTTCCCTCTTATTAAACTCTGTCTTAAAAGCAGTGGCTTTTCCCCCGTTCCCCAGGACAGGCTGTTAAAGTACATCCCTTATCATATATCAAGGAATCTCCTCATTTGCAACTAAAATTTGTGCTTAACCTGTTCTTGTTCTGTATCTTAAATCACCTCTCCTCTACAGGGCTTTATCTCCTCCATGAACAGCAGCCTCCTCTCTTCCCCACAGGAATTTATGGCTAAACAGGCTGCAGGAGCATCCCCTCCATCAGCGACCTCTTTTTCCCCTGTATCCTCACCGTTCTTCTCCATGCCTGTAAAACCTAAAACCCCTCAGCCTGTGCAGAAATTCAGCAGTGACATGCATTTCACCAGGCTGAGAGGACAGCAGCAGCTGCCGGGGACAGCCAGGTGCTTGGCGGGGCTCAAGTCCTGAGCAAGGATGCCTGGAAGGAGCTGGCACCAGCAGGGTTCAAGCAGCTACTCCAGGTGATTTGTTTTAAAGGTGGGATTTGCTTGAGCATATGTGGAAACAAACCCAATGCTACTAGCTCATTGCAGCTGCCTCTGGACAGGCCCTTTTCTATTTGATTTCTCTCTAATTTCTCTTAACAGGGTTCTGAGACCTGCTGTAACAGCTGGAGCCACTTCAGACCATATTTATTATTACTTGCTGAATGAATGCTGTGCTTACGGGTCCCACAGAAATTAGAAGAGATAGAATGTCATCTTTCAGTCTCTTCTCACCTTCCCCAGGAGGCAGCGTCATACCTGGGTGCTAAAATGACATTGTGGTCATGCTAACGGGTTTTAGGAGCCCTCTCCCCAGCAAGTACTGCCTCAGGTCCTCCATGCCATGCCAAGGCAGGTTTCGGGCAGCAGTATCTCCTAATAATGGTAACACAGATCTTTTTTCCATCTCCTCTTTTTTTTTTTTTTTTTTTTTTTTTTTTTTTCCTTTCTCCTCTTCCTCCCCTCTTTGGTTTACCTGGAAGCTGCCCCATCCAGCAGCAGAAAGGCAGCTGAAAGGTTCTCTATCACATTGGGGGTTTGGAGCGCTAATTCCCAGAGCAGCGTCGCAAACAGAAACCTCCATCAATGCCAGGAAATTCTCTCATTCTTTGTGTTCGTTAAGTGCATTTATTTAGCAAAAGGGCAGACATATGCAGCAGGTCTGAGATTTGAAAGGCCACAGGGAGCTCTCTTTCTGTCTTACCTTGCTCTGTTAACTGTGTTATCCAAATAATTGCTGAACATACACAGATACCATAACTTTCCCAGTTTGAATTAGTGCTGCCTCACTGCCAGGCTGTCAGCAGGACCAGGAATCGCATGTAAAAACTCTGACTTGGTAGACTGGGTATATAGATGCACTCGGAGAACTCTGCTTCTTCACAGCCCACATAGTGTTAGACCACATTAAACACCTTTCAAGGTCCTTGATACTCCTTTCTTATCCCAGTACTGAACTGGAAAGCCAATTCCAGTCATAGGCGATGAATGGCCAAGGACCAGTCCTCCCAGTCTTCCATGCAGGGCTTCCCAGGAGAAGGAGAAGCCTTTGTTAGAGACGTGAAAAGAGAAGTCACAGCAATGAGAAAAGAGAAATTGGTGCTTTAATCCCCGCTGTGATCACATGTTGCCTGGCTGACTCAGTGCGGCGCAGATTTTCCTAGTGGGGAGTGAGGGGGTTTCTGTAAGTCCATGGAACTCCATTCAGAGCCAGCCTGGGGAAGGGCTGTATCTGACAGGGACATGTGCCACAGCTCAGCTGGCCACATCTCTGTTGCAAGATAGGTGGCATCTCAAGTAGATGTGACCTGTTCATGACCTGACTCAAGGACCATATGTCTCTCAATTTCCATCACAGATAAAAAAATTATAGGACACTAGACATAAGAGTTAAATGAAGATGTTTTGCTTCATCTTTAGCATAAGACTGGGCATATTTTTCCCACTAATAGAGGAAGAAGAACAATTAACCTTAGAGTATTAACATGTTGAATGTGCAATGTAATACGGATTTGTATGGCAAATCACCTTATAAGACTCCAGTGAAGTGAGGCTGGGTTTTCCAAGGTATTTGCAATGCTAATGCTTGGCAATGCCACGTGCCTTGTGTTAGTGCATGACAGGGAGGGCTATGGGTACAATAGCCAAAGGAAGAGGGGTTACTAAATATGGTATAAGGTGCACAGTAAAGGAGTAATTCACAAATGCGTATGGGATGTAAATGGTTCAGGAATTTAAGCAAGGGTTTTCTTCAAGGGTGAGCTGTTCTCCTGGGAAGACATCTCTGATCTCTCTTATTTAACTTGTTTCTCCTAGGTCAAAGGCATTGTAAGTTTGATAATAAGCTGTCAGGATTTGCCTGTTAGAAGATGTGATATTAATAAGAAAGAGTATTAAATGTGTGTCTTGTTGCTTTTATGCTGAGGGAATTATTACTTCCCTAATAATAATTTTGTGACTGTTTAGCAGGATGGACCTTGTTAAGAAGCAGGTATTTAAATACCTTGTCTTTACCCGCAGTTCGTACTCCACCACTGCTAAATCCATGCAGTCAGTAAGGTTCAAAATTCACTGTTTTCTGGTTTTTAGTGGTCTATGTGCAACATGACAGAAGGTGCCAATCCAGGACCTATCAGACAAGTGGTCCACGTAATGCAGTCCACAACAACCTCCAGTGGCCATGAGGAAGCCGCAGGCCAGGCCAGGAGTTCACTGAGGAAGCTCCGTACTGCTGCTGGTGGTGAACAGGATTTGCAAACTTTAGAGCTATCTGGGAATTTTCCAACAGATCATGTCTTCCGTGAAAAAGGTCAGTTCTTCAACACTGAAACACATTGCAGGAACATAGAGATGTCGATAAAATTCTAATGGAAAACTGCCATATTTTCTGTTGTGGTAAGCTGGAAGGGAGCACAGACTCCCCTGTAACAAACCAGCTCAGTAGCTGTATTTTCCAGGGCTTACAGGTTTGTATATCCTTGGCAGACCATGGTGATCACTGAAAGTCTGTGGGCCCTGGGAGATCTGGCTCCAAAACCAGTTTCTGGGTCCAGACTCCCAGTCTGTCCAGCGTTGGGTGGTCTCTCCAGAAGACTGTCCCAGAGCTGGACCTACCAGAGTTTCTGGGCTGAGCAGGATGCCAGAAACCCTGGCTTCACCTCCCACATCACCTCCTCTGCTCCCCTCACAAGGGCCTGGGCTCCAGAAAAGTTGGGGACCCTCAAGAAAAAGTTTTTAAAAGTAAAAAATGAAATGTCTGTTGAAATATTTGTAAAGCCACCTAACAAAACATTTCTCCCTCCTTAGAAGACAGCAGTTTTCTTTCCACTTTATAATACAGATAGCTTATAAGTTATTTCAGAAAAGGGGTTCCAATCTCCAGTGACCCATAGTGGCTGTAAAGATGTCAGTCCTGATGGGCTTTCCCTGGCAATTTTCACCAGTACTAGTTTCCAGATGTCAATTCAAACCCCATTGAAATCAATAAGCATTCAGTTTAATATAATTTTGAGCTTTCCTTAAAGAAGAAATTAAGTTTTCCGATTACCAGGAAAAGCCAGCCAGCCCCTTCCATCCCGCTGTTTACTTTCCTCATGTCCTTCCACAGGCAGTCATCCATGAGTCATCCAGGAGGTGTTAATTATTTGTTTTAGATCTTCCCTTGTCCCTTTCCTATGATAGCGGAAAATCATATTTAAATGGTATTTTCTTCAGCACCGTTATCACAAATGCACTGTAAAACAATTTGGCATGCCCTGTTTCCAGAGGCATTCTGAGAAACAATTTATGACTCCACACTAGTGACTGGTATTGTGGCACTGTTCATGCTTTACTAAACTAATGTCTGCAGCTAAAAAAGAAAAGAACCCGCTCCCACAGACATCCCCAGCTGGTCGCATTCACAGATCTGGAGATTCATGAACCAGCGAATGCTCCCAATTTGCCAAGCAGATGAATTTGAATGAGCGTGCAGAAGTTCACCCCATAAACTGGGTAATGGGAGCCAGTTATTGTGCTTCATGCAGCAAATGCCCCCAATTTGCTGCCACATGAAAATAGCTCAAACCTTTCATTGCATCTGTGCTGAAGAATAGGTTTGTGTGAACTCCAGTCAATGGTGACGCAAAAGTTTTTGTCCATATGCGGCTGCTTTGCAGCTTCATAGCAGTGATTCTAATAGCCAGTTTTGCTGGTCTTTTCAAATCACTGCAATTTGTGTGTGCTATTTAATGAGAGAGTCAGTAAGCCCTCCTCCAGTGCCGACCTCCACTTTCCAGCTGCCCATGTTCTCCAGTCACGGCCGATGTTGAGATACAAAGATGCTGAGGCAAATACAGATGATGGGGCTCAAAATTTTAGGTCCCATTTCTTTTCAGAAGGGTCATCTTTTCCTCATGTAGGATGTAAAATTAGAAAATTATGCTCTCTAAGTATCCTTCTCCAAGGCATAAAGGAACATACATTCAGAACTGTTTCTGAATGTAGTTGATAACCTTCTGATCCTTCCTTTCATTTTAGCAGCATAAGATATTTGTAGTTCCTGTCCCAAACCACTGTGTAGGAAGACAAAATAGAGGTAAGAGCTGTAATTTTCAAGAACATGGGCTCTTTAGACCTGTTCAATACAGGGGCACACCAGAACCTCCCTAGAAAGGAAGAAGGCATCAAAAAATGGTGATGTTTTTCCTTCATATTTTCTTCCAGCTTGCAGCGTTGCGTGACACAGCTGACATGGTGGGTTGCACTGGCCTGGCCTCACATCTTGGACTTGGCCATGTGTCCTAGATGTGCTACATGCATAAATGTGGCTAGACACTACTTTTAATTGGAAAAAAAAAGGTCCACAAGATTGCTTTTGAAAATGGTCTTCAACATTGCAGAATTTCAGCTCCCTCTGATTCATGAACCAACCCTGGCTCACTGATGTCTACCCATTAGAAACTGACTGGATTCAGGCAGCTGTGGTACAGAAAAAATAGAAAGCAAGACACAGAAGAGAGAAATAAATCCAGACAGACCCACCTTAGTCCTGCTCCTAGCTTTATTCGCTCCTATCTGTAATATGTTTCACCAGGCAGGCTTGACAATAGACCACTGAGGCAAAGTCATGTTTCACAGAACTTCCCTGTTACTAAAAGATGGAAGAAATGAGATAAATACCAGTGAATGGAAAGCAAAGGCAGAGACACAGAGAAGGGAGGGGCAGGAGAGCTTGGCTTGGTGTGTGAAGTAAAAATGGATGAAGAAAAATTTTCTCTCCCCTAATAACAAGCAGTAGAGTTTTAGAGCAGTAATTTTCTCCTTCTCACTGCTTACTGCTGTGTTTTAGAAAAGCTTAATTTACTGACTCCTTACATGGTTTCTCACACCAACACACTGGAGGATGGATCAACGGTGCCTGAGTGCACCCAGAAGAAAAAACAGGAATAAAGGCAGTGCTTGAGGGAGCTCTTGGTGTGTGGACAGACTTAAATACACCACATTTGCCCTGGTCACCTTGGCATGCTCCTCCTGCCTTGGCAGCCAAAGGTGGGCAAGGTCTTCCAAGGTCCTTCCTAAAACTACTGGGTATCACTAGGGATGATGAGTTTTCCAGGCAGCCCGTGATCAGCTATTTATAAGGACAAGGATGGAGTTGTAGAACCGTTTGTGGATGCACAGGAAACATCAGCCCTCTACCTTGACCGGAAGGCAAATCTCAATGACCTGAATTGTCAAAACCAGCTTTTTCAGGTGCAAACCAGGCTATAACATCATCTTGCTGGGGTCTGGGCTCTATGCAGAGGACATGCCAGGCTGCCTGTGCAGGCAGAGGGCTGTGGCAGACACAGGAGCAGAGCTCTCTGCTTCAGCTGCCTTTTCACATCACTGGCAGGTCTGAGGAACCAAAATCCAGATAGTCTAGGGAGACTATTTTTTAAAAGAGTCAGCTCAATTTATTTGAATTAGATTTTTCATTTAATATGGTGTGAAACATTTCATTTTGATCTTTGAGGATGTAGGGTACTGATGCTGATGAAATGGGAGAAACTTAAAATTAAAATTGTTTGGAAAGGGAAAAATCTCAGATCTTTGAATCTGAAAACACAGGAATGACATTTTCATCTTGGGAGACTTCATAGAATTATAGAATGCTTTGGGTTGGATTGGACCTTAAAGACCATCTAGCTCCAACCCCCTGCCATGGGCAGGGACACCTCCCACCAGACCAGGTTGCTCCCAGCCCCATCCAGCCTGGCCTTGAGCACTGCCAGGGAGGGGGCAGCCACAGCCTCTCTGGGCAGCCTGTACCAGTGCCTCACCACCCTCAGAGTGAAGAACTTCTTCCTAATATCTAACCTAAATCTCCCCTCTTTCAATTTGCAGCCATTACCCCTCATCCTGTCACTCCCCTCCCTGACCAAGAGTCCCTCCCCACCTCTCCTGCAGCCCCTTTCAGCACTGGAAGGCCGCTGTAAGGTCTCCCCAGAGCCTTCTCTTCTTCAGGCTGAACAGCCCCAACTCTCTCAGCCTGTCCTCACAGGGGAGGTGCTCCAGCTCCATGATCACTTCATAACCCTCCTCTGGATTCACTCCAACAGGTCCATGTCCTTCTTATGTTGGGGGCCCCAGAGATGAACTCAGTACTCCACGTATTTCCCCTGCCCCCTTTATTTTCCTTATAAAGCCAGAAATTATATCACAGAATATTTCAGTATTGTCAAATTTGCATTCTTTTTCAGGAAATAATTTCTAATCAAGAAGGAGGGGACCTTCAGCTAAGACATGTCCTGGTCTCTTGCAACATTTTCTGGAACAAACATCTCCCTTGCTCCTGCTTCTGAATGCACTTGCTCTGCCATCAATGATTGAAATGTATGCTGAGAAACTCCACTTCTCAAGTTCCTCAGATGTCATCACCTATAGACAGCGCTGCAGCTCTGCCTATAGGTGATGTTTGAGGCAAAATCCTGGTTCTCTGCACTCAGTGATAGAAAAGATGGTTAACGCACCCCGATTTCACTATTTCTCCCACCACAAAGGTACACAAGAATCACAGCTTCCCTTTTAAAAACAAACAAAGAGACAAAGAAATAAATACAGGTTTCTAGGCCAGATGATAGGCTAATTCAGCACAACAAGCATGATGTCATCCAACACCAAGGCTACATGTTTTTTACCACTGCCTCTCAGGAATTTTTCAAAGGTCTGCTCAGCATCTCTGCGCAGGAGGAGCCGTGCACCCCAAGTCATCCCAAGGAAATCAGGACAGTGATAAGAAATGTGGAAAATGTCTGAGAAGCCTGGGAAAAAACATAGTGACAGGCTGGTGGTTTTGTAACTGGTCTTTTCCTTTTGGAAAACACTTCTTATGCTGGCTGTGCTGTGGCCTGCACATTAACAGTCCATTAATCCTTTAGAAAGGCCTCAATCATTTGCCATTAGACTTTGGGCTGAGGTTTCCAAAGAGCTCTGCACATTAGCTGCACATGGCACAGCTTTCAGCTGCGGATATTGACCATTATAATTTAGATTCGAGATCTTGATATCTTAAAGCTGTACTACCAAAAAAGAAACAACCCTGAATGCACCTACATTTATCTCCCTGCTATGTTGTAGGCCCACTACACCATTCTGATAGTGCTGATCAGCCAGAAACCCAGTTTAAGTGATGTATTATAAGGTTACATATAAAAATTTCTGTCCTGGGCTAAGCGCTTAGTAAACGTGTTTTGTGGTACTTAAAGTCTTGCCCTTTGTCTAATATCCGTGGTCATTATAAATTTATACAACTTTCTTACATGTTTTCAGCCTACAGTAAGAAAACTCTCAAAGGAGAATGTGTTCCCTTTCCAAGCAGAATGCTTCGTTGTGACAGCAGGTACATTTTCATGATTATCCATAATTTGCAGAAAACTTACGATTTTCATTAAAACTCAGTAAGAATATAAATGCGCAAGGGGCACAAATATAGATGCATCGTTATTCAAAATGTTCCTTCTCACAGTTCTCATATGCCTGCCTCGTTCTATTTCCAAACTTGCTATTTGTTTTCTTCCTCGTTTCCTTCTTTGGGATATTTCAACATACCACACCAGCTTGAACCCAGAACCTCAAAAACAGCCAAAAAATGACCAATAATTTTGGAGGACAAAGTGAAAAGAATCCCCAAATCATGGGGAAAGTTCAGAGTTTGAACTTTGGTAACAATGCATGCTTTTTCTTATTTTATGAAGATAATTTGTAATATCACTAATTTGAATGAAGTTATTCAAGGAGCACAGGCTTGTTTCAAATGCTTTTCAGTGGATGCTGGGTCTTTGTTGAAAATCTGGGAAAGTAAAAATACAAGTGTTACTGCAAAGATAAGGGTGGTGAGTACAGGCTGTTTTATCGCCCCTGAAATAAATATGTGTGTCCTTCTCCCACATGTTCTCTGCCTGGAGTTCCCACCAACACTACTCCTTTTTTCAACTGCTACTGGCACAACTGACCCCCCAAATTTCGGTTTAAGGAAAAAGGCACTCGTGGTTAGAAGAAGCAGTTCACGCCAGAAACACTTGCTGCCTCATTCCCTACCCATGGGTGCAGGAAGCCATTTCTCCCACTTTTGTTCCTTGTTATAAGCAGTGAAGTCAGTTATTTCCACCTGCACCGTTCGTAGCAACTTCAGAGGGTGACAGGAAGAAGAAGACAGTCATGGTTCAAAAGCATCTTGACTTCATGTATTTCTCTGTGCCTACAGCAGGGAGGAGTTTGGTCATGTCTTAAGATAATGCTGTGCAGTATCTGATATACTATTAGCACTTTCACAGAAACAGCTCATAGTGGTGGTCTTAAAAATAATTTTGCAAGAAATTAACTCCATTGAACTCCTACACATCATTTCTGCACTGTCTCCAGCAGTGTGCACCTTCCTGAGAGCACTAGCAAACCCTCCCAAAAGCCCAGCAAGCAGATCTTAGCAGGTCACCTCCTGCCCATTAGGCCTGGAGGTGGCAGGGGAGATTTAATCATTCAGTTTGGGAAATCTCTTTATGATGCTTACTATATTTGAGATGGCCCTGTGTAGACTGAACACAGCCGGAATTTCTGTTTTCCTCCTTGTGGCAATTATTCCTCTCTTCCCCATTTCTTTGTCTCATTTCAAAAAAGAAGTAGAATGAAATTAATTTCATTATTATACTTCACACTCTTAGGTATTAACTTCAGAAGCAGTCTGGGATATTCAAAGCAAATCACAAAGTGCTAGAGAGGGTGTCATTGCTGCTTATGCTGAAGGGTCAGGTCTGAGAGCCAGCAAGGACCCTGGCGAGCCAGCAAGGACCTTGGCATCCCAGCAGGTCCCCAAGGCTTGTGTTTCAGCAGGGCAGCAGCCACCCTTGTCTGCTCCATCTCTGATCACCAGCGCTTGCCTAGAGCTTTCCAAATCCATCGCCTGATGAAGGCCAGCACAGTGATTACTCCAAACACACAGTCAGCCCCTTCCCCTTGCTCTGGCCACTTGTTTTTCATAAAATCCGACTGGCAAACGAGAGATGTGTTTGCTCATGAGTAGCTTTTCCCAGGGGTGTCACCACCGTGGTGACCAAGCGATTCACCAACACTGCTAGAATTAGCCTTAGCACAGAGAGAGGGCAGTGCTGGAACCTTCCAACACGGGGCAACCAGCAGCTATGCGAGAAGCGGGACAGACTCCTGCACTGGTGCAGCCTCAGGCAAGTGCCCGAAGCCCAGGGCCACCTGGGGGCTCTGGGAGCATCACTGCACAGCAGCAAAGGCTGCCTCTCGCCTGCCCTATCCCTGCTCCCATCCACCCTTCATTTGCCCCTACCCTCCGTCGCAGCCACCTGATCCAGGCATACCCTAACATGAGCACCCATTCAGGAACGGGAAGCTGAAGAATGTGTGGCAGCCACTGCGACTCTCGGGCTCTAAAATACGTTCAGCTTTCTGCAGGGTCTCTGCCCTCCACCCTACCATAGAAACGGCAGCGGAGCCGGGCATTGCCAGGAGAAAGCCTCCCAGGCAAACCTGTACAAACAGGTCCAGGCATCTACAGGGAGAGCAGTTTGCCAGTCTGCGTTGAGACGTTGGAGGGAGCCACCTGGTTTCTGCAAGGGAACAAGCACCCTGACCAGGACTACTGAAATTCAACTTTAAGAAAGCTCTTTTAAAAAAAATGAAAGAAATTAATGTGTAAACCAAGCCTTTTCATTTGCAGAGAAAAAAAACTGTGACTTTAAAAAAAAAACAAACGGCAGAAAGCAGTTAAAAAGCACGCAAAATGCATTATGGGATGAAGTTGCCAAATGGCTATAGTCATTGTCATGCTTTTTAAACATTCATCATTTCAGGACACACGGGCTGGCTGGACAACATCTGGCAGAACAGCGAGGCCTGAGCACACCGTTTCCCTGCCTGGGCGAGGGGACTGCGCAGCCACACCACCCTTGCCTGTGCCGCTGTCCCTGCTGGCTGGTGACACCGCTCAGCCCAAGCACCAGGTGAACATGTAAGAGGATAGGAGCTCGTGTTTGGTGCCCTGAACACACAGGACGTGTTCTCCAGCTCTGCAATGCGCTGGGTGCGTCCTGTCCCGCACGCACAGTGGGTGACGCACTGGGTGGCTGGACCTCCAAGCTGCCAACCAGTTATCACACCCACCATTCCCGCTGCATGTCTTCTGGAAAGGAGCTGCAAGGGCAGCCCTGCCATCCACAGTCACACTTTCTCCTGAAGCCAGGACCAACTCTGCACCAGGCTGCACAGAGCGGTGGGGGCAGCAACTTGCAATCCCCCTTGGTGGAGAGCCACGCTGCAGACACTTGGAGCATAAAGGTTCCCCTATGGTTCATATACTAATAGCTAATAGCTCTGCAGAATTAGCAGTGGAGCTCATTTCAAATGGGAAATCTCATAATGTAAGGGGTGTGACCACAGCAGTTTGGCTGTCAATTCCACGGGAAGATTTAAGCAGCAATTAAAAGGCTGGAAAACACCTGATCGTTGGCTTATAGCAAGAGGAATGAACAGGGAAGCAAATTGCCATCCAACCTACTACCCAATCTTATATCAAAGGTAGTTCTGGCTACATATGAGGACTGCAGGCTAACAACTTTGAATGTTATGCCACAGATATCCCCTTGCAGTGCTTCAGCCAGTGCCAGCCACAGAGCTCTCTAGCTGGCAGAGCACTCCCTAGAAGGCTCTGGGGTTCTGGAAGATGCTTATTCAAAGTTGCCCAAATTTGGTAACTTCCTAGACATTCTGTTTTGTGGAGCAATGGGGAAACGCTTCTCACAAAGGCAGGACCCTCTATAGGAACAGCCATTTGGGAGCAGACATGCCCAACAGCAGCCTCTGACTGTGCTCCAAGCATAAAGGGTTCGACCTGAGTGCCTGGGGCCAGATGAAGAATTCAAACACCTAATAAGCAATCATTTAGGTACTCTTTCTGCAGCAAAGCTTTGGTTTAGGTGGCTTGAATTGTAATTCATAATCCAAGGTGCCCACAAGTCAAGTAATCTCAGTGAGTGGCACAAAGACAATACTGAACTGAACAGCTGTGTTGAATTACCCTCTGCAGCAAGATATTACAGGAATACAAGAAAAAAATCGTGAGATCTTTAGCTTTAGCAAGGTGGCATTAGTATAATAGGAAATCCTTTTGTAACGTTAACAAATTACAGTAATCATGCCTGGCATTCCTTTAAATAAAACTCATATAGCAGCTTTATATATCAATACATAATAATCAGCATCTTCAAGCATTAGTGGACACATCCCACTTTATTGAAAAGTGGTATTAGCTGCTTAATGCAAACCTAATAATACGTCATTTTACAGCAGAAAAATCTGCATCAAAAGCAGCCAGTCATAATTGGCCCGTGGTGAGGATTTTCCTCCTTGTTTTAGAAGAAGTGTTTCTCCCAAGTTTTCCACTCTCCTCAGTTTTTTTGGACATTTGCAGAAGCTAGTTTCAGTCCAGGAAGAGACTCCCACTAGGAGTTTTTAGAGTCCGTGAAGAGAAACTGGTAATCTAGTGCAGGAATTCTAACTGGTTCCTCTGACCCATCCTCCAAAGCAACCTGTGCCTCTTGAGCCCCTGAGGTGAGCGTTAGCTGCTGGGACGGCATCTCCCAGATGTTGAGCTGAAGAACAAAATGGTGATGGCTGTGGAGAAATCCTCTTTGCTTGCAGAAGAGTGACAGCCTGGAGGGATGGTGCAGAGAGACAGGAGCAGTGGTCCAGCAGAGAGACGCCAGGAGGAAGCTTGAAGACCTGAATTCATTTCCCTGAAGGTGTTGTGCTGAGTGTCCATCGCTGTTGTCAATCTGTTCTCATCTCATTTGTCTCAGAAGATGCATGTAAGAGCAAGAGCCATACTTCCTTCTGTAGGCCTGAAGGCCAAACATGTCTAAGTCTGTTGAGTACAGGAGTGACAAGGTGAAGTGCTGACTTTAAGGCAGCTATGCTCCCACCCATGTCATTTAAGGGCCACGGGGCTGCCCAGTCTCCACGGCTCAGTTGTTTGTTGGCTGTTCTGCCAACAGTGCCAGGTGTGACACCACTTTTGATGTCCCCAGCTCATTTCACGGAGGCCCTCTGCACAGCTGGCAGGCAGTACAGAGGGGATTCAGACACTGCTGGCCCGGGAGCAGTTTCATACTCTGTTACCAAGATCCTCTGCTCTGTGCTTACAAGCACCATGCTAGGAATATGTTGCCAACATGAGGACAGCTTTCCAAAAACAACCTCTAGAAGCTGCCCATAAAACAAGATGAGAAAACCTACAGGGCTTTATAACCGACAAGGAGACATCTCAGCAATGGGTTTGCTCTACCTTAGCAGAGCAGACGAAATAAAGCATTTCTGCTAAATAAATCTTCTGGTCTCTTTATCAGTACCTTAAAATAAGTATCAATGTTGTTCAGGTTTGGGGTAGGATTTTTTTTGGAAAGGCTGTAATCAGCCTTATTTAAATTGGTTTGGTCTTTTGCCTCATGGCATCACCTCAGAACTTGTTCTGTAATGAGGAAGATGATTTTATGGGAGATGTACAGGCAGACACCTTGGATTCTTTCAGTTTTCATTAATTTGATTCCTTCTAGGCAAGAAAAGGCTGTAATAATGTGATAAAATGAGGGAAGTGGTGACATTTAATATCGTAAAAGAGCATAGAAGGGGGCTTGGTGTTTTTAAGTGTCACCAGCACATTTTTCGGAGACAGCCCAGCCCTGGGAATCAGAGCATTGAAATAATTTAATCCGTGCATGATAGAAGGAACCACTAGAAATAATTCATTCCTTGTCTTATTGCATATAGACTAATTTGGGAGCTCATTATTTATTTGGCAAGTATTTAGCATAACAAATCAATTTCTAGTGACACCTCAGATGAGGTAATTTATACTGAAAGTCAAAAGAAGATGAAGAAGGAAGATTAAACTTTGTTATTTTATAAGCAGGCTGTTTGGATCTCAGTGTGCTAGCCAGTGCCAGCAGCAGAAAGGACAGAAGGGGGCTGTGACGCTGCCTGGGGTGCCAGCATGCCGCCCTGGTTCTACCTGCTCTTCAGCGCCTTACCAAAGCGGGGGCAAGGAGCTCACCTGTGCTCCAGGGTACTGGGGAGCTGGCTCGGATGCCAGCTACAGCAATGAGGTATTAGGTGAGTTGAGCTCTACGTTCCCACAAGAAGATGACTCTCTTATTTAGACACACTCTCTTTTCACCTGCTGCCACAAGCACCCAAGACAAAACCATCTGAACAAACCTGCCAAGGAAGGAGCAAAGATATGAGCCATGGGAAGACGAATGTGTCCTCAACTTGCATAATTTTGTATGTCCTTTCCTGTTTCTGGTTGTAGGAATCACATGAACAAAAATGCTCTTCCACAAGCATAACGTTAGTTTAAAAAATTTTAGTGGAGATTAAAAGGCTCTGCAAAGGGCAAAATTCAGATGTCTTCTAAATTTGGCTCGGTCATGCAGGGAGGGGCGATTTCTCAAGCACAGATCCCCACTAGATTTGTGTATAAGCTTGCACAGAGCCACAGCAAAGGGAGGCAAGAGGATGGGCCAATGACTTCCCTGAAGGTAGCAGCAGGTATGTTTGAGTTTCATCAGTGTCTGCTGCCAGCTCAAAAAGGGAGTGCAAATCTACTGTGCAGTAGCTAGAAGGAACCTGATAAAACTGGAAGATAAAGAGGAAAGGAGGAGGGAATTCGGGGAGAGCAGGGGACACTCAGAAAGGTGCTCAAGTAGCAGATACCCTGGAAGCTGGAGGGGGGTGTGATGTGTCCTGGGTATCCTGATACAGCTCGTGGTTTGTGCATCTGCTTCTGGGTTTTTCATTGCAAACAGTCCTGAGCAGCTGCAAGAGGGTAATACCGGAGCACACTGAAACACGTATTCCCTGTCTGTCCTTGCTGCAGGAGCCTGGCTGAGTGCACAGAGAAGGGCTCAGGTCCTCGGCCAAAGCATCACATCAGAAAGGACCAATTCAGCAACCCATCCTGCTGTAATATTATAGGCAGGAGTAAGCAATGAGGTTTTTCGCCCAGTTATAGTCAATTCAATGAAAGTTGGGTTTTTAAAAGGGTTGGCGCCACTTGGATTCACATTGCGTTTGCAAAACAAGAGAAAATGCTTGAAACTACAACATTTTAGGCCAGTGTTTTCTAGTGGGAACTTCTTCCTTTTTGTTTTGGGTTGATATTTTCAAATTTAAAAAAAAAGAGGAACACTCCAAAATAAGACAAAGTTTCTTATTAAGGGGTTACAGAACACTTGAGGGTGACAAAAAATGCTTTTCAGAAGCTGGTGGCAGCTGTTTAGGTTTTAATCACTGAAAGAAACAGGATCATTTTCTAGTTTTCTTTGACCTGAATCTTTTTTTCTCTAATGCTTCAGTTTAGAAGAAGGAAGAAAACCACCAAGCCAAACCATCAGCAGTGTTTGTCTAGCTTTAGGCACATCTGGGAATTCACAGCCGACTGCAAGGTGCCCTTTGCCCAAAGGTGCTTACAGAATAATATTCTCAGGGAGAAAAGAGCACTTGACATGCCCCCATATGGCCCTGCTCCCTGCCCACACAACATGCTCTGCACCGCTGGGCTACGAGTTAACAGACGCCTGGAAATGTTTAGCCATGAAAAACCTCTGCATTGATTTCCCTGTCCTGTTTGTAACCTCATGGCATCAACAGAGAGCTACATCTACCACTGCCTCATTCAGTATCCTGGTATACTGTTAAAAAAAAGCAACTTTCTGCAGCCACCAGACAGGACATCAAAATTGAGGCCAAAGCAGCCAGAAATGATCAAAGTAGTTGCTTTTATGGAAACACATTATTTAATTCTGGTAGGTCCTACTGAAATGAGTAAGTGGGAGACTGCATCGGGCATTAATCTAATTGGGTGATAAGCCCTAAAATTAATTGTTATAATCAGAATATTTTGTTAGTTAGTGTTAGTTTTTGTGTTTGTGTTAGTTTTTGTGTTTGTGTTAGTTTTTGTGTTTGTGTTAGTTTTTGTGTTTGTGTTAGTTTTTGTGTTTGTGTTAGTTTTTGTGTTTGTGTTTTCTGTTTGTGTTAGTTTTCCCACAAAGGTTAATTTTAAAAGTGACAAGAGCACCAAGTGGTGTCAGCAACATCTGACACTGACCCCTTCTAGGAGGGCAGGTGAGTTCACCTAACTTGGAGGACATCTGTTGCTCCATCTGTAAAATCCAGCGTCACTTTTGTTTCGGTGAAGCACCCCAAGGTATCACAGACATTTTCTTTCCACAGGTGTATTTTTTTTTTTCTTGCACAGTTTCAGAATGATGCACTGCAGGATATCCAAACACAAATGATGTCACCCAAGGCAAGGCTGATTTTATTCTCCCTCTGTAAAGGACAGGTATAACTTTTTCCAAACCAGGACCACATCTCAGTGTGAACCACTCTGAACTTGGATCAGCTTGGCTCCTGCGCCAGAAATAGCTTTTGGCTCTTGGTTTTTCCAATAAAATTGCTCTACCTGTTTAATCAACTGCTCAACTTATCATGAACCCCACGCACTCTTAGCTCAACTCTGCCTTGATTCCCAGGACATTTTAGGAATCTCGAGCAGAAATTTGCTTAGATCCACATTTCATCCAGGTATCGTGGTGGACTACAGCACCACATTCCCCAAAAGCAAGACCCCACCTGCTGCCAGCAGCCCATGGCAATAAGCTCCTTAGGGCAGGCAAGTGATCACCGTTTGTCAGCAGGGATATTGTTGGGTCCTGTAGGATGGCACGGTGCAGGGGGAGGGTGGGGGGTGAACGTGTGTGCACCCAAAAAGTGTGCGTTCTTGCCTTCTACGTATTTGCATCTAGTTGTTAATTAACAGCCATAAAAGCTCTGCAAACATTTAAAGAGACTTTAAATAGCCATGAAAACACAATTGCAATGTAAAGCATGCCTACCTAATTAATGTAATTAAAGTATCAATTTCAGAGCCCACACAGGCACACCGCAGCTCCCCCTGGGCCCAGAGCACACACACACACACACCCCCCCCATATAAGCACACTTCAGCAGTCCTCATGTGGGTTTTGAGGGATGGCTCAGTGGTGGCAGCAAGCCCGGGCTGCTGGGATTCCTCTAGCAGTGGCCCTCTGCTCAGCTGTGCTCCGCTGGAGAAACAAGCGGGCACAGATCAAAGCCCAGGATGAATCTCCTTCTCCCACTCCTGCTCACTGCCACCCTCCCAGTTTCCCACTCCTTGCCCCCATGTTGCCTCCTCCTTAACCAAAAGTTGGTGATTGCCTGCTCCTGTCCTCCTTGGTAAGGATTCAGGGCTGCTCCCCAATGTTTCAAAACCCCAAAATCCTGGGAAAATCACCAGGCTAGCTTAGACTCAGATGATCTCTTTTTAAATGGGGATGCCTTATAGATGACTCCAATTTCTTCATCTGCAGCATACATGAGGGTAAGACTCGAGACTTTTCCAATAAATCTTGGGCAATAAATACATTCTGCATTTCTTTTAAAAAGGTAGAGATTCTCGGAGTCAGAGAAATGCAGATTTGGGACTGGAGAAGCATACCCAACCCTGTGCCCTGGGAGAAAACCTGGAGGTAAAGAGTCTCCTTATGCAATGACTACACACATTCAACCTCAGAATACTCAGACCTTCCTTCTTGAAGGCAAAATCAAGGAGTAAAAACAAATGCAAGGAAGTGCTGATTTGACTATGCCCCAAGAGAGACGTTTTCCTGCACAGCCATCGAGCCAGTATAACACTAACAGTAGCAGTGAAAGCTTTTCCAACAGTACACACCCCTGCGTGGGAACAGCTGACCCCAACACTCCCTGTTATATCAGCCATCTGTTTTATTCAGACCGCCTGCTTGTCTGACTTGCCAAGACCACTTCATGTGAGGTCACTAAACATCCCCTAACAGGAGAAACTTGTGCTCATCACTAACTTGGATTAAGTTCAGACAGAAGACCCAGGAGGGAAAAAGAGTCAGATTTAACTACCTCAAGTGAAATAAATTCAACCCTACATCTCATTGTTAGTCATCTGGATCATCCAATTCCTCCCAGCTCTGCAGATGACTCTATCACCTGAAAGCCCACGTAACCTCCAGCAGGTAAGGGTAAGGAGGTCTGGAGAGCTGCTCCTGTGCCGTTATCCCTTTGAATCTCTTTGGGATTAAATGGGCCTCTACAATAACACTTCTGAGAGCCCTGTCTCTGTATTAAGCCCTGTGCTATTTTCTCACACACATGTTTATTTGTTTAGTCCTCTAAATTCAGAACACAAACTTCTGCCTTGGCCCACCCTCTCTATCCCTGGGACATGGCCAGTGACAATGTCCTGCAGAGGAGCAGAGCCAGAAGCTCTCCTGGGGCACCATCCTCCACCTACGACAGACTGCTACAGCAAAAGCAAGTGCCTAGCAAAGTCCTGCAGATCATCTCCTGTGCCCAGGGTGCCAGATTTCCTTATAACGCCAAGAAATGGCACAGAGTGGCCTGTTCCAATGGCAGAATTTCCCCTTTTTTTTTGTATGGAGCACTTGGCAACCCCAAACCCTGCATGTCTCACCCTACCTCTCCCATGCCTTCCGTGAGTGCAGCTCACCTCGGGCAGGCTGTGTGGTACCAGAGCCTGCACAGAGCAGGCAGAAGGGACCAAGGCTTTAGACCTGAGCCAGGAAGGAGGCTCAGCTGTACGCTCGTTACCCGGGGTGTACAGGATAATTAATCACGCCAGGTGTGAATAATTAAGAATAACTGTTTGCATGGCTCCTGGCAGACACTCTCTGGGTCTGATTATGCCTCCCCTACGTTAGAGCAGGTACGCTGCCAGTAACAGCGTTACTCCAGACATAATCTGAGTCTTCCAATGCAAGAGACAAGCAAGTTTTCTGTGGGTTTCCATCCACCTTTGGAAAAATCTCCTACATCTCTTGCTGGAATCGAGTTAGCAGCACAAGTGTGACTTACCCCCACTTCTGCCCTTGCAGCTCAGAGCACTGGATAGTCATGGTTGGCCACGGTAGTTGTGCCACTGCAAACACCCATGCTGGGAGCACAGGGATAATCCTACACTAATTGAGGTTAATTAGGTGAAAGAGCAACCTGTAGATGGTTACTTTATTACATCCTTAGTTGTTTGTGTGATTAATAATGTAAAATGACTCATCATTAGCTTTTAGAGAGGGAGAGGATAGGTGCAGCAGTCTAACTATTAATGGGAGATAACAAGGAACAGCAGCATTTCAAAAGGCAGCAGTATTTATCACAATCTATTTGAAGTTGAACTATCTGAAATGTGCAATGTTGCTTTATAAAACTCCAAGTAAGTATTCTTGCAATTGTAAAACACATCAGGATCTTTGTGCTGCCTTTAATCTGTCAGTTCACCTTCAAGAATTTAATGAACTCGTCTAGCTTACAAAATGTTTTATTCAAGACAAAGTCTGATATTATCATTTAAGATGTAAATCCTAAACTAATAGAAGTTGAAGTTGATAATAAAATAGCAATTAATCCACATTGAGAGTAACAAAAATTAACAAACTGCTGTTCAAATATTTATAGCAGGAAAATTCTGTTACTTGTTCATTGATGCTGTTTTGAAGACTGACTTTGAAAGTACAAACCCCAGCTTTATGTCAAGCAGAAGGTTCTCCCATAAGGAGTTGCCTACTATTTGCTGCAACAGAAACAGCCCCAGTGACCGCCACACCTACTTCCAGGGGGGACTGTGGGAGCATTCATGTCTAATCTTCCCAATTTTCCTCCTGCTGTTTGCTGTCCTGAATATTTAACCTCTTCTCCATTATAGATGGAGAGCTGGGGCAGTAGGGGCAGGGACATGATTCAGTGAAGAGCTGTACTTCTGCAGCTGGTGGGTACCACATACACTTCACCGCACTTGCCTGGTCTGATTTAAAAATTTGATATGCAGTATATCCAGAGCAGCTTTCTAACCCTGGTGATAGACTTTTCTCTCTTGAGTTTTGCAGACTCAGTGGAAAGAAAAACCAGCAAACGCAAACTGAGGAAAGGATGTATATGTCTATACAGCAAGGAGCTGACCCGCAGAACCCACAGTCATGTTGTATTTTTAAAGGAGAGGCATCAGTAACAGATGCAGATACCGAAGATGCAGAAGTATAGCGAGACGACCACAAACAGGGAGGGCTACAAGGGATCCTGTTTCTGTCTGCAAGGCAGATACTGTCAAAGACCAAGGAGAACTTTCCTGCACGGAGCAGTTACTCTGTTTCTGACCCACATGTGGTTTGCCATAATACCTTTCTTCTGGAAACCCTTGAGATACAAAACACTGGCCTGTAAAGAGCAGCTTTGGCTACAGAGGTGGGCTGTGAAGCCTCACAGCTGCTTTTCAATGACACAGCATTAGCAAGACATAATGCATCATTAATGGGAAGGAGCGAGGGAGAAGAGAGAGGAGGGCATCACTCCTACAACCCTACCCAACAGATCTGCCCCGACTAGATAGACCACCAGTCTCAGATGCCGCATTTATTCCGTTGTGCCTCCATCTGGATTATAGACTGTTCCATTCAAATCTCCAAGGCATTAAAAAAATCAGATGTGAACTCCCAGACCCTTCCACAGACCCTCTGCTAGAGTCAGACACCCAAAGAAAAGAAAGAGGGGAAAAGGAAGGTGTATGCAAACATTTGCAGGTGGCTGCTCACCAATGCATGCAGTCATTTTCATCCCAACCACTTCTCCCAAGCCAAAGTAAAAATTAAAGTTGGCATGTCACTCTGCAGGCAGATGTGTTTCATAATGCATGGGCAGGATATATTTTATTAATTCTGTTTTTTTGTAGATCTCTGTTTGCATAAGTTTCGTCCTTCCATGAAGCTGCCTGGCTCTGTAGGTTGTGTGCTGGTTTTTTATTTTCTTTTATTTCCTATGGGATGCTGTTACAGGCTGATAAGGGGATCTGAGCAGATCCCACAGTGCTCTGCAGGTAGGACACCAGCAGGAGGGTCCTTGGGACAGAGGCAAGACAGTCCCAGCCTCAAGAATCAGGCAGTAAAGGTTGCTCTTACAGTTGTGTGAGGCCTTTAGGTACAGAGTCACCTCTACTAGACAGCCAGTTTACAGTGCTCCCTTGATACTAACCTAAAACCTGTTTCAGGCATTTAATATTTTCCTTAAATAAGCCTTTTGGAAGTATCATTTGCTTATAGGATCTAACTGCTGAAGGGGAAAAAAAAAAGCATGGAGATTTCAGTGCTCAATGCTTCCCCTCCGTGTTGACAGATGTGTGATAAAACCCTATTTCCCACGAGGCTGCGCTACTCTCCCCATCCCCCCTGCAAAACCCATTTGTTGTATTTTGGTAGCTGGCAGCATATCAAACTTTGAGACAGTACAAATACAGCTAGGAGGGGTAAAACTGGTGGGGTCAAGACAAAGAATTTGGGTGGTGCTTCGGCCCCGCGCACCCCACGTTTGCTGGTCCTTGCACCGTCGCGTTGCAGCGCCCGCTCTCGCAGCCGCGCACTGATGGTGCCAATGGCACCCCAGATTTGCTCTGATGTGAGCACCCCGATGGAGAAGCCCATCCTGTTTCCAGTGAAGCACCGTGCTGGTTTTCTGGTTATTCTCACACATTTTGTTCCGAACTCTTTCAAGCAGTTTCCAGTTCCCTCCACCCTGATTTACTACCAGCCTTCTCCCAGGGGTGGAGGCCTGAACTTGCCGCACGACGGAGGGCGCTCACCGCGGCAGGGCTCACCTCCTGTATGTGCAGTACATCTCTCATGGAGGTCCTTTCAGAGCAAGCACTGCAGAAGAGACTCCTGCCTCAGCCAAGAGCATCAGTGCAAACTCACCTTCCCCAGGTGCCAACAATGACAGTGAAGCACCCTGGGGTTTTTTCCCTCCTACCTCCCACATCAGCGGAGAGGCTGGCTCATGGGCGCAGTCCCTGTCAAGATTATCTGCCTGACCCAGGCAGCCAGCTTTTCCCTTGTGAACCCATCACTTCGATTCCTGTTTAGAATTTTTTCTACAGGTAAAAACCACGAGGTTTGGGAGCAGGCAAAAGCACGAGTTAGTAACGTACCAGCCATTTGGAAAGAAGCTGAGAATGAGACCATGCACTAATGGTACCATGTAGGGACCAGCACTTATTTTACATAAAGCATTTCAGGGCCAGGCTTTTGTGAGCTGAGCCTATGTAGAGGCATAATATGACCAGTTATTTCTGGAGTAGTGTTTCCAGGCTGGGTTTGTTTGGTGGTGTATTGTTGTTGGGGTTTTTGTTTTGCCCCCCCCCCTCCCCTTTTCTCTTCCAAAATCTTTTCAACCATCTTTCAATAGTTTCAATGCTTAAAAGCATTGGCTGAACAGCACAGTGTTCAGCTATTCTTTCAGTCGTGGAACTGCACCATTTCACAAGGTCAGCCTCAGACTGTGTACAGAAATCTTCATGCTCTCCCTTTAGAGATGTTTTACACCAAATAAGGGCACTGCCATTCTCCTTCTCGTCAGAAGGACACTCAGTAAGATACATGTGGCATCTGGGAACTCAGATAATGGCAAATCTGTGCTTGGGGCAGGCCAGGGTTTAGGGAGATGCAAGCTTCCTTTTAGACCTGCAAGATGTTTCAGGGTTGGCTTTTTAAAGAATTTCTAAAAGAAACAGAAGGATATTTCTAGGAAAAAAAAAATGCATTAAACTTGAAATCATTGGCATCTTACTTTGAAATGTCAAAAAAAATCTTTTTTTTTTTTTTTTGTCCTACGTTTTTGACTTTGATTAACTCAAATTTGTGAAACATCGCAAGTAATACAAAAGTTTATTGTTTTTGCCAGGAAAGATTTTGCCCCAAAACTTAGAATCTACCTTGAATTCTGTTTTTTCCCAAGTCCATTCCACTTTATGGTGTTGAATGATTCAGATTCAAAATACATGGGTAAAATAGAAAAGAAAAAATAATTTAAAAGGCATGATAATCAAACAAAACAACACAAGTATATATAGAAAGTTTGTACAGAAATATCACAGAATCACGGAATCACAAATATATTTATTTCCATCTACATAAGTATGTACAATACATAGGAGACTTGGAAATGGGGTTCCTGAAACTAACCTTTTACAAAACTCAGTGTTTATTGCTAAAAGTAACTTTTTGGAAAACATGCTGGATGACACACAGTGCCGAGGAGGACGGCGGCTGCAATATTGCAGACTTAACAGATACAGTATTCCTACACTGATCTCTCTCAAAGACAAGTGCAGGGAACTCAGAGCACGAACAATTTAAAGCCAATGACAGGAATAAATAATGTAGATTGATCATAACATTAATTAAACCTTCATACAGTGAAATCAATGTCTGCTGTGCAGATAAACTTCGTCAGAGCAAGCAGTAGTGGAGTGAAGTGACAACAGGTTACAAAAATCCATATCCCCCATGCCATCCTGTCCTTTCCCTTGAAGATGCTTGTGGTGGATGGGAAATGAAAGTATCCCTGTATGAGCATTCACCCTCTCTAAGAGTTAGCGTAGGGAAAAAATCCCTTCCTCTCAAAATACCATTAAATTTTGGCCCTGAACAGTCAAAAGCTGTTTTAATGTTTGTTTCACCAGTGTTGGGGTTTCACACTATATTTTAAATGCTGCTGAAATATCCAGGCAGCAGAATTGAGACAAGGCAAAGCAAAACAACATCTTTCATTGTTATGAGCAGCGCACACACTTCAAACAATGTGTGCATTTTCAAGATTGAAAAGACATTTTTCCTGAATTTTTTAAATGCAAAACCCTATTGACTACGCTATTATTTCACATTTAGTATTAAACAGTGAGGCTTACTCAGGCCAAGATGTTTTCTCATTCCCAGTGCTAGCAGGCAATCTCTATTTCTTGAGTTAATAAATTTCTGATAAAAAAACCCATACTGGTAACCAAGTGTTAAGATCAAGAGGCCATTATTTTTGAAGGACAGAATAACAAACAAATAAATAAAAATTCCAAGATAAAATTCTGATTTTAAAGGGTAAATTAATATTCAGGATTCTGGACTTCCAGATAACCTTAACTTGACCCCAAGAAACAACAAAGAAAGTGAGAAAAATTGAACTGCTTTCGCACAGATCTATACCACAAAACTGGCAAGAAAACAGTCTTATTTGTTCAGAATTCAGCTATTTTTTGCTACCACATCACTTACAAAAAAAAATCTGGGTTTTTTTTGAAATTCTTCTTTTGACAAATCCTGTGCTACAAGCAGATCATTCACAAAGGCTGAGATTCATCCTAACCAGCCACTTGAATTTAATTTATATGTTTAAATAAGAACTTACTTGGACTACATACTGCCCCAGTATTCTTCACATGAAATATTTTCAGTACAAGTTGAGTCAGTACCTTGGCATTTGACCTGCCTTTACTGTCACCTGGTAATAAAAGCGACCTTATTTCACAAGAACTGGCTGTAGATGGAAACATCCACTTTTCACAGACAGATTTAGCAGATCTGTCAGCCATGTGCATACACTATTAACATACAGATTTAATTTACTGCAAGAGCTATTTGGCAGGTGGAACAGGAATTAGCCAGCTCAACAGGACTATTTATGTGGTGATAAGTGAGAAATATTGATCAGTGTGGAGTTCCCTTAACATCTTTCTGACTGTTTTTCCTAATCTTGTTAAACTTCTTTCAACTGTGACAACTCAGGTGAGGTCCTCTGCTGGTGGAGCCCAATGGGAGCACAGATGATGATGGTGCTTCGTGGTGTTCTACACTAGCTAAGGAGCTGATGTTCAAATAATTTCAAAAGGAAAAAGAACATCCTCTTCCTCTCTGTCCTCTGCTCTCTTCATGTGACTGTGTTTCCTGCAACACACAGGCTTCACCCTGATTCACTTCGCTATTTATTAGACACAACACCACCAGTACCAGCGGAGTTAGGAGACAAGGAACGGGTGTGAAGGAAGAACCCATTTGCAATAGGAGCTCCTGTTTCCTGGCTAACACATTCTACTTGACTTACAGAAGTTAAACAATGTGCAAACAGACATTGATGGGTATTGACTGAAGGAGAATGTTAGTAGCACACAAGCAATAGCATCTTTGTGTCCTCACTCTGCCTTTGAGCATTTTTCCTAGCTGGGCAACTGCTGGGAGGGAGGATAGCCTTCCCCAGCCCACTCACTCTTATTTTCTGATGACAGCAATTGCACCCAGGCAGTTTCATGCTCAATTTGGCATTATTTAAATGACTACAAGAGAAATAAAATGCTTGGAAATACAAATTTTCATGCATTCATTTGCTAAAACACCGTGCAGATCTGACTGCTGCAAACAAAAGGCAGATCTAAAAGGCAAGTATTTATTACATAAGTTCAAGCTTCAGGATCTTCTTTGCTTATTTCCAGTCCTTTGATTTAATTGATTTATTTCAGTTTATCCACCAATGAAACTGCAGAAAAGGTATTCCTAAAGAAAGAGGTTTATCCTTAATCTACAAGTCCTATTTTCCTTGATTGTCCCTATAAATCTATTCCCCTTTCTGTGATCACCAGGGTCTCTCTTACCTGGTACAGTGAGGGAGGAGGTTATGTGAACTCACCTAATAACTGCAAACACAAATAACAAGTTACACACCCAAGTGGGTATTTGTGCAGAGCAGTTAGGGCAGGAGAAAAAAGACAACATCAAAATTAAACCAAACCCCACACCTCCCCACTACCCCAGCAACTGTTTCTGGGGTGTGGAGGGTCCAAATGAGGACATGGACTCCCTTCATGAGCAGCGCAACCATTTCCAACATTAGGGTGTGAATGTCAGAGCCCAAAAATCAGGGGAAGACAAAGGACTTGGAATAAGTCTAGTACATGCAGAACAAGTGCTGAAAAGAATCATGTGAGCTAAGAGTATGTTTAATTCTCAATGTCACACATATTCTTCCAACAGCTAAAATTAGAAGCTATTAGC
This sequence comes from Leptosomus discolor, assembly GCF_034619465.1. Classification (NCBI taxonomy): domain Eukaryota; kingdom Metazoa; phylum Chordata; class Aves; order Leptosomiformes; family Leptosomidae; genus Leptosomus; species Leptosomus discolor. The sequence goes on along the minus strand of NC_141407.1, from coordinate 3,478,609 downwards.
AAGGCTGCCAGAATTGGCAAAGGGAGCGGAGTGGAGAGTGAGGAGTGGCTTGCAGGAACGGCTCGTAGGCGGAAACACAGCTCGTGAGTGCGGAGCAGCTAAGAAACACATCACACTTGCATTCAGCCCAATGGGATCTTGCTGTCCTGGAGGACTTAAGTCTCTTAAGCTGGAACTGAAGGTCACTGCAGGCGAGCAAAAGCAGTCTAGCTTGGCAACCAGCCCTCTGCGAGAGACTATAGACTGTTTTGTTGTAATTTAGGTGCTGGGGATTGTTATCTTTTTATCTGCCTTCTGGACTTTTCGCCCTTTAATAGAAATATATTTGTTAGGTCCTTTCATTCTTTTTTGGCAAAAGGGCAAAGCACATTCAGTGAGCACAGGAAAATCGGGCATACTTCTGCCAGGTTTCAGGGTGGGTGCATGGGAACTTAGACCTCATTAGCAGCGATCATGCCCTAAAGAAAAATCTCACAAGGATCATCCACAGCCCAGACTTGTTATTGACTTCCCTACACCTTCAGTCTGTGTTTCACCTCATTGATTTCCCCCATCTAAAATACAAGAAGAAATACATGAATTTCTTTCTTCCCTAGAGTCAGAAGAATTGCTGCCACAGCCCTGGAAAAGGAAACTCAGAGTACACACGATATCCAATGATAAGGACAGGCTTTGGAACTCTACTTTTTTTTTTTTTTTTCTGTTCACCTGCAAATGGAAGAATTCTCCAAGATGGTAAAATGGGAACTTTTTTGGCATTTTCAGAGAGACCTCCCTTGGATGCTTATGGACCCCTATGGCCAAAAGCATGATCCACGGCTGCAGTCCAAAGTGGATGACAGACAATTTCATCCTTGCTTAACCATTTTGAGATTGCTGACACCCGGCATGTGAGAAGATGTTTGCATCAGTCTGAAAGATAGTCCTATCCCCTTGCACATAAGAAGTAATCAAAGCTTTAGATAATCTTTCACTCCCACACTGGGGAATTTTGATACCCAGCTGATGGTCTAACTCCAGACAAGGCTAGCTGGACATCCTAGAAGCCCTGTGATAGTCGAAGGTGGTGCCTGACCTCCTATTGCTCTTTTTCCAGCTACTGCTTGCAGGGAGATGATGGTGACACAGCCACTGGAAAAATAAAGAAGCTGGGAGAAACCAACCCAGGTGGTATGATATGGCACCTCATAGCAATGGGGCATCCTTCTTGTGTGGCCCAAGACCTCTTCCCTTCAACTATACTACAGCCTCAAGAACCACTGAGAGCTAAAGTGAGTATCAGTCTATCACTTCTGCCAGCCCGGCCTCCTGAGGTCCCTCACTGCTGTGATGCTACAGCCCATGGAGGGCATCAAAGCCTTCCTGAACAGGGGTTCACACCCCCAAACTCCTGTTCTTCAAGGCCTTCACTGCCTGAGGAGGAAGACTGCTGTCCAGAGGAATCAGAAGGTGGCATGGGCTGCTAGCACCTGTCACGGGGCTGCCTCCAAAAAAAAACCACTGGCACTTTTATCTAGTCCCACTTTGAGAAGGAGAGCCTGAATCCTGCTGCAGAAGGGTTGTGAAAGGCAGCTCCAGAGACTATGCATAGCCCTGCTCCCAGCAGTAATAGTTTTATTGTCTCTCCTCTCTGGCAGCGGTGTTTCTTCCATCTCACAGGTAGGTATTAGCCCAACAATCCTGACAGGGCTCCCTATAGTCCTTGCCCCACAGGTGAAGTCCACCTGGGCAACGTCTGGCATCTCCCCTGTGTGAAGGAGTGCTCCACAGAGGTGGTAGCAAGGGCAAATCCCAGAACTAGAAAATGCAGTGCAGTAACAAACTGAACCAGGGTTCTCACATGGGGTAAAAGTATATGGGGTTTCCCTCCAGGAAGGCAGTGAGCAGAAAAGCCAAGCACAGGTCCTTACCCCTGAGGAAGCTGAAGATACTAAATGTAGTGCCAGAAGCAGAGGTGAGACACGTCCCAGCTTTTATCAGCTCCACAGAACTGTTTTGGCTACAAGCTGCAAGCAAGGCAGAGCACTTTTTGCCACAGAATTCCTAAAAAAACCCCAAACAATTTCCATGACAACACGATGGGATAAGAGTGGAAATCCTCATTTTAATGGAGAATGGTGAAAAAAACCCCAAAAATAGACCAGGATAGTATGATAACAAAGCCCTTATTCAAACACAAATACCTCTTTCAGAAGGAGCAGAGTGGCAAACTCAGCAATTGCTTCTCCACCACCACACAGTCATTCACATCACGAGCCTGAGCACCTCCTTTGCAGAAACATGATTAGACCATATATCCACAAGCGTAAAGCACTGCAATGAATGAGGGTCCTATGGCAAGTGCACAGAACGATTCATTCCTCCCACAAAAGTGACAAATAAGGATAATTCCACCTCATTTCCAAGATGACTTTTTGGCCTGGCTGCAATAAAACTGTAACAATTGTAATAGCATGGGCACACAAATTATCTTTTGCGGAATTACAAACCTCTGAGGAACTAGGCATTTCCCTGCATATATTTGCTTGAGTTCTATTTTAGGGCACTGTGTGGTTGTGCCAGCTGTTTACCAGACAGCACACACAAACCAAATGAAAGCAACCACATTTTCGGTGGGGAAAGGGACCTGGGCCACAATTCAGCCTTTATTGATGGTAACATCAATCTTTCTGCCCTGGGAAAGATTTGTGATAAGGTTAAAGATAGCTCAGACTGTTCTTACCTTCCCCTCACATAAATTTCCAACCCCAAGGACACCTGTTAGGACAAGTGGAGATAAGAAAAGACAGTCATATTTCCTTATCTGCAGCTCCCTGCTCTACAGCACTTCAGCTTTACAGTACAGAAGTGGTTATATTCCCAGAGAGAAAGTCCCCATGAACTTCACAAACAGCTTTCTAAACACTCAATGAGAAGATAACACTCTAAACACTCACTCCTGAGAAGACAGTAACTGTAATTCACACCTTCCAAAAAAGGACTCTTACCTGGCCAAACCACAGACAGAAAACCCATGAGAGTTCATCCAGTCCAGCTCCCCCTCAAGAGAGGGGTTTTCCCATCAGGTATAAACACTCCAGGCTTGTTTTGATCTCAGACACCATCAAAACCCAGATTGCCCATCTGGGCTCTGGTGGAGGCCTCTGTGTGGGATACAGAGGATCAAGTGCTTGGCTGTGAGGTTTAGCAAAGTGAGTACAATGGCAAGCCAAAAAGTCCTGCAGAGCCTGCCACTGCATAAAATAATGAAGGTAATAGGTCCAACATCCAACATAAACCCACGGGACTTTCAGCAGGGAGCTACATAAGCTGCCAACTTTTTGTCTGGATTTTGAAACAGTACCTATTTGCAAGGCTGTTTGTGCTTAATATGTTAGTCATTACATAACTGTTAATATATTCTTTCATTATAACTGTACTTTATGTATACACTCTTCTATAAAGATTTACAATGTTTCAGTCTATCCCTAAGCTTCTCTGACTCTTGTTAAGTTTGGGGTTGGGATGCAATCTAGAATTAGTACTTAAGCAAGGCTTGACAGAAGCTGGAACTTTAAAATTAGATGGCAGAAAACCTGTTTGTGAAGACAGTATCAAACAGAAAACATCAGAAAAACTGAGATTGTACTCAAACCTTCTTAAATATTATTGTTCCATTCAAGAAATTTCTTTTTCCTTGCAAAAACAGATACATAATTAGAACTGCCTCCTACGCTGAAAGCCACAGGGTTCATTGCCCAGGCAGCATGTCCTGCTCCCACAGCAGGTAGGTTAGATGTGTCTGGGATGGGCGTCAGGGGTTTTCCTTGATCCATGAGGAAAAAGGAATGTCTTCAGGAGGCAGTGCATATTTTGGGTGGACTCCCCATGACCCATTGGAGAAGCTTTCCTGTCCAGGGACTATGGCAGATGCTGAAGACAGCTACACAGATGTCTCAGGTTAGATGAATTACTTGCTAGAAGAAGCTGAGCAGAGCAGTCTCACTTATATGAGTAGATAGTTAAAGCTTGGTGAGACCAATCCTGCTCTTAAGGTGGCTCTGTGCACATCTCTTGGACTCCTGATATGACAGCTCTTTGTCATGTTGGACAGGATTGCACCTTGTGTATCATTTCCTTGAACTCAGCCAACTCTAAGCATCAAGAGATGTGGACGGAAGACAGAGCCTGCACATGGTCTGCACTAGGAGTGATTTTTGATGGAAGAGGTGGTGAAACTCCCAAATAAAAGAATATCAAAATGACTCCACCAAATGACAACAACAAAACCAGCAAACAAAACCACTCTGCAGGCTCCCAGCAAGGCTGAAAAGAGTCTTGAGCTTGTGGTAACCCTGCAGCAGGTTTCACTTATCCCCACTGGACGCTATTGCAAAGATACCTTTTCTCCACCTGATAGCTGCAGTATTTTTGGCTTTCTCCCACAGCTCAGGGAGAAAAAGGGCTCTAACTTGAGAGTAAACTGCCCCTGGAGAGAAACTCTGTGCTGCCGTGAGCAACCGAATAACTCCATGAACACCAGTCACATGCAAAGGGCATAGACAAGAACCCACATTTGGCAGTTCCCAAAACACAATGCTCTGTCAACTAAGTCCCCTGGCAGAAGCAAACTGGGACTCTCATATCCTCTGAGCACAGATCCGTCAGAGAATATCACCTGATATATTTCTGTTAATACACCCAGTACTTTGTGTACATCTGACTGCTGATTCTACAGCACACGTTGTCTCATCAGCAGATCCCAAGCTGTTTAACCGCAAACTTCGCACAGAACAGGTTGGCTTCCACAGAACCCCCATGGTGAACAGCTTCTGAAATCCAGGATGAAATTTCTTATCAAAACTAGAGAAAGATTGACATTAGTTAGACATATAAAACATAGGTTCAGTTCCCATTCTGCCCAAAATTACTCTTCCTTAATCCAGTTGAGGTTTCTTTATTTCTTCCAGTGCCACATGAGTTAGTGCTACAAAACAGTGGGTTAAGGCTGCCCTACATCTTTGGGCATCCTACAAGAATATCTAAAGTATATGTTAGTTGTAAGAGAAACTGAAAGTATGTTTCAGAAGAAAGGGGACTTACGGTAAAGGCAATGTTCTTACCCAGGTCTCCTTGTGTTTTAGCCACTGGACTGATGACCATTGCAAAATCTCTCATTTGTGTAGGTCTCGATTGGAAAAAACGTTTCCTATCAGTTCTGCTTCAGATCACACTCCCAATTGCTGATTTGCAGGGACAGTAGTTCAGGCTTAGCCTGAGCCACTGTCCCCGCACTGATTTACTCATAAATATTGCCAAGTCATCATTAGCCTGAAAATTAAGTTCTTTGTAAGGCATTGCAGAGTTTTTATGGATCCTGAGCAAATCCACTCTAAAACTCGGCTGCTTTACACTGCCCCTGAGAACCCTTCCCAGGACAAAGTTGTCTGGAAAGCAAGTAAAGGTGAATCCCAGATCTGCAAAGCTCTGCTTCCAGGACATCTACTTTTCATAACAGTCTGTTTGCAGGCAAGTGTTCTTACGATATCTTGTACGATTGTCGCAAAGACATTCAGACACATGGCCACCCCCAGCACAGCCTTTGCCATCCAGCTGTGCTGACTGATCCTCCAGCACTGCAAAGGCTCTAAGCCAGTTTTGCTTCACGCAGCTGGATCGCTTTCAACTTGCCCGTGTTTCAGGTGAAAAGGGTTGGATCAGGTTTGTAAAATCAGAACAGGAGGAGGAAGAAGGAAGGTGAAAGATAAAGGGGAAGTCTCTGCTATTTGATCTGCTGAAATGGAAATGTCTAAGAGCTCTTCCTTGAAGCACACAAGGATGAAAGGAATAGGAGGACAATTTTGCGTGCTTGTTTGTTTGCATTTTAGAACAAAACTGCAAAGAATGGTGAAAAAAGAAAACTCCTTTTGCTTCATTTTACCTGAGGACAGAATGCAGACAGCAGGGTTCATATTTACCTCTCATTTAGATTCAATAAATGTGTCCTGTGAATACATTTTTAGAAACTATTTTTCTTAAGGAATACATTTTTTATTAGCTATTATTGCTCAATTTGTGCTAGTTTTTAAAGAACTCTTGTGGCTTGTGGGGACAGGTGAAGAGGAGTGATTCATGACTCACTGCGAAGATCTCAGGTTTTATAAAGTCTCGTCAGTCAGCCGTTTCACAGGTTTTTAAGCCCAGGTGAACATGCTGGCGCAGTTGTGGCATGTCTGGAAGTGCACTGGGAGTATCACGGGGATACACAACCAGGCTTTGCAGAAGTGCAGGAGAGACAGTTGGAGGCTGACAGAGATGGTCACGCTGGCACAACACCACTGCAGACATCTACAGCTAGTGCAAATCCTTCAGTCGCCTTTTAGTTGCCCAAAACCAATGGCACTTTCCTTCCCCCCTACTCCTCTATTCCCCCTCCTTTCCCATCACTATAGCTCATCAGCTTACAGGACAACTTTTATCAGGTGTTAGTATTTCACTAGTTCGTTCACGGGGTCATTTGAGGGACAACATTGTTTTTTCAACAGCAGAAGGTGTTTTACCATTAGTATCTAAAAGGCAAGTCCAAGCTGGAAACAGCAGAGAATAAAAGCACAGAAAGTGTTCTGCTCCCCGGTGAACTCAGAGTCAGGACATTTCAGACTGTACGGGATCCTTGAATTTCTCCTTCAGTGATAATAACAGTCACACTGATGCATAAGTAGATGCTCTGCAATGCATATTCTCCATACAAATACATTTTCTGTGTGGGGATATATGTGAAAAATATTCTTGTGGGAAATACGTATCTCTCCATCTAAAGATAACATCCTGGATTGCAGAGCCATTTTCTTGGTCATGCTAAATGACTTACCACTGAAATAAATCTTTAAATAAAAAAATTCCATTTTCTTTTCCCATTATCCACTGGAGGAAAAAACAAACAAACAAACCAACAAACAAACAAGTGAACAGAACAACTAAAAGGAAAGAGAAAATAATGCAACCCTCACTCTACCTACTCCTACCTAACCACCACCTGGAGGCTGGACTTTTCTCTTCCAAGTATTTTCATAGACAGACTCCCAGTACAGAGGGAGGTCACAGAAATGGCTTCTGTGGAGCTATCATGTGCTCCAGCAGCCCCATGGGATCTGGGCCCCTGAGTTAAGTGCAAGGTTTCATCAAGGGGGAATGACAACCTGCGAAAGGGGTGAAGATGCGCCACAGATTGCAGCCGCGCTCCCCTTCCCACACAGGGAGAGGGCAGAGCACAGCGGGGATGTGGGAGCAGGGGAGATTCAGGGAGGAGAAAGCAGAGGATCACTGCTGTTTCTCCCAGTCTCTGAATTACAAGACAGAGAAACACATATTTTCTTTCCTTTTTTTTTTTTTCTCTCTAAAATAATCAACCAAACCTAGAGATACTTTAGCAATAACTCACATACTAAATTGCTTCCCTTTCCTGTTCACCTTACTTGCAAAGCGTTAAACAAATTGCATCTGAGGAATGTTCTTTTGTTATCCTTTGAGTTAGTCTGTACAGGGGTGTAAGTGTCCTCTCATCTTTTTCTGGAGGAAAGCATAGATGAAAGGAGCATCTAGAAAAATACAAACTTGTAGGACACAAACTGCCCTACATGAGGAAAAATGAAAAATGCTCTTAAAAAAAAGAAAAGGGAATACAGCTTGTTGCAGAATTCAGTTATCAAGAAGTGCATCTGCTCAGTAGAAGACCAATTATTTTCTTTTTTTCTAAAGACTTTATGGTATTTAATTAAGGAGCTTTTAGAGGCAGGCGCACATTTTAATCGTTAGATAAATAAATGAAAGGCAACCATACGGCACTGTGATTATTGAAAGCCCGATGAAATTGGAGGGGGGGTAATTATGTTATATTATTTCAGAGAAGGTGTAATATGAAAAATGAGGGCTGAATCTGACAATGTCTGATTTTTCTGTGCAGCCACTTAGTCCTGCAGGGAATGAGGCTCAGCAGGAGCAGTGATGGGGAAGGAAGCAGAAGAATGGGCCAATATACAAAGTCCATTATGCAAATAATACCACTGCAATTTAGTTTCCCGTTTAGGGAAGCTGGTGAAGCAGCTACACTCATCAGTTCTTTTTGCAATCAACAAATGTAGAAGTTGTGGGTGTCTGGCCAAGCAGGGGTTGTTTTCTATCAGCTCAGTGGTACTTCAGTCAATCCCTGTGAGTATATGTGGAAGCTTATTCTTCTAGTCACTGCAAACACACTGAAAATTTTTGAAGAGTGACAAGAGCACTCTTCAGTAGCAATGTCATCAGCAAAACAACCTCAGTAACAGATAAATATTGTGACAAAGTCACTTCATAAGACAGAAGGGCCTAGATCTCCCTCCCGTCTGGGCTCTCAGTATGCTGAGAGGGGACCACACACTTCTACAAATTATCACAGCTTCACTTAAGCCAAGGGAAGTAGGACACTCAGCAGTTAAAGACCTACCCTTTAATGTTTACCACTTGGTAAGAGTAAGTAAAAACATTTAACTTACAGTTCAAGTTTGCTGCAGCTCCATTTGCTGAAATACATAGACAGCAACACAATAAAACTAGAGGGAATTTCACTCTAAACTCTATGTCTGTGACGAGGTGCGTGAGCAAAGCTCCTGTAAGTGGAAATACAAGCAGATAGCTTCTAAATTACCCTACAGCATCCATGGCAGGAAATCGTCTGAGGGTGCTGTCACTTGGAAACAAAGGGTATTGAAGGCTTCAGGCAAAAACCACATTTCTTCCGTTTCTTTCAAATATGTTGTTTTTCATGCCAACCTCGGCAGCTTCACCTCATTATAGCTGTTGGCCAATGACAACAACAGAATTTGAAAATCAAACACAGTGCATCCTAGTCCTATGAAAACAGCTTTTCCTTCACATTGAGCTCCTTAAACAAAGCTGACTGAAAGAATAAACTATGTTCTGTAAAGCAAGAAGGGGAATGATGGTCTCCCGTATCCTGTGTCACTCACTTTTCCCCAAAATACATGAAGAGTCACTTGCAAGTCACAGCAAATCAAGATGATCAGCCCATCAAGGTGAGGATGGATGTAGAGCCATATTAGCTTTCCAAATGTTACACTCCAGCTCCACACCAAGTCATTGCTCATCTGAAGCCCAGAAAGGTGAGGGTCTACCGCATTTGTTAGACATGAAATCACTCCAGTAAGGATTCCTTTTATAGCCCACATTGTGGGCTATAAAATGGTCCTGAAATTTGGCATGGCTGATTATTCCTTTACAATTGAGCTCCTGCAATTAAAACCAAGCAGGAAGCTCAAAAGATTTGCTCATCACTGAGTTGAGATCGTGATTTTTCTCCGTGGATGCTTTTCTCCACAAATGCTTTTCTCCACAAATGCACAGCACAGCTTTGCTTATCCCCAGGCTCTGTCAAAGGCCAAGTCTGCCCACACCTTGCATTTGTGTTCTCTTTGTGTCTTATCCTCTTAGTGTCTTCTTCTTGCGACTCTTTGGGTCCTAGCAGGCCTTTATTTGAGCTGGAGAGAGACCTATGCAGTGACATTCTCTTGCAACTGCCCTGAACAAATGATTATTGGTTAATTTTTCTTTATGCATCATTTCATTTGCAGCAGTGCTCATGTACTTGATTTGTGGATGTTTTAATGGGTGCATGCCATCAGTGATGCTCTTGGGTAGCTATCCAGGACAAGGCTGCTACCTATATGGCCTCAAAGTGGCTCTCCAGAACCACTTGTTCATTAAGAAAGATTGTAACTGATGTCCACTCAACACCAGGTTTTATACCAGTGCATCAGTGACTCATGATCAAACCTTCTAGCTCCAGTCCCTGGAGGACTTGGTATACCTGGTAAATCCCATGAAAGCTTTTGATATAGGGTTATGAAATGCTTGTACCAGCTCTGGCCTTTCTACCTGAGTGGCTAATGCATCAGTGATGCCAGATGGCTACGGCCCCAGCTACCTGGAGGGAAGGCAGCGGGAGCAAGGGCAGGGTAGCTAGCACTCTCAGATAGACAAACACACACTGTTGATGCTGGCAGAAACTCCAGAAGGGCTTCAGCTGGATGAAACACAAGGAGAACTCATCTCCAGCCTCCTCTGAGTATTTCAAATATGGAGATGGTCAGCTCCTCACCAGGAAACACATAGGCAGGGATGGTGGGTGCAGGGAACCTGGCACAAACCCAAATGACAGCCCAAGAACAGTAATCTTATCTAGCCTCACATGGCAGATTTGCCCTCAGCAGCACTCTTCCTAATGCGAGGTGATGGTCCCAGAAGCTCCTAACTAATTTTCTGATGTTTCTCCACTCTTGTACCCTGCAGGCTACATCTTCAGATAAGATGAAAGATGCTTTACTTGGTTTAATTTTGCTCCGAGACAAGGCAAACCAAGAAAAGAAGTCAAGGCAAGCTCTCCTGTTCCAAATAAATGACAGAGCTAGACTGTTTTGAAGCACAGAAACCACATGAGCTTTTTTCTTGCCAGAGTAGAGTTTAATTTTCCATAAGGAAGTTACTGAGAAACATTTCTGGGAAGATGTAGAGGACAAAGGATGTATAAAGTCACATTTTTTCTGCTTCAGTTGCTGGATGCCTCCCCACCAACCTCTTTGCTCTCTTCTGTGCCGAGCTCTCCAGATTTAGCAGGAACTCCTGTGCCAAGCTAACATCTCCTATATGCAGCAGCAAAGAGAAGAATGAGTTTAACAAGAGAGAGTATGAAAACAGGTGTATTTACTATTAGTGGCATTGCTGGCCTAAAGAAGGATGGAGAGAAGTACTATGCAGAGTGAGAAGCTGTTAAAATATTCTCTTCCGTGATACCGTATATTTCAGGAGTCCTTGTTGTGCAGCACAGTAACCAAAGAGCGCAGCAAATGAGTTACGCTGTTCAGCAAGCCAAGATGCCTTATGTGGAGTTAGATAACTTCTGCCCATTTATCCCTGTACGACTGCTATATTTAACAAGGACCCAGGGTGCCAGGCCCTCTGGTAGCTTCTTCGTTTTGTTGTATTGACTCTTCTTCAATAGGTACAATATCGCACAAAAGAATGATAAAAGTTTCTACCCAGTAGGAGCTTGTGCTAGTGTAGATCCATTGGCACTAATGGGAGTTCGTATAGAAAGCATCCACATGGATGCTAGGTTTTACACATCTTTGGGGCTGAATCAAAGAAACATCAGCAGAAGCTTAAAATCAGACATATTTTAAAATAAAAGAAATTAATATAAAATAAAGAAAATAAAAATTATAAACTCTGCTAAAACACTGCATTTTCAGAAAAAGAGTTGCAAGACTGACCTTATAAGGTACTTTCAGATGGCAGGCTTTATTTTGAATCTTCCTCTCTCAAGTCTTCTCCTCCTGCCTATCCCACCCCGACCCCCCCACCATCCCACCCCCCCGCTTCCCTAAAATATCGTCCAGGCTCTTCCTACAGCATTTTTCTGTATTCCTTCCATTGTCATCTGGCTCACAGTCAAGGATCTTGATCATTTCAGCTTTTCCATGCTCTACTTTTCATCATTAACCAGAATTAACAGCACGTTCCAGTGTGGCCTCTTCCAGCTGCCAACTTTCCCCGTGCCCACCAATACCACAGAGCTGATGCAAGATGGGACTTCATCTGTCGGGTTCCTTCACTCAGGCAGCACGGCAACAAGTACAGCTGCAAAGAACTCTTCCTATAGAGAGATTTGACTATCTGGAAACACGGAGTCCAGAAATTGCATTCCTCTCTCCCCTTGTGCAGCATTTCAATAGATCAGTTTTGTCAAGCTATGGACTCTCCAGTTTGGTGTTGGTTTTTATTTTTTTCTTTTATGCATCACACTTTTTTTAAAACTGGTTAATTACTCCATTTTCATGCTAAGCATAAGAGAAAATCCCATTCATTTCATATACTAATTGTGTAATTTATGATATCACTATCTCACACTAACCCTATCATTCCAAATACCGTACTCAGACATTTCCTGGTCCATATTCACCGTGCAGTTGCCCCTACCTGATGCATCAGACCATAAACCGCCTCTTTCCAATAGTTCGCACTGCACATGCCTTTCTCCCCCATTCAACACTCCTCAGGCTCCAGCAGTTATTTACACATCTCAGCTCCTTTTCCAGAGGACATACACACCTCTCATTTCCCAAGGAGAGAGATCACCATCAGGTCAGGAAGAGCTAAATAGATGCCATGACCTGCACAGCTGCACCACTTGATCATTTCAGTAGGTCTCAGTCTTGCCTGAAAGCACTTTACGGCCTACATCTGGCGTCCCTGGGAAAGGGGAGCTGCTGCCAACACAGGCGGCTCCAGAGAGTCAGTGCAGACAAGCCACTCCAGTTTTCCCTTCGATGTAGCTTAGCGCAGGTAACCCCCAGTGGTAGATACGATGCTGACAGAAATGTACTGTGCCCTAAACATGATTTGACTGATGATTAAGTTTGCTCCTCCCTGGCTCACTTTTCGTGTCCTTAAATGCTTTCCCCCCTCCTCTCCCACACGAAGAGCATTTCCAGGAGAACTGAGCTCCTGGGGTGTCTTGTTCTAGTCAGATTCCAAGGCAGCTTGAAATTTCAACACATACCTCTGAGGACCGAAAGGAAGGGTTCGCCAGGAGCACACTTTCCTTGCTTTTTTTACAAATAATTTCCGGCTTTTTAGTTTGCAAAGCCCTTATCGTAGCTTTTGAAGACTGAAAAAAGTGGAAGGCAGAGAAGACAGCAAAGTCTTCATCAGATTAGTCCTGAAATCTCAGAATTGTATTATAAATAAGAAGAAAGCACCTCTCCTTTCTTGAGTGTGCAGATTTAAGAGACTGAATAAATGTTTCAGCTTTTAATAAAACTCTTTTTTAGTCTTATGGTAGCACAGAGAATTTGGAATCATAGAAAAATTCAAAGCAGTCAAGATCAAGGTTAGATCAGGTCATTCAGTGCCTTGTCCACCTATGTTTTGAAAACCTCTGAGAATGTGTATCCACAACCCCCCTGGTCAATTTGTTCTGGTGCTTCACAACTCCAGGGCCTAAATAGCTGAACATTTCAAGACTATACAAAAGGTTCAGAAACCTGCAGGTAACTAAAGAGAAATTGCAGAATAAATTGCTTTACAAAATAATTATGATTAAGGGAGGCTTCATTAAAATTCAGGTAGGACATGGCAAACGAGTTCCAACTGGTATGGTTTTCCTCTATTTATAGTCTGCCACGAATGGCTCCAAAAAGATAAATATCTAGTTACCTCACCAATTAATGTGCTTTAATGATTGGCTCTTCTACAGTGTTTCATTTTCTTTTCAGTCCGTCTCATCATCACAGGTTTGAGTGGACACCCTGCCATGAACGCCTTTTGAATACTCTCGAATGTATTCTCACTTTTGAAGAAGCACAGAGAATGTTATGAGTGTCCAACTTTATTCTGAGAGGCCCTTATCTATCTACCCATCATCACAGGGCTTCTGCAGAGGGTCCAGTCCAAAGACCAAAGGTATCTGCTGAAAGGCTCTAGTGGCCTGAGAGATCTCTGGAAAAGCTGCAGCAGATACCATCTTCCTGGCTGCCATTCCGTGCTGCAGTGCCACACTCCATAGTCTTTTTTTGATGCACTTATTAATGGCTTTGTTCTTTCACTTCTCAAGCTGACAGTTCATTTTCCCTCCTACAGGTTCCTGCCATTGCACAAGAGAATATTTACAGCCGTCTATACCCTGTGCCCATGCATTCTTCCAGACAACAGTTCACAGGATATTGCGCTCTCACTGACAGGAGAGGTAGAGAAAAGTAATTTACATTGAGGATGAGGCTGTCATGGTGAACCTTGTGGTTCTCTTAATTTGCTCCCAACCTCTCCAGTGCATTGAAAATAGAGATCCCGTATTACAAGAGTTCAAAAGCCATATTTTGAAAAGCACCCCACGAGGAGTCTGGCTGCTTGTACTCCACAGCTGTATCCAGGTATCAGGCTGTTGGGAAAGAGCCGTGAGAGCCCTTGTTGGAGCCACCCACTTTGCTCAAGGCCTTGTCTTTAGTCCCTGCCTGGGCTAACTACAGGTAAGCCTGTGCTTGGCCTTGTATCTTGCTGACACAGACTTGGCTTCCTGGCTGGACCAAGGATCTGTCACCATGAGCCTGTCTGGAAATGACTGGCTGACCCTAGTGACTGCTACTGGACACACTCAGGCCAGGTCCTGAGGGACTGCAGCAGGACATTGTCCCACGCCTGCCTGGCTTGTTCTCCCCTGTGGAGCAGCCCACGTCTGCTGCTCCCTGGCAATTTATAACTGACCATATTTGTAGGAAAATGCAATGCAGAAAATGAGGGAAATGTGGGAGAGAATCTCCCTCCCTCTTGTTATAAAACAGAGGAGAGTTGTTTCTGGTTTTGCAGAGATTGTTGCTACTATTTTACTTCCTGTGCTTTTCCCTTAGGCTCCTGTATTCAAACCAAAAATGTCAACCATTTTATTGGAAGGGAGCCAATTGCTGGGTACATCGTGCCTGTGGATTCACGCTTAAGTCTGTCTGTCACTCTGTTGTTGTCCTTCTAACTTGGTAATTGGGATGTGCTATTCCTAATGCAAGGCAATCTTGGAAACATGCGTTCTGCTTGCAGCAGCAACAGGTGCTGGCATACAACATACTTCTCAGTTGTCAAGACACCTCAGCCCATATCCCAGCCTCTCTGTTTCTGCAGATAGGAAGACTGAACTGATGTTTTGCGCAAGTAGAACATCAATTTTGCTGACAGGGTAATAATAAGGCTACTAAATCAGTACTAGGAATTTTACATTACATACACTATTTAAATTACATGTCATCTTTACAAATTGTAAACTAGATAAATGACTAGTCAAATGTTTACACATGTGATTTGCAGTTGAGACTTTCTAGCCACAGAAGTGGCATTACTGAAGAAAAATGTGCCGGACAATGATAGTCCTCAAAATACAACAATGGGGGAATAGGATAATTCACTTATGCTGAGTAGGAACCGTCACTTCAGCTGCCTTTAATCTAATGCTAAGATCAAAACATGATCCCCTGAACAACAGTTTAACCTACATCAAAAGATGAAAATTAGGAAATATGCTTAAGGATCCTACTTCTTGCACCTGGAAGCAGGTGCTTGCAGAGCTCAGAGCATCCAGCTGTAAGATGTCAGCTCTATCTCTTCTCACCACCATTTACAACAACCAGTATCATTGCTCTAAGCAGGGTTCAGCCTCTGTTCATGTGCTTGAGAAGGGATGGCTCAGATTGGGTTGCCAAAAGCAGAAGCTGCACAATGTGTTCCAGAGAGAGGAATTATGGTATTAGGAGTTGGTCTCCAAGATCTTGAAACTGTTCTGACCTGTGGCTGGTTTCTGCTTTCATCAGAGTGTGTCTTATGAGAAGATCCTACCCTGCAGAAGCTTCAGCAGGGAGCAGAGGGAGAGATCCTACCACACAGTGCTGCGTTCTTTGGGCAGATGACATTCCAACATGCAAGGCAAGGATTCAGAACTATTGGAGGAACCACAGTGAAAACCACAACATCCTGCAAGAACAGCTCAGGGCAGACAACATAAGAACTTAACCCCATATCTTTTGACAAGGTCAGACCCAGTTCTTTCATCTTGTCTTCCTGTGGCCAAGTCTAAATTGTGAGCAGGTCTCCTTTCCACCTGGGGATGCCTAGACATGGTTTGGACACATCAGACCATCCAGCTTTTGGGGCTCTTCCTGTCCCATTCAAGAGAGCAGCAAGCTCACCTTGTTGTCTCCTCCACCTTGCGAGTTCCCCCATGAGAGGAGCAGTTTGCTTTCTTAAGAACAGGTCCTTGTAGAGGACAGAAAAAAAAAAAACCTTCCTTTTTTCCCTGCCTGCTTGACCAGCAGTTTGACTAAGTGACAGGGAGTTGTGGACAGGCTGACATTTAATCTTAATCTCTGTGGTGCTCTCATAGAAGATTTTGCCTTGATATTTCTTCTGGTGCACTTGGAGGCCATTAGATTAAAGCTTTACAGGGGCAACACAAAGTCCTTTTCAGTTGAGTGAGTTTTCTGTCTGTTTAGTGGCTGAGCCAAGTATTCCAGGAGGAGGCTTGCTTGAAAGAAAGAGATGTTGCTTTCAAGCCTCCCATTTTAAGCCATATGAAAGCAGCAAATGTAGTGAAATGAGCAGCCTGCCCTAGCAAGCATGTGCTTGGTAACAAGGTCCTGAGTTCAAACAGTTTTGGCAGGGCACAACCATGACCTGCGGCTGGTGGGTCCCTCTTGCACCCTGCGCAATAACTGTGATTTCAAGATTCACGTGTGTATAACACCCATTGCTCAGTTCAGAACACTTAGAGCTGTCACAGAGACTGGAGGGAGTCACTTCTGGGACTAGAAGATACTTGCAAATGGTTTGTTGGCTCTGCTGAAAGGAGAAAAATCTAGAGTACATGGCTGGACATGTTTTGTGAAGCGGGTCTCCACTGGAAATGCCTGAGAGACTAGAAGACTTTGCTCCAAGCACAGTGACGGGGTGTCAGGGTTGGGACTAAAGTGGACAGAACTGTTTGCTCAAGTGCAGATGAGGCAGAACAGGGGGACCTCCTCTTTTCACCCTTCTGCTCCCTGTCCTCGCAATTGGAAGTGTCCCGCTGGCTCATTGCCTTTGGGACAGACCTGTGATGCGAAGTCCCCTCTAGTTTTCTGCCTTGCTCTGCCACTCCTCTGTGTGTGACCACACAAAAGTCACTGCCCTTTCCCGTACCTTCAGATCCCTTTTCCCATCGTACATGGAATACAGCCTATTCACTCGCTGGGCAAGGACTGCCTCAAATATACAGCACCATGGGGACTTATAGTCTTATGAGGCATAGCCCTTGGCAGCACAAGAGGAAATCGTGCCTATGGGAATCACTTGATGGCCCCTCTCTTTGGCAGATTAAGAGATCCTTACACAGCTGCCTATTTTGAGGCAGACAAAGCTGCATTAAGTGAGTAATACTGTGAATTCATATGGGCTCTGCATCTAAGACCTTGCTGTTTTGCTACCCATTTAAACTTTGTCTCTATATTAAGCTGCACATCTTTGATTCACCAGCCTTCCTGGGAAGTTTCCAAGGCTTCTTGCTTCTAGGCTCATGCTATGGCAGCTTTCCTGTTCCCAGCCAGAAAACTTTTGGAGTTCAGAACAAGGTGAAGTTACACAACCTGCATTAAAATAACACCACAGCAACAAGCTCTACTTTTTCAGTCTTGAAGACAACCACTCTGTTCACTTCCAGGAGAAAGTCTTGCTTAAGTTTTCTGGCTGCACAAGCCTGAGCCCCTGGTGTTAATCACCAGCCCTCTCCAATCACGGAATTCAGCTTCTTGCTATGTCTGGTGATTCACAGGGGAAAGTGGCAGTGATTTTTCGTGACCACTTAACCACTGTGCTCAAGTTCCTTGAAAAAGTATGTTGCACCGACTGGGACGTGAGCCTACTTCTTTACATGCATGTGGTGCCTCAGAAGTTGTCTGCAGAGTGGTGGTGGCCACGAGCGGCACACAGAGCTGAGACGGGCATTGCAGTGTCTCGGCCATGCAGCACATCAGGGACAGGCTCGGTCCAAGGGGAACACTTTCCTCCTAGTAAACCACATGGAAGCTGAAACAATTCAGTAACAAAACAACATACTAAAAAAAGAAGCAAGATTTATCTTGCTGCTGTTCCACAAAAACAATGCAGCCTCTGCCCAAAACAGCCACGAGTATCCGCTGGGTTGGACAAAAGATCTCCTCGCTTTCTTTCCTTTTTATCGTTCTTCTTTTCTTTCTCTTGCACGCAGCTGTTTCACTTTAACAAACTCTGCACAGCTTGTGCCTTTCAAAGCACCCAGCTCAGCCCAGCTCGCTTGCTTGCGCGGCATTTCTCAGCCCTCCCTCCACTGCCAGCTGCTCCCTGTGCACAGACTAACACGTTCCCCAGAACCACAGAATGAATTGGGCTGTTACTTACGTGAGCATCGTGTTACAAGCATTTGCAATGGGACTACCGGCACCTCAGCTGTTGCTGGCTTAAAATAAGCAGAGTTGCTAGGTCTGATGGTTCTGCATCTTGTTGCGACTCTTGCATACTAAAGAAAACATCCCAACAAGGTTTTAATTCTGCTCTCAGCAAAACACTGCAGAAGAGCTAAACTTAGACATCATTTAATCACAGCTTTATAGATCTCTTAAAGCACCATGAAAGAAATACTTCCTATAGTCAAGGTAGTGCCTTTTATTATGCTCATCCAACAGCATAACCTTAGCTTAACTCTAGGTTAATGGAACTTATGGTAGCACTGAAAGAATAAAAATTGCCAATGAGCAAAAAGAATCCTAAATCTACGTTTTTCAGAAGCCAATGAAAGTTGTACAACCTTAGATTTGACCTCAGAAACAGAGTTGCAGAAGCAAAAGCCATCTGAACTATAAGCTTCTCTGGAGAGCCCAAAGTTATGCTGGGTGCAGCGGGTGTTCTTGGGCATAGACTTGCCTTTCACTGTGTAATAAGGAGTTCACAATGAGAAATGTATTTCCACTGTTCCACATCACAGTGGTGGGCAACGATTCCTCACAAAGCATGGAGCAGATCTCTAGTGCACAACTTAAAATAAATACATTCATTCCTTCTCCATTAAAATATGCCATAAAGACTTGAGAAATGCTTTCATGGACACTTTTTAAATGAGCAAAGTTCACGGGAGCCATAAATTGCTGGAGCAGTACACTAGGAGTTTGGAGAAACCTGCTTGCTCTTGGCTAGGCCACAGGTGATCTGAAGAGTTTTGTAGTTAAAGGCATGAAAGCACATGGCTTCATGTCCTTTCTGTGTCTCTCTCACCATTGCAAAGCATGTACCTACTCAGGCACAGCACCTTGAGCCCTGTGCCAGAATGCCCAGAGCTACTGAATTGCCAGAAGCAGAACAGAGGCACACAGCACAGGGAAAGCCGTCCTTACTTTCATGCTGAGCTCTGGTTTGATAATGAGACATAGAAGTCTCCACATGATGTCCTTCCTAACCATTCCTGCCCACAGCCTTTAACTGGCCATGACTCTCCATCCCAGTTGCTCCCTAGTCCTCTATCTCAGAGATTCAAGGCTCCAGAGCCCTCAGCTCCCCCATCCTCCAGTCCCACATAATCCTCTCCTTGGCCACTAAAGAGCCCAAAATCTACCATCCAAACTATCCAAATCACCTCAGATCCATCCCAGAGCTACTCATGTCCTCCCACTCTACCCCAGATAACACCACTGTTTCCAGCATTTGGACCCAAACCCGTATATGATCAAACAAATGAAACTCCAGCCAGCCGGCCTGGGACACTAGCACCAGCTCGGCTTCACAGCCGCACCCTCCTCTTAGGAGCAGGGTGGTCATGGTCTCCTTTATGTTAGGCCATTAGGACAGTCTGTATAAGAAGGGGACTTGAATTCTAATGTACTTGGCTTGCAACTAATGTCCCCAGCCCTGTGGCTTGTTGGGAATGAGTATCAGTTGGCTCTCCCCCACCGTGACATTTGCTGAGCACTGTAGGAATGCACGGCAGACCTCTGGGTTTAGCTACACTCATCAGGCTGTGCAGGAGGTGTGAGAAGACATTTTTGATTGTGGATTCCTGCAGAAGATGGAAAGGAAGGGAGGAAAGCAGGGAGAGACAAGAGTTTCTGCCTAGTTCCTAGGCAGCGGTGCAAACACAGTCCCAGCTTTGTCTTTACCTGATGGCGAGCACCGTGGCGCAGGAAAGGGATTCAGCTCTGTCATGCTGCCTCTGTAAGCAAAAGCCCTTTACAGACCAGGGAATGCCTGCAGGAATCCTTCTTTCCTGTTTAAGTCATACCAATATCTTTGTTCTTCCCCTACCAGTGCAACCCCTTGCAATCAGACTAACTACGACCTTCTTTTGGTGTTGTTTGGGGTTTTTTTTGTAGTGGGTAAATATGAGCTATCCAAGCTCTTCTGTTCAGGATGCATGATCTGCTCGGTAGTTAGTAAACACAGCTTGGCAGGGCAGAGGATTGGGCTGTGGCAGCCACCTGGCCTCCTGGCAGGCAGCGATTTTACAGCACCGGGCTGCGCTCCCGGGGTCCCAATGAGAACGTTGGCCAGACGCCGTGCCACTGAAATCAGCAGGAACCCAACTCACCTGACAAGTAGTGCAGATCAAGGCTTGGTGAACACAAAGAGGGCCCTGTTAGCACTTCTATCTCCACAAAATATGCAGAAAACAGGTAAAGGGAAATGTTTGTGTGAACTTGATCATTCCTGCAGGTTGGCAGAATCTGTGAGCGCAAGCCAAACCACCGGCATAAAGAAGAAAAGTGCCTGAACCCTTTCTACTGTTTTTAATTCTGTCTGAATTGTTTTTTTTTCCAGACAGTGGGAATCAGCTTTATTTTTTCCCATACACGAGCAGTATAAAATTTGCAAGGACGATACTTGTCACCCAGCTGAGTTCCTGTATCTGTGGGGTAGTCACGGGTTATGTTCACCTTCAAATTACAGAATGCCAACCAAAAGCAGGGCTCTGTTGTGCTAGCAGTGAGAAACAGACCCTGTCATGCAGAGTTTACAACCAATATATGAGAGAGAGTGCACTTACCATTTTATAGACTAGAAACAGAGACCTAAAGAGCCTATTTAAAGCGTATTTAAGCTCCAGGAAAGACTCTTCTTGAATTCTCCAGGTTTTGGATCATGCTCACAGAAATTAAGTGAGTTGCCAAAATTCACACAGTGAGTTTGTAGAAAAGCCAGAACCCAAAAGCTAGATTTGCTGAGCTCCAGCATTCGTGCTCAAGCCAGCCCGCTGCTGGAGGTGCTGGAATGGCAACAACAATCTGCTCGAGTGTGAAACTCTAGCTGCCAACCTGGCAATGCTTTTATTTCTCTGACCTATTCCATTGCTCAGATCCAGGATTTTCCTTGAGCAGAAAAGAATTACAGAGAAGAGCCGGCATCATCACTGGACAGGCACTTACATGTCCATGGTAATTCATTAGCCACAGAGAAAAGGGAAAAAAGCTCATTTTCAGGAATCAAGACATACATTTGGGTCGCTAGGGTGCTTGAGTGAGCCAAGGATGTAGCTTTATGCAGCTCAGGTACCCAGCTTTCTGGGCTGTGAACTCCATGATGGTTTTGCCTTCCTGAAGGCTGTATCCTGAGGGTGTTTGCTTTTCTGCCTGACAGCCACAAGGATACATGGTCTTAAGTGGTCAGCAGCCACTCTGCCTCCTCCAGTGACCCACATCCTCACCCACGGTGTGACAGAATAAGGTGAAGGACATTGCCCAGAAAATATATTAATTTCATCACACCAATTAAGTCCTGAGATTTTCCTCCTCTTTCACCCACAAGTGATTTTGGCACTGGTTTGTTTGTTTGTTAAGGTTCACATGCCAGCTAAGGGGCTTTCCCTAAAGAAAAATAGTTACTGCCATGGACAATGGATTATTTGGAATCATTTAATATATCAACAAAGTGCAGCCTTCTCTGCAGAGAAATGCAGCAGCAATTTAACAGCAGTAGCCAAGAATGAAGACAACTGCACCCAGTGAAAACTGCAAATAAAACTGTATATACATATGCACATACAGACATTTGAATTTGGCTAAGGTATTACAGTCAGTTATCAGAAAAGCATCACTAAAGGTTTTCTGATTAAATGTCCGTTAGTTTTGGATTTGATAAAAGCATCTTCTGGAAAGAAGGAAAGGTAATGAATCTATTTGAAGCAGCAAATTTGAAAATAGAATATTCTGAGGGGTTTTATTTAAAGATCTTCTTGCCACTGTTCTAGGCTCTGAAGATCTATTTTTATGCCTCTGTTTTCATTTGAAAGAAAACATTTTATTCTGACTGCCCTATGACTAGAAAAGATGATTACGAAAAAGAAAAGAAAAGTGCATTTCCTTCGCTTAGCCAAGGAATTTGCATGTTATAATAATGGGTGTAAATTTAAGAGATTGTAACAAAGCAGAAAGCCCGGACATCTGCTCAATGTGGTGGTATCTCACACACACACTTTGCCTTGTATGGGGGATGCAAGAGATCGACAGGAGCCCTTGAGAAAGGGCACGTATTTGCAGAGAGTATGTTGAGATTCGAAACAGGTAAATGCTAGAGAACATCATGTTCTCCAAAATCATCCCAGCCAACTTCCCATACCAACACACACTACTCATCATGACTGAGCATGGCAAAGTGATGGTGCTTAATCCTCCTGGCTCTCCCATTGTCTCCTTGTACAACAGGCAGGATTGCACATGTTTTAACAAGGCAGAGGAAAGCCAAACCGCTGTGAGTGCAGGTCTTGCTACAGGTCAGAGAAAGGTACATTAGAAGACAGAGGCCAAAGTTGTTGAGCACAACCACTGTGTATGCACAGGTGTGAAAGCCTGGTCCTGAGCAAGGCGTAATACATCCCTTCCAAGCTCAGCCATTCTTGTGTGTGCCCTCTGAATCCCACCTTCACAGCTAAGTCCTGATGCTTTCCAGACCACGGTTTGACAAAACATCATGACTCACCGACTCCTTCTGCAAAAGGCTGGAACTCTTTCTCTTGACTTTCAAGCAGGCTACTTTCAAAGTAGCAAACTTTAAAAATGCTGATGAAGTGTAACTTAAATGATTCATATCTTCCAGTTCTGCAGTTGGATTGGGGCTTCAAAATGAACCTGCTGCTGGTCCTCTTCCACTCCTCTCCTGCTATTTCACAGCTGGATAATCAACAGAAACTAGAGCTCTGTAGAAATGGGATTGTGATGGTGAAAGAAATCAATCCACATGAAATCCAGGAAGGGGAGTGTTTTCCTAGAGATGAGAAGAGCAAGGACCCTTCTCAGGGAAAAGAGAAAACAGGGACTGGTTTAATAAAGCACATAAATCAGAAGCACAGCCACAAGGAGCCAGAGCAGAATCTCACAGCAAGAGGAGCAGCACAGGTAGCTCTGGGGATTCAGAGACCACCTTCACTCCTGGAGCAGGCCGGCAGTACCAGACACTCTCAAGGCACGCCCCTGTGAGCCCCACTACACCCTTGCCATGCCCCTTCAGCCACTAGTTTCCACATGCCAAGCAACATCCAGGAGATCAAGCTCTCCAGCGTGTCTGTCTACATGCTGAGAAGGGTTTGAGTGTGAAATACAGAATTAAACAAGTGCTTCTCCCATCCACACAGCACTGAGCTCCGGCTTTTCACCAGGCTTTGTCAGGAATCACTCTTCTCTTTTCCTTTGTTCCTCTCATCCTTTTTCTGAGATTGTTCCAGGCTGAGGATATGTGTTTTATCTTGTGCAGATACACCTGGCAGCTTCACATGGAGGGGCGGGGAGTTCTTCAATTGACAGCGCTTGTTTGCTTGTTCCCTCTTTCAGCGCTCTCATGTAGCTCAGCTTCACCATGAGAGAACAGTACTGCAGATCTCCAATTCAGTTTCTGAGGTAGGGAAAACCAAAGACTTTTCAGAATGTAGAATAAATACATCATATAGGAGAAAATGAAATAATGAGGATGCCCCAGAGCAGAGGAAAGAAGTTGAGATCTTCAGGAGTCAGAAAAGAAATCGATCTACAAAATCAGTTGGCTCTCTCAAGGAAGTGTCTTTGGACACACAGATGTCTAATTTAATATTACAAATGTTGTGGTCATCCTGGCTCAAAACAGGGGTGGCAGAGATGGCAAGAATTCAGAGAACAATAAAAGACCTAGAAAACATTCATAAAGGTAAACTAAAAAGAACAGGATCATTGCTCAAAAAAAGACACAAATAATTTCATTGCAAATATATTGATTCATAGCAAGGAATGGGTGAATGCCAATATATTAGGAAAATTACGGAGTTCTGCTGATTAATATCCACAAGAGAAAACAGTCCAGGAAGTCAAAGGTTGGAATGCTAAAGGATGTAAATGGAACCCAGAGACTTTGTCTCCGTATCTTGTCCCAAGTGAGTTAGAGAACAACCAACACTCACCAAGACAGGAGAAACCTTAAGATTTGAAAGCAGTCTTGACATTAACATTAGTAGAGAATATTCAGAGGTATCAATTACAACAACAGTATTGTGGAAGGAGTATTCAACTTTGTTCATCAGGCCTGAAACTGATTGTTAATCATTAAAGATTGTGAAGATATAACGTGTGGTGAATTCTTCCATACCTGCTTCATGAAGTTCTCATACTTTGCTCTGAAGCAGCCACTTTTGTTTTTAAATCACAATATATGTCTAAGCAAGAAGGGTCTGATCCAGCCTGGCCAATTCCTATGTTCCTTCATTGGTTATATTAATTTCAGAGTCACCTTTTAAGGTTGCATTCTTATCCCAGGACAGATCCTTTAGGTAGAACCGTTAAGCAAATTACTCGTGACCAGCAGTCTGTGAGAAGGTCAGCCCTTCAGATTTGCTCGGTTACACTGTATCTGTGCATTCCATTAATAAACATTTGATTTCAGTATTGCCATCTAGTTTGTTTTTAAGAAAAGGGGAGTCTAAAATGGGACATACAGAGGGCTTTCTACTCTGCTTGCTTTTTTTTTTTTTTTTTTTTTTTTTTTTAAAGCAGTTATCATTCTGTGGTGGTCTGCAAGTCATTTAGAAGAGGGCTGGCTTGAAAACCCAGGACAGATGTCAGGCATGGCAGAGGAGAGAGGTGACTGATCTGCTCTGCAGAGCCTCCACGAGTACTGTTTATTTGCTGCGCACACCCGAGCTAGTTCTGTACTCCATCACCATGGCAGCTTATTGACATCCAGGCATCTTCACAGACGCCCTCATAGCATCTTCCCATGACTGCAAATGAGGGGAACAGAGATGCCAGAAGACATCCTGAGTAGGGGACAGTGCATAAAGGAGACAATGTAAAGTAGGAATACATCCAAGGGGGTAGTCAGAATTATCTTGGCACCACCAGCAGACCTCAACTGCTGAAAGAAGACAAGTCCTGGACATGCTATCAGTTCCCTAAAATGCAAAGAAATCATGGTATTATTCATCTGTTGCATACATCACACTCAGATCAGGCATAGCTTCTTCAGAGGAGATTGGTGCAAGGGCTAGTCATGAAGTGACATGTGTCGCATCACATACATGAGCACATCACACATGGGGAGCAAAAGAAAGAGATACAGTGGCCGAGGAAGGGTTCAAGCTCAGCATTTCCTGACCTTTCCTCTGCACATCTGCTATCAAGAGATGAAGGAGAAAGTGCTGCACAGACACATTTAAAAGAGAATCAAGAAAGATCTGTCTGCAGGTTTGCTTCTTTTGAACAGTCAGAGACAGCAACAGAAGTTTCCATTCCTAAAAGCGCAAGAACTAGAGTCTAGAAAAACATTTTTTCTGGTGGCACAACAGAAACCGGTTCAAGTTGCAGAACTTAATAGGAAAAAGCCCATCAAATCCATCTGCCCAAGTTTTCTAGTCAAGACTCCCAATTTCTACCAGACCCCATCTTTATCTTGTCAGTTGCCAACAAAGCCCAGAATTATGAACACTAAAGCAATGGAAACACCTCAAAATTCTCCTCCCTTCGCCCCAGTCTGATGCATCTCCTGTGCTGCTGGATACAGCATAGACAATTCAGGGCTCCTTCAAGGGCTCCCATCGGATCGCTGAGACCCCTTCGTGGCCTGCTGAGCTGTGAGAGAGGGTAGCATAGTTGCAAAGAGGGTTAACTGTATATCCAAATGAAAGCTAGAGAGCAGCAGGCCCTAAGTTTGGAAGTCAACACCATACCTGCCTCTCACTGCTCTCCAACAGAGGTACCACACCCAAATACTTTGGCCTCCGGGATCAGCAAGCCATAGTTACTAAAACAGCTAGACAGGTTTTGCAGCGGTATTGTTCACCTGCTCTTAACATAGCTATTTTTAGTATGTCATTTATTTGAGAGCAGGCTCTGGGAATATCTGTTTCCTAGTCAACTGGGCAAATTGGGTTGTGTATGCCGTTTGCTGAATTTCTAAACAGAAAGCTCTTAGGGGAATGGAGAAACATGAGTGAGTCAGGGGAATCAGGCTTCCAGCTCTCCCCGATATTACAGAGCTCACTGTGGCAATGCCATTTTGACTTACTACCCTCCAGCCAGCTGTGTGTGAGCTTTGCATGGCCGCTGACAGCATGTTGCATCTACGCTGGTATTGCAGCTATTAAGGAAAGATTAAGAAAGCAGCAGGGACTGTCTGCATGTAGCAGAAAGACAGTACATCAGTTACAACATCTGACCCAAAATCCATTGCTGATTTAGCTCAGACTTGTTGTTTCCCAGTATGACTCTTCAACTGGAGGAAAATGGCAGACTTGTAAATATTCTGCACTGGATCCTGGAGGAGGATCCAAGCTAGCTCTGTACCTAAAGCATTCCTGTTTCAGTTGATTTATACACTGTGTACAAAAGAAGGGGCACAAGGGCTGTGTCTGCTGTCTGGAGTCCTCCTGGCTCTGTTGCTAAGCTATGTACCACGTACACCATCTGCAGCTCTGCGCACGCTGCAAGTCATACCAGCTGGTCAGAACTGTTTCTTGCTCGAGACAGTCCAAACCTCAGTATCTGCTGTGCTGGTCCGTGGAGGAGACCAAGCACGGGACCTTTCAAATGCTTGCAGGGTATGGCACAGAGACAAATTCACCATGCTGCAGCTGTACCAGATTCAGCTCTGAACAGAGTCAAGCTGGGCACAGCTTGAGCACTGCTATGGCCAGCACACACTTGTCTGTTTTTCATACTATTTAAGCAACTGCAAAGTACACCTCTACTGGCAGCACCCTTTGATGATGCATAACAGATTTGCCTCAGTTTCCCATTTGAATGCCACCAGTAATTATTCTGCCTGTTCTTTTATTTATAACTTAATGGCGCTCCAGCTGTCTCTCCCCTTTGAGGATAGCACTGCAGAGGTCTCTTTTGTCCGAATACCCCGTATACCTCCATGCACCGCCTCCCTGGGTTCCAGTCCACAGCAAGACAATCTTACCGTCCATCCCTTACTATTTCCTCCCTCAAACACGTCTTCTCTTCTTCTCCAAGTCGTTCCCGTCCCCTCTGAAATTTTCATGAAGGACAGTCAAAGAGCTACCCCCACCTCAGCAAGTCACCCCCACGTTCTGGGGCTTCCTCCTACACTGCTGTGCCAGGGACAGAACTTGGGGGATTCCCCGCTGCCCCCCGAGCAGCAGGAATCCCAGAAGGCATACAGGGGCAGCCTGTTTCAACGGGGTTGCTTCTGCTGATCTTTCACTCCCCCAAATTCAGTTTTCCAGCTTATTAGTGTAGTTAATGAGGTATATTTGGTGCTGCTTTTCTGAATCTTTGTGGAGGAAAGAAAGAGAGAAGAAAAGGCCCAAATCTCAACCGTGGTATTCTGATTCTTGTTCAACACTGAAACCAGGGCAGTCGCATGGATGTAAAACTCAAGCCACACTGAGGATCAACTCTCCATCTCACTCTGCTATTTCTTCCTCTCTAAAATGACTCATCTCTGAAGTTTGACACTCTGAGTTCCTTTTGGTTGGCAGACACAAACACTGAATCCCGCTGATGCCTCTTGTCTCACTATTATTTCTCTACTAGTTGGCACGACAATTAGGGGAACACAAATGTTTTCAGAGTCAGCCAACGGCAGGAGATGTGAAGGAAGAAAACCTCCCTGAACATTTCCAAGGCAGAATGTGCTCCTCAGACACCACAAGTCTTTACAAGATCCCTTGTCTTTCATGCTTAAAGTTTACGAGGTCAGTGACACGTTGAAAATAAGGTCAGCTGCTATGTATGACAAGTCCCTGCTACTTGCCTCCAGATGTTTCCCACCCTTACCCCAACAGAAAATATTTAAGGTAAGCTTTCAAATAGCCTGTTTGAACAAAACTCAGTGATCTTTCTTGCTTTCATCACTGCTCACTTTGTTCTTTGCTATGTGGCACAGACAGCAGGCAGAAAGATGAGCTGAGCACTTTGATGCTTACAGACCAAGAGGCATCATCTGAGTGCAGCAGTCTATATTGCCACGTGGGCTAACTGAGTATATATATGAGTGTCCAGGCAAGGGAAAGGAACGTGCATAGCATCTGCCTAACTTCAGTGTCCAGAAATAATAAAAAAGTTATGGGAAAAAAAAAAAAAAAAGGAGTAATGTCAAATTTGCAAGTTCAAATCTCAAAGCAAAGCTCAACCAAGATGACTAGAAAGTCACTTGGAGGGAAGGGGAAATGAAGAGAAAAAGCTGAAATTAATACTTAATCACATTTCTAAGGGATGAGACATTAAAAAAGAAGGACAAGTTCTGTGAAGAGATGAAAAGGGACAATAACACTCCTACAAAGGTCGTATTCTACATGTATATCCTTTGGAATATGTCACGTAAACCTGGGTATATTTTGGTCTCTGGTACTCCTGTAGCATGGGTGCAGTAAAATGCATTGCTGGGCAATGTTTACCAGCTATAGTGTCAATTAATAGCTTTCCTTTCCACCGAAGTCACTCCAGAAATGTAACTCAACTGTTCTTGCTCCAGCACAGTGGGGAAGACCGGATGCTAATCTGTTTGTTCCAGGAGCTGAGAAAGCCATGGAGAGGGAGAGCATTGCTCAAGGCAAGTCCATAGGAGCCCCTGCACCGCTGAGCAGCTCAGCCTGGCAGCTTCCCACTCCCCTCCTGTGCGAGCATGTTACAGATAGTGCTAATGCAACAAACAGCGTAGCTCGCCCACTCAGCCAGTCAACGACAAAAATATACCAGGAACAGAAAGAACAGGATCAGCAGAAACAGGCCCCTGCAAGAGGAGTGGTGCTGGGAATAAGAGGCAGCCGCAGGGTAGCAAAGCTACTGAGATCCAAAGATAGCAGCTGCTGAGCGATGAGCGCGGAGGGGCCACTTTGGTGGCTGTGTGTGGGCAGAGGAGTTTGCAGGCAGTGTTTGCCTGCTTGCTACATCTCTAGCTATAGCCGAGCAGCACTGTGCTCAAAAAATCTCTGGCTTCTCTGTCCCATCCATTCCCTTCCACATATAGAAGGCAGCATAGAAACTTTAAAAACCCCGTGGCTATATGGTTGTTGGTGTGGGCACTTGGATCACAGCAGTCATGGAGGCAGAAGCAAACTCCTCCAGGTTGGGAAGGGACCCCGTGAGCACTACATGAGGGCAGTCTTTTCTGATTTCAGCATGTAGGCACAAGCTCCTGAGTCCATCCATCAGACAGCGGTACAGGCATAGTCAGCCCTGAATCCACAATTCTTCCATGGCCCTTATAGCCCATAGGAGAACTTACAGCTGCAGAGACTACCCCACGCCACTGCACTCGCACACATCAGCCAGCTATGGTACTGGTGAAGCCACTTACATGAGTGACCCCTGTGCTCTCCCTTCGTGTCTGAATCCCTGCACCTACAGAAGAGACCTGCGAATCCTTCCCAGCACGCACAGATGTATTTTGTTCCTTACAGACTCCTGTGTCCCAGCAAGAGATCAGTGCTGAATGAGCAACTCTGCTTACGTTTGAATCTTTTGATGAGTAAGATGCTCGCCTGCAGCTGCCAGTCAGTACATCAGGATCCTCATTATGTTTTAAAATATGAAATAAAGGAATTGACTGAAATGTCAGGCAGCAGCCTCTTGTCCTGCCTTTTATAAAAGAATAAATTTAAAATAATAATAAGTACTAATAAAGCCCTGTCATCTATGCAGTTCTCTCCATTGTGTATGACTGAATGTGATAAGAATTTACAGAAAGAAAAATCTAGCCAGAGTCAACATGGACTTACCAATGGCCTTTGGCAAATCCTTTATCACAAAGGGACCTACCAATAAATACCCTTTGGCAACCCCGTATCACAAGGGCAGCTTGCAGAGAAACACTGCTGCTTCCCTGGGGCTGGCACAGACGCGGGCTTGGAGATTTTGCTTGAGCCCCGCAGGCCGCTCTGCCTCCGTGACCGAGCACAGACAAAAACACACGTCAGGTAACTTCAGAGCAAGAGGAACTGCTAATGTCTGGGCAAGATTAAACTGATGAAACTCCCAGGAGTGGAGATTAGGCACCACAACATATACAAATAGCCATGCTAATTACCAACTACTGGGACAGTAAATCAAGTTCACCAGCTCCATATTTCAAAATTTGTACCAATATAAGCTTGGCAGAAATCCACTTTCTTTGCTTTTACTTCAGTTTAATGAGATGAAAGTCCACCCAGAAGAACCTCAGAGCCTGATCCTGCAATGTTGCTCGAGAGCAGCATAGGTTATATTGCAGAGTTGGGGAACCAGTCTGTGGTTTGGACATTTATTCATTCACACTGAAGCTGTCCTTGATTAGTCTTGAAAGAGAAATTAAGGTATTGGAGCTGCTGGGAGAAGATGTGAGATACCATGAGCACTTCAAGGGCTGTGAATTTAGCATGTTAGTCTAGAATTCAAAGCCCTAAGTATCCTCAAATCATTCAAATTACCAGAATATTTAGATCAAAAATCAAAACAGAGAGTGGAGAAAATTTAATTTCTTTTACACTTCATTTCAAAGTGCTGGATTTTTCAAACTGATAAAACTTGACCATTTGAAATTTTAGCTTTGTGTAGTACAGCAGAAAGCCATGCCAATTAAAAGATGAAAAAGGTCTTTGTCATTTTTCTGAAGATATCAGAATGGTAGCTTTCTAAGGAGAAGGTGATCTGAAACAAATATATTATCAAAACAGCAATGTGGTGAAGCATTACCATTTCAGCAGAACTGCCTTTGGCTATAGAAAGCATCAGAGATTCTCCTGACCAGCTCTGCTTGGGGAGTTTGCTTTTTTAGGGGAGTTCAACTCCAGACCCAAGGTCTGCAAGGGCAAGGATCTGACTAACAGATCAGCTTCCCTTTTGAACTGAATGTCAAAAATTTTTTGACGCAAGGTAGGTGTTGACAAGCATGAACCTCAAATTCGCCATTCATCTGAAGAATAAAAGACTAAAAATAGGGCTTGGAGGCACATGCTATTAATCAGTGTTCTGTGTAACTGGTGTCTTTTACAGGGATTCCCTGGGTCTTCTGCCTTCAGTAAGAAGATTCAGACTTGCTTTGGTTTAGCTGTTTTATCAAGAAGACAACCAAGGAAATCATCAGAATAGGATAGTATTACCAGCAGCGACAGATGCCTGCACAAAACCGAGAGAAGCCTGACAACTGGTAAGATTTGGCCAGACGTGACAAAGGTGCAGCTACAAAGGAAAGCAATAGCTGAAAACAGAGGGGAAAATACTGGTTTAAAAATCGCTAAGATTTGCAGCACCACGCATGAAGCTGGGAAAAAAAAAAAAAATCACTGCTTGCTGCTAGAGTCATTTGAAAGTGGGAAAGTTGTCAGTGTGGGAAAACATCTCTTTCATTGGAGTTATCTAGCACTGGCTGGGCAAAGGGGGAAACATTTTCTTCCCCAATTGTATACATGTCCCATGATTTATATTCTTTACAGCATTTTTATGAGCTTCTTTAGCACATCATCCAGTGTAATAACAGAATGGTAATTGTGTTGGCTGCATGTCCTGGCACTTAATTATAATCCTGTCATTGTCATTTCCCAGCTTGTCTAACAGAATAACCTTGCCATGTGGCTGACATCCAATTAAGAAAAAGGGGTGGAGAAGAAAAGAAAAACTACACAAATATGATATCAATATAAAAGACACTTGCTTGATGGGTTTGTGATAAAGTCCCTAAATTACAACTCTGCATGTCAGTGTCCACTTTCATCTGCAGGCTTCTCACACAGGTTTTGTCTGTACAAGAAGGACTTCCTGCAATGTAAAGACTTAGTTTTCTTTAAGATGCCTCTTCCTCCTTTCCTTCTGGACCAGCACAAGTCAAGCTCCAACCTAGCTCTGGCAAATGTTTGCTGTCCTCACATGAATGGAGATTTTCCCCTTCACTAAAGTGCAGGTGCAGCCCCAGCCCCAACCTTAAAATAAGTGTCTGAAAACAGCCAGTGGAAGATTCAGAAGGGAAAGTATGGGTGGAGAATGAAGTGACGTCTCAGAGACGTTTAAAACTCAGTCAGATGGCAGTAACAAATTAATCCTTAAGCCTCTGCATTTTCTGTCTGAGTTTTCTTTTCAATCTGTCTGTTCCCGCTTCTGCTGGCTAACACAGCTGATGAGGCTGGCACACTCCTCCAGTGCATCCTTACTCACCAGCTCGCACCCAAAATCCAATTGAGAAAATCTGACAAATCCTGTAACATCTCATGTACCACCTCCAGGGTACTCAGTATGTTCCAAAGCCCAAATCAATTCTCAAGTGTCTCTTAATCAAAGCATCTGACATGCAGAACTAAATTTCTTTTGGTTATCCTTTGGTCTGTCCTTTCTAGCATGGGTGTTCCAAGGAAGCTTGCTCTAGCATCACTTACACAAGCAAGTTACAAGTAATGGTCCATAGACTGTGCTGCTACAACCATTCACGTGTACTCGTAGCTCACGCAAGGATTCTTACAACAGCTCAGTTCATTCATGGTGATTTTTGTGCTTCATGTGTTAGCTACACAAACCCAGGATGTTTTCTCTAGCACAGATGGATACAATTTTTCACACCACCATAGCCAGGTATTAGAGGCTCATGTGTTTTATTAAACAATCATTATCTGATCCCATAGTTGAACATCACAAGAACTAAGGAGACATTGCAACTGCTTCACAGCTGTAGGAATTCCTGCCCTAGAGACCTCAGTGAATGCAAGATCGCTGTGTACTCAATGTCCTTTTCCACAGTGATTATTTATGTAACTAGGATTAATAGAGAGACAAAAAAAAGCTCTTGGCAAATAATATACCTGTAAAATAATAAACTGCAGCACTGTAAGACACTAGGATTCCTCACTGCTGAGCAGTTACTTACACAGAATCTTGTCCTAAGAAATTTCCATAGCTTTTCAGGAGAAAATTTCCTTGCCCCATACTTCTTTCCTGTATCAGAAAGAGGTGTGCACGATGATGCCTTTCGTGTGCTCCTCTTGCTCTTGTCTTCTCCGTGCACCTGCCAGCTTCCAGCAGTGCTATACCCCAGGGCCTGTCAGGCTCCTGGACACAGGCAGAGGAGTAAGCAGCGAGAGCAGTATGGCACTGTGAATTACAGTTTAACAGTTCATTAGTTTGTTGTGGCTGAGTTTATTCTTCCTGGACTGCTTTGGCTGATTAACTCTAAGAACAAGAACCTGAAAACCAAAGAAAAACAAAAACTGGCGTAAGAGTGAGAACTGAGGGGTTTGTGTAGGCTGCTTCACCCAGCGTACCCACTGCATTGGTTGGCCACGTGGAGTCTCTGCAGGTGGGAGCAGGAGCAAACAAGTGTCTTTTTTAACTTCTTTCCAGGACTGATCATAGCTTTGTTCTGAATTTTGAAGCATTTGCTTCTCTCCCCAAGGAGCTGTAAGAAGTCACACAGTCTGCAGAGTAGATGGGCTGAGGAGACTGAGAGGGAAACTCCACACAGGGAGGTTTAAGCTAATGGAGCGTGGCAGAGAGAAGAAAGGCTTGTTTTCCCCCTTTCCATCCAGAAAATCTCATGAGGATAAAATCATTGAATCAAAGCTGGACTTACAAGAGACTTGAGGTGAAAGCACCAGGATTTGGCGAAGAAAGGTAATCCACAGCTGGCTCTGCCCAAGGCAAAGCTGACATGGTCACACCTGAGAAGAAGGGATTAACACCTTATTGTAGCTTGTGGTGTGTTAAAACAAGGTGGGACACAGTGGGACGCTTTGGGGCACTGACCAGCAGGAGACCTGCAGCAGCAGCAGCTCCTGTTTCTCAGCTGAGGAAGCTTGAGCTGGAAGCCAAGGGGCACAGACAGGACCCCTCACCAACTCCTGCAAATGGTTCCTCTCTGTGAGGTTTCTCCAAGCATCCAGGGCTCATCTCTCTGTTCCTCTAGGGCTCAGCAGCAGTGCTGCCCTTTTCACAGCCCAGTGCTTGGGCTTTCCCTTCCAGCTCCCACTGCCACACATCTCCCCTCCCCTACAAGACACAGCTCTGCTTGTGATTCCATTCCACACTCCGTAACTGCATCAGCAGCTACAGCACCACAAAATGGCCAGTGCTGGAGCAATGTGCCACATCCCAGTGAATCTGGAAAGGGTCCCTGAGAATGGTTTGCTCTTGATTCTTGCTTTTGTTCAAAAGAAGTCTGCTGAAGTGCCACTTTTTTTTTCTTTTGGGGCCTGGGGGGAGGGGGGCAGCACAAGAATTGCACTGCTTTAATGCAAACTTCACTAAGATGGTACAACTTGAATTTAAATTGATTTATGAGTACACGCACTGAGGTCTGCACCAGCTTAACCAAGGCAATTAAAAACCTGATGTTAGCTTAATTGGTTCAAGCTTTACTACAAGCAAAGCTTAAATGCTGAGCTGCTTCTCCAGAAGAATGGCACACCGAGCTATTTTTCTGGTGTTTCAAAGGCATATGTCCATGCTAACGTCCTTTGTCCTTGCTGAGCAGATCACTACAGCAATTGGCCTAGACAAGACCCCTGTGTGATAACTGAGGACTCCTGCCAGGGTGATCAAGGTCTGTAACACTGACTTCAAGTTTTTCAAGTAAGATCCATGGGCCTCAGTTGGAATCAGTTCACCTATAATGTGATCCCAAGTGCCTGCCCTTTCTAGCTGTCATATCAAAACTTCATTAGTTTCTGTAAATACAAAGCCAGGAGATGGTTAAGATCTGAGTTAATTAATAGCCCCAATCCTAATGTACAGAAGCTTCAATAAAAGCTTTTGATTTAGCCTATCTTACTTGATAACTTGATTTTCTTGTTCTTAATCAATTCTTTCTGTCCTGCAAACAACTTCTCTTTCCCCTAGTATCGCATAAGTACCTTAATTAAATGGATGTGAACTGAACCACATACCTGCTAGCAGGGGTGAGCACACCAAGCTGGGAGAAATAACATCTCTTGCTCCACTGATCTCATGCTCATTTGCAGATCTGAATAGGAGCCAAGTCTTTCACAAACAAGCCTTTACTGCTATTTTACAGAAATTGCTATATAGTGGTATACTAAGTGAAATCATTAAGCAGGCATTTCTCAACTACAACAAAACATTCTTAGCCTTAAAATATTTTTATCAGTGTAGCTAATATGCATTCTACACGAGACCATCTCGCACCATGAAACACCCTTCTTTGCTAATTAGAAGCATTTTCCTGAAAAAATTATTATTTGATGCTAAGGTGGGTAGAAAGAAGCTCTTAGTCTTGGTCAAGTAAAACCAAGGCTAAAGAAACATTTATTAAAGCCAAATTTCATTTGATCTCTTTAAAAATCCCTCCATGACCACTGTCTGATGACTATTTCCCTTGTATAAGTTTTCATTTCCTATGAGAATCTCGTCTGATTTTATTCTGCTTGGAAAGACAATGGTAGCATGCTAGTGAGAGCAGGGAGTTGCTTACATCCAGGAATGCTGGAAAATAAAATAGCTCTTAAGGGGCCACTTCTTGAAATACTTCTAGAAGTCCTCAAAGATCTCCAGCTCTTGCAAGATTGCCCATCCGAATTGTACAATCTCAAGCAGCCTAGAAAAAGAACTTGCTTTTTCCATATCCTATTTCATGTCTTGATCTATACCATCCATCTATTCAGAGATCTCATACGCTAACACGCACCCATACTCTAAGTACTCCTTAAACTGAGCTGCATATTCGGCATGAGCCGACACATCTGCCAATTTTCCATATATCTTCTAACAGCCAGCAGCATTAATTAAAACACCAGTGACACCAACACACGAACTCTACTGGACCAATTCATGGGCACTGATACAAGAAAGAACTAAAGCAACTAAGGAGGAAGAGGAGATGATCACACAGGTAAGTAGTCTGTCTGTCCTCAGGCAGGCCAGGTAGGTGAGGATACAAGCATCAACCACCGTACAAACAGGTTAAAGGACAATCTACCTGTCCATAAGAAAGAAGTTTTACCATTACTTTGCACTGTCTCATAGTAAAAGCAGAAATACATCTTATACTCAAACAATCATCAACAGTAATTGTTTTTGTCATTATTATTTCAGCTTTTGCATTGAGGTTTGACCTCACATGGTGAGCCAGCCCCCCCACCTCAATGTTGAGAAAGCTCTTCTTACCCTAAGCTTGTGTTGAGGATTGATTGTGGTTCGACCCCTTTGATGTTGGAAGCCCCCATCCCCCTTGTGTTTTTCTTCCTCCTAGTTATGCAAGGGACCTTATTCCACCTGTTCCAAGCAAAAACCTTTCATTTAGCAGCTGGAGATTGAAGTTAACTTGCCGATATCAAAGGGCTTCACAAAAACACAATTAAAAATATATCCTCCCAAATACAGTTGCGCTCTCAGAAATGCAAACAGGTGAGACAGGAACAGGGCAAATATTCCTTACACCAGATTCCTGTCCGATGCCTGTCCTGGGTTCCTGCCAAGGGATCCTGCCTCCTGCCAAGGCCAGCACACAGAAAAAAGCAGAGGAGACTTCTGTGGAAAAAAGTAATGGAGATCCCCTCTTCACAACATGCTGCATGAACCTTCAAACACGTTCTGTTATCCCAGATTTGTATTCTCAGATGTGCTGTTTCAGACTCGCTTTTCCAAAGATAAAATCTTTTTATTTTGGAAGGCCTAGAGTTCTTTCAGCAAGCCCAGAGCTGACAGAAATACAGGAGGTTTGCCCGTCCTTGGGCTCAGCCCGGGTGTGTACTCAACGGCAACCTTACATGAGTGCTGGCTTGTGGGGTGTGCTGTAATCACAGAAATGTGACATGAGGTTCTTAATAAGCGCTATTGAAAAGGACTATATCCAGTATGATCATGTGGTGTGGTATTCCGCTTACTAGAATCACTCACAAAGCCAACCATGTGCTTTTAATCTTTTTTTAATTTTTTTTTTTCTTTTATTTTAATCTTGTTTTGCCTGCTGTTACACCATCTGAGAGCAAAGAAACCTCTGCACTGGAGAGAAGAGAAAATCTTATCAGAACTTGCTCATCTTTTTATGCCACAGAATCATGAAGATGTCCATAATGTACCTCCCTTTGGTAAAGATCTATATAGCTAGGAGGCAATTTCCAGGCTTGGGTCCAAGCACAGAAAGCTTAACACCTCTGTATTAACCTTTAGCACAGCTCTCTCTATGCTGCACTTCTCAACTCAGTTTTCCACTGAGAGTCAAAATCCTCCTGGATCAAGAAGGAGGAAAAAGCCAACAAATCTGAGTCCTGCTTCCTTTCAGGCAAAGTCTGGCACTCATCCCACTTAGTTCCAAGACTTTTTTAGCACCATCTTGAGATTTACAACCAGGATTTCACAGATTTCTTCATCCTTCACGGTTGGGAATGATCTCACAGTAGTTTTTCATTTTTCCCTGGAGTACCCAATGTAATACTTTCCACTTTAGCCTTAAAAAGGGACTTTGAATTCTTTAATTTTTAAAGCTACTTTCCGATTTTCTTCTGAACGCTTCATCTAGTGTTCAAGTGAAGAGGAGCACTCAGCACAGATTTTACTTAAAACCTGCCTACTCCAAAAATATGTTTTATGTGTCCAACTTGACTACTAATGTTTAAAAAGCTGCCTCGGCAGCATGTGACTCAGAGGAGGAACTACAGATTGGGAGATGGGAATAGAAAGAAAACACACTGGTCTCAATAGTATGTCCCTAAATCTGTGACACTCCACCAAGAGAGACTTTATCAAATTTGTCAGGTTTTGCTAAAGTACACAGTGAAATTCTCTTCAGATATTTTTAAGAAAATATAGTTAATCACTGTTCATCAGTGCAGACCTTGCACTGATGAACCGGTAGAGCCTTTTCTGAGACATTTTTAGCTAGTTTCCTAAGGAAACTGGATGTATGTACCTATGCTGCCCATGTTGATCATCCCAGCCTAATTTTCCAAAGATTTTTCAAAAAGTTTGGCTAAATTTTCACTAAGTTTGACAAAGGAATAGATGTTTTGTAGGTATGGAATTATTTGTTCAATCTCCTGAATATCAAAAGAAGGACTGGGGAAGGAGACCTAAACTAGCACCCACCAAAAAAAAGAATAAACTCCTTGTTATTCTTTTTATTTCAACAGTTGACCAGCAAAACCTTGCTCAGAAGCAGTGTGCAACCTCTTGGTTTGCTAATAGCTACAGGATGAAGGACAGTGCTGGAGGTGTTAGAAGGATGAGACTGTAAGGGACACTGAATGGGGGCAGAATAGTGTGGAAAATCACAGAAAAACCAGGCTGGGTAAACTTCGGTGTTTCTACTATCCTGTGGTATGGCCCCTCTTCAATAAACCAAAGGTTTTATCATTATCTCCAGGACATTATCACATTATCTCCAGGACCTAAGGAATATCAGGTATCACAGGGGTCACTAAAAGAAATGACAAGCACTGTCTAGGCCTAACATATTTGCTTATCCACACTTGTTTTCCTCTTTCTGGGACTTTCAAAAAAGAAATCTAAAAATGCAGTGGCCTGCCTTGCATCAGCTTGAGAAGGGCCGCCAGTTTAACAGCCCTGAAATTAACCTTTGTAAGTGTTCTCTTCATTAAAGGCATATTGGGGGGTGTGGGGGCAGTATCAGGGAGACTTCAACTCGCAGGACTGACATCCTAGCCATCTAATTCCCCTCCAAAAATCATAGTACAGATATACATTAGGTGCCAAGTTGTTTTATTACTTAGTCCTTAAGGACTGTCCGTTAGTGTGCTGTAACAGCTAATACATTGCAAGCATGCTCCAGCTATTTGCTAAACACTGTGTACAGGAGAAATGGAGCACTGATTAAGAGGATACTCAGCATGTGGGAGCTATGTTTATGTCATTGAATATCCCTGAGCAATTCATGCCAATTTTTACATGCCTCAGTTTCCTTACTGGTGACTAGAAGTCATTAATAAGATCTCCTGAGCTTAGCGTTTACCTTAAGGAATGCTGGAGGAAATCTGCTCCAGTTCCCCATGAAAATTAGGTCCTGACTGAAGTGAAGCAGCATGCAGACTACTGGCATAAACTACTATAAACTAGTCAGGGACAGCTTGCGACAGTCATCAAATCGGCACATTGCAGGTATGTCATTCCAGGAGACAGGTCTTTCCATTCCCTTGCATTTACACATACCATTAGCAAGTGCTTCTGTGCTCCCCAGCTCCTAAATGGGAATAGCAACGCCCAAGTACAGAACTCTTCCCTTCTTCTCCAGACTAAGAGCACTTGGACTGGCACTTCTGCTTGTTCCTGGGCCCTTGCACTGTAGGGCCCACACACACTTTCATGGACAGTCTGTTTTTCAGAGGAAAAAACCAGAACCTCTTCTTGAAAACAGAATTTTCTAGAATGCCACCATGGTAGCTCCCGGGAGGGAGGTACCCTCCATGCACTTTGCTGCCCTGTTCCACTACGGAGGACAGCCATTCCCACACTCCAGTGCAGGCCATTTGCCCTGTTAACATCACAGCACATCAGGAGAGTCCCTGTCCTAGGTCAGCCACTGGTGGACACCAGCTAGTTGAGAACATTGACCCACAGAAGAAAAGGAGGACATGGGAGACCTGAACTACAGCTCCCAAGAGACACACTGGTCCTGGTCTGGAGCCGGGACGGCTCTGAATCATTCCTTCGTCCTTCCTCACACTTCAGTTTTCAACTAAATCCCAGCAGCCTGTTGTTTTAGTGCACCCAGTTCTCTCTCATGAAAAAATGCTTTATGAACATTTTGCATAATCAATAAAATTTTCTGTTTCTTTCAAAAAGACTTGACCAGCATCACAATGTGAAATTGAGGTCAGTTCAGTAAGTTCATTGTCTATAACCGAAAGGCATCATCTTCAATAAATATTACTGTACAGTGACTGCTCTGGCAACCTCTGCTGAACTACCATGGAATTTACAGCATATATTTAATTTGCAGGTTTGTCCATTTTCCCGTAAGGCTTTTTAAATAGGTATCTAATATTTATATCTACATATACAGTACTTTGCTGGAAGCGCTTAAGCATTTATAATGAGACAACAATAAAATGAATTTACTTTATTTGGTGTACTAACTATTTCATTTTGAATGATTTAGTGTATATTGTAATTTCTGTTTATAAACACTGTTGTCTGCCAAGGAGTTTCCACAAAAGGTTTGATCATTTGTTGTAACATGCCATCAGCAGGTATAAACAGGGAATTCTGAAAATGCTCCCTGTGTGAGGCAAGGAGAAGGAACAAGGTTAAAATGCCATGGCAGGGCTTCTTCTGCAAAAATTACGTTGTTTTATTAAAGTCATAATCCATGCTGTGAACTTACATCAGCACAGCTCTTGAGATACACCAGCTCTTGAGTAAAAATAAAATGCCCCTTGCCATGAATTCAGTACTGTGTGCACAAACATTTGTGCGCATCAGCATTAGAGTAGTTCTGGCCACTCTGGGGGCAGAGGTGGAAAATCTCACCCTGCGCATAGTTTTATTGATAATGTATTCTCTGAGCAAAAGAACAGCATGAAGCCGTGTGACTCACCACACCACTGCATGAAACTATGACACAAATTGTGCCTATTGCCTGTGATCAATCCATTGGGTAAACATCTGAAAAGAGACTAAAATAGAAGTAGGAAAATTAGTGAACGGGAGGCAGGATGCAAGTCACTCAGATGCAGTGGCTTTAATCACTGGGCTTCTCATCTCACCGCAAAGAAAGAGATAAGAAACTAACAGATAACAAACTAATAATGTTCTACACAA
Source organism: Leptosomus discolor (assembly GCF_034619465.1). NCBI lineage: Eukaryota > Metazoa > Chordata > Aves > Leptosomiformes > Leptosomidae > Leptosomus > Leptosomus discolor. Next base: position 3,437,870 of record NC_141407.1, on the reverse strand, counting down.
AATATTCTAAAAACCTACATGATTTAACAGAATATAGTAATTTAATTGGGGGGGGGGGGGGGGGGGGGATTGATTAGACTGATTTCGTGGTAGATGAAAGGATATCTCCATAAGGGTTTCCTGAGCAAGGACACGAGCTCCTAGAAATTGTCCCTTTGCCAGGAGACCATTACTAAAGAAACCCCTGTTCTGGGCACAGATTTCCACAGACTTACAAATAATGCCTTGCTCCCAGTGCTGCTGCAGAGAACCTGGATGACGACGGTACGGGCTTCACAGGGGCACAGAACACAACAGCTGATGCTTGTAAATAGATTTCCCATCTTTTTTTTTTTTTTTTTCTTTTCTCTGCACAACAGCATATCACAATTAGTCATCATTTCTTTAAGAAAGCTCAGGTTAGGACCCCAAAATAGAGATTCTCAGATCACAGCACACTTGCAAGGCAAAGCCCTAAGCTTTTGCTGTCTGTTTTTATCTCCAGCGCTTTCTTTTCACTACTGCTCCTCTGGATTCTGCCTTGCCACCAGGAATCTTGCAATACTTTCCCTCTTCGAATACCAGCTGTGCCTCTCTCTTTCCCCTCTGGGACAAGAAGCCAAACAACTTGGCACAACCAGCCCCTAGGGAACGCTCCTTGTCTCTCTGAGGGGCAAGAGGTTGTAGCCAACTGGCGTTATGAAAGTGCAATGAAGAATGCAGCCTCCCCTCTTGAAGGAGAAGGGATTTAGGACACTGGGTTTCATAGATCTGGAGGAAGGAAAGAGCCAAGAAGGAAGAGGTGACCCAGGAGGGCACCACAAGGCAAGAGCAAGACAGAGAGAAATGTCTTCCGATAGTGACAGACACAGAACTGGGAGAAGCACATCGGAAAGGAAGCACATTGGCCACAGACAGCTAAAGGAAGGGGTACATTGCTCGTGTAAAAGGCAACTTACAGGGCTGGAAGCAAAAGTTATTGGAGAAGCCAGTCCAAGAACCAGGTTTCTTTATGCCCTGTGGAGTTTCCCTGCTATTTCCTATGGCATGACAGCATCAGGGAGGAGTCGCAAGCCACGCTTGCATAATTCACCCCAGTCACACCCTACCAGCAAACACACCATGTGCAGCTGAACTGCCGTTCAGCCTGGGATCTGCTCTAAAACCTACCTGGGGACAATTTTGCCCTTTCCAATCTCTGACTCATTGTTTATACGGTAACTGCATTATACAAGCACATACGAAAACACAGTAACAGCCACTGCAGTAAGTGCTAATGTGAGATAACTGCTTTGTTCATTTTTTATGAGGATATCTGCCCAGAAGTGCTCATTCTAAATAAAGGGCCCTTAGGAGCAAGGCTTCAGAAGCATATGGTCAGTGTAAAGCGTTAGACGTTTTTTGTTGAAACATGTGTACAATGATCACCTTCCTCTCTCCCAGAAGCCAGCTTAGCCCAGTTACTCCTGCCCTGAAAGAAATATTAATTTTAAAATGTACGGCAAGGGAGAGGATTTTTACAGGCAACCTGCAATTAGGTACCAGAATCCCACAACATGTCAGCAGGAGATGGGCTTACGATGCCTCTGTGTAGTCTCTGAATTTGCCTTGATGTGATTTAAAAAAACATAGACTTTTTCCTAACTACCACTTGGTTTTGTTACTTTTTAAAAGGATCAGAGCTCAACGAGAGTATGGGAAAGGGAACAGGCCAAATATTTTCTGTAATCTGAGCTTCTGAAGCACAATTTTTAAAATCACCCATTTTCATAGATTTCAGATGCATATGAAGACATTTTGCAGGTGAACATTTTTCAAAGTTACCAGGGGAAAAAATAAAAACAACCAACAACTTATCATTTGAGTAAAAAATCTCAAATATGACAAAACCCAGCAGCAACTGTGTCTTCTACCCAAGTCCCCAAAGGAAACTAGAAATAGACAGAAAAAGGAAGGGTGAAAATGATAGTGTGGACATTTCAGAAACAGAATATGCCTGATATGTTTCAGGCACAGCAGAGATAAACATGTTTAAAGAAGATTGGCCACAGAATATACAACGACAGAAAGAAAAACTAAGAAGTTATGATGTAGTCTTTTTTGTCTACCCTTGCAGAAAAGCTGTAGGAGGTTGAGAAAACGGAACATCCCCTGTTTGGTCACTCCAAGAGAGGTATTACAGGATGCAGCTCCTGGAGTCATGTGATTACAAGTGCTATTGCTGCCAACACTAATTTTCCAGTGCTTGCAACTGCAAAGAGACATTCAAAAAGCATTTCGTTTTTTGTTTCCCAGAATACTACGTCTGCCTTGTTGCAAATCCACAAAGAAATAGAAAAAAAAAGCTGTTCTGTGCCAACAGCTATATATAACTGATGTATGAGTATTTATATACATGTGGTCAGATTTGTCTGGAGCCAACAAGCAGCCATCCTGCCCACAGAGCTTTGAGATCCTTCCAGATGATAAGTATTATTAAAGCAAGGTATAGTAGCATTATCATTATTTTCCACTTTATTTCTCTGATTTTATGCTTCATTTTTGTTGGTGTTTTGTGTGCTTGAACATTTGTAATCATTCATTATTCTGGTTGGTAGAGAATGCATAATGTTTTAGGAGTGATATGACATTTACATTCACTTATGAGTTATTAGATGTCTTCTCATAAGAATGTCAGATCTTGACATCTTGTATTTTGCATATCAAATAAGGTTTTTTTGTAGCTTCCTCTCAGTTATGCACTACTCTTACACTGGGATGGAAGCAGTAACACTGACTTTGTAACACGTACAGAAATAAGAATTAAAGCATCCACCCAATAACTTACATGCTGCATGTTCAATACAGATGTAAAACACGATTCTGCATCTTTGTTCATGTGACTGTCATCTTTAAAGTCAAGAAATCTACTCCTGTGAGAAAGTAATACTCCAAGTTGTAAAAACAGGTCTTGAATGTATTGTAGAGTAAAATTATAGTACTATTTAACTATCAGTTATAAGCTGGAGCCTACAGAGTAAAGAAATGGGTAGCTTTCTCACTTAATAAAATATCACTGTTATTACCAACCCTGAAAATGGTTATTAAAACCAACTACCATAAGGCACCCGGTAGTTACCTGCAGCCTGCTGCTCACAGTACCTCCACATCCAGGGAGAGCCAGTAACCCAGCACACCCTGACAGCTTGCAGGGCATTCTTTGGTGAAGGATTAACCCCCACACAACTCAGTGTCCAGGGCTGCACAGGTGCTTTGTGGGGCCATCAGCCATTTTCTGATTAAGGTTCTGCCTCCATTCCTGCAAGATCCAGTAATGAGGGATTAGAGATCCCTACAGATATTTGCATGCCAACTTCCCATCCCAAAGTCTGGGAAGCGACATTAGAGTGTCTCCAGATGGCATTTCTTATCCCCTCCAAGAAACTGACTTCTGGAAGAAAGTGAGATTTCTGGTTTGGTCCCATGTCCTTCCAATTGTGCAAAAAAGCCAGACTGAAAAAAATTTTCCTGTGACCTGTCTATGTCGTGTCTGCCCTCTCCTATGGGTTAAACCGCATAACATTTTCATCAGAAGCATTTAAACACATAGTGGCAGGAAGCAAAACTGCACACAAATGCGACACACTGTTCCCTTTATCTCTCTCTGTCCCTGAACAGTGGAGGGAGGAAGAAGCAGCATTTCAAGTCTAACAGTGTATTACCACTGACTCTTAGCGAGACTGATAAACCAGCTCAATTCACATCCTCGCTCTAGAGTGCCAGAAGACAAGCAACACTTAGACACAAGTCATTTTTCCATGTCAAGCAATTTTCTACAACCTGCTCAGCTGCTACGTGTCTTTGATTTAAGCCACTGCTCCTCCTGAAAGAAGCATCAGAGCATTCGTTCTCAAGGCTGTGGGATGCTGCAAGCAGTTTCATGTTGCATTTATCATAGATACAAACATGACAAACAATGGTATGAAAACTGTTAGTGAAAACAACAGGCAAATAACCGACAGAAGGAAGGACCGCACAGAGGAAGAATGAAAAGCAGCTACATGGGATAACATTCTTGTCAAGCAGGTTACATCCAGGTAATCCCTTTTCACTGCCATTTAGATATTGAAAGGGCTTTTCTCCCCAAGTCAGTATTGGCAACAGCTCTTCCTGATTTTGTACCAAAAGGTGGCAGCACTCCAACCACCTTTAATTTGATTGTCCCTGCTCCTGCTTCTGTTTCCCAAGGCACTGTAGAGAAAAGGACCTATGAACCACAGCTTTCAGTACCAAGCAAATATTTTCAAATGTTCCCATTAACTTATACTCCATTAAATTAACTTTTGCCCTTTCATAGGTTGGTTAGGTTAGTTGGGGTTGTTATCATTATTATTATTATTATTATTATTATTATTATTATTATTATTATTTAGAAGCACTGATCAAGCAACCGTGTTCAACCAGACATTACATCACATCCACAGACAGCAAATTTGGAGCCTGTAGGTTCAGAGAACACAAGAAGGGTGGACTATTCAATAAAGGAGCAGAAACAGTAATGCAGATAAGTTATTAGCACTCTTTCAAAATGCAATGAAATGAAACTGTTTCAAACTCTCTGTCATTCAATACCAAAAAAAAAAGGCCAAGGGAAAGCATCATTTAAAAAAAAAAAAAAAAAAAAAGATAAAACAAACAAAACCCTTAGGAAATTATTTTGAAAAATGCACTCCAATGGGAACATGCAGCAATCCAAAACTAGAGAGCAGCCCACGCTGGTTAAACAGACATCTCACTAAAAATTCATCTCTAATTCAGATTTAGCTAGAAGCTCAGGAGCAACCACGTGCAATACCGAAACTCGGGGTAAAAGGATGAATAGCACACAGATTCATAGTACATGCACTAGCAGCACGTCAGTTAGCATCAGGATGATCACCCCACTGACTGTGTGGGAGAGGGAGGGGAGATGAAACAGAAGTTGTAACATCTTGGTGTCAGGTTGTCTGAGATACATATTCATGCAAAACAGGAAAACAATCCTGAATCCTAAACAGTTGATTTTTATACTTCTATTAATATAGATAGACATCTCCATTCAGAGAGTCATTGCTTTGCCCTATCTGTTGTTCATTTTCTACTTGAAAGCAGCAGAAGAAACAGTCCCAGGCCCAAGTATAAAATTCCGTGCCGTTTTTCAGTCACAGGATTAACTAATAAATTCAGCTCTGTTTTGTTTGCAAATTGAATTCACAAGTTGTACTTCAAGAGTTTAAGGTGAAAAACTGACATTGTTGAAGTCAGTGTTTTCTCAGCTGCCTGCCCTAACAGCCTAGTAAAATATATGTGTATTTATTTCTGAACTAAACATTGTGGGCAAAAGAGACCTAAGCCACGGATTTCTCCAGAGTTCATTTAGTTTCAATATTAGCTACTTATTGCCTGTAGGGCTTAGCCACCTGATACTACATTTGCACCCACATTTGTTACTAGAGATGTTGCAAAACAGTGCAAAATCTACCAAGATCACATGATGGTCACGCGAGTGCTTCTCATACAGATTTTGTATGTATAGTTGCATGTCCTTTCTTGTGATTCCCATTAATATTCATATGCTCCTTTTCTCACAGAAGTTCTCACAAACAGATTCTACTTCTGTGAATGCTGATGAGGAATGGACAGAAAGGATCAGAAATAACTTCCTGGAAAATTTGTTATTTTGATTGGAATAAGTGTTCACACACATCTCTTCACTTTCTTCATTCAGGCATACACTTTCAGAAGCCATCCTTTCTATTATTAATTGGTTTTAGTTTCCTTTGTTTACAGAAACTACCTTTTTGCCTAGCAGTACAAGAAGCAAGTCAGCATGACACCATTAGGAATAATTATATCTCAGGTTTTGCACAGAAATAACTTATTACTCTGACAGCTGAAGCAAAATATGTCAGTCACAGATAGTTTTACTTTCAAGACACTGCAACTTCCCTCATCAAAAGTATAATAGGCAGGATCTGATTGCTGCTTGCAGCCTATGACTGGCAAGGGATTCATGTTAGGACTTCAGTACCAACAGATGATACACTGCAAAACATCTTACCCTATTCTACATCCCTCTGAGATCATCACCCAGCCACATCGAAGCAAGTCACTTCCCTCAGGTTGCTAACACACCACGAAAGGCTTCCAAGAATACTCAGGAATAAAAGAATCTGTGCAGCAGGATCATTATGTTGCAAGAAATTGGAAGGAAGAAATTAGTGGCTGATAAAGAAAGATGATGAGCACTTCTGGGTAGGGACTTATCCTGTGTGCTGGGCAGGCTTACATCACGTGCTGTTGTGACAGACGCTTTTCGACCATATAACTATAATTCATATCAACGATTTTACTCACCCAGGAGAAAAGTTAAGTTACTTACATCCTCTGGGGCTCCAGTTCTGACCTATCTTGGAACACGATTCCCAAACACATTTTAGCACATGCTGAAAGAGTTGCCAGCCAAGGAAAGGTATCCTGAATCCCAGTTAATCAGACGTGTAACCTCCTGTTGCCCAGTCACAAAGGAAATAGATAATAACCAAACACCTGCAGGGCCTATGCTGCCGGCAGCACAAGGAGACAGCAAAAGCACGTGCAGGTCAGCTCTTGCATGCATGTGAACAGCTCATTAAAATGAATGGCATCATGGCAAATTTAGGATGTATAGACAGTGCTTTAACTTTTGAGATACTGACTTTGCCAACTTACTAATGCCCTCAAGCTCATGGATTCTTAAAAAAATTAAAAGCTGAGAAGAAAAAATATCCTACAGTCCAGCAGTACTGATTTCCCACACATTTAATCCCCGGGATTTGGGTGTTCAGATCCACAACAAGTCCTTCAGCTAACCTATAATGAGTAGCAGTAGAAAGCTGTTAAAGCTCTCATGGACCTCCAGTACAGAGGGATGGAGATGGTGATTATCAGTTGTTTACGAGACAGCAGATATAAATGCCTGATTAACAGCTCCAGCTCCACGTACATCAGATACTTCTTGCCATCCCCAACCTCTCCTTCAAGTCCTCTTCAGCTCCTGCCCGTCTCCTCCTATCATTCTCAGCAGCTCCTCCCAAACCACCCCCTACCTCTGATACCTGCTTTTTCGCCCACAGCTCTTACCTATTCTCCCTTTTTCTCTACCCTTCCTCAATAATCAAACCCCAAAGGGCTGATTTTTTTGTCAGCTTCCTCCACTATCTGGAACAAAAGGTGTTTCCAGCCATGCAGAAGCTCTAAGTCTAAAACTGCTCTCCTAAATATACATTTAATCTATTCCTTGTGCTTTGTATAATGCAAATATAGCCCCTTTTGAGAAGGTATCAGTTCTCACGCACTTGTAACATTTAAGTTGCTTTATCCATGTGTTAAGTACAAGCTTCCACTCAGTTCATGCTGTATTTTAATGCTATATTTGGACATTTCCCAGTCCACACATTCTCCTCCTGTACCACCCCAGGGGTCTTGTACCAACTTCCACTAGGCTTTTGATGGAGAGCAGCCAGACTGCTCATTAGCCTGTTATGAAGCTGCTCATCAGTCCCACTCCCAAGCTCCCCATTACTTCGGTGGTATAGCTGCAGTAATTGGGCTGCATATTTTTCAGGCCCAGATTAACATTGCTTCAGCCAAACGCTAATGGCCCATCCTGCAGCGTATCCCACCATGTCCCCTCAATGCCAATGCAGTTGTGGTTTTGTCACTGCTTTTGGGTTCATCCTGTTTATTTGTCAGGCAAATAGGAGAGTTTTAACAACGTGCTCGATGACCTTTTTTCTTGACACTGCTTCTTGCCTTGCCTGCGCTGGAAGAGGGTGAGAACGTGGATAACATGTCCTGCTCCAGAAACAGCACCTGGTAGCTGCTTAAGGTCTAGACAACTATGTTAAAGGATTAAAAGTAAGATTTATACCTGGCCAGCAAGTGTTTAAAAGCTTCAAAAACCTGCTATAAAACCAGCTTAGTGTTAATGAGGATGACATGGGGGGATCCTGCCGTTGAAAGAAGCAGCTGCTTCTCTCCACTTGTGCTGTGTCACAGCCCTGAGGCAGCACTGGGAAGTGGCTCTTGCTCCCCGCCCGCCCAAGCTCAGCACACACCGAGGAAAAGCCTTGTCCGGCGTTGCCTTGCCTCTGCCGTCGTAGCCATGGGCCAGAGCAGACACAGCAGACCCCATGCTGGGGCTGGACATGGACTCGCATGGCCTCCTCCTCCTCCCCAGAGCCATGCTGTCAGAGCGCATCGTGTTTTGTCAGCACCAGAGACACATTTCCTTCGAAAGCAGCTGGGATCCATGAAGCAGGCAAGACCTAGCAAGAGATGGAAAGGAAATAAAGGATCTGTAAATAAATCCAGTGCTACAGAGTGTGGCGGTGGTGGCAGCAGGGTGTCTGCCAGGCTGCTCCCCCGTCCTTGCCCGGTGGGGCTCTGGGCTGCAGCCAGGTCTGCAGAGTCTCCTCTGGGCTGGGGCACAGCCACCTATGTCCCCGCTGCCTCCCGGGGCTCTCCCGCTCTGCAGGGCCCTCTGCCACCGCAGCGGGGCCGGTGAGGACAGCGGGGGCATGGCAGGACACGGTCAGGCTCGTCAATGACGCAGGACAGCTGGGGACAGGCCTCGGTCCACCAGCAGGGAGACAGCAGGGACAGGGCTGTCACAGGCACCCCCAGCCCAGGCCTGGTGCTGGGGCTGGAGCCAACATGGGGGGAACGCCACGGAGTCTGCTCAGGGCCGCAGGGGCTGAGGGGTACTTGGGGCTCATGCTGCTGTGTACGGCACAGCGCGGTGCCCACACCATCTGTCACCATCCTCTGGCAGGTAAACTCTTTCCGAAGGGGAATGGGCAGTAACAACGTGCTGTTCATGGTGGTTCTGGCCCAGCGAGTGGGGTCCCGCATCTCTGTGTCTTCACAATGTTAAACTGTATTCGACACTTTCTTGGGAGGTCAGGGTGACTGGACAGCAAGCTTAGAGCCAGCTGTGCTGGCCCACATCCTGGGAAGCACAATGTGGGTCAGGGAAAGCGATCTCATCTAAAACCAGTAAAATCAGACTTATCAACCCTCACCTCAGGTCCATTTTGTGCTCAAGGTGAGAGCCAACTGTACTCTGCAAAACCTGTCTGGTCACTTTTACTGTTTGCAGACTGTCCGTCAACAAGAAGATGGAAGCAACTTGCTCCTGGCTGGTTTGATAAGAAAAACTATGGCTTGCAATGTGATCCAGCGCTGTGAGCCTGTTACCACAGAGATGCAGTCGGACTCTAAGTATTCAGGATGCTCTTGCTTTGGCCCACCTTTGTTGTGAATGAAAAACCCATCTTCCACAAATGATTGGAAAGAAATGGAAAAGCTCTGAAGCCCAGCTCCAGGGATATGAAGAGTGGTTCAAAAGAATATTCATGAGTACTTTATTTTCTTTATACCTCAGATATCCAGGTCTAAGACTTACAAGTGAAATTCAGCCAAGTATCTTTCTGCATGGTGAGGAGAAGCAGCAAATGTTTTTGTGCTCCATGAGCTCAGGTGAGCTGGAGGGTCACAAATTCTGAACCACTGAAAATTAAATTCTAAAACCCATCAAACTAAAATAAAATTCCTTGCAGGGGTGCTGGAGAGCTTGTTACAAGCAAAGATCAGAGCAGTGGAGTTTGCCATTTCCCCTACAACGGCGCTAACAATAGGTCAGAAAAGGAGGAAATAACTTCCAGCTCCTATTCCATCGTATTTTCGTTTGAATACCCTCTGGGCTTTCAACCTTGGACTCAGCTTGTGAGCTGCTCAGGGCTGCTCAGGCTTGTCAGCCGCACCAGTGCTGAGGCAGAGGGCTCAAACCTGCCTCCAGAGAAGACTTCCCTACAATAGCCAAGAGAATGGCAAGAAAGACAATAAAGCAGCCACTGAGTGGGACAGAGCTGTACCTGTCACGGGCCCAAGAAGCAGCCTAGAAAGAGTAAAGTTCTTAGGTCTAATCCCCGCTGAGCAAGTTGTATTTCTTTACTAGGAAATATGCTGATTGCACTGAAGTTTCTCAAAATACAGAGAAACTGGGTTTGTTGAGCTGGGACTGTGCTGAAGGCAGGTATGGAAGAACACAACACATGTATCACAGATACTTCCCATGCATATTTGATCAAAAAATCCCTGTGCTGCTCAGCCCATTCTTTATTGCCATGCAAGTGAAGTTAGCATATGGAGAGCTCAGAGGGCAGGATGCAGGGATAAGAAGCAGCCTATGGAGCAAAACGGTGCCAATGAAGCAGCACTGCCAGAGCTGGTACAATGCAAAGTCACCACGGATCTGAAAGGACTTGGTGGGTTGGATGTCGTGCTGTAGCTTCACAACAGTATTGATTCAGGCCACATCAGCAGCCCAGGCATTTTTGCGTTGCATCTAATCTAATCTAAGAAGCCCTTATGCGCTGCAGCCTGTTCTGTGTAGCTTCACACAGGTCCTGGAAGCCCACTGTTTGTTCCGTGCTTTGTTTTCCTTGGCACAGTGCTGGACGGGTCCTGAATCTGTGAGCACATATCTGTTCTGCAAGTAAGAAAGGAGACGTTCCCTGCTCTGGGCTGCCTGCTTCCCAGCATACCTCACGTGCCACGCCAGCGCCCCTAAGCACAGAAAGCACACTCCTCTGAAAGTGCCCGTAAGCCCACAAGAACCACTTCATCACTCTTGCCTCATATGTGCCATAAGGGGCCTAATAGAGACCAGGGTAGTCCACAACAGGCTGAGGTTCACCCTCTGGGAGATCATTTGGTATCCAGAAGCCTCACTCAGATACAGCAACAGAGCAGAGCCACATTTAACCACTCACCTTCAGAGGGGCGTGTGTGTAGACGGAACGAAGTGACAAATTTCTGCGGAACATGTTCCTCTGGCAGACTGCTCTTAAAAAATGGAGGTAACTTGAAGGAAGTGAAAGGAGATGGATTGATGGTCAAAGTTCAGAGGAGTCTGTCAAAAGAGCTTGATAAATATAACCCATCATAGCATCAGGGACATACGAATGAAGGACATAAAAGCACGTTGACTAAAACTCAGCTGTCCTGAATGCAGCTAGAGCACTGTATGCAACTCCTGCACTCTATTTTCCACCAGCTGTGTTTCCCAGTTTGTCCATTGGAAGAGAGAAAGCAGCTTTCCCATCAGGTATTTCACTTATCCCCATAAGTCCCTTTTCAAGCACCATCTGCTTTCATAGAAACATAGAATCACTCAGGTTGGAAAAGATATTTGAGATGATCAAGTCCAGCCACCTCTACCTAAGGAGCAAGATAGCCAAATCTTTTTGCATTCTCTGTTTTCCCATCAGCAAGTCTCACAGGGAAAGGTCCCCTGTGCCTAAAATGGTCCTCACTAATTGCCCAGCCTGTCTCTGGGTAAACATTGTTATTAATCTCAGCTGACCTCAATAATTAACAAGCTCTTATACGGGAATACTCTCCAGCTGTCACCTCTGTATAATCTGAGGAGGTCCCAGTGTATCTGTGTGTATCTGCACTGGGTCTGTGTATATCTGCAGTGGACAGATGATAAAACTGTTTGTCTGTAGTCCCTGGACAAAGACACCCTGCCACAGGGGTGGTGCATCCAGGCAGGAAGGGAAAGGCTGTTTGATTGCTTTGTGCTCACTACCAGCACCTGAAGTGGAGATCGCTTGTTCTCTGGTACAATGTTGGCTTGGAGATGGTGCTGAGAACAAGAGGGCAGGTGAAGAAGGTGAAGAGCCATCAGCATGGATGGGAGATGCTTGGGGAGATTGTTGGTCTGCAGCAGGGAACAACTCACAGCCCAGAAGCAGAGGTAACAGACAGAGAAAGACCCACAAGGAACTTGTTTCAATCCAGAAAGTCAGGTCTAATCTGAAAGGGAGATTTGGTTTTTAGATGGTAGTTAATCTTAATAGTTTTGTTCCAGTTTATTATTTTTGTGTTCTAATAAAATGCAGCCTCGACTATTAGGAGCCTTCGGTATTTTTTGCTACGTTCTTTTTGAAAAACTGAACAGGAACATGAATGTTCCAGCCCAGGGCTCTGGGATTGCTGCTGCCTGCTGTGTTGAGTGCCCACATTCAGCCTGGTACTTAGTAACTAGCAGTGAATGTGGGGTTGGACTCATGCTAGTGATTAATTTATCCCAGTCCTCCAACCTGTGATTGCTTTATGTTAGCACACTCTGTGCAAACGTCAAGGTGTATCTGTTCAGACAATTTTCTTCTGAGGAAAGACTGCAGCATCTAGTATGTCTAAATGTACCCTTCAGTAAGGAAAAAAGGTGACTTTTGGTCCTGGCATGCATTAACCATTGTAGTCCTGACTATGTCATCCCTAGATCTTACAGGCTTAGCTGGTCAATGCACTTCCTGCACAGGAGATCTTGGTTTTGTGGAAAAAGGTATTGGCACTTCAGCATGAGGTGCTCTTTCTGCGTTCAGCACTGATGTAACACTCCTGCTCAGTGTGAGAACCAACAGAGTTCTTTGCCCTGAGGGCAAAGCAAGCTTCCTCCTTCTGGATGCAGGCAGTAGAGTCACCTTAATGGAGCATGAGTAGCAGGCACCTAGCCAAAATGCCCCAAAGAAGCCCTGGCAAGGGGCTGTGCTCAGTGCTGCAGAGGAAGGCAAAAAATCCCCAGGGACACCTGCCAGTCCACCCTGGGGGGCAGAGAGGAAGCCTTCCTTCCCCCGGCTGCAGGGCATGAGAGAACATCTCATCGCCTGACAAATTTGGTGGCCTTCTGCGATGAGGTTACAGTGATGGTAGATAAGGGAAAAGGAACTGACATCACCTACATGGACTTGTACAAGGCTTTTTGACGTTGTCCCACATGACATCCTTGTCCCTAAATTGGAGAGACATGAATGGACCACTGGGTGGATCAGGAATTGGCTGGATGGTTGCACCCAAAGGGTTATGGTCAACAGCTTGATGTCCGAGTGGAGACCAGTGATGAGTCGTGTTCCTCAAAGATCGGTACTGGGATGAGTGCCATTTAACATCTTCATTGGTGACATGGACAGTGGGACCAGTGCACCCTCAGCAAGTTTGCTGATGACACCAAGCTGTGTGGTGAGGTCAACATGCTGGAGGGAAGAGAGGCCATCCAGAGGGACCTGGACTGGCCAGAGAGGTGGGCCCAGGCCAACCTCATGAAGTTCAACAAGGCCAAGTGCAAGGTCCTGCACCTGGGTCGGGGCAATCCCAGGCACAGACACAGGCTGGGTGACGGGTGGATTGAGAGCAGCCCTGGGGAGAAGGACTTGGGGGTGCGGATAGATGGAAAGCTGAATATGAGCCAGCAACATGCATGCACAGCCCAGAAAGCCAACCGCATCCTGGGCTGCATCCAGAGCAGCGTGGCCCGCAGGTCGAGGGAGGTAATTCTCTCCCTCTAATCTGCTCTGGTGAGACCCCATCTGCAGTGATGCATCCAGCTCTGGGGCCCCCAGCACAAGAAAGACATGGAGCTGCTTGAGCGGGTCCAGAGGAGGGCCACAAAGACGATGATGGGGCTGGAGCACCTCCGCTATGAGGACAGGCTGAAAGAGTTGGGGTTGTTCAGCCTGGAGAAGGCTCCAGGGAGTCCTTGCAGCAGCCTTCCAGTGCTTAAAGGGGGCTACGGGAAAGGTGGGGAAGGACTTTTTGTCAGGGAATCTACTGATAAGACGAGGGGTAATGGTTTCAACCTGAAAGAGGGAAGATTTAGATTAGATATTAGGAAGAAGTTCTTCACTACAGGGGTGGTGAGGCACTGGCACAGGTTGCCCAGAGCTGTGTTTGCCCCCTCCCTCTCAGTGTTCAAGGCCAGGTTGGATGGGGCTTTGAGCAATCTCAAATGGAAGCAAGTGGAAGGTGTCCCTGACCATGGCAGGGGGGTAGGGACTAGATGGTCCCTTCCAACCCAAACCATTCTATGATTCTATGATCTTTGTGATGCAGGAGCAGCAGGCAGTAACCTAAACAAAATGGACGAGAGGAGCCCTGACAAGTGGTCATGCTCAATGCTGCCGAGGACACAAACCCTTTTCTGAGGGTGTAAGGGGCATGATTTCAGCAGCCACAGCCTGGAGGAAAGCCACAGTAACCAGAGTCATAGGTTGGGATGGACAGTGCCAACAGACCACCATGGAAATGACACGGGATTTGAAAAAACAAGTGAGCAGAGGTGACACAGCTGTGGTGGACAGGGTGGTCATTTTCAGATGTAAAACATTTGGATCCATGCCCAAAGCACAGTGAGGCCGACAATGACTCTTCCAAACGGTAAAAATAGCCCATCGCTGCTATTGCCATCACATCCCCTTTCTCCACTGAAACCAAGCTGTGCACTTGGCCATGTTTGTACAGGATATAAAGTGTACTTCAGCCATGGGGTAAAACTTTCAGAGCTCGTTTGTGACTTTAACCTTTCTGAGAGTTATTTGCCTACCTTGATTTGTAGAAAGATGTTCAGATCTTATCTAAAACCCTGGCAAATCTTTTTCCTTCAGGATTTAGTATTTTGAGTACTGACAGAGTAAGGAAGGTACTATTCTTGTCATTCTGTACATTGGTACCAAAATTGGTATGTACATTCAGACTATGTAAATAAGGTCATTTATACCATATACATTCATTTGGTTGTGGTCATGCCAGAGGCGAAAGAAAGGGTTTTGGTTCTCTCTGCAAAGATGCAGAGAGCACACAGGATTTCCTCGCTGTTCCTTACCAATGCACCAAGTGCCATTTGCTACTACGTTTTTTATGGTGAGGTATTCTTCTTGGAAAGAAGTCCTTAATTGTTTTGTGTTCTTTGCCATATTTTTCCTTGCACTTCAATAGCTTCTTTCCTTTTTCTGCCCTCATTCGTTGTTCAAAATGCTACCAGGAGCTTGTTGGCCACATCCTGCATACACATTTGTCACTGAACAGATTCCCTTGTTCACGTCTAAGCTCCTGCTAGGCAGGACCTCTGGGTGCTCTTACAGAAATTAGCTCCTTAATGAAAGTTAAACATCCCTTTTGTCCTGGACCTCGGCGATGCTACATGCGTGCCCAGCATAACACAATCTCCTACAACTCCAATTACATTCTCAGACCTCTCTGTACATACCTGCTGCAGATTGGGTATCTGGGGTCTGCTCTGTGGATTGGGCAGGTGAACTTGCTCAAAACCATTGATTTAATTGGAGATGAATATGCTGAAAATGGAACTATCAGCTTCTGCAAAGTGTGACATACAGTGGCATTTAAGGCAGAGCTAAGTAGAATGGCTTCTATTGCATTGCACAGAATACTAATAGGAATTGATTTCACTCTGTGAAGGCCTGTGCTCATTTATTCAATGGCTGAGGGTTTTTTAGTGGTTGTTCCTAATTTTGAATGCTTTGCTTAATGCCATATTTGAAGCAGATGAGAGGGAGAAACAGGATACCCTGTGTAATATCAGGCCAAGACTGCATGGGCAAAGAGGATTCAGCTCCAAAGACAGTGTTAGAAGCTGGAGCCCAAAGCAATTTCTACATTTTACCTCTCCCTCTGCTGGCTCAATGCTCTCTCTGATGTGAGAGCTGCTCCAGCCAGATAGACAAAGCAGGACACCTTTGTTTTATGAGTGCATCACAGAACAACACACTGGAAGAATACATGCTCTAGACAAGCTGCTCATAAAGCCACCTACCTGGCACTGCACGTTGTGGGGACTCTGCTGGTCTCTCAAGGCTCCTTGTGTGAGGTGGCACTTTCATCCTCACCTCTCAGAGAATTTGCCTTCCAGGATGCTGCAGGCAGGGTCTGACAAGAAAAGCCCATATAAAACCTGTCTGAGAGAGGTCTTTTGACTAGCAATCAAGGAAGACGATAAATGGTTGCAAATGAGAGGCTACCATCTTAACGCAAACCACGTTTTCAGAGAATGAGTAAACCTTTAGCAGTGACCGGGCTCAGAGAACTAGGACTGAGACAGGAACTTCTCAGCTTTCCCATCTCTGCTCAATCCCAGCCTGCGTCAGCCAGAGTTTGAGCCTGCAGAGCACCTCCTAAGCATTGCTCAGGGCCCACGGGTCATGCTGAAGAGTATTGCAGGATGCATCTAAAAATCTAATCCAATGCCCACTGGGGTTGGTGGAAAAGCTCTCCAGAGTGTTTGCTGACTGCAGGCCCAGGTCATTTTCTGGCTGCTCAGCAGCCATGCACTCAAGTCACCAGCATATAGGAGTGCTCTTAGTTTTCCCTACATTACATATAAGCTATCATGATCTGCCTGACAAACCTGATGTCCAGGCTAAGAACTAATTGAGCCCAAGATGCCAGACTCCCATTTTGTTGGGGAGATGGTGCATTTGGGTAACAGCTCTGGCACACAGAGGTAGTCAGAGGGAAGTTCATGCTGCTGCTGCTGCTCTTATCCTATTAACAAAAAAGTGTAACTCCAGCCTTATAGGCAGGGGAAGAAGATGCCTGTGTCCTGAGATATTTTTTCTGCCTTTTTTGCTCATCCTTTTCTTTTGTTCAGAGAATATTCATTAAATACAGAGCAGAAGTGGGTGGCAGCACCGTGGTTTGACACGCTGTAATCCAGAAGGAACTCATGTCTTTGCTCAGTAAGGTTTGTCTTTCCCATATCGTATCAGCTGCACTGTGTCCCTTCATTCTCTAATTCTGCAGGGGCTCTTGAGCCCGTCACTAACTGGGTTCAACAGAAGATAAGAGTAGGTTTAGTCGCAGCTTTATCTCATCAATCTGGAGAGTGCTCAAATATCACATTAGATGGATGTCCGTATCTGTGATCATGCACACATCTTTCTCCTGTATTGTGAGACTGGAGGAAAACATGGATCATTTTTTGCATCCCTTGAGGCTGGAGTCTCACTTTGATCACACTCACGAAAGCCCGGAGTCACTCCATTAGTTAGAGCAGTTCCAGCCTGCCCAAAATCAGAGGGGAGTCAGGCACTGAGTGGGCTGGGACCATACCTCTGCTGTCAACAGTTGGAAGGAAAGAAAATAATCCACTCCATTGATTACGTCGCTAACATGATGAAAGGCAATATTTTGTAATAAACTTTCTCAGAGTGCTTTCTACAGATACTTACTCTGGTGCAAGCCGCTGTGCCAATTCAGCTGCTGTCAAGTATTTCTGCAGCTCAACTCTGCAAAAGGAGAGACGTTAGTGTCAGTGTTGAAAAATTCATACTCAGATTCACTGCTTTAGCTTGCCAGGGGTTTTAAGGGCAGAACGGACCACTGTGATTTTCCAGCCTGATCTTCCTGATAACCCAGGCAAGCAAAGTTCACTCCAGGATTTCTACATCAAAGCCAGTGACTGGCAGCAAAATGGGGTGTCTGAAAAGGATGCTGGACCTCAGTTCAAAAGGCTCTATATCCATCTCTCAGTAACCTGACTCAGTGATTTAAGTACTGCCACTGCCCAAATGTGAACTTTATTTCTATTTGAATATATCTAGCTTTTATCTACAGCCAAATTCCTGTTATTTACAGATTTTACAGGGTAACTTCTATTAAGTTACATCATTTCCTGCAATAACAAATGAACCTAGTGTTCTGGCATTTATGGATCACACCTGCTTGTTGAAAAAGGAAATTAGAAGGCATTTTACCTGACAAAAGATGAGTTAGGGATTGCAGGTCACCCGTGCCAAGTGCAAGGACATTGATACTTAAAGCAGTGGAAATTGTAGGAACAGTGCTTCTGTGGTTGTTGTGAAGATCATGATTGATACAGGTGTAATCCAACGAAGGAAAAATGATTGATATGTTTATTATTTGAAGTTCGGTTTCCCCCATTTTGACTCAGCCTTAGATGCATTAGGCTTTCTTTCCACTTAAAAGGGAGACACTGCTCAGCTAATTGCATTTGAAGGCTGTAGGCTCTGACTCTGAATTTAGAGAAGGTCCAGCTCTGAGAAGTATGGAGTACTTCCCAGCAAGAAATTAGTTAGGCTCTACAGCATCACAGTCTGTTTCTGTGATGAATAATGTTCAGGAACAGGCAGCAGTAGTTTCCTTCTAAATGGGATATTGTTTCAAAAAAAAATTGAAATAGAAAAATGAAATATCTTTTTCTGCATTTGTAAGGCTTTTTATCCTAACAATCCACCACAATCACTATCAAATGTTTTCTCAGACCAAATCTGGTTTTTCACGGCAGAGAAAAAACAGACTTGGGTTAAAAAACAAAAATCACCCAGCAAGGGTTAAATACCCTTTTAATTTCTCACTGTTGTGCTCTCTGGGACAATAATCAACACAGGGTTACCAACTGACCTTCCCAGATTTTTAAGACAGACAGTTAGAAACTCATGATTAATGCATAATCTTCTTCATGAAGCAATTCCTGCTGCAACACCAACATGCTCACAAAGGTTAGTCAACTAATGAGACTTCATCATAAAACCTGTGAATGAAAGGGAGGAGGAAGATGATTTATTTAAGCTGGTAAATGGCTGCAAACAAAAGAAGGCATCTTCAGCAATTCTCTAATTTACTTACTTCTTAAGAAAAAATGTTCAGTCTCCTTTAAGGATGACATATCTATGACAGGATTTCTTTTTAAATGCTATTTTGTTTAATAAATCATGTGAATATCAGCATGTAAACTAGAGCATTACAAACAGGCTTGTAAATAATTAACTGCTTGTTTACATGAAGGGGGAGAAAATACCCAATTCAGCAAATCAGGCAGGAAGCTGACTGTTTACCCTCATGAGGAATGAAAGGCTGGCTCCTAAAATTCTTGTGGGTTTGCTGGTGTGAGGAGAGAGATGGTTTTTTGCTCAGGATATTGCTTTGAGATGGAGAATCTAGTGTATTTGGAGCTGGGTAGTAAGTACCCCTCTATATTGAAGCTTTGCAAGAGGGATGGTAATAAAGCTTTTCCTGCACTTAAGGTTTTTTGTTTGGGGGTTTTGTTGGGGTTTTTTTCTGTCACTCTTTAACTGAACTGTTTGCTCTTGGAGTGATGGGGTAGGAGAAACAAGCAGCAAAATGATGGCTCTGGTAAGAGGAAGCTAGTGGTAGTAAGAACAAAACTGAATGTACGTAGGAATTACTAACAAATATGTGAACCTGCACAGTCATCCTAAAACCTAAGAACTGAACGTGTATTTTTGGGGCATCCTTTACTGGCTTTAGTAGCATAAAGGAAATAGCTACAATTCTCACAATGATGGTGCCTTCAGCAATGAAAGCAATCAGGACTTCAGAGAAACCTCCGTAAGAAAGCTCCTCAACATATTTGTCAGTATCTCAGAAAATGCTAAGACCTTTATTAGGCTTGGATTTCAGGAACAATAGGCGTTGGTGTTGCTGGGTGAAGTGTTAAGTCAGTTAATACTAAAGCTAAAGATACTGAAGTTTTCTGTGATGCTGGATCACGTTCTCTTTCCCTTGAAGATTCCAGTCTTTGAACCTGTTATAACAGTAGCCTCTTATTTGGACAATAAAAACAACTAAATAGGGAGTTTTATAGACTGGAGGAAAAAGATCTGCTTTGCCTTTGCAGGGCTTTCTGCATAAATGCCTCTAGAAATATTAAAGTGAAATATGCCAGCCAAAGGTGCTACCTTCGTGGTTAAATTGCTGTGATGTGATTTATTTGTCAGAACCACAAGGTGCTACCAAGCCACTTACTGTAATATCTCAGTGAAAACAAGAAAATCATCAAGAAGCAAAACACATTAGAAACAAAAACTTGCAGTTGCTTAAAGAAGTCCTTGGCTGCCCCAGCCCTCTCTGACCAAACACTGCTACTGCCTCTTAGGCAGCAGTTGATGGCTCTGTAACATATGTGCATATTATTTGTGCTGATTGGAAACGATATGAGAATGAACTGTAGTATCATGCCAGGCTGCCTGTAAAATGGGTTGGTCTTAGGAAAAACAGCATCTGCAGTAGATCTTTGGTGTAACAGAGTTGTATCTATCAGCATGACAAAGCTTTGCATTTCTGCAGTACCAAGTAACTAAGGATTTAATGGCAGTATCTAAACATTGATTAGTCCGTGGCTAATTATGGAACAGTCTGCTAGGTCAGTGTTACTAGCTGCTGCCTTTGGAGGACAGAAATAGGCTAGAGAGGTGATCTGGGGATAGAGCAAATATCTGGCAGAGCTGTGATAAGAGCTTACACCTGCTGACGCATGGTATGTAACCTGTCCTCTGCTCTGCACACCTCTAGCTGGAGGGCTGCGGCACCCGAAAGTGCTCCATTGCCTCTGAGGTACCTGTAACGTGTCCCTTTAGATAGGCAAGGTGTCATAGCAAAGGAGGGCAGCCTCAGGACCCCTGCACTGTGCACGGGCAAATCAAGGTGGGGAGATGACATTTGTGCAGAGTCCATGTCTCCTTAGCCCAAGTCCAACACATTCACAGCATCCTCTGCATAGGTTTCATGGTGAATTCCCTTTTTTGGGGAGCTTTGATCTGCTGAAGCCTGGTTATGTAAACACCTGTATCTGCTACTCTATAGCATTTTGTGCGGCATTGTGCTGTCTCTATTCCCTCCTTCCACCAGCTCTTCCAAGGGGACCACAGTCCTGCTAGCGAGATCAGTCTGTTGCTATGGAAATCTTTGTCACAAATGAAGACTTCACAGTAAGGCGGTGGTATTAAAACCAGACATTTACATATGCCTCTGGCTTCGGGGAGATTTGGGTCTCATCACAGAGTGAAGTGAAAGATGCAGCTGCTTTCCTGTTCCACCCAAGGTGGTGCTGGCCAGGGAGACGCAGGGTGGTGGAGGGACCCTGTATAGGCAGGCAGGGAAACCTCCCCAGCCATGCTGTGTGCCTTTTGCATCTGTCTGCTGGTATGTGGGTCAGCAAGCAGTCCTGCAGCATTAACGCCTCCTCCTCAAAACACACTTGAGCTTTTCCTCTGAAGTGCTGTGCGACAGAGCAGCAGAGTCAGCAGCCGGCCGAGTGAAGGCAGGGAAGAGTATTGGATATGGATGGTAGGGAGGGCAGTTGTTGAGCCCAAACCTGCCGCAGGGGGCATGCAGCCTCCTGGGCGTCAGTGTGGGGGATTAAAACTTCCCCCTGGGAAGGGGGTTAGGGGTAACAGGAGCAAACCAAATATGCCATCTTCATGTTACTTCCCCCTAAGCGCTGCTAAGTTTAGCTGTATTGCTTCCAAGAAGAACTGCTCATCTAAATCCCAGGGCTTGGCTTTGAAAATTTCAGCACGTCCCCTGTACTGCAGAATCAAAGCTTCTTCCCTGATGAATACACCTTTGATCAGAACTGTGAGAAATATTTGCAACCATGTGAAACTTGAATGATTTGGGGTTTCATTACACACTTGAAACTCAGACCATTTTCATCAAAGGCATTGCTAAAGTTCACCAACCCTCTAACAGAACCTTTGATGGTTTATGGCTTGCGTTTTGTGTGAAACTCGCGGGTTTGCTATACTTTTTTGAAGTGAAACTAGCTGAAAGTGGCTTTGACTGTGTTTTGAGAACTTAAGAGTCATAGAAAAGACAGCCAGCTGAATTTTGTTGTGTTTATAGCTGCTGCATGCTGTAATCTTGCCATAAAGGGTAATTCTGCTGAAAACCAGCTTTCAGGGTTTGTGGTTGCACCTGGGTGAGAAGGTGGCAGAGAATACTGGTATGGCTGTCCTCTGCTCTTGTTCCCTCTGGGTTAGAGAGCCCATGGCAGCAGCAGGGCTTGGCATTTCCATGTGCCAAGAAGTCTGGCATTTCTCAGTGCTGACAAGTGCCTTGTCCTGGATCAGCCTGGGGCGCTGCACCTGACCTTCCATCAGAGCCCTTAGCGAGGTTGCAGCCTCTGGGAACATGGGACTCCATGGAGTCCAACCTATCCTCGTCTCCCAGCTCTCAGTCCCCAGCAGGGTCTTTATCACCTCTGATGGTTCAGTCCCCCAAAACATCGCGCACTCCCTACTCTCTTGCCTCGTTACTAGTTTTTGTGCCTCTCTCCCAGCCTGCTGCAGCCACTCTCCCATGGCATGTGACCTCTTGCTGCTTGTTCAGGACCATGCGCTCTCACTGGCGGTGAGGTTGTTTCCCAGGTCGGCAGCCAGGGCTGTTCTCGACTCTGGTCATGCCAGAAACAGTCTGGTCCAGGCAGAGGGGGTTTTCCCTGCTCCTCATTATCACTGGAGGGGACAGGGGCATCTCTCACTGAGCACAAAATGCTCCAACTACAGTGTTGTCCTGGTCAGCTACTTAAACTCTGCTCTCCTGCTACCTTTGCTAACTAGCGGTGAGAAGCATGAGGGGAAAACCAGTGGCTTATAATAGAGAGCCAGAGTAGGTGGATAAATGTTAAATTTGCCATTTGAACAGGCAGTCACTCTGTGTGCTGTATTTGCAAGTCTCTATTCTCTTCTGGAAACCACTGAAATGTTCAGAGCAGTGTTTCCTACCTGGAACATTTGCAAACCTTCAGAAGTTGGAGCAGCTGGAGCTTCTGCTATGTGTTTCTGCTTCACCTTTGTAATTTATGGATCTAACTTCTCTTTGAAAGAGCTGGAGCTTGGTTTTGGTTAACCCTTGATCCAAAGGCATGAGCCTGAGGAAACTGAGATGTCATCCTTCTGGGTTGGGAGAGAGCTGGGAGAGTTACATTTGCATTACATATGTCTATCTGAGAAGCCTTTGTGTGTTTAGAGGCAAACTTTTGATTCTACTGAAATACAATCCTTGGAAAACATGTGTGTAACTGCAATACAGCAAAGGCTGGTCCCTTGCTGCCTGGGGCAAGTGCTGCTGGGCATGCCTCAAGGGATGCCAGAAATGTCCAGCACATTGTACTTTCTGTAATGTGTAGCTTCTCTGCCATGAACTTGACCCTTGTCAAGATTTCCTTATCTTCCTCAAGCAAAGTGCCAGTACTTTGTTTTAATTATGAGTGTGCTTACCTCGAATCAAAGCATCATGCTCTGAAATGCAGTGTTTGGTTTCGAAAGTGACACGTGAGACGGTACCTCTCAGGTACTGATAGTGCTGTGGGGAAACTGTTTGCTTCTTACGCTACCTTTTTCTCCAGTTGTTTGACCACCCGATCCCCCACGAGAAATTTCTTCTTGTCTCAATGAAAGCTGCAGTGCACTATGGCCCAGTGCAGAGCACTCACCTGTGGTGAAGAGCAGAGCTGTAAATAAAGCCCTGGGGAAGCATGGCAGCAGACTGGGTCACGAAACAGAGGGTGCTCTGACTGACGGGCTCCCCCGTGATGCCTTTCTCCTGTGGCATGGACACCACGCAGCGCACCTCCGACACACAGCAGACTACCTCTGAGGTGTTACCCCAGCTTGCAGGCTGCTGCGGCAAAGGGAGCTATCGAGTTCCAGGGCAAGCTGAAAAACTTGCCCGTGCTCATGGTACTCGTACCCCCCCACCAGTTTAGGTGTGCTCAGGACCTGTCGATAAACCCTTCTCCCTTCGATCTGCCGGAGTGCAGCGAAGCAGGCACCCAGATCTCCCAGGGCTCCCGATGCTGCCTCTAATGAGGGCATCAGGGACGTGACCTCCCTGTTGCTGATGTTCACATTCGAGGCGGGCAGCAGCAAACCTGATTTGCATCAGCTGAAGTGACGCGAGAGCAAAGCGAAGCCACGTGGCCTCATTAGAAAGCTCAACAGATAGGCATGAAAGTCATAAGGGACAGCAAACTCTGCAGGGCTTGTTTAGTTAACATGGTTACAGCCTGCCTCTCCATCCCCTTTGTGCATGTCCTTCTCTGCCATTACAAGAATGCTTTCCTGCTTTATGCCTTTTCCTTGTTTAATACATCAGAAGGAAAGATACACTGATTTACTGTGTCTAATCCTCTTAGACTTACTCCTCTCAGCACTGTGCTTCTGCTGTGAGTGACCACTGCTTTGCATAATAGTCAAGCACAACAAATAAATAACAAGTGAGTGGCTAGGTCTTACACGAAAGCAAATTCAAGGCTGAATTTATTGTGTCTGCATTGGAGCAGGCAGTCATGAAACAAAATTTGTGGGTTTGTCCACCCAGGATATTGCACGCCTGATCCAGAGCACTCTCTACCTCCTAGAAGGCAGAGGAGGCAGATGGTGCTTGGGGAAGCCAGGTCAGTGCTATGCAATGTGAACATGACCAAAACCTTGTCCTAATGAGATAAAAACTGGTGGAAAGAAATAAAATTAAAAAAAAAAAAAATTACTCTAACTTCGTCTGAATAAACTCCCCGTTGCTCACTTCCAGATAAAGTTTGAGGATTCCAAGGTGAGGTTTTCAGACGCTGGCTGTCCCCAGCAGGTCTGCAAAGCTGCACACACCCAGAGCCAGAAAACTGTGGGGGTGCAGCAGCTTGGGAGGGCGCTCATTGGGGGCGCAATGCTCCGAGTGTGTTGAAGTCTTTGCACGCGATGCACGTTGAGCCTGGGCTGTGGGAGGTGCAGCGTTTGCAGTCGAGGGCTGTCTGCATGGGTGCACTCCTGGCCCACTACAGCCATGCTTTTCTGCCTTGGAGATGTCCCTTCAAGACCGAGGATTTGTGACAGCTGTCTGCGCACACACACAAACAGGCACAGATGTTGTCGTGGGGGTGTGAGGTTCATGTGTGGAAGTAGGAGTCAGATTAGGATAAATTGTTCTGCAAATCTAAGAGCACAGGGAAATGCAGGCAGCAAATGTAAAAGTAGAATGAGGGTCAGTTACTGTTAGTCAAGCTGTTCTGGACTGGTGAGATGAAGAGGGACAGCTTCTGTTACCTCCAGGATGTTCTACATGCACTGCGATGTGTGAAGGAGGGCATCTTGACAAGGCAAACTGGAGATTTAAGGGCATTGTGGGCTTCGTAACCTGGCAAGAAATACTAACAAAAAGGCACAGTACATGGTCTAGCAACCCAAATTAACAGTTCAGTATGGACTCTGCATTTTTAGAATACACAGAAGCCCTTGCTGTCACCTAGTCACTGTGGATATTAACTGAGCTGATGAGACCAAAGCCAGGGACTAGCTGCCTGAACCACGTTCCTGCTACCTAAAGAGGTGATTTGGCCAAGCAAGGGCTGGGCAAGTAGGAAAGGAGAGTGGAGCTGAGGAGCTATAGAGGAAGGGAGAAGGTCAAGCACGCAGGACAGCTGGAGTACCAGGAAGGGTGCTAAGACCGATTGGAACCAAGAGCTGAAAATTGGGGCTCGGAGAGAATTTGTGAGGAAAGTTAATAACCTAGAAAGTGTTAACTAACATTTACTGTCAAGGCTGTGTCCCAGAATAATGGATGTCTATGTCAACAGCAGCAAAAGGCAACGAAAGGACATTGCACAATATTGCATGCATGCAGGCTGGAAGATGGAAGAGGGCAGTGGAGCATCTTTTATCTGCTGCTCAGACAGTGCCACAGTGCCATGTATTCCTGTATGCGACAGTTCTGGGTGAGGCCACTCCGACTGAAGCATATAGCTTGTAGCTGCGCCAGGTTTTGTGTGGGTGTGCACACATAACATGCGTCCAGATTAGCCACAATACGTGTGTGTGTGTGTGGTTGCTAATTAGTGTGTGCAAACCATATGGCATGTGAGAGCAAGTCAGCATATGCATTGTCAAGAGGACAGTCAGAGAAAGCAATCCTCCCCTCCCACTGTGAAGAATTTGTGCCCTACCTTATGCCAGGGGAAAGAAATGCAGAAGGAGCTACAAGAAAAGCAGCCAGTCCATTGGGAGATGAATGCCTGTCAGACTTGGAGATTAAATGGAACCACGACAAATCTGGATTGTTCCTGCCAAAACCAACTTTGATTACTTTATAATTCAACATGTGTTACCAGCTCCTATTATTAGAAAGCCAAACTTCCTCCACTGTGGGAAGAGGCTGAGATGGAGCTTTCTAGCCTTGTGTGAGTTAATTACAGTACACATGTTAAAAGCAGCATCTGTCTTAGTCAATCTAGTTGATTATTGCAGCACTTTATTTTTAGTTATCATCAAGGTGAAGGATGACACTAATATAAGTGGAGAGCTTCCCGCAGATCTTGCTCAACTATGTATTCTCCAAAACCAGCTATGCCAGATCTGGTGAGTCTTCTCTCCTGGAGCTAGGCCAGGTGAAGCCTTTGATGGACTTGTAGGAAAAGAGTCTGTGTAACGTGCTTTGACTACAGGGCTACAACAAAGATACTGAGACCCGGCTATTAAAATCAGCTGTGAAAACAGTAGGGTTGTTAGATCTTTGTGGTACTCCAGTGGCCAAAATTTTTGATGCTCCACTTCTATTCTGAGCTCCCTCTGATGTACATGTTTCTGGCCTCATGACTGAATGCTTTGATTTATCGTGTAACAGCACCCTGTTCTTTCCCTTACGTCTAATTCTGCTGCCTAGTGTTGTTTCCACTTCTGGACAAGATCTGCAATGTGTGAGTGTCAGGGTGACTCTGACAAAGCCAACAAAAGGATGCCGGATGAGTTTTCTTTTCAAATTTAGGCAGCTGAACAACTGAGAGGTCTTGAGATCTGGCCTTGGCTAAAAGCTCAAAGTATGGCAACACCTCCTCCCTCCTGCTTTAGGGCCAGTGGGCTGCTGTGGTGCTGGTGTCACACAGGAGGTATGGAGCTTGCATTCATCATGTGTTTCAGTGCTCTTGGCTGCCACAATGCCGTTGGAGCTGGGAGGCTTGCACTGGCACCATCCCTCATGAGACTGCAGGCCTGGGGAAACCTTGGGTTTTTTTCTGTTCACAGCACAAATGAAAAGAGTCCGTCTCCTTCCCAAACTAAAATGAACAGAGAAACAGGAAATTAAAAATCTTGAGAAAAAAAAACACCAAAACCAACCTTCCCTTTGGGTTTTAAAGCAGAAGCCAGGCAGGCCAGCACCACGCAGAATGCCCTGTTAATGAGCAGCTTGGAGAAGCAGCAGTCCAATGGCAACGACTGTCTCCAGGGATGTTCCTCCTGGACCTGATTTGTGATCTTATGGTCAGGAAACCTAGTTAGGTGGTGATGGAGAATGGAAAGAGCATTAACAGATCCTCATCAAATCTAAAGCAGTAACAGTCTGTAGACCTGTGTTTATTTTTGTAAGAACACTTCTCAGACATCTTGGCTTTCTGAGCTTGTATTTATAAAAGCCGAACTTCTAGCAACGTATCTTCTATGTGCGGTTTCAGCAGAGGTATTGCAGGTGCCAGCTGTGGGTTTTGTGTGACAGACGTGTACACAGACACCTTGTGCAGCAGATCTGGTGTCTGTTTACCAGATCAAAAGGAAATCTAAACAGGCTGACTAGCTCTGTGTCCTGTAGCAGCACGGTAGGTTGATGCTGTCTGATAAAAGATCAAACTTCGCTGGGTTTTGTGCAAAGACCATTTCCAGTGCAGGTCTGCCATTCTTACAATTCCTGTCTTTTGCTTTGCTGTTTATCTTTCCAGAACTGACAGAACAAAACGTAGCTAGAAAAGCGATGCCTGACTCTTTACTTAAAGTTGGATTTTAAATCTACTACCAGGGCCATGATTCCTGATGCTTCCTCTCCACCCCATCAGAAGGAAACCCCCACCATCACCACTTCTCCCAGTCACGAGGACACAGGCCTGGGCACAACCACCAAGTGCCTCTCGCTTCTCCAGGTCCCCATGCAAGGACTGAAGCAAAAGCAGTGTCATGCTCCATGGTTATGGCACTTGCTGAGGTGCACTGACTCTCTGTTCACCTCCTTCCAGCTGTGAACCCAATAGGGACTTACGGTTCATGTGTGATGGGACATGCAGTTTGCTTACAGTAAGAGGTGACATACCTGATGTTACCATAACTGAACGTAGTTTCCAAGTAACTCTGCAGAGGTGAGAGGTGTGAACATACAGGTCAGGCATTAAGAGAAGCTCTTCGGGTATTTCTGACTCAGTTGGAGAAGTGGTTCTTGAAATACTTCGAGGAGCAATCATGGAATACTTTGAAGAGCCACGAGCTGGCTTTCCAGACAAAATGCAGATGAAATAGGCTGGTTGGAAGGGGAACCAGCAACATGAGATACAGTAGCCCTGTTCCCTTTAGTCCTTCTATTTAAAGTGGGCCTGGGCCCCACACAAAGGGTGTCTCCAGGATCATCCACAAGAACAGCTGGAGCAAAGCAATCTTCATGAGCAGTGGAGCCGTTGTGTCCGACTCCTACTGACTACTGAGGGAATGTGTTTATTATGAAACAATTAACAGTTGTGTGATTAGAGAGAACTATTACTCAGTGTAAGATAGCTTCAAAAGGTCACAGTTGCTGTGTGTTTACTCCCAGGAGGTCTGTGAAGCCACTCTGGTATGAGGGATGGAGAACACCATGTCCTTGTCCACTGACAGGAATGGCTCCCACAGCCTGCGTGAGGCTTATCTTGCTGCATCTCCAACCCTCCCTAACCCTCCAGCCTTGCGCTGGGATGACCTGGACATGAGGGGAAACTGGTCTTCCCGTGGCTCAGCTGTTCTGTGGTGAGTGGCCATGGTGGCTAGGGCTACTGTTGGTGCTGTAGCTGCTCAGCACACCAACCACCCTGGGCAGCCAGGCACGCAGCTGCTGCTGGCGTTGTGTGTGTGTGTGTGCGCACCCGCGCACAGCGGGGGTATTAGACTTGACTTTACTGTTCCTGTAAGCCAGGAGGAGTGACTGAGATGGTGAAAATGCCTCTGCTCAGCGTGAGTCTTTGTAGTGCTGCAGCCCAGGGATAAAGTGTTCAGGGATAAACCCTGAGGGAGCCTTCTCCCATCTGACATGAGCTGGAGTCATTCGCAGAGACTCCTCACCTGCGACTGGATGCCTGCCCTCCTCCTCCACTCCCCACCGCAGCGAAGTGGCGCCAGGTGAAAGCAGATGAAAGATTGCTTCTCATTTGGTAACAAATAACTTCCAAGCCCATCCAAGAGACTTTCAACTTAACTGCTCTCTTTGCTCCTTTCATGTCTTCTCTTTGTTTGGTGAGCACACTAATGCGAGCTCCAAATAGGCATCTGCACTCATAAGACATGAACAAATAGGGAAAGGATAATAATATCCAAAGGTTTTACAGGAGAAGTTAAAAAGGGAGCCAGGCTACAGAGACTGCTGAATAGTGGTTTGCTTGACTGATGTTACAAAGGCAAAAGACAGAAAAATCCTTGGAAAATGCCTCTGAGCAGTGATTGCTTTCTCAGAAAGCCTTGCAATTAGGCATGAAAGGAATTCTTCCAAGCTTCTAAGATGCATTAAAGATGTTATTAATAATTGAGCTACATGGAATAACTTGAGATCCACCCTGTCCCCTACCTCCCCATCTGTTGAGGTCTTTATGTAGAGGCAATGCAACAGGTCCTAGCAGCCCTCACACCATTTGGATGGTCCTGGCTCCCTGCTGCCCTGTACCAACTGTCTGCCGTACACGCTGGCCTGCCTAAACTGGACAGAAAAGATGAAATGAGCTTTATGTGTTGATAACATCATCTTAAAGCACAGGCCTGCACAGCCAGAGCCCTGGTAGCACTGACTCCTGACCTCAGGATCTATCTATGACCTCAGGATGCATCAGAGCCACTTTCCCTCGCACCAGTTAGTCACACTGCACACACAATGTAGGGAGCACCCAAATACACAGGGTGGTCAGCATCCCTGTGCTTCTCCAGAGATCTTTTGTGTAAACTGAGCATTGCTGAATACAGAAATGACAAGACTGGATTAATTCATTCTTAAATCCATTCAGTAGCTAACAGGTATCTTCTCCTATTCATCTTTTCCATATTTACTCTGCTATTGAGAATTAGAAGCCAGTGTTTTTTCAAGCAAATGTTACATGTGTGTTTCTGGGAAGCTAAAAAAGAGAAATTCAGCAGCTTGAAAACCCACAATGGTGTCAGTGCTGAAGTTGAGGTATTTATTAGAGTAAAGCTTTCCTTTTTCTTCCCCCTTACTGCACCATCCATGGGTTGTTCAGCCTGGAGAAGAGATGGCTCCAGGGAGACCTTATAGCGGCCTCCAAGTACCTAAAGGGAGCCTACAAGAAAGATGAGGAGGGATTCTTTGTGAGGGAGTGCAATGATAGGATGAGGGGTAACGGTTTCAAACTGAAAGAGAGATTTAGATTAGATATTAGGGAAGAAATTCTTGACTGTGAGGGTGGTGAGGCCCTGGCACAGGTTGCCCAGAGCAGCTGTGGCTGCCCCCTCCCTGGCAGTGCTCAAGGCCAGGCTGGATGGGGCTGGGAGCAACCTGGTCTGGTGGGAGGTGTCCCTGCCCAGGGCAGGGGGGTGGGAACTAGATGATCTTTAAGGTCCCTTCCAACCCAAACCATTCTATGATTCTGTGATTGTTTTCTTTGCATTCAAATATTCTGTGTCTCCACCAAAAACTGCACTGGGGTGACGGTCTTTCCCAAGTACATTCCCATTGAAGTCAGCGGTTCAGAACCTGGAGTCTTTACACAGGGTTTTCACACTCACAAGTTCAATGGGCTGAGTGGAAAAACAGGGTTTGACACAGAGGATTTTACTTGAGGGGAAAAAAAAAAAAAAGAAGTTTCTTTCTGGGATTTGCTGCTAAGGAGATACGCTATGGACCAAAGGAGATGTGTAGGTTTCCTGTCCTGGTATTTTCTCTTGTATCTTGAACTCAGTTGAACTGTGTGTATTGTCAAGCATTTCTTTTGTAAATGCATGGATTAATTAGCTGCAGGACTTAATACATGTCCTGAGAAAAACACTTTCTGCTTTCTGATGCTGCCTTTAATGTAAAGTCTATTTGACAGGAGGTTTTCAGGAACGTTTGCCTGATGATTCATCTAAAGCACAGGAGGGAGCCTGCATTCCCATTTAGCTTGGTGGAAAATGATACCCTCCTGTTAGTGTGTGAGCAGTGTTTGATGAGTTTCTTTGGAAGGCAATTTCATCCTTGTAGAAGATCTTAGGTCTTTAGGGCAGGACTTTGTAATCTAAATTAGGTCCAACCTTTTCCAAGTCAGTGGCGACACTCCCAAACCCTGCTGATGGGAGCTGGGCATGGCGCCTCATTGGGTTTTTAAAATGCCAGTCCCTGCAGCCTTGTGCTTGGCACACTGCACCCTCCGCTGAGCTGCTCAGTGCTGCTGGACCACTGGCAGGACTCCCCGGGCGTGGGTGAGACAGCTGCCTGGTATAAACCATCCTCTGGGACAGTTCTGCACAGCCTCAGGGGACCTCCTCCTGCATCCTCTAAGAGCAACATTCTGCCCGCAGGAGGAGAGAAACCGGGTCCTGGAGGAGGCCTGTGGGAGAAGAGACAGTTTATCTTATCTTTAACCCTGCGGGGGTCCAAGCAGAAGGCAGCGCTGATGCAGAGAAGCAGATCAATGTCCTTCCCACATTGGAATGCAATGGAAGTGAGGACCAGGCACTCTGTGGCAGAACCTGCTGAGAGCTTACGGTGCAATTGGGCCCACTTGGGACAGAGACAGTGATGGATGGAGGGGCTCTTCATCCTCATCTTGTTCACTCCAGATCATAAAGAGCTGAAAGACAACAGCGCAGAACTCCTTGGTTATTCTGCTTTGTGCTGGGAAATGTCATGAGGCACCCGGAGTGTTGGCAGGCTGTCTCTGGTGTGATCAGCAGCAAGGACTGAGGTCCAGTCTTGGCAACTTGTTATTCCAAGGTCCTGGAGTCACCAAGGAGAGAAAGCCCATTTCAGCACAAGTAGCTCAGGAAAGCTTGCTATTAGTTTAGATGAAGAGAATTAGTTTCACCATCAGAAGGTCAGGAAAGCTTTCTTTTTTTTTTTCTTTTTTTTTTAATGAAAGCCACAAGTCTGAAGCAAAGAATAAAATCCCTGGGGATACACTAAACCCTCAGAATTTGTGGATTTTTTCCACGCTTGAACATTTTGTGTGCCTCTGCCTGTGCAAAACGAATTAAAGTTTTCAATCCAGCTCCTGGTGGAAAAAGTGCTCACATCACAACTGGCACTAATTGGCTCCCTTGTTAGCAGCCTGGGAGACAAGGCAAGGAGCAAGCTGCCACGTAGCCTGAATCTCCTGCAAGCACCAGCAAGACCCAGGCTCCCGCCCCAGCAGCTCGTGTGATGGGCTGGGAAGTAGGGGAAGTCAGTCCTGACGTTTTGCCTCTTCCAGGGAATGTAACATTAGATTCTGCTTTCTAGGCCTGCCTACATATCACAATCAAAATTTAGGAGAATTTAATGCTAGAAGTGTCACCCTGACAGATTAATTGAGCTATAACATATGCAAAGTAATGTGAAAAAAGAATGCAGTTGTATTACCCAGTGTTAATGCCACAAATAGGCACTGCTACCTGCAGTGATGACTGTCTCGAATGCTAAAGGATCGCAATCCTGGATGCGGCAAATGAGGCATTTTAATGGGGAAAAAACCATCGTTTTAGGCTGAAGGAAGGGGAAACATCTGGGAAGTGGTTCTGTGGTGAGTGCAGTGGTTCATCTATCAATATTAATAATAACACATAAAACTGTGGCTTGCATATTATCTCCCAACGAACAGAAGACAGACCCTGAGTTCCATGTAATTTAATTTCAATTAGTGCATTGGAGCTTTTTAAAGAATGGACTATATATTCTTCTACAGTTACTCGCAGACTATTAAACACAATGCAGAAAAATTATTATGTAAATGGGAATTATCTTATTGGCTTTAGTCTCTCTCTCCCCCTTCCTTCCCCAGGTAATTGGGTGGGTAGGTGCTGGGAAAAAACAGATGATGGGAAATGTGAATAATGAAATTTCTTCAGCACTCTCTCCCCTTAGATACAGAAGCCCAAAATATATGTGTGTGTCAGTTTAATTTAATTTGCTGTTAATTAGCTTAAATAGTAGTCTTACCTTCCTTTGCTTTCACTGCATTTCTGTCCAGACTCTCATTAGGCAGCGTGATAAAGCAGGTGGTTGTTAAAAATACCGTAAGTGCCTATTTACATTACAAAGCTATTTCTAGCACTTGTGGTAAAGGAAACTGAAGTCTTGTCCCTGGATACAGCTGGTGGGAGAGGGGAAGCAGCACCCTGTTTTCACCCTAGAACACTAATTCCTGGTACTAGTAAGACCAGAATATAAAATACAAGGTGCAGAAGCATCCAGTAAATAAGCAGGTGTGTACTTTTCTCCAAAGCAAGGTTGACAGTAGACATTCAGAAGTCTGCCGGGAGGATTTAGATGTTCAATTCCCACCAATTTATAATGCACGTAAAGGACTATACCTATACAGGGAAAATAAGGTCTCCTTTGAATGAACATCATTCAGAAAGGAAGTTCCCAATTATTTAATTCAGGCCCACAAAGGAAACATAGAATCTAGGGCTGATTTTTATCAGCACGGGTAAACCTGGCAGAATGAAAGCTGTGAACAGACAAGGAAGAGAAAGAAGAGGTGGGAAAAAGGCAGCAGGGATGGAAAAGGGCGTGGAGAAAGAATGCAGCGTAGGGTAGTGTGCACTCAAATATTGATATGGAAAAGGTATAAATAGAAACAAATGCATGCTTGTAGAAGCTAATAAAGGTCTTGTTTACAAGTGAGCAGAGTGATTCATTAAGAATGGGAACAAGCGCCTGCTCTGAATGTAAGGGAAATAATGAAAGCACTGAGAGACTGGAGAAAGTGGTTTGAGTGCAAGTGTGCTCGAGAAAGAGAGAAGTTCAGTATCTCTCATTGTTCACCTTCGGCATCTCTCTGTTCTGTGGGCAGAGGCTCATAGGAAAGCAGGCACCAGTGCAGACCAGTGGGGACGGCACGAGCAGTTCAGGAAAAGGGTATCTGGTTCTCAGTACTTTTTTCCAAGCACTATTAAATCCAAGCAAACAAAAAAAACCCCAACAAAACAAAACTCCTCAGCTTGTTTCTCATTTTCAATTCAGTGGCTTCTCCACTTCCTTCTTTTCATTTTACTTATCTCCAACTAGAGAAAAAGTGCAGGCAGGGAGCAGAATCTAAACTCCCTAGCAAATATCCTGGTTCTACTTGCAGAGCAGGTGTCTCCAGCTACACCTCAGTCGTGCAGGCATGGGGGATTAGCTTGTGGTGCTGCCAGATTAAATCCTTCCTCGTCTTCATCTTCATAAGGACCTGGCTCTTTGGATATGCCCATGACCCTTCTTGAAGGAGGCAGATATGTCTGATAAGGCTGTGAGACCTTGATTCTGGCTAAGAAGGAAGGAAGATTGTCAAATAACCTCAAAAATAAGTGTGGAGGTGAGTAAGGAGGGTAGTAAGAAAGAACAGCTGTCTCTCTCCTCTGACCTCCCTCCAGAAGCGATCTCGAGTCTGCCAACCATACTGTTGTGGTGGGTGTTTCTCTGAGGCTGTGATTGCCACCATCTTGCTTGGCCGGGGCCATGCTGAGCAGCACCGCGGCACCCACGGCTGCACAAATGCAAAGATGGCATTTTCCCAGCCCAGGTCTGTCTTATCAGAGCAAGGAGGAATTGCAAGGTTTGTTATTCAGTGAGGTAGAGCTGGTTTAATCGCCTCCAAGGCATGCTTTGCCAGAGCTAATGCCAGTCTTCTAACTTTCTGCTTCCCAGACAGAGCTGCTATTCATTTTTCTCCTCTTTTGCTCAGTAGGAGTTGGAAAAAAACATGTAGAAATCATCCTGGTAGCACCACACCATCCTTGCTGTGGGAGTCAGTGTGCTGTCTGCCCAGGTGCTTTCTGCCACTGCTGTCTGCAGCACTGCTCCTAGCACCCCTTTACATGTTGCCCAGAAAAGAGGGACTTCTCTTGAGTTTGGTACCAACGAAAGACAAGAATGTTTCCCTGTTACATTGGGAAATCTTTTTCCTCCCTGCCAGCAAGCTCTGCCTGATACAGAGTAAGAAAATAGTTCAGCTATGACTCTCAGGAGAGCTCTGGCTGCTCCTCGGAAGGGTTTTGACAACCTGGGCTCTTGACCACCTCACCTGTAACCTAGCGTTTGGGGTGAGGGTAATCAGGCCCCATGCCTGGATAGCAGCCTCGAAGCAAGAAATTGCTTTGCATGGGGAAAAATTCAGTGATCATTGCTGGCAGGCATTGCCCTGGGAGGCAATGCCTGAGTGAGAGGGCTCTTGTTTGATCCCTCATTTCTTCACGAACTGGGGAACAAGGAAGTCCCATGCCCTTAGTTGACTTCTGCGTGCTTTCTGGCTGAGTTCAGCTATATCAGCCTATGCTGTTTCCAAAAAGCCTTGAAGACAGTTGCAGCAGAGGTATCTATATAGTCAGTTTAGCACAGGTTTGATCCTGCTCCTGGGACCAGAGCATCAAGCCCTGAAGCTCATGCTAAAATCCTGCCTCAGCTGGAGCTCTGCAGGGGAAGAGAAGACCAAGCTTTGATCGTGAGAGCTGCACTGACAAGCTGTTGGCAGGGCTTAAAGCACTCCAGACCCATCTCTCCTGGGCTTGTACTTCCCCTCCTAGTGCAAATGCCCCCAGCCAGGCAAGCACACAGCAGTGTTGGGACTGTCAGCTTCCCCACTCATCATCTCCTGGGTTTGCTGGGACCATCGCAGGGGTGACTGCCTATCTTCAGAGAGGGGAGCAGCCCTTCCCTGCCCCAGCACTTTGCACCGGGTGTTTACACTCAGGGTGGAGAGGGTCTCTTGCAACAGCTGTGTCCGACATTTAGCACAAAGTGACCCTGATGTCTTTGACAGGCAGTCACCCCGTGTTGCTCAGCAAAGGGATCGTGTTGTCACAAGCCGTTAGAGGTGAAGATGGGCTTGACCTTCCTGTATGCTGCTACCAGGGATGGGTTTCTAGGGCAGATGGAGACCAAGCTTCCCTGGTCTCCCCTAACAGCCCAGTTGTGAGGGTAAGGCGTAAAGAGTCCATTTGTTCAGTCTGCCAGTATGATCTGATTTCATACTCCGTGTTCAGCAGAGAAGCTGTTTCCCCTTGAGCAGTGTTATGCACTTCGCAGTTACTTCTTTAAAACGACTTAGTTATACATTTGCTACATGTTATTTTGAATTCTCTTGAAGATCAAGGACGCTACAAAGCCAGCAAGATAAAATTAGCATCTGAGCTGTAGCCTTTGCTTGGTATAAGAAATGCAGATCAGCTTCACTTGCAGTGAATGCTGGAAGGTGAATTTCATTTATGTCTTCCTTTCAGCAGACCTAGTTCTGCCATCCTTGTTTGTTTTGAGTGCCACCATAGCCCGTAAGCTGTCCCGGTAGTTTCTGTAAGGCTGCTTCCAGAGAAAAGTATCAGACAATAGCATGAGTGTTGAACGGAACCTCAAACTGATAAGAAATCAGTTTGTTCAAAATCAGTTCTTATCTACTCACAATGTGATCACTGGGAGTGATTTTCATTTCATTTCAACAGCGAGTCAAGGGGGAACAGTCAGACTGGTTTAAGTTTGTGTACAGCACTCGGTGCTAAGTACAGCACCAAGCCTGGGGTTTTAAACGGCTGCTAGAGGTAAGAGCATGCGTGAAGAAGAGCCACTGAAATAACTTTAAAGATCAGAGAAGGGCCGTGAGGTAGGGGCCATAATGGCCCATTGTTTTGAGTTGCGTCAAGGCTCATGAGGCATCTGATTGTGGTGGGTAAGTGCTCTCAGAGGGAGAAAGCGGTGAGTGTTGAAGGCCACTTCAGCGTAGCAGACGTAAGCTGAACAACTGCTGGAGGAAACAAGACCCGTGTTTTAAAAGTGAGATTAACCATCAGGAGGGTTGACCAAACTGGCGGCCTAAAGACATTCTCGGGATACCCTCTCCGCAAGGCATATTTCTTAGTCGGGTGCTTTTCAGGGAGGTAGGCTTCATAGAATCCCAGAATACCTTAAGTTGGAAGGGACCCATAAGGATCATGAGTCCTTATGCTCCTCGCAGGACTACCTAGAACTAAACCATATGACTAAAAGCATTGTCCAGACGCTCTGTGAACTCTGACAGGCTTGGTGCCGTGACCACTTCCCTGGGGAGTCTGTTCCAGGGACCGACCACCCTCTCAGTGAAGAATCTCTTCCCAATGTCCAATCTGATCTTCCCCTGATGCAGCTTCGTTCCATTTCCTCCTGCCCTATCACCAGAGAGAGGAGATCAGCACCTTCCCCTCCACTGCCCTCCTTGAACTTTTACCAAGTTTAACCCTACACAAGTTCTCAATATGGCAACAACTGACCAAAATCCCATTCCGTGCACCAGACATCAAACAAGATAATCTACGAACTCTTCTACTTTCAAAATATCCAAGCCTCTGGCTTTCAGACTCAGTAAGTCAGGTTGCTCTGTGAGGGCAGGTTCTCCACCAAGTCGAGGGTAGGAACAAACCAAAGGCTCCTGCTGTCCTCGCTCATCTAGTCTGGGACACTGCTCAAATCACTGCACTGCCAGTGCAGGCTTAGGCCCATACTCAAATCTAACCTTGCTTCGTGCCATGTGGCTGCAAACTAGAGCTGGATAAACTCGAGGAGCGAAGGCCAGGCCTGTGTCCCTCAGCCCAGCACCACTCTGGCACAAACTGACCCCTTGCATTCACGTGCAGGGCTGGAGCGGACTGGGCCAAGAAATGCTGGGCAGAAATTCAAAGTTCAAGTCCTTAATTTTTTCCTTTGGCCACCATACGAGCCTTCTTCTAATCTATCCTCCTATGGACTTGCTGTTGATGTACCCTGTTACCTGTTTGAAAACAGGCCTAAAATTGACAGCCTTCACAGTGTTGCCTTGGCCCCATTAGGTCACACAAATGAAGCATTATCTTCTCAACCTGGACCAGGAGGTGACTGGAGGTGCACCCACATGATGGAGACCTGAGCTGAACCCTTTGGGCTCCACAACCTTCCTGTCGGCCAGCTCAGGAGTTAAGAGTGTTGACCCCAGAAGCAAAGGCTGGTTTTGAATTTGGTATATCCTGATCTTTTATTCATGGTGGGTCATCCGTGGTGACAAAGAGTCAAAGGAGGAGGAAAGATTAGAAGAACAGAGCAGAGCTACCTGGATGTGCAGATGGGATCTCAGAGGGGACAGTCAGGATTAAGAGACCCATTTTCTAAACTGGCAAATGACTGTAGATGCTTTATATTTACAGTTTCTGCCTCCAGAAGCTAAGAAGCCTAATATTTCCAGTGAATTAATTCCCGTCAAAATAAGGGATACATTTTCTGTCTCTTTATTTGCAGATGATTCAGAACAGTTTTGAGTTTTTCCACAGTATTTGAGATGATTTACTGAGTAAGATCTAAGCTGGGTTGTCAGTGAGCATGAATGGGTGTTAGTCCCTTGATCTTCATTGATTTCTATCCATTTATGCCAACACAGGATTATTTTTTCAAGAAGGTGACTATAAGTACCCAAGCTTTAAAGCCTAACTTGTTTTAATTGGACGCATAAAGTGTTTCATGTTTCCAAAGTGAATACTTAGTAGGATGAATCCAAAGACACTTTCACAAAGTTACAGATACATGCTTAAACATAGGTGTTTCTGGAAATATTGCTGTCATTTATGCTAGTGTATTTACAGCAAGAGGCAATGCAAATGCAAATGCAAATGCGTCCATCTGGAACCACCGGCACTAGCATCCATTCAACACTAGCAACCAGCCAGATCTGGATATTTAAATAAGATAATATCATATGCAATCACTTTCTTTGCTAAGGAAGGTAACGTGCATTGAGCTAAAGATAGATACGTGCCACAAACGTCCTGATCCAGACTTCAGAATTCGGGTCTTCGTATCCACATCTTTTTGTTTGTCCCATTCGAGAAATAAGACTGCCAGTGAATTGTAGTTCTGGAGCCAACTTCTGCAAAATCTGAAGGAGGTGGGAAGTTGGATTCAGGCTGATGTCTGTCTACTTTGCTGAACACACCAGAACACTGTGCCCTCATTCAGAAATCCCCAGACTATAGCTCAGAGAAGATACTCTGCTTGTGAAATAGCCCTGCACTGCCTCTGGTCACAGGACACTAAAACATTAAAATGAGGGCCCAGAGGAGCAGAGGATCCTGCTTGCAGCCCAGCAAAGGCTGGTCACCATTGCTGTATCTGTAGAAGACAGAACAGGATAAGCTGTCATAGCAGGAGGTCACTGTCCCAGCACGGAAGGGGCTTGGAAAACTGACGGACTGCTGCTATTTTGGGGATTTCTGTTGGTACAGTGAAGTCTTCTTTTTCCTGGAGAAAAGGATAAAGTCCTTAAGGACCATGGATGACTGGGATTCCCACTAAGTAGCAGTAGTATCCAGCAAGTTTTCTGCCTTATTGTTTTATGTTGAGGTTAATATCCCCAAATAAAAGACAACCAAGGCAGAGGCAGGTCCTGCCTCCTTTCACTGCGCAGGACTTTTGTTCATGAACAAAACTACGGTTTTCACAAGTAGTTTGCTTGCTTGCCTTCTCTTCCAAGCCATGGTTAAAAAAAAAGACCATGAAGAGGAGGATTGTATTTCATCTCTCTTGCATCTCTCTAAAACACCCCTGAAATGGTTTGCTAAATCTCCAAGTCGCTCTCATTTGAGGCTTCACACTTTTCTTTCTGCTGTTATTTTACATTTCGTTATCCCAGTGTTTTCAGATGAAATAGTCCTACTCCAACAAATTACTGGAAGTGTGTTGCAAACAGATTGTTTCCCTGCTCTCCCTCAACATTCAGCACACGGCGGCAGCAATATGCCTTTCATTAGGTGGACCAGGAGTGCTCTGGATCCTCTGTAATGGTTTCCACTTCAGATGCTGGGATTGATGTGATGACAATTTCTGTGAGTTCTGCTCCCTGTCCTAACACAAAATCCATACATGTGTGGGTACATCCACACTACTTTTCACTGCCTGCTTCCAAGCTGATATGGAAGTTGTGGGGAAAAGATGAATGCTGTTTGCCAGTTAGGTCTACTAATTACAGGATGCATTTTTTGAAGGAAAAAAAAAAATTGTTTTCAATTGCGGTCTTTCCAATCTGTTTTGAATTAGGAGACACTCGGGATTAGAAAGTGTTTTCTCATTAGAACAAATGTCACAGATTTAAAAACCTCTTCATTTAAATTCCTGCTAATGTTCTTTGGCTTGAACAAGTGAGCTCTTAATGTCCATTTTAATTAAAGCGTTTCAATGGGATTTCAGCTGGGCACCTAATGACAGCAAGTCTCTCAGAAGTGGATGTGGTCCAACTAAGAAGGGCAACTCCTGGGTGGGAACTTCAGCAGAAGCTGTCCTTTTTTGGCTTTTTAGGGAAAAGTGCTAAAGGAGACACAAATTAAGATCTGTCTAGAAAAACGATCCCACGCTTACAGTGGGCAGAAATACCACGTGGTTTGGGAGGCACTGGCTGGGGGTGCTGGGTTTTACAAAGGAGTTGGTCTACGTTTCCTCAAGCCACTATGAATTTTTCTGGTTTTACTGCTGTACCAGTTTGCAAGTCACCAGCACAGGCTCTGGCAGCTAAGCCGGATCGCTGGCCGCAGGCTTTCGCACCCTGCCTCTGCTGTCAGATTCCTCCTCTCCCCCATCCACTTCCCCCCAGTTTTCTCATTTCTATTCAGATAAAAGTTTGGTCCCCCCCACTCTCCCCAGCCAGCTCCCACCATGCTGAATCCATTTACCAGTGCACACCCACGATAAGCACAAGTGAGAAGGACCTTGTTAGCTTTCTCGGGAAAGAAACCCTTTGAGATGCCAGGTGACTTGGACACGGGCTGCTGGGCAAGTGTCTGAGAGTTACAGGAGGGCAGTGCATGAAATGCTGGGAAATGGCGCATCATTCAAGCGCATTCGCATTCCTTTCCTAGAGCACAGAAATAGCAGAGGGGAGCACACTGATGGGGAATTGGATTATCCAGCCCTTTGATGCTCTTCTTTCCCAGCCACTGTCTGGACAGTACCAGTGCGCCCACTCCTCCCTTTTCCCCAGGAGCAGCCTGGGGCACCACAAAGGGAGGAAGCTGGTCCCTGCATCTGCTTCACCACGGGGCTGCTGTCCCAGGCGGATCCAAGGGTGGGAGAAGGACCTGAAGGCCAAGCGCTAGCGGGCGGTGAGAGCAGCGTGTGGCCAGTGTTTCTCCATAGTAAGCACACACGTTGAAAAAGAAACAAACTGTAGAGTCAGATCTCACTGACGGAAATCAGACAGCTCTGGTAAAGTCAGAAACTTTGCCTGGGTTCCCACCAGTAGTGTCTGGCTCACTCTCTCCCTCCTTGAGTGATGAATAAATCTGGAGACAGTTAATAATGAAAGACTATTAAGATAAGATTTAATCTTCATTGTTCTCATGCTTCCATCATTTGTCAGGCACTAGAACCCAACAGAGGAAATGTCAATCTGTGAAATGCTGACGATGATACCCGTACGGTGGCAGATTTATTGGTGCTTGTGCCCAGGCACCATCCAAGGGAGGAGGAGTGCTACCTGGGCAGGTGTTGCCGCGTGTCACTAGGATTTCTGCTCCCTTCCCTCAGGACAATCATTTAAAGCAGTCACCTTCACTTGATAGCTCATCAACAGTATCACTGTTGGAGCTGGGCAGCATTTCTAGGCCAAAAAGCACCTTGACAGATAATGTGTTGTTTTCAGGAAGAAAATGTTGTCAGCTTGAGTGTTTAACCTCCAAAATTCAGGCAAAGAGGTTCATTTTGAATGACCCTTGGAAGTAGTATTCTTTATTTGCTCCCTCCTCCCCATCACGTTAATTGTTTTTCTTTCTTTTTAGAGAGAACCCTCTTTCTGCTCTCTCCTTCACAGCTTATGAGCTGCTGCGTATCCTGGGTGAGGTGGAGTGAGTGCTTAAGTGCATAC
Source organism: Leptosomus discolor (assembly GCF_034619465.1). Classification (NCBI taxonomy): domain Eukaryota; kingdom Metazoa; phylum Chordata; class Aves; order Leptosomiformes; family Leptosomidae; genus Leptosomus; species Leptosomus discolor. Next base: position 3,396,205 of record NC_141407.1, on the reverse strand, counting down.
CTTTGCTTCCCTCACTTTGACAGCAGTAAGAAAACATATGAAAATAAGCACAGGTTTTGATTTCAGACCATCTTCAGCTGCATCTAGTGTGCAGTTCCTGGAAGAAGAGGCGCTTGGGTATACACAGTATATACACAGGAACAAAAAATAATGTCAGTATTAATTTCACATTGTGCAGATGTTCCTGCTTTCACGGCAGCAGCAGTGTGCAGGAGACTGACATGAAATGTGCAGCCCTTCTCCAAGACAACAGCTGTATGGACACAGCACAGCCACGTTAGAGGCATCTGCTTTTCGAGATTGTGTTCACTGAGTTTTTCTCCTTTCACATGATGTCGGATGAGCCCCGGCTCCCCCCTCCAACATCCTTTTATTGCTTTTAGACTGACTTTGAGATGGGGCGGAAAAAGAAATCAGACAGAGGTAAGTCCCAAGGTCAATGCTGCTCACCCGTCTCTGTCATCCCACTGAGCTCACAAATTGGTGTTAACACCTCCAGGAAAAAACGACAAATATAAAAAGAGAACCTTGCTCATACTTAGAAGCATACCCATCACTGGGGCAGCCGCTGTGGAGCGTGAATCCAGCAGGACCACAAGCGCAGGCAAAACCCAAAGCCCCTTCAGTCCAGCTGTGGTCCCCAGTCCCTGGCAGCACCCTGCCCATCTCCCAGAGCAAGTAGGAGAAAGCTGCCTTTTTAGGCAACTTATTTTCTTTAAACATCACAAAGCACCTACATTTTTTTTGTTCCTCTGCTAGCAGAAATCCGCTTTTGCAGAATGATCTTTGGTTTTTGCTTCTTCTTTAAATAGCTGCTTAGAACGGGGCCTTGTGGTGTGGAAAGCACAAATAACTTAGGAGCCTTTGAGATGCACCACCCCCCCCTCAAAGATTCTCTTTAGTGGGATTCATAAAATCTATTATTGTTGCTGCAGATTGGCCACGGTGTGACTTTGGAGAAAATTCTTTCTGTGTTGACACTGTTGCTTCATTGTTATTCTTTCTGTACCAGTGGAACAAAATGAAAAATTCATTAAAAACAGAGAAAAAAAGGGAAAAAAAGAAAACCACTGGCATTTCTCTGTCTCCCAGCACAAAAATCAAATGTAGAAGATTGAAATCAGGGCGACAGGGAGCGAGGGGTGACAGAGTTAAATGTCTAAAGGATTCACAGCCACACACACACTGTCCTGGACAAACATCTCGATAAAAGGGACCCATCACCTCCTTTACAGGGTACCACTATCAAATTAGGAATTAGAGAAGGGTCTCACAAGAGGACTTGCTGTCTTCAGGACATTTCAGCAGGCAGCGATCCCTCGGAGGTGGTCCATGAGCTGCACCGTGGCCCCAGGGAGGTCCCCAAGCAGTGTGCTCTGCTTTCGGCCCCTCTCTCCGAGCCTGGTGGGTCCCCCTGCACTCTCCTTTCCAGCTGGGCTGGCACCCGCCGTCCCCACACGGCTCCAAGTTCCCCAGGACACCACTTCTAGTCTGGCCTGTCCCATCTTTCCAAGCAGGGTGGCAGAGGCAGGAGGTGACAAGGAGAGGATGGGCCGAGGGGGTGTGGGAAACCGAGGCACAAACAGGCTCTGCTGGCAGCGCGAGCCCAGGACCAGCTCCCCTACCACACAGACACGGCTTGTGGGCTCCCAGCACCTCCTTTTCTGGCAGTGGTGGTGGTAATCGGGGGACTGCAGGCAGCTGTGCACAGCCCCACGTTGACTAGGGCCCGACTGAATTCCACAGTCTGCACTCTCAAGGACAGCTTTTAAGGACTGGAGGGACAAATGCTATCCCAAGGCACAACCAGAGGAGTTGTGGCATGCCCTGGAGCCCTTCCTCACCAGTGGGACCGCAGCAAAATTGCTCTGTGTTAGTCCTTCAGCCTTAGGAGCAGCGTGTGATTTCTGTTCAGGGCAGGCTGCTCAACAGGACTCAGAGCAGCAGATTCTCAAGCTCTGCAGTTCGGAGTTCCCCCATCCACCCTTTTCTGTCCATGCGAGGAACGGAGGTGGACAAAGAGCATTGTCTGTGGTCCCTTACACGGGATCCCACACCACCCCATTGACTTTGGAGCTGGCAAAGATTTTGACGTGGTTTCCCACAGCATCCTGGCATTCAAGCTGGGACATCATGGTCCGGATGGGTGGCTTTGTAAAGCAGTGAGAGTCTGGATGGATAGCTGGGCTCCAAGGAGGTATGGGGTGGGTCATTCTCTACCCGGAGGCCAGTTACAAGTGGCAGTATCTCCCCTTACAAAGGGAAAGACCTCTCAGTTTCTCCTGCAACCTGTCCTAATAGCCCTAGCAATGACCTGAGGAGGGGACAGGATGAACCCTCAAGATCACAGGTGACCCCAAACACGCAGTCAATATGCTTGAGGGCAGGGCTGCCACTGAGCACAGCCTCCATGGGCTGGAGGAACAGGCTAACAGGGACCTTATGAAACCCAGCGAGGACAAGTGCAAAGCCCCGAATGCAGGACAAACTGTCCCCTTGCCTGTACAGGCTGGACACTGACCAGCTGGAGAGCTGCCCTGGGGTGCCACTGGGCAGCAAGTGAACCTCGAGGAGCAGCGCACCCAGGAAGCGAGGATGGTGGCAGTAAGCCAGGTTGTACGGTCAGCGGATGGAAGGCGACGCCTGCTCCCTCTCCTCGACATGCACCAGGCACGTCTGCAATAGAACACTCAGTTGGGGCCCCCTCGGAGCCCATGCTAAACTGGAGCAAGTCCAGTAGACTCCCAGAAGGTTGGATGAGACCTCCAGGGTCCCTTCCAGCCTTAGCTCTCCTGGGATTTTGTGGCTCCTCAATCCTCTTCCCAAACCTGCTGCAGGTTTGCTCTGTAGCTGCAGCTTTTTATTCTTATGGCAGGTCTCAATCTCCATAATTACCGTTACGTTACCCTTCCATGCCATGAAGGGGACACTCCCAAAACCAAGCATCTAAATCTTTTTAAAAAATAGAAATGACAAAACAAAACATTTCCCAGGATCTCTGCTCAGGAATGTCACAGGGGAAGAATAATTCTTTTTGTGACCAAGAGACTTCAAAAGCATCCAAACTGCAGCTCTCCATGGGGCACCTTTCTGCAGGGCTATTAATAAGAAATAATTGTTTTAAGTGCAGAAAAGTATGTGTACTTTCTATTCCCTTCCAAAAGCCCTGCATCATTTGTCCTTAATGAATAATGAAAGATGCTTTTGTATTGCTTCCCACCCATAGACTTTAAAGTGATTGTTAAGCAATAATAAATAGGACTTTAGAGAAAATAAGGTTTTGACAAAAACTTAATTCTGGACTAATATAGAAGCACCTGCTTTTGCAGGCGTTTACAGCTGTTACTGGGGCTTTTGTGGGTGAAGAATTATGATCAGAAAGCCCCAACACTGGAAAAATATCGCTAAATTATTCTGAAATGCTATTGCATAGCTCCATAGAAATTATAATTTTGTGCCTCTTGATTCTCCCTCTGGAAGAAAACCAGGAGATGACCTTGCCTAGGACATGCACTTTGATACTCTGAACGCAAGGACTGCTACGATTCGTGTCTCCCCTCACTCTGAGGAGGTGATTTATCATGGGAAGAAAAAAGGAGGAGATTGCTTTCTGAGAGAAGGAGCACAATGTCCCGTGACGGACTGGGGTATTTAGATTTCAGTGGAAAAGCCAGTGTATCCCACTGGGAAGCTGATGTGGTTTTGCCTTTCAAGCCTTCTTTGGGAAGTCCACCCTGCAGGTGAAAAACTGAAGCCTGGAAGAGATATGTGAGTTGCCCAAGAAAAATTATGCCGAAAGAACAGTTAATTCTTCATGTTTGGGTTGGTGGGTACCCGGATCTTGTCCGCAGCCCACCGTCAGTCAGGCCTTGATGTTGGCAAGAGAGTTCACCTTATTAAGGGGTCTCCTACTACCGAACAACCCCAGCTGCAGAGGTATCTTCGGAGCACCTCATCAGTCCCACCGGCCTCAGCAGCAGCAAGCATTATGCTGGGGAGTTTTGTGTAACTGAGCACTTAAAACACCACCGTAGTTGTCTTGGGATCAACGGAGAACAGTTCGGGGGGGTCGGTCCCTGCCTTGATCGCCCATCAATCACCTGTGCTACGGCGCTGGCCCCGAGGTGTGGGAGCAGGAACAGGCTGAAGCGCAGCAGCAAGCACGACCGTGACGGGTCGCCGCTGCAGGGGGGCTCTTGCTCTTCAGCCACAAGCCGCAGGGAGCTGCCGCACGCCATTACTTGCAGCCAACGTCCCAGTCCCAGGAGCGGCGACCACACTGCGAGCGAGCCCGCGGCACCTCAGGGCGCGCCGCCAGCTGACGCTGGGTGCAGCGCCGCCTGCGCGGTCTCTGACACACCCCCGCGTGGGTCCAGCCCTCGGCTGCCGGGGCGCTCGGCGTGGGCTTCCCACGCGTTCACTGCGCGATGAACTGCCGGGCATTAGTTTTGGTAAGAAAACAGCTGATTCCTAAGAGAAATGTTTCCTTCCTCGTGAGCGTGAGCAGCACGGCAGCCCAGAAGAGAGGAGCCAAGCCGAGGGTCGGTCTGTCAGAGAACGCCCCCGAGGCAGAGCGGCGGTGCCAGCAGCACATCCCCCCCCCGCCCCGGCTGGATTCCCCGCCCCGGCTCCGCGCTCACCGCGGGACTCCGCTGCCCGCGCGGGCTGTGGCGGCCAACTTCGGCGGCGATTACGGCGAACCCGCTTTCAACAAAGAGTTTCCGCGGGATCCGGCAGCTCCGCAGTTCCCGGAGGCGCCCGGGTCGAGCCGCGGGGCCGTGACCCGCCGCCCCCGGACCGGCCGCCCGAAGCATCCCCGCGCTCCCGCCCGGCCCAGCCCCGCCCGCACCCCCCCCACCCCCCGCGCTGGACTCTTCCACCGCGCCGGCTGCAGAGCGGGAGGGGAGCGGGGGGTGCGGGGGAAGCGACGCTGCCCTCGGCCGAGGCCCGGCGGCGCGGCGCAGCCCAGCCCCGCGGGGGGGATCCCCTCGGCCAGCGCCGCCGCCGCCCCGGGGCCGGACAGCGGCCGCCGGCGTGGCCCCCCCCCCGCACCCCGTGCCCCCCCCCCCCCCGGCGCGGCGCCTTGGTACGGTCGGCGGGAAGGAGCCGGAGCGGCGGGGCGGCGCGCGGCACTGTGCCGGCGGCTCCCGCGGGGCGAGGGCGGGCCGGGCTGGGCGGGGGCCGCTGCTCCGCGCCTCGTCCCTCTCCGTCCTCATCCTCATCGCCGCCCTCGGCACCTTCCTGCTCGGTGAGTGCTTCTGCCGCTTCCTTCTGGCTGCTCCCCCGCCCCCTCCAAGCCCCGGGGCTGGCGGTGCCCCCCGCAGGGCGATGTCTCCGGCCGGGCCGCCCGCCGGCTCCGCGGGGCTGCCCCTGGCGAGTCGGAGCGGGCTTCCCTGGGGCTCCGCGAGCAGCGGGGGAAGCTGAAATCGTCTCCTTTCCCCGCAGTTCGCTGTTTTTCTTGCGGTTGGTTTTTGTTCCCCCCCGCCCCTCCCCGGTGCGCGTTGCCCCCAGATTAACGGGAAGGGAGGGCGGAGGTGCCGGCACCTGCGGGACGGGGAACTTCGGCCTTTGAAAGCGGCTGCTGGGTGAAATCCCGTCCCCGCTGCTGCTGTGGGGCTGGAGTCGGGCTCCGGGGCGGACCCGCCTCTGCCCCGGTGCTCGGGAAGCTTGTAACGCGAGTCCCGGGGGGGCTCGGTGGAGTCTCGGTGGAGGGGGGTTGTCCGCAAAGTGAGCGGAGCGACGGGGAGTTACTTTGCGTCTCTTGTAGAGCAGAAAGGCTCGGCTGCTCCCGGGGAGGGTCCTTTTGGGCGGGCTGGGAGCTGCGAGAGATGCTTCGTCCCGGTAAAACGGGCTGAAGGGTGAGACCGAGCGGCTCCCGCGGCGGGTTGAGCCGCGCCTGAAGCAGCGGGGCTTGTGCCGCTGTAGCCCCCCAGGGGCTTCGGAACACGCTCCTGGGCGCGTCAGCGCTGAGCCCAGCGGTCTCCTAAAAGGCAGGTTTGTCGCGTCTCAGAATGTGACCTGTGGCCGGTGCGTTTGGGTTCGTGATTTCTGTGAGTGTTTGCGGTGATGTGGGAAACTCCGGTTTGGAGTCCAGCTGTTGCCCGTGTGCCCAACAGCAAGTTTCGGCTGTGGCTGCGCGTTCGTGAGGGTGGTCCTACGGCGGGTTTCTTTCACCGTTAGGGAGCCCGGAGGGCTAACGTACGAATTGCCCGTGTGGAGAGCAGCGGGGCTGCGCACCTTTATTTTCCTGACTGTGCTTCTGGGTGTAATTCTCCGATTTTTGTCATGGGGAAGACCTGGGCTGTGAGGCTGAGCCAGGGAACAAGCTAGCGCTGGGCTGCAGACCCCCGAGGCTTTCCCGTGTTCCAGCAGCTGCTGTTGTTTTCTGGTTGCTCAGGCTTGAGTGGAGACTGGTCGGTAGCATCACGATTGACTTTAGCTTACTTTCGAGGTCAGAAAAACCTTGATATTTCATATCAAGGAAGTCGCTGTTGTCTTTCCCCTGCAAATAAATACCGTAAGGTAATTGGTAGCTGGTGCCGGTGTTTGTCGGGCTGGCGAGGGAGCTGGTGTGGGCAGCGCATGTCTGCCACTGCTGGTGGGTTCTCCTGAGCTGGCAGGGCCAGCGCAAGCATTTGGACTGGTGTTTGCTGGGGAACTCAGCATCCAGGCTGAGCTTGTTTTCTTTGGCTTTGAGCAATGCTGGCCGTCATCTCGGACGAACAGTGGTGGGGTGGAAGGTGTAGGCTGTGCTGCAGGACCTCTGGATTATCCCTGCTGTGAGGAGGAAGCCTGCTCTCTGCTACAAGTGCTTCCACTCCTGGTTTCCCTTTCTCAGTTGAGAGGGGGGAGGTTGTACTTTCACTAGCGTTTTGTCCTTTATTCTACAGTTTATTCCAGTTTGGGCTCTTTGCATTGTTTTCTTGTAAGGTAAAGGGTAGGGAAGGAGTTTGTTTTCGAAGCAAAGCCAGCAGAGCTCCGGGCTGAGGAGCCTGCTCTGACTTGGTGTAAAGTGAAGGACGGCTTTTTCCTGATCCTCGCGGGTGACCGGGGAGCCTGTGTCATGAGTGAAACCACAAGTTAAGCCACAGCATCGTGGCTCTGTCGCATCATTCATGGGCTGCCTGCTTTCACTGACAACTTGTCACAAGGTTTATTGCTCACATTCCTGGAAGTCTTTTTATGACTCTTGTTTTTGGTGAGTGCCGTTCAGCTTGGCCGCGTGCGATACCTTTCTTCAGGAGGTGCGTGTGTTCAGACAGACGTTCAGTTCATGGTGCTGTGCCTGGGAAGGACTGCTGATATTTTACTTCTGTCAAGCTAATGCTGTAGATGGATTTCAGGGGAATGGCAAAGCAGAAAAAGGTGGGCCTCTTAAGAACCACTTTCTTTAGAAAAGGCACATAATTGGCAGTGAGTTTTTAAAGGATGTTTTATTTAGGGATTGTAAAGAGAAGATTAAAGCTCTTGACAGAGTTTATGTGGAATAAGTGATGGGACTTGATCATTCAGAAAAATAAGACTCAAACTTCTTCCCATCACCAAGATAGCTTTCAGCTGTCCTTGTCCCAAATTATTCAATAAAAGCAACAGCACTTTGTTTGATTTGAGTTCTTTATTGATGGCTGCGTAAGGAGCTTTCAGACCTAGAAGTAAACTTGCGTCTACTTGGAGATGGCCTATGGATATAAAAATCTTTGATATGCTAAAGGTGTTGTAGAATTATCCACGATGCTAATTGTAGGTATTAGAAATAGCTGTGTCTGTCTTGGAGAGAGTTGCAGCTTTTCCTTCCTTGCCTGCTCCCATTAACAACAACTGTGTTGCCTGGCACAGGGTTGTGCTCCTGCACTTGAAGAAGGGCAAAGGCATTGCTTGCGGAATTACTGAAATAGAGGGAAGAAACAAGAATTGAATTTTGGATGCAAGTTTTGATTCCAAAACAAGTTGGTTGTCTGTTCACAGCTTGAAGTTTGTGATAGAAAGGTTGAAAGCACCCAGCAAGAAAAACATGCTAGGAAAAAATTCTGAAATAAGCCAAACAGAGTGAAATTCAGGATAAACTGTCATTAGAGAGTGTTTATAAACCTACTGGAGAAAAGGGAGGGAGGAAACATTTGGATCAATAACAATTTTTTTGGTAACTGTAGAGCTTTAATTCTATAGCTTAAAAAAATAATCCTAAATATGTGCTTTTTATACCTGTGTTGGTAGCCGAGGCTAAATCTGCGGAGTTCATGCTGATCTGGGTAATGTGAATCAAGCTGAATAGTAAAAGAGGCTCTTAGGAGAATCTGAAACCCAGGAGGCATTTTTCAGCCCTGAGTTATGTCACTTTTTTTAGAGGTGCCTCAGGCAATTGCATTTTAAGAAGACAAAGCTTTTGTTTTCAAGCTGGCCTAGAAAAATGCCAAGGATGAATCCAAAGTAAAGGCTTTCAGAAGTTGTCATTTGTGATTAAGTTGATTTTGCTGTTGTGCACAAGAATGCTGCTGCCTTCCTCGGCGTGGGGTGAACTGCATCTATTTTTATTTTTGCCACCAGTCCTAGTGTACCTGTTTAATTCCAGTGAGTAATATTACATGGTGGTTCTCACCTGGAAGTGTGTATTTAATTAGAAGATCAGGTGTCTACTAGCTCCATCCCTGATCTAAAATTATTTGTATGTGCTTTACGAAAGGCAGAATTGAGGTGATGCCAGGGCAGAGATTCACTCCCAACCGGTGTTCTGCAGAATTAATATCTGCTTGTAAGTGTCTAGTTTTGCATTTAAGATGCTGGAACTATCAAAGCCAAGGCTTGTAACAATGAGCAGACTGTTTTCTTTTGTGTGTCTTAGGAAACCTTCAGCTTGCATGGAGACATGTATGCATGCAAATAGTGATTCTAAAGATTTTCTTGTGGCTACTCATGTTTCTTGCAGCTTAAAACAATCAGAAATAGTATCCCGTTGTTGCCAGGCTGTGGGCAAACAAGAGGAGCTACTTCTGTGGCGCCTGAGATGGGGGATAGTGCACACGATATAACAGATGATGCTGAAACATGGATGTGGAAAGGTATATCGCCTGCAATCTATAGTTTTGTAAGCTCCCAGTGAGGTCCTTCTTGTTTAGGAAAGGTGAAATACTGGGAATATTGTAATGACTTCCTTTTCTTAAATAAAATGAGAACAGTTTTTGTCTTAAAATCTAGCCACCTTAAAGCAGTATTGGCCTTATTAACAATGTCCAAAGCTGTATCACCAGGGCAGGAGGTAGCCCTGGAGTTAACCTCGCCCTGAGAGACAACTGCTTTCTGTAGCTGTGCCTAGCTTTGTTCTGGATATCCAGGGAAAGGCTATAAGGGCAGCGTGAGTCATCTTTTTGGCTCTTGTGTAACACTGTTCAACACAAACAATCCTGTTTGTTCTGTTTGCTGAGGTCTCTTCTATCTTCCAACATGAAAAGACCCACGAGTGGATGTACCCTTCCCAGGGGGAACCTGATGAGCTGCTGCGGCTGTTTCGGAGGCGGATGGATCCTGCATCTGTCACTCTGGCACCTCGTAATTTTTTTTTTTTTGAAAGCAAGCCTTGAGAATATGTTGAAACCCAATACTGACGTAGAACAAGATGTGCTGGGGAGAAGCTCCTGAGGCAAGACTTGGCCTTGCCGTTCCAGGGAAGGTCCCCTGATTGATTAACGGCTTCTGAGCCTTTGCTTCTACCCTGATGCTGGAGCTGATCGGCAGGATACTGAACTCCGTTTCGGAAGCATTTCTGCACCTGCAGCACAGTATTTCCTTTACTGAACATCCATTTGTAGACTCGCCAGTGATGCTGCACAACTGTCCTTTTTGTTTGTTCCAGAAAGTGTGGTTTTAAAATAGAAAGCATAATGCCAGGGTTGTTTTTCTAAAAAAAAAACCCAAGAATTGGGTGAATAGCATGGGCGTCTTGGCGCTATGTTGTGTGAATTCAGTGATTCCCAGGTAAAGTCTGCAGCATCAACTGAATGTGGTGTGTGATGGTACCAAACAATAGGCACTGAAAAGTGCTGTAGATTTATCTGATGCTTTTGCAAGCAGCTTATATTTTGACAAATACAGCCACAGTGGGAATGAATGCGAACTCATCTTCTGATTGCTACTACATACAGAATAAGAACGGACAGGCTAAATGTATGAGCAGGAGCAGTAACTGAGGCAGTGCAGCTCCACCTCCTGCTGTGTCAGGATTAAGTGGCTCCTGCTGCGTCTTGCCTTCCTTGGAGGGAGAACATCCTTCTGTGTGGGGTCTGCCTGCTAGTGAGAGTACTTACGCGTGGGAAGAAGGGTGACAGTTTCTGCCACAGAAGATATTGTGGAAATGATGGCAATGGACACTTGTTTTGAAAGCTGGGAATAGATCAACACTATTATTTGTTTTAATGTATGCATTCCTGAGTTCAGGACTAGGCTGGCAGAGGACACAAAGTGGACAGAGGAGGTGGTTGCAGGTGTTCCCTGCCTGGGGTCTTGATCTCTTTATTAGTCTAAGTTGCATGCTTTCCTTCTGCCTGTGGGAAACTTCTATAAAACTGTCTTGGGAGCATTTGTGAGAAAAATCCTTCCTTTAGAAGCACATGGGGAGCACTGGTTCTGTCAGCTGTCCTGCACAGGGAGGAAAGCACCACTGCTTGAAAGTGGGAGGTCTGTTTGAACTTAACTTGTGGATGAAGTCTGTCGTCTTGGAGAAATAAGGATGGTCTGGTGCTCCAGTGAAGAGGTTTGGACCTTGACCAAATGGAGCTGCATGGTAGCAGCTGCTTCTGTGGATGCCGTATGACAGTCAACTGGCAGGCAGTGCCATTGGTATTCATGTTGCCTTTCTTCTGGCCTTCACTCTCTCTTCTCAGTTGCATCCTAGGCTTGCCAGGACTTCAAGGTGACTCTCCTGGTCTGAGATATGGCCCCTATGTAGAAGACTGCAGGTGGTCGGTGTTCCAACACTGTGTTTTTTCTAGATAGATTTGAGAAACTGTGTTTGCTCTGGGACGTAACATTGCAGAGCTGGTGGTGCTGTGTGGCCTGACTGAGCATGTTGCTGCTGGAAGGGCAGTGTTGTGGTGGTTTGGTGGTTCAACAGGCCTGGCTTCTGTCCCTGGAGCTGTACTGGCTTGTGAAACAGGTATTTGCTTGTGACTCCTGGTTCTGCAGCAATGTGCAATGCTTAGAGCTCTTACCAACTCCTGAAACTCATTTGGGAGTTGGTAAAAGCTGTAAGCGCTGCAAAAATTGTCTTGAGCTTCTCTGGTAACTTAGGCTTAATTTTTTTATTTACATGTTTTAACTTTTGCTCCAAAGTTTAGTGTGCAATTCTTGTTCATGCTCACGCATTTCAACAGGTCAGTAAAACTGCCTTGCACACATTCTTTCCACATCTGTGATGGATTTGAGAGGTCCCATATGTTATTCCCCAGCCTGGTACCCAAGCCCAGGGACAGACCTCCCTGCATCACTGCAGACAGTCTATGTGTGCAGACACAGGCATGGGTCCCTGTAGATCGTGCCACAAGGATGGGGACCTAGACCATGGAAGTGGCTTTGAAATTTCTGTGTTTATAAAACTACTGGAAAATCCATGGTACAGCTAGTCTGACACAGCCAGTGTCTGTCCTTTACCTCCAGTAGTGTCTTGGCACCCATGGGGCACAGGTGATGGTAAAAGAAGCATCTGATGGTGAATTCCGCTGGAAGGATGCCCTGTGAAGCTGATGATGTTGAACAGCTTCATGAGCATGTGGGCAATGACTGCTGCCACTGATAGGCATCAAACGTGGGCTTTGTGTTTTTTCCTTTTAATTAGGAGTGGAGTGCTTTCCTGCAGATGTGTTCCCCAGCCATCTGACTGTGGTATAAACAGCATTTTCAGGGAGAGCACGTTAATAAGCCAGAGTTTGCTAATACCTCCTGTGAGCAGAACCACGCCTCGTGGCAGGAGAGAGGCAGGAAGGGCTTAGATGATTTTAATTAAAGTTGTTGTGAGGAAGAAATTAAATTTGGTCTCTTGCCCCCCTCGTATTACAAGGGGAGAGAGCTCAGCCTCTCTGAACCGAGCTATTAGCTGCCTTCTGTTTGCCTAGGAAAAAAAAAAAGGCAATTTCTTTGTCAGCTTTTACCCTGGCTCCTGGGCCCTGATTGCTTGTTTATTTTCGGCAGCTCCCCAAATCGCTTTGAAGTTGGGCTTAAACATTGATCATCTCTTACAGTCCTTCATCTTTGTTCTGCCAGCAGACATTACAAAATGTATCTTAAATTACCTCTTTTCCCAAAATGAACAGGCTGTGTATGTGGTCCGGGAGAATAAAGCTCTTTCAGCTGAAGTATAAATCAGCTGATGTCTCTGCTCCCATGTTTGCTCCGTGTTCTCCTGGATTCACTTTCCAGCCCAGTCTGGAAGGCAGAAGGGATTCTAGGAAAGAAAAAAGCCAAAGTGCTACTTAATTTCAAGGCAAAACCTACCAGTGCTGTGTTTGGTAAGCAGGATCCTGTTTAAAAATGGCTTGCTCTCCCCTTACTGCATCAGTGGGATCTTTCCTTTCCTTGCAGCCCCAAAGAAGGGCTGGGAGGGCTCTGCTGGGCGATGCTGTGCAGCCAGTGGGATGCAGCACTGAAATGATGCCCAGCACTGATAGCTGCTGGCAGGGTAGTTTGGAGAAGAAACTTTGGATCTCTTCCTTCCTTTCTTTTCTGTTTGAGCACCAAGACCTGCCAGGGCTGGGAAAAATACCCCACAACAGCAGAACATTTATTCTGTATAGAACAGGCAGGAGACAGTGGAGGTGGCTAATTCCCTGCGGAAAAGCCCAGAAGCTACAGTTGAACAGGAAGAAAGATTTAGCAAGTCATTATGTAGCATGTTTCTGATGGCTACTTGATGTATGCAGATACTTTTTTTTTTTCATTAGCATTTAAATGTTAACAGCTCGTAGTGACCTCTTTCCTGAGTCAGCCTGGAAGGGAGTGCGTTACTGACTTGTTATTTAGGTGCGTGGTCACCCTTGTTCCTGTAGCACATTCCAAAATGCTGGTGAGAGGAGCTCCTGGAGGGCTCAGGGTGCAGAGGATTTTGCCCAACTGAAGGGCACTAAGTGAATGGGTGGTGCAGCAGCCTGAGCAGTGGGAGAAGAGGCTGTGTGTGCACTTGTGATACAGTCTGTCCTCTGCATTCCTTGCTTTTATTATAATTTCCTTCTGCAGTTCAATTTGCAGATGCTGTATAACCATCCAATTTTGTGTGCTTCCAGCTGATGATGTGTGCCTGTTCAATTACTGGTTTGCAAGAGGGGGAGAACACAGTGCTTGGAATTAATAGATTTTAGCCATATATGTATCATAAACACCTGTATTTTATGGTTTGTGAGGTATTGGTGCATGGGATTCTGTCTCAGCAAGTCATAGGCTTTTACCCGTTGTGAGTGATTTGTAGCTTGCTCAAAGTCTCCATAGCTGGGTTGCTGATCTATAGCGTGTATGGGGAGTAACTATTGTGTAACTTACACAAAGCCTTTTCTCTAGAAGTCCCAAAAATGAGGATGAAGTCCGTGCTTCAGCAGCCTGCTCAGGCCAAAATATTGTCATGTCTTGAGGCAAAATGCTGTTGGACAAAGTAGCCTGCCAGTATCTTATAAATACAGACACTTTATTTCTTTCCTTGGTTGTAACAGAAGGGGAGCGTTACCAAGCATCTCTGCAACCTGCAATGATGCACAGTGATATGAATGAGAAAGCTTTGTGCAATGATGGAAAACAGCCTTTAGATCCGATGAGTTACTGTTCAAGAAAAGAAAATGCTGTTGGTAGTTCGTGCCTGCTGCACTGCTGTTGTTGTCTGTAAGAAACAGGCTGATGCTGACACGGTGCTTGTGGCTGGTTGCAGAAAGTGAGGACTTCTGCTTCCGCTGGCTGGTTTTTAAATTTCCAGCCAAGAGCAGGCAGTAAGTTGGGATTATTTTTTTCCTTACTCTGAAGTTTGTCGACTTTTTATATCACCTTCAGAGGCTCACAGTCATGAGCAAGGGGAATCTCTAGCGAGTAGACTGAAGACTAGCTGATAAAATAGATGTAAACATGAATTTGCCTTATTATTGTTTATTCCGTGAATTTTGTTTGAAGTTTTCTAGTAAGACTAAAGGAAAGCAGGAAGTATTGATAAGGCTTCCCACCTCTAGAGTTACCACCATCCTGGTTCTTGTCCCCTCCCTGGAAAAAAAAAAAGTATTTTTTAACAAATATGAAAAATCTAGAGGACTTGCTAGCCACTCTTTGACGTCTTCCCTTACAGTAAAATGGTATCTGAAGCTCTGTGCATATAGCTCGTGAGAAGTAGTCATGGCTCTGGAGTTTATGCTCTAAATAGATAGAAGGTAGGAGGGCGTGTGACTTGGCCTGACCTTGGGTGGTAGCAGAGCTGGGAATAAAGCCAGGTCTCCTTGCTCCCAGTTCCCACTCTTTGACATTAGTTACACTGCTCTGTTGTCTGTCCTCCCCTAAAACCTGCCTGCAAAAACCTGACTTGCAGCTGAAGTGGGCAGCAATGTCCTGTGTGCCTGAGCCCAGCCTTCGAAGCCTGCTGCCTCTCCCTGTGATTCCCATTCCTAGGGGCTTTACCCTGTCACAGCTGATTTCCTCGCAGAGAGGACTGGACTCTGGGAAATGCATGGCATGTGATATTTAGCTTGGAGCAGGAGCATAGCAGCCATTTTGCAAGGCTTAATGTTGGCTTGTAAGGAGGTAACCCTCTGCTAGGCACCTTTCTTGCTATGAACTTGGCAAATCTGGCTGGAGTGCCCTAATTTTGTTTCGTCTTGCTGCATCTACTTATTTTCCTGCTTAAACTCCAGGATTCTCTTATGACACCTAATGCACTTGGGCTTTTGACAGGTCATCTGGATGCTGCAGAAGCAGGCAGCTTTTTTTTCTTAAGTAAAAAGGGTGGTTTGCACTAGTGCTAGAGCTGATCTAGTTGCCTGCTTGAGCAGATCCAGTGGTCTGTTCTTGCACTTGTGCCGTTAGCCATCATGCAAAACTGCAAAGGTCCCTGTGGGACCTTCAGACTCCTGTCCAAAATTAGCAGTGCTTTTAGTCTTGGTAACAAAAGCTGCGTCTTAATCCTGAAAATGATCCGTTGAAAGGTGTATTTAGAAAGATGGACATGGTGATACTGAGCTCCAGTCTGAAGCCTGCTGCAGCACTCCGGTGTACAGCTGGCTTTTGTTCCTGCACATTTCCAGGCAAAGCAGGTGGTGTTTAATTTTTCTGTGTTACAAAAAAAAAAATCTATGGAGTGCTATGTGAGGCTACTCACATCTGTGTGCTCTATGTAGGTCAGATGTGTGTTCACTTCTTTATGAAGACTAAACTTGACAGCATTTCCTTTCTGCAACCAGGGAGGGAGAATCGCAAAATTTGCATGCTGGCTCCATAAGGAATGTCCTTAAGGGGAGACCCCAAAGGGGATACGTGTGCAGGTGAAGTATGTTAGCTTTACCATGTGCTTCAGGTTTGTGACAATGGGCTTTATTGATGAAAGATTTATCTAAGCAGTGTATCCAGGGTTGGAGTGTCATATCAGATTAGCCTTACAGTTCAAAATACTAAATGCTTCTATGTCATGCTTCCAGCAGATGCCTCTTGCTTTTCTCAGACTAAAAAGCCTGTTTCCTAATCTCTGAAACCTGCATTTCTACTGCTGTATTTCTTAAAATGCAAATCGCTCTCCCTCCTCCTTTTTTTTTTTTCCCCCCAGCCAATCCTGTTCTGGTAATTCTTGACCTGTTCTGACTCTGGCAGTGGTGGAGGATAAAATGAGTTGGAAACAGACAACCTGCCTTGCCCGGAAGCACGTTAGGAACCTGATCTAACACCCTTTAAAATGGCTGAGAGTCTTCCTTTGCTTGATGGACATAGCCTCATATGAGGATATGTTTGGTCTTGTGGAAGATGCTCTTCTACTAGGGTGAAACTAGGGGAGATCAAAGGTGCAGTTCCTCCTAATCTACCCACTTGAGCGTTGTCCTCTGACCTCCTTAGTTTGACTCCAGTCTGTGGAGTAGGGGGCCTAAACCAATCTGGCTGGTTTCTACATGTTGCAGAGTTTCTTTGTTTTCAGTCCTGAAGTTATGTGATGATGTAAGAACTTTTTCTCACAGAAGGAAGCTTCTAGCTTTGTGGAGGAAAATCTTGAAAATATGACCCCATGGGATTCTGAGGATCCATTAAAAACTGATAAATAGAGGATCTAGGGTTTATTTTAAAGCTGAAGAGGGAACTGGCTCTGCTATCCAAATTATTTTTCCTCAGCTGAGATGACCTTGCAGGTGACCACGATTGAAACAGTGGCAGAGAAGGATCAGAGTAGATGAAGATGGATATATGAATGTCCTTATGCAATCCAGTGCAGCATGGAAGATATTTCTAGTATTAAAGCTCATCTACCTGCTCTACAAGACTATGAAGAGACATTTGAAATGAAAGAAGGGCTGCATCTATCACCTCCTTCCACAATGACTAGCATCTGCAAGCAAATGAACATCATCTATAGCTCTTCCTTCAGCAAATGAATGGTTGTTTACAAGCCCTGCCTCCTGGGAGACTCAAAATGGGATGTGGAGTTCTGTACTTGGAAGCAGCTGGATGGGTAGCCAGCACTTCAACTTCTCAGCAATGAGCAGATCTCAGTGACTTGAACAGTAAATTGCAGTAGGTGGTCTGCCTTGGCTGTGATTGATCTATGGATTTAGGAGCATCGGTCTTGGAAACTGGGTGTGGGTTGTAGCAGGCTTCCAGTGTGGGGAAGTGGACTCTGGACTTTGGAGTTGCTCAAAGTTGCTTGGAAAAGAGCAGTACTGGAACACTTGAAGGGAAATTGGAATAAAATTTGTCTGCCCTATTCTGCAAGAATTCTAGCTGGAATCCTGATTCTCAGTGTGTAAATATGTGTCTGCTGGAGAGACCACCTTGCTAATTTCTCTGTTGCTGTGCTCAGCAGGAAATCAAGGGAGGAGATGGTTCCTGTGACTGCTCTTTCCCTTCTTCCTGAATAAGATGAACTGTGCATTGTTAGGAAAGCTCCTGAGTGCAACCAATCTCTTAAGTCCTTGCTTACCAACTGAAACTAAGAGGAAACTAATGAAATCCCTACTGTCACAACATATTTTTTTTGACCTTTAAAACGAAAATGTGCTGGTGAGTCAGGATACCCACTGGGAAATCTGTTTGACTTGTTTTGAGCAGAAGGTGAGCTGAGATGCAGCAGTGACAGTGGTGGTTTAAAATAAAGGCAGAGATCAGAGCGGTGTACAAATCTGCCATGCTGTTGTCTTTGGTTTATGCATGAGCACAGAGGTGGAGTACCCAGAGCTGTTGGGTGTCTCTCAGTTATTCTGGTTATGAAGCAAACAGAGAAACTGAAGTGTTTTGCAGTTTTCTTCTGACTTAATTTTAAAACCAGGGTATAAACTCCTTGGTTTTGGAGAATAAAAAAGGGAGGGAGGAAGAATGCTGTTCCCTGACCTGCTTTCACATAAGAAATGAAATGACTGTTTTGGTCAAAACAAGTAATCTTGAACATTTTTATGGCAATAAGTGTTTTTGAGAAAGGTTTGGATGAAGTTTGTCTTTTAAGGGGAGTGAGCCTGCCTGACTCTTCCAGCAACTCAACAAATCCTTTATTACTTTTATGTAAATTCAGAATTAGGTGGGAGAGGATGGGATAAGGCTATGTTCAAGTGCTGCTAATAGCCTTGAAGTTTGGAGGAGAAAAGGATTTTGGTAGGCCTGTGCATTCATTAGGACTTCTAGCCATGGATAAGTGACCATTGCTTTACCTGGCTGGTGAAATACTGACTTGCTTTTCAAGTGTTGGAACTGGTTTTCTCCTACCAAAGATCTTTGGCTTGAAGGTCTCAGTTGCCAAATGTACAAAAGCTCAGGTGTTGGAAAACACAGCCTTTGGTGTACAGACACTTTCAAGACATCTGTCCCTTACTGTGGTTGTGGCTGCCTCTTTGGCACTGTTCTGGATCCAGACGAGCGAGTGAAGCCTGGCTCCGTGCTGTTACCAGTCCTGTGGTGGTGCATACCAGCTGTAGTTGCCGATGGGGTGGTGGGCATTCTCAAAGGAATGCAGTAACCAGAGAGCCTCTCCCAGTCCAGGGACTGGACAGGGCTGGTCAAGGCAGCCAGTCCTGTGGTGCCAGCAAAGCAGTGTTTGTGTGACACACATGGAAGCAGTTTGCTCTGCATCAAGCGTACATGTAATTACTCGGTGGCTTGGCCTCCGGGACCAGGCTGCTTCTCAAGCAGCCCATTTGTTCTCTTCCTCCTTATGACTAGAAGGAAATCGGTCCTGTGCTTGAGCTGTTGGAATAATTACCCTGACAACCAAGTCTGACCTCTTGGGTAGAGCAACAAGGGCCATAGAGGTCCTAGGACTGTCAGAAGTCTACCAAACTCTGCCCCTGATCCCACCAGCCGTGCTGTACGTCTCCAGCCCTTCTCTATGAAAGGAATTTATTAACCTTCTGCAGCTATTTTCTGTCTCGCTGCTCCTTGTCCAAAGCGCCAAGGCAGTGCAAGACTGCCTAGGAATGGGGGTGAAACTGCCCCTGCCTTTGAGGGTCTCTGTGGGACTGGGCGGTATGCCCCGCCTAGCTATGGAGCCTTGGCATATGTAGCCTCTCCATTGGAGCTGAACGCATCCCTGTTGCTGATTGAGGAGCAAACTGTCACAGTCAGAGTTCAGGAGGCACTTTTGTGGCTCCAGCATTTCACTGAGGTTGTCCCTGTTAGCTTGTCGTATTAAAAGGAAGTAAAAGTTCAAATGTGGTGCTGGGTTGGGGAGTCCTGTCTGCCAGTGCTGTCCTGCTGCCAGCCCTTTTGCTGATGCACCAAGGGTATGCTTTGATTTGTTTCCGTGCACACGTGGATTATTTTGATCTTAAATCACACGGGAATGCCACAAGAGCTGGGAATCCTGTGTCCCCTGCTTGCTCCGGTTTATTAAAATAACACATTCATAAACAATAACTCTTCAAAGCAGCGTGCTCCAGAAGCTGCAGTGCTGTATCATGCATAAAACATGACCCTGCGTAAACCAGCCTGTTCCTCTGTGGGCAGCTTGTAGTTCTGGCCATCCTTGAAATAATGTTCAAAACAAGGTGTCTCCTGGCTGTTTAGCAGAGCCTGAGACTCCTTTAGATAAAAATATGACACTGGATGTTGTCAATGAGACCTTATTTGTCCCTTGGAACAGGAATTATTTCCTTACAGATGTCAGCAGTGCCTCTTATACTGTGGGATTTGGCTGCAGATTAGCATGAGTTACTTGGTTTAAAGTAAGAGGGGGAAAAAAAAAGCCAGACCAAGCAATTTGACAAAACTTTATTTTTATCTGTATGGCAGTGACAGTAAGGAGCTCCCCCAGCCTAGGCTGAAGCCTTCAAGTGCTGGTGGATGTGTATATGTCACCCTGCCCTCCTTGAAAAGGGGCTGAGGAGATGGGAGAAGTAACTTTTTATGCTTTGTAAAGGGGGAGAAATGCGATGGTTTCATGACAACTGAATGATGTAAACAGGGGGAGGGCTCAGAGAGGCTGTGTGTGTGAAACTTCAGCAAGAGTCCTGCACATCTATACTGTCCCATCGCAATTGCACATTTCCCTTAGGTGGAATTTCGTGCGTTTCAGGGTAATAATCTGGTACAACCAGCTAAAAAGTTGAATCAAAAACTTTCTTCCTACTTGTGTTATTCCCTGGGTAAAATATCTTTCATTAACCTTTTGTTCTCCATTGACACATGTTACATTCTTGATGTTTTTGCTGCCCTTTTCTGTTCCAAGATAAATTCCTTCCAAATAACAAGTGGTCTCATGATTTCAGATTCGATTGGGTTTTTTTGTGTTGCACTTTTCTTTCCCGTCTACCTTTTGCTGCCTGAACTTCTCCAGGGATCTTTTTTCAAGATTTATTCTGCAAGATTTATTCTTGCAGCCATTTTAGCAAGATGACTAGGAGCAGAGTTAGGAAGAAAAAACCCAAACCCTCAGAATTTCACATTGCTTGACCTCAGGAGCCATAAGTGTCAAAAACTCAATAATAAACACTGCCAAATCTCTGAAGTTGGTGGGAGCTGGTGACCCTGTACTTTGTGTTTGGAGAGACTTGTGCTGCAATTCTAGGTTCCTGCTGCAGAGGTGCCTGCTGGTCTCTTTAAAGTGCTGTGTTGCACCTTTGCGTGTCATCAAAGCAAGAGGGTTTAAGTTTCTTTTTTTTTAAAAAAAAAAAAATAGTAGTATTCTGTTTTAGGCCCCAAGAGCCAATGAAGTCCTTGAGGTTCCTTATGGCTTTTGTGTTCTGAGTGCATTTTAATTTCTGTATACTCATTTGCTGTTACAGCAGCTGTAAAGCAGGTAACAGCAATGATCTTGGAAAGGCAGCATGGGAAAATGGTTATGGTAGATACTAAAAAGTTTCATTAACTGTGGTTTGGGGAGCTTTGCTGGGGTGTTAAGGGAGCATGCATCCTCAACCTTGCTCTCTGTAGGAGCAGTGCATGTCCGTGCTTTTTTACACTTTATGGGCGCTCCTTATATCCCCGCTTCCCATTCAATTTGGCTACGTGCTGTCCATGAGAGAATTGATGACTTAACGGTGGTGCTCTGATGCATTGTGTAAACTGAGTTGGAGTCTTATGGCTGAATTTCCCAGCTGAGCTGGTGAACAAGCCCCTCTGGTGTTGGGGGTGCAAGGTGGCTGCTATTGCTCCAGTGTGGCGTTCTGATTCAGGACATTGCTGGTGTGGGTATAATAAATGACTTCAAGAGAGTGGCTAAAATGCTGTAGGCCTGATGTCAGGCTTTTTCCATGTCTCTGCATGGGGCTTCACGTGGCAGTGCAGGAGCAGCATGCATGAAAATGAGTGTGGCTTGGCATTAGGAATGGTTCTCATGTCAGGATGATGTTTGAACAGAAACTGCACAGAGCAGGGTGGGTAGCTGGAGGACATGCTAGGTTTGATCTAGCCTCAACCTCCCCTTGCTGTACCCTTTTTGGCAGCATAGTTCACCTTGTTCCTAGAAAGGCGGATGGGATGGCAAACAGCAGAGGTGGTGTGGTGGTTTTACAGGTGTGACAATGTCCCCTTTGTGAAGACATGTCAATGAACACAGCCTGATGTTTATTTTGGTCCACACCTTAGCTGAAGGAGTTGGATGACTTTGAGTGCTTTTTGTGCAGGTGTGTCTTTCTTTGGATGTAGTGGCACCTGGACTATCCTTCTGACCCACACCATGGATCTGCAGGATTGGGATCTTGTCTGATGGGTGCTAGCACAAAAATGGCGGAGGAAGGTTCTCTTTGTTGAAGATGTCTAGAATGTTGCCTTTATCTCTCTGATAGTCCAGTTTGTCTTCAGAACTTGCCAAATTCTTGATCTTTGTGGTGACAATCTCTTCTGTTCTGGAAGAGAGGTATTAAGGCCAAGTTTGTCACTTGCCTCTCACATGCTGGAGCAGACAGCTGGCTGGGCAAGCCCTGGTAGTATTCCAGGGAGAGTCTTGGATGTCTTCATCTCTTGCTACCCATGATAATCTGCACTGCTATTTTGTTTGCCCTAGGTATGTGTTAGGTGTTGGACAGAGTGGAAGGCACGGTGCTCATCCCCAAAGGGCTGTGATCTCCCACTGCAGGCAGGGTGTCCAGGCAGGCCAAAATCCAGCTGATTTCAGGCTACCTGCAAAGGTGGTGTTGACATGGGGAGCCAGGTACATTATACATAAAGAGGTATTTCCTTTTATCAAGAAGATCTTATTTACTACGTAGCGCTTTCATGCTAAATCACTCTTAGAGCTGATGAGCCAAATTCAGCTCACTGATATTCTGGTATGAATTGGGAGTAATTCTTCTGATTTTGCTACAGCTGCTTTGATATACAAAAATGTAATAGAAGGGAGCTCGGTGACGAATAAATAGGGCCTTAGTGGGACAAGAAGAGCAGCAGGCAGTAGACCTGGACCACACTGCTCAAAAGAAACCTGACCTCATGAGGTACCCATAATGCTTTATTATCCTTGGAAAAAAAAACCCTCAGATATCTCCTATTCTTTCTCCTCTGGAGTCCTGTCCAAAGGCTTTCCTGCTCTTTGTTGTATGCAAGTTAGACCTCGTATTTCAGGGAGTGGGATAGCTACAAGCTTCTGGGGTGATCTGTGTGCCCCAAGTTTGTGAGGAAATCGGCTTTGTCACCTTAGTGAATTGTGAGAGGCTGGTCCCAGCTCAGTAGTAGTGCAAGTGAGCTCAGAGAGATGATCTGCCAAGGTGGATGTCCGGGCGCTGAAGGCAGGGCTGCAGGTAGGCTCTCCCACAGGATTCAGGCAGCACAGCCCTAGCAGGATGTGCATGTGTGTGCTGTTGTAAGAGCTTTGTTTATCGCTATAATGCTGCTTGGTCTCCACTCAGATGAGCTTATCCTGCTTGATATTGTACCAGCAAAGGCAATGGCACTTCCCAAGCTTTTATTTTGCAATATTACTTAATTCCTTGTTTTGAATGCACTGGAAGTGTTGTGAGTCTCTCTGATCCAAAGCTATTGAAGCCTTTGGAAAGTCTCTCACTAGTTTACTAATTCTTGGATGGATTCTAGATGTATATGGAAAATTTGAGGGTAGTCTGCCAAGCCGGTGCAGATTGGCCTGAAGTCCACAAGCAGGCGTTCTGTTCCCTCTCATAAACCATTCCCCCCGACGTATGTGAAAAAGGCAGGACGAACCAAACCGATGGGGTTTGAATTGTGCTTTGTTCTCCAGGTGCTTCCCCTTCCCTTTAGCATCTTGGATGTTTTCCATAGTAAAGAGGGTCTGCCCTTAGTGCCAGCAGCTTTCTGATGAGCAGAATCTCTGGGATGTGAAATTCAAGAATTAAATCCCTCCACATTCACAGACTCTTCTGCCATCCATCCAGGCCAGCTCTGGTCACAGCCGTGTTGCTTCTGCTCTTGCTAATGTTTAATGCTGAAAATCCTGAGCTATTTTTGCAACTACAATTAATCAAGGAAGAATACTTGTTTTTTTAAATATGATATTCACTGCATTTTTAGGGAGTAGAGGGGTTAGTGAAACTTCATTTCCTTGGGTGTCTTTGTCCTGTGGTTGATAATTATTTTTAAACTGCTTGTCATGTTGTGAATGGGGTTGTTGTAGAGGTTTCTGTGGTTTTTTTTTGCAGTTGTCAAAATGTCAATTCTAATGAAAGTCTCCACAGACATGCTGTACCTAAGTGATTTGAGCCTTTAGGCTAAGGAGGCTGCTGATAGCATTTTCAGATGAGTCAAAAACGTTTGCGTATGTGTCTTTTTTTAATATATTTGGTTGTTTGGAATGTCTTCATCAAAATTGGTGGTTGAAGGTTGTGGGTTTTTTTTTTTCCTTTTTAAAGGCTAAGCTGCTGCCTGTCAGCTTGTCACAGAGCTGTTTGGAATTCAGCATCTTACACAGCAGTCACATTGGGGAAAAGGAAGTGCCTGTGTAATAACAATAATTGAAAATTAATAGTAGATTAAATTAATACATAATTAGAAAACACTAATGCTCCCTGTGAACAAAGGCTGATTCCTATAGGAGTCTTATGAATTGAAGAGGAAAAGTATATGATGCTTTCCCTGGGCCCTGTCTGTTCCAGCCGCAAATCATTAAAGCAATTATAATTTCACAGAGGTTTGATCTGGAATTGATTTCTTTGTGATAATTCAATTTAGAGGCTTGCTTCCTCCAGGGTAGAAAATGACAGAAGATGAAGTGTATAAATCCTTAGCACTGTCCACAGGCACGTGTGAAGACTGGCACCCAGCCAGCGAGGGTTTGCTCTGAAGAATAGTCTTCCTTTGACTGCCTCATTGGAGTGTTGGACCTCTTAGTACTTGATTTGGAAATGATCGATACCAGCTTTGTGCCAGGCTGTGTTGTAATAGGGGCTGGGTGGGAGGTGTATAGGGGATGTATGCTGGGTTTGGGTCCCTTTGTGCTTGCTAGGGAGTGTATCAGAAAAATCTTTGGCCATCTAATCCGCAGCCCATGATGAAACCTTGGAAGATAATTCATGAGGGTGTTCTACCATGTGAGCCAAACTTGGTGTTTCCTAGCCTGTCAGCTGCTCTGGGCTCATCCTGATCAGCAAAAGCCAACTTAACCTTGTCTATAGCTGGTAAAGGCAGGACAGTTGGCCCTGATGATGCAGGGTTAGCTTTACCCATGTGCAAGGTGGATCCTCAGCTCCTCCACAGCTAGGACCACTGATTCAGCCTGGCTTCCTCTTGCTCCTTAAGGTGTTTCTTCACTGGGTCTAGCAGGATGTGCCTTCTGCTGGCTACCTTCAGTCAGTGGCTAGGGTGGGAGAGGTATCTCTGCTGCCCTTCCCTGGAGCAGGGAGTCAGGGTGGCTCCACCACACGCCCTGCCTCCTTGCTGGCTGGTGGCTCAGTGGCCAAAGCCATTTGAGTTGTGCTTAGAGGGCTCTGCAGAGGGACCGCTGCTCTCCTGCTTCCGTGTGCTCCTTACAAGACTGCCAAGGTGGAGGTGCCTGGTATTTTCAGGCACAGGAGGAGGGAGTCCTGTCTCTGACAGTCTGCTCCAGGCCTGGCAGTGTCCCGAGCAGCTCAGTGCCAGAGGAGGTGTACACGATGGAACAAGAGAAGCCACAAAGGAGATTAAACACTGTCTTACATGGACCATGCTGAAGTGCCACGTGTGCACGCACTGGTGGTTGTGCCACCTGCAGCACACTCCTGTTGTAGTGCATGCCTGGCATATGCATTGGTGCACATAGCTTGATCAGATCAATAGTGCATGTATCTTATGGCTTAATCTCCTGTTTGACTCTTGCCTCTACCATCTTTAGATCATCTGCCCTTGCTGTAAAACAAAGGCACGTGTCAGATGCCTCTTGCCATGTCTGCTCTGTGGCTTGGAGGAGGATGCAGCAGAGGAGAGGGGCTGCCTCTGTCTGCCATCCCCGTGTGCTGTGGAGTAGCCACACTGGGATCCAACAACATGCTGTCTTGCTGAGTTACTCTGGGCAGAGCCATCAACTTGCTGCTCCCTAGTCGTGATTGGGCTTGTGAAGGCTTTTTTTGGTAGCCATGTTGTGATAAAATGAGCAGAGAAGAGAGATGAGGAAGAGGAAGGAAGGAAAGTAAAGCAAAGCGGAAGACAGTATAATACACCAAGGCACAGTGGAACTGATGCAGCAGGGAAAATTAGGACCTCATGAAAAATAATGATAAAGTTTGCTAAGCAACTGCTGTGCTACATGCCTCCCCTCCCAATTAGATTGCATTAGTGGCTTGTGGGAAGTAGCACAGCCAGCTGAAACTAGTACAGGCAGAAAGAAATATCCCCTTGTTAATTTGCTTTCTTCTTGGCCCAACACAACATTTAATTTTTATTTTGTAGCTTTGTGCACAACCACCCTCCGTTCCACTGATCTCTGAGGCTCTGTGTTTGGGAATCCTGGCAGAGCAGCTATTCGGGCAGGGGGTTTGTTCCTGCTTATCAAATTGTGTTTGTTAAAGTTGTGACTTCAGTCACTGTTCCATTTCAGGGCTTTTCAGGAAAAAAAAAAAGAACTTGTTCAGAAGAAGGGAAAGAAATTAAGAGACTTTTAGCTTTAATTGCATTCATTAGGCTTGGCAGTGATAATAAAGGCATGTCAGGGAAAGATGAATAAAAAAATCCATGACTTCAATCAAAGGTAGGCAGGAAGAGTTCATGGTTGGGTTACATAATGCTTCTTCACAGTAGCGAGCACTTATTCAATGAATGCATTTATTTTGATCTATCTTACCTCTATAATTAGGGGCGGGGGGGGAAGCCATCTCAGCCCTGCGAGAGTTGTATCTTCCAGCATTCTTCCATGCCTGCTGTGCGAGCATGGAGAGGTGACATCCCAATTTAGGTCTTGTGTGATGGGTGCTGTTGATGTAGGGAACTGGGGGGCTACCCTGCCCTGCAGGAGGTTCCCCCAGTGCGGTTCCTGGGAGGGCAGAAGAAGCTTCCAGTCGTGGGGTCATGCGGGAAGCCGTAAGAGGGGGGCTCAAGCATGCAAGCCCGTGGTTAGGAGGTGTTGCTGCTCCCAGGTGCCAGATGAACGTGGAGAAGTGATGTGATACCCCATGGAGCCCCATTCCATTGTTATGATCCAGCGAGAGGCTTGGAGCTGGTTTTCTGTGAGTCGAAGTGCAGCATGTCCCAGTCTTTAAGAAACCAAACCAGCTGGAGCTGCAGTGAGGAATTTGGAGGCTGAAAGTCCACTAATGTAGAGGTGGACCTTTTTTTTTTTTGCATCTCTTGTGGATCCCTTTGAAGGAGTCTCCCTCCCCTTCCCCCCGTGGGCTGTAGCTGCAGAACGGTGTGGTGCCTTGAGCTGCTGCTGGTGAAAGGTCTGAGCAGCACCCCGTTGGTGTCTGCAGAGGGTCTCTGGAAATGGGAATCTGTAAGAGATTCTGATGCTTCAGTATCTGACGTTTTGGCAAGAACATCTGACATACTGAAAGTAGTAGTCACAGAATAAAAACGAATTTGGTGTTTTCCTCTTCAGTGCTGGGTCTTGCAGTACCATTGTAGAACACATTGCTGGGAATGTCAATAAAATAACACAAAAATGGGGATTATTTTGATGTTTTGAAATACTGGTTCAAAAAAAATCAAACCTTTTTGCTTTCACATTTCTTATTAAAAAAACATAATTGCACATTTTCTTTCAGGAAAATGGAAACCATTTTGTTGAGGATTCTTTCATATTTTTAAAAAAATGCAGTTGTCAGGGGTTTCTACGTGCTTGGGTGGTATGACTTGATTTTTCTCTGATCTGTATCTTTCAACTGCAGTTGTGGCTTCTTGTTTGACAAAACTGGCGTCATCACTCACTTTGCTCTGTCTGCTGCTTTCCCAGGAAGTAGCTTTACTGTTCCTGCAGTTTGTTCCTCACCTACTAATCTTTTTTTACTTATGGGATATGCTTAATCTTTTAAGAGCTTCCTCCTTTTAAAGAGAAGAGGTTAACATGATACAGCTAACATCTGTACCTTACATGGCTAAACTTTTTGACTGTTCCTGGTGACTCACATTAGAGCTGTTTGGATCTGAAGGAGGGAGGTGAGGTCTACTGCTCTTGCTGTAGTTGCTGTCACCTTTTCTGGGCAGTCATCCCTTGATAATGAAAAACTTTTTTGGCTTTATTGGTGTTTTTGTACACTTTTTGCAGTAGCTTTCCCTGTTTCTTCTTCCTTCCCCTCTTCCAGGGAAAATGGACAGAGTGGGACCATTTCTTTCTGCAGGTGAAATGCATCCAGAAAAGGAATTGTGGTCAAATGCAGGTATGTTGCTGGTTTTAATGTGCTGTGATATGTGAGCAATGGTAGCTCTGTGGCTGTCCCTGCTAGGGTCATGGTCTCAGTATGCAAAGCACACTATTAAACTCAGGTTGTGTCCTGAGCCAGTTATACGTGGAGTAGGCAGGCTAGAAAGAGGTGATGAGTGTCCGAACAAGCATCAACAAGCAGGGGAGACCCAGTGGTTGTTCCTGGCCGGAGGATCTCTTGAGTCCTGAGCTATAAACAGAAAGCTGGTCTTTCCTCCTCAGCTGTTTGCAGCTCTGCACGTTGTCACCCACATAAAGGATGAAAATGCATCCCAGAGGGTCATGGAGGCACCTGGAAAAGCTGCTCTGAGACAGATCATTTTTTACCTGGTGCCAAGATGAACTTGTGTGATAACAAGCTCCAATATATTAGAAAAATGTTGCTTAAAGCATCTGGGTCAAATTGAGCTAATTGGATCTAACCTCACTAATTCAATACCCCAATTAATTCACTGTGCTCTGAGAAACCTATGGGAGGGCTGTGCTTTGCTATTCTCTGGTGTAGGGCACAGCCCAGCATTTGATTGTGGAAAAGCAGCCAGACGTTTGGCAAGGACTTTGGGACCAAAATGAGTGATGGCCTTATATATATAGCTGCCTGGGGCTGTAAAGTAACTACATCAAACATGCTGTTTGATGAAAGGCAAAATGTTGGTGGCTATCTTTTATGTAGAAATCTGGGGAGGCTGTTTGCTTGGAAGCTTGGATGTTGGCGCTCTTGTCAAATGTTAACTCAGACTGGACCCTCCCCAATTTTGGAATGGAATAAGCACAGTACTGCCCCAGATACTGTCTTGAGCTATTGCAGATTTTTCAGCCTAGAAAGCTACTGCGAAAAAGAAACCATCATTGTGCAGAGGAGTGGTTCTGACTCTGCAGAGGGGTTCTTGTTTGCCAAGGACCAGTGCTTGCTTGTAAGTGGCAGTCCCCAGACTGGTCTTGGAAGTTCAGGTGCTTCGGTGCAGTCCCTTGCTTTAAGGCACCACAGAGCTTTGAATACTTTAGCTGAATCTCAGCCAGGCCATATGCAAGCAGAATCTTTCCAGTGCCTCCCTGAAGCCCTACAAGCCATGTGCCTCCAAACCCTTTCCTTCTGGCACTGCTCCTATGCACCCAGCTATACAGACCAGAGTAAGCTGGTAGGAATATGACCTTTGCTGTTGTATACACAAGCTTTGTTTTTTTCTGGCCC
This sequence comes from Leptosomus discolor, assembly GCF_034619465.1. Taxonomy (NCBI): domain Eukaryota; kingdom Metazoa; phylum Chordata; class Aves; order Leptosomiformes; family Leptosomidae; genus Leptosomus; species Leptosomus discolor. The sequence goes on along the minus strand of NC_141407.1, from coordinate 3,367,586 downwards.
TGTGTGCATTTAGGGGGTGTGTCTGTCTGTGTTGGATCAAAATAAGATATTGTGCTGCTGGAGGCAAAGTTTGAATTTGATTGCTTCACCATTTGGTGAAATTAGAGGGCAGTGTGTTTAATGAGAGATTATGTGAATCATCTTGAGGGAACAAATGTGATGTTCCTAGCTTTACTGACAGGCTTGCCTTGCTTTGACGTGTTGATAAGGCACAGTATGGTTGCATTTAAGTGATCTGAAGTGCTGAGCTGCTTTTTAAAACTTTAAAGACAAGGAGACTTGAAAGATGGTAGGTTTAGGGGCTGAATCCTTTCTCTAGCTGAGTGCGACTCAGCTGAGCTTACAGAGTTTGGGGTGGATTCAGGGCAGCAGCTCAGGGCCTGATAGGGATGCTCAGGTCTCTGCTTGTCGCAAGCACTGAGTTGGGAGAGGAGGAGGTTGAGCCTATCGATTCAGGAGCTGGGATTTCAGCTGCTGCCTGTGCTCTGACAAGAGGAAAGGAAAGTCTCGATCACTTCCCTTTTGCATGCAGATCTGGACAAAACCTCTCCTCACAATTCACTGTGACCTTGTAAAGTGGTTGCTTTCGAGGGTTGCGTATGAAAGCAGCAGCCCTGTGGGATGCTGCATGTGCCCTGCCTCCGCAGAGCAAGGAGCAGAGATGGCCGCAGTGAGCGAGCGCTTGTCTGCTCTGCCTCCCGCTGCCTTCTCTGCGCACTCTTCTCCATTCCCTCTCCCTGCCAGGCTTTTCTGCTCCCTGAAATCTTCTGTTTGTTGAGTGCTCTCTTCTTGCTTTACAGTGGGTGCTTTTGGTGTTTGCAGCCAGGGATGTGGCTTTGCCAGTCACTGGGATCTCTGATTTAAAATGTGGGTACGAATTCATCTGTGGTTCAGCAAGCCATTACCCTGTTATTTGGCAGTGATCAGTCTGAGACCCAAAGAAGCCTTTTTCTGGTGTCACAGAGGACTTGCAGGCTTGTGGTGTAAGGGAATTGCTCATCTGCACAACTTTATTTCTGGCATGGTGGAAAAATACACATTGGAGACTGCTGAGCTAATAGACTGGAGTGACTGATACAGATACATCTGGCATCTCCACAGTGTTTCTGCATCACTGATGAGACAGGCAGAAGATCACAGGAAGGTTTGAGCTAGACTGGCAGAAAAATCCCCGAGAAGTACTCTGCTCTGCTGCAAATCTTAAGGAGACGTCACAGCCACAGTTTGGGTGAAAAGAAAGCTTAATATTGGATGATCTTTAGGGTCCAGGGCAAATTTAGCAACCTCTTCCCTATTGCAAACAGGTAGGGTGGAAAGTGTTTTTCCTGTGAGTGGGAAGAAATAAGGAAAATAATCTCTGGATGTCAGGAAGCTGGTAGGGTTCTGTGAACCTCTGAGTTGTAGAGGAGACATGGTGCAGCAGACAGGGAAAACATGTCAAGCCTTTGTCTGATCTTCCCTGTTTCTGTGACCTCTGGACTCCATGATTGGCCTTTGGGTGCTTGTCTGTGGACAGCAGTGCCAATGAATTAATCGTCTTTGCTATCTGACACTCTAGTAGCCCGGCACAGAAGAATGTCTAATGCAGTTTGGGTTTGGTTCAATTTTGAACTGATGCTATAGTTTATAAAGACTAAAAGTTTTGTGATATGAGAGAGAAAGATAAAAATCTTACAGGTCTACATGCAAGGATGGATACTGATGCTGAAGAACTACCATGTTTTATATCATACGACTTGAATGTGGCCAGTAAAGTGGCATTAAAACCAGAAAAGAGGGAAGCAGCTCTAGTGATTTTTAAGTACTTCCATTGTCCCAGTACTTCATCTTTAAACTAAATGAAACTTACACCCACATGCACTAGAAACACTGTAGGTTTTGGATTTTGTTGTGTTTGGGTTTTATTGGAGTAGGAAATAGCTGTGTGTCCATAATTGTTATTCCTCCTGCCCACAGACCCCAGGAAGGAAGCCAGCCTTGAACCGCAGTGGAGATTGTATGTAGAAGAGACTTTGGGCCCAGTAGACAGATGGGCTGAGAAACTTGGCTGAGCATAATGTCTCATGGAAACTTTCTCATTGAAAGATGATACGTTTTTTTCAAGAGGAGGGGCAGCAGAGACAGTAGGACACCAGGTGGGTGACAGGGATGCTGTCATGGTGGCACCTCTTCTGTGATTCTGGGGAAGATCAGTGCTGAACTGTTGTGGGGGATGTTGAATAACAGCCACTTTCTCAGTCCAGATATGCCTCTGCAGGTGAAGACAGGGGAGCATATGTCATGCTTGCAAAGTGTTCTGAAATGGGTGGCATAATGTGAAGGTTTGGGGGTGCTGCTTTGCAAGAGGATGCTCAGGAACAGCACACCGACTGTTCTGCCACTGCCTGCTGCCTTCCCTGGAGTACACCCGCTGCCTCCCTGGCCTGCGGGCAGGGCAGCAGAGAGGCGTTAACCCTTTTGTAGGCATCTCTAGCAGTATCTAAGTGGGATCAACTGGGTTTTTCTAGGTACAGCCGCACTCCAAACCAGACACAAGCTAGTACAGTTTGCAGGGCACTGAGCTTCTGCTGGCGAGCCCTTGGGGCAGACACTTGGGTTAGTGTGAGGCCAGCACATCCTCCATGTCCCCTGCCTCTGCCCTGGCACCAGTCTGGGCAAGTGGAAATCCTTAATGTGTCTCACCAGGTGGCTGCAGTCCCAGTGAGGTTCTGTAGTGGGGAAGATGCTGTGGGTGAGCAGGGTATAGCAATGCTCGAGGAGCTGGGTTCTGCTGGTGACTTCCCTGTGCTGTGGCCCAAAGGGCTGGGGCTTCTGGTAGCCTCATCACCAGAGCAAACAAAAGCATCATTGCTCCAAGCTCAGAAGACAAGAATTCATCTTCTGGTGTAAATTGCTGCACCAGATACTGTTCTTTGGCCCCAGTGGTTAGTTTGTCTGCTTTGTTTGCAGTAGAGGAGTCTTTAAGACCATTTCCAAGCATACTGGGATCACTTGGTGCGGCACCAAAGCTTGGTTGGCACTAGCAGTTTGGGGTGGGGAAGCTCTGCTAGATGTATTGTCTTCCTCGTCTTATAATTGCTGGGTTTCCACATCAGAGCAGATACGCTGTACTGCAGGTTTTATGAGATGGGTGAACTACATCTGCAAAAAGGGCACCCACCAAGTGCTAGCCAGGATGAAGCACAGAAACAAACTCTGTAACTCAGAGTTCTAAAGCAGGTGTGTTTATTACAGCGCTGGGTGCAAGGGGGGTCGCTCCTCCTAGCTTGCACACCAGGTCACTTTCTAAATCTCTATTTATCACACCAAAACATGCATATTCATGAATTAGTACAATTAGTTTGGGGAATAAGTGGGCATGCTGTTGTCTGGTGATCATCCTTTGGGGGCTTCTGGAGGAAGACTTGTAGTCGTCTTCACTCTGTACTTTTTACCTTTGGTATAGAATCCTGGATTGGCTTGACCCCAGACCGCAGAACCAGCTTGAACCTGGTGATTGTCTCACAAAGACATTCTCAGGCAGGCTGTTCCTGTTATCTTAAATATTTTGAAGGCTGCTTCTGCTTCTTCTATCTTATGCTAGGTTTGAACTGTCTAACTAGCTTCTGCTAAATGATGCTAAATTAATTCTTTATTCCCCAGATCAAGAAAGACTGTGAAGTCTTAAGGCAAAGAATAACTGTATTCAGCGTGGGGCCCTTGGTGTGACTCTGCACACCCCCGTGCTATGCAGAGCAGCAGTTTTACTCTGACATGCCTTGTTTCTGCTTGCCGGATTAGGCTGTGCCATGTATGAGTGCACTCGCTGATCCTTCACCTTGAAAGTTCTCACTGTGACCTCTTGCCAGTGTGGCTGTTGTGAAGCAATGGTAGCATGTGAGGTGCTGGGCCTCTGTATCTCTTCCCCTGGCATCTTGGCACAGGTCTGCTCACGAAGCCAGTGGGCTGGGGACTTGTGGAATGGGTCAGTTTTTGGGAGATGCCATAAATCCCACTGGTGTCTGGTAGAGGTGAGGGCACTTACTGCTTCTGTTTGAAGATGAGCACAATCCTCAGAAGTAGCTATCAGCACATTTTTCTGTCTTGGGACAGGACTGCCCAGGAAAGTGGTTGTGACTAGTCTTACCATAGCTGCCAGGGGTGATCCCAGAATGGATTTGGGCTGGTGGCTTGGGTGCCTGTAAGGTAGTTACCACAATGTTGCACCTCCCCATCTTGCTGTGACTTCCACTTTGCCATGTGGACACATGCTTAGCATCCTTTTCACTTCCTGAAGACAAACCAGTGATGGACAGTCAGTCGTCTCAGGAGGGGATGGGGAGCAGAAGGGAATAGTGTCAGGACTGCCATGGAGCAGGTCTTCTATGTCTGCTGGATGCAGAAGCAGAACCCAGCAAGTGGTGACACATTCCTATTAATCCATAGCACCTCCACCTTTGTGCAAGGACTGTTATTGCAGAGGTGACAGTGGGAGTGCCTCTCATTTACCACTCTGAAATACTATTTCCAGGATCCTCGATCTTGTATGTGCATGAGGTGGCATAGCCCTCTGAAGTACTGCAGTGCATGGTGATAGCTTGCTCTTGCTATCTGCTGAGGAGGAGTCTGCAAAGCAGGGGTGCCCAAAGGTGTTTGGGGGAAACTAGGGTGTTGGCAAAGCAAGGAGGAAAATGCTGGGGCTGTTCTGTTAGCTGGGTTGGTGTCAGGAGCTACTTTGGCAGAGGAAAGAGCTCAGGACCCAAGTTAGATCTTTCAAAGTGGTGGTAGATACTTCATACAGGAGGGAAGCTCATGTTGTGGTGCTGCCTAAGCAGGACCCTCTGCAAAATGTTTGGGTGTGTGCCTCAGGCTGTCTCCTCTGTGCACCCAGCTGCTTCTGTCTGTCTTGGCAAGGAGAAACCATGTGTGTACGTCAGTAAAGTGAGCCAGGAGAGCCCAGCTGAGAGCTGCTGAGCAAGCAGGGGACAGCTTTAGTTGCCTCATGGCTTTGACCCCAGCTGACCTGTCTGGTCCCCTCGCACACCACTGCTTCGCAGGGGAGAGCAGTTCACGTACGGGACAAGTGCAGAGCTGGATTTGGAACCACTGAACCGCTTTTGCTGCCGCTCTACTGTGGAGGATTCACACCAGGTCCCTGAATGTTAACCATCTGCACAATCTGTCACATAGTTAACAGGCTTTGTAAGCAGCTCATGTTTTGGATTTTGTGAAAGTTTTGAGTTGTTTCACAGACAGTGCACTGTGCTGAAACTGTGGGGGGCTGCAGTGATTCCTACAGCAGGGCTTGTATTACAGATAACACACATGGTATGCCGAAAGAGGGGCTGACGTTTCCTTTGGAGGTCTGTCATTCCCCGCTTGCTTTCAACAGAAGGATATTCAAGTGGCAGGGGATGCTTTATTGGCCTTCAGAAAAGCCATTCACGTTTATCTCTAAACAGTTAACATTCCCTGCTTGTTTGCCTGTTGTTCTGCAGCCTAAGGACTGCTGTCACTCAGACATCTCATGGCCAAGAGGAAAGTCCTGCTGTCCCAAACCAGTTCTCCTACCCTCTATAATGGAGCAGTTTAGGTAGGAGGGGACCTTTGGAGGTCCCTAGTCCAGTCTCGGAGTTGTTGCAGAAGCTGAAGGAGACTTGTCTGGAGTGGGGGGACATTGAGGAGTGGTGGTGTAGGTTGGTCTTCCTAGCTTAGATAGACTGGTGTTTCACAGCATACTAGCAGAGGGCTGCCTCATGCTTGACCCATGGGGTTCCTCCTCACCAGGCTTCTCAGTCTCTACCCCAATGGTCCTTTTATAAGGATCTCTCCCAATGTCTCCCTTTGAGCTCTTCTCCCCTTTTCACCCTTAAGGGTGTTGTAACTCCCCCTAAACATCCCTACATGCAGGCAGCACATGTCCAGAGCTCTGAGGCTATTCATCTACCATGCTGTACATAACTTTGGAGAGCAACACTCAGTTTGCTCATCCTGTTTGGATGGTGTTCAGCAGCTCCATCATTCTGGAGCGGTTGCCAGCACACCCAGTTTGTGCTGCAGGACAGAGCCAGGCTGGTGCAGGCTGTGTTTGGCTCAGTGCAGGGTTGGGGCTTTCATGCAAGTTAGATCCTGTGATTGGAAAAAGACACAGAAAAATCTGAGAGATGAAGCTGGTTTGCATCACCTGAGTGGTGAACATTCCCCCAGCAGCCACGGGAATTGCCAGTGACAGTGTTTCCAAAGCACAGTTGTCAGCAAAAAGGAAAAATAATTAAACCCAAAGAAAACAAAATTCCTGAGTGCACTGAAACAACAAATAAGTTTACCTTACTGGGCAAGGATTTTTGACAGGAATACAGACAGGGACCTATTCTGGTGGCCCTGTGGCACTGTCATTGTATTCAGCATGGGACATGCTGTTGGGAGCATGCATTTCTCCCAGAGCGTATAAAAAGCTGTCATCTTCTAATCACCACCCACTTACCGCCTTTTGATAAATCAATACTTACTCATCCTTGTAAGATTGTTTCATGCAATCAACCAAGAAGAGATCCTGAATGAGGAGAACTTTTTCATAAAATAACTTTTTTCATCAAATTTGATATGTTTGGAAAAATAGATGTGCTAGGAAAAACATTGAACAGAAAAAATGTTCCACTCAAAGGTCTGTTTTGAAAATTCAACTTTGTTTCAAATTTTGGCCTGTGATTAAGTCTTTTTTTTTAATGTTTTTTTTATTATTAGGACATTACGGAGAATCCAAGCAGTTTGTGAAAGTGACCCTTTATTTCAGCCCTGGTCAGATAATACCCATAGTTTATAGCAGAGGAAGCAGAAGATAAGCTGAACACTAGAGACACAGAGTTTTGAAAGTTTGAGTGTTTGAATATTCAATATTCATTCCTAGATGTTACAGATATGTAAGTTCAAGGGCTGTCTCAGCTCTGCAGACCAGATTTCTGCTGGGACTGGTTACTCGCCAGTGATTTGGCTTTTCCCAAACCAATTTCCCTTTTCCTCCTTTCAAAACCAGTCACCACATGTTTTGTGGACTGTTTTGATGAGTAGTTTTGGACCACAACTTGATATATCTCTGCTTAAGTGAAAATGAACTTCTGTCCTAAGCCACTTCACACCTGTACTTTGTTTTATTTTGCACTTTGTGTTGGGTGCCCCATCCTCTGGTGTTCAGCACAGTGATGCAGGCACTATCCATATTGGAGGGTACATGCTCCCACTCACGTCTTCAGCTCAAGCTGCTGCTGCTCATCCCAGCAGCTCTGAAGGTTGGCAGTCTGGTCCTGCTCACCAGAGGAGATGAGGTCCTCTCCCAGCAGCTGGTGCCTGGGAGGAGCTGGCTGTCCCAGGGTTGGCTAGGGCCAACATGGGGGGCAGAAACCAGTTTCTCATTGCCTGGTGACAGATGTGCTTTGTGAAACATCCTGGACCAAGGTGTAGGTGGTATTATCTGGGAGAAGACAGACTTGGAGCAGATCATCTCATTGATGGCTGCCTGAGATCTTTGGTACTGCCCTAAAGCTTAACAAGCACTAATTTTCAGGAGGAAGATGTGATACACTGTGAGCAGCTACCCCGTGTACTCGGAAGCTGTAACTCCTGCTTGATGTGGCTTCTCTGCACCAGCCACCACTCCAGATGTGAGGTTCCTCCTAAGCTTGTTCATCAAGTGGTTTTGATGAAGAGCTCTTGGAGTTGTTCAGCTTCAAAAAATGTTTGAAATTCAAGCTGTGCTGCTTATTTGTGATTGGCCTGAGAAGTTAGAGGGTTTCTAAGAGTCATTCAGGGCTGTGATTGCAAGGAGCACTTCTAGCCTGAAAGCTTGCAGGTGGGGAGGAAAAGTTTTATTCCCACACACAGGACTGGGAGAAATTCGTGTAACAGGGACCACATACCTAAGGGAAAGCTGTGGAAGAGGAAGAAAACAAGATTTTGCTTCATAACTTCTCTCACCTGGTTGTGCAAATAAACATTTTGTTTAAAGTAGTTCCAGACATGACTGCAAACATATATTAGAGGTCCTTCAAATGTTTGTTAAGAACTTTTTCTTTAAAGTGCTCCTTAATCAAATGCTCTTACCGTTGTATGTGAGTTGTTTGCATAATTGGTTCTCTTTTCCCACCTGCCAACGCTGCTGCTTGAAAAGCAGTTTACTAGGAAAAAAAACTCTTAAGGAGAAGGCTAAGATTTTAGGAGCTTTGTCACCTCTACTCATTAGAGCTGCCTTTTTCTCTCTCTTCCAGCTATTTTCAAATCCTGCCATAACTTGTCACAGCTGGAGCCGAGCCACAGTGTAGATGTTATCTTCTCAAAAGCTCTGGGCCATTTGGCCATCCATGGCCCAACCAAGAGAAGGTGTGGGCCGTCGCCTCTGGCTGGCAGCCTCATCACTAAGCAAAGCCTCACTGCGTTGGCTGTGCCACGCTGTCCCTGTTTAAGTGGAAGAAGTTACTTAAGATGCAAAGATTGCTCAGAGTGGTAAGGCAGCTGTGAGTAAAACTGATTTAAAGCTGGCTGTTCTCTTGCCAGTAGCTAACTCCATGGCCGGGGGCCATTTCTTGTCTCTGCTTCATTTCCCCAGCTGTAAAAATAGTCTAATGGGAAAACCTCAGGCTCAAGTCTCACAGGAGAGCATTTTCCTGTTGGTTTCCTGAACGCTTCATGCTTTTGGTGTTTTCCTCTAGGGTGCAGAGAGCACTCGGCCCATTACAGGTGCCTGGTGTCGTGAGGTGCCAACAGCTATCACAGAAGAAAGAGCTCAGAGAGCCTTAAGCTGCAATGCTGTGCGTTGCGTCCAGATTCTGCTCCTGGCTGTGCCACAAGATGCTTTTCTGCCTTGGGATGAGTAAAAGTGACTTTGAGTTTCAGTGTCCCCACCTGGCTGGAGTGCTATAAACATCTATATTACAGCACATGTGGAAATGTCTAGGAGGACCATGCACTGGCTCTGAAAAATAGACTTGTAGTATGTCACTCAACTCCCAGTGTGAACTGAAGAGGTGCCACCCAAGTGCCCAATAGAGGTGCCAGGTTTGCATGGTCAGGGTGTACCACTGGCATGTCCCAGTTGCTGCCCCTCATTATGGACAATATGTGTACTCAGAATTGGGGCACTTCCTCGCCTGCCTGGGAAGGAGCAGTTGATACTCAGGTGGGAAGAAGACTTGTGGCTGTTTCAGTAGGAGGAGGTGAGCCCCTGGCCTGGAGGTATCAGTTGTTTCAGGGGTCAGGGAGTCGTGAGACTGAAGGCAGCCAGAGTATCTGTGAACAGCATCTGGTCCTTTCCAAACAGGTGTGGAGATGTATGAGGCTGGCATTGCTCACTAAGCACTGTTACGTGATGCACATTAAAATGGAGGAAAAAAAATGTTGAATTTATGCTTTCCGGTGTCTTTCGACTGGTGTTTTTGCTGCTTACTCCATCCTTTGCTGCCTTATTTTGTGCAGTATACCAGTGGTGACCCAGTTAAGCCCATTTGAGGGTCAATGGGGCATTTTTAGTGGGTGGGTGAGGGTGCAAAAGATATGCCTGCCAAAGGGTTGCCATGTTTGCTCATCAAATGCGTTGACAGGGGACAAGCAAAGCAGCAGGTGATACCACCTTGGACTTCCCTCCATGTTTTTGGCCAAGCACAGTGGATGTTTGCAGAGAAACACCATTTTGGTGGCAGGAGACTAAGGCTCTTGGTGGTCATTCAGAGGGTGGTTTGTAGCATCACCCAGCCTTTCTCTTGCAGGGGCATTCCATCCATGTCTGTGTATGAGAAGACGTGTAGGCAAAATATATTTTGAGTTATGCAGCGTTGCTGTCAGTACAAGGCTAGGGGAAGTATTTTTTCAAATTTAAAAATATTCTTTTGAGAAAGAATGGATTTAGGGAAAAGCTCTATATTCAGGTATGTCTGAAGAAGTATGATCAGATGAACCTTTTATGTTGTAATGGTTTTGTGTTAGCAGTTTCTTGGGGGGGGCAGGGGGAAGTATCTTGGAATTAATAAATGCCTCCAAAGTCTGTGGTACCTGGGGATCCACAAGAGAAAGAGCAGGATGTTCCTCTAAAGAAGTGGCTGTTTCTGAGAGGGCAGTGCTGAGATGAAGTGTAGTAAGACGGTTCTGACAGGAGGCCATGAGGTAACTCTCTCTCATGCACGCACATACAGGCTCCAAGATAAATTCATATATATATGTATAAAAATATAGCTGTTCATTTTGTAACTGTACCTTAAGCAAACCTTAACAACCACCTTTGTTGGAAAAATGTCCTCTTTCTTCCATCATAGTGATAGGATGTGATGGAAGGGCAGAAGTACTTATGTGCAAATGACCCTGGAGAATTTTTTTTCTTTTCTGATTACTAATGCTGTAAGACAGTAAAAGCCAAACAAACAGACACCCCTTCACCCAGCTTTTTTCCATCTATTTGAAGCCTCTGCCTGGCAGGGCTAACTTGCAGCCACTGACATTGCTACCGATATACTTGTTTTAAGCTTGTTCCATTCCAGGACACCTGAACATTTCTCTCCTTAAGTCAAACTTAAAAGAAATAAGTGAAAACACTACTTCTTATATGGCAGCGTCATGGCTGTTGCATCCCAAGGCTGGGACAAGTGTGATGAGGCTTAAACTCCAAAAGGTTTTTCTTCCAGCTGGATGTTCATCATGACAGTCAGGAGGAGCTAGGGATTGTCTCTGAAGACTAAAACAACTAAATAAAGCAAGCATGGCTGGATCAGCCCCTTGCACTGGACACACTGGACTCTGGCTTGAAGGACTGCAAGGGAGCACCCAACCTGGGGAGTCTGGTTTTTCTGTCTCATAACTGCTCATGAATAACCCCAAACATAAACAATTGTCTGTTTTTTCTCACAAGAACCTTTGTCTTGGGAGAAGAGATGGGGAGCACCAGACAGCCCCTCTGTGCGGGTAGCTGAGGGCTTTATTGTTTGAGTCTGTTCACAGTCAGCTTCTGGCCATTTCTCCATGTCGCAGTCCCTCTGTTAGCTCAAATGATTTTCTGTCTGGCCTGATGCTTGCCCCTGTGGAAAGCAGCTCAATTGCCTCTCAGGTTTTGTTTGCTAGGATAAATAAGCCAAAACTGGGCAACCAGCTTGCTTGATACTTCCTATTGATGCTTCTCAGCTGGTGCAGCAATGGAGCTGGATCCGAGTCGTGTGGGTCTGCACCTCCATCTGCCTGTCTGGTATTTTACAAAAGCCTTCTGATCCATTAGGCTTTCTCCAAATGGCTTTCTCTGCATTTGGAATATGAATGTCCCATTCTTGTGTCCAAGCCACAGTGGTGACTTGGGGACATTACCTCCTCCTGGCCCTGTCCATTGCAGTGAGCCTGGCTGGGTGTTTGGGGCTGCTGCCTCCAGTGCAGCACCAGTGCCTGCAGCATCAGCCTCCCAGCTAGGCAGGTGAATATCTTAGCAGGAAAACAAAATACCAGTAGGAACTGGTCATGATATTTTCCCCTTGCTCTTACCTAATTTCTACATCTTAGCCATGCAAAACCTGCCAGACGTCAAGCGTTATGCACACCTTGTGAAGGTCTCAAAATCGAAGATGTCATTTGTTTCAGATTATCAGTCAGCTCTGGGAGCTACAGAGGAATCCTGTTGACATCTTCTATAACCCTATCCAACCAATATTTTTTTACACTGTGTGAAATAACTCAGTGAATTTCTAATTACACAAATCTAATTAAAGGCTGAATGTAATGACCATGCCTAATCATAATGATACACCCATTTAATTAAAAAAAAGAAATTGCTTGTGTACAACAAACCACCCAATTTAGTACAGAATTAATATCCGCCTCTCCAGCTGGAGCTGTGCAAGCACTGGCTCCTGTGGGCATCCCTGGGAGGTCCATGTGGCCAAACTGAGTCTCGTGTGGCTGCGTTAGAAATGCTGGCTCTTTTGTAAGTGGGTTCTCAAGAGATGTCTCTGTAAGATGGGGGTGCCAAAGAACCCTCCCACCTGGCCAAAGCATTGAGGGACTGTGGTCTGTGCACCATGACTCGACTGGAATTAGTGGATTTTGTGTCTGAACCTCAGCGGTGGTAAGAGGTGCACCTCTGCACCAAAGCGCAGCGGAGGTGCCTTTGTTTCGTTTTCATGTCAGCTCTACCTGACGATCTGCTCTGCTCTCAAAGACCAAAGTAACACCAAAAAAATCATTTATGCCACATTGGAGATCTTTCTACCTGTGATTTTCAGTGCACCGCACCAAAGCCTGGAAGGGATGGCACCCATCTGATGAAAGCCTGTTTTACAAAACTTCTTGGATCTGCTTTTCCTGCAAGGTGCACCCACTGTCAGCAGCGAGATAACAGTGCATAACCACTGCAGTGGGCAGAAAACGAACACCAGCCATGCTGTCTGGGTGCCAGGCAGCTTGTCAGGCCTCTGCTAACTGATGCCCTGGTCTATTGATTCTTACTTTGGGCTCTAATGCAGTGCTTGCTTTTACAAGAGCTCCAGCAATGTTCCTAGCAGAAGGAGATGGTTTCTTACAGCAAGATATGGACCTGAATCCATGCAATCGAGTGCAAGCTGCAGAGGGAACAGCTGCACTTGTAGGTCTGGAGTTTTCTATTGATATTTTTTCAGCAGTTTATTGCTGTAATCACTTTTGCAGAAGCAACTTTATCTTTTCCTTACCTTGGTGAATGGAGGAGGAAGTTTGTCTTACACCATGGAGACTGCGCCCAAATTTCCGGCAGGCCTGCAAGAATTCAGATATCAGAGGGAAGCCAAATGTGGGACAGAGGGAATAATATCAGGGCAGTGAGGTTAAATAGATAGATAATTGATTTTTTTTTTCAGTGCTGGTCTCGGGTGTAAATCTGTTGAGGTTAATGAAGTAAGGCAAATTGAGTTGAAGAGCCCTGTGTGGAAAGCTTAGCCTGGCATATAGCTGGTTTCAGAGGCTCCTCCTAGTGCTCCCACAGTGTTTTTAACAGCTGCATCTTGGCGTCAGTGTTTTGCTCATTTACGCTGGCTGAGAGGAGCTGAACTCTGATGGCTGCCACCGTTTTAACTCGCAACCAAGAAAGCAAACCTCCTGTCTTGTTTCTTTACTTAATTACTTGGATGTGTGAGTTTGGGTTTTGTTTCTGATCTACCTGCAGTTATTTCGTGGATCTCTGGACCGCTTGCTCTGATTGTGTTGCAGAGCCCCATGGGCTGGAGGCTGCACAGCCCTGAGCTTGCTGCATCTCAGCCCTGTGTTTCTGCAGTTCCCTAGGAAGTCCTCCAAGGCATCGTTAGTGGTATCGTTTGGATGAGATGTCAAATATTTGTCACAGAAGTGCTTGTGGCACTTTGGCAAGTGTTAGCTCAGGAACCTGAATTAAATTCTGATACAGATCGTTGTATCCTGGCAGACCTTCCCTGGGTTGAACTGCTGGGGGGTGTTTGACTTCCCAGCCTGAGCAGGTGGGATGTGGATGCGTGCCGATGGCAGCCGCACAGCTCAGGTGGGAGAGGAGGAGAAAGAGGCCTGGCAGTCTCTGGATTAACGAGCCCCCAGAAATGGAGGATCCAGCCATAAATTTGGTGGTAGAGGAGATGCTTTCCCTGACAGAAGGGCTGATGCCCAAGCTCACAGGTGTTGGGATTGTGTTGTGGGAGCTGGCACGCTGGCACTGGCACAAGCTGTGGTCTCTTGGACCCCCACTCTTGCACACCTCACGTCCCAGCTGAGCATCAGCCCAGCACGACCTGCCTCCCCACGTGCTGTGACACCCCCAGCATTCTACAGAGGACACTTCACTGCGGAGGTGCAAAGTGTTGGCCGTGCCTGGATTTCCAACAGAGGTGGCCCAAGAGAAAGGGTTGATCAGATGTCTTCTCAGGCCACAGAGATGCTTCACTGGTGTCTCTCCTGCTGACCTCAAAGCTTGTGGAAAGGATATGTGTCTCATTACAGAAACGGGTCCGAGGGTTCAGTCAGGAGCAGAAGGTCACCTGTCCTTTGCATCACTTATGCCTGGCCATTGTTAAATTTTAAGTGTCTGTCGGGGGTAATAGATCATACCCTGTCCATCCCCTGGCTGTTGATGCATTGCTCCATACTGCTAATTCAGCAGAACCTTTTACTGCTCATGGCCAGACTTCTGAAAGCTTCTTGAGTCCACTTAGCTCAAGATTTGCTGTTCTAAATGATGCTGAAAGTGAGCAGGATGCCTCCTCTTCCCTGCAGACGCCCAGCTGCTGCTTCCTGACACCCGCTGGGCTCTGGCACAGCACTATTTAACCTTGGTAAATGAAACTTCGCAGGTGTTGCTGGAGAAAAAGACTCTGCCAAGCAGCTCTCCCCTGGGTCTCATCCGTACTTGTGTTCTTGGGTTTTCCTTATGATTACCCAGACTCCTTCAAGAGCAAGACAGGAGCAAAATCAGGCTGAGAAAACCTGACTCTTCTCATGGCCTTTTGCAACATTTTTCTCAAGCTTGGAGATCTTTGGGAAGAACAGAAGAAAGCTTTACAGATCACAACTTCCATCCCAGTTAAACTTCAAATAAGATCAGCTCTGGTACCCCGATATGCACTGCTGTACTGGCGTACACTGCTATACATATGGCAGCTGAAATTGGACAGTGAGGGATGCTGTCCTAAATGCAGCAAAATATTTCTTCGAGCATATTTGTGTCCTCCTGCCCTTTTGTAGTGAAAGACTTTTGGTGAAGACTTAATTCCTGTGGCAGGGAAGGCACCTGCCCAGGGCCAAGGCTGATACCCAAACGGCTTGGCCATTCCCCTTGCCCAGGTCTTGGGGTGCGCTTCATTGCTGTGTGGCTGATGCTTGCGTCCTGTCACCCATGACCATCCACAGGCTGGTTGAGCTACCTGGGACGTGGCTGTTTCAAAGCAGGCTCAAGGACCATCCCTGTCCCTTAGGACGGCCACCTGCCAGCCACGCCACCTTGAAGTTGTATCCCGCTGCTTTTGCCTATGGACCTTTTCCCTGGAGCTTTGGCCCTTTGGGCTGGTGAAGAACAAAAACCCTTCTGCAGCAGACGCCCAGGTCTGGTGCAGGACAGGACCCCTGAGGAAGGTGCGGTGGGAACACTTTGGGCAACACAGAGCAGTCCAGTCCTGGGCTCTGGACAGGTTTGAGCGTGGACCCTGGTGGGGCTTGGATCCTGAGCTCCCTATTGCAGTGGCAAGGGGGGGAGAGTCTTTACCAGAGCAGTGATTTCCATCCCTTGCCATTTCGCTCTGTTCCTGCACGTTGCTCTGTTTCATGCAGCAGCTAAAAATAGTTGAAAGGCAGGCATGAGTCTGCAATGAGGGAAGGGGAGAGGGAACCCCTTTATCTGCATGAGAAATTGGACTCCTACAGCTGGCAGGAGCCTGTCTGTCACGCAGGCAGCATGTGTGTGGAGGTTTTAGTCTCTCTTGTCGGATAGTCACTGGCTACATAAATAAACAGGCTCTGTTTTTGTCTTCAGTCACACTACCAATGCCTCTTGCTAGCCTTGACTTTTTGGCCTGTCTCTATTTTTAGCATCAGGACACCCTGTCCCCAAACCTAGAGAGGACCTGAGCTTTCTTGTACCTTTCTAAACATGTGAAACCAGCTCTTGCCCTTCTTCATGTCCCAGTTTAGAAGAGGGGAGGGCAGCAGTGCAGCTTCTTCCCACTTGTACCAGTGTACCTAAACTGAGGACCTGAGATGTGAATATCCATTTGCCTGGGACTTTATTGATGGTTGTGCTGAGTAAGAATCTTTGAGAAAGGATGAGGAAGACATCTCTGTGAGATGCAGTGATATAGGGGTAGAGGAGCCCTTGTGTGCAGACTGGTCCATGGTTGCAAGGCAGGGACCCAAGGGTCAGGTGTAGACTGAAACTATTTAATGCAGAGCCTTCTGCATCGGCGTAGCTGGCGGTAGTACATCTCTGCGATCTGTAGGTCTGCCGGGAGCAGGAACTGGGGTGTATGTGCTCATCCAGAATGGCACGTGCAGGTGCCACTTGCACAAGAGGTCTGATACCCTCAGGCTGGGGCAGGTTCAGCATGGTGTAAACTGCACTTTTCACTTTGAGCCTAGAACTGAGGGGGCTGGATGTGATTTTCAGTTCTATCTTTTATCTTGTTCATATACAAAGAAGTGGAGGAAAGAAGCCCACACTTGATTAAAGTCAACAGAATTCAGTATTTTGTTATATTTTACTGAAAGGGGGATGAGTTTGGGAGTGTTTTCTCTTTTATTTAAAAGTACAAAATGATTTAGCACAATGCAAAATTAAATGTCACTTTGAATAAATGATCAAATGTTCCTCATTTGGAAAGCGCTGAAACGAGCACATGTTTTGTTGTGTGGTAGTTTCAGTCATGCTGAATCCACCTTTGCATCCTTCTCTACTCATGCAGTAGAATCCACCTTTTCAGCTAGCTGAGCCCTTAAATTTACCGAGTCCTGCTTTCGGAGCCCCCTGCCCCATCCAAGCATCTCCACCTTGGTCCTTATCACCGGCTTGGTGGGGCTGCGGGTCAGCTCCTCGCCATGCTCTTTACTCCCTCTTTCTGCACTGAAGCCCTCACTCAGATGCTCGCTAAGGCATGGACTGTGATTTAAGATCTGAATGGCTCCCTTGGTGTAATTAAGGCTATTTGTGTTCTTGGAGTTAAGTATGTGCTGAAGCACTTTGCTGGATGGAGGCATAAAAACGCACGAGCTTCAGCCAAGCAGTAAAATACAAGGAGCTGGGGGCTGCCGGCCCCGTTCCTTGTCCTGGTGGTTGCTGGTGTAAGATGAGCCAGGAATTGTGACAGCTCCCTGCCCTCCGCTGCTGCAGACTAAATGTCCTGGGGTCTGTTGTTTGCACTGCGCTGACGTGTGTCCCTGTAAGATTGTATGACCGCCTTCTGGCCTAGGAGAGACGTTCAAGGTCACGGGCTGCTTTCCAACGGCCAGCAAGCCTGCAGTGCCCATCCTCGTCATGTGCTACGGAGGTGCTGTTTCGGCCTGTCGAGGTGTTCCAAGGCAGGGGGGGTACAGGGGTGCTGGGAACGAGTCTCAGCCAGGGTGCCCCTGCATCCCCCTCCCCACATCATGGGTGCTGTCGTGGGAAGCAACACGCAGGGGTGGCAGGGTGGTTCTTATTTGGTCAGAGAGATAAAAAGGAGCCTGAGATGCAAGCCTAGGCTTTACTTGGTGTGAGCAGGCTCACGTGAGTCCAGCTGCTTGCCGGGTCCCAGGGAAGATGGATCAGCACAGCCACGTGTTTCCATTCTGGCAAATTTGGTGACAATGGCTTGAGCTTGCCCTTCTTGTCCTCTGCCAAGAGAGGGTGGTGTGGGCTTATGCTGTTGCCCCACTACAAACCAGGCTGGGACGAGGCATTGCATGCTACGCAAGGCTTAGCTGATTCTCAGTTAAAGCAGAAATATGTACGTATTTGGGGGGGTCAGCTTGACAAGAGGCTGGATTTGCATGGGCAATATTACCTGGCCTCCCTGTGCAACTGGTGCTACCCAAGCTAATAATTTCCTATCCGAGTGTCAATCTGAACAGCTGAGATACTTTGCATTTTTTAATGGCTCTCTACTGCACCTGAATTAATGGAAAAAAGGGCTGAAATTAAGATGAGAGTATTGAAGGGAGAGAATGACAAATTGGCTTTAGAGCGTAGCAGCAACAAGCACTGTCAGGGGTTCATGCACTGACCTTTATCTAAACAGAACTGTATGTAATAGATAAGAATATTTAACATTAAGTAATGTCACATCAGTGCAGAGAACAAAATTACTACATCAACAGGCAAGAAATCCACTGCAAATTACTCAAAAGAGAAATGTCAGCTTCTTTGTGTCTGTGACCTGCCTTGTGCTGATGGTGCTGGAATTAGACAGGAAGGCATGTGAGTAAAGAAGCTATTAAAAATGATTTAGGGACTGGGTAATATATACATGAATGAGAGAGGCAGAACCAACCAGAACAACTTCTGGACCAGGGTTGTGTAAAATCAAACACTAAACTGAGCTCATAATTGAGTAAGGGACAAATGTGTATAAAGCAGTGTTTTGACAGGTGGCTTGGGGTTTCCCTTTCCTTTACCTTCCATCTCCAGGGGGTCCCAGTGCACTGCGCTTCAGCAGACATCCCTTGCCCTGGTAGCCCAGTCCCTCTCTCTGTTTTATAGATGGGAGGAACCGTTGCTGACCGGGGATGTTGAGGGGGTTTTCATTATGTTTCTGAGTTGGGGTTGTCCCAGCTTCATGGGTGCTGTTTGGAGGATGCTGCAGCGATGTCTGGAGACTGGCGTGGGTCTCTGGCCCCTCCAGTCACTGTCACAGGCAGCGTCAATGCTGGACAAGCGATGAAGAGTAAAGCCTCTCGGTTTGAGCTCCAAGGGGATGCCTGTGTTCATGCTGCAAACTAGGGGACAGTCTGGAGTCCCTAATTTAATTTTAAAATGAGTGATGGTCTGTGGATGTCTGTTTGCCAGCAGAGGATTTCATCAGTCCAGATGACAACAAAAGTTGAGTGAGGAGTTAACCCCCTCTTGATCTGCCTCCTGCTGTGGAGCATCCCCTGGCCCTGCAGCTTCAGGCCTGGGGTGGACCTTTGTCAGGGTGGTTTGCATCCATCTGCCCTGGAGTAACTGCCTGCTCGAGCCATGGTGCAAAACTCACCTGGGCTTGGGAAATGCTTTGCCTGATGCCGTTATCAGTCCAGCTGTACAGATGCAGTGTGCCCTCTTAAAGACTTTTTGTCAGGCAATCTGGTTCAGAGCCTGGTAAAATTCTGGGGGAGGGAGATGATGCTTGAGCAGTCCCTGGTGAATCCCGCTTGCTCAGAGTGAAAACACTGTGGGCCCAGCCCTTCCACCTGGGAAAGTCTCCGTTGTTTCAGGGAGGGTGCTGAGTAGCTGCTGTTCCTTAGAAATATTTATTGCCGAAATCTGGCAGCAGGTGATGGGATCCTGGTGCTGAGCATGGGATTGACACCTTGCTGTGCTTTATGTATCGATGGCTGCAGATGCTGAGCTCATCAAGGTGTGATCTGCCCTCCTTGACTGAAGCAGGCTGTGCTGCCAGCTGAGAGACAGTGCCCCTCTGAGCCAGTTCTGTTCTCTTAAACTTCTGCACAAACAGTTGGTGTAATTCACTCAGCTCGGACTTGGGAAGATTATTCAGAAAATGCACAAATCTAGTAAAAAGCCTAGCTCTAGACATAGCGGGTTACAGTCATTCTTGGCTTCGTTCCCCTAAAGCCAGTGGTGGTGTAAGGGAAAAAAATACCTAGTTTTATTCTAAAAGGGCCCTTATGCCCATCATAATAAATTAATTTACGTTCAGGAAATAATATATCTGGATGACCAACTGTGGCAAATGTTACTAGCCTCAGTTCATAGAGGTAAGGTTAAGGCACAGAGCTGAGGCCCCAAAGTCATGAAGAGCCTGGGGAAAAGCCAGGAACTGCTCCTGAATCTCTTGAATTTCTGGCTGGTTCCTTGCAGGCCCGTCCTGTCTGCAATGCCTTACCCAACCTGCAACCCTGCTGGCCACTGATGAGTTTTGTTGTCAGCATTTTCCTAATGGGAGGAGGCAGCAAGGTGCCTCCAGATTAGCAAGGTTGTGAAAAATAGCTTTTCAACTGGCCTGGTGACCTTTTGATAGCAGGAGAGAATTTACAGGCAGAAGATGGAGACGTCGTGATTTAAAATTGGAAATGATGGGGAACCGTGTCTTTGCCTCTTGAAGTGGAACAGGAAAACTAACCTGTCCCTGATCCCATCCAGGGCTGGGGTTTCATGTCTATGTTACAGAAAATACTCTGGGCTGCCTGCCGTGGGCAAGGCATGTCTTGCTACCAGCCGCCTGCAGCTCAGGAGCTGCATGGCTCGTGGAGCAGGACTGCATGGGGCAGGGGAGGGAGGAGAGCCGGCTCCCAGTGCACACTGCAGGCAGCATCTCTGCGTAAAAGCTGCTGTGCGAAGTTCAGCTCCGCTGGCTCCATCAGTGAAAGTGTCTGATACGCTCAGCTGCTAAACAAACCTAGCCCAAGGTTGGATGAGCAGGTAAGTTCCAATTAGAGGATCTGAATATTGATTCACAGGGGAGAAAATATGACATTAAAGGATCACTGGAAGACTAAAGCTGAACTGGCGTATTGCTTAAAATGAAAGGATGTGAATTTGCATCAGAATATAGAAGCAGAGTTTTGACGACAATAGGCAACTGCTAATTAAAGTGCATCAGTTAAACCGAGTTCCCCCCTATTTTATCTCACATGGCTGGAAGTACAGAAAAGACACTTGTTAGAAAAATAGGCAGCATTTAAATCCAGGGTGTTACTGATACCATCCAGAAAGGCGCAAAGTGTAGAGATCTCTGCTCTGACTCCTATTTCAGGCATCTCTCTTTCTGGAGGAACATACAGTCGTGTCAAGACCAACCAAGCAGATAAACCAGGAGCCTGGGAATGCTTGTGCTCCGAGCTGAACTACTCTCTGTTTGTTTTGAAGACAAATGGTTTGGCAGGAAATGTGCAGAAACCAGTTTCTCCTAGTGCTGCGGTGACACTCTAACCGCAGACTTTGGAAGGCCCTGGAAGGCAGATGGGTGCCAAAACTGCAGGGCACAAGAAGGTCCAAGTTCTCAGCCTGTATGGAAAGCCCGTACCAGAGAAGATCTCAGCATGGAAGGACACATGATGAGTCTGATTTTGGATCTCCTCAGATGGAAAAGCCTCAGTGGTGGAAGCTGTTTTGGGAAGGCTTGAGCCAACTGGGCTGCCCTCGATCCCGTGAAGACTCTCTAGCAGCACAAAAGATGAACTCCAGGTCTCCTTTCCCTTATAACGACCCCGTGTTGTTGAACGACTCCAAGTGAGCAGCATAACCCATCCGCAGAGCTCTCTCTGCTCTTCCTTGGTTCTGCTGGCTGGAGAAGGTTGACTGAAACCTTCGGTGTTGACTTGACAAGTGTTTCATCACGTTGTTATTCCTGGTACTGGAGCATGGAGAAGAGGGGTTGGGTGACCTGAGGGAAAGCAGAAACCCTCTCCCACCCAACTCAACTCCCAGGGCAAACTTCGGCACCTTGAGGTCACTTCCATAGTGGTGCACTCTGGTTTCACCTGCAAGCAGCAGAGCCAGCCGGATGTTTTATCCAGGATGGCAAGAAGAGGCAAAGTGATACCCAGAGAAGAAGAAGAGGGAGCAGCAGATTTAGCACTACTGTCTTTGCGTCACATGAAGGCACGTGGCTGTGCTCACGTGTCCTCTATGCCAATGCCAGCCCTGCCCCACATTCTGCAGGGACTGTTGCTGTGCCCCAGCACACGATGCTGAAATTACCTTCTTTTCCGTTCGAACCACTTGGCTTTGCAAAGATGCTGTTTCTTCTCTCCCATTTCAAAAGGATTTTTTTCTGAGAAGTTTGAGGGAGCAAAGGAAGAAAGAAATGAGAGAGAAAAGGAGTTTTCAAGTTACACCATCTGATTCTTGCTGAGACGTGCTACTGGTGTCAACCTTTTTTATGTGCATCCGGAGCTGGAGCCATTTCACACCTGCTTCATGCTTGTTTTTAAATGACACGTAATTATGATAGGCAGTGTAAAAATGAAGCTTCATCCCCAATTATATTGCATTTTCTGTGTTTTCATTTCCTGCCCCAGCTGAGGAGGAAACCCCTGGAGAGCAAGATCTTTAAGTTTAATGAACTGGGAGGTGCCTGCAAAATTAAAGGTGATCTTGTTTATTAGAAGAAAATTGGTACTGATATATAGTGTTTCTAGAATATTGTGCTTCTGTGTGATGCCCTGGGGAGTGTTTCAGGTTACTGGAAATGTTGATGTAAGAATCTTGGGTCATCAGGTGAGAGAGCATCCAGTCCGTGATAGCTGCTGTTTGAAAACGTGTATAACCCCACTGCAGCACTGGGATGGTCCCTCTTTACCTCTTCTGGAGTCCCTGATAGATCCCAGTGCCAATGCAACGACTTGTGTTTGGCACATGGCCCTGGGGAGAAAGAGGGGCAGGACCAGTCCTGTGGGTAGGTCCCTGTGGGCTCTTTGGGTGAGCGAGAAGGGCTTGTCTCCTGTTTTGTACAAAATATGTTAGAAACCCCCAGATCAGACTTTCCGTTTCCAGATCTTCTGACCTCGTCGGTTAGCAACTGGGACAGAATTGTGACTTTGGGGAAATTACAAGATGTTTCCATTCGGGTCTTCATTCCTGCATGAGGTTTGGGCGTGAGCATGGTGCTGGGCTGGGATTCGCTGTGCTCTGAGCCCTGCAGGACTGCGAGCACCATATACCAACCCCACTGCTTCCCTGGGCAGGTTCCCTTTGCTGCTTCATCAAAATTCAGCCCACTGTGGCAAGTCCCCTGCCCTGAGGATGAGTCTTGGGTTTTTAAGGGTCTATGATATATCTTAGTCAGTATCTATGCTATTTCATCCTTTATTCCTTCCCCCAACTTCCTCTGAATGCCACATTTTGTGATTTATTACCCTTCAGTGTATTTTGCTTTTTGTTGGAGAATTTATATTTAATTTTTATGCCTGTTATCATTCAGGGAGAGAAGGGAAATGCTTTGGGAACCCAGAGTGAAAATAAACCGGCACATTTTAGTGCAGTTACTTTTTTTGAAAGATGTTGTTGTATTTTGGCAGAGTACTTACCTTCTTCCTCCTTCACTTTTGCATTGTGGGTTGAAGTGGTTCCAGAAAAATCACAGGACAGTGTGCTGTACTGGTTGACTCCAGCCTTTCAAGGGCTGGAGTCTGCTACTCCTGCTGCCTGAATTCATTAGGACTAATGCAATAAAGAGGAATTCTGTATAAGAGCAGGACAATTTGGTCTTTCATGCAGCTGTACGTTTGAGAAATCAGGGATTATGCAGCAGCAGAGGTGAACTTCCTTTTCTTAGCTCCCTTGATCTTGCTAGTGGTGAGGTGTTTCTAAGCCACTTTTCTAAGCTTCCATTTCAGGTTATCAGGCAACTGTGTAGATCTCATCTGGGTCTAACTTAACATCCTAAGGGACACAAAGAGATGCAGTGATTTGGTCCTTGATCTCAAAGAGGTGCACGGTGAAACCAAGAGCAGAACTCAAGAGCTTCTGATACCCCTCTGCCCCTCACCCTTCCCCTCCTCGCACACTTTTGGGTTGTTCTTACCAGCAGAAGGCTTAAGGAGCAAGATAAGCACTTTTGCCTCAGTCAAGGCATTTGGGTGAGTTTGGGAGGAGGATGGGGAAGGCATTCAGAACTTCATCCAGATCTCAGGTAAAATCTCTGTTCCTCCTTCCTTGCTGGGATTTGCTTCTGTAATTCTCCACCCATCCCGTGCTGTCCAAGAAATGGTGAAGTAGGGATGTTCAGGGCTCCAGCAGGTATGATTGGAGCAGGTCGTGAGCCATTTGCTTTTCCACATCCCTGGTGTCTCTGAGAGTTTTGGTGTTCAGGGCTCTGCTCAGACCTGATTTGACCTCAAGTTTCTCTTACTCTCTCCTCTCTTTTGCATCTCTCCTGAATGAAGGCCTGTCCTCACGGCATTGCTGTGCTCGTTGTTGATTCCAGCACTTTACATATTAAGTTGAACTGAGATGCTACCAGATCTCTGGAGAGGCTCAGTAAATGAGAATGATGGGTCCATTGAAATGGGGGAGAACTGAGGAAACAGCACTGGGAAGTTCATCATCTTGAATGATTGGTTGAGTTCTTGGATGATGGGAAATGTGGCCATATGGCAGCGTCCACTGCTTTTAGCCTTTGTTGCTGTGGTGGCTTTTTTATGCAGAGCTTTGAACCCCTGTGCAGGAGGGATGATCTGTCAGTGGACTGCCAGAGTGTGTGGAGACTTCTGCTGTGAAAGCCAGTATGTCATCTCTGATCAGCTCATTAGATATGTGTGACCTCATTGTTGGTTGAAGCCCAGTGCTTCATTTTTCTGACTCTTTAGTGTCCTCTCTGTTTTAATTAAAAGCTTCATTCCAGTTTGACCTTTTGCTGTGCTGTGGTATAACTGAGACTGAATTGAGCCTCTAAGTACAGAGGGTCTGTCCGGGCAGGCTGGGTGGATGAACTGTAACCGTTCACCCTAGTGTTTATGATGACTGGCAGGAGCCCAGACTGCCCCTCCTGTCCTCCCTGTGGGATCAGGCAGCCCACATATCTGAGTATTTCGTAGAGCAGGGTGGAAAAAGTATTGTTCTTTCAATAAAAGCCATGGTTACTCAGGGAACATTGCTTGGAAGGTAGAAGGGTGGAGAAAGCAGAGCAGGAATCTCGCAGTGATTTCTTGCCTGTTGTAGATCGTCAGTAGCCCAAGAAGGCTGATCTGAAGGAATGGGTTTAAATCACTGGACCTTGGTCATGGCTTATGCACTGGAGCGGGGAGACCTGGATCCAGTTCCCATCTGGACTGTGTAGGCTGTGAACTTGGAGGGGCAGTCCTTGTCCTGGAACCCATGTCTGGAGAGCACAAAGCACAGAAGTCTCACTACATCCCATCCATTCAACCACAGCTCCCAGCTCTTTGCTTGGAGTGCTGGGACCAGGGGAGGAGTCGGTGTGTGTTTGGTTGCAGAGAAGTTAGAATTTGATGAGACCTAGATCCCACCTCTAAAGCAGTTAGCCCAGTTCTTATGGGATGAGCAACCATGCTCCGCAGCCTTCCCTGCGAGGAGCACTGCCTGCCAGCCCGACTGTGCCGACACTGCTGTGCCAGGAGCCTGTTCAGTGGGCACGTGGGGTGTTGCCCAGCATAAAAATGCCATAAAAAGTCCTGCAGCTCCCACTTCTGAATTGTAGCGTCCTGGTTGCTTTTCTACTGGCAGGTGTCTCAAGGTGACACATCAGTGCACTGTGTGCAGTCCAGCCAGGTATCTCAGCCCATGGCAGGGGAGGGAAAGCACCTTAATTTAAAGTCCCAGGAGGTACCCTGGCAGCTTGGGGGACCCAGAGGAACAGACTTAAAGCAGAACGTTTCAATTGCATCAACAAAGTGTTTCCATTCAAGTTTGCCTGACCCAAAGCAAAATCTTCATTTTCAAAACACATTTTCGACACAGAAGAAGAAAAAAAAAAAAAAAAACACGAAAAAGTTGCTTTACTGTGGGATATTTCAGTTTCTTCAAACTCTGTTTTCCCTGAACAAATCCTAGCCATCGTGACAAAAAATTCTTGCCTATCTCTATCTGCTGGTTGCCTTGTTCTCTGCAAGCATTAACAGGGTGTAGCAGTTCTTGTGGGATTTGTCATGCCTGGGCCAGTCGGAACCAACTCTCCCAAGTACTCAGCCCTGTGAACACACTGACTGTCTGCTCTGGTTTGAGCTTCTTGCTAAGCAGCTCAGAGTCTTAGCTCAGAAAGTCCTGGGTCTGATCCTTGCAGACAACCAGCCAGCAGCTTTTCTTTCTGATACAGCATACCCTTCTCTGTGGAGAGTTAGAAAGTACTGGATTATCTGCTTACCACAACTGGCATAAAACCCCCTCTGTGTCCTGATTCTTGCAGGGTGAAGCTGAGACCGTAGAGGGGTGCTACGTCTGCTCCCAGGCCAGTGACAGGAAGGACTGACAAACCCCAAGTGCCCACACCAGTCCCGGTAAGTGTCTGTGTCTTGAGATATCTTTAGACATGAGGGATGGTGGGAGAGGTCCCTGCTGTTCTGCTGGGCAAGGCAGGACTTGGCAGTGAGATCTGGGGCAGCAAGGACACCTTGCTTGAGATGCTGAATTGTATGAGCGGGCTTCATTCTGGATTCAGGCTGAAGGTTTGCTGTCTTTGAGCCTGCTGGGAGTGGCCTCATCCTGGCCTGATATAAGTGTTCAAGGAGTCGAAGGTTGATGGATGTGCTGAGAATCTGCATTCTCTTGTGTGCTGTTGGCAGTAGAAACAGGATTGCTTTAATTACACCCTGATGGGCAGATTTTGATCACTTTGGACGTGGTGGGTTTGGGCATGTTTTGATTTTCGATTCATTGCTTTTATTTCTTCTAAAAGTTACGTTTACAGTTTGCTGTGAATGAACATGGATACAAGTGTGATTTTGGGGTAATGTAGAGGTGGACTCTGCTCTTGACTTTCCTGGTGCACACCCCAGAGCAAGGGGTTGCAAATTGAAGCTGGGGAGAAGTGCTGCGTATGAGCGATGTTGTGCTTGGGGCAGACATGCACCTTGCAGAGCTGGTGGTGTGGTGAAGGAGGGCGCCCAGAATTTGATCAAAACCCTGGTACTGCCTCTGCACAGGGTAAACCACAGAGCATCCTCTTGAAAACGGGCTGGAAGAAAGCACGTTCTCGGTATTTCCTTGAACACCAGCAAATCAGGGCTGTGTCCCTTAGCACTTCGGAGGAGTTCCACCATCCCCAAAATGTACAGTGATGTCCTCAGGCCACAATTTAGGAAGACTGCCAACTCCAGAGTGCCAACAGACATGATACTGTCAGGACATGAGCTTTAATGCCCCCTACACCTAGCTTGGCCAGGTAGGCTGAGCTGAATGCACCCCTTTAAAGAAAAGGTTGTGTGGAGAGATGGGAGAGGGTTTAGGGATCAGGTCCAGTGATAATGTGACCTGAGTATTGGGAAATGCTGGTCCAGGAATCGCTGTGGCTATTAGAGACTTGCTGTGCTTCCTGAACAATGAGGTCAATGGGGACCTGAGCTGGGAGATCTCTTCCTGGTTTGTGGGAGTTTTGTTTTAGTAAGAATGGAGTAATGGCACTTTAGGTGAATAAAACCTGGAGTTTGCTTCAGCAGAGGGTGTGAAGTAGAAGATTTCAGGATGTAATCATACTATGCACAATTCATGACGTGAAGATGGAGTGGTGTAATGTTTTTAACAGCAGACTTTCTCCTCCAGTTCCCAGACAGATGGAGAAAATCAGGTCCTCAGTTTCCAGTTTGGCAGGGTTTACAGTCCTGGTGTAACACATTTGTTTTAATTGGTATCGTGGATGTTTTTTTTTTTTCCTTGGGAACATATGTAGGAGGGAGAAAAAATAAATGTGATCAGGTAAAACTTCTTGGCATATGGGGGAGCTCAGCTGTTGCTTGGTGGACCCCAGGAGATACCACATACAGTAAATAAGGATCCAGGAGTGTTACACTTCTTACCTTATTTGGAAATCTAATCCAGGAAACTCCAAATAACAGAAGGGTAAAGATTCACCTGAACTCTTTCAAACCAAAATCAGGCAGCTGAAGGAGAAAGGGAATTTGGGTTTGCTTATGATTTGTTTAAAACCATTTTCTGCTTCTAGCTTAATATACCTTCCCTTAGTAGTAGTGAGAATATCTTGACACAAAGTAGGACTAAAAAATTCTGACATGCAGATATGTTAAACAAATGAGCTGGCTAAAAACCCTTTTCTGCATGAATAAGAGAACTACTGTGCCCTAATTCCATAGACCAGGATTTAACTTAGTAAATGAAATTATGGGATTCAGCAGCCTTGAAGAAATACCTTATTTTTTTACTATTCAAGGCATTTTAAAAAAGAATAGTGCCAGAAGTTATTGAAAGTTTTGTTTTGGCTGTTGGCATATTAAACAGTGCTTTAAACTATGGAGCCTTCTTTTTGTGCAGGGTATTTACTATAAATGGAGGAAAGTCTTTTATCCTGAGTGCACAGACTGCAGGGCTTGAACTGCAACACCTTCTCCAATCCATGAGCTCTTCACTTTCACAGGACTTCTGAACTTTTGAACGTTGCTGGTTGATTACTTGCTTTTTCATTTTTTACTTCTCTCTCCAATTACTGGGAGCACACAGAATAAAGGTTGATTCCAGAGGGAGCTGTGAAACTGCCTATTTCTTGAGGGATGCAGAAAAAAGTCATGAAAATATCTGTCATTCAGGCAAGTGGAGAAGAACATTGAGAGTAACTCTAGAGAACCAGGAAGGCTGATGAAAATGCCTACTATTCCAGCAATGCAGGGAGGGTCACAGAAATACCTGTTATTGAGTCCATCCATACAGGGTTGGAAGTGTCCCGTTGTGAGAGGACACAGAGCATCCTTGGGTAGCTCAACAAAAATGGGATGGATGAAATTTTCTGTCTGAAAACCCGTGTTGGAGCAGGCCATCACAGTGTCTAATCACAAATAAGTCCAGACTGTAATCGCTTGCTCAGGTCGTTTATCAGCTCCGGCAGTTCCTGTCCTTCCAGGATTAGGACGGCGCTCGGTAGCCCATTAAGCTACGATCTGGTAGTGACCTTCTTAGCACCTGTGGGCCAAGGAAGGAAGCGATGTAATGGGTTTCTTAATTTAGAAAAGGCGCTGCGGGTCAGGAGGAGGCGGCAGGTATCGGTGCCCAGCGCAGATGCTGGGAGATGCAGGCTTTGGTTAAGGGCTGCAGCATCCGGCGCGGAGGCGGCTGTGGGACATGAACGGTGCGTTCGCAGCATTCGTGATCAAGTCTAAAAAAGCCTAATTGTGGGACCACACGCCGTGCCTGAGATACCTTCGTCAAGGAAATGAACGGGCAGTAGGATAACTCGTATGTCTTACTATAAAGTTGCAGTTCTTCCTAGAGGCTCTATTGATGTCACGAACCATCAGAAACCAGCCTCAGCCCTTTGGGAGCAGCCGTAGTGCAAAGCTGTGAGAGCAGGGCTAGCCTCCTGTCGGCTGCTGGCTCTGCTGTTTGCAACACTCACTTTGCAGCTCTAACATTTCAACAAGAGTGAGCCAAGTACTTTGTGCCTGGCACAGACCGGCTTTGCCCTTTGTGGCTTGTTTTCTCTCTCTCTCTCTCTCTTTTTTATTTTTTAAATTATTTATTGCTTTGTAGGCATCTAGATGTCGGGACTTCTGCAGTGTGGATTCTGGTGTGTGCATGCACAAGTTCTTTATTTCTCTTCATAGTTTTGCAAGCATGTGCTGGGAAGATTATTGAATGCAATTATCTCATCAGCAACATCCCTTCCCAGCACGGGGATTACAGTGGAGAAGCAGGTGACAATGAAGTGCTGAGTAGTTCAGAGCAGGGTGCAGTGCATTTGGCGTTCAAAGCCCTGTTACCAGCCCTGTGTGTTTCTGACCATGAATAGACTTTATGAAATGTAAGTATTTGCAAGAGTGCGGTAAAATTCAGCTGACTTCAGTGGCTTGTGTGTTTTTTAAAACCTCGAAGGAAGGGAGGTGAAACCCAAGTAACTGAAACTACCCTCAGAAAGTTCCCAGTAGATAGAACAAAGTGTGTGGGTTTGTTTAGTGATAAAATGGAGAAGAGGCTTCAGCCCTGTCACTACCATCTGCTGCAGGGCCCAGAGCACGGTCCCAGCTGTGGGAGCGATTGCCAGCGATGGACATGGAGGTGCAGAAACTGGGGTGTGATGCCCTTTTGCACCATCCCTTCTGCAGATGGAGCGCTGACATGCATGCTGTCACCTGCAGCCTGCTTTGGCCGTTGGTTACAATGCAAACTGTTGAGTCAAAATAGACCTGTGTAAAAGACAGAACAAAAGAGACTTCTAGGCAAACTAAGAAGTGGAGGCAGGGAGAGCTGTTTAAAAAGCTGCCTGGAAGGTAAACCCAGGGTCTGTCACACCCATGCTGTCTCAGTAGACCCACTGACCTCAGGCTGTCCCAGAAAATGAACAGGGACCTTGAGGATAAGCAGATTCAAGCATGCAAACACCCAGTGTGCTCCAGCAATGGGAGCCTTGAGACCACCCAGAGAAGACAAATCTGTCTTGACACTTTCTGCCAGTGTCCTGGGGATCTTGGTGCCTCTGAAGAGTTTTGCTTTTGCTGTAGACTCAGTGTGGTGAGGCCCTCTGTGATAAGGCCGTAATTCCTGTCTCGGGGCAGAGCTGACATGGTGGCTGCTAACCATGGATGGGAAGAAGGGTGGTCTGGGCTGTGGAGGACACGAACAGAAATTCCATCCCAAGCTAACTTTCCCAGTTTTTATCTGCAGGAAATAAATGCAAAGACCCAGTTAAAAATCCTTTCTGATTTGACTTTCTGGAATGATTGCCCACATGTCTGTGCTGGAAATAATCTAATGGCATGCACAATATTTGTAAGCGGTTGGCTGGAGGATTTTCGCAGGCAGCTGGTTCATCTGGAACAGGTTTTGAGTGGGTTCATGCATGCAAGGTGAGAGCAGGCTGTGGAACCCACCTAGCAAATGCCAGGTGAGAAAAGCGTTCTCCTCACACAGAGACCCCAGTCCATGACTGCTCTCTGCAGGGAAGCAGATGAGTTTTGGGCTAGAAAAGCTATGTTCTTGGCACTAAAGTTTGTTGTGAAGGCAGAGCATGTCGAGGGTTGTTTTTGTTGAAGATGATTAGGAGGCATTTAGTGGTTGCAAGCACCAGGAGTGCAGTCTGCAAGCTCAGATCCTGGTGCTCTGAAGTTCTCCGTGATGGAGCCGTCCCCTCCCTTTGCCCCTACATTCATTCTGCCTATGCAGAGCTGAGCTTAGCTGGCTTTGAGTGGGAACCCTAGCAGTTCCAATAAAGGATCAGGTTCTCCAGCGAGAGCCAAGTCCTGTCGTGCTGAACTGCCTTTCTTCGTGCTGGAGCCTTCAGAGGTGAATGCTGGGCCGTGACCTTCACTGAGAAGCTGTTTCCTCATTTCTGCCCATGCCAGGCTCACATGGCTCTGCTGGGGGTGAGTTAGTGGAAGATGAGATGCTTTATAAACTGCCTCATTGCTCTGTCCCTGTGGTTACCTGTGCTTTTAAATAAACAAATTAATTGCGTGAAGCTCTCAACAGCTCTGCCAAGCCAGCAGGAAAGCTGTGATGTTTCCAGATGCTAAGTGATGGATTGCGTGACAGGCCATTGCCAGCCGCTCTTCCTGGGTGACCCTCCTGCTCTGGACCTTCCAGCTGATCGTGCAGTCTGCAAGTGAAAGTAGCTCAGTCATTCCATGGTGTATGAGAAAAGTAGAGCATTTGGTGTAATTTAAGGACAGTAAAGGTGAACAGAAAGTCAGAAATCTCTTCAGATAGCATACATGATCCAGTGGATTCTACTGTACCTGGTTTGAGATTTAAAATCTTGATAAACCAAAAAAACTCAAGCATATGTCTCATTTTAAACCTATAAATTCAGTCAAAACTCTTATGCTCAAAGAAAGCCATGGGTTAATAATACCTTCCTGAGTCAACGATTAATATCTAGAGCTGAGCTGGTTTCCTGTGATCAACCAAAATGTTTGATTCTTTTAAGAGCTGAGCAAGTGATTCATAATGAATACTGTATCTGAGAATTAAGTTTTCTGCAAATCTTGATCTTGTCAAAATAACATGTCAATTTTCATTTCTGGATTTGCTTTTTGAAATTATCCGTTTCTTAGAGCTTCTCAAGACTTGAATGTTAATTCAGATTAGGATAGTGTATGAATGGAAAATGTAAAATCTTTTCCCAAATAACTGCTTGTGTAAGCACCAGCTGACAGGTGATCATGCAAGTAATTTCTTCTGCTATGTTGAGGATAATGCCTGTGCTCAAACTTCAGGTGAAGATGTTTGCAGAATGAAACCTTAAAAGTTTCTGAATTGCTCCAGAGGGAAGCTCAAAGCTGCCCCAGGTATAAGTGGTCTATCACAGGTGCATCCCCCAGCTGTGTATGTGTTCATTGAACGGGAACCCAGCTGGAGTGCATTTGTGAAGAACTCAAGGGAGTGCTTACAGGCTTGGAGTGGCGTGGGTTGTATTTATTGACACCTTAAATCCTTCTCAGAGGAAGCTGGTGGCCAGAAGGACTGAGGATGGGTCCTTCTCACCTGTTTCTGAACTCCCAGGGCCTCACCATCTTGGCCTGTTTTCCCCATCACCTACAAGGTGTTTTCTGCCTCTCCTGTCAAGGACCAGTTGCTGCCCACTCAAGCAGTATTGTGCGTTATAAAGAGAATGGCCAGGGGACAGGATTTATTGCTAGATGGAGACAGGTTTAAGTGTTTGTCTCAGGGTGCAAGTTCTCCACCATAATTTTCAGAGGCTCCCGGGCCAGTCAGCTGGGCTTCAGCCATCAAAGGCATCCAGTCAGCACTGGGGAGCTGGGCCTGAATTTCTCAGTTCTCAGCCTCCAAAAGGGACTAGTCTTTCTGCTCCAGCTTAAACCAGTATTATGACCATGAAAACATTACTGCATGAGGTGCTCAGACACTGGGGACAGGAAACAAGTACCTTGGTGCTGCTCGTTCATTCTGTCCTCTCCTAACCAGGTGCAACTTTCTGGCTGCATCTCTGAGTACCAGAGCTGGGAAGTGAGTCAGAAAGCAGAAGTCAAGGGGGTGCCTTAGAATGAAAATACAAAAATAGATCTCTCTTTGCACATCTTTTCTCAACTTCCCTTTGCAAGGCTGAATTGGCGTGTGCTTGATGGGGTATGATGGCTCTGACCTTGTCAGATGCATCAAATATGACGTATGAGCGTAGTGTTTTGTGGTTTGTGGTTTGTTTGGGTTTTTTTAAGGAGAGAAACAAGGGTTAGCAAGAAATGCAGAAAAGACAAACAGACAGATGGCCACATTCCTTCATCAACAGAAATGCAGGCCTGAGATTTTCTTCCAGCTTGGTTTGAATTGGAGATTTCAGGAAATGAGCCAAAAAATTGCTTATTTTACTAACATCCCACTTCTGTAGCATTTCATTATCACATGTCCTTCTTCTATCAGGCACTGACCTTTTGCAGGCAGTGGTGTGACAAAAGATGTAGCACTAATGTAAGGGACCTTGTGCTGCCTGGAGAGGTTGGGCTGATTCCTTTCCCCCATCCAGAGGATGCTGGATGATGCCACGCACCTTGTGTTTGCGATGAGCTGTGTGGGATAGGTTGTTTGTATTTTTTTCTTCTAAAATCCTCTCATTTTTGTTTTCTTCCTGAGGGTGGATGTTCAACTGAAAAAAACAGGGTCAGTGGGTCAGTCAGTGGGTCAGTAAGGGTGACCTTCAGATGTGATGGGTAACCTTGGAGCACTCATATGGGTCTACAGCTTTCCTGTGATAGATGAGCTCTGTAGAGACAAGCTCTTAGTCATGAGCTATTCCTACCCCCTTCACAGGAGAGGGACAAAACAGGGGCCATGGCAGCCTTGGTCTCTTGCCCGTTCTTTTCTGTGTGCTAGGGGAGAGCCTTATAATCAAACCTTGTTTCATTCCTCTGCATCTTTCCCTAAAGGCTTGGGTTTTGCCACGCTGTCGGGGAACCAGGACGTGGCACCTGCGCCTTGTTCACCTCCTGTGGGTTGTCTGTATGAACATGAGGAAATGTTCTGTCTGAACATGAGGAAGAGCTTCTGTACTTTGAGGGTGACAGAGCACTGGAACAGGCTGCCCAGAGAGGACCCTCCCCAGACATGATCCTGTGTGACTGCTCTCAGTGAACCTGCTTTATCAGGGGCGTTGGACTAGATGTTCTCCAGGGGTCCCTTCCAAGCCCTACCATTCTGTGACTCTGCGATCTCATCTCATTTGCCTCGTTGTGCCTTGTCACTTGTTTGTGCATTTGTCTAGAAGAACACGGCCGCTTTTGCTTTTGTTGTGCACTGAAATTCCCACTGAATCTCAGAGCAAAACTGGCAGGAGCGCTACAAGAGGTGGGAAATGACTCCAGGGTTTGTGTTTATGGACTGAGTTCATTAATTTTAAGAAATGCACACAAAATAAGTACAGGCAGTGTCTCAGTGGAGATGCAGAGTGGGGTCTCAGGAGCGGCATGCTTGGCTCTGGATCCAGCAGAGGCTTCCTGTGATCAGCTCCACACGGTGCTGAACTCAAACTGGTATTTTGTTGGACTTCGTTATGTCTCTGCTCAGATATGTTAAAAAAGAGTGGAAATACACTGATTTCTTCCTCTGTTTACATTACAGCTTCCCTGAGACCTTACCTGCTTCCTGTTATGCATAGGGTACAATGAACTCTCACTTAGGTGTCTATAGTTTGGTTCAAACAGAAGTCAAAGAGGAGTCTGTTAGGGCAGAGAGAGGTTAGGGAGCCCATTTATTTTTCTCTGATGTTGTTAATTATCCATTACTTCTTGTCCTGCTCCCCTTACAAGCATTCGCTGGAGTGCCTGATCTGTGGCCGCTGAGACCCATGGAAGTCCTTGTGCTGTCTTCTGGGCTGGGTTACTCAGGCCCACGGTGATACTCTGGATCTGTTCCTTGTCTGGCTTTGGCAGCCGTTGTCAGCATATTGATCTTGCTTGTACTCCTCCTGGTATATCCAAAAACTCTGCTTTATTCTTTTTTTTCTTTTCTTTTTTTTTTTTTTTTTTCATTTGCTTGTCATAGCTTTGAATACCTTTGTTATTTCTTCTTCGCTCCTCTGGCATAGATGTCTTCTGCTTATAATCTTCTTAGCCATCTCTGGGCACCGAGGCACCCTGTTCATTTCAAAGAATGCTGCTTTAAAGGCACGTGCGATCCAGACTTGTCCAATTTTTTCTTTTCCCCTGTGATTTGAAGGGCCTGAAAATATTTGTGTAATCATTTCCCCCACACATGCCACAAATACTCTGGCTCTTCTTCTAAAAATTACATCCCTACTCCTCATGAGAAATCCTCTAAAAGCAAAGCACAACCTGCACTACAGTGCAATTAACAGCCTTCTAATGAAATACTGGTGTAGGGAGCTTTGTGGTGATAGGCAGTATCAGCTCACAAAGCTCCTTGCTCATGCTGACGTGATAACTGGGGCTCCTGTGGTCTTGGGCAGCCCTGTAAGTGCACCAGCATCCTGGGCTAAAAAGACAGACGCTTTTGAGGCCAGAAACAGGACTACCTGTCCCTGCCGAGCAGCTGATCCCATCCAGGCTGCCTGAGCCCTGACCACTGCAGAGGTGAGAGGGGGATCCTGAATTCCAAACCGAAAATCTGTCAGTGCAAAAATGGTGGCATTGAGATGCTCCATCCTGCTCTGCACAGAACTGATGAGCTGCTTATCCTCTGAAAACCGCCCTACCCGCAGCCCATGACTAATTGCTGCCTTCCTGGTGGTGTACCTGGGGCTGGGAAGCAGGCGATGGACCACAGGGTTTTGGGCTGACCCCACACAGCTCTCAGCAGTGGAGGAGCCCAAATTGGACAGAGATTTGGTGCTTTGAGACAGGGCTCAGTGCAGCCAGGCTGCTGAGTGAGGAGCCACTGGAGAGCTGCTTCGCTCCTGTCTCACAAAGGGGGACAGAAACGGGACTTCAGGGAAGTCCAGCTTCCCTGGTGCTCAAGTGAGATGCACGACTGCCAGGCTGCCAAGTCGTGCTCTGTCCATCCAGCCCCTTCATCTCTGGTTCTCCCAGTACATGTCATGACTTCATTCAAAGTGAAACAGCTTCAGTGTAAAAGCATGAAGGGGACTTACCCCAGAATGGCCCTTGAAGAAAGCAGGGTGCTCCCCTGTGCAGTCCAAGACCTGGCGTTCAAGTCCCCCATGGCAAATGGACCCAGCAGGGACCTGGATGTAAGTCTGCGCTTCCCACATAAATCCCCTGAGGCCAAGGCCCTCTGCGCAACACCCACAGTCTGCCTGTCCCATGAGCCTGAAGAAGGCAACAAGGTGCATCCACACCAGGGAAGGGGCTAAACTGAACTGCAGTGGCTGAGATGTTGGTGAGTTTTACTCAGGAGCCAGGGACAGCTTCAGAGACAGCTGTAGGGAGTCTGTGCTTCCATTTTGGAGAGCCAGAGCAGAGTCCTGGAGGCAGCCATCTCGAGTCAGACCTCTTCACCCTTGTCCTTGCATCTCAGTAGACATGCACTTAAGATACCCAGCTAAGATACCCATCTTGTGATGCCTCATCCTGCAGGCAGCACCCATGTCCTATCCTTTGGGGGAAGAGGAGTCAGTGGAAGGAGACTGCAGGCAGATGGCAGGGGTCAATACCCTGCTGCATTTTGGCTGTAAAAGCCTAGGAGTGGAGATTGGTATACCAGTGCCTCTGCACTAGCAACACCACCTTCTTCTGCGAGATGATTCCTTTCTTCTTCAATGGTTTCTTGCTTCTCATAGTCTTGAAAATGCATCTGCATTGTTTGTCTGACCCTCACATGTGGTCACAGCCTTTACAGCCTCTGCCTTGGCTCCTATTACACTTTCCAAAGCCTTTTCATTGCCTGGGTCCTCTAATCTTTCCACCAGCACCCATGTTTTATGCCTTGGTTATGCCTCCCTTCCTTTTAATTAATTTTTCACACTGCCTTGCTCATCCCTGTTGCCCTCTTTTATTTAATTTATTGCTCACTAGCCATCATAACCCCTGGGCAAGCCTTTAATTTATCTCTTCCCGCATCCTGTTGCCCCCCTCTGTCCTTTCCCTTTATTGATTTCTCTAGTTTGATTTCACCCTGTGCTTGCCAGCTTCATCTCCTACTCTTTGCTCCCCCTCAAAATTGCTCGGCTGAAATTCTCCCCCTGTCAGTGACCTTGCTGCCTGGTAATTCCTGGCCCAACAGGGCTGAGATTGCTGCTCGTTGGGTCCTCACTTTGCTTGTGCTTAGTTTCCACCCCAACCTCCAAGTGTCTCAAAATTATCTGTGGGTAATTGCCATCCAAGTTGCCATGATAAGGAAGTGGTTCTTTTCCAACGAGCCTCCTCCAAATCTAAGAAGTTCCATGGCCATAACCCAATGCACCTTCTCTGCTGAGTTGCCTGCAGGCAGGCAGTCGCTCCCAGGGGCAGGGATGGACTTGTTGGGTTGGACTCCGCCAGGTTTCAGCTCTGAGCAAGGGGAGAAGTTTGTGCTCTCAGCAGCTCTTTATTCCTGCCG
This sequence comes from Leptosomus discolor, assembly GCF_034619465.1. Lineage (NCBI taxonomy): Eukaryota > Metazoa > Chordata > Aves > Leptosomiformes > Leptosomidae > Leptosomus > Leptosomus discolor. Next base: position 3,330,883 of record NC_141407.1, on the reverse strand, counting down.
TTATCCTGGAGATGAGCAAGTGTAGCAGTACCTGCCCTGGAGAGACTTGGCTGCTCACAGCCCAATTCTCTTTCTGTTCTGAAGGTTTTTCCTTGTGTACATTTAAATGGTGAAGATACTGTGGAAGGGTAGAGGGAATAAATGACTTTTCTTCTGTCTTTTAGCTGCCCTCTGCCTGCCACAGCCCAGCTCACAGGAGCTGGGTGTCCACAGGCTCAGACAAAGAGGGAACCTTCAGCTTTGCTCTATGATTATGAAGAATTGAATAGTCCTATTTACGATCCATAAACAAATGGTCCATTTACTTACAGACCAATTGCTGCTGTTACCACATTGGGTTTGGAAAACACATTACTGCAGATACACAGGTTATTTTGTCATCTGTATCCGCGTGATTTGCAAGCTGAGCCCAAAAGCAGGAGGGGATCAGAGGTGAGAACCATATGTTTTAAAAAACACACAGCAAGCCATTACCTGCTTGCCTGTAGAACAGGTATAGGACATCGGCATGCTGTGACTCAAAATTGTGATTGTCTACATAGTTCCCTGAGCTGTCCACACGAAAAAATACTCTGGTTAGATCTGTGCTCGTATACGTGACATCCATTTTCATGGGACGTTTTGAAACTGAGCTGGTAATGTCTGATGAAGGACCAGAGCATATAAAAAGTGAGTTTGAAACTGTCTCTAGCGAAGGACTCGTTTGGATATATCATCTCCTGTCTCCCAGGCCGTCATATTGGTAAACCCTTGAGTATGTCAGCCCTGGGATATTATCACCATGAGGGATATGGGGAAATGCAAAGGGTATTGCATGGGCCATGTAAAGCTTAGAAGGTCACAGGTAAGCATGGAGGAGATGGCTGAGCTCCAGGGCACGGCGTGTGTGGAACAGACAGGTCTGCCCAGCTTGGCAAGAGTGGCAGCCTGGCAGAGGAAGGTCCCACAAGTCCCCATGAAGGTCTATCCCCAAGAAACTAATGAAACATTGTTGGTTTAATTGGTGGGTAATATTTGTAATTCTGCAGTATGGTATTGGCATGGTTATATTTGGCTAGGAAATAAAATATGGGAACTGGGTTATTGAAATAGTCTGTCCTGTGCCCCAGGTGGAGCTGGCTGCCACATTCAGCAGAGGTGTGTAGGATGGGCCCTGAAAACTGGGAATTCAACTCCAGCATAAGGCAGACCTTCCTCCCTCCAGTGTAGTCTGAAGTTAAATGCCACAGCCCTTTGTTGGACTAGCTTATTCCATTGATTTTATTCTATTGATTCTCTTTTTTCTCTCTTTCTTTTTGGTTGTTCCTATTTTCCATTCTTCTGTCTTCATTTGAGTTTGATATCATAGGTAGGATCATCCTGTAAACTCTGAAGGTAGGTCATTTTCCTGATGCTTTCAGGGAAATCCATAGGTGTCTGTGAAGTGCTGACACTCTTTCCAAATTAAGAATCTTTCCTTGTCCATCTTTGACAATTTTTATCATTGCATGGGGAAAGTAGACTGGCTTCCTTCTGTCTTTGTTTCTTTATATCTACAGACACAGAAATATCCTTTTTCAATGTAGGAAGGGCCCCCCACCCTAACATATAGCAGTTTACGGCAGTTTGAGCTGGTAGATTTTTTTCCCCAAGCTGTAAAAGGAAACTTTTAAAGATGATGAAGACCATCTGGGTGGTCAATCAGTGATACAGCCGTATCCATTAGATGAGACTTGAGATTGAAACTTAGACGTGCCTAAATAGCAGTGGAAATAGAAACAGAGACAGCTCCCTTTGTCATTGCAACTTGGGCAAGCTTAAAAACCGAAGAGAGCTGTACTTTACTATTAGACCTAACAGAAAAGGAGGCTTTTGCTTTATTTTTTGCAAAGTTTGTATCGAGACAGTGACAGACAAGAATGCGTAACTGTTTAGATAATTTATCTTCTGTTTTGAATTGTGGTTCTTTTGTGAAATATCCCAGGCCCCTCCGCATGGTGATTGATTCAATATATCTGCCTTCCCTTGTGAATGGCATCTCATCTCGTCTCCATAGGCTCTCTGCAAAGAAGGAGCTATAAATAAACAACAATATCTGTATTTGCAGGGGGTGGAAAGCTGCACTGGAGCTTTTCCTTTGTACGTTGTAAACAAAAACGGACGATTAAGGGATACTGTAAGTCAAAGCTGTGCAGAAATCAGGAATGCACACAGATGCTGCTTTGTGGCACATGAAACCTGTGGTATTGTGAAAGCATGTGCTATTATTTTGTAGGTTGAGCAAAAAAGCGTTTAAGGGCGTGGGCAGTTTATAGTAAGGAATATCCAAGCCTTTCAGTGAGCTTTTTTTTTTCTCATGCCCACAAGCAGAGTATAAATGATGGCATTCCTGGTCCTGGAGGTTCGAGGCTTGATGGAGTGGCAAAAACAATGCACCAAGTGGGGGGTGAAAGCCTCTGCTGCTTGCTGCCCCTGGCTGGCCCAGGGGGCTGGAGAAAGCTGCAGTTGTCTTTACTGGCTGTGGAAAGTCTGCTGACGCCTACCTGCAGGAAGATTTGGGGAAAAAGCTTGTTGTTGTAGAGCCTTGTGCTGTGAGCTGAAGGTGGAAGCCTGGGTAATGCCTCCTGTATGCAATGATACAGGGAGGAATTAAGCGTTACACCTAACGTAGCAGCGTTAATTGGAGCTACTGGAAGGTTGCGTGAGCAATGTAAAATTTGGGTTCTCCTCTGATTTTTGGCTTTAGGACTCTGCGATGAGGGAATTCCTGCAGGCATCCTCATCCTGCCGGTGCAGCTCATGGGCACCCTCAGCACGGGAAGGTGATTTCATGGCTCACCACCCGGCCGGTGCACCTTACCGGGGCCACTGGGGCAGCATGCAGGGCTTGCAAACACTAGTGTGGCGGTTCCCATTGGCTTTAAAAGGATTTCCCAACCAATGGGTTATGAAAAGTGCCTAATTCTGTTTAAAAAGAATCTGGTTTAACACTTAACCTGCAGCTGTTCCACTGGGATTTTCCAAATCAGGCTTAGACAATGTTGCTGGCCACTTTGTGATGACCTACTTGACTTTTCAGGAGTACTACTCACGTTGCCCTGCAGTCACAGGTGCATACGAGAAGCTTGTGCCTATGGATAAGTCAATGGTAAATGTTTTGATCAGAAGGGGAGGCTGGTCTTCTGTTGGTCTTGATATCTGGCATGTGGGTTTTTATTCAAATGAGCATTAGTTCGAAAGCTGAAGGTCAGAGGCGTGCCTGGCTGTTCAAAACGTCCTGGATTAATTTGTGGCACAAGCCTAAATATTGGGACCATCTGCCTAGTTGTTGTGGACCTCAGAAGTAAAACCACGCAGGTTTGTTTTTATTTCTTTGGAGAAGTAGTTGAAAGCAAGCTCAGCCCTGTTTGCCTCAAAGCAAGTGCTGGTGAAGCTGCTGCGAGCAGGGTTGGGACATGAGCCTCGCAGGATGAGTACATCGGAGTTGCCCTGCTCAGAGCCAGCTGCCAAGTACCTCGCACTCAGTTAAGAGTCTTTCTGTGACTTTATAGGGCTGTTTTTCTAAGAGAAACGGCTGCCGAAAATGGTTCCCTGTGCTTTTCTTTACAGCAGTGGCATTTCTTCCTCATAAGCATCTTTCCACGGAGCTGTCTTCTTGGTAAACTGTAATCCATAGATCAGAAGCTCCATCGCAGAGCCGCATGTGGCATGAAAATCCTTCACCATCTCTTATCAGCATCTAATTCCATTGCAAGAGAAAACAAAGCCACAGGAGGGGCTCTGCCAGCGGCTCGCCACTGTCCTGTTTGCCCTTTGTCTGTCGTTTCAGTCCTGCCTTTTAAACTCCTAATGGTGGCATCCAGAGAGAGATGTCACACCTATCGCAGGCAGAGACCTAGCTGGTGTAAGCTCAATGTGCAAACTGGTAAAGCATCTCCTTGAGACAGCACTGCTTTGGAGCACAGCAGACCAGGCCCAGCGCCTCAGATGCAAGATGTAGTGGCCAGTGTCATGGTGTCTGTGCTGGAAACCTCTCGTGAAGGCAAGACAGGGAGTAGAGATGTAGCTCCTGCTTCTGGCCCTTCCCATGGACCCTCCCCACAGAGCTGTAGGGAAGCAGGGAGTGCCCTGATGGCTAAGTCCATCCGCCCTGAAGGGCTCTGATGGGACTGATGCTGCAGCAGCCCCAAGGATGGCAGTGGGGCTGAAGAAGTTCGTGAGGTCCATGATCATGACCTGACATTTCCTTGTGCTACAAAACCACGATGCTGCCTACTGCACTGCAAACTGGCTTCTGATCTGGTCAGTGGGACCATCTCATGTACACCTACCTTTCTCTGTTCCTCGATCCCTGTGGGCTGCCTAACCTAATTTCACTTACAGAAGGTTTTCTATAGTGTCTACAGTAGTGTGTCAGTCCCTAGAGTGTGTTTTGGGCTTCTTTGGCTTCATCTTTTGTAGCATCTGTGTCACTACCACAGTAACAGAGCTGCCTTATTGGTGCAGTGAAGCTCATTCTCGGGCAGCAGCATTGCCAAACTGGAGGAGCATCTGGCTGTATTCAGCTGACTTGTATTTTTTTCTTAAGCCTTGGTATTAATATCAAACTTGCAAAATTGCAAGGTATTAGGTTTTTATAGAGACGCTGCTCTTTGTGTGACAAGACAGCTGATGGGAGTCTTAATACTGCAGGTGGTGTGCTGCCAATCCATCTAAAGCTGTACTGTATTAGCACTCTGATATCAGAAATATCCCTCCTGATATCAGAAATATCCCTCCAACGGAGAGCTTTGGAAAGCAGAGTGCATTGCCTTTATGTCTGGGCATGTGTATGCACGCTGCTTTTCTGTCTTCATGTTTGAATTTGCAAAGAATCTGTCACATCAATAATGCCTCCTATGAATTTGGATATTAGTGTGAAAAAAAAAAGAATAACATCCCATTTCTGAAAATGTCAGGCTGCAAGACAGCTGCCGAGGCATGAGGAGGGGACACAGCTGAGGTAGCCGTTCACAGCTGTCCCTGTTGGGTAGTGTCTGCAGAACTGGGGGACACTCACTAACTAACAGCCCCATCTGATGAAGCAGCTCGCTGCTTTTTCCTCTACCCTCTTCCATATTCTTCTTCCATACTCACCTTCTCCCTTTCCTGGTGCAAGAAAAGACCGTGAGTAAACGTGGCCATAGTCAGGCTGGGGTCCTGAGCCTCCCCCAAGTTTGAGGACCCTCTTCCAGGGGAGACAGTGGAAGGGATGCGTGGACATCTGAAGTGAGATTTGGGCTGGTAACTAGACTACTGGTTTTTTAGTACCAAGAATTTGCTTTCTGTTAGGCCACTTTTCAGTTCTAAAAATAGGCAGAACAGTAGGCAGGAAACAAAATGTGTAATTTATAAAATGAAACTGTTACGGTTATTGTGGACAATAACATTTTTAGAAAATTCTTTTCTTCTTTTCCCACTAAAATTCTTCATCGTAAGAGGTGATTTTTCCCCACTTTGTTCCAATCAGAATACACAGCTTAGTTCAAGGTAAATCCTGCTCATCCCTACGTGATTCATCACTCTCACCCTGTACCAGATCCATCACTTGTCTCAGTGTTTAAAGCCAGGAGCATGGCTGGGATGGAGGGCTGGGAAGGGAGAGGTGCTTTGCTCTAAAAACTCCAGCTGCTATGGTGGAACTGCGTTCGGTGTGGTATGAGCAGTTAGGCCAAAGTATGCAAGTGATAAATATGCCATATGTTATATGAAGTAACTTGGTGATTCTCAATTAATACCCTAATTGCCTTCTTCTTAATTATTGACTCCAAAATTACCGAGCTGAGTTGCAAATGCTATGGAATATAAAATTGAAGGACTCTTTATTGACATTTTGGAATTACAAATTATGTTTGTTGTGAAAAAATGAGAAACTGTCTGCTTAATTGGTTGTAGGTTGCAATTTGTGTGCGCTTAGGTAAGAAAAATACAGCTATCTAGGGGATCGTTAAAGATCACTTTCCTTTGAGTCAGCAAAGTTCAGAGCTGGGAAGGAAGGAGATCTATATTCTATAAAACTTCAAACTAACAAGTAGCTCGGTCAAAGGGATTGCTCTTGGAGACAGGGAGAGGAAGAGGGGAGCGTCTGGGGTTTCAGACCTCAAAAAAAAAAAAAAAAAAAGCCAACTATCTTGTAGCTAAGGTGGCCTGACCTTACTTTGCATTACCTTCCGAAATGTGATGTGAGCCCCCTGGGTCAGAAAAGTTTCTGTCTGCAAGCAGTAATTTGGGATTCATCTCTCTAAAAAATAGATGTCAGTGGCTGACCTGCTTATCCAGGATGCCTCTCTGGTCTGTAGATGACAGCAGTGATTCCTCCCATCTTGCTTGGATTTCCCAAGAAACTGGAAATCTAGAAATCTAAACTGTTTTTTGCCTGAAGCAGCTCGTGTTTTCTGCACCCATGGAGGAATGTAAAAGCTGGTACACGGAACGAAACTGTGACACCCGCTGAAGTCACTGGAGGAAGATGAGGTCTCCGGAGCAGAACTGCTTTGGTCCTGGTGCCCCAATGCCATGGAACAAACAGGCGTGTATCTCAACACAGAGTGGTGGTCTTTGCTCTCCAAAATAGCTTCCCCTGGTGGGTACTGCGATGCTGGTGTCTTTCTGACAAAGACCTTGGGAAAACGCCACTGAAAGGTTGCTAGTGTGGAAAGATGCCTTACCATTAATTAGAAATGAAGCTTATACTCCAGGCGGCAGAAGCCTCTGGAGATTAAAGATCAACGTGTAGACTAAGAAGGGGATCTGCTCTTACTCATTTGATGAATCATGATATTTGGTACAGGATTTCTTTGCGGGGAAGGAAATCAGGACTGACCGGTGTCATCGTTTTCTGTTAGTGAGGAGGAGGAGGGAGATGCTGGGGGGATGGGTGTAAGAGCATGGCAGTGAAATGAGGGGCTGTGGGGAAGTGAGCAGAGGGCGCCAAGGAAAAGGCTTAAGTGGACAGAAACTTGGGTCTTGTGGCTACTTTCCCCTCTACAGCACATTGCTGCCTCCTGTCTCCGTACTAAGAGTGTCTCTGTGTGCCGTGGGGGTACAGCAGGGTCCTGCCTGCATCTCCTGCCTGCGCTGCATCTCACTGCAGTGCAGATGTTCTCTCCAGTGCAGATGTTCTCAGATGATACCTATGGTCTGCTAAATGCAACAGGAGGTTGGGTGTCTGCCATCTCCACCTTGTCACCAAGCTATCTCCTGTCCTGGTGAAAATTAAGGTGGTGCTGAGGTAGGAGGTCTTCATCTCTGTGGTAGACAACAACTTGACCCCGAGCGAGCAACGTGCCCTTGTGGCCAAGAAGGCCAAATGACATCCTGGGGTGCATTAGAAGAGTGTGGCCAGCAGGTTGAGGGAGGTCATCCTCCTCCTCTACTCTGCCCTGGTGAGTCCACACCTGGAGTGCTGTGTCCAGATCTGGGCCCCCCAGTTCAAGAGGGACAGGGAACTACTGGAGAGGGTCCAACAGAGGGCTACGAAGATAATGAGCGGACTGGAGCATCTCTTCTACGAGGAAAGGCTCAGAGACCTGGGGCTCTTTAGCCTGGAGAAGAGAATACTGAGAGGGGACCTTATCAACACTTAGACATATCTAAAGGGTGAGTGTCAAGAGGATGAGGCCAGGCTCTTCTCAGTGGTGCCCAGTGACAGGACAAAGGGCAATGGGCACAAACTGGAGCACAGGAAGTTCCACCTCAACGTGAGGAAAAACTTCTTTACTCTGAGGGTGGCAGAGCACTGGAACAGGCTGCCCAGGGAGGCTGTGGAGTCTCCTTCCCTGGAGATATTCAAAACCCGCCTGGATGTGATCCTGTGCAACCTGCTCTAGGTGATCCTGCTTTAGCAGGGGGGTTGGACAAGATGATCTCCAGAGGTCCCTTCTAACCCTGACCATTCTGTGATTCTGTGGTCTTCAGCTGGTGTCAGTTACTGTAGGTCTTGCAGCATGAGCAAGACAGATCCACCCTGCCTAAACCCCTGCAGTTGTCCTGGGGTCTGTGGGGTGGTGTCCCCTGGTCTCTGAGTCTGCTGCAGTTTTAAGGGCTTGTAACTGCAGAATGAGTGGTGGTGCAGGAGCAAGATAGGAAATGTCAGAGCTACAGCCCTCCATACGGTACTGTGCCATGGCCAGTGCTGGGAGAGGCCACCAGGACTCCTCAAAGAGGTAGAATGTGTGATGGAAGGAGGGATTGCTCATACGGTGTGCACCAGGACACTGCTCTCCTGCAGTTCTTATGGTCACCGATTGGCTTTGCGAGCTTGCAGAATAGTTTGCCTTTTTGGGCTCCATTTTCATGATCCTTCAGGCCATCTCTGCAGCTGTCTGAGTGCTGGGGCGGAGCATTGCCAGCCTACCACTGCACCCAACACAGAGGTCTGCAGAAACATTTAACCACTGATCCTGCACCTCTAAAGTCAAAGAGGGCTTTGCCATTGACTTCAGTGTCTGTTGTATTGAGCCGCAGCTGGAGAGTGTTAAATCTTTACCATCCCACTGCAACTGCCTTTGAAACAATATAATTAATAGTAATACCTCCTGCCTCGGGCTGAGATTTAGTAGATGAGCAACTGTAAGTTCCTCCTGTGATTATTTTTTTTTCTATTTGTTTTAACCAGATCTAATCAATGTTATAAAGGGCAAAGTGGCAGTATTATTTATTTATCATGGGAGCAGCACAGCAAACAGTCTATCACTTTGCAGTTTGCTGACCAACGCTACAGATAATCAGCGTTTTCAGTCTCTTTGCAGGGAAGTCCTGCAGAGTGTGATACATCAATAATGCAATGATTGTAGGGTTTGATGCAAAGTCCACCTTACATAGATTGCATAGCTCTCCGTAGCAGTAACATTGAGGTTTTTGTTATACAAAATGAAAATATAAAGGGTGAGTTCTAATTCAAGTTTTTTAGCTTAAAAAGTGATTTTTTTTTTCAGTGCAAATCATCATAGAAAGTATTTTATTACAAAGCTGTCGTTTTTTTAATAAGAAGAATGAAAGTTGTAACATTTAGTGAGAAACAATAAATTGTACTTGGGGTTTTAGTCTAAGAAAAAAGACGTAGTGGAAATATTTTTCTATAAGCTTTGTGATTTCATTTCACATATTTCACAGAAAACCCTTCCCATTTCCTGACCAGCTGCTCTCTGGCACTGTCAAGCAGGGAGTAATTTTCTAATAGATTTGAGAGACCCCTTTGCAACGCCATGCTCCAGGCGGCGGCCGTTTGTCCTGACCCGGGGTGGTGTGTCTCGCTCCCCAGAGGCTGCCGCTTTCATTCCAGTGAACACTTGTGCATCTCATTTGGAAGGATCTCTTTTCACAGCATACGCTTATTCTTCAAGGGCAAAATTTGCTTTCAAGCCCCGCCAGAACAGCATGGGCTGCCGAAGATAAGAGTGACAAATTGGCACGCGGGGAATAAACTTGGGTCCTTGAACGCCGTCGCCATACCCAGCATTTCCTCAGGTGAAGCACAAACAGGGGCACAGCACTTTCACAGATCACAGCTTATTAAATGCCCTCCTGAAGATGCTGGAAACATTTGCCTTGTTTCCCTAATAAAATGGTTCACCCTGTCCCCTTCATCCTTAGTGCCAGTCCACGACCCCGCAGCCTTTTTCCTCGAAAGATTCCTATTTATCCACCTCCTAATGAGCAGTAATTGCTTTGTCTTTTGGATGGCTGGCGTGGAGTCTTCTCTGTGTCCAAGCACAGGCTTTCATGCCCCTCAGCATAGTCAGGAGCCTGATGTGGGGCAGCCCATGATGCCCAAAGGTGGCATCTCTGGCAGGTCCCACCCCCCCAGGCCAGTGATGAGCAGGAGTGGGCAGGAGCACTCCCAGCCGCAGGGAAGGGGGACGGATCCAGTTACTGCCAGCAAGGACCTCTGGCATTTCGCAGGGGTGGGAACAACTGGCTTCATGAAGAGCCAAAATGAGCCTTGCCCAGTAGGTTTTATGTATCATGCCTACAGAAAGATTTTTTTTTTAAGTCTCTCACTTTGAGCTGGGCTTTTTCAGAAGGGAGTTGTTAGATGTTAGTTGTGTCCTCTGTGCTCAGGGGAGAGATTTGGAGAAATCCCAGCATCATCCTTTCACTCAAGACCAGCCTTGTGGCAGCCTCAGGATCCCCCCAGGAGGGTACCCTGAACTGTCCCCAGGCATGTCCCCCCCTTGTCACCCCTGTGGAAAAAGACCTGTTGGCCTTTGCTGGGGCTCTGGCTGTTGAGGGGCAGCCTCAGACCTGCAGCCACCCGTTGATCCGTCTCCCAATGATGCAGTTCGTGGTTAGTGGGACAGTAGGGGTGTAACACACAAATATTTGCTCTGTCAAGAAGCACTTGGCAGCCTGTGGGTAAATATTATTAGAGCAGTGACTACTAATACAATCCCAGAGATACAGGCGCATCCTCTGATGGCATGAATGAGTCCTGGGCTGAGCAGAGCAGCCGATGCCCTGCTTCCCCCCCAGAGCCACCTCAGTAGGTGACATATGTCTTTTGGCATCAGAGAAAAAAAATATATCTTCCTTGCTTCTTCAGCCACTGGAGAAATAACCACACAGGGTCTGCACTGCCCCGGGAAATGGTCTGGAGAGGAGGTAACTTGCAGAAGCACGTACCCCACTGATTTCAGTTGGGAGTCCCAGAGTATGAAGAGCCACTCACCTGCATCAGTCCATGGTTTTCCCAGTACATCACTGGGGCAGAGGGTGGCACCCATGTGCAGTGGCTTAGCCAGGGGTGGGATGCTGGACAGTAAGCGCAGAGAGCTGGTGGTGACCATGCACTGACCTTAGTGGGAAGCCTCAGAGGACCAAGCAGCTTGTTTGGTGACGGCGAAAGGAGAAGCAGCAGGGAAGGGCTTGCGCACATCTCACTGTAGCAGTCGCATCCAAGGAGGAAACCTGGATTTCGGTAAGAGGGTTTGCAATAACTCTGTAGCATGCAGATCAATAATATGATGTGCAGCAGCTGCTATCAGTAAAGTGTGTCAACGAGCCTCATTAGCGTCGGCTTGTGAATGCAGTTGAGTGTAATTGTTCGCTGTACTTAAAAACCAGAACTAGGAGAAATTGCCAGAATATATTCTCTGGGTGTGAAATGCTGGAAATAATGGAGCCGAGGGCTAGACATTTGTGTTTAGAGCAGAGTAAAAAAAAGCAGGGCTGTGATTTAAGGAAGCAAATAAAACATTTCACCTAGTGCTGTGGTTTTACACAGACAAGCAAGTGCTTGCAGCTTCTTCTGCAAAGCACGTGATAGAGCCCAGTGGCAGAGGAGGACTGTGTCTGGGCTGGGGTTCCTGTATCTGGGGTCCCCAGCTAGCATCGCACAGCAGGCTGGTGTCTCCCATGGGTGCCATGTTAACCTGGTTGTCTCCAAGCGATGGGAAGGTATCCCTGTGGATAGTTTTCCTTAAGAAGCAGCCTGGAGGGATCTCTAAGGTGTAGGCATCAGCCCATCACCATCACTCCGCCATTGCTTCTGCCTCCTGGTGTTCACTCACAATCTAACCCAGTGTGGCCAGGACTGAGCCTGGGAACCTATGCGTGAGTAAGGTATCTCTTTCAAAAAGAAAGGCGGTTAAGATGTCAACGGTCAAAGTCTCCCCTGCCCCCCTTGTCACTTGTACCAGTAGCTAATCATCTCCCTGTTAAAATTTGTGCCCTTTATCTCATTTGAATTGGTCGGGCTTTGGCTTGCAGCCATTTATTCCTGTTCTATCTTCACCCTTTTGATTAAAGAGCCCTTTCGTATCCGGTATTGTCTGCAGATGAAAGTTCTTACACAGAGCAGTCACGTCACCTTCCTGTCTCCTTTTTGATAAGCTAAACAGAACAAAGTCTTTAATTTTCTCTTTGTCAAGCATTTTCTTCAACCCTTGAATCATCTCCATGGCTGTATTTTGCATTTCCTCACTTTTTTTTTTTTTAATCCGTAGCGTTTGGATGTTGAATGGGTGTTTAAGTTTTCAAATCAGAAGTGCAAAAGTCCTCCTGACCCTCAAGCCCTGAGCGTAGAGACTTGCCGGTCCCATGGCCTGGATCTTACCCTCCACCACACAACCCCGTAGCCTCCGAGATCGCTGCAATGCTTGTCAAGCAGGAAATCCCCGAATGCCCAGGATTTAGGATCCCAAGGACTCCAGGAGGATGCAGCACAGTTCTGAGCAGGGTGCACATCTTCCAACCAGCCTTGCTAGAAGCTCACCTCCAGGTTGCAGCCTCCTGCCGTGGTCTTTGCACTGACGGGCGCCCTTCTGCCCTGAAGGCTGCAAGCACCAAACCAGTCCACCAGTGAGCAAAAAGAATCTCTCTTGTCCATCTTTAGAGCCACAGCAAGCACCACTGAACTCCAGTTGCTGTCTCTCCTGCTGAGGTCAGTATCTGGCCCCACTGGCCTGCGCTGACCCGTCAGTGTGGTTGTTTGTCGCACAATCACACCCATCAACCCTTTCGGACGAGAAGTGCAAGACACTGCACACAGCAGTTCTTCTCAGCGAGCAGCCTGAGTCTGGATTAACAGCTCAGCACTGGCTCTGCTCTGCTGAAGCAAACTGTAAAATCCCAGTCTGTGTTCCTCCCGTTGAAGATGCAGAATGAATTTCCGTTTAAAATAACATCAACCAATTTATTATTGCCTTTGTAAATAAGCCGCCGTCACCATCTCAGAGCCATTCCAGCAATGGTGCATCCTCATTTCTTTTCAGCAAACCTTACAGTGGACCCAAAGAGGGGTTGTGTTTGCATAGTCTTCACCTTTCTTTTATCACTCTCTCGTGATTTTTGAAAGCTTAACTATCTGAAGCGCTTAGCTCTGTGTTGTGTCTCATTAAATTTCAGAACCCTGCTTTCCTAGGCTCCGTTAATGAGGCACTTGATTGAAAGTCTAAATCTGAAGGCTTGGGTATTGACTACAGCTTTGCTAACCTAAGGTGATCTGTTCAGTGTAGTTAAAGCTTGCCCAGCCAATTTCTTTTCTTAACGTCCTTCACCCTACTATTAAACAGGCATCATAGATTGCTGGAAAACCATTGTGTTTCTCTTGCATTGGCTGGAGATAGTCTCTACGATTTATTTTAGCTCTTGAGCTCTGCTGTCACTTGACTTTTTTGCTGCGGTTGTTGGTTAAGAAAGACTGCCTGTCCATCTAGCAGGCAGCAATTAATGACCAGCAAGAATTTTGTCTTGAATGCTCGAGTAGCCTGTTGTTTGGTTTTTTCTTTTAAGTACCGTAGAGTATTTCATGTATTTGTGTAACAAACAAGGAGCCCACTATGAGATGCCAACATGCTTTTGATACCTGCAATTTAGGCTTCAGTATTTTCATCTGCCTGACACAGAGATACGTAGAGACAGTCTCCCCACGGACACACAGGTTTCCAGGTGGGAGTCAGGTACCTTATGGCTGATGGATCTGACCCTGTGGGTCACACACTGGTGCTCCTTTGTCCAAGCAGTTACAGGGTGTGTAGCAAGGACACTGGGCAGCCAAAAGCAAACAGCCTGCCTCACTGGCATGTGCTGCTCCTCCACCCCACATTGCTTTTGCATCAACCACAGGGAGAAACCAGCCAAGCCAGGAGAGCAGATGGAGAGAAGGACAGGAGGGCTGAGAGGTCCATGCTCTGTGCTGGGCCTGCACTGCCAGGCTGTGAGGAGGGGGCAGAGGAATACTCCCAAAATGAGCTTTCCTGGCTTCATGGCTTGGACTGGAAAGAAACAGGTGCTAAGTTAGGAGTGGATGGTGCAGAGCTCCCAGGAGAGAGCAAGGCTGGGTGATGGGAGACCTCCAAGGCAATGAATCTCAGTGAGCTGTTTGCAGGTGAGTCAGGGTTTGTGCGTGACCCGCCGTTTCTATCAGCCACATGCCAGCAGCACAACGAGACATCAGCCAGCTTTGGTATCGGTGGCCAGCTCCTTAAGCCAGTGCCATTTCAGAGGCAGCTGTAGCCGCTAACTCTCCAGCTTTCTGCTTCCCGGTACTGCTCAAATCAAGCTGTAATCTCCCTGCAAATTGCCAGGTCAAGTTGTACTACTCACCTTGCTGGGGACTGCTTACTGCTAAGTCTGTCTCGTGGTCAGTTTTGAAAGGAGTGACTTTTCTGGGTTTTGTTGTTCTAGACTCTCCTTGTGCATCTCATAATTCCTTTCTTTAAATTGTCTCCTGCAACTCATGTGTACCAGCTGCTCCAGTATTTACTCTAGGATGTATCTCTCCTATCTCCGATCCCTTGACACACAACCTTTTTCCTTCCCACTCTTGTCCTCCCCCCAACTCAACCCAGCTTGCTTCAATTGCTTGGCCCAGGTGGGCCTTCCTTGGCTTGCCCATTTTGTGCTGACAAAGGTGGCAATCAAGGTAGACTGTAATTTAATTGAATTTTCTTCTAAAGCTTTAAGTGGGATAATCCTAAAACTTAGTCTTGCCTCAAAGTCACAGCTGATGGCCTTGGTCACTTTTGAAAGTTGGGGGGTTTTACTTTCTTGGTCTAATCAGCATCTACATTCTTTACTGTCTTCGCACCTGATAAATATTTCTGACCTGTTTGTAGGCAGAGGATTGCTAAGTGTACGGAGCTCCCGCTCTGAGCGGCCCTGTGCATGTGTGTGCATAGGCAGAAAGACTCAAAAATGAATTTGGAGGTGAAAAATGTTACTACTCCATGCAAATGTATCATTTTTAGTTTCTGAAGATAGCAGGCATTGTCTGTTCTTCTCTCCCACATTAAAAGGGACAGATGCGAATGTCAAAGTACAAGTCTGCACAGAACTGTGTGCAAAGTAAAAAACCAAAAAAAAGACAAAAAACCCCCAAAAAACCAAACCAAACAAAATAAGAATTGAGCAGCCTCTGATGTGGGTTTGCTGTTCGCTTGTTGACCTTTGTAAAAATCTTTTCAGGGTAGGATCTGCTCACCCCGTGAAGGGGTGGCAGTGACATGCAGTCATAAACGGTTAATGAATTAGCAGTGGACGTGTGAGACATAGCTGCATTATCTCCATTTATAGATGGGAATCAAGGCCTGGGAAAGGTTAAATAGCTGCCTAGGATTGCACAGGAGGCCGGCGGCTGAATGAGGACCTGAATGCAGATCCCTACATTCTCCTCGGACTGTCCTCAAGAGCGTGCTCTGCTGCCACGCTGCTGGTCCCAACCTGTGGGACAGTGAGGCAGGAGCCCCCGTGCAGCAGCATCGCAGGGACTCACACCGGTCCGGCACTTGGGAAGGGCCGGGGTAGAGGAGGTGAAAGTGGCTTGGGATGAATGAAGAACTGGGAAACAGAAGAATTCAGAGCAGCAAAAGTTGGTGAAACCTGGTGGTATTGATGTGCAGAGCTTGGTTTCCAGTTTAGTGCTGACCACTCACAGCGACTGTGTTCAAAGCAGGCAGCAGCGTAAACCCCCTCTAAACCTGAGAAAGTACTGGTGGGAACACACAGGAGGAAGTTGCCATCTTGTGGAAGCTGAAACGCTGGTAGTTTCCAGCACAGCCAAGAGCCTGTGCCAGTGGAGAGGGCTGGACACAGCATGTCCCTGCCTCACCGATGCAGAAGGAGCCGCCGGCGCCATCCCATATCGCACCCACTGCCTTCACTGGCCTTTGGGATGTCTTCTCCTCTACTGTTTGGGATGGTTGTGAGTACTAGTCTCTGCAGCTTGAGCTTTGGGAAATTTGCTGGGTTTTTTGACACAGGGTTTGTTGAGGCTCTCAGCGAAGCCCATGGTTTTGGGGCTGTGTCCACTGGGTTTGCACTGTGTTCGCAGCTGTGCTGATGGCTGGTGATTACTGGGTCACCACCATAGCTGGAATCTTTGATGCTCTGCAGGCTAGGGGAAAGGTAATTAGTCGGTTTGGTCATTACAAACATGTAGGTGGGAATTCAGGTCTGTCTGTCAAAGATCTCAGGGTGCTGGGGAGGGTTGTGGAGGAGAGAGCTGGGGGATTGCTGGTAGATTAGGGTGATTCCCCTTTACCATCCTGCCTGCTGGGCAAATTCAGCACCTTCAATTTGTGCAGAAACCCCTTCTTTACATGTGCAATGTCTTTCCCCTGTGCTTTGTGTAGCTCCAGGT
Organism: Leptosomus discolor; assembly: GCF_034619465.1. Taxonomy (NCBI): domain Eukaryota; kingdom Metazoa; phylum Chordata; class Aves; order Leptosomiformes; family Leptosomidae; genus Leptosomus; species Leptosomus discolor. Next base: position 3,314,784 of record NC_141407.1, on the reverse strand, counting down.
GAGGTTTGCAGCAGATCTGGAGGTGGTTCACATGCTCAGTGGACTGCAGGGAGGCAGCAGCTCAAGGACCAGCTCTCTGCAGGTGTGCACTGGTCCTTCAAGGCATCTGAAATCAATCAGAAAGCCTCAGTCACAGAATCTTATCCTTCCTTTGATGAAGCACAATTCAGTTTTTTTCTTTTTGACTGAAAAGATGAGACAAGGTTGATTCCTCTTTAGATTTCACGTCAACTCGACATTGTCCTCAGAGGGAGAGGGACACTGTGGGCAATGCAAATCTCCTCCTTCCTTACTTAAGACTGTAGCTCGCAGCTTTTTGGAATATAAATTGTAAACTGAGGAGAGCATTAGATAAAGGCCCCATTTCTCCCTCCCTCATTCCCTGTCAGAAGAATTTAACCAAAATCCCGCTGTATTCTGCACAGAGCCCCTGGCTTTATACTTTATATCAGGGAGCTGGTCCAGCAAAACACTCAAGCTGGAGGAGTGTCCTGTTGCATGTAATTAGGCTGCTCGTGTGCTTGGATTTAAGCAAACAATTAACTGATTTCCTGCATCAGCACCGGGGTACTGAGCACCCTGCAAACTTCCCCTTCTTCATGTTGTGGAGCGCAGTATTTCACATGGATCACGTTAGACCTCTGTTCTGCGCATCTTGCGCCTGGCACCTGGTTATCCCTTCTTCCTTGGTAAACACCAATTAGAAATCCTTAATTCCCCAAAAAATCTGAATACGTAGGTAAATCACGTGCATTGACTCTGCATTGTGACTAGTTACCAAAATCTAGCTCACAGAGAAGGAGAATTCATTGAAAAGTGCATAGTCATATTCAGAGGGCATGTTGAAATGTTTTGCTTTGCTCAACCAGCTCCTCTCTCAGCTCCTGCTATTAGACTGCAGAATATGATCTCGGAGATCCCAGCTTGGCTCCATCCACAGTCCCCAGCACTGCACACTAATGGGAGGCGTAGTCTGTATCCAGCCCAGATCAGAAGGGCTTGAATTTCCTCGCTGCCATGTGGTGGATGTTCAATGACCTGTGTTAAGCAAATGGGATCATTGTGGCTGAATCGTGAATGTGTGTTGATCCGTATTTTAAGATGGAGTTAATTAATCTACTCACTTTCTGGGTTTCATGAGTTTTTCACTCTGGGAGATATGGAAAGTGCAGGAAATGAAGGCTGTCTTGATTTTAGTGAGAGCTTTGTGGAAACGTTTTCAAAAATGTTTGCGCTTTGGGTAATAAGCCAGTTGAACAGTCTGTTTTCTGGGTGCAAAGCCTTGGAAAAAAGTCTGCAAGTCTGGGAAATTACAGACAAAGTGAGCATGCAAGGGGAACAGGGCAACTTTGGAAGGTGCTGCTGAGTGGGCTGGACAAGGCAGGACATCCATCAACATTCGAAATGACCGCCAGAATTATCCTGTGGATAGCAAGGGTCAGCTTATAGAAAAGACTTAGAGTTAAGATCCCATCCTATTTACCGTTTCCACTGAAGGAGCTGAGAGGGGTAGTAGGGTCTGAAGCTGAGAAGACGCTTAATCACAGAGTATTCTGAGACCAGAATTAAGACGCAGCCTGATCTGGTGGCAGCGCGCAGCCTGCTGCACTGACGGCCTTGGAAATCGATGGCAATTTAACTGAATACTCCGGGCTGCGGACGGCGGCTGCGGAAGTGTTGGCCGCTTTTGTTCTGCACTTGGGGAGTTTCAGCCTTCAGCCAGAGGGCAGATCTGTGCTGGCAGGGGGAAAAGATATGGCTGCCTTCTGGGAATTCAAATCTGGGAATTCACTCCACCAAGGAGAGGTTTAGACCAGGCAATATTTGAGCCCACATCTTATTTTATAGTTGAGGCCAGTGCTGTATTTTATTGTAGAAGCTGACATGCTAGGAAGCTTTTGAAGAATGGATGTCCTATTTTTTAATGCATCATACTGAGCAAGGAGTGGATTTAGCAGAAATAATGCCATGTTGTTTTGGATCTGATGTGTTATATGCCAGAGCAGCACCTGGACCTGCAGACGATTAAATCAAAGACCAGGTCCATGGTCTAGAGACTGCGCAGTCTGATGCCCGGATCCCTCAAAATGCTTAGTGCCATCGGTTCTCAGGCTTTCCCTGCCTCTCTGTGGGTGACAGTTGTGTTCAGGAAGAACAGCAGAAAGGGGAGGTCAGTCAGGACTTATGTCAGACAGCAGTGTGGGTAAAGAGAGGAAAAAATGAAGAGCTGGCGGTAAATAAAGTGTCAAGAAACTCTTCTACTGTTAAGGACGGAGGATGGCAAGCTGGAGTCCTTCCCGAGAAGGAACAGTCTGCAATAACTCTGCTTTCCCAGGCCCATTTTGTGGGACGAGAGCGTTGTTGCAGTGCCAGCATTGTACTGGTTAGATGCTGTGCCCAGATTTGGAAGGACAAATTGATGAGACTTCGGTTAAGAGCAGCAGAGCTCGTCAGGGTTGCGCTGGTAAGGGACCTCGCTGCCGTGGGTTGCGTATGCTCACTGTGTGCCACTCACGCAGGGAAAAGGGGGTAGGGTTTAATTTATTTCTGTTTTGCGTGGCTATCATCTCTTCTCTGTCACTGCTGCTGCCAGCTCTATAAGACTGCAGTCACCTGTTCTGTTTGCTCTGCCATTTTTCTTCAGTTACTCTATTAAATTAGTGGATATACTTGGTGTCATCCTGCACACACACTGTCCCATGTACTCTTCTCCAAGCCTCCCTTAGAGGCAGGTTGGATGGATCTTTAGTTTGACCCAAGCCAGCAGTTTGGAGGTTCTTGTGGTTGTTGGTGCTAGAAGATGTCATGTTTCTTCAAGTGGTTTTGAAGCTATCTGATGACTTTCTGCTGGGATTTTGAGGGACTGAAGGCTGTCTCACAACAGACATGCAACAGCAGCTTTGGGTTCCTGTTGAAACCCAATGAGATGGATGTATACATGGATCCTGTCACTGTGGCCCCTTCTCTGATCATCCTTACTGTGAATATGTGGTTTATATGGATACGCCTGGGACTAAAACATGGGCATGTTCTTTATGCTTTGGGTCCAGTGCTTTCTTCGTGCAGTGCAATACTGTGTCATGCTGTGAAGGGCACATTTTGTGACCTGTGTCAGTAAGACCTCTTTCTCTAGGCATTCCAGCAATGATCCCATACCTTAACTCTCTGAGGAAGAACTCTTTTTACCCAGGCTACATCTAATGTCTCTGTCTACTTAATGTGCCTGCAAAAATCCCTGGATAATTTCAGAAATCAGTGGGAAGTGTTCATTGTACAGGACATTTGTCTTTTTTCTTTTGTAAGTAATAGCACCAAAATATGTATTATAAGCCAGAAAGAGAAAGCTGCTCCCCAGAGCTTTTTGCTGGGGCATTCAGCATCTTATCTGAGGAAGTGAAATCGCAGCTAAGCAAACACAGGCAGGGTCAGGCAGCGTATGGAGCAGCTGGGAGCTGCAGAACAAAAGCCTCTTTGCACTCCCAATAAATTGGTCCCATAGGAATTTTGCTTTGAAATTATAATTGACCCAGGGAAGAAAATTATTTCGTGGACTTTGAACTCATTAAAAAACTCCATCATTCATCTACAGTTTATTCCTGACACTTAATCAAAAGAAATGTAATGATCTTTCTAACGAACATAAATTAACGTTGCTGAGACCGTATCTACTCCGAAGTACATGGCACTGATTGTAGGAGTGGAAGGTGTTTATTAGCTCTGTTTGTCACAGCTGCTAAGCACCTCTGAGGAATTTCAGAAGTTTCCACAATTAGGAACAATCATTTTGGCATCTTCTTTTAATCACAGATTTTTGTGAATTTGTGGAATTCCATCTTTCGTGGAATTTCATAGCTTTACAACCTTCTTTTGTACAAATGAAAAATAACATATAGCAGTAAACCCCAGATTAAGAAATATTTAGAAGAGGTTTTTTTAAATCAAACTTTGAGTGACAGTTTTAAATCCAACTTTGAGTACACATACATGAAATTCCAGGATGTTCATGGCACAGCAGGATTTGGCTTCCGCCAGCAAACCCTCTAATACGGCCCTCGTGTAGGAAAGCATCTCTGTTCGAGGAAGCATTTTTTGATGTAGCCAGCTTAAAGGGGGGGGATTAATTTCTCTTAAAGAACTGCTGCCATTTCATTGGCTTCAGGTCATGAAACCATAGTGTCCTGCCCTGGCTAAGTGTCCCGAGACATAGTCAGAGCCAGCGTGGGTGTCACGGACTCATGGGATACGTCAGTCCTGTGCCCAAAACTGAGGTATAGACATGTGCGTGTGCTGGGTCTTGGAGGCATCCCACCAGGACAGGGTGGGTGCGTGGAGCCAGGGGCTGGATTTCCCCTGTGCGTACTGGTTTTCCTCCTCATGCTAAATCTGGTTGACGTTCAGATTGCGGCCGCTGTGTGCAGCACGCAAGGGACAGGTTTGTTTCTCCAAGGACTTGGTGAGCTCCGAGGACCAGCAGGTCCACGTGTTCATTCCTGGCCCCTGCCGGAGTCCCAGCTGCATTCTGCAGCCAGCTGAGTAATAGCTGCTCTGTGCGAGAGGCATCCAGCTGATGTGCCTTCTGGCTGTGCTTTGGCGTCAGTACTGTGCCTCCATTTCTGGATGTGTTTCTTTTGTCGTTCATCAGGTTTTGATCAATGCTTTTATACCCTCAGTGAAAGTCAAAAACTCAGTAATAAATCACATGGGTACAGCTGGTTGAGCTACTGCTGTTGGAGGCCCATTCTTTAAGCAAGGCCCACTCCCCATTTATTTTTCCTGGCATTTAGCTCAGTGAGAGAGAAGGTGGTTTCACTCAGGAGGGTCCTCAAGGAGATACAATTTTGGGAAAAAAATTACACTTCCTACTCAAACTCGAAAGACTTGCAAGACCTTGTTTTTAAGTGCCTTCTAGGTGGTGGATTGTCTTCTTGAACAAGTGACTTAGTCTATATACAACCATGACGTTTGCTAGGTCATGCGGTACCCTGGACTTTTGAGAACTGTTACTGCCTCTAGTCAAACTGCCTGTATGTCACAGGATGTAACGTTTCACCCCAAATCAGGCTGCTGTGCTAACCCTGAGATTACAAGGCATTTTGGAGAAGGTGGCTAACATACATACCTGCTGTTTTCACTCATCCTGAAAATAGAAGTGTTTGTAAATCCTTTGGCAATACTTCTGTGTTAAATTTTAACTGAGCATTGTTACCTGGCAATGTTTTCCAGAGGGTGAATAACACCAAATAAAATCATCCTGCTCTTTCATTAAGGACTAATCCTGCTCCACTGAAGTTAATGGAATAGTTAATTGACTTCTGCAAGTGCAGAACACAGCCTGGAGTTCCAGGAGCAGCTGGTGCTACTGAAGCACATGCAGAGCAGCTTTTGGTCTCAGTTCATGGACTTTTTGACTGAATTGTGCCAAGGCTTCAGCACGAGCTGAACTCTTTCTGGATAGCAGTGGATCCAAATGAGTATGAAACATGAATGCCCTCATGTAGGAAGAGATTCAGACCTTGCAGAGAGGAGAGGTGGCCCAGGGAAACCCACCCAGCTCCTGGAGAGACATGGCCCCCAGTGTCTGGCCACCCTCCAGTGCAGGTGTGAGATAACACTCACACCTTCCCAGGCACAGCCGAAGATGTCACCACACTGCCCTGCGCCCTGCAGCAACTCTGCTTGCCTTGGCTGTGCCGTCACTCAACGAGCAGCGTGTTGTGTGCCTGGTGAGAAACAGGCCAAAATCATCCCAAAATGTCCCCAGACTGTGTCACCACACCTGCTGAGCTGAGAGGGTGCCTGTAAGAGGGGATGGGGTCAAATGTGTGTTTGCTTTGAGCCATGTGTTGGATTTCCTGCACATGACTGCTGTTGATCTCCCACTACCGCTTGCAAGAGCTGCCCTGTCATGAAAGATGCTTTCAGCTCTGTGCTGCACATGCACAAGTCACCATGATGTGTCTGGCCATGGATGCTGTGGGGGCCCTGAGAGGTGTGTTTCACTGGGGTGCTCAGGAGAGAGGTCTGGTTTTACTCTTAATACCTTTAAAATAAAATAAAAAGCATGCTGCCTGCTTGCCATTAGTCCTCAAGCTGGGTGCCCACGAGTGCATGTGCAGATGTGACACTGGAAACCAGGTCAGTAAATAGAAAATGACACTTTAAAAAGAAAAAATGTATAAATCTCTTAAGGTTTTCTTCCCCTACCCCTGTCTGTAAATCCTGCCTGTGCTGGGAAGCAGCAGGACTCCCCTCCAGTTTCTAAGCTTCTCAAAATGACAAAAATCCCTTAGTGTCAAATCCTAAAATTATTGGGGCAGGGGAGGTGTGAACGGCTGATCAGATCTGTATTGTCATATGCAGAGTTAGGAGATACCAGGGATTTATTCTGCCTAGCGAGGGGGATATTAAATAGATGGACATACCTGCTCCTTGAGCATCGCTGGAAGAGAAGAGGACAAGTCATTAGCCATAAAATGCCCATCACCCAAAACGTGCCCATGTAGGACATGTCCTATAGCCCCCTGGCCCTGCAGAGGAGCACTGCCAGTGACAAGCGATGGCTTATGAGCTTCTTGCACTGCTGGGCTCCCAACCACAGAAATCTGGGGGGCTGCTGAGCTGTCTCCCACAAGCTCCAGGCTCCATCTCCCCATACAGCCCCCAAGCTGGTCAGCAGAAGCTGCACTGTGGTTTAAACCTGGCCAGTCGTTGCACCATGGAGCCGCACACTGAAATGTGGGGAAGGCGGCTGTGAAGGGTGAGCTGCTCCCTTGCCATCCCAATGTTAGAACGATTTTTCTTCCTGGACATGGACACAGAGATACGATTGACCTGAGGAATGTCTTTGGGGGAGTCATTTGCTCTCCCTTGGAATGGTGATGCCTGATTTTTTTTGATTTCTTGTCTGGATGTCTTTACCCAGACAAATTAATTCGTTTTTTGGTATTGCAAGAGTGTGACTGATTCAGCGAAGGAGCCATGGAAGATAGCGCAGCACAGATGAACATCAGATCAGATTTAGGCTGCTGTTGACTGTCTACAGCAGCTGATACCGATCTGGGCTCTGCCAGCCTGCTTTCACTGAGGGGGAGATTGTCCCTAGATAACCAACAAGGTCCACTTCAAAAATCCTTTCATCTGATCCCACGCATCCTGTAGAAACCCCAGCTCAGTTATATTTTCTCTAAATGGAGGAATGTCTCCTATACGTTCATCCCACTACAAACAACATAATTGTCTACACGTGGCTTGTGCACAAAACCCTCAGATGTGTTTTGAACAACTGACATTTTTCCAAGAACAAGCAATAGGATAGTTGTGAAATGTTCGCAAACTTTTCCTTCCCACTTCCTAACCTCCAGGGAACAATCAGAAAATTTTCAGTGCTTTCAGATGTTAATGAAATTCTGTATTTTGAAAGAAAAAAAATAACAAACAGAAAAATAGCCCCCAGGTGACGCTGTGACTCTGTCCCTTTGTTCTGCCATCTCTGGTCACTTTGCTCCTTTCATCTTGTTGAGAAGTTCGTCCTTTTGTCACATGTTACTGTTTCTGCTGGTGGGTTGAGTAGCTGAATCACTTTAAACAGAAGATAATAAAGTTTACTCCAGTCTTTGCAGGACATATCCAGTCCATAGTGGAGATGCATGAGGGAGGAGTGGTACAGAGTAAGGACCACAGATCTGGGTTGAACTGGGGACCACTCAGCCCTGTAAGACACAACCTCTCCTCTCCTTGTGCATCATTTGCCATGTTGCCCTCACATCCCTTATTCTGGCTCCCAAAAGCAAAAGCACCATAAGTAATAACCAACAATAAACTGGAATGTGGTGCTTCTAATTTAAAAAGAAAAAAAGCAATGCTGGACACATCCATCTGCCTCCTCCTCAGTGTTGAGTGGAAAGGAAATTGGTTTTATCGTAATTGAATTCACGCTTGCTCCAGGTCTCTGGTAAGAGAGTGTCTCTTCTGACCCTGGTTTGTACTGGACAATACTGTCACTGCCAGCTTTGCTTTTTCCTGATGGATTTGATGTCAGAGCAAAGGTCCCAGCACACACAGCACCCCGAGCCCCGTGGTGCTGGGACCGGCAGCCCGGGGAGCCCGTGCCACTCAGCGCTCACAGTCCATATGTCTGTGAGACAAAGTGCAAGCTGTAGGGTGGAACCTGAACATCTTTTGTCTTTGTGAAATCAAGGCGGGTTGCTGGTGTTGGTGCGGATGGCAGTGGCTGTGCATCCTTACATGTAATGGTACAATCCGGGCTGTTACTATGGTTTCAGCACCAGTGGATCAGGTTGTAGGAGGCAAAGCAACACCTTAGAGAAGTAAATCAGTGCTGCTTTGGGAAGGGATTATTAAATATTATTTTATTATTATTGCTGCTTGTTTCGTTTCTGTAGCTGCTGGGGGTTTGCAGGGGTGGTAATTAACAGCAGCCCAGCATGGTGCACAGGCAGTTTGTGCCGTGCTGCCTCCAGTCCTGCCCACGGCCCCTGTAACCGCTCTGGGGAGAACCTGGGACCGGTCGATAACAGTCTGTGCCAAAATCCTATCAACAATCCCACTCTTTCTCCAGCACCTAAGGTGAGTCTGTCTGCAGGTGTTACCCCGCGGGAGGACAGCATCTTCACCCATTGCAAGGATGGGAAAACCAAAGCACAGAGCTGCAAAGGGACTCACCAGGGTCCCCATGGGGTCAGAGGCAGAAGCAGACGTCAACTCTACAACTCATGAATCTCAAGGCAGTGTTTTATTCATTTCATTCAACTGACTGTCTCTCTAGTCTGCTGTGTCAGCCGCTGCCCGTAGGTGTAATTCAAACCTTTGAGCTCTTTTGGCCTTGGAAGAGTTTTGTCCAAGATGCTTGCCTCTTCTTACCTTGGCCAGGATCTTGGGATCATCTGGACCAGTGTTTCTAATTGGGAGCCTTTAATCTGGCAGTAAATGGTGCATCCCTGCTGCAGCCTGTTGCTAATGCATTAGAAAGACACCTTCTCACTGCTTATTTACCTCTGCGTGTGCTTATGAAAGAAAAATAAATGCTAAGGGATTACTCCCCTAATGAACAGACCTGTGTGTGCATGCATGTAGTGCAGCATCTTACAAGTCCATCTCAGTAGTTTTTAGGTCTGAGAATGAAAGTTATAATGAGTAAAATATTGATTTCCCATAAAAGGGTTTTAATCAAATACCCTGACACCCCAAGAGGGACAGAACTCTGCTACAACACCAAATTGCGCTTCATACACCATCTATTTTTCAAACACTGTATAAATGAGCCTGCCCACTGGATGTATGAGAGTTCCCAGATGTCATATATCACAGGGAACAGGGAGAGCTATAAGGAGAGCCAGAGCTGTCTGGCTCGGGAAGGGGATGGTCTGGCAAACCTGCTGGAGACCTATGGGGAAAGTAAGGCTTGTTATTCCCTTCAGCAGGACCTGCAGCCCATGTGAAGGTCTGGCAGTGGGGTGCTTGCTCAGGCCTTTAAAGTCCTCGTGGCCCTGTTTCTCCTGAAGTGAGGATAATTGTTTTTTCCTTGTTGGGCACCAGCCAAGCTTGCACTGTGTGAGGAGCAGGACCTCACTGTGGGGACACCACCATTGCTCCACGGGACTTTTTACTTTCACAGTGCATTTGGCAGAGGCCTCAGGATGCATTTTGTAAATGCCAGCTATGACTGGTGATAGCGGGAGAAGAGATCCACGGTGCAGACCAGAGACCAGAGAGTTGCCTTTAATTGTTGTCATTGCATTTAGATCCATCTGGCCTTCGGCATCAGCTCAGGAATGAATTTTTGTGTGTGTTCCTTTTCCCCCTTCATCCTTTGCCTACATGGCTGTGGTTCCTTATGACCCTTCTGAGCTCTCTGTCCAGAAGGTGCTCAGACATCTCCTTGCATGGGGAGTGTATGTGAGGGAGATCTTTCTTGCCTGCTGAGAGCGATGCTAGCTTGTCACCTTGTCACAGATTATTCCCTTACACTTCAGGCAAAGGATGAGCCTTAAACCAGGATGGAAAGAACAGAAAGCAGCAGACCCCAACTATTAAAAAGAAAAAGAGAGAGAGGAAGAGGGTTAAGTGAGCAGTCCAGTGTCTCATAGCAATAGCAGCAGACAAGCCAACTTTCTGGGCTCACAGAGCCGATGGTGCTTGGTAATGAAGAAGCTCTCCTTGGACTTAGGTACAAGGATTTGGAGACACTGAGACGAAAGGCACAAGCTCTCTTCTGCATTCATTTGCTGCAGCACACTGGGTTGGTCACTGGTCTTCTGGAGGGCCTGAAGGGTCACCAAATTCAGCGGAGATAGCCCCTGTGTTTCACCATGCTTTGTCCCCCAGTGGCATTCAGGTGATTTCAGGGGGGGGTATTTGGGCATAACTGACTTCTGAGCCAAGGTTTGAAAGCCTTAGGGTCCTTCTGCAGCTGAACAGCAATGCAAACCCTCTTCTGGAGGCGCAGGAAGAGCCGAAAGCCAAAAGTTATGACCCTGAACTCTGGGTACACTGGGTCTGTGTACAAAAGAAGGCATGCTGTGTTAGGAGGCAAAGAAAGACTGCACCAAATCGGGTAATGAACCGTGGTGCAGTGCAGTGAGTGGTGAAGTGAGTGGTAAAATGAAGCATGCCTTTGAGAGACCAGTGGCCACAGTGCTTTAGCTCAGCTTCCCGTGTCCTGTGAAGCAGCATCTTCCCCTCTGCTGTACCTCATCCCAGGCTTGCATCAGGGCTCCCAGCTAGACAGGGTCAGGAGAGGAGTGTGGCCATAGCCTGTTTTAATGCTGGACAATGAGTTTCCTGGTTGAATTTTCTGTTCTCCGGACACTTTAGACACCCAAGCGCCACCACACCTTGGCACTGCCCTATGTCAACTCCCTTTCTTCCAGCACCTCCTAAGGGCAGCAGTGAGAGCCTTCCTCTTCCTTCATCCCGGCTCCTTTCCCTTTAGTCTTTCTCCACCAACTCTCCACTGATGATGCTCCAAAATGCCCTATGAGTACTCCTGAGTGGAAACTACATAAATGAACTCTCTTTGAACTCTTCTTTTTTACTGTTCCAACAGTTTATTTCTTATTCCCAGCATGACTTTCCTGTCTGTTCTTTCCCTAATCACCAGCACAGGACCACAGCAGTTCCCTAAAACTTTAGGACACGGGGTTTCTCTGCTGTTGCCCAGCACAAGGGTTGCTCCCTGCATCTTGTCTACTTACCATCTCTTTATACCAGAAATATGCTGTCTTGACTTCTGGCCCCTGGCTGCAGACCCAAGGAGGACCTGCTACAGCAAACAGCGAGCACTCAGCAGGTACAACTGCTGCTACATGGGGTGGTGTGTGCTGCAGGCCGTGTGTTCATACACAGCAAGCCCAATAAATTAAACCTGCTGCCCACATACAGAGGCTTCTGAGATGTGCAGTTGCAGGACCCAAAGCTTGCCTCACTTTTGCAGTGAACTCAAAAATACCTTTTTCTTTTTTTTTCAAATTTGAAATGAATTCTCCAAAATAAAGCTCCATCATTAAGACTCCACTTTTTGGAAAGCATCCAATATGCTTCTTGACTGATAAAAGTCAGCACATCTCTGCTGACTTCAGCTTACACTGCTAGAAATCTGCTTGCCAGTCCAGTCCTAACATTACACAACTCACCAGCCATAGCTAAATTTTCTGCCAGTGTAAATTAGTATGACGTATAAAGTCACCAGTGGTCCATCAGTTTGCATCAACAAAGCATCTGAGCCACAGGTCTTGCTGCTTCAATTGCCAGTAGGTTTCTATTTCTTGTGTCTCCATTAATATTTTCATACTATTCTTAGAATTGTAGTCATGAGAATTGTGTGTTTGGGAGGGGAACTTTTTGATAATAATGTTCTACTAGAAGCAATATTTGTTTTATGAATAAATTATTTCAATTCTGGAATAAATTACCCAAAGGGAAGAGAAGTGTCATGCTGCAGCCTTAGTCTCCTGTGGGTTTGCCCACCCTTGTGGTTCCACCATGGGCCTCAAGTCTTATTTTCTTAAAACTTCGTTTCTTAATTGTGAACATCTGCACTTAACTTTCAAAACAGTAGTAGTGTGTTTCTGGCCTATTATGGTGGAAAGCCTGAAAATTCAGCCTGAATAGGTCTTTAAAAAAGCAGAAGGTTAATGAAAACAACTCAAAGATATGTTGTTAAGATTATCAGAAGTCTAAGTCATGGAATTTTGGCTTGTAGAGGGAGCTGGGAGATGACATGGGATGGCAGAGATGGTAAAATATCCATGTTGCACAAACGGGATGGGAGGGGATGTTCAGCATTGTGTCACGCTGTATGGCAGCCCCAGATATGGGATCTAGGTTTTAAAATGAAGGGGGTTGTTCACAGTAGGCTCTTGTCTGGATTTCAGTCCATCCCACCTAATCTCTGTGAAGTCTGAAGAATCGCAGTGAGAGAGGGCTGGGCTGGACCCCAACCCAGACCGAGAAGGTGTGCTCCTCTGGCTGCAGGAGACCAGCATGGACCCAAGTGAGAGACCCAAAAATAAAAAAAAAATATAAAATCATGATGTGCTGGCATGGTCACCTGCATAGCACAGGGTGGGGAAGGGCGATGCCAGCCTCCTGGCTGACTCAGAGAGTGTCAAAGCTAAACTTGATTTGCTTTTCAGAGGATGGTCCAGTGCTCAGACCTAGCCTGCTGCTTGCATGATGTGCACTGTCCTCTCCTCATCCACAACCAGACCACGTGGACTTGGTCAAGTCACTTAAGGTGAACATGGCAAAAGAACATAGTGCTGGGCTCCAGGTTTTGTACCTTGTCATGGGCAAAGGCAAAACATCAAAGAGCCTTTTCAGTAGGAAGTCCTCTGTCCCCACAAAGCATGGTCTGCTTCATTCTTCACTTTCTCCAGGTGAAATGAACAGACTTAAGATCCAGCTGGTTTCTGGAATAGCTGAAGTTAAACAGACTTGAACTTGAAAGGCTAAATTTCAGCATCCGAATCACTGTGACCTTTCCAAATGGTCTGATTTAGATGCAGGTGGTGCCCGGGTCTTTGTTGAATGATCTGTATGGATATCTGGATCTCCAGTTACACAGTCATCTCCTAGATCTTAGATCTCTCAACCTGTTCCCGCAATCAGGTTTTTAACATGGGCTACTAACTGGTCTCCAAGTAGGGTTATTGCCTAACTGCAAATGTAGTTTGGACTGATAACGTATCCTCTCCTTCCACCACAAGAATATAAAAACCTCTCTGGGTCCGAGGTTTGATCTCTGCCAACACAGTGACAGAGAGGAGTTTGTTGCTGCTCAGGAGTCAGCTAACTTGAGAGGAGCTTCAAGGTGATGCTGTTGACCCCAAGGTTCACATTTCACTTGAGGAAAATAAACAGTGCATTGGAGACCCAGATGAAAGCTTTGCCTTTGGGAGCCGTTTCAACCATTTCTGAGAGCCAGTCATTCTCAGTGACTTGAATTATTGGCTTTTGTTTTCATTGCTTCCATAATTCCTCCCCATCCATCTCTTCTTCCTCACCTTACCCTACAGTTGGGAAGTTCTCATATGCTTTGGCTTAAATCAAATCACTTTGGCTTTGTAGCAGTGAGCCAGAAAATATTAGCACCAGGGAAGCGGTGTTCTGGAGGTGCGTTGCTTGCTTTCTGAGTACTTATTTATCCATCCTGGAGGTGAGGGTATGCAGTGTGTGTGCCCTGTTGTCCCCAGGAGCATCCTCCTGGCCCAGTATCACCCTCCAAATGGAGCTGGGTGCCCGTGACAGGGTTCTTCCAGGAGTTATCTGAACCACTGTTGTTTTGATTAGAGCGGTTTGTCCTTCCCTGTCACACATAATTTCTGTTACGATGGCTCATTTTTCTTGGCTGTAAGTGGAATTGCAGAAAACAGATAAGTTGTCTTGCTCTTCCCTGCTGATGAATCATGCCGCCTTCCTTCCCATGTCCCACACTCTCTAGGTTCACTGTCGTCTCTGCTCCACGATAAATACTTTCCTACCCCCAGTGCTCTGTAAATCTCACCCAAAGCCTGGAAAGTTTTAAAAGTGCTCTGTCAAGTCACACTGCTGTTGCTGTTAGAGCCAGCGGAGATTGTGCCCAAAGCAGGAGCATTTCAGCCTCCTCTCTGAATCAGTGGCGTTCCTCTGCTCAGGCTGGGGCTGGCTCTCAGCACGGGGCAGGGCTGAGCACTGCCAGCAGCAAGCGGGGTCTGTGCGCATGCCCTGGGCACTTTGAGAATCAGAGAGGCATGAGAACCACCCCCAGGGGGACTTTCTGCCCTAAGCCCCTGATGGTTGGTGTCACCTGGCACTTGAAATGGGGACACCCATGTTCGTCTCACTTGTGATGTGGTGGAGGGTGCTGCCTCTCCGAAGCCAGAGCCCCCTGGCACCCAGGGTGGAGGACCACTGCTTTCACACCCCCATGCTCCCCAGGAGCCACCGGCAAGTCCTCTGCAACAGCTGGAGGCCGTCTGGAAAGTGATAGGTGACAGCCCTGGAAATAAATCAGGAGCAAGTCAGGAAAGCAGCAAAGTTTCACCACCTCCAAAATCAGGATAACGAGAGAGAGACAGACCAGGAGCGCTGCTAGGATGTGATTACGGTGTTTATTGATTTTTCTGCATGAGCGAACTGCAGGTCAGATCAGGAAATACAGCCCCTTTCTGCAAGGTACAGCGCACCAAGTGAACCAAGGAACAATCTGACTCAAAAGACCTTGTGACCATGGTCAGGCTGTTGGGAGCTGGAAACCCCCATGGAGCATCCTCACTGCCCACATTCCAGGCTTTACGGCTGGGATTTTTTAGTTTAACTGAAAGACCCAAACCCATTGAATTCCATTAACAACCCTAATCTGTCTTAATTTCTTTGAACTTTGCATAGGGTTTTTGAAGTGTAAGTGAGTTAACAGGTTTAATGCTCCAGTTCGTACCCTCTGGCATGGACCTGTTTTCGTTATGGTTTATGACACTGCAGGGGAGGCTGAACTACATAAAAATGTCTGTCACAATTTATACCTCTCTGCACCCCTGTTGCTACTTTAAAACAAAACTAAATTATCTGTTTGCAATGGGTTGGTTATGTTAGTACACAGCAGCGAGCCCAGGACGCCAGCGTGGCCTTTGATGGGCCGCGGGACGTTTAGCTCTGCTGCTGCTTTTAGCGTCGGTGCTGTCTGTGGCCATCAGAGGCTGGTGTGTTCCTTGGTGGGACTGCATATAACATACCTACAATTTGCACCAGGAAGAGACTTAATGCTGTGTTAGCCACATGGATAGTGGAAGATCGGATCAACTAGGTTGAGGATGTAGAGGCTGTCTGATGAAAATCTGACTGTATCTGCATTAACACAAAAATCCTGAGTCAGTTAGAAAACACTGTTGTACATCTCGGACTGTCAGCCTTTCAGAAGTGTCACAAGGTTATTTACAGAGAGCCAAATCCTTACTTGCTACTTCCCTTTTGATGTCACATTTAGTGTTTACTCTGCACCGAAGTATCTGGACTTTGTGTGGTTTTTACTAGCAGAAGTGGTGATTGACTCCAGTTGTGTTCTGCTTCGAGAGGGTAAGTTGGTTACAGCTAGATACATCAAAAATCATTTAAAAAGGGTTTATTGCCTGGCCATTACACACCACCTCTCCTCCTCCCAGTCCAGCCCTTGGAGTAATTCAGAGGAGCTCCAGGGTTTGTAGATGGTCTCAGTGCCACCACTGCAGTGCTCTGCCCTGGGACCATCTCCCCAGTCCACTGTGCCCCATGACCCAGAGACACCAGCTTGGCCCAGATTCAGTTGCATCAACTTTCTGTGGCTTGGGGCAGTACCTTCACTGGGGGAAGAGCCCCTCATCCAGCCCAGCCTGGTTTCCACATGTGTGGATTCTACTTCCTGATGTCTGTCAGCATCACGTGGCTGCTCTGCCTTGCAGACTTGAGAGGGATGACAATGAGTCTTCTGTAGTAAAGTACCTTTAGCCCTGCATATATTAATCTCCCTCTTACCATTGTTGTTTTTCCTGTCAAATGCAGAGGAGGCTGGATGCTCCTTGGTACTGTGCTCACGTGGTGGTGGACACAGCAAATTCAAAGCATCTCTTCTGCACCACGAGGTACAGGGCTCTCAGGAGCACCCTTGGGACCCTGGGCATAAGTGATACACAAGCAAAACAGATGCCTGCAGAGGTTGGGGCCCTTTCAGACTGGCTCAGTGGTATTGCAAATGGTCTTGCTGTGAGTCCCTTTTGGTGCTGGGGTCTGAAGTTTTGAGAGGGTTTCTAGAAGTGCCGCAGCTGTGCACATGTGGGCGTTTGGAAACAGGCTTTACTAAACCATGAGGATGAGGCTTTCGCTGGAGGCACACACTGCCTGGCTTCCTGGCATTACAAAATTATCTGTCGTACACAAGTCATCAGGGACTGAGGGTGGAGAAAACCATGCCTGAAAGAGCCAGCGTGGAAAGACACCTACACTGGGAATTGCTTCCTCTTCTGCAGGAGCAGCGTTCAGAGCCAAGGAGAAACCTGCAGGAACAAGCCTGGGGAGGATGTCTCCTGGGAGCCTGTACCCAAGGCAGGGATCCTCCAGCCTCTGCAGGCTGCTCAGCACCACCCGTCCTGCCCTTTTCTTCACTGCTGGATCTGTGCCTGGGGAGAACGGAGAGACAAGAACATATTCTTGCCTTGTAAACCCCGCTTTGGAAAGCCTTCAAGAGCTCTTTCCACCCCCTGCTTTATACAGGCTCAGTTAAATTTTGTTTTAACCAGGGCTGGATACTAAACTGGCCCAAGCAACCAGTTTGTGTGGGAAATAGCACAACGCTCCTGGGCTAGGGTTGAGGCATGAAAGAAAGGATAGGGCTCAGCAGAGTGTTGCCAATGCTGAACTAAAATGCTGCCCACATGTCTGTGGAAAATAAGACGTCTGCACTTTATTCCTTCTGCAAGTGCTCCAGTGGGACTTTTTGCATGCTTTGGGAGTAGTGTTCAACCTACCCCGAAATACAATCTGTAGTCAATGGACTACTCATCTGGAAATGTGCTTCCTAGCTTTACTCTAGCAGTGCTTTGTTCATTGTGTTCATAAAAGATATTCTCTACCCATCCTACTAACCCCATTCACTCTCTTCACCTAATTTGTAGAGGAGCAAATGAGAGATGCCTTTGTCTCTGCACCATATAAAATATACATTAGTACTTTCACATGGGATGAGCCAACCATTTTACTGGTCAAATAACCTTGCTTCAGAATAAATTTTCCCACTTTCCTGTGGGAGAAAATCCTCACTCCATTCATTTTTTAAACATTGCTTGTAAATTAAGACCTTGGTATTTTCTAAAGCCCTTCACTTCCCTGCCTCATCATTTCTAAGCTTCTAATCCCTTTAATCTTTCTAGTCAGGAGATGTCCAGGCAGCAGGGAGCTTTGTAAAGGTGTGGAAATCTCACCAAATTCCTGTGTAATGCCCTCCTGCTCCGTGCTCCAGGTAGCTCTGCGGTGACACATTAACCAGCTGCTGGAGGCAGATCAAGGAAGGGCAATGCCAAATGTGTGAGATAATGATTTTATGAGTTGAAAGCCAGTTAAGAAGAAAGGGATTTCTTTCTAAACCTGCTGTGAGTCCCTTTGCCACCTTCTGGGAGTTTTACCCACCTCCATCACAGCACATTCAAGATGGACCATCCATCTCCTTTCCTGTACAGCACCAACAGGGGCCAGGGACAGTACTGCTGTGCTGTCCTTAGTAAATAGCAAATTCCATGTAACAAGCTCAAGGCATGATCTATGCAGAGTGTCAAGGTGGCCAAATTTGAGCTTGGCTGTATTTTTTACATCTGTACCTATTTAATGCTTCTATTTGCCCATCTCCTCCTCCTTCAGCTACACTGCATTTCGCAGAGGCTTAAATTAGGGAATTAAAGAGGGTGAATAGTGGAATTTCCAGAGTGCTTTTGCTGCCCAGATGGATGACTAACTCAAAAGAGTAGACCTGAAATGTGATAAGGCATGAATTGTCTAGTCCATGGCTTCATCATGTAGCTTCTGCAGAAGTCCACTCAGCCCTTTGGTTTGGCAACAGTAGATCTTTGTTTTAGCAAAGCTCAGTCCCAAATTCTAAGGAATTTTGCGTGAGTGAAGATCACAAATTTGGCAGCCCAACTCCCAGCAGCACTGTTGAGAGTTTGCCAAGCAGGTTGGCTTGGGAGGTCCTCCACATCAAGCATGTCCTGACTGGCCATGATCTGGCAGGTTGCAGGTGATATGTCAAAGAAACACAAGCATGACAAGGAAGCACAAGAGTGACAACAGGAGGATGAGGAATGGTCACCTTGATGGGGACATTTCTATCTCTTAGTAAGCTGCTGGGCAGGTAGCGAATTACCACCTGCCTTTCGTATCTGCTTGAGCTGGGGGCCATCCTTCGTGCTCTGTCAGCTGCGCAAGAGGGCCAGCTGTAAGGTCCCATTATCCTGTAGGAGCTTTGTTGGGCAGCCAAGCAGGAGCTCTCGCAGCAAGAATTAGCTAGGAGGGGCAGCTTCTTAAGCAACTGGGATTGGCTGGAGCTGCAGGAGCTTTGGGCTTTCTCTGGCAGCGGGGTTGCTGGCAGTGGGATGGTGCACCATGCTTTCACCATAGAGTCATAGAATCATTTTGGTTGGAAAAGACCTTTAAGATCATCAAGTCCAACCATTATCCTATCACTACCAAGCCCACCTCTAAACCATGTCCCTCAGCACCACATCTATATGTCTTTTGAACACCTCCAGGATGGTGACTCCACTACCTCCCTGGGCAGCCTGTTCCTCCACTCTTTCAGTGGAGAAATTTTTCCTAATATCCAATATAAATCTCCCTTGGCGCAACTTCAGGCCATTACCTCTTGTCCTGTCATTAGTTATTTGGGAGAAGAGACCAACACCAGCCTCACTACAACTTACTTTTAGGTAGTAGTAGAGAGCAATAAGGTCTCCCCTCCTCTTCTCCAGACTGAACAACCCCAGTTCCCTCAGCCACTCCTCATAAGACCTGCTTTCCAGACCCCTCACCAGCTTCGTTGCCCTTCTCTGGACACGCTGCAGCACCTCAGTGTCTTTCTTATACTGTGGTGACCAAAACTGGACACAGTACTCAAGCTGTGTTCTCACCAGTGCCGAGTGCAGGGGCACAATCACTTCCCTGCTCCTGCTGGCCACACTGTTCCTGATACAGGCCAGGATGCTGTTGGCCTTCTTAGTCACCTGGGCACACTGCTCGCTCATGTTCACCCGGCTGTCGACCAGCACCCCCAGGGCCTTTTCAGACGGACAGCTTTCCAGCCACTCATCCGCAAGCATGGGGTTGTTGTGACTGAAGGGCAGGACCCAGCACTTGGCCTTGTTAAACCTCGTACAGCTGACCTCAGCCCATCGATCCAGCCTGTCCAGATCCCTCTGCAGAGCCTCTCTACCTTCAAGCAGGTCAACACTCCCACTTAATTTCGTGTCATCTGCAAACTTTCTGAGGGTGCACTCGATCCCCTCATCCAGGTCATTGGTTAAGATATTAAACAAGACCAGCCCCAAAACTGAGCCCTGGGGAACACCGCTTGTGACTGGTCGCCAACTAGATTTAACTCCATTCACCACGACTCTCTGGGCTCGGCCATCCAGGCAGTTTCCAACCCAGCGAAGAGGGCACCTGTCTAAGCCATGAGCCACCAGCTTGTCCAATAGGATGCTGTGGGAGACTGTGTCAAATGCCTTACTGAAGCCCAGGCAGACAACATCCACAGCTTTTTCCTCATCCCCTAGGCGGGTCACCTGGTCACAGGAGGAGACCAGGTTGGTCAAACAGGACCTGCCTTTCATGAACCCATGCTGGCTGGGCCTGATTCCCTGGGTGTCCTGCACTTGCCATGTGAGCGCATCTAAGATGAACCACTCCATAATCTTGCCCAGTACCAAGATCAGTCTGATGGGCCTGTAGTTCCCCAGATACTCCTTCTGGCCCTTCTTGTAGGTGAGTGTCACGTTGGCCAGCCTCCAGTCTGCCAGGACCTCTCCCGTTAACCAGGATTGCTGATAAATGAGGGAGAGCAGCTTGGCAAGTTCCTCCACCAGCTCCCTCAATATTCTCGGGTGGATCTCATCCAGCCCTATAGAGTTGTGAGTATCCAGTTGGCATAGCGGGTCATTAGCTACTACTTCCTGGATTATGAGGGGATCGTACTGGTCTTCATCTCTGTCCTTCAGCTCAGGGGGCTGATTACCTGAAGATAACTGGTCTGACTTTTAAAGACAGGCAAAGAAGGCATTAGATACCTCAGCCTTTTCCTCATCCTCGGTGACAATGTTCCCCCTCACATCCAATAAAGGATGGAGATTCTCCCTGGCCCTTTTTTGTTGTTGTTAATGTATTTGTAAAAACACTTTTTATTATCTCTTGCAACAGTGACCAGACTGAGTTTTAGCTGAGCTTTTGCCTTCCTAATGTTCTTTCTACATGACCTAACTAAATCCCTGTACTTTTCTTGAGTAGCCTACCCCTTCTTCCAGAGGTGGTAGACTCTTCTCTTTCTCCTAAGTCCCAGCAAAAGCTCCCTGTTCAGCCAACCATCTCACTTAGGTACATCTCATTGCACATACATCTACTCCTGAGGTTAGTCATGCTAGCTCAAGAGACCCTCCTCCCAACTTACTCCCCTGCTCTTTGGAGTAAAGCCCCTGTGCTGCAATGTCTCCTTTCCCTCATGGCTTGGTGTCCTTCAGCAGCGTCATTAACTCTGTCTGCCTGTATAATGATCCACCAAAGGGAAATAAAGATGGAGGTGAGTGGTAGCAGCAAGACAACATTTCCATAATCCTCCTGGGTGTCTCAGCCCTGCTTCCACCTTCTAGGTTCTGCCTTTTTGTGTAGGAAAAATCTCGGTTAGGAGTTCGCTGTTCATCCATGCTGGCCTCTCGAAATGCCTGCCTGTCATCAGAACGGGCCATTCTTGTGCTTCAAGACTTGTGTCCTTGAAGGTGACCCAGGTACCATGGGCTCCTTGGGCCTACAGACCAGTCTTCTATTGGATTCTGCCAAGCAGAAATCTGTTCTCATAAGTTCAGGATCTGCTATTTTTCTTGCTCACTTCTCTTGGGATGTTCAGCTTCACAGTCTCATGGTTGCTGCAACCAAGACTTCGTGTCTTTGTCCCGTTCTTTTTTGTTCATAAATAACAGGTCCAACAGAGCATCTCTAATTTTCTGCCAGATGAGTCTCTGCACATCCCTGGTCCGGGCCCCCAGGCAAGCAGCAAACCTGTGGAGACGTCAAGTCACATTGGCCAATGAGTGCCCCTGTCCCTAGGAGGGTGTCTCCAGGCACTTTCACCTACAGCTTCCTTCTGGTGCCAGTGCTTGATTTAGCCTCTGTGGCTCCCATACCTCTCATCCGGATCTCGCTCCTCCTTACTTGCTCCCAAGGCACCAGATCTGTAATGCAGATGTGCAGAAGGAGAAGGCGCTGTCTGCTCCTGCTCACGCATAGCACAAGAGACCTGTGGCATTCATTGCAGCTCGTTCCTGTCCCAAACAGAAATTTCTCTGCAGAACGGACGCACTCCACATGCTGCTGCCCAAAACTGTGGCTGCAATTGCGTGCAGTTTGATATCACTGCATACTCCTCAGTTCGTCTTCTCCTGCGCTGCAGCCTGAGCAGAGCCAGGAGAAACCGCAGCTGAATTGATCTCAATGCAGGACTGTAGAGTGCAGAAAGAAATGGCATCACGCAGGGTTTCAGGCGGGAGGAAAAAAAGTCATAATGTTAATTCATGTTTCCACTATATTTTTGCCAGTGATCTCAACGGAGCAGTGATACTTAATTGCATCAAGAAGCAGTGTCTGTGGGGACATGCAGAAGGGTAATCGTTCATGAGTCAGGAAAGGAGCAGTTCAGAGCACCCATCTCCAGCTGCGTAGCTGGCCATCTGAAGTTTAAACCAGCAGGTTTTTGTTCCCACTGAATGAGAATTGAACCCTGAACAAAACATCAGAGTGGCTCTTCCCTGCTCAGTTTTAGTGATGCCAACAGCATCACTGGTGCTGGACTGAAATCAGGATTCATCTGTTGGTAGTGACTGTCAAAAAATGCATGAAAATCACAGAATCACAGAATGGTAGGCGTTGGAAGGGACCTCTGGAGATCATTGAGTCCAACCCCCCTGCTAAGGTGTCACCTAGAGCAAGTTGCACAGAATCATGTCCAGGTGGGTTTTGAATATCTCTGGAGAAGAAGACTCCACAACCTCCCTGGGCAGCCGGTTTCAGACACCCTCAGAGTAAAGAAGTTTTTCTTCATGTTCAGTGGTTGGCCTTCTGGTTATCTTGGGAGGCAGCTAAGGATTTAATTTCAAAGAGAGTTGAAAGTAGGACCTGAACGTCTTTTAAATGGGGAACCTTGTAATTTAACAGCCAAGGGCACATTCTTAAAGATTTTATGGGTCTAGATAAAGTGTTACAACAAACATTAGCTTTAGCAAGGCAACCAGATCACCTTCTGCTTCTGACAGCATGTCCTGGTGGTGGAGGAGGGAAGAGAACTCCTCTGGCAGTGAAACTTGAGGGAAACAAATGCAGCATGTGCATGAGCAGTCATGTGTGTGATAAGGTGCTGAATAAATTTATTAAATCAAATTTATCTCTTAATCTGACCACCTATATAAATCAGGCCTTGGGACTGCCCTGAATTCCATATTGAACTAACACATAAACAGTAGCAGGTTTTTTAGGAAAGTAACATGCCTTGCTTTAAGAACAATAGAGAATCCATCAAAACAAGTAGTCTCTCAGGCTGATTACCCCCAGTGTTGAACATTTATACCTTCTTTATAATCTGGGTTTGTCTAGCTTCATCTTCTAGTCGCTGGGTGCTGTCATGGCTTGGTCCAGCAGATTGATAAATCTGCTTGTGCTGTCCCTAATGGCACTTACAGCCCCTGGCCAAGTCACCAGGTAAATTCTTCTTTGTCAAGCAGTAAAGATTTTATGGAAAAGTGTGTTTTCCAGTCCTTGAATCATAGAATGGTTTGGGTTGGGAGGGACCTTAAAGATAATCCACTTCCCACCCGCCCCGCCATGGGCAGGGACACCTTTCACTAGACCAGGTTACTCAAAGCCCCATCTAACCTGGCCTTGAGCACTGCCAGGGAGGGGTCATCCACAAGTTCTTATGAGTGAGCTGTCTCTAAATTCTCTGTGTTTTCTTTGGGTTTTGACCGGGAATAGTTCTTCCAGAGCCAAAAGCAGAATTCTCAATGCCTCCTCAAAGCACTGCCTGGTCTGATCACCCTGGGACTTCATAAGCCATTTTGGGTCCAGTTAGTTTTCCACAGTAAGCTCAAGGACTTTCCAGAGTTCCTGCTTCCCTTACCCTGTGAGTCTAGCCCACGTGCTCTGCTGCTGTACCGTGCATTTGGCTGTGACCCACTCTGTTACTCTCTGCTCCCCCAGAGAGTGCAGACAGCACCAGTGATGGTTTGATGCCTTCCTCCAGGTCAGTAGTAAAGACAGAAAACAGCATGGGTGCAAAAACCGGCTGCGGTGAGGCCCCAGCAGCGGCTGTGTGCTGATGGTTGGAGACTTCCCTGTTTAGGTGGGTCTTAATCCAAGCTGGTATTTTACAGTTTAGATTTCTTAGTGAAAACACGTGCCCCAAGTCAAACATCTTAAAGAAATCGTAAGTTTACCTCTATAAACACAGCTTGGGATCTTACTGTGAAATGATCTCTCTTCACTTTGACAAGGTGTATATTCCATATATATGAGTTGATTGGCATTAATGATCTTACAGGCATTATATATAGCAGCTATCACTGTCATCATTTGCATTTACAGATTGCTTTTCATCAAGGTGATTTGCAGCCATGAACAAATCTTCATGACTTTATACTGAACCCAAAATCAACCCCTTTGTGCTGATGTGGACTATGGCACAGAGGGGTTAAAGATCATAGTGAAAGAAAGAGGATTTCTGCCAGCTTTCCCATGTAAGTTGTTCTCATGGGTGCTTCAAAGGGTGAGGTTTTCACCTCTCACATGAAAGATGATCAGCACCCTTAATGCAGTGCCCTCTCAATTTAATCTGTCCTCCTGAATTGGCAGCCAGTTGCAGAGACAAAAGCATATGTGAGCCATATGGGCAAGTTAAGAAATTAAATAGCTGTGGAGGAAGTGACTGCAATGATATTTACTCCTCTGTGCTCAGGAGCGAGGGGTCAGCCGGCAGGCAGCGCTATCACAAAACACCACTGCAAAGCCAGAAAGATAAACACGCCTGTTTATGAATTCTTCCTTTGGAAAAAAATGTTTTAAATAGCCTGTTGTGATAAAAGGTGACTTGATGCCCCATAAGCTGCAGGTATCAGAAAGCAAGCCATGTTTTATTCCCATCACATCTCTGGTCCATCCCAAATGCTCCCATGGGGCACTGGTCTCATGGAGCTGCAGAATGTACCTATGGGTGGGACATCCTGAGACAGTGGTTCTCTGTGGGGGGACCAGTTCCCTCAGGGCAGATTGAGACAGACTCCTGAAGTCAAACACATTCAGTAGGTGACCCTTGATGATGAGTCTCCTGAACCCACTCAGCCTCTTCTGGAAACTGGAGAAGGTTTCTTCAGGCTCCTGGAGATCACCTGCCTCACAGCAGCTGATGAAGAGAGTTCTTGCCAACCCCATGGTCTCAGCACCCCATCTTTCCCTACCTCACCTTCTTCCCTAGTTTGATTTGAAAAAGATGAGAATTTTTTTAAGTAAACACTCTTTTTCTCTTTATATTCCTGCCAAAGTGTTGAGGATACATTTGCTGTTCTCCACTGCAAAGGCACGGTGGGAGTTGTGTTTTGAAAAATCGAAACAGGTTTCACAATATCACCTAGTGCCAGGAGAAAATGCTGGTTACCAGTGGGTTCCCAATACAGTCATTAAATGCGAATGCCAAGTGCTGCCCCTTTGCCATTA
Organism: Leptosomus discolor; assembly: GCF_034619465.1. Taxonomy (NCBI): domain Eukaryota; kingdom Metazoa; phylum Chordata; class Aves; order Leptosomiformes; family Leptosomidae; genus Leptosomus; species Leptosomus discolor. The sequence goes on along the minus strand of NC_141407.1, from coordinate 3,289,803 downwards.
CATACTCCACCCACAAAGAACAAAACAGCTATCACTTTGATATAACAAAATTAAAGTCTTGTGGATGGACAGGGTTTAGGAAAACATTTAAAAATGAGTTTTCTTGCTCTCTCTGTCTCTAGTGTTGGTATTCTGCAGTAGTGAGTGCCTAAGCAGTAACTGCATGTTGTGGAGAGGTGTTGGCATGTTTCAGACTCCTCTATAAAATATAAATACATAACTTTATAAAACCTCCTCCTCGCCTTTCTCGGAATCAGACTCTCACAGAACCATTTGGCATATCACAAAGGTTTATCTGTGTCGTGGCTGTGGGTGCATCAGTGTGTGTGTTTGCCTTCACACAGCTAGCACCCTTGCAAAGTGGAAGATGAGGGAATGACTGAAACCCCACCACAGTGAACCATGAAGGTTTCATAAACCAGCTTGAATTCTCCATTTAACTTAGTCAGCTTCAGTTCATCAAAGAGCCAGTGGGTCTGGGCTGTCAGCACAGCAACAGCATGAACTCCCTTGTTATTTATTGCAAGGTGCCCGGTGGAACAGAGCAGCATAAGTTGCACCCGGCTCATTTACTATTTGCAGACGACCTCTAACCAGAAGAAGCGAGTGTGGGTTGGTTGCCCAGGGTTTATCTGTTAGGGTCAATAGCAGGTTCCCGGGGGGGTTCATCACCCACCAGACTGAAAGAAGCCCTGGGTGTCTTGAGCGCTAAGACCAAGTCTTCAGCATGTGTGGAAGATGCGTGGTGCGCTCTGTAGCAGGAGCAATGTGGTGTCTGCATTCCTGGGGGATGAAAATAATGCAGGCAGACTCATCCAAGCAGGGCAGGGGGAACTCAAGGTTATGAAAATGAAATCATTCTTCTTCTTTTGCTTTTCCAATGACTGCTACTGTTAAAATGAGTAATTGGGGAGCAGCCATGTCCAGACAGATCTGTTTCTGCTCACAGTTTTTGGTGATAGTCAAAGATGCCCTACGCAGCAAGGAAAGCAAACAGCAGCTGAAAGTCATGCTGACTTGGGTGAGTCTCCAAAGATCTGTGAATCAGTGATGGTAGACACAGTCCCAGGCAGCTAGTTTTGCTGATAAAAGATCAGATTTGATAGGGTTAAACAGGATAAAATAGAGTTAACAGGATAAATACCTGTCTACTTCTGTGGGTGATGGGGGGGGTGAATGAAAGATAATCAACCTTTGCTTGTGAGGGTGTCAGCCACACACTTCGGGGGACTCAAAGGCAGTTCTTTGCACCAAGGAGGCACATTAGTCCTCTCTGCTGGCATTAAAGGCAGGGGTTAGGTGTTGACCACTGCCAGATACACGATGCAGAGCTCTGACACAGCGGTCTAGTCCATTGTGACAGCTCCGTGACTGAGTCATGACTGCAGTGCCGAGTCCCTGCTCTGGTATGGCTCCTCCAGGGTAGATAAAAGCTTGGGGGAGAAGCTCATCCCAAAGATTTTAGTGAAAGATTTTGTTGCTTGATAAGGCGAGGTTTGCTATTGTGAATGCTCCCTCCACCATGCCCAACAAATTAAAGCCAAACAGGCAGTAAACTTCCATGGGTCATTACCCTTCTCACAGAGGAGGTTAAGTGTGATGAGGGCCAAATTGCCATTTAATGTGATCTAATTGATTTTATAAGCTGTTGTGTTAACATGAAGCTCTACAGTGTTCCCCTGACACCACCTAGACAGTCTGGTAACATCTAGTGTGTGCCCTTCCCCAGGGGTGGGCAAGCTGGTGGCGTCAGCTTTGCGTGTAACCCGCACACTGGGGCTGGTCCCCAGGGCAAGGGTTAGAGAAAGGATGCTACAGAGACCTGGAGAGCTTCTACCTTCCTGCCGTGACTCAGGGGCCAGTGACTTGGTTCTGTCTTCCCTGGGGTATTTGGGAGCCCTTTGTGGGTTGTGGGCACATGGGTTGCCCGTCTGGTGCAGGGAAGTTCTTCAGCATCCCATGGGAAAGGCCACATTGAGTAGCATGTGTTGGTGAGGAGCCGCAGGGTCCCCATGGAGCACGGGAGTGCTTGGTGGCAGTGCTGGCGCCTGCCCTAGCCGGAAAACTTGACTTCAACTGGATGCCTCCATCAGGATGATCTATGGGGAGCAGCTCCCTCATCCCAGAGCAGAGGCAATCGGCTGTGCCAGGCTCTGCTGGCTGGGATGAGAAAGGTGACCCTGTGTCCTGCTCTCCCAGCAAACACGGGCTCTCCATGCTTCTTGTTGCTCTTCCTTGTGCCACCAGGAGGAGCTTCCCTGGGTGGGGGGTGAGGTGCAGCGGCGTGAGCCGCGCTCTTCTACCTGCTGGGACTGGAAGGACCAGGGCAGATCACTGAGAGTTCTGTGTCTTCAGGGGTTTGTGGCTGCCCCAGCGTGAAAGGCTTCGTTGGAAGTGGCAGACAAGGCAGCCCGGCGCTGGGCACTAACCGTATCATTCGCTATTGTGCTGCAAGCAAGAAAAATGAGCAAGCTGATTTTTTTGTTTCATTTTTCACTGGGCTAGAGAGCTCTTCTGGCCCTGAACTACCACCAGGCTGGTCGTGTCCCAGTGGCCCCAGCCCTCAGCTCCTGCAGCCCTTCAGCCTTGTCCTCTGCTTGGGAAGCCAGGAGTTGCTCCACCTCCCCAAAGGTGGACCCAAAGCATAATTAGCGTTGATAAAGCCACGTGTGGTAGCCAGTGATGCCCTGCGTGCATCCAGAGTGTTATTTATTCCCAACTCCCCCTCAGCCTGATGCTGCGGCAGTGAAACCCGCCAGCTCTGACTAATGGTCTGCGCAGCTGTGTAGGATGTTTGTGTTGCTTTTCGTTTACAGATTCGGTGGGTCTCTGGTAATTGGAACGTGGCAACTTCTAACATATAACAGATGATACGGCGGTGGAGGGAATTTGTCATTGCTTCACTCCCCTACGGCAAGAAGGGCTCATAAGTCACAGCTGACAAATCTTTTAATGACTTTTAAACTTCATTTACAGAAAAGAATGACCATAATCAACAAACAATGATGGGTTACTAATCTTTCCATATTATTAAAAAGAGAGTCTATCTCTTTAGCCCCTTCTATGGGAGCTTAACGCTGTGAAGAGAAGGGTGATGTCGTCCCAGAGAAGGGCTGGCAGAGTGTGAAGGGGTAAAAACAGCATCAACAGGGATCCCTGGGAGTCCACACAGTCCTGAATCATAATCACGGTATGCAAGACTGGCACAATGATATTGATGGAGAATGAGAGCAGTAGATGGAGTACTTTCATCTTTGGCTTTGACCCAAAGCCTGCTGATGTCGGTGGAAAAATCACCAGACCATCAGTCACCTCTGAGCTTCAGGTGAACTGTTGCTGAGAGCAGCCCAGTGCGTGGCAGTGGGTGTACCCACTGTGAAACCAGCCTTTCTTTTGGCCTTTGCATCCACATAGAACCAGAGAGGCAAAGACCAGTAGGTGGGGAGCAGGATTTATTATTTTTCAGCATAGGTCTTGCTATAGTGGTCACCTTGAGCAGCTCAGCTGCTCTTCAGGTCTCCCTCTCCCATCACTGCAGGCTGCATCCTGCCCATCTGAGGTGCTTTCCTTGGGGTCAGGGTGCCTCCCCAGTCTCCGTGGAGCCTCGGAGGTGGAGTTTAGCCAACCAAACCTCAGAAAATCCCACCTGAAGTGAAGTAGGAGCCCACATCCCAGTGTCATTCTGCATGTGTAAAGTGTCTGAAATAATTTTGAAAGGCAATCGGCTGATACTTAACTCTGAGAGAGGAAAGGAGCATGTAAAAAACCTTTGCTGTTAAAGAATCGAGGGTTAGTGTGCCAAGGACCAGCACCTTTCTCTTGCTCTGCTCTCCCTAAGGCTCCCTAAGGTGCAGTGAGGTAGGAATCCTTGAATTCCACTCGGTCATTCAGAAAAACCAGCCGTAGCCTTCATGGCTTGGAAGAGGCAGCGACAGCCCCAGGAGCACAGCAGAACCTGGGGGATGAGCAGGACCAGCTTGGCTGGGAACAGAGCCGCATGTGCATGTTAAAGAAGCCATGGCATCAAGATGCAGGACTTCTGTTTAGAAGACACCAGTGGAGTTAAATAACAAGAATTGTATCAGTGAAGCTCCATCTGCAGCAGCTACTCTTTGGGAGCTGGGTGGCCCTAGCAGGTGATTATCTGGTGGTGGGTTGGCAGCATGAAATGGGGTACCTCCTGGAGCCCAGATTTCCCCCCGACTTCGACTTTGCCCTATGGTAAGAGGTCCACATGTCTTTCTCACAGGAACCTGCATAGTGCTGTATGTAGGGTGGGACATGGCCCAACATTGGAGCTTGGGAGTGCTCCTGAGGCCACCCATTAGACGTGGCCAGAGAGGTTTTATACGAGGAGGTGAGACTGGGCTCATGGACCAGGGCAGGAGGCTCTTCTGCGGCCAGACTTCCAGCACTCCATTTCCTCTCTGACGCATGCAAAAGGTGCAAAACAGAGCAGCAAAGATGCCAATTCATTAAAAGCTAAGAAAGTTCTCAGAAAGTTCACTTGCTTTTCCTCATAAATAAATCATTTGCTGTTAAAACAACACTTGGGCTGGTGGGGGGGGGTTGTTCATTAAGGAACATCAAGTCAATAGGCAGCTGATGAGAACCTGTCTCCACTGTGTGTGAGTGGGAGAGTGGGGGATGGAAACATTGTGTTTTCCTGTTAAGCTGTGAATGATAAAGAATTAAAGAATAATTCTCAAGAAATTAGTCATGGCCAGCCATTAATGAACATCTTGGTAACACACTAATGAGCTGGCTTCAGATGCCTGTAAAAAAAGGACTTTAATTAGATTAATACATGTAGCATTGTCCATAGCCCAGTAGGTAATCATCAGGTTTTGCACCAGTGGGATTACGGATGACATTCTATTTAATTGCTGTTTCCTTTTCATTTTCTTTCCTTTTTTTTTTCTTTAAAGATTCTTTCCTCCAAAGAATTTTGTTTCTGTTCTCAAACATAACCTATATGTTATCCATGGAATTCTGCATCTGAAAGTGCTGCCAGGCTGGGCTTATCTGATTCAATTGACCTTTAAAATTTATTTTGCTGCTGTCAAAAAGAATGTTAGTCTGTTCACAAGAGATTTCCAAGACGATTAAAAGCAGAGACTCCTGAAAAGCCTACTTGTTGCATATTCTGCAATCAAAAGATGATCCTAGCTTTTTATTTTTTAGGAGAAAAATACCTTAATTTAAAAAAAGATTTTCATGGAAAAGCAAAGTCCAGAGTAGTGCAATGTGAACGGGGAGTCCGTGTTCAAGTAGACAGTCAAAGAACTGCGGAGGAGCATCTTCTCATAGGGTGAAACCCAGGGAGGTGATCCATGGGCTTCAGAAGATGCCCTAATTCTTGCTTCTAGCACAGTACTGGTGGTGGGATTTCTTTTTTGGCCTCACATGCTGTCAGGACTCTCAGGTTTTAAATGCAATGTTGTAAGCATGGGAGTGGAACCCCAAATTTAACCCACCAATGTTGACACTTGCCTGAAAATTCTGAAAATCAATGCATGACAGGCATCCTTATTTTCAGAGGAATTCAGCTCAGAACCGGAGGGCAGGACTGAGGGTCAAGAGCACTTCGGATGCTCCTTGTTGTCACGTTACACTGCTGGTAGGACAACTTTTCTCTCTCTTGGCCCAAGGAGAGACTTTGGCTTTATCAAGCAGATGGGAGAAAGCCCTACCTCCAGAGCCAATGCGGGTCAGCAGCTTTGGTGTAAAGGCAGAGCATCATGACCCCACGGTGAGGAGCACGTGTATGGAACATACCTCTGGTATCTGCCTTATGGGAGCCGTGCCCTGCCCCACAGGGAGCCCTGTTACGCTCCAGCAATACTGCACGTGTGTGTGCAATGAGCCCCACATTTGTGGAGACAGGCAGGGTGAGGAGCAGTGCAGCTGCAGGGGCTGCTTGGATGGATCTCAAAGTTTCCAGCCGTAGGTCATCCCTTTATCACACTTATTAGGAAGGATTTAAAGCTCTAATGAATAGATTTTTAAGCTTTCTGTAGGCATGATTAATATGTAGGACAGCTGGTTACAAGCCACAGCTATAAACTATATGCTGACCTGATAGACTTTGTAACCATTGTACCTTTAACAACTGATTAAATACTTATTAAAGCAGCTATTGATTATGTATTGCTCCTTTATGAAGGATTTACCGGTTGTATTGAAATTTAAATCAAAGCCAGGTTTTCAAAGGATTGGCAGGATTTCTGTAGTTTGAAATGACTTGTTGTTTTAATTAAAAACTAAAAAAGGAGGCTATTTGCATAGCAAGACGGATAGTTGAAGGAAAATTATGAGGGAGCTAATTCTGTTCATGCTGCTGCACATTCAACATCTGCTCGTCTGGGCAGCAGCACCCCGCATCAGACAGGAATGAATCCCAAATTTGTGGAGAAATCCCTCAAAACCAGAGAGTTTAAGGAAACCAATTCTGCCTCGCACCCTGCCGTCCAGCACAGAGGCACCAGCGTCCCCATGCTTGCAGGTCCCGGTGCTTCAGCAGCAGATGACATAAGCCAGCGTGTGCTGGTGGTGGTGTGCTGCAGCTACGCCGAGCCCCAGGCAGCTCTGGGAGAGGATGCACCAGTGTAAAAATTCACAGCGGGTCAGACGTGGCATAAAGTAAGATGGATCGAGGGGACAGAGTCAGCCCCTCCTGCCAGAGCCCTGCAAAATGCAGAACTCGGCATCTGCCACAAGCTGATGGTGTCGGTCTGGATTATTTGCTTACGTCCTGCAGCAAATGTGCTTTAATGAACCAGATGTGGCTGGTGTTTTCTTTCCCTCCTGCTCAGTAGCTTTATTTTTTCCTCTGTGCAGTCCCAAGTGCGCAGGATTACAGAACCACAGAATGTTAGGGGTTGGAAGGATGGGTGCAGCCTCCAACTAAACAGGGGTGAAGGAGACCAGAGATGGGGAGCAGTTACTCCTGCCCTTCACCCACCCCATAAATTGAGACTGGAGTGCTCAGTGGAGAGCAGGCAAGGAGGTCAGGTTATAAATGCAGCTGTGACCCCCAGCTCCCCAGGAGTTCCCAGCGTTCTTGCAAAGGCAGTAATTGCTGGGTGCTCTCCCATGACCCGGGGTGGTGCAGATGCACCGCCGCGTGGGTCATTACAGGCAGTCCCCATCCGGAGCTCTTACAGCAGCATGTCAGGTGTTAACACGATTTCATTCTACCAAGGAAAATACAATGTGCAGGGTGGAAACTGGGCTGAAACTGGGCTCACTGCCTGAGCCCGCAGAGCCTCCGGTGCTCAGGAGGAGGAAACGGTGTCCTCAGGCAGAAAGCAGTCCCCCCAGCAGAAATGTCTGGTGGGCTGTGGGGATGCACGATGGGCTGTGAGGCAGCGTTGGTGCTTTCTTCATCTCTGCTCCAGCCACGCAACCCTGGTGGGGTGGCCTGGAGAGTGGCTAAGGGATGGGTGACAGCGGGGAGTCCCAGGCTGGGGCTTGGCACTGGTGTACAGAAGAGATGGGCACCTCTGCGGTGTCAGGGAGCCACGTCAGTGATTGCCACCGATGAAGCCTGAGCCTGGGCAGGTCTGGGCTGACTCATCTGGAAGGTGGAGCCCTGGGAAGTGTTTGGAAAAATTCATATACACTGCACAAGCAGCCCCTTGTCCGACGGGAGGTGGGGCAGCCCGAAATAGCACTCGAGAGGCCCAAGGACCCTCTCTGTCTGCAGCAAAAGCAGCCTCCCTTACTGAGCTGTGCTCAGCTGCACTTTACATGGGGGAAAGATTTGCAAAGGGAACCCACAGCTTCACAAGCTAGTCTGGCTCCTGCTGAGCTGATCTCCAGCCTTCTGGCCCTTCCAGCTTGCTCAGCATAGCAGAGATTTCCCCAAAAGACAGCCCTATTCCTGCAGAACTAGCCTAATAATGGTGACAACTCTGTCTATCCTCTTTTTTTAATAACTTTCTGGTCCCTTAACAATCACATTTGGGAGAATCAAAGCTATATTCCCCAGAAAGCCCAAGGACTGGTTTCCTTCCAGTTTATTCTATATATTGAACCACACAACAGTGAACAGGGTCTTTCCACTCTCCAGGAGGAGGGCTGAGCCCCTCTGGGTTTCTGCGCAGGACTTGTTGGGGACTCGGAAGTTATTAAAAAGGTTGCAGGGTTTGTGTTAGTTATTAAACTAACGCTTCGGAGCTTGGTTCTGGTGTTTGGGGACTCACTAGCAAATTACTCACAGGTCTCAGGGGAGGAATGATTGGCACTGGGGGTAGTAGAGATTTTGCTTTTAAATGCGTGTGTGTTTCTGTGCTATCGATGGTGCTGTGGCAGTGCAATCAGTGGAGTCCCTCTGTCTTGTAGCTGGCCGTGTTTCTTTTTAAAACTGGGGGGGGGGGGGGGTTGGCTAAAAGGACAGTTTTAGTCAGAAACCCCTCAGAGCCAAGCATCTGGGTTGATCACTGCCTGAAGTGAGATGCGTACCGTGTGACAGCCATGCCAGTTCATTTGTGCTAGAACATGTTAACTGCCCTGTTCCTCTCTAAAAATCATCTTTCTTCCCCCTTGCAAGAAAGTGGCAAGAAAGATGTACAGACATTAAAGGTTTGGGATGAAAGCAGGGGGGCAACCTCCTAAAAGCAGTGAGGTGTTGCAGAATTGGGATTTGTCCTATGCAAGAGTAGACGAGATGGTTACAGAAGACCTGAACCAAGCTGTGTCGTTCAGGCCTCCGCCAGCGTGTGAGCAGGGGTGCACCGGCCCTGGCACCGGAGCTGGGGACCACCCAGCTCTCACCGAAGCGTAGTGGGTGCACCATGGACTGTAACATCCATCACGTGTGCTGGCAAGACACAGGTGTGCTGGTGCTTTTTTTTGGCACCCCAAATGCTAAATTATCCCCAAACATGGCAGGGAGTGCACTTGACCCTTTGCCTCACACCAGAGGTCCCCACAGGATGTCTTCTTTTGTCATCTGGCTCTCCGTGGAAAGCTACCAAATTGGGAAAACTTGTTACTGGATGGATACAGGGACAGGATGAAAAACTGCATCTCCCCTCTTGTGAATAAGTGTGATAAGAGGAGAATAACAGCCTGGCTGCGTGTTGCCGTCACAGTGAAATAAAGAGAGCTTTCTGCAGGAGAGAGTGGTGGGACTCAGTGGTTTTTCTTTGCCTTCTTCTTCTTTGACAGTTCGTCACTAAGACAGAGGCCCCTGGGGTTTTCAGACACCTGGCTCTCAATTAAACAGCTAATCTGTGAAGCAAGGCACTTAAAGCAGGGAGGAAAAATAGCTTATCAAGTAAACCAGCTCTGGCCTTGGGCTGTTACCGGATTGAATATCAATATTTTTAAGGGATTCCTAAACATTAGTGGCAGCAGGAACCATGACATTGTTTCCAGCCATGCTGTCCTAGGAAGAGAGGAGAAGTGCTAGTGGGGAGAGGACTTTGTCAGTGGGCGTCTGTGCACCTCCGAGCACTGCAGCATCTGGATCAGGGGCATGTCCAGGCAGACACAGCCTCTCCTCGAGCGTGGGAGCTTCGTGGGACCTCAGAGCGGTCCTCACCACCTCTAAGAAATGGCACAGGGGATCCTTTTCGAGATCAAACCTCGGTTAATCCTATGTTGTGTTTTATTCTCAGCCTGGCAGTGGCAAACAGGTTTCCTTGTGCCATGAATATCAGAGCGGTAAATTCACGGAGAACAGTGGTCCCGGGGTCTGTGGTAGGGTCAGGTTGCAGGGGTGATGGTCAAAGGGTGGTTGGAGGGTCCTGGGGCAGTGCAGCCTGGGTGCAGATGGATGTGTTTCTGGTGTCACTGTGGTGTGGCCCAACTGCTGACCCCTGCAGAGCTTGCAGGGTCCCTCCCTGTGCAGAGGGAGATGGGAAACACAGGAGGGAAGGGGGGAAGGAAGAAACTTCTGGCAATCTCATCCTAAAGTCTCCATAAGCCTCTTTATGTCTTCGGGGGCATTTGGGAGTGGGAGGTGTTGTTATGATGTTTATGTAAGCTTTGGTGAGGCCAGTGGCACACACCTCTCTACCCCAGACCTCCCCTGTCTGGGCTTCATTTTCGCTTGCAGAAAACAGGGATAATCATACTAATCTGTCCTCAGTGTTCGCTGGGGTCCTTTTATACATTCATTTATCTGTGTCCAAGTATTATTACTAGTTGTGTTTTGTCTCCTCTTTTCCAACTCAAGTCTGTCTTGCTGCAGTTGTGGGTTGGGGGATGAAAGGTAAAATAATAGCTGAGAAAATGCACTGAAGACAGTGACAGTTATTAGAATATTAATCTGTAACCAGTAATATGTGTCTCTGCTGTGTATATTTTTCTAATCAGACATATCGCTAAGATACTCTGCTCTGACTCATGCCCACTGGGATTTATGTGGTGTATCAAGGGGATGGTGGCTTGAGAAGACACTGCACTTCGTAGCACTGCACTGGTGAGCTGTATTGTTTCACATGGAAAGGATGCTAAGCCGACGTGGCTGATTGCTGTGCTGGATTTAATGTGGGCACAGCACAAAGTGCTCTGCTGGAATGCAGTTAGGTGGAGTATGAAATATTAATATGCGAAGATTAAAATGTCCTTTTCCAGTTGTTACAGTAAAGGGGCCAATAAGTGATGCAAAATGGATATTGTGTCTAAGAGGAAACCCTAAATGAACGGGACAGAGAAGGCAAGGGAGGCTGTTTTCTCCAGGGAGTGCCAGGCTTACACAGAGCAGCAGAAGACGACTTCGCACAGGGTTTTTGAACACACGGTGCTGACTGTTTTAAAAGCTGCAAAATGAGAGCCGTGCAGGCCACTTGTTAAATGGAGGACATCACTGATGGTTTCAGAGCAATCTAGAAGCCCAGAGTCCCAACTCCCCAGCCTTGGACAATGCTCCCTGCCAAAGCCCTCCTCCCTGCCTGGGCAGTCAGTGGGCAGATGGCGCTGGGAGAGCATCCCATCTGCAGAGGCGTCGGGTCCTCATTGGCTTCCTCCCAAGTCTTTCCCAGCAGCGTGGCCATCACCTTGCCTGACCTTGTGTTTGCCATCTGGTGGCCCCATCCCATCGCTCATCAGCCACAGGCACATCTCCTGCGCAGACCTGCATTGTCCTGAGATAGCCTCTAAGCCACTGGGGCTTCCACCTGCTGAGGAAGGTGGATGCTGAGCTCCCCACGCCGTCACCAGTCCCTGCAAAGAGCGGTGAAAGTGACTTCTCCCATCTCCAGCTTCTACAGCAGCAGGCTTTATCAGATCCGTACCCAGCATCCCAGGTGGGGAGGAGAAGAGACAGTACAGGGGACAAGCATGTGCTGGTCCCACTGCAGGAAGCATGGGGGAAGGTCACAGGAGCCAGACGAGGAAGGTGCAAAGTTGGGATGGGGGAGCAGGGATCTGGAAGAGGCAGGTTCCCCTTCACCCCTCCACCTCCATGGCGGCCAAGGTCATACCTTGGGAGATGCCTTAGGAGATGTCCTTCTGCAGGTGAAGATCCATCTGGTGCTTTAGTGCCCACCTGAGAAATGCCTCAACTTCATTATTAAAGCAAACCCACAGAGTGGAGAGTCCATTGACAGCAGCAGAGCTGGCTCATATTGCACCTGCTGAGAGGGGACAGCCCAGTAGATCTGGGGGAGAGCATGTGTTTTATGCCCCCACGCACCCCCATCCTACCTGAATCCTCCAGACAGCCTTTTCTGTTCCCGTGCACAGAGGCAGCTTAGCACACATCCCTCCTACACAGGCTTAAGGAGCTCAGCACCCCGATGTAATTGGTGTTTGCAACTGCAAACAGCTGGTCGGAGATTCAGAGTATTGTAAATAACACCCTTCTGGGTGGTTAGCGTTTGGGCAGGGTTTGGGCAAACAGCAGCCTGGGGTTTCCCTAAGCTGGGCCTGGGGAGGTAGCAGCAGTAAAACTCTTCGGCGATAGGGTATGAAAACAGAGATGGAGTGTATTTTATTTGAGTGCTATATTTTATTTTGAGGAAGAGAGCATTCCTCCTGCCTGCCTGTGGCTAGGCCAGACCTGGAAATTGTATGGCCAAATTTGACCAGCTACTCTCTTTCTGTGGCCAAGCGTGTGGCCAGGGACATGACACCGGTAACATCTGCCTTAACTTCAGGAAGGCTTTTGACATGGTCTCTTGCAGCATCCTGGCATCCAAGCTGGGACATGGCAGTCCGGATGGGTGGCCTCCCAGAGCAGTGCAAGCTGGCTGGTGGGGTTCCAAGGGCAGTGATAAGGGCTCATACTCTGCCCAGAGGCCAGCTGCAAGAGGAGTTCCTCCAGGGACTGGGGATGGGGAAAGGAGGGCCATGCGTAGGTAGCAAAATGGGTTGGAGACGTGCATTAAACTCTGGCAGATAAACAAGGGTGGAAAAGTGGGAGAGCATCATCTAGAGGGGAAGCAGCTAAGTGGGTCAGGGATGTCCATGTGACATGGCCTAGTGTGGGTGAAAGAGGTGCCAGGGCATCAGGAACTGGAAACTCCAGGAGTCACCAAGTGTAAAGTCACATGTTGAACTCAGCGTCCTGCAACATCACTGAAGCCCCAGGACAGGGAGAGCCATGGGTTCATAACAGGTCAGACGTGTCCTTGGGTACCAAGACCATCCAGGGCTACCTGGCTACAGATACCCTGCATCTGTGCAGGCTCTCTGAAGGTCCCTCACAGCCTCAGCCAGTCCCAGCAGGTTTAGGATAGAGATTCCCTGGGGCCTGGCCATCCTGGAGCAGCCTTCAAGCCGGGCTTTGTGCAGATGCTCAGGATTTCTGTGAAATGAGTCCTTGAGGCTCAAGCTAGGTGCCCAAAGTAACCAAAACCAACTGAAAACAGCTTTGGCTCTTCCTCTGTTTCTCCACCTCTGCACCAGGAATGGGCATAGTTTCCTTTGTGAACCATTTCCAGACTCCACTGTTAAAATAGATAGCATTAAATAAGTGTTATTATATAGGTTGGAGCTTGGAGCAACCTCAAGAGGATGGGCAGCACTTTTCAAAGATGTGAGAATTTAATTCACTTAGATGCCTTTAAAGTCCTGTCCTTTGATTATTTTTTCCAGTGTTTTTAGGAACACTGTGTCTGCTAGGAATTGTTTTTAAGGTATTAAAACAAAAGTCTCTGTCTCTTTTAATCTGTAAGGGTGAAAGGGAAGATATAACAAGCCAAATTCAGACAAAATCTTAACTTTTTTTTGATTGGATTTAGCAGAGAGATCATTTCCAGCCTCAGTGGTAGGTTAGTAGAATCACAGGGGTTAGAGCCGGACGAGATTTATTGTGCCATCGCATCTTCCCCCTGCTCTGCATAGAGGATCAACCTTGCCAGGTATCTCCAGCACTCTGTATGGTCTGGCTTTAAATGATGAAAGGAATCGAGTGTCCAGTCCTTTGTGCTCTCAGAAGTAAAAAGGCGACGGTCAGCACATCGCAGTTTGTTCAGAGCTCGTTGATTGCAATCGGTGTTAAAAGACTCTGTGTCTCCTCGGGTCAGGCTGCAAGCACCATCTGCTTGTGGGTCTGGGTGTCTCCTCTGTTGTCTCTTTACCTCTATGCTGGGCTGAAGTTTCAAATTCTGGAGGTGCAGAGCCAGTGGCAGTGAGTGTTGATGCTTGTCTGTAGGGGTGGAAGTACCCTCAGGCAAAGTGGGACTATGGCCAGGAGCAGCCCCTGCTGAGTATCCCAAGGGGCTGGTAGCTCAGAAAGACATCCGTCACCCGAGGAGCCAAAATGGGGCTCACCTGGCGAAGCAGTGAGGTAGCTATAACGAGGTTATCCCGCCTCACAGGTTTAAGGGGGGATTGAAGCAACCAGAGATTTCATGTCCTGTGAGGAAGCTCTGTGCAAGGGGAAGACAAGGAAGAAGGAAGACTTTGGGGTTTCTGAGTGTCTCGGGTGCAACCCCAAAAAGCATGACAGAAAATGTTGTGGGTTTTTCCCAGGCTCTGCCTGCCTAGGGAGGAGCGTAGGAAAGACTGACTGTGGTTTGGGGCTCGGCAAAGCCAGCGTTTCACACGCTGCCAGTGTCGGTGCCTCAGGCAGGCTGGGCTGCAGGGAAGCAGAGCCTGCCAGGGCTTGGGGACCAGGGTGACTGGTTCCACAGGAGCTGCACCCATGCAGTTGGGCAGCTTCCCCACCTTGGACCAAGCTTCTCAGGCAGACTTGGGCTTTGAGCCCAGACAGCCAAAACCCCAAGGCCAGGTGGTGCTTTAGCTCTGCCCAGTGCCAGGGCAGACGCTGGGGACTAGCAGGGAGGGGACACCATGGCCCTGCAGTAGCAGCACGTCCACTGTGCCAGGCTCGGTGACCGCCTGGAGTTGTGGACACCCTGGTGGCATTGCCCCGGGTGCTGGGAGTACCTGTGGGCGCTGCTGGTAAGGGGCTGGGGAAGAGCAGCACTTCAATATGCATCATAAAATACCTTCCCTAGCTCTGAGCTGACTTTTCCCAGGTAAAAACCCCACATTATGCATGCAGCACACAGTAGTGATCCCAAAGCATCCCCTCTGTTTCTGGAAGATGAAAATCAAACTGATGTCTTTGGACAGCTGTAATTTTTGCTGCAGAAATGTGAGCAGGCAGCCTGATAGGCAGCCAGACTAGCTTTAACTTCACACAATTTCCAGCCCTGTCCCTTGGTCCTCCTAGTGCTCAGAGGTGAAGCCTGCTCTCGGGGGCTGCCCAGGAAATAGCCCAAGCAAGAGACTTGGAGGATCATGCTTTGCAGCTATGGGAAGCGGGTTGGAGTGGCTTCCAGCTGATCTGGCTGACGGTGGCTTAGTGATTTCCAGGCTAACAGTGACACCTCCTGTTTGCACAAAATTCAGCTCAAAGCCCAACATGTGCACAGGCCGGCAGCAGAGTGCAGATATCAGATATGAGCACATGGGCTGCTTCGCCACTTAAATCTCTTCATTTGTGTCCAAAAAAGTCGAGTCCTTTTCCAGCTGCAAGTGTGGATCTGCAGGGACGAGGCTGCCCCTGTGCATGGTGAGAGCTGGCCTGTGCCAGCAAGTGCTCAGCAGGGGAAAGCCCAGAAAGGTGGGCATGAATGGGTGCTGAATGCAAACTGCTTTAAAACGAGCAGACCTTTGAATTGTAATTAAGTATAGAGAGGTAAAAGCTTTCATATAATAACATTAATGCTTTTACTTAGATGTAAAATTTATTTAATTTTATTTAAATGTTGTTTTGTCACCTAAAAGTAGCCTGATAAATGGGGTTTCAGCAAGAGTTTTGCTCTGGCTCTGACAGTCACCTCCCCAACACACAGGGGCTCTCTGGAGATGGGACCCCCCGAGCTTTGACTAGTTGAAGTTGAGGAGCTGGTTCCCTCGCTCCAGGCTTGCTGGGAGGTTTATCCCCCACTGGTTTTTCTAACACTGGCAATTCCCTTGCACAACTTCCTGACTCCTGATTTGTTCACTCAGGTGTTCAAGATGTCATTGAAGGTGCAGACGAGCAACATCACAAACAAGAATGACCCCAAGTCCATCAACTCCAGAGTCTTCATTGGCAATCTCAACACAGCTGTGGTCAAGAAGTCAGATGTGGAGACCATTTTCTCCAAGTATGGCCGAGTGGTGGGCTGCTCCGTTCACAAGGGCTACGCCTTCGTACAGTACTCCAACGAGAGGCACGCACGTGCTGCTGTCCTGGGCGAGAACGGGCGTGTGCTTGCTGGCCAGACGCTGGGTAAGTTGTTTCTTGAGCCATTTTGTGTGTCCAGGTGCAACACATGTTGGTTGCTCCATAGAGGATGGTCAAGGGACGAGCAGTCCAAGGTCAAACTGGGACATTGATCTGCAGACCAGGGTCAGGTCCAATGATGGTGAGCAGGTCAGACACAACCCAGCAATGACCAAGCAGATCCGTAGTGACAAGGCAGGTCTGGGGCCAGGCAGGGAAGTCAGCCAATAGGTCGGAATCAGCAGGGTCCATGGCCAGGCACAGGCGCGGCTGTGACAGCGCTGGAGACCAGCACTCCTACAACACAGCTCAGGTAGGGGCTGAAGGCTCCCAGGTCCCATGTGGGAGGGATCGCAAGTGAGTCTGGTCATGGCCATTCATGCATATTACTGCCCTCAGGGCTGTGACATTGTGGCCCAAAAACTCATGTTACAGGCTGTGATTGTAGAGGCTAAAACACAATTCTGAATCATCCCGTGTCCTGGTCCTTGATCTGGTGGGGAAGAACAAGGGTGGGAAAAGACATTGCCTGGATCCCTTTCTGGACCAGGCCTTATCATTTGCCTGCCAAGATTGGTGATAGTCTGACTCAGACTAGCTCAGACTATAGCCAGCTGATGTTAAATGAGGTAACTCCCCGCCTAGACTCATGAAAGTCTCTTGTCAGCACTGCTGTGTGATAAGAAATAGCAAACAAAACCACCCCGGCTGCTCCCAGCTGCATCCCTATTTTGCAGATAGCTCTGAAGTGTCACATGCAGAGAAGCTCTTGTCACCAGTTCTAAGCTGAGAATTGGAACTGGAGACAGTATTTTTAATAAAAAATTGTTATTTCTGGGCCTGCTGCAGGCAGTGGTCACTGGGCACCCAGGAAAGCGATTTGCAGCCCATTCCCACTCTGCTTCTGGCACAGCACTCTGAAATAAAAAGTTCCATGCTAGAGATGATTTTTAAGACGGTGTGCTGTTCCCATCCATGCTTTATTCAAATACAAGAAACTTCTTTTCACTTCTCGTATGGTCCAGAGAGCGGAGCTGCAGACCGAGGCAAAGCGCGATGTGCCAGGGATGCTTCCAGCCCAGGCATTGCCCACGTGTGCACAGTCCGTAGACATGACAAAGAGAGCCTTGGGGAGCAAAGGAGCTCCTTGTGATGCTTCAGGCAGATACAGAACATGCAGCTAAGAGACAGGCAACTTTTGGCCACTTAGCTGAAGAGAGAGAAGAAGGGTTTATCATGATAGGAACCTCTTACTTTCCTTTCAGTGCTGGTCCCAGCAGGCTTTCCTTTGCTGTTCATGGACCAGTGTAAAGACAGGGATGCTCCCCTTTCAGGAGAATCCAGCAGAGAAGAAAAGCTGAACAACGTGGTTAGAAAATGTCTTTGCACAAAACAAGGTAGAAAGTCCCCCCTTAAGAACAAGGAGGTGATGGCCACATAGGAATGTGGAAAGAAAGGACAGGATGGGACCAGCAGGGGACATGGCAGACACATTGCTGAAGAGGCTGTCGCTGCTTTGTGGGTAGGGTTTTGGGGGGGTCCTTTGAGGTGATGATAGAACTTCCCTGCCCAGGTGGGCAGCAGGAAGGTAGGCTGCTTTCTGCCCTGGCAGCTCCAGCCAGTAACTTCAACAGGGTACAGCCACGCAATCCTGGGGAAGAGCTGCAAACCGCGACTGCCGGGCCAACAGCTGCGTTTGGCACGGCAGGAGCTCCTGGGGAATCACCGCCCGCGCGGTGGGGCAGCGTGGCTCAAGACAGTGTCCGGTGTAGGGGCAAAGTGCCCCCAACCTGCTCAGGGGCAGCAGCTTGTCGATAGGGCAAGGCCGCCTGTCCCCAGTACCAGCAGGGGGTCACTCAGCAGGGCAGCATCCCTGCCCGAATCCAGAGCCCCTCCTGCACGGCAGGCACTTGCTGTAATGACTTGGTCGTAGCGGCCCTGCGTGGCACAGTTTGAGTGAAACTGCCTTTCCTGCCTCAGCTGTTCAGGTGGGAAAGAGAATACAGGAAAGCGGTCGTTTTGTGTGATGTGAGTGCTGTGCCTGCCTCTTGTCTGAGTGGACACGTAGTTTAAGGCTCTCGTATCTCCTCCAGCATCTGTCCAGGCTCTTGCAAGTCCTTCTAATAGATCACAGAAAAGCTGGTCCTTGCAGACACCCTTAAATGAGCGAATCCAGCTCTCAGTGGTACTTGCCTGCTCGAGCACAGCGGGCTGCGCTGCCGTGGGACAGTTACACACACTGGTGGTGACAGGAGTGTTCAGCCCTCTGTTCCTGGGTGCCAATGATGATTTGCAGGTGACATTTTCCAGCACATACCAGAATGTATAAGCAAAGCAAGCAGCATCTTTCTAGCTCACATCTCCCAGCTAAGGATCAGCTCTCAAGCTAAGTGATTTAATAGCATTTCTTCATTTTTTCTTTTTTCTTCTTCCTTCATTACCAGCTATGCAAACAATCAAGCTTGCACTTCAATTGATTAGCAAGATACTGAGTACATCGCAAAACAGAGGTGCTTGAAACCGTTGCTGTAGCCCATCCTGTGGTAGGACATGGACTGCTCCTCCGGGCAGGTCCGGACAACCTCTTCTGTGCTTTCTCCAGAGGCTCCCAGACACCCCAGAAGGCTATTACCGTTCCAGTGGGGGAACTCTGTGCTAGAAGCTGGAACCACACCATAACCCAAGCCTACCATGTTGGCTAGACAAAGCACAAGCTCCCCATTTAGTGTGGGCAAAGATGCCCAGATATGTTCAGGAGGGGTAGATACTGCCTTGGAGTAGGCGGATGGATTCAGTGGTGCAGAGGAGGGAGCCAGAATGGGAATGACATGCAAAATCCGTGCGGGCTGATGTGCATGCTGAGCTCGTTTCTCCTTGTTCACTGTCAAGGGAATCCTGAGGGATCTGACTGCCCGTCACCACTGTAGGGTGAAAGTATAAATTTCCTGGTCTGTCTGCACACACCGATGAAGGTTCCACTGTGCTATTTCTAGCAGTGTGAACCAGCAAATTGAGCTAATTGTTGTCATTATCCACCATTGGGCTTTCGTTGTGTCTCCCTTGAAGGGTGTTAATCAGCATGGTGCTGTCATTAGCTCTCCATTTTGCAAGAAAAGTGACTGGCAGCTGGCAAGATGCACCCTGACAGCAAAAAGGATTCACGACGAGGGAGCTGGAGCTGAGCAGGGATGTGTTCTGGGATGCACCAAGGAAGAATTTATTCCTCCCTTCCTTTGCAGCAGACAGCGTTGCCACAAGCGTTGCGTTGCACAACAGACTCAGAAAGGCAACCGCACGCATAACGTTCACATGGCAGCAGTTGTCCGTGGACCTGTGCTATGGCCTTGCACATCCTTGCCTGTGTTCAGGCTCCGTGCTCTTCTGCGTTCCCCTTAGCAGCTGAGTATGGGAGGATGGAGGGTGAAAGGCCGCAAAGAAAACACCCACCCTGAGCTGGTTGTGCCGCCAGAGGAGCATTCAATGTAATGGCTGAGTGACACCCTAATACCACACTCATTGTGCAAGCTCATAAATAGGCTAAGCTCCAGCTTCAGTAGGAATGATGTCTCTTGCTAGACCCTAAAAGGCAGTCTGAGGGTTTGCACAGCAATTTGTTTGGGCAGTGGGAGCATGTCTGTGCTCTGTTGGAGCTGAGGTTGTTTCAGCGGTGCTGCAGCTTTCCTGTGCTCCTGAAGATGGTTTTCTTGGTTAATAATGAAGTCACCAGGCTGTTCACTTCGCATCCTTTCCAAGCTCTTTATTTTGATGGTCCTGTCCACATTTCTCCATAAAGTCCTTCCATGCAGCATGAAAAAAGCAACAATTAGCAAACTTAAACCTGCTGAGTTTCATACCTTTCAAGTCCTGAAGATGTGAGAATTTAAATAGCCCAGTTAGCAGTCACAGATGCACAAACCCTGAGCCCCAGACAGAGACCTGCAAATCCCCTGGCACCTCAGAGACTGTAACTTAGCACGAGGACCAGTCCCAGTGCTGTGGGACAGCCCGTGTCCAGCCCCATGAAATGGTGCTTTTGGTCTGCTTAAGGGATTCCTGTCTTGCTTGGCTCAGATCTGGCATGCCCAGGGGTCTGACATCTATTTAGACAGGACCTGAAGAACAGAAAAATCTTGGGGCTGATTGGAGAAGCCAGTAGTGAATTTTCTCACTCCTGGGCCAAGAAACAAAGAGGAGGTGAGGCCTCATGCTCCCAATAGCTCATCTCTCTGTGGTTCTGGGGCCACACTCAGTGTTAGATGGCCAGGCTGTCAGCAGCCCCCATGAAATTGGCTGTACCACTTTATTCTCATGTCAAAAGCACGTTTGGCACCAAAGCCGAGGAGAGAAATATCCTCAGCAGATTAGAAAAGCTCATTCTCGCCTCCCCTGGTAGAAGATGCTCCTCTGAGATCAGCTGGGGTGGCTGCAGGCGTGTGCCTGCACCCCGTGCAGCTTTTAACAGCCCAGTCCACAGTGACACTGTCTGTCTCATGCTTAGCATTCATTTTTATTCTAGAAGGAGCAAGGGATAAATTGTTAGCTGTTAGCAGCATGCAGCAGTTTTATATACTGTCTGTGCCTTACCGTAACAGCATGGAGTTCTCCTGAGCAGCCTGTCCTGAATTGGCGGGGGGGCGACCATGTGCGGCGTGTTGACTTCAAAAATAAATGGTTAGTGGCCTTGTAAAGGAAAAGGAAGAGGCTTGCCAAGAGCAAGAATACATTTGCCTTCCTGGGGAGGTCCAGCAGGGCCCCAAACATGCTAAAAGCAGGTGGGAATGCAGTGGGAGGTGTGGAAGAGTTTGCTTCTGCCGGTGGCAGGGCTGTGCACAGCCTCCCTTGCTCCATGGTCGGGTGCAGCGGCCGGTGAGCGCGGACGTGCCCTGTCACAGCTGTGTGTCCGTTCGTTGCAGATATCAACATGGCCGGGGAACCTAAACCCAACAGACCTAAAGGGCTGAAGAGAGCAGCCTCCGCGTTGTACAGGTAGGTCTCCACCGCGGCACCTCCCTGCAGTGAGGTCTCCGGGCTGGTATTTGCCTTCTGGCTGAGGCTGATTTTTCACACCCCCCTGGGCTGCTGCCCTGAGCTCCCTTGTCCCTACCCTAGGCAGCCCTGAGCTGCTGCTGCACGTTCACATCTTCTCCTCCCCTGGGCTTCTTGTCCTTTGCAATGCCCCTCAGGGCTACGCTGCAGGGAGGAGAGCCAGCGAGAGCGTCAGCAGCAGACCCAAGGTTGGCCACTGCCTGTAGTGTGGTGGGACTCTGTCTGGACATGGTCCAACCTGTGAACAGTGTTGGACCTGGAGATCGTTGGAGAAAGGTGGGCAGTACCTGCTTTAACCACATCAGAGGTCTTGAAAGAGGTGTTCCAAGAGGAGCGCTCCCCTGCAGTGGCACATGCTGGGTGTTGGGCGAGGACAGGGAACAGGGATAACTTAGGGTAAGATGCTGGAGAAAAGGGCAAGAGAAGAATGACAGGGAAAGGGAGAGAAGAAAGGAAAAAAGTGGGAAGCCCTTAAGGCAACACATGGAGGTGGACCAAGGAGGCGGGCAGGGGAAGCCCCAAGGGAGCCTGTGCTGTGGAACTGTGATCAAGGGATCGAGGAAACGGGAGGGACAAGTGGGACATGGAGTAGGTCTGGACATGTAGGGTGTTACAGATGTCAGAGTGAATCTTCAGTGCTCCTCTTGCCAGCTCTAGAGACTTTATCAAGATTTTCAAAAGAAGTGAAGATTTTCATTTAAGCCCCAGAGTCTGGAGTCATGGGAATATGGGAGAAACTCATTAAGTTCTTGCTCCTGTGGTTGGAGAATGGAAAACATGAAAAGGTATTTGGAGAGTACCCTGCAGGTTCAAGAACCCAAAACCAAATAATAAGATCCCAAAATGTGTTTTATTTATAAATTCTCATCATTTTTATGCCACTGTCATGGTGTGGAGCCTGGGACACTGAGTCAGGATTTAGGGGGTGTGATGTTGGGAATAAAAGACTAAAATCACTATCAGGGTTATAGATGGGTGTAATAAAAAAGCATATCATGAGAGAGCTGTAGATTTTTCTACAAAAAGAAAAAAAAGTGAGAGGGATGAAAAGAAATGAAAAAAACTATGGTTCAGATTCAGCCACACAGTCCAACTCTGGCGTGCTACGAAATGGCAAACGTCAGTGTTGGCCACGCTCTTCTGGCATAGGCAAACCCACCAGAACTTCAGCAACCCCCCCCGCCCCCACCTGCAAAGCATCTGTTGAGACCTTCCATGAGTCTCTCAGCTGAGCTCTTCCTTTGAAGCTTTCACCAGGCAGATTTTTCCTTCTGCCCTGGGCGAGCTTGGACCTTCACCAGAACTTGGCCCTCTGGATTCAGAGGGGACACCAGTTGAGGGGAAGTAGACTCTGCATTACCCACGCTGATGTATGGAAATAGAGATGACACAAATCTGTCTATTTAGCTCCGTGTGTACGACTTACATGGTGCTGGTAGCCATAGTGCAAATCAATTCATCCCATACATCTTGCATTTCATTTGCCGTTCATCCGTGCCTTGACTGCTAATCCATTTCTGTTGAAATGACCAATATTTCAGACTTCCAAGCTGCCGTGTAGATGAAGAGAAAGCAAACAAGAGATATTTGCTTCCTCCCACAAATACAGATATGCTAAAATGTGGGCCAGAGAGCTACACTGCTCTGCGCTTTAGCAATATTTTATCCCAGATTGGCTGTCAGATTTAAACTTCGCCATCTGGACTAGCAGAACTTACGATATCTCATGGAAAGCAGGGAATCCAGGTTTGCAGTGAGCCGTGGTTATAACTTCCCTAACAAACATAAATTTTTCTAAATGTTAGACTTCAAAAATCACAGCACTATGATTTATAGAAATGCTGTGTTAAACCCATAAGATTATTTTTTCAAAGGTTGGGTTTTACTTTGCCTCACTCCAAGTCTATATGAGAGAGTCAAGGGGAAGGAAGGGGAAATCTCATTTTGACATAGAGGAAGCAATGATCTTGACAGTCGTCTTGATCCACCAGCCCAGGGAGGTTTCTGGGTGTTTAATAGAAATCCTTTGGGGTGTAGCCTCACATCTACCTCCAACAGGTAAAACAGGTAAAACAAAAGGGTAAAACCCAGGTTCATGCCATCATACATTTTCTCAGGTCTCTCCACAAGAGGGACCTTCATCTACTGTAAAACCTTGCTATCATCACTGCTCTTGCCGGCACTCTCTGGCTTCAGGGCCTCCCTCCCGCTGCCTCTGGCATTTGCCAGAGCATCCCTTTGCGCATGGGAAGTCCCCTGGGTGGTCCTGCCTGGCACCCTGGCCACCACTGCTGAACACAGATGTGCCTGGAGATACTGGAAATGAGTTAGTGAGGATGGCTGGGAAATTAACTTCTATTTTGACCATCCCCCAGGTATTCACATACTGTGTCTCAAAACGTTTTGCCTTCTGGCAGCACTTTTTGAGGCATAGTGAGCATCTGGACATTCCTGGGGCATTTTGGGCCACGTTCAGGTCGGTGCCCGTGATCCTGCTGTGCTGTGAGTTGGCTTCTTGTGGCCATGGGCTGGGAAGGGAAAGTGGCTCTGCCCCAAGGTGGGGGGGGGGTTGCCAGTGCTGCACTTGTGCACAGGCACAAATCTCTGCCCTTCCCTGTAATGCTGGTGCTGATGTTGCTCTTCAGCCAAAAGGACAGTGAGGATATCCTAAGCGAAAACTGTCCAAGAGCATCCAAGTGTCTGGCAGCTCAGTGTCTCAAGGAACTGTCTCCGAAATGGTGACAGACACAAATAACTGCTGACTTAATTTCGCAGTCTACAGATGCAAGTGGATGATGTCCTTCCAGCTCAGCTGGCATTCACATCCCTTGTTATACCCATTACAATCCCTGCAGAAAGCTGGTCTCAACCCGTCTCCAAACAGATCCACACTCCCACGTCTCGGCAGCGGTGCTGGGAGCAATGGCACCCCAGCAAGCCCTGGTGCCAAATCCACACAGACAGGGCTGAGAAACAACCACGCAGCAGAGGAGGAGGTGAGCCATGGTACCCAAACCCAGCAGACCCAACACTGGCAGTAAGGACTGGCGTGCAGTCCCAGCCTACTGCAGCATCTGGAAATGCTGGGCTCCCTTCCCATGTTTCTCTCACGGCTTCCCACTACCTGGGCTGTTCGCAGGAGGAAGGAATCTCACACCAGGTACACAAGATCGTAAAACCTCACTGTTTGATCAATGCCAGATTTTCCAAATAGCTTTCCAGAAGGTATTATTTCTACTGCTGCATTAATTAAGGTTGTGCAACTAGTAGTAGAAGGATGTGAGCTGAGCACAACATGTCACTTGTGATTATCTGTGCGGGGCTGTCAGCCAGTAATTAAGGGTACAGCTGCTCAAATGTACATTTGCTATTCAGGTACATACTCAGAAATGGCCCCACAAATGTAATGTAAAGGCAGCACGTACAAACTTCATAGAACTAATTGCCCTTCAATTATGAATATTTGGATTTTGACCCTTTGTGAGTCATTAGTAAATGTTAATTACTAAAGAAAAACAAAGCAGAAGAAACACATCAGGAGGTGGAAGCATCGTGTTACTTGACACAGCCATACAGCCCTCTGCTGCCTCTCACTCTGATTGTGCCTGCTTTATTTTTAAAGGGTGAAATGTCACCAGTGGATTGAAAAGGGACAAAAATTATTCCTGTACGCAAAGGAAGGCCTGCCAGGTCACTGAAAAATGATCCATCAGTCTCAGGAAGGTTTATCCTACCTGCAGTGAAATTTGCAGGCGATGTCCAGATAAATCACCCAACCCAAGGCACTCACTTTTACTAGTTTTTTTTTTCTGCATTCATATTGGAAGGACCTGCCTTTTGGTCAACGCTTGACTTCCAAGGATGCTGGTAAAAGCATCCAGCCACTGCTTCCCTGGCATCGTCTGTTAAGCCATGACCTGACTGGCGTGTTGTAGCAGTGTCATACAGTCACAGACTTCCAAAAATCCCTTCTTTCAGCCCGCTGCTTTCCTCGAGGGCTGTCTCATGGTTAGCACGTACTGAAAGCAGTACTGCCAGAGGCTGCGATCAGAGCAGCTGCTGTCCAGCACCGCACTGAGTCTTAGGGTAAATTAATCTCATGTGAGTTCAGCCCTTTACGCTGTCAGGGCTTTTATGTGGTCTGGTTGTCTGGGCTCCCTTTATGTTTGCTGGATAAAAAACCAGTTCTTCACCTGACAGTATTTTAGCTGTCTGCCTTTGTGTGTGATGTACCATGACCTGGGACTGCCTCTTTCTCCCCTGGCTTGGATTCATCTCTTTACATTCCCAGTGTCTGAAGCCGAGTGAGATGAATCCCTGTTTTTAGGAAGTCAGGACCGGTTTCCCAGGATAATTATGCCCCCAATTCCTGTTGAAACTGGTGGAAGTGTCTCCAGACCCCTGAGGATTTGAGGGAAGGGCAGGAATACCTGCCCACCCTCTTGCTTTTCACCCACAAATATTAGTAGATGCTCTTGCACCCACTGCCCTGCAGATCAGGCGTGTTGTAAGCCAGCTCCACTGCCTCTGCAAATATGCAACAAAACTGGGCCAGTGGTGATTTCCACCAGCAAAACGCAAGGCTGCCCAGCTTTGCTCACACGTTCCTACTGCAAATAGCCTAATATGAGGGGAGCTATTTTCTTGGAGATTTTCTGTATTTCCAGGTTTCGTCCCAGGTTAGAAAGAAAATCAAGTTACCAGTCACAAAAATCTCCGTGAAAATACATTTCCTTGTTCTACGCTGCCCATCTCCTCAGCCATACAAACAGGCTGGTTATATTCCAGCAAGGGCTGACGTAGTAGGAATTGCCTTTCCCTGTCAGTCCAGAAAAGCACGTAAGGGAATAAATGCAGATCACGCAGCGGGTGGGATAGAAGGCTGCCGGGATATTCATTTCTCCTCTGTAAGCCCAGCGGAAACATTGTCTGCAAGTCAGGTCAGAAGGGGAGGATGCCAAGGCTGAAAAGATGTTGAAATTCTTCTATGCTGAGACTGTCAGCAAAATGGCTATTTTTCATCATGCAATTGAATTCGGAAGGCTTATGGAGATAACGCCTCCATAGTCACATCTCCCCCCACACGCACCCCTCTCCGCCAACGCTGCTTGCTCGGCAGCGAGACCCTGCATCCAGCATCCTGGCCAGCTGTGGATGCCGTGGTCAGCAGCTGCTCGGAGATAACATCCAGCTTTATAAAACTTGAAGTCACCGTGGCAGTGCATGATGGTGGCAGCAAACCCCAAAAGAGGCAGCAGATGCAAATGCTGTCTTGTTGCCCTTCACCCCTTGCACCAACTGCCTGTGGCCCCAAAGGAGCCCTGGTGTCTCCACCCATCCAGAGAGTGCTTCAGGTCCCCCCGAGGCACAGGCCCAGGCTCTACATGCTGCCACAGGCTTTTGAGGAACCCAAGGAGCATCCAAGGAGCATGAAAAAAAAAAAAAAACCCACTTAAGAAACCAGACAGTTACTGAAACTAAACATTGG
Source organism: Leptosomus discolor (assembly GCF_034619465.1). Taxonomy (NCBI): domain Eukaryota; kingdom Metazoa; phylum Chordata; class Aves; order Leptosomiformes; family Leptosomidae; genus Leptosomus; species Leptosomus discolor. The sequence goes on along the minus strand of NC_141407.1, from coordinate 3,263,593 downwards.
GAGGGAAGCCCAGTGCCAGCATGGGCAGGACGGATGTCCTGGGTCAAGCCTGGAATTTCTGGTCCAAACCATGCTTCCCACTGGCCATCCTGGCCAGCCACACGTTCTTCTTGTCCCTTCTTGCCTAGGCTGCAGGACACCAAATTTACTTACATATACTTGAGTGCTCATCCTTCCCTCTCCCCGTGCCCCAGTTTCTCCGGGGTCAGAGTCCTTCCCTCTTCCCATCACTCTGTCTTTCTTCCCATTAGTTTTTCTTTTTTTTATAAGCCACTTCAAACAGTTTCAAGATGCAGGACAGACTCTTTGCTTTCAAGGGCTGCAATAACCATTCTCTTTGTTCAGAGCAGAGAGGAGGGAACATCAGCGTAGCTTCTTATTTAACCAGCATTAATTCAGGCAGCAGCACACAAGGGAACCAGATGCTGTGTTTAGCTGGGGGTAGCTGGTACGTTCAGCTGCGTTGCTCTTCTCCACTGCTGAGCGTGTGCTGGGGCATCGGGCAGCACCGGAGTGGGTCTTGTCTCTGAAGATCTGTGGTTGCTCGCTGTAGCCACCTGGTTTGTGTTGCCTTGTGAAAAAGCAGCTGCAGCAAGAGGGAAAGTGTGTTACTGGGTCTCCAGGGAGCGAGAAATCATTTGCTCCAACTTTGGGTTAAAATGCAGTTCAGGCTTAAGAAAACAGGACATGGGCAGTGTCTCACTGGGAAGAGAGAGGTTTAGACATCTTGAATATCAAAGATGTTAAATTAATAAATATCCCCTTCTTCCTGACCTCAACAGTTCTATATGGTGTGAAGAAAAAAATCATACGAGGGTGGCAGCAGGGCAGTGCCCTCCTGACACAGCACAGTCCTGCTGTACAAAAGGCAGGGCGGGGGGATATCAGCAATGCCATGAGAGCAGTTCAGCTGCCACTTTGCAGACACAACCCATTAGCCATACTTGCAACCTCTCTGCACGGCCAGCTGGGGATGGAGGGCTGGTCCCCGCTCCCCAGACTCAGCCATCGCTTCAGCAGACATCCCCACAGGGTGTTTGCGGACATTTCTCCCCACCCCAGTTTGTAGGTTTTAATTCACCTGCACATCTTGCTCCACCTTGAGATAACCAGGTTAACACTCTGCTGCCAACATCACCCTGTCCAGTGCATTCACTCCCCCAGATCTTTCTCTCCAGGCTCAGCCCACCTCCCTCGCAGCCGGGAGGATGAGTGTGCATGTCCTGCCAGGTGGAAGGACAGGGGCTCCCCTGTGGAGGGGGAATAAATAAAGGACCTGGGAGGTTGAGCAGGCAATGAGGGAGTAATAATAATAAATTGCCAGCCCTAATTAACCCATGCTATCCTGACTCTGTCCCTGCAGCGGCTACGACTTCGACTATGACTATTACAGAGACGACTTCTACGACAGGTGAGCAGGGGAGGCATCAGCCAAAGGGGTTTTCTACAGAGCTAGATTCCCTGCAGCATGACTCCTGCCCTGGGGAGCAAGGTGGGGTGCAGGGTGGTCCAGCCCAGCCCAGTGCGGTGGGGTCCGGTGGCCAGGCTGTGCCCCAGCTCACTGCCAGTGCTGCTTGGGCTCCAGTTGTGGCACCACGATGGCCGGCACGGCAAGGCTGCAGGGCTGCCTCAGCCCGCCCCATCCTTGCCCCCGCTCCAGGCTCTTCGAGTACCGGGGCCGAGTCTCTCCAGTGCCCAGGGTGGTTCCTGTGAAGCGGCCGCGGGTCACCATCCCCCTCGTCCGGCGCGTGAAGGCAACGCTCCCCGTCAAGCTCTTTGCCAGATCGGCCGCCATCGCCAACAGCTCGGCCAAGTTGAAGCGTGAGTGTGGGCGTGGGGGGCAGCGGGACGGTGCGGAGGCTGGTGTGCACACGGACCTCCCTTCCCCGGGCATTCACCCACAGGGCCAGATACTCCCAGGGAAAACATTAAAAAACCCAAAACGTCTGGAAACAACAGCCCAAGCGAGGGCCTTCCAGAAGCCCACAGTCTGCGAATGCGGCGGGGGAAGATGGAAGTACAACCGGCGCATGCCAAAGCCTGGTGTCAGCCTCCACAGCGTGCCTGACCAGCGCACACACGGGCTTTTTTGATTGCATACGACCACCCTCAGCCCCTCACAGCTTTCCCTGCCAGTGCCGTTTCAGGCAGCGGGGCAGCGAGGGCTGGCGATGGAGGAGGGCGCCTTGCGGCTCCGTGCCAAGGCAGCCTCCCCTCGCCTGCCCGCCAAGCCCCTGGTGGCTGTGCTGGGTGCCCTGCACGCTACCCACCGCGGCTCCTTCCATCTCAGATACGCCACACAGCGAGGTGTGAGCATCACTGCACGCTGACCGCAGGGATGCAAGGAGTACATTTCTAGCGTGGGGTTTCTAGTTGATTTTTTTAACCTGCTCAGCAGGTGACTTGGGCCAGGCAGAGGGGTGAGGCAGGCACCTTGGGTGCTCTGAGAGGCACTAAATGCCTTTTTTTCCTTCCTCCAAGTGAAGTGCAGCGAGCTGCAAACAATCAAAACGGAGCTGACACAGATCAAATCCAACATTGATGCTCTCCTGGGCCGACTGGAGCAGATCGCTGAAGAACAGAAGCTGTCTGCAGGTCAGTTGGGTGCACACGGATGCCTCGGGGCCAGTCCGAGAACAGGCAAAGGGTGCAGGAAAGCATCCTGCAAAGCTGGCCTTGAGACCATCACAGCTTAGAGCAACCTCTGGGCTCGTGAAGTGTCAACCCCCAGGTTCCCAGGTAGAATCACAGGCCAAAATTACATGCCAAAATTCCCCAAATTATGGAATTGGGGTTTAAAATTATGAGATTTTTTTTCTTTGCCATATAGTTTGTATTTTTTTAGTTTGCTTTTTTGTTCTGTTATTCTGTTTCTATTCTATTTCTATTCTATTCTGTTCTGTTCTGTTCTGTCTGCCTCCCACACTCACTCCAGAGGGATGCAGAACAATGACCTGCTCTGCCCTCTCCAGGGTTGCTTTCAGACAGCTTCCTCAAAATCAGCAAAACTTCCCATTGCAGAAAAAAACCCTAGATCCATTATTTACCTACCAGCTGAATTTGGGGGGCCCACTGAACTGGTGTCGTCAGGCTCCAGACATTGCCTTCCCCAGCCCCTGATCCTGGTGGCTTGGCTCCTGTTCTCACAGAGGTACGGAAGAAGGCGGAGAGCAGCAAAAGCGAACTCTCGCAGGAGGACACGGCATCAGAGGCAGAGGTCAACACGGAGGAGCCGCTGAACGGGGACGAGGGTGAGGAAGAGGGTCTCGCACGGGATGAGTGTGAAGATGAACTGGTAAGAGAGTTTGAGTAATACATCCCTCCAGCCAAAGGAGTTCACTAGTGGACCACGGTTTTACTAAATCCCCAGAAAAAGAAGTTTTTCTTTCCTCAAAAGAAATTGTTGTATTTAAGTCCCATGATTGTTCACAGCTTGTTCCTTCAAACTGTTTTGCGGCTTGCAAAAGCCTTGACCTGCCAAATGCATGTGGAGATGCTGAAGAAACATGGTTGGCTCTTGAAATTTGGACCACATTTGTCCTTGATTTCTCAACTGTTAGTTAATGGTTAAACAAATTGCTCTGCTCCCAAGTGATTCTCAGATGGATTGACGCATATGGCGAAGACAGGCCATGTGATATTAACTGCACTGCCCTAACAACGTGCATTGGCAGTGCCCTTGCATCTGGGTGGACACCAAATGGCATAAACCTGGTTATCAGGTCTGAGCAAGCCACAACCTCTGTGCCTGGAGCTGTACATCCATAGCAAGGGCACCACTTGGGCATGGCTGACCCGATGTCATGCACACGTCAGCCCCATTGGTGTTAGTCCTGCCCCGAATAAGGACACTCCCAGTGAACCCCATGAGCAAATTTTGTACTTAAAAAGCATCCGGATGGGAGCCCTGTTCTTGGGTACCCTGATGGTAAGGGTGACACAGGGCACTGTGTTACCCCTGGCAGCACTGTCATGTAGCCCAAATCAAGACTCCTCTGAGAACAGGATCAGCTCCAGACCCAGACAAAGGGCCACAGGATGTGGGGTGGGTGGACAGCCCTGCTTGCTGCCTTCTCCGCAGGGCTGCAGCCCTGGGAAGCTGGGTGGGCTGGCGGGGCTCTCCTGGGGAGGGTTGGGGCATGTCGGGGCAGCCCCTGAGCCTGTACTGGGTGTCCTCTGCAACAGCTCCACTCCTCCCCCCCTGCAGCACTGGTGGCAGCAGAGGTGAGGGTGAAGCTCAGTGTCCTTTTCCTCTTCCTCACCCCCTCATCGCTGGGGTGACCACACCACGTTGCACACACGTGGCACGCTGCCTATGGCCAAAAAGCTCCTCTAACTCAAAAGACTTCCCAGCTTGTTGGTACTCTTCTACTCTGCCCCACCTTAGTCATGGTGGATGAGGGATCTGAATGGGGTCTTTCAGCTGTTTCGGTTTCTGGGGCCTCATAGCTGAAGTCCGTGACTCCTGCTAAATCTAAGAAGAGTTGATTAAGGGGAGACATCATAACATATGCTATAAAGAAGAAAGGCAAAAGCTGGCCTTCATCTCTCTGTCAATTAGGATAAGGAAGGCCAGGTTTGAATTACATTAAGGGAAACAGATGGTAGAAATTAGGGGGAAACTTGCTGATGCTAATGATGATAAAGCAGCACACAGCCTGTCAACAAAAAAATGTGGACTTTTCTGCCACTAGTGGGATAAAAAAAACAGAGTGGACAGACATCTGCTGGCAATGATTTAAGAAGAGCTGGTCTTTATTAAGAGTAGATGAACAAGATGACTGTTTCAGCTCTCTTCCTTCTCTATTTTGTGTAACTCTCTGGTCCTAAAGTGGCACTGAGATCAGAAATATTTTACTGCCTGCATCAGACAGGCTCACATGTGCTCAGCATGGGGCAGGTTAATGTGTGCAGTTCATCTGCGGGGATGTTCTCTTAAACACTGCAAGGCAACTCACAGAAGCCATCTTTATATTTTGCTCCTGACCTTACAACACTGAACAGTTTTGAAGTCTTTCTGTTTCCTGGAGAGTGACTGCTTTATCCCACGTCTCTGGCTTACACACATCAGTGTAGCCTTCACCCCCTGCTGTCCATGGACATGGTGCCCACATCGGTCCCTGAAAACATTATCTACCTTTGGCTCTGAGAGGCAGTGCTGTTGCAGAAGAGTCAGAGGCCACTCAGACAGATCTGATCTAGTAGTTAGTTTATTGAGTTCTAATCAGTAAATTTAAGTGTGTAAACTGTTTAATGAGTGCAGTTGGATTGGCTGTCAATACTCTACTATTTACTGCACTTGGAGTTAGTATGGGATACAAAGATTATCATGTAAGCTTACTTTACGTATCTTAGGTGTTACAGGCATGCAAAAAATGTCACTTACCAGCCCATCATGCCTTTTCCATGTGCTTTGTCACTAGGTCCCTTGGTCCCCTACCCCACTGAGCAGTGAGCTTACACTTTCTTTAGCCTTCCTTTTGCTGCTGGTATACCTACAGATGCTCTTCTAACTCCATCACAGCACACTGGAGGGATGGCTCTGTATTCCTTCTGGGTGGCTCACCTCTGCTTGCCATCTGCCAAGCTCTGTCTTTTCATGTAGGAAAAAGCTCATTTGGGAGCTTGCTGTTCATCCAAGCTGGCCTCCTGCCACACCTGCCCAACTATCATCAGAACGGGCCATTCTTGTGCTTCAAGGTGGGTGTCCTGGAAGATGACCCAGATGCCCCGGCCTCCTTCGTCTCCAGAGCAGTCTCCCATGGGATTTTGCCAAGCAGACCCCTGAACAACCCAAGTTCAGGGATTTGATTCTGCTCTTTATCTTGGTCACTTCTCTCAGGATACTCAGCTTCACAGTCTCAACGGTCACTGCAGCCAAGACTTCTCTCCTTCACATCTTTGACCAGTTCTGCCTTGGTCATCGGTAACAGTCTGGAAGAATGTCTCCCCTGGTCACCCAGTCAGTCAGCTGTGTCAAGAAATTGTTCTTGATGTTCTCCAGAAATCTCCTGGGTTGCTTGCACCCAGCCCTGCTGCCCTCCCACCAGATGAAGTGCCCCAGGAGTACAAGGGCCTGTGATCAAGAGGCTTCCTCCAGCCATCCAGAGGAGACTTCGTGTCAGGTGGTCTGTAGCAGATGCCTGCCATGATGTCACCGGCGTTGGTCTGTCCCCTGATCCTCACCCACAGGCTCTCAGCTGACTCAACACCTGTTCCAAGGCAAATCTCTGTTCATCTGGGCTGTTCCTCTGCCCAGAGCCCATGCCACCTCACCTGGCTTTCCTGAAGAGCCTGTTCCCAGGGCACTACCTGCTCTGTAATTGCAGAGAAGGAGCCTTTTTTTTATTGCCAGAAGTCACAAGCCTCCAGACTGCCCTGTCTTAGGAGTCTCCATCCACAGCTCCTTTGAGCATAGTCTCCAGCTGTCCCTTCTTCAGGCATTGCAAGCCTGAGGCCTTTCCCCTGTAGGGTCTCTGCAAAGACCCTGTTGGTCTCCCTGACTGTAAAAATCTATTATCTCCTCCAGTGCCCTGTAAACCAGCCTGCTGCTGACAAGGTCGGGACTGAGCTCCCTTGCCTTTCCTTTCAGATTACCTAGCATCCCCTGCAGACGTCTCCTGGATCCATTTCCATCTCTCAAATATTCACCACAAAATTTGGCCTGTGCAGGAGATAAAATACTACTGCTGAGCACCTAATTCTTTTAGTGACGCTGCATTGCAGAAGGGCTCCAGGAGGGGGACTCCCACATGCTGTGCTTTCAAAACTACTGTTACACTGGGAGTGGTTCAGCATGCCGGCACTATGATTGTGGCCTTTGAAGTGATGAATAGCATGAGTGTTATCATTCTGGATGATGAGTTCTGCTGCAAACTGGGTCCAGTTTCTGTCTTCAACAGTGGAGTCATTACATCATGCACGATTTGCTGTCGCGGACTGACTGAACCTTAGCATCGTTGGGCAGTTCCAGTAACGCAGGAACGCCTGTTCCCTGGTGCAGGCCATCCCTAGGTCCCAAATTAGCTTCTCACAGAGCTACAACGAGGCATGAGCTGTGCAAGCACATGCAGCAAACCGAATGAAAGTGCTGAGCGTGGACGTAACGTGGCCATGCAGAAATTGGGTGTGCAGTCTAAGCACGGCACCTCAGGCCACCGGCTCAAGACCTTCCCTGGGACATGCCCACTGGAGGTGCTGACTCTGGTGTAGCCTAGATCAGACAGCTGACTTTACAGAAGGGAAGGTGGATTTAATTTCATCCCGCTCCCTTTGAGGTTCAGCAGGAGCCAGACTTCAATATCCAAGAGGGAATCACCCATCCCAGGTCTGTTTGGCAGAACCCCTACAGAATAAGGAGCCAGAGGAAATTTCTGGGTTTCCCCAGGACTGTGTCTGCCCGAAACCACAGCCACAGCACCTGGTGGCCACATCAGGTGTGTTTTGTAGCCCTTCCATCACACTGAGCAACCTGACGCTGCTCGCAGCGTGCAAGCTCTCCCACACCGTGGTACCAGCTGGTCACTGCTTGGGAGGTGTCACAGTGTCCCAGGCAAGGCAGCAGGGACACGTGGTGATTTACTGTTTCTGGTTCCTTTTCCCTCCAGGAGAACAGCCATTACACAGATGTGGAGGATGCCAGACTACAGTAACCAGGTACATCTCACACTGCTTTTTAGAGGCTGATCCTAAGCCAAAGCTTTTATTCCATGCGCATTGGGGTTGGGGGGGTTGCTGCTTCAGAAGATGCTCTTTTCCACTGATCATCTGTGTTTTCGTAGCACGGACCCTGGCCGGTCAGCTGGGTCACTGATCAGCCCCTTGCTCCCTTTCCTAAATCACAAATCTTTAAGGTTCAATGCAAATGATGTACCTTCCCCCCCTCCCGGCCCCTTCTCTCCTTGCAGCCCATTCAGAACAGCAGTGAGCAACAGTGTGAGGAAAGCACAAGGCTAAACCCTGTCCTGGCACGTTGAGCAAGACAAGCTGAATTGAAGTACTGCTGTCATCTCTACCTGGCATTCAAAAGGAGAAACATGGCCCAACATCTTCCATCCATCTGTAAACAAAGACAAAGAAAACTCATCATCCCAGTGAATCCCCACTACCCCGTGCAATGGATTTGGAGCTCTGCAGCCAGCAAAGGCAGGAGCCAAACCCTGCACAATCCATAACCATCACTGACAGGATAATGGGAGAGCAGTTGTGTCACCAAATGAGTCAGAGATGTTATAGAGTTTTTTTGTAGGAGAGGAGGGAGAACTACACCTAACCCAATAAAGACGTTTTTTCCCATGCTAGGTGAGAGCCAGAGCATTTGCTGACTGGGGGAAAAGTACTGTCTCAGTTTGGGCAATTTGTGTTCTCATGCTAAAGGTCATGTTGAGGAAGAGGGTGTGGGGTGAGCTGTCATCCCAGAACGGTCACCTCCTGTCGTGTCTCTTTTGCCCCGTGAGCTGCCGCAGGTACACGGTCACTTCCAGGTGGAAAGGAGTCGGTGCTGGTGCATGTGCTGTGCTCTCTGCAGCTGCTTGAAGAGAGGGGAAGGGGAAAGGAAGCTACCTGCAGGAAAGCCAGTCATCCCAAGCAGGAGAAACAAAGCAAACATCATCTTCAACAGTCTGGTCTCCTCATTCTCTGCTGGGAAACCACTATGTAAAAGCTGAGCAAGTCTCTGCAGAGTGAGGGGGTGCAAGCATGTGTGGATGAGAGCCTTTTCTTGGACCAGATGCTCCCTGGAAGGGATTTAATTCACCCGCTTCTTCAGCCCAGTGCCAGAGACATCAGCCCCTTCCCCAGGGTGCTCACGTCTCTTTCCCCAGCATTTGGTGGCCACATGTGGGTCTTCATACCGACCTGGCGTGCCAAGAGAGCGGCACAACAGCTCCTGCTCCTGACTGCGAAGGCTGTCCTCCATCACCAATCTGAGGGGTCTGCACAGCGTGGCAACTTGCCTGAGCATAATGAGACTGGTAGCGGTGAATGCCCCGAGCACGATGCATGTGGGTGTGCAAGCACCTCCCCTGCCTACCCAAATCCAAGCTGCTTTTGACCCGTGCCATGTCCTGCAAGCAGAGGGCTGCAGCAGCCGGCATGCAGCTTGTCATGGGAACCACCTTACACCACAACACCCGAGAGGTCTCTCAGCCTTTCTCTTCTTGTTTGTTCCTCCTTCGTGGGCTTACCCTGTTTTTCTGAGTTCAGGGGTAGATGGGACTGAAACCCATGCAGCACTTTATTCAGATCAGATGTGTCCTGCCCATCTCCCCTTTTCCCCTCCAAAACACACGCGCACATCAGTGCTTTGAATCCAGAACAGCATCCACACCTTCTCCTTGGTCAAACCTTCCCACAAACCACGTGCCCCCCCACCCCCAGGTCATATAGCGTGCTCTGAACGGGGGCTCCTGCGTTCTGCCCCAGTGCTCAAAGCCAGGCCTCATCTACGGCATCTCTCTTTGAAGGGTGAAGGGGAAAACAGGTCCCAGGGGCAGCACTTCCCTCCCCCAAGGGCCATCCTGGAGCAAGCATGGCTCTTGAAGCACAATGTTTTATTTGCATTTCTTATTTTCAAATAATTCATGAGGGATTAAAGGGATAACCGTGCTTTCCCCTACCTTTTTCCGGTTCCTGTACAATTTATCCATTGTGTTGTACTGAGCCGTTGTAGAGCTGTTTTCTAGGCTTTGAGAGACGGGCTGCAGTTTTTGCTATGAACTGACTGTCATGCTGATGTTTGGGAGAAAGGTGACCTTGTACATACGATCCTGTATAATAAAAGAAAGAAATCTAATTTGCTTTTGCTTTACGCTCTGTCTGCCACATGTCGCGTTCAGAGTAAGGGCGTGCCGTTTGCCGGTCAGAGCCCCCCCAGGGACTGTCACTGAAACAGGTTCGCAAAGTTGCAAACACAGGTCATTGATTGAGGCGACAGATACAACAGGTACGGAACTGCCGTTGATAAAGGCCCTTAGTGCAGTGGCGCCAGTCTCCTGTAATAATGCTGGCCACGTTTTCCCAGGAATTCTTCGCCAGGGACAAAGGCGCAGTTCTTACCGAGAAGGTGTCCCTGTCTTGGGTGGAGGAAGAGGAGCACAGCCCGTCGACCGGCTCTTCTAGATCTTCAGTTCCTTTCTCCCAGTTTTTACCCCTTATTCTCTTTTTATTCTCTAATGCTTTGTTTCCTGTCCCACAGGTTATGTATAGCATGAGTTAGGTGGAGAGTTGAGTGACACAGACATACGTGTATAGCATGATCTGTATAATGCTCATTATCTAAGCAGGGGTGTTAACTGTGATATTAATTTTCTAGATAATTAAGCAGAAGTTTCACTCCAGGGCATCGTAGCCTTCAGAGTTTTGTGCTGAAACTGTTCTTCTGCGTGGTTCCTCACTCTTTAGCGAAAACAGAGCCGTCTTGCTGCAGCAAGGCTCCCTCTTGCAGCTGTTATCTCCCCTCACAAGGTCTGTAGAAGGGAGAGCAGATGCCAGCAATCTTAACCTTTCACTGGTTTTTGCCAGATGAGGAAGTTGCTCAGCTCTCGCCCTTGCTCTATCCACGCCACGATAAACACGTTGCTTTACTTCGCTTCAGTGACACCTTACGAGCCTGGCGTTTCTCCACACCATACATATACACACACCCACACTTTTTTCCTCTGTTTCAGACAAGTAAGTCTTCTTTCCGTTTCTAAGCTTCAGTTCTGCCCACAGGATTTGCTTTGCTTTACACAAAGTGTATCCCACCAGGCTGAGCAAAACATCTGGGTCCACAGGGACTCAGGGACTTTTCCTCTGGAGGGCTGGAAACGCATTTGATGCAGGAGAGCAGGGGACAAATCCAGGCCTTTAATCTCTGGACCTTGCACTGGTCAGGCTCACAACAGACCAGAAAGATGAGGCTGCTGTTCCAGTTTGCACACCCAGCAGTGCTAATAAATGCTTCTTAAGCACAGTGTCTTCTGGCCATCTCCCCAGTCCCTTCCTCAACAGAGCTCACACCATGTTGCCAGTTGTGCATGAGTTTACTAGAGATCCAAACCCCAGCACATTTGGCACCTGAACTGTGTCTGGAGGGCACTAGTGACCACATGGGGAGAAGGCAGCTGCTCCCACACTTTTAGTGCTTTTTTAAATTCCCAGTCCTGAAAAGTTGTCTGCTGAGCCTGGCCTGAGCCGTCATCCAGCGCTGGAGGGGAAAGCTGCCTCTCGCACGTGTTCAAGTTCATGGTGCGTCTGAGGATGCTTGAACATCCATCCATCCGTCCATCCACCCTCCATCAGTCACCAGGTCATGCCAAGATGAGGAAAGACTAATGGCTGTGGCTGGGAAGAAGGAGGAAAGGGCAGGGGGAGGAGAAAAAAAAAGTGAAATGTTTGGCTATCCAAAAGATCAAAATCAGCTCAACCTTAGGTCCGTTCAGCCATGTACCTGGGCTCTGAAAGCAACTGTGTCTCAGTGTCTTGGATCTTCCTGTTTCCCTGCTCTGTCCCCACCCCGAGCCCCTGCCTCATCAGCCAAACACTCAGCCTGGTGCTGGGCTGGGTGATCGCGGTGCCGTGCAGCTTATCAGCTTTAGGCCATCAGAGTGTGGTCGAGGGCGCCTAGCAAACTGCTGTGATTTTGTTAATTATTGGGGGGGGGGGGGGAGAGTGAGGGACTTTGGGAGCTCTTATGCAGGCCCCTCTATGGAAATGAACTTTGCTGTTGGCTGTGATGGGGCCTCAATGAAATGAGTTCTGGGTTTTTCATGCTCATTGAATTCTGTATGTGACCACCCAGAAAATCTTCACATGAAGAGGCGAGGGCACAGCAGGGGGTGGGAAAGGGACTGCACACTGCCCCTTTCACCCCGTAAGAGCATAAAGCAGCTGTAAAGCTTCTTGCTGACTCAGCCAGGTCCATCAAGAGAGCACTGCTTTCCCAGGGACAGAGAAGGAGGGCAGGGGGAAGGTGTGCACAGCAGGGACACAAGGCACAGGGGCAGAGCTTTGGAGAAAGAGGCAGGTGAAAGCTCACGGGCAAGAGCAGCCAGGGCTGTAGAGGCTTGAGGACTCCAGAGGCTTTATAGTGAACACAGACACAGAGTGCGGACAAAGCCATCAGTGCTGTTTAGGTGTGCACCTGATCACAGTCAGCTCCTGTTCCCTGACTCCCCCAGCCCATCTTTCCAAGCGTGAACACACCCATGAGAGACAGTGGTGGGTGCTGCACGCTGAGGACATAACCACAGCCCATCCATCCTCATCCTCAACCCCAGCCCAAACCACGCTCTGCTGTCGCAGGGGAACAGGCTGCAGTGGCGAGCAGAAGCCCTGTTATTGGGCTTATCCTGGTTAACGGACAGATGTGTGGTCCTCCCCAAGGCAACTTAAGTACCCATGACACAAAAAGATCTGTCAGATCTCATTAGCTCTTAAATGAATATAAAGGGGTCCCACCCTGCATGTACCCAACCTCCTTTTTCATGATCCAGTGTCCCCATAGAGTCACTCCATGTAAATTGTCCCTGCCCTGCTGGGATGTGGGAAGATGAGGGCTGGGCCACTCTGTTCTCTCCATTCCCCCCCATCTGCACATTCTGAAGAAAAATGACCAACAGAAACTGAGCAACTCAGCTGAACATACATGCAGTTTCCATCTTGAGAGAAAAAAAAAACAACAACACACTTTCGTTAAAGCCTTTCCCCACCACCCACAAAGGCAGGATCTCATTACCCAGCGTCCTGCACCTTGCTCGGCTTCTCACATTTGCTGCTCTGCTTGTTGCCTTCCTGTCCGCCTTTGGTGGCAACAGCCGCGTGGCCTTTGTCGGAAATAAAACCAAAGATCTCAATCCCCACTGCCTTGCCTGCACCTCTGCAAAGGGAACATGTATGAGGTTGCTGACACACTTTGTGCTGCTCTGGCTGGGAACAGCAGATGTGCAGGAAGTTTTGGTGCTCTGCTTTTTCATGTGCTGGCCTTGGATGTCCTTAGAGAATAGAGCAGGGTTACTCCAGTCCCAAGTCCTCCTTTTATGTGCATCTGGACATGGCAAGACAATCTGTCGGGCCAAAACGCCTGTAATCTTGCATTCAGTTTGAGTCGGAGATGCAACAAAAGCCCCCACTGACTTTAATAAATCCTATTAATTTTAATGAGCGTCCCAGCTGAAGTTCATGCAGCGATTTGGAAATACTCCAGTTATTGCAGCTGTAATAGGATCTATTCTTTGGGGAATTTGTAAAATCCAGTTGCTGTCTCTGTGACAGTTGTCATATCCCTCCTGCATTGTGTTCCCATTATCTGCAGGAGTTTTAATTCTTTTTTTTTTTTTTTTTTTTCCTCTTCTCAAGAAAGTTGTGGAAACATTTGGAGACCCCAAGGGCTCCTGGTGGAGTCTATCCATTCTCTGCTGGGAAAACACACACAAGCCTTGGACAGGAATGGTCCAATGCCAAAAGGACTCAGCCATATCCGAAATCCTCTGCATATGTCTGGCAGAGGGGCTCGAGCCGTTCCTGCCTGCACTAAGCCCTGCGTCGCCAGCACTGCTCACATACCCATCGTGGTGGCTTGTGGACAGGCAGTATCAGTACAGAGGAGCTGTACCAGTTTAGCAAAACCCCCCTCAAGTTCAGCACCTTTTCATTGCCCAGACTTACTTCCTAGCAGGTGGATTATTTTCTCTGACAGGTTTGAGAGGGTTGCTCAAACACACTTTCCTATGGATCCCAGTTTTCACCCCCTCCCTGGGCTCACAGCCCCAGTGATTCGCCCAAATGAGTTGCAAAGGAGACCCAGAGAAAAGTGTGATCGAGATAGACAAGATGTGAGAGGGGGAAAAGGGAAGGATAGGGGAGAAAGATGCAGGCAGAAGCAGGAACCCAGGCTCCCAGCCCTGCCTGCAGAGCTGCCCGCAGCGTGCGAGCCTCCTTGCTGACGCCTTTCCTCCCGTTTGCAAGCAGCCGCCGCCGGGGTTGAAGCACAGACCAAACTGCAGCCTCCCCCAGCTTCTCACCGACCGCTTCTTCCCTCCTCCCGCCCCGCTGCTGTGCAGCCACCGCAGCTCCTCCGCAGCCACCGCAGCGAGTTCACCGCGCTTGGGAGCCGGAGATGTCCCCACGGGGCTGTTGGGGCGGCTGCGAGCGGCTGGACGGGGATGCTCTCGGCCTGTCAGCAGCTCTGCAGCACAGGCTGTCGCACGCTGAGCTCAGCATAAGCAGCTCCTCTAGGCCAAGGTGAAAATCTCCTGCATTAGGGCCACAACTGGGAACTTTTCTGGGATATTTTATCTGTACAACTGCTTTGGTAAAACTGCTTGAGGTGCAACAAGGTGAAGACACTTAAATATATCCATTTAAACTGCTTAAAGACCCGTCTGGCTGCAGGGCACAGGGACCCAAATGGAACATCCTACCCCATCATGATGCAGGAACCCAGCAGCACAGGAGACTTGTCCTCTTAGGCAGGTCCAGCCCTGACCACGGGTCCGCACAGCTGCATGAGCAGCCCCAGACCGCACATCCCCAGAGGCCAAAGTGGTGATGTCTAAGTGCCACCAGAGCTGGCCATTAACGCTGTATCACAGAGGGAGAGAGCCTGTGCACATGCTGATAACACAAGAAGTTAGGAACCTGTCTGCATACCAGCACCCGATGCAGCGTTTCAGTAAATGCATGAAGAGTTGCATTGATGTGAAGGGAGATCAGGCTGGGCAGGAAGCAGCAGCCAGCAGGAGGAATAGGGACAAAAGTAGAATAATCTTAAACATACCATAATGAATTATCTTGGTACCTAAAAGCTCTTCTAAAGTAATTCACAGACACCTGGCTGATGGCGTATGAATGAGGAATCAGAAATCATTTCTACGGGCTCAGAGCACTTACGGCCAATGCAGCCACCTGGGACGTGCATTTGCATTCAAAAGCCTAAACTTCAAGAGACACTAGAGAGATAAAAGGAGAAACAAAGATCTGTTAACAGCAATGTGGGAAGGAGGATTTAAACTAAAAGAAAAAAAAAAAAAAAAAAGAAAAGGAAGACACATTAGTAAAAGTAACAGCACAGGCACCCAACCCTCTAGGACACCTACAGCCCGAAGTGTGACCCAGCAGACAGGTACCCCTACGACATTTTTCAGTTCGCACGGCTCGGACACCTGGGACATCCTAGGAAGCAGCAGCACAGCAACTTGAAAGGGATCCAGGGGTTATGTTGAAGCAAAAATATAATTCACACCGGTTTTCCGTGTAGTTATTTGCTCTCAGTCTATTACAAAATTGCACCAACAGGGCTGTTCCCACCTGCACTTGTCTGGCACGGGGTGGGGGGGAAGCGAACTGGCTTGAACCCAGCAGCCATGGACTGGCCTCTCCCCTTGCAGAGCGCGATTCCTGAGGACGTGGCGAGGGGAGGCACCTCTTTGGGGGCCGTCAACAACGGCTTAATCTCTGGGGCAGGCGAGTGGCTGACCTTTCAGCTGATGTTTCTCCTGCTCTGGTTCTCCTCTCCCAACACCAAGCAGTTGATTGAGCAATGCACCCTTGCTCCAGCCTCACCGCTACCTGTCCCACGGGACATAGCTTTCCCAACAAGGCCATCATAAAAATTTCTCTTCCTTCCTTGCAACCCCAGGAGCGTTGCCCAGGTTGTGGAGCTCAGCCCTGGCCAGCACAACGCTGCAGGCAGGGGCAGAGGGACCAAAGCGGCGCCGCCTTCACGGGGACTGAGACACTGGTGGGAAAGTGGCCCAAAACATGACTGAGATGAACAATGCTGGTGTCGCAAAACCAATACTACAAGTCAAATGCTTCAGCATCATCATGGCAAGAATAAGGACAAAAGATGTATTTGGCTTCTCTAATTCACTCCAGATCCAGCTTTCAAAAATCAAGCACTGCTTTGGCAATTCCTCCTCACCGCTTTCAACTCATGCCTTAATAGATCTGAATTATTCCCTCAGCAGGGTAAGCATTTCCCCAGCAGTAGAACATATGAAACCTGCAATGAGTTTGGGAGCGAGGTACTGAAACTGGCTGGAAAAAACACAGAACCAGCCGGCAAAACACATAGCATTCACCTGCAGGAGGTACGTTTCATCTGTTGTGGTTTTAGGACTATTTCTGTCTCTCATACCACTTCACTATAAAAAAAAATTCTGGTTTTATTGCCACCGTTTCAGCTGTTTTCCTGGTAAAAGACAGCTTTTTCAGTTAATTAGATATATGTTGACAATAGTCAGTATGGTGCTGTCTTTCTACAATATCACAGTAGGTACCATTTCCCACATTGTAAATTTTGCTGTGGGATCATTTTCCAGCCCAAGACAGATCTCTGCTCTTTTCTTGCCAAACAAAAAATAATTGCATTGGCAAACAAGCAGCAAGGCTCCCTGCCTTTCCAGCCACCAAGCCCAGATGTATGGGAGAGCCCTGTGTCCTCCCAAACCACAGCCAGGAACTACCCTAACAGGATGGGATTTGCATTTAGATACACAACTTAGACCTTGGTAATCCATCGCCACTGGTTGTGTATGGATGACGTTTGCCTTGGAAAATTGCTAGACACATAGCAGAGAGCAGCTCAGAGCCTGCTGAACTTGAGCCAGTAGAGAAACTGTAAGAACACGACCACACAGAGGCTATGCAAACAGCAAACCAACGTACAGATGGCAAAACCCTGCTCATACTGTAAGTCATATGTGGTGATATAAAACCTGCAGAGAGCGCTGGTGAAAAAAAAAAGAGTCTATAGTCTAATCCCTTCTGTACTTCAGAAGACAAGGACTGGCCATAGTGATGCTTGGCAGAGCAGTCAATGGGAACGCAGAGGGATGGGCTGTCGCTGTGGGCTCTATTAGTTCCTACCACCGTCTCATTCCCATCAGCTCTGCTCCTCACAGCCCTCCCCTCTGCCCCTCCTCTGGTTCCTTGCCTCCTTTTAAGCATTTCAACCCACAAGGCTGTGGATATCCAAGACCCACTGTGAATACCGTACTCCTCTGGAAAACATTCAGTGCAAACAGGCAAAGCGTGGTGCACTGGGCGTTACAATCCAAATTAGACAGGTAAATCTGATACACACAATCACGTTTTTAACAGCAGAGCTCTCAAAAGCCAGTATTTCAAGACAGCAGGAATACTAACCCAGAAACTGTGCCTCTGCACACACAAATCGACACCTTTCTGATTGCATTTCACAGTTTTTCCTCTACGGCATTTCCATACTTGCCCAATCCTCACCTCTGGTTATTTCTATGCAGTAAGTTTAATCTTATTTTTTCGTTACCTACGTATTTCCTTTCTATCTTCAAGAACCCTTCAGTCTTCACAGCAAAACCACTCTCTGCTGCACGGGGACAACTGCAGTTCCATCTCTGGTAAAATGGCAGCAGGACTGCGTGGTGGCAGCAGGAGCTGTGAGATGTCAGCGCGGCGGGGCTCAGGCTGCAGAGGGGAGGGTAGCCCAGGCAGGAGGGGCTTGGGGCCACAACGGTGCTTGGAGTTTCCTTCTGCTGGGTGATCCTGAGCCATTCGGGGAGAGGAGGACAGGTCTGGCAGCATGGCTGGGACATCCAGTCCTGATCTTCACCCTGTGCTCCAGCTTGGTCCCCTCCTTACTGCTCAGAAAGGTCCCCCTCATATCCACACATGCCAAAGCATCCTGTTTCCTGATTTTGGCCAGCTCAGAGGGCACCTCTTTGCCTGTAACACTTCCACAAGGTGCAGCGCGGGCTCCAGCCCCAGCACACTCTTCATCCTTCAAGCCCAATTATGTTCTTGGTCAGGGGAAAGATTTAATGGCCACCTCCCTCATCCAGAACAAAGTGTAGAAGGAAACAATGTGTTTCAGCACACAGCTTAAATGAATTTGAGAAAGTGGAGTAGGTCTGGAATTAAAAACAAACTGTCATGTCAAAAACAAATAAATTGGAGACCACATGGCCAGCCCCAAGCAGCCTCCTGCTAACAGGGAAACCTCAATGGCAACCACAGCCTCAAACCTAAATATCCAGTTCAAGAGAACCCAAGAGATCTTTGCACAGCTCCTTCAGAAGAAAAAAGAATGAACTGCAATCCCCCCCGCTGGCTGGGACTCGCAGGAAAACAACCCATTGTTTGAGGGTGTCCGAAAGCGGAGACAATGCAGCAAAACGTTTTAAGCTTCATTTGAGATTAGTCACATTTCCCAGAACTTGTTTTTTCATGTCCATAGTGGAAAAAAGCCTATTTTGGTGCTGAACAAAAACATATCACAAGGCCTGCAGCAGGCTACGAGGCCCATGAGCAGTATAGAAAGACACTTCAGTCCACAAAACTAAAAAGAACTGAAAATTTGTTTACTTGCCTTGTTTTCAAAATGAATTGCATCTAGCTTTTCTCTCTGTAACAAAGGCAATAAAACTCCCTTTTCTTTTCCTTTTTTAATGAAAATGAATGTTATCAGAAGAGGACTGTAAGACCACATTAGAAGTACCAAGATCCAGCCGTGTCACCTAATGCTGGTGACAATTACGGCACAAGCATGTTTTGCCAAAGTCACACAGTCCTGCTCCACCCCAAGAGCAGTGTTTCCACATGGAAGAGAGAAATACACAAAACCTATCAGATAATTACCCAAAGCAAGGCAAACGGGAAGAAACAAAGGTTTTAAAGCTAATTTACTTTAATACAGAATGTAGAATTAAGGACGCTGCTTCTGTGTTAAACCCAAAGTCTCCGGTAAGCCCAGAGACCCACTATGGAAGATGCAATGAGCTGAAGAGGGAGGACCACACATTTCTGCTGAGTATTTGGCAGAAAAGTTATTAACAACAGATGTAGAGTCATGACTGTTTATTTCAGAAATACGTAGTTGTTTGCAATATGCAAAAAGGAAAAGGATGAACAGCAAGCTTGCACAGCGAGGAATGAGCCTGGTGCTACAGTCACAAGCAGAAGGGAAGGGAGGAAGTATTTTTTCCCCTGGAAGGAAAAGGCAGTTCCTCGTGTCTATCAGGCAGCAATGTGTTTCCAGGGCCACCTTAAATTTCTGCCACTGCATGAAGAAGTCTGGTTGCTCCCTTGGGCTTGTGACAGAGACTACCAGCACAGGTTTCAGCCATATTCCTACATGCAGGATATATAAGAACATACAGTGTAGATACATATGACACCTATGTGAATATGTGTGTATAACTTATCTATATTCATCTATGGTGAAATACTTACAGTAAAAGCACAGTCTCCCTCGGCTCTTCCTAAAAACTAATAGACTGGCTGAATTGCCTCTGGAGGCATCTCCCCGTCTCTGTTATTCACTATAGAAAGAAACCAAAAAAACCTAGATTTCTTAGTTAAGGGACTGGAGCCAGGTGAGGCCCCTTCAAGCCAAAGGCTCTTACAGGTGAGATAACACATGTTAAAGATCAGCAAGAGCCCTTGAACCTGTTTGTCTCTAGGATTCCACAATTTCCAAGCACTATCTTATTTCAAGCGCCTTTTTTCCTCCTCCTGTCACAAGGTCATTTAAGGTATCCATCAGGATCAGAGCAACCTTTCTTCTCCATCAGTGTCTGCACGCGAAGATGTACTGAGGGAAAGGACACATGGAGCTGCGCTCCCTTCTCTGCCACGGGATTCTACTGTTAATCCCAAATCCTTTTATCTATTAGCCCAAACTAGAGCCATTTGAGAAGAATTTTCCCAAGGCTGACAGACACCTGGGACTAGAGCAAGCCAAGACTTAGGGTCTCTGCCAAAATGCCCCATACATGCAGAAAGCAGAACGCGAGGTGGAGCCAGAGGTCCAGCCTAACCCTGGCCGACCCCATGAACATTGTGGGTATCCAAACATGTGCAGACTGTAGCTGTAGCCCCCCCAAACACGTGCAGACTTTAGCTGTAGCCCCCCTTCGCACTGCTGGAAAAGCCCAAGAGAGGCTTTCGTCAGGACACCTCGTCCTGATACCTGAGCACTCTCTCTAACCTGGGTGTTTCTGGCCATTTTCCTCCAGAGACACCAAATTGCCCCTTTTGCCATCATTTGAGTCCTTCACGTTTCTAGGGAAGAGGGAGCTCAGTGGCTGGAAATACACAACAGTTGACAGGACAGCTCGGCAGCAGGGTAAGCGAGCTGAGCTACCATCCAGGGTTACAGCCCGGTCCATCCAGGCCGATGTCCTGCCTCTGGTAGGGGCCAGCGACAGGCTGCTCGGGGGAGATCTTGCACTGGAGCAGCCAGGGTGCAAACCCACGTATGGCGAGGGGAGCTACTTGTCAAACGGAAAGCTACAGAAAATTATATTCTGCTACTCAGGCAATATGGGACTAACCTCTACTATGGCAAGAACAATTTAAAAACAGAAAAGCAAGGAATGATTCTGTCAGCTGGTGTGGCTTTGCAGTTTGTTGTTCATAGGCTGAAGCCGAACTGGTAATTCTGGTGCAGCTGCTAAACATCTGCCTTCAATTATTTCTCAAAGCTTGGCCTCTCACTTGCTTGGATACTCTTCTGTTAGTCTGGTAATCTGGAATAAACCTCTAGGAAAAAACTGAGCAGCGGGGCAGAACAGGTATCTGGAGAAAAGTTACTTAAAAGATTAACAGACAAGTTCTAATGAATCTGAGCTGCCAGCATCCCACTCAACTTCTCTTGACTTTCAGAGCTTTCCTGCCGTTTCTATTTCTGCACCTCCTCCACTAGATACCATCACACTTGCCCGACTACAGCAGAACATCCCATGAAATTCCTGACAAACCTTGTCCCGTTTTCAGCAGCAGCTTCGAAAGTCTTTTTCTTCTCCCTGCTTACCATCTTCGGTGACCAAGTTCCCTTTCAAGCGGGCCCACACCTGACACAAACCCGGGATTTTAGGGTGTGGTGTACATGTCTGGAGGACACAATGCACGATGACGCACAGCAGCAACCAGAAATCCCCCACTCTCAATGGAAACTTTTTACCAATGCCGCTTCTTTACACCATTTCTGGTCATAAAAATACTACTGCTCTGATTAAGTCCTTGCTCTGGCCAGAAGCTTCCCTCAAGAGTTTAATCTCACTTATTTTCATAACAGTAAACAGTTATTTCAGCAGAACAGAACTACACCACCTCAAAGGCAGCTGATCCCACTGCGTCCATAGAACCAGGGAACTAGATAGTTTTCACCTTACTGCTTATTTTGGTGACCTGACCACGGTCACCTCACCCTTTGAGTTCCAACCCTCAACTACACAATGGAGACAAAAGCATTTACCTGGCAAAAGCGGGTTATGAAGAGATTACTCTTCTTACAGGGCTATCAGTGCATTCCAGGCGATTTGCTGTTGCACGTTCTACGCCAAAAGATGCGTCGCATCTTCACTGCTGGAAAGGAACGGCTCAGAGTGCTTCGGTGAGGTGTAAGAGAAGCCCGGGCATGGCAGGAGCCGCGCGAAGGAGCAATCCAGCTGCATCACCGTGCTCGTTCTTAGCTCCCAGGCTCCTCCCCAGCCGTTCAAGCAGTGATTCCATTCCGCTCTGCAGTTCTTCAGTACCCAAAAAAAAAAATCTGGCTCCCGCATTTCCAGCAGCACCAGACAGCAAATTTTAAGCTCACAGAGGAAAAAGTACGGAAACACAGTCCTGTCTGCCTCTGACTAGAGAGGCGCCCGCACGCAGACCCAAGGCAAACAAAGCTACCACCTTATTGTTAAGAACTCCATCCTTAAGCTTACATTCAGCTTAAATATAAAACTCTACTTTTTTTGCCTCCAAGCACACGATTGTACTTCAAGCTTAGATCAGCCTTACAAGCAGCAACGGGTATTCACGTTCATACACTGGTGGCAGACTATACTCCTCTTTGAACGTACACTGGAAGATGTTTGGGTTTTTTTTTGTTTTTAAAAAAGTCAACTGCGATCTGTTCCTAGAAACAGAAGACACTTCATGCATCAGTGAGGTTATTCCACAGGTAAATGAGAGTCTGCAGCTCAAGGTGTTTCACTCAAATACAAGTCATGAAAACCAATGCCTTTAGGATTTCACGCAGACTCAAAACACATCTTAAAACACACCTCTCCTGTGAGCCAGGAGAGCTCACAGATGATGGGTTTGAACAGTTATTGATTAACTTGATCTCTTTGATCCAAATACACTGAAGTCAAACTTTGTATTTAATGCACTAAAACACAGCACCAGCTCGAGGCCATACTGTATTTTTTTTTAAGATATGTTAAAGCTATTTGACCCAGGAAAAAGCATTTAAAAATAGAAAGTATCACTCAGCTATTTCAGCGTGTCCCAACAGCAAGTCACTGAAACAAAAAGGCAACTAGCACTTCTCCAAAAAGTTTTACTTCCAGCAGGAGAATGCCTATTCGCTAGAGAAAAAAACAAGAATACAACAATGATGTTACAAGAGGCACTGATCCTGGCTTTATTCACTTAAAGATACATCCAACATTCGTTATAGCTCACTTGAAATTCAAAATGCTTTTAAGAAACCAACCATAAAACCTTGATTTTTGCCTTACAGTGCTGTTAAGTTTTCAAATAGCAAGTAAGTGACTTCCCAGCAAGACTGTTCTGTATTAACATAGATACAAAGATTAAAACTTGGTAGAAACCCTTCGGTCTCTGATATTTGATGAATCGCACTCAGAATAACCACCGTTTTCTCTGGGGAGGAGGCTACTTGCCTACCTGCAGGGATGGGTGCCCGGGGTCCTGAGCTACTACACCTTGTCCTGACCCTGTGCCATCCTGGCAACTAAACGAAAACTGTCCCCCCTTAGGGCACTCAAGGGGGACTTCACTCCCCTTTCGCACCTTTGTACTTGGCAGCTGTAACAAAACCTCCACAGCTCTAGAAAAACCAGTTCATGCCGCGCTCCGCAGGTCCCCTGGAGATCACCGATGCCGACCGCCAGCGAAGGGCACATTAGGATCAAGAAGCATCACGTGTTAATTTGGAACTCAAACTACTTGGCAGTATCTTCTGTAAATTCCATATATATAGAAGACAGTGTTTTGCAGCCATCATATAATGATTTTAGCTAGATCTTTTTTTTTGCTGCTGCATTTACTCAGATTCTTTTTAAAGTGGTGAAGAGTGCAGGACTTAAATACAAACATTTCTCTATTAGAAATTGCAAAATTTAGTATTATGACACTACGAAAGCTTACAGTACAGTTCATCAATTCTATGTTAAGATTCAGCATCAATATGGTGTCTGAACCATCTCAAAGCTACATTCTGCCTAATTAAGCAGTATCAACACGTCCTGATACCGCTTCCTGTGCAAAATGCATCCCCATATTAATGTGGCTATAAAAGCATGAGCAGTTCTCATGTTGGAGTATTGTCCCCATGACTTTTTGCGACTGGTTTCTCTGTTTAGTGATAGCCTAACTAAAAATAAGCTTGTCACGTAAAAAAAAAAAAAAAACAAAAAACCAAAACAAAACCAAAAAAACCCTTTATCTTAAACTTTATTCTGGGTCTTGGACATAGTTCAGTGACATGATCCGCAGAACAACGTGCCAACCATCCCCATGAGCTGTTTAAGAACAGGAAGCTGAAGGAAAAGTCCAAATAGAAGACACTCACTGTTATAGTATCTTTAATTTATCTTGTGTTTTACAGAAGTCTGAATGGATTAAAAAGCACCTCCTTTTCCATCACGTTCCTTACAGTTGGTAAAATATATTCAATGAGCAAATGTATGTGAACAGCTTGAGGATCTGCATCTTGCAAGGATTTCACAGACCAATCAATCAAATTTCTCGTAGTTTTTACAATCTTGTTTTAATACAACGGTAAATCCATCCCGATTGTAAACCTGTCCAGTCATATCTCCCCAGAACACTTTGCAAAATCCAGTGTTGATTAGCAAACTAGTTAGCTTTGGCACGGAGCTGTGCTCTCTTGCCTGTGACAGCCTGGAAACCAGTTTTGATGC
Source organism: Leptosomus discolor (assembly GCF_034619465.1). Lineage (NCBI taxonomy): Eukaryota > Metazoa > Chordata > Aves > Leptosomiformes > Leptosomidae > Leptosomus > Leptosomus discolor. Next base: position 3,239,684 of record NC_141407.1, on the reverse strand, counting down.
TGGCGACGGAGCAGCGAGAGTGGCAGGTCTCGCACTGCAAGAAATATAACCTGGTGTCCTTCTGTAGGATTGTGTCTGGTGACCGACACGTATGGCAGGTGACGTACTCCTCTGCAGAAAAGGAATTAAGTTGCCGTTAAAAGCTAACGCATTATCAGCAGACAAGTCACCACTCTGCAGCCTCCAGTTTAACAGTTGTCTGGAAAGGCTGTTCAAGTGCATCTACCAACTTAGGGGTGGCTTACTACGAAAACCACAGAGGCCGAGGCAACCTACAAACTCCCCTAGTTCCCAGGTTAATAAAGACTAGGTTTCATACAGTACGTTACACACCGACACTGGTGTTTTAAAAACAGTAACCACCAGTTAAGACTTCCCACTGGGATTCCATAACTTCCTCTGCTGAAACAGCATTCCCCGATGTCAGCAACTCTTGTGCACACGCAGCATTAAAACACTATTTTTTGTTCCATATAATCTGCGAGTCCTTTGACCAGCAGCACACACTAATTAACGTGTACAACAAACTAAAATTAACATTTTCTGTTATTTCCCATAGTCCTCAAAGCCAAGAAATGAAAGTCAAATGAAAAGAAGCAATCCTCTGCTCCTACTGCTTTCCTTGGCAGGTTTCAGTGCCAGGACAGAGCATGACCTATGGGCTTCTTATAACCACAGCAGAACCACCTGTACTTGCACTATTCCGTTATAAAGCTGCAGCAAAGTTGCAGCTCCTGAGCACAGAAGCTCCACACACGCACGCACACGTGGGCCGTACATGGGCCACTAGTCACCAAAAGGAGTCTGAGAGCAATCTGTAGTGGAAAAGGGAGTTATACTTACTGATATATCTTCTCAAGACATTTTCTATCTGTTTTTGCTGGAATCTTCCTTTGATTACAAGTTGGTTGTTACCATCTATTGAGCCACTAATTTAAAAGAAAAATTAATTATTTGATTTGCAGGAGACGTCAAGTGTTAAAACAAGTCAGGAACATGAAGCAAAATAATGATGCACTCTCCAAGATCAAGAGTAAGCCAGAATTACTTTGTGGAAAAAAATATGCAAAATTCTAAAGGCGCTTTAAAACCTACAGGAAGTTTTGCCCAACCATCACCCTCGCTGCAGTAAAAGCAAACTCCAGCAGAGATCAGCCTCATAGTTCAGCTACCCCACCAGAACTTTACAGAACTGAGAATTAACACTGCTTGTCTCACAGAAGTGACCAAGACAACTCCCTAGTAAGCTGTACTATGGCTAATAAGATCCTTTTCTAGTCATTCTGATGTAGTAAGTTGAACATTTTTTTCACATTATGGTTTCAAAGTTTTTGTTTAAGTCCTCTGGAGATGAAGAGACTCCAAAGCCCAATCAAATGGGCATATTAGACTCCTTAATTCTCTACAGCTACATGTAACAACACTGTAGTCTACAACAGAGAAATGACGAGCCCACCAGGAAGCGCACCACCACAGCACGAGACCTTTGGTAAAGAGACATACAAAATCAACACTGCTTTTATGCTAGGAGAGGTGGATTTAACTGCCACATTAGACAGGGTAACTACCTACAGCCCCACAAGAGTTGCCAAGAGGCAGCCAGGCATTCCCTCTTCCCTGCTGTCTACCACCTGCCTGAAGCTGGTATGAGCCACAGAGCTATCCTCACCGACTGTGACAGAGCTCTGCTGTCAGAGCACCTTTAAGAAAGGTCCCAAACAGGGAATCCAAACCCTTATCCAAACTGTTCCCTAGGACTTATATTTTGCCTCTGCACCTCCTCCCTAAGATGGTATCTCTTCAACCACCCTGCACAGCATCTAAGGGCAGGGAGGAAAAGCCTGGTGTTCCAGCACATACATACAGACCTAGACCCAAGAATTTTATTTTTGATCAGATGTCAACTACGTTGCCATTGCTTCCTACATGCACAAGCACACACAGAGCCCAGTAGCCTTACCTTGTACCCAATTCTGCCAACAAAAATGCCAGAAGATGTTTTGGCTGACGATGTAATCTAAAAATAGAGTAAGGAGATGTTTAACCTCCCCGCTTCAGAGAAATCTGATATTTACACAGGACTGGCAAGCTAAAACAATCTTAAATTACTAAGTTTAAAAGGGGGCAGTGCCAGAGGGTCTGCACCAAAGAGCTCAGGCAGACAGTGACTGAGGACAAGAAAGCTGAACACAACGCCTGCCCCGTGCCCCCTCCAAGCCAAACTCAGTTACCATAACTATTACAAACAAGTCTTCTATTTGAGATTTTCCATTCTTATTCTGCTGCCATTCCCTGAAAAAAAGTGTTACTAGCTACCATCAAAAAGTCACTTTAGTGTACTACCCAGATCCTCAGTAGGATATCATCAGCACTGTTTTCTGGCACACTCATGAAACAAATCAGATATGCATTCCCAGAAGTGCCCACAAAGAACAGAACTGACTTCACAAGAGATAATTAAGATACAGAAAGCGCTGCAGAAAACAATGGGGAAAAAATGACTGAACTCCATACCATTTACCAAAGGAACAGTATTTGTAGCAGCTCAAATTAGAAATCACTTTCCCCATCCACCCACTCCCGCCCAAGACCTGCAAATAAATATCACTGGTGACCCAACTGCAGACTTTATAGAAGCCAGTGAACTCACAAAATCAATAGGTTTCGCTTCAGTCCATTAGGTCCATGTAGCAAACCTACCATTTTCATAATTTGAGTATAAAATAAGAAATTATCTCAATTTACTTCTGGTTTGCCATCTTCTTTTGCCAGAAAACATGCCTTCAGCACAACAGCCAACTGCACAGGAAAGTGCACTCACCCACTATTCCTGTCAAATCTCAAAACTTACAATTTGCAGATATCTGTAAAGTTGACAAAAGATGTTTTCTTGGTCCCTACTCTCACAACCTGCGGAGGCTTCATGACAAATTTTCGTTTTTCTCCAGCTACCATGTCTGGATTTTTTTCCCGCATGATGTTAAATACTCTATTGAGCAACTGCAAAGAAAAAAGGGGATTCACATCAACATGAATATCTCGCATTTCTCACAGGAAGTACATCACTTCTGAAAAACTTGAAACAGCATTCAGCATGAGTATTAGACAGTCTTTGCCCATTAGCATTTCCCCATATGCTTATGAACACACTTAAAAAATGTTCTGATAAATGCAAAATAAAAAAGCTGTTTCCCCAAGGATTTACTTCATAATCTACAGCACTTCAGTCTATTTGCAGAGGCGTTCTGATATCACTAATATTGCCCTGTGTGAGTTAACTGCGATAAAAGATGTGCTGTCTGCTACTTTTCTGTTCACGAGCTTCTGACTGCAAGTCCTTCAAACTGAAGCTGGAAACAGGACATCAGAGCACAAGGCCCTGCTCTACTGATGCGCACCAACACGGAAAATATTTTTAAGAAGTCTTTCGAGCATTACCTCGTCATATGTGTAGTCCCTTTCTGAGCCTGCCCACGCAGGTCCTGACTGAAGGCTAAAGGAAATTCCATCATCTTTTTTGCTATCTTCATCCTCAAAAGCTGTGAAGAAAGTTGTTTGGGATTCATTAAGAAAAATATTCTTTAACCTCATCCTTACATCATTTCTAAAAGGAACATCAAAGAAGATTCCACTGAGATACGAGCACAAGTCTTCTATTTGTCTGCCTACAAGGGACACGAGCACCTACGGCAAATTTACACAGTGATTTTATAGAGCACTTTTCTGATAACAATACAGTGGTAAAGGTAACAACAGGAATCTTGAAACGCAAAAGGCACTCGAACAGAACTTATTCACCTATGACACAGACTGCATCTCACTTTCAACACCTCATGGAGCTGGGTTATACTTTTACCTTCATCCTTCTCCATTATCTCATCTTCATCTGGAAACTTCACATTCTTCTTTTTCTTCTTTTTATTGCCCAGCATGATATCAAGGTCATCTTCAGGTTCTACTGCTTCTGGCACATCTCCTTCAATTTTCAAGTCCTGCAAAGAAATAATAAGACCGTAGTTCACAGCATTAAACACAAATCTCAACTGCACAGCAGTAATACTAGTAGCACACTGTACTAGATAAATACCAGTACTACCCACCCCAATCCTGAAACGTAATAAGTAAGAACGGAACTAATGTTGAAGACAGCACTGCCCTCCTACCATGAAGCAGGGCTGGATTTTCACATGCCAAGCTCAGATCCAATGATGTACATGTGTCTAACACCGCAGTCTTGTATCAAAACTTAATTTATACTATTTCCTTTGGAATAGTTGATTTGCTACTGGATAATCAACATGGGCAAAAATCTTCTGGTGTAACTTCTGGCTGGTGAAGAACAAGATCACGCTATACTTACCTCAAGGCATTGGCTATTTTGGGGGATAAAGGAACGAAACACCCTACATGCCAGACAATAAAGTAAGGCAAAGCTGCGCTACCTGCAGCCAGTCCAATTTGGTACCACAATTCTGCACAGGCAAAGCAAGCATTTTGCCTGTCTTGGGCAGATCAAACAGACATTCTCCCCCAAAAGGCAGAATCTGAAGAAGAGGTTTACACGTAACGTAACGTTTCTCTGCCCTCTTGCTCTCTGGGCTTGCCAGTAACACTGACACGTGATACAAACACACGACTTGGAATAAAACTTGAGAAGAGTAAAAATATCCCTTCCACCTTCGGGAACACAGAACACTAGCCAGAAATTTCTGAAGAAAACATCAGAGTACAAACAGATTTCTTAGCAGATCTATACCCCCTGTTTGAAGGGCTGGCCTTTAGAGGACTACTCTGTGCATGGCTTCTGACACCCATTTACTTCTCTCGCCCCAAAAGACAATTAACCTCGATGCTAGTCCACCCTCACTATGGAGTGCAGAATTACTTGCTCATTGTGCAGATCAGTTACATTTTTTTTCCACTTCTGTGCAAAAAGCCCTGCAGGTGGGTTCTGTTCAGCAGAACCCACGATATATGAAAGACGCGTGAAACATACATTTCATTAACTGCACTAACGCACAAGGACAGACTCAAAACACCTCCCGCACTGCCAATCCCCAGAAAATGAAGGGAAGTTTTCAGCCATAGACAAGATGGCCTAGTTATGTAAACAGACCTTTACACCTTCTTCTGCTTCATCTATATCGAATATCTTTTTTGTTTTTTTCTTCTTTTTCTTTTGATTGAAGAAGTTTAAATCATCCAGGTCATCTGTTGCATCTAAAAAACCAAAAGATTGCCAAAAGAAGTATAACAACTGCAGAAAGTTTAGACATTAAGGTTTCTAATTTACATCCAAATCTCCAAAACACTATAGTGAGACACAAGCAATGATCTGCAGCCCCTACAGATATCTTCTGGGTTTTAAAGATGTCATTCCCCTCTATCCCCAAATACCTCAGTACTATTTCACAGTTTCTGCATCTTCTACCTGCATTTACTTATTTTTCAAGCGCTTAATCTCTCTTTCTGCTGTACAGGAGAAACTAGCCACTTTTGACATTATAGTAAAGATAATTGAAAAAAATGGTAAGAAAACTGTAGGAGGAAGGTGTAGCTTCTACTGCAGGAGCCAATTTTATCAGCAAACTGGATTTAAGTTAACAGCATTCCCCAAACCAGGTCATCTTGAAATGACACTGGCCTCGATTTAAAAAACAAGGGTATAGACACAATCACAAGCTTATTTCCTGAAATATTCCAAAGAACACTCTGTTGTCCAAAAACTAGAAACCATATTGCTGTTATCACACTATTGCTTAATTGTTCAAATGAAAAACACACACAATTGTGTAATTATTGCAACAACTGCATGTGGCAGGCACAGAACTCCATGCTAACTGTTCTAGGGGCGCTCTTTTCATTGTCTCACACAAAAGACTCCAAGTCAGGGAACTGGAATATACATAAGCCACTGGTGGCTTGCTGGATGTCTGGGAACATGATTTCAAGCAGGACGGAAATATGCCCTCCAGATGGACAGCAGAGTATTACTCACAAGCCTCTAAACAAACCTGGGTCCCAGCATGTGACGCCAAATTGTTGAAATGGGGCTTGTAGTCTCAAAATACAGAAGGATTTCTCTACCTTTGAGAGTTTATCTACGTGGATTCACTCTACCTTTCTTCCTGCTGTCTTCTTCGTCTGCTTCAACATCTTTGTCTTCTGTTGGCTCTGGTTCAACTTCTTTCGTTTCCGATTGCTGAGTCTCTTCCACTTGTGTATCCCCTCCTTCCTCATCCAACATAAAGGGCTTCTTCTTTTTCTTCTTCTTCTTGCTCATAGTGGGATCGAAAATCATCTGTAAAAGTCAAGAGTCCCTTAGCAGCACAATAACCACCCTCCATTTAATATTTATTACACCTTTAAGTTTCTCTCAACAGTCCTTCAGTTATGCAAACTGTTCCTTGGCTTCAATCTCAACTAGGGATTTTTCCAGATCTGTAACAACAAGTTAACTGACACAAAACAGTGGTTACACAGGTGGCTTTAAAAGCCCCACAGATCTTGTCCCAAAACATAACTGATGTGACCACGTAAAAGAGAAGAGAGATTGGAACACTGCTCGACTGTTTAGAGCTTCTGCTACTTTTCCTATGATAGTCCAAGCTTCCTGCCATCTATACACTACTTCAGCTGAAAATATATCAAAGCTGTGAATCTCTGACAGACTAGCTACCAGCTATTTCTCCATTTTATTATCATTATGGAGTCAAATTTTGAAGCAGCACAATGCAAAGCAATGACTGAAGCACTCAGCATCAGACAAAAGCTTAAGCACACCTCTACCACAGAGCCTGATTACACAACAGTTATACTTTGTAGCTCCATTTGTGACACACATTAATTTCCAGGTTCATTAAGAGGCAAGACTTACCAACAACTCTCTTGACAAGAATGCTCTGGACTAGGGAGAAACCTAGAAGGGGCTGGTGGTACAGCAAGACCTGTATCAGCCCTCAACACTATGTAGTAGCAAAGGTCTCATCCTCTTCCCCCACAGGTGGGAAACTGAACCTCAGACACCAAGTGATTAAAAGCTGTTAATGAGTTCTTTAGCCAGTGAATAAGCTTCACTCACCTAGCCTGACTGTGAAGAAGGCACTCACTCCAAGACTCACTTTTAACCTATTCATCATCTGCAGACCTGAGATATTTAACACAGCAATGCTTCTACTTTTCTCAGTAAAGATGCGAGTTGGACATCGTAGCTATTGGTCAGTTTTGCTACAGACAGCTGGCCATATTTTCACACCATTTAATACATCGAACAATTTTAGACACTTAACGAGACTTTCTCCAGCTTTTCTTATCTAGAAATTGAAGAATGCTCTCACAGTTAAAATTCTGCATCGTAAACACTCTCACTCATGAAAATACCACCACTTCATCAAAGGATCAGTTCTCCAACCTCTTGGTTTGTTACACATGGCAAGTTTAGCTGTTGCCCTCCCTCTACGAAGCAATCTTTTCCTTGCACTTCTCATTCTCCTACACATGATATTCTGGTAATATTCTTCTGATTTTCTGGAACTCACATGTTTCATAAAGGCTCTACTGAAAGCCAGTAAAGTAAGCAGCATCACAGAAGCATCCATACACATGGGACACTGAAGCTTGAGGCTTTCAATCGGCTGAAGTGTGTCTTTAGTTGTACCCACTGTGCTAGAATAATGTTCAAAAAAGTTCTGTCAGAGGGCTTTCCTCTACTGCTGAGTCAGACACACGTGTGAATCATGCTCTTGTAATGCACAGCAATCAAGGAATGTGCACAACCGGTTACACTGTCTGCAGCCTCCTCCTGCAACCGCCCGGTCTGCTGAAACAGAGGGAAAGCGCCGGCCTTGGCCAGAGCCCACAGCTTTGGGAACATCATTTTCAAGATCGTGACTCATTTCATTGAGGAAGCTTTGCAAGACTGATGAGTTTTGTATCTTCTCACATGATTAAGCAAACATAAGATTATGCTTAGATCAGGTGTAATAATTTCTAAGAAGAAACCACCCCACCCGCCCCAAATCCCTCTCCTCTTTGTGAGGAAAAAGACATCTTTCATCCCAAATCACCACAGAGCACATCTTGCGTCTACAAGGGACAGAGCGTGCCTTCAGTCATACCGCACCAAACTGAAGTTATCACACGAGGAGAACTTCCGGACACAGGCGATTGTTTTTCCAGCATTAAAACAACACAGCTGGCCTTGAACAGAGCGCTGCCCTGAAGGTCCCCTCCATCCAGTCAGGTCAAGCCAAGCTTCTGCAAACCTGAGACCTAGTCACAACATGCTATCTGCACTCAGGAACCTAATGTAAGAGTGCCGCAACCTGGAAAGGAGGCCCATGCCTGAAATACTCCGTTCATCAAGGGCTTCAACGAAAACTAAGCAGGGGTCACAGGTCACACACACTTTAACAAATCATGACCTAAACTAACCAGCCTGTTCTGGGTTTTGCCTGAGCTCTACACATTTCAGAAGTTTCTTCCTTCCTTTTCACTACTCAGGATGTTTGACTAGTTGAAGCATTTTGATACCATTTAAGCACTGAAAAACTACAAAGCTGCAGGCCCTCTACTAAAGGGACTGGAGCCCCCTGCCCAAAGACACTAAATTCTGTGCTTTTCCTATGTAGAAAGGCTTATAAACTGCCATCCTGTTTCTGTTCTCAAATTCCCACATGGGTTTTCTCTTCTGCGGACCACACAGTTCTTTCTCACATCCAGCTCCACATACCTACTCCTCATTTCAAATGTCTACACAGTCAAAATCCCAACTTGATAGAAAATTAGCAACCCTCTGGCTGCTCAAAACACAGCATCCTCCAATAGTATTTCCTAAAGCTTCATAAAACTACAGGCCCAGAAGAACTTTTAGATATTTAGTGGGATTATATATATTTCTAGTAGGATTTTTAATAAACCAAATAGGTGTTATTGGACTGCTTCCCCTTGCAAATAGGGGCTGCGTTGCCTTCCCTGTGCCACACTTCTGGGCAGCACTCAGACAGTAAATGTTTCTACCGGGGAGTTTCATTTTCTGTACAGCTCTGAAAATTTTAAGCTACAGTCCGATGCAAGAGAACAAAGTTTTGTAACATCTATACCAGCTTAATGTGCAAATTTGTCTTCACCCTTCTCAGCTTTACAGGCACATTGGCTTTAAAGTTTCACCAACCTAACGTCAATAACAACCTATCTGGCTCCTAATGACCAGATACACAGAAGTTCTGGAAGGCGTGTGCACGCACGCCCTCTCACACATACACCAGCCAGAATATCTAACAGTGACAATTCAACAGTAGTATCTGCTACCATCTTTATTCTCTGTCAGTCTGCTACATAAAGCAATCCAGAGATGCAACTTCACTACATTAGATATTCCCGATATCACCTCACTTTCAGAACAAATGCATTACACAAGACAAATAATTTTACTGACACTTAACTAAATCCAACCCAGGAAACTCCAGATGAACTGCTCTATGGCCCTATGATCACCTGAGACAGAAAGCATCTGATGCAACAACTCCTGGGTGCTAATTTCTAGAACGAGAGCACAACCTAGACGTTACAACTGCAGTTCAAAGGACACAATTAGACATAAAAACGCAGTACATTCATTCTCAATGTTAAAGCAGCTGAATAAGTCAGTCTCAGCTACCATTAAAATAATTAGTAACTACAGCAGTTCTCCTTTGTTACTCAGGAAAAATTATGACTTGCCTGTCTCCAAGACTAGAGTGATCACTTTGCTCAGAAGGAAACAAGCCACACAAGTATTTTAAACAACACCAGAAAGAAGATACAAGACCAAAAGCAGCCATCTCATGGATTCAGCCACTGCAGTTTCCCACATGCTATACTGTCATCCATCAGGGTGCGTAGAGCCTCACACACATACAGCTTTCCTTTTCCCCATGACAGCAACTGAAATGAGGTTAGTGAAGGTGCCACCACATGGCATCTACAACACTCAAAAAACTTCTCAGACAGATGCATCTACTTCCCTGCCTAAACAAACACCACCGGATCCAGAAAACCTGAAGTTATCATGGGTTAAGATGTGACTATTTAACTCTCGAGGCTTAAAGACAAGACATTAAAGCTCCACAAAAACAGAGTGGTAAGTAAAGTGACTAAACGCTACGTAGCGCTAGAAGAGCGTGAAACACGACGGAGAAGGGGAGGCAGGGGAAATCTGCCTTCCTCCCCAGCCCTCCCCTGCCACAGGCGGGCGCCGGCAGAACACGAGGCGCTTTAGGCGAGTTTTAGGCCTTCCCTCGATACACGGAGCCAGACCACAGCCGCGGGCCAGGCGGGACCCCACAGCGCACAGAGGCCGGGAAGGCTCCTGGGGAAGGCGCCAGCCACTACTCGGCCCGGCCCGGCCTCCGCCCACCGCACCGAGAGGCGGCCGCGGCCCCCTCTGCTCAGGGACGGCGGCGAGCGGAGCAACCGGTACTGCCCGGCGGGGCCGCAGGACCCACGCACCGCCGGCCGCCCGAGCACCGAACCGCCGGCTCTGCCTCAGGGCGGAGGCCGCGCTCGCTGCCCGGCGCAGGCCTCAGGCCCGGTCTCCCACATGGCGGCGGCCCCGGCCGCGGCGCAGGCCTCCAACCCGGCTCCCCCGAGGGCGGCAGCCGCCGGGTCTCACCTCGTCGCCCGACATGGCTGCGGCCGGGAGCGGTGCGGTGCGGAGCGGAGCGGAGCGAAGGGGGAGGCGGGCGGAGCGGCGGCGCTCGGGGACGCGGTCAGCAGCGGCCCGCGGCAGCCGCGCTCGCCTCTTGCATCAGCGCTCCCCTCCCCCGCAGCGCCGCGCGCCCCCGCGCCTGCGCAGCCGCCGCGCGCCTGCGCGCCCCGCCGCGGAGCCTCGCGGGAGTTGTCGTTTGCGGAGCTGCGCCTGCGCGGCTGGGCCGGGCGGGCGGGAGCTGTGAGGAGGCGGCGGCGGCGGGAGCGGGACTGCCCGGCCTTTCCTCGCTGCCGGGGAAGCGGGGCCCTCACCCCGGCTGGCATCTGGCGGGCGCAGCTGTCTCCCCCTCGGCATCCCCGAGCTAACCCAGGCGGCTCCCATAGGCACCTCCGTCCGGGCTGGTTCGGGCCTGGGGAGGAGCCAGGGACCGTTGCTGCTCGTGTGAGGAGGGGGGGGGAGGGCGGCAGGGCCCCCAGGAACTGAGGGCTGTGTTCGCTGGAGGTGTCCTTGGTGTTCACAGGCCACCTCTTCCCGGGGTTTATGTGGCCCAGGAAGAGTAGCGTTTCTTTCGCAGGTTTATTGCACACAAAAGCATGAAGGGACTACGAGGAATACATACCAGAGAACAAAAGCGCTGAGGCACGGGGGGGGGGGGGGGCGGAAACTGGGTGGTTGTTCTGATCAAAGTAGTGGGGAAATGCAATACTTCTTTTTGTCCGTCACTAAAAAAGCAACCGCCCGTCATCCCCCGGAATGGTAGACTACTTGGTGTAGGAAAGGGCTTCTGGAGAGCATCTGGTCCAACCTGCTTGCCCATGCAGAGTCAGCTAGAACAGGTTGCTCAGGACCTTGTCCTGCTGGGCTTTGGGTACATCCAGGGATAGGGGACACCACAACTTCCCTGGGCAACCTGTTCCACTGTTCACTGGTAGCTTGCTTGATGTCTGGGAACGTGATTTCTATCAGAAGAGAGAGGTGTGGGAAGAGAGGTTGCCAGTGAAGGCTGAGGCAAAAAAGTTGTTGAGTATCTCATCCTTCTCCTTGTCTGTTGTTAGCAGCTTGCCAGTCTTGCTCAGTGGGGGGGGTATGCTTTCTTTAACCTTTCTTTTCTGGCCGACATACCTGTATAAGCCCTTATCATTCTTTGCATCCCTCGCCAAGTTCAGCTCCAGTTGCATCTTGGCCTTCCTGACCCCATCCCTACACAACTGGGCAGTGTCCCTATACTCTTCCCAGGACACCTGTCTCTGCTTCCACTGCCTGTGCATTTCCTTCTTGCTCTTTAGTTTGCCCAGCAGGTCTCGACTCAGCCATGCCTGTCTCTTGCCTTCCTTTCCTGGTTTCTTACACCCAGGGATCGAGAGCTCTTGCGCTCTATGGAAAATGTCCTTAAAGATCTGCCAGCTCTGCTCGGCTGCCTTGTCCCTGAGGGCAGATTCCCAGGGGGTCCTATTGACCAACTGCTTGAAGAGCTGGAATTTTTCCTAAAATTTTTTTCCTAAAAGTTTTCCTAAAATTCAGGGGTTTGACTTTACTCTTCACCTGACCCATATCCCTCAGGACTGTGACGTCCCTCAGTGTCTGATCACTGCAGCCCAGGCTGCCTCCAATCTTGACATCACTGATTAGCTCAGTTGTGTTGGTGACCAGTTGGTCCAGTGTCGCATCCCCTCTGGTAGGGCTGTCTATTACCTGGCTTAGGAAGTTATCCTCAGCGCACTCCAGGAGTCCTCTGGGCTGCCTGCAGCTCGCTGTGCTGCTTTTCCAGCAGATGTCAGGGTGGTTGAAGTCCCCCAGCAGGAAAAGACTGCGAGCGTGATGCCTCCTGTAGCTGGAGTAAGGGGGCTTCGTCTGTAGGCTCCCCTTGATCAGGCAGCTTGTAGTAGACCCCAACCACAGGTTGCCTTTGTTGCCTTGATCTCTAATTATTACCCTTGCAACCTCATGGCTGTTCTTGAGAGGCAGCTCTTCACACTCTCTCCATTTCTTGATGTGGAGGGCAATGCCTCCACCCCTCCTTCCTCACCCGCAGCCATCGATAGCTGCGCTCCAGTCACGGGATTCGCCCCACCAAGTTTCAGTAATGGCAACTAGGTTGTAGCTTTCTAGCAGCACGGTGGCTTCCAGCTCCTCCTGTTTGTGGCCCGTCTGCATGTGTGGGTGAGAGGCACTTCAGCTGGGCTGTCGGCCATGTCACCTTCACAGAGGAAGACCCCTTAATTCCTTTGAGGTATTTCCTGGTGTTTTGCTGTTGACTCCTATTACCTCAGGAGCCCCTGTCTCATCTTCATAAGACTCCACGTGTGCTCCAGTGTAGCCAGCATGTCTCAGAGCAACAGGCTGATGGCCTTTGCTAGCACCTCGTCCCTCTAACCTTGACATGTCATCTCACAGCTTGTCATGTGCAAGCCTGGTATTATCCTCCCTCCCGCTTCAAGTCTAGTTTGAAGCTCTGTCAGTGAGCCCGCTAGCTCATGAGCAAAGACCCTCTTCCCCCTTTGAGAACGGTGAATCCCATCTGACGCCAGCAAGCCTGGTGCCATGTAAGCCATCCCATTATCGAAAACCCCAAAACTCTGGCGGTGACACCAGCCTTGGAGCCATGCATTAGTGGACTGGGTCCATCTGTTTCTTCCAGTGTCACTGCCTGCAACTGGAAGGAGAGAGGAAAAAACAACCTGTGCTCCAGATTCCCTCACCAACCGTCCCAAGGCCCTGAAATCTCTTGATTGCTTTTGGACTATGCATGGCGGCTTCATCGCCACTCACACGGAAGAGCAGTAGCGGGTAGTAGTCCGAGGGCCATGCCAGGCTAGGGAGTTTACTAGAGATGTCCTTACCCTGGGCCCCAGGGTGGCAGCAGACTTCCCTAATAGTGGCTAATAAAAGAATATGGCACCAATACACAACAGAATTACTTACCACAAAGTACACGTTACCATTCTGCCTCCCAAGCAACTCTTTGAAATGAAAAGCTCATCCATTTCATGCAAGACTCAGTGTTAAAGCAGACAGAGCCATCAGCCCAAACATTGTTACGGGGTTTTTTGCATTTTAATGTTTCCAGACCATTTGCATTCTGGGCGTCCCATAACTTCCCATTGTGTGGTGTAAACTTTTACGCTAGCGGGAGATTATGCACACGATATCATTTAACTTTTTAATCACCTACAAGAAAAGACTGCCCATCTCGTCTCTCCTTGCTCTTCCTTTCATCTACCTTTCTTGCTCACCTCAGTTGAAAATGAGAACGCCCAGCACCCTCCGTATGCAAAGCCATCAGTTTGGAGACCTGTAGGCACCAGAACAGGATCAGGGTTAGCTTTTCCCAGTACGAATGAAATATTTTTCTGTTAAACCTCTGAAACCCAACTTAAAAAGATTGCTTTCCTTTCCCTGGGTGTTTGCAGAATTTGTGCCTTTGGCACTTGCCGTTATGTCGCAGGGGTACCGTGCATTTTCAGATACTGCAGGCAGCTGGTGTTTAATGCTGTTGCTAAGCTGAGCAGACACGTTTGGTGTTGCTGTAACACTGAAGATGGTCTCCCACCGAATTCTTCTTCCTTCTTGTGCTGCGAGCGTTTGCTTCAACATCCCTGTCACGTTAGACCGTTCAAACTGAAACGCTTTTCACTGGCCTGAAGCTGGAGCGCGTGGATTTCTCATGGCCATGCCTGCGCTGGCCTACCCACAGCCCAGCACCCAGAGCCCAGCACCCGGAGCTCACCTAGACCGATGTCCTCTCCTGAGACAGGATAACTGTATTTTTAGATCACCCCAAACTACGTTGGTTTAAGCTGTTCTTAAAAACCACCATGGACAGAGATTCTCTCTGCAGCCTGTTCAAGTACCTGATTAAAAAAAAAAAAAATTCTTCATCTTCCTTGCTGTGATGTAATCGCATGCCTGGTGGATTGCCTGTGTCCCCTGAGGACACAGAAGGTCACTGTTCTGGGTGTGACAACCCACAGGCCTTTGGAGTATCGCTGTGCCCTTTTTTCTCTTGCCCCCACAGTCTTCTTTTTCAAAAGATGCAAATCCAGCCCCTCTAACCTTTTTCAAGAGATCATAATTTTTTGTTCTCCTATTTTCATTGCTATCTTCTGCACCTCACGTACTTAAGTATGTATTTCTTAAGTGCAGTGCCCAATTCTGGGCTTAGTACTTTCATCGGATGCCTTGGCAGTACCAAATAGAGCAGCACAATTCCCCCCAATGCCTCATCCCTAACAGATCTGATAATACATTCTAGAATAAGATTCACCATTTTCTTTGTTAGCAATGCTTGGAGACCAAGTATGATTGTTGAAAAATACCCTGAGATACTTGGTGACCAAAAATCCCGAGCTTTCCTCCAGTTGGGCTGCCTAATGAATAATACATAGCATAATGCTGTGCGCATACATAACACGCAATATTTGGAAAATGTCAGAGGACAAGGTAAAGGGAGCCGCTAGAAGTGCTATGCTGGAGTTATGACCTGGTCTTCAGACAGAAACCAAAACACTGTCTTTGAAGCTCTTGGCTGCACTCACTGCAACATCAAAGGCACGCCTGGGAATTCACCTTGTATTGATTTTTTTTCCCTACTCTGCTGGCAGACTATTCAGGATGCAGGACTTTCCCGTTCTATTTTCTTCTTTGCTTTCCTTGTGAATTAAATAAGTTCCAGAAACTTAAGAGTGCTGCTACATTAGTTGTTAATGTGTTGTTACCAATGACAACAGTTGACTAAGAACAGCTGGAACTAGTATCTTTGATATGACACTTGGGGAAAAAAATCCTACATGTGTTTTGGTAAGTAAAGCAATCTGGGTTAAAGAGTCTGCAGAAACACACAGATAAAAAAGGTTTATTTTTCTTTTTATTCATATATCGTTGATGAGCAACAGTCATGACATGTTAAGAAAGACGCATATGATACAGCATATCAAGTAGAATTTTAACATCACTAACTAAAATTCAGATACTTAAAGCTCAGGAGTTGAGTGCACTGGAAGTATTATGCAGTTACCCAAGTTATAGTCTGAAAACGATGAGCAATCAGTCTGGGATGAATAAACCTCAAATGCAACCCTGAACTGGGGGAATGGCACAATGGCTATCACAATCGTGTGAAATACGCTCGTGGAGGCTGTGAGGATGTCTTCCCTCTGAGCATTACCGAGCCCTCCAGAAAAAGACCCTGTGAATTTGCCTTACTGAGCCCTGCTCTAGAGCTCCCTGTGGTGCTGAAGCCATGCTTCCATGCAGTGCCCAGAACTGAAGACATCAGACATCTATTTTAAGCAGCTGCTACACACACAAACTGAGATCTTAGAATCATGCATGGCTGTTTCGATCTTCACTGTGTTTGTATGATTTCCTGGGGAGCAAAAGGAAGAATTCCAGTCTGGCCAGGTTAGGCGATGGCCAAACACCTCCTTCCGCACACAGTGAAGTTCGCTCTTGCACGGTGTTGGTGTAAGTCTAGGCACAATCTAAGGCTCACGTGAGCATTGCGTTTTAAAGTAGATTTTGCTTTACATTTTGTGTGACTCAGTTTTTACTAAGTCTATGCATAGCCCTGAATTCTGCTCTCAGTAAATAATTTCATTTTAAAATGTCCAGTCTAAAGATTGCCGTGGAATAGGTGGTGGGCTTAAACTCACTGACAAGGTTTAGCCACTGCCTTTTGCTTAAGATATCTGTAAGGCAGAATTGTTGTCCTATTTCCACCTGAAAAGAGTGAAACAGCCAAACAAAGGATCCTCAGTGGCAATCTGGAGTCTGTGCTCTTCGGGAAGTCCAGAGAATGGGCGAAGTAGGTTTGGAGAAGGAAGTAGTTGTATGGAAAAAGGCTTTCTAGGAAAGCAGCCCAGCCAAACAGGACCCCTCTGAGGAGGCGCCAGGCAGAGGAAGCCTGCAGGACTTCACCACAGCCTGGGCGTGAGGACAGAGAAGGATCTGCTTCACAGCTGAGAGCCCAGCGATAGGGACAGGGGCGATAGGGTTCTGGCTGTGCAGGAAGGGAACAGCTGAAAAGGGGAGGGGAGGAGTTTGGACCCTTCCTGAGGGCTTGCTTGTACCACACATGTTTTTGAAAAGCCAAATTTGCGTTTTAATCAGTGCACTCATACTGTGGGGAAAGTTCTTCCCAAAGGGATCCAGCACTTGGTCAAAATGCCTATTTTTGAGGCTTCTCCCAGCCCACAGTCTAGCATCATTCAGGCTGAGTGCAAGTTTTCTTCTTTCTATCTTTCACCGTTCTTTTATCCACCCAGTATGTGAAATCCTCAGTCACTTCGAAACCAACCTCCAAATCTGTCGTTACTCCTTTTTGTCACAATCCTTACAAAAACATAGCAGCTCTTAGGCTGCTGGTGTGCTAGATTCACTGTCATTATTTTATTCCCCGTGCTGTTTGTTATCTTTTTCTTGATTTCAGTTATTAGATAATAATAATGATAATAAACAGGTCTATACTTGGTTTCTTTTGAGGCAGTGTTCACCAGTGTTTTGAGAGAAAAATGGAAAATAACTTCCAGAGCACTGTTAAATTGTTTATGAAGTGGAATGTGCCATAATTAGCCATACTAAAATCCATTTTCCACCCCAAAAGTGATCCTGCATTGTTGCCAACTAGAATAAAGAGCAGAATCACTCTCAAACATCCTAAAACAATAAGGGAATATTACACTGGACTGCAGTTGCATGAAAATGCATGCGAAGTCAGAGGTTTGAAACTTTTGGCAAAATTTAAGTGGTGGGTTTAAATTAGTCACTTTCGAGCTGTTTTGAGAAAAACAGAGGCACAAGCTGCATAAAAAAGGGTGAAAGTTATTTCAAAGTTGAACTTCATGGTAACTGACAGGCTTAGCAGTAAGCCAAAGGCTGGGGTCTTACAGGGTAGAGCTGTAGTTACAGTCAATTATCTTTAATGTGATCCTGTTTACAAGAACGTACTATGTCTGCTCTCTGGAATCCAGGGGACAGGCAAGCTACAGTCCTCCTGCCAGGCCGTCCTTGCCTTGCTTTTCCCTCTCAAAACATTTTAGTCCCTATTTTCTCCCGTTTTCCATACAGAAAGCATTTCTCTCCAAATGCTTTCTCAGGTCTGCAGAAGAACTCCACGTCTTCTCATGACCAGAGGTTATTTTCCAAAACCTGCCACTATAAAGTTATATATAAAAGTCTCTTTTCCTGAGAGCCATGCTCCCATGACCAGTGGATGTATTTATTCCCTTTTCTGCCTGGAGCCAGCACACATTAAGGCACATCTTGAAGGCCTTTATGGCCATCAGCCTCTTCTGATGTTTCTCCCAACTATAGTTCTGACAGGACTTGGTCCTAAAGACTATAGTGCTTATGGGCTTATTGAAAGTGTTTTACTGCGGAAAAGGTACCGCTCCTAAACAGGGTCTAAGCCTGGCACTCAGGACCTCAGTGGTACGTCTCTTTAAGCTCCCGACAGATTGTTTGCCACTTCTCCATGGTGGTGTTCCTCGGGGTGATGGCTATCAGCTGCCTCTGCAGGGAAGAGTAATAGAGGTTAAGGTCATCATCGCTTCCACTTGTGCCTTTTTCTTCCTGGACTGGGTTATCCTCTGAACATTTTCCCATATGCAATCCCAAATCACCTCTGAGTCAGGAAATACAACAAGTTGTTTTCTTCCCTCCACTTCGTGCCCCGAGCGCTGGGAAATCCCCTCGCACACTGAATGCCGAATGTCCCATAGGCATCACCCTTCTCGCTGCACGGGACGGAGCTTTTCAGACAGTCTGCTCAGCCCTTTGTGTCATCAGCTGAGAGATCAAACACTGCAATGATCTCCATGCAGAGATTAACAGAATAACAGGTTGTATCGAGGTTTGTCGTGAGACAGGCAAGGCTGGTTGGGCTGAAGTCAGCAGAGCTGCAGTGTGAGCTACGCCCTGTGTCTCACATCTCCTGCAGAGCTGCCTGAAGTGCTGGTCCTCTGTCACTCTGTCCACCCGAAGCTCCCAGCAGCAGCCCTGTCCTCAGCAGAACATCTCCGTGGAGAAGCAGCTCCTGCTGGGAGCCACCTGCCCCGAGCACAGGCGAGCGCTGGAAGAGGAAAAGCCCGTTACTTACCAAGATTTGCAGTTCGGGTGTACATTCCTCTCCAGCACCCCTTGCCCCGTCACCTTTCACCCTCGCATCCCGTGGTCTTGGGGGTTCTCCAGCCGCCGGGAGCTGCGGAGCGCGCTGCGCGCACCCGAGCGGTCCCTCCGCGCTGGCAGAGGCGCCTGCACGCCCCGGCGGGCCAGAGGGGCTCCTCCCCGCTGCGGAGCGCCGAGGAAGGGGTTCTCCTGATCTCGGGTGCCTCCGGTTCAGCCCGGGGCCGGGCAGGATGGGGAACGACCCCCGACCCTCCGCCGCCCCCGCCAGAGGGCGCCGGCGCAAAGGCGACCAGACGCGGCGGGGACGGGCGGGGGCGGCCCGGGGCGGGGGCGGGGGGGGGGAGCCTCGATCCCCCGGTCCCCCGCCACCGCGGAGCGGCTCTGGGAAGAGGGCCCGTGCTCCGTCCTGGTGTGAAGGGCCAGCAAGCAAAAAAAAACCCCAAAACAATGTTTATTGTCGTTCCCTGGGCAGAGTCACGAAGCCTTGAGAAACTGCAAGGCGACAGAAATCGCAGCTCTAGTAAGGGCTTCTGGGGAGCAGCGGGGGGGGGGTGTTGTTTGGTTTTGGATTGGGTTTTTTTTTGAAAAATAAACAAATGCATAATGCAGCTGGGTGATCAGCCCCCACTAGTGCACCCCGAAAGAAGACAGTGGCCAAAATGCTTTGCTTCCAGCTGGAGCCCAGGGGTCTGAACGGTCTCAGGACCCTCCGGTGGGTCTGGATGGTTTGTTGCTTTCGTGGTGACTTCTGCAGCCTGCGGGCAGCAGGGTGTTGGGGTGGCGTGCAGGAGCACTGCTCCGTTTCTGCTGCACCTCTTTTGGGAGAGGGGACCATGGTGGCTCGTGGTAGAGCTCAGAGCCCTTTTTTTCCAAACATTGGAAGATTAGCTGTCTCTCAGTTCAAATCTGCCAGAAACAGCTAATGCAGAGGTTTACAACTGAAATCACTTGTTCATTACTTGCAAAGGAAAGTTTAAACACGTGATTCACTATTTTAGATGAAGGGGGTAGAGGCAGGACTTAGTTCTTCTCCTGTCTGCAACTCTTTGGTATTTTAACATGGCGTTTGCAGACATTTTCAACACGTGCTAAATAAATCAGGTAGTTGAAATCCACTGAAAAGCGTGAATGTGGAGAGCCTAACTCTCCTTTGTCACAACTTCGTTTTCTAAACTTTCTGGCTGGAAAACTGCACAGACTTCCCTTTAAAATAAACATTTTGTTCAGTGTGTGAGAAATTCTTGGGTTAGGAACCATCGCCCTTGTACTGTCAGCCCTTTTATAGCCTGATTTCTGCTTACCTGATTTGGTAGCTTTGGTAGCCATAGTTTAGAGCCTGTCTGGGAGCTCACTGGAAACCTAAAGCACATGCTGTTGCTGTCCCTTCTATTGCTTTGCATGACAAAAATCACAGACAAATCCGTTCGGGAATGAAGTGTTATGCAGACAGAGGTTTTGCAAGATACTGTTTTCAATAAAAACGAAAAATAGGGGGAGAAAGAGGGGAAACACCTCTGGGCATCAAAAAAGCCAGGAAACAGAATGCACAGCCTGGATAAGCTCTAAATATGGTTGAGAAACAGCAGTCGAAACAAGGTTTGGTCCTGAAAGCCAACAACATGGTTCGTGTTCAATTCCTCCTGTACACACAGGAGCCTTTGTTTGTACCTCAGCAAAATTGCATCAATACTACCTGTCTCCATCGGCCTTTTTTTCCTCTTACAGAGTGCAGAAACCACCTGCAAGTCAGTCACATTTGCAGAGGTGTCACTTTTTTTTCCCTTAAGACTTTCCTGCACTTAAGGGTTAGTTGAGATCAAAAGCATTTAAAGCGGCATTGTTATTCTTGAGTAGGGCTCACTCAGGAAACACTGTCAATAGGTTTGATCAAGAACACCACCATGTGTATGCAAGATTTTAATTGCATCTATTTAAACAAGGAGTAAGTCCTAACTTAATTGATAGCAAACACTCCGTTGTATATCTGTATTTCAAAAAGTTGCGTGTGGATAAAAATGTCCAAGATATGTCTAGAAACGATACAAGCCCATAAACAACCTTTTTTCAGATTTGAGGGAAATGCCACCTTCTGTCACAAGTTTTGATCAGGCAAATACAGGAAGAAGATGGATACACATGAGCGTATGTTTAGTCGTGTTCTTATCATAGTGCCATAACTGAAAGTTGACACATACCTATTAGTGATAATTGACAAGATGAATCAACACAGTTTTTTAAGCTTTGACAGAACCAAATTGCCTCGCAGTTCTGGAATTCAAAGTCCTGGGAAAAAAAAAAAAAAGAAAGCAACTAGATCCATTTCTAAACTGTCATGTAAGCACATTTCTTGTGAACTCATATATTTCTCTTAAGCAGCAGGTTATCTTTCTGTTACCTAAATTTATAAGTGATTGACTTAAGCCCAGTCAAAATAAATCTCTCATAAAGGAAAAGGCAAATGTTGAGTGGGTTTTAAAAACCCATTTCAAGCAATCCACCATCTCACACAGACCAAAGTTACTCTGTTAACTGTGCAGTCTTGCCATTGTAACTGCACCCACAATAGAAGTTTTGCAGGGACGAATGTCCCAGTCAGACAAGGTAACTAATATCAGCATAAGCTGTGCAAACAGAAGTGTGCAGTGGGCTGTGGTAGAAAAATCAGAGGGATTAGTAAAAGTGCTGTTCAGTCTTTTTTTAATTAGCACATTGTACAAGCTAGGAAAGGTTTTCAGGCACGGGAGCTGTCAGCTGGGTTAAGTTACACTGTGCAACTCATCCACATTCCTAAATGGAATTTCTGTGTAGTCATGGTTGAAAAATGGAGGCCCAGTGTTTGTCATAGTTTTCTGATTCTCAGTACACAGTAAAAAAAAAAAAAAAAGGGGGGCGGGGGGGAAGTGCTATTCTAGGCATATCATGGCATTGCTTACAGAAAAGTTGTGAAATTGCTGTTTCCTCCATCATCCTGAAGTTCAGTTGCTGGCCTTAAGTTGAAGTTAATTTTCGTCAGTCTGGTTTGAGTCTGTGAATTATTTAAGAATTGAAAAGTCCAACCAAAATAATATTTGATTCCTTGATCTTATTTTCAAATGCTACTATAACAGAAGAAAGCTGGAAATACCCTCCCTTCACAAGGTGAGAAAGACTTTTCAATCAATAAAGATCAGCGTGTCAGGAAGGCTGACAGGCATTAATTTAAATGCAAATGCATTAGCTTAATGATGACAGCAAATCCACAGTGAAGATCAGAGCCATTCAGTAGATTACAAAGGAGCTGATTTGGGTATCGTGGGAACGGCTTCATTAGTCACACGTTTTGATAGACTTCAGTACTTTGGCAGTCACTGTCATGGATGATCAAAAAAAGACTTTTAAGTCTTCCCCCTGCGTGACTGCACATAGCATCATACCATCTCAAACAGACAGTGTTGGAGACCTTTTGCTTCACACAATAACTTAACTAGTCCTGGGAGCAAATAATGCTGCCACTATGTAGGTGCCCGTGGAAAGCAAGGAAAGATTATATCAGTGCTTTTTGATGGGGCTGCACAACTGTTGTGACAGTTCCTGAGTCTAAGTCCTTCCTTGCATTGCTCTTTGGCCTTTAGAAACATGGGGCCAGAAGGAGACACTTGGGCTCTGAGGTGTTGATGGCGTTGAAGCCATCTGGAAAGGCCTCCAGATGCCTTGCAGAAGACAAAGCAGGACGTCGCTCTTTGGATTTTGTATCCCAACTTGGCCTTGGCTCTCTGAAGAAAATGACCTCAGGCTGGACCTGGTGGGACTCTCAGCCCCCAGTTAGATGTCCAGTCTCCCAACACAGCGCACAAGCAGAGCAGGAGTCTCACAACACAAGCAACATGGTATGGCCAGAAGGCAGGAGCTCTGTCCCTGCAAACAGAGCCAGAGCACTCGGGCTGTGGGAAGGCAAATGGTCTCTGATTCATTTCTTCCTCCAGAGCACAGAGCTGAACTCTCATCACCCATTTCTTCAGTGCACATCCTAGTTATGGGGCAAAGTGGACAGCAGGGTATTCTGTGGCAGCCTTCACTGAAACCATCCAAGCAGAGGTGGTTGTTCTCAGGTCTCCAGGGAAAATGCTTTTACCACTGGCCATCTCTCTCATTCCCTCTGACTCAGCAAGTGCTGGGATGCTCTGTGGTTGTGTATGTGCCTGCTGCAGAAATACAGGTGTCATGGGAAAGTTCAACCAGGGGAAACTTGGTCAGGGCTTAAGCAAAGTTGAAGGATCTCAGGACTGCTGACATTTCATTTTGCCCGCGGCTATAAGAAGATACCAAGTGCCCAATTCCCATCAGTTGCAGACACTTGAATGTCACTGGTAACTCAGGCCTCTGCTTCTGTACTTTCCCCTTATCATCTCTTCTGTCTGTAGGAGTTATGAATGCATTGGAAGAGGGTCTGTTCCTAAGCACATGTGTAGGCTGTGCTTGTTGCTGCAGGGTCTGCTGGTGCTGTACAGCTCCTGTAGCAGGTACAGCAAAGTGGTGAGCCTTCCTTGAGAATGAGCTCTGACAAATGGGCAGTTGTTTAAAAAACCCAGAAGTAATAATTTTTTGAGTTATCCAGGAATTCTGATGGTTCTGAGGCGGGGGAAGGTGCTGAAAAATAGCTTTGATGATGAACAGCCAGATGATTCAGCTTTTCATTGAAACAGGATAAATGTGTCTTAGATGAAGATCAGACATGACTTTCTCCAAAAACAATAATATTTTTAGATTGTTAGCTGCATGAAATTGCCTTACGAGCCCTAATTTCAGGCCAACCTGTCTTCAAGATATTCAAAAGATTAAAAAATTTGTTGGTCCCAGAATGCTGCTTCTGTTTCTTAGAAGCAGCATGAAAAGAAATGCGCAAAGATCGTTTACAGCCTGAGCATGCAGGGCATAGCTATGGTTAAAATCTGGCATAAGAGAAATAACATTTGATTTGAGCTAGACATAGCCGAGTTGCTAAACCTAGTGCTTTAACAATATGATTATCTTTGGGAACTGACAGCAATTTCATTGCCTATTATCACCAGAGCGTCTACAGGAGCTAAAAATCTGGGGAGT
This sequence comes from Leptosomus discolor, assembly GCF_034619465.1. Classification (NCBI taxonomy): domain Eukaryota; kingdom Metazoa; phylum Chordata; class Aves; order Leptosomiformes; family Leptosomidae; genus Leptosomus; species Leptosomus discolor. Next base: position 3,215,794 of record NC_141407.1, on the reverse strand, counting down.
TATACATGAGACAATACTTTTGCATGAAAGCAAAGAAAGGTTCCCCAGAACACTCTCCGTAAGGACAACCATAACGAATTTCAGCACCAACCACACCCATGAAGTAGTTGAGCTTTCTCTCGTGGGGTATTCAGGCTACTTAAGTGCATGTGCATTTGGCTTGACCTGGGAGATAATTGTGTGGTGAGCTGCTCCTCCAGCTGTAATCATGTCATCCTGGCAGCACTAATTGTAGGTAGGATCCTGCTGCAGCTTGCTAGAAGAGGGAATGCCAAAGGCAACCTCCTATCTTCCTCCCTCTCCCATCTTTATGTGCTCTCACAACAGTAGGTTCTGTGCAGTCAGCTCAGTGACTGGTGGTTTTACAGAAGGGAAAGACTGAAACTATTTCCCAGCTCAATGTTTGAAGGAAACCCAAATCCATATAGAGCAAGCATGAATCCTTCCTTTCACTCATCTATGCTGTGTAGGATGTATATAAGTCCAGAACTAGCCATATTTAACTGCAGAAGCTAACCTCCCCTTCCAGCAAGGAAATGCCAAGTAAGTGTGGCTCTGGCTGGTGCTTCTGTCTTCAGTCTCTGCAGATGATGGACGTGTCCCTAATAGAGTTGCTGAGAAAATGGTCTGTATTACAGCAACAAGTCAAACAGAAAACAAATTACCAGCCACAAAGAAAAAACATTAAGAAAGGAACAAATGAGACCACTCTAAAACAAAAAAAAACAACAGAAAAACCAAAAAACAAACCAAGAAAGTAATTAGCAACATCTTTGTGGGAACCAGCCAGAGGAGGAGGTAGCCTTGTTAGTGGCTGTGGGGTGCTCTACTAAGGGAAAGGCTAAGGCTTTAGATAGCCCAGGGTTTCTGGCCACTCATCTAAAGCTTTATGCTTTGGCCTACAAATACAAAACTAAATAAAAATTAGTTGCCAGCTCTGGGTTTGAACATAAGTATGTGGGTCCAGAAAATAAACACATTAGGTGGAAAGGGGAACCAGGCACCCCTTTTCCTGCATCTGCCTGTAGCATCACGATCTTCACGGGGAAGCTGTCTGGAAAACCCTGGACTCAAGAAGAGGAGCTTGAGGTTTCCCACAAGTGTTTCTTTCATGGTAAAAAAAGCTGAGAAAGTCTTAGCTGTAAGTAAGCATCTGCCCTGGTATTAAATACTTTTGTTTATATTGAGTCAAGTGAGAAAGAAAACAGTAGTCAGGAGCCCAAGTTCCAGGAGAGAAAAACATGTTTTTTCTCTGAACCCCCTGATCTTAATCTATAGTTATCAGCTGAAACATGCCTGGAGATTTATGAAGCTTTAACTCACACCTGACTGCTTTGTTGCAGACCACATTAGTACTCTCATTTTGCTGCATTTTCCACTCCACAGCATAGACTGATGTTCAGTTGGGTGTTAGCATAAGAATTTGAGCATCAGGAAGACTTATTCATCCTCATCTACATCTTCAAAATGATCAAGCTTTCTATAGCTACTAAAATCTTCTGTAAGAGGCTGTGAGGTTTCCACTGCTAGAAAGCGGCGTGCTCTGCAGCCTCCCTGCTCTATCAGCACCCTTGAGAGCATGTTTTGTTTCTGGTGAGTTCCCAAGTTATGGTGCAGCAGTCACAACCAAGGCTGGACAGAAGCCTTGCAGAAAGAGGGTGTTTATTTGAAATGCTCTGGAACTAATTGGTCCAGGAGGCTGGTTTGAATCACCACTGGTGAAGGGACAGATTTTGGCTTAGTGGAGAGGCTGTCTATGATGAAACCCGTTCTCCAGAGAAACCCCTTATGGGACAGCCTGGTTTTCAGGAGTTCCAGCAGATGTGTCCGTATTACAATTTTGGCCATTTTCTCCCCGACCTGTGAGCAGCACATCTTTGACAGCAGCACTGGAGAAGGAATAAATTCCCTTTCCATATACCTCTTTCATCTGAAAAGCTTACCGAAAGTTGGCAACACCGTGCACTCAAGCATCTTGGACCATTTCCCTTCAGTTCTGATGCCTTTCAGAACATACGTTCCACAGCTTTGCCCACACTGTGGAAAAGTGTGGCTATCGTTCTGCTCTTGATTACGCATTGCTCACAAACCACAGGCTGGAGAGCCCAGGGATCCTGATGTTTAATGCTTCCCTGCTGTTGGCAGATACTGCCTTTGAGCCTCCAACGCGGAGTGAATCCTGCTCCCCTTCAGGAGACAACTCAGATGATTTTCTAAGCTTGGTAGCAGTTGCTGCCACAGTTCAAGTGGACGAGGTTAACACAGATTTGTGCTGTAACGCAAGGGCACAGACACTGGGCAGAAGACAACAGACAACACAGCAGAGCAAGCACGCAGCAGGGAACCATTTTGAAAGAGGTATCTGAGAGGGACAGAACCTCCTGGTGCCCATTCTGTACAGGAGGAGCCAGGAATCCCTGATTTGTTGAAATATTTCACCAATAAAATGGCTCAAGTCTCTTGCCTCCTGCGGTAAGCAGTCTGCTGTCCCAAAGCTACTTAATTTTGTTGCCAGAAGGGGAGAAAATTCAGTCCACTGTCTGTTGTTGTCACTCCCTTTTTCTGGAAGAAATAGACAGTCCTCTGTTTCGTGACCAAATCTGTGACTTCTGTTATTGATGCCGTAGTGAATAAACCAAACCACAGTAAATGGTAAGGATTAGTAACCAGTGACGCAGATAAACGCAGTCCACATACAAAAGTCATGTTTATCTCATCAGATCACTGGTAGTTTCTGAGAAGTATATTTCTTTTGTCTCGGATCCTTGCCTTTCCCTTGCACATATCTCTTATAAACGCAATCTGGAACTTTCCCCCACCTGTAGTGATGAACAAGCATGTGGTGGGTTGACCCTGTCAGGATGCCAGGGGCCCACCAAGCCACTTGGAAGTGCCCAAGACTGAATCCATGCACAGCAACCCATAGGGTAAGTCATTAGATTGATTCCCTCATGTTCATGGCTTTTTCACGGCGTGGTGTCTGCAAACATGTAGGAAGACGATTCCTGCCTTGAGAGAGGTAGGAACAAAGCTGTAGAGTCATTCCGACCATTTTCTCTTTGGGGATGCATTCTGTGCTTTCAGCCATGTGTTTCATTCAGGTCTCACCCACAGGCATAAATTCTAGAGGGCAGCAGTTGCTTTGAACCTGAAACAATGGGTGCACCATGGGGCATTGGCCAGAGCTGGAATTAACACAGCTTCTCAGAAGCTGAGACAGTCATTCTGCTAACACAGCCCTCGACACTTCCCAGAGCTCTGAGTGCAGCTCATTCAGCCTCTGTTCAGTCCAGGTAGTGTCCTGCAGCAATCTGCCTGCTCTACCTGAATTGGCATTAAAAGGAAAATACTTCAGGTAATTTCTGTGGTTTTGTGCCACATGGTGAAGTTAAGAAAATCCAAATCAAGAGTTAGATTCTTTCTGAACAGGCAACAACAGGAAGATTCTTCCTGAGGAATCGAGAACAAAGTTTTCTAACATCACAAAAAATAAAAATCCTCTTTTACAGAAGTAATTAAAGCCATCTTGTTGCAAGAAACTTGAACCTGAAATAAAAGTAGAAACAACATCCTGATCATGGATCTCTCTTCCCTGGAGAAATTTAACTTGCAGGGAGGAAACAAACACTTTCTGCAATTTAAACCAATAGCAGGTTTTCTTAAAAACGTAACTCCTTCCCACACACTTGCCACCAATATTAATTTTTAAACCTCAGTATGAAAAGTTGCAGCTCAATGTAGTAGTATTACAGGAGATCTGAGAGTTCCCAGCAAGTGCTATTCATCATCTGGTAGCAAAATCAATACCCAATTTTTTTTCAAAGGAACATTTTTCACTCCTTTTGTGATCGTCTTTGGCCTCACAAGATAACTTCTTGCTGTATCTTTAGTACATGTATTATGTAATTTTAATGAGGTTTGTGTGCAAATCAGAGTCTTCACAGAAGAAGAATAACTGTTTAAGGAAAATTGGAGATACTTTACTGTCATCCACTACACTTCCCATATTCTGAAACTACTAACACTATCTGAAAGGCAGAGACTTGGCCTATTTCCAGAGCAGTATTTCCACCAGTAATAGGACCGTAGCTGCACAACACTCCCTGTTGTATGCTTTCTTATGAATGGGTCAATTCAAACAGGGTACCTGCAATAACAAGTTCTTTTGATGATCTGTAACTATCACACCAGTGAACCACAAAGATCAATAACCATCCGTGCAGTCCTTGGCCGCTAGTGGAGCATTACCTACATCTGCCTCAAAAATTTATCATTTTGTCCTCTTTATCATTTATGTATTGCAATTTCAGAGGATGCTTTTGTGAATAACAAAGACACTTAAACTGGGAAATTAGACACAAGAGTAATTTAGGGTGCGGTAGCAAGCTGCTGCATCTGCTAAGCTACTGTTCACTAGATCACACCCACTAAATTACCATAACTGTGTTTAAAAGTTTAGCCAACGGTTAGTGCAAAGTGATGTGCTGTAGCTGAACGCTCTTCAGTGCAGGGTGAAGAAAAGCAGCATCCATCATGGGTAAAGAGTGTGCGCACAGCAGTCACTGACTCAGTGATGTGCAGTTTGGGATAGCCTGCTTGCCAGGGTTAACTGCTTAAATTACTGCTTCAGGGAAAACAAGCCCTGAAAGGCGAAAAAAAGGAAAAAAAGGAATGCTTACTGTTGTTAAAGAGTCTTTCGAAACTCCTTACATCTCTAGGGGGGTTTTTTGTGTTGGGGTTTTGTTTCTTTTTAAGACTTTCTCTCGCTTATTAGCATGTCACCAAGTTATTAGATATGGCAAATGCTTTTGTTCCCTGCAGCATTTGATCCAGGCCCCTTTTAGAGACAACAAATTGTAATATTTTAAATCTCAGTAGGCACCTTGTCATTTCAGGAATTTATTCTTGGAAGACATATAGCTTGAGAAAAGCTATTCTCCTTGATAGTTTTGTCTATATATCTGTTTACTTAGGAACTGGTCCCCTTTGAGCTGGCAGATTTACAGACTCTGCCCTGACATTGGTCTTTTGAGAAAGCAGCTAGCTCAAATTCTGCAGGTGTCACTGTCTCCTGCCTCTGTCATTCAGGCAGTTGTTTCCCTGCAGGCTCTTTTCAATACAAGAGACTGGGAAGACTTTTGCTCTTGTGGGAATCCATAGTGGCCTTACCAGCAACAGAGGGTACTGCTACTTTGCTTTTTATAAGTCCTTTATCTCTGGGGCGAACGCAGAAGCAGCATTGTTCTTTTTGGTTCTTTTTGGTTTACAATTCTGCCTGACGTGGGGTCTGCCACTCTTTAAGGCATCTAAAGCCTAAGAAGCCAATTGCTCACCATGAGTTTTCAGGCAGAGATAGGCACCCTGCGCCACAGCCTGCCTCCTCACAGTACAAACCAGCTCGGTTTATCCATACCGATGGCTTCTTCTCAGCTCAGCCCTCAGATAGAGCGTGATCCCTTTTACTGTGTTTTCTAGTGCTCGTTCATCTTGTACTTACTATCCAACAGCATTTCTCTAAGAATTCAACTTAGAAACAAACTGCACCTTCACGAATAGAGAAAAATGAGAAAAACAGCAAGAAGCTGCTACTTTAAACTTGTCAGAAATTTAGAAGTATCTTCTTCAAGTTTGTTTTGAGATGAAACTCATGTTGTATTCCTATGACTCTGTGGCAGCAACTAAACATTTTCAGAAGCTCTGCTATGTCTTTATATTGTACGTCACCAGGTTCCTGTGAAAGCCCAGGATGATAAGCGCTGAAATGACACTTTTTTTCCCCAAGCAGTTACAGAAATACAGACTACTGCAGGGCTGTATCTTCTATGGAGGTTGTGCAGGAATAACATTCAAGCTTCAGTATATACTGCCAAATCTCTTTGTTGGAAACCATACATGTTGCTGCACACAGTCATTTAATCTTTCTTCTCATTTTATATTTCCATCCTTGTGATGGGTTGACCCTGGCTGGATGCCAGGTGCCCACCAAGCCGCTCTATCACTCCCCCTCCTCAACTGGACACTGGGAGAAAAAATATGATGAAAATCTCACGGATCAAGATAAGGACAGGGAGATCACTCAGCAGTTTCTGTCACAGGCAAAACAGATGTGACTCAGGGATATTAATTTAATTTATCACCAATCAGGTCAGAGTAGGGTAATGAGAAAAAACCCAAATCTTAAAACACCTTTCCCCTACCCCTCTCTTCTTCCCAGGCTCATCTTCACTCCCAATTTTCTGTACCTCTTCCCCTGCGTGGCACAGAGGGGTGGGAAATGGCCATTGCAGTCAGTTCGTCACCCATTGTCTCTGCCTCTCCATCCTCCTCACACTCTTCGCTTGCTCCAGTGTGGGGTCCCTTCCATGGGAGACAGTCCTCCATGAACTTCTGCAACGTGAGTCCTTCCCACGGGCTGCAGTTCTTCACGAACTGATCCAGTGTGGGTCCCTCATGGGGTCACAGGTCCTGCCAGGAGTCTGCTCCAGAGTGGGCTCTCCACGGGGTCACAGCCTCCTTCAGACACATCCAGCTGCTCCGGTGTGGGGTCCTCCACGGGCTGCAGGTGGATAGCTGCTCCACCGTGGACCTCCGTGGGCTGCAGGGGGACAGCCTGCTTCACTGTGCTCTCCACCATGGGCTGCAGGGGAATCTCTGCTCTGGTGCCTGGAGCTCCTCCTCCCCCTCCTTCTGCACTGACTTTGGTGTCTGCAGAGTTGTTTCTCTCACGTATTCTCACTCATCTTCTCTGGCTGCCATCACACAGCAGTTTTATCCGCTTCTTAAATATGTTATCACAGAGACACTACCATCATCACTGACAGGCTCAGCCTTGGCCAGCAGCAGGTCTGGCTAGCAGCTTCTCATAGAAGCTACTCCTGTAGCCCCCCCACTACCTACCTAAACCTTGCCATGCAAACCCAATACAATCCTTGACACTCATTTTCTCTGTTTTGGTTTTTACCGAGGGGCAATTAAGACAGCAAAACAAACAGTAGCAATACTTTTCCCAGAAATGCACCCGAGAGCAGAACAATGCCTTTCAACACCCACTAAACAGAGAGACTGTCGCAGCTTTGACCTTAACCTCAAAGCAAATCAAAACCGAAGCTCGAGAGGGCCTGATCTCTCAATCTCTCCCTCCCCGGGAGGCCCCTGGTCTGCAGGACAGAAAAGAGGGGGAGAAAACAAAACACACCTTTTTGAGATTTAAAGGGATGTTGTGATTTACCCACTTTATAAGCGAGCTAGGAGCAGCCTCGTAGATTAGTCACAATAGTTCACAGCTAAGTTAGTCGTCATGAGCCGTCTCCTCTGCAGAGGCTGTTGTGCTGGTCTCTTGCCTGGCCGCAGAGCAGCAGACCCAGAAGCCATCCCGCCCCAGCAGCCTGCTGCCATGGCTGAGCGCAGCTGCAGTGTTTGTGCTTCCCAAAGGAAAACAGATGAAACTGCTCTACTCTCGGGGGGCCTGCACAGATTTTAAGCTCAAAAGGAAAAAAAACGAAAGAGACCGAGAAGCAGCCCTCACTTTTTTGCCTCAGGGGCTTTAGCTCTTTAGCAAATATTTCTCAGACTGATGTGGAGACCTCTCCCAGGCAAAATGTGTCCCCTGTGAGAAAAAGCTTCTTATTTGTCATAGGATCTCTGCTGCCATCAGCACTTAAGGTAGCAAAATTAAACACAACTTTTAGAACTTGCTCATTTTTATTATTCTATTATAGCCCAATAAAGCTTGTATCTTCATAAACAGAACCACTACAGTTCATTACAAAAATGTTTAGCAACTGTCATCTGTCTTTGAGAATCACATGCTTTGCCCTAGCTTTAGGAGATTTCTTCTTTATCCCCCAGCAGAGTAGGAAATGTTGCAGTTGGTTTGATACTAGGGAAGATGGGAAACTTTCTTGTGGTGGCAGGGAACTGCATGACACTTTGACGCTATGGGGCCTTGGAAATATTTTCGAAGTCTTGGCTTAGAACTAATTTCATTATTTTAGCATTCTTTACATTCATGTATTCACATACAGGTACAGCTACAGAGAAATATATGTCATTTACTGAGGGCTATGCATGCAAGGCTTATGTCTTTGACCCAAGGGATGTGTTCCTTCTTACCTGTATAGTTTCTCTTGAGAAAATTGTGCGACCGTAACACTGTGCCTCTTCAGAGCTGTGCTCTGCCGATTGCTTCAGATCTTCTCATTTTGTGCATCTTTCTTCCTTCTTGCCTATTTGTCACTCCACAGTAGCTGGGAATACTGTTGCTGGGCCTTGAGACTCCAAAACACCAGCCTCTTGTAATCATAAATTGACCTGTGCCTCTGGCATATCTGTTTCTCCACTGAAGGGATGCCTTGTCCCATCATTTCTTTGCATAAGGCATATATTACAAATTTTAGCAGCTTGTTCAGCTTTACTTTTGGAATGGCTCTGGCACAACTGTGTGATAGAAGTGAACTGCTGTCCACAGATAAAACACAGGAACTCCTTTCCAGCAGGCTGAGGCTCCTTGGGGTGCACCACTCACTGAAACTCTGCCTTTTGCCTCATGTGACAGTATCTGCTGGACCTGTCAGTTTCTAGAATTCTGCACACAGTAGACTCTGCTAAGAAGATATGAAGTGGTGGAACAAAATTCTCTGCTAATCCCTGTCTGCCTTTACTTTTGATCATGAGATTGTTTTAAATTTAAGAAGTAATCTAAGAGACTACCGATATATAATAAACTGTGCGTAAACTGATCCAAAGCCCACAGAAACAACCAGAAAGCCTCCCACTACCTTTAGGGGGCTTTAGATCAGATCATGAAACCAATTCCACTGGATCACGCTCATCTGAGTCTGTCAGATGTACGCATGGTCTCACAGTCCTTCACATCAATGACTCTGTCAGGCACTTGCAGAGTGACAGCATTTCCCACGTCCTGCACCTGGACTCACAGATCTAGTTAAGCCAGCAGAACTGGACAAGCATTTGTGGGCTGAGATGACAAGATTGCACTGAAAGGAGTACAACAAATGCCAGCAGCAACAAGCTATGACTCCTGCCCTGAGAGCTACATTCATACACCCGTAGCTGCCAAGCCACATGGCTGCTACATCGTCTTGGCAGTCTGCTAACCTCACCAAAGTTACTTACTCATTAAAGAACAGCTGAGTTTTGCAAAGGCTTATGATAGAGGCATTGGATTGGGATTCCCGAAATAAACTCTGCTATTGACTCTCTCTGGGAGACTGTCCAAATGAGTTAGGATTAGATTCACAGCAGCCTGGAGCAAATGCCTTGCAGCTTGCTGGAAATCAAAAGCCTGAGTCATGGGTCTGAGGTGCCCAGTGTAATGGATCGGTGCAGCCAAATGGGCCAGAGCTTCAAAGCCTGAGCAAGCATCGTGAGAGCAGCGTGGTTAGAGGGAGCAACAAAACGAGCAGGGAAACAAAAACGTGCTTGTCTAAATCTGTCCAATTTGCTGCTTGGTTGAGCCATAAATGTGTCTTATTATGTAGCTGCTGCATTTCAGGCAAGTAACTTTGTTTGTCTAGGAGAAAGCCCCAAATCTTGTGTTAACGATTACAATACCAATATAAGCATATCAAAGAGAGTCCTAGCTTGTACTTAATGGTTCTACTAAACGCCTCCCCCCCCCGTCAGCACATGAGCCTGTGCAGCTTTGAGTACAAAGGGCAACACGTCAGACTTATCATGGGACCACAGCAACGCAATGCTGCCCGGAGTTGTGCAGCATCCTGAGCTCTTACCGTTCTCCTCCATGGAAATTTGAGGTGCTTATCTTCAAGATCAACAGACAAAACATGCATAAAATGGGTGTGGGGAAGGAGCGACTGGCACCAAAAGGCCTTGGAAGTCCCTTCCTTTTTAGTCCAGTCGGGTGCATCTGTTGGTAAGGCTGGGAGAAGGTGCCTGGCAATGGCAGTGCTGGTCTTCGTGCTGCAGACTCAGCAATTCCAAAAGATGGCCCAATTTAGGAGAAATATCGCTTCTTTACTCAACAAGGAGTTTTTCTAGATGCATCTAGGTGATGCCTTCCCTCAGCCATTTTTCATATTCCTGACTTTTTTTGACTTATGGTCCTCCATTTTTATCTTTTTGCTTCATGGTTTCTACTTTGAACGTTCTTGCTCCTCCATTAGCTTTTGCACAGTTTAAAATTATATAAATGGTGTTTATGATAATCTGCGATACTGAAGAGGATCAAGTACCTCCCAGATGGCAGTGATAGCCCCGGCATTGTTTTAAAGGACAGGAACGAGGGTAACACCCACTACTTGTAGGGGAGCAGATGGAACAATCTGGACACCTGTCTGGGACGAACAGCATTGGTTTTCTTTACTGAAAATGCAACCTTCAAAAGGAAGACTTCAGAAGAGAGATCTCGGAGACGGAAAATATCACGCTTAAGGAAACTCTAAAGATAGTGAGAGGAAGCCAGAAACAGGAATGACAGTGTTTCAGATAATACAAGGAGTTGGTAAGGCAGATAACTTCAAGACAGAAGGGCTATTTGATGTAAGTTACCACACCTGCAAGCATTCATGCAAAACTCTATTCTTGGAATTATCTTATTATTTCTTGTGAAGTTTTGAACCTCTAATTGCCCCATGCTGATTTTCAAATGCTTGTCAATGGCTCTCCAAAACAAAGGGCTAAGAAACCACTGTCTGACAACCCAGACTGAAAACAAGTTCACTACCTTGAGAATTTTACACTCAGAAAACTGCAAAAGTTTCCAATTGTCTGTCAAAGTGGAAAGAAACAAATGTGAATCAACACTGCAATACACATTCGCTCCCGAGATTTATGTATGTAAATAGAATAGTATCCTTGATCACAAATATTGCAACAAAAACATCTGCCCATCCCACAGTTGCGTATGCCATTAGAAGCTATAAATTTTTGGTGTCTTCTTGGTAATAATCACAGAAAACTATTGAATTTTTGGACAGTTTTTCTCTTATGATCAGAATAATTCTTTTGGATTTGAAGAAACATTTCATTTCTTTGTAATGAAAGGTTTCAAAAGCAAATGGTTCTTCAGCCAGTGACATCTCTTTTTTGTAATGGACAGGCTTTATAAGGGTATGAAAAAAGTCTGCATGAGGTTTCTGTAACAATGAAAGAATTCTGATTTATTGACAGAACGGTCCCAAATAAGGAACTTGTTTTTCAAGTTAAGCCAAAGCTAGACAGCTTCAGTTTTCATTCCTCCTTTAATTGCATTCTATTCTCTGCAATTTCAACCATGCTATTTCCTTCAATGCAATCCTAAACAAAGCTTTATTTATTGAGATTTCATGGAAATAAAGCCATCTGTAAAAAAAAAAAAATATATTTCTGACTAAATACTTCCTTTGTGTTCAAAGAAATGTAAATGTTTAGCCCAACACATCATGGGAAAGATTAAAATAGCAAAGTTTCAAGAAGTTTTTAGCATTGAAATGTCTTTCACAGGTTTGTTACATAAATTGTAAAGGTACAGCTATGCTAATTAATCAGTGAATTCCAGTAAGAATGAAAAGAACTGGTGGAAATATGACAGACTTATGTATGATTGTGCCTATTATTGTGAAAATCAGGGTATCTATTTAATGGAAGAGCAAGGGAAGATACGAGAAGGTGAAATGCAACAGTTTTGAAACAGATAAAGAGCGTTTTATTACCTCAATGAAATAAATTTGAAATTCATAATCATGAAATAAAATTGTAGTCAAGGCTTAACAGGAGCCAGAAAATGGCTAGAGACTCACAAGACCAGCAAGAATATTCATATTTACCAGGAAGAGGACAGAAATTCAAAGAGGGCCAAGCTCTACTGCTCCATGAGCTCAGCCCTCTCAGTGTGTCAGCACGGAGTTTCTCTCACCTGGCGATGGGTGCCTGAACTGGGTGGGTCACTCACCCAGGGCAGTGTATTTTGTGTATTTACAAATTACGTGGCTGCTGACCCTTAGGTATTTTTCCATTTCTTTGGACAAGGAAATGGCATCACCTCACTGTCTGTAGTATCTTCTGGGCGACTGATTTCACAGTTGCAGAAGTATGAATAAATAGTCTGGAATTTTCCAGAGAGATGCTGTAGATGCGTGCTTCATTGGATGCACTCAGGTCCAGTCAGGTTATTCAAAGCAAAATGGGTGACATATAAAAATGTCTCCCATAAATATGTTCTAGGTATTGCTGAGAAAAGAGTGAATTTTCTGTTCCCGATGCAGAGGTTATAGAATTGAGAACAGAAGCATGTAACAAAAATTACATGCACCTAAATAAAAAAAGGCAGGACCTGTGCACCACACAAGGTTGCCCCAAATGTAACATGGAAGTTGTTTGCTGTTAACTGCCCATTCATTCTTAAAAGTAGACATGTTTGCCAAAACTGCGACCTTTAAGTTTTGCATTTCAGAAGAATGAAAAAAGTGGGGTTTATAGTTAAGCAAGGAACTAAGTTAGCATATTATATACCTTACAAGTTGTCTACAAAGGATGTAGCAACCTTACCTCCATGTTTATAAAATATTTCATGATGTAATATCCCTCCTAGTTGATTTTTTTGATGCAATTGGCAGGGCTTGAATAAGGCTGAGCTAAGAATGCTTGCATTTTTATTCTTGCAATGTATGGGGGAAAAAACACAGGAGGGGATCAAAACATCAATATTAACTGACCAGCAATAAATCCGCAATATAGTTCATTCTTATTTACTGGGATATAGCACCTTGAAACACATCTTTATCTGTAGTACAGAATGGGTCTACAGCAAAAGTTTCAGCAATCACAACAATTATATCTGAAAAATAACTAATCTTGGTAAGTCATCTACTGCAAATGACTCCAGTCATTCAGACAGTGGTCTCCCAACCACAAGAACCTCTGGGGAAGGCAAAGAGTCTACAACAAGCTGTATTGGTCTATTATATCCACACAACTCTATTGCCATATTGTATCTGTACAGATTTTTGTAATTCACATCTGTTCAGGAAAGAAAAATAGAGCAGAAAACTAGTGACAGGGAATGGAAGCAGAAACAAAGAAAGAAAGGAAGGGTGAAAAAGGGAAAGAACAAAAAAGAGAGAACAAGGAAAGATCAGACACGTTTTTTTCTGTAGTGAATGTAAAGCCTAGCAGATTAGGGAATCTAATGAATTCTTAGCCAGGAAGGGGGAGAGAGAGAGAAAATTTCTAGGACCTTAGAACCTAAGACAGGGGAAAAGAAAACCAGCTGCAAAGATTTCTCTTCTTCCCTAATCCCCTGCTGGTTTCCCATCTCCACACCTAATTTTCAAAGCCTACCATCTGGTCCCTTCTCTGCCTCAGCCACTTCGTGTGTAAGAGATGTGAATGAAAATGACATTTCTGTCTCCAGTTTACATCACTTCCCACCTGGTTTATTACAAATCTGAAAAAGCAACGTCTAAAACGGGACCAGTGTGCCCTTTGCTCATTAAGGTTTAATGGTGGTGTCTTGGCGCTGTAGTTCAACAGTGGTGGTCCGGCTTTCCACGTGCCTCACCCAGGACCGAGCCAGGGCAGATTCAAATCTCGTAAACAATTGTCTACTCCCCCTAAAGGGCTGTAGTAGAAATAACCACCTTCATCATCACACTGTAACACAGATCTAGGACAAGAACAGCGTTGATATGCAGTACAGTGTCAGGATGGCACTGGGGCACCGTTGGCAGGCGGCAGGAGAGGAACCACCCGTGGCTGCTCAAGGACTCGGTAGGGCTGTAGCTCTTTAGGCGTTGTGGCTCTCTTGGTTGCGGTTCCACCTGCTATGGCTTGCATGGTCTGTCTTTAACAGTTTTGCTTAGATTAGAAACAAGACACTAGCTGGGTAAAGGTTTTGCCAGCTTCTGTTGACATTTTATCTAACAAGAATTTCTTGCCTGAGGCGCAGGACAGGAACAAGAAAAATAGGTTTGAATCTAGCAATTGTGCCTCTGATTGTACGTATTTGAAACTGAGAAGAGGGAGGAAATAAGAAAGTTATGTACATAGCTTTATAGTTCAGCCTGTGGGAATTCATCAAGCTAAACTGAATTTAAGTAATTTAAATTAAGATCTACACAAGGTCTGATATAGTTTAGCTACCATGTTTTAAATGGTGACCTTAGTTCTTTCTCAGGTGACTCCTGAGACTGACAGGACTATTTGCTCCTTTGAGGACCTTACTTCACAGTTCCAAACATGAAGGCTTTAATTTCATATTCCAAATTCCTTTCCATCAATGCAATTCTACTTAATTTTGCAGGCAACAGAACCAAAACAAGGGTCAGTTACCCAGGAGGGAAACACGTAGGACACTAATATATGCCAGCATGGGATTAAGGTTTTGTTGGGGTTTGGAGTTCTTTTATTTTTTTTTAAAAAAGGAGAAAGTGGGAAATAGTGGAAGGGTAACGTCATAAACTTAAGTTATGGCACAACCACACATAGGTACTCCCTCATCCTTCTTATTCACGCTGCAAGGGTCAGGGCAATAGTCTTGAATTTCATCCTTCTATGAGGGGACTGGATTTGCTAACAAAGCAAAGCACATCCACAGAAATTTATTTCTGCTGCTGCCCTTCCCCATGAGTATGGCTGGAGAGCTGGACAAAAGCTAACTAACGTCATGCACAGCCTTCTTGCTGACACAAGACCTTTACACCCACATTTGCCGTGTTAGCATAAGCACTGTCCACACTGGCACAGCCAGTACTGCCTCTCAGCTGGGAGGCAGCATCACAGCCACTGCTGAAGTGCCAACGGGGATGTTTCTGCAAAGCATTCCAAGTTTTGCAGTTCAATGGCTTGTGCAGGACAGACCAAGCTGGTTCAAACAGGCCTCACACACCGTCGCTGGTCTGGAGTTGTGAGCATGTGTCTAGAGGAGCCCCTGCAAAGACAGCCTTCCCATCTAAATCTACTCCCAGGCATTTTATTTTTTTCTGTCCCAGACTTGTCTGTTCTCACCCTACTTTGAATCCAGTTTCCATAACTATAGCTAACATTTGTTTAATTCACTTTTTAACTTCTGTTTGAGGCACCATGAAACACGACATCGACATATGAAACATGGGCTTTATCAGCTTGTATTTTTCCCTGCATCCAGGTGATGCAAGGGTAACATAGCTGGGTACTGTGAAGTCCTTGGTGAACCTGAGTACTGCTGTCCTTTGATGGCGAAGTCAAACTCGTACCAACACTGCTTAACAGTAGGGCAAGTAATGCGTTTGCCAAGTTGGTTACAATGAACCACTTTGCCCCAGCCACTACGACAGTTCGGGCTAATAGCATTTGGTTTTGCTCTGATAGCTGTTGTTTGGTGCATAATAGCATTTAATCTTAAAAATTAATAAAAATGTTGTTGATACAAATGTCTGCATTAGAAATTAAATTGGAATTATTAATAAAGAAACAAAAAGCTGTTAGCTGGTGAGCCTTACCATCTGCTTTCAGGATGTGCCAAACAGGATCCCTGCAGGCATGTGGCATTGTACAGCTACTCCTTGCTCTAATATGCTTCTGTGGGTGGGCTCCCAGCTTTCCACTGTGGCCAAGGGTATTTTGACTTTCTTTGACAGAGGACCAGGATGTTGGTTTGCTAAATCCAGTATTAATCCTTTTTCTCACAAAAAGGCTAAAAGCAGAAGGTCTTGGTCTTACTCTTCTGGTAGGCTGCTAGCAGTAGGCTGCGTACAAACTGTTCTAGTTCCTCTCCTGAAGCCAATATGCACTTCCATAAGCAAAATTTCTTTGAATTTTGCTGTGCATCTGGTGACAGATTCAAGCTTAATAGTTCTTCTTGTAGCCCACTTAATGGAGATTGGTAGCCAAGTGCTCAGCATTATGCTGGTGGGCAAACCAGTACCCATCAGCATCCTGGGCAATTTATTGTCCTGTCACCTTGTAAATTCCCTGCAGCTGCAGAGCACTCTCTCCAGTCTACAGGCACTGGTAAAGCAGGTGATGGGTATCTCTTCTCCAGAACTGGTGTGACGGAGGCCCTGGGCTCACCTTCCCTTTTTTTCATCCTGATCTCTGTCAAGAGATCAAGTAGGACACATCCTGAAGACTTGACTCATATCCTCCCCAAAGCCGCAAGGCCATTGCTATATGTGAGTTCATATTTGCTCCTGTTACAGATCCATTGCTGCATTATTTATCTAGTCCTCCCTAAAGAGTTACATTATTCTGTCCCTCCTTTTTCCCCAGTGTGGCAGATGCACCCTCCCTGGCCCAAAAACGGCCGACCAGCACTTGCTAAAGACCTGATAAAGATCAGGTCTTTCAGGGGACCAGACAAAACCCCTAGAGGTGGGGGCTTTCTGCCCATTGAAGCCTGGTCACTGTTTCGCTTGCCTTTTCCCCCCTAGTGTGAACTGACCATCATAGTTCAGACTTGACTCTGGTACAAACGAGCCGCACCAGAGAGCTGGTTGGGGTCAGTCCTCCTCGGAGCAGCGGGTCTGCATTCAGGGACTCTCCCCTTGGGTCGGGACGCAGCCCAAGGGAACACCCTGGGATTGAGCACCCCCACCTTTGATGAGTGAATACTTCTGGATATATCCTTAAGTGTGCCCTCTCCCCTTTTGGGTGAGTGATTCCATTTTCTGGGTACCTTTGAGTGAGAGGTTTTCCCCTTTCTCGTGGGTGAGTGTGTGCACATTTTGGGTTTTTCTAAAAGGCCTGTTTAAAAAGCTTAGGAATTCTTAGGTCACCTGTGTAGTGGTATATTCCCAACTGACATCCATACTTTACTTTGGTCTGTCAGAGTGTTAGCTAACTTCGGTTGGAATAAATCCCCATTTCGAGTAGCTGCTCTGTCTGCGAGTGCCTCTGCCTGGCATCTGCGCTTGTGGCTTGCTCAGGTATGTAAGGGTGTTCTGAATGACTGCTCTGTCTGTTGTGTGGGTGCCTCTGTGACAGCCAGTCACCTTCCTTTTCTGTCCTTCCCCAAGGAAAGGTGTCAGGGAGTTGTAGTAGCAAAGGCCATTCCTTTTCATTAGTTACCTTTTTTTTTTTTTCCCCACAGCCTATTCCTGCCTGCCCCAGAGCTTCTAACACATCCCATGCTGTTCCCACATCTACACACCCTAGGCTAGACACATGGACACATTCCTGGGGTCAGGCCATCTACTAAAGTTGTTTTTATAGCCACCTGGTTATAATCTGGAACCTGTCCAGCTCTTATTTAAAAGACCAGACAGAAGCTTTCAACCCCAAATATATTTCTGTGCTTTCGTTGGACTTATACTCCTCTGTGTGATTGGTTTTTTCTTCCATCTTCTATCCCTGCTCTTGCTTTTGAAGCTTACATAGCACACTGGCCATCTGCTACCACAGGAGCTGCATTTAATTGTTTTTACAACTGCTGGGTCAGAAGCAGCAGCATCGCCTTGGCAGGGCTCTCTGGGTCACTCACAGTTAAGCTGCCTTCCTCACCTAGCAGAGGATACAATACATATGTTTTTGCTTAAAGGACTTAACTGTTGAACAAAAGCTTTTAGTTGTTTTGGGATCAGCTCAGCACTAACTTGTCCCTTCTCTGAAAGTCTCAATATTTGGTATTTTGATATATTGCAAAATACCAGCTATAGGTGGTATTTTCATATTTCTGCTTGTTCTTCCCCTTTCTGCTTCTACAGTAGCCCAATAATCACAGAATCACAGAACGTTAAGGGTTGGAAGGGACCTCTGGAGACCATCTAGTCCACCCCCCTGCCAGAGCAGGCTCACCTACAGTAGGTTACACAGGAACGCTTCCAGGCAGGTTTTGAATGTCTCCAGAGAAGGAGACTCCATAACCTCTCTGGGCAGCCTGTTCCAGTGCTCTGTCACCCTCAGAGTAAAGAAGTTTTTCCTTATGTTCAGAATAACCAGTGTCCCAGTATTCATTCATTCAGATACTTCCAGCTCCCCAAAGACAGGAGTGCAGCTCTTTAGGTCCCAGTTTCCCATTTTTAAAGAACTCCTACTAATCTGTCCTGCACCCTTTCACGCACCCTGCTTTTCTTCTTTCAGTGTCCAGCATTGGCCATATTACTGCAGCAAAGGCCTGAGCACTGTATGGAGGGGAAGGATTCCACATTTGTTTTACACCATCCAGCTGCTCGCGCTTTCTGGTGTAATGTCTGCCTTTCTGCTGTAGCAGGATGCAGTGGGCTCAGACAGCTTGTGAACAATCACTGCAATGGTTCACGAGCTGGATCTGAACCCACAGTATCTGTGGGCTCTGCTGCCAGATTTTTTCCTGCAGAACTGCTACGTGGTCATTGGTTCCCTGATCCATATTTAAGAAATTGATTGTTCCTGCTCCACATGAAATGCCCTCCATGCATCTTTCCTCTTTGATAGGGAGCTGCTGACAGAGCTTCCATGTTTTTCCAGCAGTTTTACAGCTATCTTTCAGAATATATTTGTAGCTTCATTTAGAATATATTTGTCCATGCTCATAAGTATCGTGTATCGGAAGTCTTACTAAACCCAGGCATGTGACAGTGCTGCTTACCCATAGCCACAAAGGCTTTTTATCTTGCCAGCAGCTTGTTTAGTGGCACTGGGGGGAAAACTCATTGAAACGTGACTCCCCTGCTGATCCTCTCCCCACTTCCTTGGTGGTTAGGTCTGGTTACTGACTGGTCATCTCTTCAAATTTACATTGAGATGAAATACATCAAGCCCACCTGATATGGAAACCTTGAGCTGGGTTAACTTTCCTCCGGCCTGTTCATTTCATATCCTAGTCCACAATGTCAGCCATATTTGTATTGTAAGCTGCCCAATTACAATAGGATATTTTCATGAGAACTGAAGCAATAACAGTCACTAAACTCTTCAATTTAATAGTTTTCTCTTAAGTAGGAGATCAGCATTTTCTTTGGGCTTGGGTCTTTATAGTAATGTTCTTGGAGATATTTTGTTGTTGTAGGTTTGGTCCTTTATTAGCTATATCCCATTTTGGCCTTTCCAATTTTCTCTGGGCACGTTCATGCTATTCTTTCATAGTACCCTTTGTAAGTTGCACTAGTATCCACTTCATCTGAGGTAAAAGACAGCACATCAGACAAACTGACTCCTTACTACACTTACCTTTCCTGAGCATTGAACTGGTTTTGGTTTCTGTCTTTAATATTGTATCTTTAAGAAATGGTAAATTCATGTTGCATCCTCTTCCCTTTGCTCTCTCTGATGCCCTAGCTCTCAGTTCCTTGAGTTCTTGGAGGTTTTTTAGGTGTTTTTCCCCCTCACCCTGTTCTTCCACCTTTCATTCCAAGGACTGTGAATTTGACTGCTGAAGTTATGAAATAGCTGGTTTTAAAATGCCAGCATGAACAAAGGGCCTTGTGGCAGCCAAATGCTCATTCCACTACCACTCTGTACTCACCCAGTGCAACACTAACGTTTTCCCCCCCTGCTTCCAACTCTAGGGAGGGCTTCCTCGACCAGAGAAGTGGGGAACAGTATCAGTAGGTAAACTCTACAAAACGTTACCAACTGGAAAGGACTCTTGGCTAATCAACAATGTTTAGAAATGCAGGCTGTCAGGCATGTTTCAACATCAAACTCCATTGTACACATTCACATGCATCAGCAGAGGATGGCAGTCCTCAGCCCAGGTGAGCCATTGACAGCCCCCATACATTTCAGGAGCCCGTTGCCAAGTCCCCAGAATAACAGCAACCTTCCCCACCCAAAATACCACCGTTCTCTTGAATGTCACCATGTAACTGCACCACCATCCCAGCCCCAGCAAAAAGTTTGCCCGTTTGCCAAGGCTTAGCCACTGAATGGCCTTAACCACCATAGCCCTGATACTGTTGAAGATCTAAGGTAGAACTTCATGCAGGTTGCTTTTTCTGACAGGAGGTCTGACGCCACGAGAGATGACATGCTGGTTGTGCCATATTTACATGATAATGCAGTCTCTGCCCTTGGTGCTACAGGATTTCTCCAGAACCAGCACCCAACTATTAAATTCTGAATTGCCTCCTCTGCCACACATGCATTCAGCCTTGTCTCACTGGCAAAGCATACTACTGTCAACACTTCTTCAACTCTGCCTTCTGACCTGGATCTCTCCCCTTTCTCTGTAATGCAGGATGTGTTACAACTGACATGCCGTGTTGCTGGCAAGTAATTTAACCAAAATGGCAGTTCCTTAATGTCCTGAGCCTTAAAGTCTCACACCTTAGTGTCTCATCTCGAGCCTTAATAGCTCATTCCTTAATGTCTCATCCCTTAAAGTCCTGAGTCTCGCTGGCTCATCCCTTAAGGTCCACAGAAGGTGAGAAAGGCCAGCCAAGCTCTTCCACAATACACTGAGACTGAATGCACGGATCAACCAAGAACCAGCAAGTACAGTATGAATTAGAACAAAAGCAGAGCCTAATTTCATACCAGTTT
Source organism: Leptosomus discolor (assembly GCF_034619465.1). Lineage (NCBI taxonomy): Eukaryota > Metazoa > Chordata > Aves > Leptosomiformes > Leptosomidae > Leptosomus > Leptosomus discolor. Next base: position 3,195,397 of record NC_141407.1, on the reverse strand, counting down.
CAGCCCAGCGTGGGCTACATTCACTCAGACTGGGAAAGCCGACATTTTCTTCTGTGGTGGAGACAAATCCCAAGCAGGGACACCTAAATCCCCAGCTGATGAATACAGCTGGTGCCAGTAACGGCAAGATAGCAGGTCAACCTCAGGTTGACCTTTTGTCCCCATCTGGTGCACAGCTGGAGATCATTGTGTCTGCACTTACAGCTAGAGCCTAACTACGTCTCTTGGGCCTCACTAGTTCAAAGTCAGCCTTACAAAAACGTCATTTGCACCTTTTATTTGAAACAGCTTCATTCTTAGAAGAACAGCAAAGCAGGGTAGACAATAGTAGCACTGACAGACCTGCATGGTGATCAGCAGGACTGGTCATCTGCACATACACATATGGAGTGGCTTCGTGTCATGCTGTCCTAAAAGAATAGCTACACCCTAGGAGTTTGTTGCGGGTTTTTTGAGTCATCAAAAAAGGAGACTAGGACAAAGCAGGTAATAATTCACTGTACTTCAGCTTATCTAGCAGTCAACCAGCACAGATCCAACAACAATATCCCACCTTAGATGCTTCCATCGTCCCAAGTTCAGGCTCCCTGTGCAGTCAGCTGAGAGCAGCTTCTCCAGGGAGAAATTCAGAACGTGCAATTAGTAACCTTGTTACTGACAAATGCGGGTGCTGGTTGCTGCATGGAAAGGCCTGGTTTGAACACATCTTCTGTTACCTCCCTTCCAATAGTACCTCCTAGTTTTCTGGTTCTTGTTGCTTTAACTGTAAAAACCTAACGCAAGAATATTTGCTCAACCAGTATACCCTTGATCCCAGAAGGCAATATGGGATTCAAGAACATTTAAATTCTCCTGAGGAAATCCTGTGCTGAAAAACAAGGATTAGAGGTTTTTCACTGTAAGGACTGCACACAATCCACTCGCAGGTAGAAGATGAAAATATATCAGTATTTTGGAGGTCAGCGAGTAAGCCATGGTGAAGAGTTACATAGAGATGTGCTGAACTGGAGGAACTGTAGTAATGCAGAGCAACTACAGACCCCTGAGGAATTAAGCTTATAGCTCACTCCAAGAGTGTGGGAAGAGTGAACACTACCACCAGTGCAGAGGCTGGGGGGAAGATACACATGCCAAGGCCTCCAGACATAGCACTGCTGCAGGAAGGAGCAGGTCTGGGTGTAGCCTGTCTGGTTTCCAGAAGCAGCCAGCTCTGTGTATAGCTGCTTTTCTACTGTTCAGGGAGATCCAGGCTTCTGCAGACTCTAGAAATCTAAGCCATGCAAAGAAAAGTGTTCCCTTGATCAAACCTGATACAACTGTTGTATCTGCTGCAATTCTAAAGAGCATTCACAAACATCTGATTAAGTTACCCACACCACCTGAACTGAACTGGAGACCCTGGGGCTCTGCTTATTTATTCCTGTTGAGGTGCTAGATCCATTGTATGATTGCTGCTTCCCAGTTGCCCATTCTTTAGGTACAGCCCACATGCTTTCTCTTTAGATGTGCAGTTTTGCGTTTGGTTAGTTTCTAAGTCAGATTTATTAGCTGAAGGGGCAAGACTGATCTGTGACATACTTCTGTTTCCTTTAGCTTTTTTCTTTACAGGAGGGCCTGGTGGAGCTTGTGGGCACAGCTATGCCCAGTGCCTGGGGAAATGTCAGCATAACCCAAGGGATGCTTCAGAAGATCTTTCACTACTGAAAAACACTCAGTTTGAAAGGAAAATACACACTCTGCCAAGAAGCCCCAGGCTGCCATGCTGGACTATACTGTTGAATCTTCACCATGTCCGTTCAAGTTGCTGCTTGCACTCCTGCCAGTCCCCAGTAGGAACAAGTTTTCTGAATATTCAACAGCCCCTGGAGAAAGCTATACAAGGATGGGTGAAACACACGGATTCTCCTACAACTTCATTTCCCCTCTGCTGTCACACACCCCCATATACCGTGAGACTGGCTCATCGCTTTTGTAGTCTTGATGCCAGGTTTTGACCCAAGTGCAGGATTGCTGTTCCAGCACTCAAGCCAAAGAACCATCCTGGTCGGGATGCCAAGATGGTTTCTCTCAACTGTTGCTTCAGTGCACATGGCTAACGGTCTTGGTGCAAACGCTGGTGTTCCAGGATGGTGGCTCCATTACTGAAGAAGAAATCTTTTGGACACAGTACACGGAACTGAGCCCTGAAGCTATTTTATATTTGGCTTTAGTAAAAAAGGGGGTACATGTCGAGCCGGTTTCTGCCAGCAGAAAAAGGCATAATCTTGCCTTTTCTGAGCAGAGATTAGGGAATTTGCCAGGCCACACTCCTGGTTACATGTAGATCAGAGCTGTCCAGATATAGTCACCCAAAAGGAGCACAAGGGGCTGTAGCTCCTCAGTCTGAGATACAGTATCACAGGTCTTACAATGTTACAACCCTGGAAACAGACAGCTGTGAAGATAACTTGCTATCCAGCTGGAGTGCAAGCAACTGTGTGTAGCTGAGAGTTACTGGGTATTGTGGCTAGAGCGGGCAGAGCCACAGAGAAGGGCTGTGTCTGAAGACCAGCTGGTTCTGATCTCATCCTTGCACTGTTTGTGGTGTCTTGAACCCTTGGGGAACACACTAGTTCTCTGTGGCCAAGAGAGCTTGTCTTCTGCTCGGGAGAACAGAGGGAGCATGTCTTGAATTACATGAGGTATTTTTTGAAGTTATCATCCTTTTATGCTGCAGCAAAAGGCAATTACATACAAGTACAAAGTCAGGCTCAGAATGAAATCCCAGCCTTACTGAAGTGAGACTTGACATCTTTTCCAGAGGATGCTTTCTGTACGATTTATCCCATTTTCTGTTTGTTTACCTAATACAGACACAGCTTCCGTTGTGAAGCACTCTGGAAACCTGTGCACCTTGCCAGTGCATCCACTATTGCACATGCAGTTCAACACTTTTTCATAAAACTGGCATTTTGCTCCAGTTATAAAAATGTTGAAAATTAGAACCAAGAAAAAAATCACGTCATTACTGAGGTAAGGCTGCTCCCCTCCCTTCTTGTAGGCATACCGATTGACTTACCCCTCATCACGCTGCCAAGAGTGCAGGTAAGAATGCTCCAAGAGCAACAGCCAGGTAATTAAAAAAAAAAAAAAGAATTTTTTTTCATTTTTTAACAACTTTAGGATGTTTCTTCTAATGCTGAAGTAAAACAGATTTTTTTTCAAACATCATTCAGGAAAATGGACATTTCAAGACATCTACCATCTATCTAGAAGCGTCTCAGCTGCATCTAGTCAGACCTGAAAGATTTGTACTTAAGTTCTTCAGACAAATATCATTACCAAAAAATAGGCTCCTCCCAACTAAATATATCATGTTATTTTAAAAAAAAAAAATTCTTTCTGGCCTCAAATAACTCAATTTCATCTTTCTTTACACTCCTTTAACTACATTATCTGGTAAAAATGTCTCAGAACAGTTACCTACCAGCACTGATACTCACATTTTCCTTCAAAGTGGTCAGCAGAAAACCACCTGGGCTTATAGGGAAATATTAACAATGCAAATCTGAAACGTCTCAAAACTTCTGCATAGAATATTTACAGAATAAATTTATTGGGCAGCATTCAGCTTGGTAAGCAGCTTTATCTCTTCCCTCTGAAAAAAGGCTGAATGTTACTCAGTGGAGAGATTCTGCCTCAAGACGTACAGTTGCCATTATGTAGGACTAGTCGAAAGTTTTGGCCTACAAACCACATAGTAAGAACTTTTACTACAGAGAAAAGGATTAGAGCTTATCATTACCTCATCTTAAAGGATAAAAAAAGATTCCCATCAAGCCAATGCATTGTACCTGTAATTTTTGCTATTAACAATTCAATAAAATTCCATTAGATAACACTGTGATAAGCACTTTTTCTTCCATCACTGCTGTGATTCAGAAAAGCAAATCAGCAGGAATGGACGCTAAATAGGAATCCAACTAAAGTTTTCTTTTATTGAATGCTTTTATATTTCTCTCACCATTCTTCCTCAGTATTGTGAGGTTTAGCTCCTCATTCTACAGTGGCTGGAATTCAAAATATTAATGTTTCAGTAGTCATGGCCTCTTCTCAATAACTTAGGCTGGGATTTGGACATGTAATGTTGAAAAGTCTGAAGTTTCTTAAAGTTATCTTAACACTCGTGTTCTGGACAGTGCTACATTCCTATGTCAACAAATTCATCTCCCCCCCCTATTTTTTGTATAGCTGTGTATGTTGTTTTCTTTATGATCTAGTATCAGTAAATCCCTTGACAAGTTCTTTTGTAGCAGCCTCCAAGGGGGGCATTCTGGCTTTGCTGGACCCTGTTCCAACACCAATCTCCTGCAGAGCAGAAGGCACTGCAGCCCCATCCTTGCAGCAGTGCACACCATAGAGCAGTGTGCATCGGGCGGAGCAGGGATACCTTTCTGAGCTCACTGTGGGCTTGTGTATCAGGCACTGGACTGCAAAAACTGCTGCAGATTGCCCAGATATATCTTAAGTCCTCATTCCTACATCAGTTACAAGCGTCCAAAGGCAACAGCGGGTCATGCAAATCTTCTTCCTTAACTGAATTTCTAAATTCCTTTTATGTACCCCACAGCATAAGCAAAACAAAATAGCACCAGATGAACTCGTATGCCGCAATAAGCTTTGAAAAGGAAAACAGCACTACTGTTTTGACATGCTCATGGGTTCCAAAATGAAAAAGATTAAAATAACATTCTGGAAGAATCTCTTGTTTGCACAGGATTTCCTAGTAAAGGAGACTTAATAGTCTTTCAGATGAGTCCTCTAAATCTGCTGCCTCTTTTTAACTACGCTGCTGAAAGGCCAAAGGTTAGAACCAACACTTCTGGGATTTGTGTTGCACACAAAGGAACTGTTTGTGTACAGTCAAGGTTATTTAAAATAACATTTGCGATGAGTTAAGTGGAGACAGATTCTCATTGACTTTCTCCCAGAAAACCTCTATTGCTTTTAAAATTTGCCAGACTGAGGAAAATAAGCCTAACAAAGAGACTTTGTATTACCCTTCCTTACATTATTGTAGGAACACAATCCTTCATGGGGGACATCAGTCCTAATCTGGGTTTGAGTTACTGGCATGTGGAAGAGAAGGTATCAGTGACCTCCAAGAGTTGCATGCTCTTGCAGGGACACTGCAGCAAGGGTGAATGTCAGAGAGACTTTGAGGCTGCCAAGTCGCATTCATAGCGTCAGGAAGCCACAATGGTCTCCGTTGTAACTGTCCCACAGCATGCTCTTCCATGCTATGGATACTGCTTTCCTGGTTACTAAAAATGAATCTGGGGCATCTGCTGCTTCTATTGCCACAGACAGGCAATGTATTGAAGACTATCTTAATTTGAATAAGTATTACATTGATTTCCTACAATCTTCGAGTTGTAGAAGACACTGAAATGTAAAGGATATTCTAGCTGAAAACATACAGAATGTGCTACCAAATATGCATTTTAAAAAGCTGAGCAGAAAAATGTGTGCATTCCTAATTACACGGCAAACAGCTCCTAAATATCAAAGCAAAATAATTTTTTAGGTCTATAAATGTAACTGGGTAGAGCTGAACTTAATTATTTCACTGTCAAAAGAGTTATTTTATGAAAAGACTTCATTTTTCTAAGATTTAGACTGAATTTTATCCTACTGGTCTTTATCACAATTGTTTCCCTTAATAATTTCTAAGCCAGACCAAATAACCATTATCTGCCTGGAGAACTTACTGCCCCCTTATTCAGGATGCTTTCTGCCTGTGCTGCACTTCTACTCTGTAGTTGGGGTCTGAGTATTGCTTCTCTTGCCACTGAGTTTTGCTTTCTTGTGTTTGGGTTTTTGTTGTTGTGATTTTTTTGAGCCTTTTCCATACTTTAATCCCTTTATCATACCTGCCTTTGCTTGTCAACAGCACTGAAAACTCAAATTATTCATTCAGTTCTCAGGCCACATCCAAGTTACCTTCCATATTTCTTTAATATCATTGCTTGCTTTCCTTCATTGCTTGCTTTCCTTCTTCTCTTTCAGTTTACATAATCAAGTAATCTTCTGTCATTTGGAAAAGATATTCTTTATAAGTTTTACATCTTAGCTGGCTTCATCAGCTTTAGGCAAATGCTGCAACTGCACACAGCTGTGTAGAGCTTGAGGCGTGATGTCCATTCGTCCCAGGCCTCCTCTTCTTCCTTCCCATGGAGGCAGGGGGTGGGGTGACTCTGGCAGCACTCCTCATCTACATTGAGCAGGCAGTCAAATTGCTTGAGACCACCATGGAAGATGGCTCGGACTAACTCAGCCAACTTGTTAGTGCTCAACTGTTACTTCCTGTAAGCTCAGCTCTGGGAACGAGTGCTCACCCAGCAAAGGCTCAGTGACAGGGAGCTCGAAGACCACAGTACCTTAAATTGCTGCAGCTATAGTCTGACCAACTGCTACTTCTAAACTCTGCTATCATATTTGAGGAGACATTCAGTTTGAATCCACTTACAGGAGCAGCATGAACTGAAGATGAACCAAGAACGCTTTTGAGAGAATGAACTTCAAAACAACTGAAATGCAAAACATCTTAGCTGGCTTCTGCTATGGCTGCCATCCTGCAATTTGGTTCCATGTCACAGCAGCTCTCTCTCAAGGCTAGAGTGAGTGACTGTTCAGAAAACATCTAGTTTATCCTCTCTTTTGTTTCATATCCCAGTACAGCTGTTATGGGCTGGTGCTCTGTTCAAACACAAGCCAACAAACAGCTTGTAACACCATGGGAGTTGTAAAGTGTTTGCGTGGCAAGGTTTTGGTAGCAGGGGGGTTACAGGGGTGGCTTCTGCGAGAAGCTGCTAGAAGCTCCCCCTGCATCCAATACAGCCAATGCCAGCCAGCTCTAAGAGGGAAGTGCCACTGGCCATCAGCTGATGATGGTGTTGCCTCTGGGATAACGTGTTTAAGAAAGGAATAAAGTGATTGCACAGCAGTTATTGCAGCGAGAGAGAGGAGTGAGAATGTGAGAGAAACATTTCAGCAGACACCAAGGTCATTGAAGAAGGAGGGGGAGGAGATGCTCCAGGTGCCAGAGCAGCTATTCCCCTGCAGCCTGTGGTGAAGACCACGGTGAAGCAGGCTGTCCCCCTACAGCCCACGGGCAGTGGAGCAGATGACTGCCTAAACCCCATGGAGAACCCCACACTGGCGTAGGTGGATACCTGAAGGAAGCTGTGACCCCATGGGAAGCCTGCACTGGAGCAGGCTCCTGGCAGAACCTGTGGCCCGTGGAGAGAGAGAAGCCCACGCTGGAGCAGGTTTGCTGCTGGTGACCCCATGGAGGAGACCCATGCTGGAGCAGTTCATGAAGAACTGTAGCCCATGGGAAGGATGCATGCTGGAGAAGTTATGGAGGACCGTCTCCTGTGAGGGAGATCCCACACTGGAGCAGGGGAAGTGCGTGAGGAGTCATCCCCTTGAGGAGGAAGGGGCAGCAGAAACAGTGTGATTAACTGACCCCAATCCCCATTCCCTGTCCCCCTGCACTGCTCAGGGGAAGGAGGGAGAAAAATTGGGAACAAAATTAAGCCTAGGAAAGGAGAGAGGGGTAGGGGGGAAGGTGGTTTAAGATTTGGTTTTATTTCTCATTACTCCTCTCTCAGTTAACTGGTAATAAATTACATTTTTTCTCCCAAGTTGAGTTGGTTTTGCCCATAACAATAAATGTTGGGAGATCTTCCTGTCCTTATCTCCACCCACAAGCCTGTTCTTATATTTTTCTCTCCCCTGTCCAGTTGAGGAGGGGGAAAGTGATAGAGTGGCTTTAGTGGGCACCTGGCATCCAGCCAGGGTCAAACCACCACAGGAGTGTAAAGCTAGTAATGATTAATTGGAACTCTGAAATGAGGTTTTTGCTACAGAACACATCAGCAAGAATGGGGCTTCCCCAGGAAGGGGACAAGCCAGAAGCCAAGGGTGACCCCAGTACAAGCCATAGCCTTGCTAGCAAGGCAGAGTCCCACAGGGTCTAAACAGGGTAACCAGAGCTGGGTGCTGCTAGCAGGATCCATCACAATCCAGGACAAGAGCAATGAACCAGGTCCAGGGTCCATCCAGAGAGTCCAGCAAACAGCAAAAAAAAATATAATATGCACCTAAAGCCCATCCAGGAGATAAGACCTACCTCCAAGGGGGTCTATCCAGGTGACCATCTGCCTACAGCGTCCATCCAAAGTCAATCCAGGAGGCAAGTACTCCTATGGCACAGCTCAAGGAAGAATTGACCTACCAGGCTTGAGCTTAAATGGGGCACCAGGACCCATGGGCAGGGCATGTGGGTGGGAGTCCCAGGTGACCCTAGTCAGGGCCATTAGGCCCTATTAGTGCACTCAGGGCCCTAACATTACACAACTATGCCCAAGGTGTGGAGGCCATGGACACTTTTCACTGCTGCAGACTCCTTCAGTATAGGCATGTGCTCAAGTGTCCTCTGTGCTACCTTTGGTTAGCAAAGGGTGCAGGTTCTGTGTTGCTCCAGAGCTATTAAAGTAGTAGTGAGAAAGAATTGCTATGTCATGGTCACATTCCCATAATTAGGGCTATTTCTGCAGAATCCCTGTATCCCCTTCATTCATGCCATATACAATGGGAATAAACAGCTGCTGTAATAGGACGGCCAAGGATTCCCCACCTCCAGCTGGGAGACCAGTGATGTGACTGGCTATAATCCAGTTCGCAGGCAGACTCCACAGACATAGCTAGGACTAGCATTGGGGGGGGCGCAGGGTGTCCTTTGCTTTCTTGGGGGAGCAAGGAAGAAGAGGGAACAGATCTGTCCACAGAAAATTTTGATGAATTTTTATTTAAAAATAGGGAAAAGTGGGAGAGGGAGAAAAGTGCAAAGAAAAGTCCTGACTTTAGCACTCCAGGAGAAAATTTTGAGACCTAGTGATGTGCAGTGAGGATGGAGTGGGAGGACATGAAGAAAGATTTAAATGCTGCTTAGCGTGAAATTCAAAACTTGGGCACAGCCTTGAAGAGCTGCTTTCCATCAATCCTGCTTTACAGGGTGGCAGTGCCTGCTGAGCTCCCACTGGAAACAGTTACTGTCCGACGCACAATCCTTGTTTTGTTCCAGGTGCTCTGCTTAGCTCATCTCTAACTCACTCTTTAACATTTCAGAGCTAAACTTTATGTTCTTCCTTTTAATAAACTGCCTAGGATAGGAGAAGGTAACTTCTTAGGTGACAGCGCTGATGGTGATAGCAGTATATCCCTCAACTCCCCCAGTTACAGCCGTCCCACGATAGTTCTTTATCCTGAGCTCCCAATCACTCGCAGACAAGACTAGAACAACTCCCCTTCTTGCCCTTGACATCCACGGAAAAGGTTGTTCGTCTTAAGTCAAAATTAATTCCTTGCAAACATACAAATTATCGGAGAATATGCCTTGCATAAACTAACGTTGTGCATTGACCTTAGCAAAACAAGTTAGGTGAGAAAAGTCAAATCCTTCGTGTACATAACAAAACTGGAGGATGGGTGGCTTTTTTCAGAGTGTCAGATCCCATACATCAGTAAATGAATATAAAGCAGTAATTCCTAAATAAATGCAAGCAGGTAATGTTTTGTGTGCTTTTGTATACGATGGCATCCATTTTGCTGGGAAGCAATGATGAAGCAGGGAGGAAAGGCTAGGTGACTGCATCCTTATGGTTTGAAGCAAGCTAATTCTTCTTTTTCTGTACACCAGTTAATAAAGCCAGCTATTTCCACTGCTCCTAGAAAACCTCCCAAGATGGCATTTAACAATTCCATTTCCACATGCCTGGTCAATGACATGCTTCCCATGATATTTTTGTAATTAAGCTGTAATGTGTTTGCCAGCACTGCTGGAGTTGGATGTTACTTACGCCATAATATGATCTCACAAAAGATGAGAGAATATAGAGATTGTTTTGTACAATATTCTGAATTTGCAGATTAAGTTAGCTGATTTATGAAAGTATAACACAAGAAACACTTGAGAAGGAAAAAGGTAATTCCTTTAAAAAGAGTAGTTTCTGAAGAAAGTTGTTTTCCAGAAATACAGAAGTTGTGTCAGCCACTGGACAAAATTTCTTATTAATGAAAATCAAAGGGTGTTGATAGCTTGGTTGTCCAAGTCAGGGAGGCAAGCAAAGCAGAAGAACTATTGTTTGCAAAATGTGATGAGTGTGAGTGCAGAAGCTCCTGATATCTTCCGAAAGAAAACAAAGAAGCAAGTGGCATACCTATCCATTTTAGACTTCTGGCAAGGGAAAACACCCACTTGAACAAACAAACAAGATTTCTATGACAAGGTAACTAAGGAATGGATGAGAAATAAGATATGACTAAAATCAGAATTAAATTGGAAGGCTAGGACTGTCACATGTATCTGAATTGGTATGAAATTAGCTCTTTGGCATTGCAAACTTGTAGAGGAAATTTGTATATAGCCTGTGCTCAAAAGGCGAATTATCTTTTGCAACAATTGCAACAGACTTGGTATGGGTCTGAAGTAAGCTTCTGGCAGGTACTTCTGAGGATATCATGGACATACTGCCAACTAATATATTTTACAGATTTCCAAGTCTGTCACATTTCAGCAGATGTTAGGAGCTATGGCCTCACAGAGGGTCTTATATTCACAAGAAGTCTGGAGCCTGTGATGTATTTTTCTCAATGGTATTTGTGTTCTGTCACTGTGCTTTCATACAAAAAATGTCTGAAACTCTTCCATTTTATACAAATATTTTAATATTGATTGAGCAGAGAGCAGAAATCATTATGTCCATTGTTGTTCAGATTGCCTTCAAAAGGGAAGAAACCTCTGACCCAGGAGGCGTACAGGGTGTACAGTCTCCATGCGGTGCACTGCAGCAATGATGCAATCTAGCTCAAGAATATACAAGAAATGAGAATGGATCTTCCTCTAGAGAGAGAAAAAAGTTAAGAGCAACAGCCATTGCTCATCTTCTTGAGTGAGAGACCTCTCATTTCCTGCCATTTTCCTTAGCACGATCAAGATGATCACAGGGTTGTCCTGTTCAGATGTCTTCTTCATTCAGACTCGCTTCCTATATCTCACCATGTGCTCAACAGATTGCAAGACTGCAAGAATTGCAAGGCCCTTCTTACATGTCTGTGGGCACGATGACTTGTAATGTGCGGGACTGACAGAAGGAGATCATGGCAAGCACAACCTGTCAGACCAGCGGGTCACCTCGACAGGCCTCTGTCACAAACCATGTACATATGATTGATCCTGCCTAGGGAAGTGAAACAGGCTGGAGGACTCCCTGTGAGCCCTGCCAATCCTATATCCTCTGGCAGAGCAGAGCCACCATGTCACAGCAGGGGCACTGAGAGGCCAAAATAGGAAAAGGAACTTGCAGATTTGGGAAAAGGGATGCAGAGAACTGAAGGATGGATATTGAGAAGGTAGTGGAAAAAGCATGTGTAATGGATAGGTCCTTTGTTGGGATGGTAGGGTAGCATCTTGCTAAGCAAATGTCCCATGTATTCCTGTCAGAGAAAGCACTTTGAAAAGAGGCCCTTGTTTAAATTTTCTGTCTTCCAAATTCTTCTTTGACTGTAACATGTGCTGTGTTCCAGTCCATCATCACCACAGGGATGATTCAAATCCTTCCGTCCTCAACTTGTTTTGTTCCCCTGATGTAACAAGAAGGATGAGGAATATTTCCACACAACAGCAAGTTCTGAATCTCCTTTTGTTTTGTCTAGTTCAGGTTCCTGCATCAACTATTTTCACTACAATGATACAGCCTATACTGACTCCTATAAACATCAGAACAAAAGACATCTTCTGGTTGGGACCATTTATTTGAAAGCAGAGGCTGCTGCAGTCAGTATTACCTCCAGAGCTGTAGAAACAATGAAAGGTAAATCCGAATCACAGAATTATTTAGGTTGGAAAAGACCTGTAAGATCATCAAGTCCAACCATTAACCCAGCACTACCAAGTCCACACTAAACCGCGTCCCCAAGTGCCACATCTACACATCTCAAATACCTCCAGGGACGGTGGCTCGACCACTTCCCTGTGCAGCCTGTTCCAATGTTCCCTTTCAGTGAGGAAATTATTACTAATGTCCAATCTAAACCTCCCCTGATGCAACTTGAGGCTGTTTCCTCTTGTCCTGTCACTTGTTACTTGGGAGAAGAGACCAACCCCCACCTCGCTACAGCCTCCTTTCAGGCAGTCGTAGAGAGCGATAAGGTGTCCCCTCAGCCTCCTCTTCTCCAGACTAAACAACCCCAGTTCCCTCAGCCGCTCCTCACCAGACCTGTGCTCCAGACCCTTCACCAGCTTCGTTGCCCTTCTCTGGACACACTCCAGCACCTCAGTGTTTGTCTTGCAGTGAGGGGCCCAAAACTGAACCCAGTATTTGAGGTGTGGCCTCACCAGTGCCCAGTACAGAGGCACGATCACCTCCCTGCTCCTGCTGGCCACACTATTTCTGATACAGGCCAGGATGCCGTTGGCCTTCTTGGCCACCTGGGCACACTGCTGGCTCATGTTCAGCCAATTGTCGACCAACATCCCCAAATTAAGTGTTATAAATGAAGTAGCATATCAAAACACTGCACTTAGGTATTTGGCAGTGGTGCTACGGTATGCTGGCCAAGACCCCCAGCCTCATCCTATTTGTACCCACGGAAGCCAAGGAGGGGAGTTTACTGCAGTGCCCGAGGGACAGCACTGGGGATTACATCTCCTTATTAATCCAATTAATCCAGCCCGCAATGCTTTCTGGTGCACCCAGAAAAGTGAGAGCAACAGCTACATCCCCAACACAAAGACTTCTGGCATTCAAGTTCTCACATTAATTGATACGCAGGTAGTTAAGGTTATTTCAGGTCTCCATGTACATAACTTAAGGGCACAAGAGCCCATTTAAGCTGCCTCTTGAGGATCACTCTCTTAAACCCATTGCCAGAGTCAGTAAGTAGTTTCTGTTTGGGAAGAAGGTTGCTTTTCAAAGAAAATAAACTGTTTCTACAGCTAGATTAAGACAACAGTCTCTGAAAAAGAGCAGAGATGAGGGAGAAACAGCCAAATCCACTAGAGAGCTGATTTAATGATGCCAGTGAAATTGGGTGAGAGGATAAATAAGGGCAAGGAGAGAAAAGGGCAAGTCTGCATGACAGCAGAAAATTGACTGCATTCGCTAAGGAGGAAATCACCTCCTGCTTAGCAGAAAAAGGCAACAAAATACCCACAGCTATTCCTGCCAGTCTTTCCTGCGGAAGATCTCCTCTTGACCCCAAATCTAGCAACAGGCTTAAGCCTGGGAACATCACCACCACACCCAGGTTTAGCAGCAAGACATTTTCTCAAGGTAACTGGAAGTACCAGCGTGTTGTGGTTTTTTTCCAGCCACAGCTGCAAACCCTTGCTTTGGTAGGGGGAAAAAAACCCAAAAGCCCAGCCAACCCTAAGACATTCTGATGTGAGGTTTAAAGACCATAGCACCAAAACTAGGAGGCAGCACAGCCTCCATTGCTAACTGGAATTAAGCAGTTTGGTTTATGTTCTTGTAGCACTCACCATCTCTTTCTGCCACGGTGCTAAAAATTTCCAACTTTTTTTCTCAGAATAAAATGTTACTTTTTATCATTCCCACCCAAACCCACAGATACATTTCAGAAGGTTTAGCTCCACGGCAGGGAGAGATGGTGCATTCCTTTTACAGATTGGGAACCATCAATGCCAACTGGGACTGTAGCTGTAGAGCTCATCCTTGTCCCCACAGTCTGGGGAAGCTCTGGCAGATCTGGTGTTCCCACTGCTGATCTTCTCAGCTTCACCACCTTTCAGGTCTTCTGTGCTGCTGGGAGAGAGAGAGAGGGATTTAGTTCTAGCTGGCATCAGCATTGCTGCTGATTTCATTCCACCTTCACTGAAGCTTTTTACAAGTTTTGTGGAAAAAAACAGGGCAGGTAAAAATCAAATTTTAAAAAATCAGATGAGGTACTGTGACAAATTGAACGAGGTGCTGTGCCAACCATGTCTTTTCTTGTGTTTCCTTCTGGTTTGCCTCAGAAATGGTATGTATGATGAGTTGCATGGAAAATAAATATTTTTTCATTTTTATACAAGTTTTATTTAACTAAAAGAAGAGCAAGTCTCATGTTATCAGCAATATTCTGAAATGGAAGACTGATTTTGTTTTTTCCCCCTTATCTTAAGCATTATAAAGTGAGACAAAATATGTTCCAAAAGGCAAGACTGGTCTGCAAGTTACAAGACATCCTTAATTTACCAGTGACTTTTCAAAAATTGCATAAAAAAAATAATCAGTTATAATTCCTTTTTTCAGGGCATCATTTGTTTCCTTTACTGCAAAATTTTTATCTCCATATCGGTCTATGTGTGAGGTGCTCCAAGTCCTTTCTGGTCATTAAGCCCTAATGGCAATGGTAGTATCAACCCTAATACAGCTGGCGTTGAGATCCACAAGCAGAAATAAATTACAGCTTGCATTCTAGCCTATTCCACATTATTTTATTTACAGATGAAAAATAAATTGCCTATAATTGTTCTAATATTATTTACCTTTATTCCTTCCCTTGGATTATAACTGTCTACTATCAGATGGGTAAGAAGTTGCAAAGATTTTTCCCTAGGATAAGGCAGGGCAGAAGGGACTACAGATTTCATGGGTGCCTTCTTTCACACAGCGTAGCCAGGAAAAAAACCCTGATATGCCTACGAAATCACATTAATATTCAATATTTGCATCAGGAGCTGTGCAATCCAATGCAAGGAAGAGGAAGCTGAGCAGGTCCAGTTGCAATGGGCCTTTTTAGATATCAGTGGGAAATATTTGCTAAAGGATCATTTTTCTTCCTGCTTAAAATTGTAACACTATATTTAAAATGGATGCAAATAGCCTGAAACCATAACATTTCTCATATTCTTTGCCCAAGACTATATTAGAGCAAGCTTTAACTTGTACAGTCCGGGTACACAGAGGTGGCCAGCTGCAAATGGCTGGAAAATGGCAAACCCACACCATCCTTAACCTCAAGTGGAGGAGCTGGAGAGTAAGGCCTGTAGAAATTAATTACCCCTTGTGACACAAACCCTAGGCTTCCTATAGTTTTACAAATCCAGACTCCATTCGAGGGGGAGTAGTGCAGACTGAAAAACTGAACCTGTAGGAAATACATCAGGTGGTTGCAGGATCAGGCTCTGAAGCGAGGCAAAAACCCAAAGAAATTAAAGCTCTGAAGGAGTATGTCAGCCAGGCTATGTTCATGTCAACAAGGAATGCTGGCTTCCTGCTCCTGGCAGAAAACCTGGATTTCTTTTGTAAAGAGTAAGTCTGTCCCTTGATTTTCAAGGGACCAGAAATTAATCAAGATGGCCTGTGGATTTCACCACAAATTAGAACCAGGGAAGAGATCCTAAACTACACTGCCAGCAATGACTACATCTGAAGAAGAAAAAAAAACTTCAAGATGGTTATACACTGGTGTGTTTCAAGTTCCATTTAGAAGGTAGTAACAAAAGCTCCTTAGATAAGAGATGGGAAACCAGATGGATTTGTGGTGGAGGCATGTCGCGGTTGAGATGGACAAAGCGATAAGACATCAAATCTTTTTGAAAGCCTGGTACCACAAAAGCCTTTATTGCCTGTTCATTTATAGTCTCTTTCCCCTTAGCTTTCCCAGATGTGTCTCATTCTAATTGGTTCAGAATTGTTATACAATCTTATCATTTGTTATTTGCACAGTTCATTATAACTCAGCTCTTCTGTCAAAAGGAAGGACATGTACGCCTTGTCTTGTGGTCGACACTTTCTCAGGACTTGCTTATCTTGCAGCTGCAGCTCCTGTCTGTTCTCTCACGGGTAGACCGGAATCCTCTCAAGGTCAAAGTCGACCTGTCCAGGGGCCTCAGTCCAGCTGAGATCCCCCACAGAGGCAGTACATTTTTGTCCTTTGTTGACTATTTTTTCTCTCCCCTCTCTTTATGTACAGAGGTGTGTGTCTTTTTCTGGAAGATGGTGCCAGATTTCTTCTTGCCTGAGAGGCTATAGCTTCTTAAAGGCAATGGCTGTTCCAGTTGCACTAGAGAGAATTTGGAGCCCTCAGAATGAATGATTAGAGCCACTCTCTGCTCAGGTAGGACAGAGTTCCTTGAGTTTGTCCCTCAAGCATGTAACAAATCGTATCCCTTTCCTTTCTTGTTCTTGCCTCTTTCTCTCAAAACCCTTCAGTGATACTACATGTTGTAGAGAAAGATGTCATCTCTTGGTTATTCAGGAAATTGTCTTGCACTGTTTTTTACATTTTCTTTTTCAGCTGCAAATGTACAGAAGACTGTCTGGGACGGCTCGCGGTTACTATGTGAATAGAAGATACCAAATTTGTGCGTATCCTGTTTCCGTAGGCAATGTTATGAGCTAAAACTGGCTATTTTAGTGGCTAGCTGATCTTTCGAATGAGTTGCTGAGATATCTGATTTCCTTATTACAGCAAGCTTCTTTTACAGATGGAAAAATGTAGGCTTTATCATTTAGAGACACCTATAAAGAAAGGTGCCAGAAAACATACCTTCAACTGGTGCTGCAAACACTGAGGGTTTTTCTTTGCAATACCTAGGAATCGCTTTATATATTAAGAATTTCACAAACTCTTTAAAAAAAAAAAAATTAGAAGTGCTGATCTTTGGTACAGAGGTGTGTACCTACAGGCCTCAATGTTACATTTCCTGTTTGCAAAGAACTAGGAATTTTATTCCAACTAGCACAACATAACGTGGTTTAGACTATTAATGTATTAAATTTGTGTGTGATTATTATTGGTGGCATAACTCAGAGAAGAAATAAGTACCTATGGTATGCATGCAAATCCACACAACACTCAGACTGATGCTGCACTGATTCTCAATAGCTTTTAATTTAAAATACATGCTTTTTTGTAGTACCTTTTTTACCGTTTGAATCATTTTCAATTAAGCTTTTATTATTAAATTAAAAAAATTCTTAGTAGAATGTACTGAATTTTTTACATTTTTAAAATAAGCTAATTTTCCAAGATTCATGGATTTATGGAATTGCTTAAACTATCAAAATAGAAAAAAAAAAAAATGTTTTCCTACCAATGTTTATAGTCGCTCCTTAACTCCCAGTTTTGTAAGGATGCTGAGGAAGCAATTTGATGAAATCATCATACACTGTTTTATTTTAATGATCACTGAGATAGAAGTGTTTCCAATATGCAATACATATGTGGATTATCAGTCTTATTTATTTCGTGTTATAAGTAGACAGTGATAAAGTCGAGCTATAACGTAAACCATCTATCGATATCAAATGTGGCAAAGCAACCCTGAATACAAAAAGCACCTCTTTAAAGCTATAACAATGATTTTTTAAAAGTGTTTCCATGTTTTGCTTAAGCTTTCTTTTTTTCTTCATTTTTGTCAATTCTTGTTAATTTAGAATGTGTCGAAACACGAGATAATACAGCTCATTTTTAAAAGTTACTATGTTTAAGAGCTGAACTTCCTTAAAGCCTTCTGCTAGTAAATCTTTTGCTTCTCCTGGGAAGGTAACTGCAGTAATGACATTACGCGCATTGGTGAAGCTTTTCAGAATTTCCTCTTAAGAACTGTTTGGTGACTTCACTTTCTCAGTGTATTGCAGTTACCTACAAGGAGATGAAAGTACGTATCCATAGTGACACATGTTTTTAATATTTGGGGAAAAATCCACTGAATGTGCTTTAAGAGTGTTTTGGTAACTATATTTCTCTATAAATACCACAAATGTCTGATGCAAAACCTGCGCATTCCAATTCTACATCTTGCATTGCAATGGCATGGAGTTCTGTACTGACTTTATTTAGTGATCAAAGTGTCTGATTCCAGAAGATTATTTTTAAAAAATCCAAACGCAGCAAGTGCCACCGTAATGAAGATTGTGATTATAGTTCTCTTTCTCCTTAAAAGTATAATAATACACAAAGAATATATATATTAATGTTTGTATTGAAATGTATGCTTATAGCAAGCTTAATGGATAACGTTCTCTTTAAAGATTTTACAAACACTGTGACAGATACATGCTAGCTATCGATTTACAGGAAGTTTTGATCTATTTAAATGGCAACATTAATTTTGAGTTTACTATACCACTTTTAACATTCTGATTTAAAATATTTGCTGAATTCATTTTAAACAAGAATTAAATTAATCTTCTATTTCAAGGGAAGTCTACTGAGTTGTTTTAAGGTCTATGAATAAGCCTAAGTTCTTTTTTCCTGGTTCCCATAAATAGTTTTTTTGCAATGCCTTCTTACTTTCAATTTCCAAAATGAAAGATAAGGTTTAATTATTAGCTTAGTTTCAAATGCCATATTTTCCTTTAATATATGAAATTGGTTTTGCACAGTGCGTTTCAACATTCCTCATGCTGAAGAAATGCAAGCTGCAGTTAAAGTGTATGTTTTTTCTCAGTGACAGCCAAAGTTGTCTTACGCTCCTTCCGTGTGCTCTGTGTGTAAAAGCAATCTAAGTTTTATGTGACTGTTGAAAGTACATTGTCATTTTTGAAAATCTAATCAAAGTTGGAAACATTAAAGTGGTTCATGAAAAAGTAAAAATATTTAGTTGTTTCAGATAATTTATCTTGCAAAAAAAAGGACTTGCAGGTAAAATTGTACTTGCCTGAGTAGCAATGTTGGCTTTTCTAGATTTTACATGAAGCTGAAGAAACAAAACCCTTGCTGATAGCGAAAGTCATTGCAGCTCCTAGATCAAAAAGAAAAAACACTTTTTAAAAGTCATAAACTTCCAGGGACAGATTTCACCGATGTTACAGACCTCCTCAGTCTTTGACGTATAAGTACTGACAGAAATGGAATTCTTGCTTCCCTATCAAAAATGGTAACTTTTGACATATCTAATTCAGAAAGGATCTTAAATAAGAACTGTTTTTTAATAATCTGAGAATTAAATCCTTACGTGTTTACCGTAGTCATCGCTCTTATGGTCACAGTTTTGTATTTCAACCAGCCTACGCAGTGTAACAGATGGTTATCATACTTGGAAATGTCTAAATCCCATTTCTAAGAGACTGAAACCCATAACTCACTTGATTTTTCACTCATATACAGAGAATGCTCCCCAGTGGGTGTGTGGTGTGGAGACCCTCTCAACGGTGTTTTCCATGTGGGAGCACAGCTCTAGAAATCCAAGTGGTAAATTACAGTCCATGTCTTGCACAAACTGACACATGTGCTTGACTTTCACACTCCAGATGGGATCATTGCCTTCAGTAATATGTTGTACAGAATTTAAACAAGTATTTTTATTAATAACAATTAATATATAATGCATGCGATAATTTTTTTAAAAAATAATTATTTCATTGTTTAAATAAGTAAAATACCTTTTCAGGATCTAGGCTTGTCTGCCTTACAGCCAAAATCAGCACCTTTCCAGCCTCTTTGTAGGCGGAAGCCCATCCTGACTCCCCTGCCTGCCCACCTCCCTGCTCTGTCTCCATCCCCATCTCCTCAGTCAGGGCAAATGTTTGGCTTCAGGTTTGAGGTTTTGCCAGTGTCTCGGATTAGCGCTGGAGAGGTGAGCTTACAGTTTTGCTAGCACAGCCCAGTGAGCAAACCCTCTGCAAATCGATGTTGGACAGCATGTTAGTACTATTTTATCTAAGAATCCATTACACCACTAACTGAAAACAGGAGCAAGATTTTTTTGGATCTGCAAAATAAGTTTGAAAAGTGAAAATGAAAGACATAAGAGAAGTGTATCAAGGGAAATAATTGTGAGCTCTAAGAATCTGCAAGCCCGGTGGAAATTTATAACTGTGCTTCCATTTTAATGTGACATTAAAACTTTACGGTCTAAAGCTTCTGGGAAGGAACTAGAGGGAAATATTGTGGCAAGATTTTTCACAAACTATTCACACTCACTGAAAAAGATATTCTGTGGAGACAAAATTCACTGGCAGACTTGGCAAAAAGAAAGGAGATGGCAGTCTCAAAATAGCACGCTTTACAAAAAACGTTACCTCTCAACACTTCCTTCTTGAAGTGCATTGACTCTTTCGCATTGTGTGTACCTCAAACAAAAGTGCTGAAGAGTTCAGGCATCAGAAAGGAATGCCTAGATGTATTCATTTAGCTAAAATTTCTTTTGCAATTTGCTCTATCACTTACTGATACTTTTTCTCCTTTTTTTGCCAGAGAAATGTAAAGTCTATATTGCACATAATTCTAGGAAAGGCTTTGTGGTACAAACACATGGAAAAACTTTAGTTTTCTGCTTTGATGTTAAATCAGGAATTACAAATTTATCTTGAACATCTACTGCAATATAGTTTTCTCACAATTTATATATGCATTCTTGCAATAAGTGTTTGTTGCAAACCTGGTCACAAAGCCTGGCTCCCAATGGTAACTAAAGAGACAGGATCTGTCTGCATCTCCTTTTGGGAAGGAAAGAGAGCTTCAGAGCCACCATGGGGCCCAACACAGACCAAGTTTTGTCAACTAATAAAACTTCCAAGACTAATGATTCGGGGGGGGGGGGGGGTATTATTCAGTAAAATGATGTGCTGGTGAGTGACAGTACAACAAGAACATTGTACATGACGAAGAATAGGTGGCCAAGGGATACAGTTAAACTGCACTGATCTGCACTGATCCCCAGCTTTGCTCTTGGCTCATTTTGAAGCAGATCTTGGGCACACTGACAGCTATGGTGTTTGATGAGCCTCCAGATAGTTACATCTGGAGCTTTCTCTTTAATTTTTTGCACATGACCATTAAGGGTTGCCTGTAATCTTTATGCACGTTGTAGTCCTGCTCCTCCCCAGTTTAGTCCAGCAGAGAAATTAAAAAATCTCAAATGACACCCTGAGGACCTTACATGCTTTTCTTTTCTACAAGGAATCCTCTCTACAGTAGTAAATGCCGACGGTTTATCTGTACTGAATAGCAAAGTCAGATTAAAGAATTCTGGCCCTTAGCTTAGCCCTGGTGCAGACTGGCATCTTTACCCTAATTAAGTTGGTCACACTGACACTGTTATGAAACCAAGGATCAATCAGGATCACTTCAATTATCTGCATCCAAGCCAAGGAAAAGGTCTGATTATCTAGTTCATGTTCACCAGAATGGTTCATGAGTCCGTTTTCTGTTCTAAGTAAAGCTGTGGTGTAAGCAAAGGTTCAACAACAGTAACAGATTTTAGCTGATGGCTGAGACGTATAGCTAGGTCTGCGCTAATACGGCTTGCTTTAACAATCCCATCACGGGAATGTGCCAAACAGAGTAAGAGCAGTGCCATTAGAGTTTATCGTTGGAGTTTCTTTGTCCTGGAAATTTATATACGTTGCAGCAGTAGAAGGGCATATGGAGACAAAAACACACACTCTCAGCACACAGGAAGTTTTGCTGGTGTGTCCGTAACCTTGAGTTTTTCCACTGGAGGAAATGCATGCTCCCTCTAGCATGTGACAGGCCAGCCACTGCAAAGAAGAGATCGGTCTGAATGGGCTGTGAGCTGCTAAGAAGCTGGCTTTCCTTCTACTAGCAGTGAAAAAGATTGTCCATATCAGATATAGTCTGAATGTTAAGAGTATAAGACAAATGCAATGAGAGGCATCCTTGGGCAGTACAAGAGACATCGCCCCTAATTTTTTGTTATTCGAACAAAACAAAAAAAAAGGGTCAATGTAACACGACAAAATGTTTCACACCTTGTGACAAACTACTTCTGAGCGTTTTTTAAAACAAACCTTTCAATTAAAAAAAGCCACAGTGACTGATGCCCTAAGGATGGGAGTCCAGATTCCTGTCTTCCCACTTACCACAAGCACAGATGTCACCCATCTGTCATGCGCAGAGAGACACACTAGTACAGAATGCAGAAGCACCATTTTTAGATACTATGAACAGCTGCCTGTTGACTCAAATAGGCAGCAAAAGAGTAGAGAAGATGGGAGCTCTGGATTTTGCCCCGAGCTGTGCGTAGCAGCTGGTCAGACTTCAGTTCTGTCTATTACAGCAAGCTGTACGTGCGGCTTACCTCGGGATTCCTGCAGAGCAAAATAAAAGATGTATGATTACAGAGCAAAAAAAAACCCATCACAGCACTGTACTAAAGAATTGCATTACAACAGTCTCAAATAGGTAAAATATTTAGATAAGAGCCAACATTGCTTTTGCAGAGAGAACTCTTGCCCTAGAAATCTAAACATGTGAAGGCATTAACAGGCAGAGATAAAGATCCACTGTTGATATACCACAGAATTTTTTTTTTTTTTAAATGCATCTTTCAACAGTGCCTTTATGAAGGCACTTAAAGAAACTGAGCTGTCATGGGGCAAGAATTAAGTGCAAGACCGGACACCAGTTTTGCACCGAAAACTGCTTAAAGGGTAGGAAATAATGGTTGCTTTTCAGGAAGGAGAGAGAGAAGTCCAAAGGGACTTGCAGGATGCTCACAGTTGCCAAGTGATATCTAGTCCTTTTCCAGGTTACTTAAGACAAAGTTTGCAGACACAGTTACTCAGGATAACCATGCTTAAAGCATAAGGAGGTCTTGCAACAAAGCTTGGTTAATAAAATTTCAACAATGTGAAAAAACAGACATGGAAGGTGAAGCCTGAATCCTTGATGACTCCATGAGCACTTTCCAGAGCAGTTATCAGAGTGATTTTCCAAATCAACTCTTAGCATTGAAAAAATGACGTTATCTCATTAGGAAAGAAATTTAGAGGGGTGAGAGGGAACTGCATAAGCCAGTGATGCATCTGTATTTCGAATTCTACATGCAGTTGTGAGTATCAAAAAGTCCAGAGAGAGGCAAAAAAAAGATGACTAGAGCTGAGGAACCACTTCCATCCAAATAAATCCATGTAATGCTGGTTCTCAGAAGACATGACTGAAGAAGGTGCATGCAAAGGACCTATAAACCAGCCAACCATACAGAGAGGAAATGACTGGTCAATGTTCATTGAATTCACCTCCATTTTGAGACAACTGATTCAGTAAAAGATACTCAAAATATGTAAACGAGTTGTTGATCTTGTTGGCATTGTTGAGGACATTGTTGAGTTCCAAAGTAGAAAAGGATTTTTTTTTACTGGATGGAAATACAGTTTGACCCATCATGGCAGTTCTTAAGAAAAGGCTTTCATCTAATGTTCTCAGATCCAGAACGGTTTTTATGGAAATAGGTTCCATCTAGTCTGGAAGCAGGACAAAAGGCTGTGATAAAAACATTACTCACACATTCTCTTACAAGTGTTTATTTTACCCAGAAAACCCAGTCTGTGCCATGACAGTGGGGTATTGTGTTCCTCCATTTTTTAAAAAAGATAAATATTTAGTTATGTAGAATGAATGGATGTTAGTAATCAAATCAACAGCACTGTATGTGCATTACACACGTACAAGTAAAGCTTCTGAAAATTGTTCGCATTGGCTGCAGTAGTTCGAGCTGTAGAAATGCACAAGGAATTGTGCACTCACCATCTTCTGGCATGCCCAGAGGGGACAGCACCAAGCAAGAGCAGCAGCCTGCCATGGCATTTTCAGCTCCTGGTCTGTGCCTCATGTCATTGAAAAACTAATGTTCTTACTGGCCACTGGGCAGATGACATCCCTGGTGGCAGTGTGTTTTCAACTTTATCTGTCCCCTGTTTAACTCTGAGGTTCCAGAAGTCAGCCCTTCACTTTTCTGTATTTCCAACACGATATTTTTCAGCACTGCCTTTGAGTCGTTTTGATGCCATCGTGTAGCCTTGCTAGTGTTGCCTTTTGGGTAAACATACCCCCATCCTGTGTGCCGAGGCACTGTCAGGCATAGCTGTAGACAATAAATGTAAGATAAAACTGCCAGATAGAACAGTGCAAATGTTCAGGCTATTTGTAACCAAGATTGTTCTGTTTAGATACATGAACGTACAGCACGTTTCCCCTGACACACTCAGGTTCCCCCAAGTAACAATTCTGCACCCAAGGCACAGCTAGAAATAGAATTTGCTCTAGTCTTTGAGCTGTGCTGGTTGCTGTGGCTGTAGCATGGTCTGGGTCTGTTGGAGACATCACCTTCCTGGGAATAGAGCACTCTCGCTCTGACACTGCATTTCCATACAGTTCGGGTTCAGTCTGGCTGTGCTGACAATGCATGGGCAGGGCTTGACCTCTAGATACTTCCAAACATCTTTAGAAATGTTCCAAAATCCCAACAGTGTATCGCAGGTTGGTTATTAAAAATCATCAACTTCATTGCAGAGCAGAGGGTGCTGATAAAATGTCATGTGTTACTGTTCTTGATGTAGAAAAATCTGTTAAATGTAATAAATGCTACAAATTCTCTGTCGACAGGCAGCACTAACTAATGATTGCCTGTGAGTCAAGAGGGAGAGGGATCTGCAATGTGATGCAGCTTCGAAATGTTAAACTTGATGGCTGTTAGTGGACACAACTTTGCTCAATACCTGTATGTTCTCGCAAAGATGACCAAGATTAACCTTTTCTGGGTAGGTCTCAGCACCAGTAGCAACACTCGCTCTCTTCAGTGTCTTTCTTTCGCAGTTAGTTTAAATTGTTATGACTGCAATGCCTTACCAAAAGCAGACGTTTCTGATATACGTGCATCACATTTTAATTCTGAGAACAAAAGGTTTTTTATAGCCAACTGTGTCCTTAATGCTCTTGCTGTGCTAAACCCTTTTTTGCTGTAGTGTTTAGTATGAAGCAACATATCCAGTATTTGTTTTGACAGCAAACAGACGTCTGTTAGCATGATATTACCAATAGGAGTAGAACAGAGTTCTGCAGATCCATGGCACCTGATAGAGGTCACATCTACATAGAGATATTCAAGCACAAACATCGTGCTTCTCTAAATACAACTTTTGTCTGAATTCAGCAAACTAGTAAATACTTAAAGCAATACAATTTTATAGGCCCAAGCCATATAGAAGCTGTTGAGCCAATATCATCCTAATGCAGTAGAAATGCTAACAGTGCAGGACTGAACCCACAAATTGTTTGAGTACATAGAAGTAGTTTAAATGGTAACACTTGTAACTTCAGGTACTGATTGCTTGAGTACAGCAGTACCATATATCTTAGCAAAATGCTTAGTTGTCCTCTGACGTCTCCATTGATTGTCCTTTGCCTAATGTAATAGCTTGTGGCATCAGAGGTATCGGCTAGCAGTGGGGCTGTTATTCCAGGGTATTTGGATTCATCAAGCTTACACTCTCTACTCTAAGCATGCTAGCAGTCTGCAGACCTCGCTTCAGCCTTTAAATACGTTCTGCTCCATCAGAGCTCAAGCAGAACAAGTTCATCTCCTACAGAAGCTCTTCACCACTGCCAGCTCATATGTAGGTTGCAAACCATTCTAAACTAACAATTAATTCTTACTAGTTCTTCTATAGATGTACAAAACTTCACAGGCCAGTTGTCACCTATCATCAGCTTAATTCCCCTCTGCCACAGATGAATTCCTCCTTGGGTAGTGACACCAACCTGCAGTCAGGACATTATTCAATTTTTCCAGTTGATTTGAAACACCTTCCAGTTCCAACTGCTTCGAATAACAAAGTTGTTGATATTCTCTCCTTTCTTGATGGAAAACAGTTTGTTAATTCTTAAGATACAATGTAATTAAAGGGAAAAAACTTTAAATTCAAAGCTCAAATCCTGTCATTATTATCACTTTTTCAAAATATTTCAGTTGAATAACCAGAGCATTACAAGACAATTATTTTGAAATAGCCATTCCCAGTTGTATCTACCTACAGACAGGTACTACCTCAGATATTTGTACACCTGCTTTCTTTAAGATGATATGTCGTGTACTCAGCGCTGCAGAAGTTGCAGTGCTTTGCACAGAGGTGCACACTCCCAACCATTCAAAACTTGTTCCTTAGCAATCCCAGCTCTAGGATGTGGTGAGCTGGCTATGGGGGCAGGAAGAACATTTTCTTTGTCCATTTCTCCCTCCTTCCTACCTCTTCCCAAAAGTAAGGTTAAAGAGATTAGAGGGTAAGGCATTGTGTTCTTCACTGCCATTACTGTGACCTGTCTATAGATTATCACTGCCACCATTTTGTTTACTTAAAATAAGCTATTCAAGTCTTGAACAAATCAGTCTGTGCCTGCCAGAATCTGTGGTCAGCATTAAATCGCATTCTTGTGGCTCCAGAACTGTTGGATGAAACACATCGGTTTTGCTTAGGAAATTCTTTTAAAATCCATCATCTTATTAATACCTTTTTTTGTTTGGTTTGGTTTGGTTTTGTTGGGGTTTTGGTTTTGGTTTTGTTTTTTTTTTATATTATCTTGGTGATGTCTTAGGGCAACTGCACCAAAATGGTGCTGAACTGGACAGCTGCTGCCTGGCAGGGAAACTCCTTCTGGTTGGTGGTGGCACATTTTTAGGAAGGTGATGGCCATCAGCACCGTCTCCTCACAGGTGGGCAAGCGGCTCCCTGCGTGCAGCACAGCTATCGCTGCCCACCCAGCTGCAATGTTGCCCTTGTGCAGGAGTCTGAGAATTCGTCTTGGCTAAGATTGCTTAGAAGCTGCTCCCCTGGTCGAGATCACGCCAATCTTGATATTAATGTATTTAGTAAAAGTTAGGACTTAAATATGTAAAGTGCGTCAATTTAGACTCAGCAAGTAAGGTGAAGGAAAGCTTGTATAAAAGGAACGTGAAGTTATATGACCAGGCATGAGCAGAAAAAGAAATGGCAGAACAGACATGATAGGTATCAGAGAGTCCAAAGCAGGTCAGATGTGATTTAAAGTAATGACTTATATAGCAATCTCCTAAGTTAGGCTGCTCTGCTTCTTGATTTTGCAGCTTTTAGGAGGGCATATTTTCAGGCTCTCAGTAACCATACAATGTCCCTAACCTTACACTTTTAGTCTTTCAAAAGTGTTGTTTCTCCCTAAAGGAACAGTAAATAGTCCTGGATTCAGTAAAACTCTTGAAGTCGGAAACATGTGTCTCACATCCTTCAGAACCGCTTTTGTTACAGCATGTACTTTAAAATTTGCAGTTAACAAGGTTCCAAAACACTCAAAAAGTGGAGTCGATGAATGAATGAATGAGTTTCACCAACGATATTTCAAAATTAAATTAGACTGAAAGCGGTTGAAATAAGTAACACTGGATCTAAGGTCTCTTGACATAAATAACAGGTGATTAGAAACAGGCAAATAGGACAGAGAAAGTAGCGACTAAAACCAAGGCTCTGTTCTGCACCTCTCCACCATTAAAGATGGTCCATCTTCATCTAACAGATTTTTCTTAACCAAAGATCTGTTATTTAAGTGAGGTAGATTGACAGCCTGTTTAGCATGTTTGGGAAATAAACTCTTCCTGAATGTGTACCTTTTTTCTTCAACATGTAATACTCATTCTGTTAAACACATACATTAAGGAAGTATCTACTTATCCAGAAAATTTATTCCAGAAGCCTTCTCTTTCTTTTGTACCAAGTTGGTCATGATCTCATTTCCTAAATGGATTTCCTTCTCTTTCTGAAGGTACAAAGAAAATACATCTAAAAGCAGCATATGTGTCTGCACAGTAGAAATGAAATGTCTGAATTAACACTCATCGAATGATACAATTTGAAAGATTCAATTGGTTCCACTTACCCACACTGTAAAGACTCAGAAGATAAAGGTGCAAGGAGTTGCCACATTCCCTTTGTTAAAACAGTAGCAGGAGGAAATTGTGGTGCACAGCATTCCTGCAAGAGCCTTCAGGCTACTAGACAACTAACCTAGTGAGAGATCTGTAGCTTCTTCACAGAGGCAGTTACATTTCAGCTGAGGCGAGTAGCTTCTATCTCTAAAGAGCATGGAAATTCTCAAGCTGTTAAAATATTCTGAGGCACAATTCATATGCAGTATTAATGTTTTGGGGTTTTTTTGTCCAAACCCAGTAACCCAGTAAGAATGGATTTTTTTTTTTTTTTTTTTTTTTTTAATAGAAGCTGAGCCCCCACTAGGATTCTGATTTGTAGTTCAAAGGAACTGTTATATTCTGTCACTGGCACATAGAGTTCTGATCAGCTGCCTGTGCAGGCAGGGAGACTGTTACTGAAAATGCCTATATACATCAAAATTAAGTATGTTTTTACCATTGCATTTCTGACTGCTACCCCTCGAGGCACTGGAGGGATTGCAGGGAGGCATTGAAGTTTACTATATTTCTCTGTGTTTCTCCTTGCTCAAGGGTAAGAAATTAGAATCTTTCCCTGAGCTATTAAAAAAACAACAACAACAAAACAAAAAACCACCCCAAAACAAAACAAAAAAACCACAAAGATTTAAAAAAAAAAGGGGGAAACAGTTGAAATAAGAACAAATATCTAAAATTACAACAGCATTCCACATTTCTATCCTTATTCCAGATATTTCTTTGATCCTGCTTGTTTTCAGCTGAAGCCCAGCAGTAGGTACATACCCTGGTCCCTGCTGTGTTCTGAGTGTTATTAAGATCTCCTAGGAGCAGATGGATTCACTCAGGTTTGTACTTGCATGTAGGGGACTGTGCCATGCAGAGTTTTGATTTCTTTGAATCTGAAATCGGCCAGCAGAAAGACTGCACAGCTGCAAATTGGAGCCACTCTTCAGATAAACTGATGGATTTTTTTTCCCCTGTGTTCAAACTGCAGCATTGTTACACCGTCATCCAGCACAGCAACCACGCATCTTGGAGACAAAAACTTACAATCTCACTGGATTCCAAGATAAAATGAGTAAAAATTATTTGTTTTCTGTCTTTCTTCTCAGGCCTTTCTGTTGCATGTAACCAGAATGAAGTCAACATTCTTTTCTATCAAAGCATTCAAGAGGGGACCGAATCATTAACTGACTTAACTGTAAACATGGAAACTGCTTTGTTTTCTAGAGGAAAACCAGAACATTCAGGCAACTTTGAGATTCATACTAATTGGTTACATTTGTTTTTACAGAGTTCCTGTTCGTGGGACTCATAGTTCAAATCTGTAGCTGCGCGGAAGGAGGTGGGGAATCAGCAGATCTTGCCTGTTTCCATCACTACATTTCCACATAAAGGTCACTGCACCACTTTGTCTCCTTTTCCTCATTTGTACTAATGCTGACTTCTCTTTGTAAAACATTTTGCAATCTAGTGACAAAATATTATAATCTTACATAAGAGATTATTATTATTAAAGCCGTAGTGCCAATGTAATATAGCCAATGTTCAGAGAGGAAAGTAGCCTGGTACCAAAATAGTGATTAAGAAGCTAGAACCATAAAAAAACAACAGTGGGATACTAAACAGGTTTAAAATGACCAATAACAAAACCAGAATCAAATGCAGTTAGAAATGGAGAAGGAGCAGCTGAGGACTCTGGGTTTGTCTAGTTTGGAGAAAGGGAGGCTGAGGGGCCCCTCATTGCTCTCTACAGCTTCCTGACCAGGGGAATTGGAGAGCGAGGTGCTGATCTCTTCTCCCTAGTATCCAGTGATAGGACACATGGGAATGGTTAGAAGCTGTGTCAGCAGAGGTTCAGACTACACATTAGGAAGCATTTCTTTACCAAAAGGGTGGTCAAACACTGGAACAGGCTTCCTAGAGGGGTGGTCGATGCCGCATGCCTGTCAGAGTTTATGAGGCATTTGGACAATGCCCTTAATACCATGCTTTAACTTTTGGTCAACACTGAAGTGGTCAGGCAGTTGGACTAGGTGATCGTTGTAAGCCCCTTCCAACTGAAAATATTCTGTTCTATTCTATTCTAAGAGTGGCTGGAAAGCTGCCCAGTGGAAAAAGACCTGAGGGTGTTGGTCAACATGCAGCTCAACATGAGCCAGCAGTGTGCCCAGGTGGGCAAGGAGGCCAACAGCATCCTGGCCTGTGTCAGCAATGGTGTGGCCAGCAGGAGCAGGGAGGTGATCGTGCCCCTGTACTGGGCACTGGTGAGGCCACACCTTGAATGCTGGGTGCAGTTTTGGGCCCCTCACTGCAAGACAGACACTGAGGTGCTGCAGCGTGTCCAGAGAAGGGCAACGAAGCTGGTGAAGGGTCTGGAGCACATGTCTGTGAGGAGCGGCTGAGGGAAGTGGGATTGTTCAGCCTGGAGAAGAGGAGGCTGAGGGGACACCTTATGGCTCTGTACAGCTACCTGAAAGGAGGGTGCAGTGAGGTGGAGGTCGGTCTCTTCTCACAAGTAACAACCAATTGGACAAGAGGAAACAGCCTCAAGTTGTGCCAGGGGAGGTTTAGGTTGGATATTAGTAAAAAATTTCCTCACCGAAAGGGTTGTCAAGCATTGGAAGTCACTGTCCCTGGAGGTATTTGAGAGATGTGTAGATGTGGCATTCGGGGACATGGTTTAGTGGTGGGCTTGGCAGCACTACATTAACAGTTGGACTTGATGATCTTATAGCTCTTTTCCAACCTAAATGATTCTATGATTCAAACCAAATAAAATTAATGTGGAAACATTACATAAATAAAACAAAACATGGAAATAGGCAGAAGAATACATATGGTTCTTCTGAGAACTTAGGGACAGATTGAAATAGTTAGCAGAGCTTTTAACAAAAGCGTTGACAGAAATAAGAAAAATTTATACGGGGCCTTTTGTTTAATTACAATTGTTTCCATGAACGAGCAACAGCAAAACTCACTTGGATTCAAGAAATCAGACATTCACAAAGATCAATCACATACGAAGCTCTACCAATAGCCTAATCAGTTTCAGTGACGATAATTTATCACCTTGCAGTATTGCTTCAAGATGAGCTCAAATACAACAGGACCAGATGATATAGTGTAGGTGGAAGTTCTTAATGGAGTTGTGACAGCTATGGATTGTAATGCAGCTCAATAGCAGCAGATACGTGGAGCAAAGCAGTCAACACTTAAGAAGCCAGCATCCACAATACACACTTCACAGAGGTTTTACCTTAGTCCTGCTCTAATCTGGTGTCATGACCCGAATAGCTATTAGAGGCTGGAGTGCAAGTGCATTAGGTGGGCTCCTGGAGTGCATTTGGGCACAGTTTTACTTGGAATGAACTTGGTGGCTGCAACACAGACCCGAGGGTGAGAAATAGGGTCCATCAGGAGATGTCCTTCAAAAGCATACTCTGGATCCGAACTAAGACACCAATGCAGGTGCACGCTCTACTTCGCACCTACACTAAGAATGCAGAAGCAGTTTCTGTCATACTTGCCTTGTCTTCACTAAATCCAGACTCTTACACGCAGCTTTAACAGCTACTATGTT
The DNA here is from genome assembly GCF_034619465.1 of Leptosomus discolor. Taxonomy (NCBI): domain Eukaryota; kingdom Metazoa; phylum Chordata; class Aves; order Leptosomiformes; family Leptosomidae; genus Leptosomus; species Leptosomus discolor. The sequence goes on along the minus strand of NC_141407.1, from coordinate 3,164,078 downwards.
TCTTAATACTTCTATCAGCAAAAATTTGCTAGCAAGTTGCTACTAGTTACTATGGAGAATTTTGATTAGCTATATTCTGCCTGGATTGCTCGTCAGTAACCATGAGGATAGAATATGCAGGCTGCATCCCAACTAACACTGCTTCTTATTCAATTTCCACAAAAACAGAAAAAATGCTTAAGAAGAAAATCAATACATTTTTAGTCCAAAAAATAATAAAAAACACCGATATCCACCACTTAAGTGACTTTTTACTTTTTCACCCACTACCATCAGTGCAAAATAATTGGACCCCAGCATGATTTTAAGATAACACGTGTGATTCTATAATCATAAAGTTTTACACAACTGTCAAATAATTGCATGTCCCTTTGGTAGCACTTACATACCTAACTACCTAACTGTTTCCAGGAGAAAGATACCCTGCCAGCACCACTCCTTTAAAGCAATTTCCAGGTGCAAACTTTCCAGGCAGACTTGAAGTCCATTTGAGAAGACAGGCTTATGGCTAGCCTGTTACACCATAACAGCTGGGGGTTGATATTTGCATCATCCAGCCACTGGAACCAACCTGGGACCATCTTGCAGGTAGCCCAGTTACAGTGCCGTGAGAGGAGTACCAGGGCAGCAAACCACCCTAGGGTTTAGCTCACATGCTTTCCTCGAACAGCATCTCTTCTTGCCACTGCTGGAGACAGAGTACAGGGTTAATCAGACAGCCAGTCTGCCCTGGCAAGCATTTCTTGGTTTATGTTCATCAAAGGACTTAACGTCTTGGATGGCATGAAGGATAGGGCTTCATGGGAAGGGCTGGCTTTCTGGGACTCAGCTCTTCTAGTACCAAGGTCTGAAGTTAATCCTCTGCCTATTTTTCCCTCTCTTTTAAAGCAAAGCAACTTTGAAGTTTTTGTTTATGTATATGACTACACACTTTAACGAGTCTGTGGAGATTACAAGTGGGGTGATGTATGGATGAGCTACTAACTCAGATACACCTGAGTAAAAAAAAAAAAAAAGGTAACTTGGGCCAAGTAAAGGTGCTAAAAAGTACTGCAGCCAGTTACTACAAAGGAAAAATCCCTGCACAGGATCAAAACTTACATAAGAAAAGGGCAAGTGCCTCTATCTGTAGATCTACACTAGCTTAAAGACTTGACTTTCAGAGGCAACAACTATCAATAGTTCTGTCTTGAATATGAGTAAAATTAATCCTATCCAACTTTCTTCCTTGATCATCCCCAGTAACCTCTCTTAGCACCAATTAATTTTGTCTTTAGCACTTACTGATGAAGAAATTCCCTCTTGCCTCAAAGCATGATAGTTTCAGATAGCATTAAAGTTTTGACTATATGTCATAAAGACCCATATTTCTATACATAGATCAGGCAATGTCTGAAGGCATAGATGTCAGAAATGCCAACCACAGCATATTAGAAACATCCCAGCTGCTATAGCTGTTCCTTCAAAGGAAGAAAGGCAATTTCCTTCTCTTGTTCTAAATGTACCGAAGAAGGTACCATCAGTTTGGCTACTCGGAATAACAGTCTTGAGGGCTTGGGAAGAAACTAACAGTGGCATTTAAAATTATAGGTATAATGTCAAAAAAACAACCCAGAGTCTTTCCCAGTGTACCTTGCCTGTGGCCGTGCTCCTAGCCATGAACATGCCAGACCAGGTCTTGGTTTCTTTTATCCAGTTTGCAGGCATCTAAATCTAACAACAATTATGTAAATTGTCTGCAGCCCTGAAGAATTTGAAACGGAAGATTGATGAAACCTCCTCTTTGTTCTGAATTCCACTTTATGCAGAACTAGTCTACCAAAAAACCTTCAGGTCATGCTAGACATACTCAGGGCTCTGACAGCTCCAGGAAACCAGATAAAGTTCAACTCTGGCAGCTGAATTATAACCGCTCTTGTGATTAATTCAGGATATTAAACTGTGGGGCTTATATGGAAGAAAGGTAGCTGAACTGACTGTATCAGTCAACAGAGATCACCTGGACGTACTAGTATATATTACCTGAAAACAAGCCAAATTGGTGAAAGGGGACTGAAAGCATGTAAGTGCTCTTGTCCCCCTATTTTGAAGAACAGAGACAGCTGTTCATTCAGTAACATTCAAATACAAGGTGCGTGAACTGCTCAGGAGCAAAGCTTCAAACACGCTGGCTAAAAGTCTTTTGCAGATGTGCAGTTTTCTTTCTATTTCTAAAAGCACCAAACACACTCACGCTTTGGCTGAATAAGGGAGAGCAACAACCCCTCCACTGTATTGCTCAACAGTTTGTCTTGGACCACTCTCCAGATAAGTAGCCTACCTGCCACAGCTGCCAAGCAAGGTCTCTCAACAAGTACATCTCAAGCAACCACAAGTAATCATAAAACAGGATGCTTCAAGAGGAGTGATTGTGCCACTTCAGAAAGCAACTCTGAAGTGTCTGGAGCAGGATATAATAGCAGGCTCCCTTCTGACACATCTCTTATGAAGTTTTATTTTGACTTAATTTCCAGTTCTCTTGATTGTGAGCATTTCAGCACATACTAGTCAGCACCAGTGGGGTATCCGTGTGGAATGGAGAGCAATTTTCCTCCTGGCAAGCATATTTTTGTAAATCACTATTCTTATTCCAGCAAAATTTATTTCCTACTTCAACTTAAGAGGGAAAAAAACAACCCCAACAAATAAACAAACTCCAAAATCCCCACCACACTGTGGTTTAAACCACTTCATCTTGACAAAAAGCAGTTGGGCTGGTGGCAACACAGTGATTGTGAAGCTCGGATTAAGGAAAAGTCAACAAATGCCAATAGCTAAATTCTGGGTTTGAGATCAAAGTTTGAATTACTTGAGTAATGAACACAGGCTGGGGTGAAAATGCCAGACAGGGCAGCTCTCTGCTGCCATTCCTATACCATCCTCTGCTCCTGTACCTCTCACTGCACTAGATGACTATGGTATTGGCTAAATACTCACTCCTTGTGCACTGCTGGAGTCAAAGTGAAATGAAAATTCAGACTAAGAATTTGTCCCATGGGGGATGCTGAGAAACCTTAAGCTTTCAAAGGGACACAAACCTGAACTAAAGCTTAGCACCTGTGCAACATGACTTTAGGAAGGGCAACAGTACTTCCAGCAGCAGGTCAATAGCACCTATTTGTTAGGCTTGAGTAGAGAGCATTCATTTGCTGCAGCATGGCTCACGGAGCCACCATTGGTGTTCCTGGGGCCAGTCCCACACATTTCAGCTGCCAGTGTTTCATTTCAACCGGTTTGATGAGCCTCATGCAAGTATACGTCTCAAAAACCAAGACAGAGATCTTTCTAAAGAAATAAACACATCAGAAAGTCTTTCATTTTTTTTGCTTTTAAGACAGAAGGCTTCATAAATGACATGAACTTTATTCATCCTCATCAACTGAGAATCTGCAGTGGAGAAGCTAGTGAAAAATATTGAGAGATTTCAGGGTTTGCTTATTTACATATACATGTGGCAAGGAAGAAGGGACAACAAAAGCAACACTGGTTTCCCAGCAGTGACACTACTGAATACAGTTTTCAAATGGTACATTCCTTGCACACATACTATAAAACCCTCTTTTTTCCACAGGGATACCCTGCACTGTGTCACTTCCAGATGTTGTCCTACTGTGGTACATATTAATTTCTCAGCTGCCATCTGCAAGCAGATGTTTCTCTTCATGCTATAGTCTGTAAACATTTTGCCTTCACCAGAAATGTATTTAAGCAGTATTTTTGAAGTTCAAAGAACTGCTGTATTTCAGTGTTGTATATTCCTATTTGAGGAGAAACACAAAACCATAATTTCCCCTTCAATTCATGCTTCACAGACTAACGTCTATCACTCAGCTCAGAGTAGAATTTTACTACAAAACTGACCGAGAGGTTAAATTTTTGCTCTATAAAATTGCAATCAATGACCAAGTTTAAAAATGCATGCTAAAAAACTTTGAACTTCTCTTTCATCGAATAAGCACACAAAGTAGTAGGGGACTGTTATACGAACCCAAGCTCAGATAAATAATACAAAAGTAATTTTATTCTTTGTATGCTGCTATCTTGATCCCACAAACCACTTTATAAGGTGGACCTTATATTCCTCATCTCCATGAAAATATATTTCTTTCAAAAATGTGTTTAAAAACAAGTCTTGCTTTACTTTAGGTATAAAGTTTATTCTCCCCCTCACCTCCCCACAATTTCTATTATTTCTGAAGTTAGCAATAATCAAACACTTTGAATTCAGCAAGAATTTTCTACAGAACGCAGTATGTTCTGTTTCACCAGACATATAAATTGTATTAAATACTTTCATTCTTTTCTTTTACTTTTTTACATACTATTTTGTTCTTTCTTCTCAGACAAATCTACATGATAAATACTTTAAAGAACACCTGCAATAGAATTAATTTGCTGTTATTTGTCAATGACAATGTTTACTGTTCTTAAATATTCAGATGGTTGATCTATATTTGGGAAAATATTGCAACCTGTCAAATTGTCACTTTTGTAAAATGATAATTCTGAAAGTTTAGGCTTAAAACCAAGTCATTATTTGATATAGTCAAAGTTGTGTTTATGCAAACAAGGAAAAGAAAATTCTGCAAATACTCAGAGTCTGCTCAGCCGAACTTCCAGTCCCTGCAGAAATACAGAAATATACAATTACCAGATTAAAGTCCCCATAGACAGCTTCTTTGAATGAAATATCTGGAGATATTTTCCTGTGTTAACTTTGATGCCACTGCATTTGCTCTGGGATCTAAAAAGGGTTAGTTTCATGCAGAGAGATGGTAAGTCATGAGTATGTTTCCTCCAAAAATAGTTAACGTTTCAAATATTTGTCAGATATAGTGTATTGCATTGAAGCATATGTCCACTGTAAGTCAGTTGAGAATCAGATAAGTGATTATCCAGGGAAACCATTATCTGTTTGCAGACCATTTAGGAAAAAAAGTGTTACTAACTGAACCAAGTCATAAAAATAAATGCTGGCTTGTGTGTACATCGTCTTGAAATTGTTCTGTATTAGGTATCTTATAAAAATTTACTAGAGCCCAACTTTTAGCTTTCTCTTTCCACCCTTAAATCCACACAAACTTGAATCCCATGGCAGAGCTCAGGTGCTCTTTGGCCCCCATTCCCCTCTGGTCACTTTAATCTCCTTCCAAGCATCATTCTGGGATTTACCTCCTGTGATGAACACCTACTCTGCCCTTTCCTAGCTTTGTAAGAGGATGTTCTTCCCCCATTCCCAAGTACTACTTATTCTCTAGAGGTCTAAGCAACATTTGTTCAAGACATCAGAGTAGGAGACCAGCTTTCTGCTCTCACCACCTGACATCCATCGTTATGAGTTTCAGTTATTCTTCCTAATTCCCAGCTTCTTTATTATACTCAGTCTGAATAGGTTCAGTTTGTCCTGAAGGAATGCACAGAACAAGCAAGGACAAAGCCAGGACAGCTCTTGGAAACATTGTCCTGTTTGACATGTCCCAATAGCATGATTTTCTTAAAGCACAAAGGAGATGGCAGAGGACACCTGAGACTCATTAGGAGGTAGTCAGGGCAGCTCTCCAGCCTGGTCCATATGCACACCTGAGGGCAGTGCTGTACTGTGCACATGCCGCTGTCAGCAAGGAGCTCTGCAGGCTTCATGCTATGCAGGGCTGAGCAAGAAAGGGTTTATTTCTCTTTTTTTCTCTAAGCATATTTGGTACAGGTTGGTCTCCTCAATACCAAAGTTATAAACCTCAGCAACTTTAAAGGCATGAAGCCTGGGAAAATACAAGTGTGAATTAAATTTCATAATCAGAATAACTATGACAAGAACAAACTAAAACCAGACTTTCATTAGTTTCCTAGACCATTTTACAACAAGCTCCACCTAGAGAGAAGACTGAAAGAAAGGAGTCCTGTAGAACAAACATACTGATATAGAACCATATAGCCAGATAGTTAGGATGCTGCTTTAATTTTGCTTGTTGGGTTTGATTTTTTTTTAAGCTCTGCTTCTTTGAATTGAAGCATTGTGCAGCCTGCACTGCATAGGCATCTTGCTCAGGTCTATGCTGACAACCTCACTGGATTGCACTTCTGACCTCCTTCATTCTTGAGTTGTTTTGGTTTTTCTTTATCTAAAATAAAGATTTTGTGCCTGAAAAGAATCTGTGTTCTTGCCAAGTCAATAAACTTAAGCCAGAATAGGAATTCACAAGCTTCTTTCTCTCCCTGCGTAAAGGTTACACGAGCACAGAAATGCCGCTGGGCTCCACGTCTTTCATATTGTCTATGCTTCACCTGTATCCAGGGCTAAACTACAGCACTTGCTCTATCACCTGACAACCCCTCACCAGCCAGGGAGGACAATTAGGAAAAAGGGGAGCAGATTTTAATGAGATAACACCAACAGAGATACACAGAGTTATACTCAGCTAAATGAGCACCCAGTCATCACAATCAACCAGAGAGCAATCCTTGGGAGCAGGGAAAAACCAGAAGAAGAACAGGAGGAACCCCAGAGGAGCTCCCTCTCCTCAGCAAAACTCCCCCTTTATAATGACCGTGACATTATGGGATGGGCTACACCTGTAGCTAACTCAGGTCAGCTGCCCTGGCTGACTTGAGCCTGCCTAGCATGGCTGGCCCATGATTCTATCCCAGCCAAAGCAGTACGTACGGTAAGTTGGTACTTGACTTAGTTAATTAACAAGTCATACCAAGATCTAAGTGTCAGTTATGCTCCTTCATCTGGCTGTACATTGTCTAGAGTCTCAAAACAAATTTAAGTATTGGTCTGTGGTCTTTTGCCTTATCTTTTACAACAGGCAGAGGGAAAAGCTGCAAAACTCAATATTTCTAGCAAAAGCAGTAAGCATATACACCACTGCTGTTGCTTTTAAATAGCTGAAGTCTGCAGGAGCAAAAAGGGTTATCTGCCCTGGCCTCTCATTCTTGTTTCTACCTGCTGATACCCAGATATGGGTAATATTGTGATTATTTAATATTAACTTGTTTGGATTAATTTCTGATAGTCATACTGAAATTATTAATAGTGATTCACAGGCTTGTTAAATAGAAATTGGGAAGTTGACTTTTGTGGATGAGGGGAGAGCAGAGAACACTGTCTAGCACAATATTCTTGTGTTCTAGTTAGGACAATACAGTCTGGGTGGCTGGAAAGCTAGGTAGGTAAAAACCTGGTTGAACAACTGGGTTGAGAGAGTGGTGCTAATGGGTCGAAGATCAGCAGCAAGTGGAGTACTGCAGAAGGCTATTCTGGGACACGTCCTGTTTAATAACTTTATCAGCAACTTGGATGAGGCAACAGAGCACTTGCTGTTGCAGTGCGTCAAGGGCATGGCGGCCATTTGGAGGGACCTAGACAGGTTGGAGAAATGGGCCAAGAAGAACCTTGTGAAATTCAGCATGGACAAATGCAAAGTCCTGCACTTGGGAAGGAATAGCCCCTTGCAACTATACAGGCTGGGGACAGAGTGGCTGTGCAACAGCTTTGCTGGAAAAGACCTGGAGATGTTGGCAGACAGTAATCTGAACATAAGCAGTGTGCCTTGGCAGCAAAGGTGAAAGCAGCTTTGGCTGTATGAACAAGGGCCATAGCCAGGAGATTAAGGGAAACGATTATCCCTTCCAACATTCCCTTCTATCCTCAATGCCCTCCATGTCAATGCTCACTGGAGCACATGTAGAATACCTCATCCAGTTTTGGGCTCCCCAATGCAAGACAGACATTGACAAGCTAGAGTTCAGCAGACGGTGACCTCCTGTGAGAGGACACTTCGAGACCTGGGCTTGTTGAGTCAGGAGAAAAGAAAGCTTCAGGGAATCTCCTTGCTTCTAAAATGTAAATTCTGCTTCTGTCCACTGTCTCCTGCTCAGATCTTGCACTACACCTCTATGCATGTTTCGGTTCTTTCTTTGCTCCACATGTAATGAACCTGACCTGACTGGTTTGCCTTCCATACTTACAGTCATGCAATCTGGACCAAACTGCCTCTATCTGTCAGACAAAGAATATGGTAATTTACTTGCTCAGATGACATTTCTGATTATCCAGTCAGAGAGAATTTACCTACTTAAAAGCTCTGTGTGCAGTTCAACTAGTGGAATTGCTCTAAAAAGGAAAGCAATCCCCATGACCTGCATGTTTTTCTGGTCAGCCTCTGGATCTGCTCCTCAAAAAAAAAAAAAAAAAAAAAAAATCTTTGTTCTAAGCACAAAAATGGTATCGGGCTCCATATTTCTTTTATGGTAAGTTGGTATTTACCTTAGTTAACTTGCTCATGCTTAGGAAAACCTGCACCCACATGGGGCAAAGCACTGCAACATTTAACAAAATCGAACCCTTGAGGAAGGAGAAACACGAAAAAAAAAAGTCACTTATTAAGAGAACAACAATAAAGCATTGACTTCCTTGCAAAGAAACAAAGCATGAAAACAAAGAACATTCTTAGCCTAGAGGATTGTTTCTCAAGGACTGGCCAGACTTTTGCCGTGAAACCCTCCCCTCAGACTCAAAGACTGTACCATTTCAAACAGACAAGTTAAAAGGAGATGCAACCTCCCATCTATAAGTCAATGGAAAGAAGAACTTTATGTAGCATCTGGAGGGGAATGTGTGGCAGTGTACTCCTACCCTACCCACCCCCCACTTAAACCACAACCACTAGTTGGGGTTGTGATCATAGAATCATAGAATGATAGAATCATAGAACAGTTTGGGCTGGAAGGGACCTTTAGAGGTTGTCTAGTCTATCCCCCCTGCAATGAGCAGCGACATCTCCCACTAGATCAGGTTGCTCAGAACCCCGTCCAACCTGACCTTGAGTGTTTCCAGGGATGGGGCTTCTACCACCTCTCTGAGCAGCCTGTGCCAGTGTCTCAGCACCCTCACAAGTAAAGAAGTTCTTCCTTATATTTAATCTAAATCTGCAATCTTTCAGTTTGAAACCATTACTCCTTGTCGTATTGCAACAGGCCCTGCTAAAAAGATTGTCCCCACCTTTCCTGCAGCCCCCTTTAAGCACTGGAAGGCTGCTGTAAGGTCTCCCCAGAGCCTTCTCTTCTCCAGGCTCAACAACCCCAACTCTCTCAGCATGTCCTCACTGGGAAGGTGCTCCAGCCCCCTGATCATCTTCGTGGCCTCCTCTGGACCTGCTCAAGCAGATCCATGTCTTTTCTCTGCTGGGGCCCCAGAACTGGAAGCAGCCCTGCAGGTGGGGTCTCACCAGAGCGGAGTAGAGGGGGAGAAACCCCCCCTTCGACCTGCTGGCCACCCTGCTCTCGATGCAGCCCAGAATGCAGTTGGCTTTCTGGGCTGTGAGAGAGCATTGCTGGCTCATATAGAATTTTTCACCCACCAGCACCCCAAGTCCTTCTCCCCAGGGCTGCTCTCGATCCACCCGTCACCCAGCCTGTATCTGTGTTTGGGATTGCCCTGACCCAGGTGCAGGACCTTGCACTTGGCCTTGTTGAATCTCATGAGGTTTGCATAGGCCCACCTCTCCAGCCTGTCCACATCCCTCTGGATGGCCTCCCTTCCCTCCAGCGTGTTGACTGCACCACACAGCTTGGTGTCGCCAGCAAACTGGCTGAGGATGCACTCAATACCACTGTTGTTGATAAAGATGCTAAACAGCACCAGTCCCAATACCGACCCCTGAGGAACACCACTCGTCATTCGTCTCCACTCGGACATTGAGCCGTTGACCACAACTCCTTGAGCGTGACCATCCAGCCAATTCCTGATCCACTGAGTGGTCCATCCATCAAATTCATGTCTCTCCAATTTAGAGACAAGGATGTCATGTGGGACAGTGTCAAATGCTTTGCACAAGTCCAGGTAGATGATATCAGTTGCTCTTCCCTTATCCACCAACGCTGTAACCCCATCGTAGAATGCCACCAAATTTGTCAGGCATGATTTGCCCTTAGTGAAGCCATGTTGGCTGTCACCAGTCATCTCCTTATTTTCCATGTGCCCTAGCGTAGTTTCCAGGAGGAGCTCCTCCATGATCTCTTTGTCGGGATGCTTCTGAGCTTGGAGGAGGTGATCCTTGAATATTAACCAGCTTTCTTGGGAACCCTCTTCCCTACAGGGCTTTATCCCTTGGTACTCTACCAAGCAGTACCCTGAAGAGGCCAAAGTCTGCCCTCCTGAAGTCCAGGGTAGTAAGCTTGCCCTAAGGATCTTGGATTCCATCCTTTCATGGTCACTGCAGCCAAGGCTTCACATTCCTCACCAGTCCCTCCTTGTTGGTGAGATGACCCCCTTATTTAAGAAGACATCAACAGAGCTGCACTGAGTCCCATTTAAAGAAGCACTTTCTTCATATACTTTGGCTGTATACATTAGTATGCAACTGCCTTATAGGTGAAATCAATATCTTTTGGAACTTCACATTCTCCCTCAGAAACATGGGTACCACTGAGATGAACATGCTTTAGCAAAAAAACAAAACAAAACAAAAAAAAGACTTTTTTTAGTGCTGAAATCATGTGCTTTCTTAATTACTGATGATTTTCACTCGAAACAGGAGATTTTTTACAAAGTTAAAAAGGAAGAAAAATAACTATGATGCAAGTTATATGCTAAGAAATTACATACTTTTTAGCCTTTTTTGCTACTTTTTTATATTTTTCCTGTTTAGCAAACAGTTTAAATTAGTATAATACTAAAGATAATTGCTATAATTGGAAGAGCATGTGTTCTCTGAGCAGGAAGAGACGACCAAATTTAAGTCAGTATATCAAACCCTACGCAGCTAAGTCACAGCGCGGTATAGAAATGCACACAGCATTTTATAGGCATGTAACAGACACAGCATTTCAGCTGAGAAGAGTTTGCTGAAGTTTTTGCTGTAAAACTACACCCAGGAAAAATCAGAGCTTTTGGTGAAAATACCAGGTCCAGTGAAACTTCTGCTAAGTAATCTATTTTTTCCAGAGCTGCGGGGCTGTGTGCCCTGTTTTTCCACTGCAGTTTGAGTTGAGGTGGAAGGCAGGTTGGAGAAATTAGGAAATTGCCATGGATTTCCTAGAGCTGGCAATCCACTCAGAGCAGTAGTATTTCCAGTTGGACTGCCTGCAGCCAGGAAAATGGCTATGTGTGTACCATTTATGGACAGCAAGACAAAGATGTTGTCTTTTGTTCACAAATACATTTCTGATGGAGCACTGGCAGGACCAGCGTATCCCAGGCATCCAGCAGCTCAGCTGGAGCAAGAGCAGCATCCCTGCTCAGACTGCCCAACACCAGCTGGTGGGAGAGAGCTGTGCCCCTGCAAACCTGCCTCTTGCTCAAAGCTACTACCTATGCCTTACTCCCAGATTCCTGCTCAGGACTTTCTGGACAGGAATACAGGCACCCTGTCCTAAACAAAAAAAAAAAAAAAAAAAAAAAGAAGAACAGTAGCTTTAATTCATCCACTCAGCAAAACTGAGAAACCTCCCTTCAATGAAATCTGTCATGTTAATTTTATAGTTTCTATTCATTTACAGAAAGGGAAACAATGTGCTTCATAGCTGACTGACTTGAACACTCAAACTGGCATGTACAAACCTTGGGTGAGACTTTTGTTCTTCCTAATTCCCAACAAAGCACTAAGGGAGGACTTGTCACCAGCCATATGAGCATCATAATTTCTTGGCAATGGCTAACATTTTTTCCATAGTCATAAAAGAAACCGAGCATACATTTATCCTATGTAAAAACTTCTCATTAAATGAAATTTGACTTACGGATGACACTAGTTATAAATTAGACTTACAACACTAGAAATCATCTGGAAGTCCAGAGAAGCACAGCCCACTCAAAAAGCCCTTACAGGAATGCGTCTGGTTAGCTTTCAGTTGGGAGTCAGGGAACCATGTTTAGATAAAACTCGGTAATGCACTTCACAGGAGACCTCTGGTTCTTGGAAGAGCTGGATGACAAGTAGATTATATAAATGTGGAAATGCCTCAGAAAAGCACTCTGTGGCTGCTCTTTCTGGGAGACACGTCTATTTGGTGTCCTGCAGAGGTAAAAGGTGATTCCTTCAGTGTATCACCACTGTGTGATGCAGATGATGCAGAAACACCCAAGCTGGGGCCAGCACACTAGCGCCATGCTCTGCAAGCACCACCACAGCCATGTGTGGATGCACCAGCCTCACAGCTACACTGGAGTGGGGCTCCCCCAAGCTGTATCGCTGCTGCTTCTACTTCTGTCTTCAATGTCTCCACTATTCCCACACCTACATGCACTTAAGGTGGGGAGACAGGTGGGACAGAGCTGTCACAGCCCCCCCCTGCCCAGCTCCAGTCCTGGGGCTGGAGCAGACATGGAGCCCCAGGAGGCATGGGGGGAAGCCCCAGAGACACTGCCCAGAGCTGCTGGGGCAGGGGAGCCCTCAGCACCCTGACACTGTGAAATTATCCCAGGGTTTTAAAACTGATGTGACAGGAGCTTTGGAAACAAAAAAAAAAAGGTTTCTTAGCCACTTTTGCTACAATACTAGAAAGGCAGTTCATAAATTAGAGGAATGGGGTATTTTATTATTGACAGAAAATTGATGTAAGGAGAATTACTACATGATTGGCAAGTTAAAGAAAAAAATAACTGTTTACTCCCTGGACAAAGCAAAGGAGAATATGGTGGGTAAAGAGAGAGGAGTTGTAGGCACTAAATCTTATTTGCCGCACTGGGAGGAGAGTGTACTACAAGGTGTGGGAGAGGTCCCTGGGCTGCACAGCCCACTCTGCCCATAGTATTTACACAATTACACACTCTAAACTCATTGTCCCTTTCCAAGATGCAACTGTTTTGTCCACCTGGCAGTGTTTTGGTCCCAATCAACCACAGCAATCCCTGACGGAGCGAACAGCAATAGTCTGCCAGAAAAAGTCTGCCAGTTGATTGACATCATCTATTTAGAGAAAAGATCAAAACCGTGGGTCGTTTGCTTCTCATCTAAGTTCTCACATGCTCATCTAACTTCTATGTCTTCTTTAAGCTGATGAAAACAATCCATGTTCCTCTGTCTTAGAGCAGATTTTAGAATAAAGCAGTTATTTAATTTGCCCTCAGTTCTGATGGTACTGCAAGCATATTTGTACCTAGATTTTCCAAATCTGCAATGACTTGGACAGCCATGTGTCTCCAAACCAGGTCTGTGCCTGACACACCCATGTTAACTCTGTTGCTGGTGGACTGCCATGATTCTGTAAGAGGAGCTGAAAGGCTGCTGGAGGCCTCCTGGCCTGGTCTCCACCAGGGATAGGTACACTGCTGGGAAGTGTTTCACCTGAACAAAAAAAAAAACAACCAGCAGCACACACCTGGAAGAAACTCTGACCAGTGCTGGGGCAGGGCAGGTGCAGGGAGAACGTTAGAAGCTACCTGGACCTCCGGACAAAGTATTAACTTGCCTTCATATGCAATACCGTGCTAACGCACTGCATTAGGTACTGAATAAGTACTCCAGAGCATGTATTTGACAAACCATGATGATATATCCATCAAACATCTTAGTTTCAAGGAGTGCAATTGTATCTTCACCCAGAAAGTGCCCTTCTACCTGGCAGGGCTCATTTTCAATGTCTGTAGTGTCAGGCATCCGAACTAATGCAGACACCTTGATATCATAGGCCTGTGAAAGCAGAACTTATTCAGACTTATTTTATCCTTATACATAGGATAAAAAAGGATTTTTCCTCTACAGCACTGAGAAGAAATATACACCCCACAACAGGAGCTATGTTGGGTCCTGAAACAGATCGCTCTATGTGTTTAATGACAAGGCACTGACGCTTCCTCTGCAATATACTGCGTTCACTGAACACATAATTCTCAGTAAGACTTCTGGTATATGTTTTATTAGGATTTTATTTTTTATCTAGTGATCTCACTCTAATTAACAATAAAACTAGGCAAAGATGGTAAATACTACAAGGACTGTTCAAAAATGACAGGTAATGTAGGGTATCCTGGCCATAAAGATTTTACCATTTAGTCTTTAAGTAAGCACAAAGGCAAGAGGCTTTTTGCAGATCTTGCTGGGGTGGTGGAGTTCAATAGGCCATCCTGAAAAAAAGACACATTTTTTTCTTGTTTCAAAGTTGGTCCTGTGTGCCCATTTGCAATGAGGCTTTTCAAGCTTCTGTTATTAGGAGTTTCTACACCAGCTGCAAAGGACCTTGAGGTCAAAATTTACGTATGGTGTAAGATGACAACTCCATTTGGACCTATTAACTTCAATCACCTGAAGATCTGGTCCTTCATATTAAACATTTTTACTCAGTACAAAATATTATTACTTCTAGGCTAACAGAAAAATTAAACAATGCAATTATGTTGTGTGAAAGGGGACAGTAGAAAAATATATAGATTGTGGAGACAGGAGAGAGTGTATCTTATACAGTCAGAATTAAAACACCTCTAGAAAAAAAATAGAGGTTTTGCTAAAAATAGCCTCAGTGGCAGAAACATGTCAGTGCCCTTCTCAGCCTAATTTTTTTCTAATATACAACTTAAGAGGCATGTTTGGTAAATACACAACCAAATTCCCTAGGGGAGATACCCTGTGTAATCACTGTCAGAGGAAGCTGAAATAATCACAGGTTTCATGCAACTGTGAGGAGGCTCCAGCTGGTTCTGGCAGGGCTATATGCTACACATATGTTAGGTCAGGTTCAGCCTGATGCAAACCAGATAAACTGAAAAAAGAACAAAAAGCAGGGAAAATACTGAAAAGGAAGACAAATTACATGGTTTGCTCCTTAAAAAATGAAATCATAATTTTACATGTTTACATTTCCAAATTAAACCTCAGTTAAAGTGTGAATTCATTATTAACTGCTCTTCGTTCTCTGTCTTGACAGCTTACAACAAAAGTTGTTCCAAAACAATTTCTAACTAGGTAATAGATAATATTTTCATCTACTGAAAGCCTTACTTACAGCTATTGAAGATTATATGTCCAAGAGCCTGCACAGCCCCAAAACTTTAGGAAAAAAACCCTAGAAATTTCTTCTCACTGAAATAATGTCACCATTTTTTTCAAGGTCCCAGTCTTTAAGCCTTTATCTGCTTCAAGTTGTTCTGTTTTCTTACTTCTTTCTTTGGAAAACCTGAATTAATAGATTGCTTACATGTGTAGTTCCAGTAGTTCCAGTCCCCATACTTAGCATCAACTGACATGCTCTCGCAGCCTGTGTGTGGTACACTCTGGGATGTGAAAAAGCACAGCTCTCCATGTGCAATGCTTTCAGCCCAGTACTTCTGTCGTCCCTCTGGCAAAAATAAAAATCAACAAGTTTTGCATGCAGTAAAAATGAGAAGGTTTTTAAGACTGCACAATGCTTATTCATGCTTAATAATTGCCTAATAAGAATTTCCATTCAAATAAATACCCTTACATTTGAGCAAGGCAGAGCTGCAGAAAGGGAAATGCAAGAGGAGAACGTATCCCAGGCCTTGTTAGCAGAGGAGTAGTAGGTCTTGCAGAAGTGGGACTCACTTCACCAAAATGTCATACCCAGCCATCAGGGAAGTAGGAATTGGTTTGGGTGCTGTAGCTCCAGATTTCTTCCTCTCCCTTTGTCCTGGTAACAGGCCCTTGATTCTCAACAATACAAGATCCATTTGGTTGCTGTGAAGAACAGCCTCTCCTCCTGGTCCTTGCCTCAGTGGAGGATGATGACCAAGCAGGAGACAGAGAGAGAAAGGAGTACAATTCTTGCAGTGTTACCTGCACCTTTCTTGAGCATGGCTTGTACAAGATGAACACCTCATGAATCAAACTGTGCAAAATGCCATGCGCTCTTCCACTTGCTCCCCAACACGAGAGGCTTTTGGCCACGTCCCTGAAGCCCACAATCAGCAGTGCCCAGGCACAGCCTTGACTCAGGACGCAGGTGCTGTGTAGTGTACGGCCCACAACACTGTCAGCGTAAGGATGGATGATGCACCAACACCACAGCAGCAGCGTGATGCTAACTGTGTGTTACAACCAGACACCCATACAATCACAAGATGCATTATGGTAGCTTTGTGCCTCACTCTGCTGCCCTACATGGCCAAGTCAGACCTTCTTCTGCAATATTTGACCCTGCTGTGTCCATGCCCAGTCTTCTGTCCCCAGCCCATGACAGTGCTACCAATTTAGTCCTGCTCTACTTAGGAGTGGGAAACAAAGAGGAGCTGAAGCCAGGCTGCACTCTCCCTCCTCTTCCCCTAGCCATTGATGTTCCGCCATTTCCTGAGCAAGCTGCTGGAGCAGAGCTGCAGCACATATGGGATCAATGAGTGTCCTGGGGGTGGGAGGGAAGGAAATGCTCTTCTACTGGGGAAGGAAGAGGTTTCCAACTGCAGAAGGGGGCAAAAGAGATGCAGCCCCAAGTCCTCAGCTGCATATTGTACTACAAGCCAACATCACCCTTGGTGGAAGAGGCCCAGGGCTAAATCAGAAGCACCTGGCAAGGGAACCCAGCAAAGGAGACAGCAAGAGGCATTCACCTTCTCTACAGTCCCCCAAAGCTCATTGGCCATTTTTAATTCCCCGCAAATTTGACAGAAACCCAGGACTCAGTGGCTTGATCTTAGCATTGGATGCTCAAAGGTTCCAGTGCTCTTGCCCACCATTACTGAGGTGAAAAGAGAGCTCTGGAGGCCATGAGACCTCATGCCCCTGGAGGAGGCAAAATATCTGGTCAGCGAAACCTAATATTTGGGGGTGTGTGTGGTTTTTTGGAAAACCTGGAAACCCCATTAGACCAAACATTCTGCCCATTCATACCTCCAAAAAGGAAGGTACCAAACCAATAGACTTCCCTCTATGATGGGTCTGTAACCTGCTGTGAAGAGGATACTGAATATAGTCTTTAGGCCTTTCAACTCTTAATAGCTGCCAGTACTAAAGGCACAAAACAAGTAACCAACAGGTCACGGCTGTAGAAACATAATTGTACATAGTAGAATTACGTTGCCAGTTGCTTCCTCCTCTAGAGCTGCACACTGGGTCTCTTACATCTTATGTACCTGCTGTATAAACTTCTCTTGTGTAAGAAAAAGGACCACGTGAACTGACAGCAGTAGTCCCATTTGACATTGCATTGGAGAGGGAGGAAAAAAAAACTATAATTCTTTCAAAGTACCGCCCCTGCCAATATGCCTTGGATATTCAATATAAGCAAGACCTCTCACATCTTTTATTCACTGATGGAAGGTTAGCTTCTGATTCGTATGAAAAGGAAGCGGAACCAGAAAGTTCAAAATACAGACAGCGGAAGGCATATAAAAAAGGTATGTGGTAAATGCATTTGGAGGTTCATTTCTAATGCAGCTAAACACAATGTATTGAGCATATCCTGCTGTTCATTGCTGCCCTTAAGCTATACTACAATGCCAGGATGCCTTAATCCTACAGCAGTTTTTACAATTACCTCCTTTCCTTCGGTAGTTTATTTTTAAGAAAAATAAATCTACAGAAAGGCCTTAAAACTTGAGCTGCATAGGAAGCTCTAGATAAATCAAAGGATTTAGCAGGATTAGCTTTGGTTGACTTGCAGTGAAATTTCTTGCAATGAGAAAAGCCAGAACTACCAGTCAATGTACATGTCTTCAGCTATGACTTTCAAGTCTGGCTGGAAGTACATTCTTCTCAGCTACATGCCTGGGGTGAGTAAATTATTTGTTATTTAAGTGGACATTTTGCTTTTATTAATAAATTATTCATAAATCTGTATTTTTTACTGTTTTTCTAAATGACAACAGATTATTTTAGGAAGATATAGCTACAGCGAGAACTGTAGGTGTGATATGGATTCGTTCAGCAAGCTAAAATGACAATACAGGGGCCAGAGAAATCTATGGTTTAAACACTCTGCTTGTATGTATGTGTAAATAGATATATCTTATTTACTTTAAAAATAGTAACACTGGCCAGTTGAAACATGAAGGGTAATATCTACTTGCCAGTTTTTGTGAAATAAAAGTCGAATATATTAAAAAAGGATACAACAAGTTTAGTTAAATGAAATAATTGATTTCTGCAACTCTCCTTTATGGGCAAGATAGTGTTTTCTTCTTGCTTTTTAAATTATCGGTTTGCCTTTAGAAATTGGACAGTTAAGACTTATAAATAACTTTTCACATAAAACATACTTTTACTGCTTTTAGAGTTTTGTCTCCCACTGGCCTCAAATTCCTTATATTATAGGGGAAAAATAAGTAGTTCCTTCGTTGTGGGGAGTTAACTCTTGTGATTTCATTGAATGTTAGATCGCTTTTTTTAAGCTGTTTCAAAATTTTTAGTTGCCCTTTTCCAGTACCAGCAACTCTTATTTATAAACATTATACATTGTATATGTTCAGATTTATACAAGACGTTTTTATGATGTGCATAAAATTCTAAAACCTGTAAACACACTGATGGTATTAATAAGGATCAGATGTCCATTGCCTTTCTTGTACAGAAAATAAGAAGGTGGGAGTTCTGAATATTTGAAGAATTTAATGAACAGGTCTTTAAATGCGATGCTTGATTTCACATGGGCGCAGTTTTGTGGCTCTCGCACAAATGCTAAAGAAGTTTTACACTTTAAGATTAATTCTAGTGAGTTTCCAAGAACGTTTGCTCCATTTGTTGAAGCAGGATGGCAAGCTCCGATAAATTTTTGTAGGGCAATTAGATCAACAACCTTCATTTCCAGTAGCTTTAAGTTTTAAATTGTAGAAAAGAAAAAAAAAAAAAAAAAAGAACATTTTATTGTAATGCTGGTTTTATGAGAGAGTTTTTTCCATCCCTTTCAAACTCCTTTGCAACAAAAAATGTACCAATTTATCTGACAGCATACATCAGCACTACTGAGAACTGTCCAATAGAAAATGTTGTTGCAACAGACAGAAATGTGGGAACATTAATTGAATGTTATGGGCTACTTTTAAAATCTTTTTCTATGTTTAGTTAGAAAGTAGATGTAGTAGGACAATTAAAATTCATCTAGAAGGTTCCAAGACACCAACAGTACAGCCTGTTTTAATGCTTGGATACACCCCCCAAAGTGCAGCAAATCACTAAGGTGTGAAAAATGTTATGACTGTAACATGAACAAACAAAGCTATGAATGTAGAATGTAATTTAGCTATTTAATTAAAATACCATTTTTCCTTTCATGTGTTGGTCACAATTATCATCAGAGCTTGTAATTTAAAATGCAAAGAATAAAAGAATTTAATGTAAAATATTGTAGCACTTCCCAAACCTCTTTTTATATATATAGAAGTTATGTGTGTAGTGCATGTATTTGACATTTTGAGGCATAGTGATGCACCATGTATTAGTTTTGCAGGGATCAGAAATACAGCAGGTACTTCAAAGAGTAGTGAAAATCCCTTCCCTAAAAGCATTTACAATTTAAAGTCCTGAAAACCTATCACAGATGTGATCAGAGCTGAAACAGATGCAACAAGTGGGGTATCCAGAAAAATGTTACTGGCAGTAATTAACATATGTGTGCCACCTTTACCTTTATGTCACCATTGCCTCTGTCTTCCCTGCATTATTGCTAATGCTCTGCTCTATCTGGTTTGCTCTTGCTCTCTTTCTTCTTCAGGCAAATGAAGAAACTTTTAACAAAGGAGACATCCTCTAAAATTTTACTGCTTATTTCTATGAACGCAGGAGCAAGCCAGATAAGTTTATAACGCAAATTCGAAATATTTAACGTTCAGTTAAACCCCTTTCTGATTAAGTATGAAAGAAAACAAAAAAGGTTAGGATTAACTGCTCACGGGTGGTTGCCATTATTAAATAAATCTAATGAAAGATGGTATTGATTAATTTTTTAAGTTTTTCAATCAATACTTTGCCTAGGATTGTTCCAATCCAAAAATGTTGACGTTTTCAATATTTCTATGATCAATATGCTCTCTCTATTTCTCTTCTCTGAGAAATAAAGCATTTAAATTGGAAACCAAAATCGTATCTCATACTGGCCACAATGTTCTGAAAATTAGGGCAACAGGTAAAGAAATAAGGTCAAATCTGGCTGAAAGACTTTAGATTATCACGAGGGTGAAAGACAACCCATGTTATGAATTTCCTAGCAATGAAAAGGCATGAGAGAAGCTGTGGTAATAATGACCACAGCATATCAGCAGGTGGTTGGGGGGCGTGGGAGGTGTGTGTGACCAGTTTTTATGTTGCATAAACACAGCAGTAAATCTAGTACAAACCTGTTGCCACATGTGGACTGTTTCCAGTGAAATAGCATTCTTTGATTTCTCAGGTTTGAGGATAAACCATTAAATACCAGACCTCTCAAGCCTGAAGATAAGACGTTCTGCTGAGTATTATTTTACCAAACTGTGATGCAACTATCCACAATATTTTACTAAAAAGCATGAATCAGATCGATTTCACTTGCATCATTCACATGCAACACTTCTCCAAATGCTAAGGTTCCTCTGAATGTTTTCCAAATATGCCCATCTCCTCCATTAATTATTACAGAAGAAAATCCTCTAATCTCATAGCAGTGCAACTCCACAGAACTAGCAGCGAGAAATGTACCACTGAAATAATAAAGATCTTAAATGGCCTTCCACTGATTTTTACAAAGCCACGTGTGCATAAAGTGGTATTTCTGAGGTTTTTGTTACATCTATTCCCATACAAAAACAACAATCAGATCAGACCTCATCAGTTTAACCAAGTGTTCTGTTTTCAGGGGGGATCAGGACTTGATAATTAAGAGAATGAGAAATCTCACTGAGGCATAATAGCCCTTCTGCAAAGGAACTCTTTCATGACTGATTGTATTGTTTGAACCTCATCTTATCATGATGTTTCAGACACTTCATTACTTTAATTTTAATTTGTTTTACCCATTTTGTCATGTATGGATAAGAATTTATTGGACTGTAATAATCTGTTCCCTTTTTAAAATATTAATTTTCACTCTGATGTTCGTTCTATTAAAGGATTTTTGTTAGTTGCCAGTTATTTCATATTTGCATTCCCAGATCTCACTATAACTGAACAATATAGAGATTTCTAATCCGAAGATGTCTGATTAGACATGTCATTGATGTAAATTGAATCAGAAAGCTTATAAGAGTTCAAAGTATGGAAATGCAGAAATTTGATTTTGCTCAGACAGGGTTCCCCATCCTTATACTGTATTGCTGCCCAAAGACATGTGCTATTTCTCCTCTCAGAAGTGAGCAGCATGTTCATGTGAAGTCTGTAATTGTCCCTTCAGATTGTCCTTCCAGCAAATCCATTTAGATCACCCGCCAATATTAACATGTCACAGAAGCAGAGAAACTTCTTCCTACTAAAACCAACGGCAGCCTTGTAAATAACAGCAACTTTTAAGCTGGGCTTCTAGCTTTCTTATTCATATAACAGAAAAAAACCCTGAAGCCAAGTTGCAAAGGTTTTCAGAATACCAATGGTTTCCTGATAATAGCATTTTCAACTGAGAAAAAATAGATAAATTAGAAGTGCTACATTGTTGTGCCATATAAATGCAGCAAAACAAGGGTGGATCAGGCTGCTTTCTGTCACATAAACATAACTTCAAAATCAAAGAGACATTGCCAAGAGGAATCTGCTCTCATATGCCCATGAAAAACATCAAATCCTATTATAAGGTAGCATTAGGCAGTTAAAAAATATGATCTGTAACTATCCACAGACTATTCGATGGACGTTGCAGATGATGGATATATACTGGTCCTCGTCTGAATGGCAAACAGACCACTCGCGTATCCACATCCTTATAGGAACAGGAGAAAAACTCCTTCTCCTGTTGCATCCCAGTCCTAATGCAACTAATAACAGCTGCAGAAAGATGTGGATGTGAGGAGGATACCAGGTACAGGTAGGAGGTAGGCATGAAAGAGTAGGGTGTCACGCAGCGGTATGTGTTGGGGATAACAGACAGTGATGAAGGGTATGGTGAGGGAGCCAGGAGAAGTTACAAGGAGATGGAGAGAATGACAAAATGGGGGAAATTGATAGAGAGCAAGAAGCATGGATAATAAAAAAATAAGGTGGATAAAGGAAAGACAGAAAAGAGAGCCTGAAAACATATTGAAGAGAGGAAAGGCGAACAGCCAGACAGCCAGATAGAAAAAGAAGTGTGGAAAAACAAATGTCATAGAAGAGTATGTGCATGAGACAGTACAGAAGAGGAGGAAGAAAAGCCAAGATGTGCCAACATTGAAAGAAGGAAGAAATAAAGGGAAAAAAAGGAAAGGCAAAATAAATTAGTTTAGTTTTTCATGAACTTAGAGCAATAGAAAATATGATGAGCCAAACAGGGAGAAATGAAACACTGACTGAGATCAGAGAAGAGAAAGACACACAAATGTGCACACACCCCAGCTACGATGGCTGGTACTGTGCATGCAAACCAGGCTTCCTGCATCATGTCCCACAACCTAAACCGTTCTCCAGACTGAAAGCTGAGTTTCATTTCAAAGCAGCACAGAACAAATCCCTGGGATCTCTTTCTTTTTTAAAGGAGACAATCAGTTACATCCTATGAATATCTACAAGATGTTCATTTACATCACAAGATGCAAATCCGGTGCCTCAACGCTGGAATAGAAGCTAAGAGCAGAATTTGGCCCTAATTCAGATAGCAGCAGTGTCTGAAAAGTAGTTTTTCTTTTATGGAAGTGTTGACTAAGTTATTTTTTGTTTCAAATGGACAAAAAGACAAAATCAGAACATTTTGAACTTGAACTTTTGAAATGGAGTAAGAACAGCATTTTCAAAAGAAAGGAAATTGCTGATGCTGTAAACTCCCCTGCAGATATCAGCACATAAAGTTTTGTAATTGAAATTCTTTCCATTGGAAAATTGGTTGCTGTTTGAGTTTTTCGTGAGATAAACGTCAATTTTAACAACTGGGAACATTCTAACCCTCTAAAACCCAACCAGATCTACCACTAAGTGTACCACTTTATATTCATCAACCAACAAAAGTGAAGCAACACAAGCAGAGAACAACAAGGGAAAAACATCTGTCCTTCTAAAAGCTGCAGAAATATTTTATGTTCGTGCAACCCTGCCTTCCTCCCGCTGTTCTAGCTTTCTTCTCACAGCTACTCTGAGAAGCTACTCAGAGCACCACACAGTTATTTTTGCTCATCTCCATCCAGTCCCTCAAACATTGCTTCTCAAACATCTCAAGCACGTTTGGGTAACTCACAGAAGACACATTTTTTTGCCCACATTTCTGGCTGCTGGATGCATCTTTCCTTTGTGTGGGAACTCTGTTGGTGGGTAATCCCTAGGTGCTCCAGGATCCAAGCTGACACTCTGGATGCTTTTTGGAAAAGTATAAGCTAAGCACTGTGCATTTCCTTTAGTAGGAATAGAAATCCCCAGGTGTCCTGTGATATAATTTTGCTCATATATTAACACCAAACATGACAGTTTCTGAAAATCTCTTGGTCGTTGCTTGGTCTGTAACAACAGGTGAGCAACACTCAAACTGATTTCAAACTGATGTCACAAAATTGAGGCAAAGTTATCTACACACATTTCAGACCAAATGGGGAAACTAACTTGCAGTTAGATGTTCAAAGGATTACAAGTAAAATGGCCTATGCACGTGAGATTGCCCCAAGTATCCCAGTCTTCATGTACAAGTCATGTCATTTTATGTATGCTTAACAAATAACTAATTATCTGTGTATCACCTGCCTGAGTCCGTGCACATTTCTGCTGGCTTGCAAAGTGGGAGAGGCTCGGCCACAAATGGCTGGTTTCACATAAAAAGCTTAGTTCCTGATCACATCTTTTCACTATTACTGCCATACTACAGCAGCACATGTCTTAGTAAAGAACATTAAAAGAGTGTTACAAATGTGCGGCTTAGTTACCTCTTTTATTTTGTAATGATGTAAATATTAAATTCTTAATTATTACTTCTTTGAAGGCACTTAGAAATTTTCGTTTCACAATATCAGGCCAGAAAATGGAAAAACACATTTCTTCAAATTTTGTTGCAAAAAGAGACATCTTGGATGCAGGAGGTTTTCTTTGATTTATAAAGTTATTCAGTTTGAAGCAAAAAGATGTTAACAGCCCTTTTTCACCCTGGTAGGGTTTAATTTGAATGCTGAAGGTCTACATTAATGCTATCAGTTTACTTCAGTAAACTGATACTCCTCAGCATTGCATTTGCATAGTAATATTATACGGTTATATGAGTCTTCTGTGAAAAGCTGATTTTTGGTCAAATTTTGTGCTCCAGCTCTAATCATCTCCATATAAATCTGGAATTGTTGCATTATGACTTAAGTAAAACTACTTTAGACTTCTGTCTCTGAAAAAAAATTACCTCAAATCAGGAAAATATACAAGTCCACAGTCAGTTTTGGCTGAATAACTTCACTCACTTAGATAAATTACCTACATACTTCGAGCACGTAGTTATATGCTTTTTGTCCCTTTGGGGACTTACAGTTCATATTCGTGTCAAATCCTTTCTTAAATTGCACGACCATGGTCTGTTCACTGTTCTGTTTCACTATGGAAGAGAAGAACTGAAGCTGTAACACTGGACAGGTAAAACCCCAGTACAAAAATAGGGAAAATCGTTTTTACTGAAGGAAAGAAAAAAAGTAAATAAAATCAGCCTAACAATGGAATATACATACAATACTGCTAGCAACAGGAGTTTCCCAGGAAATCAGTCATGACAGATATTCAGGACAATCACAAGAGCATAGTATTTTAAATCAAGAAAATAAATGGCTGCAGTCAGCGAAGAGTTAGGATAATTTACTAGAAAGAAACAGTCTGCAGTGTCTTAGTTCGCTCTCGGAAAAAAACTGCAGTTAGATAAATGGAAACTGAAAGACTTTTCAAATACGACAAAAAGCACACTATGTTTTAGACAGCACTCAAAAAAATAAAAAAGGAGCTTCACAATCTGTTATGCCTTAAATCGTAAGTAGTAAAAAAAAAAATAATTTTTCAAGTTTTTATGTTTACAAAATTTTCCAATATGTAGGTTGTGAGGAGTGGTTACGACTCCAAAGCAGCAATTCCCATGGCCCCACATTCTTTGCAAATGTTTCGGCATTTTTTGCAAAAGTCCTGTAAAGTCAGCTTGTGTTACTTTAGTATCGTCTTTCTCATCTAAACTTTCACACTTTGCGAGGCTTACTGAGAGAAAAAAAAAGCACTAATAAAAAGACCTCCCCAGAGAGGTATTTTTTTCAACCCAGGCATAGCCCTGATGAGATCCTGAGGGATCACTAAAAACGGCCTTTATGAAAATAGACCTGTTAATCACACAGAGCAATGCAAAGGGGCTGCAGTTTAACCTTACATTGGGGCTTTACTCCCCCCCACCCCATCATCTTTTTTCATACAAACACTCTCCAGGCTGTTAAATCAAATTTGATCATTCAGGTTCCAAAAACCCATTGATGCTTTGTCAATTATTCCATTCTGAAACTTCTCGTGCCCTAGGCTACAAACATGAGCCGTCTTGGCAGAGGCTAAATAGCGTAACAATTACTTATTTCCATCTAACACCTTGCACAGAACTTAAGTAGGCATAAAAAAACCTCTCAAGGCACATGCGACGCACATGGCTGTAAAATAGCCAAAAAAAATTATTAGTATATCATTGAAATGTATAATTAAACCCTTGAAATTATAAAGGGACATTTAATACGTTTTTGAATAATTGCGTCCACATTTGGTAAACTCGTCTGGTTTTTGTACATGCAGTTATCAAGCTTAAGAAAAAAGCCTTTCCTCCTCTATCTTCTTACTTTCATTTACTCCACAAAACTGCCTCGTTGGAGTGGAGTTAATCAATGAAAAACTCAGCTACTCTCATGCTTAAGAAACTGCTGAGGAGCTGCTCGTGCACGTGCCCAGCATTTATAATGATTGTTCCAGGGAGCAAGACTGCCAGACACAGGACCTTGCAGCAATGAGCCCTAAACAAGCACTAAAGAGCACAACAGATTTTTTTTTTTTTTATTGTTAGGTCATTCCAGTTGTCCCCCTGTAATGTACCTTTTTCTGCCTGAGTGACAGAAAAAACTAGCTGCCATCAGCTGAAAATGATTCTGCCTGAAGCCTGCTGGATTGGACTGTCCCTCTGGTTGTCAAATGGGGAGAAAAAGGAGGGGCTGAGGGTCAACTTTCCACCAGATTTTTTCAGAGCAACAGCCAAAAAGAGAAGGAAAAGAAAAAAAAAAAGACACATAAAAGAATAAACTGTCCATCCTCGTTATAATTTTGGCAGCTAAAATGTGGTAAATGCTTCTGCACTGCTTTCGGGAGGAGGTGATACTCAAAAGCAGGCTGCTCAGCAGTCAAGCAGGAGTACAAACAACTCCAAAAGCTTTGCCTATATTCTCTGCAGATCAGCAGAACACGGGAGACCAGCTGCATTGATTTTCGTTAGGGCCTGATGAATAGGACAACAGCTTACTGTTTCGGTAGGACCAAACCATTTAATCTCTTCTACAGGGCATTTAACTTCCACTGTGTTGCTTGTGCTTAAAAGATCGTGTTTTACTGGGATGTGGCACTGGAGATACTTGTCTGTAACAGCAACGGTCCTGCAAATCTATCTCACGGCTCTGGGAAGCAGTAAAGTTTTAAAACTCTCTTAACTTCAATATTTTACCTTTTTGCTCTTTTGCATTTCTTTGCTCCAGTTTTCTGTTCAACTTCAAATATTTCTTTTTCAGTATTGCCCGTGACTTAGATTGTTTCGATTCTGTTTGATATATCTGACTCTTCAATCTTTTGTGGCAAATTTTGCTTTTTAGTTTAGTCTACTTGTATCTAAGTTTTTTTCTGAAATTATTTTAAATGTTATATTATCTCTATGCACCCTTTTATTGTGTGATTTTAATGTAAACAAAGTACATTTTCCTAAGCTGTATTTTTTCACTGCTTCAATTGGTTAGCTAAATTATTTTTTCCCCATCAAAGTGAGGTAAATAAAATTCCTATATAATATTGAAATAAAATCTTTATTTTCCCAAAGCTTTTATAACTCCTGAAAGATTTTTAGGGGCTCAGATTTTATTTGTTTTGGAAGTGGTAATATTTCTCTTCAAACTTCAGACTGTAATTCTTTTTCTAATTTGCCCTGCCCATTCTCTCTATAGCACATTGCAAAGAAGTAATTCTACGCTACACATATCCGAGCGTCTAATCCTCCATTATTTTTCACAACTTGATATAATCTTGTAAAAGTTTAGCAAGCAACAGTTGCTTGATGTAGTTAGTAAGATATGAAATGTAGAAATAATTTACCATTTGCAATACCAGCATTTTTCTTCAAACCTAAATTTCTGCGGCACTCCTATTGACTTTATAGTGACTGCACCCACTAGAAAATCAACAATAACATTGTTCATTTTATTACGTTTGTTATTTTCCTGAACAGATGCATTTCTTACTGTTTTCTGTATTTTTGTTTACTTTTTTCCCTACTTTATTTCTCCTCCTCTATTTTACATCTCTTTTTCTTTTGACTTTCAGCCATATGGTGAAAGAAAAGGACAGCTCATTGTGTTCACAAGTGCCTTTGCTGCTTTGCTGGCATTTTCATAGTTTGTGGGCCATCTTCTTAATGTCAGAAACACTTCTGATTGAGGCAGGAAGGGTTCTTTAGAAGTGTTATTTGACTGTAGAGTCTGCCACCCCTCCCCTTTAGAGTTATATGCATTTTATTTGGCTAGTTTGAAGTGTCTCCAGTCCACATTTTGGGCGGTTTTGGTCACAGTCTGTCTCAAAAAGGTCTTTAGGGGTTTGGGGGGGGGGGATTTTTGTGGTTTGTTTGGCAGATTTTTTTTGTAGGTTCAGATTGTTGGGATTTTTTTAATAGAAAATGTCTTTTGTTTGGCTTTCCAAATGTCGAAGTCGCACTTCCCTGTGCATCTCCCATGTTACAGAACTATTATTTTTCTGCACTGAAACAGGCTCAGAAAGCTTTCATGAGCATTCTAGCCCAAATGCAAAAATACACAAACGATCACAGATAGGGAAGATAACTAGGGAAAAATGTTATTTTTCTTGTACATGGAAAAAAACAATTCACTGAAAACTGAAGAATTTTTCCAGCTTCGATATAAGTTTTTATCTTTAGTATTCCCTTTAATCTGTGCACGAACAGAGTCATAAGTAGAGCTACACGCATGAATTAGCCCTCAGTATTTTGCAGAGTAAAGACCTACTAAAATCCTTGACCAGATAGTTAACACCTTGTTAATTAAGTGTGCATGCTCATGTGGTATACCTATTTGCGTAGAAGAAATACTGCATAACTTTTATTTTTAATTTTTAACAGCATTTCTTAAAACCAGCAAATTTAATGGAAAACCCCTCTGGCTTCTTGAACAGTGTTTGCTTATGAAATTTATCTTTCAAATCACACTATTTCTTTTCAATCTTCTTTGACTCGGGTGGTTAAAATTTTTCTTAATTTGAAATAAGTATACTGAATCGAAGTTATGAGGAAGTAGAAGGCAGCACAACCAGTGCTCTACTCAGGAAGCACTAACTACAGCTTTTTTATTTGCTTCTCTCTGCATTTTTAAATGCTCATGCCATGAAAAAAAACGAGAGATGCATTCTCACCTACAAATACTTAGGAAGACATTACTTTAATAATAGTGTTTAATTAAGCATTTCAAATCCATTCAACATGATAACTTTAACTGTTTGGCAAAATATTAAGTATACTTTCATCCTGTCAATAGAATTATCCCAGTTAAAAATGTTTAAACTGTACACACATAAGCCTGCTTCGATTCTTCCTGCAGAGTACACTTTTCAGTGGATTTTGCCACGTACTTTTCAGAGGTGTCTATAACTGAGGTATTTCCTGTAAAGCAACCCTGAAATTAGGAGCTCTGCTCGGAGCGGCTGCAGGTCCAGTATCCAGCCGCGGATGGCGGCAGGTATGTTCTTTTTGGGGAACGCTCTGGGAAGGCTGCAGCTGGTAACAACACCGTGTTTCTTGGTGGTGGTAGTAGGTTTGCTTAAAAGAAATATTGTAAAGGCGACTGCTCACCCTGGGGGGAGCCATCCGCAATTGCCCACAATGAATCATGGGTTGTAGCATAATAAAACAAAGTAAAGCTCTGTGCTGAGCAGATCTAGTTCACTCCTGTGACCTATTAAAAATGTGAATTAGAAAGAATCCATGCAGACACCTTTCTGAGCCCAAACCTTGCAGGATCTACACAGAATTATTTCCTATCCTATTATTTTTTATACAAACTGGAAGAGAAGCAACTTCAAGCAGATCATCTGAAAGCAATACACTGCATTTCAGGGGACATGATGAATGAAAGAAATAAGTACATTGCAGTTACTACATATTTATATATATATATGCATAAATAACATCTATTTATATATTATTTAGGGATTCACCCTGAGCTTGTTATCATTTGCATGTTGAATTTCAAAGCTTACTGTTTCAGTGTATGCTTTCTAAGATTTTGGAATGGACTGCTTCAGTATGTCTGACTCAAAGCCTGACACTCTGGAGAGAAATATGGTTTATTTTCCTAGAGCTAAAGAGGTTTCAGTGACCTCAGGATTTAAAAAACAAAAAAAAAACAAAAAAAAAACAAAAAAACACCAAAACAGAAACAACACACTTTGAAATAAATAAGTGGAGAGGTAGGTCAAGTTGGTAGGAAAACTGTAACTACTTTTGCATAGCTTTGTCTCCGGGATTATCTGTGAGAGGTGTGCCCCAGCACACCCTACCTGAAGCAAGCATACACACTGCTGGCACAGATTCAGAGACCTGTAAGATCAGAAATAAAACTGGAGGTCTAATCATTAGTTAGCACATAACACAGACAACGATGTAGTTGAGAGCAATTTTGCTTAGAATTTATATTTCGGAGTAAAAAAAAATAAAATACATATTTTAAGTTTCTATAGTGGAAAACCCATACGAGCCTTTGGAAAGATGTTCTAAAGTATAATTGTTAGCAAGCCAGAATAGTCCAGATCTTAGAAATTTTTTAGACCTGGCTTCTACTTCTGGTGACTTTATCTCATTATACCTTTATCATCTTCCCTGAAAATCCTTCTGTCACTCTATCCTCCCTCCAACCCTGCCAAGTATGTTCAGGAAGTGAGACACTACAATTTCTCTTTCGTATTAAAGAGATTGAGCTTTCAGAGCTCTTTTTAGACATACTTTTCCATACTTTCAACCATTTTTACAGTTTTTCCTAACTCTTTCCACTCGATTAGTGGTGTTCGTGGAATGTCTTCCAGAAATAGCCATACTAATCTCAAATAAATACTTTGTTTCCTATTTTCTCATTCAAGAACTACATTAGCACTTTTGACAGCAGTGTTACCCTGTTAGCTCCTTTCCACCACAATTCCCAAACCCTTTTGAGTCACTGCTTTCCAGAACAGTATTTCCCATCCTGAAAGTACAATATTCATTTTTTTCTTTGATGTTTGTCCGTAATTTTTTCATTCTTGGGATGCGTGGCGTTTTTCCTATGGGTAGTTTATTAATTAACATATCTTCCAGACATTTGTCTTCATCCTTATTTCCCACTTATGGGCCACACATGGATTTCCCTTCTTCCATGAAGAAAGCTGTGCCTCACAGCCTTTGTAGAGATAGTCCAGATCTCTCATTGATGTCGCATAGATACCCAAGACTGCTCTGATGTCTTTCCTCCATATGCTGCGCAATGTCTGAGTCACTGATGCTAGGTTTTCCCACACAGAGACAAGAACAATGCAATCGATCTTATTCTTATTTTCTATTTTCTCACTTCTAAAAGGGCATGTAAGGGC
This sequence comes from Leptosomus discolor, assembly GCF_034619465.1. NCBI lineage: Eukaryota > Metazoa > Chordata > Aves > Leptosomiformes > Leptosomidae > Leptosomus > Leptosomus discolor. The sequence goes on along the minus strand of NC_141407.1, from coordinate 3,133,206 downwards.
AACAAATTGATTTGCATTCAGTACCTGCAAACTTTAATGGCTCCAACTGTTATTATTTGTCTATGGCACAGTCAGGATAACATGACCTTGCCCATATGTGGAAGGAATGTCCAAAACCCTCCACTTCTCCCCACATTCACCAGTGACCACACCAGAACGTCTCCCTTCCCCCGCATTCAGCACTTTCTCAGCTACGGCAGGCCAACATGTGTCAACAATATGTAAGTGGTACCTTCAAGCAGAAATTGTGCTTATTGCCAGACAAAGATGAGTCAGAACCCTCTAGTTTAGGATGTCCAGGATACAGGCAAGCAGAAGAGTAGGATATTTAGAAGTTTTGTTACGCATGGAAAATAAACAAAAGACACCTATCGTTCTTTTTTAAATTCAGCCTTTTAGGCATAGCCCCTTCAAGTTTCCTGTTTGCAGGTCCTTCCACCACCAGCCTTCTCCCTGGCACCCAAGGGAAGCAGTGAGCCCGTGAGAGGGCATCGCTCAGCTCTTCCCCAGCAGCCTGATCCCAGGTTACAGCTGCACCACGTCAAAACTGGCCTCAAGCCCAGGCAGCCCGATCACCGGCAGTGGGGAAGAGGCTACAGGCCCTGTTGGTGCGCTCGGGGCCCCAACAGTCGCTCAGGTGTAACATCCTGGATCAATCACCCAGTCTGATCACCACAGCTGTACCCCATCTCCTATGCATGTACTACACAGTGGGAACCTCTACCAACACTACAGCTCCTATTACTCACTTTGCTTTCCATCCGCTGCAAATAGGTATCATATGGCACTCAGCACTTCTCGTTCCGTTACCTTCACTGTGGAAACTCTCTGTCCTCTGACCTAAGCAAGCCACTTAATGTTAATCAGAAGGAAAAGGCAGAGAGTGATTTTATTTTGGCTTTACCATCAGATATAAATTGACCATTGTTCTTATTTATCACTTTGCCATTATCACCAGAAGGATTATTGTTGCCCAAAGGATTTCTGATCCTAATCTACCACCAGTCTCCACCAGTCACAGATCAAATATCTCATAACCCACATCCTGCTAAAAAAAACCCCAAAACTTCACCTTTTAGGTCCCTTGATTGTAACGTAAAAGCCAATTTATTCCTGAATGTACAAATAGAACAAAACCTAAGACAATAGAGGTTTTATAGCAAATACAAATAGGAAATCTCTTGTCTCCATGTCTGTAAAGCCTGTATCTAATCACGCATAGGAAGAGAGTAGAAGGGTGGGTCAAAAAAGTAATAGATTAGCCTCTCAATCAAAACAACATGTAAGCTCTTAAAAGATAATAAGGGGATAAGTATTTCATATAGTTGTTTCTCTGGAAAGTGAACATGGAGCAACAGTAGTTTCACACCTTCCACTTTCCTAGTCTTCCAAGATAGACACTTTGCCTGTTTCCCATCTTCTGAAAATATGCCTGCCCTCCTAGAGGCAGTTCTATAGAGTTGGAAAGAATTGTATTTCCCCCAAATGAGCTAGGAGAAAGATTTAAACATGCAGAAAATGAGGGACAGCACAGAACACTTAAAGAATGCTTTATAAAGTGCCCTAAATCCCAGTACAACGGCAGGGATAAATTTCCAAACAGTCAGAGTCCTGTCCCTGAGCTTCAAACAACTTGAGCACCAGGAGAACACTGCTCTAAAGCAATTTTAAAAGGATAAAATATTGTAAGAGGTAGATGTTAGTAAAAATAAATCAGAAGATTAGAATTATTTAAAAAGAGAAAGCAAAATTATAATGTGGCAGGCAGATTAAATTCCAAATAGGCCCTGTAGAGTACACTGGAGATAAGCCCCCCTAATAACGCTATGCATCTGTTACATGATAGCATATGACTTGAACTTAAAAACAGCAACACGGAAAAGGCAAAAGTCTCCAAAATAATTATTACATTCACTATTTCAGTAAAAGCAGATATTAAAAATGTTTTACCTTCCACCAGTCAATCAGAAGACAGGTACTGAAGTTGTTTTAAATGAACTGGTCTAAATAACTTGCCATAAAGTATTTAACATGCTGGCTCATGAACAGGGAGCTTATCCTAACCGAGATGTACATTCAGCATTGAGAGACAGGAGCACTGCTTCTCCCTGTAGTCCTTAAAGCAGGAATGTAGGATTCCTTCTGTAATCAGTGGACTGATTGACTGATTGATTGATTAGTTGATCCATCCATCCATCCACCCATCTATCCATCCATCCATCCATCAGTCCATGCAACCACAGCCCCACAGTTTTGTCCAATACTGGTGGAATCAGTTGCTCCTTCAAGGAAGGCTAGGTAACCACTTCAAAGTAGTAGTTAAGCTGGTGAAGCTGGGTGGGAAGCTCATTTTCAGTAAGATATGGAATAGCTAGATAACTGCCAATAAATGAAATGATTACATAGACAATAAGGCCATTGTACATGCATTGGCTTGCCTCAGATCCTATAAAAAGTTTGGAGTAGAAAATAAAGAACTTGATTAAAAATAACTAGAGTGGAGTAAGGAGATTATTTGGCATTGGCAAGGTCGCTAAAAGAATACTGTCTCTGTTTCTAATGAAGAATTAGAAAACTGAACAGAAGAGCCATGTGGATAGCTGAAGAACTGGGAGAAAAGTAATTTATACTTAGTAATTCTATGGGCTCAACGTGTTCACCTGAGCTGGAAAAAAACCCAAAGGTATTTCCCACAGTGAAGAGGAAGGTTTAGAAGAATTCAGTTCCTAGAAATTGAAATAAGACAAATTTAGAATAACAAATTACTGGGCTCTTTATCACTTGGTTTAATTAAGAATCAAGCAATGAAATCCAGGCAGGGTCCATACCCTGTCATAGAAGAAGTCAGGCCATATAATCACAATGGTCGTCTTTGCTTTTGTAAGCCTGCAGCTCCATTACAGCTTTGCTTTCTCCTAGATATTTAGCAGCACATTGTTTATCCAGTCCCATCATAGGGGTTTCTGGTGACTTTCTGAAGAGCTCTTCTGAATCAGTAGTCACTTCTAAATACATTGTAGACCTACAGTAACAAGCACAATAGCTCTGTCCCAGGCAGTATCCATGATGCGACTTACAAGAACCACATCATTCAGACTGGTCACTACAAATAGGCATAAAAATTATTGATTCCTCGTGCCTTTTCCACTTGGGTAGAACAACAGCTCCCATCATTCAGAGTTGCTTCTTTTGACATTAGTTGTGTCTAAGTACTTCTATTATTACAGTCTATTTTTAGTTTTAAAATTCACTCCATCCTCAATTGCAGCACCTAATATCTATATGAAAAGTGAGACAAGGATCCAACCCTTTGCTTTATAGGCACCATCAGACCAGAAAGTTTTTGAGCTTAAGGGTGTAGTTCTGTCTGGTTTTAGGGTTTTTTTTTTAATCTCTGTTAGTTTTGAATATGAGAGGTGGCTTACCAGACTGAATGACAGACATATGTTTAAATCATTCCTAAATATCTCTGACTTTGATGAATGAATAACTACCTCCAGGCAAGCTATTCCAGTGCTTCTCTATCCTGAACATCAGAAAGGTTTTCCTTAAGTCTCATCTCAACCTTTTCTCCTGTAATTCAAACCTCTGCTTGTTGTTCTGTCCATCCTGAACAAAGAATACAGCATCTGAGCAGATGGGGGTGACCCCAAATGAGCGATAGAAGGGAGGAGAGCAAGCAGTATAATTTATAGTGAGTTGTGATGGACAAGTTTTTCTTCTAATAGACCTCTTTTTAGTCCGAACATAGTTGATCTCTGAACCCCAGTGAGTCCTGGCTTCTAGCTGCTATAGAGAGTGATTCTTAAGCCTTTTTTACCATCCCAAAATTTGAGCCGTGATGGCACAGTGGACTCAGCTGAAGGTCCTCAAGATGGAAATGTATTTTCTTACTTTTTAGTCCATCTGAGCTCAAGTGGTTTTGGTCTAAAAAGTGTGTTATATGGCCTAATTACATGGGGTTTGATAGGTGCGTGTAGCTGCAGAGAAATAAACGTAGGGTGGTTTGAAAGAGTCTGTGCTGAGCTATCCCCTCCCTTATATGCACACACAGAGAGTTAAAGATGACTGCATTTATATGTATCTACAAAAACAATGCGTACAGCATCTGTACATCAGGGGTTTTAAACCTATACAATTATGGCTGTCGTTGCACATTCCTGCACATGGCAAATCTTTTTAGATTGGCTGTGTGCCTTGTTTGCCTTTAACTTCTCTGTGGTCATCAAGAAGCCCCAAGCAGTTTGAGGTCATAAGAAGGGTTGATGTAGTCCGTACAACTTTCACAACTGCATCTGCGTGTACGGTTATCAGACCCAGATAAAGGAAAGATAAAATTTTTACCATTGATCAAATTGCAACTACTGTTAACAGGAATAGATTGTAGAGGATGCCACCAGTTTTGTATTGATAGTTTTGTAATACATCTGCGTGATATCAGATACTCAAAGGTGTGAAAGCTGTAAAGCCTCCTGCTGCAGTTAATGACGTATGTGTTGCCCCAAACTTTGAGGACGCCACCCATCCAGAATTTGAGCAGTGCAGTCTTCCAGGATTGGAGGACTGCCTTCCACCAGGTTTTGATCACTCCATTCCCCCAGTGTTTGATGGCTGTGCTTAGGCAGAATTCAATTACTGCACTCCTCCAGGATTTGAGGACTTCGGAGTTGGCAGTGCTGGGTTAATGATTGGACTTGATGACCTTAAAGGTCTTTTCCAACCTAAACGATTCTGTGATTCTATGACTTGAAGGATGACAGTTATGTTATTCTTTATTTAATAAAGGAACAGGTAACATTAGACACAAGAAGAGCAAAGCTCAAAGCCAGTATAATTGAGTTCAGTACAGAGATGGAACATGTCTCAGATACTCTAAGAGTTGCCTTCCTTTTTCAAAGTAAAGAGGGAAGTTTGAAACAATTTTCACTGTGGATCATTTTACTTTTATCGAAAATACAACAAAACAGTTCAATGCAATCAAAGAAATGAGGGAATGGTATATGTTAGTAAGATGCTTTCAAAAATGTGCGGTCAGGTGTAATAATAGTGTATTAGAATCCAGGCATCCTTAAGAAATCCAAGAATATCTGACCCCTAAAGCATTGTTTCTAGGCATGGAACAAGATTCTTTTGCCTGATAATTTTCAGGCTTATCACAAGTGTAAATAAAATGTTCTCATTTGTCATCAACATCTATGAGGGAATAGAAGCCCAGATCATGTTAAGTCGTATCAGGTAGAGTATAAAGAAATTGGGTGTATAGGACAGTATCATTGGAGACATTACTAGATCACATGTTATCTCAAGCAATGACATTTTGTAACCATGCTATTATTCTTCGCTGGCATCCATTCTAATTTAAATGCATTTCTGCTCCACATGGGTGACCAAAATTGGACACCATACTCTAAATGAAGACCAGTGTCTGCATGCAATATCAAATGCTTTCATATTTCTTTTAGGAATACTTCTCTTGATACACCCTAGAATTGAATTTGCTTTTTTCACAGCTTCACATTGTCACTTTTTGTCATGCTGTCATCAATACTGACAGTTCTTCCCTTTCTAGCATTTGAAATCCAAAAGCCATTGACTTCAGAAAGTTTTTGCTCTCAAGCTTAAGTATTTGAGCTTGGCCTCTGCACTGTTGCATCTCATCCAGTTTCACTGCTTCATTCCTCAGGATTATCCAGCTGGAGATGATGAGGACAAGGTACGGAAACAATGAAAGAGAAACAAAAAGAAAAAGAATGAAATGCATGAAAGGCAAGAGAAATTTGTCTGAAGGAAACTCTATGTCAAAAGCAACAGGCCATAATGGATCACTGAAAACGAAAGAAAACAAAAGGTAGAAACAGAAAATAGAAATAAAAGGAGTACGGGAGCAGGAAGGGTAGACTGGGTTCAATAACGTAAAACATTGTTGAAATTAAAATTGCACAGAAACTTAATATACTACATCAAACACTACAGAAGCTTCACCTGAAGTTCCGGCTCCAGGGTAATTTCTGGAAAGCCTAGGGGAAAATATGTAGGCTGGAAGAGAAACTTAGCTGATAGAACTAAGTAGAGGTAGTAGAGAAGAACTATAAAAATAGTCTCAACTATTACCCTTAAAAAAAAAGACTTGGACCTAAATTTGCTTGAAGTCTGAGAAAGGTTGCTTTTCCGCTACAGCCATGCCTATCTTCATAGAGAGCACATGGATAATTTTTTTAACCAAACTGAGGTATGTTTAGACCCAAGAACCACAACTGCACACTTTACCTTTTTTTAAAGAAGCCAAAATTCAAAGGTAGAACATGAAATAATAACTAATGAAGCATCAGACTGGAAGACTCTCAAAACATGGAACCTGTTTTTCACAATCACAAGGAATTTTTTAAGAGCGAATCAGAAAACTTAAGTTAGAATGGAAGATGCCCAGAAAAAAATACACAAATGGGACAATCAAATAGTCATATTTCCTCTGGGCCTTTCCTAACACAAAATAGATATTGTGGGGGAAAAAAATAAATATCAAGAATCATTGACTCTTATAAATATGTAATCATGTTCAGAACAAATGCAATGGCTGTTACATTTTGTGTAAAATGCATTTGTGCAATGAGTTTTATAGTTGTGTACAAGGAATCCACATAAAGATAAATCTGAATTTCTGATTGAATGCCAAAACTCATTGGTAAGTGGAATTAACATTGTTGTCATGGCTTCCAGAACAGCTGAGTTTGGCAGGATTCAAATGCTGTGGTAATTATAAATGCAAGTGATTAGATCTAGTGAAAAACAAACCCTGCAGAGCTATGCCCATGCAAGCAGATGCAAACGGTAGGGCTGGAAGTAGCCAGGAAAGTTATCTCCAGGCAGTGTAGTGGTATTTACTATACTACATCTAGCTGTACTGAAGAAAAGAGGAAAACTTGGAGTATTTTGAGGATTTCCTATTCTAATCAGTAGCAGATGGGGATATACAGGATATTTCCCTCAAGAAAAAGCCTTTTACACTGACACTGCACTTAAGATCAAAGGCAGGGGATGGATGTGCTCACAAGGAGATCCACCGTACTCCATTCATCTTTGCCGTGGGTAGTGAGGCCATTGAAGTACTTTTGCTATGACAATTATTGGTAGTTAGGTGCTCCGGTTACGGTAGTGTTTAAGTGAAAGCAGCACATTCAGCATCACAGGCGCAGGAGGGCTGTGAGCAGGCGAGGCACACAGGAGTTCAGCAGCTGACCAGCATGAACTGCAGCACCTAACTCTCAATGCAAAGACACTCTGGAGACAGTGCTTGAGCCCCCCAAGTCCTTCTCCGCAGGGCTGCTCCGATTGACCCAGCCCAGGTGCAGGACCTTGCACTTGGCCTTGTTGATCTCCATGAGGTTTGCATAGGCCCACCTCTCCAGCCTGTCCAGGTCCCTCTGGATGGCCTCCCTTCCCTCCAGCGTGTCCACCGCACAGCTTGGTGTCGTCAGCAAACTGGCTGAGGGTGCACTGAGCCCACTGTCCGTGTCACCAACAAAGATGTTAAACAGCACCAGTCCCAATACCGACCCCTGAGGAACACCACTTGTCACTGGTCTCCACTCGGACGTCGAGCCGTTGACCACAACTCCTTGAGTGTGACCATCCAGCCAATTCCTGATCCACTGAGTGGTCCATCCATCAAATCCATGTCTCTCCAATTTAGAGACAAGGATGTCATGTGGGACAGTGTCAAATGCTTTGCACAAGTCCAGGTAGATGATATCAGTTGCTCTTCCCTTATCCACCAATGCTATAACCCCATCGTAGAAGGCCGCCAAATTTGTCAGGCATGATTTGCCCTTAGTGAAGCCATGTTGGCTGTCACTAGTCATCTCCTTATTTCCCATGTGCCGTAGTATAGTTTCCAGGAGGAGCTCCTCCATGATCTTGCCAGGCACAGAGGTGAGACTGACTGGCCTGTAATTCCCGGGGTCTTCCTTTCTTCCCTTTTTAAAAATGAGGGTTATGCTTCCCCTTTTCTGGTCAGTGAGAACTTCTCTGGACACACTTTTTTGGATTTCGTGGATTTGTTTCTTGTGGAGTTTTACCTATCATTTCTGAACTTACAGGAAGCTATTTTCTTGAAGTGCATTGGTTTAGTTTGCTCCCCTCTCTCCATTGTTTCTGAAGACTGACCTCTGTCAAACATCTGTATTTGCTCTTAAGGGTTCTTACACACTATGAGACAATTTTCTGTGCAGTAATGTCTATTTTGCTGTTGCAAATTTCTGATATTAATCTTCTTACCGCTTTTGAAGATTTCTTGTTTCTCCTCCTTAATTTTCAGTTTTACTACAAGTGCTATATTTACTTGCTGTGTACTCTCCCTCATATTCATTGCTTTTTGAAAATTTCACATTCATTTCCTGAATATACAGTACAGAAGGTCACTATAGCCCTTGGAGACTGTATCTGGGAAATTCTCTTTTACTTATTAATATTTTTATGAGGAAAAAGTGAGAAGACTTTAACATCAGCCCTAATTCAAATCTTCATCTATAACATTTTCTGCCTTAGTGTCGTTGTTCGCAGTGTCAGTAATGGCAACCCATTGCTAACACTGCTAACCCACACTAAAGGATCGCCAAGTCTGAGATTGTCATTACTCACTAGACACCTGTAAACCAGAGCTGATCTCTGACTCCATTGGTCATTCTTGTTGATATTTAGCCATGTAATGTGTGAAAGTGCCAATGATGCGTGTGAAACCTGTCGGGAGCAAAAAGCAATCTAGATTTTCTTCTACTGAAATCAGAAGTAATCATACTCCTTCAGAATGGCAGACAACTTGCCTTCCCAAATATATAATACTCTCACAGTTTCTATTGATCAGTCTTTTGCCACTGACAGGTGTTTTTTTTCTCTAGTTTAGAAATTTCAGTTATTTTCAGTAATGCCTTGAATCATAGATGAAGATTTCTCTGCTGAATTGGTAGATTAAGTAACCTTTTACGCTTCACATTAGTTAAGGAACTCTTAGTCTTTTAGTTTCCTGACAGTTTTCCTCAATAGTTGTCATTTTGTTCGAGATAGCACACAAAAATATTTTCCACAGCAATTTTCCTCAATTGTTTCTCTATACATTTGCTTTCACTTATACTATAGTAGCTAACTGAGCATTTCTCAGCAGCAGGACCCCTGAATAGCTTTTAATTTTTGTAGATGGCTTAGGGAAATGTGCCAGGAATTAAAATCTGTTTTGTATAGCTCTTACAGTTGTTACATGTATACACCTTCCCATTATATCAAGCCACACTAGACACTGTCTTTATAAGGAGGGTGAAAGAAGAACCAGTCAGTCACATCTCTTCCTACAAAATTTCAGCAAGGCGAGTCATAGCTGAATATTCCCTCCCTTACTGAGAAATAAGTACCCCCCACCATGCAATGCATTGTCACGTAGCAGTCAAGAAAGGTGATTTGGAAACTGAGCTTTCCTTGCATATTTATTTTATTTTAAATTATTTTGTGGTTTGAGGATAAGTAACAGCTATTTCTTTGTGTTTACTGATGTGTTTTTACATCTTAACAATGGCCTTTAAAGCCTCAGAAAAGTATCTTTGCTTTGTATTCTGTGCAGTCAATCCTAACCTGCTGTTAGGAAGTGAATACTGCAGAGGAACCCCTGTGGCTGGGCTCAGTGGCATGCTGCCTGGAACACTAGTGATTCCCATGTGTCTCAGGGGGATTCATTCCTTCCCTTTTTATTACTATTCCTTTGCTGAAACCTGATGGTTGAGATGGGATCGCTCTGGAGACTGGATAGCACGGTTCTAGGTGACCATGAAATAATCACTCGGAACCTCCCCAGTCATCCTATTAACCTCCACATCTAATTTCCTAACTTTTTCAGTCTCTCTCCATCTTAAAATCTCAACATCTTTCAAGGCATCCACTAATTCTTTCTTCTTTCCTTGCATTCCCTCTCTTCTTTCCTATCCTTTTCAAAATGGGAGCACAGCAGCAGAGCGCAGATGAACATTTGTCAGCAAGTTACTGAGTGATGTAAAACAGTTTTCACTATTTTATATTTCTTTGTTCACATACTTCAACGTTTTATTTATCTAAGCAGCTGTCTTCAGCTATTTGTAATGATACAGGTTTATTTATGAGTTGGTCCAAATTTGTCAGACCTCTTAAGAAAATTCCATCTTGTCCCTTCCAGTGTTTATGACAGATTTTATGTATGAATGTCTTAAACTGTTCACTCTGTTCTTGTATGAGGATCAATTTCCAAATAGAATGAAATCAGCTGTGACAGGAAATGAGTTCCAAAGTGTTGAATGCACAGGGTGTTTCTGGGGAAATCAAATTTCTTCATGAAGACTTTTAATATGACATCACAAAAAAAGTAGATTGAAAAGAGACAAAAACTGTTTCACATCATCTGTCTTCTTCCAAATTTACATCCAGGAAAAATGCTTGTGAGAGCTAACAATTGGAGTAACTATTGAAACACCTGATTTACATATCACACATCATAAGCCAAAGCACAGAGGAAATGGCATAGAAAAGGGTACTATGACGTCTGATGACAATCAACAAACTTTTAAATGCTTGCTTTTGTTTTTAAATGTACTTCTGTCATTCCCTTGACATTAAAAGGCACCGCCACTTGTTAACTACTTTCATGATTTGTTGAACTCTGGCTGAAGTTCAGTGCTTAGATTTCAGTGCTGTGCAAGACTAAGTGCCCATAAACATCCATTAGAAAATCATAAATCAAAGTTCTCCTAGTACATTTTAGCTTCATTAAAGCAATAAATGCTATCTAAAGATACTACTATTAAAGCAATTTACTTATCCACTGTTAGGAGCTCAATAGGAAAATAAACTCTTTTAAAATTGAGTGTTCATAGAAGAGAAGATGTGAAACTTTCTGGAGCTAAAGAAAATAGTTTGATTGTCTTAAACAGCGTCTGATGAGTTCCAAAAGGACAATTAGGAAAACAATGAGCAAACTTGGAAAGTAAACATCTCTTTAATGCCAAAAAAAAAAAAATAAAAAATGGGCAAACTTGGGTAAGGGTTTTGTCATACGATGAAAAAGATGAAACCCAAAATTACAAGCACCTTTTTTCTCATCTTCACTTCTGAGTCCGCTTTCCACCTCTTTCACATTTTCATGAAATCTGCTGCACACATCTAGCAGACTGTGCTGCTCTAAGGAGTGTTACCTTTCTAGCTAATTCATATAATTTCCAGATCAAATGCATATTCACCAATTTATGCTTTTTTCCAGGTTTAAACAGTCACTTGAAGGCTATAATGAACCTACCGCCTAAGTGCTTTTGGGAAAAAAAAAACACCCATGCACAAGAATTCAAATCAACACATGCAGCTATGTTTGCATTTTAGCACTACAGCATGTTCAGATCTCACTCTGAAGTGGACAGATGCAAGCTGTAAAATTTTACTAGTTTATTACATTTGCCCAGGCACAGTTGCATTTATTGGCAGTTTTTCCCGACATAAGGACAAGGAATTACAACGGAAACAATATTTTGAGATGAAAGAAGTTTATTTAAACAGTACTTTGGGGCCATGTTGACAAGGTTTCCAGCAGGCAATTATGTGCCAGCTATACAGATGGGCAGCACACACTGATCTGAAAATCATAGGTAAGCTATAGAGCGTATCCTGCAACTAGGCTACAAAGTTGCTTTAAAAAAGGCAAAATCTGCAGCATGAACACCACCATGTGCAAATCTAAACAGCTTCCAGCTCACAGCTTGCTCTCTTCACTCCGGCTCAGAGCATGGAAAGAATTAAAACGTAAATGTCTACATCTACCTGTCACAGACATGTCCTGCATCAGAATCACAGAAAAGTTTGGGTTGGAAGGGGCCTTTACAGGCCATCTAGTCCAACCCCCTGCAGGGAGCAGGGACATCTTTAGCCAGATCAGGTTGCTCAGAGCCCCGTCCAACCTGACCTTGAATGTCTTCAGGGATGGGGCTTCCACCACCTCTCTGGGCAGCCTGTGACAGTGTCTCACCACCCTCATCATAAAAAATTTCTTCCTTCCCCATATACCTAGATCCTGTGAAAATCAGCATACTTAAATGTTAAGCACGCTAAGAATTTTTTAAGTAATGTGTGTTGTTTGACCAGCTGCACATTTGGAAAATGCAGACAAGCTTTTTGGGAACACAAGCCAGTATTCAGCTCTTTTTCAAATTTTAGACACATACCTAGAACCTGAACTTCACCAGGGATACTCCAGCTGGTAAAAAAAAAAAAAAAAAGAAAAAAAAAAAAAGACACCAGGGTGGTGATACGCTCTGTGCACCCTGTCTAGCTGCACTGCATCACACAGAGGGTGGCCAGGGGGCCAGGGCCAGTAGCTTTCTTCCAAGCTGTACGGCCACATTCTGCAAAGCTCAGGTTTCTCCATAAGTACGCTCAAATCCCATAGACCTTGTTACATCTTCGAAGTTCCTAAGTACATTCTAAACCCTAAGACCTACAAATGCTTTACAGCACTTACTTGCATGAGTTATGGCTATGATTCACTATGGGACCAGAGCAGCCACATCAGGGTATAATAAAACAAGATATTTCTTCATGACGTATTTTTAAATGGAGAAAACTAATAGGAAACAATTTGTGGTTTTCTAAAATGATCATTATTTTTCTAGGTTTTCTAGAAAAACATTGTAAACAAGATTTTCTGGGAAAAATCTGATTATGTAATTGAGCTGGTCAAAAGGGACAGCAGAAGTTCTTCCCTTGGTCACACAATCAGCAACACTGTAAAACTCAGTGGGGAGAACTCATTCACAGTTTTGGGGAAAAAACAGCCTTTTGAGAAAAGAAACAGGAAAAAGGAAAAAAAAGACCATCTAACAGAGTTATATTTGAAATAGCGTTTTTCCACTCAGACAACTGCAGTGTTAGGTGTTCTGGTATCAAAGTGCTGGAAACAAAAGAATTGTCAAAGGTATGTTGCTGAAGCTGCACACCGTGACAGAAAACAGTTGCTGAGATTTGTATCCTTGTGTCTCTCCTACATAGAGGTTTTGACCAACTTCCGTTTTCATGACACTGGAATTTTTCCTCCTCAGGATGGAAAGCAAGAACCTCTTCCTAAGCCTATTGCTCTGCTACAGCTTGCTCAGAGCTGCATATTCACACATGGTAATCGAAGAGAAGACAGAACGCAACCTGTCAAGGAGCAACAAAATGAAACTCTCGGATCTCCCACCCATCTCCATAGTAGGTTGGTAAAATCTGCCATTTGGTGCCAAATTAACAAGATTTGCAGAAAATAGAATTGTTGGTTAATATGGATTATTTCGGCAGCATACTGCAACATTGCAGTTTCATACAAGTGCCTTAGTAGTATGCAGAACTGCAGTGGCGATGCAGCCACAGCATCCAAGAACGGCAATGTTGTAAACCACATTTAGAGTAAAAAAAAAAAAACACCAAAACCAAACCAAACCAAAACCTAGACAACTTATTTTAGTTTTACAGATTTCACTTCACGTCCTATCAAACTGTAAGTCTTTTTCTATTGAAGGGAAGTGTTTTTCCTCTAGTATGGGCAGCAATCTTCCTTTGAAAGTCTAGTGCAAACACAAAAAGCGAACACAGCCTTTTATTTTTAGGATCTGCTCTTGTGGCAGAGAAATTCGCAGTTCTTTAAAGTATTAATACAACCTCAATTTGCTTATGTGCCAAGCAATCTTTAACCAGAGAAAGAAAAGAGCACTGCAAGGGACAGGCAGAGGTCATCCATTTGCCCAAGACAGGACCAGCTATGTCCCTGCTGTTACTGGCAGGTGACCATCTGTCCTGTTAGGGAAGAACCTTGTTAGGGCAATGCTTAACTCTTCTCTTCACAAAAGTTTTCCTAGTGCCTGCCCTAACACTTTCAATGCAATTTAAGCCAACTTATTTCTTTCCAGAAACTTACAAGTATTTGGGATAATTAGCTTCAGAACATCATTCATAACTGGGTCAAAATGTTAATAATTCAAAAAATAAATCTCTTGTTTAGCTCCTTTCTACAGGCTTTTAGGAGGTTTGCTTAAAACAAGGTTGGTTTAATATCTTTTTCCCTGTGTTTTTTTTCTACACTTTTGCTCAGGACAACATTTCTTTAAGGAGAAACAGTTGCCCCACACATGCATTTCCAATGAAACCTGAACCTTTGAATCCTGACTTAGCATGACGTTGTTTAAGCTCATGCTGTTCTGCAGCCTTCCAAGCCAAATCATTTCATGGTCCTTCTGATCCTAGACGCCTTCAGTCTCACACTTCCAATAATTTTTTTGTTCCAATTAAAATCAGAGATATAAAATACATCCCCTCTCTGTCTTCTCACAAAAATTTGCCCATGCTTTAAATATGGCAGAGAGACTATGTCATGCCATATTGCCTTGCCAACAGACACCCAAGACAGCAAAAATCCTCTAACACCATCAGGTCCTTTTTCTTTGGTTGGTTCTACAGTGCCTCACAAAAGCCATTCCTCCCTCTCTGCCCTGTTTGGCTGTCTGCAAGAGACACCTCCTCCCATGGGAGCAGAGCATCCATGTATCCTCACCACTCTGTGGTGAAGCCCAGCTTCACTGCCTTCCCATTTTATAGTCAACAGAGAGATGGGACAATTAGCCAAGGTCAGGAAATAAATCCATATCTGAATCTAAACAAACAGCACAACCTCCAGCTAACCTTTACAGTCATTCTTACACTACATGCATATGAACAGGATGGACGTTGGACATCATAAATGCAAGAACAATTCAAAAGAGCAGATATTGGCATGAAACTCACCTCTTCCCTAGTCCACTTTTCTTGGCTGACTGTTCCAAAAGGAAAATACAGATGCAAAACCCACTATAACACTGCTGGCCAGGGCTGTACTCACTTTCTTGGGGCATGAGGCACTTCCAGAGGCATCCCAAGCCTTTTCTGCAGCCTGTTTGTTCAAAGGCGGGAGGCCAGTCTGAAACTCCTGAAGAAAACTGAAAAAAACCACAAAGTGAGTAATAGAACTGAGACTTCTCACTCTTCTTTTTCTCATTCAGAGGAATCTGACCTAAGTTTTTAAATAGTTTATTTTGGAGCTGAAATGGCACGTGCTCAAACCTTTCTGGTTTTATTTTGGACAACTAGTAGCCACATTACCTCTGTTACTTATTGACTAAAAAAATTAGAATCAGAGAACCATAGAGCAGTTTGGGTTGGAAGGGACCTTAAAGATCATCTAGTTCCCACCCCCCTGCCATGGGCAGGGACACCTCCCACCAGACCAGGTTGCTCCCAGCCCCATCCAGCCTGGCCTTGAGCACTGCCAGGGAGGGGGCAGCCACAGCTGCTCTGGGCAACCTGTGCCAGGGCCTCACTACCCTTGTAAGTGAAGAGCATCTTGCTAATATCTAACCTAAATCTCCTCTCTTTCAGTTTGAAACCGTTACCCCTCACCCTGTCACTCCCCTCCCTGATCAAGAGTCCCTCCCCACCTCTCCTGCAGCCCCTTTCAGCACTGGAAGGCCTCTGTAAGGTCTCCCCAGAGCCTTCTCTGCTCCAGGCTGAACAACCCCAACTCTCCCAGCCTGTCCTCACAGGGGAGCTGCTCCAGCCCCCTGAGCATCTTCATGTCCCTCCTCCGGACCTGCTCAAGCAGCTCCATGTCTTTCCTGTGCTGGGGGCCCCAGAGCTGGACACAGCCCTGCAGGGGGGGTCTCACCAGAGCAGGGTACAGGGGGGAGAATCCCCTCCCTCGACCTGCTGGCCACGCTGCTCTGGGTGCAGCCCAGGATGTGATCGGCTTTCTGGGCTGAGAGCGCACGTTGCTGGGTCATACTCAGTTTTTCACCCACCAGCACCCCAAGCCCTTCTCCCCAGGGCTGCTCTTGATCCACCCATCACCCAGCCTGTGTCTATGCTTGGGATTGTCCCAACCCAGGGGCAGGACCTTGCGCCAAACACACAGTTGTGGTCTTTTGCTTTGCACCAGCAACAGTGACAGCATGAGTTCAGACACACGACGTATAAGCGAGGATGGCTCCTAGAAATTAACGTCTCTACTACAAAACATGCAGTGATGAGGCAGCAATGCTGGTTCTCTGACTTTTCTCACACAAAAATAGTCTTAAGCATCTCAATTAAATTATGTGTTGTAAAATTGATTTAATATTATGTTGTGCTATTCTCTTTGAAGATTTAACTAAAAGATCCCAGAGAGTCAGCAGGAAAGAGGCAGAAAACAGGAAATCTTCCAAGGTAGGTGACTGTTCAGAAAACATTGTTGAATTAGAAGTGTTTATTACTTCTATGATTTTCCTCCATGCATTCATTTGCAAGTCTTTTACAGCCATTCCCCAATTTAAATACTTTGAAGCTCTAAATACTGTAAAAACAGATGCAAAACATTAATTGTGGAAAGAAAATTGTGATCTTAACTTACTTAGAGGTGATTGTTTGGGTTGGGGAGTTTTGATTTTACTTTCATTTTTTTACAGTCCTCTCACACAAGAAGTACTTTGAGTTGGTTTAAGTATTTGTAAAACTATTTAGGCACCTGCCATAACACACGTGGGTTAACGATACAGGCTGTGCAGCCCAGGGGCACAAATCCACTATCTGCTGATTTTTAACTGCAGGTGACAAAAAATTAAAGTAGAGCCATACAAAGAAGTTAGTATTTGGTTGAAAATATTAACTAGTAATTTTACCTGATCAGTAGATTCAGAGCAGTAGATTTCCTTAATGTAGTGTTACCCACAGGTCTCAAATGAGAAGTATTACATGGGCTGGACTCCTGTATTTTAAAGATTGTCTAGAAGAGTAGAAAACAGCATTTTTACTTTATTTTTAGTATGTCACGATAGGCATTTACAGCCAAAATAGTCATTGCTGCAACCAGAAACATTTAGAGCTTGTTCTTTTTCTTTCTAATTGATGTCTTGTGTCATTAACCTTCCTTGAAACACTTCCTAAATTTGCAGGATGACCCAGGTTGAAAGGGGCCTCAGGACGTCACTTCGTTCCACCTTTGGCTCAAAGCAGGACATTCTAGCAATCAAACTTTGTCAAAATATTTTGGCTTAAATGTTCCTAAAGCAAGTAGAGATCACAAACTGGTTTATCTTAAAATTGAAAATCCTCATAAACTACCAAGTTTAAAAACTACATTGGGTGCCTGTAGCTGGAGGGCTCCAGAGATCTCTCCTGGGTCCCAGGCACATGCTGATCAACCGAAAGTTTTCCACCTTTCCAAACCACAGACAGAGAAGCAGCACTCCTTGGGTAGGCTGAGAGATCTTTTTCAGCTCACTTACCCGCGTTTACACTACAAAGGATTGCCGAGCTTCAAAGGCAGCTTAACAAACCACGGGAGATAGGGCATTTCCAAGTCACCTCACCTCTCTCTCGGCCTCACAGTTCAGGACACAAAGTGGATACCAGCCCTGCAGATTGACAGGGAGGTTTCACTCTTTCATTTAAAAATTTTGGCGATCCAAGAGTAATTCCTTACTTTGTTTTGCCAATAACATCACTGTCCTCACAGATTCTTGCATCCCTTTCATCACTGCTGCCACATTCTTCCCTACAGAGTATTTTCCAATGCTCTATCCAGTCACGTGATATACGGGTCATGAGATTTACCATTTTGCTCGGTAGGTTGCTCTCAAGTCAGCATTTTCCATGATCCAATCCCACCACATCTCTATATTGCTACCAGTAAAGGTCTCACTACTAGTAACCACCTACTCATCTCAAGACAGAAGCTCCCATGTGTCTGTTTAGTCTGTACCTGGGGCTAAACTATAACAGTTGCCCTATCACCTGACAACCCCTCACCAGCCAAGGAGGGGAACTCCAGGGAAAAAGGAGAGCAGACTCATGGGTGGAAGTGAGAACAGATTTTAACGAGATAACACCAACAGAGATACACAGAGTTATACTCAGCTAAATGAGCACCCAGTCATCACAATCAACCAGAAAGCAGTCCTCAGGAGCAGGGAAAAGCCAGAAGAGGAGCAGGAGGAACCCCAGAGGAGCTCCCTCTCCTCAGCAAAACTCCCCCCTTTATAATGACCGTGACATTGTGGGATGGGCTACACCTGTAGCTAACTCAGGTCAGCTGCCCTGGCTGACTTGAGCCTGCCTGGCATGGCTGGCCCATGATTCTATCCCAGCCAAACCAGGATGCTGTGGTTCACTTTCTTTGCACTTATGCTTTATTCTGACCCATACTCATTTTATGTTTACATGAATTTTCATGTTTTTTCTTCTAGAAAAATGCTCAAATGAAGAAATCTCTGAAATCAAGGCTCACACCAGCTGCTGACTGTGTGCCGAACTTCAAAACCTTGAATTCATGTGCTTTGTGCAAGGGACGAATTTTTCAGACCATCTGCCAATGTCTAATGCTAAACCCAAAGTGCTAAGCCAGTCTGGGAACGCAATAAGTTTTCTGTCTTTCATTAGCTTCTCAAGTGTATCTTTCAAACTGCCCCATGTGTATAGCAATCAAAGTACAGAGCTTTGAAGCTGACAGTTTTGATTTGCCCCTCTTAAAATTAAATGGACAACTTTTTTTTCCATGGGGTTAATGCTATCATAAACAGTATGTTTTATGCAAGGAGCAGACAACCAGAGAGATTAATATTGAACAGGTATTTTTAGCAAAACTAACCTGCATTTTAAGAAGAATTCTGGGTTCTTATTGGTTTAGGTTTCCTTATTTGTTTGGGTTTTTTTTGTTTCGAAGGTTCACGTTAACCACAGGCTGCAGTAATGTCTAACCGGCACCGCAAGACCTGCACCAATGGCACACAGATAGCCACCTAAAACAGAACTGGTTAATCCAGTGAGGGACCAAAGCTTGTGTTTGCCCACAAGGACAACACAGCACCAGTGTCCAGCACAACCAAAATAATTGAGTTGAAAATGCAGGCCTTGGGGTTAACTCCCTTTTCACACATTCAGCAAAAATCAGGACGAGAATTTATGTAGTTTATTCTACCTGAAAGACAGACCCAAAACAGAAAGGCAATTTTTTTAATCATCCCTGGCTGAGCATCAGTGCATCCACCTCAGGGTTTTTAGTCATTCTACCAGTAACCAGTATCTCCAAGGTATATTTGAACCCTGAATGTATCTGTGCCTCATGACTTAAAAATCAGAAAATTTTTTCCCCAGCCATATCCATAGGAATAGAGTCCTCAGCCCTTCTTCTCCTGCTGCCAAGGACACAGTGCTGATGGAGCCCAAAAGCACAAACACATATCCAGGACTTTGAGGAAGAAAGGAAAAATCAGCAAAAAATTAATGTGCATCCCACATGTACATCTTGAAGAAAACCACTACATGCAATCAATCTTTGTTTCTTTGGCCATTCTTACTACGGGAAACTCCCAGCACCTACGCCAAGCATGAATTTAGGTGGCAATCTCCATATGCTGCATGAAACCACAAGGAAAAAAAAAAAGTTATTGAATGCTCTATCAACCCTTAAAGGCTCAGAAACAGCTCTGAAGGTATAGATAAAGCTCAAGGCAGCAGGAAGAAAACTGGTATCATCTTTCTCTTGTTCTCGAAGCTTTTTGCCTTAATCTTGAGTTATCCAAGATGGCACAGGAGGAAATCCCTTCTTGGTTAAATTACCAGGAGAGATGTGGTAGGTCACAGGACAGCAAGGAGGGAGCAGACCCCGAAGCTGTCCCAAATATTGAAGACTTCACCTGCCAGACCCCAGCTCTTGCTTTTTACCTCCTCTATTCTATATCTACAACGTTCCTCTCCCCCACTCCTGTACACTCTTTTTTCTTCTGTGGGCCTTTCTTGATTTTAGTATTTTCCCTTCATTCTTCTGCTATAGCATGCCAGTCATCACAGAAGCCATATGCACTCTCAGGGCTAAAATCACATCTTCTGCATTCACTCCACCTGTCTGCTAGGTAACTGCACCGGTGTCCCTACCAATGCTCTTGAGCTTTCATAATCAGGTATTTTCTAACCATGAATTTGTACTCCCAAACCTGAATTATCTAATGTTCTGTGCAGGTCTAATTGAAAGGAAATTTCTTTACTGATTTATTTCTAAACACAGCTGAGGGCTACAAAAATCTTCCAGGCAGACCAAGATGACACAGATGACACTCTAAAGGGGCTCAAATCACATGAACTTCTTTTTCGTCTACCAAGCCAAAGCCCAGAGTTCAAAACATAGGTTAGATGTTGACAGAAATGTTTGTTCGTCTTAGACATACATATAGATGACAGAGATTAACATAAGGAAGAGCCCAAATGATGACAGGATATCGTGTTCCTTATCTTTTATAAAATACATCAGCTGTCATATATGAGGAAAGGTTGAATTATTTTAAATGTACATAAGTAAATCTTTTAATCGGATATCTTGGCTCAGGAATCTGTGAGCCATTCAGTTATGATAAAAAGAGGAGAAGTAAGAGTGATACATCACAAAGGGCTTCGGATACAGAATCTGGCCCCCTCTTTTACTAGGTAAAGATTTACGTTCCTGTCAAATTGTCTCAAAATTCTCATATCAAATTGTCCTTGGTTGATACTAAAATCACATCAATAATCACAAAACAACTTCTTATGTGGAAACAATACCATTTTCTCACCAGAATGTCCAGCTGGTCAGAAAAAATAGATTTTACCAGGGTAGAGGGGAGCAGGAGGAGAGCAAAGTGAAGGAAGGAGAGCCAAAAATCAAACAAACAGCTGTTGTCTAGACAGCAGCTCCCACTCCAGCTTTGCAGAGTCACAGAATGGTTGAGGTTGGCATCTAGAAGTCATCTGGTCCAACCACCTGCTCAAGTAGGGCCACCTAGAGCTGGCTACCCAGGACCCTGTCCAGGCAGCTTTTGAATATCTACAAGGAGGGAGACTCCACAACCTCCCTGGGCAGTAGTATTTCCTGATGTTTGACTCTCTCCATGTCTCTCTCGTACTGGGGAGCCCTGACCTGGACATAGTACTCCAAGTGTGGCCTTACTGAGCAGAGGGGAAGGATCACCTCCTTGACCTGCTGGTAGCAGTCCTCCTAACGCATCCCAGGACACCATTTGCCTTCCTTCCTGCAAGGGCACATTGCCAGCTCATGTTCAACTTGGTGTTCACCAGGATCCCCAGCTTTTCTGCAAAGCTGCCTTCCAGCTGGGTGGGCCCCAGCGTGTATTTGTGCACAGGGTTGTTCCTCCCCAGGTGCAGGACTTTGCACTTCCCCTTGTTGAACTGCACAAGGTTCCTGTCAGACCGTTTCTCCAGACTGTCAAGGTCCCTCCAGATGGCGGCACGTCCATCTGGAATACCAGCCACTCCTTCCAGTTGTGTGTCCCACGCCGGCTAGCTGAGGATACACTCCGCCTCATCATCCAGATCATTAATCAAGATGTTCGCCACAGCTTGTGGCTGTCAGCTAAGAAAATGGAAAGGGCTGACACCCACAATGAGGAGCTAGAGACACGCAAGCTGAACCAGCAAAGTACAGGAAGGTACATGCATGCAATGAAAGAAAAGGAAAGACCCTTTCATATGAGAATGAGGGGATTTGTTTTTCAACACATACGCACATACTTTTCAATATAGCATTTATATGTAGTGCATTTTGACAAATCTGATTTATTAATAAGCCTTTTTTGTAACTGGAACTGATTCAAAAGAGGTTATGCTTTTTTTGCCGTTCATCTATCAAACCAAAGAATATATATAATCAAGTACTCTGAAACTGTTATTAGCCTTAGTGACTTTACTTTTCTGGGTAAAGATCACATTGCATGAGGTATCAATAGGATATGGAAATCAGTAAAAAATGTATGTCTCATATTTGCCTCCTGTATTTCATTTGAACGGGTTATTTATATTGAGGAGTTTCTAAGTGTATTTCCCAAGGGACCTATCTGAAACGTCATCAGCACAAAGACGATAAAACATACACATGACAAAGATGGAGCGTTTAATTTTTGATTGTCACATACCAAAATACCTCCACTGAAAACTTACTGGAATTCAAGCTTAGAGACAGACTCAGTAATCCTCCACGACAGAGTCATTTTGTTCCTAGAGATGAATGGAAAATTTAACCTAATTACAGCTTAGTAAGGTTAAGCACAAATAAATCACTATTAGCTTTTCCAAACATTGCCTATCTTGTGTGAATGTAAAACAAATTCTGTACTTTTCCCATCCAAAATCCTGCCTTGATTGTTTATTGTTGCACTCAAAGATCGTAAAACCCAAGTTTATCCTGATAAAACAAATGTTAGAATTAACACGTTAATGACTATACCAAACTAGCTTTAAATACCTCATAGTTTTTCAAGCTCATTCTTGAAACTGTCTGAGACCCCAGACAGAAAACAAACAACTCCCCATGCCAATCTTTAGGATCTTCTCCCAGAAGGAAAGATTTGATGGAAGGTAGAACAACGAGGAGGCTTTTGCTCTCAGAGTCTTTTCCTGCTGGGGGACTTCAACCACCCCGACATCTGCTGGAAAAGCAGCACAGCGAGCTGCAGGCAGCCCAGGGGACTCCTGGAGTGCGCTGAGGATAACTTCCTAAGCCAGGTAATAGACAGCCCTACCAGAGGGGATGCGATACTGGACCAACTGGTCACCAACACAACTGAGCTAATCAGTGATGTCAAGATTGGAGGCAGCCTGGGCTGCAGTGATCAGACACTGGGGGACGTCACAGTCCTGAGGGATATGGGTCAGGTGAAGAGTAAAGTCAGGACCCTGAATTTTAGGAAAGCAAAATTCCAGCTCTTCAAGCAGTTGGTCAATAGGACCCCCTGGGAATCTGCCCTCAGGGACAAGGCAGCCGAGCAGAGCTGGCAGATCTTTAAGGACACTTTCCATAGAGCGCAAGAGCTCTCGATCCCTGGGTGTAAGAAACCAGGAAAGGAAGGCAAGAGACAGGCATGGCTGAGTCGAGACCTGCTGGGCAAACTAACGAGCAAGAAGGAAATGCACAGGCAGTGGAAGCAGAGACAGGTGTCCTGGGAAGAGTATAGGGACACTGCCCAGTTGTGTAGGGGTGGGGTCAGGAAGGCCAAGGTGCGGCTGGAGCTGAACTTGGCGAGGGATGCAAAGAATGATAACAAGGGCTTTTACAGGTATGTCAGCCAGAAAAGAAAGGTTAAAGAAAGCGTACCCCCACACTGAGCAAGACTGGCAAGCTGCTAACAACGGATGAGAAGGCTGAGGTACTCAACAACATTTTGCCTCAGTCTTCACTGGCAACCTCTCTTCCCACACTTCTCGAGTGGATGAGCCACAAGACAGGGACTGGAGGATCAAAGTCCCTCCCACTGTAAGAGAAGATCAGGTTTGTGAGCACCTGATAAGGTGCATCCCAGAGTCCTGAGGGAATCAGCCAATGTAGTTGACAGGTCACTCTCCATGATATCTGAAAGTGATGGCAGTCAAGTGAAGGCCCTAGTGACTGGAAAAAGGTAAACATTGCATCCATTTTTAAGCAGGGTAGAAAGGAGGACCCTGGGAATTACTGATCTGCCAGCCTCACCTCTGTGCCTGGGGAGATCTCCTAGAATGAGGATCTGTGTGCCTATGCTAAGGTACATGGAGAACGGGGAAGTGATTAGAGACAGCCATCATGGCTTCACCAAGGGCAAGTCCCACCTGACCAACCCAGTGGCCTTCTATGATGAAGTGACCACATTGGTGGACAAGGAAAGAGCTACAGGTGTTGTCTGTCTGGAGTTCTGTAAGGCCTTTGACACAGTCCCCTACAACATCCTTCACTCTAAATTGGAGAGATACAGATTGGATGAGTGGACTGTTCAGCGGGTGAGGAATTGGCTACATGGTCACATCCAGAGGGTATTGGTCAATGGCTCAACGTCCAGATAGAGATCGGTATCAAGTGGTGTCCCTCAGGGGTCTGTACTGGGACCAGTGCTGTTTAATATCCTCATCAATGACATAGACAGTGGGATTGAGTGCATCCTCAGGATGTTTGCTGAGACACCAAGCTGTGTGGTGCGCTTGACATGCCAGAGGGACAGGATGCCTTCCAGAAGGACCTGGACAAGCTTGAGAAGTGGGCCCATGTGAACCTCATGAGGTTCAACAAGCCTAAGTGCAAGGTCCTGCACCTGGATCAGGGCAACCCCTGGTATCGATACAGGCTGGGGGATGCAGGGATTGAGAGCAGCCCTGCTGAGAAGGACTTGGGGGTGTGGGTGGAGGAAAAGCTGGGCATGAGCCGGCAATGTGCACTCGCAGCCCAGAAAGCAAATCGCACCCTGAGCTGCATCAAAAGCAGCGTGGCCAGCAGGTTGAGGGAGGGGATTCTCCCCCTGTACTCCACTCTGGTGACATCCCACCTGCAGTGCTGTGTTCAGCTCTGGAGTCCTCAGCACAGGAAAGACATGGACCTGCTTCAAGCACGTCCAGAGGAGGCCACAAAGATGCTCAGGGCATTGGAGCACCTCCCCTGTGAGGACAGGCTGAGAGAGCTGGGGTTGTTCAGCCTGGAGCAGAGAAGGCTTCAGGGAGACCTTACAGCAGCTTTCTGCTTAAAGGGGGCTACAGGAAAGGTGGGGGCAACCTTTTTAGAAGGGTCTGTTGTGATAGGACAAGGGGTAATTGTTTTAAACTAAAAGAGGGAAAATTCAGACTAAGGAAGAAATTTTTTACAACGAGGGTGGTGAAACACTTGAACAGGCTGCCCAGAGAGGTGGTAGAAGCTGCATCCTCAGAAACATTCAAGGTCAGCTCTGAGCAACCTGATCTACTTGAAGATGTCCCTGCTCACTGCAGGGGGGTTGGGCTAGATGGCCTTTAAAGGTGCCTTCCAGCCCAAACCATTCTGTGGTTCTATCTTTTTCCAAGTTCTATAGATGAGACAACAGTATCTGTGATGCTGCTTTGGCTGAGGGTGATGAAAGATTCAATAAAGACCCTCTGAGATGCAGAGATAGTGCTAACCTCATCATGAAATGAATTATAGGACAACCAGATGGAGATTTGTATAACCAAACTGAAGAGCCAAGGAAGAACTTGCATACACCATGCCCAAAGCTAACTCCGTGGGAGCTCTATTTTGAGGCGCAAAAATTATGTCATCTTAGTCCTACAGCAAAGATACTTCTCAGAGTATTGTAGGACACGCTATTCATGAGGTACTGCAGCCTCGAGGTCACTCATTGTATGAATGTAGACATTAAATGGCATCCGAGGCCAATGCAAATGAGCATTAAATCATAACATTTTTCATCAAAGCATTTCAAGTTGAATTACACCAGTCTATGATCAGAAGTGATTCTGTGTGCAGGTTTGGGCCCCTCATTACAGGAAAGACGTTGAGGTGCTGGAGCATGTCCAGAAGGGCAACGAAGCTGGTGAAGGGTCTGGAGCACAGGTCTGTGAGGAGCAGCTGAGGGAGCTGTGGTGGTTCAGCCTGGAGAAGAGGAGGCTGAGGGGAGACCTTATCGCTCTCTACAACTGCCTGAAAGGAGGTTGGAGTGAGGTGGGGGTTGGTCTCTTTTCCCAAGTAACAAGTGATAGAACAAGAGGAAATGGCCTCAAGTTCTGCCAGAGGAGGTTTAGTTTGGATAAGAAGAATTTCTTCACCGAAAGGGTTGCCAAGCAGTGTAACAGGCTGCCCAGGGAAATGGTTGAGTCACCACCCCTGGAGATGTTCAAAAGAGATGTAGATGTGGTACTTACGGACATGGTTTAGTGGTGGGCTGGTCAGTGCTGGGTTAACGGTTGGACTTGATGATCTTTAAATGTCTTTTTCTAACTAAACGATTCTATGATTCTATAAACATACTAAATAGATCAATTCGCCATTTGTTCACATCCCAGCATCCTATTTAACTCAGAAAGACATGACTCTGAGTTGCAGAATCAGATCTGAAAAAGAAAATTATTAAAAACAGACTCCCCTAACACACACCTGAGCACTTCACATTTTTTCTGTTTACTACTGATCTCTGAACTATTGCCCTTCAGGACAGCCTTCACCACACAGCAATCTCCCATACAAGGAAGGAAATACGTGGGGTGGCCTGCCACAGTTACTACATTGCAAAATCCCAATTGCCACTGTAAAGCCTGGAACAGAGTGGTCGCAGACACTTAATTTCCAAAACTGAAGGTTCACAGCAAACAGCCACTCATATCCAAACAGAAATATAATCTTAGATTTTTGTATTACATCTAATAGTTGAAAACAAGTAACTGCTTCCTCTGTCAGATGCAAACAGCCTCAACCACTGCATGCTTTTCTGACTGTGGAGATGAGAAAGTCCCACGTCACCTTTGATGGGTGTCCCACCAAAGGCAAGGAGTGAATTCCCCCACTCTGCTAAAGGCTACAGTCAGCAAGTCACAACAGCGATAATAAGGCAACTGGGGACACCACAGGTGGGCCCACACATGTGGGGTGCTGAAACTTGGCCCTCCGTGAGGAGTTCTCTGTTCATACGAGCTCCACTCCAACGTGTTTCAGCTTTCATTTTGCCAGTATCCAGACTCCACTAAGCATTTTTCAACGGCATCATCAGCTCCCATCAATGCAGGTATAGCACAAAGCATGGGAACACACATGTTAGACCTACAACATATTTCTTTATCTTAGTAGCCCCTTAACCCTGTAAAATGGAAGCGAAATCTTGTGGCTCCTCACCCTAGTTAGTAACATAGTCAGCTACAGGACCTGCTGTAATACCCAGTACTCATAACATGCTTAATGCCACTCTTGAACACAACAAAAAAGACAACACCAGAAAGCTCCAGATTAGAGATCCTGAGATCCTCTGCCGATAACTTACCTAACACGGTTTAACAATGCTCCTGATTTCTTCCAATCCAGCAAAATATTGAAGACCCTGAAGTCAGCAGGAGCTTGCAGCTCTGTTGTTGATTAGCTATTTCCAGTACATTGAACAACAGTGAGAGAAGTTTTATACCTTGAGAGGATTTGGTGGAATTTTCTTCCCCTTCCCCAGCAAATTCCCCTGATCTGGGGGCCAAGACATCCAAATGTCAGTCTGGCATGCTAGGCTAGTTCAGGTTTTTCTGGTCAACACAGGTATTTTCTGCTTCTTGCACAGTTATACTTGAAGGACCTGAGAAGAGGGGTATGAAAATTTGTCCCCCCCTGCCAATCTGGTAACTGACTTTCACTAAAGGACCAGCTCAGCAGCATCAGCCTAAGTGGCCGGTGCCATCTCAGACATCAGGAACATATGTGCAAGGCTGGCAGATGTGACATGGTACCTGCAGGAGACCATCCCCATCTGGAGCAGCAGCACAAGGCCAGAGACATACTCAGCTGCCTGAAAGAGCAATCAATCACTCTAAGTGCCCTTAAATTTGTGGTGCCTGCAGATTACTGTCTGAGGTAATACAAAGATTTTATTGGCAAACTTCTCAGATGATATGCAGATGGCCAACACATGGCTAAGTCCCTCTCCCACCGCTCCCAAAGGAAAAAGGAGGCTTTAGTCATTTCTGCAAGATTTTTCAGTTAAATAAAAAAATATTACAATTGCTGCATGGCATATGCACACGTATTTCTATCCAGGAAATCCGTTGAGATAAAATCTTGGCCTGAAATATGGGAGCCCTAAAATGGCTGCAATAATGTCATAATACAGTTCACATGTGGCATTCATTTAATACACATAAAGGAAGGAAAAGGCAAAAATACAGTCCCTAGTGATGCAGTTCAGGCCCTTTGAATCAGTGGAAATCTTCTATTAACTTTAATATTCTTTACTAAATATCTTCATCGCTCACTCTCTACCATCCGGTAGATTCAGCTAATAACAGTGTTCTTGTGGTACTCTTGCTATTTTTGGCCATTTTCTCATCTAAAATGTCATTTGTGATCTCACATGGGCTTCCCTTCACTCTGCACAGCTGCCCCAAATAGGTGAGCAACAGATTATACAACTTGTAACAGCAAAAGCCAGAAAACCATCATAAGAATATAGTCTCGCTCTTCCTTATGTTCCATAACAAAGGCCTCAGAAATACCTAGCAGTCCCAGACCACTTTAAGCTAGAAGGGTTTAGTATTTAAAAGACCTCCTTGCTATAAAACTGTGATTCAGATCATAATAATTTCTCCATTTGGGAAGCAAATATTTGGAGCACTAAATGAGCATGCCAGATGGTTCACTTCCCTTTATTCTCTCCAACTTGTTCAACATCCCTCCATCACTACAGCTTTCTCCTAAGTGCAAGGGTTTGGTCAGAGATGTTCTTGATCTACAAAATGGCATCTCGGTGGCAGGTCAGACGGTACCACCACCAAAGGCCTTCACTGCCAAAAAGGGTCAGGAGGAGTTTGTATCCAGTTGTTCATAAAATACACATAGGAAGCAGTTTTGGAGGGCAGGAAAAACAGGACCATCAAATGTTTGTTCTGAGTGGAAATCAAGGTAATAACGCAAAGCAGATACCTACAATTAGTGGCTCAAAACAAAATCTGTATGTCAGTCTGATTACTAAGCATTTAAGGTGCTTAAATGCAATATTGCAACTAAGATGCTGTTCAGTTTACTTCTAAAATGGTGCTGTTCCATCAGGGAAAGGAGCACTTGCTATGGATGTGGCCCATTTAATATTCCCTTACAGAAATGATTTCCCAGTTGACGAAACCAAAACCAGAGGTGTTACAAAACAGTAACAGGTTTGCTGAAAAGTGTCTCTGGACTTAACAGAAGGAACAAGAAGTAAAATCTGCTGTAGATTTCCTAGATATCCTAAAAAGATTAGTCTCTGCTATGGAATTTCAGGGAATTAGACAAGCAGAAGTGATGTCAGTCCCCATCCAGTTCAAAAGGATGCTGCAGAACCTTAAACCCTTTTGTTTCCATCCTATTGACTTCTGGAAGTATTTTTCCACAGGACTTTTTTTTTTCTTCTTCTTTCAGTCTTTTGTTTGGTTTTGCTTTTTCTAAGCTGGCATGCAAACCACAAACACTTATGAAGGGTTAGTGATTTTAAAAAAGGAAAAAATACTCAATTGTAATACATCTTATAGTTGTACAAAGTCGTCCAGTGGCAAACAATGCTACTGAAAAAACTACCGAGGCTTTACAGTGCACATTTGCCACATTTGATTGATTGTAACAAAAAAACACCAAAGACTAAAAAACCACAATTGACTTCTCAGAAACTTTGCATCATCAAGAACCACCACTGCTATGAAAACAAGCTCAGTCATGAATCACAGCATAATCAGCAGAGCATTCATTCACTCATCCTTTGTTCTCCGCTCGCAGTGATCTGTATTTCCTAAGGCCATCCCTATGCCTCCATCAATCTCCATTTCACAGAACATCTAGCTGTGCAAAAAAATAAAAAGCAGGACCTCGCAAGACTGTATTGCAATCAGTTGCTTTTGTAAAAATCATGGAGACTAGCGTATCTGGCTGAGAGAAATGGAGAGAAATGCACAGCCTGTACTCTTATCACTTCTGAATCAACAGTGGAGGGAAAACAGGGGCAAGAGCTGCCCTATTTAGAAGTGAACAGTATTTTTACTGGTAACAATAAGTAAAGCAGTAACAGAAAACGAATCTGAAAGACATTTGAGGAGATATGTGATTACCCTTTTTGGGCACAGAGGCCTGTCTAAAGACTAGAAGTACAACCCTTCGTCATTAATTTTACCACCAGGTTCAATCATTTTGCAGGGGCAGACTGCCCAAGAAGATGGTGCTCATTACCATCCTGGGACAGCCTAACCACACTAAAGGCAGTGGGCTGATGAAAACTACTGAAGATATTAAAAAACAAAATTAAAATGGACATAACATTAAACAAGAACTTCTCCCAGTGTGCTAATCAGGTCTGTTCTAGCACTACTTCATTACTAGTTTTTTGGGGGTTTGTTTTGGGGTTTTTTTTTTGTTTGTTTTGGTTTTTTTTTTGGGGGGGTGGGGGTGCAGCATTTGTCTGGGTTTTTTCTTTTTCTGATCTACTTAAATCCCTGTTAAACTAATAGCTAGGAATGGCTAAATTTGAGGGCACAACCACCCGTCTCTCCCTCTCTGGGATCCTGTGTGTCAGATCCAGAGAGCCTCCAGCTCACACCTCACCCCATCTATGTGACATCTGCTGTGCAGAGTCATGCAGGTGAGAAAAGCTCTAGTCTGACACTGTGATACGACTGACCGTGCCAGATGTGGGATGCCACATGAGCTGATGCACACGGTCTCAGTGCTGGGGAAAGGGCACTTGTGAGCCTCGATACCTACAGAAGCTGGGCTCTCTTCAGTGCTATTGTTCTCCATTCGTTAGCTCCTGCTAAAACTGTTGTAAGGCAATCACAGTGGGACTACCCGTATTCAGGGAATCAAAATGCTCGACCTCAGGCTAGACTGAATACTGAATTAATTGCATGTAGATTAAAAACAAAAAAAATTATGAGAAAACAGCTAAAAAATGGGTTGTAAATGATTTAGTGAAAACTCCCAGTTACAGCAGATGTGCTCTTGCCAATAAAAACCAAGTAAGCAATAACGCTGAGTGATTTCAAAGAATCATTTAGTTTGGAAAAGACATTTGAGATCATTGAGTCCAACTGTTAACCCAGCACTGCCAAGTCCACCACTAAACTATGTCCCTACATACAACATCTACCAGTGTCTTAAAGACCTCCAGGAGTGGTGACTCCATCACTTCCCTGGGCAGCCTGTTCCAATGTTTGGCCACTCTCTTGGTAAAGAAATCTTTCCTAATGTCCAACCTAAACCTCCCCTGGCATAACTTGAGGTTGTTTCCTCTTGTCCTGTCACTTGTTACTTGGGAGAAGAGACCAATCCCCACCTCACTACACCCTCCTTTCAGGCAGTCGTAGAGAGCGATAAGGTCTCCCCTCAGCCTCCTCTTCTCCAGGCTGAACCACCACAGCTCCCTCAGCTGCTCCTCACAGACCTGTGCTCCAGACCCTTCACCAGTTTCGTTGCCCTTCTCTGGACACGCTGCAGCACCTCAGTGTCTGTCTTGCAGTGAGGGGCCCAAAACTGCACCCAGCATTCAAGGTGCGGCCTCACCAGTGCCCAGTACAGGGGCACGATCACCTCCCTGCTCCTGCTGGCCACACCATTGCTGATACAGGCCAGGATGCTTGAGGAAGACTTCAAACTGAAGTAACACATGAGTTTAGCCAAAGTATAGCTCATACCATAGCAAGAGGTAAGACAACCCCATTTAGGAAGAGAGGCTGCCAAGCTGTACCTGAATAATGGCTACACAGTGCACAGTAACAGCTGAACAAAGATATCCAACACCCTCTTGCATTAACACTGCCCATTCACAAGCCACACTGTTGACAGGTACTGGGCACAGCATTTCTTCTGCGGGCAGCACTAAACCACAACTGCACTGCAGGGAGTGGGAGGGAGAACAGAAATTCTGCTAATGGTTTTATTAGAGTCTGTGTTTGATCTAGTCATCTTCAACAAATAAAATAGAAGATCTAGTCAAATATATTCCAAATATAAATTTTATCAACTCAAACCATGTTTCAAGTCAAATTCCCACACTGTTAACTTGCTCAGCCTACTGTATTTTCAGTAGCGAATCAGATTTTTATGAGTTTGTTCAAGTCACTAGACAGTTCTCTTCCATTTTGCAGTGATGCTTTAACGCCCTGGCCCAGGGCCTGGCAAAGCAGATGAGATGTTTCAGACCTGGTCAACTGCTGGTGCCTGGACACTTCCCTGACTCGTCTATGGAATCATGACTGTGTGTGCTTAAAGCCTCTGGAGTCTAAGCAGGGGCTAAACAACATGAATTTGCACTGGGCTCTCCAGGCATAGCTCTGCACAATCTCTCACTAGAAATATTTTCTGAAACTCAGGAGCTGCTGCCCCTGAGCCTAATGTTTACCAGACTTCCTAAGAGCTTCAACAATCAGGAAACATAAGACCCCAGGTCCTTCTGAAGAAAACCAAACATTTTACACACACACACACACAGATTTCTCTACACATTAAACACATGAATTCTGCAAGCAATTTATAATGAACATAAGCAAAAACATGGAGGGGGAAGGTTCTGACTCACTACCCAACATCCAAAATGACAACAAAGCATCATTAACACAGAACCACTGGTTGCTAGACTCCACTCAAAAACACTCTT
Organism: Leptosomus discolor; assembly: GCF_034619465.1. NCBI lineage: Eukaryota > Metazoa > Chordata > Aves > Leptosomiformes > Leptosomidae > Leptosomus > Leptosomus discolor. The sequence continues at coordinate 3,101,053 of NC_141407.1, read as the reverse complement.
TGACAAATCTTCCTCCAAAAAAAACATTTCAAAAAAGCACACCGCTATCGTAACACACTGTATCTTGATCACCCAATGGAATACGTACGTTAGGTAAGTTCAGGGCATCAGCTAGCCCTTTCATCTTTAACTTCTGTGAAAGTACTATTCTGAGACTTGAGTCAAAGCTTTCCAGGTTAAGTACCAGAGGACAGATCAACTCTGGTGACACTCTGGTGGGCATCCAAAGACCACCAGACCAGAATAGGGAGTAGCTGAAAATTTTAGATAGCTGGAAAAAGCCTCTTGATAGCAAACCCTGGCAGACTTCATCTCAGCCACTCCGGCAGCAGCTGGAAGTGCAGTAGGGTTGCACACAAGCAACCCAGATTTATGGAGACCATCAAGGCCAGTTTCTTGACACAGGTGGTCAGTGAGCCAACTGAGGGAGATGCTCTGTTGGATGCATTACTCAAAAAAACCTCAAAGAAAACTGATCAAAGGTAGAAAGGTGAAGGCATCCTTTCCTCCAGAGACTGTGAAGTGTAAGGTCCTCGACTGCCCGTGCAGTAAAGCAATCAAACTTTATCCGGAGCTGTACCAACAAAAGCAGAGCCAGCAGGTCGAGAGAAGGGATCCTTCTCCCCTGTTTGACACTTTAAAGACACCTGCATCCAGTTTTGGCTCCCCAGTGTAACGACAACATTGACATACCTGAGAGCATCAACGTAAGTACAGAGGGGACTGAAGGACAGGACACAAAGAGACCAAGACCCGGGTTGATTCAACCTGGACAAGGTGAAGGGAGATTTATTGCTGCCTATGACTACCTAATGCAAGCACATAGTGAAGACTGAGCTAGACCTTTCTCAGAGCTCCAGAGGGATAAAATGAGAAGCAATGAGCATAGGCTGCTACACAGGTAATTCCAGTCAAATGTACAGAAAAATATTTTCATCTAGAGGGTGGCCAAATATTGGGAGACAAGCCTAAGGTGGTTACATGATCTCTGTGCCCAGAGACAACTGAAACACTTGCACAAGCTCATCTCCAACCTGATCTAACTGGCCCTGGTATAAGGACAGGGATGAACCAGAGACATTCAGGGGACCCTTCCTAACTAAACTGTTTATGAATCCACAATCCAACAGCAGAATTACAACCCTGTACTTCACGATAGCAGATGTTCAGCTGAGAAATGGGTTTAGGAAAGTCAAACCCCAGCTAGAGGAAACTAATGAAGAGTAAGAACAACACCCAATCCTTGTTTTCCTATTGCACTTGTTCTACTACAATGACATTTTCTATCATTATTCTCTGCCACATGCAGCTACATATGACACTACATGACCATCACCTACATTTCAACGTGCACTGCAACCATCTGTCTGTATAGAGCTCAGTGTATACATGTAAGTTTAAAAGAGAATCTCCATTACCAATTGCAGAATCATTTATGGTGGCTTTGTGGGACCCAAATGCAGTTAAAATTGGTGCTTTTTATAGGTCAATGCAAAACAGAGCAACACCTTGTTTACTCATCCCTTTTTCCTCTTCCAACAGTTCGTACTCTACACCATCTGTTTTAATTGCTGACATCACACCTGGTGCTTGGACATGAACCTCAGAGCACTTCACACATGTTTTAACATCATACCAAACCTTTCATTTTCTTACACCCAGGTGGCCTGCTGTATTATGTTGACTGAAGAGGCAAGGGAGCACTTCCATGACATATATAGAGATAAATCTGTGTTGGCAGAGGGGAAGAGTGTTTTTCCTGTAATATTCAGACCTTCAAATATTAAAGTAACCTGAGGAGCAGCTTTTCCCAGCTCAAGTATATGATGCAGGCTAGCCACAGCACTGGCATTCGCCTTGAGGAAACCCCATGGGGATACATTAAATATTTTCAGTAGCTTAAGGATCACACAAAATTAAACAAACCCCAAAGCCATCTCACCATACAAAACATGTCAGGCCACAGTCAGATCTTTAATAAAAGCACTTTGAGTCAGTGACAAACAAGATACAGCAGACATGACAACTCAGAAAAATCAACTTGGGGGTAGAAGTGTGCTGCTGGTGTTTTCAGAGGATCGAACAAGGTCCCTAAACCTAACTGTCCCCTTAGGTGCTTCTCAGCCATTCACAACACTAGAAGGCTGCTAAAAAAAGTCATTCTTGCCTCACCCCTCCTCGAGCTGGTATGGAAGAACAGAAGGGTCTTTCTTCTGAACAAAACGAATGGAGTAAACTCACCCAGAAAAAAACTCCAGCTCTCATCTCTGAGGAGGAGGTTAAGTTGATTTTATAGGAAGACCACCAAGCAACCTATACTCCTCCCTACTTCCTCCAGTTTCACCACATGCACTCCAGCTAGGGCACCTTTGTGGAGAGAAGCCTGCCACCACTGCCAGCCTCCTAACATGATTCATCAAATTTGAGCAGGGCACAGCAGAAAACAGCTTCTACAGTTTCTCCCTGTAGAAACCTCATCTTCTTGGTCAGTCTGTTCAAGAAGGCTGCTAAATCTTGTCAAACATGTGGCTGACGATCTTCTGTCCTGCTCCCCTTATTGGGACACATTAGGAGCCAATAAAAGGTACATAGGATCCTTTTCACCATAACATTAGCTAAGTAACCAATTCTAATTCCAAGAGTCAGAGAGATCCTCTTTCACTAACAAATAAGGCCCTGAAGCTTCCTTGGTAAGGGGAGGGGTTCTGCAGCACAGAGGAATATGGCAAAAGGCTTGTTCTCAGAAGCCCAGCACACACAAGAGCTTTGGAAGGTTGTATCCCTGCACTTTGGTCTTTGGGTAGTGCCACCTGCTCAGTATCTGTAGTGGTCTGGCTTGAATGGCCCATCTCTTGGTAAGCCTAGGTATTTGGCCTGCTTGTCACTGAGCTTAGTCAGCTTCACACACAGTTTATCCAGATGAGCAGCAGCCACAGCTTCATCCAGCTGGAAAACAAAACAGTGAGACAAGAATATTAGCAGAACAGAGTCCTATGGTTCAGGAAGTCATGGTCAACAGTGAGAAATGAGTATGTGAAAACCAACATCAGCCCCAAGGAGGACTTAGACTGACACAGATGAACAGTCCTGCCAATGTACCTCACCTGCTTGAGCACAGAGGCATCTGCTTTGAGCACAGAACTTCGTTCAGATGGAAACACCCCACGCTTTTGAGGGAGTCAAGTTAAGCTTAAGTAAGATGGACAGCTTTAAATAATCAAGCCCTTTTCAATCTCATTTACACATTCACATCCAACAAGTAAAGAACAGAGCTCAAATTATTCACAGATAAGAATATCCAGTTTGATAGAATGGTTATGTTTCTACTACAAAGACACCTGGACATACTAGACTCATACTACAATTTTAGAGAAGCTCTAATACTGGAAAAAATGCAACTCCTTTCCAGAAATCCCATCTTAGGGGTACATGTATTGAGAAATTCATTCCAGAATCATTATTCATCAAGAATACAAGTATCTATGGGCATTGTCTTAATGAAGAATAAAGCCAAGGTGGGCTATAGGACATAGGCTCAGAAATGTTGATATACTTTATCCCAGAGGTGTCAAGCAGAAATGCAAAGTCAAGGGATGGAAAAAAAAATGTGTACAGTTACAAGACAGTTAAGTGCCTCAGGAGACAGGTACAGAAAAGACGACAAATCGTAAAATGGCAAACTAGCTGCTATGTCAGAGGAGAAGGCACAACCATAAAGGACATTCAAAGACAGAAGGACAGCACTAAGAAGGGATCAGGTGCTGCTGAGTTACAATAGAAGGATCAGTTTGATGACCATTTGTAATTCCTGCAAAATACAAGTAATCACCGCTAAGGAAACAGATAGAAAGTCTAAATTCCAGCAGCACAGTAAAGACTGGCAATATTTCGTCCATACTAGTTAAACAGATGTGAAAGTTTGCAATATATTTGAAGGGCAATAAATCAACAAAACAATCAAGTGCCAGATACGCAGCTTGTGTGAACCAGCACGTCCTAAATGATTCAATAACTAGTCCTAGATTTCCCACTCAAAAGGAGTGTGGTAACAAGCAACTACTCTGAAGTAATCCCATTGTAATAAACCAGGTAAAAAGCTAAAATCTGTACAAAGTATAATTCACTGCAGCACAACCTGCTCATAGTAAGTATTATGGAACTGCCAACACCTCTTGAGAATCAACAGAGCCAAAATTAAAAATATAAGATGAAGTGGTCAAAGAATGTGGAAGTGAACCATGAAAGCTACTGAACACTATGTAAGAGTCAGGAAAATCACAGAAGAAAAAGCTACCTGGAAGGACTGTGTTTAGAAGGGAAAGAAGTATTTAAGCTTAGTAGATTCTGCCAGGAAAAAAAAGGATGCTAAAAATTGAATGCATATCTGGTGACTAGACTAACATGTGACAATCTGATAGGTGCATTTCCAACAAGTTTAAGACACATTACACCCACTTGAAGAGGAGCAGAGTCCCTGACATTTCCCAGATCAGGTTCTCAAACTGCAGTAGAGAAGTTGTTTCACAGCTGCTTCAGCCTGGGGACTTCCAACTTTTAGATAAAAAAGTACACAAGTTTAGATGAAGGTAAGATGACATTCTTAGCTCAAAAATCAGACAGCTGAGCATAAGGATGGACAGGTTTGGTGCCAAGTACATGGGCACAATAGTTAGCCTAGTTCTCCAGGAACACACATTGCAGGAATGTGTGCATGTTTGTAATAGCTGATCATCAAATCAATATTCTTGCAGTCAAAGAAAGGTACTTGGTAATTCTTCAATTCCACATTTGGACCTCAAAGCCTCTACACAGAACAAGGAAAGATACTATCCAGAAAGTTATCAGAGGAAGTTCTTCTGCTCGTCTTTTGCTGGTTCTAACAAGGCAACTGCTTTATTCTTTGAAATACTCTGTGGAGCACAGAAGGTTAAAAGAGCATTTTGTCACTGTCTATGAACCAGAAGATATCACTGCCATGTGCTCCACTAACATGCAACTCTAACTGATCTGGGCACCACTTCTGATTTCCAGTTAAGTATGCTTACTAAAAATTGTTATTCAGGAAGAGGATGAAGCCACATTTTATTAGCAAAACTGGACTACCATTTTCAAGAGAATTGTCAACAAAACTTTTCCTTTGAAGATGATTATGTGTCAGCTTGCTGATCAACTCCTACACTGTATTTCTGGTATGCTTTGCTTGATCATCAACAGATGGTTTTGGAAGCTTAAGTCCTTCAGCAATCACCTCGTAAGTAAGCCCAAACATACACATTCTACTTCCCAAATGAAAAGTATTTTCACATTTAATCTCACACCTGGTTGCATTCCAAAGGCAGTGGGATTTAACTCCAGCATCTTTTTCAATGACTAATTCTCAGGCTTGTTTCAGAAAATTAAAACCAGGTTAGTTTTCTAAAAGGAATTTGAGTTGTGACATGATCCAGATTTTTCCCAAGAACAAAGAATGCAGAGGTAAGTTTAAAGGGAAACTGGAGGGAATCTGTCAGAAATATTTTGTGAAGCTATTAGGACCAGATTGTGATAAGCTCTGCTTAGGTGCAAATGGGACTCAGACTCTACCAACCTCAGTAAAAGTGATTCCTAGTTTCACTCCAGCTTCAACTCTGCCCCACTAGACCTGGCTGCTGGATAGGTATATGTAAGCTTGCTGTGAACACTGACATTCAGCAGAACGAATAAGTTGGCTGGGAGAAGCTCCCTGACTACCCTGAGGCAGTACAGGGCTTCCCAGCACCTTCAGGAAGAGCCCCAAGTCAAGCCAAAAAGTGACTGGATGTTCCTATCACAGGACAGACAAGTCCCAGTTCTGCACAACACGTTAGCCACAAAAAACAGCCCACTTCAGACTCAGCATGACCAAAGCCAAGCATTCACTGAAGGACAGAAGCTCCTTGCAACAACACCATTCAATACAAAAATGAAGTCAAGCACAAACGAAAAATCTACATGATCACATCTGAAGTTGGCTTCCTTACAAGCTGGCATCTTCCTGCTACTCTAACTCACCTTCTTTGGCAGGAAATGGACTCCAACAGAGTATTTGTCACTATTGGTCCACAACTCGATCTGTGCCAGCACCTGGTTAGTGAAGGAGTTGCTCATAACAAAGCTCGGGTGACCCATGGCACAGCCCAAGTTGACCAGCCGGCCCTCCGCTAGCAGTATGATGTGACGGCCATTCCTCAGCGTATAGCGATCCACCTGGGTGGGAAAAAGCAAGAGCAGTGCGATGTCAGGGTGAAGAGAGTACTTCAAATCATGCAAAGCTTTGTGGGCTTCCTTCCCACATCAATTCAGCAGTGGGTTTGCAACATGGACTTTGATTACAATTGAGACACCCCTCCCTCAATTCCCAGCCAGTGTTCACGAAGCCTGCAGCTATTCTGGACTTTACACAACACAAAACTTAGCATCTGCTTCATATTTAACCAGGTATCCAGCTCTGGCTTTTCCACATGCACGTTGTCTCAGATGGCTGTGGTGGGGAGCATGCTGCTAGTAGTAAAATGCAGCTCATATATGCCTAATTGTAACAACTGGTGTAGAGAGACAGAGGAGAAGAGGGAACACCTCTGCATGCAACAGTCCAGAGCCTTTGCATCTAACACAGGGGTAAGAGCCAAAGTCCTCAGCCTCAGCTTGCTGAAACTGCTCCCCGTAGCTCTTCCCACTTCTGTAAGGCCAGTGCTTTACAGTATAATAAACAGCTGTCCTAGCTTCTGGTGTACCCTCCTCTGCTCTCAGGGGGCAAAGACATGGTCTTCCACTCAGACCAACTTCTTAAGCTATGCTGGGGACAACAGGACACTGCACACAGAATCAAGTCTCAGCTGGGCTAAAGAGACTGGTCTTCAGCTACATGACAGTTCCACACCATTCAAGAAATAATGTCACTTAATAGGTGCCTCAACTGTCTGGGCCAGATAGGGCTCCTGCAACATTAAAGTTAACTCTACTTCTCCTTTCCACCAGTCACTAGCTCTTCTCTCCCCTGCCTTCACCCCTGTAGGAGGTTACAGTATTAAAGCCCAGGATGAAACACCAATATGGCCTGGAAGTTACAAGAATATTCAGTGTTCACTGGTATTTACCATTCATGTCACACAAAGGATGTGGGAGTAGAGCAAACCTTTGGAAAGACTTAAAAGATAATCAATGACCGACTTTGACAAAGGTTAATGCTTTGGACAGGTCCATTCATCTTATGCTGTCATAGCACAGCAACTGTGAAAAACCTAAAAGGGTCCCTCCCCACAGCTGTATTTATACTTTTAGTCTCAAAAGTTATTTAATACGAAGCAAACCACATCACTTTCAGTTTTATTCTTAAAGCTTTGGCCTGTAAATTAAAAGCCATGTGGGATGAAGCTTTACCTGTAACAACCACCATAGTTTAACCCCACTGGCAACTAAGCATGACACAGCCATTCACTCACTCCCCCCAGTGGGATGGGGAAGAGAATCAGAAGAGCAAAAGTGAGAAAACTCACAGGTTAAAGGTAAGAACAGTTTAATAGGCAAAGCAAAAGCCGTGCACACAAGGAAAGCAAACCAAGGAATCCATTCCCCACTCCCCATCAGCAGGCACGCATGCAGCCATCTCCAGGACAGCAGGGCTCCATCACACATAATGGTGACTTGGGAAGACAAACACTGTAACTCCAAACGTGTCCCCCCTTCCTCCCTTCCTCCTCCAGCTTTATATGCTGAGAATGATGTCACACGGTATGGAATATCCTTCTGGTCAGCTGGGGTCAGCTGTCCTGGCTGTGTCCCCTCCCAATTCCTTGTGCATCTCCAGCCTCCTCGCTGGTGGGGTGGTGTGAGGCAAAAAAGGCCTCTGCTCTCTGCAACCACCGCTCAGCAGCACCAAAAACATCCCTGTGTTATCGACACTGTTCGGAAGACACTTCTGAAAAAAACACCTCTGGTTTTTAGCAAAGATGCAATAAGTAAACCAATAGAAAACATTTTATTAGAACAGGTATTTTGCCCTCAGAGCAGTCTGCGCCTTCACCTGTCTTCCCCAGCTATGCTTAAATCACAGCACTATTTTCTACTTCTTGGGTTTATATAACAGATTATTGTGTTTCCAATGCAACATATGCGGACAGTAACCACCTCAAACAGAAGCCCTATCTCCCATCCAAGAGCAGTACAGCAAGACAGGGTTAGTAACAATGCTCTCCACTGAGCAGCTGCAGTTATTTCTTATGGATGCTGATCATTCATTGTGGATGACCAGCGACAGGGCTCAGTCCACCCGAAAAATACCATATGGCTGTCGTAAGATTATGGGAGGAAGTAAGGAAACACAGCTCGCACCTGGACAGCTGCTGCTTGTGCATGGAATCACATACCTTCAGCAATCTGCTGACACGACTCATTCAATGCACAGGGTAATGCAGAAAATGCAAATGAATGCCCTTGCACAGAATAAATACAAAATAGTAGTGGTACCAGCAGAGGCTTAAGTTGGTACTGTGAAAACACATCTCACCTATGGGCAGATAAACAGACCAATTCCTAAGCTCAAGACATTGCTACAGAAGAAGAATTTAAGTTCTTCAAGCATTAAGTTTATCTCCACACTTACACAGATGCCTCCTCCCTTTCACCATTGGCATTTAGCTTGCTCTGGACTTTCTGGCTGCTTTGCACTTCCCTTCGCATCACAGTACATAACTCATTTTCAGAGCCAAAGCTCATTGGTCCCAGCCTGACCTTTTCTTCCCCTCTAGAGTTGAGCTTGTGCCACACATCAGTCTCCAACACCAGAACACAGCCAAGCAGGACTGCAGTGCAAACCTGTATTCAAAACAACCTGCCAGCTTTCCAATAGTAAGCCTCTTTCCTCCTGAACTGTGCTGTGAAAGCAACAGATGAGACAGAATGGCACAGTAAGATGTTTTCCTTTCCCAAATACTAAACATTTCTTATCCCACTTCTTACCACTTGTAAATGGAGACCATACAGTACTGAAAACTACCACGCTGGACATTTTCACAGTTACTCTGTACCTCTGGCTGAAGACTAGCAACCCTCAGCTCAGGTATTAATCCTCCAAGAGACAGATGTCTTCATGGGAGGTTAGAGATTCTTGCTCTTCTACTATACTCCCCTCCCTGCTACAGCATATAGAAAAAGCTGACAGGTCTTAGTAAAAATTTGAATATTTAGAGAGTTAGTACTTGGTATTATGAAACAGGATACCTCACCAGGAACACTAATGTGAAAGCACATACGTTATTTTAAGGATAAGTGCAAGATCTCACGCCTATAACACAGGACTGACCTCCCCTTAAGGCCCCCCAAAAGACTGGTGATAAGATGACCACAGAACTGTCCCTTTGATGAATCTGAGCAACAAAACTGAGAAGTCAGCAATGGCCTAAGTGGCAAACTGATAATTTCCTTCCCAGGTTTCAGTGTAAAAGCAACTCTACTAATTACTGTAATGACTCATCACTGCTGCCCTGAGAAAGGTCTCAACACACACAGACGTATTCCCAGGCAGCTGGAGACAGACAGAAGCTGCAGGATACCTCCTAGGAGCTTCTTTCTAAACCTAAAGTTAATGCATGTCCTGGAAGAGTTAAGCAATTGCAGCAAAATTCTACTCAGCACCTTTAAATTTGTTTCAGGCATGGAATTCGGGGCTCTAAAGTCACATTTTGCCTCCCAGTCCTGCCCCTCCCCCTTTTAAAACAAGTAAGCTTTTAGGATGTATATTAGTCCGCTCCTGCTCAACTGCCCAGCCATCATGGCAATCAGGCACAGAGAATGAAAATGAAGAATAACAGAACTTTTACACAACAGAACTTGTTCACATGGCACCTGCTCAGCAGGTACTTCCTTACCTCATCATGCAGGTCTGAGGTCTTTAGGGACAAGAAATCTAAACAGACACAAAATGGAGCACAGAGGTATACCACTAGCACAGTGCAGCTGCTTATAGCATTAAATACACCAACAACAGAGCCCAACTGGAGACTCACAGTGCTTCAGATTCACTGCTAAAGTCAACAAAATCCAAGTACTAACCTGAGTCAGGGACCAGCTTTTATTTGGCTTGGCAATGTACGCATCTATAGGCCATCTTTGCTTCAGTAAAGCTTCAAACATGTGGAATGGCCATGTAAGATCAGATTTACCTCTAGGTACATCCCATCTCCAGTGGTAAACAGTAGACAGGTAAGGAAAAGTACCAGAACAGCCCAATGGTTATGTGCTATTTCCCCCAGTAAATCCACTCAGCTTCAGCTATCTATGCATCAAGCTGACACAGAGGTGGTTCACCCAGGGCTGTCAGATACCTTTTACAAACTTTAGCTAATGACTTTTAAGCAAGCACACTTGTGGCACCCACAGCTTGCTGGACAGCTACATTCACAGCTTTTGGTCTGTGAGCAAGTATCTCCCCTGCACCACTGAACATCCTGCTTGTGACAGCAGCGTTTTACATAACAGACCAGAGAGGTTCAGGGCGGGAGGCAGGTCTTCAGCATTACACCATATGGATGACCTTAACCCCAGTTCCATCCTTTTGAAAAGGAAATATTCTTTTTTTAACCAGAAACTTGTTACAGTTTTCACACCTTGGACCAGACTGCATCTCATTGCACTCAATACATCTGTGACAGACTGGCTCCTTCAATACAGAGTATATAAAGAAAAAGAGACTACTACCTCTGCCAACAGCGACACAATTTTTCGTATGGACTTTAAGAGCCACGTTGAATGGCCACGCACAGGTACTTTGCATGATACCATACCAACACCCAACTTAGCCTTCTGCAATGTTTACTTTTTGAGCGGTGCGAGTTTTAGTTTTAAAACCCAAGCTACAGGAAAGCAAGCAGCAAGCTGCAGGCTTCTCTAGGACAAGAGCTGTTGAGCAAAGTCAGCTCCCCACTAAGGTCATGGGCAAGAACAGACTCGAATGTAGTGAGAGCTTGAGGGCATAACTTCATACCTAGTTGAGCCCATGCAGAGCGTCCCAACAGCAAACAGAACATTGAAAAGACTCTCACGACTGCTTAGTAAGAGTTTGATGTGGGTGGCCAACAAGCCACAAGGGAGTAATGAAAATTAGAAGGGCAGATTGGCATCTATTAAGACATATGCTTGGGTGTGGTGTTTTTTAAAAAGTAGAAAACCTGTCCCAGAATCCTACTATCAGCAAGCACACTCCCTCCTTAAAAGATAACTAGAAGTCCCATATCAAGTCAGATAAAGCCTGGTTTGCTTTACGTGATGTTCTCCCTCAATGCAGGCGTTACAAAACAGTTTTGGTTTAGTTTAGTTTTGTTTCTCTGCTTTAGGAAATGCAGCTGAAAAGCTGAAATGTTTAGATCCCTATTTTCCTGTGTAGTTACAGCCATAGCCTGAAGTAACTACATGATGGGAATACAAGCTGAGCAAGTATAAAACACCTCGCCTTGTCTGCCCACACATAGACTTCTGGTCTACACAGGTTTCTAAAATGAAGCCACTAAGTCTGGAAGAGAAGTCTGAGTTTGGCAGAGCTCCAGATAGGCTTTCCTGAGTCTTCAACCTGAACTAAAAGAGAAAAACTTTGAAAACAAAGAGGTGTGAATTTTTTCAAACCCTGTCAGAACCCCAAAAGACATTCCCTTCAGATTCACTCTAATCCTGGCACCCTGCACCAGGACCAAGATTGTCCTGGTGCAGAGCAGTACATGAGCAAGCAGCTTCACAAGAGAAAAGTCAGATCAGCCTCCAGGCAATCTATGGGCTTAGTTCTTAAAGAAGTTTTATGCTGACTAATGGTCTATTCTGTATTCATCATTTAATTTCCTTTTCGAAAGCAAGTTATGGCATTGTTTTCAGCTTGGGGCTAACAAAGAAAGCATATTCCCATACCTCCTCATCATGCCCCAAGTGTCAAAGCTGACTTCCTGTAAGGAATTCGATGCAGTTAATTGTCTACACAACCTCCACTAAGGAGTAGGCTCCTGTTTGTCAAGAGAGTAGGAACAAATGGAGAAAGATGCATTCACACCAGGTGCCTTTTACCAGAGACCGTGCTGTGCTCTTGGGCACTGGCTGGAACCAACTGCTTTAATACCAACACAAAAAAATGTTCCACATCAACTGGGGAAGAGAATCTCCATTCTGATCAGCCCAGAGCAACACTTGGCTTCCAAGAAAGCTAGAAACACAAAGTACCTGAAGAGAAACAATCCCCTATCTGGAAACAGACACTGAGCAACTACTGCTTCTTTCTAGCAGGAGGGCTTGGGCAAGGGCTGTCTCACCTGAGGTTTAACATTCACTGCCTCTACTGCATTTTCATTCAGCCACTTTGCATCAACTTCCACATCAAAATGACCAATATTACACACTATGGCATCATCCTTCATCTGCTCAAAGTGCCTGCAAAAACAAAAGTTACATCAAAAGTTAATGCACAAAAAATTTCTTCTTCAGCCCCAGAAGATGCTCTGGTCCCTAGCTCTGCTCAAGGACAAAGGAAGTGTGCCTGGCTCACTGACCGCCTTTGACTTTCACAAGACATGTGGGTCTAGTAATCTTCCAGGCATGTGAAGTCTACTGGAAAAACACTTTCAAGCTTCTAGGGAATGACACTTCCCAAAGATATAAGAGGCTATTGGAGAGAAAATATTTTCCCAGTATGGGAAGTAAAACTGTATCGGTCAAAACTAAAATATCTGCACAGAAGAAAGTTTTTCATTACTTTAACGTTTCCAGCAGTTTTACATCTCTGGAGAATAACAGCCTTATCTCCTCCCACTTGATTTGATCCTCCACTACAAAGCGTACAATCATAATGGCAAAGATCAGAATGAGTTTGTGTAGAGTGGAGGGGCTATAAATTGAGATCTAAGAAGTGGTAACAAAAACTGCAGGGTAGTTTGAGAACAGGCTCATTTCAAATCTGCCATGTGTATTCACAAATGGAATCACTTTCAACCTTTACTTTTTAACCTTTACCTACCTCTTGTTCTGTTCACATTTACCTGTCCTAACACAGAACTTAGCCCTGATGCTCTCATTCTCCAGAAGTCTGTCTATCCCTCTACACCTTTTGTTTCTCCATCGTTACATGCTGTAAGACAGGAACAATTGCAAGGTGGCAACATCTAACAGAACTGAAAGACCAAAACCCTGATTTCTCACTAAATGGATGCTAAATTCTGATGTCCAGAAATGAGCCTGTGTGCTAACCCTCAACATACTGCTGACAAGTTACGATTGAATTTATAACATCTAACTGCACAGGTATGCTTTCAACAAAACAAGTGGCTAGACCGTACCTGCCCTGAACAATGTCAGTGCAGCCAGTGGTGGTAACAAAGATATTGCCTTCTTTGCAGGCCTCCTCCATGGTTGTAACTTCATAACCTGAAAAGAGAAAAAGTTATTCCTTTACCCAACCACCAGTACTTATTAAAAAATGAGATGTAATACTAAAAGTAGAAAAGTACAGAGAAAGATTGAGTAAGAGAAGTCTGTGCCAACACCTGACCTGTGGAGGACGCAAGGTAGTGGGCATACTTGTCTTACTGAACACCAACATCGCACAAAAATATCTATCTCTCGCCTGTTCCCAATCTGTAGATCTCTATGTTCAATGTCTTATGTCCACAGGTGCACCAGCTGGCACAGACTGGATTCGGGGGGTCAAGTTTGCAAAGGGAAGCACACCCACAACAGCTGCATGTTCTAGTCAGGTATTAAGAGAAATGGGATAAACTGGTGCCAAGAAGCACAGTTACATGAGGCACCTACAGCAGAGAAGGAGCACAGCTTCCAAAGCATGCTGTGAGCACAGCTGGAAAAGCAGAAAGCATGGCATTGCTCTCCAAAAGCATCTACTGAAGGTAAGGCCTGGGGTTTCACTGTGGAGATATTCTAGTGAAGCGTTAACCCACTCCAGAGGATGGAGTTGTACAACTTGAAGATAATGAACCCATTCAAAACCAGGCTTACATCATTACAAAATGGGGGCCTTACCCCACTATAGTCTCTATATCCTTGACTCCAAAACACATCTTCAAGGCCTGTACTAATAAACTTCTTCCCCCACTGCAAGGGAAGAATTCCTACAGTTAAACTGGAGTCACCTCTACCTCAACAGGGATAGGACTGAAACCCACTTGGACAGCTATCATTTACTGCTCTACACTGACATGCAGAGACTCCCATCAGATGCAGTAATTCCTGCATCTCCTTCAGTTCTCACCTTCCATGGCTGCCTGCAGTGCGTTGATGGGATCAATTTCAGTGATGATGACTCTGGCTCCAAAGCTCCGCAGAGCCTGAGCACAGCCTTTGCCCACATCACCATAACCTGCCACGACTGCTACTTTTCCAGCAATCATGACATCTGTAGCACGTTTGATGCCATCGATGAGGGACTCTCTGCAACCGTAAAGGTTATCAAACTTGCTCTGAGGAAGAAAAAGGAGCAGTTTCAGAACAGAAGTCACTCAAGTAAAAATTCCTTAAAGAAACAAAATGGAATTATAATGCAACTACTACAAACGAGGAGGCTGACAGTCAGCTAAATACTTTAATCATAATGAGAGACATGAACAAGATAACCTGATTTGATGTTTTTATTTATCCAGTTTCAATCTATAGTCATACCAGATACTGGCTTCAGCACACCCCTGGCAAGAAGCATTTCATAAATATGTTGTGTCTACTGACTAGAGCCTGGACATGTTTAAAGCTTGTTAGATGTAACCTGAATTTATCAAGTAAAAGCATAAACAATTCTTGTGTAGAGAGGTAGGATCTTTCATATGAGACCTACCTTGCAGCTATGGCTGGTGCCATCTAGCATGTGTAAGGTGATGTTACAGTTTGATTTTCAGTCTACAGCTTACAGCTGTAAGATTCTTATAATAAAAACACGCAAAATCCATGTATAAAAGTGTTGCGGCTATGACTCCAACGCATTATCTACACGAGTGATGTGGCATATTGCTCCCAGCCTCAGAAGCTGGCCAAGGACCAATGTGTAAGAAGTCACACTTCAGATCCAGAAGGTCCTGACTCAGTGCCTTATCACTTACATCTTATTACAGGCACATTTGTCATTAATACTTCAGAAAATTTGTTTTATCAGTCCTTCAAATTCCAAAGCTAGTGCCAGTTGGTAATCTCTTTTCTAGTCCTCCAGCAAGTTTTCCTTGCAGTATAAGCTTTCTTAAAGAGGAAAATAGCATGGTCAGATTTGATTCCTCATCACCAAATGCCCCAATTGCAATCAAAACCTTTCATGTTCCTGTGCGTTCCCATGCAGGCAAGGTAGCAGAGTGCCTGATGCAGACCAAAAATACATCTGAGTGGCAGGAGGGGAGAACAGAACTGGCTGCTGTCTGCCTTCTCTCTCTAAATGCTAGTATAGGAACCTGGCACCAACTGAAAGTACCAAACTAGGAGAGCAGAATTTGTCAGCTCAGTTGCATATCTTCCTGGAAAATAAGCACTTGTTGGGCACTAGAATAAAATGAGCTCAACCCAAATCCACTCAAGAGGCTTTTTTAGAAACATCTGAATTTCCAAATCTACTAAACAGTATTAACAGTTATTATGCAAGGAAGCCCAAATCTAGGTGAAAAGGATGCAAAGAAACAAGCTTCTTCCAAGATCAACTGGATTCCAAGCCCACTAGCTATGAAATAAAAGTGCCAGATGCACCTTTGTGGGCAGGAGATATTCTTCAGATAGCAAACTGCAGAGAAAGTAGGCCAAAGAGTCAGTGAGAAATGCCATGCCCAAGAGGATAATGTTAGTATGGTAACTTGAAATAGATTTAGCAACTAGATTTAAAAAAAAAAATCTAGATGCAGAAACCTTAAGTACACCTGAAATTCCTACTATAATTCACTTGCACCCAAAATGTACCAGCACCCTTTAAACACCATTCCCCCTCATCCCTCAGTTCACCAGGATTTGTCTTGGGAAGCAGTAATATAGCCCAGCACAGAATAAATCCCTCTTGCCCTATCCTTTGCAACTGCAGCTTGCAGAGATACCTTGTCAGATCAACCAACCCTTACCAGCCACAAGCCCACACAGGTCACACTTGCTTTTTCCAGCTGGTACCTGCCACCTGCCTGTGGGCTTTAAGCCACTCAGAGTGAGGACATGCCCCTTGCCACAGGAACTGACTACGCCCCAGGAGCCATGATTTCCAAAGGTGTTTTCAGATTATTGAAATGCAGAAGAATGCACATCCTTGTATATAAAAAAAAAAAGCCCCTGATGTTATGAAAACAGAATATTTACAATGTGACATCCCATTAGAGACATCATGGGCTCACTTCAAGGATATGGTGAAAATATATTCAGTAGCGTGTCAAGAATAGCTCAGCAAAAGAAGGAATACTTGCACGGGAATGACAACATCCCAACACCAAACTGGTCAGAAAGCAGAATAGCAGAAGGGCTATGGCTGCATTACCTTGGTGACAGAGTCATTAACGTTGATAGCTGGCACTTTCAAGGTCCCATTGGCCTTCATCTTGTACAGGTTGTGAACTCCAGTGGTTGTCTCTTCTGAAATACCTCTAATTCCTGTGCAGAGAGTAAAGGGATTCACTCGGAGTTAACACTGATACAAACCAACACATCCAGGTGCTGGGAGCATCTTCCAGAGGCCTAAGTTAAATAAACCCTTCGCAAGAAGCAGGGAAGAGAAAAATCTTCATTTGGATCCTCAAACTGTAGTTTGAAACTTCAACCCAGTTTCTTCCCCCGTAAAGCACTTAGAGCAGGACAAAATATTCTTTGGAAAAATGGAAGGGGGACCAGCTCTAGACCAGGGAATCAAGAAAACCCCCATTCTAACCTATTTTCTCACAAAATGATCAAAACACTCTCACGCAAAAAGGGCAAGATGTTCACCTCAGTGATGTTTCTACAGCCTAGTCCATTCTTGCAAGGTGGCTTGAAAGGAGATAATACCTAAATATCCACACTTAAATCTAAAGCACTTGGATCAACTGAAAAAAAAAAAAGTAAAAAAAAATCAAATACACAGTTTGCCATTCCCAATCCTCCTGCTGTAATCAACTTCAGCTCTGATTAAAGAGCCAACACCCCCCCTAAATCTGGGTATCAGCTACATGAAACTTCAGTTTCATGGGTATCACTAGCACAATCAAGAAACATTATTTCAAATATATCCTTGTTTGAAAACAGTCCAGGAGGCAGAGACCAGAGACAAAGGACTGTCTAGAGACACCAATTAAGGACTAAATTCCTGATAACACAGGAACTGTCATGGGGTTACCTGGCTCCACATTACAACGAAAAGCCAAAGCTGTAAAGGAACCCCCTGCTTTAAGGATCCCAACTCTTCGTGGACTTTTTGAAAGCAGGCACTTGTTCAGAAGTGGCATCACAGTGGCACTTCTGGGCCTCTCTCCTCTCTAATGTCTCAATAATACCTCATTGTATATAAACTCTCTAGTTGCTGCACTGGGCAGCACCCCGATTACTTAGAAAGCCTATCCACATGAAGGCACTCAATTTAGGACATCAGAATAAATCCGAAACTAAACTATCCAGTCTGGCTGAATTTCCACAGTAGAGGATACGGTAATTATGTTCGTTCTTGAAGGACTGGAGACATACTGCAAGACAATTATTTTGCTGGAGCATGAAGTATTGGGGGAAAATGGAGGAATTCTGCTAAATCAGGTTGAAACCACCAACACAAGCCACATCTCTATAAAGAGATCCATGTGGCATTTGTAACTCATTCAGATTCACAAGAAAAGAAAAAATATGAGACAATTAATACCATGTTCTATGTACATCAGAGATTTATGCCCCTCCAGACAAGCGACCTTTCACACTGACCTCATAGAATAAAGGTGAAAGCAAAACAATTTTCCAGTCATTGTGATGAAATGACTAGAGTTGAAAAAATCCGAGAAATAAAAAACATTCATAAATTGTTCTGTTCAGGCCCTTTTACGGACAAAGCAGATGCCCGTCTGGGTTATGGTAAACAAGTGCACATGAGCAGACAGAAATATTGCTCCTTTTCATATTATTTTTCTTAATTCCTCTCTCTCACTGTATAACATACGATCACTTCCAATACCTACGCACACTTTTTTATCTACACTCTATCCACAGTCCTCCTAACATTTCAAAAAGGTGAGCACTAGCCTTCCTATTTCACAAACAGCAAAAGCAGAGGGGCCACAGGACTTGCCAAGACCAGCAGCCAGCAGCAACAGCAGCGCTCCTCAACCACAGCCCACGCACCTCCCCAGTGGCCAACCTTACTTCAGGGATGGGCAAGTGGGAACCAAAACAAATAACCCCCAGCAAAATCAAAACACATTATTCATTTAGTTCGTTAATTCTGGGTATCAAAGAGAAGTGTTCAAGTGTCACCACCTGCCCAGCCGCCAAGACCTATGAGAAGTTTATAGGACAGGATGAATGACTGGAGAACGACCTCTGTGAACAGCACACGCAACAGTCACCACCACTGCTGGGAGCAACAGCAGCAGCACAGCCCAAGGCGGGAACAGGAACAGCTCCCTGGCAGGCACCTGCACCCTCCGGGCACCCAGGGGTGCTCTGTCCCCCACACACGGCTCCCTAGCAGGCACCTGCACCCTCCGGGCACCCAGGGGTGCTCTGTCCCCCACACACGGCTCCCTAGCAGGCTGCAGGAGCACGGCTCCTGGGAGAAAGCAGGCGGGTGCTTTGCCCCCAACCCTTTGGGTTTCATCTGCACGGCTGGAACACGGGCCAGGGCGACAGCCGCCAGGAACTCAGGCCACCCCGTCCCAGCAAGGTGGGTGGGGGGCGAAAGGGAAATCCTGAATTTGCACGAGAGCTCAATTAAGTGAGAAAGAACAAAGCTGGTTCGAGTGACCCCCAGAGCTCACGGCTGAGGCCCCCGGAGGCGCAGCTCGCTGCCTTGCCCCGGCCCCCCCCGGAGACAGCCGCCCGCCCGCTTCCACACGGGGGCGCCCGCCCCGCCGGCGCTCTGCGGCGCAACACCGCCCCCTAGCGCCGCGCCCCGGCCGGGACCCCCCAGCGCCGCCCCACGCCCGCAGAGGTTCCTGCCGCGCCCCCCGCCGAGCTCTCCCGTCAGGGCAGCGGCACCCGGATGCCCCCTGGGGTTCAAACCCCTCCCCACTGCTTAAAACACGAAAAAAGCTGCGAAGCGGGCCGAGCCCAGAGGAGCAACCCAGGCCAAGCGCACGGACAAGGCCGGTTTACGGCTCCGAGCGCCTTCCAAAGCGGTTTTCAAACAGAACTTGTACAGAGCTCTCAAGGGAGTCTCAGACAGACAGGGCCATTAGACCTCCCTTTCACTTCCCAGACCACCAGATAGAGCACCAGCACTGTCACACGAAGGAAATGAGACCAACAATGCTCGAAGGAAAAAAAGAGCGCTCACTTGGGCTGATTTCCGCCCCCAAAGGCCTGCCTGCTCACAGACCTCACGCAGAGCCTTCAGTAACTACACTCCCCAGACCATGACCTGCAGGGAGGAGGAGTTCAGGCTTTAGCACATTCAGGGCTTGCTTGGAGGGGACAGGACAGTTCAAAGAACACTGCCTGGTGCTCAGTGAGATACAACGTTCGTAGTAAGTGACTCAAAAGTATCGATTTTCCAATGCAACCGCCTAGATCAAGTACCATCACCCCCTTGTGATGGAAATCTGTGGGAGGTCATGGCAGCAACCTCCAGTTCAAACTGCCCTCTTCTGATCTACCTGGCAACTAGGAGAGACATTCATCATCCTTCAAAGCACTCCAGGCTGACACTTCTAAGCTCAGCAGATTGTCTTTAAAAGGGCACCAAGAGAACCTCGCAGGCCAGCAGCATCCCTTCCCCAAAGACCACCTGCCTGCTGCCCCCAGGCCACATTTACAGCTCATCTAAACTACTTTGCAGCTCTGCTGAAGGAAGCGCTGCCTACACCACGCAATGTCAACACCCGAGTGACTTTAGTGCCTGGAGAACAGCAAAGGGCCTACAGCAAGGAAAAGGTTGAATTAAACTGAAACAGTCTTGCTAAACACTCAGACCTGCTTTGCTCCCCTGTACTACTTACCTGATCAATGAGCGAGTCTGCACCGATGGATCACAAAGGATCCAATCTTCTCCATCCTTTCTCAACCACGGTCCTCTGCACAGTTGCCAGAGCCCTCCCTCGCACAAGTTCAGATTACTTTCTCCTTTGTTCAGTTTAGTTTTTCCCCTCCTGCTTTTATTTATGTTGGTTTTGAGGGCATTTAGTTTAGTGGAATAAGGCAACAGTACCAAGGCCATTCTGCCCTCTAACAGCAGTCACAGCTAGGGAGAGGGGAAGCTTGCTGAGCATTTCCACACAGCTATTTAACACGTCTCCTAGTTGAAGCAGACTTGAATTAGCCTTACTTTCAACTGTTAGTTGCACACTAGGACTGAACTAACTTCTGTATACACTAGAAGCAGCTGAAGCATGGAAGACAGACAGTTCCCTTTGAAATTAGCCCAGAAAACTTGTCCTGCCTCTAAACAGCAAGTGGCACTTTCAGATGTTGGATGCCACAATGTCTTCTGCGCTCACAATCCCATCTTTCCTCACCCTGTGCATGCTCTGATGTTACTCTTGTCCCACCTCTCCCCCAAAGAGGTCAAATATCACCACAAGCCATTAGGATTTATTAGCCTCTATTATCTTCATGATACAAAAAACCAGATGCTACACAGCTTCACTCAAGCAGTCTTTGCAGAGAAGGGCTATGTGCAGAGATAAATGTTAAATGAGATCAAGGCTTTACTCCACAGGTCCCATTCTGTAAGTTTTGCTGTTTCCAAGGAGCAATGGACTGGAAGGTAAAACAGATCAAGTTCTATCACCCTCCACAGAGATCAGTCTTAATTAGTTTACTGAACTGCTGCAAGGAGGCTTTTCAACTACAGTCAGCGCAGATAGTGCAGACACTTTGGCAAGGGAAACGTTGACAGGTATAGCATCCTGCCTAGACTCTAAAGACCCAGTGGAAGAGCCATTTCTATGAATTTAGGAAGCAACCTCAGGCAGTAGTGATGGTTTTTATCAATGGCAGACGAGAAATGGATGCAAAGACAGGAGACAGTTCAACAGCCATTGCCCTACTGCACCGTACTACACCGCTCCCTTCCACAGCAGGAGCATGGGACAACAGGGAGCAAAGGGCTGGCGGGAAGAAAGCAGCAGACAGCAGGGCTGCAAGAGTGAAAGGAGCTCAGCATACGGACCCCCAGGAACAGGGACACTGAGGTGCTGCCTGTGCATGGAAGGGAAACAACCCTGCGAAACAAGAGTATGAACATGGGTGTCCTGGTTTCAGCTGGAGCTGATTTTCCTTCTCAGTAGCTAGAATAGTGCCGTGTTTTGGATTCATTATAAGGCTGTTGATAATATACTGATGGTTTTGGTTGTTGCTAGGAAATCAAGCACATTTCAATTTCCCATGTTTTGTTAGTGTGCAGGAGCACAAGAAGCTGAAAGGTCACCTGTCCCAAAGTAGCCAAAGGGATATTCCACACCACAGAATATCATGCTCAGGACAAAGTGGGAGAAGTTGTTGGGGGGACGGCGGGTGCAGTGGGTTGCTGCTCCAGCATCGGTCAGCAGATGAGCAACTGCATTGCACATCACTTGTCTTTTCTTGGATTTTATTTCTCTTTTCATTATATTCCTTTTCATTACAACTACTATTGTATTTTATTATTGTTACTATATTTTATTTTAGTTAAACTGTTATCTCAACCCACAAGTTTCACTTTTTTTCCAACTCTCTCCCTTATCCCACTTGGAGGGGGAAGGAGTGACCGAATGGCTGCATGGTGATGGCTGCGTGGTGTTTAGTTGCTGTCCAAGGTTAAATCTGACAATGGAAAAAAAATGCATTTTCTGGCCTCTGACAATGCCAGGAAGACAGGGAGGCATGATCAATTGTGGTATTCCTTGGCATCAAGTAGCAGAAAAGCAAGGTCATGAACATGAGACAGAGGCAATCTAGGAAGCAAGAGACCTTTGACAGAAGAGAGGGGATCCCAGCATGGCCGAGCAGACACCAATGACAACCTCTTGTTACAGTTTAAATTACAAAAATGTTGACTGTTGGATTACTAGTGACATCAGGTTGAGGATGAAGGAGAAAGTGAGGCCTGTCACACAGGAGAAGTTTCCTCTCTTCCTGGTGCCCCTACCCACATGAGCACATGGATGGGGAACAGCCCCACACTCCTCTTCCCACACAGCCCTATCCCATGGCCTGCTGCCTTCAGAGTTTTTCCCCCACAGCTTCTTCTTAAAGCAGTGCAATGGTCAGGAGAGCTGATCCAGCAGGCTTCTACAGCAACCTCACCTCTACGGACCAAGAACGAACATCAGCACATCCCACTGTACCAGTTTAGTTTCCACCCCATATCACCATCCAGTTTTCTTCACGTCCCAAAAGCACGCTCTCTAGCAACATGGGGCACCTGTGGCTTGCAGCAGCACGTATGATGGACACCAGCAGAACCAAAGAGAATCTGTCATACTTGCCAGGCACAGATCAGCCTGCTACTGCGGGTCATGCCAAACTCCCTTCAGTTAAATCTTTCTACATAAACATGTGCTAGCAACACACACTGATCTATTTTCATTTTTACTAAGATTGGGGAAGAAAAAGCATTAACGCTAAAAATAATGGCAAGCAGACATTCTAAACCACAGCCCGTTCCCAGGAAGCTTTTGGCAAGTCAGCAGTACCTCCGGTCATTCTCAGGTAATGGGAACCATGAAGGATGGCCAGGACAGGTCACTGCAGCTTACATACCACAGAGCAGAGATGGAAACAGCTCCTGCAGCTAAGAGATTCTGGTCTTGGACTGCAAGTAATTTTCACAGACTCATTCATAGCTTGTTTGCACATGCCTGTCCCTCTTCCCCCACCCCTTTTACACAAACAGGGAATTCCCACAGAAACAGACTGCCTAAACAGGCTCCCCAAGCAGAACCGTGCCTGACAAAACAAAATACAAGTCACCTTTCAAGAGCTGTGGGTATTTGGTATGAACTAGGTTCGTAAGATCTCCACCATCATCCAAAATCATGTTGAGGGGCTGCCCATCCTTGAAGTACAGGGTCTGCTCAATGCACCACAAATATTCCTCGTCGGTCTCTCCTTTCCAGGCAAACACTGCACAGGAACAAAACACACACTATTAGCCAGTTTCTTACTCAGCAGTAGTAAAGCAGCCAACAGAAGATTTCATCGGCAGCTCTCAGTAGCAGAGCCAACAGACAGATGATTATCTGTGCCTGCAGGCCAGAAAAGACATTTGCATTGAAAAAAAGATCTCAGAATGAGCAGAAGTGAAATGACTTTGCCTTTTGTTCCAGACCACAAACTTGGCCTAAATTTTGAGACTTCACTGCTCTCCTTATTTTTCTTCCATGTTAAGAAGGAGAGGACAAAGCAAACTAAAGCACGCTTACAGCCACAACACCCTGTTGCTCCCCTAATACACCCTACATTAACAGGAATTAGAAATAGCCACTGGATATATTGATACAGACAAATGAAAACACAACTACAGCATTTTCTAGCTCAATAGAAAAGGACAAGACTTTAGCATGAGCTAAGCACTAGATTACAAACTCTTCAGCAACTTTGAGTTTAAATTCTAGTCTATAGCACAGCACTAAAATCCAAGCTGCCATGCCTTGTCCGCTCTTACTAGGGCATGTTTCTACATCACTACATCACCAGCAACATGCTGCAACCACTACCGTGTTTTATCTTTCCAGGCATTTGTACTGGCTTCATGCTATACTTGAGCCTCAGTGGTAGCCAGCCATTCAAAATATTCATCAGGCACACGATTTACATACCCCAACATTTGGATAAATTGTCATGTTTTCACTGAAAACTAACCTTTAGCCATGAAGAGACAATCATGCAATTGCCCCTTCTGAAGAAATGTGCATCAGTATTTCATATCACATCCAAAGGGTCAGCATTCCTCCAAGGTCTCAAATTCAGTATGTGACATGCAATATTAACAAAAAGCGCAAGTTCCACAAAACAAGGATACCAAGGGCAGAGGTCAAAATCTTAGACAAACATCCCACCTGTAAACTGCTCTTCAGTTGAGTTTTGGGTGTTGAGAGCAGTAAGGAAGGCAATATCCTAACATCAGATCCAGAGAGTCCGGCCTGGGCCTTTGGCATCACATGCCAGAGACAGGCAGGGGTGACGCCTGCAGCTAGTAAGGCCAAAGCTGCTGATGAAGGGACCCCTTTCTTCTGTTACCTTAGAATGGGCCACAGCTGGGGAAAGCCTCATGGCAATAGCTAACAACAGAAATGAAAGGCACCTCCCAAAGCAAAGAGTCAGGCTGCCAGAAATCAGATTTAGCCTCTGCCCACATCCAGGCTCAGGCCATGCAGTTCCCAGCACCAAGCCATTAGGACTCTATGTCCTTAAGCTGAGTAACACAGCAGCCAGCTTAATGTACTCCTACTGATCTGCAAGGAATTTACCTTTATTGAAAGGCAACAGTAACAAAACAGCAGGATCCTGATAAACTGCTTCAGGGATATCAGGCAGAAAGACAGCTGGCCTAGCTCTAGCTTAAAAATACCTTGGGTATTGACCCTGTCACTGTAACAGGGGACACTTCCCCAACCCCTCATCATTTTTGGGGTATGGGCCCAATAGCTTTGTTAGCTGACTCTACTAGAAAATAATATAGGGGAAGTATGAAGAGTTTTGATTTCTTTTGCGTAGGTTCGACTCCTATTTTTCTAAGTTTTGTTAAGGAAGTGAGGGGGTGGTGTACCTCTGTGTTCACTTTATCATAGTGACCCTTGTGTTCAGGCACACTTCCTTGTGGCCCTCAGGTAAGGGGGCAGGCCTGCACAGCAGACTGGTATGCTAGTATGTCAGAGGCATAGTGCCAGGGTTATAGGTAGAAAGTTTTTTCAAAGTAGGTGTATGAGTTGGTTGTAGCAGAATCGAGGGTATGAGGCACGGATTCAAAGGAAGCCTGAGGAGAGAAGTGGGGTTTTTATGGCCAGAATAATAGGAAACAGTTCTGAGGGAGGGTTGAGTGAGCTAGGGTTTACAAATAGAATAGTGGTTAGTGTGTTTATGAGTATAATGTTTGCATATTCGGCTAAGAATAGGGCAAATGGTCCTGCAGCATATTCTACATTGAAGCCTGATACTAGTTCAGATTCTCCTTCTGTAAGACCAAATGGGGCACGGTTTGTTTCAGCAAGCGTGGAGATATACCATATTATTGCAAGTGGTCAGGAGGAGAAGATTAGGTATAGTGGTTCTTGGGTTATGGCAAGGGTGTTTAGGGTGTAGTTTCCGCTAATTGACGACAGACAGGAGGATAATAGCTAATGCTACTTCGTAGGAGATTGTTTGTGCTGCTGCTCATAGTGCACCAGTTAGGGCGTATTTTGAGTTTGATGCTCAGCCAGACCATAAGATTGAGTACACTGCTAAGCTTGACATGGCTACGAGGAAGAGGAGGCCTAGGTTTAGGTCGGCAAGTGAGAATGGGAGGGGAAGGGGTGTTCAGATGGTGACTGCTAAGAGGAGGGCTAGTATGGGAGTTATGATAAAGAGAAAGGGGGTGGAAGTGGATGGCCAGATAGGCTCCTTGATGAATAGTTTTACACCACCTGCTAACATCCTTTCTCCAACCCCTCTTCAGCACCAAGTGGGCTGGAAAGTCCCAAGCACTCTATCTACAACATTTACACACCAATCCATTTAATTACCTAGCCCATTCAATCACCTTAATGACCAGGCTTAAAGCTGGTAACATACAGCCACGCTCTTTCATAGCCTCACACCAGCTATTGTCAGGAGCGCCATGCATAGCCTGATGCAATGCAGCTTGAATCAAATGTCCTGTTTTGTAACAATCACTGCTTTTGATGGGCTGTTTCTATCCTGAAGCTTGTTCAGAAGAGCTTGATTTGTACACAGTTTGATTTAGCTAGAAGAGGCAGTACACCCCAACTCAGAGCCAAATTAGAACACAGAAAACTTACCAGGGATACCAGCTTTTGCAATAGCAGCTGCAGCGTGGTCCTGAGTGGAGAAAATGTTGCAGCTTGACCATTGTACCTGGAAAGCAACGCAAGTTTTGTTTGCTGAACAAAGTTCTGAGATATCGGGCACTCTCTTCCAGAGACAGGAGTTAAAAAGGGAGCAAGAGCAGAAAGGTATATTAGTGCAGATTCCTGCCTTTCTCAGTAGCTCTGCAAAGTTAAGGTGAAAACTAAGTATCTGACTAGGCCAGGAAAAATAATGTCATTCTGGGAGAGAATGTAACAGAGCTTCAGCTGTGCCACAATTGGCCATCTCCTTACTGACGAGAGCTTCTGCCAGACAGCCCGAGCATACATTCAGCTGTAAGACCTTCAGGAAGTGTGCAGCTAAGTGGGTTTAGAAAGTTTTGGTCATAGAAGTTCAGATTCTCAGGACAGCCACATAGCAAGTGTCCACTGAGGGATATGGACACGCAGCAACACACCTGCTGGCACTCAGAAGAATCAGAAATGCATCTGAAACACTACACTCAAAAGGCATTCTCTAAGATTATGCTGACCCAACTCCCACTCTGTGCTCCAGTCATGGAAACTTTTCCAGCTGAGCTAAGTGCTTTCCACAGATTTCATAACTAGGCTCAGGCATGTAGAAAAGCAACAGCCTGTTACAGAGTTGCATTGAAAAGTATCTGCATACCTACTGCAGCTCCCCAGCAGGCACAGAAACCACCACATCCTAAAGCCACACATGAGTTCTCACTCTGCTCCCCCCAGGGCTGACCAGCAGGTATTTGCATGCTTATTTATAACAGACCTTGAGGAGAGAGGGCAATACAGCATAATCCTTCAGCCTCTTTTCAATACTCATCCCAATTCATCAAGAACTGACACTTCAAAGGGCTGCAGCAGGAAGCACCTCATCTGAGCCTTGTCAGTGAAAACACACCTGGAGGGAGCACAGAAAAACTGAATCCATGACCTTAAGCAGTGCACCTCCTCACCTGGGTTTTTCTAAGCTCCCTCCATATCAGTAGAGATGACATCAGGAGGTGTCACGAAATTGCAAACATACAGAATACCTCTATATTGTTTAGACTACAAGAACTTGATACAAGACATGGGCCACTTCAACTCTGCATCCTCAGATGTTACACCAGCTTGTGATAACGGCACAGACCCTAGAACAGTTGGCATACCTGATGTGCTCAGAGCCTAATACTTACATCACTGGTTACAAAGGGGATGCATTCTTATTACAACTTTAGAACTTACACTCCAAGGCACAGAGTATTTATTCTATATTTGTTAATCTAGCCAAAAAAGGGATACCATGATTACTAGGCTGCAGTGAGCTACATCCTCACTATGTAGGTTTATGGTTTCACCAGAGTTTCAGTCCTCCCTCCTAAGCAGAACAGATGAACCAGAGCTGAATCCAAAGTCAAGTCAAAGTCTAAACTAACGTGCAGGCATCAAGACAAGGAAGGAGCTAACACAACAGCACAAATCTTACAGACACAACCACAAGTTACACTTAGAGGAACAAAATCTCTGCAGGTACATCCCTGAATGACTTTAATCCCATACAGCATTTATTTGGGGTTGTGCTCAGACTAAAGCAGCTTGGCAATGTTTACACAAGCACACAGCTGCTGCCTAGGCCAGCCATATTGGGATACAAGCAACCAACAGGAGCAGCAAGGAGCTTCCCAAATTTCAGGGGCTACTGCCTTCTTTCAAATCCTGTGGAGGGACAAGAGTTTCATACACAGAGTAACTGGAATAAAGCCAGGACTGTACCTCCACATCAAAGGTCTCTTTCAGCACTGCACCATTTGCAACCGTGGAACAGCTCTGAACAGGCTGAAAACCACCTGCACAACTGCATGTACCTTGCCCAGGCTGACCTGGCACGCTGTCTACACCTGCCCCCTCCACTTTTTGAGGAAATGCTTTAACTGCTACAGAGAGAGCACTTCCCCTTCTCCCAGTGCCTTTTGACCAGCATGACACTGCTCAATTCTTTCAACCATTCCCACAATCCCATCTAGGGCACCTCTGGGCAGCCTGAGTTCCAATAGTTAAGCTTCAGGAAGAAGGAATTTCAGATCACATACGTACTTAACATAATCCATCATCAAGTTCCAGTCAGCTCCCTGCTCAGCATGCAAGCTATGTGGATTGTGCTCAGATGCCGGGTTCTCCTCATGGCCTGTACGCTGAACAGTCAGCCATGATGTCTGGACCTCACTCAGCAAGCCAGGCAGAGGACACAATGTAGTAAATGACTTAAAAGTATCCCAGCCTTTAATATGGACCAGGGTAACTGGTCCATAGTCACACAACAAATACAAAGTCAGCGGAGTCTCCAGTCCTCGATCACTGAACCCCACTGATTCCCTGTTGTGCTCCTGCACAGCTCAAGGGCCAGAATGAGCTCTCAGAAAGCTTCATTAGTCTTTGCTGACTTTACTGGGGCACGGTGTGGTTCTTAAGACAGGCTAATCTGTGCCGGAGGCAGTCACTAGAGCTTCAGCATTACCAACAACAGCACTGCATGCCCGAGCACAACACGATTGCGTGGGAGCAGCTTTTGGCACCACTGCTCAGGGTGCTATACACACAGCTGACAGAGCTGTGGAAGCCAGCAACCCAGCCCAAAACAGGCACTCATGGAGATGCAGCTTGTCCAGAAGGAAGACACACCCCAGCGGTGCACGCAGTACAGGTGACAAGCTTTTTGCTTAAGGAGTGAAGACATAACACATCCACCTGGAGATTGCAGCATGGTCTCTTTCAAAAAGCAGAGACACTTGCAGGATCCCCCAAGGCAGTTATCTAATCAGCAGTGCCCCAAGCAGAGCATTACCTAAGCACTCCCAGAAGGAGAAACTCAGCAACACCTTACCTCAGCTCCCAGCTCTATGAGGGTCTCTATGAGAACCGCTGTCTGCACAGTCATGTGAAGGCAACCAGCAATACGTGCACCCTTCAGTGGCTTTGATGCAGCATACATCTCCCGCATCTTCATCAGCCCTGGCATCTCATTCTCCGCAATCTCAATGGCCTTGCGACCCCAGTCTGCAAGGCTGATGTCAGCTGCGAGAGGAGGAGGACAGGTGTCAGTTTAAATAGCGGAGACTAGGTATCTGTTCACACACTTGTGGATAGGCATTGGCTGCAACAGCTGAACACCCAGCAACAGCTGGCAGAGCGAGCTGGGGTCAAAATGGGCCTATCGCAGTTCCTCCCTGCTTTTTTACAATCGTACACAGGCTTTCAAACAAGTTTAGACCAATCCTAACAGCCCCACTGAAAAAATGTGCTCCTGAATGAGCATATTAATCAACTGTGATCTACATGCAGACATCCTGAGGCCCATTAATTCGTTAAGCCCCAGCCTTAAGCACTCCTCTTACAGACACTGCCCCTGGGTTTGACACTTCCTACAGAGATTTACTTCCACAGCATTAACACTTGCATGAGTGGGCAGGGGGCTGCCTGTACAGAAATAGCTTCCCCACATGAGAACACACACAGCATGCTCCCTGCCAAGTGCACCAGGAGCTGAGCCCAGCCCAGCTCCCCCTCTTAAGAGCTAAGCTGCAGGGTTCCTACCCCCTTGGATCCACAAAGATTATTTTCAAGGCACCATAACTACCTTAGTTACAAGTCTACCTCTGCCTTTGTAAAAGGGATCTACAGTAGAAAAGTTCAGCGAAAACTGTACAAAAGAGAATTCTGACACGCTAGCTCACGGTAGCAAATACTGCACTCACTATCAATGTCTGACTCATCTTAAAAAGACAAGGGTCAAACAGCTAACACCTAGGTGCACCACTTTGCAGCATTGGCCAACATCAAGGGTCCCCCTCACTCAGCTCTTTCAGAGATTTCAGAAGCTTTCCATCTCACTTCAGAACACGGTCAGATACTTTTCTTCCACCTACCCAGTGAACAAAGGGCATTTAAAGCACTCAGGAACACTAGGACCTCTGAGTCAGACTGCTGCATTTAATAGAGACAAGCTAACTGCGTCTTGCTCCAGAATGAAGCCTAGGGGCCACTGAAGCTATTGCCTACACTTTGGCTGACTTGTGCACAGCCCTTATAGCGACAGGACTGAAAACAGCACATGCAATGGAAGTACCACAGAAAAAAAACTGTATCAAGAGGGGGAGTCCCGAATCTTACCCCTCTTAAAGGCTTGGTAGTTTTACCAGCACTGCTTAAAAAAATATGCTGTAGTATTTCAGGTTCATAGCCTCCAAGGCAAATTATTTATGAATCTGAGCCTTGCAGACTAATGTTCTTCTCTTTGAGTTTCGTTTTCAAAGAGCATGCAACTCTTCATAAAAATTGGGTGATTTTGTGGAGTTCCAGGTCTATAAAATCCTTAGGGAAACGTGTAACGCAGGTCCCTGATGTAACGATACTTCCACGTTTCGAGTGAAAGCCTGGCCCCAGGCAAGGGCTTCTGGCCGGCAGTCAGAGCACGAGCCTAGGGAGGGGCAGCCGGGCTCACCCGCCCTGGGCTCCGGGGCAGGAGAGCAGCAAAATCGCGGGTGGAAACCCCAGTGGTCCTACGCTGCGGAAAGAGACGGCAGCTCCAGAGAGCCGGTGCAGCCCCCAGAGGCCCCGTCCTTCTCCGCGGGTGCACCAGCAGCGCGGGTGCGAACGCAGCGCCCCCCCGCAGCGGGGAGGGGGCGGGCGGGCTCGGACTCCCCGTCTGTCCCGCAGCCCGCGCTCCCTGACCCCGCGGCGGCGCGGCCCACAGGCAGCTGCCATCTTCCGCCCGCGGCCGCATCCCGCCGCGGCACCGGGACGGCGGAGCCCCCGGCGCGCTCCGCGGCCCGGCCCCGCACGCCGCCGCAGCAGGCCGGGCCCGGCGCAGAGCGCTCGCCCCGGCCACGGAGGAGCCACCAGAGCCCCGCGGAGGCAGGCGGGGCCCGGGGCTCGCACTCACCCACTTTGTACGGCAGCCTGTCCGACATGCTGGCGGGCCGCGGCAGCCGGCAGAGCAGAAGGCAGCGGCGGCCCCGAGCGCGCTTTAAGTAGAGGCGGTGGCGCCGCCTGCGTGGGGCGGGGCGGGACGGGGGCCGCGCCGGCACGTGCGCGTTGGGGCCCGGCCGCTGCGAGCGGGAGGGGGGCTCGGCCGGCGGGGCCGCCCCCTGCGCCGCCGGGCTCGTGGGGCCCGCCCGGCCGCGGATCCGCCTCCCCCGCGGCCAGAGGGGGCCCCGGAGCCCCACCTCCCGGTGCCTAGGGTGTCCCCAGAAGCTGCCCGCCGCCCCCGGGGGCTCCACAGGGCTCCTCTGCCCCTGAGAGCAGGGGGAGGCCCACGCCAGGGCCCCGCCACCCGCCACCAGCGGTGCCAGGACAGGCCTTGGAGCCACCCAGGACCAGAGCAGGTCTGAGGGGAGTGCCAGGACAGGTTCTGCTCCCCAGTAGCAGATCTGGCCATGGAGCCGCTGTGGGCACTGGCCAGGCAGCACACCCCAGCAGCACACCCTGTCCCACTCTCCTGGGAGGTTCCCATGGGTTCGCCCATGTGAGCAGTTACTCTGTGGTGTAAGGACCCTGCCGAGGGCAGCGCACAGCTCGGCCAACCAGGCCTGCACGGCAGGTGAGATGGAGCCGAGGCAGAGCGCGTGGGCCGCCCTATCTGCCTGGACCTTGGACTTGGCTGCGGTCTGTTCCTCTTTCCAGCCTACAGCCGGTTTACCAGGTGCAGGGCAGGAGCAGCACGGGCATGCCTGCCAGCTCTGCCCTCCGCCACAGCCAATGCCGGCTGCACACGCAGGAGGCAGAGCCCTGCTTCAGCCTTGTCTGGGGGTCACACACGCATTCACCCCTGTTCTAACACCTGAAATGTTTTTCATAAGCCTCAGTCGTAAACTGGGGCGAACTTCGCAACCAGGGTGTTATACACCTCTTATCTGTGAAATACTGAAAAGTGAGGATTTCCTCATGCTTACCCAGAAATTCTCAATTATTTTGCAAAGTTTGAAATCATTCTCAGTGCAGTGTTCACCCCGAGACCCCAACTCTCAGTGTTCCCGGTAAATGAGATTCAATATTTGTTACCAGCTGACCTTCAGTGATTGGTTCTACAGTGAACAGTCCATATAGAAAGACAGAAGTCCCAGTATAAAACCTGCAGCCCTATAGCCAGTACAGGTGCAAGTGGTAATGTTTGTGTTTGATATTCAGCGTGCTGCAGGCACACCAGCACACCTGATACCATACCAAGCAGTTCTGTAAATCAAACGGTGCCCAAAGGAGTAGCATGTCCATTCCCTTGGAACAGGTTAATCTAGCCCAGTCACACTTTCATTGGTTTACATCACCAAACTTTTTGTCACAGCTCGAATGCCCCGACTCGCAGCAGCAGGACAGCAGTTTGAGCTTTGGCAGTTCCCACACACTCGTCCAAGACACCAAGGCTGTATTGCTGGCAGACTGCAGTTTCTGTGTGCTCCTGCACATCTGCCTTTGCTGACAAGCAAAGGGGGGACTTCCCGACAGCTCTACGTTATACAGTGTGACCTAAGGGCAACAAAATGCTCAAGATGCCTTGCGTGAGGTATCAGCCCACAGCCTCCCCAGCAAACCCGATCATCAGTTTGTCAAATACAGTCAATGTCTTTATGCACTAACCCACAGCAACACATAAAATGTCCTTCCTAAATTAATGAGGAAGGCCAGAACAAAGATGATTTCATACCACTCCCACCAATTTCAGTTCAAGGTGTACTTCCCTGTGAAGGCCGAAAGGGACCAGCACCTGACTACAGCTAAGCCAAGGAGCGGGTGGCAGGAGCTGACAGTGTTTATGAAATGAGGACAGATCAGCTCCATCTAGCGTGAAGGTGCTCCAACGCTTGTCGAAGTAGTCTCAGTTGTTTATAAGTGCATAAGGAGTGCCTAAAGACAGGTCGTGCTAGCAGCATGGTTTGCCCCGACCCTCTGACTTTGATTAATTCCTCATAGCACTGTATTATACTACAACTTAATGTATAAGTAGTCAGTGCCTGGACTAGTCATATATACCCTGGTCCTTTCACTGTGGCTGTCACTTGTGGATTTAGGACACCAGATGGCACAAGGCAGGCACAAAATGGAGGGAATAGGATGTAGTGAAGAGGAAGGAACAGGAAACAGCAGAAGAGTCAAAAAAATCACTACCTAACAGAGTACATGAAAAAACAACAGGATGTTATTCATGTTATACATCCTGTGACTGTTTCATTTACTGCAGTAGTTCAGGTAACAGAGTTCTGGGTTGTAAATTTAAATATCTCACAGTCACTGAAAAGCTGTGAAACTCCGGAAAAAAAAACACAACACTTTTTTTAAAAAAAATGAGAATAAGAACTGTATTTTAACAAAGATTGGACTTACTGGCATGGCTAGGAAATACTGTAGATTTCAAGACTAGGAGAAAACATCGGTCTGAGCTTCTGTATGATACAGGTGGTACTTCACAGAGGCACTCCATATAAAGCCAGTTGGCTGCTTGACTGGGGCAATTTATATATTATATACATTATAAGAAGGATGCCCATGATTTGTTCAACAGGATCCTCGCTTGACAGTGCACTGGGTGGATCTGTGCTGAGTGTGAATTAGAAACGTACAGAAAATGAGGCTGTTGTTCACAGAACTTCACTTGTCACAGCAGGTAGAAGATGGGTGTCAAAGAGTGGCAGGAATCATCTGCCAATTAATGCAGCGCTGTGGGAGTATGGAGAACTGGGTTCTATCCCTACCATAGCCTATCATCCCCCTGTGGTGCTGGCTCAGGCC
The DNA here is from genome assembly GCF_034619465.1 of Leptosomus discolor. Classification (NCBI taxonomy): domain Eukaryota; kingdom Metazoa; phylum Chordata; class Aves; order Leptosomiformes; family Leptosomidae; genus Leptosomus; species Leptosomus discolor. The sequence goes on along the minus strand of NC_141407.1, from coordinate 3,067,148 downwards.
CTTAGGACAGGTTTTGCATGAGTGATCATTCTCTAGGTGCCTGTGACAAGCATCCTCTGCTCTTTCCTGCTCTTTGACCGATGTTCTGCCAGGCTGCGTGGACTGAAGTCCAGAGTACATCACTAACCTTAGAAAATGCAGCACAACGCCAAATACTCTGACGAAACAAACGGTGTGTGTCTCAAAGTGGTACCCACAAACAATGAGAACTTGTGATGTTATATTCTGTACCTCAGTTCACCCTTACACATAAACTGCAGACAACGACTTCACTTTACCACAAACTTATATACACATTGCAAAAATAAATTCATTTCCGCCTGTGAAACACTACAATATTGTGGTGGCAACATTCAGGAGCACCCTGAATTAGGAAACTAATGTTGTTTTACCCTGCGTAGAGGTTTGGTGAGGAGTGAAGAAGAATCCCCACAGTGAATGGTGCCGATGAAAGAGGTGTTGCCTAACGACGTTCCAGCTGGCACAAGCCATGCCGTGCAGTGGGGCAGGTACAGTGATGATCCAGTTAGATGGTATCATGGTAGATGTCACAAGGTGCCTAATGAAGGTTGTAACTGTGATGCCATCACTGGCATCTTCTAAGTAAAGTGCTTTGCTCTGTAGCCTTACTGCTTGCAAGGGCCCAGCCAGCAGCTGGAGGTTGCAGCAGCCTTCTTACATGCACCCTGGATGACTCACGCTGCTAATTTAGCTCAGCAGGGGTCCCATGTGGACTAGAGCCCTTGTTGTTCATGCCTCAAATTGGCTGTTCACATAGTGCTGTCACGGGTAGCGCAGACATGCACTTCCAGTACTCACAAACGTGTTACAGCTCACTCACTGTCGTCTTGTGCAGCAGTATGGAGTAACACCACTGGGGATCTAGTTCAGTTAACGCTATCTCAGTCCACAGCAACATTCATATTACTGTAGCAAGCATTAGCATTATGATGATAGTACCGTTTACCACCATGATATTAAATTCAACAAAATTCCAGATTCACCACAGCTAACTTTCTCCTCCCTTCTCCTCAGTAGAGGCTTCTGCACTTTACCAGGTCCCGATTTTGTTTGTGGTATCATCCATTTCCCATCATTAACTGCCCAACAGGGGGCACAGGGAGCCTTCGGTTTGACTTTGCTGTGAATGAGGACTAGCAGCATTTAAGTACGAGTTTGGTGTGATCAAGCTGGTGCCTTTTGGGAGGTGTACAGTTAGTCCACAGGTTAAAAGGAGGCTATGTTTTGTTGCAAGGACACTAAAAATTATTGACTTGTAAACATGCTGTCTTACACCCAGTGCAAGCATGAACTGAAGCAAGAGCTAGAAGATAATAAATAAACTGGTGTGAAGGGAAGTTTGGACTAATTTTACCTCTTGCCTCTTATTTTCCCTATACCTCCAACAAGAGAAAAAAATCCCAGGTTTTGTTTCTTAAAGGAACCCCAGGGCCAGACAGTTACACAAGAGGCCGGTTCAGTCCCAAAAAGCCTGAGGCTCTGGGTTGGTGGTAACTCCATACAACATCATCTTCTCCTCCCTGTCACAGTTGTAGCAAGCATGAGGATAACATGAACTGAGGACCAAGCCCTGAGCCTTGTAGAGCAAGTTTAACCAAGTATATTCTCCCTTAATCCAGCCTGGGAAATTATGAGCAGTGCAGCTGGTATGTTAATGGCATGTGATGGGACTGGTACAGCAACCCTCCTGCCCCTTGCTGTTACTCACCTTAAGTTTGCAATTCAGCTGCCCAGTTACTCAGTGCACACTGAGCATAAGAAAGGCTGGATAAAATAAATAGGGCGAATGAGCAAGCTTACTACTCACAAGGGATATTCAAAGCCTGGGCCTGTTAGCTTCCTTGCAGTCCAAGACCAGAGGTTTGGTTCAGAGTTCTTGTTCAGAAGTGCAATGCTCCAAGGGACAGAGGGGCTTACACACAACTTGGCCCCTTACTCAACAGGATTGATAGCTTGGGTGGCTTTGTTCTTTTTAACGGCGGGCATTGGGGTAGTTTCCTGGTACAAGGGACTATGTAAGGTAAAGAAGATACAGCCCCCTGAAGCTAATAAAAACTTTTACAGAATTCACAATGGAAACCAGTTCATTAGCTTCATTTGGCTTCGGATCAAGCCCCAGGTATTTAAATCATTCCTTCTCCCTTTGCATTAGTTTTGACATTACATAGCTTTTTATCAGCATCTGTTCTGCTCTGAAATGCAAGCTGATTTATTCCAGAGCAATTTGCAAAGAGGTGAACCACTCAGGGGACAAGTCAGCCTCTCTGATGTAGATAATTTACAACTGTATAAATGAGGGAGGTTATCAGGGTGGGACAGGAATAAACCTGTGTCTAAACAAGATAAAGGTCCCCTCTCTACTATCATCTCCATTTCAAAAACTCTTCTCAAAGAGTCTGGCAGAAGCAGGCATCCAGCTCACACTGAGCAAATGCATGTGTGCCCATCCTTTAAGAGTCCTAGATGCAGCATCCAGAGAGCAAAGCCATAACTGCAGCCCAAGTGGTGCCCGTGGGTACCCTGCACATCTGCCATGCTGCCCCACCAGCCCAGCTGACCTGAAGGCTGCTTGCAAGGTTTCTGTGTAGACAAGAGCTGGACAGAGTGGTCAGTTAAAGAATGCACGGAGTGTTTCACCTACCCCAGCACCAGCATGTCATGTCTTTTTCTGAAAACTCCCCAGCAGATTTATGGTATCATGTTCTTCAGCCCCAGGGAAAAATAATGTTCAGCCTTTTGCTTGGGGAAGAGAGGAACAATTTTCTCAGTACCTTGTCCTTCCTTTAAAACATCTACGTATCTTGGTTGTGTCATTTCCGTTCTCAAGACACCTAATCACTCCCTCCCAATTGTCTGATTATGCACTGTAGAGCAATTGAGTAATAAAATACTTAATTAAATAGCCACATCTTTGTTTTACCCTTTAATTAGATACTTGTAAATAATAATAGTTTCCCACCAACCTGAGGGTTTCGTTCATTCCTTCTCCAGATAAGAGGAAATAATTTATCTTTTCCTACTGATACTTTTCTAAATCCCAAGTCAAATTAATCAATTCTGATTTTAAAATTGATTAGAAATAGATACAGTCTGACACCGCACTGTTATCTTCATGAGTGAAATCACGAATTCAGACTCCGATAACAAGGCAGCACAACAAAAATTCTCTTTTTAGGGATGACAATTTCAAGAGAGTAAGTCTAATTTTAAAATACAAAGCACTTGCTGCGATCATTACCTAGTTAAAAAAAGCTCCAGAAGACTTATTTATAAGAAGACTTACTTTACAGCTTTTTATAGTGTGCTTTGAAAAACAGTAATGAAAAATGATGTGAAAACAAAATATTTCTGCATTTATAAATCACCAACTTTACAAAGCCTTAAGTCAAACAGAAGTGTTTAAGCCACTGTTAAAGATTTAAAATAGCTTAGCAACTAATGGGTGTTGATGACACCTGATGACTATTCATAGTCATTGTGTGATACTTGCTTGGGGCTGTGTCTAGCCCAAAGTGGGTAAGTATCAAAATTGCTTCCATGGAGAGATGGTGACTGTGATCTCTTCAGTATTAGGACCAGCTTTATGTTGTCGATTTATACGGTGTTAGCGGACTAAGGCCCTAAATGAAGGTGAACAAAAACCTCAGGAAACTCAACAAAGACAAATGTGGGTGGTCAAAGAGGGTTCTGTGTCTGGGAGGGGGTAACCCCAATTCAGCAGGACATGGGGTCAACTGCCTAGAGAGCAATTTGGTGGAAGAGGTGCTGTGGTCCTGGTAAACAAGTTGAGTAGGTGTCCACTGAGTAGCCCTGTCACAAAGAGGGGCAACTGCATCCAGGGCTGTGTCATCAGGAGTGCAGCCAGCAGGGTGAGACAAGGGAACCTTGCCCTTTACTCTGCAGTGGTAGGAACCCTTCTGCTAGTGCTGGGTCCAGTTTGAGCTCCCTGGTATAAGGCAGGCACTGGTGTACCAGAGTCCAGGGAAGGCCACCAAGATGGTCAGGGATGGAGCACAGGACATATGAGGAGATGCTGAGAAAGCTGGTTCTGTTCAGCCTGGAGAAGGCAAAGGGTGCTGTCTACAACTGCCTGATGGGAGGGTGTAAAGAAGATGGGGCCATACTCTTTGCAATTGAACAGGGACAGGATGAGCAGCAAGAAGCAAAAGTTCCTACAAGTGAAATTCCAATTAGATATCAGGAAAAAAACATTCACTATGTAGGTCATCAAACACTCGACCAGGGCAGGAAGAGGCTGTGGGATCTCCATCCTTGAAGACACTTGTCTCTCAACTGGACAGGGCCCTGTGCAACCTTGTCTAAGTTGTTGCTGGTTCAAGCAGGGGGTGGACCTAGAGGCCTCCAGAGGTTCCTGCCTACCTAAATTATTTTGTATTAAATTCTGTCTGGATTTTTGTGTGCTTCACTAAAATAAAATTTTAAAAATATCATTAAACACTTGTCAAGGAGCTAAGAAACCCAGTTCTGTTTCCAACTCTGACAGTGACCTGCTGTGCAACCTTTAGTAAATGTCATTATCTTGTAAAGAATAGGTTTGTCATATGTGAGGTCAATGGGGATCTGTTGATTGAGAGTGGAAAAAGGAAGCGAACAAAGGCAGGGTCTATTTCAGGAGAGGGGATCCCATATGCTAGGAATAGCAGAATAATAAGGGTGTTCAGTGCTTCTTTTACATGGTCTTGTCCCAGCCCTCTAGCTGAGGGAGCCTAGGGCTTTGAGATATCAGGTAGCAATCTCCATTTATAGACTCCTGCTAATAGAATCACAATATTTTAATGATCCTGCAGGATTTTTTTATTACCACATGAAAGTTTCAAACACGGAAGCGATTTATACAACTCTGCCACACAGACCCTTATCCTCAGCAGTTTCCCAGTGAACTCCCAGCACCAATAGCACTAACTTAGTGTGCTAGTTCTGAACATAAACACACAGTTAAGACTGCATTAGTGATTTGAATATTGTTACTTACAATAGCCCAACAGAGAATAAATGCTGTACATACTTTGCCACAAGAAATAATCTCTGTCCCAGTGACCTTGAAATCTGGATTGGACTGAAAAAGAATGGAAAAAATATTATTAATATTATTAGATATTATCTCTCAGAAATTAACTCCCAGAAGCACTGCTTGACCAGATCAAACCTAGGAAATCTGAAAAGCTATAAAGTACACACAGTTTTCCTAAAAAGCCTTTGTTCAAGATCATCCTGCGCAGTTCTAGCAAACTTTCCTAATCTGTTGGGGTTCTTACTAGGCAAAAGAAAGTTATTACAGGGAATAGCAAGAAAATTCCATCCTGCCTGAGTATCTTGTAGTTGTAGAAACTATAGGGAAAAAGAAAATATTTGAGTAGTTTCCTCCTTTCCCCAAATAAGCAAATAAAAGAAAGGTAAAATCTTGGATACGTAGCTCTTTTGCCACTCAATTATATTAATCTGTGCTTGCCAAGTTGTTCTAGCATTAACTGATTATTTGTTATTCCAGTTCACTGATAGGCCATGATTTTTAACAGGGAAAATGATCTCTGAAAGACTGTCAGTGTGAAGATTGTTCTACATTCATCTTGTCCTGGCAAGCATAAACAAATCAGCAGTCCATGCACCTGGAATGCATTCTTTTTCTCATGAATTTTACAGAACAGATGGTGCCAGTGAAACCTGACTTGAGGCACCAGAAGCTGAAAAATTAATTGATTAAGGTTGCTGGGGTTGAACACCAGTCAAAATGCCAGTTACAAAAGGAGGGAAAAAGAATATAACACAGAGGACAACTTATGTGGCGTCCTTGAAAAGAGACACAGAATGTTATTAATTCACATCTGCTTTAGCAGCCATTACCTTGGAAACCTGAAAACCAGTAAGACAAAAACAGAGGCTGCAAATGGCCCTAAGGATGTATGCACATTGAATATACATTGATATATACGTGTTGAATTGCACAGGAGTCACACATATGTGTGCTTGGGGAAGCAGTCAGCTTCTTCCCGCAAACACTGAACTTCTATTAAAGTTAAAATTAATTTGGACGGCTGGGGTAAAAGGTCATAGTACACCTAGCTGTGATGTTCCTACAGTTTCGGGAATCAAACCACAGGCAACCTGCAGAAACAAGCCCAATGTTAAGTACCAGCTGGGAGACAGAACAAATACACTGTAAAGTAAACCCAGCTATGCAGATGTGGAACTCCAGCTGAAGTCAGCCTGAGCTTTACTGTCCTGCCAGGACAGGAATCTGTGCTGCAGCAGTGGATGATAGATGACTGTTTATGCAGGTGATGCATGATAGAGAAATTTCTGTTAAGTAAGGCTTGCAGAACTAACTTTTATTGTTCTTAATTAGAATGGACCATTTAAATATGGAACTGTAAATATATGTATATGTGTTCAGATATCTATAAAGGAATGTAAAGAGTTAAAGATGCATAGAAAAGCTTTAGAGAAAACCAAAACCAAAACCAAACAAACCTCCAGAACTTATTTCAGCTGTTCAATTTGCTTGGTTCTTACATTGGGCTGTAACCTTGGCTTCAAACTTGCTTCCCAGGCTTGTGCACCTTTCTGACAAAGCCACAGGGTTCTGATTTTTCAGTACTCCCAGGCTCTGACTGAGCAGCATATCTTGTTCTGTGCTGGAATGAAAGGGATTCCTGTGCTTGAAGTTATGTGCATATACTTGAGCTTGGTCAACCATAACTGCAGATGGCTGACTGGCATTGAAACATGGATGTTGTTCTGTTAGGGGAAGACAGTCTGAGATGTTCTCTTGCTTAGGCCCCATCAACAGAAATGCTCACTTGATTATAACTGTGGGATCTTTCTTGATGGAGTTTATGTGTGAAGTAGGGAAGACAAGATGGATTTTCACATCCCTACCAGTTGTAAGAAAATGCTAAATTTTGCACTTGTAAAGTATGTAATTTTCCTGAAAAGTTAGTGAGGATGTTCTCCTGCTCTTTGAAAATGAAGGAGTCTTTTCTCTGATTTCGGTGCATGGAAACTAAACTCTCTCATTCCTCACTGTCAAAAGAGGAGGTGTATTGTAATTTCTATGTATTCACTTACGCAATAGTGCACTCTGGTTAAGAAAAAAACGACTTGAAACAAGAAAATTTTTATGTAAAGGTTAAGTGTTATCAACAGCTTACGTATTTGCAGTGGATACCTTAGAACTGCAAAACCTTAATTAAATGTTACAAAGCCTAGGCTGCTGCTGGTGACAGCCCTGTTGCTTGACTGGTAGAAACTGGGATTACCCAGTACGTCCCTTTATGCTATCAGAAACTTCCCGTTATTAGTGTTGGTGTGATGACCCAGTGCCATGGACAGCCGTGGGTTCATCAACATGTTCTTGCAACTTCAGAGGAGGTTTAGCTTTGCCTGCAGGGCTGCTTCGCTGATCAATGATTTTTACTATAGTGTGTGTATAAATATATATGCACACACTCTGTGTATGTATGTATACCCGTAATTCTGTTCAGGGACCTGGCCCAGAAGGTTGCTGCGCGGGGCGAGGGGACGACCGGGCCCAAAGAGCTCCCTGCTGCTCTGGGCTGCCTCACCACCGCACGGACAAGCCTCAGCTGCGGCCGGGGAACCATGAACGTGAGCTGAGCGCCCCGGCCCCGGCCCCGGCCCCGGCCCCGGCCCACGGCCCCGGCCCCGGCCCCCGGCCCACCGCCCGCCGCCCGCAGCCCCGGCGAACCAGGCAGCAACACCGCCGCCGAGGCCGACCCGCCGGTCGGCCAGCCCCGCGCATGCGCAGCGCCTGGCGCGGAGCACGCCGGGACTTGTAGTCACTACGCGCCTGTGGCTTCAGAGCGACTCGGCGCGTGCGCAGATCCCGCCCGACTTTGTAAAGTCGCTGCCTCAGGTTGGGCTCGGACCGGCTGCCATCTTGGCCGAGGGACGGAAGGGCTGCTGCGCCGCCGTGCCCGGTGAGCGGAGCGGGAGTCCGCGCTGCGGGCAGGGCAGAGGGGAGAAGGCGGGGGGGACGGGGCCCTGCGGGGCGGCGGGGGGGGGGGCGGCGCGGCGGCCTCGCCGCTCTCATCGGCTCCGGGCGGCCGTGGCGCGGCGGCGGAGGCAGGGGGGCGCGGGGGACCCCGGCGGGTGTAGGCCTGGCTTCTTGAGGCGCTTCTCGCCCCCGGGAGGGCCTCGCTGAGGGAGGCACTCCGCACCGCGCTGCCTCCCCGAGCCCCGGCGGGGGCAGTTCTTGGGCCGGGGGCTGGGCTAGGATGGCAGCTTCGTTCCTTCCCCGGGGCACGGGGCGGCGGTCCCGGGACCCCGACGCTCCCCTACGAGGGTTGCCTGGTCCCGCCGCCCCTTCTGCGGCGCTGCCGGCCTACGCTGCGGAGCCTATTCCCTGCTCCGGCTGGTAGGGGCACCTGCCCGGACCCCGGGCTCGGGTGCCCATTTCCCCCAGCGCTGCATCGCTTGCTCCACTTGTCCCCAGGAGTATTCGCTTCCCCTCCCCGGTCGGATCCTGCTATCCTTTCCGGGCTCCTTGTCGCTGAGATCACCCTCTAAACCTTCGCCCTCTTAGGGCCTTGGGGATTCGCTCCCGTCGGAGGCTTTGCTTTCCGGCAGTCGTTCCGTGGCACAGCCCTCTTTCCAGCCTTTGCATTTATCCCCCTCTAAGGAGGGCACCCCCTCTGCCCTGGGGTCTCCTTCCAGATTAGGCTGCTGCTGCTGCAGCCGCTTTACGAGTGTTTGCAGCCTTTGTCTTGTCAGGGAACAGCCGTGCCTTCAAGTAATGTTTCCCAGCGATAAAGCATGGCTATGGCTGAAGGTTTCTGCTGAACTATGTTCCCTCTTGTAAACACGGCAGAATGGCAACGCCGTGCCACCGCTTATATTTTGGAAACACGGACAAGTTCTAGCTCTTAACCCTTCCACTTCCAAATAGGGTGTCTTTGACCTTGTGTGACAGCAGTATCCAGATAAAAGCAGAAGAGGGTATTTGAGGATTCCTTTATCTAATTATCTCCGATATCCAAGAATTCAGCTTGTTTTAATAACTGTAATTTACGATGTTATATTGACAGAAGAACTTCAGATCTCTGTGTGATGCAGAGAGAAAAGCAGGTGTAGCATTTGGTATATCTTTTGTCATTTGTGTGGCATCCTTTACCCTTGAAGCTTCAGAAAATGTCCCCAGCAAGACTTATCTTTATAGCTTAGTTAGAATTTTAAGAAGTCAGAAACTGAGGGTATTTTAGACCGTCTTTTCCCAACATATTATTGATTATTTTAGTGAATTTCTTATGGTTTTGTTTGGTCTCTGGTACCCTGCCACTCATCCTTCTGAGAAAAGGAGAGAAATCTGGACTGATGTTTGTAAGAAGACAGTCCATGTAGAGAGAATGACAGTAGATCTAGCTATTGCTTGCTTGTATTTACCTGGAAAAAGGCATAGGTGTTTAAGAATGAAACATGAACTGCGAGCTGTCTTCAGTTCTGAGGATTTTAATACTTTAAAAAACAAATTTAAACTCTTTTTCTCTCTTCTTGCAGCGAAAGTCCAAAGCAGTTCTAATTTAATTACAGTTACATTACTCTGCTATAGCCGTTTGAATCTGAACTTGGTCTAGTGTGCATTCTTAGTTGTGGTTTGGCTGACAGTTTTAATCACTACACTTAATGCATTCACCTCCAAGTGATCATTGGAATAATATGTAGCATTCTGATCCAAAGTGAGCTTTCTTGTCTTTAAAACACTGAAAGGATACAGTACATGTGAAAGATGATGCTGCAGTGGAAAATAACTGAGACTTTAGAGTGCTAACTTTGAAAGCTTCTTACAGATTAGGCAGTTATTTTGGGGCTTAAGAAGAAGAAGAAGATTATTTATATGAATTTATTAGTTAAGCAGCATCACCTCATTTTCTTCCTGCAATTTTCTCTTGCTTCTTAAAATTCTCTTTCTTCTGTGGTGAAACAGACCTGAAATATGAAGTTGTCTTGTTTCTCTGTTTTTAAGTTTCAAAATGGGTTGAGGAAGTTAACTGCAGAATACATAAGCTAATAGGAAGACAGGTAGTATAGTAGTATGAAGTTTCTCTTATAGAGTTTAAATTAATAATTGTTTCTAAGAAAGCTTGTCTTAGGACTGCTTGAAAAATATGTTTCATGAGAGATTTACAAAGTAAATTAATTTTCTTCTATTTTACTGCATACACAATAGGTAAGTTGCTTCTCAACAGCATTATCAGTTAGTATCAATCAATGATAGCATCTGAACAAACATCTTTTGGAAATTTAAGCTGTTTAAACAAAGTGGTGGACATATTCAACCATAGTGAAGTGCTTTCCATGCTGCAGCAAAACAATTTGATTTGTGTTTAAAAGCAAGGAAGGGAGTCTGTAGGGTTAGAGCAGAAGAACAACCCCTTGCAAGTGGTAATGGTGAAGATTCTGGGAGTGCTGTCACTGATGCTGTTTATTTTTAAGCCTTTCTGTTTGACTATTCAGTGACTTTGATGTGATGTTCTAATATTTGTCAGTCTGCTGTACTTGTATGTAATTGGAGGAACTGCTTTGTGCCCTTACACCTAAGGAGAGCGAATACGTGTGCATAACCTAGAGGAGAGTATTTGCCTCGCTTGCTGGAACCACACTTTGCTCAGCTACAGGAGCCCTTTGAAGTTGTGCTCGCCTCAGAAGAGGAAGTAGACGAGCCGTGATTATAGTCTAGCCTGGGAGTATTCTGTTTTTCTAGGTATTTACTTTTTACTTCTCATAAATTGAATATTTTTAAAGGTTTTAGGCAATCCTTCTTGGGCTTGGTTTGACTTACCTGAGCTAATTTTGTGTCCACATTTTGGAGAGGGAAGGGTAGTTTTTCTTCTTCATCCCTCTCATCTAAAGAATAAAGTGATAAGGACTTGAGTGTTTTCCCTAAGTGACTGGCATTCAGGTTTTACTTATTGTAGTGCAGAGTTGCTGCAGTTGAAGGATTGATCTTTTTCTTCATAAGAATTGCAAATTACACTTAATAGAAATGAAAGTATTGTAACAAACTGGGAAAGAGTATTTTAAAGAAACCGAGGCCCTGTTTCATATGACCAGCTCTTAAGTTATGCCTGGAATTTCTACTATACTGGGGCAGACAACAACTTCTGGGTAAAACATCAAGGGCAGATTTCCCTATTCTGCACACCCCCCCCCCCCCCCCCCCCCAGGAGACACAATACTAGATCTTGTTATGCTGGTTATTCAAATAATTTTTTAAAACTTGGCAGTATGCTAACATGCTGGTTTGGTTTGTTTTGGGTTTTTTTTAAAGTTTTATTACAGACCTCCCATTTAGAAACTGATAATGCCTGCCTGCCACCCACCTGCCTGAGCTATTCTAAACGGTGCTGGTAGGAGAGGCCTATTGTTTCAGTCATGAACAGAACTGCTTACATGTTTGCACTTCGATCATTGATTTTGAAGCTCAGAGCTTAGACTCAAGTGATATTGTTGTTGAGCAAGAGAAGGCCTATTCAGTTCAGGTGGATTGTTAAAGTTTTATTATGTGGAACCCCGTTTCTAATCAAGAAATGGTGAAAATTAGGTAACTTACCTTTGCCTGAAATGTGCAGATCTCTGGTTTGGATTTGGTATACCATGATACGGAAGCTGGAGCTTTCAAGAAGAAGGTGTTGATATCACCCTCTAAAATCTTCGTGCTCTCTGTTTTCTGTTCTTCATAGGCTTAGCTTTTTGTCAAGGGTAGCCTTCAGACATACTTTTTCTCTCTTAGTGTAGCTAGATACCTGGTGATCTTTTTCAAGTTTAATACTAAGGAAAAGAAAGATCAGTGAAGGTTTAAAGCAATCTTCAATAGAAAATACATAGTAAAGCCAGATCTATGATCTGGTTCTGATTTATTCATTAATTAATCCAATTTGCTGTTTGCAGGAGGGAGTGTGTTCATTTACTTAAAGATAAAATGGGCTCTTTGATTCCTTCAGTTTCACATGAACTTTCCCTGGGCAAGCCATTCATAAGTGGGTACTGCCCTTTTTAGCTTTGCCTTATCCAGTATAGGGAAAAAATCTGAGGAAGGCCCGATGCTGAGCAGGTTGAAGAGCATGTACTGAGACACAGAAGGGTGGATTGTGTTAGTTTTTAACATACTTTTGGTCAGTATCCAGCCCTAGTGCCTGCTACTATCCCCAGCGCTAGCTGGCTTTTAATTGTATGTTAATAATCATTACTCTTGCTTGACAGAGTGGTCAGATATCCAAATTTTTATTTCATCACTACTGGTTTCATAAACATTTGAATGGATTAAGAGCTGTTGCTCCAGGTACTGCAGTTGTGCTTTCCTGACACCTTAATTTTTGCTCTGCCGGTGCCATGAGCTGCTCTTGATTTATTTCCAAAGCAGCTAGATGGAGTGAGTTGTTCTTTAGAAGGATTACTTCACTTTAAAGTGTTTTTTACTTTGGCTTGTCAGAGCCTGAATTAATTGACCTTTGGATCACTCTGATTAATTTCGCTTCATAGCGCTTGCCTCTACAGGTGTGCGTGTGCATTGTGTGTGTATGTATGGGTGTATTTCCTACTGCTGTGAATACATCTTTTCAGAGACCAGGTAAAAATGCAGAGATTAAGATATAAAAACGTTCATAAGGTGATAATATGTTTGGTCTAATCTTTAACCAGGCTTGCTGACTTCTGTGAAAGCGATAATCTGCCTGTTTTCACTAGATTTTACCTGAAGTCGAACACCTTTTCCTATCTATTCAAGTTAAGACGTCCTGAGGTGATCCTGCATATGAAGGGCACTTCACTCTATAAAGGAAGTGAGAAAAAAGAAAATACAGGAGCTTAGAAGATAAAAAGTAAGTGTGACACTGCCTTGTTTTTTGTGTAAGGATAGCAAGGCTGCTTCTGTTCTTAAACGTATGCGATTCATCCAGTGCATGTGTTGTCATGAACAATGCAGTCTTCAAAGCGGCTTCTTATTCCGGCTGTTTGAAGGGGAACAATGTGTATAAGGATAACAGGAAAGAGGAGGGAAATGCTGAAGGTTTAGGAAAACACTCTGACCACCTCAGTCTACATTGAACAAGTTTCTACAGCTATCCAAATTGAATAGCTGTCTTTTCAGGGTTTATTTTACATTGTGTTATTCAATAAATACTGGCCATATGTAACATGTCTAATTCCATTGAAAAGTGTTCATCCCCTAAGGGTAAGAGGAAGACCTAGGGTCAATGGCAGTACTTCTGCAGATAATTGGCATACTCCATTTTGTGCTTGTTAAATCCAGTTTACCAGTGAGACATTAGGATAGCTTTTTTGTCTTTTGCAACCGCACCGTGTTCTGTATGTTAGAATGACCGATCTCCAGAGCAGCACTATGTTTGTTAAACATCCGCCTCCACCAGGTCTAGTGCAGGTCAGTGAACAGGCTTTCACAGGCAACAGTGTTCTCCTTGTTCTTCCTTTTGTGCACCCATCGAATCAGTGTCTTTAACCCCTGTTCTGAAATCTAACTTGGGCAAGTGGATTTGCTCTGTGTGGAAACCTGTTGATGTTGCTGGTGGTTTATTTAGATATTCTCAGTGGTTTAAAAGTTTTAAACGTAGTCCTGTAAGATGTGGCATGTTGTTACTTTTTTCCTTTCCCTTCCATTCCACCCCTTATCAGGCCCTCAGAACTACAAGAATTCTATGGCATTAGTGACAATTTGAGTTATTAAAGTAAAAGGTAATGTTTAAGAAGAGTCTTGCTTTCATCTGAAATGTGAATGTCCGAACAAAAGAATACTGTCCTGATGGTGATATTAGAGGTGAAAATTATTTCAGACTAATGTGTGTTCACTTCAAAACTGTGAACTTCCCAGTGAACTATAGGTTTGAGTGTAGAGGATACCAACAAGATGAAATTCACAGTTGAGGGTGGATGATGTGGGAGTTGAGAGGCGAGGGACTTTGTAGACTGTAATGATAGGGGTAAGATTATTGTGAGAGACAGCCTGTGCTGCAGCTGGGATTTCTTTGCTTTTTGGAATTTCACTTTCTATTTTTAAAATAGCAAGCTGTACTTTGTATTTTGTATTTCTGCTTTCATGACTTATAATCAAACACAGTAAGGTTCTTATGAATTACAAACTAAATAAAAAGATGTATCTGAGCAAAGTTTAGAAGAACAATTGTCAGAACTCCTCACATGACTCAGACTCAGGGTTTGCATCTGGAAGAGGGCTTTGCTGATTAAGAAGGTCATTACATAGCATTATGACCCTATGAGCCTATACTTTTATTCCAGTATGTGAGTACCTTTTTGGTTTGCCACATAATGGACAGGTAACCTGTGGAAGGGTGTATGTATGGTGTAATAATTGTGTTCACACTGAATTACGCTGCTTGTATAGAATGCTTCACCAGCGCATGCGAAATATGCCTGTTTTATTAAAAAAAAAAAGTTTTGTAGCTATCGGGGCCCTAGACTTTTTTCCTGAAGAGTTACTGAATTTAAACAGGTCAGTGAGTGTCAGTTCAGCACTAAAACTGGCACAAAGGTAGAGAAGGACTGTGTGACTGGCACGAGTGTAAAGGGGAAGGTGGGGCCACTCATTCACCCATATCAAGCTGCCAGAGTAGGACTGGACCGTCTGCGCTCCCCTGATAGCTGCTGCAGCTGGATTGCCGTCCCTCTTACTGGACAGTTACCTCTGACTCACTGTCAAGCGTTAGTTTAGGAGAGAGGTCTAAGCTTCTTCACAGAGCTGTGGGCTTTACGTTGTATCCCTGCAGTATGGCGATTCCCTTGAAATCGAAGGATGCAATTGATGATTGTTGTTAGCAGGAAATCCTCTTCTTTTTTTAAATGTGCAGTTGTCAGTTCTTTGTACACAAGATCTAGGACGTAAAGACTGAAACTTTCATTCAAGGATTTTATTTATTACTACAGTTGGAAGTCTTCGGTAACCCAAGATTTCAGAAGTCTACTTTATCTTTTGATAAAGGGCAAAAGGGTTTTAGGGCAGCCCCACAAAAAACAGGTTAAGTGGAAGTGCAGAGAATATTGACAATAGCAGTGCAGTTCTAAGCCATCTTTTTCGTATAGTTTCTGTTTTATTTTTCAGAGAGACATTAGCTAGAATGTAGCAAACAGTGGCATTTTGCAGGGTTGGGATGGTTGTGATGTCCACTCCTGGCTATGCTTTCATGTTGCCATCTGGTCACTCACAAAATGTTCCTAGCAAGCAGATGATGAACTTCTGTTGTGATTAGAAAACATGAAGAAGATTCCTCTGAAACTCAAAGATTTTGCTTGCAGCAGTTTGCAGTTTTAAGAGACAGTGACCCATGATAGCTCAGTGTTTACTTAAATAATCTTAATTGTATTTTTTTCAGAAATTCTCATTTGCATTACATCATTTTGATTTGTGTACTTAATAATGCATAATTTAGGTTGGAAAGATGCAAGCTTTATTTCCGACTGGTGTTGAATTAAGCATGCAGGAATATATACTTCATTTTGTTGCAAATACCAGATTTCCAGTTGTACTTTCTTTGTTTGTAGTGCTTAAGTTTTATTCAGAGAAGCAGCTTATTTTTCTTGTGGGGCAATGTATGTATATTCATCCCTTGTAACTGGTTAACTGTAAGAATTTCAGTTCACTGGCTACAGCAGTTCTTGTTCTTACAGCTGAGTCAAAGTTAATCAAGAGGGACTGTGTCTTACACCATCTCGTTTGCTAAGGCAAGTACAAACAGCAAGTGACAAAGAACTTTCTTTTTCAAGAGATTTCAGATAATCAGCAAATTTCAGATTCGTGCTTGTCAGTGGTAGTAGAGAGTGATTCATCCTTTCTTTGATGAGCCTCACCAGGCTGAGTTGCAGATCTTCGCAGTCTGTTCTGGTCTGGTTTATTGCTCAGGTACCTACAGTGACAATCTGTTTAGCAAGATAGTTCTTGTCAGGTGATATCATTTGCCGATATCTTTCTACTGATGGCTTCATGGCCCTTTTTATCTGTGTTCTTGGGAGCAAAGGAAGCACAGCTGTATCTGGGGCTCTTGTCATTTTTGTACCCCCAGTGGGAGGTTCCTTTGTACAGGTGTGAACCTTCATCAGTGCTGCTGAACACTCTTCAAACAAGGTGTGGTGTGTGCTGTACAGTTCTGTAGAGGATGTACTAAAGAACCATGTTTGGGTTCATGTAGATACCAGCTTTATTATGCTTTTCAAAAATGTAGCTGCTAGATTTCAGTCTTCCAGGTGACAGGATCTGATCTTGGTTCTGAGTTTATAGACTGCTAGTGAACATCAGCCTTCCAAAAGGCTACTTTTAAGAAGATTCTTTAGAACAACTGTAATAGTAGGTGAAGTTGTCATTCTTAGTAATGAATACAGGTAATAGTGTAGTTTTATGGTCAAGCTTTCTGTTTTTTTTTTCCTTTCCCCCAGAGTTAAAAACTTTATGTAGGTTTGTTTGCATAAGAGTGTATGTGAGCCATTGATAATGAAATGTAGCACTGACAATGGAATGGGGAAATAAGTGGAAGCAAGCATTGAGCTGTAAACAAGAAGAAAAGCTAAGAGCCAGAGATTACGAAATCCTCTGTAGATGCCGACCTCTGTTAATAACTGAATACATACCTGCTTCTCAAGTGACTTGTCTAAAAGCTGCAAAGTGGATGGTGAAAGAGAAGGTGGTGGCCTTGTATTTTGTTTTACTGTGTGAGCTTATAACAGATTGTTTCTTACTGACACTTCAGAAGTAATGCCTTTGAAATACATTTCATAGTAGCTGTAATACAAAACCACTAGTTTTCTTCTGATGCCAAATCACAAAATAACCAGTCAAATCAGTTAAACCTCAAGTGGTTCTCTAACACATCTACTAATATCAGTCTTTTATCTTTCTTCCCATAAGCATCAAATTAAGTTCTGCAGTTTCTGAAGTTCGCTCATGAAGGTTAATGATTTCCACCTTTTTAATTGGAAAATAACATAAAACTGTAATCTGAACTGTGATGCTATCTGGGTATTTCTGTAATAATGAGATAGGGGAGCTAAATGTATGCACTGGGAACTGTGAAAGGAGTGAAAGTTACAGGAGATGTTAAAACCATAAGGCTGAAGTGGTAGAACAGCACATCGCTGTGAATTTTTCAGCTTGGTATGCAGCTATTGTGCCTCCACAATCAAGTTACCTGTATATATCATTGGGATTTTTGGCAGCATCATTCTTGTCTGGTTTTAGTATCATAAGTGAAACTCCATTGCTGTTCTTTCCCCTGAGGTTTGGATTCATTTATATAGATACCTGGGAGAAACTTTTAGAAACTTAGAGGATCGATAACCTTTAAGTGACACTCCAGCCCAAATTTTTACATTAAAAATATCCCATGTGTTACAGTAAAGTAATTAGTTTGATCAAAAGTACTGCAGAGATTGGGACAGAGGCTTTATAGATGCGTGGGAGAGGTATGGTGCAACATACAGGTAACTGTCCAGATTTCTCTGGAAAGTTATCACTGTATGAGATAAAATGAAGGAAATTCTTAAAGGTATGACAGTTGGACACCTACCAATAGCATAGTAAAACATATTTTTGAAGTGATGTTCAATGACTTCCCCGTCTCTGAAGTTATATAACTAATGAAGGGACACCACAGGTTCCAAGGCAGCGACATGTGAATGTTTTATGAGGTTTTGTATCAGGGCAAAAGAAAATTAAAACACGCCAGGAAAGCAGTGTGCATATGAAGTTGTACAATAGCATTCCTTCTGTTGGGACAGTTGGACTTGGCCTTGAATTTTGCATGTTTTTCAATTTCACATCACCTGATTGTCATTAATTGAAGCTAGCTAACAATTTGGTGTGTACAGTTTTGGACTTTTGGTAGAAGATTGACTCAAGCTGTATTTCTTTGCTCTTTATAAAAGAGAGCAGCAATAAGGTAAATGGAATAGTTTTTACAAGTGAGAAAAAATACCTCATGTAGGCTTGTACATTAAATTTGAATACAGGGCTTGGGAAAAGCTGTAGAAACTAAAGTAGCTGACACTCAAGATGAAGATTACTGAACCTGAAGAAGGTGCATGCTGACTTATGCTGTCTGTGCCTTTCTATTCAAACTAGTAAAACGTAAGCTGTAATCAACAACTGGGCACTGAAAGGGAACCTCAGTTTGAAAAAAAATCTATATAACCAACTTGATAGAAGTCTCTTTAGAGGAGGAATCTGCTACAAGACAGAGACCCAAAGAGAACAAGCAGGAAGAACAGGACAGGTACAACAGGAATTATTGAGTTTGTTTTAAGGAAGCCAAAGAATTGCAGAATAATTGAGGTTAGAAGGAGATTCTGGACATCATCTGGTCCAAACCATCTGCTTAAAGCAAGGCCAGTTGCAGCGGTCAGTGACGTGTTCAGTCGGGTTTGGAATATCTCCGAGGGTGGTGACTGAACCTCTCTTGGCAAGCTTCTCCACTGTTCAACCACCTCACAGTAAAATAAATAACTAAATCCCCTGTTTTTAAGTGGAATTTCCTGTATTTTAATTCGTGCCCACTGGCTATTGTCCCATCACTGAGCACTGCTGGGGCAAGTCTGGCTTCATCTTTTTTAACCCTTTATACCCCCTTCAGGTACTTACACACGCTGATAAGATCCTCCCAAGCATTCTCTTTTCCAGGCTTAACAATTCTAGCTCTCTCAGCCTCTCTGCATATGTTGTGTTCCAATCACTTTGTCATCTCTATGGCCCTTTGCTGGTGTCACTCTTGATTTGGGGACCCCAGAACTAGACACACTAGCACACCAGATGTGGTCTCACCAGTGTTGAGTAGAGAGGAAGGAGCACCTTCCTCATCCTGCTGGTGATGCTTTTCCTAATGTAGCCCAGGATGCAGACAACCCCCTTTTTTTTTTTTTCCTGCAAGGAAGCATTGCTAGTCACTTTCATAAATCCATGCTGACTAATACAGATTGCCTTCTTGTCTGTAATATGTTTGGAAATGGCTCCGATGAGAATTGCTCCCTGACCTTCCCTGAGATTGAGATGAGACTGACAAGCCTGTAGTTTCTTGGATCAACCTTCTTGCTCTTTTGAAGAAAGAAGTGACATTTGCTTTTTAAGTATCTGGGAATGTGGAGAATCACTCACAGTTGAGTGACCTTTTCGCTTTTACATGGCACGTGGTCTTCACTGAGCTCAAACGTGACTTCAGATGGCCGAGCACAGAGAGTGGTGGTGCATGGAGTTAAATCCAGCTGTCGGCTGGTCACAAGTGATGTCCCCCAGGGCTCAATATTGGGACTGGTCTTGTTTAACATCTTTATGGATAATCTGGATGAGGGGATTGAGTGCTCCCTCCGTAAGTTTGCAGATGACACTGAATTGGGTGGGAGTGTTGATCTGCTTGAGGGCAGGAAGTCTCAGCAGAGGGACCTGGCCAGGTGGGATCGATGGGCTGAGGTCAATTGTATGAAGTTCAACAAGGCCAAGTGCCGGGTCCTGCCCTTGGGTCACACCAACCCCACGCAGTGCTACAGGCTTGGGGATGAGTGGCTGGAGAGCTGCCTGACGGAAAAGGGCCTGGGGGTGCTGGTCAACAGCCGGCTGAACATGAGCCGACAGTGTGCCCAGGTGGCCAAGGGGGCCAACAGCATCCTGGCCTGTGTCAGCAATGCTGTGGCCAGCAGGAGTAGGGAAGTGATCGTGCCCCTGTACTGGGCTCTGGTGAGGCTGCACCTCAAATACTGGGTTCAGTTTTGGGCCCCTCACTGCAAGAAAGACATTGAGGTGCTGGAGTGTGTCTACAGAAGGGCAAAGCAGCTGGTGAAGGGTCTGGAGCACAGGTCTGGTGAGGAGCGGCTGAGGGAACTGGAATTCTTTAGTCTGGAGAAGAGGAGGCTGAGGGGAGACTTTATCACTGTCTACAACTGACTGAAAGGAGGGTGTAGTGAGGTGGGGATTGGTCTCTTCTCTCAAGTAACAAGTGATAGAACAAGAGGAAATGGCCTCAAGTTGTGCCAGGGGAGGTTTAGATGGGACATTAGGAAGAATTTCTTTACCAAGAGTGGTCAAAAATTGGAACAGGCTGCCCAGGGAAGTGGTGGAGTCACCATCCCTGGAGGTGTTCAAAAAACGTGTAGATGTGGCACTCTGGGACACGGTTCAGTGGGCATGGTGGTGTTAGATCAACGGCTGGACTTGATCTTAGAGGTCTCTTCCAACCTAATGATTCTATGATTTGTCAGAAATTTTAGTTTTGACAAATTATTTTCTCTAGTGCATAGAATGAATGGGGAAAGAAACATAGTTTTTCATCATCTCTGTAGAATCTTGAAATTTATCCTCCTTGTAAAAAGAAACATTTGCGTTTGCAGAGGTAGTGATACTCAGTTACTGGCCTTTCTTCCATGTGAAACGGGTAGTTCTGTGGTCCAGCTCATTGCTTAGGCCTCAGACACACACCCCCTATTTGAAGACGGAAATACTTTGTGCTTTGTGCCATAGTTGTTGTTTTTTTTTTTTTACCTACAGTATTAATCATTCGAGTTAAACAGATACATGCTTTAAATGCAATCTTAATCTATTTGACTAAAAAGATCCATATTATTTACTTAGTTTTGGCTGCTGTGGTCATGTCTTTCCAGTAGTTCTGCAGAAACAATTTTCTAGGCTAGATTTTGTGCAGAAGAAGGGAGAAAACACATCTGTCCCAATGGTGGAGAGTGGGAAACTTTGGGGTTTCCTTTTTATATTTTTATAAAGGAAAACTTTCTGTGAAAGAATCTCCTCTGAAACTGTCGAAGCAGAGTGAAAGGTAGAAGTCTTGAAACAAAGTGACTAGGCATATTCACGCATGAAAATACTTACACCCACATTCACAGAATTAAGGAGAGAGAACAGAAGTAGTGCGAAAGAATGAGCTTGAGTCAGTGGACATAACTTGGACCTGTTGAGGTTTTCCGTATGGCCAGAAGCATACCAGGTGAAGGGGAAACAGGGAATGTGTCTGCATTAGTGTTACAATTGTTTTAATTTGGCCAAGGATGCACTTTGGAGAGGAATCCCTTGGCGGTTCTTTCAGACTGCACTTTGATTTGACTTGTGAAACGAGCTCAGATCAAGGAGGCTGAATTGCTTTTGGATGAAACTAAACTGGAAGCTGCAGTGCAACCAGTGTGGTGCCGTGGGATCAGAGTAGACCTGTTCCAAATAAAACTCTAGAAATGTAGTGTCAGTATGAGGTCTACAGACCTGTCCTGCTCCCTAGCTCCACTTCTGTTCCATTGCAGTGCTTGCCGATGTGGAGATAGCTACAGCAAATCAGCTTCAGGAAGGTACGGCCAGAGTTCAAAGACTATCATCACTGGAAAGAGGCTGTTGCCATTCTAAAAGACACCATAACAAAAAAGAAGTGGGTCAGCTACAGTATTTCTGAAAGGTGTGTGCAAGGAGTTTTTAGAAAGATTAGAGTACAGGAGGTGAAAAATGTGTCTGTAACGAAATAGGAACCGTTTCGGCAGGTATTTCCCTCAGTGAAGCTTAGAAGCCATAAGACAACGCAATAAGCTAATACAAGTTAAAAGATAATAGACCTATTTTTAAATACAACTTTTAGAAAGGAATTATTTTAATTTTCCTTGAACGTGTACAATATGAACAAGTGCAGAAAATGAAGAAGCAGTAGAAGTCTTCAAGAAGGAAAAAGAAACAAACCAAAAAGAAACCTAGATTGAAAGAAGGGAAACATTTATATGGATTTTTATTAATAAGAGTGCAGGGACACACACATCCTAAGGTGTTAAAGGAGTAGCTATTACATTTGCTAAACCCAGGGTTATTTTTGGAAAACAGTGAGATGGAGAATGCTCCACAAGCTTAGAAGCTCTTCTCAGTCTTTCAACTGAGAGCCATATGAACGGAATGTACAAACATATACTGGAAAAGTTATTACACTTCCAAGAATGAAATCGTGTAACAAAACAAATCTCGTCATATAAAATGATGTTTTTAGAGCTATTAGATTTGCCTTCTGGTGTTAGTAAAGCAGTTTGATTTACAGTTTGCATGAAGTCCTGAAAGAAGTAAATTATCTTGACAGTGAAAAATCTCTTAGGAAATGAAAGCTGGCTTGTGATTAAACTTGATTGGAAAGTGACTGCTTAGGGTGGCAGAGGCAGTTGTCTTTGAGTTCACCTGTTTCACTTCATTCACTCTATTTCTCCGTATTATTGCAGATATCAAGAGGAATAAATTTTCTAAGAAATGCATCTTTAGGTAACAGCATATTTTAACTTTCACGTTAAATATGTTCTGTTTCTCTTTATGTGTTTTAGTAGCAGTATGGCAGGGGTATGTGAAAGGCCTGAAATGGTAAGAATGGAAGGCACTTGTGCACACTTCTGCGTTAGGAAAATGGGATGTGCACTTGGGTAAAACCACAGAGCCACTCACTTGATTGTTAGTGTATCTGGAAACCTGGATATCTGTTGAGACAAATACTTTATTACAACGTGTATCTTGCTGCTGGTTTCATGTTCTGAACATTTGTATGAGACACTGAGCTGCTTGGTCTAACTTTGAAGCTGGCCCTGTTTTGGAAGGGTGTGGACAGGCTGACCTCCAGGGGTCCTTTCCAGCCTAAATTGCTGTGTGGTTCTATTAAACAAAAAAAAAAGTTTGGGAGGAAATTAGAAAGTAATTCATAGAGGTGTGTTCTCATTTTAAGATACCCTTGTTTCCTCCTATGCTCTTTCAGTAACACATTTTCATTTATGATGTTTTCGGATAATTTTTAGATAGTTTTTTTTTTTAGATGCACAGTGTAGAGGAGAACAAAAATACCCATAGGAAGGTTCTGAGAGATAAGATACAAATGCGGCTTGACACTTGTTTAGACTATGCTTAGAAACACCTGAGAGTAAAACCCAGCAAGCTTTTCTTACCCTGTGTAAAGTTTTTCACACAGCTTTGTACCACGACTTTAAAGTTAGTGACTGTTCTATGTATTTTGTTTCCCTGTCCTTAATTTTCTGGATGCTTCGTAACTGGCAAAATTTTGGGTTTTATGGTGTATTTTTTATCTTTTCAAGTTTTGTTCACGTGTTTTATGTGAAATAACTTTTAATCCTCGAATATCTTTGTTTTAAATATGGAAATGTTAATTTCTGTTTTTCCTGACTATTTCTACTAACTTCTTGCATTTTAGGAAAGCTGTTAAAACTGCAGAAAGATGGGTAAAAGGGAGACGATTTGAAATATCTCTTCCAGGCCATCGTCAGTTAATAGATTACAAATAAGAAAATTGCTTAAAGGGGAAAAAATAGCTTAATATTTTTGCTCCGGGTGATCACATTAAGATTATTTCATTGCCCTAAATAAAAAATTGAATAACTTGAATAAGTAGCTTATGGCTTGTGGATTTGTGTGACCATCTCTTCTCACTACTGTGTCATGTAGCTAAAGCAGTGATAAGTGAAGACCTGCAGATAAATTCTTTCCTTCCCCTTCCCATAGCAACAGGCAGGAAGAGACTTTGGGTGAAGTTCTTCAGAAGTTATCCTTTCCATGCTTTTATAGTAAGGTCTAAAATAATCTGTTGCTATCACCAACATGAATATTTGACTGAGGTGCTCAAGACTGGGATTTTTGTTTTGTAGGAACCTCTTGGCCTCAGAGCCAGCTGAAGCGTAAACGTAGCTGTAGGGCTAAATGAGATTTTATACGGCACACAGAACAAAAATATTGCTGCTTTTTGTAACTGTTTTGTAACTATCTTGGACTTCTCTTCAATGCTTCTTTGTGCTCGAAATTGTCCTTTGTGATAAAATTTGAGCAGTGTTGAGAAACGTGATGTCTGAATTTCAAAACAGATGCATGTATTTCTACAGTTAGGGTACAATCTTAGGTAAATAGTAACCAAGGGTGCGTGCTGTAGAACACTGTGTTTATGAAACAGCTGCAATTCAAAGAAAGCCCTAAGTGCTTTCAGATACCTGGTCAGCTTACTTAACGGGCACAGTTTAGTAGTGACTGCTTGTAACCATCTGGCCACACTGACTGATTTTCCCTCGAGAAAATTCTCTTCCAAGGTTACCACTGGAAAATGTTGTTTATACTTTCTAGGTACTGTCTTTTTAGAAACCTGGAAATATAATGAAATTGTTTTTTAAAGGGGAAATATAAAAGGGTTTTTTGCCTGTTAGGGCTCTGTCAGTACATGTCTGACAGTTACATTGCTTCAGCCTTTATACCTGTCTTTTCTTCCTCTCTGTGAAAGGATGTCCCTGAAGTTACGCTACAGATTATTTTTTTTTTTTCAAACTTGTATTTCTGCAAATTCCATGTAGGACATCGTTCATAGTGCAAGGAAGTGGAAGAATTAAGAGGGAAAGCTGTAATTAATTTCTACAAGATGTGAGAGTTCTAGTTGCTGGAACTTGATGCCTTTTTATTGGAGATCTATAATAACAGTTTAACAGTCCCAATAACAGGAATTGTGTAAGGTCAGAGGTATTTGGAGGTGCTAAAAGGGTATTTCCCTAAGAAAGAAGAATATTGCTCATTCTGAGAAGTTGTTTCACTATATAGTCAGTCACCCCAGTTCTGGAACCTTCACCTCTTCAGGGCATGAACTCTCTGATCATAATACTGTCAGCTGATAGGTTTCAGGTCGTAAGTGTAATTTGTATGTTGGAAGCTGAACTTCCTTTAAACCATCCTAGAATAAATGTGATGCAACTGAAACGTGATGGTCACAGTAGACCAGTGCGATGGGTTAACCATGGCTGGCGGCCAGGTGCCCACCAAGTCACCCTCTCCCTCCTCAGCAGAAATAAGATTGAAAAAGCTCATTAGTCAAGATAAGGCTATGGAGATCACTCACCGGTTGCAGTCATGTGCAAAACAGACTTGACTTGGGGAAGGTTAGTTTATTGCCAGTTAAAAATAGAGTAGGATAGTAAGAAATAAAAACAAAACAAAAAACACCTTTAGTCCACTCCCCCCTTTTTTTCCAGGCTGAACTTCACTCTTTCATTCCCAATTCTTCTACCTCCTCCCGCCCCAAGTGGCACAGGGAAGTAGGGAATGGAGGTTGCAGTTAGTTCATAACACTTTGTGTCTGCCAGTCCTTTGTCCTCACGCTTTTCCCGTGCTCCGCATGGGGTCCCTCCCATGGGGTAAAGTCCTTCACAAACCTCTCCAATGTGGGTCCTTCCCACAGGCTACAGTTCTTCAAGAATTGCTCCAGCATGGGTCCCCTTCCATGGGTTGCAGCCCTTCAGGAACGGACTGCTCCAGCATGGGTCCCCCATGGGCTACAGGTCCTGCCAGAAAACCTGCTCCCATATGGGTTTTGCTCCATGGATTGCAGCTCCTGCCGGGAGCCTGCTCCTATGTGGGCTCTCCACGGGCTGCAGCTTCCTTCGGGGCACATCTGCCTGCTCTGGTGCGGGGTCCTCCATAGCTGCAGGTGGGTATCTGCTCTAGTGTGGTCCTCCGTGGGCTGCAGGAGGACAGCCTGCCTCCCCATGGTCTTCTCCATGGGCTGCAGGGGAATCTCTGCTCTGTTGCCTGAAGCACCTCCTCCTCCTTCTTCACTGGCCTTGGTGCCTGCAGAGTTGTTTCTCGCATTTTCTCACTCTTCTCTCACATGGCAGCTGCACAGTGGTTTTTAACCTTTTTGTAAATATGTTACCACAGTGACACTACCGGCATCACCGATGAGCTCAGATTTGGCCGTGGGTGGGTCTGTTTTGGAGCTGGTCGGAGCTGTCTGTGCAATGTGGGTGCAGCCCCATGTCTCTTCTCACAGCAGCCACCCCTGCAGCTCCCCACTACCAAAACCTTGCCATGTAAATTCAATACAACCAGCTACTATGGAGATGGATTTGGGGTTAAATTTGATTAGTTGTCTTTGAAAAGTTAAGTAAAAATGTTCTGTACTGATACCTTTGGGGATTTGTTACTCCATCAAGAATAGACAACCCACAGTGATTTAAAAACCTTGAAAAAGGTAAGCTTCTGGAAGAGGGGGCCTAGGAAAATTCTTTTGCCCATCTTGAAATGGGTAAAAGAGCACAAACCCTTATAAACGAACTTTTACTTTGCGAGTGTATCATCAGCCCCAGATAACACCCGAGTACTTTCAGCCGTAGAAGGAATAGACTTGAATATCTGGTTTCTTGAATGAAAAGCAGTTTGTGTTGCTTTGTGAATAGCAAGGTGACCGCTTACCTTCCAGTCCAAGATTGTAACGTTGTCCTGGTTGTGCAATACCACTGAAAAATTTTCCTGAAACCTTATCGCAGAAGTATTAAGATGAAGTGTAGTTCTGAGTCAATGCAGTATTATGTTGAAACTGTATTATTACGAACAATTTTTTTAAAAACGAGTTTAAAAGACCAAAATTAATTTTTAAAAGCAGTGATTTATAAAGTGTAGGAGTTAATCCAGTTAATGTCCAGTTAATACCAATAAACCCAGCAGTTTAAAAATCTGTTTAAGTTTGTGTTAGTTACAATGATGCCAGTTTCACTGTCTTCTCCTCTGTTTTCCTAATACCAGTTTAATTCTCTCTGCTATGGGTTAACGTGCATGCCAAGTTTAATATATCTTGTTTTCCAACAGTGGTATTTTGAGAACCAACCATTTTAAGGATTGCTCTATTTCTAAGATTACAGCAGTGAACCAGTTTTAGCTTAGTGGTTTGCATATATGAATTGTTGTCCTCTTTGAAATGGATTGTACCATGAGAAGGAAATGGCTGAAATAAAAATAGACTATCTGTTTGTTTTCACAAATGGTTTTAATTATGTCCTGCAGCTCTCTGCAGTGGCTTTTCTTGCCAGGCTTTTTGGCATCAAGGAAAAGGGGTGTGATGTTCGTGTACACTTTTGTCTTTTTTTCCCCTCCTTGAGTGTTTCTTAAAAGTTAGTAAAAGCAAACATCTTTTTAGTTATGAGGGAAATTCATGGGCAAGTTATCTGAGGTGGTGGCAAAGCCTCTTTTGTGCTTTTTGTCCTGCCTGCCACAGTTTTAGTCTAAGAACTAAAGAACTGTGGTTGTGGAATTACTGATGTACTACTGAAAGGGGGAAAACCTGTCAAACTACATGATTTTTTTCCTTTGAATTTTGTATGTTGCAGTACTGTTTCTTTATGTCTCTCTCTTCCAATGCTTTTATTCAGTATCAAATAGTATATGTATGTAGAAAAAAGTCGTAGGAAATCTCTGCTGAGGTGCAGGTTATACAAGCAGGCTTGGTGTGTAGAAATGTTAGTGAATGAATTCTCTGTGATTTTGATGTAAGTCTTTGGTTTGGGAGGCCTGAAGACATAATTTAATTTGGATTGCAAGCAGTGTTGTTGGAAGCATTTTTCTCTGCAGGTTGAAGTTGATGGACCAGTTTTTCTAATCTGCGCAGTTTGCATAAGGAACACTGGTGATCCCTGGTTTTGAGGTGAAAGTTACAGCATGAATATCACCGGCCATAACTTTTCCAGAGTTATTCTGTCTTTCCTTGGGCAATCTCTTTGTTTTGATAGTTAGGTTAAATGTTTTTCAGCTTTTCCAACTTAGAAACTTTGGATTCAGAAGAGTTTCCCATGTTCAGTTCTCTTTTGAAGTGGTAGACACTAGGAAGAACAAGGAATGAGCATTGAGGATTAGTGTTGCATAAATAGTCCGAGTGTTTTTAAGAAAGGTGTTTAAGGCTTTTAGTCTGTAGTTCCTTAGTCTTTGCTGCTGTAATTTTAAATTTGTTCATGACACAGAACAGAGCCATCTTTTGATCCTACTGTAGGATATCAATATGGTGTCAGATTGATTATCATTCATGTTGTGTAGGAGGTCGCAGGAAATTAGTATAACAAAATTCAGTGTGAGACTTTACAGGAAGGGAATGTGGTATTTACTTTTAAAGTCTAAAATGAATTTTACTTACTCTCACTCATTCTCTCATACATTTCAGTTACTCTTTCTCTCTTGCTCCTGTACTCACAAGCACCAGGACATTTCTGTCTGTTGAGGTGGCATAGCCAGTGTCTCTTATGTGCAGCGTGGAGGATGGAACTAATGGTATCAGTCAACCGTCTGTCAGGCTTTGGGTTCCTTTTGGTGGCAACAAACTAGTTTAGAGACAGACATTTTATGTTCTTTGGGAGTCAGGACTTGTTTTACGCTAGTCCTTTGCTTTAGAATCTGGCTTACTTCAGGCTCCATCAGTCTTGAGTGAAGGCTAATGCTAGTTGTTGTGCCTTATTTGGAATATCCATATCTGTATAGCTACAGTATGTTTTCCTGTTGGGCTAACAGGAAAAGGAATGACGTGATGTAACCCTGTTGGCACTCTCCTCTCTTTAAAGCACAGGCTCTCGTGCTGGCCAGTCATCTGCGCTGTAGTCTTATCAGAGTGAAGGCATCCTGGTCTTGACACAAACACTCCTCAGTTTTACTACTGTAAGAAGTGTCCTTTGTTACCAATAAAAGCCATTCTTTTAACCTTTGTTCTGCTGTTTTTTTCTGATTTATACATGCATGTTTCTATTCCTTCTTTGTTCATACCAATCTTAACCTCTCCATTACAATTCCCTACAAGGTATATTTACTTGTAGCAGAGAAAATCCAATAGAAAGATTCGGGATGGTAGTTAGAATAGATTCGGATAATCTCACTCAAAGTATGATTAGACCTGTTGGTTTAAAGATGATGTGACTTTTGACTCTGTTTACACCCTTTCAAACTACAGTGGTATGAAGTGGTATATCTGTAAGCAAACATAACAAGAAAGTGGTTCCTATGTTGAGCCAAAAGTACAATGGATCATATAGATTGTGTACATGAATTTGGGAAAAATGTAAACCACACATTTTTAAGACAGCATAATGGATGAAGTTTATACTTCAGTGTCAAGGATTTCTCATTAGCAAGGTCATAGTAGGGAAAGGACAGAAGTTGGGCACCTCTTCTCTGTTTCAAGGTTTATATATCTTGCTTTTCCCTCAGTGCAGCCTCTGAAGGTCATGTCACTTGGGTTGCTTCCTAAACTGATTAAATTGTATTTCCCACAAATGTTTTTTTAGCTAGGGTATTGAATTGGCTCAAGTGATGTATTTGAGTCTGCACCTCACTTGTTCTTATCCGAACAGCTGTCTGCATGTTAGCTTTGTAAACAGTTAAACGGTGAGTGTACACAGCGAAAGGGCGGTGTGCCTGCAGTGCTGACCGGGGTATCAGCGCTGGCCCTGATCTGGGGAGTGCCCTTACTGATAGCAGTGGAGATAGAGCAACAGCAGCTCAGTAATTCAACCTGGAGTCTGGGTTTGGACCCAGTATGTGCTGCATTTCACGTGTTTAAAAAACAGTGTAGGCATCTGGATTTTAAATTTCAACAGATGGATTAAGCAGGGACTACTTTGATTTCACTGCATTTTCAGTAAATAAGTGTTTTGCTGCTCACATGCAGTAATGGCCGAGGGAGCTAAGCTGCATTCTGCTGTTAAAACCCTCTTTGTTTCCATTCCTTACATAAATATCCCTTGGTGCAAACCTCATAATTGCTTCCCTTTCCAGCGTGTACACAACACTTCTAATCTGTGTCTGTTCTTTTCTTCCTGGTTGATTACTCAGCAGTTTCTTTCTGTCTGTCTTCTTACTTGTTTGGGCAAAACTGACCATGTCCTTAAAACTTATTTTAGGGGAAAAAAAAAAAAGGCAATAAAAACGTAAACCAATAAAACCAGCTTTGTCAAACCACTTTTTACTTTAAAGATTAAACTTGAACAGTTAAAGTAACTGCAAATTTGCGAAAGAAGTTGCCAAACTAGCTGTCTCTGTCGAGGCTTACTGGGTGATTATATCTAACAGTTAAGAGAAAAGAACTTTTCCACAATATGTGCCTTCAGTTGAGAAGAGGCTTCAGTGTTTTGAGGGAAGGAGAAGAAGAGTTTGTATTTAATTTCTTGCACACAAAAAGGTGCAGTGTTAATGTAAACTAAACAGGTGACTGAACTTTCTCTGAAATATCTAGTCTAATCTCTTTCTAATTGTATGTAATTCACATACCTGTTGATACAAAAAATTAACTGTTGTGAAGGGGACATGTTACATCTTATATACAGTTTTATTAAACAAAACTTTGTATATTTTATACTTTTCCCAAAAGTTTGTATTCTTGTGTTACATAATGAGGTTTTTAATCCCATTGTTAAAATTACTAGATACGTTAGAGATCTTTTCATTATGTGATTTTTTTTTTTTACTGGATTATTGAAATGGCAAATACAGTTTGGACTGGTACACCTGTAAAGAGCAGTTCAGCCTGTTCTTAAAATTAATTACTAAACATAAGGCTTACAGTGGCCAACAATGTGCAATTATTTCAGTATTTTTAAATTATAAAGAGCATGTGCCAACATATTTTCAAAGCTGTGCATATATAATATACAGTCACAGGACTTTATTCTGACCTACTTGTGTGTTCTCTTCTTTCAAATAAATATGAAACAAAATTACCTTCGAGAAGCTAGTTCTTTAACAGATGAACCCCATCACTGAATGAAGTCACCGTAAGTTAAATTGGTGTGGCACTCTGAAGCTCTCTCAAGCCTTTGATAGCAGTTTTCTTCTATTTGTACTCCCTGATTTTGTGGGGTAAGAAGCTCCTTCCCACCTCTTCACTTACTTTGCTTTAACCAAGAAGTACTCAAAGCTGCTTTTCTCTCCACTCTTTTTCATGATTTTTTAAAAGAAAAATAAATTAGGATCCTCCCTTTCTGCCTTCCTTTTTCTGAAAGTGTTTGTAGCATCTGGGCTGCGCTCGTCTAGAATTTCTTCTTTCTTCCACACCACTCACAAAAAAATCTGATGATGACATTTGCTGTCTTGGTTAAAAAGCCACTGAAGATGATGATGCAGTTTGGCCTAACAGCATCAGGTCATGCTGTGGGGGAGGCTTCTGAGAAAGCCCTCTAGTTAGGGGTGGAACTCAAAGAACTGAATCCCAAAAGGATGCGTGGACAGAGGTTCCTACTGTGAGGCAGGTTTATTTTAAGCAATGTTTGTTCAAACCTTCCTGAGTACAAACAATGGCATATGTAATTATGAAACTGAGCATAATTTATCTAATAATCTGCACATTATGGTAACATGTTATAAAAACAAACCAACCTTCCTGGGAGTAGGTATTCAGCCAATGAAGAAATTGAGGCAAGCATTTGAATAGTTTATCTTTAATGACAAGAAGATATTAATTCTGTTATATCTTTTTATACACCAAATAATTTGTAATTTTAATTTCTAAGAAAATTATACTTAGATGACTGTGCTCTGAGTGTCTGTTACACTGCCCCACACTGTCACAGCTTTCAGACCTTTCAGCTGATGTTCCTAAATTTCAAATTCTAACAGATTTCTTGGAAGCGAGTAGCAGCATCTGAGGGGGAAAATGGCAATATGAGCTTATTATCATTTAAACCAAAATAAAGTCAGAACAAAAAAAACCCAGAACCAAATCCCTAAATATTTATGAAGATGTGTGTAATTTTCTACTGCAGAGAAAACCATGAGCATGCATTTTGGAATGACAGTTTCCACTTGTGGAAGTAGTTGTTGGATTACAATGAATTTATGAACTAGGTATGTCTGCTTTATAATGATTACTCAAATTACATTTTTGTTCCTAAAATGATTATTTATAACGTAGTTTGAAAGCAATCATACTCCTTTCCGCTGGTGAGGGGTCCAAAGGTCTAGTACAGGTAAAATGCTTGTTGGTGTTCACACATGATGGCTTGTTCACATCCAGTTGCTGACAGAACTGCTTGGCTTACAGGCATTTGCTTTTCACGGAATCCTAACTGTTCCTTCTATTGTAACAAAACTAAATGGGAATATTTTAATAATGATTGAGGAGCGTATGTTGTTTTATTTTGTGATTAAGTTTATAAGTAGCCTTAGGCTGTTTTTGAGTTGAAATCATATGCAGTGTTACCATTAAGCATAGCTGTAATAGAGTAGTTTCTTACCAGATTTGTGTGTGTTTGTTATATAAACAAAGAGGAGTTAAATGCTAAAAATTAAGTTTAGATACCGAAATTAGCTGGATGTGTGTTATTTGTGGCGTTACTGTCCTTTGCAATCTCTTTGTGCTTCTTTGAAGTCTAGTTCATTAATCGGAATGGATTCTTATTTGATTAATTAGTGTATTTTAGCCTGTTTCCTAAGAAAATGAGGTGTATGCAATTGTATCTGCCAATCCTGTTCTAGTCTCTTCCCCTTTTCCTGTGTGTTGCACTACAAACTTTCTTGATTGCTGATCTGTTCCAGCTAAAACTTGATGGAGATGGAGATATTGAAGTTTATTAAATTTCTATGAGTTACAAAATATCTGGGTAGAGTATGGACATACATGGTAGAGAAGAGGCTTAAATTAGTGCCCAGCTGAGAGCAAAGCTGCAGTGTGAGCTCAGTGATTATTCCGTGCTGGATGCCTGGCTGGGAACCAGCTGTTCTGCTTGCTGAGCCTCTTTGAGCTGGCAGTTAAGGAGAGCGGAAGAGGCATCGGAGTCAAGGTATTTGAGAACATGAAAATAGGAATAGGGCTGTTGAAGTGCAGGGCGCAGGTAAATTGTCGCTTGCTGCTGCTTCCTGTGGAACTCTCCTTCTTTTTCCTGGTTATCTAATGGAGCTTCTTAGGAGAGAACTAAACAATGAGTAATGTAATTTCTTTTTTTTTTTAGAAGTATTGGTAGGCAATAGATTCTTGAAATTTCACTTAAGCTAGTTGTTAGTGAAAGCTGTCTCACTACGTACACACTTGCACATATACATGTGCTAACTCACCACATGTTTGTGGGACAGTCATTTCGGACATGATTAAGCCACTAGAATTTTTTCTGCATGTTCTCAATGAAAATGATGAGATATAAAATCATTTTAATGAGTGTATTTTTTAGGCATAGAAATGAAAGTTAGCTTTGACGTGTGCTTCTGAATGAATGTTGTACGTTGTATGTGCTTACTGTACAACTTTAATTGGAAATTATCACCTTCAGTAATTGCGTTTGTATTATGTACAGTGTTACTTCTCCAGGTGGAAAACAGCAGCTCTTCTGTAAATGCAAACTCCTTTGGGCTATCCAGTATGTCTGTATTGGTCTAGAACGCTATTCAACTGCTTTCTTAAAGCATAAAGGATACCTAGGGTGGTTGGTCCAACTAATCATAGGATCAGAATTAAGAATTGTCCTCTAAATCTTCTAAATTTAGACTGCTTTTGAAATACTTACATTAAAAGCTTTTTCACTCCAGCAGGATATAGATTTGTGTGACTCACATCTGGAATCTAGTAATTAACTCCACTAGTAACACTATATACTCTTCAAGCAAGTCGTTAGTACTTTTTTTGATGGCGTCATGTTCTCCAGTAGTTAACAGTAGATCAGCAAGCTGTCGGATGCAAGAACTTTCCATTTGACCACTTTCGAAATACCTGTGGCATTATCAATTTCACAGTAAACGTCACAGTATACAGCCTTTTGCTGCAGATTGCAGCCTCTAAAAAGAAAGTTGGGATATTCAGGTCTGGTCTCCTTTTACAAATTGTTTTGCACGGCATGGAGGGTAAGACATGCACTTGTTTCGACTGCTGGTGGTGTTATCAGTTGGTGAACTCACATGTATAGCCTTTTCGTGCTCAAGATACGGGTATCAGCAGCTTAAGCTAACATGTTTCTTTCCTTATTGGCAATAATGTTGTGTGCAGAAAATGACCTGAGAGCTGGCATGTGATATCTGATCTGCTTTGGGATTCAGATTCGGTGGCTGACCACAGATGTGCAGCGGAGGGCTGGGAGATTTGCTCATGCTGATTAGCCAACCCCTGGGCCAGAGTAGCTGAGCCTCGCAACAGATGGGAGCCCAAAGAGAGACATGTATAGGTGCATGAATGGTTTTGCAGTAGGTTGTGACCACAGAAGACAGTGAGGAAATGGCTCAAAGGAGGGAACACATCACGAGAGCAATGTGGTAAATAGTCTGGAAATTGTATCCAGCAGGTAATTTGGAGGCTTCAGTGACCAATTTTCCAGTGGTGGTGTGGTTTAACCCCAGCTGGCAACTAAGCATCATGCAGCTGCTCACTCACTCCTCCCTGCCCCAGTGGGATGGGGAGGAGAATCAGAAGGGAAAAAAAGTAAAACTTGTAGGTTGAGATAAGAACAGGTTTTAGTAATTGAAGTAAAATATAATAATAGTAATAGTAATGAAAAGGAAGATAACAGAGAGAAAACCCAAGAAAGGACAAGTGATGCACAGTGCAGTTGCTCTCCACCTGCTGACCGATGCCCAGCCAGTCCCTGAGCAGCGATTGGCCCCCCAGCCAGCTCCCCCCAGTTATATACTGGGCATGACGTCCTGTGGTGTGGAATATCCCTTTGGCCAGTTCGGGGCAGCTGTCCTGGCCATGCTCCCTCCCAGCTTCTTGTGCACCTCTCGCTGGCAGAGCATGGGAAACTGAAAAGTCCTTGACTTTGGATAAGTGCTACTTGGCAACAACTAAAATATCAGCAACAACTGAAACATCAGTGTGTTATCAATGTTATTCTCACACTAAATCCAAAACACAGCACTGCACCAGCTACTGGGAAGAAAATTGACTCTGTCCCAGGCAAAACTAGGACAAATGGGTAATGTGCTGTAGAGGACTTAGTCATGTATGTCTAGTTTAGTTGGTAAGGGATGTTGAGCTGAAAAATGTGTTTTGAAAATGAATAGGAGACAAGGATATTTGGGTATTTACAAAGTGATGTCTATTTTGAATATAATAGCACACTGTTTCATTTGTCTGTTAATATTGAAGCTATATGATGCATATTGTCCACTGTGCCCCCCAAAATCAAATACTGAATTAAGTTCAAAGAATAGTAGGAATACTTGCTTGCTTTGGTGCTGGAAGGCTCAGGCTAGCACAGGTGTGAGGCTTGGGGTGTGGTAAGAGGGAAGGCTGGGCTGTAAATGAAGGCTGTCTTACCCTCCTTCAGTAGTGATGTATCTCTTCTTTTAGTGAAGTACTTTGTAGAATTCAGCCCCTGTCTATAGACGTGATCTGACCAGGTGAAAACAAAAGACATATAGAAGCAGGTTTCCCTGAACTTGACATTCACTTTTTAATGTAATAATTAATTTTCAGCTTTTTTTTCCTATACTTGTGGATTGTGTTTTTTTTTTTTTTTACACCAAGTAATACTTGACATGGGAAGATAAACTTCTTACTCAGGACTTACAACATCAAAACAGGCAGATAAGAGGCACAGCAGACTTTGTGATTAGAACATCATTCACTCTCAGTTAATTGGCAAATTGAAGGGACAAAATCAAAAGACCTCTTTTGCCTGGGACATGAATATTGGCAGATCATTTAACAGGAGAGACTAAGCCCTTTGTAAACCATTTTCTGTACTTTGGGGAAGGGGAAAGGAACTAGAAAGAAAACGAGTGTCGTGGTTTTGTTTGCAGTATAATGTATCTACATGTCAAAAAACAGATGATTTAATTTTGAGTTTCTGAGGATTCAAATGTTTACATTGTCTCTTCATCCAGATTCCAGATCCAGCCCATATTATGGCTGGCAGTGGGTCCAGATCAGGACCGTCCAGTGGGCTTTCCATGAAATCACAGCTGCAGATCACCGGTAAGCATTTGAAAGGATGTGTCTTTCTACTTAGAAATGTGAAAGTGTTTTTCCCACAATTAAACCAAAGTTACTAGTATGTTGTATTTCAGGAAGTTTTGAGTTGTGCAAAACCCAAGAGGAGTCGCCTAATAAAATTGATGGTGTTGTGCCATCATTACTTGGCAGAAATACAGCTATTTTATTCAGGATTTTATGTAAAATGTGTTTTCAAATTATATACTTCTGTGTAAAAAGAAAAAGGGAAGGAATAATTCTTTTGAATGCTGTTAAGTAAATTGTACAGAACAGTCCTCTTTGAAATGTAATCATGTGTTATGATACTGCTTTCAGTTACTTGACATAATACTGAATTTAGCATTTTCTCCTAACAATCATTTTACATTTTAAGCTAAGTGAATCTGAACAGCTGATTTGACTTATTGCTTCTCCCTTGTTACATGTTTTCACAGGCACCATTGTAAAGGAGCTTTGATAAAAGTGTTGGTGAGAATAGTCCTGTAATTGAGCACCTGTAGATTGCGTAGGAATGGATTTACATGACATGCTTTGCTTTTTGTAGTGCCCCACCAACAGAGCAGCTGTTGAAACTTCATTACCAAGTTTTCCTCACTTTTGCTCTCTGACAAATTTTACTGAAGCATAAAGGTGAAGTCTGGGAGCAGGAGATATGTGGATGTATGCAGGTCTATGTTTAGAAGCGTCAAGGGTGATTTTGCAGCATCAGTGTGGAAGATCTGTGGGTATATGCAGAAGTTCCATAAGTTGATGTTGTGGGGATGAAAAGAATTGTGAAAAATAGATGGGGAAGCTTTAGGCTAGAAAGGAGGTTGGAACAGAGTAAGCTGTACTGGCTCTAGCAGTCACACTGAGGTCACAAGCTTGTTTTTCTCAGCATGCCGTGAGACTTCAAGAAAAATCTTGTCCTTACAGGTTGATATTGGAGAGAAAAATTGAAGAGGTTTGGAAGGAGGTACATCTTCCATATAGCTATGGAGAGCAGAGCTAAGGATTGATGTGGTGATTGCTGTCTAAGGCTTGCTCCATTAAAGGCCTGTGACTCACATAAAGGGAAATTGAAAAAAATGTCTTGGTGTTTAGAATTGAGACTATTAAGGTGTTTGAATGGTTCTTAAGCTCTGTAGAAGTTCAGCTGGAGCCTGCGAGCTATTTCCTGTGCAAGCAGGCGTTACCTTTTGTAGACAGTTCTGTAAACAGCACCTCCCACCTCCCCAGCCTCACCTCCCCGTTCTGCTGTCTTCATTAGTTTAAAAAGAACTTTCAGATTGTCTGAGTAAGAAAGAACCTTGAAAGTAGGTACAAGACTGCTGATTTGTGCTGCCTCAAAGTAGGTCTTGATGTCTTTGAGATAGCTAGTGGTGTTGAGGCTTGAGATGCTGTAGTATAGAAGTACTGGAGGCACGAGGGGAAGGGAAGGGGAGCTATTTGTGAAAATTAATGTTAGGTAATTGAAGTTAATTTCTGTAAGATGTCTGTAATAGAGAGTTTCCCTTGGGAGCAGTTCAGAGCAGTTTACACTAAGCTACTTCTCTAAATCTCTGAAGGAGCATAGACTATAAAGGGAATCTAGGTAGATTAGCCATATGGGCTTCAATTACTCATCTTTTTTTAAGGATGTAGTGCAGCTGAGGTAGGTGGCAAAATCACAGGAGACTAAGTTGTTATTTGTTAGAACACAGCGGAGTTCACGGGCCACCTGGAAATGATAATATCTTTGTCTTAAGTACTGTTTTGTGAGTTTAGTGTAGACAGATGTGTACGCATGCTGCTTTGGCTAACTGAAGGCAATGTAGACAGTGTTTGGAAACACAGGAGTGTTGCAGTCAATGATGTTGAATGCTTTAAAAAACCTCAAACACCCCCAAAACCAACCAAACAGAAAACCAAAACACTCTCCCCCCGCCTTTAAAACTCCAGAGCTGCAAGCCTGGTCCAGATTTTGTTGTTTCCAGAGCAGTAGGTGGTTATTGGAACTCAGAGTTTGCCTTTCATTAGCTTTTCTGTAAGTTTGCTTTGATACAGGACACTTAACACAAAGTTCTTTTTCTTAATTATCTTCTTTTAACCAGAAGTGGTGGCAGTTTTCCACAATTCCTTAATGAGAGTGATAGATCACGTTTTGAGCTTTTTAATGAGCAAGGGTAATAAACTCCAGGAATTCTCTTGGCTGGCGATAGACAGGAGGCGGTTGTGGAGGATATTTTCTACTTTCCACACCGAAGTGCTTTTGTGGCTCTTACAGTTATTAATTAGTGTCTGATCTTACAGAAGTGCTGTTGCATGTTTTACGCATTTGTGTGAGCTATTGCATTGCATAAAATGATCTGGAATGCAAGAGCATTTCTGTCCATCTAATGTATTGTTTCTTTAGTGTTATTGTCAGGCATCAGTGACCTCATACTTGAATAGTGAAGCACAACTGAGAAATACTATTTGCATTTGAAATCTTACTGAGTGAATTTTTATTTTTCTCTTTCTTAACAGTTATTTCAGCAAAACTCAAAGAAAAAAATAAATGGTTTGGACCTAGCCCTTATGTGGAAGTCTCGGTAGATGGACAGTCAAAGAAGACAGAAAAATGCAACAACACAAATAGTCCAAAGTGGAAACAGCATCTTACAGTGTAGGTTTGATGGTTTTGTTTTCCAGCTTCTTTGAGCTAAATGGATGCAATTGACAGTGGACTTGAGGGTTGCATTTTTTTTTTTAAGCAAGGCATTCAGTGTTACATGGTATGAAGATATTTGTGTAATTTTTGCAGCAAATATACTACAGTCTGGAATATATCTTTACAAACTGTTGCGTTATGTCCTATGGAAAGGACCCAGTGCTTACAAAGGAATGTAATTTGTATTAACGTATGTGGCATACCAGACGAGCTTTAATTCTGTGAGTAGTAAGGAAAGTAAGGTAACTTGGTATTAAGACTGACAGTCCCATGCACGTTTCTGTTGTCGTGTTTAAGGTAAAGGTGTTTCAGAAATACTGTGCCTGAAAAGTGTGGCTGTTCTTTGTGTGCCACTTTGTTGTGTGCCTTGCCATAGCACAGGTAGTTGGCTCTGTCTTGTGCGTGTCTGAGTTCAGTCACAAGTACCAAATTCCTGATCAGTTTGTGCCTTCAGAGACACAACTAAAATTGGATTCAAGACGAACACAGCTGTTGATGTTTGCTTGGCCCAGTATTTGCATTGAGATGGTAGGATGTATAAAGCACAGAAAAAAACCTATCTGCAGCTTCTATAAAATTTGGTTTTCTCTCAAGAATGTCACATGGAACACTGGGATGAAGGTCAGTCTTGTGCTTGTACCTTTGCTTATGCTTAAATTCTAGATTATTATTCTTGAGGCACCTGGAACATTCCTGCCTGATGAAAACCTTTTTTGTGCCTGTTCTTTACTTGTAATTCAGGTTATTATGAAGTTTTAGTTACTATGTACCTTTCTGCTGCAAAGAAGTATTCTGTGGAAAAGAAAACCTTGTGCTTTACATGCATATCAATGGGCAAGGGCAGAATTTTATTTTCGCTTTTAAAGCCTGCCTTTTTTTCTTTTTTTTTTTAATTGAAATGTTTGTGGCTTGTGCTGTGCGAGTCCATACAATAATAGATGGGCAATTTTTGCTCCTATTGAGTAAGCGCCAAACAGACACCCAATGCCTGTCAACTTCGTTGAAGATTACACTAATGCTACATGGAACTTAGTGGAGTAAGCTAATTGGTTTTTAGGAAATATTTTGACACGGCTGCTTACATTCAGATTCAGAATTAAAAGGAAAAGTGTAACGGCTTCTGCAAATGGGTGTGGACCACGGGCTTCTCTTTGAGGAGGCTGTCTGTTAGGTGGAGCTGCATATTCTGAAAGGATTGTCTGACTGTGAAAGTCTGGACATACCAACCATATACAAGTGACATTATCCACTGAGAAAATGAACAATTTAAATAATTTAAAAATATATAAATGTTAGAATATTTCTAACAGAAAAAGAGTAT
Organism: Leptosomus discolor; assembly: GCF_034619465.1. Taxonomy (NCBI): domain Eukaryota; kingdom Metazoa; phylum Chordata; class Aves; order Leptosomiformes; family Leptosomidae; genus Leptosomus; species Leptosomus discolor. The sequence continues at coordinate 3,027,436 of NC_141407.1, read as the reverse complement.
CAGTATTAAAAATTACTTTGAAGTTGCTGTGGGGGATTTTAAGAAAACAAAACAAAAAGCAAAACAAAACCAAACCCCCCCAAAAAACCCCAAAACCAGAAATGTGTTCATACAATGTCAGCAACTGATACATAAATTTGTTTCTCTGTTGTAATGCTTCTCAAAACTCAAGGGACTATGAGGCGCTGGTGAACGTTTTGCCTCTAAGAGCGACTTTCTAGGAAAAAAAAAAAGGTTTTTTGAGTCCATTCTTAGTTGTAATATCAGCTATTTTGTGATGCTTATCTTTCTGCTGTTAGAATACTTTTAAGAAGGAAAAAGTGAAATCCATGATTTTAGGTTTTTATTGTCACTGAGAGTGCTTCCTTTATTCTCCAGATTTGCCTGATCGCATACACTGTCTCAGCTGTCATCATCTTGCTAAAAAATGTTTGGTGAGATTTAGCAGTTTTGACATGAGCATGGTTTGATTCAGCTTGTTTTGGAGCTAGAGGGAGGAAGAGCAAGCAACTGCTGCAGCAGCAAATATTTGTTGGGATGTGTTCCTTCTCCAGTAAGGGGCTCTCCCAGTACATAACTGCTGGCATAGATCTGGGAGTGGAGGGTCTTGCTGCATAGGTAGCCCTTGACCAAGAGCTTTTGGGTTTAGTGAGTGACTCTGCTGATGGTTTTCTAGGAGCAGAGATGTCCCTTCTCTGCCACAGGTTGACAAATTCAAACTGTGTGTTTGGCAGAGGCTGCAGTGTTGTGGTTTTATGACCTTACCAGCCCATGAGATTTTTCAGGGAGAACTTTGGCTCTGGTTTGGGCTACATAGAGGCTTACATTGCCGTTGTTTGTACTGTGCCTGCTCTCTGGAAGGCATCTTTCCAGGTTGTAGCACCATGCTTTGAATGAAGTTCAGATTTTTGTGTCACCAAAACAAGTAAAAATTTTTAAAAAGCCTCAGGGAAGTGAAAGAGGGGGTAGAAATAAACAGTTGGATTCTTGTTTGAAATACTTGATTTGGAATGATGAGACACTGTTGCTGGGCCCATAAACAACTTTTCTGGTAGTAAACCTGGAACCGCTTCTCCAAGGACATAATCAAATTAGCACACTGTAGAAGTAATACATCCTACTCCTGGAAATGGTGAAGGAAGTTTTTGAATTGTTATGGCATGGCAGATGTAGTATGTTCTTCTCTTCTCAGTAAATGCATTGTGAAGCTAGAAGTTTATTAGTAAAAAGTTCAATAATTTTGTATGTATTCCTGCTTCTTTGTCATAATATGATGTAAGTATGTGCCAGCTTATTAGTCATCTTCTAAAAATAATTGAATAAATAATTTTTAGTATTTCCAAGTACTTCTGTGTTTATGTGATGTCCTAAAATTTTCTGATAACCCCTTCAGAAAGCGAATTTGCTGTCTTCCCTTTCTGTGTGAAAAATTCTCACATCAAGGTACACAAGTGCTGCATGCTCATGAGATGTGAACCCGCAAGAATCAGTCTTTTTTTTCTGATCCTGGTTACACTCAGATGCTAGTTGTGAGCTGGTAGTTTTTCTATAGATATTTCCCTTAAAATAGTAATAATAAAAAATGTATTCAGTCTATGAAAGGTCTTGCAGCAGTCTTGATTTACATGACATACACACATGACTGCGTACAAGAATGTGATAATTAGAAATGGTTTGATGTTACCACCATTATTTCTTTGTTTTAAAATAATTTTAAGTGGCAGTCGGGGTAGATTGCTCGTTTCACCCACTTCCCCTGCTAACAAATGCTCTTACACAGTGCTCAACTTTTTCTTTTCAGAATTGTCACTCCTGTAAGTAAATTAAACTTTCGAGTCTGGAGCCATCAAACCTTAAAATCGGATGTCCTTCTGGGAAGTGCTGCTCTGGATATTCATGAGACTTTGAAATCAAACAGTATGAAACGTAAGTACAAGATTAACGATACCTTGGAATGCTGCAGAATTTGTCAGGAATTGTCTTTTAATGAGTGCTGTGTGCAACTCTGTAGATGGCCCTTAAGAATTCTTTCTGTTGCTACAGATTGCACTTAGGAGCTTCTGCCTACTTTTTCAGTGTAATTTTTTTTTTTGTTATACACTGTTTGCTACGTTGTCGTGGAAAACATGATGTTTTTCTCTTTGGTAGTATGTGCAAGAGTGAAAGCCTAATTAAAGAAAGGAGTGTTTCCCTTTACAGAGCTTAAAAATGAAAACTGATATGTTCCTGGTGCTAGACCAGGAAATACATAAAGTTATTTTTGTCCTAAATAGTGTTACAGGAGTGTGTTGTGTTATTTCATGCGTCTTAGAACTAGTCAGGCTTTAGGCAGCCTGTGCATCTTGTGACGCTGGAACGAGCAGTACAGAACTCTGCACGCCCGTTACAAAATTTGGGTTGCTACAGCAAACAGCTGTGTGCTGTCGTACGCCTGCTCTGTCCTTTAAAGGGGTGTTTGCTCCCGGACTCTCAGGTGTGGGCATTGTAAATGCAGTGTGTGGATAGCGCTGTAATAAGCTGTTCTTCCGACAGTATTTCTGTCCTGCTGAATCTGAGTGAAGATTACCTTGGTGACTGCATTGTTCTGTGTGACACCAGATACCCTGCTGTGATTCATGCATTTGGTTTCAAACCGTTTAATTGACAATGTTTATTTACAGTTCTGTTTCACTGAAAAACAGTTAGTTACCCTGACAATACCTTTGGTCTGCAGATATCATGCAAAATCTTCACATTCTAGATGTGAATCTTGATCATTAGCTAAATGGGGAAATATTTTAATCAGAAGATAGAATTGATGTCTGCTCTCTATGAAGAGTAAGGTGAATTACATTTCCTGACTCTAGGTTTTTGAGGACAGGAGTATTAATTGCTTTGAAATGTAGGCAGAAAAGTGAGATGCAGTCTCTGCTGCAACGATAATCCTTTCTTTAGGCAGCAACGAGCTTATGCTCCAGTTTTCCCCTTTATGTAGAAATAATAACTTTTTACTGACATCCAGAAATTATTAGTTTTATCACACAAAACATAAAAAAAATATGGAAAGACAGAGCTGTAGTTCTGGGGTTTGTTTTGGTTTCTTTTTCCCTTGATCGCTGTCATCTGTGATCAGCTTCTTGAATAAAATGCACTGTTTTGTCGTGTAGTAAGATAAAACTCCCATGCTCTTCTGTCCTTTCCTCAGTTGAGCAGGTAGTGGTGACGTTGCATCTTGTTGGTGACAGAGAACCAGCAGAAGTGGTAGGAGATTTGTCTGTCTGTCTGGATGGGATGCAGGTAGATCCTGAGCTCCTAACCAATGGTGATGCCTCAAGTACAAGAAGTAAGTAACTTTCAATTCAGACGTGCCCTCTAAGTATATTTGGTTTATCTTTGGATCAAGATCAGTGTCTTTATTTTCTGGACTTTGCTAACTTATATCTAGCAGTCCCAAACTTAATGAGAGCCTCTAGCTTCCCTGAATGTTTAGTAACATCATAAAGTGAAAAGAATATAAAATAAGTTAGTTTGATCTTATCATAAAATAATAAGTATTCTGCTCACTAGGAGACATGGGTTTATATTAAATTCTCTTAACATATCTTATTTAAATAAAGGTTTTCATAGATTGTGTTCGCTGTGGTGTGCTGCAGAGATGGATCCACTATTCTGTTTATTTGGTGTCTTCATTTTCAGATATCTATACCGTATGACTTTGAGCTGAAAATCTGTGTATGTGTAAACTGTGTACACTAAAATAACAAGTAAGGGGGGTTAATTCCATTTAATTCCAGGACAGGCAATGGAGCATTTTTGAGGGTATTGTACATTGCAAAGTAGAGATAGATAAAAGGTTATTTCTCCAGAAGGCAGCATTGGAGAGACTAGCTAGGCAGTCAGTTGGCAATTTTTAGGCTTCTGGGTCTTAGTTGGTTTTGGTTTTGTTTTTTTAAAGGACTAGAGGAAGTTGCTTTGAGATTCCACCTGAGTATCATAGGAAAACTGAATTAACACACTAGCTTTGTAACCATTATTTCTCAAAGCTTTTAGTCCATCTTTCTTTTCAACTTGTTAAAAGGATCAATCACGTGAACTGACAGTGTGGGATTTTTTTTGCAAATAAAAGCCAAATGCTGGGTTTGTGTGGGGCTTGTAGAGCAGGGCTGAGTGTGTTGCTAGAAATACCTAGTGAAAGGAACAAATTTTTTTCGTATGAAATACTTGGTTTTCATCTGTGCTCTCTTCCATTTCCTGAAATTCACCTACTGAGAAGAGGTGGTAGCAAGTAGGAAAAGGCATGCAGGCAGGGGCTTGAGTACTGTATACGGTTTGGGGCTTGACAGCGAAGTCAGATGTGGACATACCAAGCCAGAAGTTTAGCAGAGGGTTCCCGGAAAATCGGGGGACTGGAGCACATGAGGAAGGAGTTTAATCTTAAAGTAGTCTAACACATTCTTACTGGACAGGCTAAAGGTACTTACAGGCAAATACATTGTTTATTGAATAGCTTTTTAAGATTTCTGTTTCTGGGATTAAAATCACTTCCATGCACAGCCCACTAACAGCACGTTACCATAAGCTTTTCCATGACTACATCCTTGTCTAGCTTAGATCTGTACACAGTTCCCATCAGAATTGATAACTGATTTCTTTGTTAATGATACTTGTTTAATTCTATGGAGATAAAGTACTTGTGCTGTCTACATGAGTGAGCAGTTCTGTGCTGCATATTCAGGTATTGCAAATGCTGGCACAAAAGGTAAATATTTCCAAGTTGGCAGAATAAGCAGTTGCAAAATGTTTGCAAATCTAGGCTGAGCTGCTAGTGTCTGGAGTGCTGCTGTATTTTGTACCTGCTGGAATGCCTTTATGCTATATAATTTACAGAGAAGGGAAGGGTCCGGGCTAGAGAGCCCCAGAAAACAAAGCCCTGGCAGCTGCTTTCTAGCCAACCAGAGAGGGGATTTTAGAGAAGTTGTTGCCCTTCCTGCTTTTGCTGTCATCATTGAAAAGGGAGAGAATATGAAAAGCCAGCTCCACTTGAAGAATAGAGAAGACTGCTTGATACTGCTGCAAAGACAGGAGACAAGTTATTGAACTGTGGGTGTTTGGGAATATTCATACAGCTGAATGATATCCCATTGTATCTTCTGTGAGGTGACAACATTACTCACAGTAGCAGTGGTTTGAAAAAACCATATACACACACACACGTGTCTATAGAGACATGCAGAATGTATTCAGTTTTGAAATAAGACCTAGATAAGCAGCACATAGTGTATCACCCCCACACTTGAAAGAAATGTGAGCATTGAAGGCTGCTTTTCTTGGGAATTATTCAGAATGTTGCTTATACTTCTGTTGTCTTTTTCTTCCCGGTATTTAAGGTCCTACACAGAATGACAGCTCCAAAGTAAGGAATGATACACGGTAAGACTTGTGTTTGCAGTTTGGAAGTAGTAATTATGTTTTATAAAGAAGACAACTGAAAAATTTCTGCGTATGCCCTGCAACAGTATCTGTTCAGACCTGAGCATGTCCTAAACAAAAATACTGTACTTTTGTACATTCGTATATTAAATTGTTTTCGATATGAGCCCCATTTTCTAGCTGCAGTTTGCTTCCATACTTGACTGATCTGTAGTTTTTTTCTGTTTGTGTTACTCATCCTTCTCCCCATGATTAACCAAAGTAAAATATATTAAAAAAAATTTCACTGGTGAGTAAGTGGCACTGGTTATTTTTACACTGTTTTGCTTTATAGCATGGAGGTATCAGAATTGTTTAGCTTTGTTAAGAAGATACAAGAAGCTGTCTAGCAGTTGCAGTGTCCTAAGGTCTCTATTGGATTATGTACCATGCTGCTTGGTAGGATAAAAGTGTGACCATACTTGATGGTGGATTAACCTGCAACGAGCACCATGCCACTTTAGTTACTTCCCAGTACTTCTAGCGTTTTAAGGATCTTATACAATGCACAACACTCTTGGATGACATCTGGAGGTGCTAAGTTAAATTTCACTGTTTTATACTGATCATAACTCTTTTGCCTATGTCATCCAAAGTCTTCCCATGAAAGTTTATTATTGTTATGTTTCCTTTTCATGCTCAGAAGAACATTTCCATGCTTGGGTATTCAGAATGCCTGAGTGTGTAATAGTATAGTAGTAATAATAATAGTAGCAGCTGATTTGGTTTTTATACCCACCAGTGGGGTTTTTGATGTTCATTAAAGGTCCAGTTTGAGGATCACGTAAATGATCTGGAATATGTCTAGCAGTGGTTATTGTTATATGTATAATAATGCTTTGTTATACCTTAAGCCAACTGGTAAATACACTAAAGATAAACAGTTACTCTTCTGACTCTAATGTTCAGACAGCAGCAGTATGCTTTCTGGGCCTGAGGAAAACCTAGGCTGTAGCTGTTACAAACTTCAGATCACTAACGATTTGTGCATGCTTTCACGGTCATTTGCTTTGGGGTTGGCGTGGTATGGTATGAATTATGTGCACCACACCTGGTATAGAGCAGAAGTGTGTTTAACAAAGATATTGAGGTCAAATGTACATGATTCTACTTGATCCTCTATGGCTTGTGATTTACTTAGGCTTAGCTACTGGTTTTTATTTTGTGTACATTTAGAGGAATGTAATTTTAGAGGTACTGGACTGAAACCATAACCTCTGGTTTAATTACTGATGGCCTATGGATTTGACCTGTCAATCCGCTAGAATTTTAGTTGACAGTCTTTTTATTTTGTTCAACATATTCTGAAAATGAAGTGCTTTACAAGCAAAGATGTAGATACCTGGAACTCTGCTTAAGGAGCTACAAAAATATCAGAATAATACACTGCTAGGTCTGACTGAACGGTCCAGAACGGTTGAGTATTGCTGTTTAGTTTTTAATTCTTGCGAAGTTGAGAAGCTTGTGTTCATAGCTGTTAGTCAAAACTGTAAAGCTTAGTCCTAAACTCTCCAGCCCTTTCCAGAATTGAGTTTAGGGGGAAAATTGATGTATGCTTCATGAAGTTTTCTAAAAGTTTGAAGAGTTCTGTGTGTTCTGAGCATCTGCTAGCAAATGCACACAGGCTGCTCTTGGTCTTAGTCAGCTTCCCATCTCATTAGAGACAAGCGGAATTCATGGGCAGAAATAGCTGAGCAGCAAAATCCAGAGCCTCGGCCTGAACACGGGTGTATCGAGTTGAGAAATGAAAGAGGAGGGTTTGGTGACAGGTGTTATACACCTCTGTTTCACAGCCTTTTCATCAGTTCAGGTTTCATGTACTTCGGGAGATAAACTCTTAGTCTGTTTGTAGAGGTGTATAGGTTTTTATGATTACTATGAATGTAAGAATCTCACTTAGTCATGATTTGCCTTCTAGTGTCTTCCGTAAAGTTTAATGTCATCTGTACGCTCTTAGAATGGTTCCTCTTTCTGTCTTTTCCTGCAAAAGGACTAACTCAAATGGCCTTGAAACCTGTGAAGATGCTGCTCCCAGTGAAAACAAGACTGTTAATGGCAGCGATTCTCCGTTACTCACAAATGGGAACTGCAAACCTGCTAGACCTCCCAGGCCTTCTAGACCACCTCCGCCCACTCCCCGCAGACCCACTTCAGTAGCTGGTTTGTATTCTAGGGCCAGGCATTCATTTCAAAGCTGCACACTATTTGAATGAACATAGCTGGTTATGAAGCTGATGTTTAACAACAGTTTTTCATGGTAAATTCTTTGGCAGATTACTTCCGAAGGACTATTTTTTAGCTTGCATTCAGTACACGTTGTTTAATTATTGTTCCTATTATTAGAAATGTCTTGCTTCCACATCTGCTAAGTAGTGATTGCAGTGATAGTGCTACACATAGTGGAGCTGGGACCAAAAGAACCCAAGTGAATGCTCCTGCTGCACTGAGACATCCAGTGAGTTTGAGGCTTGAGTTGAAATCTACTGAAGGACTTTCAGAACTGTCTCGAGTTGATAATACTGGGTGTCAAAATACTAGTGATTTGTTTCTACAATTCTGGTTAAATTCTATGAAATAGCAGCACTTAAACATTCATTACTCTTTTGCATTGAAATGGATAGATTTTTCTTTTTTTAAAAATTTTATCTGATTATATAAAAACTGCAAAATTTTAGGACAAGTAGTCCTGAAAAGTTAGTTATTTGTGTAACTCCTTTACCCCCATACCCTGCAATCTGTTTCAGTAGTTTCATTATTACAATTGATAAATGCTGAGTCTGGATGGGAAATTGCAATACAGTGATTACTTTAAAAGATTAGGCCGGTGTAGTTCAGTGATAAGGCCTGAGTTGCATGCACTTTTAATTCCTACCCACCAAATGGCGTTCAGAAAAAAATGAAAGCTTTGCAGGAATGTACGTATTCCCCTCCCATTCCAATAATTTTGTCCCATGCAATGTGAGATCTCTTCTTGAAAATCTTATGCTTATTATCGCTTAAATTGTTATTCCAAATAATAAATGGAAAATAATTAACTCAATGCTAGAAAGTAGTTTTTTGTTTATAATTGTTTAGTATTTACAGAATGCAGACAACTGGCTTTGGTAAATACAATTGTGCCATTGGTGGTAGTTCTCGGATTAAAGCATTTTTACAAAGTGAGACAAAATTGCTTTTCAGTTTCTGTGAGAGCTGTAAAATGTGGCTGTATGGGTGCACTTAGCAGTTCTTGCATGTTTACTTTTGTGATTTACAACTCCTGAAATAGATCGGTGATGAATACCAGTTAAACACTTTTTTTTTCTTCTGTCTTTGATGTCTCTGACTTCATAGCAAGTGTAAATGGTCCTTCATCCACATCCACAGAAAATGATGGGGCCAGTGCAGGATCACTGGCAGGTACAGCTGCAAATACATCTTCAGAACAGAGCCCTGAGGGGGCAACAGCTGCAACAACAGCTCCTGCAACGGCTGCACTCACCACACCTCCAGTGTCAAGACAAGTCCAGCCAGTAAATCCTCCACCTCAGGCAGTTACTACAGTCAGTCAAGGTCCTCTTCCACCTGGGTATGTTTAATGATTTTTTTTTTTTAATTTGTGCTGACACTTCTGGTTTTACTTTATTTTACTTACAGTAGGTATAGCAAAACTTTCTTAACATCTGCCTTTTGCTGCATAACAAAAATCCCCATCAATATTAATTTGGAAGTTTTCATAACTGTTTTATCTGGTAGGCCTTCGAGCATGGGCTATTCAAGAAAAGAACTAGTATTTAGAGATCTTTGATACTTGTCAAACATTCCTGCATCAGTGAAACATAGAAGTTCTAAATAGTGTAACAGGGTACTGTCTTCAAATTAGAATGAAGTCAGGTAGTAAAACACTGGTATGGATAAGTAGAAGAAAAGCTGCTATTGCGGTGCCTACCTGCAGCGTGTCCTGAAGTTTTGGACTTCATCCTGCAGCTCCTGGGAGTAGTGTGGGCACATGGCTGTGTTTCAGGCACGTGTGGGATTTGCCAAATGGTTGGTCTGTTGCCTCGAAGATGTCACTTAGATTCTAAACTTTAAAAATTTCTGAGCTCTCTGAGTAAGGGAAAGCAAAAGCTTCCCAGTGTGAATGGTGTAATTGGTGAAATATCTGCCTTAACTTTCAGGCAGTTGAACCAAAAGGTAGTAGGTGGCTGAATTACCTCACAGGATAACTGGGAAATATCGAAGTAGTCTTGAAAACATGGGTTCTTACTTTACCGTTTTGATGGCAACAGAAGTGGCCAAGTAGCGTGCTTTTTTCCACACGATGATACATTTTCTGTAACAAGGGCTAAGTCAGTGTCCCAAATGCTGCATATGCAGAAAATGTGACCAGTGCCCTTAGGATGAATGGGATCTGTGTAAAATTTGCATATTTTGAGGATTTAAATTGAATTCATGTTACTCAAAAAGAGGATTATGCTCTACAGATGATTCTGTTCAACAGGCTGTTGATATACTTGATATTGGATACAAAACTTTGCTTCATTGCTTGCTAAAATTGTATGCGTAGGCATGAATTTCAGCTTCAGTTCCCCAGAAACTGAAGGTGGTCATGTAGAATTTTTTTGTGTTTCAGTTGACATAGAATTACTGTTAATATGAACATCCTACCGTGGTGTATTGTACAGCAATTTGATGCGTCTTACGCACCAAGTGTTAGTTTCAAGCTTTTTATTTAGAAAGAAGCGTTTTATGAAAACAAACATTTCTCATCTTTATACTATAGATGAATGGTTGGAGTAGTTTGATCTGGAAGAAGATAAAAATATTGTTTTATTTGCAGTTGGGAGCAAAGAGTAGACCAACATGGTCGAGTGTACTATGTAGATCATGTTGAAAAAAGAACAACATGGGATCGGCCAGAGCCTCTTCCTCCAAGGTGAGCCAGGATAAGTCATATGATTGTCTAGGATATGTCTGGAGTTTTCAGAAGTTGACTGACAGTTTACTAAAGCTAGAAAACATGTTTGTAAATAGAAATGTGAACCCAGTGCAAACAGTTGCTCCAGATTGTTTCCAAGGAGTTCTGCGAAAATGCATGGTACATAGTGTGGAAGAGAGTTCAATGTCAAAAATAACAGAATCTGACTTTCCTGGCAAAAGATGAAGCAAGTACATCTTTACTGAGAAACAGATTTAAGTTAAAGACAGTAGACACCTCCAACTGTAAAAGAGAACCAAAACCATGGAAAAGTATTTTGGGTTGAAGCAACTATCTGTTTGAGCAAGAATGTGTTGGTTACCTCTGTATCCTGAGGTTACTGTTTGAGTCCTTTAATCTCGTCTTGGGGTTCTGCTGCTCCATTACTACGCCCTTCTAAAACAGCTTTGGTTACTTGGCATCTCCAGCTGTTTGCAGCAGAACAGCCAGTGATGTTAGTCTCTACATGGAAACAGTTTTCACATTTCTTCTGTTTCTTATTTTTTAAAAAAATGTAAAAAAAAAACCCATAAGAATTATTGTGTTGCACTGCATTCATACTTGAGTGGTTTACACATGGTACAGAACTACAAAGTAAAAACATGGGATAGTAAAAACGACTTAATATTAAAGAACAAAAACTGGCGGCCTCATAAAGGGAACCCATCTGTCGTACTCTATTTTTAACTCTTTGGGAGGATTGACTAGTGTGTTACTTAAACTTACTCAGAATGGTAGTGTTTTCATTCAATTTTTGTAAATAGTACTGGTTTCATAGGAACTGAAAGTAATTAAAAAACCCCCAAACAACCCAAAAGCAAACCAAACTAAAAAAGCCAAACCAAACCCCAATGCCTACACCTTCCTTTTCTGCCAGATTAGAGTGTGAGGAAATCTTGCACTGTATAGCCCAAACTATCAGGATTCTCTCTTTTTAGGAGAAACCAGCAAACTATTGTCTTCTGGGTTGGGCAGGATAAATACAGTAATGACAGTATAGTACTGACAGTGGTTTGTGGAGCTCTTGAAAACTGTAAGTACAGTAAATGGAATGAGTCTGACTTGGCAGAGTGTGCAACAAAGTGAAAGTGATCTCCTCCAACAATTTCAGCTCTTACATAAGAGCTAAAAGGAGAAAAAAGAAGTCTGCTGATAAGCCCATGCTTTATATCCACTTCCAACATACTGCGTGGTTGCTTAAAAGTGCTTCGTGCCCTTAAAATTGTCTGCTATTGAGAACTGTTGTTTGTAATTATTTTAAAAGCTGGGAGCGACGAGTCGACAACATGGGGAGGATTTATTATGTTGACCACTTCACTAGAACAACGACGTGGCAGAGACCAACACTAGAGTCTGTCCGAAATTACGAGCAGTGGCAGCTTCAGCGCAGTCAGCTTCAAGGAGCTATGCAGCAATTTAATCAGAGATTTATATATGGGGTAAGGAATGTAATAGGATTACTATAAATGTTAAGTAAGTAAAATTTTTCAGGTTTTCAACCCATTAGTCTCTGTTCTGTATATTGAAAGTATATATGTGTTTGGGTTTTGGGCATGCTTATGGGTGACTTTTCCCCATGAAGATCCCAGACTTTGTTATGGTTTATTCTTTATGATAATCTACTATCTGTGTGTGTGTAGCATGGCAGGAAGTAATAGTTGGTAACCTTAGTTCATGTCCTTGCAATGACTGCAGGCAGCACATGCAGTGTAATGGTTTTTATTTGTCAGCTGGATATAGGTGTTGTTCTTTGATAAAATGTATGTACAATCTTGATAAAAGCCATTGATTCAAAGCAAGCTATGGCTTAGTAATAAGCTGGTTTATTTGTACTGTGTCTTGTATTGGCTTGGCCTCAGACCTGGAAGGAAGCAAGCTCACAGAACATACATTTCTCCTTTGGGTGAGATGATATATGCACAACGAATGTTAACAAAAGCAGGGAAATTGAAAATAATCCTTCCAGAATTTTAAATCCATTGTTTACCTCTGGTGAATAGTAGACTTCAGCTGACTCCAGCTCATGCTGCTGGTTTGCCCAGAATGGTGTAGGATCTAAATTTGCTGTGTGCGTAGAGAATAAAATGGACCTCGTAAATGGTGGTAGGGAGAACTGTACTGAGTGCAGGAATGAAGTAGTTTGCTTTCTGGTTGGTTTGGGTGCTACTGTACTAATTTCCCTTCTGCATGGGCAGAGGCACTAAACAAAGAACAATTATTTTCTTGGCAGTGTGGTTAATTAAGCATGCCAAGGCCTGTAAAATAGGCCTCTGTGGAGAAAAATTGTTGGCATCTCCACTTATATGTGACATGAACAAAAATACATTTACTTCAGTAATTCCTGATGGCTGTGGTAGAACATCTGGAAAGCAAATGACTGGTCATTAATGCACCATTTGTTTGTGTGACTTGCAGAACCAGGACTTTTCATCCACACAGAACAAAGAGTTTGATCCTCTTGGCCCTCTGCCACATGGATGGGGTAAGACTGACTTGAAAGTGTTTTGCAATGCAGTGTAATTAAACATTAAAGCACACTTCTGCCAAATTATTTTGTCAGCTGTTCTGGGCTATCTTTTTAAAATGAAAGTCTGGATTAAAAATCTGTTAAAATTAAATCTAATGAAATGTGCAGTTAAAACCGAGTCCTGACAAGATCTGCAGTTTCAGGGTAGATTAGAAACTATAAAATATTCCAGTGTACTCCCTGTAACTCTCATAATAGCTTCTTTCACACTGTCAACCTTCTTTTACCACTTTCATTAGGTAGGATTCCTCCCACATTCCCATTCCTGCCAGATCAGACTCCAAATCCCCTCTAAATCAGACTGCCAAACTCCCTCTCCAAGCCAATTCTTGGAGAGTTCTGTTGGTCTGAAAATGTTTTTTATCATGACAACTAACTACTACTTACTTGTCCCTCTCCCTGGAATAGATTTGGTTTTGTACTTTACAGGGTTAACAATTTACAATTAATATAATGGGGGGGGTGTGTACAAAAATTAAGTGTAAAACTAATTTTTGGTGTGACTATCCAGCTGATACAGGAATTCAAGTTTCATGATACATAGGCAAAGTTCTCAAAATTGTGTAGTTTTAAAGCAAGTAATTACCTGGCAGAGTTAGATCTGGGTTTTTGGCTCGTCCGTTTTGCAAACACAGCTATTCAGATTTTTAGTTCTGGTATTGATGCAATTTCATGCCATAAAATGGTTGTTCCCAACACTTGTGCTTTGCTGCATTACATATATAACATTTCAAAGAAAGTTCTTTAGGCTGGCGTTGTCCAGGAAACAACAAAACTGAGTTTCCACATCGTGTTGAATTCTGCTGGCAGCGTAACTCATAGACAAGTGTCTGCTTCCAGACTTCTCTTGTAAAGTGAAGCTTTTTACCTGTGGTAGTCAGATTTTGGCCTGGTTTTATCATTTGTATTCCATGTCCTGTGTTTCTCTTGCAACACTGAATAAAAATTGCACAAAGAGCTGCAATACTGTTCTATTTGATGTAGTCTCAGTGATATATTAAGCAGGTATTGAAGTTTTTTTCCTTTCGCCCCTTTTCAGAGAAGAGAACAGACAGCAACGGCAGAGTGTATTTTGTCAATCACAACACACGAATCACGCAGTGGGAAGATCCCAGGAGTCAGGGGTAAGAAATCAGTTGCAGCTTCATGTAAGTCTGGAATGAACGTGTAACAAAGTGAGTGAGACTGAGAGCTAGGAAATGCTGTCCACAGCTGAAACAGGGACTGTCCTACACAAACTACAGACAGCCTGTTAAAATAGTAAAAGGTACTAGCCAAAATAAAAGCTGTCACAGTTTTACTTTACTACTAAGGAAAGTCTTGCTCAACCGCAGTAAGTTCATTCCTCAGAACAGTTCCTACTCTTTTTTATAAATAAGACACACGTCTAAAAATTTGTATCGCTGGGGGAGGGACGGATTTCTTTCATACGGTGATGGGATAGTCCAGAGGATCCTGTACTACACCTGATCATTTTGTAAGCAGTCATAGCTAAGAGACAAAAAGAAGACAAACTCGAAAAACTGCAGCACCCCTCCCCACACTTTTTAAAGAAAAAAGAGGGGAAAAAAAAAAAGGACAGAGAACTTGAGGCACTACTAAAAGTAATGGAGGCCTCTGTGTTTTGGGCTGTGATCACCCTGCCTATTTGAGATGGGGAATGTGGGCAGGAAATTGAGGGTGAAGGGTGTTCAATCCCACCTCCTCCTGTTTGAGCCAAACATTTCCATTTGGTGAAGCAACTTCATCTCTCCTCCATAGAGGAGGGGGCAGGGGATAGCCTAGTATGTGTGGAGCTGGAGATGACAACTTCTACATCCCAGTCACGTCTGCAGCAGCTGGCTGTGTGGAGAACACTATTGCTCTTCATACAACCCAAAACCCAGATGTGCTGGCTTCCCAGTTAGAAACATGGCCCTACGGTGTAATTCCGTGGAGGGAAGTCAGTGAGAGAGCACGTTGGAGTGGCGCTATTCAGGTCTTCCCAAGATACTGAGGTCTATGTTTGTTTATACCAAAATTGAGTTGGAAGTTTTTGAAAAATTACACAAGATCAATATTTGCATTTTCTTTTATTTTTGTCATTCTGAAAGTCTTTTTTTGGCTGCTGTGATTATACGTGAGGTATCAAAAGCTACTTGTTAAAATTATGTCAGTTTTTGAGTAAAAACCTAATAGAAGATAAAATTCTGTTGTTTAAGTGGAGGAGGCATTGATAAACCTTGCATACGTTTTTCCATTATGTTTCTATTTGCTGTTATTCCAGGTAGTGGAACCCAGTGAGCTATAATTATTTAAATAGTCATTTTGGTCTCATTGAGAGCGGGCATGAAAATTTAGGAGGAAAAAAAGGCAGAATAAATATTGAACAGAAAATTTCTCAATCCATAGTTTTTCTAGATCTGCTGAAATTTTTACTGACTCAGGTATTGTTCAATTGACTTAATGTATTAAGTTGATCAGTTACCATATATTTTCTTGTATCCATAGTCAATTAAATGAGAAACCCTTACCAGAGGGCTGGGAAATGCGATTTACTGTGGATGGTATTCCATATTTTGTGGATCACAATAGGAGAACCACTACATATATAGATCCCCGCACGGGCAAGTCTGCTCTGTAAGTGTTTTTAACGTTATACTAAGTTTTCAAAAGTAAAGTTTAGCACGCATCATTTTGGAAAGTTTTTTTCCCCCTCTAAGTTTTTTATGCAGAAAATTTTACCTGCAGTAATGCTTCTTAGTTTTCTGGGTTTGATCCCTGTCCCAGAAGAAGGCAGTGTTTTGAATGCTTCAGAAGCCTTCTTGCAAAGTAGTATGTAAGATTTGAGGGTAGTGGAGGAACTTCGTAACTGCTGTTGATGACCAGATCCCTTCCTTCCAGTTACTAGTGTTTCTTTATAAAAGTGCACTCAACTCTTTCTTTGATTTTTGGGAACCAGAATGGAGTTAAACCAAGAATTTAGCTCCCAACTTAAATTAACAGAATGTCATCCCATCCTCATTGGTAGAATCTTTTTTGCAGTTAATAATCAGGTAGTGTTTAAAAAGTACTGTGTATGCACTCCACAATTTACAAAGGAATATTTTTTTTTAGTTTACAAACAAGAAAATTACACCCCAAAACCAAAAAAATGTGAATAAGAATCTTCCAGCTAGATAGCAAACTAAACCATACAAGTCTATAACTAATACATTTGCAGGCTTTTACTTAAGTTATAAAAACACTTTCAAAATTAATTTTTTTTCTCCTTTTGGTTCCAGAGACAATGGACCCCAGATAGCTTATGTGCGTGATTTCAAGGCAAAGGTCCATTATTTCAGATTCTGGTGTCAGGTACGGATTAATTTTTGGGGAATATTTGTTTGCATTTTTGGTTTTCGCTTACATGCTTTAAGTGAATTCTTCAGTACCTTGCAAGGTGATCAAACTACTTTAAGGTTAAAGATGAGTTAAATTAGGAGGGAGTAAATACAGGACTTGTATAAAGTCATGTAACTTTTAAAGCTAGGTGCGCTATGGCTTTAAAACATTTTAGAATAAAGAAAAGCATCAATTTAGCTGCCTTTTTTTTTTTTTAAAGTGGTGGGTTTCAGAATAGTGCTCTCTTTCTGCGGTTAGGAGAGTATATGGGGCACAGTGTTTTTTATAGTTAACACAAGATCTACTTTGTGCCAATGTATAGTTCTGGAAGAAAACGCAGGGCATTTGACACAGAACATGGCACTTGTAAAAACTGAGGAATATACAGTGTTGCACGTTCGTGCGCTCTAACATAAACTCAGATTCCAGCGTGTCAGTCTTGGTCCTCCAAACTATATGTATATTGAAAGATTAACTAGCTTGGTATTTAGGAAAAAGTCTTAGGTTTAAATGTTCCAGTTTTCAGGTGTCAATGAATTATCGTTTGAAAAATAACGGCGAGATTAGCCTAATTTTTCACTTTGGATTTTGTGCAGAATAACCTAAATTTTCTAATTTTTTTATTAAATTCTGGGGTAGAAGCCTTGCTGACTTAGAATATGTTATTAATCTTAATGTTTTCCTGTGTCTTGTAAGAGTAGGGTATTTGAACCTGTTCTAAGGAGGATCTGGTGGCCTGTGTGCCTTGCTGTGGGTATCAGTATCCGAAGCAATTTGTTCTTGGTGTAAATTACAGTTAGAGTATCTTGATTACTGGGGTTGTTTTATATGGGTTAGTGAAATTCAACGGTACCTCTTAAAACAATATATGCAACAAAGAACTGTCCAAACTCAGGAACTTTAAGTGATGGTACACTTCACCTGTAACAAATTTCATTTCAGCAACTGGCAATGCCACAACACATAAAGATTACAGTGAGCAGAAAAACGTTATTCGAGGACTCATTTCAACAGGTATTGTGTTAAAACATGATAGTAGTGGGCATGAAAAGCTGAGTTGATTATTGTCACATGTTGTTCTTGGTCCTTTGACATCTTGCTAATGTTATTTTAGGTGAGACTAACAAAAAATACTCGTTTAATAGTTAGGATACATTCATACTTATGTATTAAAAGACCGGCTAAAATGTGAAGTCCTGCCTCTAAAGACTGATTTATCTGACACACAAGGTGATTTTTTTTAAATAATTTTTTATTTTTCTTAAGAGTTTTTTAAACTCTGAGCTAATTTTGAGGGGAGCGCTGTGGCAGAGCAGCTCCCCATTCTCCAGACGTTTTCATGTTGTGCCTTATGTTTGGCACATTTTTCCTCACAGTGTGTTATATAAGCACGGGCTGTGCCAAATATTAAACTGATCTTAGTGTGGGTGTTACGGGTCTTTAAATGAGTAATTAAATGGTACAAACAAAAATTATCAATTCTGTTGAGATTATTAGTGGCAAAACTCCTGTTAATGTCTGTAGACCTAAACCATGGTTAAAATTTGTTCTTATACAATATTTTCAAATGCTTTGGAATTTTACGTTTACTTTTTTGAATGTTCATTGTGGCAATAAATCATTCCCATGGCTTGTTAAATTGAAGCCAAAGCAGCTCTTTGTCAGTTTAATAAGATACGTAGAAACAGGCTTGGAAGTGCAGAGAACAATTGCTCTTGGCAGATACTTCTCTTGCCCACTTCTGTATTGTTCTGACTTAAAAGTAACTTAAGAAAATTCAGACCTTATCTAAGAAGACAGGAACTCTTACCTTCTTCGTCCCTAGCTGATTTTTTTTTTTTCTCTTTCTGTATATCTTCAGCCTTCCTTTCTTGTAGGAACTGTCACAGATGTGTCAAGCCAGGAAATTTGAACAAATAGAATAGCATGTTTTGAGACAAATATGTTCTTAAATAAGGATTAGTGCTTTCTTGTTCAAATTATTGTAAACTGGCTTAGCAGAAGCAGCAGTGCAGTTGGCTAGTCTTGTCTTTTGGAACAGTGATGCCTTCAACTAAAAGGGGTTAGAAGGGGACAAAGTAAATCCTGTAACTGAGAGCGAGCTCCAGCCTTGTTTCTAAAATTGCCCTTTGTTCCAGTAACCATAGAGGTAGCAAAATTACACTGTACTGGAAAGAATCAAGAGGTACGTTATGTAAATGGCATCAAACCTGGGTTTCTTAGGGAAGAGTTAAGATGACATAATCACAAAGACCTGAGTTAATTTTTTGTACTTGTTAGTCATTCAGCGTTTGCAAATATCTCTGTTGGGGTTATAAAACTTTTTGTGGTGATTAGAACAGACCTCTAGGAGAGATTTTAAAATGCAAATCTTGACCCAAATTTCATGCCTTGCATTGCAAAAACTTAAGGCTCTTGGACACACACAAGTGTTAAATTAAATTTCTTTATGTAAACCTCTGACAACTGACCAAATCAGCGTAATCACAAATTTGGGCATTGTATTAAAACCAGCATTAGGAAAGTCCCTTAGCATCTATGTTTCTTTCTACCTTTTAAAAAACAAACCAGCTGGATTTTTATTGTGCTGTTCAGGAGATGAAGCTGTAAAATGGAAAAATAGACCGTGTATGTTTATTATTGTTTTGTTTCTAGCTTATTTCTTTGAGTCCTTGATCATGTCTTTTCATTACTTGTAACTGGGAGATACCATTCAGTACGGTATTTAGCAAATACTGAATTTACTCACTTTGGGCCCATTATTTATTGGCTGGATTTCTGTCATATGCTTACAGACAGGCTGCTGGCCTAAGTATCCAGAGTCTTTAATTTCAGAATTATTGCTTCCCTTTCTCTTACATCTTTTACTTTTTAATCTGTGGAAATAGGTTTGCACTAACACTTCAAATCCCATGAACATTCCGTAAGCGGGTACTTCACATACTCATAGTTCATTTTATGGCCTGAATTATTAAACGCTATATTGCTTGATAGCAAATAGTGATAAGTCTAGCCAGTGCTTTTAGCTGTTTTCTTAAAAAGAATTGATTGTTTTTCTTTTACTAAGATAATGAGCTTCAGCCCTCAGGATCTACGGAGACGTTTATGGGTTATTTTCCCTGGTGAAGAAGGCTTAGATTATGGAGGTGTCGCAAGGTAATCTAAACTGAAATGACAAATAATATCTTTTTCTGCAAGAGCAGATACTTAAACTGCAGTGCTTTCAAAATGTTAGTAAAGTTTCTTACGTATCTTTCCGTGGAATATCTGAGGAAGAGTTCCTTAAGATGCATGCATGTCGTAAAACTGTATAAAATTATTTTCAGTTCACATTAGGAATTACTTTAATCATCTCAGTGATTAGAGATGCACAGTTTACTGAACTACAGTAAGCCTTTGGCACAACCGTTACTATCAAAGTGGAGGTTTGTAGAAAAAGTGAGTAGAAATCTACTTTCAAGGCAAAAGTCTTTACTGGAGTGTAACTGAGAAGTGCATATATTAATTAGCATTCCCTAAAACCCTAGTGTTTAAATCGGTGATAGACTTCTGATCTGCTCATTTAGATAAGGGTGGTTTTTATTCAAATCGCTGATAGTTGTATGCCATTGTAACTTTGCATATTGATTTGTAATTTGTGTTAGTTTCAATTTAGTTTCAATTCGGTCTAGCATTCTTTATGGTAAGGAAGTCAGATTGCCTACTGGTGTGCTAACGAGTTCCCAAGTCAAAATGACTTACCTAAAGTAATTTCTAATTTGATTTATTTTGAAATGTATTTTTATTGTTTTGTGATTTCAGGGAATGGTTCTTTCTGTTGTCACATGAAGTTTTGAACCCAATGTATTGCCTGTTTGAATATGCAGGGAAAGATAACTACTGCTTACAGATAAACCCAGCCTCTTACATTAATCCAGACCACCTGAAATACTTCCGATTTATTGGAAGATTCATTGCCATGGTAGGTTCAAAAGTAGAAAGAGGTTCTCTCATGTAATTTTCCTATAAATAAATATTGTACCATCAGATGGATAATTAAACAACTAATTTTTGAGTTGAAGCTATTATAAGGTGTTTGGGTATAACTACTGTTGGTATAAGTTAATTCAGCATGTTAGAAGTCATGGTATTTAGGTGGTTTTAATTCTTTGGCTATCAGATTTCATTGGTACAGAGTACAGAATGTTGTCATGTTAAGTATTCAATCATCCTTTGCATTATTTTGTCTGTTTTCATGTTCTTCAGGCTTTGTTCCATGGGAAATTCATTGACACTGGTTTCTCTCTGCCGTTCTATAAACGTATCCTAAACAAGCCAGTAGGACTCAAGGATTTAGAATCTGTTGACCCAGAGTTTTACAACTCTCTCATCTGGGTAAAGTGAGTTTGACTTGATTTTGTTCTTGAAATAGCAATATGATGGTTTTGATTTTTGTTTATGCTAGGAAGTAGGTGTAAATTTAGTACTAAAAACTCCACTGGAAGAAAGTGTAATGTAACCATTGCAGAGCTCTGCTGGGACTTTTACTCTAATTTTAGATACACAAATAATAAGTTGATAATGCGGAGGCCTTTCTGGTCCATTGAATATTCTGCACAGCATCTTGCATTCCATTTTTACTGTTTTTTTATAAATCTAGCTAGACTTTACACATATGTGGCAGTGTAACACTGTTACAAATAAAATGGCTTGAGTAAATTCCACTGAAACTTTTCAGATAACTGATAAAAAGAAATCAGCAAAAATCCACTCAATGTTTTTCTCTCTCTAGTACCTGCTTTAGTTAGAAACCATCAAAAGTTTGGTGCTACAATAATGTGAAGTTAACAAATGTAGCTTATTATTTACTAGCACAAAATTCTTCTGTTAGTCGTACCTGAAATTTGACTTAAAGGTTGATGTTGAAGATTGAATGCTTTAAAGAAGTTAATGCTCGTGCATTTTTCTAGATGTCCTTGGTTTTTTGCTCCAAGCTGAGTGATTCAAGACCATTCCTACGTATAGCCTTCCATGTATGCATTGTCAGTCGTCTGTCTATTCTACATTCATACTCTTTTTGAGTCCTCCTTCTCCACTCCTTTGCAGGTTCTTCTCCAGAGAGAAGCAAGTAAAAAGGATCTGGAGTTTGTAGACCATAATTATTTTTTAATTGTGTTAAAAATATTTTAACAAATAATTTTTTAAAAGCCTTAGATCTAAAGCTTTGTAACTCTGTACTTACAATAGCAGAACTCCAGGGTGTTACAGTCCGTGGTTGATGTGCACCATTTGTTTCGGTCACACAGGCGACTTTCCTTTCCCAACAGTTTAAAAAAAAAAAAAGGAATGACAGAAAGAGAAATTGAGAAATTCAGTTAAAAGTTGTTTGCTTCTGCTATAGTAAAAACAATTTAGCAGAGAAATTAATCTTTTTTATGTGGCTAGAGAGATAAAACATTGTACTTAAGAATCATACAAAACCAGAGTAGTTTTAAAATTGCTTTGATATATTCATAGAAGTTGTGGGGATAGACTGGTTTTTAAAATGCAGAAATAAATATAAAAGACAAGATTGTCATCTCCTATCATTGTGAATCCTGGAAGCATTATCTTGAATAATGAGGTGGGGGGAAGCGGCTTTATGAGATGTTCACCAATTGAGATATGAATTTTGATTTGGTTTTCAAAGAGTAGTATATTCCGTACTCAGTGTATGTGCTGCTAGAAGGTACAGCAAGTTAAAATTCCGTTAGGAATCCTGAAAATAGTTGCTATTTGAGTAAAGATGCCATGAAACTGTGACCCAAAAGGGAAGAAAAGGTCTCAAAGCTGTGAGTCCTGGTTTCTGTCATTAAGAAACCATGTTATCTGTTTTGTAGTCAGAAAATGTATGTATACTTTTTTAGAAGGGCACTTTTTTTGTCATCTTGTGACTTACTGAGTTTTAGAGACAAAGGAAATATGATACTGAAAAACGCAAGTTACAGGGAAGAAATTTGCATGAAATCGTGGGGGAGGCTATTACTGGTGAATCATCTTCTGACTGAATTGTGAGGAGTGGCACGTACAACGTTTACCTTATGAACAGTATAAATCTGTTAATATTTTGTGGGAAGTCTAGAGCAGAGGGTGTTGCTTTCAGCTGTTACTGTAGACACAGTTTGCGTTTGTGGTGCACGTAAGGTGGCCACTTCCCGCGTCTCAAAGCAGTGGGATTTCTTTGTAACCAAATAATCACAAGGTCTTTCAGTGCTGCTCGAGTGTTACATTCATTGTCTGTGGTTCTCTTGGTGCACAGGTAATTTGTGACGGTCTAACAGGGCATAGAGGCTTCTGGCTGTCAATACTAGGCTGCTTCTCTATGGCTACTTTTTCCCCTCGTTTTAATTCAAAGTATGCAGTGTGGCCAGATACCACCCAGTGGATTGTTGGTGTGAAACTTCCAAGACTGAATTCTTGGTTACCAGCAGTCCCTAATGAAAGACCTTGTCAAGGACAGGAGAAAGCTGCATCTGTAGTAAGGAACTGGAAAACTCAGAACGCGCTGTCAAGAACAACCCTTACCTCTCACTCTACATGAGGGTTTCAGATTACTAAGCTGTGCTGGCTACATATGCTTTTATTAATCTGCACTGTTTGGTTTGGGGTTTTTGTGTGGTGTTTTTTGGTTTGGGTTTTGTTTTGTTTTGTTGGGGGTTTTTTAACCACAGAGGAAAGCAATAGGAAAGCTTAAGGCTCTCACAAGAACTTTTCTGAAGGCTATCTCTAGAGTAAATATGACCCAAATATCAGTAGCAATTGTGTAGTGATAAAGAAATCTTCTAGGCCAGAGTCCATGAAAGGCTTTGCCCCTTGAAAAAACACTTAAGGATATGAAAATTCTGGAGAAGAACCTTCAGTCCTCTAAGTACAGAGACCCAAACTCCAGGTTTAGTATAGTTGCAGCTGCTTATCTGTAATGCTAATGAAATCCTCTAAGGAAATGACTGCAGATTTGTAGGGAAAAGTCATGTCTGTCAGGAGGGCAGACATAATTTTGTTCCTGACTAAAAAAAACAGATTTTATAACTTTCCAGGAAGCTTTCAGTAGTTTTGAATTTCTTGGTGCTTCTCCTATCAGGTGACCATTTTTCTTGTTCCCACGATTTTGAAATTTTCACAGAATCATTGAGTTAGGAAGGGAACCACTAGAGGTCATCTAGTCAAACCTCTTTGCTCAAACTGAGCTCGAGCAGGCATCTTTCATCTTAAAAGGAACAGGTGATTTTATGTCATCATCCACTCTCTGAAGCCTTCCTTCCTCATCTGAGGTTTCATGCAATAGCATGTGTTTTGGAAAGATCAAGTTCAGAAGCACTGTTGCATCATGGTGCTAGATAAACCACAGCAATGTTTTCAAGACTTGACATTTCTGTGTCAGGACAAGTATCTTGATTTTACACTTTATTTTTGGGGAAAATGGTTATCAAAACCTCTGCAGATGCAGGTGATTCTTCACTTTACAGAAGCATGTACCAAATTAGTGTTGTACCTGTTCTCCTGGCTATTAACACTGTAAAGAGAATAGAGTTTATTTGAGCAATGTTTGCTGGTTACAGATTCTTCCTATGTTGAAATTTCTCACAGAATTCCTCTTCAGCAGTATTTGTACTTTAACTGAGGAGCCTGGGACATTTCAGTGTATGCTTACAAGATAGTCCCATAAATATACTGGAATTGAAGATAATTCGTTAAGCATTCAAAGTCTGTCTTAGCTGCTTCTTATCTGCTATTACCTGACAAAATGACAGCTAAGCTTTAACACAGTCTTCACAGTACCTGTTAGAAGGAGCATAACACAATGAAACACACAGAAGTCATTACTTGAAAAGTTTCTGTGTTCCATATACATACCACAGGTCACAGGCAGCAGGCAGCTTGTCAGCCTTGTGATTGGTAAATTTAAGGGTACTGCTGATCAAAAATTTCTGATCAGCAGTACAATTCATGTAGACACACTGGTAAATGAGTCAGTACTTCTTGCAAAACCATAATTACTGTGTAAGGAACATTTCCTTATCGTGATTATTTAGCTCCAAACCTTTTTTCTTAAGGTTCTTCCTACCCGTCTACTGAGTACAAACTCTTGACACAGTTATTTAAAATGACATTTTTTCCTTACAGAGAGAATGATATTGAAGAATGTGGCTTGGAAATGTTTTTCTCAGTTGATAAAGAAATTCTAGGTGAAATCAAGAGCCACGATTTGAAGCCAAATGGTAGCAACATCCTGGTCACAGAAGAAAACAAAGAAGAGTACATTAGGTGAGAATAAACGAAGATTTTACTTTTCTCTCCGTCGCTTTCTTTAGTTCTAGCAAGAAAAGATTGACAAACTATGTAATCCGAAGCATTGTTGAAATTCTGTGAGTAATTGCTGATGTTCGCAACAAGTGGCAATTGTTTGGATATCATAATTGAAAGAAGAATATTGATAGAAATGAGTTTTTAAAATCCACTTTTCCTAAAGCTTACAGTTAGTAGAAGGTCCACTTTTCTCCTAGAGCTATTTAGCAGAACACCGTGGCAACAAATGTGAATGTTGGGTATTTCATGAAGTCGCTGCATGTGTTTATTATTGGAATTATATTGCTTCATAGCCTGCTGAGATTCTGCCCAGCCATTTATGTTTGTTTGGTTTTTTTTTAACTTAACGTTTTCGGATGCTTTTGTGATGATTCTTACTTTTTAAAATACTTGGGATCACTACTAGTGTTATCTGAACTGGTCTTGTATGATTAGGTCTTGGCATTTGTAACAGGACAGTGTTACGAATGATGTCCGAAGTTGTATTGTCAGAAACGAAGGATTATATTTGCAGTACCAGAACATTTTGAAACAACAGGTTAAGAGGGGAGGAACCTAAGAGTGATTAAATATTAAAACTGTGAACGGTGACCTGCTTGGTTCTGAAATATCCCCTTCTTCCTTAACGTGCAGCAGTACGTAAACTCTACTTTGACTTGGAGTCAAGTATAAGCTTGGAGGATGTGCTTGAAAAAGAAGAATACAATCGTACATTGCAGGCACAAAGTAAACTGAATCACGATAGAATTTTCCTCTGTCTTATGATGTGTTCTGCGAAGGCATCTTTCACGGGAAGGTGTGAGGGAGAAGGGAGTGGATTTTGTTTTCATTGCATGAGTAACCTAAAGACATTTCAGTGACTCACAGGCAAGGTAGTATTTGCAGAAGAAACTTGCGTTTTGCAGTTTTGCAAAGTATTAATATTGGGGTTGAAAATAGGGAGGATCTGCAGAAAACCATTCCCTTCTAGTTTCTAGGAACCCAGGGAGAGCTATGATTTCACTCATATTCTTTTGTCTAACTCTTGAGTCCTGCTTTAAGTCCCCGAAGTTTCTAGGATTGAAGTCAGAAATTAGCCATCTCTCCTTTAGACTCCAGTTCTCCTGACAGGCTGGGCTTGAATTCAGCATAATATCTGCTTCTCCCTGGGTTCAGGTTCTTCGGGTCTCCTGCCTGCTTTTCACCCTTTTATTAATGGAGAGTGGAGTTTCTGCCACAGAGCAAAGTTTCATGCTTAACAGAAACAAATATGGAACTTTCCAAATGGACATAGTCGTTTCTTGGTAAGCTAGCAGTCCTACTTGTCTTCACCAGTACAACTTGACCTAGTTTTTACCTTTTCATGGATAATGACTGAGATTTCTGGGGAGAATACTAGACAGATATAGCTCTCAAATACAGCATTTTTTTTCTTTCTTCAAATACCTAGGGACTGCTGTGCTGTCATTTATATAATCAGTGAATAGATGTTGCCTCCTCTTTGAGTCTAAAATACTTTCTGTAGCAGAATGGTTGGAAACGTAGGGTTTTAACTTAAACGAAAACCTAAATCATTTGCACACAGTAAAGATTACTAATCAAATTATACAGTACTCTATTCCCAGAACTTTCCAGACTTTCCTTTTTCCTTTTTTTTAACTTGGCTTGCAGTTCGTCTCAAAATAGGCTAACAAATATGTGGACTTGGGTTAGCACAGCCCATTTAAGTTACCTTTCTGTATCTTCTTTTACAGGCTAGTAGCAGAATGGAGACTTTCCCGAGGTGTTGAGGAGCAGACGCAGGCTTTCTTTGAAGGCTTCAATGAAATTCTGCCACAACAGTATTTGCAGTATTTTGACGCAAAGGAACTGGAGGTAAAGGATTGTTGGGCTCTTGCTAGATCCAGGTTGTTACATGGACAGTACTTAAACGCCAGTCATTATGTGTGAAAAGCAGAACTCGCTAAGGCTGACAACTCTCTTTTATAGGGCATATGAGGGAAACTTCATGGAGCAGTATTTGATTAGTGTGTTTCCCTTCACCTTTCCTCTTTACAGCCTACTTATGCTTTTCTAAAGGCTGGGATTCTTCCAGTAGAAATTTCTTAGCAAATTGCTTCTGTAATCCTCAGCCATTTGATTTGCCTGTGTTCAAAGAATGAGTAACTTGACAGAAGGGGAGATAAAAGCAGATATGCTATGGATGGTCGCACGTAGACTGGACCAGGTTCTAGAGCGTTTTGATCTCTCCAAATTACACTTCCTGAAGCTTCTCTTCAATTTAAAAAGATAAAAACATAAAAATAAAACATCCAGTTCCTAGCAGAGAGTGGTACGGCTGGGCAATGGCAAACTGTTCCTGGTGTGACTGTCTAATGCAAGACTTACTCCAGTTCTCATGCCAGGGATACTTTCTGTTTTGTGACCTCTCCAAATGCGCTTCATGAGTAGTCATCAGTCTTTGTTGTAGAAGTTGTGGATAAAGTTTGAAATTAAAAACAAGTGTACTGTCGTCACAGATGCTTCTAAGTATGGGTGCGGTTGGTGTTCTGGTTTGCTATGTGGGAAGTCATGGAAGGACGGTCATCACTGGTACTGGCATGTTTTATTTCCCTTTTTCTCCCCTAAAAAGGTGCTTCTGTGTGGAATGCAAGAAATTGATTTGAATGACTGGCAGAGGCATACCATCTACCGGCACTATACCAGGACCAGCAGACAGATAGTGTGGTTTTGGCAGGTTTGTAGACTACTTCTTATTCTCAGACCAACACAAGTTGCAGAGCAGTAAACAATAATCAGAATTATTGGACAGATCTATACAGTGTGTAAATACCAATTGTTACTGCTAATCCAGCTGTTGCGAGCAGTCCTGTAATTTGTAAATCTGTGGAGGATGATGATGTGAAGATCTGAGTATCAAATCTATACCTAAATGTCCAATTACTGTTTTTCAGTTTGTGAAAGAAATAGATAATGAGAAGAGAATGAGACTCTTGCAGTTTGTTACTGGGACATGCAGATTACCAGTGGGAGGATTTGCTGACCTCATGGGTATGCATTGATAATCCCTGTAATTCTTTTTAAAAGAGCCAAGTTACGTGTTTAATGACATGTTAAATGAATTTTATATTGAATGCTGTTTGTAAGTCCTGCATGTACTTGAGCTGTGATGGAAAAAGAGATGGAGGGAGTGTTTACACCTGTTGTATTGAGTTTCAAAATCACTTCAAATTTATGTGTTTCACCACATGCATACTTTGATCCAGACAGAGCTGTATACTGAAAAATGCCCTTTTTCTGTGCCTGTCTGGTGCTGCGCTTAAGCCTTTCATACTTCAGTTGTGACCTATTACCTGCTGGGGCGAAGTAGCTAGACCTATGCCTTGTGTATTTGAATTTGTTACAGGGAGCAATGGACCCCAAAAATTTTGTATTGAAAAAGTTGGAAAGGAAAACTGGTTACCCAGAAGTCATACCTGGTGAGTGTGTAACAAATCAGAATATTGCTACTGCTCTGCTTTTGCTGACAACTATCTACTTGGAGATTTTAGTAAATGGGTAATATTCTCAAATGGTTGGGGCTGCCTGAAAGCAAACACTGAGTTACACCCATGTACTTGGTTGAATAATAGCTGAACTTCTGAAAAACTCTTGTGGCATAGAGTAGATTACATTGTAAATTCCGTGGATTTGTGTATTACTGAAAATTTAAAGTAATAAACAGTACTGTCTAAAGAAGTTGGGATTGGCCTTTTGGTATTACTACACGCCATCTTGATAGCGAAGGAGCCACATTCACACTCCCTCTTCCCTAGAGCAAAGACAGCTTCTACTCAGTTCCTCGGGTGTGTCAGTGGTTAGTGAAAACACACAAATTAAAATGTTAAATGTGAACGATGACTCTAGTTAACCAGCTAGGAAACGTTAGTGAAACTTCTTACCAAGTACATTGCATTTCTAGAAAACTGTCACTGTTCAAGTGCTTGAACTCTGACTTTTGCTCTCATAAATATGTAAATCTGTGTCAGTAGCTTTTCACAGGATATAAATCCAGGTATCCATCTGCACAGCAAAAAGTTTAATTGCCCATATTCATAATGGATTTTTTTTGTGATGGTTTAATTATTTTTCAGTACTTAAGTTTTTTCTTTATTTTCAGTTTCAATCGCTTAGACCTTCCACCCTATAAGAGTTATGAGCAGTTGAAGGAAAAGTTGTTGTTCGCAATTGAAGAAACAGAAGGATTTGGGCAAGAATAGCTAAAATTTGCACCTTGAAGAATGTGAACTCAACATGACGTATGTTCTTCACTACTTCTGCTTGTTGCACACTTCATTGTAAAGTAGACTTGACTTGGATTTATTTAACAATACTGATGTGGATTCTGGAAACTGAGCACTTTCAGAAATCAAATGAGCAATCAGATGTGGCTACAAAAGAATTATGACCTAAGTAGAGGTTTAATACAGCTTTGGGCTCTGCTTTCTTTTACCATTCGTTAATTAGAATGTGTCCTTAATGACTGACAGATTTTTAACAATAGTTTTGTCTTTCCTTTTTAGTAGCATTTTTTGCTACTGATGCACTGGGAAGTTCATTGGTAGCTGCAGTGCTGCAGCATCATCCGAAGCCTCTTCACAGCAGTGGTGTTAGAGCAGCTCGTATCCATCCTCTGCCCGCTGTGAGCACCTCCACGGCTTAAGCTCTGTTTTCTAACCCAAGTGTGGCCAGACTGTTCTTTCTCCACCTGGAGTCTGCTCACATGCCAGCTGGACTCAAGCTGCTGTTTAGGGGATGTCAAACTGTGGCACAAATCCAGGGCATAGCTTTGCTGTGGTTTTTCCCAATCCTGCTAATTTCAGCAAAATAGACACCCGCCCAAAGTTGTTGGAACGTTTTCTGTGTGGCCTCAGAAGAATCTTTTTTCTGTGTAACACAATTAATTTTTAAATAAATTTTAACACTGTGGTACTTCACTTGTTTTGCAAAAGACAAGACCACCTGGGATTGCACTGATTCCACTTAGATCCTGTTTGCAGACTGGTGTTTCCTGTCGGAAGGGTTAACAGACATTGTTCTCGGCGTTGCTCTCGCGTGTTGCAGTCAGGTCGCTCTGAAGGCTTTATTGGGCTCTCAGGAAGAGGTGCAAACCAACTGAATTCAGAAAACAATAACACTTACTGTTTTTGCTGGTGAACTGTTATGCAATACTGGCCAAGGCTAAGAGGATTAGAAAGTTCAGATACAGATTACAGATTTCTGAAAAGCTGGAGCATCAGTGAATAGTTCTGTAAAGACTGAAGCTAAAGCTGTGGGGGGAGGTTTCTAAGCTAATTCACCCTAAGCTGCTTATAGCTAGTAACTTTGGTAGCGAGTTCCTGTTGGATGAATAACATCTTTTATTTCCTTTTAGAATCTGTTAATATTCAATTCTTTTCTGGTTTACAATAACATTTTGCATTTTATTGCTCCTTTAGACTGAATGCACTTTTTGGGTATGGTCAGCTCTTTCCCTCTCTGAAGGGAGGAAGGCGAACGCCAGCGAGGCGAGCTGCTAGCCCTAGCGAGGTGTGACACTTGGGCAGCACATAGTGCGTGTAGAGCAGAGCCACAGCTCCCAGCGTTGGGAGAGGAGCTGGTTTGGGGAGGTTTTTAGATATCGGAGCTGAAACAGGACAGGAGGAAACTGTAAAACTGAACTTCCCGCCTCGAAAAGAGTATTTCTTTCCTGCTGTCCCTTGTGTCTAAACTGTGAGGGGGAAAAACTGATCCAGGTCTAAGAAGAACGGAGACACCACCGTTTTTAACTGACTTTGCGAGTTTTTCAGGTTGCAGAAAGCGATACGTGCCTGTGGGCAGGCAGAAGGGCGAGACTTGGGAGCGAACAGCTCCTCTGCCATGCACGTTCTGCGGCAGGCACGGAGAGAGTTTCTGAGGATACAGAAGTGACCCTCTTTTACAGCTTCATTGGTGGTGGAAACTAACCTGACTTCATGGTTTTACTAGGAGGAAAATCTGCCAACTTCAAAACATTTGATGGATATATTACAGTATACAGCTCGTGAGGAGAAAAAAAGCCTTATAAATATTTTCTGTTTATATTAATTCTTACGATGAAATGTAGTTATCTAACGTATTTACAAGAGAGATTAAATTAAGCAAGATAATGCAAGATTAAGCTATGAAAAATAGTCCGTGTTCTGCATAATGCTTTATGATTCATGTAGGGAACCTAGAAGTATTGTTAATGTATAAATATCACCCAAAAGGCTTTCAGCCCTATATTTTTAAAATAAAGAATAGCTATAATTGAAATAGCCTTAGCCCTAGTTCTATAGGGTGTGGCTGTTTAATATTTTTATGGTTGACATGTTTAGTTCAGGAAAAAGGTAAATGCTTGTATATATTTTTGCAGTCCGGGATTCCACTTACTCCATTTTTCTTCCTTTAATTTAAATGGCATGTTTATATGTCTTTTCTGCTGTATTAGGATGGGGAAAGGGGGCTGGATATCCCAAGCACCAGATAAGATTTTAAAATATTGCAAGTAAAGAATTCATTGGGGGGGGGGGAAATTCGTGAAACATTGGATTTGGCCAAAATATAAGAAATTTAAGCAACTTTACTGTGTTAAATTGGCAGTGTTTCTGAAGGCAGAGGTTAAGATTACTGAGGCATTTTACTTCGTCAGCATTGTGAATGCTAAAAACTCTGTTAATTCTTGACATCATGCTGTGTAGAAATAAAAAGGAGTTAATATCAGCCACTGGTGCACTTTTCTGTTCTTTACGGGGATCTGGTGAAGACGACCCGTGGGTGAGGCCACGGCGTCTGGTGTCCCAGGTGATGGATGGTTATGGATGGGACGTACAGGAGGATTTTCAGCAGAGATCAGTGAATTTGTCTCCCACTGCTTCAGCTGATTCAGCAGCCTGAGCTGCAGAAATTCATCGTATGTCACAAATGCATATTCATGTGTAACCATCAATTGATCCCAAGTTTCAAGTATTGCCAGAATTTTGCCTTACTAGAATGACATGAGGAAATTAGAAGCTGAGACGCTGATCTAAGAATTAACAAAGCCTTATTGTTATGGGTAGCTCAGGAAATGTTCATATACTAATGGAATGCACAGTGAATGCATCATGTCTTCATCTGAGCTAGTATGGAAGGTGGTTTGTATTTAATCCCGTTGCTTGTGGTTAAAAAAAAAGCTTTTTTATTATTCTAAGTAAAACAAACAAAATGCTTGTTTAATTTTTTTGTTTGCATTTTTATTACTTGCTGCACTGGATTTGTAACCTCAACTCTCTCTGTTATATTGGTATCTCCAGCCCCCTTTTTGTGGTGTCTTTTTAATTTTCTTCAAGAACCACTGTTTGTGTATATGTGCTCTAGTGAACTCGTATATAAACTGGGATCAGCAGCACTGGATTGTAAAATACTGTACTGAAATTCGTTGTTGAAATTTCCTTGCATTGTAATTTCAAATACTCAGGTAACTGTAACAGTATCTCAGTAAGTCAAATACTTTTATAAAACTACTTCAAGAGCTGGTCGTCTCGTTGTTATTCCATCTGTGTGCAAATGAACCGTCTGCTTGGGGGGGTGAGGGTCTGGCGCTTGGAAGTCCTGCAGGAATGTTCTTTCCTGAGACCTCTTTGGCCCTTATTGATTCATTGGGAATTCACTGGGCGATGCCTTTGTGACTGGGTGGAAACCGCGGACAAAACGACGCAGATGGTCTGGAGAGAGGTTGTGCGGGAGCCACAGCTTCAGCGTTTCTTGTGCCGCTGTGGCAGCAGTAACAGAAGCGAGGTGGGACTGGGCCGGTTTGTGTCTTCTGTCCAGGCCTGACAGGAAGGAGGGAACAAAAGCTCAGCCGAGACTGACCCGCCTCGTAGCTCCCCTCATCCTCCGCACGAAGGGAGAAGCGGGGGTTACTCCTTCCTGCCGGCAGGAACCTCTCCCGCCTGCCATGACCTGTCCGAGGTGACGGACATCAGCTTTACAGGGGCACCGCCCAGCTGACGGGTGCGTCCCGTCAGGTCTCAGGGACGTCCTTGCGGCCAGTTTGTTCAAGTGTTCCCTCAGCTGCCCCTCCCCCGCCCAGGGTCATCCCTGGCCGCAGGGCTGCGCAGGGGGGTCGCTCCGCTCGCTTTGCCAGACCTTCACAGAGGCTCCGTAACGCAGTTTCGGCGGCAGCAGCAGCCGCCGCCCCCAGGAAGGCTTTTCTCTGCCAAGGAAACACCCGCAGTAACAACGGCCTTTTCTTCCCGCAGCGGGGCAGGTTGGAGTCGCTCCCTCCGTGCTTTGGAGCACAAATGACGGGGTTTGTGGGAGAAATGTGCTGTTTTCTCTGGGCATAAAGTAGTCCTGCCAGATGGGAAAGGCCAGGGAGTTTAGCTGCTGTCTGTCAAATCCCGGTTTTCAGAGTATCGGGGGGGGGGGGGAACCCCAAGAAAACCCCTTGATGAGGTCATCTTTCTACTGTTTACCCAGCAGCCACCTGCTCTCTGTAACCGGTGTCGGTTCTCTGCGGGCAGGGCCGCAGTGCTGAGGGAAGCGCCGTCCGGTCCGAGCAGAGCGGGTCCGGGGGGAAGGGGCAGAGACCCCAGTGCTGCTCTTGGGCCCGTGCGGCACCCGCTGGGGGGGCGTTTGGCCCCGCTCTTGAGCACGTTACTGATTCCGCCCCCAGAGCACGGGGCCTCCCCGGCCCTTCCCGAAGGCGGGTCTCACCCGCGGGGGCAGCCGCCACCGTGCCCCGGGGGACGTGAATTCGGGGGCTCGCAGCAGGCAGGGGGTTCCGAGGGGGTCAGCAGCCCCGTCCCTGGGGCTGCAGCGCGCCTGCCGGGAGGTGAGCGGCCCAGCCCTGCGCAGCGCCTCCCCTTCTCCCGGGGGCCGCACCGGCGGCTGGGGGGGCAACTCTTTCCCCCCCCTGTATCCCTCAAGTCAAGGCCCTCACACACGAGGGCAACGAGCGGCCGGGCCTCGCCCCCCGCCGGGCCCTGGGGCAGCGGGGAGGGGGCGTCCGGCCACAGCGCCGGTTCTCGGCTCCGCCCCCGCCGGGGCACAAGTGCTGCCGGGGCACGGCGCGCGCTACGGCGCCCGGCCCGCCGCTGCTCCGCGATCGCCGCTGCTCCGCGATGATTGGCGGAGCGTGTGGCGCATGCGTGTGGGTGCCGTTGCAGAGCGGAGCCGTGAGTGAGCGGAGAGGCGGCGGTTCGAGATGGTGGGTGAGGCAGCGGCGGGCGCCGGGGCTGCCCGGGCCGGCGGGAGCGGGGCTTTGTCGCCGCCGCGGGGTTCCCCCGGCTCTCGGGCGGCCGCTCGGCCGCGTTCGCGGTACGGCGGGCGGCCGCTCGGCAGCAGGAGCGAGGCGGAGAGGGCCGGTCCCGGGGCCTCCTCGGCCAGCGGCTGCCCCCGCCCGGGCCGCTGCCCGCGCCTGCCGGCGCCCTGCACCGAGTGAAAGCGCGACCCGGCTGCTGGCGGCTGGTTGATCCCTCTCCGGTTTCTCTCCGCGCCCCCGGTTTGGGTTTGGGTTCGGGTTCGGGTTCCGCGCTGGGCACGCGCGGGCGCGGCCCCTGGTTTGGGCTAGGCCGGGAGCTTCGTGGCGTCCCGCGGCCTTGCCGGCGCTTCACGGGAGCGGGCGGGTCAGGCCGCTCCGGAGGCCCCGCTTTGTCGCGGAGGGGTTGCCCCGCGGCAGCCGAGCCCCGCCTGCCTGGCCGTGGGCTTTCGTGCCGGGGTCCCTGCGGTGGGAAGGGCGTCGCTCCCGCAGACCTTCCGTTAGTTCTGACAAGCGCCGTGTGGCGGGGGAAAACCTTTGCCTTTCTCGTGGCTGCCGGGGGACGATTCCCAGAGCCGAAAGCGATCGGGAAAAAGACTGTTTTAAGACAACTGCCTGTTTAATGTTCGGTGGCGCCTGGCACGTGTTTGCTTTATCGTAGTTGTGTTGGAGGCTGCTTCCCGTGCAGACGGGGTGTTGGTAAGCGCTTGTTGGTGAAATTGGGGATCAAAATGTGTGGGAAAACTTCTAAAGAAGTAAATACTGACCTAAGTTCTGGGTGGCAAATTGAAGCGGCCTAATAAGACATACTTTAGGCAAACCTAGGAGTTAAAGCTTTCTAGGTGAAAACAGGAAGGTAAAGGCAGCTGTTGTATACGCAGCAAAGGTTATGTAAGAGCAGATTGGTGATGGGGGAGCATTTACTCTCCTTTTGCAGACTGCATCTCTCCTCCTCCGTCTCTTGTAGTTAGTCGGCTCTGTATTGAGAGAGTTTCTGTTTGTTTCATGAGTTAAACGTATCAATCCTTTTTTTCACTAGTGTTTGTGCTGGTGCAGTGAGTTGAACTTGTAATAATCAAGTTTGGATTTTGAATAGATAATCACTTTTGATTGATAACTTAATTGGTTTTAATGAATGACTTAATTGCTTTAAAGAATAACGCTATGTATTAACGATACTAGTTTACGTTGTAGTAAGAAATATACAAAACCTCGCTTATGCTAAGAAACAACAACTGCTGCCTTCCAAAGAAGGTCAAAGCTAAAGCTGCAGCTAATTGTGAAATTGTCCAGAACAGAACAGGGAGGCGGGAGGCAGGTACAAGAAAGTGCACATTCTTGGCGTGTCTTCTTATCTTATGGGATGGAACCAGAGAAACTGAGGAATATTAAGGTGAAGACCCTCACGTGATCCCCATCCTAATTTGTATATCAGAGATCTTGATCAGTAAGATAACCAATAATGATATTAGTATAGGCATATTAATGAAGTTAGTTAATAGGGTGGACCAATCATTGTAAATGTCAAAATTAATAGCGGGCATAACACGCATGCTTATGTTAAAATATGTTGAAGACCATGACTTTGCAGAAAAAGGATATAAAACGCTGAATTTTTTGTGTAACTTTGAAGCACGTCAGGTGGAGCTATCCCCTGTGCTTCCCATAAAGAAGTGCCGGCGTCTCTGCAGCTGTGTAGATAAGTTTGTCGTGATGGCGACCTTTTGTCAACAAACTGGCTTGTGGAGGTGTGAGACAAGCCCCAGAGCTGGTGTGTGGGAAGTGTGTGGGGGGTGTGTGTGTGTCGGGGAGTAAGGACGGGAGGAGCAGGACCTTCCCCTGCCCGCAGCAGTGACCGTCAGAGCGGATCACCCCACCTTGGGAGTCCGGTTATCGGTTCGTTGTTAGAAGAAATTAGAAATTGGTGTTGTTCTGCGTGGACGCTGCTTTGCATCCAAATAGGTTTGTTAAGGGCCAACGAAGGAGAGTATTTACCGAGTCAGGACTTCAATGCTGCCGGTAACAAGTCGGGAGGTTATTTCAGACTTAACAGTTTGCCGCCAGACTTGTCTCAGCATTTGTACGCGCTGTAGTTTGTCCTTTATTTCACTTGCCTCATCTCCCATTTGAAAATATTCCAGCATTCAGAAATAATCAAGAGCGCTGTTGGAAAGACTGAATTCTTCTGTGCTGGGTAAGGCGGGAAAACCATCTCCTAGCAGCAGCAGTTGGTGTCGCTCCAAGCTGCTTGGGGCGCTGCTGACAGCTCTCTGCACAAAGTTTGCAGTCCTGAGGCTGAGGCCACGGTGGTTTGTAGGACAAGTGCTCTCCCCGGGGACCCGGGCTCAGAACGTGGCTGTGCCCGTCTGCTGCGGGGTGGGAGCGGAGGGGTCGCCCACGGTGCCTGGGGAGCACAGCCGGCTTGGCCGGACTCCCCCTGCCGGTCTGCCCTTCCCGAGCTCAGGGGAGTCCCGTCTGCCCTCCCGGACCGTTTCTGCAGAGCTCGGGCTTGCGGGATCTGAAAGCTGCCGCGGGTCCTTGAGCAGGGATAGACAGCGCCAGACAGTCCCCGTGCGGAGGCCAGCTCAGGTGCTGGGGTGCTGTCACCCTGGTAGAGCACCCGTGGTTGAGCATCGATGGGTGCCCTGTGGCAGTGGCCGTCGTGCAGGAGGGCTTGAAAGCTCTTCTGAAGCCGGTGGGGGTGTTTCCAGAGAAGGCAAAGGCACTGCTGCCTCAGCCTTTTGTTTCTGTTTTCCTTCTTTTTTTTTTTTTTTTTTTAGGTTGACTTTGCCAAGTTGTAAATTATTGTTAGTGGTTATAATCTTGTAGCTTTCCCAGCACAAATGATAATTATAAATAAATAGCGTTTATTTATGATTTTCCCCCTCACTTTTCTTATTTGTAATTGCTCTTAGCGTTCATTTGCTAAGAGGGAAGGTGGCCTTGCACCCCGAATGTGTCTTTTTCTGCTTTTTTGATAAATTCGATGTGTATTTTCATACATGATTGTTGCTTGACACCTGAACTGTAGCAGTCTGACTGAGCAGCCTTCCAGTTCAAGCCTACAGTGAGGATCTGGTGCGGGAGGTTGCGGGAGGGTTGGGAGGAGAAGAGAGGGAAAGATCAGAGGGGAGGTCCGTGTTTCCACGAGGGTGTCATCACGAGTGAGTGCAGAGCGAAGACAGGCGGAAAACAACTGAAAAGGTCACGGGGAAAAGGCAGCACGGAAGCGCACAGCCCTCGCTGTGCAGAGCGGTGTGGGCGGTGTCTGTCTGAGTCCCCTTTGGGCCGCTTCATTCTCAGACACGCCGTTACAAAGCCGGGCGGCGGGCGAGGAGCAGCTGCAGACTCCTGTTGCCTTGTGCTTTCTCTGCAGGCTGAGGTGGAAGAAACACTGAAGCGAATTCAGAGCCAAAAAGGAGTGCAAGGAATCATTGTTGTTAATTCTGAAGGTACTGTGTCAGTCTCGGTTTTCTGAGGTAAAACTCGGTCCGAACACGCGCTTTCACGGCCGCTGACTGTACTGCTCGCGGTTACGGTCTGCCTGTAGCCAAGGTTCTCCTGTAGCCCAGGCAGACAGACAGTAGTTAGGCTACAGGAGGAAGCTGGATCCCCATGTCTGCTTTTCTGCAAGCTCACTTTATTGTTTTAGGGAGTGAATTAAAATTAGTTGCAAAGGCTGAGAAATGTTTGAGTTACGCCAGCGCTTGAATGTCCTGTCACAGCCTCTCTCAGTAGCACTAAAAGCTCTCAGGACCTCTGGAATGTCGCTGCTGTGCGTGTCCAGAGCGCTGCTGTCCTGGCAGACCCGGGTAGCTCGGCAGCTGTCTCGTGCTCACGGCCTCATGAGCCCCGTACGCTTGTTGTCTCTTTTGGAGTTACTGAAGGGTCGTACCGAGCAGGCTTGCTCAGAGCACTCCAAGTACACTGGGAGCGGCCCAGCTTCTTAAAATTGCGCAATTAATAATTTAAATTGAATGTGTCCCAGAGATAATCCTTAGAAAGGATGACAGATAGTAGCTATATATGAATATATTGACTGTCAGATCCCTGTGTACTTGTATGCAGCTTGTGTTCCTGCTCCTTTTTCACGATAGTGAATAACAGGTTGTGCTCCCCAGGCTGAAGCTGCGCTTATTTGAACATCCACCTGGAGCATGCCAGTATTTGGTCGTGACGTTGAAACCTTGCTGTTCCTCTCTCCCCACCAGGGTAATGGTTTTAAGCTGAAAAAGGATAGATTTAGATTAGATACAAGGAAGAAATTGTGCACTCTGAGGGTGGTGAGGCACTGGCATAGGCTGCTGAGAGCAGCTGTGGCTGCCCCCTCTGTCATGGGTTGAGGCTGGGCCGGCCGCTGATGAATGACAGACGCTCTCTATTAACCCCTCTCCCCTCCCAGAAGGGAAAAGGAAAGAGAACAAGGGAGAGAGACTTTACAGTTTGGAAAAGAAAACTCCAACAGCTTTAATGAAACAGTGTCCATAAAAGAACAGATAAGAATAAGGAAATAATGAAATATGTACAATATGTACAAATAGATACAAATAGATACAACAGCAATACCGACCCCAGCTCCCCCCACCCTGATGACGATACGTCACTGCTGGGGCTGCAGGGCTGGCACTGGGGCAGTCCCAGGCTGGACTGGGCAGCAGACAGGGACGGGCTGCAGGAGCTGGACTCAGGCCCTGGATTCAGGGACGCACGGGTCGGGATCGACGACAGAAGGACAGACAGAGTCCTCTTCAGATGTCACCATCACAGAAGAGAGATTGACCCTCGTGATCCCTCAGCTTTACACTGACCATGACGTCTATGGGATGGAACACTCTGTGGGTCAGGTTTGGGTCCCCTGTCCGGTTCGCTCCTCCCTGCAGGGGCGGCCTTTTTCGTGCTTGTGACCCTTTTCACTCCCCCACCCCAACACGGGGTACAAGACTCAGCAGTGACCTTGGTCGCTGTAAGAACAAGTCTAAGCCAGGGCCCCTCTGCATCCCATTCCTTGGTACTGAGTGTGACCATCAGGGGCTGTCACTGCTGGGAGCAGTCACTGTCTGGAAAAACATGCTGCTGCTTCAGAAAGTGCCGTTAGTTAGAGGAGGCTTGACTGAAAAGTGAAAGCACTAAACCAGAATTAGTTCTGGTTCAGCCCAAACCAGGACACCCCTGTAATAAAGAATGTTTCTCGGCGTCACCCCTCCCTGGCAGTGCTCAAGGCCAGGCTGGATGGGGCTTGGAGGAACCTGGTCTGGTGGGAGGTGTCCCTGCCCAGGGCAGGGGGGTGGGAACTAGATGATCTTTAAGGTCCCTTCCAACCCAAACCACTCTATGGTTCTATTTTTGTTATTATTTATTTCTATTTATAAATCTCATAAATAAACAAATAAATGAAAAAGCAAAAGTAAAGCACTGATGCTACTAGAGGTGAGCAGTTCTCACCTACCCCCGTGGTTCCAGACCTTAGCCCCTCCACATCTGACTTGTGTTCACGTTCTTCTTTTAAGCCTTCAAGAAGAGCACTGCTGATCCCTGGTGCAGGGCCAACATCTCCTCTGGTGAAGTAGCCACCCCGGTTGGACCGGATGATGCCCGAGGCGGGGTTAGTTGTGGGGTGTTGTCGCTGACCCGTGCTGTCCCCTGTTCCTCACAGGTATTCCTATCAGAAGTACTATGGACAACGCCACAACCATTCAGTACGCGGGGCTCATGCACGGCTTCATCATGAAGGCCAGGAGCACTGTGCGAGAAATCGATCCCCAGAATGACCTCACGTTCCTGCGGATCCGCTCCAAGAAAAACGAAATCATGGTGGCACCGGGTAAAAGCGCGCGGGGTGAACGCGGGCGGCGGGGAATCCAGCAGGGTTTGTTCTTGGGAGGCTGACGCTGTCAGCCTGAGAAGAGTTCCGCCTGCTGCTTTCATGTGCGCTGTGTAATCTCTTCTGTTCCAGGAGCTGTTGTGCTTCCTTCAGAGTTGGAAGCTTTGACCTGAGTTTGCGTTGTGATGTGTGACTGGGGGAAATCACTTCCCTCGTTTTGTGTTGATCAGAGTAGAAACTGTTAAATCGTGTTTGAGAGCGTGTTGCAGCCTCTCCTGCTTTGTGGTTTTCAGTGTAAAACCGCAGGAGCTGGGAAGGAATATGTTTTGAGAGCAGTTTTAGTTCAGTGCGGTAGACTAAGTGATCAAGCCAAACAGTCTTAACGGATTTTCCGGTTCAGAGGGATTCCCAGAGCGTGTTGCAGCTGTAGTCGCGAGTCGTAGAATGCAGCAGCGGCAGCAACAACCTTCTTTAAGGAAGCGCCCTCGGTGTTTCATCCAGTTGTGTGAGACGGGAAGCGGTGGGATGAGCGCAGCTCGCTCGTGTGCAGGAGCTCGGCTTTGCTCCCTCCGACCGCGCCGGCCCCGCGGTGAGGTGGTGCTGACGGGGAGGCAAGGCGGGCGCTGCACGGGCAGCAGGCTGCTCCCCGCAGGCCGTAGACAGGCCCTGGGGTCTGTGCGGAGGCAGCCCCTGGTTCCCGTGCGGAGGATGAAGAGAGGAGGAAGCGTTGCCCCAGCACAGGCGCGGCTGCAGGCACCGCACCCGGCTCTGCACTCTCTCTGGGAAGCCTCGGCCTCGCACCAGCCGCTTGGGTGCCGTCCCCGCGTGTGCCAGCCATTTCCGAGGCACAGGCGGAGCTGGGGAGCGCGCGGTGCTAAGGCTGGCTCACAGACGGGTGATCCGCCGGGCCAAGCCTGCTTTGCTTATCGAGGGTGAATGTCAGGGCTCTGCAGTTCCCACAGTGTGCCAGTGAGAGACGAAAACCGGTGACATTTACTGTTGCTGCGAACAAATACCAGCAATGAGAGACTAACGATGGTTGTTTTGGTTTTTTCTCCAGATAAAGACTACTTCCTGATTGTCATCCAGAATCCAACTGAGTGATTACACTGACTTGGTCTGTTTTTTCTCTTTGCCCAACTGTTTGTTGTTTTTTTTTTTTTATTTAATGGTAAATAATAGAGTATTAGTGTTAACTCCACTGTGTCACTACAGTGATGTCTGCAGAAACAAAAGCAGGTGGTTTTGTTGTTTAAAAACAGGAAAAGTGATTTGCTTTTTGTATCATAAGTCGTTTTGAGGAGGAGTTGGTAAATTACGATCAGGCAGTAAAAAATGCAACAGATTCTTTCTACTAGTTAAGAATATAATATAATAAAATTTTAGGAATGTCCTAAAAAAGATTATTCTTTGTATGTTTCAATGCTTCTGTCATCACTGTTTGAGAGATGCTTGTACTTTAATACTTCTGAATGACTAATACGGTCAAATATGAAACTTGCCTGCCCTCTAGTTGTGTCTTACTCTGTGTTACTTTGAAAAAGTCTGACCATATCGAATTAAACAGTTTCATCAGTGACTGTTTTTCTCGTGTGTTCCTTCTGAAGATTTAAATTATTCTCACGATTGATTGAGTTTTTCTTCAAAAGAATAGGACTATTTTTACTCATCTGTTGCTTTCTCTAACCAAGGATTTAGTCTAAGTGTGTGCACAATATCCTCATAATTGCCTCGTGTGTTGGAGCGTTTTCCTGCCCCTCCGTGTTTCGGACAGAGAAGTGTTGTGGCTCCGTAAGGCCCTCGAGACTGCCCGTGGGAGCTCTCATACAGTCACAATTCAGTAGCCGATTTGATCTGGTATCTTCCTTTTAGTGATTTTTTATTAATGGCCATTAAGGACAAAAAAAAAGGTCACCTGGTTCCTCCAAAACAATAAAGGGTTATTTTTGTAGCCTCGGAAGAGCCTCGTAAGGGCCCGCAGAGCGCTCTGTGCAACACGTCTGCACTGAGGGTTTGTCACGTGTGTGACAGACCCAGCTCTGGCTCGTACGGAAGAGCCTTCGCGGAGTGCAGAGCGTCATCGCCCAGGCTGACAACGGAGCCTGTTGGCTTGTGCTGCGTTTCCTTCACACGCTGGGGGAGCTCAGCACCGCTGAGGGCTCCAGCCGGGAGCGGGGCCCAGCCAGCCCGCTCCCTTCCCAGCCCCGTGTGTCCCTCAGAGATGGGCAGCGTGGCTGCCTGCTCGTGCTTCAGCCTCTCACGCTCTGGCCTCAGGCTGCTCGTGCTGGAAGGGTTACACCAGCCTGAGGAGGAATTTCTCCCCAAGCGCACCGGAGCGAAGAGGCCCGGCCCCCAGCTGCGAAACTGCCGGACGGTCAAGGAGCCTCGATCGGGTAGCGGTGGTTTTGTCACTGGGGCTTTGGTCGGGGCTCCTTGTGCCGGTGAGGGATCGCTCCCGGCTCGTGTATCTGTCAGCAGAAGTGATTAACCCGTGTTCAGCCCTGCTCTTTCGACACTACAAGCAGCAGTAGGAACAGGGGATACTGTCCAGCTCTGCACCGAGGGACAGACTAAGAATTTGTGGGCGATCTCAGCAGGTACGGGGCTGTTCCAGGCTCCAGGGCAGTTTTGGAGTCTCTAGGAAAAATGTTGGTGTTGACACTTGAGGCCTGAGGCCGTGTTCTCTTGTGCTGCCTCTGCTCCGAGATAAGGCTCTGGCAGAGGAGCGGGGGTGATAACGCATTAATGCTGCAAAAACTGGGCTTGTAGAAACTCATCTTCTGTGGATCTTAGAGCAGCTCTTTTAAGCTGCTCCAGCTTGTGTTCGCCCCAGCGCCCTCCCAAGCAGCTCCGTCTGCCCGAGATGGCTGAGCTCTCGCTGGGCAGCGCTCCTCTTCACGAACGGGGCGTCTGTCTTTGATCTTAACACTTGTCGTGCGTAGCTACGTCTGTAGGGGACGAACGTCTGGCACAGGTAGTTACACCAGTGTAGGCTGCCATTCTGTCAGCAGGGCTCGAGCAGCTCCTTGAACCAGTGTAATCTGCAGTAAAAGCTGGGGCAGCTGGGGTGTGCGGGGTCGGAGAGCTCCGACAAGCACAGCCATGGCAGCAGAGGCCTGAGTGTCAGCACTGTTTCTGTTGACAAAATCCACTTCCTTTACCAGCACAACAGGATTCCTCCGGGGAGATTTCGCTCCACGAGCAGGGTTTCACAAGCACCCAGGGGTCCCCTTTGTCAGTGGTGTTTGCCCTGTGGGAGTGCTGGCATGCCTAGAGCTCGTTGGCGATCCTAGGTGAGGTTAGGACAGCGTGCTGGTGCTGGGTTGGTGCAGCTGGCTCCTCCCATCTCCTTTAAACCTTTGACTGACCCGGGGTTTTTTGGATCTGAAGTGCACCTCCTTAAATAAGGAGTTTTGCCAAGGACATCAGTAGGAACAGGCAAGAGGGGTATTGTGCAGTGGCTGAAAGAAAATGGACATGTTATGAGCGATCCAGACCGAGGGGCCTCACTGTAAGGACAGACGACAGCTGTTGTTACAGACAGAGGCAAGGTCAGGGAGCACAGTTTGTGTCTTCTGTCCAGGCCTGACAGGAAGGAGGGAACAAAAGCTCAGCCGAGACTGACCCGCCTCGTAGCTCCCCTCATCCTCCGCACGAAGGGAGAAGCGGGGGTTACTCCTTCCTGCCGGCAGGAACCTCTCCCGCCTGCCATGACCTGTCCGAGGTGACGGACATCAGCTTTACAGGGGCACCGCCCAGCTGACGGGTGCGTCCCGTCAGGTCTCAGGGACGTCC
Source organism: Leptosomus discolor (assembly GCF_034619465.1). NCBI lineage: Eukaryota > Metazoa > Chordata > Aves > Leptosomiformes > Leptosomidae > Leptosomus > Leptosomus discolor. The sequence continues at coordinate 2,983,938 of NC_141407.1, read as the reverse complement.
TTGCGGCCAGTTTGTTCAAGTGTTCCCTCAGCTGCCCCTCCCCCGCCCAGGGTCATCCCTGGCCGCAGGGCTGCGCAGGGGGGTCGCTCCGCTCGCTTTGCCAGACCTTCACAGAGGCTCCGTAACGCAGTTTCGGCGGCAGCAGCAGCCGCCGCCCCCAGGAAGGCTTTTCTCTGCCAAGGAAACACCCGCAGTAACAACGGCCTTTTCTTCCCGCAGCGGGGCAGGTTGGAGTCGCTCCCTCCGTGCTTTGGAGCACAAATGACGGGGTTTGTGGGAGAAATGTGCTGTTTTCTCTGAGCATAGAGTAGTCCTGCCAGATGGGAAAGGCCAGGGAGTTTAGCTGCTGTCTGTCAAATCCCGGTTTTCAGAGTATCGGGGGGGGGGACCCCCAAGAAAACCCCTTGATGAGGTCATCTTTCTACTGTTTACCCAGCAGCCACCTGCTCTCTGTAACCGGTGTCGGTTCTCTGCGGGCAGGGCCGCAGTGCTGAGGGAAGCGCCGTCCGGTCCGAGCAGAGAGCGGGTCCGGGGGGAAGGGGCAGAGACCCCAGTGCTGCTCTTGGGCCCGTGCGGCACCCGCTGGGGGGGCGTTTGGCCCCGCTCTTGAGCACGTTACTGATTCCGCCCCCAGAGCACGGGGCCTCCCCGGCCCTTCCCGAAGGCGGGTCTCACCCGCGGGGGCAGCCGCCACCGTGCCCCGGGGGACGTGAATTCGGGGGCTCGCAGCAGGCAGGGGGTTCCGAGGGGGTCAGCAGCCCCGTCCCTGGGGCTGCAGCGCGCCTGCCGGGAGGTGAGCGGCCCAGCCCTGCGCAGCGCCTCCCCTTCTCCCGGGGGCCGCACCGGCGGCTGGGGGGGCAACTCTTTCCCCCCCCTGTATCCCTCAAGTCAAGGCCCTCACACACGAGGGCAACGAGCGGCCGGGCCTCGCCCCCCGCCGGGCCCTGGGGCAGCGGGGAGGGGGCGTCCGGCCACAGCGCCGGTTCTCGGCTCCGCCCCCGCCGGGGCACAAGTGCTGCCGGAGCACGGCGCGCGCTACGGCGCCCGGCCCGCCGCTGCTCCGCGATCGCCGCTGCTCCGCGATGATTGGCGGAGCGTGCGGTGCGCGCGCGGGTGCCGTTGCAGAGCGGAGCCGTGAGTGAGCGGAGAGGCGGCGGTTCGAGATGGTGGGTGAGGCAGCGGCGGGCGCCGGGGCTGCCCGGGCCGGCGGGAGCGGGGCTTTGTCGCCGCCGCGGGGTTCCCCCGGCTCTCGGGCGGCCGCTCGGCCGCGTTCGCGGTACGGCGGGCGGCCGCTCGGCAGCAGGAGCGAGGCGGAGAGGGCCGGTCCCGGGGCCTCCTCGGCCAGCGGCTGCCCCCGCCCGGGCCGCTGCCCGCGCCTGCCGGCGCCCTGCACCGAGTGAAAGCGCGACCGGGCTGCGGGCGGCTGGTTGATCCCTCTCCGGTTTCTCTCCGCGCCCCCGGTTTGGGTTTGGGTTCGGGTTCGGGTTCCGCGCTGGGCACGCGCGGGCGCGGCCCCTGGTTTGGGCTAGGCCGGGAGCTTCGTGGCGTCCCGCGGCCTTGCCGGCGCTTCACGGGAGCGGGCGGGTCAGGCCGCTCCGGAGGCCCCGCTTTGTCGCGGAGGGGTTGCCCCGCGGCAGCCGAGCCCCGCCTGCCTGGCCGTGGGCTTTCGTGCCGGGGTCCCTGCGGTGGGAAGGGCGTCGCTCCCGCAGACCTTCCGTTAGTTCTGACAAGCGCCGTGTGGCGGGGGAAAACCTTTGCCTTTCTCGTGGCTGCCGGGGGACGATTCCCAGAGCCGAAAGCGATCGGGAAAAAGACTGTTTTAAGACAACTGCCTGTTTAATGTTCGGTGGCGCCTGGCACGTGTTTGCTTTATCGTAGTTGTGTTGGAGGCTGCTTCCCGTGCAGATGGGGTGTTGGTAAGCGCTTGTTGGTGAAATTGGGGATCAAAATGTGTGGGAAAACTTCTAAAGAAGTAAATACTGACCTAAGTTCTAGGTGGCAAATTGAAGCGGCCTAATAAGACATACTTTAGGCAAACCTAGGAGTTAAAGCTTTCTAGGTGAAAACAGGAAGGTAAAGGCAGCTGTTGTATACGCAGCAAAGGTTATGTAAGAGCAGATTGGTGATGGGGGAGCATTTACTCTCCTTTTGCAGACTGCATCTCTCCTCCTCCGTCTCTTGTAGTTAGTCGGCTCTGTATTGAGAGAGTTTCTGTTTGTTTCATGAGTTAAACGTATCAATCCTTTTTTTCACTAGTGTTTGTGCTGGTGCGGTGAGTTGAACTTGTAATAATCAAGTTTGGATTTTGAATAGATAATCACTTTTGATTGATAACTTAATTGGTTTTAATGAATGACTTAATTGCTTTAAAGAATAACGCTATGTATTAATGATACTAGTTTACATTGTAGTAAGAAATATACAAAACCTCACTTATGCTAAGAAACAACAACTGCTGCCTTCCAAAGAAGGTCAAAGCTAAAGCTGCAGCTAATTGTGAAATTGTCCAGAACAGAACAGGGAGGCAGGAGGCAGGTACAAGAAAGTGCACATTCTTGGCGTGTCTTCTTATCTTATGGGATGGAACCAGAGAAACTAAGGAATATTAAGGTGAAGACCCTCACGTGATCCCCATCCTAATTTGTATATCAGAGATCTTGATCAGTAAGATAACCAATAATGATATTAGTATAGGCATATTAATGAAGTTAGTTAATAGGGTGGACCAGTCATTGTAAATGTCAAAATTAATAGCGGGCATAACACGCATGCTTATGTTAAAATATGTTGAAGACCATGACTTTGCAGAAAAAGGATATAAAACGCTGAATTTTTTGTGTAACTTTGAAGCACGTCAGGTGGAGCTATCCCCTGTGCTTCCCATAAAGAAGTGCCGGCGTCTCTGCAGCTGTGTAGATAAGTTTGTCGTGATGGCGACCTTTTGTCAACAAACTGGCTTGTGGAGGTGTGAGACAAGCCCCGGAGCTGGTGTGTGGGAAGTGTGTGGGGGGGGTGTGTGTGTCGGGGAGTAAGGACGGGAGGAGCAGGACCTTCCCCTGCCCACAGCAGTGACCGTCAGAGCGGATCACCCCACCTTGGGAGTCCGGTTATCGGTTCGTTGTTAGAAGAAATTAGAAATTGGTGTTGTTCTGCGTGGACGCTGCTTTGCATCCAAATAGGTTTGTTAAGGGCCAACGAAGGAGAGTATTTACCGAGTCAGGACTTCAATGCTGCCGGTAACAAGTCGGGAGGTTATTTCAGACTTAACAGTTTGCCGCCAGACTTGTCTCAGCATTTGTACACGCTGTAGTTTGTCCTTTATTTCACTTGCCTCGTCTTCCATTTGAAAATATTCCAGCATTCAGAAATAATCAAGAGCGCTGTTGGAAAGACTGAATTCTTCTGTGCTGGGTAAGGCGGGAAAACCATCTCCTAGCAGCAGCAGTCGGTGTCGCTCCAAGCTGCTTGGGGCGCTGCTGACAGCTCTCTGCACAAAGTTTGCAGTCCTGAGGCTGAGGCCACGGTGGTTTGTAGGACAAGTGCTCTCCCCGGGGACCCGGGCTCAGAACGTGGCTGTGCCCGTCTGCTGCGGGGTGGGAGCGGAGGGGTCGCCCACGGTGCCTGGGGAGCACAGCCGGCTTGGCCGGACTCCCCCTGCCGGTCTGCCCTTCCCGAGCTCAGGGGAGTCCCGTCTGCCCTCCCGGACCGTTTCTGCAGAGCTCGGGCTTGCGGGATCTGAAAGCTGCCGCGGGTCCTTGAGCAGGGATAGACAGCGCCAGACAGTCCCCGTGCGGAGGCCAGCTCAGGTGCTGGGGTGCTGTCACCCTGGTAGAGCACCCGTGGTTGAGCATCGATGGGTGCCTTGTGGCAGTGGCGGTCGTGCAGGAGGGCTTGAAAGCTCTTCTGAAGCCGGTGGGGGTGTTTCCAGAGAAGGCAAAGGCACTGCTGCCTCAGCCTTTTGTTTCTGTTTTCCTTCTTTTTTTTTTTTTTTTAGGTTGACTTTGCCAAGTTGTAAATTATTGTTAGTGGTTATAATCTTGTAGCTTTCCCAGCACAAATGATAATTATAAATAAATAGCGTTTATTTATGATTTTCCCCCTCACTTTTCTTATTTGTAATTGCTCTTAGCGTTCATTTGCTAAGAGGGAAGGTGGCCTTGCACCCCGAATGTGTCTTTTTCTGCTTTTTTGATAAATTCGATGTGTATTTTCATACACGATTGTTGCTTGACGCCTGAACTGTCGCAGTCTGACTGAGCAGCCTTCCAGTTCAAGCCTACAGTGAGGATCTGGTGCGGGAGGTTGCGGGAGGGTTGGGAGGAGAAGAGAGGGAAAGATCAGAGGGGAGGTCCGTGTTTCCACGAGGGTGTCATCACGAGTGAGTGCAGAGCGAAGACAGGCGGAAAACAACTGAAAAGGTCACGGGGAAAAGGCAGCACGGAAGCGCACAGCCCTCGCTGTGCAGAGCGGTGTGGGCGGTGTCTGTCTGAGTCCCCTTTGGGCCGCTTCATTCTCAGACACGCCGTTACAAAGCCGGGCGGCGGGCGAGGAGCAGCTGCAGACTCCTGTTGCCTTGTGCTTTCTCTGCAGGCTGAGGTGGAAGAAACACTGAAGCGAATTCAGAGCCAAAAAGGAGTGCAAGGAATGATTGTTCTTAATCCTGAAGGTACTGTGTCTGTCTCGGTTTTCCGAGGTAAAACTCGGTCCGAACACGCGCTTTCACGGCCGCTGACTGTACTGCTCGCGGTTACGGTCTGCCTGTAGCCAAGGTTCTCCTGTAGCCCAGGCAGACAGACAGTAGTTAGGCTACAGGAGGAAGCTGGATCCCCATGTCTGCTTTTCTGCAAGCTCACTTTATTGTTTTAGGAAGTGAATTAAAATTAGTTGCAAAGGCTGAGAAATGTTTGAGTTACGCCAGCGTTTGAGTGTCCTGTCACAGCCTCTCTCAGTAGCACTAAAAGCTCTCAGGACCTCTGGAATGTCGCTGCTGTGCGTGTCCAGAGCGCTGCTGTCCTGGCAGACCCGGGTAGCTCGACAGCTGTCTCGTGCTCACGGCCTCATGAGCCCCGTACGCTTGTTGTCTCTTTTGGAGTTACTGAAGGGTCGTACCGAGCAGGCTTGCTCAGAGCACTCCAAGTACACTGGGAGCGGCCCAGCTTCTTAAAATTGCGCAATTAATAATTTAAATTGAACGTGTCCCAGAAATAATCCTTAGAAAGGATGACAGATAGTAGCTATATATGAATATATTGACTGTCAGATCCCTGTGTACTTGTATGCAGCTTGTGTTCCTGCTCCTTTTTCACGATAGTGAATAACAGGTTGTGCTCCCCAGGCTGAAGCTGCGCTTATTTGAACATCCACCTGGAGCATGCCAGTATTTGGTCGTGACGTTGAAACCTTGCTGTTCCTCTCTCCCCACCAGGGTAATGGTTTTAAGCTGAAAAAGGATAGATTTAGATTAGATACAAGGAAGAAATTGTGCACTCTGAGGGTGGTGAGGCACTGGCATAGGCTGCTGAGAGCAGCTGTGGCTGCCCCCTCTGTCATGGGTTGAGGCTGGGCCGGCCGCTGATGAATGACAGACGCTCTCTATTAACCCCTCTCCCCTCCCAGAAGGGAAAAGGAAAGAGAACAAGGGAGAGAGACTTTACAGTTTGGAAAAGAAAACTCCAACAGCTTTAATGAAACAGTGTCCATAAAAGAACAGATAAGAATAAGGAAATAATGAAATATGTACAATATGTACAAATAGATACAAATAGATACAACAGCAATACCGACCCCAGCTCCCCCCACCCTGATGACGATACGTCACCGCTGGGGCTGCAGGGCTGGCACTGGGGCAGTCCCAGGCTGGACTGGGCAGCAGACAGGGACGGGCTGCAGGAGCTGGACTCAGGCCCTGGATTCAGGGACACATGGGTCGGGATCGACGGACAGAGTCCTCTTCAGATGTCGCCATCACAGAAGAGAGATTGACCCTCGTGATCCCTCAGCTTGACACTGACCATGACGTCTATGGGATGGAACACTCTGTGGGTCAGGTTTGGGTCACCTGTCCGGTTCGCTCCTCCCTGCAGGGGCGGCCTTTTTCGTGCTTGTGACCCTTTTCACTCCCCCACCCCAACACGGGGTACAAGACTCAGCAGTGACCTTGGTCGCTGTAAGAACAAGTCTAAGCCAGGGCCCCTCTGCATCCCATTCCTTGGTCCGGACTGTGACCATCAGGGGCTGTCACTGCTGGGAGCAGTCACTGTCTGGAAAAACATGCTGCTGCTTCAGAAAGTGCCGTTAGTTAGAGGAGGCTTGACTGAAAAGTGAAAGCACTAAACCAGAATTAGTTCTGGTTCAGCCCAAACCAGGACACCCCTGTAATAAAGAATGTTTCTCGGCGTCACCCCTCCCTGGCAGTGCTCAAGGCCAGGCTGGATGGGGCTTGGAGGAACCTGGTCTGGTGGGAGGTGTCCCTGCCCAGGGCAGGGGGGTGGGAACTAGATGATCTTTAAGGTCCCTTCCAACCCAAACCACTCTATGGTTCTATTTTTGTTATTATTTATTTCTATTTATAAATCTCATAAATAAACAAATAAATGAAAAAGCAAAAGTAAAGCACTGATGCTACTAGAGGTGAGCAGTTCTCACCTACCCCTGTGGTTCCAGACCTTAGCCCCTCCACATCTGACTTGTGTTCACGTTCTTCTTTTAAGCCTTCAAGAAGAGCACTGCTGATCCCTGGTGTAGGGCCAACATCTCCTCTGGTGAAGTAGCCACCCCGGTTGGACCGGATGATGCCCGAGGCGGGGTTAGTTGTGGGGTGTTGTCGCTGACCCGTGCTGTCCCCTGTTCCTCACAGGTATTCCTATCAGAAGTACTATGGACAATGCCACAGCCTGTCATTACGGGGAGATCGTTCGCAGCCTCAGCATGATGGCCAGGAGCGCTGTGCGAGAAATCGATCCCCAGAATGACCTCACGTTCCTGCGGATCCGCTCCAAGAAAAACGAAATCATGGTGGCACCGGGTAAAAGCGCGCGGGGTGAACGCGGGCGGCGGGGAATCCAGCAGGGTTTGTTCTTGGGAGGCTGACGCTGTCAGCCTGAGAGAAGAGTTCCGCCTGCTGCTTTCATGTGCGCTGTGTAATCTCTTCTGTTCCAGGAGCTGTTGTGCTTCCTTCAGAGTTGGAAGCTTTGACCTGAGTTTGCGTTGTGATGTGTGACTGGGGGAAATCACTTCCCTCGTTTTGTGTTGATCAGAGTAGAAACTGTTAAATCGTGTTTGAGAGCGTGTTGCAGCCTCTCCTGCTTTGTGGTTTTCAGTGTAAGACCGCAGGAGCTGGGAAGGAATATGTTTTGAGAGCAGTTTTAGTTCAGTGCGGTAGACTAAGTGATCAAGCCAAACAGTCTTAACGGATTTTCCGGTTCAGAGGGATTCCCAGAGCGTGTTGCAGCTGTAGTCGCGAGTCGTAGAATGCAGCAGCGGCAGCAACAACCTTCTTTAAGGAAGCGCCCTCGGCGTTTCATCCAGTTGTGAGACGGGAAGCGGTGGGATGAGCGCAGCTCGCTCGTGTGCAGGAGCTCGGCTTTGCTCCCTCCGACCGCGCCGGCCCCGCGGTGAGGTGGTGCTGACGGGGAGGCAAGGCGGGCGCTGCACGGGCAGCAGGCTGCTCCCCGCAGGCCGTAGACAGGCCCTGGGGTCTGTGCGGAGGCAGCCCCTGGTTCCCGTGCGGAGGAGGAAGAGAGGAGGAAGCGTTGCCCCGGCACAGGCGCGGCTGCAGGCACCGCACCCGGCTCTGCACTCTCTCTGGGAAGCCTCGGCCTCGCACCAGCCGCTTGGGTGCCGTCCCCGCGTGTGCCAGCCATTTCCGAGGCACAGGCGGAGCTGGGGAGCGCGCGGTGCTGAGGCTGGCTCACAGACGGGTGATCCGCCGGGCCAAGCCTGCTTTGCTTATCGAGGGTGAATGTCAGGGCTCTGCAGTTCCCACAGTGTGCCAGTGAGAGACGAAAACCGGTGACATTTACTGTTGCTGCGAACAAATACCAGCAATGAGAGTCTAACGATGGTTAGTTTTTTCTGTTGTTTTTTTTTTTTTCCCCAGAGAACGACTACCTCCTGATTGTCATGCAGAATCCAGCTGAGTGATTACACTGAATTGGTCTGTTTTTTTTCTCTTTGCCCAACTGTTTTTTTGTTTTGTTATGTTTAATGGTAAATAATAGAGCATTAGTGTTAACTCTGCTGAATACTTCTGAATGACTGTAAATATGAAACTTGCCTGCCCTCTAGTTGTGTCTTACTCTGTGTTACTTTGAAAAAGTCTGACCATATCGAATTAAACAGTTCCATCAGTGACTGTTTTTCTCGTATGTTCCTTCTGAAGATTTAAATTATTCTCACAATTGATTGAGTTTTTCTTCAAAAGAATAGGACTACTTTTACTCATCTGTTGCTTTCTCTAACCAAGGATTTAGTCTAAGTGTGTGCACAATATCCTCATAATTGCCTCGTGTGTTGGAGCGTTTTCCTGCCCCTCCGTGTTTCGGACAGAGAAGTGTTGTGGCTCCGTAAGGCCCTCGAGACTGCCCGTGGGAGCTCTCATACGGTCACAATTCAGTAGCCGATTTGATCTGGTATCTTCCTTTTAGTGATTTTTTTATTAATGGCCATTAAGGACAAAAAAAAGGTCACCTGGTTCCTCCAAAACAATAAAGGGTTATTTTTGTAGCCTCGGAAGAGCCTCGTAAGGGCCCGCAGAGCGCTCTGTGCAACACGTCTGCACTGAGGGTTTGTCACGTGTGTGACAGACCCAGCTCTGGCTCGTACGGAAGAGCCTTCGCGGAGTGCAGAGCGTCATCGCCCAGGCTGACAACGGAGCCTGTTGGCTTGTGCTGCGTTTCCTTCACACGCTGGGGGAGCTCAGCACCGCTGAGGGCTCCAGCCGGGAGCGGGGCCCAGCCAGCCCGCTCCCTTCCCAGCCCCGTGTGTCCCTCGGAGATGGGCAGCGTGGCTGCCTGCTCGTGCTTCAGCCTCTCACGCTCTGGCCTCAGGCTGCTCGTGCTGGAAGGGTTTCACCAGCCTGAGGAGGAATTTCTCCCCAAGCGCACCGGAGCGAAGAGGCCCGGCCCCCAGCTGCGAAACTGCCGGACGGTCAAGGAGCCTTGATCGGGTAGCGGTGGTTTTGTCACTGGGGCTTTGGTCAGGGCTCCTTGTGCCGGTGAGGGATCGCTCCCGGCTCGTGTATCTGTCAGCAGAAGTGATTAACCCGTGTTCAGCCCTGCTCTTTCGACACTACAAGCAGCAGTAGGAACAGGGGATACTGTCCAGTTCTGCACCGAGGGACAGACTAAGAATTTGTGGGCGATCTCAGCAGGTACGGGGCTGTTCCAGGCTCCAGGGCAGTTTTGGAGTCTCTAGGAAAAATGTTGGTGTTGACACTTGAGGCCTGAGGCCGTGTTCTCTTGTGCTGCCTCTGCTCCGAGATAAGGCTCTGGCAGAGGAGCGGGGGTGATAACGCATTAATGCTGCAAAAACTGGGCTTGTAGAAACTCATCTTCTGTGGATCTTAGAGCAGCTCTTTTAAGCTGCTCCAGCTTGTGTTCGCCCCAGCGCCCTCCCAAGCAGCTCCGTCTGCCCGAGATGGCTGAGCTCTCGCTGGGCAGCGCTCCTCTTCACGAACGGGGCGTCTGTCTTTGATCTTAACACTTGTCGTGCGTAGCTACGTCTGTAGGGGACGAACGTCTGGCACAGGTAGTTACACCAGTGTAGGCTGCCATTCTGTCAGCAGGGCTCGAGCAGCTCCCTTGAACCAGTGTAATCTGCAGTAAAAGCTGGGGCAGCTGGGGTGTGCGGGGTCGGAGAGCTCCGACAAGCACAGCCATGGCAGCAGAGGCCTGAGTGTCAGCACTGTTTCTGTTGACAAAATCCACTTCCTTTACCAGCACAACAGGATTCCTCCGGGGAGATTTCGCTCCACGAGCAGGGTTTCACAAGCACCCAGGGGTCCCCTTTGTCAGTGGTGTTTGCCCTGTGGGAGTGCTGGCATGCCTAGAGCTCGTTGGCGATCCTAGGTGAGGTTAGGACAGCGTGCTGGTGCTGGGTTGGTGCAGCTGGCTCCTCCCATCTCCTTTAAACCTTTGACTGACCCGGGGTTTTTTGGATCTGAAGTGCACCTCCTTAAATAAGGAGTTTTGCCAAGGACATCAGTAGGAACAGGCAAGAGGGGTATTGTGCAGTGGCTGAAAGAAAATGGACATGTTATGAGCGATCCAGACCGAGGGGCCTCACTGTAAGGACAGACGACAGCTGTTGTTACAGACAGAGGCAAGGTCAGGGAGCACAGTTTGTGTCTTCTGTCCAGGCCTGACAGGAAGGAGGGAACAAAAGCTCAGCCGAGACTGACCCGCCTCGTAGCTCCCCTCATCCTCCGCACGAAGGGAGAAGCGGGGGTTACTCCTTCCTGCCGGCAGGAACCTCTCCCGCCTGCCATGACCTGTCCGAGGTGACGGACATCAGCTTTACAGGGGCACCGCCCAGCTGACGGGTGCGTCCCGTCAGGTCTCAGGGACGTCCTTGCGGCCAGTTTGTTCAAGTGTTCCCTCAGCTGCCCCTCCCCCGCCCAGGGTCATCCCTGGCCGCAGGGCTGCGCAGGGGGGTCGCTCCGCTCGCTTTGCCAGACCTTCACAGAGGCTCCGTAACGCAGTTTCGGCGGCAGCAGCAGCCGCCGCCCCCAGGAAGGCTTTTCTCTGCCAAGGAAACACCCGCAGTAACAACGGCCTTTTCTTCCCGCAGCGGGGCAGGTTGGAGTCGCTCCCTCCGTGCTTTGGAGCACAAATGACGGGGTTTGTGGGAGAAATGTGCTGTTTTCTCTGGGCATAAAGTAGTCCTGCCAGATGGGAAAGGCCAGGGAGTTTAGCTGCTGTCTGTCAAATCCCGGTTTTCAGAGTATCGGGGGGGGGGACACACCCCCCCCCCCCCCAAGAAAACCCCTTGATGAGGTCATCTTTCTACTGTTTACCCAGCAGCCACCTGCTCTCTGTAACCGGTGTCGGTTCTCTGCGGGCAGGGCCGCAGTGCTGAGGGAAGCGCCGTCCGGTCCGAGCAGAGAGCGGGTCCGGGGGGAAGGGGCAGAGACCCCAGTGCTGCTCTTGGGCCCGTGCGGCACCCGCTGGGGGGGCGTTTGGCCCCGCTCTTGAGCACGTTACTGATTCCGCCCCCAGAGCACGGGGCCTCCCCGGCCCTTCCCGAAGGCGGGTCTCACCCGCGGGGGCAGCCGCCACCGTGCCCCGGGGGACGTGAATTCGGGGGCTCGCAGCAGGCAGGGGGTTCCGAGGGGGTCAGCAGCCCCGTCCCTGGGGCTGCAGCGCGCCTGCCGGGAGGTGAGCGGCCCAGCCCTGCGCAGCGCCTCCCCTTCTCCCGGGGGCCGCACCGGCGGCTGGGGGGGCAACTCTTTCCCCCCCCCTGTATCCCTCAAGTCAAGGCCCTCACACACGAGGGCAACGAGCGGCCGGGCCTCGCCCCCCGCCGGGCCCTGGGGCAGCGGGGAGGGGGCGTCCGGCCACAGCGCCGGTTCTCGGCTCCGCCCCCGCCGGGGCACAAGTGCTGCCGGAGCACGGCGCGCGCTACGGCGCCCGGCCCGCCGCTGCTCCGCGATCGCCGCTGCTCCGCGATGATTGGCGGAGCGTGCGGTGCGCGCGCGGGTGCCGTTGCAGAGCGGAGCCGTGAGTGAGCGGAGAGGCGGCGGTTCGAGATGGTGGGTGAGGCAGCGGCGGGCGCCGGGGCTGCCCGGGCCGGCGGGAGCGGGGCTTTGTCGCCGCCGCGGGGTTCCCCCGGCTCTCGGGCGGCCGCTCGGCCGCGTTCGCGGTACGGCGGGCGGCCGCTCGGCAGCAGGAGCGAGGCGGAGAGGGCCGGTCCCGGGGCCTCCTCGGCCAGCGGCTGCCCCCGCCCGGGCCGCTGCCCGCGCCTGCCGGCGCCCTGCACCGAGTGAAAGCGCGACCGGGCTGCGGGCGGCTGGTTGATCCCTCTCCGGTTTCTCTCCGCGCCCCCGGTTTGGGTTTGGGTTCGGGTTCGGGTTCCGCGCTGGGCACGCGCGGGCGCGGCCCCTGGTTTGGGCTAGGCCGGGAGCTTCGTGGCGTCCCGCGGCCTTGCCGGCGCTTCACGGGAGCGGGCGGGTCAGGCCGCTCCGGAGGCCCCGCTTTGTCGCGGAGGGGTTGCCCCGCGGCAGCCGAGCCCCGCCTGCCTGGCCGTGGGCTTTCGTGCCGGGGTCCCTGCGGTGGGAAGGGCGTCGCTCCCGCAGACCTTCCGTTAGTTCTGACAAGCGCCGTGTGGCGGGGGAAAACCTTTGCCTTTCTCGTGGCTGCCGGGGGACGATTCCCAGAGCCGAAAGCGATCGGGAAAAAGACTGTTTTAAGACAACTGCCTGTTTAATGTTCGGTGGCGCCTGGCACGTGTTTGCTTTATCGTAGTTGTGTTGGAGGCTGCTTCCCGTGCAGATGGGGTGTTGGTAAGCGCTTGTTGGTGAAATTGGGGATCAAAATGTGTGGGAAAACTTCTAAAGAAGTAAATACTGACCTAAGTTCTAGGTGGCAAATTGAAGCGGCCTAATAAGACATACTTTAGGCAAACCTAGGAGTTAAAGCTTTCTAGGTGAAAACAGGAAGGTAAAGGCAGCTGTTGTATACGCAGCAAAGGTTATGTAAGAGCAGATTGGTGATGGGGGAGCATTTACTCTCCTTTTGCAGACTGCATCTCTCCTCCTCCATCTCTTGTAGTTAGTCGGCTCTGTATTGAGAGAGTTTCTGTTTGTTTCATGAGTTAAACGTATCAATCCTTTTTTTCACTAGTGTTTGTGCTGGTGCGGTGAGTTGAACTTGTAATAATCAAGTTTGGATTTTGAATAGATAATCACTTTTGATTGATAACTTAATTGGTTTTAATGAATGACTTAATTGCTTTAAAGAATAACGCTATGTATTAATGATACTAGTTTACATTGTAGTAAGAAATATACAAAACCTCACTTATGCTAAGAAACAACAACTGCTGCCTTCCAAAGAAGGTCAAAGCTAAAGCTGCAGCTAATTGTGAAATTGTCCAGAACAGAACAGGGAGGCAGGAGGCAGGTACAAGAAAGTGCACATTCTTGGCGTGTCTTCTTATCTTATGGGATGGAACCAGAGAAACTAAGGAATATTAAGGTGAAGACCCTCACGTGATCCCCATCCTAATTTGTATATCAGAGATCTTGATCAGTAAGATAACCAATAATGATATTAGTATAGGCATACTAATGAAGTTAGTTAATAGGGTGGACCAGTCATTGTAAATGTCAAAATTAATAGCGGGCATAACACGCATGCTTATGTTAAAATATGTTGAAGACCATGACTTTGCAGAAAAAGGATATAAAACGCTGAATTTTTTGTGTAACTTTGAAGCACGTCAGGTGGAGCTATCCCCTGTGCTTCCCATAAAGAAGTGCCGGCGTCTCTGCAGCTGTGTAGATAAGTTTGTCGTGATGGCGACCTTTTGTCAACAAACTGGCTTGTGGAGGTGTGAGACAAGCCCCGGAGCTGGTGTGTGGGAAGTGTGTGGGGGGGGTGTGTGTGTCGGGGAGTAAGGACGGGAGGAGCAGGACCTTCCCCTGCCCACAGCAGTGACCGTCAGAGCGGATCACCCCACCTTGGGAGTCCGGTTATCGGTTCGTTGTTAGAAGAAATTAGAAATTGGTGTTGTTCTGCGTGGACGCTGCTTTGCATCCAAATAGGTTTGTTAAGGGCCAACGAAGGAGAGTATTTACCGAGTCAGGACTTCAATGCTGCCGGTAACAAGTCGGGAGGTTATTTCAGACTTAACAGTTTGCCGCCAGACTTGTCTCAGCATTTGTACACGCTGTAGTTTGTCCTTTATTTCACTTGCCTCGTCTTCCATTTGAAAATATTCCAGCATTCAGAAATAATCAAGAGCGCTGTTGGAAAGACTGAATTCTTCTGTGCTGGGTAAGGCGGGAAAACCATCTCCTAGCAGCAGCAGTCGGTGTCGCTCCAAGCTGCTTGGGGCGCTGCTGACAGCTCTCTGCACAAAGTTTGCAGTCCTGAGGCTGAGGCCACGGTGGTTTGTAGGACAAGTGCTCTCCCCGGGGACCCGGGCTCAGAACGTGGCTGTGCCCGTCTGCTGCGGGGTGGGAGCGGAGGGGTCGCCCACGGTGCCTGGGGAGCACAGCCGGCTTGGCCGGACTCCCCCTGCCGGTCTGCCCTTCCCGAGCTCAGGGGAGTCCCGTCTGCCCTCCCGGACCGTTTCTGCAGAGCTCGGGCTTGCGGGATCTGAAAGCTGCCGCGGGTCCTTGAGCAGGGATAGACAGCGCCAGACAGTCCCCGTGCGGAGGCCAGCTCAGGTGCTGGGGTGCTGTCACCCTGGTAGAGCACCCGTGGTTGAGCATCGATGGGTGCCTTGTGGCAGTGGCGGTCGTGCAGGAGGGCTTGAAAGCTCTTCTGAAGCCGGTGGGGGTGTTTCCAGAGAAGGCAAAGGCACTGCTGCCTCAGCCTTTTGTTTCTGTTTTCCTTCTTTTTTTTTTTTTTTTAGGTTGACTTTGCCAAGTTGTAAATTATTGTTAGTGGTTATAATCTTGTAGCTTTCCCAGCACAAATGATAATTATAAATAAATAGCGTTTATTTATGATTTTCCCCCTCACTTTTCTTATTTGTAATTGCTCTTAGCGTTCATTTGCTAAGAGGGAAGGTGGCCTTGCACCCCGAATGTGTCTTTTTCTGCTTTTTTGATAAATTCGATGTGTATTTTCATACACGATTGTTGCTTGACGCCTGAACTGTCGCAGTCTGACTGAGCAGCCTTCCAGTTCAAGCCTACAGTGAGGATCTGGTGCGGGAGGTTGCGGGAGGGTTGGGAGGAGAAGAGAGGGAAAGATCAGAGGGGAGGTCCGTGTTTCCACGAGGGTGTCATCACGAGTGAGTGCAGAGCGAAGACAGGCGGAAAACAACTGAAAAGGTCACGGGGAAAAGGCAGCACGGAAGCGCACAGCCCTCGCTGTGCAGAGCGGTGTGGGCGGTGTCTGTCTGAGTCCCCTTTGGGCCGCTTCATTCTCAGACACGCCGTTACAAAGCCGGGCGGCGGGCGAGGAGCAGCTGCAGACTCCTGTTGCCTTGTGCTTTCTCTGCAGGCTGAGGTGGAAGAAACACTGAAGCGAATTCAGAGCCAAAAAGGAGTGCAAGGAATCATTGTTGTTAATTCTGAAGGTACTGTGTCTGTCTCGTTTTTCCGAGGTAAAACTCGGTCCGAACACGCGCTTTCACGGCCGCTGACTGTACTGCTCGCGGTTACGGTCTGCCTGTAACCGAGGTTCTCCTGTAGCCCAGGCAGACAGACAGTAGTTAGGCTACAGGAGGAAGCTGGATCCCCATGTCTGCTTTTCTGCAAGCTCACTTTATTGTTTTAGGAAGTGAATTAAAATTAGTTGCAAAGGCTGAGAAATGTTTGAGTTACGCCAGCGTTTGAGTGTCCTGTCACAGCCTCTCTCAGTAGCACTAAAAGCTCTCAGGACCTCTGGAATGTCGCTGCTGTGCGTGTCCAGAGCGCTGCTGTCCTGGCAGACCCGGGTAGCTCGGCAGCTGTCTCGTGCTCACGGCCTCATGAGCCCCGTACGCTTGTTGTCTCTTTTGGAGTTGCTGAAGGGTCGTACCGAGCAGGCTTGCTCAGAGCACTCCAAGTACACTGGGAGCGGCCCAGCTTCTTAAAATTGCGCAATTAATAATTTAAATTGAATGTGTCCCAGAAATAATCCTTAGAAAGGATGACAGATAGTAGCTATATATGAATATATTGACTGTCAGATCCCTGTGTACTTGTATGCAGCTTGTGTTCCTGCTCCTTTTTCACGATAGTGAATAACAGGTTGTGCTCCCCAGGCTGAAGCTGCGCTTATTTGAACATCCACCTGGAGCATGCCAGTATTTGGTCGTGACGTTGAAACCTTGCTGTTCCTCTCTCCCCACCAGGGTAATGGTTTTAAGCTGAAAAAGGATAGATTTAGATTAGATACAAGGAAGAAATTGTGCACTCTGAGGGTGGTGAGGCACTGGCATAGGCTGCTGAGAGCAGCTGTGGCTGCCCCCTCTGTCATGGGTTGAGGCTGGGCCGGCCGCTGATGAATGACAGACGCTCTCTATTAACCCCTCTCCCCTCCCAGAAGGGAAAAGGAAAGAGAACAAGGGAGAGAGACTTTACAGTTTGGAAAAGAAAACTCCAACAGCTTTAATGAAACAGTGTCCATAAAAGAACAGATAAGAATAAGGAAATAATGAAATATGTACAATATGTACAAATAGATACAAATAGATACAACAGCAATACCGACCCCAGCTCCCCCCACCCTGATGACGATACGTCACCGCTGGGGCTGCAGGGCTGGCACTGGGGCAGTCCCAGGCTGGACTGGGCAGCAGACAGGGACGGGCTGCAGGAGCTGGACTCAGGCCCTGGATTCAGGGACACATGGGTCGGGATCGACGGACAGAGTCCTCTTCAGATGTCGCCATCACAGAAGAGAGATTGACCGTCGTGATCCCTCAGCTTGACACTGACCATGACGTCTATGGGATGGAACACTCTGTGGGTCAGGTTTGGGTCACCTGTCCGGTTCGCTCCTCCCTGCAGGGGCGGCCTTTTTCGTGCTTGTGACCCTTTTCACTCCCCCACCCCAACACGGGGTACAAGACTCAGCAGTGACCTTGGTCGCTGTAAGAACAAGTCTAAGCCAGGGCCCCTCTGCATCCCATTCCTTGGTCCGGACTGTGACCATCAGGGGCTGTCACTGCTGGGAGCAGTCACTGTCTGGAAAAACATGCTGCTGCTTCAGAAAGTGCCGTTAGTTAGAGGAGGCTTGACTGAAAAGTGAAAGCACTAAACCAGAATTAGTTCTGGTTCAGCCCAAACCAGGACACCCCTGTAATAAAGAATGTTTCTCGGCGTCACCCCTCCCTGGCAGTGCTCAAGGCCAGGCTGGATGAGGCTTGGAGGAACCTGGTCTGGTGGGAGGTGTCCTTGCCCAGGGCAGGGGGGTGGGAACTAGATGATCTTTAAGGTCCCTTCCAACCCAAACCACTCTATGGTTCTATTTTTGTTATTATTTATTTCTATTTATAAATCTCATAAATAAACAAATAAATGAAAAAGCAAAAGTAAAGCACTGATGCTACTAGAGGTGAGCAGTTCTCACCTACCCCTGTGGTTCCAGACCTTAGCCCCTCCACATCTGACTTGTGTTCACGTTCTTCTTTTAAGCCTTCAAGAAGAGCACTGCTGATCCCTGGTGTAGGGCCAACATCTCCTCTGGTGAAGTAGCCACCCCGGTTGGACCGGATGATGCCCGAGGCGGGGTTAGTTGTGGGGTGTTGTCGCTGACCCGTGCTGTCCCCTGTTCCTCACAGGTATTCCTATCAGAAGTACTATGGACAACGCCACAACCATTCAGTACGTGGGGCTCATGCACAGCTTCATCATAAAGGCCAGGAGAGCTGTGCGAGAAATCGATCCCCAGAATGACCTCACGTTCCTGCGGATCCGCTCCAAGAAAAACGAAATCATGGTGGCACCGGGTAAAAGCGCGCGGGGTGAACGCGGGCGGCGGGGAATCCAGCAGGGTTTGTTCTTGGGAGGCTGACGCTGTCAGCCTGAGAGAAGAGTTCCGCCTGCTGCTTTCATGTGCGCTGTGTAATCTCTTCTGTTCCAGGAGCTGTTGTGCTTCCTTCAGAGTTGGAAGCTTTGACCTGAGTTTGCGTTGTGATGTGTGACTGGGGGAAATCACTTCCCTCGTTTTGTGTTGATCAGAGTAGAAACTGTTAAATCGTGTTTGAGAGCGTGTTGCAGCCTCTCCTGCTTTGTGGTTTTCAGTGTAAGACCGCAGGAGCTGGGAAGGAATATGTTTTGAGAGCAGTTTTAGTTCAGTGCGGTAGACTAAGTGATCAAGCCAAACAGTCTTAACGGATTTTCCGGTTCAGAGGGATTCCCAGAGCGTGTTGCAGCTGTAGTCGCGAGTCGTAGAATGCAGCAGCGGCAGCAACAACCTTCTTTAAGGAAGCGCCCTCGGCGTTTCATCCAGTTGTGAGACGGGAAGCGGTGGGATGAGCGCAGCTCGCTCGTGTGCAGGAGCTCGGCTTTGCTCCCTCCGACCGCGCCGGCCCCGCGGTGAGGTGGTGCTGACGGGGAGGCAAGGCGGGCGCTGCACGGGCAGCAGGCTGCTCCCCGCAGGCCGTAGACAGGCCCTGGGGTCTGTGCGGAGGCAGCCCCTGGTTCCCGTGCGGAGGATGAAGAGAGGAGGAAGCGTTGCCCCGGCATAGGCGCGGCTGCAGGCACCGCACCCGGCTCTGCACTCTCTCTGGGAAGCCTCGGCCTCGCACCAGCCGCTTGGGTGCCGTCCCCGCGTGTGCCAGCCATTTCCGAGGCACAGGCGGAGCTGGGGAGCGCGCGGTGCTGAGGCTGGCTCACAGACGGGTGATCCGCCGGGCCAAGCCTGCTTTGCTTATCGAGGGTGAATGTCAGGGCTCTGCAGTTCCCACAGTGTGCCAGTGAGAGACGAAAACCGGTGACATTTACTGTTGCTGCGAACAAATACCAGCAATGAGAGACTAACGATGGTTGTTTTGGTTTTTTCTCCAGATAAAGACTACTTCCTGATTGCCATCCAGAATCTAACTGAGTGATTACACTGACTTGGTCTGTTTTTTCTCTTTGCCCAACTGTTTGTTTGTTTTTTTTTTATTTAATGGTAAATAATAGAGTATTAGTGTTAACTCTGCTGAATACTTCTGAATGACTGTAAATATGAAACTTGCCTGCCCTCTAGTTGTGTCTTACTCTGTGTTACTTTGAAAAAGTCTGACCATATCGAATTAAACAGTTCCATCAGTGACTGTTTTTCTCGTATGTTCCTTCTGAAGATTTAAATTATTCTCACGATTGATTGAGTTTTTCTTCAAAAGAATAGGACTATTTTTACTCATCTGTTGCTTTCTCTAACCAAGGATTTAGTCTAAGTGTGTGCACAATATCCTCATAATTGCCTCGTATGTTGGAGCGTTTTCCTGCCCCTCCGTGTTTCGGACAGAGAAGTGTTGTGGCTCCGTAAGGCCCTCGAGACTGCCCGTGGGAGCTCTCATACGGTCACAATTCAGTAGCCGATTTGATCTGGTATCTTCCTTTTAGTGATTTTTTTATTAATGGCCATTAAGGACAAAAAAAAAGGTCACCTGGTTCCTCCAAAACAATAAAGGGTTATTTTTGTAGCCTCGGAAGAGCCTCGTAAGGGCCCGCAGAGCGCTCTGTGCAACACGTCTGCACTGAGGATTTGTCACGTGTGTGACAGACCCAGCTCTGGCTCGTACGGAAGAGCCTTCGCAGAGTGCAGAGCGTCATCGCCCAGGCTGACAACGGAGCCTGTTGGCTTGTGCTGCGTTTCCTTCACACGCTGGGGGAGCTCAGCACCGCTGAGGGCTCCAGCCGGGAGCGGGGCCCAGCCAGCCCGCTCCCTTCCCAGCCCCGTGTGTCCCTCGGAGATGGGCAGCGTGGCTGCCTGCTCGTGCTTCAGCCTCTCACGCTCTGGCCTCAGGCTGCTCGTGCTGGAAGGGTTTCACCAGCCTGAGGAGGAATTTCTCCCCAAGCGCACCGGAGCGAAGAGGCCCGGCCCCCAGCTGCGAAACTGCCGGACGGTCAAGGAGCCTCGATCGGGTAGCGGTGGTTTTGTCACTGGGGCTTTGGTCAGGGCTCCTTGTGCCGGTGAGGGATCGCTCCCGGCTCGTGTATCTGTCAGCAGAAGTGATTAACCCGTGTTCAGCCCTGCTCTTTCGACACTACAAGCAGCAGTAGGAACAGGGGATACTGTCCAGTTCTGCACCGAGGGACAGACTAAGAATTTGTGGGCGATCTCAGCAGGTACGGGGCTGTTCCAGGCTCCAGGGCAGTTTTGGAGTCTCTAGGAAAAATGTTGGTGTTGACACTTGAGGCCTGAGGCCGTGTTCTCTTGTGCTGCCTCTGCTCCGAGATAAGGCTCTGGCAGAGGAGCGGGGGTGATAACGCATTAATGCTGCAAAAACTGGGCTTGTAGAAACTCATCTTCTGTGGATCTTAGAGCAGCTCTTTTAAGCTGCTCCAGCTTGTGTTCGCCCCAGCGCCCTCCCAAGCAGCTCCGTCTGCCCGAGATGGCTGAGCTCTCGCTGGGCAGCGCTCCTCTTCACGAACGGGGCGTCTGTCTTTGATCTTAACACTTGTCGTGCGTAGCTACGTCTGTAGGGGACGAACGTCTGGCACAGGTAGTTACACCAGTGTAGGCTGCCATTCTGTCAGCAGGGCTCGAGCAGCTCCTTGAACCAGTGTAATCTGCAGTAAAAGCTGGGGCAGCTGGGGTGTGCGGGGTCGGAGAGCTCCGACAAGCACAGCCATGGCAGCAGAGGCCTGAGTGTCAGCACTGTTTCTGTTGACAAAATCCACTTCCTTTACCAGCACAACAGGATTCCTCCGGGGAGATTTCGCTCCACGAGCAGGGTTTCACAAGCACCCAGGGGTCCCCTTTGTCAGTGGTGTTTGCCCTGTGGGAGTGCTGGCATGCCTAGAGCTCGTTGGCGATCCTAGGTGAGGTTAGGACAGCGTGCTGGTGCTGGGTTGGTGCAGCTGGCTCCTCCCATCTCCTTTAAACCTTTGACTGACCCGGGGTTTTTTGGATCTGAAGTGCACCTCCTTAAATAAGGAGTTTTGCCAAGGACATCAGTAGGAACAGGCAAGAGGGGTATTGTGCAGTGGCTGAAAGAAAATGGACATGTTATGAGCGATCCAGACCGAGGGGCCTCACTGTAAGGACAGACGACAGCTGTTGTTACAGACAGAGGCAAGGTCAGGGAGCACAGTTTGTGTCTTCTGTCCAGGCCTGACAGGAAGGAGGGAACAAAAGCTCAGCCGAGACTGACCCGCCTCGTAGCTCCCCTCATCCTCCGCACGAAGGGAGAAGCGGGGGTTACTCCTTCCTGCC
Source organism: Leptosomus discolor (assembly GCF_034619465.1). NCBI lineage: Eukaryota > Metazoa > Chordata > Aves > Leptosomiformes > Leptosomidae > Leptosomus > Leptosomus discolor. The sequence continues at coordinate 2,962,909 of NC_141407.1, read as the reverse complement.
GGCAGGAACCTCTCCCGCCTGCCATGACCTGTCCGAGGTGACGGACATCAGCTTTACAGGGGCACCGCCCAGCTGACGGGTGCGTCCCGTCAGGTCTCAGGGACGTCCTTGCGGCCAGTTTGTTCAAGTGTTCCCTCAGCTGCCCCTCCCCCGCCCAGGGTCATCCCTGGCCGCAGGGCTGCGCAGGGGGGTCGCTCCGCTCGCTTTGCCAGACCTTCACAGAGGCTCCGTAACGCAGTTTCGGCGGCAGCAGCAGCCGCCGCCCCCAGGAAGGCTTTTCTCTGCCAAGGAAACACCCGCAGTAACAACGGCCTTTTCTTCCCGCAGCGGGGCAGGTTGGAGTCGCTCCCTCCGTGCTTTGGAGCACAAATGACGGGGTTTGTGGGAGAAATGTGCTGTTTTCTCTGGGCATAAAGTAGTCCTGCCAGATGGGAAAGGCCAGGGAGTTTAGCTGCTGTCTGTCAAATCCCGGTTTTCAGAGTATCGGGGGGGGGGGGGGGGACACCCCCAAGAAAACCCCTTGATGAGGTCATCTTTCTACTGTTTACCCAGCAGCCACCTGCTCTCTGTAACCGGTGTCGGTTCTCTGCGGGCAGGGCCGCAGTGCTGAGGGAAGCGCCGTCCGGTCCGAGCAGAGAGCGGGTCCGGGGGGAAGGGGCAGAGACCCCAGTGCTGCTCTTGGGCCCGTGCGGCACCCGCTGGGGGGGCGTTTGGCCCCGCTCTTGAGCACGTTACTGATTCCGCCCCCAGAGCACGGGGCCTCCCCGGCCCTTCCCGAAGGCGGGTCTCACCCGCGGGGGCAGCCGCCACCGTGCCCCGGGGGACGTGAATTCGGGGGCTCGCAGCAGGCAGGGGGTTCCGAGGGGGTCAGCAGCCCCGTCCCTGGGGCTGCAGCGCGCCTGCCGGGAGGTGAGCGGCCCAGCCCTGCGCAGCGCCTCCCCTTCTCCCGGGGGCCGCACCGGCGGCTGGGGGGGCAACTCTTTCCCCCCCCCTGTATCCCTCAAGTCAAGGCCCTCACACACGAGGGCAACGAGCGGCCGGGCCTCGCCCCCCGCCGGGCCCTGGGGCAGCGGGGAGGGGGCGTCCGGCCACAGCGCCGGTTCTCGGCTCCGCCCCCGCCGGGGCACAAGTGCTGCCGGAGCACGGCGCGCGCTACGGCGCCCGGCCCGCCGCTGCTCCGCGATCGCCGCTGCTCCGCGATGATTGGCGGAGCGTGCGGTGCGCGCGCGGGTGCCGTTGCAGAGCGGAGCCGTGAGTGAGCGGAGAGGCGGCGGTTCGAGATGGTGGGTGAGGCAGCGGCGGGCGCCGGGGCTGCCCGGGCCGGCGGGAGCGGGGCTTTGTCGCCGCCGCGGGGTTCCCCCGGCTCTCGGGCGGCCGCTCGGCCGCGTTCGCGGTACGGCGGGCGGCCGCTCGGCAGCAGGAGCGAGGCGGAGAGGGCCGGTCCCGGGGCCTCCTCGGCCAGCGGCTGCCCCCGCCCGGGCCGCTGCCCGCGCCTGCCGGCGCCCTGCACCGAGTGAAAGCGCGACCGGGCTGCGGGCGGCTGGTTGATCCCTCTCCGGTTTCTCTCCGCGCCCCCGGTTTGGGTTTGGGTTCGGGTTCGGGTTCCGCGCTGGGCACGCGCGGGCGCGGCCCCTGGTTTGGGCTAGGCCGGGAGCTTCGTGGCGTCCCGCGGCCTTGCCGGCGCTTCACGGGAGCGGGCGGGTCAGGCCGCTCCGGAGGCCCCGCTTTGTCGCGGAGGGGTTGCCCCGCGGCAGCCGAGCCCCGCCTGCCTGGCCGTGGGCTTTCGTGCCGGGGTCCCTGCGGTGGGAAGGGCGTCGCTCCCGCAGACCTTCCGTTAGTTCTGACAAGCGCCGTGTGGCGGGGGAAAACCTTTGCCTTTCTCGTGGCTGCCGGGGGACGATTCCCAGAGCCGAAAGCGATCGGGAAAAAGACTGTTTTAAGACAACTGCCTGTTTAATGTTCGGTGGCGCCTGGCACGTGTTTGCTTTATCGTAGTTGTGTTGGAGGCTGCTTCCCGTGCAGATGGGGTGTTGGTAAGCGCTTGTTGGTGAAATTGGGGATCAAAATGTGTGGGAAAACTTCTAAAGAAGTAAATACTGACCTAAGTTCTAGGTGGCAAATTGAAGCGGCCTAATAAGACATACTTTAGGCAAACCTAGGAGTTAGAGCTTTCTAGGTGAAAACAGGAAGGTAAAGGCAGCTGTTGTATACGCAGCAAAGGTTATGTAAGAGCAGATTGGTGATGGGGGAGCATTTACTCTCCTTTTGCAGACTGCATCTCTCCTCCTCCGTCTCTTGTAGTTAGTCGGCTCTGTATTGAGAGAGTTTCTGTTTGTTTCATGAGTTAAACGTATCAATCCTTTTTTTCACTAGTGTTTGTGCTGGTGCGGTGAGTTGAACTTGTAATAATCAAGTTTGGATTTTGAATAGATAATCACTTTTGATTGATAACTTAATTGGTTTTAATGAATGACTTAATTGCTTTAAAGAATAACGCTATGTATTAATGATACTAGTTTACATTGTAGTAAGAAATATACAAAACCTCACTTATGCTAAGAAACAACAACTGCTGCCTTCCAAAGAAGGTCAAAGCTAAAGCTGCAGCTAATTGTGAAATTGTCCAGAACAGAACAGGGAGGCGGGAGGCAGGTACAAGAAAGTGCACATTCTTGGCGTGTCTTCTTATCTTATGGGATGGAACCAGAGAAACTAAGGAATATTAAGGTGAAGACCCTCACGTGATCCCCATCCTAATTTGTATATCAGAGATCTTGATCAGTAAGATAACCAATAATGATATTAGTATAGGCATACTAATGAAGTTAGTTAATAGGGTGGACCAGTCATTGTAAATGTCAAAATTAATAGCGGGCATAACACGCATGCTTATGTTAAAATATGTTGAAGACCATGACTTTGCAGAAAAAGGATATAAAACGCTGAATTTTTTGTGTAACTTTGAAGCACGTCAGGTGGAGCTATCCCCTGTGCTTCCCATAAAGAAGTGCCGGCGTCTCTGCAGCTGTGTAGATAAGTTTGTCGTGATGGCGACCTTTTGTCAACAAACTGGCTTGTGGAGGTGTGAGACAAGCCCCGGAGCTGGTGTGTGGGAAGTGTGTGGGGGGGGTGTGTGTGTCGGGGAGTAAGGACGGGAGGAGCAGGACCTTCCCCTGCCCACAGCAGTGACCGTCAGAGCGGATCACCCCACCTTGGGAGTCCGGTTATCGGTTCGTTGTTAGAAGAAATTAGAAATTGGTGTTGTTCTGCGTGGACGCTGCTTTGCATCCAAATAGGTTTGTTAAGGGCCAACGAAGGAGAGTATTTACCGAGTCAGGACTTCAATGCTGCCGGTAACAAGTCGGGAGGTTATTTCAGACTTAACAGTTTGCCGCCAGACTTGTCTCAGCATTTGTACACGCTGTAGTTTGTCCTTTATTTCACTTGCCTCGTCTTCCATTTGAAAATATTCCAGCATTCAGAAATAATCAAGAGCGCTGTTGGAAAGACTGAATTCTTCTGTGCTGGGTAAGGCGGGAAAACCATCTCCTAGCAGCAGCAGTCGGTGTCGCTCCAAGCTGCTTGGGGCGCTGCTGACAGCTCTCTGCACAAAGTTTGCAGTCCTGAGGCTGAGGCCACGGTGGTTTGTAGGACAAGTGCTCTCCCCGGGGACCCGGGCTCAGAACGTGGCTGTGCCCGTCTGCTGCGGGGTGGGAGCGGAGGGGTCGCCCACGGTGCCTGGGGAGCACAGCCGGCTTGGCCGGACTCCCCCTGCCGGTCTGCCCTTCCCGAGCTCAGGGGAGTCCCGTCTGCCCTCCCGGACCGTTTCTGCAGAGCTCGGGCTTGCGGGATCTGAAAGCTGCCGCGGGTCCTTGAGCAGGGATAGACAGCGCCAGACAGTCCCCGTGCGGAGGCCAGCTCAGGTGCTGGGGTGCTGTCACCCTGGTAGAGCACCCGTGGTTGAGCATCGATGGGTGCCTTGTGGCAGTGGCGGTCGTGCAGGAGGGCTTGAAAGCTCTTCTGAAGCCGGTGGGGGTGTTTCCAGAGAAGGCAAAGGCACTGCTGCCTCAGCCTTTTGTTTCTGCTTTCCTTCTTTTTTTTTTTTTTTTTAGGTTGACTTTGCCAAGTTGTAAATTATTGTTAGTGGTTATAATCTTGTAGCTTTCCCAGCACAAATGATAATTATAAATAAATAGCGTTTATTTATGATTTTCCCCCTCACTTTTCTTATTTGTAATTGCTCTTAGCGTTCATTTGCTAAGAGGGAAGGTGGCCTTGCACCCCGAATGTGTCTTTTTCTGCTTTTTTGATAAATTCGATGTGTATTTTCATACACGATTGTTGCTTGACGCCTGAACTGTCGCAGTCTGACTGAGCAGCCTTCCAGTTCAAGCCTACAGTGAGGATCTGGTGCGGGAGGTTGCGGGAGGGTTGGGAGGAGAAGAGAGGGAAAGATCAGAGGGGAGGTCCGTGTTTCCACGAGGGTGTCATCACGAGTGAGTGCAGAGCGAAGACAGGCGGAAAACAACTGAAAAGGTCACGGGGAAAAGGCAGCACGGAAGCGCACAGCCCTCGCTGTGCAGAGCGGTGTGGGCGGTGTCTGTCTGAGTCCCCTTTGGGCCGCTTCATTCTCAGACACGCCGTTACAAAGCCGGGCGGCGGGCGAGGAGCAGCTGCAGACTCCTGTTGCCTTGTGCTTTCTCTGCAGGCTGAGGTGGAAGAAACACTGAAGCGAATTCAGAGCCAAAAAGGAGTGCAAGGAATGATTGTTCTTAATCCTGAAGGTACTGTGTCTGTCTCGGTTTTCCGAGGTAAAACTCGGTCCGAACACGCGCTTTCACGGCCGCTGACTGTACTGCTCGCGGTTACGGTCTGCCTGTAGCCAAGGTTCTCCTGTAGCCCAGGCAGACAGACAGTAGTTAGGCTACAGGAGGAAGCTGGATCCCCATGTCTGCTTTTCTGCAAGCTCACTTTATTGTTTTAGGAAGTGAATTAAAATTAGTTGCAAAGGCTGAGAAATGTTTGAGTTACGCCAGCGTTTGAGTGTCCTGTCACAGCCTCTCTCAGTAGCACTAAAAGCTCTCAGGACCTCTGGAATGTCGCTGCTGTGCGTGTCCAGAGCGCTGCTGTCCTGGCAGACCCGGGTAGCTCGGCAGCTGTCTCGTGCTCACGGCCTCATGAGCCCCGTACGCTTGTTGTCTCTTTTGGAGTTACTGAAGGGTCGTACCGAGCAGGCTTGCTCAGAGCACTCCAAGTACACTGGGAGCGGCCCAGCTTCTTAAAATTGCGCAATTAATAATTTAAATTGAACGTGTCCCAGAAATAATCCTTAGAAAGGATGACAGATAGTAGCTATATATGAATATATTGACTGTCAGATCCCTGTGTACTTGTATGCAGCTTGTGTTCCTGCTCCTTTTTCACGATAGTGAATAACAGGTTGTGCTCCCCAGGCTGAAGCTGCGCTTATTTGAACATCCACCTGGAGCATGCCAGTATTTGGTCGTGACGTTGAAACCTTGCTGTTCCTCTCTCCCCACCAGGGTAATGGTTTTAAGCTGAAAAAGGATAGATTTAGATTAGATACAAGGAAGAAATTGTGCACTCTGAGGGTGGTGAGGCACTGGCATAGGCTGCTGAGAGCAGCTGTGGCTGCCCCCTCTGTCATGGGTTGAGGCTGGGCCGGCCGCTGATGAATGACAGACGCTCTCTATTAACCCCTCTCCCCTCCCAGAAGGGAAAAGGAAAGAGAACAAGGGAGAGAGACTTTACAGTTTGGAAAAGAAAACTCCAACAGCTTTAATGAAACAGTGTCCATAAAAGAACAGATAAGAATAAGGAAATAATGAAATATGTACAATATGTACAAATAGATACAAATAGATACAACAGCAATACCGACCCCAGCTCCCCCCACCCTGATGACGATACGTCACTGCTGGGGCTGCAGGGCTGGCACTGGGGCAGTCCCAGGCTGGACTGGGCAGCAGACAGGGACGGGCTGCAGGAGCTGGACTCAGGCCCTGGATTCAGGGACACATGGGTCGGGATCGACGGACAGAGTCCTCTTCAGATGTCGCCATCACAGAAGAGAGATTGACCCTCGTGATCCCTCAGCTTGACACTGACCATGACGTCTATGGGATGGAACACTCTGTGGGTCAGGTTTGGGTCACCTGTCCGGTTCGCTCCTCCCTGCAGGGGCGGCCTTTTTCGTGCTTGTGACCCTTTTCACTCCCCCACCCCAACACGGGGTACAAGACTCAGCAGTGACCTTGGTCGCTGTAAGAACAAGTCTAAGCCAGGGCCCCTCTGCATCCCATTCCTTGGTCCGGACTGTGACCATCGGGGCTGTCACTGCTGGGAGCAGTCACTGTCTGGAAAAACATGCTGCTGCTTCAGAAAGTGCCGTTAGTTAGAGGAGGCTTGACTGAAAAGTGAAAGCACTAAACCAGAATTAGTTCTGGTTCAGCCCAAACCAGGACACCCCTGTAATAAAGAATGTTTCTCGGCGTCACCCCTCCCTGGCAGTGCTCAAGGCCAGGCTGGATGGGGCTTGGAGGAACCTGGTCTGGTGGGAGGTGTCCCTGCCCAGGGCAGGGGGGTGGGAACTAGATGATCTTTAAGGTCCCTTCCAACCCAAACCACTCTATGGTTCTATTTTTGTTATTATTTATTTCTATTTATAAATCTCATAAATAAACAAATAAATGAAAAAGCAAAAGTAAAGCACTGATGCTACTAGAGGTGAGCAGTTCTCACCTACCCCTGTGGTTCCAGACCTTAGCCCCTCCACATCTGACTTGTGTTCACGTTCTTCTTTTAAGCCTTCAAGAAGAGCACTGCTGATCCCTGGTGTAGGGCCAACATCTCCTCTGGTGAAGTAGCCACCCCGGTTGGACCGGATGATGCCCGAGGCGGGGTTAGTTGTGGGGTGTTGTCGCTGACCCGTGCTGTCCCCTGTTCCTCACAGGTATTCCTATCAGAAGTACTATGGACAACGCCACAGCCTGTCATTACGGGGAGATCGTTCGCAGCCTCAGCATGATGGCCAGGAGCGCTGTGCGAGAAATCGATCCCCAGAATGACCTCACGTTCCTGCGGATCCGCTCCAAGAAAAACGAAATCATGGTGGCACCGGGTAAAAGCGCGCGGGGTGAACGCGGGCGGCGGGGAATCCAGCAGGGTTTGTTCTTGGGAGGCTGACGCTGTCAGCCTGAGAGAAGAGTTCCGCCTGCTGCTTTCATGTGCGCTGTGTAATCTCTTCTGTTCCAGGAGCTGTTGTGCTTCCTTCAGAGTTGGAAGCTTTGACCTGAGTTTGCGTTGTGATGTGTGACTGGGGGAAATCACTTCCCTCGTTTTGTGTTGATCAGAGTAGAAACTGTTAAATCGTGTTTGAGAGCGTGTTGCAGCCTCTCCTGCTTTGTGGTTTTCAGTGTAAGACCGCAGGAGCTGGGAAGGAATATGTTTTGAGAGCAGTTTTAGTTCAGTGCGGTAGACTAAGTGATCAAGCCAAACAGTCTTAACGGATTTTCCGGTTCAGAGGGATTCCCAGAGCGTGTTGCAGCTGTAGTCGCGAGTCGTAGAATGCAGCAGCGGCAGCAACAACCTTCTTTAAGGAAGCGCCCTCGGCGTTTCATCCAGTTGTGAGACGGGAAGCGGTGGGATGAGCGCAGCTCGCTCGTGTGCAGGAGCTCGGCTTTGCTCCCTCCGACCGCGCCGGCCCCGCGGTGAGGTGGTGCTGACGGGGAGGCAAGGCGGGCGCTGCACGGGCAGCAGGCTGCTCCCCGCAGGCCGTAGACAGGCCCTGGGGTCTGTGCGGAGGCAGCCCCTGGTTCCCGTGCGGAGGATGAAGAGAGGAGGAAGCGTTGCCCCGGCACAGGCGCGGCTGCAGGCACCGCACCCGGCTCTGCACTCTCTCTGGGAAGCCTCGGCCTCGCACCAGCCGCTTGGGTGCCGTCCCCGCGTGTGCCAGCCATTTCCGAGGCACAGGCGGAGCTGGGGAGCGCGCGGTGCTGAGGCTGGCTCACAGACGGGTGATCCGCCGGGCCAAGCCTGCTTTGCTTATCGAGGGTGAATGTCAGGGCTCTGCAGTTCCCACAGTGTGCCAGTGAGAGACGAAAACCGGCGACATTTACTGTTGCTGCGAACAAATACCAGCAATGAGAGTCTAACGATGGTTAGTTTTTTGTGTTGTTTTTTTTTTTTCCCCAGAGAACGACTACCTCCTGATTGTCATGCAGAATCCAGCTGAGTGATTACACTGAATTGGTCTGTTTTTTTTCTCTTTGCCCAACTGTTTTTTTGTTTTGTTATGTTTAATGGTAAATAATAGAGCATTAGTGTTAACTCTGCTGAATACTTCTGAATGACTGTAAATATGAAACTTGCCTGCCCTCTAGTTGTGTCTTACTCTGTGTTACTTTGAAAAAGTCTGACCATATCGAATTAAACAGTTCCATCAGTGACTGTTTTTCTCGTATGTTCCTTCTGAAGATTTAAATTATTCTCACAATTGATTGAGTTTTTCTTCAAAAGAATAGGACTATTTTTACTCATCTGTTGCTTTCTCTAACCAAGGATTTAGTCTAAGTGTGTGCACAATATCCTCATAATTGCCTCGTGTGTTGGAGCGTTTTCCTGCCCCTCCGTGTTTCGGACAGAGAAGTGTTGTGGCTCCGTAAGGCCCTCGAGACTGCCCGTGGGAGCTCTCATACGGTCACAATTCAGTAGCCGATTTGATCTGGTATCTTCCTTTTAGTGATTTTTTTATTAATGGCCATTAAGGACAAAAAAAAGGTCACCTGGTTCCTCCAAAACAATAAAGGGTTATTTTTGTAGCCTCGGAAGAGCCTCGTAAGGGCCCGCAGAGCGCTCTGTGCAACACGTCTGCACTGAGGGTTTGTCACGTGTGTGACAGACCCAGCTCTGGCTCGTACGGAAGAGCCTTCGCGGAGTGCAGAGCGTCATCGCCCAGGCTGACAACGGAGCCTGTTGGCTTGTGCTGCGTTTCCTTCACACGCTGGGGGAGCTCAGCACCGCTGAGGGCTCCAGCCGGGAGCGGGGCCCAGCCAGCCCGCTCCCTTCCCAGCCCCGTGTGTCCCTCGGAGATGGGCAGCGTGGCTGCCTGCTCGTGCTTCAGCCTCTCACGCTCTGGCCTCAGGCTGCTCGTGCTGGAAGGGTTTCACCAGCCTGAGGAGGAATTTCTCCCCAAGCGCACCGGAGCGAAGAGGCCCGGCCCCCAGCTGCGAAACTGCCGGACGGTCAAGGAGCCTCGATCGGGTAGCGGTGGTTTTGTCACTGGGGCTTTGGTCAGGGCTCCTTGTGCCGGTGAGGGATCGCTCCCGGCTCGTGTATCTGTCAGCAGAAGTGATTAACCCGTGTTCAGCCCTGCTCTTTCGACACTACAAGCAGCAGTAGGAACAGGGGATACTGTCCAGTTCTGCACCGAGGGACAGACTAAGAATTTGTGGGCGATCTCAGCAGGTACGGGGCTGTTCCAGGCTCCAGGGCAGTTTTGGAGTCTCTAGGAAAAATGTTGGTGTTGACACTTGAGGCCTGAGGCCGTGTTCTCTTGTGCTGCCTCTGCTCCGAGATAAGGCTCTGGCAGAGGAGCGGGGGTGATAACGCATTAATGCTGCAAAAACTGGGCTTGTAGAAACTCATCTTCTGTGGATCTTAGAGCAGCTCTTTTAAGCTGCTCCAGCTTGTGTTCGCCCCAGCGCCCTCCCAAGCAGCTCCGTCTGCCCGAGATGGCTGAGCTCTCGCTGGGCAGCGCTCCTCTTCACGAACGGGGCGTCTGTCTTTGATCTTAACACTTGTCGTGCGTAGCTACGTCTGTAGGGGACGAACGTCTGGCACAGGTAGTTACACCAGTGTAGGCTGCCATTCTGTCAGCAGGGCTCGAGCAGCTCCTTGAACCAGTGTAATCTGCAGTAAAAGCTGGGGCAGCTGGGGTGTGCGGGGTCGGAGAGCTCCGACAAGCACAGCCATGGCAGCAGAGGCCTGAGTGTCAGCACTGTTTCTGTTGACAAAATCCACTTCCTTTACCAGCACAACAGGATTCCTCCGGGGAGATTTCGCTCCACGAGCAGGGTTTCACAAGCACCCAGGGGTCCCCTTTGTCAGTGGTGTTTGCCCTGTGGGAGTGCTGGCATGCCTAGAGCTCGTTGGCGATCCTGGGTGAGGTTAGGACAGCGTGCTGGTGCTGGGTTGGTGCAGCTGGCTCCTCCCATCTCCTTTAAACCTTTGACTGACCCGGGGTTTTTTGGATCTGAAGTGCACCTCCTTAAATAAGGAGTTTTGCCAAGGACATCAGTAGGAACAGGCAAGAGGGGTATTGTGCAGTGGCTGAAAGAAAATGGACATGTTATGAGCGATCCAGACCGAGGGGCCTCACTGTAAGGACAGACGACAGCTGTTGTTACAGACAGAGGCAAGGTCAGGGAGCACAGTTTGTGTCTTCTGTCCAGGCCTGACAGGAAGGAGGGAACAAAAGCTCAGCCGAGACTGACCCGCCTCGTAGCTCCCCTCATCCTCCGCACGAAGGGAGAAGCGGGGGTTACTCCTTCCTGCCGGCAGGAACCTCTCCCGCCTGCCATGACCTGTCCGAGGTGACGGACATCAGCTTTACAGGGGCACCGCCCAGCTGACGGGTGCGTCCCGTCAGGTCTCAGGGACGTCCTTGCGGCCAGTTTGTTCAAGTGTTCCCTCAGCTGCCCCTCCCCCGCCCAGGGTCATCCCTGGCCGCAGGGCTGCGCAGGGGGGTCGCTCCGCTCGCTTTGCCAGACCTTCACAGAGGCTCCGTAACGCAGTTTCGGCGGCAGCAGCAGCCGCCGCCCCCAGGAAGGCTTTTCTCTGCCAAGGAAACACCCGCAGTAACAACGGCCTTTTCTTCCCGCAGCGGGGCAGGTTGGAGTCGCTCCCTCCGTGCTTTGGAGCACAAATGACGGGGTTTGTGGGAGAAATGTGCTGTTTTCTCTGGGCATAAAGTAGTCCTGCCAGATGGGAAAGGCCAGGGAGTTTAGCTGCTGTCTGTCAAATCCCGGTTTTCAGAGTATCGGGGGGGGGGGGGGGACACCCCCAAGAAAACCCCTTGATGAGGTCATCTTTCTACTGTTTACCCAGCAGCCACCTGCTCTCTGTAACCGGTGTCGGTTCTCTGCGGGCAGGGCCGCAGTGCTGAGGGAAGCGCCGTCCGGTCCGAGCAGAGAGCGGGTCCGGGGGGAAGGGGCAGAGACCCCAGTGCTGCTCTTGGGCCCGTGCGGCACCCGCTGGGGGGGCGTTTGGCCCCGCTCTTGAGCACGTTACTGATTCCGCCCCCAGAGCACGGGGCCTCCCCGGCCCTTCCCGAAGGCGGGTCTCACCCGCGGGGGCAGCCGCCACCGTGCCCCGGGGGACGTGAATTCGGGGGCTCGCAGCAGGCAGGGGGTTCCGAGGGGGTCAGCAGCCCCGTCCCTGGGGCTGCAGCGCGCCTGCCGGGAGGTGAGCGGCCCAGCCCTGCGCAGCGCCTCCCCTTCTCCCGGGGGCCGCACCGGCGGCTGGGGGGGCAACTCTTTCCCCCCCCCTGTATCCCTCAAGTCAAGGCCCTCACACACGAGGGCAACGAGCGGCCGGGCCTCGCCCCCCGCCGGGCCCTGGGGCAGCGGGGAGGGGGCGTCCGGCCACAGCGCCGGTTCTCGGCTCCGCCCCCGCCGGGGCACAAGTGCTGCCGGAGCACGGCGCGCGCTACGGCGCCCGGCCCGCCGCTGCTCCGCGATCGCCGCTGCTCCGCGATGATTGGCGGAGCGTGCGGTGCGCGCGCGGGTGCCGTTGCAGAGCGGAGCCGTGAGTGAGCGGAGAGGCGGCGGTTCGAGATGGTGGGTGAGGCAGCGGCGGGCGCCGGGGCTGCCCGGGCCGGCGGGAGCGGGGCTTTGTCGCCGCCGCGGGGTTCCCCCGGCTCTCGGGCGGCCGCTCGGCCGCGTTCGCGGTACGGCGGGCGGCCGCTCGGCAGCAGGAGCGAGGCGGAGAGGGCCGGTCCCGGGGCCTCCTCGGCCAGCGGCTGCCCCCGCCCGGGCCGCTGCCCGCGCCTGCCGGCGCCCTGCACCGAGTGAAAGCGCGACCGGGCTGCGGGCGGCTGGTTGATCCCTCTCCGGTTTCTCTCCGCGCCCCCGGTTTGGGTTTGGGTTCGGGTTCGGGTTCCGCGCTGGGCACGCGCGGGCGCGGCCCCTGGTTTGGGCTAGGCCGGGAGCTTCGTGGCGTCCCGCGGCCTTGCCGGCGCTTCACGGGAGCGGGCGGGTCAGGCCGCTCCGGAGGCCCCGCTTTGTCGCGGAGGGGTTGCCCCGCGGCAGCCGAGCCCCGCCTGCCTGGCCGTGGGCTTTCGTGCCGGGGTCCCTGCGGTGGGAAGGGCGTCGCTCCCGCAGACCTTCCGTTAGTTCTGACAAGCGCCGTGTGGCGGGGGAAAACCTTTGCCTTTCTCGTGGCTGCCGGGGGACGATTCCCAGAGCCGAAAGCGATCGGGAAAAAGACTGTTTTAAGACAACTGCCTGTTTAATGTTCGGTGGCGCCTGGCACGTGTTTGCTTTATCGTAGTTGTGTTGGAGGCTGCTTCCCGTGCAGATGGGGTGTTGGTAAGCGCTTGTTGGTGAAATTGGGGATCAAAATGTGTGGGAAAACTTCTAAAGAAGTAAATACTGACCTAAGTTCTAGGTGGCAAATTGAAGCGGCCTAATAAGACATACTTTAGGCAAACCTAGGAGTTAGAGCTTTCTAGGTGAAAACAGGAAGGTAAAGGCAGCTGTTGTATACGCAGCAAAGGTTATGTAAGAGCAGATTGGTGATGGGGGAGCATTTACTCTCCTTTTGCAGACTGCATCTCTCCTCCTCCGTCTCTTGTAGTTAGTCGGCTCTGTATTGAGAGAGTTTCTGTTTGTTTCATGAGTTAAACGTATCAATCCTTTTTTTCACTAGTGTTTGTGCTGGTGCGGTGAGTTGAACTTGTAATAATCAAGTTTGGATTTTGAATAGATAATCACTTTTGATTGATAACTTAATTGGTTTTAATGAATGACTTAATTGCTTTAAAGAATAACGCTATGTATTAATGATACTAGTTTACATTGTAGTAAGAAATATACAAAACCTCACTTATGCTAAGAAACAACAACTGCTGCCTTCCAAAGAAGGTCAAAGCTAAAGCTGCAGCTAATTGTGAAATTGTCCAGAACAGAACAGGGAGGCGGGAGGCAGGTACAAGAAAGTGCACATTCTTGGCGTGTCTTCTTATCTTATGGGATGGAACCAGAGAAACTAAGGAATATTAAGGTGAAGACCCTCACGTGATCCCCATCCTAATTTGTATATCAGAGATCTTGATCAGTAAGATAACCAATAATGATATTAGTATAGGCATACTAATGAAGTTAGTTAATAGGGTGGACCAGTCATTGTAAATGTCAAAATTAATAGCGGGCATAACACGCATGCTTATGTTAAAATATGTTGAAGACCATGACTTTGCAGAAAAAGGATATAAAACGCTGAATTTTTTGTGTAACTTTGAAGCACGTCAGGTGGAGCTATCCCCTGTGCTTCCCATAAAGAAGTGCCGGCGTCTCTGCAGCTGTGTAGATAAGTTTGTCGTGATGGCGACCTTTTGTCAACAAACTGGCTTGTGGAGGTGTGAGACAAGCCCCGGAGCTGGTGTGTGGGAAGTGTGTGGGGGGGGTGTGTGTGTCGGGGAGTAAGGACGGGAGGAGCAGGACCTTCCCCTGCCCACAGCAGTGACCGTCAGAGCGGATCACCCCACCTTGGGAGTCCGGTTATCGGTTCGTTGTTAGAAGAAATTAGAAATTGGTGTTGTTCTGCGTGGACGCTGCTTTGCATCCAAATAGGTTTGTTAAGGGCCAACGAAGGAGAGTATTTACCGAGTCAGGACTTCAATGCTGCCGGTAACAAGTCGGGAGGTTATTTCAGACTTAACAGTTTGCCGCCAGACTTGTCTCAGCATTTGTACACGCTGTAGTTTGTCCTTTATTTCACTTGCCTCGTCTTCCATTTGAAAATATTCCAGCATTCAGAAATAATCAAGAGCGCTGTTGGAAAGACTGAATTCTTCTGTGCTGGGTAAGGCGGGAAAACCATCTCCTAGCAGCAGCAGTCGGTGTCGCTCCAAGCTGCTTGGGGCGCTGCTGACAGCTCTCTGCACAAAGTTTGCAGTCCTGAGGCTGAGGCCACGGTGGTTTGTAGGACAAGTGCTCTCCCCGGGGACCCGGGCTCAGAACGTGGCTGTGCCCGTCTGCTGCGGGGTGGGAGCGGAGGGGTCGCCCACGGTGCCTGGGGAGCACAGCCGGCTTGGCCGGACTCCCCCTGCCGGTCTGCCCTTCCCGAGCTCAGGGGAGTCCCGTCTGCCCTCCCGGACCGTTTCTGCAGAGCTCGGGCTTGCGGGATCTGAAAGCTGCCGCGGGTCCTTGAGCAGGGATAGACAGCGCCAGACAGTCCCCGTGCGGAGGCCAGCTCAGGTGCTGGGGTGCTGTCACCCTGGTAGAGCACCCGTGGTTGAGCATCGATGGGTGCCTTGTGGCAGTGGCGGTCGTGCAGGAGGGCTTGAAAGCTCTTCTGAAGCCGGTGGGGGTGTTTCCAGAGAAGGCAAAGGCACTGCTGCCTCAGCCTTTTGTTTCTGCTTTCCTTCTTTTTTTTTTTTTTTTTAGGTTGACTTTGCCAAGTTGTAAATTATTGTTAGTGGTTATAATCTTGTAGCTTTCCCAGCACAAATGATAATTATAAATAAATAGCGTTTATTTATGATTTTCCCCCTCACTTTTCTTATTTGTAATTGCTCTTAGCGTTCATTTGCTAAGAGGGAAGGTGGCCTTGCACCCCGAATGTGTCTTTTTCTGCTTTTTTGATAAATTCGATGTGTATTTTCATACACGATTGTTGCTTGACGCCTGAACTGTCGCAGTCTGACTGAGCAGCCTTCCAGTTCAAGCCTACAGTGAGGATCTGGTGCGGGAGGTTGCGGGAGGGTTGGGAGGAGAAGAGAGGGAAAGATCAGAGGGGAGGTCCGTGTTTCCACGAGGGTGTCATCACGAGTGAGTGCAGAGCGAAGACAGGCGGAAAACAACTGAAAAGGTCACGGGGAAAAGGCAGCACGGAAGCGCACAGCCCTCGCTGTGCAGAGCGGTGTGGGCGGTGTCTGTCTGAGTCCCCTTTGGGCCGCTTCATTCTCAGACACGCCGTTACAAAGCCGGGCGGCGGGCGAGGAGCAGCTGCAGACTCCTGTTGCCTTGTGCTTTCTCTGCAGGCTGAGGTGGAAGAAACACTGAAGCGAATTCAGAGCCAAAAAGGAGTGCAAGGAATGATTGTTCTTAATCCTGAAGGTACTGTGTCTGTCTCGGTTTTCCGAGGTAAAACTCGGTCCGAACACGCGCTTTCACGGCCGCTGACTGTACTGCTCGCGGTTACGGTCTGCCTGTAGCCAAGGTTCTCCTGTAGCCCAGGCAGACAGACAGTAGTTAGGCTACAGGAGGAAGCTGGATCCCCATGTCTGCTTTTCTGCAAGCTCACTTTATTGTTTTAGGAAGTGAATTAAAATTAGTTGCAAAGGCTGAGAAATGTTTGAGTTACGCCAGCGTTTGAGTGTCCTGTCACAGCCTCTCTCAGTAGCACTAAAAGCTCTCAGGACCTCTGGAATGTCGCTGCTGTGCGTGTCCAGAGCGCTGCTGTCCTGGCAGACCCGGGTAGCTCGGCAGCTGTCTCGTGCTCACGGCCTCATGAGCCCCGTACGCTTGTTGTCTCTTTTGGAGTTACTGAAGGGTCGTACCGAGCAGGCTTGCTCAGAGCACTCCAAGTACACTGGGAGCGGCCCAGCTTCTTAAAATTGCGCAATTAATAATTTAAATTGAACGTGTCCCAGAAATAATCCTTAGAAAGGATGACAGATAGTAGCTATATATGAATATATTGACTGTCAGATCCCTGTGTACTTGTATGCAGCTTGTGTTCCTGCTCCTTTTTCACGATAGTGAATAACAGGTTGTGCTCCCCAGGCTGAAGCTGCGCTTATTTGAACATCCACCTGGAGCATGCCAGTATTTGGTCGTGACGTTGAAACCTTGCTGTTCCTCTCTCCCCACCAGGGTAATGGTTTTAAGCTGAAAAAGGATAGATTTAGATTAGATACAAGGAAGAAATTGTGCACTCTGAGGGTGGTGAGGCACTGGCATAGGCTGCTGAGAGCAGCTGTGGCTGCCCCCTCTGTCATGGGTTGAGGCTGGGCCGGCCGCTGATGAATGACAGACGCTCTCTATTAACCCCTCTCCCCTCCCAGAAGGGAAAAGGAAAGAGAACAAGGGAGAGAGACTTTACAGTTTGGAAAAGAAAACTCCAACAGCTTTAATGAAACAGTGTCCATAAAAGAACAGATAAGAATAAGGAAATAATGAAATATGTACAATATGTACAAATAGATACAAATAGATACAACAGCAATACCGACCCCAGCTCCCCCCACCCTGATGACGATACGTCACCGCTGGGGCTGCAGGGCTGGCACTGGGGCAGTCCCAGGCTGGACTGGGCAGCAGACAGGGACGGGCTGCAGGAGCTGGACTCAGGCCCTGGATTCAGGGACACATGGGTCGGGATCGACGGACAGAGTCCTCTTCAGATGTCGCCATCACAGAAGAGAGATTGACCCTCGTGATCCCTCAGCTTGACACTGACCATGACGTCTATGGGATGGAACACTCTGTGGGTCAGGTTTGGGTCACCTGTCCGGTTCGCTCCTCCCTGCAGGGGCGGCCTTTTTCGTGCTTGTGACCCTTTTCACTCCCCCACCCCAACACGGGGTACAAGACTCAGCAGTGACCTTGGTCGCTGTAAGAACAAGTCTAAGCCAGGGCCCCTCTGCATCCCATTCCTTGGTCCGGACTGTGACCATCGGGGCTGTCACTGCTGGGAGCAGTCACTGTCTGGAAAAACATGCTGCTGCTTCAGAAAGTGCCGTTAGTTAGAGGAGGCTTGACTGAAAAGTGAAAGCACTAAACCAGAATTAGTTCTGGTTCAGCCCAAACCAGGACACCCCTGTAATAAAGAATGTTTCTCGGCGTCACCCCTCCCTGGCAGTGCTCAAGGCCAGGCTGGATGGGGCTTGGAGGAACCTGGTCTGGTGGGAGGTGTCCCTGCCCAGGGCAGGGGGGTGGGAACTAGATGATCTTTAAGGTCCCTTCCAACCCAAACCACTCTATGGTTCTATTTTTGTTATTATTTATTTCTATTTATAAATCTCATAAATAAACAAATAAATGAAAAAGCAAAAGTAAAGCACTGATGCTACTAGAGGTGAGCAGTTCTCACCTACCCCTGTGGTTCCAGACCTTAGCCCCTCCACATCTGACTTGTGTTCACGTTCTTCTTTTAAGCCTTCAAGAAGAGCACTGCTGATCCCTGGTGCAGGGCCAACATCTCCTCTGGTGAAGTAGCCACCCCGGTTGGACCGGATGATGCCCGAGGCGGGGTTAGTTGTGGGGTGTTGTCGCTGACCCGTGCTGTCCCCTGTTCCTCACAGGTATTCCTATCAGAAGTACTATGGACAACGCCACAGCCTGTCATTACGGGGAGATCGTTCGCAGCCTCAGCATGATGGCCAGGAGCGCTGTGCGAGAAATCGATCCCCAGAATGACCTCACGTTCCTGCGGATCCGCTCCAAGAAAAACGAAATCATGGTGGCACCGGGTAAAAGCGCGCGGGGTGAACGCGGGCGGCGGGGAATCCAGCAGGGTTTGTTCTTGGGAGGCTGACGCTGTCAGCCTGAGAGAAGAGTTCCGCCTGCTGCTTTCATGTGCGCTGTGTAATCTCTTCTGTTCCAGGAGCTGTTGTGCTTCCTTCAGAGTTGGAAGCTTTGACCTGAGTTTGCGTTGTGATGTGTGACTGGGGGAAATCACTTCCCTCGTTTTGTGTTGATCAGAGTAGAAACTGTTAAATCGTGTTTGAGAGCGTGTTGCAGCCTCTCCTGCTTTGTGGTTTTCAGTGTAAGACCGCAGGAGCTGGGAAGGAATATGTTTTGAGAGCAGTTTTAGTTCAGTGCGGTAGACTAAGTGATCAAGCCAAACAGTCTTAATGGATTTTCCGGTTCAGAGGGATTCCCAGAGCGTGTTGCAGCTGTAGTCGCGAGTCGTAGAATGCAGCAGCGGCAGCAACAACCTTCTTTAAGGAAGCGCCCTCGGCGTTTCATCCAGTTGTGAGACGGGAAGCGGTGGGATGAGCGCAGCTCGCTCGTGTGCAGGAGCTCGGCTTTGCTCCCTCCGACCGCGCCGGCCCCGCGGTGAGGTGGTGCTGACGGGGAGGCAAGGCGGGCGCTGCACGGGCAGCAGGCTGCTCCCCGCAGGCCGTAGACAGGCCCTGGGGTCTGTGCGGAGGCAGCCCCTGGTTCCCGTGCGGAGGAGGAAGAGAGGAGGAAGCGTTGCCCCGGCACAGGCGCGGCTGCAGGCACCGCACCCGGCTCTGCACTCTCTCTGGGAAGCCTCGGCCTCGCACCAGCCGCTTGGGTGCCGTCCCCGCGTGTGCCAGCCATTTCCGAGGCACAGGCGGAGCTGGGGAGCGCGCGGTGCTGAGGCTGGCTCACAGACGGGTGATCCGCCGGGCCAAGCCTGCTTTGCTTATCGAGGGTGAATGTCAGGGCTCTGCAGTTCCCACAGTGTGCCAGTGAGAGACGAAAACCGGCGACATTTACTGTTGCTGCGAACAAATACCAGCAATGAGAGTCTAACGATGGTTAGTTTTTTGTGTTGTTTTTTTTTTTTCCCCAGAGAACGACTACCTCCTGATTGTCATGCAGAATCCAGCTGAGTGATTACACTGAATTGGTCTGTTTTTTTTCTCTTTGCCCAACTGTTTTTTTGTTTTGTTATGTTTAATGGTAAATAATAGAGCATTAGTGTTAACTCTGCTGAATACTTCTGAATGACTGTAAATATGAAACTTGCCTGCCCTCTAGTTGTGTCTTACTCTGTGTTACTTTGAAAAAGTCTGACCATATCGAATTAAACAGTTCCATCAGTGACTGTTTTTCTCGTATGTTCCTTCTGAAGATTTAAATTATTCTCACAATTGATTGAGTTTTTCTTCAAAAGAATAGGACTATTTTTACTCATCTGTTGCTTTCTCTAACCAAGGATTTAGTCTAAGTGTGTGCACAATATCCTCATAATTGCCTCGTGTGTTGGAGCGTTTTCCTGCCCCTCCGTGTTTCGGACAGAGAAGTGTTGTGGCTCCGTAAGGCCCTCGAGACTGCCCGTGGGAGCTCTCATACGGTCACAATTCAGTAGCCGATTTGATCTGGTATCTTCCTTTTAGTGATTTTTTTATTAATGGCCATTAAGGACAAAAAAAAGGTCACCTGGTTCCTCCAAAACAATAAAGGGTTATTTTTGTAGCCTCGGAAGAGCCTCGTAAGGGCCCGCAGAGCGCTCTGTGCAACACGTCTGCACTGAGGGTTTGTCACGTGTGTGACAGACCCAGCTCTGGCTCGTACGGAAGAGCCTTCGCGGAGTGCAGAGCGTCATCGCCCAGGCTGACAACGGAGCCTGTTGGCTTGTGCTGCGTTTCCTTCACACGCTGGGGGAGCTCAGCACCGCTGAGGGCTCCAGCCGGGAGCGGGGCCCAGCCAGCCCGCTCCCTTCCCAGCCCCGTGTGTCCCTCGGAGATGGGCAGCGTGGCTGCCTGCTCGTGCTTCAGCCTCTCACGCTCTGGCCTCAGGCTGCTCGTGCTGGAAGGGTTTCACCAGCCTGAGGAGGAATTTCTCCCCAAGCGCACCGGAGCGAAGAGGCCCGGCCCCCAGCTGCGAAACTGCCGGACGGTCAAGGAGCCTCGATCGGGTAGCGGTGGTTTTGTCACTGGGGCTTTGGTCAGGGCTCCTTGTGCCGGTGAGGGATCGCTCCCGGCTCGTGTATCTGTCAGCAGAAGTGATTAACCCGTGTTCAGCCCTGCTCTTTCGACACTACAAGCAGCAGTAGGAACAGGGGATACTGTCCAGTTCTGCACCGAGGGACAGACTAAGAATTTGTGGGCGATCTCAGCAGGTACGGGGCTGTTCCAGGCTCCAGGGCAGTTTTGGAGTCTCTAGGAAAAATGTTGGTGTTGACACTTGAGGCCTGAGGCCGTGTTCTCTTGTGCTGCCTCTGCTCCGAGATAAGGCTCTGGCAGAGGAGCGGGGGTGATAACGCATTAATGCTGCAAAAACTGGGCTTGTAGAAACTCATCTTCTGTGGATCTTAGAGCAGCTCTTTTAAGCTGCTCCAGCTTGTGTTCGCCCCAGCGCCCTCCCAAGCAGCTCCGTCTGCCCGAGATGGCTGAGCTCTCGCTGGGCAGCGCTCCTCTTCACGAACGGGGCGTCTGTCTTTGATCTTAACACTTGTCGTGCGTAGCTACGTCTGTAGGGGACGAACGTCTGGCACAGGTAGTTACACCAGTGTAGGCTGCCATTCTGTCAGCAGGGCTCGAGCAGCTCCTTGAACCAGTGTAATCTGCAGTAAAAGCTGGGGCAGCTGGGGTGTGCGGGGTCGGAGAGCTCCGACAAGCACAGCCATGGCAGCAGAGGCCTGAGTGTCAGCACTGTTTCTGTTGACAAAATCCACTTCCTTTACCAGCACAACAGGATTCCTCCGGGGAGATTTCGCTCCACGAGCAGGGTTTCACAAGCACCCAGGGGTCCCCTTTGTCAGTGGTGTTTGCCCTGTGGGAGTGCTGGCATGCCTAGAGCTCGTTGGCGATCCTGGGTGAGGTTAGGACAGCGTGCTGGTGCTGGGTTGGTGCAGCTGGCTCCTCCCATCTCCTTTAAACCTTTGACTGACCCGGGGTTTTTTGGATCTGAAGTGCACCTCCTTAAATAAGGAGTTTTGCCAAGGACATCAGTAGGAACAGGCAAGAGGGGTATTGTGCAGTGGCTGAAAGAAAATGGACATGTTATGAGCGATCCAGACCGAGGGGCCTCACTGTAAGGACAGACGACAGCTGTTGTTACAGACAGAGGCAAGGTCAGGGAGCACAGTTTGTGTCTTCTGTCCAGGCCTGACAGGAAGGAGGGAACAAAAGCTCAGCCGAGACTGACCCGCCTCGTAGCTCCCCTCATCCTCCGCACGAAGGGAGAAGCGGGGGTTACTCCTTCCTGCCGGCAGGAACCTCTCCCGCCTGCCATGACCTGTCCGAGGTGACGGACATCAGCTTTACAGGGGCACCGCCCAGCTGACGGGTGCGTCCCGTCAGGTCTCAGGGACGTCCTTGCGGCCAGTTTGTTCAAGTGTTCCCTCAGCTGCCCCTCCCCCGCCCAGGGTCATCCCTGGCCGCAGGGCTGCGCAGGGGGGTCGCTCCGCTCGCTTTGCCAGACCTTCACAGAGGCTCCGTAACGCAGTTTCGGCGGCAGCAGCAGCCGCCGCCCCCAGGAAGGCTTTTCTCTGCCAAGGAAACACCCGCAGTAACAACGGCCTTTTCTTCCCGCAGCGGGGCAGGTTGGAGTCGCTCCCTCCGTGCTTTGGAGCACAAATGACGGGGTTTGTGGGAGAAATGTGCTGTTTTCTCTGGGCATAAAGTAGTCCTGCCAGATGGGAAAGGCCAGGGAGTTTAGCTGCTGTCTGTCAAATCCCGGTTTTCAGAGTATCGGGGGGGGGGGGGGGACACCCCCAAGAAAACCCCTTGATGAGGTCATCTTTCTACTGTTTACCCAGCAGCCACCTGCTCTCTGTAACCGGTGTCGGTTCTCTGCGGGCAGGGCCGCAGTGCTGAGGGAAGCGCCGTCCGGTCCGAGCAGAGAGCGGGTCCGGGGGGAAGGGGCAGAGACCCCAGTGCTGCTCTTGGGCCCGTGCGGCACCCGCTGGGGGGGCGTTTGGCCCCGCTCTTGAGCACGTTACTGATTCCGCCCCCAGAGCACGGGGCCTCCCCGGCCCTTCCCGAAGGCGGGTCTCACCCGCGGGGGCAGCCGCCACCGTGCCCCGGGGGACGTGAATTCGGGGGCTCGCAGCAGGCAGGGGGTTCCGAGGGGGTCAGCAGCCCCGTCCCTGGGGCTGCAGCGCGCCTGCCGGGAGGTGAGCGGCCCAGCCCTGCGCAGCGCCTCCCCTTCTCCCGGGGGCCGCACCGGCGGCTGGGGGGGCAACTCTTTCCCCCCCCCTGTATCCCTCAAGTCAAGGCCCTCACACACGAGGGCAACGAGCGGCCGGGCCTCGCCCCCCGCCGGGCCCTGGGGCAGCGGGGAGGGGGCGTCCGGCCACAGCGCCGGTTCTCGGCTCCGCCCCCGCCGGGGCACAAGTGCTGCCGGAGCACGGCGCGCGCTACGGCGCCCGGCCCGCCGCTGCTCCGCGATCGCCGCTGCTCCGCGATGATTGGCGGAGCGTGCGGTGCGCGCGCGGGTGCCGTTGCAGAGCGGAGCCGTGAGTGAGCGGAGAGGCGGCGGTTCGAGATGGTGGGTGAGGCAGCGGCGGGCGCCGGGGCTGCCCGGGCCGGCGGGAGCGGGGCTTTGTCGCCGCCGCGGGGTTCCCCCGGCTCTCGGGCGGCCGCTCGGCCGCGTTCGCGGTACGGCGGGCGGCCGCTCGGCAGCAGGAGCGAGGCGGAGAGGGCCGGTCCCGGGGCCTCCTCGGCCAGCGGCTGCCCCCGCCCGGGCCGCTGCCCGCGCCTGCCGGCGCCCTGCACCGAGTGAAAGCGCGACCGGGCTGCGGGCGGCTGGTTGATCCCTCTCCGGTTTCTCTCCGCGCCCCCGGTTTGGGTTTGGGTTCGGGTTCGGGTTCCGCGCTGGGCACGCGCGGGCGCGGCCCCTGGTTTGGGCTAGGCCGGGAGCTTCGTGGCGTCCCGCGGCCTTGCCGGCGCTTCACGGGAGCGGGCGGGTCAGGCCGCTCCGGAGGCCCCGCTTTGTCGCGGAGGGGTTGCCCCGCGGCAGCCGAGCCCCGCCTGCCTGGCCGTGGGCTTTCGTGCCGGGGTCCCTGCGGTGGGAAGGGCGTCGCTCCCGCAGACCTTCCGTTAGTTCTGACAAGCGCCGTGTGGCGGGGGAAAACCTTTGCCTTTCTCGTGGCTGCCGGGGGACGATTCCCAGAGCCGAAAGCGATCGGGAAAAAGACTGTTTTAAGACAACTGCCTGTTTAATGTTCGGTGGCGCCTGGCACGTGTTTGCTTTATCGTAGTTGTGTTGGAGGCTGCTTCCCGTGCAGATGGGGTGTTGGTAAGCGCTTGTTGGTGAAATTGGGGATCAAAATGTGTGGGAAAACTTCTAAAGAAGTAAATACTGACCTAAGTTCTAGGTGGCAAATTGAAGCGGCCTAATAAGACATACTTTAGGCAAACCTAGGAGTTAGAGCTTTCTAGGTGAAAACAGGAAGGTAAAGGCAGCTGTTGTATACGCAGCAAAGGTTATGTAAGAGCAGATTGGTGATGGGGGAGCATTTACTCTCCTTTTGCAGACTGCATCTCTCCTCCTCCGTCTCTTGTAGTTAGTCGGCTCTGTATTGAGAGAGTTTCTGTTTGTTTCATGAGTTAAACGTATCAATCCTTTTTTTCACTAGTGTTTGTGCTGGTGCGGTGAGTTGAACTTGTAATAATCAAGTTTGGATTTTGAATAGATAATCACTTTTGATTGATAACTTAATTGGTTTTAATGAATGACTTAATTGCTTTAAAGAATAACGCTATGTATTAATGATACTAGTTTACATTGTAGTAAGAAATATACAAAACCTCACTTATGCTAAGAAACAACAACTGCTGCCTTCCAAAGAAGGTCAAAGCTAAAGCTGCAGCTAATTGTGAAATTGTCCAGAACAGAACAGGGAGGCGGGAGGCAGGTACAAGAAAGTGCACATTCTTGGCGTGTCTTCTTATCTTATGGGATGGAACCAGAGAAACTAAGGAATATTAAGGTGAAGACCCTCACGTGATCCCCATCCTAATTTGTATATCAGAGATCTTGATCAGTAAGATAACCAATAATGATATTAGTATAGGCATACTAATGAAGTTAGTTAATAGGGTGGACCAGTCATTGTAAATGTCAAAATTAATAGCGGGCATAACACGCATGCTTATGTTAAAATATGTTGAAGACCATGACTTTGCAGAAAAAGGATATAAAACGCTGAATTTTTTGTGTAACTTTGAAGCACGTCAGGTGGAGCTATCCCCTGTGCTTCCCATAAAGAAGTGCCGGCGTCTCTGCAGCTGTGTAGATAAGTTTGTCGTGATGGCGACCTTTTGTCAACAAACTGGCTTGTGGAGGTGTGAGACAAGCCCCGGAGCTGGTGTGTGGGAAGTGTGTGGGGGGGGTGTGTGTGTCGGGGAGTAAGGACGGGAGGAGCAGGACCTTCCCCTGCCCACAGCAGTGACCGTCAGAGCGGATCACCCCACCTTGGGAGTCCGGTTATCGGTTCGTTGTTAGAAGAAATTAGAAATTGGTGTTGTTCTGCGTGGACGCTGCTTTGCATCCAAATAGGTTTGTTAAGGGCCAACGAAGGAGAGTATTTACCGAGTCAGGACTTCAATGCTGCCGGTAACAAGTCGGGAGGTTATTTCAGACTTAACAGTTTGCCGCCAGACTTGTCTCAGCATTTGTACACGCTGTAGTTTGTCCTTTATTTCACTTGCCTCGTCTTCCATTTGAAAATATTCCAGCATTCAGAAATAATCAAGAGCGCTGTTGGAAAGACTGAATTCTTCTGTGCTGGGTAAGGCGGGAAAACCATCTCCTAGCAGCAGCAGTCGGTGTCGCTCCAAGCTGCTTGGGGCGCTGCTGACAGCTCTCTGCACAAAGTTTGCAGTCCTGAGGCTGAGGCCACGGTGGTTTGTAGGACAAGTGCTCTCCCCGGGGACCCGGGCTCAGAACGTGGCTGTGCCCGTCTGCTGCGGGGTGGGAGCGGAGGGGTCGCCCACGGTGCCTGGGGAGCACAGCCGGCTTGGCCGGACTCCCCCTGCCGGTCTGCCCTTCCCGAGCTCAGGGGAGTCCCGTCTGCCCTCCCGGACCGTTTCTGCAGAGCTCGGGCTTGCGGGATCTGAAAGCTGCCGCGGGTCCTTGAGCAGGGATAGACAGCGCCAGACAGTCCCCGTGCGGAGGCCAGCTCAGGTGCTGGGGTGCTGTCACCCTGGTAGAGCACCCGTGGTTGAGCATCGATGGGTGCCTTGTGGCAGTGGCGGTCGTGCAGGAGGGCTTGAAAGCTCTTCTGAAGCCGGTGGGGGTGTTTCCAGAGAAGGCAAAGGCACTGCTGCCTCAGCCTTTTGTTTCTGCTTTCCTTCTTTTTTTTTTTTTTTTTAGGTTGACTTTGCCAAGTTGTAAATTATTGTTAGTGGTTATAATCTTGTAGCTTTCCCAGCACAAATGATAATTATAAATAAATAGCGTTTATTTATGATTTTCCCCCTCACTTTTCTTATTTGTAATTGCTCTTAGCGTTCATTTGCTAAGAGGGAAGGTGGCCTTGCACCCCGAATGTGTCTTTTTCTGCTTTTTTGATAAATTCGATGTGTATTTTCATACACGATTGTTGCTTGACGCCTGAACTGTCGCAGTCTGACTGAGCAGCCTTCCAGTTCAAGCCTACAGTGAGGATCTGGTGCGGGAGGTTGCGGGAGGGTTGGGAGGAGAAGAGAGGGAAAGATCAGAGGGGAGGTCCGTGTTTCCACGAGGGTGTCATCACGAGTGAGTGCAGAGCGAAGACAGGCGGAAAACAACTGAAAAGGTCACGGGGAAAAGGCAGCACGGAAGCGCACAGCCCTCGCTGTGCAGAGCGGTGTGGGCGGTGTCTGTCTGAGTCCCCTTTGGGCCGCTTCATTCTCAGACACGCCGTTACAAAGCCGGGCGGCGGGCGAGGAGCAGCTGCAGACTCCTGTTGCCTTGTGCTTTCTCTGCAGGCTGAGGTGGAAGAAACACTGAAGCGAATTCAGAGCCAAAAAGGAGTGCAAGGAATGATTGTTCTTAATCCTGAAGGTACTGTGTCTGTCTCGGTTTTCCGAGGTAAAACTCGGTCCGAACACGCGCTTTCACGGCCGCTGACTGTACTGCTCGCGGTTACGGTCTGCCTGTAGCCAAGGTTCTCCTGTAGCCCAGGCAGACAGACAGTAGTTAGGCTACAGGAGGAAGCTGGATCCCCATGTCTGCTTTTCTGCAAGCTCACTTTATTGTTTTAGGAAGTGAATTAAAATTAGTTGCAAAGGCTGAGAAATGTTTGAGTTACGCCAGCGTTTGAGTGTCCTGTCACAGCCTCTCTCAGTAGCACTAAAAGCTCTCAGGACCTCTGGAATGTCGCTGCTGTGCGTGTCCAGAGCGCTGCTGTCCTGGCAGACCCGGGTAGCTCGGCAGCTGTCTCGTGCTCACGGCCTCATGAGCCCCGTACGCTTGTTGTCTCTTTTGGAGTTACTGAAGGGTCGTACCGAGCAGGCTTGCTCAGAGCACTCCAAGTACACTGGGAGCGGCCCAGCTTCTTAAAATTGCGCAATTAATAATTTAAATTGAACGTGTCCCAGAAATAATCCTTAGAAAGGATGACAGATAGTAGCTATATATGAATATATTGACTGTCAGATCCCTGTGTACTTGTATGCAGCTTGTGTTCCTGCTCCTTTTTCACGATAGTGAATAACAGGTTGTGCTCCCCAGGCTGAAGCTGCGCTTATTTGAACATCCACCTGGAGCATGCCAGTATTTGGTCGTGACGTTGAAACCTTGCTGTTCCTCTCTCCCCACCAGGGTAATGGTTTTAAGCTGAAAAAGGATAGATTTAGATTAGATACAAGGAAGAAATTGTGCACTCTGAGGGTGGTGAGGCACTGGCATAGGCTGCTGAGAGCAGCTGTGGCTGCCCCCTCTGTCATGGGTTGAGGCTGGGCCGGCCGCTGATGAATGACAGACGCTCTCTATTAACCCCTCTCCCCTCCCAGAAGGGAAAAGGAAAGAGAACAAGGGAGAGAGACTTTACAGTTTGGAAAAGAAAACTCCAACAGCTTTAATGAAACAGTGTCCATAAAAGAACAGATAAGAATAAGGAAATAATGAAATATGTACAATATGTACAAATAGATACAAATAGATACAACAGCAATACCGACCCCAGCTCCCCCCACCCTGATGACGATACGTCACCGCTGGGGCTGCAGGGCTGGCACTGGGGCAGTCCCAGGCTGGACTGGGCAGCAGACAGGGACGGGCTGCAGGAGCTGGACTCAGGCCCTGGATTCAGGGACACATGGGTCGGGATCGACGGACAGAGTCCTCTTCAGATGTCGCCATCACAGAAGAGAGATTGACCCTCGTGATCCCTCAGCTTGACACTGACCATGACGTCTATGGGATGGAACACTCTGTGGGTCAGGTTTGGGTCACCTGTCCGGTTCGCTCCTCCCTGCAGGGGCGGCCTTTTTCGTGCTTGTGACCCTTTTCACTCCCCCACCCCAACACGGGGTACAAGACTCAGCAGTGACCTTGGTCGCTGTAAGAACAAGTCTAAGCCAGGGCCCCTCTGCATCCCATTCCTTGGTCCGGACTGTGACCATCGGGGCTGTCACTGCTGGGAGCAGTCACTGTCTGGAAAAACATGCTGCTGCTTCAGAAAGTGCCGTTAGTTAGAGGAGGCTTGACTGAAAAGTGAAAGCACTAAACCAGAATTAGTTCTGGTTCAGCCCAAACCAGGACACCCCTGTAATAAAGAATGTTTCTCGGCGTCACCCCTCCCTGGCAGTGCTCAAGGCCAGGCTGGATGGGGCTTGGAGGAACCTGGTCTGGTGGGAGGTGTCCCTGCCCAGGGCAGGGGGGTGGGAACTAGATGATCTTTAAGGTCCCTTCCAACCCAAACCACTCTATGGTTCTATTTTTGTTATTATTTATTTCTATTTATAAATCTCATAAATAAACAAATAAATGAAAAAGCAAAAGTAAAGCACTGATGCTACTAGAGGTGAGCAGTTCTCACCTACCCCTGTGGTTCCAGACCTTAGCCCCTCCACATCTGACTTGTGTTCACGTTCTTCTTTTAAGCCTTCAAGAAGAGCACTGCTGATCCCTGGTGCAGGGCCAACATCTCCTCTGGTGAAGTAGCCACCCCGGTTGGACCGGATGATGCCCGAGGCGGGGTTAGTTGTGGGGTGTTGTCGCTGACCCGTGCTGTCCCCTGTTCCTCACAGGTATTCCTATCAGAAGTACTATGGACAACGCCACAGCCTGTCATTACGGGGAGATCGTTCGCAGCCTCAGCATGATGGCCAGGAGCGCTGTGCGAGAAATCGATCCCCGGAATGACCTCACGTTCCTGCGGATCCGCTCCAAGAAAAACGAAATCATGGTGGCACCGGGTAAAAGCGCGCGGGGTGAACGCGGGCGGCGGGGAATCCAGCAGGGTTTGTTCTTGGGAGGCTGACGCTGTCAGCCTGAGAGAAGAGTTCCGCCTGCTGCTTTCATGTGCGCTGTGTAATCTCTTCTGTTCCAGGAGCTGTTGTGCTTCCTTCAGAGTTGGAAGCTTTGACCTGAGTTTGCGTTGTGATGTGTGACTGGGGGAAATCACTTCCCTCGTTTTGTGTTGATCAGAGTAGAAACTGTTAAATCGTGTTTGAGAGCGTGTTGCAGCCTCTCCTGCTTTGTGGTTTTCAGTGTAAGACCGCAGGAGCTGGGAAGGAATATGTTTTGAGAGCAGTTTTAGTTCAGTGCGGTAGACTAAGTGATCAAGCCAAACAGTCTTAACGGATTTTCCGGTTCAGAGGGATTCCCAGAGCGTGTTGCAGCTGTAGTCGCGAGTCGTAGAATGCAGCAGCGGCAGCAACAACCTTCTTTAAGGAAGCGCCCTCGGCGTTTCATCCAGTTGTGAGACGGGAAGCGGTGGGATGAGCGCAGCTCGCTCGTGTGCAGGAGCTCGGCTTTGCTCCCTCCGACCGCGCCGGCCCCGCGGTGAGGTGGTGCTGACGGGGAGGCAAGGCGGGCGCTGCACGGGCAGCAGGCTGCTCCCCGCAGGCCGTAGACAGGCCCTGGGGTCTGTGCGGAGGCAGCCCCTGGTTCCCGTGCGGAGGAGGAAGAGAGGAGGAAGCGTTGCCCCGGCACAGGCGCGGCTGCAGGCACCGCACCCGGCTCTGCACTCTCTCTGGGAAGCCTCGGCCTCGCACCAGCCGCTTGGGTGCCGTCCCCGCGTGTGCCAGCCATTTCCGAGGCACAGGCGGAGCTGGGGAGCGCGCGGTGCTGAGGCTGGCTCACAGACGGGTGATCCGCCGGGCCAAGCCTGCTTTGCTTATCGAGGGTGAATGTCAGGGCTCTGCAGTTCCCACAGTGTGCCAGTGAGAGACGAAAACCGGCGACATTTACTGTTGCTGCGAACAAATACCAGCAATGAGAGTCTAACGATGGTTAGTTTTTTGTGTTGTTTTTTTTTTTTCCCCAGAGAACGACTACCTCCTGATTGTCATGCAGAATCCAGCTGAGTGATTACACTGAATTGGTCTGTTTTTTTTCTCTTTGCCCAACTGTTTTTTTGTTTTGTTATGTTTAATGGTAAATAATAGAGCATTAGTGTTAACTCTGCTGAATACTTCTGAATGACTGTAAATATGAAACTTGCCTGCCCTCTAGTTGTGTCTTACTCTGTGTTACTTTGAAAAAGTCTGACCATATCGAATTAAACAGTTCCATCAGTGACTGTTTTTCTCGTATGTTCCTTCTGAAGATTTAAATTATTCTCACAATTGATTGAGTTTTTCTTCAAAAGAATAGGACTATTTTTACTCATCTGTTGCTTTCTCTAACCAAGGATTTAGTCTAAGTGTGTGCACAATATCCTCATAATTGCCTCGTGTGTTGGAGCGTTTTCCTGCCCCTCCGTGTTTCGGACAGAGAAGTGTTGTGGCTCCGTAAGGCCCTCGAGACTGCCCGTGGGAGCTCTCATACGGTCACAATTCAGTAGCCGATTTGATCTGGTATCTTCCTTTTAGTGATTTTTTTATTAATGGCCATTAAGGACAAAAAAAAGGTCACCTGGTTCCTCCAAAACAATAAAGGGTTATTTTTGTAGCCTCGGAAGAGCCTCGTAAGGGCCCGCAGAGCGCTCTGTGCAACACGTCTGCACTGAGGGTTTGTCACGTGTGTGACAGACCCAGCTCTGGCTCGTACGGAAGAGCCTTCGCGGAGTGCAGAGCGTCATCGCCCAGGCTGACAACGGAGCCTGTTGGCTTGTGCTGCGTTTCCTTCACACGCTGGGGGAGCTCAGCACCGCTGAGGGCTCCAGCCGGGAGCGGGGCCCAGCCAGCCCGCTCCCTTCCCAGCCCCGTGTGTCCCTCGGAGATGGGCAGCGTGGCTGCCTGCTCGTGCTTCAGCCTCTCACGCTCTGGCCTCAGGCTGCTCGTGCTGGAAGGGTTTCACCAGCCTGAGGAGGAATTTCTCCCCAAGCGCACCGGAGCGAAGAGGCCCGGCCCCCAGCTGCGAAACTGCCGGACGGTCAAGGAGCCTCGATCGGGTAGCGGTGGTTTTGTCACTGGGGCTTTGGTCAGGGCTCCTTGTGCCGGTGAGGGATCGCTCCCGGCTCGTGTATCTGTCAGCAGAAGTGATTAACCCGTGTTCAGCCCTGCTCTTTCGACACTACAAGCAGCAGTAGGAACAGGGGATACTGTCCAGTTCTGCACCGAGGGACAGACTAAGAATTTGTGGGCGATCTCAGCAGGTACGGGGCTGTTCCAGGCTCCAGGGCAGTTTTGGAGTCTCTAGGAAAAATGTTGGTGTTGACACTTGAGGCCTGAGGCCGTGTTCTCTTGTGCTGCCTCTGCTCCGAGATAAGGCTCTGGCAGAGGAGCGGGGGTGATAACGCATTAATGCTGCAAAAACTGGGCTTGTAGAAACTCATCTTCTGTGGATCTTAGAGCAGCTCTTTTAAGCTGCTCCAGCTTGTGTTCGCCCCAGCGCCCTCCCAAGCAGCTCCGTCTGCCCGAGATGGCTGAGCTCTCGCTGGGCAGCGCTCCTCTTCACGAACGGGGCGTCTGTCTTTGATCTTAACACTTGTCGTGCGTAGCTACGTCTGTAGGGGACGAACGTCTGGCACAGGTAGTTACACCAGTGTAGGCTGCCATTCTGTCAGCAGGGCTCGAGCAGCTCCTTGAACCAGTGTAATCTGCAGTAAAAGCTGGGGCAGCTGGGGTGTGCGGGGTCGGAGAGCTCCGACAAGCACAGCCATGGCAGCAGAGGCCTGAGTGTCAGCACTGTTTCTGTTGACAAAATCCACTTCCTTTACCAGCACAACAGGATTCCTCCGGGGAGATTTCGCTCCACGAGCAGGGTTTCACAAGCACCCAGGGGTCCCCTTTGTCAGTGGTGTTTGCCCTGTGGGAGTGCTGGCATGCCTAGAGCTCGTTGGCGATCCTGGGTGAGGTTAGGACAGCGTGCTGGTGCTGGGTTGGTGCAGCTGGCTCCTCCCATCTCCTTTAAACCTTTGACTGACCCGGGGTTTTTTGGATCTGAAGTGCACCTCCTTAAATAAGGAGTTTTGCCAAGGACATCAGTAGGAACAGGCAAGAGGGGTATTGTGCAGTGGCTGAAAGAAAATGGACATGTTATGAGCGATCCAGACCGAGGGGCCTCACTGTAAGGACAGACGACAGCTGTTGTTACAGACAGAGGCAAGGTCAGGGAGCACAGTTTGTGTCTTCTGTCCAGGCCTGACAGGAAGGAGGGAACAAAAGCTCAGCCGAGACTGACCCGCCTCGTAGCTCCCCTCATCCTCCGCACGAAGGGAGAAGCGGGGGTTACTCCTTCCTGCCGGCAGGAACCTCTCCCGCCTGCCATGACCTGTCCGAGGTGACGGACATCAGCTTTACAGGGGCACCGCCCAGCTGACGGGTGCGTCCCGTCAGGTCTCAGGGACGTCCTTGCGGCCAGTTTGTTCAAGTGTTCCCTCAGCTGCCCCTCCCCCGCCCAGGGTCATCCCTGGCCGCAGGGCTGCGCAGGGGGGTCGCTCCGCTCGCTTTGCCAGACCTTCACAGAGGCTCCGTAACGCAGTTTCGGCGGCAGCAGCAGCCGCCGCCCCCAGGAAGGCTTTTCTCTGCCAAGGAAACACCCGCAGTAACAACGGCCTTTTCTTCCCGCAGCGGGGCAGGTTGGAGTCGCTCCCTCCGTGCTTTGGAGCACAAATGACGGGGTTTGTGGGAGAAATGTGCTGTTTTCTCTGGGCATAAAGTAGTCCTGCCAGATGGGAAAGGCCAGGGAGTTTAGCTGCTGTCTGTCAAATCCCGGTTTTCAGAGTATCGGGGGGGGGGGGGGGACACCCCCAAGAAAACCCCTTGATGAGGTCATCTTTCTACTGTTTACCCAGCAGCCACCTGCTCTCTGTAACCGGTGTCGGTTCTCTGCGGGCAGGGCCGCAGTGCTGAGGGAAGCGCCGTCCGGTCCGAGCAGAGAGCGGGTCCGGGGGGAAGGGGCAGAGACCCCAGTGCTGCTCTTGGGCCCGTGCGGCACCCGCTGGGGGGGCGTTTGGCCCCGCTCTTGAGCACGTTACTGATTCCGCCCCCAGAGCACGGGGCCTCCCCGGCCCTTCCCGAAGGCGGGTCTCACCCGCGGGGGCAGCCGCCACCGTGCCCCGGGGGACGTGAATTCGGGGGCTCGCAGCAGGCAGGGGGTTCCGAGGGGGTCAGCAGCCCCGTCCCTGGGGCTGCAGCGCGCCTGCCGGGAGGTGAGCGGCCCAGCCCTGCGCAGCGCCTCCCCTTCTCCCGGGGGCCGCACCGGCGGCTGGGGGGGCAACTCTTTCCCCCCCCCTGTATCCCTCAAGTCAAGGCCCTCACACACGAGGGCAACGAGCGGCCGGGCCTCGCCCCCCGCCGGGCCCTGGGGCAGCGGGGAGGGGGCGTCCGGCCACAGCGCCGGTTCTCGGCTCCGCCCCCGCCGGGGCACAAGTGCTGCCGGAGCACGGCGCGCGCTACGGCGCCCGGCCCGCCGCTGCTCCGCGATCGCCGCTGCTCCGCGATGATTGGCGGAGCGTGCGGTGCGCGCGCGGGTGCCGTTGCAGAGCGGAGCCGTGAGTGAGCGGAGAGGCGGCGGTTCGAGATGGTGGGTGAGGCAGCGGCGGGCGCCGGGGCTGCCCGGGCCGGCGGGAGCGGGGCTTTGTCGCCGCCGCGGGGTTCCCCCGGCTCTCGGGCGGCCGCTCGGCCGCGTTCGCGGTACGGCGGGCGGCCGCTCGGCAGCAGGAGCGAGGCGGAGAGGGCCGGTCCCGGGGCCTCCTCGGCCAGCGGCTGCCCCCGCCCGGGCCGCTGCCCGCGCCTGCCGGCGCCCTGCACCGAGTGAAAGCGCGACCGGGCTGCGGGCGGCTGGTTGATCCCTCTCCGGTTTCTCTCCGCGCCCCCGGTTTGGGTTTGGGTTCGGGTTCGGGTTCCGCGCTGGGCACGCGCGGGCGCGGCCCCTGGTTTGGGCTAGGCCGGGAGCTTCGTGGCGTCCCGCGGCCTTGCCGGCGCTTCACGGGAGCGGGCGGGTCAGGCCGCTCCGGAGGCCCCGCTTTGTCGCGGAGGGGTTGCCCCGCGGCAGCCGAGCCCCGCCTGCCTGGCCGTGGGCTTTCGTGCCGGGGTCCCTGCGGTGGGAAGGGCGTCGCTCCCGCAGACCTTCCGTTAGTTCTGACAAGCGCCGTGTGGCGGGGGAAAACCTTTGCCTTTCTCGTGGCTGCCGGGGGACGATTCCCAGAGCCGAAAGCGATCGGGAAAAAGACTGTTTTAAGACAACTGCCTGTTTAATGTTCGGTGGCGCCTGGCACGTGTTTGCTTTATCGTAGTTGTGTTGGAGGCTGCTTCCCGTGCAGATGGGGTGTTGGTAAGCGCTTGTTGGTGAAATTGGGGATCAAAATGTGTGGGAAAACTTCTAAAGAAGTAAATACTGACCTAAGTTCTAGGTGGCAAATTGAAGCGGCCTAATAAGACATACTTTAGGCAAACCTAGGAGTTAGAGCTTTCTAGGTGAAAACAGGAAGGTAAAGGCAGCTGTTGTATACGCAGCAAAGGTTATGTAAGAGCAGATTGGTGATGGGGGAGCATTTACTCTCCTTTTGCAGACTGCATCTCTCCTCCTCCGTCTCTTGTAGTTAGTCGGCTCTGTATTGAGAGAGTTTCTGTTTGTTTCATGAGTTAAACGTATCAATCCTTTTTTTCACTAGTGTTTGTGCTGGTGCGGTGAGTTGAACTTGTAATAATCAAGTTTGGATTTTGAATAGATAATCACTTTTGATTGATAACTTAATTGGTTTTAATGAATGACTTAATTGCTTTAAAGAATAACGCTATGTATTAATGATACTAGTTTACATTGTAGTAAGAAATATACAAAACCTCACTTATGCTAAGAAACAACAACTGCTGCCTTCCAAAGAAGGTCAAAGCTAAAGCTGCAGCTAATTGTGAAATTGTCCAGAACAGAACAGGGAGGCGGGAGGCAGGTACAAGAAAGTGCACATTCTTGGCGTGTCTTCTTATCTTATGGGATGGAACCAGAGAAACTAAGGAATATTAAGGTGAAGACCCTCACGTGATCCCCATCCTAATTTGTATATCAGAGATCTTGATCAGTAAGATAACCAATAATGATATTAGTATAGGCATACTAATGAAGTTAGTTAATAGGGTGGACCAGTCATTGTAAATGTCAAAATTAATAGCGGGCATAACACGCATGCTTATGTTAAAATATGTTGAAGACCATGACTTTGCAGAAAAAGGATATAAAACGCTGAATTTTTTGTGTAACTTTGAAGCACGTCAGGTGGAGCTATCCCCTGTGCTTCCCATAAAGAAGTGCCGGCGTCTCTGCAGCTGTGTAGATAAGTTTGTCGTGATGGCGACCTTTTGTCAACAAACTGGCTTGTGGAGGTGTGAGACAAGCCCCGGAGCTGGTGTGTGGGAAGTGTGTGGGGGGGGTGTGTGTGTCGGGGAGTAAGGACGGGAGGAGCAGGACCTTCCCCTGCCCACAGCAGTGACCGTCAGAGCGGATCACCCCACCTTGGGAGTCCGGTTATCGGTTCGTTGTTAGAAGAAATTAGAAATTGGTGTTGTTCTGCGTGGACGCTGCTTTGCATCCAAATAGGTTTGTTAAGGGCCAACGAAGGAGAGTATTTACCGAGTCAGGACTTCAATGCTGCCGGTAACAAGTCGGGAGGTTATTTCAGACTTAACAGTTTGCCGCCAGACTTGTCTCAGCATTTGTACACGCTGTAGTTTGTCCTTTATTTCACTTGCCTCGTCTTCCATTTGAAAATATTCCAGCATTCAGAAATAATCAAGAGCGCTGTTGGAAAGACTGAATTCTTCTGTGCTGGGTAAGGCGGGAAAACCATCTCCTAGCAGCAGCAGTCGGTGTCGCTCCAAGCTGCTTGGGGCGCTGCTGACAGCTCTCTGCACAAAGTTTGCAGTCCTGAGGCTGAGGCCACGGTGGTTTGTAGGACAAGTGCTCTCCCCGGGGACCCGGGCTCAGAACGTGGCTGTGCCCGTCTGCTGCGGGGTGGGAGCGGAGGGGTCGCCCACGGTGCCTGGGGAGCACAGCCGGCTTGGCCGGACTCCCCCTGCCGGTCTGCCCTTCCCGAGCTCAGGGGAGTCCCGTCTGCCCTCCCGGACCGTTTCTGCAGAGCTCGGGCTTGCGGGATCTGAAAGCTGCCGCGGGTCCTTGAGCAGGGATAGACAGCGCCAGACAGTCCCCGTGCGGAGGCCAGCTCAGGTGCTGGGGTGCTGTCACCCTGGTAGAGCACCCGTGGTTGAGCATCGATGGGTGCCTTGTGGCAGTGGCGGTCGTGCAGGAGGGCTTGAAAGCTCTTCTGAAGCCGGTGGGGGTGTTTCCAGAGAAGGCAAAGGCACTGCTGCCTCAGCCTTTTGTTTCTGCTTTCCTTCTTTTTTTTTTTTTTTTTAGGTTGACTTTGCCAAGTTGTAAATTATTGTTAGTGGTTATAATCTTGTAGCTTTCCCAGCACAAATGATAATTATAAATAAATAGCGTTTATTTATGATTTTCCCCCTCACTTTTCTTATTTGTAATTGCTCTTAGCGTTCATTTGCTAAGAGGGAAGGTGGCCTTGCACCCCGAATGTGTCTTTTTCTGCTTTTTTGATAAATTCGATGTGTATTTTCATACACGATTGTTGCTTGACGCCTGAACTGTCGCAGTCTGACTGAGCAGCCTTCCAGTTCAAGCCTACAGTGAGGATCTGGTGCGGGAGGTTGCGGGAGGGTTGGGAGGAGAAGAGAGGGAAAGATCAGAGGGGAGGTCCGTGTTTCCACGAGGGTGTCATCACGAGTGAGTGCAGAGCGAAGACAGGCGGAAAACAACTGAAAAGGTCACGGGGAAAAGGCAGCACGGAAGCGCACAGCCCTCGCTGTGCAGAGCGGTGTGGGCGGTGTCTGTCTGAGTCCCCTTTGGGCCGCTTCATTCTCAGACACGCCGTTACAAAGCCGGGCGGCGGGCGAGGAGCAGCTGCAGACTCCTGTTGCCTTGTGCTTTCTCTGCAGGCTGAGGTGGAAGAAACACTGAAGCGAATTCAGAGCCAAAAAGGAGTGCAAGGAATGATTGTTCTTAATCCTGAAGGTACTGTGTCTGTCTCGGTTTTCCGAGGTAAAACTCGGTCCGAACACGCGCTTTCACGGCCGCTGACTGTACTGCTCGCGGTTACGGTCTGCCTGTAGCCAAGGTTCTCCTGTAGCCCAGGCAGACAGACAGTAGTTAGGCTACAGGAGGAAGCTGGATCCCCATGTCTGCTTTTCTGCAAGCTCACTTTATTGTTTTAGGAAGTGAATTAAAATTAGTTGCAAAGGCTGAGAAATGTTTGAGTTACGCCAGCGTTTGAGTGTCCTGTCACAGCCTCTCTCAGTAGCACTAAAAGCTCTCAGGACCTCTGGAATGTCGCTGCTGTGCGTGTCCAGAGCGCTGCTGTCCTGGCAGACCCGGGTAGCTCGGCAGCTGTCTCGTGCTCACGGCCTCATGAGCCCCGTACGCTTGTTGTCTCTTTTGGAGTTACTGAAGGGTCGTACCGAGCAGGCTTGCTCAGAGCACTCCAAGTACACTGGGAGCGGCCCAGCTTCTTAAAATTGCGCAATTAATAATTTAAATTGAACGTGTCCCAGAAATAATCCTTAGAAAGGATGACAGATAGTAGCTATATATGAATATATTGACTGTCAGATCCCTGTGTACTTGTATGCAGCTTGTGTTCCTGCTCCTTTTTCACGATAGTGAATAACAGGTTGTGCTCCCCAGGCTGAAGCTGCGCTTATTTGAACATCCACCTGGAGCATGCCAGTATTTGGTCGTGACGTTGAAACCTTGCTGTTCCTCTCTCCCCACCAGGGTAATGGTTTTAAGCTGAAAAAGGATAGATTTAGATTAGATACAAGGAAGAAATTGTGCACTCTGAGGGTGGTGAGGCACTGGCATAGGCTGCTGAGAGCAGCTGTGGCTGCCCCCTCTGTCATGGGTTGAGGCTGGGCCGGCCGCTGATGAATGACAGACGCTCTCTATTAACCCCTCTCCCCTCCCAGAAGGGAAAAGGAAAGAGAACAAGGGAGAGAGACTTTACAGTTTGGAAAAGAAAACTCCAACAGCTTTAATGAAACAGTGTCCATAAAAGAACAGATAAGAATAAGGAAATAATGAAATATGTACAATATGTACAAATAGATACAAATAGATACAACAGCAATACCGACCCCAGCTCCCCCCACCCTGATGACGATACGTCACCGCTGGGGCTGCAGGGCTGGCACTGGGGCAGTCCCAGGCTGGACTGGGCAGCAGACAGGGACGGGCTGCAGGAGCTGGACTCAGGCCCTGGATTCAGGGACACATGGGTCGGGATCGACGGACAGAGTCCTCTTCAGATGTCGCCATCACAGAAGAGAGATTGACCCTCGTGATCCCTCAGCTTGACACTGACCATGACGTCTATGGGATGGAACACTCTGTGGGTCAGGTTTGGGTCACCTGTCCGGTTCGCTCCTCCCTGCAGGGGCGGCCTTTTTCGTGCTTGTGACCCTTTTCACTCCCCCACCCCAACACGGGGTACAAGACTCAGCAGTGACCTTGGTCGCTGTAAGAACAAGTCTAAGCCAGGGCCCCTCTGCATCCCATTCCTTGGTCCGGACTGTGACCATCGGGGCTGTCACTGCTGGGAGCAGTCACTGTCTGGAAAAACATGCTGCTGCTTCAGAAAGTGCCGTTAGTTAGAGGAGGCTTGACTGAAAAGTGAAAGCACTAAACCAGAATTAGTTCTGGTTCAGCCCAAACCAGGACACCCCTGTAATAAAGAATGTTTCTCGGCGTCACCCCTCCCTGGCAGTGCTCAAGGCCAGGCTGGATGGGGCTTGGAGGAACCTGGTCTGGTGGGAGGTGTCCCTGCCCAGGGCAGGGGGGTGGGAACTAGATGATCTTTAAGGTCCCTTCCAACCCAAACCACTCTATGGTTCTATTTTTGTTATTATTTATTTCTATTTATAAATCTCATAAATAAACAAATAAATGAAAAAGCAAAAGTAAAGCACTGATGCTACTAGAGGTGAGCAGTTCTCACCTACCCCTGTGGTTCCAGACCTTAGCCCCTCCACATCTGACTTGTGTTCACGTTCTTCTTTTAAGCCTTCAAGAAGAGCACTGCTGATCCCTGGTGCAGGGCCAACATCTCCTCTGGTGAAGTAGCCACCCCGGTTGGACCGGATGATGCCCGAGGCGGGGTTAGTTGTGGGGTGTTGTCGCTGACCCGTGCTGTCCCCTGTTCCTCACAGGTATTCCTATCAGAAGTACTATGGACAACGCCACAGCCTGTCATTACGGGGAGATCGTTCGCAGCCTCAGCATGATGGCCAGGAGCGCTGTGCGAGAAATCGATCCCCAGAATGACCTCACGTTCCTGCGGATCCGCTCCAAGAAAAACGAAATCATGGTGGCACCGGGTAAAAGCGCGCGGGGTGAACGCGGGCGGCGGGGAATCCAGCAGGGTTTGTTCTTGGGAGGCTGACGCTGTCAGCCTGAGAGAAGAGTTCCGCCTGCTGCTTTCATGTGCGCTGTGTAATCTCTTCTGTTCCAGGAGCTGTTGTGCTTCCTTCAGAGTTGGAAGCTTTGACCTGAGTTTGCGTTGTGATGTGTGACTGGGGGAAATCACTTCCCTCGTTTTGTGTTGATCAGAGTAGAAACTGTTAAATCGTGTTTGAGAGCGTGTTGCAGCCTCTCCTGCTTTGTGGTTTTCAGTGTAAGACCGCAGGAGCTGGGAAGGAATATGTTTTGAGAGCAGTTTTAGTTCAGTGCGGTAGACTAAGTGATCAAGCCAAACAGTCTTAACGGATTTTCCGGTTCAGAGGGATTCCCAGAGCGTGTTGCAGCTGTAGTCGCGAGTCGTAGAATGCAGCAGCGGCAGCAACAACCTTCTTTAAGGAAGCGCCCTCGGCGTTTCATCCAGTTGTGAGACGGGAAGCGGTGGGATGAGCGCAGCTCGCTCGTGTGCAGGAGCTCGGCTTTGCTCCCTCCGACCGCGCCGGCCCCGCGGTGAGGTGGTGCTGACGGGGAGGCAAGGCGGGCGCTGCACGGGCAGCAGGCTGCTCCCCGCAGGCCGTAGACAGGCCCTGGGGTCTGTGCGGAGGCAGCCCCTGGTTCCCGTGCGGAGGATGAAGAGAGGAGGAAGCGTTGCCCCGGCACAGGCGCGGCTGCAGGCACCGCACCCGGCTCTGCACTCTCTCTGGGAAGCCTCGGCCTCGCACCAGCCGCTTGGGTGCCGTCCCCGCGTGTGCCAGCCATTTCCGAGGCACAGGCGGAGCTGGGGAGCGCGCGGTGCTGAGGCTGGCTCACAGACGGGTGATCCGCCGGGCCAAGCCTGCTTTGCTTATCGAGGGTGAATGTCAGGGCTCTGCAGTTCCCACAGTGTGCCAGTGAGAGACGAAAACCGGCGACATTTACTGTTGCTGCGAACAAATACCAGCAATGAGAGTCTAACGATGGTTAGTTTTTTGTGTTGTTTTTTTTTTTTCCCCAGAGAACGACTACCTCCTGATTGTCATGCAGAATCCAGCTGAGTGATTACACTGAATTGGTCTGTTTTTTTTCTCTTTGCCCAACTGTTTTTTTGTTTTGTTATGTTTAATGGTAAATAATAGAGCATTAGTGTTAACTCTGCTGAATACTTCTGAATGACTGTAAATATGAAACTTGCCTGCCCTCTAGTTGTGTCTTACTCTGTGTTACTTTGAAAAAGTCTGACCATATCGAATTAAACAGTTCCATCAGTGACTGTTTTTCTCGTATGTTCCTTCTGAAGATTTAAATTATTCTCACAATTGATTGAGTTTTTCTTCAAAAGAATAGGACTATTTTTACTCATCTGTTGCTTTCTCTAACCAAGGATTTAGTCTAAGTGTGTGCACAATATCCTCATAATTGCCTCGTGTGTTGGAGCGTTTTCCTGCCCCTCCGTGTTTCGGACAGA
This sequence comes from Leptosomus discolor, assembly GCF_034619465.1. Lineage (NCBI taxonomy): Eukaryota > Metazoa > Chordata > Aves > Leptosomiformes > Leptosomidae > Leptosomus > Leptosomus discolor. The sequence continues at coordinate 2,922,520 of NC_141407.1, read as the reverse complement.
GAAGTGTTGTGGCTCCGTAAGGCCCTCGAGACTGCCCGTGGGAGCTCTCATACGGTCACAATTCAGTAGCCGATTTGATCTGGTATCTTCCTTTTAGTGATTTTTTTATTAATGGCCATTAAGGACAAAAAAAAGGTCACCTGGTTCCTCCAAAACAATAAAGGGTTATTTTTGTAGCCTCGGAAGAGCCTCGTAAGGGCCCGCAGAGCGCTCTGTGCAACACGTCTGCACTGAGGATTTGTCACGTGTGTGACAGACCCAGCTCTGGCTCGTACGGAAGAGCCTTCGCGGAGTGCAGAGCGTCATCGCCCAGGCTGACAACGGAGCCTGTTGGCTTGTGCTGCGTTTCCTTCACACGCTGGGGGAGCTCAGCACCGCTGAGGGCTCCAGCCGGGAGCGGGGCCCAGCCAGCCCGCTCCCTTCCCAGCCCCGTGTGTCCCTCGGAGATGGGCAGCGTGGCTGCCTGCTCGTGCTTCAGCCTCTCACGCTCTGGCCTCAGGCTGCTCGTGCTGGAAGGGTTTCACCAGCCTGAGGAGGAATTTCTCCCCAAGCGCACCGGAGCGAAGAGGCCCGGCCCCCAGCTGCAAAACTGCCGGACGGTCAAGGAGCCTCGATCGGGTAGCGGTGGTTTTGTCACTGGGGCTTTGGTCAGGGCTCCTTGTGCCGGTGAGGGATCGCTCCCGGCTCGTGTATCTGTCAGCAGAAGTGATTAACCCGTGTTCAGCCCTGCTCTTTCGACACTACAAGCAGCAGTAGGAACAGGGGATACTGTCCAGTTCTGCACCGAGGGACAGACTAAGAATTTGTGGGCGATCTCAGCAGGTACGGGGCTGTTCCAGGCTCCAGGGCAGTTTTGGAGTCTCTAGGAAAAATGTTGGTGTTGACACTTGAGGCCTGAGGCCGTGTTCTCTTGTGCTGCCTCTGCTCCGAGATAAGGCTCTGGCAGAGGAGCGGGGGTGATAACGCATTAATGCTGCAAAAACTGGGCTTGTAGAAACTCATCTTCTGTGGATCTTAGAGCAGCTCTTTTAAGCTGCTCCAGCTTGTGTTCGCCCCAGCGCCCTCCCAAGCAGCTCCGTCTGCCCGAGATGGCTGAGCTCTCGCTGGGCAGCGCTCCTCTTCACGAACGGGGCGTCTGTCTTTGATCTTAACACTTGTCGTGCGTAGCTACGTCTGTAGGGGACGAACGTCTGGCACAGGTAGTTACACCAGTGTAGGCTGCCATTCTGTCAGCAGGGCTCGAGCAGCTCCTTGAACCAGTGTAATCTGCAGTAAAAGCTGGGGCAGCTGGGGTGTGCGGGGTCGGAGAGCTCCGACAAGCACAGCCATGGCAGCAGAGGCCTGAGTGTCAGCACTGTTTCTGTTGACAAAATCCACTTCCTTTACCAGCACAACAGGATTCCTCCGGGGAGATTTCGCTCCACGAGCAGGGTTTCACAAGCACCCAGGGGTCCCCTTTGTCAGTGGTGTTTGCCCTGTGGGAGTGCTGGCATGCCTAGAGCTCGTTGGCGATCCTGGGTGAGGTTAGGACAGCGTGCTGGTGCTGGGTTGGTGCAGCTGGCTCCTCCCATCTCCTTTAAACCTTTGACTGACCCGGGGTTTTTTGGATCTGAAGTGCACCTCCTTAAATAAGGAGTTTTGCCAAGGACATCAGTAGGAACAGGCAAGAGGGGTATTGTGCAGTGGCTGAAAGAAAATGGACATGTTATGAGCGATCCAGACCGAGGGGCCTCACTGTAAGGACAGACGACAGCTGTTGTTACAGACAGAGGCAAGGTCAGGGAGCACAGTTTGTGTCTTCTGTCCAGGCCTGACAGGAAGGAGGGAACAAAAGCTCAGCCGAGACTGACCCGCCTCGTAGCTCCCCTCATCCTCCGCACGAAGGGAGAAGCGGGGGTTACTCCTTCCTGCCGGCAGGAACCTCTCCCGCCTGCCATGACCTGTCCGAGGTGACGGACATCAGCTTTACAGGGGCACCGCCCAGCTGACGGGTGCGTCCCGTCAGGTCTCAGGGACGTCCTTGCGGCCAGTTTGTTCAAGTGTTCCCTCAGCTGCCCCTCCCCCGCCCAGGGTCATCCCTGGCCGCAGGGCTGCGCAGGGGGGTCGCTCCGCTCGCTTTGCCAGACCTTCACAGAGGCTCCGTAACGCAGTTTCGGCGGCAGCAGCAGCCGCCGCCCCCAGGAAGGCTTTTCTCTGCCAAGGAAACACCCGCAGTAACAACGGCCTTTTCTTCCCGCAGCGGGGCAGGTTGGAGTCGCTCCCTCCGTGCTTTGGAGCACAAATGACGGGGTTTGTGGGAGAAATGTGCTGTTTTCTCTGGGCATAAAGTAGTCCTGCCAGATGGGAAAGGCCAGGGAGTTTAGCTGCTGTCTGTCAAATCCCGGTTTTCAGAGTATCGGGGGGGGGGGGGGGACACCCCCAAGAAAACCCCTTGATGAGGTCATCTTTCTACTGTTTACCCAGCAGCCACCTGCTCTCTGTAACCGGTGTCGGTTCTCTGCGGGCAGGGCCGCAGTGCTGAGGGAAGCGCCGTCCGGTCCGAGCAGAGAGCGGGTCCGGGGGGAAGGGGCAGAGACCCCAGTGCTGCTCTTGGGCCCGTGCGGCACCCGCTGGGGGGGCGTTTGGCCCCGCTCTTGAGCACGTTACTGATTCCGCCCCCAGAGCACGGGGCCTCCCCGGCCCTTCCCGAAGGCGGGTCTCACCCGCGGGGGCAGCCGCCACCGTGCCCCGGGGGACGTGAATTCGGGGGCTCGCAGCAGGCAGGGGGTTCCGAGGGGGTCAGCAGCCCCGTCCCTGGGGCTGCAGCGCGCCTGCCGGGAGGTGAGCGGCCCAGCCCTGCGCAGCGCCTCCCCTTCTCCCGGGGGCCGCACCGGCGGCTGGGGGGGCAACTCTTTCCCCCCCCCTGTATCCCTCAAGTCAAGGCCCTCACACACGAGGGCAACGAGCGGCCGGGCCTCGCCCCCCGCCGGGCCCTGGGGCAGCGGGGAGGGGGCGTCCGGCCACAGCGCCGGTTCTCGGCTCCGCCCCCGCCGGGGCACAAGTGCTGCCGGAGCACGGCGCGCGCTACGGCGCCCGGCCCGCCGCTGCTCCGCGATCGCCGCTGCTCCGCGATGATTGGCGGAGCGTGCGGTGCGCGCGCGGGTGCCGTTGCAGAGCGGAGCCGTGAGTGAGCGGAGAGGCGGCGGTTCGAGATGGTGGGTGAGGCAGCGGCGGGCGCCGGGGCTGCCCGGGCCGGCGGGAGCGGGGCTTTGTCGCCGCCGCGGGGTTCCCCCGGCTCTCGGGCGGCCGCTCGGCCGCGTTCGCGGTACGGCGGGCGGCCGCTCGGCAGCAGGAGCGAGGCGGAGAGGGCCGGTCCCGGGGCCTCCTCGGCCAGCGGCTGCCCCCGCCCGGGCCGCTGCCCGCGCCTGCCGGCGCCCTGCACCGAGTGAAAGCGCGACCGGGCTGCGGGCGGCTGGTTGATCCCTCTCCGGTTTCTCTCCGCGCCCCCGGTTTGGGTTTGGGTTCGGGTTCGGGTTCCGCGCTGGGCACGCGCGGGCGCGGCCCCTGGTTTGGGCTAGGCCGGGAGCTTCGTGGCGTCCCGCGGCCTTGCCGGCGCTTCACGGGAGCGGGCGGGTCAGGCCGCTCCGGAGGCCCCGCTTTGTCGCGGAGGGGTTGCCCCGCGGCAGCCGAGCCCCGCCTGCCTGGCCGTGGGCTTTCGTGCCGGGGTCCCTGCGGTGGGAAGGGCGTCGCTCCCGCAGACCTTCCGTTAGTTCTGACAAGCGCCGTGTGGCGGGGGAAAACCTTTGCCTTTCTCGTGGCTGCCGGGGGACGATTCCCAGAGCCGAAAGCGATCGGGAAAAAGACTGTTTTAAGACAACTGCCTGTTTAATGTTCGGTGGCGCCTGGCACGTGTTTGCTTTATCGTAGTTGTGTTGGAGGCTGCTTCCCGTGCAGATGGGGTGTTGGTAAGCGCTTGTTGGTGAAATTGGGGATCAAAATGTGTGGGAAAACTTCTAAAGAAGTAAATACTGACCTAAGTTCTAGGTGGCAAATTGAAGCGGCCTAATAAGACATACTTTAGGCAAACCTAGGAGTTAGAGCTTTCTAGGTGAAAACAGGAAGGTAAAGGCAGCTGTTGTATACGCAGCAAAGGTTATGTAAGAGCAGATTGGTGATGGGGGAGCATTTACTCTCCTTTTGCAGACTGCATCTCTCCTCCTCCGTCTCTTGTAGTTAGTCGGCTCTGTATTGAGAGAGTTTCTGTTTGTTTCATGAGTTAAACGTATCAATCCTTTTTTTCACTAGTGTTTGTGCTGGTGCGGTGAGTTGAACTTGTAATAATCAAGTTTGGATTTTGAATAGATAATCACTTTTGATTGATAACTTAATTGGTTTTAATGAATGACTTAATTGCTTTAAAGAATAACGCTATGTATTAATGATACTAGTTTACATTGTAGTAAGAAATATACAAAACCTCACTTATGCTAAGAAACAACAACTGCTGCCTTCCAAAGAAGGTCAAAGCTAAAGCTGCAGCTAATTGTGAAATTGTCCAGAACAGAACAGGGAGGCGGGAGGCAGGTACAAGAAAGTGCACATTCTTGGCGTGTCTTCTTATCTTATGGGATGGAACCAGAGAAACTAAGGAATATTAAGGTGAAGACCCTCACGTGATCCCCATCCTAATTTGTATATCAGAGATCTTGATCAGTAAGATAACCAATAATGATATTAGTATAGGCATACTAATGAAGTTAGTTAATAGGGTGGACCAGTCATTGTAAATGTCAAAATTAATAGCGGGCATAACACGCATGCTTATGTTAAAATATGTTGAAGACCATGACTTTGCAGAAAAAGGATATAAAACGCTGAATTTTTTGTGTAACTTTGAAGCACGTCAGGTGGAGCTATCCCCTGTGCTTCCCATAAAGAAGTGCCGGCGTCTCTGCAGCTGTGTAGATAAGTTTGTCGTGATGGCGACCTTTTGTCAACAAACTGGCTTGTGGAGGTGTGAGACAAGCCCCGGAGCTGGTGTGTGGGAAGTGTGTGGGGGGGGTGTGTGTGTCGGGGAGTAAGGACGGGAGGAGCAGGACCTTCCCCTGCCCACAGCAGTGACCGTCAGAGCGGATCACCCCACCTTGGGAGTCCGGTTATCGGTTCGTTGTTAGAAGAAATTAGAAATTGGTGTTGTTCTGCGTGGACGCTGCTTTGCATCCAAATAGGTTTGTTAAGGGCCAACGAAGGAGAGTATTTACCGAGTCAGGACTTCAATGCTGCCGGTAACAAGTCGGGAGGTTATTTCAGACTTAACAGTTTGCCGCCAGACTTGTCTCAGCATTTGTACACGCTGTAGTTTGTCCTTTATTTCACTTGCCTCGTCTTCCATTTGAAAATATTCCAGCATTCAGAAATAATCAAGAGCGCTGTTGGAAAGACTGAATTCTTCTGTGCTGGGTAAGGCGGGAAAACCATCTCCTAGCAGCAGCAGTCGGTGTCGCTCCAAGCTGCTTGGGGCGCTGCTGACAGCTCTCTGCACAAAGTTTGCAGTCCTGAGGCTGAGGCCACGGTGGTTTGTAGGACAAGTGCTCTCCCCGGGGACCCGGGCTCAGAACGTGGCTGTGCCCGTCTGCTGCGGGGTGGGAGCGGAGGGGTCGCCCACGGTGCCTGGGGAGCACAGCCGGCTTGGCCGGACTCCCCCTGCCGGTCTGCCCTTCCCGAGCTCAGGGGAGTCCCGTCTGCCCTCCCGGACCGTTTCTGCAGAGCTCGGGCTTGCGGGATCTGAAAGCTGCCGCGGGTCCTTGAGCAGGGATAGACAGCGCCAGACAGTCCCCGTGCGGAGGCCAGCTCAGGTGCTGGGGTGCTGTCACCCTGGTAGAGCACCCGTGGTTGAGCATCGATGGGTGCCTTGTGGCAGTGGCGGTCGTGCAGGAGGGCTTGAAAGCTCTTCTGAAGCCGGTGGGGGTGTTTCCAGAGAAGGCAAAGGCACTGCTGCCTCAGCCTTTTGTTTCTGCTTTCCTTCTTTTTTTTTTTTTTTTTAGGTTGACTTTGCCAAGTTGTAAATTATTGTTAGTGGTTATAATCTTGTAGCTTTCCCAGCACAAATGATAATTATAAATAAATAGCGTTTATTTATGATTTTCCCCCTCACTTTTCTTATTTGTAATTGCTCTTAGCGTTCATTTGCTAAGAGGGAAGGTGGCCTTGCACCCCGAATGTGTCTTTTTCTGCTTTTTTGATAAATTCGATGTGTATTTTCATACACGATTGTTGCTTGACGCCTGAACTGTCGCAGTCTGACTGAGCAGCCTTCCAGTTCAAGCCTACAGTGAGGATCTGGTGCGGGAGGTTGCGGGAGGGTTGGGAGGAGAAGAGAGGGAAAGATCAGAGGGGAGGTCCGTGTTTCCACGAGGGTGTCATCACGAGTGAGTGCAGAGCGAAGACAGGCGGAAAACAACTGAAAAGGTCACGGGGAAAAGGCAGCACGGAAGCGCACAGCCCTCGCTGTGCAGAGCGGTGTGGGCGGTGTCTGTCTGAGTCCCCTTTGGGCCGCTTCATTCTCAGACACGCCGTTACAAAGCCGGGCGGCGGGCGAGGAGCAGCTGCAGACTCCTGTTGCCTTGTGCTTTCTCTGCAGGCTGAGGTGGAAGAAACACTGAAGCGAATTCAGAGCCAAAAAGGAGTGCAAGGAATGATTGTTCTTAATCCTGAAGGTACTGTGTCTGTCTCGGTTTTCCGAGGTAAAACTCGGTCCGAACACGCGCTTTCACGGCCGCTGACTGTACTGCTCGCGGTTACGGTCTGCCTGTAGCCAAGGTTCTCCTGTAGCCCAGGCAGACAGACAGTAGTTAGGCTACAGGAGGAAGCTGGATCCCCATGTCTGCTTTTCTGCAAGCTCACTTTATTGTTTTAGGAAGTGAATTAAAATTAGTTGCAAAGGCTGAGAAATGTTTGAGTTACGCCAGCGTTTGAGTGTCCTGTCACAGCCTCTCTCAGTAGCACTAAAAGCTCTCAGGACCTCTGGAATGTCGCTGCTGTGCGTGTCCAGAGCGCTGCTGTCCTGGCAGACCCGGGTAGCTCGGCAGCTGTCTCGTGCTCACGGCCTCATGAGCCCCGTACGCTTGTTGTCTCTTTTGGAGTTACTGAAGGGTCGTACCGAGCAGGCTTGCTCAGAGCACTCCAAGTACACTGGGAGCGGCCCAGCTTCTTAAAATTGCGCAATTAATAATTTAAATTGAACGTGTCCCAGAAATAATCCTTAGAAAGGATGACAGATAGTAGCTATATATGAATATATTGACTGTCAGATCCCTGTGTACTTGTATGCAGCTTGTGTTCCTGCTCCTTTTTCACGATAGTGAATAACAGGTTGTGCTCCCCAGGCTGAAGCTGCGCTTATTTGAACATCCACCTGGAGCATGCCAGTATTTGGTCGTGACGTTGAAACCTTGCTGTTCCTCTCTCCCCACCAGGGTAATGGTTTTAAGCTGAAAAAGGATAGATTTAGATTAGATACAAGGAAGAAATTGTGCACTCTGAGGGTGGTGAGGCACTGGCATAGGCTGCTGAGAGCAGCTGTGGCTGCCCCCTCTGTCATGGGTTGAGGCTGGGCCGGCCGCTGATGAATGACAGACGCTCTCTATTAACCCCTCTCCCCTCCCAGAAGGGAAAAGGAAAGAGAACAAGGGAGAGAGACTTTACAGTTTGGAAAAGAAAACTCCAACAGCTTTAATGAAACAGTGTCCATAAAAGAACAGATAAGAATAAGGAAATAATGAAATATGTACAATATGTACAAATAGATACAAATAGATACAACAGCAATACCGACCCCAGCTCCCCCCACCCTGATGACGATACGTCACCGCTGGGGCTGCAGGGCTGGCACTGGGGCAGTCCCAGGCTGGACTGGGCAGCAGACAGGGACGGGCTGCAGGAGCTGGACTCAGGCCCTGGATTCAGGGACACATGGGTCGGGATCGACGGACAGAGTCCTCTTCAGATGTCGCCATCACAGAAGAGAGATTGACCCTCGTGATCCCTCAGCTTGACACTGACCATGACGTCTATGGGATGGAACACTCTGTGGGTCAGGTTTGGGTCACCTGTCCGGTTCGCTCCTCCCTGCAGGGGCGGCCTTTTTCGTGCTTGTGACCCTTTTCACTCCCCCACCCCAACACGGGGTACAAGACTCAGCAGTGACCTTGGTCGCTGTAAGAACAAGTCTAAGCCAGGGCCCCTCTGCATCCCATTCCTTGGTCCGGACTGTGACCATCGGGGCTGTCACTGCTGGGAGCAGTCACTGTCTGGAAAAACATGCTGCTGCTTCAGAAAGTGCCGTTAGTTAGAGGAGGCTTGACTGAAAAGTGAAAGCACTAAACCAGAATTAGTTCTGGTTCAGCCCAAACCAGGACACCCCTGTAATAAAGAATGTTTCTCGGCGTCACCCCTCCCTGGCAGTGCTCAAGGCCAGGCTGGATGGGGCTTGGAGGAACCTGGTCTGGTGGGAGGTGTCCCTGCCCAGGGCAGGGGGGTGGGAACTAGATGATCTTTAAGGTCCCTTCCAACCCAAACCACTCTATGGTTCTATTTTTGTTATTATTTATTTCTATTTATAAATCTCATAAATAAACAAATAAATGAAAAAGCAAAAGTAAAGCACTGATGCTACTAGAGGTGAGCAGTTCTCACCTACCCCTGTGGTTCCAGACCTTAGCCCCTCCACATCTGACTTGTGTTCACGTTCTTCTTTTAAGCCTTCAAGAAGAGCACTGCTGATCCCTGGTGCAGGGCCAACATCTCCTCTGGTGAAGTAGCCACCCCGGTTGGACCGGATGATGCCCGAGGCGGGGTTAGTTGTGGGGTGTTGTCGCTGACCCGTGCTGTCCCCTGTTCCTCACAGGTATTCCTATCAGAAGTACTATGGACAACGCCACAGCCTGTCATTACGGGGAGATCGTTCGCAGCCTCAGCATGATGGCCAGGAGCGCTGTGCGAGAAATCGATCCCCAGAATGACCTCACGTTCCTGCGGATCCGCTCCAAGAAAAACGAAATCATGGTGGCACCGGGTAAAAGCGCGCGGGGTGAACGCGGGCGGCGGGGAATCCAGCAGGGTTTGTTCTTGGGAGGCTGACGCTGTCAGCCTGAGAGAAGAGTTCCGCCTGCTGCTTTCATGTGCGCTGTGTAATCTCTTCTGTTCCAGGAGCTGTTGTGCTTCCTTCAGAGTTGGAAGCTTTGACCTGAGTTTGCGTTGTGATGTGTGACTGGGGGAAATCACTTCCCTCGTTTTGTGTTGATCAGAGTAGAAACTGTTAAATCGTGTTTGAGAGCGTGTTGCAGCCTCTCCTGCTTTGTGGTTTTCAGTGTAAGACCGCAGGAGCTGGGAAGGAATATGTTTTGAGAGCAGTTTTAGTTCAGTGCGGTAGACTAAGTGATCAAGCCAAACAGTCTTAATGGATTTTCCGGTTCAGAGGGATTCCCAGAGCGTGTTGCAGCTGTAGTCGCGAGTCGTAGAATGCAGCAGCGGCAGCAACAACCTTCTTTAAGGAAGCGCCCTCGGCGTTTCATCCAGTTGTGAGACGGGAAGCGGTGGGATGAGCGCAGCTCGCTCGTGTGCAGGAGCTCGGCTTTGCTCCCTCCGACCGCGCCGGCCCCGCGGTGAGGTGGTGCTGACGGGGAGGCAAGGCGGGCGCTGCACGGGCAGCAGGCTGCTCCCCGCAGGCCGTAGACAGGCCCTGGGGTCTGTGCGGAGGCAGCCCCTGGTTCCCGTGCGGAGGAGGAAGAGAGGAGGAAGCGTTGCCCCGGCACAGGCGCGGCTGCAGGCACCGCACCCGGCTCTGCACTCTCTCTGGGAAGCCTCGGCCTCGCACCAGCCGCTTGGGTGCCGTCCCCGCGTGTGCCAGCCATTTCCGAGGCACAGGCGGAGCTGGGGAGCGCGCGGTGCTGAGGCTGGCTCACAGACGGGTGATCCGCCGGGCCAAGCCTGCTTTGCTTATCGAGGGTGAATGTCAGGGCTCTGCAGTTCCCACAGTGTGCCAGTGAGAGACGAAAACCGGCGACATTTACTGTTGCTGCGAACAAATACCAGCAATGAGAGTCTAACGATGGTTAGTTTTTTGTGTTGTTTTTTTTTTTTCCCCAGAGAACGACTACCTCCTGATTGTCATGCAGAATCCAGCTGAGTGATTACACTGAATTGGTCTGTTTTTTTTCTCTTTGCCCAACTGTTTTTTTGTTTTGTTATGTTTAATGGTAAATAATAGAGCATTAGTGTTAACTCTGCTGAATACTTCTGAATGACTGTAAATATGAAACTTGCCTGCCCTCTAGTTGTGTCTTACTCTGTGTTACTTTGAAAAAGTCTGACCATATCGAATTAAACAGTTCCATCAGTGACTGTTTTTCTCGTATGTTCCTTCTGAAGATTTAAATTATTCTCACAATTGATTGAGTTTTTCTTCAAAAGAATAGGACTATTTTTACTCATCTGTTGCTTTCTCTAACCAAGGATTTAGTCTAAGTGTGTGCACAATATCCTCATAATTGCCTCGTGTGTTGGAGCGTTTTCCTGCCCCTCCGTGTTTCGGACAGAGAAGTGTTGTGGCTCCGTAAGGCCCTCGAGACTGCCCGTGGGAGCTCTCATACGGTCACAATTCAGTAGCCGATTTGATCTGGTATCTTCCTTTTAGTGATTTTTTTATTAATGGCCATTAAGGACAAAAAAAAGGTCACCTGGTTCCTCCAAAACAATAAAGGGTTATTTTTGTAGCCTCGGAAGAGCCTCGTAAGGGCCCGCAGAGCGCTCTGTGCAACACGTCTGCACTGAGGGTTTGTCACGTGTGTGACAGACCCAGCTCTGGCTCGTACGGAAGAGCCTTCGCGGAGTGCAGAGCGTCATCGCCCAGGCTGACAACGGAGCCTGTTGGCTTGTGCTGCGTTTCCTTCACACGCTGGGGGAGCTCAGCACCGCTGAGGGCTCCAGCCGGGAGCGGGGCCCAGCCAGCCCGCTCCCTTCCCAGCCCCGTGTGTCCCTCGGAGATGGGCAGCGTGGCTGCCTGCTCGTGCTTCAGCCTCTCACGCTCTGGCCTCAGGCTGCTCGTGCTGGAAGGGTTTCACCAGCCTGAGGAGGAATTTCTCCCCAAGCGCACCGGAGCGAAGAGGCCCGGCCCCCAGCTGCGAAACTGCTGGACGGTCAAGGAGCCTCGATCGGGTAGCGGTGGTTTTGTCACTGGGGCTTTGGTCAGGGCTCCTTGTGCCGGTGAGGGATCGCTCCCGGCTCGTGTATCTGTCAGCAGAAGTGATTAACCCGTGTTCAGCCCTGCTCTTTCGACACTACAAGCAGCAGTAGGAACAGGGGATACTGTCCAGTTCTGCACCGAGGGACAGACTAAGAATTTGTGGGCGATCTCAGCAGGTACGGGGCTGTTCCAGGCTCCAGGGCAGTTTTGGAGTCTCTAGGAAAAATGTTGGTGTTGACACTTGAGGCCTGAGGCCGTGTTCTCTTGTGCTGCCTCTGCTCCGAGATAAGGCTCTGGCAGAGGAGCGGGGGTGATAACGCATTAATGCTGCAAAAACTGGGCTTGTAGAAACTCATCTTCTGTGGATCTTAGAGCAGCTCTTTTAAGCTGCTCCAGCTTGTGTTCGCCCCAGCGCCCTCCCAAGCAGCTCCGTCTGCCCGAGATGGCTGAGCTCTCGCTGGGCAGCGCTCCTCTTCACGAACGGGGCGTCTGTCTTTGATCTTAACACTTGTCGTGCGTAGCTACGTCTGTAGGGGACGAACGTCTGGCACAGGTAGTTACACCAGTGTAGGCTGCCATTCTGTCAGCAGGGCTCGAGCAGCTCCTTGAACCAGTGTAATCTGCAGTAAAAGCTGGGGCAGCTGGGGTGTGCGGGGTCGGAGAGCTCCGACAAGCACAGCCATGGCAGCAGAGGCCTGAGTGTCAGCACTGTTTCTGTTGACAAAATCCACTTCCTTTACCAGCACAACAGGATTCCTCCGGGGAGATTTCGCTCCACGAGCAGGGTTTCACAAGCACCCAGGGGTCCCCTTTGTCAGTGGTGTTTGCCCTGTGGGAGTGCTGGCATGCCTAGAGCTCGTTGGCGATCCTGGGTGAGGTTAGGACAGCGTGCTGGTGCTGGGTTGGTGCAGCTGGCTCCTCCCATCTCCTTTAAACCTTTGACTGACCCGGGGTTTTTTGGATCTGAAGTGCACCTCCTTAAATAAGGAGTTTTGCCAAGGACATCAGTAGGAACAGGCAAGAGGGGTATTGTGCAGTGGCTGAAAGAAAATGGACATGTTATGAGCGATCCAGACCGAGGGGCCTCACTGTAAGGACAGACGACAGCTGTTGTTACAGACAGAGGCAAGGTCAGGGAGCACAGTTTGTGTCTTCTGTCCAGGCCTGACAGGAAGGAGGGAACAAAAGCTCAGCCGAGACTGACCCGCCTCGTAGCTCCCCTCATCCTCCGCACGAAGGGAGAAGCGGGGGTTACTCCTTCCTGCCGGCAGGAACCTCTCCCGCCTGCCATGACCTGTCCGAGGTGACGGACATCAGCTTTACAGGGGCACCGCCCAGCTGACGGGTGCGTCCCGTCAGGTCTCAGGGACGTCCTTGCGGCCAGTTTGTTCAAGTGTTCCCTCAGCTGCCCCTCCCCCGCCCAGGGTCATCCCTGGCCGCAGGGCTGCGCAGGGGGGTCGCTCCGCTCGCTTTGCCAGACCTTCACAGAGGCTCCGTAACGCAGTTTCGGCGGCAGCAGCAGCCGCCGCCCCCAGGAAGGCTTTTCTCTGCCAAGGAAACACCCGCAGTAACAACGGCCTTTTCTTCCCGCAGCGGGGCAGGTTGGAGTCGCTCCCTCCGTGCTTTGGAGCACAAATGACGGGGTTTGTGGGAGAAATGTGCTGTTTTCTCTGGGCATAAAGTAGTCCTGCCAGATGGGAAAGGCCAGGGAGTTTAGCTGCTGTCTGTCAAATCCCGGTTTTCAGAGTATCGGGGGGGGGGGGGGGACACCCCCAAGAAAACCCCTTGATGAGGTCATCTTTCTACTGTTTACCCAGCAGCCACCTGCTCTCTGTAACCGGTGTCGGTTCTCTGCGGGCAGGGCCGCAGTGCTGAGGGAAGCGCCGTCCGGTCCGAGCAGAGAGCGGGTCCGGGGGGAAGGGGCAGAGACCCCAGTGCTGCTCTTGGGCCCGTGCGGCACCCGCTGGGGGGGCGTTTGGCCCCGCTCTTGAGCACGTTACTGATTCCGCCCCCAGAGCACGGGGCCTCCCCGGCCCTTCCCGAAGGCGGGTCTCACCCGCGGGGGCAGCCGCCACCGTGCCCCGGGGGACGTGAATTCGGGGGCTCGCAGCAGGCAGGGGGTTCCGAGGGGGTCAGCAGCCCCGTCCCTGGGGCTGCAGCGCGCCTGCCGGGAGGTGAGCGGCCCAGCCCTGCGCAGCGCCTCCCCTTCTCCCGGGGGCCGCACCGGCGGCTGGGGGGGCAACTCTTTCCCCCCCCCTGTATCCCTCAAGTCAAGGCCCTCACACACGAGGGCAACGAGCGGCCGGGCCTCGCCCCCCGCCGGGCCCTGGGGCAGCGGGGAGGGGGCGTCCGGCCACAGCGCCGGTTCTCGGCTCCGCCCCCGCCGGGGCACAAGTGCTGCCGGAGCACGGCGCGCGCTACGGCGCCCGGCCCGCCGCTGCTCCGCGATCGCCGCTGCTCCGCGATGATTGGCGGAGCGTGCGGTGCGCGCGCGGGTGCCGTTGCAGAGCGGAGCCGTGAGTGAGCGGAGAGGCGGCGGTTCGAGATGGTGGGTGAGGCAGCGGCGGGCGCCGGGGCTGCCCGGGCCGGCGGGAGCGGGGCTTTGTCGCCGCCGCGGGGTTCCCCCGGCTCTCGGGCGGCCGCTCGGCCGCGTTCGCGGTACGGCGGGCGGCCGCTCGGCAGCAGGAGCGAGGCGGAGAGGGCCGGTCCCGGGGCCTCCTCGGCCAGCGGCTGCCCCCGCCCGGGCCGCTGCCCGCGCCTGCCGGCGCCCTGCACCGAGTGAAAGCGCGACCGGGCTGCGGGCGGCTGGTTGATCCCTCTCCGGTTTCTCTCCGCGCCCCCGGTTTGGGTTTGGGTTCGGGTTCGGGTTCCGCGCTGGGCACGCGCGGGCGCGGCCCCTGGTTTGGGCTAGGCCGGGAGCTTCGTGGCGTCCCGCGGCCTTGCCGGCGCTTCACGGGAGCGGGCGGGTCAGGCCGCTCCGGAGGCCCCGCTTTGTCGCGGAGGGGTTGCCCCGCGGCAGCCGAGCCCCGCCTGCCTGGCCGTGGGCTTTCGTGCCGGGGTCCCTGCGGTGGGAAGGGCGTCGCTCCCGCAGACCTTCCGTTAGTTCTGACAAGCGCCGTGTGGCGGGGGAAAACCTTTGCCTTTCTCGTGGCTGCCGGGGGACGATTCCCAGAGCCGAAAGCGATCGGGAAAAAGACTGTTTTAAGACAACTGCCTGTTTAATGTTCGGTGGCGCCTGGCACGTGTTTGCTTTATCGTAGTTGTGTTGGAGGCTGCTTCCCGTGCAGATGGGGTGTTGGTAAGCGCTTGTTGGTGAAATTGGGGATCAAAATGTGTGGGAAAACTTCTAAAGAAGTAAATACTGACCTAAGTTCTAGGTGGCAAATTGAAGCGGCCTAATAAGACATACTTTAGGCAAACCTAGGAGTTAGAGCTTTCTAGGTGAAAACAGGAAGGTAAAGGCAGCTGTTGTATACGCAGCAAAGGTTATGTAAGAGCAGATTGGTGATGGGGGAGCATTTACTCTCCTTTTGCAGACTGCATCTCTCCTCCTCCGTCTCTTGTAGTTAGTCGGCTCTGTATTGAGAGAGTTTCTGTTTGTTTCATGAGTTAAACGTATCAATCCTTTTTTTCACTAGTGTTTGTGCTGGTGCGGTGAGTTGAACTTGTAATAATCAAGTTTGGATTTTGAATAGATAATCACTTTTGATTGATAACTTAATTGGTTTTAATGAATGACTTAATTGCTTTAAAGAATAACGCTATGTATTAATGATACTAGTTTACATTGTAGTAAGAAATATACAAAACCTCACTTATGCTAAGAAACAACAACTGCTGCCTTCCAAAGAAGGTCAAAGCTAAAGCTGCAGCTAATTGTGAAATTGTCCAGAACAGAACAGGGAGGCGGGAGGCAGGTACAAGAAAGTGCACATTCTTGGCGTGTCTTCTTATCTTATGGGATGGAACCAGAGAAACTAAGGAATATTAAGGTGAAGACCCTCACGTGATCCCCATCCTAATTTGTATATCAGAGATCTTGATCAGTAAGATAACCAATAATGATATTAGTATAGGCATACTAATGAAGTTAGTTAATAGGGTGGACCAGTCATTGTAAATGTCAAAATTAATAGCGGGCATAACACGCATGCTTATGTTAAAATATGTTGAAGACCATGACTTTGCAGAAAAAGGATATAAAACGCTGAATTTTTTGTGTAACTTTGAAGCACGTCAGGTGGAGCTATCCCCTGTGCTTCCCATAAAGAAGTGCCGGCGTCTCTGCAGCTGTGTAGATAAGTTTGTCGTGATGGCGACCTTTTGTCAACAAACTGGCTTGTGGAGGTGTGAGACAAGCCCCGGAGCTGGTGTGTGGGAAGTGTGTGGGGGGGGTGTGTGTGTCGGGGAGTAAGGACGGGAGGAGCAGGACCTTCCCCTGCCCACAGCAGTGACCGTCAGAGCGGATCACCCCACCTTGGGAGTCCGGTTATCGGTTCGTTGTTAGAAGAAATTAGAAATTGGTGTTGTTCTGCGTGGACGCTGCTTTGCATCCAAATAGGTTTGTTAAGGGCCAACGAAGGAGAGTATTTACCGAGTCAGGACTTCAATGCTGCCGGTAACAAGTCGGGAGGTTATTTCAGACTTAACAGTTTGCCGCCAGACTTGTCTCAGCATTTGTACACGCTGTAGTTTGTCCTTTATTTCACTTGCCTCGTCTTCCATTTGAAAATATTCCAGCATTCAGAAATAATCAAGAGCGCTGTTGGAAAGACTGAATTCTTCTGTGCTGGGTAAGGCGGGAAAACCATCTCCTAGCAGCAGCAGTCGGTGTCGCTCCAAGCTGCTTGGGGCGCTGCTGACAGCTCTCTGCACAAAGTTTGCAGTCCTGAGGCTGAGGCCACGGTGGTTTGTAGGACAAGTGCTCTCCCCGGGGACCCGGGCTCAGAACGTGGCTGTGCCCGTCTGCTGCGGGGTGGGAGCGGAGGGGTCGCCCACGGTGCCTGGGGAGCACAGCCGGCTTGGCCGGACTCCCCCTGCCGGTCTGCCCTTCCCGAGCTCAGGGGAGTCCCGTCTGCCCTCCCGGACCGTTTCTGCAGAGCTCGGGCTTGCGGGATCTGAAAGCTGCCGCGGGTCCTTGAGCAGGGATAGACAGCGCCAGACAGTCCCCGTGCGGAGGCCAGCTCAGGTGCTGGGGTGCTGTCACCCTGGTAGAGCACCCGTGGTTGAGCATCGATGGGTGCCTTGTGGCAGTGGCGGTCGTGCAGGAGGGCTTGAAAGCTCTTCTGAAGCCGGTGGGGGTGTTTCCAGAGAAGGCAAAGGCACTGCTGCCTCAGCCTTTTGTTTCTGCTTTCCTTCTTTTTTTTTTTTTTTTTAGGTTGACTTTGCCAAGTTGTAAATTATTGTTAGTGGTTATAATCTTGTAGCTTTCCCAGCACAAATGATAATTATAAATAAATAGCGTTTATTTATGATTTTCCCCCTCACTTTTCTTATTTGTAATTGCTCTTAGCGTTCATTTGCTAAGAGGGAAGGTGGCCTTGCACCCCGAATGTGTCTTTTTCTGCTTTTTTGATAAATTCGATGTGTATTTTCATACACGATTGTTGCTTGACGCCTGAACTGTCGCAGTCTGACTGAGCAGCCTTCCAGTTCAAGCCTACAGTGAGGATCTGGTGCGGGAGGTTGCGGGAGGGTTGGGAGGAGAAGAGAGGGAAAGATCAGAGGGGAGGTCCGTGTTTCCACGAGGGTGTCATCACGAGTGAGTGCAGAGCGAAGACAGGCGGAAAACAACTGAAAAGGTCACGGGGAAAAGGCAGCACGGAAGCGCACAGCCCTCGCTGTGCAGAGCGGTGTGGGCGGTGTCTGTCTGAGTCCCCTTTGGGCCGCTTCATTCTCAGACACGCCGTTACAAAGCCGGGCGGCGGGCGAGGAGCAGCTGCAGACTCCTGTTGCCTTGTGCTTTCTCTGCAGGCTGAGGTGGAAGAAACACTGAAGCGAATTCAGAGCCAAAAAGGAGTGCAAGGAATGATTGTTCTTAATCCTGAAGGTACTGTGTCTGTCTCGGTTTTCCGAGGTAAAACTCGGTCCGAACACGCGCTTTCACGGCCGCTGACTGTACTGCTCGCGGTTACGGTCTGCCTGTAGCCAAGGTTCTCCTGTAGCCCAGGCAGACAGACAGTAGTTAGGCTACAGGAGGAAGCTGGATCCCCATGTCTGCTTTTCTGCAAGCTCACTTTATTGTTTTAGGAAGTGAATTAAAATTAGTTGCAAAGGCTGAGAAATGTTTGAGTTACGCCAGCGTTTGAGTGTCCTGTCACAGCCTCTCTCAGTAGCACTAAAAGCTCTCAGGACCTCTGGAATGTCGCTGCTGTGCGTGTCCAGAGCGCTGCTGTCCTGGCAGACCCGGGTAGCTCGGCAGCTGTCTCGTGCTCACGGCCTCATGAGCCCCGTACGCTTGTTGTCTCTTTTGGAGTTACTGAAGGGTCGTACCGAGCAGGCTTGCTCAGAGCACTCCAAGTACACTGGGAGCGGCCCAGCTTCTTAAAATTGCGCAATTAATAATTTAAATTGAACGTGTCCCAGAAATAATCCTTAGAAAGGATGACAGATAGTAGCTATATATGAATATATTGACTGTCAGATCCCTGTGTACTTGTATGCAGCTTGTGTTCCTGCTCCTTTTTCACGATAGTGAATAACAGGTTGTGCTCCCCAGGCTGAAGCTGCGCTTATTTGAACATCCACCTGGAGCATGCCAGTATTTGGTCGTGACGTTGAAACCTTGCTGTTCCTCTCTCCCCACCAGGGTAATGGTTTTAAGCTGAAAAAGGATAGATTTAGATTAGATACAAGGAAGAAATTGTGCACTCTGAGGGTGGTGAGGCACTGGCATAGGCTGCTGAGAGCAGCTGTGGCTGCCCCCTCTGTCATGGGTTGAGGCTGGGCCGGCCGCTGATGAATGACAGACGCTCTCTATTAACCCCTCTCCCCTCCCAGAAGGGAAAAGGAAAGAGAACAAGGGAGAGAGACTTTACAGTTTGGAAAAGAAAACTCCAACAGCTTTAATGAAACAGTGTCCATAAAAGAACAGATAAGAATAAGGAAATAATGAAATATGTACAATATGTACAAATAGATACAAATAGATACAACAGCAATACCGACCCCAGCTCCCCCCACCCTGATGACGATACGTCACCGCTGGGGCTGCAGGGCTGGCACTGGGGCAGTCCCAGGCTGGACTGGGCAGCAGACAGGGACGGGCTGCAGGAGCTGGACTCAGGCCCTGGATTCAGGGACACATGGGTCGGGATCGACGGACAGAGTCCTCTTCAGATGTCGCCATCACAGAAGAGAGATTGACCCTCGTGATCCCTCAGCTTGACACTGACCATGACGTCTATGGGATGGAACACTCTGTGGGTCAGGTTTGGGTCACCTGTCCGGTTCGCTCCTCCCTGCAGGGGCGGCCTTTTTCGTGCTTGTGACCCTTTTCACTCCCCCACCCCAACACGGGGTACAAGACTCAGCAGTGACCTTGGTCGCTGTAAGAACAAGTCTAAGCCAG
Organism: Leptosomus discolor; assembly: GCF_034619465.1. Taxonomy (NCBI): domain Eukaryota; kingdom Metazoa; phylum Chordata; class Aves; order Leptosomiformes; family Leptosomidae; genus Leptosomus; species Leptosomus discolor. The sequence continues at coordinate 2,903,729 of NC_141407.1, read as the reverse complement.
GGCCCCTCTGCATCCCATTCCTTGGTCC